>NW_027515935.1:0-4800000 GCF_048772815.1 Callospermophilus lateralis | reverse complement strand
GGCACTTCCTCTGAGAACCGGTCAGTCCCAGAGGGGCTGCATCTTTTCAGTTGGAAGGTGGGATTTGGGGATGGCAGGGCACCACAGTAAACAGTCCACTTATGCAGTACCTCAACAGCTGTGCACAGAAACCCAAACTACCACCTCCCTCAATAGAGAAGGTCAGTGAGCAGAGAGTTTAAGAAAATCAGATGGAGTGGATTTCTGGGTTAGCTTGAACCCATTCTTATAAATGACAATATTAACTCCATTAGCAGTGTGCCCAATTTTTCTTTAAAAACATTTTCTTGCCAATATTTCAATCTTTCAATATATTTATTTTAGTCACTGCCACTAGAGAAAGTGGTAGGAGAAGCTCTGGAGTAAAATGAGAATTAAATTAGAAATTTTATTTACAGGAAGGATCTGTTGTAAAGTTGTTTTTACAACCTTTTCTGTAGCTAGTGGGAGGGAAGAATTCTGGCTGCAAAAATAGAGAAAATCACTCTAAACTCACACATATGCACGTTCAATCACATATTAGAATCAATGTCAGATGCATTTTTTCACTTGTTGGCTTAATACACAATAAAGCAAATGGCCCATAAAGAAGAAGGAAAAGGTTTTTTTTCTTCAATACTAAAATGTTTAAATATGAAAATATATTGATAGTTGATAGGTAAGGTGATAAAATAGATGTGATGCATAGGGTTCACAAGACTTTTGTAAGAATTTGGGTTAGTGCTGGTATTTAGTAGTTTCTTCTCTTGCCTTTGGGACTCATTTTCCTGAGAATTCGAATGAATTAGTACCAACAGTCTTATAGAGATTAGAGGATGTTGTGGCTAAAATGAGACACCCAGAACTTTAGATACCTCAGTGAACTTAGTTGGGGAGGATGAGAATTTTTGTGATTCCAGGGTTTTGCTTTTTAATTTTTTCTTTACTTTATGGATTCAGGAGCAGCATTTTGTTTAGAGAACGTCGCATCTAGAGGCCAGGTGCCTGGGAATCTCAGGTAAAACCCCCTGACTGGAACCAAGGATGATGTTAAAGTCTTGATCGCCATGGAAAATGGAAAATAATTGTAGTGCAGTTTCTCACTTCAACCAGGGTCAGCCAGCTTACAGGTAGAGCCTGGGCGGGAGGCAGTTCCTTGGGGACTGGGGCAGTCAGCCAGCTGGGAGAGGCTGGGTAGGAGGCAGCTCCTTGGGAACTGGAGCAGTCAGCCAGCTGGGAGAGCCTGGGCAGGAGGCAGCTGCTTGGGGACTGGGGCAGTCAGGCTGCTGGGAGAGATTGGGCAGGAAGCAGATCCTTGGGGACCAGGGTCAGCCAGATGTCTGGGACACGCTGGACAGGAGGCAGATTTGCAGGGACCAGCTTCCTTCCATTTTAAGGTCCTGTCCTATGCCAGGGATCCAGAGCCCTCTGCTGGTGGTCAGGGCCAGAGGTCAATGCTGATGGGTCCACTTCTTGACCCTGCAGTCGATTCTGTTAATGCTTAGCCATTATCTGTTCCCTTTTCTTTCTGGGGAACATGCTTGACCCCTTCACAGCTGCCCAGTAGGACCAAGGACTGCTTCTTAAATCTGAGATGAGGGCAAAAGTAATGCATGTCCCCTTCTCATGATGTGGCCCTTTCCTTGCTCCTTTGAATGGGGACTGCAGGAAAGTGTGAGGGCTGTGAGGCCTTTAGAACCAGAAGGCACTCAGAACTCAGGCTGCCATTACAGGGCCTGCAGCTCAGTAGGTGGCATGCTGTCCAGGTCCACAGGTTACAGAAGGGAGGAGTTTCACCCATGTCCCACCCAGTGCTGGCTCACGTGAAGCTCCCAGAGTGAATCAACACTCTGAGGGTGAGGAGCCTGGGTGTGGCCCTGAAAGGGATGTGCATTCTAGGGGCCAGGGCAGAACTCTGTTATGGTTGTTTCTTTGCCCAAAGGTAGGTTTACATGCTAACCCTGAAGACAGGATGTGAGCTGATTTGGAATCTGCCGCAGTCTGGCTGGGCACAAATCACGAGTCACTCACAGCTTTGTAGATTCAAACAGCAATTATTTATTTCTAACCTGTCACCGGCACTCTACAAACACGTTCTGGGAAAATCCACGTTCTCTGTTCAAATCCACACGTCCACTGGGCTTCTGTCTCTCAAAAATACTGTCTGAATCCCTAAGAAGTCAAGAGGAACTCTGGCAGCAGGATATGGCCTATTCCCCGCAGGAATAATCTTCCTAAACTGGGAACACCCTAAACTCGGATTATCCTAAACCGGGAACACCCTAAACACGGATCCACCCTGGTCCTTGAGCAAGGTCACCTTCCAGGAGTCCTTCCACTAAGCAACATGGGGGTACACTGGCAAAGAAATTGTCATGCCTACTTGGTTAATGGCTCCCAGTATCTCCCCCCTTCTGATTAATTAAACAACAAGAAATGTGACTTAAGGACCATGCCTGGTAGGTTGTCCAATTCAACATATGGTTCTTACCCTTCATCGGAAAACTGACCTTTAGGCGTCAGCCTCCTGTCTTAGGTTGATACCACTGCAACTTGATCATACCTGTCACTGACTACCGGTCCAGCATACAGCCATACTTGTGGATAGGTCTATGCACCAGTTGGGGGGTGAGGTTCTTTGTCTCACCTCTGTTGGCCCCCAAATTTGGCCTTGGTGCCAGTGGGGGAGTGAGGTTAATTTGGCTTAAGGACCGTGCCTGGTAGGTTGTCAAATTCAACATATGGTTCTTACCCGTCATCGGAAAAATGACCTTTTGGCGTCAGCCTCCTGTCTTAGGTTGATACCACTGAAATTGGATCATACCCATCTCTGACTACAGGTCCAGCATATATCCATTGGCTCCCAAATTTTAGACCATCACTAGCAGAAGGGAGGACGATACAGAAATGCCACGACACCAAGCCAATTGATGGCTCCTTTGGAAAAATTGCATCACTGGTGACACCATCAGCAAAGATATGCCAGCACTACCACAATTAACATGGGGTGCGCTGGCAAGGAAATAAAAATTGCATCACTGGTGACACCATCAGCACAGATATGCCTGCATTACCACAATTCGCTGCACCAAACGATAGTTACATAGTCCAGGCAATTTCTGCAAGCAGTTCAAAGCGGAGGAATCTATCAATATATCTGTCTTCACCCAAAGTCCGTTTTCTCCCAAAGTAAGTTGACTCCTTGATTGAGCATTACTTGTTGAGTTATTTTCATCGATGCATCAGTTTATACAGTTTACTGTGATAGCTATCATAGAAGCTGTAGTTTGGTTTTATCTTTGTCTTCACTGGCACTGGGATGAAGATAGGAATTCTGGCAATGATGATAAAGAGACATTATTCTGAAAAGAATAATTAAATATAATGAAAAGGAAAGGTGAAAGTAAAGTAAAAATCAGATCTGCTAACCTCCTTTAAAAACAATCCTTAACAGTTGTTTACCTAATTTAAATTAAACCATTTAAATCATGTGAATAGAAAAAAAATAATTAGGATCCATATTTTCATGAGCGCTCCTCATATATGATATATGGACATACGCACACACAGACATACAACACAAAACACAAGAGTACATCACATAAGACAATAATAAAGGCCTTGTAGCTTTACCTAGATGAAATCTCCATTGCAATGTTTAAAAACTCCACAGTCAAAAAATAAAACTGATCAGAAAAACATTAACCTAGGTTTGTATGAGCTCAAAAAATAAAAATAGAAACTTATGATGTGAAAAAATGCAATAATAAAATAGATATTGAAAAAAGCATCCTGGTTAATCACTGTCAAAGATGTAATAATGGCCAAGCTGGAGTTCTGGATATCAGCTGTTATGGATTTGAGTCAAATCATCTTCTTTTTGATCTGTAGAAATTGCTTTAGTTAGTCTTTCTGGAATCCAAATCGGTTGTTGTTCTCCCTGTGGAAACACACAGACAGAGCCCCGACTCCAGACAATCACTGGGTCAGAACCTTTCCATTGTCCTGATAGAATATCTTTCCAAAGTACTTTAGGCTTATGTACATTTTTTGGATACATATGTCTTTCTGCAGGACTAAGTCCTGATGAATCCAAATTTTAAAAGTTTTGAGTAAAAAGTGTTATTTTAAGTTTATCTTTGGGGGATATATACACTTCTTTCCAATTCCCTCTTTTTGCTTTAATAAGTACGTTTTAATAGTTTGATGAGCTCTTTCAACTATGCTTTGTCCCTGTGGATTGTATGGGATTCATGTTATATGAGTAATACCAAATGATGAGCAAAATTGTTTAAAAGAGGTAGAGGTATAGTCAGGACCATTATCAGTTTTTAACTGTTTAGGAATGCCCACAGTGAAAAAATTTTGTAAGCAATGAGCTATAACATCTTTAGTTTTTTCTCCAGCATGAAGGGAGCCCATCAAAAATCCAGAAGAAGTATCAACTGTAATATGTAAATATTTTAATTTTCCAAATTCTGGCAAGTGTGTGACGTCCATCTGCCAAATATGGTTAGGTATCAGTCCTCTAGGATTGACTCCAAGATTAACTTGTGGTAAAAAGGTCACACAATTTTGACATTGTTTTATCACATGTTTGGCTTGTTCCTTAGTTATTTAAAAACGCTTTTGTAAAGTATTAGCATTATCATGAAATCTTTTATTAAAATGTGTAGCTTCTTCTAGTGTAGAGAAAATTTGTATGTCATGTGTAGTTTTATCTGCTAAATCATTGCCCAAACTAAGGGCTCCAGGCAATCCTGTATGGGCCCTGATATGTCCTAAAAAGAATGCATCTTTTCTGTCACAGATTAGACTTTGTATAGTGGGAAAAAAAAGAGAAAACAGTAGAAGAAGGGGAAATCCTACCAGCATCTTCAAGAGATACTATAGCATTAACTACATACTGACTATCAGAAAATAAATTAAATACAGAATCTTTAAACATCAAAAAGGCTTGTAAAACTGCATTAAGCTGTACTGTTTGAGCTGATTGTTTGGTTACTAAAAATGTAAAAGTTTGATCAGGGGTAACTACTGCTGCTGTACCATTATTTGACCAATCAGTGAATATATTTGGAGCATTCATAATAGGGTTTATTTTTTGGTCATTTTTGGAAAAACTACAGGATGCTTAGACCAAAAAGACAGCAAAGGATTAGATGGGAAGTGATTATCAAATGTAACATTAGATTTACACATGATTATTGCCGAAGTATTTAAGTCATTAGCTCACTCATCAATTTGATCCATAGTATATGGAGTAATAATTTTATTGGGAGAAATTCCAAACACTCCCTTTGCTGCTTTTATTCCTTTGACTATTAATTGTCCTATAGCCTCAGGATACCTAGTAAGAATAGTGTTAGGAGAATAAGATAAATGTATCCACAATAATGGACCTTCTTGCAAAAATACTCCTGTAGGAATATTTTTTGTTGGTAGTACAATAAATAATAAAGGCAAACTTATATCAATTCTATCCAAATGTATATTTTCCATATATGTTTCAATAATTTTTAATGCCTTTTTTGCTTTAGGAGTTAACATGCGAGGCGAATTTGCATCTGATGGACCTTTTAGAATATCAAATAAAGGTCCCAATTCTCCTGTAGGTATGCCTAGATAAGGCCTTATCCAATTTATATCTCCCAATAACTTTATAAAGTCATTAAGTGATTTGAGTTGATCTACTCGTATTTGAATTTTTGGTGGATGGACCATGGTTGAGGATAATAGAACTCCTAAATAATTAATTGGAAAATTTCATTGTACTTTATCTATTGCTATCTCTAGATTATAATTTTTAAATAAGTCTGTAAGTGTGGCATAACATTCCAGCAATCTGTTTTTATCTTTATGTGCCAATAATACATCATCCATATAGTGAAATATTTGTAGTTCAGGATTTTGATTTCTAAGTGGCTGGATTGCTTTGTTAACATATATTTGACACATAGTTGGACTGTTAGCCATCCCTTGAGGGAGTACTTTCCATTCATATCTCTGATCAGGACCTTCATGATTTAATGCAGGGATAGTAAATGCAAAACGTGGACTATCCTCAGGATAAATTGGAATTGAAAAAAACAATCTTTAATATCTATAGCTAAAACATGCCAGGTTTTTGGCAAAGTAGACAATTGAGAAATCCCTGATTGAGCAGGTCCATAATAACCATCTCATTATTAATGGCTCTTAAATCTTGCAATAATCTCCATTTACCAGATTTCTTTCTGATGACAAAAATGGGAGTATTATGGGGAGATATGGAAGGTTGTATATGTTTTTCCGCTAATTGTTGTTTGACCAGATCATGGGCTACTTGTATCTTTTCTTTAGTCAGGGGCCACTTTGAAACCCACACTGGTCTTTCTGATTTCCAAGTAATTTTGATAGTCTCAGTGGCCCTTTCTGAAAATCCAACCCATGTCTGTCTGTTCCTTGATCTATTTGAATTGGTGCTGCTATACCTTGTCCTTGTTTTCCTAATCTTTTTTCTTTCCTAAAACCTTGTCTAGCCCTAGTAGTGGGCACATTAGGATTGATGTTATTTGTTAATGTCAAACCTAATTGATCTAGGACATCTCGTCCCCATAAATTTATAGGAAGATGATCCAATACATATGGCTGTATAGTTCCTTCACATCCTTCAGGATCCTTCCAATCTAATACCATTGCACTTCTATGGGGATTAGTCGCCACTCCTAGGCCTCGAAGCGTTTTAGTGGCTTGTTGTAATGGCCAATGTTTTGGCCATTCTTGACTAGATATGATGCTAAGGTCAGCACCTGTGTCCAGTAGCCCGTTAAACTCGTGTCCTTGAATATTTAGTTTTAGCATTGGGGGAGAATCTAATTTAAAGACAGCATAGCCCAATCTAAACCTGTGGAGCCTAATCCCCTGGAACCTCTTTCTACACTACGACTAGGAAATTTATTATGTAGGCTGGGTATTGTTAACAACTGTGCTATTCTATCTCCATGTGAAATTACTGATATACTTCTTGGAGAACTAGCTATAATTTTTTATTTCACCTACATAATCGGGATCAATTACCCCAGGACTTATCATAAGTCTTTTTAATGTAGATGAACTACGTCCCAATAATAAGCCTACTGTTCCTTGGGGAAGAGGTTCTGTTACTCCTGTGGGAATAATTTGAACTCCCATCTCTGGAGTTAGTACTACTCTGGCAGAGGCGCAGATGTCCAACCCTGTGCTCCCTCGGGTTTGTCTGATGAGGGATTTAATGGACAATGTTTCCTGGGCACTACCCTGATGGTGTTGCTGGGTTCCTCCACTGCCCCGTATATTTGTGGTTGTGGGCACTGGAGCATTGGGCCCCCACTGTCTGTTTTTCGGCATTGGAGCCTGATGCCTTTCTCCGTGATATCGTGGGAAAATACCTGGTCCTTTTCCATTTTTTGATAAGGGAGTACTCTCTATGGTGGTTTGAGAATGGCATTCATTAGCCCAATGTTTCCCTCTACGGCATCGTGGGCAAATACCCGGTATTCTATTTCTTTGATACCTAGTTTTGTTAAACCCGCCTCCTATGGAGCAACTCCTTTTAAAATGTCCTGTTTTTTCTCAATCATATCATGTTTTGGCCTGGCATCTAAAGCCTGTTGTACTTCAGCTGCCAAGACTTGCCCTTGTTCATTAATATCTCTTCATAATTTAATATATGTGTTTAAATCTTCATGTCTCCAAGGTCTAATAACCTCTCTGCAGCAACAATTTGCTTGGTCATAAGCCACTTGTTTTATTAATGGAATTGCTTGCTCTGTATCCCCAAAAAATTTGGCAGCCATTTGAATTAGCCTATCTACAAAGTCAGTGTAAGGTTCATTAACTCTCTGTATTACCTTAGATAGCTGACGTTGTAAATCTCCATGTCCTTGTAAAGTCTTCCATGCCCTGACTGCGTCTGCAGCAATTTGTGCATATATAGCAGGATCATATTCAATTTGTTGCCGGTGACCCTCATAAGGTCCTTTTCCTAACAACATATCAAGATTTCTTTGAGGGTAACCGGCTGCTGCATTTCGCCTAGCTGTCTCTGTGCAAAATTCCTCATTGGCAACCTTCTATAACAAATATTGTCCTCCATTTATCACAGATTTACACATGCTAGCCCAATCTGCTGGCGTCATGTCCAAGTTAGTAATGGACTCGACCATGCTTACCATGAAGGGAGCTTGGGGACCATAGGTTGTTACAGCCTCCTTTAACTGCTTCACTGTTTTAAAATCTAAAGCACGGTGAATTCGCTCCCCTCCTACCTGTTCAAGTACAGGGCATGCTAATCTTTGTGGAACAGTCTCAGGATCCCATTTATCAACTACGGGGTTTGAGAGCCACTCAGCTGTCTCTATCGATGGGGCTGTTGGTTGAATTATGTCCTCTTGTGATAAAACGGAGTTAGTAACAGCCTCCTGTTGTGGCCTTTTTCCTAACCACTCCTTTTTCTTTAAATTTTCTTCCTCTGTCTAACTAGCTCGAGAGACCTTCTCTTTTGCTTGATCTAAAATGTCTTTCTCCATGGTCTGAACCTCTAACAGTTTACTTAACATGTTTTCGGTTTTTGTGTTTTTTTCCTAATTTCAAATCTACTATAAAGATAACGCAACCCAATAAGATAACACAAAACAAAACCGAAACTGAATGAAACAAAAACGGAATAAAAAATTGTTGTATCAATTTTCTCTTTCTCAGGGCCGACAAACTTTAAACCTTTAGTCAACCATTTTTTTCCAGTTTGCCTGAGAAATTTCTAGGGATATGCAGCTTGAAACAAAAACAAAATAAATCAAAAGAAGAAGACATTGTTTTCTGAAATGGTCACCCATTCTCTCGCCTTCCCTCAGGGGCGAGCAATTTCACTTTCCCCCAAGCTTCAGGCGTTCCGCATATGAGACACCAGATGCCACAGTCTGACTGGGCACAAATCACGAGCCACTCACAGCTTTGTAGATTCAAACAGCAATTCTTTATTCCCAACCTGTCACCGGCACGCTACAAACACGTTCTGGGGAAATCCACGTTCTCTGCCCAAATCCAAACCTTCACTGGGCTTCTGTCTCCCAAAAATACTGTCTGAATCCCTAAGAACTCAAGAGGAATTCAGGCAGCAGGATACGCCCTATTCCCAGCAGGAATAATCTTCCTAAACCGGGAACGCGCTAACCTCGTATTATCCTAAACCAGGAACACCCTAAACATGGATCCGCCCTGGTTCTTGAGCAAGGTACCTTCCAGGAGTCCTTCCACTAAGCAACATGGGAGTACGCTGGCAAAAAAATTGTCATGCCTACTTGGCTAATGGATCCCAGCAGGAATCAAGTTGCTGCAGAGTTAGTCAAGGTGAGGTCACAGTACAGCAGGTAATGCCCCGATGCAGGGTGACCATGTCCTTATGAGGGGCTGGGCAGGTGAAGAAGGACACATGGGGCCCTCTGAGGATAGAGGAGAAGGCTTGAGCCAGGCAGCTGAGAGAGAAAGGCTTCAAGGTCTGCAGGCACCATTGAAGTTGGGAGGGCACAGGATGGCACCTGGAGGTTTCCCAAGAGCATGGCCTAGTTACCTGTCTTAGTCTTTCAGCCTCCAGGGCACAAAGAATGAGTCTTTAAGTCACCCAGGGTGTCCAGCTTTGTTCCAGCAGCCACAGGGAGCAGAGGCTGCCAGCATGGCCATTCGCAGGTGCCCAGGCTGGCCAAAGGTGTTAGTATGGCCACCCAGGGGCTGGAACCTAAGGATTACCTACAAGAAAATCACCTATTGGAAAATCAGAACTTCTAGGATTCTGAAGTGATTACCTGAGGCTTTCAACAAAACTTCCCTCATCTAGCCCCACCAAGTGGTACCCAAGGGTGACTGAGAATCTTGGGAGAGCCTGGTAACGAAGGCAAAGGTGGGGAATTGCAAGGTCATACTGAGGTCTGCAGTTTCTAAACACTCTGGCCTTGCTCTTTGTCCTCCCTGCCTTTTGGCATGCAGGACCTCTACCTGTCAAAGTGTTGAGCTCATCAATTTTCAGGGAAGTACATAGCAATGTTCTCAGGGTTCCTTTGCCTGCACTCCTCTGCCACATGGGGTGGCTTTTGAGAAATCCCCTAGCACCTGCCACAGTGGTTCTGGCACTTCCAGGTTTGCAGATCCCTATAAGAAATGCAGGTAGAAATGAAGGAAGGCACTGCTTTGGGTTTTGCTTTGAAGTTTAAATTTTGCTTTTTTAATTTTTATATTATTTATTATTAGTACATCAGAGTTAAACACAATATTGTGTCTCCTTTTTCAATAATCCCACAAGCAAGGAAGATAATTTGCTCCAACTCAGGCCCCCAGTCCTCCCCATTCCTCTCCTCTCCTGCCCCACCTCTCTCTGCTTCTCTCTGTTTATTTATAGTTTGTTTCAAACTTTAATAGGAAGTAGCATATGCTCATAGTTCGAAATTGGTTTGTTAGTCTCCTTCCAACATGTGTATTTCTGAATATTGGCCTTTTCAAAAGCAAAGGATGTTCAAATATTTCAGATATTTTAAAAGGGTTCTGCCCTCCAACTCTGTGCGCTCTCTGCTTTCTCCTCTGTGGCCAGAAGGTCGCGGTCTTCCAGGCCCACTAGGGCTTCCTGTTCTGACATGAGGGGCTGGAGCTTTGAACTGAGCTATTTTTGCCTGATTTGGGGTTTGGCTCTGTACCTGCAGCTACATTTCCTAGGAGAAACAAGATCTGGCAGTGGCCCTACAGTGTCTTGTCTGTGTGTCCAAACCCTCAAAATTCCCAGTTGTCAGGGGTAAGTTGTAACCATGGCTCTTGTCTTCAGGCTTAGTCTCTTTGTAGCTGGAGAGTCCCCCATGCTGGGGCAGCAGCTCCTTTTCCTGGACCATAGGTGAGGCCTGAGGCATGGAATCTCAGGTATGTTAGGTGTTTTAGAAAGGGGTTTCCAGCAACTCATTTTGGAACAGCCAATTTTATCAAAAACCACTGGTCCATGTAATTTCCTATCTAACTAAAATTACTTCAGTTACTTTCTTTCAAAATACTAAGATTTCTAAAGGTGGTTATTTAATCAGAGTGCCATGGGAGTGACAGATAAGCCTAATAGCCCACTTTATTTCATGAGTGATCCCACTCAGAGTGCAGGCGGCCATTCTTTGTGGCGATGGTAAGATCATTGATGTCTGCCCTTCACTTCTCAGGCTGACTGCTAAGCTAGAACCTTCCATCAAATACTCTTCCTTCTTTTTCCTCCTTTTTTATTCTTCTGGGAGAGAGTTGCTAGTCTCCATAGTAGCAAACCAAAAAATTACAATAAAGACTGTCCTGAGTTTATGAAATGTATCAGTTTGTTATGTTCCATTTGCAAATCACAGAAATCCAATTCAAACAGGTTTAGACAATCAATAAGGAGTAATATTTTGTGTAGCTGAAGTACTCAGGGGAAGAGTGGACTGCAGACCCAGTAGCATCCAGGGGTTCATCAGAGTAAAGTTTAACTTCACATTCATTTTTGCCTTCTGCCATGTGTGTCCCATGGTCAGACAAGCTCTTCCCTCATGGAAGCTGCTCCATCCTCATGTCCCTCTGGGTTTAGAGCCAGAAGAACAGAACTTTCCTGAGGGATCCAGCCCTGGATGTGTTCTAATTGCATCCTGGGTGAAAGTGGAGTGGATGGGGCTTCTGAACTCAGTCCCTCTTAGGCACTGATCTGCAGAAATGGCAGTGCACAAAGCTGCAAGGTGGCCAGCAGGGTCACTGCAGGACTCGTGGACATGGGCCAGGCAGTCACTGCCAGCCTGGGAAGCAGCAGGTGGGAGGAGGAGATGCTATGTCCAGCTGATGGCAGGTTTTTCAGATGTCACCAGGAAACTATTTTAGGGCTTTAGACTGATAGGACTGGGGAGAACAGAAACTTGGTGAAGCCTCTCTTACAGACCCTCAGGGCGAACAGACCCAGCACAAAACCTCAGGCCTGATGGCTCCCAAAGCACATGTGCTGTATATTTCTGCCGTGAACTTTACCTTCCATGAGATTTGTTCAAGCCAGTGCCATTCTCCAAGGCCACTGAGCTTATTTTCTGTGGGCTCCAAGGTCACATGTCTATTCCCCTAACAACTCCTCTGGTTGGAAGTGTGTGGCTTACTCACTGCCTTCCCCTTACTAAATTCCCATGAAGCATTTCTCACAGAGGATTTGTGAATGTACAAATCTGTGCAGACACCATGGAGAGCAGTGTGGAGGTTCTTTGGAAGAATAAAAATAGAATAACCATATGGCCCAGGAAGCCATCTTTTCTGTATATTTAAAAGAAATGAAATCAGCATGTGGAAGAGACATCTGTATTCATGGGATTGCTGCAACACCCTTCACAATAGGAAAGGATAGAATCCATCTTAATATCCTGTGGATGGATGGATGGATAAGCAAATTGGCATGTGTGCTGTGGAATAATAGTCAACCTTGAAAAGGAAGGAGATGCTAGCACTTTCAGCAACTTGGGTGGGCCTAGAGAATGTTGTGCTAAATTATATAAGCCAGGCATAGAGAAATCTGGCATAACCTCACTTCATGGGCAATCTAAAAATGTGAACTTGGGGAGGCTGAGAATAAATGGTGGTCACCAGGGGTGAGGGCGAGAAATAGGTGTTGCTAAAAGCTACATGGGCATATGTATGCCAGGTGAGTAAGACCTAGAGATATGCACCATAGGTGCCAGTAGTTAATAATGTGGTATTTTGCCTTTAAAAGGTGTTAAGAGGACAGCTCTGGTTAAGTATTTTTGCATAACAAAGCACACAGGGGAGCCTGAGGGAATGGCAGGAGGCCTTGTGGCCTCAGGGTGTTCCAGGTGTGCAGTGGCCAACCTAATGAGCTCTGCCATCAAATATAAGGAATTATTTGTTCTTATTTTGCTGAAGTGGCAGTGCAGGTGGCTTCTCTGGGGGCCAGGAGGCATCTCTTCCACCTGAGCTCTTAAGGGGACTCAGCTGCTCAGGCTGAACACTTTTCACCTGTCCACACCCTCCCCACTGCCAGCAACTGGGGGATATGTGCTGCTCATGCACAGAGACCTCTGGCCAAGGGGCAAGGCCTGGGAATGCAGCCCGCCCTGCTTCTCAGTCCACAATATAAGGTGGAAGAGGTCCCAGAAATGGCTGCCTGACCTCTTGTTCCACTCTGCTGGCTGCTCTGTTCAACTTGTTTTTATGGTGAGTAGATTAGTAACATATTCCCTGTTTTTGTTTTGTTTTGTTTTGTTTTGTTTTGTTTTGTTGTTTAGGGGGGCTGTTGTAGGATGGCCTTAGGTCTAAGCCTAAGCAACTCCATTTTAAAAAACCTGCAGTTTCACCAGGCACACCCACAGATCCCTTCACTATGTCCTCAAACAAGATCCTTTTCCTCACCCTGATAAAGAGAGTAC
Organism: Callospermophilus lateralis; assembly: GCF_048772815.1. Taxonomy (NCBI): domain Eukaryota; kingdom Metazoa; phylum Chordata; class Mammalia; order Rodentia; family Sciuridae; genus Callospermophilus; species Callospermophilus lateralis. The sequence goes on along the minus strand of NW_027515935.1, from coordinate 4,786,594 downwards.
ACCCCCTGGATGGCTGTCCTAGCCTGACAAGAGAGAAAGGCGAGAAGATCAGGGTGGAGACCACAAAACCAGATGTATCTAACCCCAAGGTGAATGATGTCACTGAGAAATCTGATAGTAGCTGATAAGGATTGGATGGGGGTCAAAATACTTCCAAAATTTAATATAATTGATAGAACAAATGAACCAGAATTCAGCCAGCAGAAATAATGATGCACTTGAGCTGGAGAGCCTGATGAGGACCTGCCATCTATCATTTGTGGTCATTTCCTGAGCCTCTGCATGATCTTGACCACTCTCAAACTCCACCACCTCATCTGGGCCTTGATAAAAGCTGAAACTCCTCCCTCTGACCCCCTCTTCAACCAGTCGTCCACTCCATGCCAGGAAAAGCCTGCCTTGGTTCCGGACCTGATCACCGTGGTCTGAGTGAGTGTGCATCTGCTGGAGTCAAAGCCTAAGTCTTAAGACCTTTAAAGTTAGCATGCAAATGGAATGTCTGCCATTAGCTGATCATGATTAAGTGTGTTTTGCAGTGCTTAGAATTAATCTAGAATTGTTGCTGTAAATTAATTATGTCTATTGCAGTGCCTAGCATTAAGGATTGTTGTTTTTTTTGGTTAAGAACCTATAGAGTGAAATTGCATTGAGTCATTTGTTTGAATAAAGCATTGAAAGGGGCAGAAGTGTGTGGACATTCTTGATGTCTCCACTTGACTGAATATTTCACAATTTTGCCCCCTTGTGACAGGAGGTTACTGGGGATTGATCCCAGGGAAGCTTTTAAACACCTGAGTCACATCCCCTGTGCTTTTTATCTTTAATTTTAAGACAGGGTCTTGCTAAGTTGCTTAGGGCCTCAATAAATTGCTGAGGCTGGCTTTGATATTGTGAGCCTGACTCAGCCTCCTGCATCTCTGTGAATATAGGAATGACTCTCTTTTTTAATAGAGGGCTAGAAATTTAATTTTGGTAGTTTTCCTTTTTATTTTTATCTTCAATATCGAGATCTCTCTTGTTCTTTTTAACACAAACTCTTTTCTCTAAGAAAACCCCACTGGGCATAGTCATGCATCAGAGTCTTGGGAACTTTGGGGATGGTTAGGGACAGCATAGGGAGTGTTTCCCATCCAGGAGATGCCTTACATTGATTTGTCATGTTTAGTCAATGTAATTTTTAATTCCAATTTGAGATTGCGATTATCCTGAAGATATTATAAGATTATGATTATCTTGCTATTATTATCTTGCTATTAAGGAAACAGCAGGTGTTCACATTAAGAAATCTCAAATCTCAAGAGAGTAGTACAAGGAAATTAGTGTCAACAGACTTATTTCCTTTTGGTGCCAGGGTCTGGCTCTGTTTCCTGGTACCTGGACACACTTGGCATCCTGCCAACAGAGTAGGAAGCACAGGAAGCACATGGATCCCAAGGTACCCAGGCCAGGGCACAATGGCCATCCTACTCGATATATAAAAAAGAAGCAATGGTGTGTTAATTAGTTTAATCACATCAATCATTCTACAATGGAAACTTCATTAAAAAGATATAATTTCTATTATATTATATTATATTATATTATATTATATTATATTATTATATTCTATTATTAGAAGGTGAAATAATTCTTGCTAGGCAACTTACTAGAAAAGGGAATGGAATTCTGAAGGTGGCCGAGATGCCTTCATGATGGAGGAAAGATCGTGCTTGTAAAGTGCCAGTGGATTTTGCGAGATAGTGCGTGTAAAGTGCCGGTGGATTTCCCCAGGACGTGTTTGTACAGTGCTGGTGTGAGTTCTGGAATAAAGAATTACTGTTTGAATCTACAAAACTGTGAGTGGTTCGTGATTTTGTGCCCAGCTAGACTGCAGCATTTGGTGGCCCACATGGGGAATGTCTAAAGCCTGGAGGTAAGTGAAATTTCTCTTCCCTAGGAAGAGCAAAAGAATGGGTGAGCATTTCAAAAAACAATGTGTTCTTGTTTTGATTTATTTTGTTTTTATTTCAAGTTGCCTGTTCCTAGAACTTTCTCATGCAAACTGGGGAAAATGGTTGACTCAAGGTTTGAAGTTGTTAGCCCCCGAGGAAGAAAAAATGTTAGATGAAGGAGGCACCCCAGTAAGACCAAGAACAGTTAGGACATATGTTGATACAATACAAAAATGTAGCCCATGGCTTTTTAAAGACGAGTTATTAAGTATATCAATGGGGCCATAATGGTATCCTGTAGAAGGATTTTTCTTCAACAAGAAAGAGATGACTAGTTCTGTTTACTACACTTGTCTAAGATCTTGGTTTTTACAGACATCTGATTAATTTACAAAGCTAAAGTGATAAAATATCAACCACTAAATATAAAATCAAATACTCTTACTTATTAAGTAACATAAGGTAATATATTTAAACATTATGTGTGTTTTCATAAATTGGTAAATGAAAAAAATGTTTTAATATTGCTTTGGTCTGTGTCTTTTCTAAAACAAGATTACTATATTGCTTTGGTCTGTATCTTTGCTAAAACAAGATTACTAAGAGTTAAGATTCTATCATGTGTAATTTATATACAAAGAGTATAAGAAGTTTCAGTTGGGTTTCAATTACAGTATTATAGTACCATAGAAAACATGAAAGTATTTCATTTTATTAAAGTGGAGTAATTTGTCTAAATTCAAAAAAAATTATAAGGGTTGTTTCAGAATGTGAATTTATAAAAAGGGTTAGTGGTTAAAAAAGAGATATAAAAGATTGAAGATGTAAAAATATATTTTATTTATGGAAGGTTAAAAGAAAATGAAATGCTAGATGAGATAATCTATGTGTGGTTAAGTAGAAAGTTGTAAATGCCATTTTAAAAGATCTTGAGGTAACTAGACTTACTTTATAAGCTTGAGAAATGCAGAAAGAAGAAAAAGTTATTTGTACATGGCAGATTGATTCAAAGCTTCCTAATGGAGTAAAAAAAAAGGACTTTGGTTGAAGCGCAGCCATGTAAACTAACATTAAGCGATGTAAACAGAATCTAAGCCTCATTTAAAAGAGTGAAGCTGTAGGTGGTGAAAAAGTACATTTAAAAGTACAGTATAGATGATAATTGGAAGGCTTTAAAAGGTTAAATTGAAGGTGGTAGAGATGCCTTCGTGACGGAGAAAAGATGGTGCTTGTAATGTGCCGGTGGATTTTTCCAGGACGTGTTTGTAGAGTGCTGGTGTGAGTTCGGGAATAAAGTATTGCTGTCTGAATCTACAAGGCTGTGAGTGGCTCATGATTTTGTGCCCAGCTAGACTGCGGCAGAATTCCCTTGTCTTCTGTGTCACTGTCTGGTGTCTGTACCTAGCCTGTGAGTTCTGCAAGGGTGTGGACCACAGTTAATACTTCTGTAAACATCTTGGGCCAGCTTTAAACCAGGAACATGGTAGGTGTTGCACAAAGATAAACTGAGCTACAGGAGACAGTGTGGTGGGGAGGAGCTACTGCTTCAGTTTTAGGAGGGCATTTTAAATTTTGGAAATGAGGAATCTGTGTATTGTGGAGAAAAAGGTGCAAAATATCAGTACCAAATTGTGTTTAAAATAAAATTGAGATGACTTTGAAATTCTGGAATATTTGCCATGTTCCCATACATCTCTCACACAGCTTGCTGTTATCATCTTAGAAAACCAGAGAACAATACTCAAAGACATTCATCATCATGTGCTAATAGTGAGTGAATGAAATAATTAATTTGTAATTCACTTTTCACACTGTGTGCCTTTATGTTCTAGTAGGAGCTGAGTCTCCTTAGGCTCCTGTGTTATAATGTGCCATAATTCTGCCATTTTCACTCTTGGAGGGAATGAGTGCAGAGCTTTCCTGGTACTTTAATGGTTCCTGATTTTGCAGCTGGGTGGCTGATGAATCACCACTCTTAGTCTACTGCAACACTGCATCCAGAAGTTTGTGTCCTCCATGGGTCTCCTGAGTGCTGAAGGTATTTGTGCTTCATTAGTGCTCTCTTAGGAAGGAGTTGAAGTCCCTGCTTTTGAGCAACCTGTAAAATTAACAGATAAATATTCACCAAATTTTCAAATGTTCTTTTGAAAAATTCCATTTTATATAGATAATACCACAATCTTGGATAAAATCTAAACTTGAGCACTAAAGGATTAAATTTAGAGTTTTCTTTCACTCCTTCAGTTATTCTCTGGCTTTTTATGCCTCTAGTCACTTCAGGCAAAAAACATGAATTGTAAAGCCAAATGTCCCTCTTCTCCCATTTTATTTGAGTTTGAGGGAAAGCTAAGTATCTTGTGGAATTAAAGGGTGAAGAAATCAAGGAACTGTCTGGTGCTTTTTCATTTGCTGTTTTTGGCCATTCAATATTTCAAATTAACAAATCAAAACAAATAGAACCTCAAGGCCAGTGCACAACTTGGGGAGCAGGCAAAGGTGCCAAAGTTTTTGTAAATTTGTTTCCCCTTTAAAGTGACATATATTGAGCCAGTGGATTTCTCTTTCACAGATATTGATGACAATTTCAGGTTTTAGATTCATGACACCATAGTTAATGGCCCCAGTTGTCAATAGGCATTACTTGCATTTTGTTTTTCTACAAAGTCAACACAGGAGGGAAATAATAGTAGAAGCCTCCTATTGAATCTGACCAGTGAATACAAGGATTTTTTACATTGAAAATACAAATTATTACTCTATGCCTAAATTCTCTTTGCATTTGATCTTTATTACAATGATGATCATATTAGTTGACAGTCACTGCATAGACAATGATGTATTCTTTAAAACAATGCAAGATATGGGGTGTAATTTGCAACTCAAAGACTAAATTAATTCATCGTAAAGGATTATAGCCTTTACATTTACAAAATTGAGATGAAACTATTTTCATAAAGTAGTTTTTTCTTTCCTGGTTTAACATCCACTTCCAAATTTGTGCTCCTTGGTAATGAGAGAGGAGAGGAAGGAGGGGGAAGAGAGCAGAAGGGACAGAGCAGAATGAAACTGAAGCTGTGAGCTTGGGTCCCTCACCTTTGAGTTGTGGGCACCTCTAGACTTATCTCCACCTCCTTTATTTTAACACTTTTGGGTTGTACAGAGTATCATGGTCTCCACTTGGACCTCTTTCTTCTCTTAATAATCTAAACTGTATTTTCTTAAAATTCACTTTTTGTGTTTTACTGGAAAGTAAAACTTTTTCTTCATTTACAGTGGTTGTTCATAAAGACAAAGGGATGGAGGAGATTACAAGATGGCTAAGAAAAGATGAAGGAATCAGTTAATGAGATTGTGAACAGAGAGTGAGTTCCAGGCTACAGAGCTTGGGTGGCCTGTGAGATGCTCTCAGCCTCCAGAATGCAGGGGCCAGTAACTTCCTGACAGGCCTCTGTCTCTAGGGTTTTGATCAGCATCTTCGCTGTTGGGGGTGGTGAAGTGCAAACTCACCCCATGTGCCTCTCGCTGAAATGTGCACTTTTTATGTGGATGTTGAAGTGTGTTGGAGGAGACCTCATTCCCTCTCACTCCATGACTTTTAGGATCAGGAGATGTTGCAGGAAGCTCCATAGTGATGGTGTTGTGTAAATCATGGTGGTGGGTCATTCTGCTCCATCACTGTCCATGGGTCTTGTCTCCAGAACTCTTTCATGGACTTTACATGTTGACATTTAACTGTATGCTGATACTTTTTTTTAAAATAATCATTTCATGCTGTAAAGCATTGATTCATTCTTAGAAATATATCAAGAGATCTCAGTTTCCAAATAGATCCATGGCTGTAAAGGTCATGAGAGCTTCACTACAATTTTAGGGAGAGTAAGCTCCAAATGCATCTTCCTCTGGCCTCAGAGAAAGGGTGATGGGTGGGTGGGAATGTTGAATTCTTTTTGTCCGTGCAACCTGTTGTGTAAGCCTCCCTGTGCTGCCTCCGAGGGCAGGAATAGCTCAGAGACCGAGAAGAAAGAGGTGGTAGCAGAGAGTTCTTGCAGCTTTATTGAAACCTAGTTTCTCTGGCCCACATAGAGCTCTCATATTTAAGAATCAAAACTTAAGTCATGTTCAACAAGAACCTTCTATAAATTTGTCTCACTTGAGTAGAACACCATGTGTGTGTGTGAGAGAGAGAGAGTTTGTGTGTGTGTGTGTGTGTGTGGTTTCAGTGGTCACTGGTGACTTTACTGTAAAAGTACTGGACACATCCATGGCTGCCTTTCTAATTGTCTGGCCTCCATGAGCAAGTCTTTTGAAAGCTCCTTTCCATTGTTACAGACCTCCCCTTCATGATTTCTACTCTCCATGCTCACAGAGGGCCTTCTGTTGAGACAGTTCATCAGGTTTAAGGTAGCTTCCTGGTGAAGTCAGGAACAAACATCTGCCTGAGAAACTGTATAACTTCTGATTACTTTTGTGTCTGAGTACTCACAGCCACATGCAGCCTTTAAATCCAAATTAATAAAAATTAAAAATCTGTCCCTTATTTGCAGCCAGTGGCCCCACTAGTACTGACTCCACAGGTGAGGAGTGGTGATTACTGAAGAGGCTGGTGCCACCCTTTCAGGCATCATGCTGGTCCAGCAAGGCTGGTCAGAGTGTGGAACAGTAACTCAGCCAGGGGAGAATGCTCTGCTCACCTGGCTCAGTAATGTGCATCCACTACCAAGGTGGCAAATAATCAAGAAATTTGCACTTGTCAGTGTGTCCATAGGAGTAAAAATTTTTTCTGAGACTTAAAGAGCTCCTGGTTTTGCTTTACCCAACGTGTGTGAGAGTGTATCCTCAGGCCCAATTACTCTGTTCTGGCTTCTAAAAGGTTTTTAAAAAATAGCTGTTGGTAATTCTATTGCATAGATTGGTTCATGTCTTCCACAGAATCTCCAAGTCTTCTAACTGGAGGTCCTTCTTCTACTCCCTTTTTCTCATCCTCCCATCTCTTCCTTCTTCTTTTCTTCATCCTTCACCCTCCCTTTCCCCCATCTTCCTCTTCTTCCATTCTATTCTATTCCTGCTACTCCATGTCTATTATAGTCATAGACAATAGAATCCATTCTGGTAGAATTGCAAAATCATTGAATATGTCTTCTTCTAATCAGTAGCCCATTCTTGGGGATGTGAAAAAAGGTGGGGTTCACATGGTGTTTTTATGGCTGGATCTTATGAGGAATTCTACTTTCTCTCCCCTCCCATGTTCTGGGGGTTTGGGAAGGCTTCATCCAGAGACATCCCAAGTCAGGTCCTTCCCTGAGTTCTGCTATGTGGCCAGGTCAGGGGCCACAGGTTCTGGAGACAGTCAGAACTGCTTCTCTGGGCTTCTGTTTTCTTGACCTTCTTACATCTCTTGTCTTGAAATTCTTTGAGCACCATCCTGACGTGGTGGATACATGCCAGTCTCTCCAAATCTGCAACCAACTTGTGTCTGCCAGCTAGTCGGCAGATGCAGATGTTCTCACATGGGGGATTCACTTGAAGAACCCATGTAGCACAGCTTTCTTTTTCATATTTTGAGGAGGAATTTGATGGGTAAACTTTCTAATTCTTCTCATTTTAGTTTTACAAAAACAAGCACAAATTTTATGTTCTTAATAATTTGATGGGAATGGTCCTGTAACTCACACCTTGATTTTAATGATAGAAACTCCTTTATTTTCATTGCTAATGAGATGGCTATAGATAAAATATTTTTACTTAATACATCTAATTATTTCTCTGGTTGAATGGATATTTTGTTGTTTTAGAAAACTTTTAAGACTAATAAGAGCCTGAGTGTTCCTTGGAGGTTTCCTTGCCTTCCACAACAACCTAGTGTGAGTACCGCATATGCGTTCTCATTAAATGCTTCTGCTTATACATTTCCACAAAAGGAGTCTCCCTTTTGTCTTTCTCTATCAGCATCTAATTTCTTAAGAATGAAAATATTAAACCCTACATATGATTATTAGGATTTTTAAAAATGTCTTACCTCCTTTAAAATTCTAATCTTCAAACCTGGCCTTTATTAAGGGCCGCACGTGTGGTTTTGGCACGGCATTTGTACTATGCACTGACTTTATCATTTGAGGATTTTTCTTTGTGTCATGAGGAGCTGTGATCAATGCAGAAGTGAGTCATTTAACATATTTCCCCGCATCAAACTAATTGTCAGTTAAGACTCCCCAAGGTGACGGGGAACAAACTGAGACAGGGGTTTCTCTGCACACACTGAACATGCCCTTCACAGAAGAAGGAGGGCAGAGGGTGCTATGGTAGGCCCATCAGATTTACCAAATAGAAATGTGGGACCCTGGTTAAATTTGGAACTCAGGTAGATAATGAAAAGTACTAGTGCAGCTCTCTCCTACGGAATATCTGGGATGAACTTACAGAAATATTCATGCTTTATCTGAAAGTCAAATTCAGCCGGATGCATGGAATGTCAACTAGAAACCCTATTTCTGGTGAAGAAAGTCTTTTGAAAATAAAATAAGAGCTTAATAAATATATTTTGCATCTCCAAGGTCTCAGCAAATAGTTCAGGAAAATGAGTCTGTAGAGGTGAAAACAAGGAGTAGCTATGAAACCAGAAGAGATAAGATACAGAGCTAAGGTCCCGGCTGATGGCACGGTTGTCATTCCTTACTCCCCTCCCTCAGGATGGGAGGTTCTGGACTCTGTGGGATGTACAGAACCTCCTGTGCTGTGAGACATGTGGTTGGGCAGAGAGGTCAGTGGCTGGGACTTTCATATCAGCTTCGTGAGAGACCTTGGAGCAGAGAGCTCAGCCATGCCTGGATTTCTGAGCCAGATAACCTAAGACAAGTGTGCATTGTTTTCCATCATAGGGGTTCTGGGAGTTCTGTTTTGTAGAACAGATGAGGACACACATGGACTCTGAGCAGCCCCAAATTCTGGAAAGAAAGGACCTTTGAATCTCTGCCACAGTCAGTGCAAAGGACTTGTTGGGTGATGTGGGACTTAAACAGTTTTAATTTCTACAAGGCAGTGTATCTCCTCATTCTTCCTAGGGTCCAGTGACTACCTCAAACAAGCAACAGGACATACTTAAAGTCCCCCAGACTTGCTTTAATGTCCTCTCATCTACCTGTTGGGTGAAAGGTTATGAGAAGAAGTCAGCACTGGGTACCACACAAAAAAGCCCATAGCAGCTTGTGATCACCTGTCCTCAGGCCAGAGAGATACACAGGATGTTGACAGGCCACACATGCTGTTCCCAGGTGCAGGTGACTCATTATGGGGGTGATTCACAGGAGAGTATGCACACTCTCCAGCAGGGGCTGTGGGAGGCAACTTCCTAGTGTGAAGAGGGCCAGGTGAACCTGTTCCCACCAGAAGACGCAACGGGTTTGCTGGAATCTTTCTGCAGTGGATGCCAGAGGATAACAGGAGCTGGTTTGTGCTGGGGAGGTGCCTGGCCAGGAGACTGTCTCTGCAGGGATAGGTTGGAAGGGGGACTTAGGGTTAAGTAATTTGAGTCCTTTTCAATTTCACCAGATGTCAAGGCCACATATAATATTGGGCCTTAATTTTAGGGTCTACATTCTGTTCAATAAGTAAAAAGTAATTTTTGTGAGGGAAATTGGGTGATATTAGAGAAAAAAACTGGAAAGGTACATAGAAAATAACTCACATGGGAATGTCCACCTCATTTGGTGGCTTTTGTGTTATTTCTTTCCTTCTCTCCTTGGTGAGCATTATTTGCATAACAAGGCTCCAATCAACCATCATTCTTGCACAAACTAAAGTCAGGGATGAGACAGTGAGACAAGGATGGCTCTGCACACACTGGACATGCACTTCACAAAAGGAGTTTTAGCCTCCTTTCTCCCCACGCAAGTTGATTATTCACACTGGCATTCCTTGTGTGCACATAAACATTTCTTCATCTCCATTTAGTTCAAAGCATGAAAAATGCTCATGTCTAATTAATAGCTGTTCTTCACAGGATGGTATGGAAGCCAGTGTGATTGGGTCAGTGGTTACCAGGAGCTGAAGGTCTTTTCCATTTAATAAGAAAGTGTAGAGAAACCCAGTGAAAGCATGCAGCTCCACATGGAGGCTTCACTTTTGCATTTCTGAGCCAGAAAACCCAAGATAAGTGTGTAGAGAAACCCAGTGAAAGCCTGCAGATCCAGATGGAGGCTTCACTCTGCATTCTTCCAGCACATTCTGATTGAGTGTTCTCTGCTGCTTACAAGGATCTGGAGACCGAGAGAGAAGCATAGAATGAGCACAACTGCCTCCTCTGCTGGGATTTCTCTGAAACTCTATGCAGAAAAAACAGTCAGCCACCCCTTAGTGTCTGTGGAGAATGGGATCTGGGCAAGACTCTGGGGATAGTCAGCTGATCTTTAGTGTCTGTGGAGAATAGGGTCCAGGGAGGACCCCTGGGGTTGTGCCATCCATGGCTGTCTAAGTCCCTTATATAACTGCATTTGCATAACCTAAATGTCATCCTGTACTTAACTGATAGCTAGCTTGCTCCTCATCCCTAAGGTAGTGGAAAAGCTGGGTAAATGGCTGCTATGCTGTAATGCTTGGGGGAGAATGTTTAAAAACAAAAATGTCTGAACACAAGTTTGTTTGTTTGTTTTAAAGAATACTTTTCGTCTATGGAGGAGATCATACACATGCACAGAGAACTTATAGATAAGGAGAGTCAATTGTTAATGATTTTTGTATCATAGCCTTGTAATAATAAAAAGACCAGAGTGCTGTAGTTTAGATGTGAGATGTCCCTCCAAGCTTGAACAGCCATGGCTTGTACAACCATGAATGGGCGCACCCCCAGGGGTCATCCCTGGTCCCTGTCTTCCATAAACACTGATTGTCAGCTGACTATCCCCAGGACTGTGCAGGTCTGTTCTCAATTTACATCATAATACAGGAAAGCTTAGTAGTGACAGAATTGGGTTATGAACCTGATCAGTGCATTAATCCCCTCACAGGGATTAACTCTGTGGTCACTGAAGGCAGACAGGGTGAGGGTGGAGGAGGCAGGTCTCTGGGGACATGCTTTTGGGGTTTATATGTCTGCTTCCTTGTGCCATGTCCCCAGCTGCTTCCCTCTGCCACACTCTTGTACCATGATTTCTGCCTGACCTCATGCCCAGAGCAATGGTGTCTAAGGTCTGAGATCTCTGAACATAAAGCCCTCAAGCACACTTTTGTTCTCTAATTGTCCTTATCAGGTCCTGGAGTCACAGCAGTGAAGAAGCTGACTAGAACAGTCTGCTAGACTTTTCCTCCCGGAATCAGGACACCTTCCAGTGCATTGTGTTCTAGCCCAGGACTAACAAAACACAGCAAAGATTCCAGTTCACTCACTTTTTAAATGTCACCCAAAACTCTCCCAAAGTGAGCCCATTATGTCACTCTACGCCACGTTCATCTCTGTTTTCTCCTCTATCTTTCCTGTGCCCATTTCGTGCCAGGGGTGTTTGGTGTGAAGAGCCCACTGTGCCAGGTTCTCATTCAGCATGGCTTCTCAGGCTCCTGTGGGGCTTCATTGTCTTCCACATGTCCCCATGTGAGAGCTCAAGGTGTGGTCGCTTTGGTGAGGCTGCCTCAGACACATACCTAGTGACTCTCCTGTTCCTTGCATTATCTCCCCTGATATTGATTGCTTCTTCTCTTTTCTGTGATGTGAAGATCATTTTCTGCACCTAGGCCATTGTGAGGGTCTTGCCTCCAGTCTTCTTCCTTCATGTAAAAAAATGACAAGTATTCAGCTATATTAATTGCACAGATGGGAGGGCTTCACTGTGACTTCTCTGTCTTTTCATGTATCCTGCTTCAATGGCATTCACCCTCCCCACTGTTGGCTCTAGCACACCCCCACACACTCTATCCCCAGCCTCTTCTCCTTCAGCCCCCATCCCCTTCCCTAATCAACCGTCACTTGCTCCAAATGCCCTGCCTGAGTGGCCCAGCTGAATGCAGGAGGCACTTGAGTGTAACTATTTTGCCCTGGACATCCAAGAGCAGTCAGATATAGACAGTCCAATTTTCATATTTTATTACTTGTGCACCTCCTTCCTGAGTGGGTCCTTAGTTTTTATTCTATATCCCCAAACTTTATGTCAGCTAAAAAAGGGGAAGGGTTATGACATGGACCCTGTTTCTGTACCTGAATCTTAGTGCGCTCATCACGGGGTGTGGCCTGTGTTTGTTTCAGTGTCACACTTGGACTCAAAAAAAATCTGCCTGCATTTTGTGTGACCACAATAGTCTAGATGACCATATGTGGAATAAAGGTGAGTTACTGTTTTGGTCAACTCCAGCTTCTGAGTGGATCCCTTGGTACCACTACCAAATGACAAATTAGTTTTAAAATCTTGCCAAAGATAAGCACAGTGCAGTTCTGGATGTGTTTCATGCTGACCTTGCAGGTCTGGTTTTGTGCCTCTCCCTCTGTTCCATAGCAGAAGTGACCCCCAAATTGGCCATTGTGAGTACATTTACTCCAAGCACAGTAGGAAAACCATGAGTTGGGGCTCTTCTCTGCAGTTGCTAAATCTGAATAGAAAATCACAAACCAAGACACTCAAAGGGAAAACTGTTGTTGATCTAGAAAAAACAAATGTAGGACTTTTTAAACAAATTTGAAAAACCTGTGAATCTGCAGAAAAGCATAGAGTAGACACGTGTGCTGCCATTACTGAGCATTTTCAAATCTTTATTTTGCCTCTTGGTTTGAGAAGAGACAGTGGGGGAGGAGAGAAAGCAAGTGAGAGAATATGAACATTATGTTTTGATAATGAAAAGAGCAATTTTCCAATTCTGCAGTAGTCCAAGTGTCACATTAGGTCAGTTTGGGGTCAGACTATACTTAAATTTTTGCATATATTTTGATTAGATCATTACATGCATTCTCTGTACCAGCTCCCTAGTTTTAAAGGCTTAATGAAAAATATATGATTTGTGTGTGTGTGTGTGTGTGTGTGTGTGTGTGTGTGTTTGTGCCAATGTTTCCAGTACTCTTTAAACGCCATTTCCATGAATAACACTGTGCTGGAACCAGGATTAAGGACAAAATCCACCCTCTTTATTTCAAAATTTACAGAAACATTGCAGAGTAAAACATTTTTATAATAACTGCTATTATTTGAAAAATTTTAATGCCACTTTTTATATAAAGAATAATAATTTTTATTATTCGGATTTTGGCTCAGTGGTAGAGAGCACTCCTCACACATGCGAGACCCTGGGTTTGATCCTCAGCACCACATAAAAATAAACAGCTGAAAAAAGTTATTGTTTCCAATTATAACTAAAAAAAATTAATAAATATTTAAAAACGAATAAAAATATTAGCTGAAAACACATTTCAAAGCTGGCTGGGTGGTATGTGTTTCTGTCTAGTGTCTCAGATATCCTTCCAACAACCCAACGGGACAGGCAATATCACTTTCCATATCTTTTGGATGCAGAAACTGGATTTGACTAAAAAACGTCTTTCATACCTATCAGTGTCAGGGTCAGAATGCAATTAGTTCTCTCTGACTTGGAGGTATGCTTATCACAGCCAGGGCACGTCCAATTAAGTGGACTTTGCATGGGGCAGGGGAGAGATAGGGTGTGAGGGGCCATCTTATATGGGCCCCTCTTTCCACCATGGCCTCCAGTTGAGACCTTCTCATGGTGTGGAGGAAGCAGGCACCACAGTGGAGTGCCGCCTTAGGGGGATGAGGATTCCTGGCCAGTGAGCAACTTTAGTCTTTTGTCTGATTTCCCCAGTGTGAGTCTGCAGTTGCTGTGAATTAACATTTTTACAAATGCCATAATTATACGTGGCTAGTGAAATTTTGTTAGAGTGTTTGTGCATAGGCTGACAACATTTATTTAGAAAATATCAATATTAAATGTACTTCACAGTGCCTGTCAATTGCACTGGCCTTTCTCTTGAAATGAAGGTCTGGCTGGGCTCCTCTTGTCCTTGGATGGTCCCTGATCTGGTACATAAATGTCGCTGGTGTGAAAGACACAGTGCACATAGATGATGATGGAAGTGATGGAAAAGAGGGGCCCATGGTGGGATGAACTGATCATGGTAGTGTTTGTGCAACCAAAGAGAATTTAATCTTACTCTGACAAAAATATACAATCAAAGAAAAGTAAATGAGTTTCCCAGCAGCCCCAAAAGCCACATTTTCTCTTGAAGACAAATTTTTTTCTGTCCTGAGGTGGTGTTCTCCTCTGTGGAGGGAGAGGAGCCTCACTCTCCCTGGTTGGAGAGATCACAGTGATAGTGAGCATCACACCTGTTCACCAATGTGAGGAGCCACATAGGGATAGATCCTGGCAGGCAGGTGATGAGAGGGCCTCCCATCTGCTTTTTGAGCCTGCAGCAACAGCCTGAGAATGCTGAGCCTCTGCAGCCTGGTGAAGATGAGCTCCCCAGCCTTGGCCCTCTTCCTTGGTTGTTGTACATGCTGGCCATTTGCTAGAAGCAGGGGCTTCTGGACTTGCTATTCCCTGTATTTGTTCTATGGAACCTTATAGTGACTCTTAGCATAGAAATCAATACACTCTGTGAGCCCAATTTTCACAAGAAAGGCTCATCTTTCAGTGCAGTGTTCACCATTTCACCATCAATAACATATTTCCCAGAACTCATTTTAAGAGCACAGAGTTAGTGTGAATAAAGAGAAGCTTGATGAAATTTTGATGTTTTGGTGGCATTTGATGTTTGTGTTGTGGGACTGTCATTTCCTCATTGGGAAGAGGGGATTGTCTGGATTTTTTGTTAGTGTGAAGAGACACAAAGACTTTAAAGGTGGGGTATTGTGGAGTTGGGTTTTTTTGAAGTCATATATTTTTTCTCTGGGACCTTGGAGCTCAGAGTTATTTAATAAATATTTCTCCAAGTAAAAGATCTTAGTAGCCCAGAGTTTTTCTTGTGGAGTTGAACATTGGTTCAGGTGCCAAATGCCTGTTATGTAACATGTGAGTTAAAGGTTCTGCAGTGGTTTTATATATCTCAATGGGCATTTCCTTAACCTTTGAGGAAGCCCAGCGTCCCCTGGTTGTCCACTGTATAACCTCCAACAGCACTCATATGCCCTGACATCAAAGTGACCTGTAGCTGCTTCCTAAAGGAAGGGCTAGGCATCCTGATGCCCCCAGTTCCTCCAGTGCCAACCCTGGCCAGAGAGCATTCAGCATTCTGATTATCAGAGTTTCTGATATGCTTCCCTGGTGACCTAAACTGAATGAACTTTAAATGCCCACCTTCAGGTTTGATCCCTTGAGTCTCATGATGCCACAAAGCACCCAACTTAGATCTTCATCCCAACTTTCAGTCTGGTTATTTTTCTAACCCTGATCTTTTCCTTAGTGTATCTTTAAGTCTTTTTCTACAATAATAGTGTTGCTACCACACTGAGGCAAGACACAGAATAGTGTACTGGCATTAGCTTTACCAGAACCCACAATTAGAAAAAAATCATTTTTTATTCAAGAAAAACTTGCTCTTAACAGGATTAAATACCTTTATTTTATTAAATACCTTTATTTTACCTTTATTATTAAATTATCTTTACCTAAGTAAAAGATAATCCTTAATTATGGCTCCTTTGCAAAAAGAAATGTAAAATTAGCTGCTGAGCCTATTTCCAAAGGAAGGTTGAATTTATGACACATTTGATATCAACCAACAATATTTTAAACACTTCTTAAATTTATTAGATCAAATGCAATAAAAATATAATAAAATATATTAGATCTATTTTTGAAATGTTAGTAGACATTATGCTAAATAACAGAAAATGTAAAATTTATCTTCCAGTATAAATGGTATTTTTAAATTTTTTATGCCAAGAAGTTCTTCATTACCCTAAATTAAAAGAAGAACCCCAAATATTGTTTTTCATGGGGGTATTAAAACTAGGGATTTATTATTTAGAGATAAATAAATAAAATTTATAGAATTTTGTTTTATTCTGTCATTTTTAAAAATTTCTAAAATAAGAACTCTGTTTGCTATTTTATGTTCTATACACATAGCAGAATACTGGCCTGGGATTGTTTCCATTAAGATTAGTGATAATTGTTCACATGTTTCATAGTGAGGTGCCAGACCACTATGGGGAAAAGAGGTGTTCAGAGAGTGTGATGGTCTATGTGAAGGTAAATTAACTCACCCCCATAGGTGTTCATGTCTTAATCCTGTTTCTGAGGTTTAAAGTGTACCCACAGTTCATGTTTCAGAAATAGCCAATGTGATGGTACTGAGCCATGGACCATAAGCAAGGAGTCAGTCATAGGCTCTGCAGGGGTGAGTGCATGCTGTCACTGCTGCAGTGAGTTCAATATAAAGCAGCATTTTGCCCCTTTCTTATCTTGCCCATGTGATGCCTTCCAGCATGTGAGAACATAGTAGGAAAGGCTTCGCGCACCATGGCCCCTTGATCTTGGACCTCCAGTCTCCATGAACCATGAGCTAAATAAGTTTATGTTCAGTATAAATCACATAATCTGTGGTATATTTTTGTGTCAGCACAACCTAGATTAAGACACCTTGAAACCAGTGAAGGCACCTGGTAATTTTGCAGGAGAAATTAAGAAAGCAGATGGCACTAGGTGGTTCAGTTGTTGACTTAATGGGGTGAAGTTGTCCTGGTTTTCCTGCATGAGCTTGGTGTTTTTATCAGTGTACATATTACAATAAAAGAGGGAGGCAAAAGTGGGAGTGTCTAGTCAAAGACACAGCATGATAGAAACTTGAGCAGCCAATTCTTGCCTAGGAAAGGAGCCAGGCAGCCTCTACAACCTGGAAAAGCAAGAAAATGAACTCTACTCTAGGTGTCTAATAAGGGACAGAACTTTTGACTTTAGTCCAGTGAGACCCATTTCAGTCTTCTCACTTCCAGAAATGTAAGAGGAAGCTTTAGGATTTGAACACACTGTGTGGTCATTTGTCATAGCAGTGGTAGCAGACTTGCACAGTGCAAAATTGGGGTATAAATAAATCAGGCCAATCTAGGAAGCCCCTTGGTCTCTCACAGCTGGAGATTTCTCTTCTACCCAGTGACACTGGATCTCCTGAAGGGTATTGGTAATGGGATCACAATATGCCCTTCATCTCTAAAAAAATCTGCCAATATGGTGTGAAGAAATTTTCTTTACCTTTTTAGACAGAACCAGCAGGGACCGAAGTGAACAAATGGGAGTCTCATGGAACCTGAGAAACAGAGCAGAAAAGAGGCATAAAGCCTGTAAAAATTAAGCTGCCTTTGGAGTCAAAACCCACAAAATAGGCCAAAACCACATGCTCAGCCACTACACGGCAACTGCCCAGAAAGAAAAAAAGGTTTGAATAGGAGCCAGGGTAACTTAACATAATAGGTAAATTATACAGAGAACAAAATAGAAATCACTGTCATATCAGGACCTGCAGAATCACACCCTGAATGAGAAACAATTGATCAACTGATGTCAACACTAAGATAAGCCAGATATTCACATTACTTGCAAGAAATTAGAAGCAGCCACCATAAAATAAGCATCCAGTAATTAAGAATGGCTGTGAAAAATAAAATATGAAATTTGTGAGATACCAGAATGCTGAGAGCCATTGCCAAGTAGGAATGACACATGACAATTTGTCAGCCTACCCCATGTTGCCAAGAGTGCAGTGACTTTCTATGAAAGGTGACCTTGCTCAAGGACCAGGGTGGATCAGGGTTTAGGGTGGATCAGGGTTTAGGGCTGATGGGGGTTTAGGGCAGTTCCAGGTTTAAGGTGGACCTTGCTGGGAATAGGGCATATCCTGCTGCCTCAGGGGCCTGCCCACTCCTTGAGTTCCCTAAGAGTTCTCACCAGATTCAGAGAGTATTTTGGGATGCAGAGCCTGGTGGAAGTGTGGATTTTGCCCAGATCGTGAGTGTAAAGTGCTGGTGGATTTTGCCCAGAACGTGTTTGTAGAGTGTGGTGTGAGTTCGGGAATAAAGAATTGCTGTTTGAATCTACAAGGCTGCGAGAGGCTCATGATTTTGTGCCCAGCCAGACTGCGGCACCAGAAGTAGCAGGAAAGAAGGAGTTGGAATCATGGAACTAAGAAAGATGGTCATAAAGAAACCAACAGTAGAGTGGAGAGAAGACAAAAAATGATAATATGCAATTGAAGTAAAAGAGAAAAAGTCTTAGAAAAAAACCCATTTTGAATTCCATATCCTCAGTAGGTTGAATGTAAGCTTATGGAAAAAAGAAATACCATGTATCATTTTGTAAAAAAAAAAAAAAGGAGGCTGGGCAGAGGAGGAAGAGGAGGAAAAGGAGGAATAAGAGAAACAGAAGCAGCAGCTGGAGCGACTACATTAATATCTGGTAAATATCAAATCCAAGAAAATTGCCAGAGAGAAAGAAAAATGTTACATAATGATAAAAGGTGCAATCTGATAGGAAGATGTAATGATAGTTTTTTATGTAAGCACGAAGCACTAGCACCTTAGAATGCATGAAACAAGAACTGATAATGCTTAAAAGAACACAGGAGATTCACACTGAAGTTGGGGCATCATTGTACTCTCCAGCTACTGACTGAGCAATAAGACAGAAAATCAAAAAGGACTTGGAAGATGTGAACAACACAATTAGGCAACAAGATCCAGTTGATACTCATCCCAAAAAGAGCAGGATGCTCACTTTTATCAAGTACCCATAATATTCCCCAAGGTTGACCACATCCTGGACAATAAAACAAAGCTCAACACATCTAAAGAAAGGAACTCATACAGAATGTGTTTTCTCACTCTCAAGAAACCAAAGGAGAATTCATCAACAGAAGACAACAAATCTCCCAATATGTGAAAATTATTATTTATACTTGTAAAAAAATCCATATGTAAAAGAAGAGGTCTAGAGGAAATAAATAAAAATCAAAGCACTGAATAAGAAGAAAACACAGCCTTTCAAATTTAGTGCTAACAGGAAGCTTTAAGGTACTAAATGCTTATACAAGATGAAAAAAAAGTTCTCAACTCAACAACCTAAATTCCTCCCTGAACATATCAGAAAAATCAAGACATAAATTCACCTAAAAAAAAGGAAAAAAATGACAAAACTATGAGCAAAAAGCAATAAATTTCAAGGCAGAAAATGAATACCCCTCCCCCCCAAAAAATCAGTAAAAACAAAATTTGCAGTATTTCTGTAGCTTTAGCTAGAACAAGATCCAAAAAATCAGATCCTTCTGCTTTAGGATTGATGGAAACTTTATGTTTCAGAGTTTTTGCATCATGCCAAACCAATTATGGCAGATAAAAAGTCAACTTGAAATTATTCATAATTAAAAATCTCATTAGTGGCAGATTTTACATTTGATATACCACAGATTTTATAATCTGTTTAATATCAGAGAAGATTTTAGGCATCACCATTTGAGAATTATGCAAATTTTGAAATGGGAATAAAACACTGTATTCGTAACAACAACAACAACAACAAAAAACAGTTGAGAATATTAATTGACTTTAATAATAAGAAAACTAGCTGAGTTACATATGAGATTTAGCAAGTTTTTTAAGTTCTATGGAAGAATTTTCTCCACTTTGAATGAGTTTTGTAGAAAGTTACATCCACTGTGTTTGAATTTTCTGTGGAAAATTAAAGCAGAAGAGCCTGTCACACTCCAAGGCTGGCCAAACCACTGGGAGGCCAGGGCTGGAGAACACACTGAGACTTGACTGTATTCTTTTTCCCCATCTTTTTTGTTAATGGTGCATTATAGTTCTACCTAATGGTGGGATTTGTTATTACATATTCATACATGCATACTATATGACAATATAATTTGGCCAATATAACCCCCAGTATTTCCCCATTCCTTTCCCTCTTCACTCCCTTTGGTTCCTTTCCTCCATTGATCTCTCTTTTCATGAGATTCCCTCCCCTAACACCTTGCTTTTAATTTTTTCTCTTTAGCTTCCACATATGGGGGAAAACATTTGACCCTTGACCTTCTGAGTTTGGCTTATTTTGGTTGACATAATGTTCTAAAGTTTCATCCATTTCCCAGCAAATGGCAAAATTTCATTCTTCTTTATGGCTGAATAAAACTCTATCATTACACATACACACAACACACACACCATATTTGACTATATCTGATTCTGATGTCATGACCTTGAAAGTGTTAGTCACATAAAAAATGTAAATAAAGGGATGTGTGATAAGATCATATTGTGCACATATACAAATGTGTATCAAAATCCCACTATTATGCACTATGAAATTGTGTAATTATGATGCACCCAAAATAGGAATGTAGAACAGAAGAAGATCAAGGCTTGGAATAGAGAGATCCTGAGGCGCTGTTCTTAATGTGGTTTGTGTGTGGTGTGAGGTTGGGATCTATGTGAATTTTGTTTTCCCACATCAAGTGCAACTATTTCTTAAACAGATATTCTTTCTCTCTTATTTGTACTGTCAACCGTGTCATCTAGCAAGTACTTATATGTGCTTAACTTATTTTCTTGGCATATCAGTTTATTCTGTTGATCTACTTTGTTAGGTTTGCTGTTGGCTTAGCCTGGTTAATTTCTCTTGGCTTCAAGCAAACATTGCTTTCAACTGACATTACTGCACACTGGAACCTCTGTTGAGCAATTTGCAGTGTATCCAGCATGAGGAGGTGTCATGAACTTGTTCGAAATTGTGGGCTCTGTTACTCTGCCAGTTATTAGCCAAGGGTATTGAGAAGTGAGTGTCCTCATAGATCCCACTCCTCAGTCCTCTGTTCAGAAAAGTTAGAGAAAGGATATAAAAAAATCTAAGCCTAAACTATCCAAGCCTATTGCTTGTCATAGAAAAACAGTTTCATGAGTGATAGTTAATATTATTTATATTGTCCATAATACTGAACATTATAGTACCTAGTTTGTGATAGTTTTATTATAATTATAATGGTTAATATAAATAAATCAATACATATTACATGTTGTATGTCCAATAAATGTTAATTTATTCTCAGCCTTCTTCTTATATTTCCTTTCTAATGTGTGTCCTTCTTTGCTCATGTCTGTGGTCTGATTAGGATGTGATTTTTTGAGGGGCTATAAAATAATATGTTACAACACAGAAAATGTTTAAGTTATCTAATGTTATCTTTTCAAAATTCCAATCAATTAACAAAGAACTTATATTATGCACAAGATATCTTAGACTTTCTCCAGTCATTTTTCCTTTATTTCAACCGCTGATCCCTTATTAAAAGCTCTATCTGAATTAAGCATCTGCTACTGCTTTTGATGTCAGTTCAAATCAGCAGGAGTGAAATAAATACTACGAAGAAGGAGAGATCTATTTTTGGAAAAAACTGATTCACTATTCTTCTTCTGGGACTTCATTTTAATGCTTCAGAAATTCCACAAATACTTTGAATGAAGCTGAAAGAGGAGAGTCTGAGCTGGAACTTAGAGCTTGGCTCCATGGTAAGAAAGAAGACCTGACTGCAGATTGTGTCTGTGACACTGCATGTGCTTAAGTTTGTCTCAGACACATAGGGTGGAAATGGTCACAGGGTAATAGAATGGATCATTCACAAGGTAAACATTAAGAAAGGGCTGTACAGATGTCTTGGTTTATGAGAACATCTACATCACATGAACTGCCTGCATTCCCAAGAAACTACATGTGTTCTCTGTGCATAGAAAAAGATTTTATACTCTGCAAAAACAGAAGCTTCTGTTTTTGATAGATAGATGCCAGCACACACCAACTTTATGCTTCATGAGTTTATAAATAAGGTCATAGATTTCAAATGCACAAAACACCAGTACCTCCTACCCTCATTTAACATTTGTTCATATAAAGAAGACTGCACATTTATACGATCTTGTGTTGAGCAGACAGCCACAAAAAAGAATAAAAGCAACTAATTTGAAATGGATTTAGAAGAATTCATGCCCCCAGCTAAAATCTGAATGTTGTTTCCCAGATTGATGTGTTCTCTATCATGTCCTGCCCAGATCAAGTGTGCATTGTAGGACTAGGTAAGCAAAGATTAAATGTGATAGTAATTGGACTCCCTCATTGTATCAATGGCCTATATATTTTAGAAGAATATCCATGATCTCTGTGCTCTGAGATTACTTTTATTTATGTACCTGTTTGTGGAAGGTGACTTTGAACCTTGTAGTAGCATTCATCAGCTAGCACAGAGGTGTGCTGGCAGTGACCCATTGTGCAGAATGGCCAGTGGGTCTGCTCAGCAGGTTTTCTCATTTATTCTGCCCTTGATTTATAGCTGCAATTTGGGAATTTCTGTGTGGACATTTTAATTATCAGGTCTGCGAGGGCCTCAGCTACATGGCTGTAATGTGAGCATCTGTCTGTCATTTTGTATATTTAAATGTAAGGAATTATTTTTTTCTCTTGCTTGTGTTTACTCTGCATTTTTTTTGTCAAGTCTCTTAAAGGGGCAAGTACCACATGACTATATCAAAACAGTTCATGCATGCAAAAGGAGTTTGTTAGCCTTCTGCTTGGGAAGTTGGTCCTGAGACCACCAGGTCTTTATCTTTCTCTCATTTGCATAACTTATCTTGGTTTTTGCTGGCATCTATCTAGAGCATCTTTTCTTCATGAGCTGAAAACACAGCCCTGGGCAATTCCCGACTCACATCTTGCTTATAATGAGCAAACTCAGAGGAAAGAGTGATGCTCTGTGGGCCGGCAGCTGGGCAATCTTAACAAAAATCGATTTGGTTCTTCTAAGATACATGCCCATTTCAGTTGTGACTCTGGCTCCAGGGACAGGAGGAAATGTGACAGAGAGGTCAAGTAAGAGCTCATATGGTATACATATAAAAACAGCCATGTAAGAACTGGAGCTGGACTGCCTGAGCTTAAATTCTTGCTCAGATCCTTAATAGCTCTGCAAATTCCAGAAATTTTTTTGATGTCCCCTGAAATATAACAATAATACCTGACATACAGGATTGCTTTGAGGATTTAGTGAGCTATGTCTGCAGAGTATTTGAAACAGTACCTGGCACATGGTGGGTATAATATGGCCCTGGGGTCAATGTGAGCACAGATGGTTCTCCTTGGGGTGAACAGAGCTTTCTGGCACTAACTAGAATCAGTGGCACTCATCAGTGACATCTGGGTCACCTCTTTAATACACCCCAGAGGTAGGATTTTGAGAGAAAGTTAAGTTGTAAGAAAACCTGAATCCCATGGAAAATCTACAACAAATCATGATGTCACAAAATATTCACACTGGAATAAATGTCCTGAGCTTGATTTCTAGAGTTTCTTTCCAGGGTTAGCTGTTCTTCAATGAGGACCCCTTTAAGTGTGGCAGAGCTGTGGGCTTGAAGTGAAAATTGGCTCAGTTTTTGAAAAATACACTTGAGATCTACAATTTTTATTGCATTCAAGAGTGAATGAAATAAAACAAAATCCTAGTTCCTTAAGTCTTTGTGTTAACAAAGCCATGTGCTTTACTTATTTGAGATTTAATTTACACAAGAAATTAGATAAAAGATGTCTAAGCCCTTTTATCTACAGGAGACATTGATCTGTTTCTGTGAAAGTTAAAATAGTTTATAAAACTGCTGAGGACAGTTTGCTGAGAAATTAATCTTTTCTTGGAGGCCAAAGATCAAAGAAAAATCAACAGAGAGGTTGTCACCATAATTAATGTATCCTGGATATTCTCTTTTAGCCACTTTCTTTCACTGTAGACAGATATTCATTATTGGGCTATAAAGTTTATTTTGTGGCGGTGGAGCTGAGGAAGGCATTAAATAATGTCTCCCAGAGGCCCCAGGGGCATCAGCTGAGGCCTCCTTCACTTCCAACCAGCTCCCAAAATATGGACTTGTAGCAGAAACATTTATCAAAATGGATTTTAAAAAATTCTAAGACAGTAGATTTATTATTATTATTATTATTATTATTATTATTATTATTGTTATTATTATTATTATTTTCTGTTTTCCTTCTACACCATCCAAATTTTTACAACACACAGCCAATAGAGCAGGGTTGAAGATTTTATATACATGGGTCTTGGCTTCATTATTTATTTTGTTCTATGCCTTGGCCTGCAGCCTGGGGAGTTGTGCACCTTGGACCAGAAATCTACTTTTTGATTATGCCTTGAATTTTTTTCTTTAGCACAACTCCCAGAAACCCCCAAACTCTTGCCATCAAGACTGTGGGAAGTGATGGTGCCTTCAGAGTGGCTGGAAGTGTGTGTTCATGTGTAGGCCTTCACCTCCCAGAGAAGGGCTTGCATTTTCTCTTTAATTAAAACAAAGAAAATATGGCAGGTGCCTAAGCCAAATGAGAGGAACCAGTCCTGTAATTTTACTTACTTAGGAATAAACTTGTCTTTCCATGGCATGGTCAGGCAGACTCAGCTAAGAACAAGGACACATGGCCCTCCAACCTTGGTTCCCTGGACCCTGGACAGGCACTGCCAATTCCCTGGGCCTCACTGTCTCCAATGCAAGAGTGGTGCCATACTGCCATTGCGTAAGTGGGAGGTGCTGTGGGGTGGAGATAATGGCCCCTGACATTGTTTGAACTTGAGATCTTCTCCAGGGCCCCTTCTTCAGGTCTAGGGCTCTCCTCCATCGTCTTCAAATCAGATTCTTTGCTAGTGAGAGGAAGAGCTTGGCTCTCCAGGGAATTTTGCCTGCCTTTCCAAATCTACCTCCAGCAAAGCATTGAAGTTCTGGTTTGGAAATCCAGGTTCCCATACTAATGTCACCCTCAGCTTGCTGTATGACTCTGGGTACCTAAATTGTTACCTTGGCAATTTTAATCAGGGATTATTAATGTGATTTTCATCTTGTGTGGAAATAGATAAATATTTTTGGCTTAAGTCCCTGGAAGCATTTGGCATTCATTAAGAGAGGAATGCATGAGGGAGTTATAAAAAATAGTTTACAATAGTCCTAGGGATGGGCTTATCTAATTTTATATTTTTTAAAAAAGGAAAACAAGGAAAGTCAATATCACAGTTAAGGCAATGCTTGGCTTAGGTGCTGACCTTTCCTTCCCCTGAGGTCCCTCCCTGGTTCCTCAAACTGTGACCTGCGTAGGAGGCATTGTCATTGCAGGTAAAGCTTATTAAGACAGAGTCATCCTGGAGCAGGCTGAACCACTCATCCAACATGACTGGGGACCTTATCAGAAGAGAAATTTGGACACAGATTCACACACAAAGAGATGGTGCCATGTGAGTCCTTGACCCTGCGGCTGCAGCCAAGGAACTACTAAGCACTAGGAGAAAAGCTGGGGCAGATCCTTCACTGGAGCTTCTAGATGGAGTAGGGCCCTTACACTTCTAGACTCCAGACCTTTGAGATGCTATCTCCTGCTCCAACTACCCCGTACTGGTGCTTCCTGGTGGCTCCCAGGGACCTCGACACCTCTCTGGGTCATCATTATATCATCCTGCCCAGCACATCTGTATTGCTTGGTGACCAGAAATTTCTTCTCCCATGCAGGTCTTTAGGGACCAACTGGAGCTGCCCTCAGAGGCCAGACTGCCATACTCCCTGCTGTAGAGAGGCATGCGTGTGGTCAGGGACTTTTATCTAACCTCTAGGTACTTATTATTATAGTGCGACTTGGAGAACACAGTGTGTCCTGAGCCCCAGTCTCTTCATCTGGGAAAGGGGATGGCAGTTTCTTTCTCACAGAGTTTTCATGAACAATGAGTGACATAATGCTGAGAAGAGCTTTAACAGAGGGCCAGGTGCAGAAATGTGTTCAATTAAAGGCAGCTGTTTTAAGTACATATCACAGACCTTAAGGTTTGAAGAGCATCTTTTTTTTCCTCTACTTCTCTTTTATGGGATTAATTAGGACCCTGATTTATTTCCTCTTAAGCAAAATTCTGAGTTGATATGGTGGCTGGTGTTAATTATCAATCAAGTGTCTTTCTTAATCCAAAGTCAAGGGGGATCTGGGCTGTTTCTCTTTTGTCACTTGGCCATTCCTAAGTGCAACATCCCTTCATTCTCAGGTGGCAGCCACATTGCTGGGGTGGTAAGTGGAGGAATAGGGTTAAACCTTGGAAGAGGCCTGCCATATTCCAGTGGCTAGAGTATAATATGGTGGCCAAAGCTGATGAACAGGGCTGCAGGGAAATGAAGCCCTGAACTTGAAAAGCCCATGAGAAGTGTATGTTCTAGTAGGAGCCAGAAGAGGGGAAATGGAACTGGGGGCAGTTGCCTTTCTCTACCTCAGCTACAAATGAGCATGTAGATTACCATCTAAAAAATGTGGTGAAAGCAATGAGTGTCACTGTCTCCTGGGGGCATGGCCTGAGAATTGGCTGAGTGAGTAGGTGTCCTTCCATGTCATGGTTCACCAACCATAGGGGGCTTATAAATGAGTGAGAACTAGAACCTCCCCACCCCTAATGGTTTTCCTACTCAGTGGCTGCTGCTGTTGAGTGTTCATTAATTTGGGACCTATGGTACTCTAGGGAAGCAGGTAAGGTTACTCAGCCTAACTGCTTAGTGTGCAACCCCTCCCCACCCTGGCTCCCAAACTATAAAATTACAGGAGGGGAGAAAGTTGAGGTGGGGTGAGTTGGGGCATAGTGTGGTGACACAGATCACAGAGGGCAGTGGCCAGCATACTGGGCCTGGGCTTCCGCATGTCTCTTCTGTCAACCTTGGTTTCTAAAAGGACAAGAAAAGCTATTCTGTAGTGGGAAAAATAGTGTTTGGAAAGGAGTATCTGTGCTCCTACACCACATACTACTTTTATTTCTATCAATCATCAATGTAAAACCTGAGTTGGAAGCTAAAATATTGATGGCTTCTCTTTTTGGTAGAAATATGTTTTTCTTTTAAATATGTTGAGGTACTATGTAAGTGAGGGAAATACATTTCTGATATCATATCTAAGTAACTGGATAGCATATCTCTCAAACACCTATGTCAAAAAGAAGAAAACATGAAAAACCCACATTAACTTGTCAGGTTGAAATGTTTGATAAGCTGCAAAGTGCAACAAAAATGAAGTAGAAAGTATTTAGATAATTTTCAGCTTTGGGTGCATTTTTGAATTTGGTTTAAAAATTTTAGTTAGAAATATACTTCTACTGTATGAGTAATTGTGTAGTTGTATGGTTAAATTGCTACTAGATTTACCAGTATTTAAAGAAAAACCACAGAAAGAGGTAAATCAGCAGAGATGGGAAGAGAAGCGAAAATTCTCTTCTCCCCTTTGAGGCTGGGTAACAATTGTGTGATTTGGGGGACTTATCACAACAGAGTCACCAGTAGGAGTATTGGCCAAGGACATTATGAAAAAGGCCTGTTGGCCAGTACAGGAAGCCATAACTGCAAAATACCATGTTATTCTGCAGGGAACAGAAGTCAAGGGGTCTTGAGAGGTATCTAGCCTGGGCAGAGGGAAGGACTTCTCTGTAGTCAGGAGATTTTGCTGCAGATAAAGCAGCTTCTCCTGAAGGTCCTCTAGAGAATTTATGGCAGAATCCAGAAGAAAAAGACTCAGCATTAATGCATGTCATGTGTGTGGGATGCAAAGCCATCCTATTACTGTGCTAAGGAAATAACACATGCATCATCTTTGTCCTTTCCTTGGAACCAGAACCCTTATCTGGTCCTGTGGTCCAAATGTCTGTGCCCTCAGGAAATTGGACAGTGCCCCAACCCACAACCATGCCCACCTGGGAGTTTTCTGTTGTTTCAAGGGCAGAGATTTCACAGGCCTTGCTGGGCTCTCAGACAAACTCTGAGTAATGAATTGACACTCAAGAGATACAGCACTGATTCAGAAATATTTGAATAGCTGAAAATGTGGGTGGGAATCTTCTCCCTGCATGTCTGAAGAAACTAACTAGGGTGAACCTGAGAAAGAGATGATTAGAAAGAGATCAAAGCAGAAGAGGGAAGCTCTACTTTGGCCTGGGATTGGCAGCTGAGGCAGCCAGGAAGATGGGAAGGAGGCCTCACTCAAGAGCACTCCCATGACCCATAGGGACTAGGACAAGGCATCTTCTGCATGAAGCAGAACATAAGCTCTTTCTAGTAATTTGTCCCTCCATTTGCAAAGGTATATGGGTGAGCTTTTGGGGTACACCTCACATCCAAATCATAACAGGTCATAAGGAGGGTTCAGGAAACTAGAATGTCAGGATTTGACTTTGCCACTCTGTAGGACCTTGGCAAGCTATTTAAATGGTCTATGCTTTCACTTTCTTATCTGTGAAGTAGGAAATTCCATACTATCTACCCCATAGGGCTTTTAAGGAGAATTAATTAATACATATGTGTAAACAATATTGAAAAGTACCTAGCACTTAGTAAACACATGTACATAGCAATTTTTATTATTTTAATGATAGGGCTACAGAGTTGATTTCCTTGGTGTTTTGCCCATCATTACTCTTTTCCCGCTATTCTAGCCTATGGACTTGCCAACTTCAACTTGTTTCATCAAGTAGTCTTACCATCAACTCTTGTAGCTGTTAGAGGAAGGACAGAAAGCAGATGTCCTACTTAAACATCTCCCAGAAAAGGGAATTTGATACAAAGAGGAGCCATGGTAGAGGCCCCAGTTCTGGGACATTTTGGGGAGAGAAAGTACAAAAATTCTAGATAAGTGAAGCTGGGTATTGTTGAGAATGTGTTGGTGTGAGGGTTTATGACTCTAAATGAAAATTAAATTGCACAAAGAATGAGGAAAATTATCAAAAATGATGTTTATTTTAGAAACTGCAAAACGAAATGACATCAGTGTAGAGACTTATATCTATGTTTATTATATTATGATTCAAAGAATTGTGTCATGCTGTCTTTAATGCAGGACTGTTAATAAAACACAGCCTTTCATAAGTGTTTGATTTCTTATTTATAACACTTTTCATGAAATGAGAGCACTTTCTACGTTGGTCTTTATTTGGCCAGGGTGTTCCAGATTTCCATCTAAAAGCACACAGCACCCAGGGTGACTTGCTCTGCTACTTCTTTTAGAGACCGGTTTCTCACTTTGGCAGGAAATATAGTCAAGTCCCATATGACACTGAAATATATTTCAAGAAAGTTATTTTTAAAAAGGGGGAAGCATATGACTTGGGAAAATTTTCTCTTTCTAAGATTCTGCTCCTTGTTCTCCTTAAGTCTACATTGCTAGTTATTATTATTCTCCTTCCTTCGTTTCTTCTGTTTTTCACTTAATATAGATGTTAATTTTAGACAGCTTAGTCCTGTCCCCTTAAACACTTCCTGGATGTTATCTCATCCAATGATGGTCCTACTCTTATTTTCTTAATAAAATAGACAGATGCTTTTCCAAGAGTTTTGAATGTCAGAACAACTTGGAATAATTTTTCTGGGAATAACAGAGAAGATGCTTCAAAGTCCATATGATAGAGACCTCGATAATTGATAAAAATCCTAATCCCAGAAGTAGAATGAGAAAATTCAGGTGACTTTCTTTATCAAAAATCTTGGAAATATTTTTCCTATTTTTAAAAATTGAGTTTAAATGATTGATTAGTGTTTTTGAGTTTTCCAATTAAAGCAGTTTATTATTTAAAAAAGTATAATTTGTGATTAGTAAAACTACTAATGTATTTAAATATCTGGACCTCCTAATCTGCAGCAATAATCACAAATATTTGAGGTAAAAAAGAAACTGATATTTTTCTTGAAAATAAATAGAAAAAATGTAAAATTTAAGAGACTTTGAAAAACTGCAAAAGGAAGCCAAAGGTTCTCTCAGAAGCTTCATGTTGTTAAGCAAACTGTTTCTTCAAAGTTGCCCCAACTTTTGGGGATGGAATATCAAGAGTAGTTTGAAAGGGGAGATGACACATAGCTTCAAATTGATCCAAAGTCTGGGAAGACATATACACGCCATCCCTTAGCTACCTTTTGACAGCTAAGCAGGGTAAAGAGATAGAACCAAGCATCATATTAGAGGATGAAAATAAGTCCAGAAGAAAAAACTCTCCTTGCAGATAGTTCTGAGGCTCCAGACAAGCAATAGCCCATGGAAGTATGTAACTGCATAGGAGGATCCAAAGTGATTTAGAGGACTCTGATGTCTACAATCTGTGGATGCACCAAATTCAGCATCAAGCATGCACATTTCTAAATATGTCCAATTACATCTAGGCATATTTCTTAAGTATCATGGTAGAAGCATATGAGTGTTTTTATCACTGCCAAATATTTTTCAACCAGAATAAATTGTTTAGTTCTCAGGCAAGCACTCCAAGGCTCTAAATAACTTCCCCAAACTTGCTAGCTCTACATAGCCAGGCTTTTAAAAAAAAACAAGCTGATTATCACATGTGTGCTCCAGTAATGAAGCACACACTAACAATAATAGTGGACCAGAATGATAAACAGAAATAGATTCAGTGAAGATACAAAGGAAGAATGGGGCTTTTGTTCTTGCTTTATTTTACTAAATCATCCCACTCATGTTCTTAATATTCTTTCCTTTTCTAAATCACAACCAGTAGAATATGCATAATCTGAGACATACAGATAAGAAACTCCCAATGTAAACCAGCTGCAAAATATATATTTGAGGATTACTGAAGAGAAAAGATCAATCCACAATCATTAATCACCTAAGGAACTGTGCCAATAACCACTTCATTATAAATATAATTCAGGCAGAATTTGGATGTGTGTGTGTGTGTGATCTATCTACACATCCACATCTATAAAGATCATCACTTCACATATATTAAAATTTTCTAGGTACAAGTGTTATATTTTTAAGGATGACAATATAGCTTTCATAAAACATGGCATCCTATTAAAGAGGAGATTTGACACAAATCCAACTACCCACAATACAGAGTAAAATATAGATAACATAAGAAGTTTTATACTTAACTGAGGGAGATGTGGATTTGGAACTCATCTCTACATAATTACCATCAGAAACTATGGAGATAATCATACCATCATTTATAATACAATTATAATATCAATTATCAGGTATCTAACTATATCCCACATGATGCTCTATATGTGAAGTTACTATTCCTCACAACTCTCTAAAGCAGGTAGTATCACTCATTCTGCTCCTCTATTTATTAGTGGGGAATGCTAAGAAACAGGAATAACTTGTAAAAATTCACACAGTAGATTGGAGACAGAAATTTGAATACACATCCATAACAAAATTTGAATTTTTTTCACTTCTGTTTGCTTCTCTCTTAAGGTGAATTGTTTTGCAAGGTAAGACAACAAGACAAACGCATAAGGGCCATTCACATTTAGGTTGCAAGGATGTTTCACCTTTAGTAGGATAGAGAAGGGGCAGCACCGAAGGTAAAAACCCAGTAAGAGAAATGAGATAAGAATCACACATTTTGTGCATCATTTCATGGCAAGAAGGAGGATGCTACTTTAGGGAGTAAAGAGAATAATCACAGAAGACACAAAGGATATAGATGAAGTGAGGGTAAGGGCAATTTATATGGTACAATGTACGTTTATTTCCTTGGCAGGGGGAGACACATTTCAAGACGCGTTAATGCAATTACTGTCAAAACAGTCATTCCTAAATCACCTTATGTGTGATCATAAGACCTTTAGAAACCTGTGGAAGCATTATCATTTTCAAAGAAGGCTCTTAGTGATACACATGCCAATTTTAACCTTTCCTAATAGAACAAGCCAGAAAAAGACTACAACCAAATATGAACAATATGATGCTGAAATTTTGAGTGTGATGACATTTAAAAGCAGAAAAACATCAATGAACATTTTTCATCTTGAACAGTGTGTTTCATTATTCCCAAGAAAGAAACATAAAGTCCTAATAAATTTTCTCAATATGGCTAGGTTTACACCAACAAACGTATTCATAAAATGATCTCTTTTGAAATGTGTACTTCAGTAAAATCAGATGCAGATACACACACATGCAAAGTTTTAAACTGATGAGACATCTGTAAGTTTCAGTAATACTCCAAATACTTGTGTTGTGACCAGAAGCCAAGGCTGTGCAGAAATTATGGCTGATTTGCAGCATCAGTTTGTCACTCTTGTCTCATTTTTCAAACTGACCCTGTAGAGTGGGGACCCAAACAACAGATGGATTTTAACAATGGTAGCAACATTTCTTCATAGAGACAGAGTTGGGCCAAACATTTTGTTCTGTTATTTATTTCCTAGTGAGCGTTGGAACCAACTTGATCTCACTATTACTCAGTAGCTTCATCTATAAAATGGGAATGGTAAAAATGATATTGGAA
Source organism: Callospermophilus lateralis (assembly GCF_048772815.1). Lineage (NCBI taxonomy): Eukaryota > Metazoa > Chordata > Mammalia > Rodentia > Sciuridae > Callospermophilus > Callospermophilus lateralis. The sequence goes on along the minus strand of NW_027515935.1, from coordinate 4,754,386 downwards.
TGGAGTCTATTGCTGCAGTCTCTGGCTGGGCACAAATCACGAGCCACCACACAGCTTGTAGATTCAAACAGCAATTCTTTATTCCCGAACTCACACCGGCCGTCTACAAACACGTTCTGGGGAAATCCACGTTCTCTGCCCAAATCCACTACTCTGCCCTAATCCACTACTCTGCCCAAATCCACTCCGCATGGGCTTCTGTCTCCCAAAATATACTGTCTGACCCTAAGAACTCAAGAGGAACTCAGCAGCAGGATACGCCCTATTCTAAAGGGGGAACACCCTAATCTCCTATTATGCTAAACTGCCCTATTCTAAAGGGGGAACACCCTAGTCTCCTATTATACTAAACCGCCCTATTCTAAAGGGGGAACACCCTAAACACGGATCCTGCCCTGGTCCTTGAGCAAGGTCACCTTTCAGAAGTCCTTCCACAGACAGCATCGAAGTAAGCTGGCAAGGAGATTGTCATACCTACTTGGCTGATGGCTCCCAGCAGTCTATGGCATTATTTGTAAAAAGTTGTATAAATTGGGTAGTACTTAAAACCACAAGCTTTTATTACAAATTCTGCATACAAGTTTCTATTTGGATAGGGATTGCTGTTTACATAAGTAAACCATGGCCTTAGAGTGAATATGTAAAAAACAAGCCCAACTATGAGAAAATCTTTTTCCATGCATTAATTTTATTTTATTTTTTCGCTTATGTCGTAGCTAAAATCTCCACCAAAGGGGGAAAAATAGGTCAGTTGGATAACACAGATTTTTATTAAAGCAATAACACATAATATGAAAAAAAAAACCTTTAGGGTTATGGGATCATTTTTTATTCTCAATAGAGTTTTAATTTAAGAGTTTGTTTTGGTTTGTGATTGTTTTTCAGAATCAGTTACTCAAACAGTAAGTCTAAAACTGGCCCAGTAGCCAAATTTATAAATAAAGTATAATTGAATATGATTTTTCTTCTAAACTATGCATGAATTATATCATATCTTATAAAAAAATCACTCCAATCAATGTTTTTTTCTTACATAATAGAAAGAAAGAAGCCCTCACAAAGTAAATTTTAAAATTTCCTATTGGTTGTTCCATGCTTGAGTTGCTGTTGAATATTTCTCCCCTGCAAAATGCAGATTCATGATGGGAAATTTCATTATTTGAATTCTATATACCTTACTGAAGTCAGTACACTTAATCATTGTATTTTAAAGATTAAATAAGAATTCATACTTGCATTCTCTTTTCCTTCAGCAATTTAATATTGATTGACTTGCACATTTAAAATTAAAAAGTGGATTATGAGGGTAGGGGTATTGGCTCAGTGGCAGAGCACTTGCCTCGCACATGTGAGGCACTGGGTTCAATCCTCAGCACCACATAAAAATAAATAAACAAAGATATTGTGGCCATGTATAACTAAAAAATTATATATATATTTAAAGTGGCTTATAAAAAATTCACCATGAATGAGGCACTTGCCCCTCAGCAACTGGGTGGCATAATGCAATAATAATACAATGTCAAATGGTATGATAGTTTCAATCAGTACTCCTATTTTTCTTTACAAAGATGGGTAAACATGAAGTTGTGTTTGATATTCCAGGCAAAGTGCTACCTGGAACAGAAGAATGGTAAATGATGTTAATGTACACTGCAACTTATGATGTGAATAAAAAAGTGTACACTTCTTTAATCATCTTAGAAAAATTCCATTGTGTGTTTCCATTTAGTTTTCATGACTTCTTAAGGTAAAGAGTCCCTTAATTCCTCTATACTTTGGAATGGCACTGAACTCCAAAGTAGTGATTCCAATTGAGAATCATATAGCAAACAGCAGTACTGACCTGAGTCAGTATTGGGGATTATGTAAACTTTGCCTTCAGTGTGCTTAATATGCTATGAGGTTCCAAGCTTTGTGGATTTCTTCTTCATATTTTTTTCTAGTCCTGAAGATTTAACCCAGGGTGTCATGCATGCTGGGCAGGTGTTCTACAACTAAGCCCAATCCACAGCCCCTGTGGACTTCTTCAGGCAGTAAAATTTCTTGTAATCTGTTTCTGGCTCATTGTCACTGTCTGTCTGTCTGTCTGTCTTCCTCTCTCTCTTCTTTTATGATGTTATATCACAAATAAAATTTATTCCAGGCTGCAAACAATAATGACACATTTATACCTCTGCCAGGAATGAAACTGAATAACTGAAACTGTTTTAGCTCATAAGAAATTAACAGCAATAAGGATTCAAATATATGAACAGGTACAAGACAATCAGAAAGGGGATATTCTGAGAGCTGGAATGTGCAGTTCTATTATGACCAAGGAAGAATGGGATCAGCTCATCTTTGGAGTAAATTCATGTCTGTATCTTAAGGGGAATTTTCCTTTGTATTAAGCTCCAATAACCAAATTCCTAGTTTATCAATGAAATTAATTAATATGCTTATTAAGCTTTATAGAATATAAAAATTAATTTTCTGTTCAGAGCCAGAGAAGAATGAAAGTAGGATATGATCAGGGGTCTCAGTGTGAAGCATTCAGGAGGAAGGACATAGTTCTGACCTGCTTTTTAGGCTTAAAACCCAGAGTCTGGTTCTGAGTTTTAAGCCTAAAAAGTGGGTGTGTTGTCTAAAGATGCAGAAAGCTTGGACAATTCTAGAAATTCTCTATAAAATGTTTCCAGTTTTGAAGAGGGAATAGATCGCAGGAGTTAAAAATTAAAGAAATAGCCAAATTTGGGGAAGAAATAGCTGTTTGATTTTCTATACTACATATGATTTTTGTAATCAGTGGCAAAACTTGGTTACTGTAATATTAGAGTCTAACTGGGACACTACCAGAGAAAAAGGTTATACATTAGTAATTAAATCAGGACAATACAATAGGCCTCTTTTTCCAACATTTTTGCTTTCTGTGGTTTCCATCACCAGTGGCCAACTGTGGCCTGAAAATAACATTTTTCTTGACTTTTTTTTAAGAGAGAGAAAGTATATTCATATAACTTTGTTTTAACACATTTTTATTACTGTTCTGTTGTTAGTTATTTTTGCTAATCTCTTACTGTGTCTCTCCTCTAAGTTAAACTTTATCATAGGTAGGTATGTATGATACAGATACACACACACACACACACACACACACACACACACTCACTCACTTACAGTGTTCAGTATTATCTGAGGTTTCAGGAATCCCCTAAGGTTTGTAATGCATCATACTTAGATAATAAGAGAACTATGATAATAGAGAGGAAATGGCCTGGGAGGAAATGATGTATACAGCCACCTTAAAAAACTTCAAGTCCAAGTCCAGGCCCAATGTGAAGTCACCTGCATTGTCATTTCCTGTTCTTCTTCCTGACTCCCCTGAGTGATGACAAAGCCTTTGCTATGTTGAGCACTCTTCTGTCTCTGGGGAGCACATTGAGCTAGAACTGCCGCAGCTGGCTGGTCCCCTGTCCTCTTTTTCAGAACCTCTTCTCATAACAGTAATTCATGTTTTATATTTAATTAACCATGTTGAGATATAAAGTGTTTCACCTACAGATTTTCAGGAGAACATTGTTAGGTTGGCACTGAAAAAAAGGTCTGCTCTTCCAATTCACATGTCCATGTATATCTGGTAATTTACTTTCCTTGGTACAGATTATCTCTTCATAGCATGATGCCTTCCATCAGAATATTCTATGCATCTTCACTAAAATCCAGGTTCCTAAGCTATATTCAAATCCCCTGAGTCAGAATCTTTAGGTAAACGTATTAGTATCTGTACTTTCTATCAAAGCAATCCTGATAGCTTTAAAGACTGACCAATATAATAAGTTTTGTTAAATTTTTCATCCTAGCTGAACAATGCCACCAAGAGGTCAGAGATCATAGGCCAGAGGTTAGGAGGTTGTCGTTAACAGCAGAACTCCTCAGCAGGAAGGACCTTGGCTAAGGTTAAGGTTTTCTAGTTCCTAAAACAAAAGACTTGGTGGGATGAGGGTAGCTCACTAGGAGCAGTACAAAATCGTGAGCTGATCTATAGGCTTAACTCTGTGTGTCTTTGGAGGAATTGAGAAGGCTAGGCAAGGATGGCCTTTATCTTTCCCAGGGTGGAGGTAGGTCAGATGCTATTTCTGAAAGAAACAAATGCCTCTGATGAGCAAACTGGGGTTGTGTCCTGTGGTTTGGTCATCCCTTGCAAATCTCTCCTCCAGGTATTTTGTTTTCTGATGCCAGTAGCCTTTAAATACCTGAAACAATGATAGTAATACTTGCCTTTTGTTTCTTCTCAGTCCTTTAACAACATTTCAGTAATTTATTTTGATTAAGGTTTCTAAAATCTAGTTTCCTAAAATGCCTACTTATCCACCAAGGCTCAGTACCATTTTAAATACATATAACTTATAAATCATAACTGCTTTCTTTACCTGCACTCTCACTCCCCATCTCAATAGATCACTTTGATCATATTAATAGTCCTGTATAAAATATTCAGAGTAAAAATCCCCAAAAACCCAAGGCCAAATTTTCTCTCTAATATGTGTATGTTGATCCATAATGGGGGCAGGGGCATGGGAAAAATGGAGGAACATTGATTGGGCTAAGGCGAGGGAGGTGAGGTGAGGGAGGATGGGGGCAGGAAAGATGATGAAATGAGATGGACATTATTACAATAGGCACATGTATGACTGCACATATGGTGTGATGCTACATCATTTATGAAAAGTTATGCTGCAGATGTGTACACTGAACCAAAATGCATTCTGCTGTCATATATACCTAATTAAAATAAATAAATTAATTAAAATTTTAAAAAGCCATAAGATATATTCAGGGTAACATCCTAAATCTAATTCACATTCCTCAGACCAGATCTAATATCCATATTAGAACCAAAATAATGGTGGCTGACAACTGAGTTGTGCTGGAATGAGTTACTTTAAGAACATAAAGAGTGTAACAGTTTCTATTAAAGAAACTCCCCCCACAAATATCTGATTTTTCTCAGGAGATACAGAAATCATTGACCAATTCCCTAAAGACATTGAAAATTAGTGTTCCTTAGGACGATGTATGAGTAGATCCACTGTCTATAGGAAGGGAACTACATAGTCTACTTTATGTTTGCAAGTCTAATAGGTAAAGAGTTTCACCTTTTTTGAGATCTCAGAAAAAAATAAGTTAAAGCTATCCTATAGAATGTATCACTTAGTGACAGACTCTGTACATTAGTCATGGGGCCAATAGAACCCTTGTAAGTATAGCAACCCAAGGTCCCATACATTACATTAGGCAACCAGAGGCCAAGAATGAGGCAAATTGGCTGAACTTAGCACTGAAGGAGTAGGACTATCCATCTTCAGAGACAGGATCTGTTCTGGCAGATGATCTGTGGAACATTATCATAGCAATGCCTATCACTTCCAGTTTCACATTGTAGATCCCTTTGTGAGTCTGGTTTTTAACCGTGAGAATTTGACTTGTCTCCTTTCCAAGCCAACATGTTTCCAGATTACATCATTCCTCAGGGTCATTGAAAACATTTAAACAGAGGAAGGAGGAATCTTAAATCTTAATTTAAACAGAGGAAGGAGGACTTCCTGCTAGTAACACAAATGTAGATTCAATTAATTGGGGAAATTAGAAAGATGAACAAATTGTCCTCTAAATTTTTATCAGTCAGGATATATTCATAAAATAGAAAATGTTTTCCACATATAAATCTGCATATATTTTTTATAGAGAGAAATGATATAATTTGGGTAAAAGACTCCAAATTTTAGGAAGGAGAATTGGACAAGTAAGAGTTTCAAAACAGTAAAGGATATTGCAGATCCTGGACTGAAGGGAATAATTAAGGAGACTATAGTCTAAGTTTAAGGGGTTGGGTTACTCAGAAGCAGTAGATCAAACCATGGGCTCCTAGGAGTCCTAGCCATTGACAAAAAACAAACACTGCCAAAAATACACCCAAAGACAGATGTACTATCTTCCCTCTAGACAGTATCTCAATTATAAACTGCAGTTCAAAAAGGTGATTCCCTTTGTGACACTGAAAACAGAAAGGATGAATGGCAAACAAGCCAAAGATGTTTATAATTTGCATATTATCTGGTATGGAGAATAGGGATTCATTATTAAAGTCTTATTTGAATTCTTTTCTTTATTCTTCTCTTAGAGTTCCCTACTTCTTTTTGAAAAATGGAAATACTTGAAATTGATGATATTCAACCAAGCTTGCTTACCAGACTACTTATCAAACACCACTTTTCCAGAAGGTTCTGCTTAAAATCATTCACCATGATATATTACCTAATAACCATAATTAATGAGCATTCATGGTATGTTAAAAAGCCAGCATTCACCAAAAATAAATAAATAAATAAATAAGAGATTGAAGAAAAAATCTAAATAATATTCTTTTAGCAATTTGATCTATGGGTATAATAAATAGGTAAACTAGTTAGGGTTGAACTGGGGATATAGCTCAGTAGTAGAATCCTTGTCTATCATATGTAGAGTCCTGGGTTTGGTGCCCAGTACTGAAAAGTGAATAAATAAATAAATAAACAAATAAAGTTTGGGTTTATTTTCATCCTTGAATGACAGAAGTTTTTAAATATCCAATAGTATAGTTATTAAGACAGAAATATCTAAAATTGTGTGTGATATATATGCTGTATGTCACATAATCCTGTTGTATTAGGTTACTACAGGAGCAGAACTAAAAGAATATATGCAGATGTATAAGAGGAGATTTATTATAGGAACTGGCTTACATGATTGTAGAGGTTGTGAAGTACCCAAATACTCAAACTGCAAGCTAGAGAACCAGGAAAGCAGGTGGTGAAGTTAATTCTAAGTTTGAAAGCCTGAAAATAATGGGAGACACTCTCTATAACACACATTTGGAGTCAAGTGTAAAGGGAAACACAATCAGAGCTCTGCTTTCAGAAGGTGCTACAAGAAAGGTAAACAAAATCTCTTAGACCCCTTTAAACTTTCACACTGCATTTTCAATGATTCTGTGTTTTGGCAGAATATATAGAAAAGTTAGACTAAGGAAATTCTAACTGCTAGAGGTTTCCTGGGTGTTTCTGAGTGAGACCCAGAGCAGAGGCAAGAGTGTGATTGTTTCCTTCAAGGAGAATGGCTAGAATGAGGTTTCAAAGCAAAATAGAGGTTGGTGACTGCTAATATATGAATAATGTAGGAGAGGGAGAATTAAGAGGGTTTGAGTTTTTTCCACTATGTTTTATCATTATGGAGAATTTTAGGTATGTAAGAAATGGAATCAAGAAAGGCACATTTTAAAAGTTTAAATTTAGACATGTTAATGTTTAGATGCTGGCAAGACATGTGTTTAAGAAACCTTACAAAATAGGCCTGTCTCTGAATCTAATATGTGCACAAAATTTAACATGGTATCCCTGTGTACAGAAAAAGAACATGCAGAAGACAGAGGAGCGTGTTCATCTTAGAAGAACAATACAGATGAGGGATAAAACTGATGATGAATCAGGTGCCAAGAAGCAAGTTGTTAAATCTCCTGAGAACCAGAATCCCAAACTCTGTATGTATCATTGGCAGAACATGGTACAAAAAGCAAATGAGGTGAATTTTAATATATAACTATGCAAAGGATTTTGAAGGCATTATTCCCATGAGGTCCTTTTTGAAGCCATATGCTCTGGCCCAGTATGCATCTTCTGTTTTTAAAGAGTAATTACCAGAATTCTGCTGGAAAAAAAGTTCAAATATAAGAACTATTACAGAGAGGATTGCTGAGTTAGGTGGATGTTTGAATTAGATTATTAATAAAGACCACAACAAAGTTTTATGGTTTTAGAAATTCTTAGTAATGTGATGAGCCAGATTCAAACTCTTCTGTTAATAAGAAATTTCTGTTAGAAAGAAAAATAGATGTTCAATTCATCTAGATGCATTGATTGATTATTTACAGAGGAAGCACAATTTTAATTTATTGATGCTTAAAAGGAAAATTGCCTGGGAATACACTGTATATTACATGGATGTACACAATTTAAAATGAGTGGAAATTAGCAATATGATATTATTATTATTATATTGGTTTATATATTTTATTAATAGTGCAGATTGTATGTCTAAGGCCCTCCAATGTAAAGGTTCACATGTTCTACTATTACTTAAAACAATTTCACATTGTGAGACTAGAAGATTTCATTTTAGGAACAATACAGTGGACAATTTTCACCTCAATTTATTAATTATAAAACTACATAATGCAGAAAAATAATCAGTATGTGTATTGTTTCACAACTCTATGAAATCTAAATTGCATTCTGCCTAATGTTCTTGATACTTCCAGAACATTGTCACAATTTATTCTGAGGATTTTCAATTAAGAAAGAGAAGCATCTAAGAGATGAATCAATAATACAGAAGTAGATAACCAGTTTTCAATATATTCTAGTTACCTGTAATGAACACTATCAATATATTTATTATTATTTATGCATACCCCAAATCTAAAACCAAGGGATGGAAGAAGTGGCTTTTTTATATAAGAATTATAAATAGTTGAGATCTTTTGGAAGTAATGAAGAGCTTTTCTTAGGATTTTTCTCAGTTTTCTTGCTGTAATCTTGTGATAGCTATTTTTGGAATGAATGCTCCTTAAAAAGTGGAAGGATTACACTTGTTGTTTTTCTTTAAAACATTCATATTACTAAAAGCTCAAATGTACAATAATAGTCTTAGTGAATGATGTCAACAAGATGGTGGAATAGGAAGCCTTGGCCCCACCCCCCCGACAAAAATACCGAATTAGTAATAAATTTATGTACAAATTGCTTATTTGAGAAATTTGGAAAGTAAGTGAACAACTCCTGTACCCTGGACTTAAGCAAAACCAGATTCATCAATGTGGTTAAGGAGAGTGGGAATAACTTGTTCTCAGAATCACTATCCCCAGCACAGTGTCTTATGATCAGGAGGAGACCTCCTTACTACAGACCCTTCAGAGGGGAGAAAGAGTATTGGTTTGTAAGAATAGCACAACAAATTTTCAGAGGGATACTCCTCAGAGGAATGGCTTCTGATTGTCAATCTTTGAGCTCTGAGCCAACCAGCATAATATAGGGAAACAATTATTGCAACGAGGTGGCATCTTGGGCTGGTCAACACCATAGGTCCTTTTCCTCTTCAGCATAGTGTGAGAAAAACAACAACAACAACAACAACAACAACAACAAACAAACAAACAAACCAAACCATAGCACCCTTCTCCTTCCTGCAGACAGAATGATTGGTGGAGACCCCAAGTATCTCTCACTGGGCTGATTTGCAGGGTCTTCTCCTCCATGAAGCCAGTCCTTGAAAACTATGAGAGATGGCTCCTTTGTCTAATATACAGACACTAACATAGAGAATTAAGAAAAATGAAGAATCAGGCACAGATTTTCAAACAGGAGAACTGTATAAATCTCCATAAATGGACTCTAATGATTTGTATGATTTATCTGAAGAGGATTAAATATGGTTCTGATAAAGATGCTCCCATATGAGAATTTCATACATCTAAATATAGATACCACCAAAATCATGGAGATGAGTAACACAGTAGTGAACTGAAAAATTTATAGAAGGGGTTCAGTAGCAGACTAATCAATAAACTTGAAGACAGGTCATTGACAGTAAACCTAGAAGAGAAATAAGAAGAAAGAAAAGGAGTGAAGAGGAAACAATCAACTGCAACCATATTCATAATATAGGAGTTTAACAGGAGACCCCATGGACCTAATAGTCATACATAGAACATTCTAACAAAAACATGAGAAAAATATATGTACATTTTAAGTACACAGGGAATCTTCTCCAGAATAGATGAGATGTAGGTCATAAACAAGTTAACAAATTTCAGAAGACTGAGGTCATATCAAGTGTCTTTTCTGACCATAATGGAATGGAATAAGAAATTAATAGCAGAAAAAAAGAAAAACCTAGAGAATCACAAATATGTGGAAATAACATATTGTCAAATAACAACTGGGTAAAAAATTAGTCAAAAATGGAAACTAGAAAATACCTTGAGGTGGACAAAACCAAAAATACACATACTAAAATATATGAGATGCAGGAAAAGCATTACTAAATTTATCAATAAGCACTTACATTTAAAAAAGAAGAAAGGTTTCAAATTGCCAAATATTTCACATTAAGAAGATTGAAAAAGAAGAGTAAACCAAACCCAAAGTTAAAAAGTGAAAAGAAAAAGTAAAGATTGAAAGAGAAGTAACTGAAATTGAAAACAGAAAAACAATGGGGAAAAAAAGCAAAAACTAATAGTTGGTTTTTAGAACACAGCAATAATACTGACAGGCCTTCTGTAAGCGGGAAAAAAAGATTAAAAACTTCAATAAAATCAGAAAGTGAAGGACACATATTCCAGAAACAAGAGGGATAATAAGAGTTTAAGATTAATAATGATATGCCAACAAGCTTGATCTCCTAGAAAAATGGATATATTTCTAGAAAAATATAACCTACTAAGATTAAATTATAAAGAAATAGAACATCTGAACAGACCTATTACCTAATGTAAAATTGAGTGCCTAATTAACAATCTCCCCACCAAGGAACTAGCAGGTTCAGATGGCTTCATTGGTGAATTCTAATAAGCACTGGAAAACAAATTAATTCCAAGGCTTCTCAAGATATTCAAAAGATTGAAAAGGAGGAAACACTTCAGTATTTGTATGCTTTGCATTTTTATAATAAAATACACTGGGTAACTAACCCATAGATGGAAAAGCTTTATTTAGCCCAGAATATTAAATGTTCAAAGTCTAAGATTTTGTTTGCGTTTATTTGGTCTTTGGTGAGAGCAGCAAATGGTGGTACGTCATGGTGTTACTGCATGCATATAGAAGCACATCTTGAACTGGAGGAGAAGAGACAGAGAGATAGTAGGGTCCCACAATTTCCTTTAAGAACAAAATCCCAACTACCTAAAGACCCCTACTAGGTCTCACCTCTTAAAGGTCCAGAGACCTCCTAAAACTTTTGTTCTGAAAACCAAGACTTTCTATGTGAACCTTTGGGGAGACATGCATTATTCAAAACATTCCAACTTCCAAATCCATTTGACAAAGTTAACATTACCCTGACACCCAAAACTGAAAGGAACCACCAACCCTCAAAAATTAATAGCAAATCAAATCTAGCAATACACTCACAGGATCATAAAGCATTATGAGTGATATTCATCCCTGATATGAAAGTATATTTCAACACATGAAAGTCAATCAATGTGTTAGGCGACATTATCAGAATAAAGGGGGAAAAGACATGATTTGAATAGATACAGATAAATAATTTGACAAAATTGAATACCCTTTCATGATAAAAACTCTCAACAGATTAGAAATCTAAAAAAAGTGCTTCAACATAATCAGACCATATATAACCAGTTCATAGCTTAAATCATACCCTATGTTGAAAAGTTGATAGCATTTCCTCCAAGATCAAGAACAAGGCAAGAAAGACCATTCTTAACATATATTCTTTGTAGTAATGGGAATGTTATCCAAAGCAATTAAGCAAGAGAAAGAAATAAAAAGCTTTAAAATCATAAAAGGACAAAAAAATTGTCCCTGTTTTAGTTTACTTGATTTTAAATAATAAAGAAAATTTTAAGGATTTTATCTATATATAGATAATTGTAAGGACTATAAAAATATATTTTTAACATTCTCACTATTAAAAAATATCTGATTAACATGATCATTTCTCTTCATAATGTATGCATAGATCAAAGCATCATTTTATCCCCAAAATATACAGAATTATTTTTATCAATTAAAAATAAAATAAAGAGAAATCTCTAAAAAGAGCTAGAAGTTGAATTCGGTAGTTTCAAGGTACAAAATGAACTATTGCTGTATGTATATAGGTGACTGTATGACCAATGTGATTCTGCAACCTGTACAATCAGAAAAATGAGAAATTATACCCCACTTGATTCAAATGTATGAATTGTCAAGATCATTGTACTGTCATATGTAACTAATAAAAAGAGACTAAATATCTCATTAACAATTTTATATGAATTACATGCTGAAATGATAATAATTGGAGTTAAATAAAAAGTTAAAAACTTAAAAAAATAAAAATAAAATAAAGCTAGAAATCTCTAAAAAGAACTAGAAGTTGAATTCAGTAGTTTCAATATATAAAATGAAACACAATATTGTCTTCCTATTCATCAACCATAAACAATGTGAAATTGAAATTAGGAAAACAATTCCATTTAGGATAAAAACAAAAGTAAAAAAAAATTTAAAAACTTATGAATAAACTTAATTACTAAGGTTAAAATCATTTATGCTGAAAATGACAAAATATCGATGATGGAAATTAAAGGAAACATGAATAGATGAAAACTTCCTTTGTTTATGGATTAGAAAACTTTGTATTGTTTATATATCCGTACTACCCAAAGGAATTTATAGTGGATGCAATGTCTACCAAAATCCTAATGGCATTATTTTTCTAGAAATAAAAAACTCATATTTACAATTCATATGGGACAACAAAAGACTACAATTGACAAGTGAAACTTGAGAAAGAACAAATTGCAAAGTGTCATAATTTCTTCTTTGAAATATATTAAAAACAGTAATCAAAACAGTATGATACTGGTATAAAGACAGACACAAGGCTGGGTTGTGGCTTAGGGATAGAGCACTGCACTAACATACATGAGGCATTGGGTTCGATCTCCAGCAGTACATAAAAAAATAAAATAAACAAAATAAAGGTATTGAATCCATCTACAAATATATATACATACACACACACATAATATATATGTGTGTATATATATATGTATGCATATACACACATATACATATATTTGATAAAACTTGATAGTTATATGTGAAAGAATGGAAATGAACTCATACTGTACAGTAAAATCAAATGGACTTATACTGTACAGCAAAATGGAACACATACAGATTTAAATGTAAGCTTTCAACGTGTGAAATTTGTGGAAAAAAACTTCATGAAATTATTCTTAGCAAAGATTTTATGAGTCTGACACTAAAACAACAGGCAACAAAAAAAAAATAAATGAGAGACTATCAAACTAAAAAGATTCTGCATGGCAAAGGAAATAATTCATAAAGTGAAAAGAAAACCCTTGGAATGGGTCAAATAATTGCAAATGATATATCTGAAAAATGTGTAAATAACTCCAATGACTCAATAGAAAAATTTCTCTAATAACACAATTTAAAAATAGGAGGAACTGAACAAAGGAATTGAAGAGAAGAAGGAATTTCATTACTCTAAAGAAGACATACTAATAGACAATGATTACATGAAAAATGCTCAGTGTCACAAAACTTCACAGAAATGCAAATTCAAAACCAGAATGAGATACCTCCTGTCACCTGTCAGGATGGTTATTATCAAAAATAATTAATGTAGGCAGGTATATGTGGAAATTGAAACACTTGGCATGCTTTTGGTTGAAATATAAAATGATGTAGCTACTATGGTGAACAGAAGGGATATTCCTGAAAAAAAAAAAAAACTAGAATTACATATTGTCCAACAATCTCATTTCTAGGTATTTATCTAGGTATTTAATCAGAATCTCATGTGCATAAGCAGTTTTATATTCATTACAGCACTTTCACATTTGCTGAAATATTGAAACAACCTAAATATCCATTAAGAAATGAATTAAAAAAGAACATTTGGTACATGGAAATAATAGAATATATTCTACTTTTAAAAAGGAAGAAATTTTACTATATGTGAAAACATGGATGGAAATTTAGTTCATTTTAAAAATAAAATAATTTTGGGAGGGATACTAGTTAGTCGGCATAAAATTCCGGTTAAGCTAGATGACAAAGTTTTAGTGATCAGTTGGATAACATTGTACAGATAGTCAGTGTTACAGCATTGTACTCTTAAAATTTTATTAAGAGGGTATATCTCTTGTAAAGTGTTCTTATCACAATAAAATAACTTTAAATAGATCTAAGCAAGTAAATAATGACAGACACATAACATTTAAGAGGATGGCAGAAAAAATCTAGTGATTTAAGAAAATATTAAAAATAGTAATTAATAATGAAACTGTATTTACTTTAAGTCTAAATAAGAAAGATGAAACAACATGAACCTTTTTTTGTAAAAACAGAATTGTAGGGCTGAGGATGTGGCTCAAGCGGTAGCGTGCTCGCCTGGCATGCGTGCGGCCCGGGTTCGATCCTCAGCACCACATACAAAGATGTTGTGTCCGCCAAATACTAAAAAAAAAATATTAAAATTCTCTCTCCCTCTCCTCTCTCTCACTCTTTCTTAAAAAAAAAAAAACAAAACAGAATTGTATGCATTTGAATAGAAAAATTATATTTTAAATCCACCTCAAGAGTTCATGGCTAGCATAATTACCAATGCTTTTTTTTAAAAAAAATTCTTTTTATTTTCGTATTTTTTGAGTGTACCATGCTCTAACAATGACTAATTTATAATAATAAAAAGCAAAATAAACATTGTTTAATATATTGATATACCTCATGTCCACAAAAAATGGGCAGCTTTATTTGCATTCTTATGAGGCTGTTTTAAAAATTCTGACTTTATGCAAATATGTGTGCAAACTAATTTGAACAGGATACATTGTTCTCCTTTATTTTCTTATTATATTATGGATACAGTTTCTGCAATGCAAATAATTAATAGCTGTGGCCTTATAACTACTTAAATCTATAAATATTTAATTATAAGTAATATATACATAAGTATTTATACATAAGCATAAATACTTAAATCTATAAAATCAATTCAAAACTATTTCCATGATCTTTGGCACAATATGATAATTGGTGTAAGTATTAAAAATGCAGTGGTATTGAATCAACAGAAACTAATCATGAAAAATTCCCATCATATCAATAAAATTCAAAGAAGGTCTGGATTTTTATGTCAATCATGATTAGGGATTTCTCAAAAAATAAAAATAAGTATGAAAGTAAGTGCATATTTTAAATTTTTTAATTTATAATAGCACTTATGAATAAATGAGTAAATGATAAAATGTTTTTAGATGATATTCTCCTGCTTAAAAAGCCAACTTTTTCTGTTATTAAAAAATATGACTTTTATCTTTCATATGACTCTCACAAAGAGAGCTTGTTATTTTGCTGTTAAAAATTTTAATACCAAAATGAAATTTGATGGAGAGAAATCCACACAACAGAAATGAGAGTTCTTATCAAGTTTGCTGTATGACACTGGGGCCTTGAAATTGACTGTCATATTGGGACTCCTATTTTTTTTTTACACCTACTTACTAAGTTGGTTATTGGCATCTCCTGAGTTTAAGGCATTCAATTTGCATCTGAGATTTCTTTTGGTGTGAGAGCTATTTTCTCTATTATTTCTGAGTAACTACTTGATCATCAAAATAGAGATTGAAAGCTGCCCAAGGAAGATTTCTGTAATATCATTCATGTTGTTATTTATTTTAGAGTGATAGAGTTTATATTTCTTTCTGCTTTCCTTTGCTAGTATAAAAGCCTCCAATGACCACACTAATGGCAAATGAAATACACAACCATTATTCAAAAGCACCCTGTTATTACAGGCAGAAGTTGGTCAACCATGAATATGTCTTAGTCATTTATCACTATTGGCACCTCAACAGGCTTGAGTACACAGCGTGCCTGATAGTTTCATGATAAAACAAAATTTGAGATGGCTGTAAAGCAATTGCTTATATAGGAGGACTTTGTAATATGTCCTGACAGTCTTACATTAATTGAGTCATACTATTTTTTAGAAGATAGTCATTTATTATAAATGGATTAATTTAGGCATGCAAATTCCTTGCCAAATGGCAAATAGCCATTCAGAGGTAGATCCAGATTTCTTGCCTTCTATTCTCTAGTAAGAGTGACTTTCCAACTGTTTGTCAGTTTGAAAATTTTATTTTTTTATTAGTTACATTTCTGGGATAAAATATAATTAGAGATTATGGACTCTAGAGGTTTTTTTTTTAATTTTAAGACAATTCATTAAGTAAAAAATTCTGTAACAATATTTGCATGCTGAAATCCAATCTTTGGGAACACATATCCCAACAGTAAAAATTAAAATGTTTTCAGTATGAGTCAATGGTGGAAAAGTAAGATTTGACAAGGTTCTGCACGGCATCCACTACTGCCTGACCTTGAAAACACTTATTCTGGCACACCACCCAGCAATTTGTCTACATAATTTTAGTATTTACATGTTTCTTACATTACTTGCACTAATTTTATTTCTGTTGCAGAGATTGTTAATCCTGAAGAATCAAATATTAACATACTTAAATGTCACTTACTATCTGGAGACACATAAAGGAATCCTCATCTCATCATCATGACTTACCCTTTCCATGCTTACAAAGATGGAAACCTTAAATAAAGCCTTAACTAAATTAGAAAAATTTTGACTCTACAGATGAAACTGAATTTTAACATATATAACTCTGCCCGTGGACACAGAGTTAATCTCAATATACTTATGTCATCAATCATATATTTATAAGCTATTTCCTAAGAAACATTGATTTAGATATAAAGTGGATCATGAAGGTTATTCTAGAATGTATAGTAATAATTTTATAATGATAATAAGTATATGCGTACCTACTATTAATTTCTTATTATAGAATTTAAAAATACTTTATTAATAAAAATACATTAAAGTAATTGCCTCAGTGTGGACTAGAATTAAAAACAAAAAAAAAAAAAGAAAAGGTCTCAGGTTTTTGAAATCTAACTGATAAGGCTTTATATAAATCTAATGAAACTCTCAATCATGACACTACATGGCAGGCAAAGTGCTCTTTCTCTAGGGAATGCTGCAGAGGAAATTCATTATCTGCTAATGGTGTCAGATTCACAGGGAAGACTGTAGATATCCCACTGAAACAAGAAAACTTTTACAATTACATAATTTGGGCTTGGAATAAAATGTTCTATTCTGTCCCATGAGTATCTATTTAAATATCTTTCAGAAAAAAATTTAAATATACTTAATATAATTTAAAGTAAATATGATTGTATGTAAAAATTGATAACACGTTTATATCACAATTCAGTTTTCTCCTTTTGTATCATAAAACAGTTTTCTAAACAATGGCAAAAAGATTTTAATAGAAATTTTAGTGCTGCCAAAATACTTCAAGGATGAAGGCAGGTGCTTATTGATCTGTGTTCCAGGAAATGTTTGTTCTGATAAATGCAGATAAGAGTCCTTTGCTAAAACAAAGTTTACACAATAATTTTAAAGAATGCCAACTTGCAGAAGATTTCTGATTAAAAATCTTTAGAACATTACTATGATTATTTTTTTCTAAAGTTTATTTTTATTTATTTGATACAAATGATTGATCCCAGAGGCATTTAACCATGATCTCTGTCTCCAGCCCTTTTTATTTTTTCATTTTGAGGCAGGGTCTCATTAAGTTGCTTAGGGCCTTGCTAAATTGCTGAGGCTGACCTCAAACTTGGGATCATCCTGCCTCAGCCTTCCAAGTTGTTGGGATTACAGTTGTGCACCACCATGCTGGGCTGTTTTGTTTTTGAATGGAATGGAGAGGAGAAATTGTTGTAAGGGAAAAAAAAATGAGCTGAGTAATAAAAGTGATATGTTTCCTTATTCCTTGAAAAGGCAGCAGAAAAATGTTCCTTACTTGATTAGACCAGCATGAACCCAGCACTGAGAGCCAGTGGTCTTCTTGATGGGCCCACACGAGTATGGTAGTGGCCTAAGTGTTCTAATAGGTTAATGTCAGGCAGAGAAAAAGGCATATCAGAACATGCTACCTTTGTTAGGAAATGACCAACCAGACACTCTACTTCAGAGTGCTCATGTGGTTGAGACTGTTTTTACATTTGGAATACAGGCTCAAAATAGAGTCATGGGTGGTAAAATAAAAGTGAATAAAATTATATTCCTTGCACTTCTGAGTCTGTGGCTGGAATTTGTTTTGACTATAGCAACATTTCTTTGGACTAGTATTCCTAGAATATACTTTAGAAAACAGTAATCAAGCTAATTAATACCTGGCAGTATGTATCTCATACTTAGCTGAGCAAATTTTTCTTCAAAATACAATTTACTTAATAGGCTTGATCCACTTAAGCATCACAGTAGATTAAGGTATGGAATATTGATAATTATCTTAATCAATGAAGAAAAAGAAAACAAGTCATGTCTACTGAGCACTTTCAGTCTCAACCTTGGTTTAAATTAGACCTTAGTTCTTGCTGTTCTCAGCCTGGTAACCTTTGTTATGGCTACAATTTGTAAAAGAAACATACTTATTTTCATGACACAATGTATTTTTCAATGTAGGGTATCGTTTAAAATGATTCTTGTTTTCTTCTAAAAATTGTTGCAATCAATCAAAAAATATTGTGAAATGTTAAAAATTATTTATTGGTGCTATTTTATGAGCTATAATTAAAACTATTTCACTTCTTCAAATTCACATGTACTTTTAGATCAAACATAATATTATTTATGTTTATCACTATGTGGTGTTTGCTGATTTTGTAAAATTCAATGAACCATATATATTTTTAAAAATTTAATATCATCCACTATTATTTGTAACTCTGATTTATAGTAGGCATTCATTAAGTAATTATGAAATAATGACAATATATCTTGAAGAAACTCCAAGTTCTCTGTGCCCTTTCAAAGCCTGAGCCTAGTATATCAGCTTAATTGCTACCTTCTTATAAAGCATTTTCCATGATCTTTCTTCTTTTAATTCCTCTATTATTTAAAAGTTGCAGGATACCTATTTTATTAATAAATTAAAATTAATATACACACTTGTACTTTTTATTTACATCTTATTTATTTTTGAAGACAAATGCAATATGCTATCTCTAAACTTTATCTTACAAGGTATCTAGTTTGTTACCTATCCCACAATAATAATAAGTATTATTATAATTTTGGTAAGAACTTGTACCATCAACAATATTTAATTGTATTTTTTAGCTTTCCCACTTATTCAAGAGAGAGATTTTAAGTTACACAAACAATTATAGGCTAAATTTTAAAAGATACTACATACACTAATGTGAACCATATATACAAAGGTGCTGAAAGAAGCAATAGATGATTAGATGGTATCTGACAAGAAATGAAAGCAAATTCCAAAGCATGAAAATGTATGTAATTTCAACAAAATTGTAATTGGGGTATGTATGTGTGTGTGTCTGTGCGTGATACAGCTTCCTCAGGTAGCTATTGGCTTTACTTAATATATGAAGGATTTTATAGAATTCACCTGCTTATTTGTTTTTATATATTAGATTAGCCATAGGTATTAAAGTAGGCCCTCCATAGTTAGGTTTCAAGGTTCCATGAACAATGCCAAAATATATGCTCAGTTAAGATACAAATGTGTTTGTATAGTTTCTTGGGTGGAAATTGTGGACTTTTTAATCATATCATTATTTAGTTATTAGTAAAAATAATTGATCAATTTCTATGTTTTAGATTTCTATAATGTATAATTGAGGTTTTCAGTTTTTTTAAAAAGCTATCTTATTTACAATTTTGCGTTTCAATGAATCAATAAGCATCTTGGGTAATTATGAGTCTAGCAACAGGCAAATGTTGAATGAAATCAAAGAAATATGTCTTTAAGAAATGAAGGCTTTAAAGGTTTTTATAGTCTTTTAAAATGTTTTTTATGGAAAATTTTATAGGCATATATGTGTATATTTCTTAGTAAAATTTTGTTCATATTTCTTTTTAAGAGTCTACAGCCTCTTTACCCTTGTTGAATATTTGTGGTATTATCACTCAAAATCTACTAGATATTTTTATGTCTCTATGTCATGGTAGACAAAAACCAGTTTTGGGAAGCCCTTTGAAAAAGCCACATATGTTTGTATAGTTTTTACATTTCTTTTATTCTACTGAGAGTGAAGGTAGCTGATAGATATTTCCTAAATACACAATGCTATCTTATGGAAGACAAAGGCTGTGGATGATAAAACTAACATACTTTCATTCTTTTTATTATATTACTTTTCTTAATGATGTACTCCTCTTGGATACTGTGGTGCCTACAAGAATTAGGGTAATATTCTCAAGGTAATTTTGTCTGTACTTTTTTATTGAACTGATATATTTTTGGATTTATGATGATGTTGAACTTACTAATTTGCTATACTCCTTATGTACTTATTTTACAGTAATTTCATTTTATGTATGCAAAATATATTTATTCCAGTCTAAAAAAAAGAATGAAAAGAAATGAAGGCTTTAAAAGAATTAAAATTTCATAAGTTCAGGGTCAGCCTGATTAATTTAGGGGAAATTTAATCTCACAATAAGAAATAAATAAATAAAAAGAGCTGGTGATTTAGCTCAGTCATAGAGTGTCCCCGCATTCAAATCCCAATGTCAATCACTATAAACTAGTAATAATCTGTGGAAAAAATGTTATATACTTGTAGAGTTCAGAAAATTGAGATCTTTATATGAGTGTGTGTGAACTGGGGAAGTCTTTGCAGAACAGTGGAGACTATAGGGACCTTTATTATAAGTCAGGATCTGAGTAGCAAGCATACTGAAATAGGAAAAAAACCTAGAGCTAACTTCAATTGTGCTTCTCAGACATTGAAAGTTATCCTTTATTCAAAGACTCTGATATGAAGTTTAAATAGCCTAGGAATAAATTTCAAAGTTGAATGTGGAGGTTATAAAGATGGTGGATTAGAGGAACCTACTGTATAGTAACTTCCTCTCTGAGATTAAATCAAAGCAAAAGTTCTGTTGCCAAGTGATGAGGTGGGAAGACTATGGGAATGCACTCAGAGAATGAGAAGACAGGAGAAAGCTAGGAATATTGCTTTTTAGACTTGAAAGAGAATCCATAAAAGGAATAGACTGGGCAGTGTCTGGAACATGGTGACATAGTGGGGGAGGGGAAGCTCACCTGCAATGACCAGAAAGAAAGTTTCCAAGGGTGTTTAAGAAAAGGATTCTCCACTCTTCAACAAAATTGCAGTTTGAGGAATAATGCTCAGATTCTGTGTATTGAGCTGGCACTGGAGAGAGTTCTTAAAATTCTCAGCAGTGAACTGGGGAAGATATAACAGCTTAAAAAGATTCTTTGTTTGGATTTTCTGAGTGGGAGGTTAAAAATCCCTGCAGTTTTACTTCTCTATTTTTTAATTTTTATTTTTGTTTGTCCTGTTCTTAGTTTGCTTTCTTTTTGTGTACCCAAGATTGATCAATCACTCTGCTTCACTTTTCACTGGATTGATGGGAACATAATCTGCAAATTAATCTGGGTATAGTAGTGAGACTAGCATGGATTTTGGGGAAGATCAGGGCAGTGACAGCAGCCACACCTGTCAATCTAAAGGTCTATAGAGCAAAGAAGAATGAAGGGTGCTTTCCCAGTCTCCAAAACCAAAGGCCAAATGTCTTTCTGTTAGTGGATGCTGATTCATAATTGGAGGGTGGCACTGGAAAAATGGAGGAACTGTGATTGGGCAAAGGGGAGGGAGGAAGAAGGAGGGAACACAGGGGCAGGAAAGATGGTAGAATGAGATGGACATCATTACCCTAGGAACATGTGTGACTGCACATATGGTGTGATGCTACATCGTGTACAACCAGAGAAATGAAAAGTTGTACAGCAATTGTGTACTGTGAATCAAAAGGCATTCTGCTGTCACATATATCTATTTAGAATAAATAGATAAATAATAAATAAGTTTAAAAATAATTAAGGGTGCTTTCATTTAAAATTTGAGAGGTAAACTCTGTGATAAGGATGAAGGCGAATGGGGAGTATCACTGGGTTGAGTGAGGTCTGGGTGGAGAGTGCTGCCTGCACCATACAACTGTGACAACAGATGCCTCCCTGTGCTCAGAAGGGTCTTGAGTCTTTACTGACATAATCTAAGCACTTTCCATACATCTGGTCCCAGCAAACAGACTAAAAATCTATCTACAGGCTGCCCAGGAAAGAGGGCTCACCAGAAGCATCTGCTAGGGTTACACTCCCATCATAGATACAAACACAGAGCCATATTGAGGGTGAACTGTGCTCTGAAACAGATGATGCTGTCATAATACATGCTGGCAGACAGGGAGGGAAAGAGCTCCGCAGACAGACTCCCCTAACAAGTTTGGCTGGTTTAGTAGAGAACTAGAATGAACATACATCCCACAAACAATGTTGTAGTGGGGAGTTCTAGATTTGAACCTTAAAAAATATTTCATTTTTTAAAAGCTGAGCAAGAAAAAAACAAATATTTTCACGATGCTTGTAACATGAGCTATTTTACGTGAAATATTTTGTAGCATTTTCCCTCATTGTTTTTTCTTTATACTAATTTTACATATTTTTTCAATTATTTGATTCTTTCCTTATACTTGCCTTTCTTATCTCCATTTTATTCCCTTCTCTTTTATCCTTCTTTCTCTTCTCATCTTATTAACTGTCTCTCTTCCTTCTATGACCTCTTTTTCTTTTCTTTATTTTTCTCTTATTTTAATACAATTTAGTGTTGAGTATACTGATCTTAATACTTAAATTACCATGCTACTTGTATTATTTCTCATTGGCTAATAGAGTTGTAAATATAATTAGTACAAAGTTTTAAAATATAAGGTAATATGTGATTTTCCCTGAAGTTATCACTGTTACTAGATGACAATTACTCTCCCCTCTCAAAGTTATACTGATGGTTAAATTTAGAACCTTGAGTATGCTGTTTGGGTGTTTTGGTGCTAAGATATACTCTATCTCAGGGAAGACTGCAGAGATATTGCTCTTTATACTAAAAGATCATCAAATATAGAGAAAGAAGAATCTTAACAGATGTACAAAAGTTAATAATTAACAAATTATATTCAACAATACATTAAAAAGTTTGAACATAATGATCAAATTTGTTTTAGACCAGGAATATAAAGATGGTTCAACAAATAAAAATCAATCAATGTAATATACCCCATAAACAAAATAAAGTACAAAAATCACATGATAACCTCAAAATATGTAGGGAAAAAAACTTCAACAAGATTTAACAGGCATTCACAATGAAAATTCTGAAGAAACTAGGGATAGGAGCTATGTACCCTAAGTTCATAATAATGGCTATATACTGACAAACCCAGATGCAACTCTAGACTACACGGTGAAAACTGAAAGCATGTCCTTTAAAATCAGAAAAAAAAGACAACAATATCTTCTCTTACCACTTCTAATCAATATAATATTTCAAACTTTGGCCAGAGAAATGAGGACATAGAAGGAAATAAATGAAAGAAAGAAGTCAAATTGTCCCTCTGTACAGATGGTATGATGCTGTGCACAGAAGATGCTAAATGTTCTACCAGAAATTTCTGGAGGTGATAAATTAAACAAAGCAGCAGGGTAAAATATCAACAAACTATATCAAATTCTTTTCTATCTCTGAATAATAAGATAACAGAGAAAGAAATCAGGAAAGCAGTTCCATTTACAGTAATCTCATAAATAAAAACATGTTTAAATAAATAAATAAACAAGTAAATAAAATACCTAGGAATTAATCTAAGTAAAGAGCTAAAAGGCCTATTCAAGGAACATTATAGAATGCTGAAAATGGAGATCAAAGAAGACACCAGAAAATGGAATGACCTCTCATGTTTGTAGACAGGCAAAATTACATTATTTAAATTACAATATTACCAAAAGTGATATACATATTCCATGCATTCCCATAGAAGTACCCATGATATTCTTCTCAGAACTAGATAAAAACATCCTGAAATTTTTATGGGAGAATGAAAGACCCAGAAAAGACAAAGTAATTATGAGCAAAATGAGTCAACTCATAATAGTCAACTTCAAATAATAGTACAGAGACATGGTAAGAAAAACAGCTTGGTGCTCTCATAAAAATAGACTCAAGAACCAATGGGAAAAGAATAGAAGAAACAAACCCACAGTGTTATTGTCACATGATCATTGGTGAAGGTGCCAAAAACTTTCAACTTTCAACTCAAAATGGACTAAAGATCTTGGAATAAGGCTGGAAATTTTTCAACTGTCAGGTGAAAACATGGGGGGAACAATCCAACACAGTGGCATAGGCAGCAACTTCCTAATACAAGGAAAGAATCAACAAGCTGGGTAGCATCAACTAAAAAGCTTCTGTAGAGCCATGAAGGCAATCAGCAGTGTGAAGATAGGACCTACAGAGTGGAGAAAATTTTCACCAGTTTTTCTTCTGGCAATGGATGAATATCTAGAATATGTAAAGAACTCAAAAAACAATGCCAGAAAACAAATAACCTCATCAATAAATGGACCAATAAGCTAAATACAACCTTCTCCAAAGAAGTACAAATGGCCAATAATTATGTGAAAAAAAATTCAACATGTCCAGCAGTTACAGAGATGCAAATAAAAACTCATTGATATTTAATATTTTTGAAGTTAGAAGTCATCAAGGATTGAATAATAATTTCTGGCATGGATGCAGAGTAAAGAGATCTCTTGTACACTGTGAGAATATCAAGTAGTACTGACACTATGCAAATAGGTATGCAGTTCCCTCAATACACTAGGAATGGAACTGTAATATGATCCTGCTATACCACTCCTTAGTAAGTCTGCATGCATGGGTATGTAGGTGTTTCTCCACAAAGAGATGTTTATCACAACAGAATTCACAATATCCAAACTACGAAAGCAGTCTAGGTGTCCCTCAAGAAAAGAATGGATAAAGCAAATGTGGTATATATACACAATGAAATCTTAGCCATAAAGAAGAAATAAAATTATTTTGTTTTCAGAAAAATTGAAATTGAATAACACCATATTAAACAAAATAATTCAGACCAGAAAGTTGAGGGTTCGTATGTTTTGTCTCATATGTGAAGATTAGAGAAAAAAGGAAAAAAAAAATCTCTTGAAAATAGAAGGGAGACTTAGAGTAGAGGAAATGAACCAGGAAAGTAAAGAGGGAATGGCCAGAGATGCTGGAGAACAAAATTGACCATGGTATGTTCTGAGCATGTACAAATATAACACAATAAAACCCACAGTTCTTATAATTATTATGTACTGATAAAAATATGGATTTACATTATTATTAACTGGTGGTCATAATATGCTACAAGTTGAAAATAAGTGTTGTATTATCTTATGATAAATATACATTACCTAATTATCAAGAATATTTTACAGGCCCTAAAACCTTGAATATACTTGTAATCAGGTATCTAAATTTTTTTAAAAAAATATTTACAGAAAATAGATTCTATCCATAGAGTTTTTTCTTTTTAGTACTTCTATTAATTGATTGTACAATTTTCTTTTCAACAATTTCTTAAAAATTTATTGAATATGCTATAAAGTTTCTTATTTTCTATTCAAGGACTTTTGTCAGACTTTTCCTATGATTTTAATATTATATATAATTATTATATATAAAATTAGTAAAGACCAATTTTCCTTAAAAGATATTGTAGTTTCTTCATTAATTATGGATTCCTGTGCTGAGTAATGTCAGGTTACAAAATGTTAAGCAGGTTCATTTACTGGATTTTCAGGGATATTTTATATTCTAAAGTGTATGTAAGTCTCTAGTGGAAGATATATTATTCATCATCTATTATTTAATCATAAAATACCTATGAATTCTTAATAGAACAAGTATTCTGAGGTACACAGTAAGAGGAATGCTAATTTAAACCAAATTCCCGAACCCCTGTCCACAGATGGAGAATTAGAAGTTAGATCACTCACTGTCTTAGGCAGAATGAGTGATTGTAGTCCATCCTTCCTGAGACTTCCTCATAAGGAGAATAAAGGGAAACAGTAGAAGAAGGCATGGCCTATGGAAGAGGAGTGATGGAGGAAATGGAGTGAGAAAGGGCAGCTGGAATATGGGGCCTCCTTAGCAAAACCAGCACAGGCTCCTGGTTCAGAGACAGGTGGTGAGAAACAGAGGAGGAATTCAGGGGATCTCTAGGACACAGCTGCTTCTCCTCACACTGCATAAGAAAAAAAGAGGCTTTGTGTTTACTTTCTCACCAGGAAAATAATTCAAACACACCCATATTAAAAAGGTACATCTTATGAACATATTAGTGAGTATGAGATGGCACGTTAGCTAGTGTGGGTATTTGTGCTGCCAAATAAAGCCCTTTCCATTCTAGTTTGGATTCCCTCATGACATAGTTGCCTAGCTTCTATTCCCATACAAATTCTGCCAGTCAACAGCACCCACTAAGCTACTGAGAGATACCAACAGCCTTTCTATTGCTTCATTCTTAAATACGGATGGATAGAAATAAAAACAATTGTGAAAATTTTGAAAAAAAAATAGATAAACAGAAACAGGTCCTCTTGCAAACAGATAACTAAGTGAATAGAAATAAATTTGAAGGATATAATCTTGTGAATGTGAATGCAATAAATTATACGGTGCTGTTTTTGGAGAAAAGCAATTATGAAAAATAATCCATATAAAATGTATTATAAACTAGCTTTTTAACTCACTTAAGAACTTGAGTAGAAATACAGAGTATATAATTGTTCAGGAAACAAAGGGTAATGAAAGCATACTACATGACACCACATTGATCCATATTATTAAATTACCAATAATTCATAGTCAGATTTAAGTTTTCAAAATTTAAAACCAACTAGTGGACAAAGAGCAGTCTAATTACAATTATGCAGCAGAACATAAATTTTATCCTTAAAGTTATAAAATGGTGACAGAAAGTATATATTGGCTAGTATACTTATTTATTTATTTTTTTTATTGCACCATGACACTCAGGCTTTGATCACATTCTTGGGATAAGGGTGCAGCCTCTCTATCCACTGCTGCTTCTAGGTCTTCAGGTTCTCTTCCTACTTTTTGAGCCTGTGGCGCATACCGTGTATCTTCTTGGGCCATAGGTCTAAGGGCTTAGACATCACGATGCCTGTCACTTTGGTGATACTCACCTGGAACAGTTCCACTATCAGGTCATCCATTTTTTTGGGAGCTCCTCCTCTTTGCCACTAAGGACCTGAGCCTTAATCTTGGCCAGAGCTGTAGGATCCACCAAAGCCTAAGCTGAGGGAAGAGCTAGTGTATTTTTATTTTAAAGTGTTTAATGATTGCACAAGAATACTGGGCTATTTGAAAATAGCCTTTATTAAATTGAAAATGCATAAATAAGCAATAGTAGGTCCTCCAGTAGGAGTAACACAGGGTGAGCAGTAGAGGAGGAAACCATTGACTTTTATTTTAAGCTCATAAGATTTTAAATTATATACATGTATTACTTTAATAAGAATAAGTCAAACTAAAAATAACATCTAGCAAAAAGATTAAAATATGGATCATTTCTCAAAAGACTCTGGAAATAAATATAAGAAGCCTTAAGATCTCTTTGTTTTAGAGATTGAAAATTTTCAGCCCTTACTTTCTAGTATTTCAAATTTATAAGGCTCATTATACTAAGAGTTACGAAAGCAGGCATGTTCTTAAGTTATCTTTGGGTCCCCAGTTTCAGGCAAGTACTTTTCATGGAGCGTATCCTCATGTGGTTGTACTACATAGAGTAATCATGCACAGAGCAGGGAGTGAAAGGCTGGTAATACACCAGAAGACAGGATCAACTGAAACACTAATGTTCCCTTAAAATAATTCTTTACCTAAGTTAGTAATCAAATAAAACCAACCACACTGCTAAAATTTACAGTTGTTTTCCATGTGAAGTTCTTTCATTACTAACATATACTTGATTCACATTTGTTCAAATTTCAAAACATTTTATATTTGGATACAGATATTAATCTCTTGTTATTGTTCTATTTATAAAGATTTAGTCATTGATCCATTTTTTAAAAACTCTTCTGAAGGAGGGAATTAAGTTTCTATAAAAACATTTGAAAATTTATAAGCTTTCATTTGTGCACACTAAATATTTTGTCTGTAATTTACATAAATTAATTATTAACCTTGATCTTGATAGAGATAGATGAATGTATCAGTAATGATACCAATATGACCTGACTTCTCAAAGAAACTGTGATTATTTTATTTTTGCATGCTTAATTATGCATGCTAATATTTTGTTATTCCTAAGTAAGCACAAATATATAGTTATTTCTTTGATTTTGTTCTATATTTTTTGGGGGTGTATGGTTTCATTGTTCTCAAATAATGTTGATAATTCAATTATTTTTGGATGCTGAAAATTAATGATCATAAATTTCCTGAATTGTTGTCTTCATGTTGTCTAATATTAAAAGCCAGAATTTTGTCATGTTGTAAGCCACTCTTTATTAACAGGGTAAGCAGATTTGCATATATAAGATGAATTTCACATATCCTGTCTTTTAATACAAACATTATTTTTGTTCAGAACCTATGACAGGGAAAATTTTTAACCTTATTGAGATTAGGAAAAAATAGAAGTGAGAACATGCTGTGAAGATTAAATGGAAAAAAATATTTTCTCACTAAGCCACTAAACTTAGATAGTATTGTTTGATGGTATGCACATGCAAATAAGGTCACATGCTATTTACTTTTATTTTTCCTGAGCCCTGGTTGTTTGACTTCCAATTCTCTATCACTAAAAGGCTATGCCTTTCCGAAGGGAATTTCTGCCTCTTGTTTCACAGGAAGATTGAGGTAGGAAAATAGTTTGTAATAAGAAAAGAAGTCAACCTTTGTCCTAAACACACAATAAACCTTCAGCATATTTTCTAAAGCTCAGCAAAACTTTGATACATTGTTTAAAAGTAGGGGCACAGGTGAAACTTTATAATTTTTAATCCTGTCTGGGTCTGAAGACAATCAATGTGAAAAATGAGTAGAAAACCTGGTTCTGGAAAAAAAATTTCAGTCTATGAGTAGGAAAGAATATGTGAACAGTATCTGAAGTCATTTTTAGATTAAATAAGATTCTTCTGCTTTCCTCTGTGTTTAATAAGAGAACTAAAGTAGCTCAGAACATAATGCAGACTTTTCCATTCAACCCCTAGACTGTAGGAGAGATGTAAAAAAATGGTTACACATTTTTTAATTTCAGTTCAGTCAATGAATTTATAAAGAATCCAGATAGCCAAATCTATTCTTAATTAAGAAATAATCTACATTATTTAGTGAAAAGCTCTTATTAAGAAAAGTTCAAATAATTTTTTTATATGTAATATAGAAAAAATATGTAATTTTCTTAAATGTGGGTATCAGGTCAGCAAACATGATACATGAGTAATTAAAAATGATCAGAATAATGTATATATGGAGATATCTTCACTCATATCTTTAAAAATAATGCCCTTACATCTCCAGCATATAAATACATAAATATATAAGTAGTGTAAACATATATTGGATTAAAATCTAGGTTAATTTTTAATTAAGGCAACTAAACAATTTATTTCTTAAATTAAAAATTTATCATCATTTTATGTAATTTTATCTGGAGAAATGACAATAATTTAATTTATGAAAAAATGGGTCAGCTTCTGTAGTTAGAATTTTGTGTAGATAGAGGGGGCAAAATATACACATTAATCCTTAGTATCCATTTTTGTAGAGCCAGTTTCTGGAGTTTAATTTTATTCCTTCTATTGGGTTTTATATCCCATTTGGTTTTTGTCTGCCTTGTAATATTTTGCTGGGATTGGGGCATTTAAAAACACAGCCATTTTTCTTGATCTTGCTTATTACCTTCTTGTATGGAAAGACTTCACTGATCTCCCTTGAGACCTCTTTTGAATACCAAAAATCCACTAATGTTCAATTCCCTTATATGACATGGTTTTGAATTTACATGTCACCTATGCACATCATCCTGTATATTTAAGCCATTCCTAGATTGCTTATATGCCTAATGTAATTTAAATACTACATAAGTTGTAACACTGTAGTGTTTATGAATTATTGACAAGAAAAAACGTCTGTAAATGTTCATTGCAGACACAATTTTTTTTTTCCTGAATGCTTTTGATCCTTAGATTATTGACTCTATAGGTGTGGAACCTGAAAGTGCATAGGACACTAATTGTAATAATAATAATATTGGGAATAATTTAATGTTAAGAAATAGTGCCAAATAAAAAAATTTAAAGATGTGAATAGAGAATGAATATATCCCATTCAAGGATTATTAAGATGAATTACTCATTATCTGGTTTTATTTTCTTTTATTGCCTTTTTTCTAGAGTTTCATATACAAAATCAGATAGTAATTTGCTTTGGGTCTGGTGTTTTCTATTCAGCACATTACTTTTAGATGAATTCATCTCTTTCCATGCATTATCAGTTTGTTCTTATCATTTTATATTTGTTTTTAAAAATTCTTCTGATTTATTGGACATTGAACCCAGGACTTTGCTTCTGAGTTATATTCTCAGTGCTTCTGAGTTATATTCTCAGTCCTTTTGGTATGCTGTGTTTATCCATTTACTTATTGAGCATTTTCATTTTTCTGGTATTTTACTACTAATAAAACTGCATTGAGTGTTAGAATTTATGTGTTACTGTGTTGTGTATTTTCACTTCACTTCAGTAAATATGTGAAAGTTAAATAGCAGAACTTTATGTTAAGTATACATTTAACTTTTTAAGAAACCATTAAACTGTTATCCAAAGTGGTTTTGTCATTTAACATTTCTACACAAAATGTATAAAATTTCTACTTTCTCCGTAACCTTGGTAATTGTTGGAATTGCCCATCTTTTGAATACTCATGCAAGTGTGAAGATAATGGTACATATTTTGGTTTTACTTTGTATTTGTTTAATGAGTAGTGATAAACATATGATTTTATTTATTGCTCATTTCTATATTTTGCCTTGAAAATCACCCATTCAAATCCTTTATCCCTCTTGAATCAGGATTTTTGTCTTGTAAAGGATAGATAATGCTTTAGTATCCTATTTAAGAAATAACTTTTATAAGATAAGATGGAAGACTGGGATGCTACAGACCCTCCCTTACCCATTGAAGATTTTGAATAAACAACAATGTATGAATCAGAACACCTCAGAAAGAGATCAGTAGTTAATCTGTAGCACCCAGGCTAGGGTAAAACCAAGAAGGGATTCCAGCAAAAGGTATAGAAAATCTCCAGTATTTAGTGCCCCTCCATATATATGGCATAACATGAATAAAAGGGAATGAAACATCTCCAACAATCCCTATGATTTCTCCCTTGAGATAAAAAATAAAACGGTGAATATGCATCCAAACATTCTAGGTTGTCTAGGGTCTTCTAGAAGAACTAAATTCTATCTGTCTGATTCTGAATGCATATTTCATCTGTGCCAGAGTTGGGAACTTGTTGGAAACAGGAGAGTGGCAGAATTACAGTTATGTCTACAGTCATAAAGATGAGCAATAGATCAGAAAACGTATGAGGGCCTAGAACCTCCAGTAGGGCTGATCAGTGAAGTCTTCCCCTACAAGAAGGTAATAAGCAAGATCAAGAGAGACGGCTGTGTTTTTAAATGCCCCAATCCCAGCAAAATATTACAAAGCAGACAAAAATCAAATGGGATATAAGACCTAATAGAAGGAATAAAATTAAACTCCAGGAACTGACTCTACAGAAATGCAGATCTATGGGCTGCTTTACAAAGAATTTAAAGCAACTTCCATAGCTTCCAATAAAATAACTGCCCAATGAGTTATAATAGCACACGCATAAACAACTAAACAAAGACAGAAAACAATCCATGAATAAAATTAGAATATCAACAAATAATTATAAACCACTAAAACAAATAAATAAAAAGACATACATGTAGAGATTATGGAGTTGAAGAATGTAATTGCTGAATTGATAAATTCATTACAGAGGTTCAATAGTAGATTGGATCAAACAGATGAAAAACATCTAGGTTAGTAAACTCGAAGAGAGATGTCTAAAAATGAGTCAGAGGGGAAGCTGGGTATGGTAGCACATGCCTGTTATCTTAGTTACTCGTGAAGCTGAGGCTGAAGGATTGCACATTTGAGACTGGAAGCAAAAACTTAGTGAGGCACTGTCTCAAAATAAACAATAAGGACATGGGACATAGCTCAATGGTGTAGCGTCCCTGAGTTAAATGCCCAGTACCACAAAAATAAATAATAAAATTAAGTCAAAGAGAAAAGAAAAAAAATTGAAGGAAACTGAAAACATCTTAAGAATTTTATGGGACTCTGTCAGGTTGAACAATATGTATATTATTAAACTCACAGAAGAAAAAGGGAAGAGAAAGTAAAAGGGAGTTGATTTGAATAAATAATGACAAAGCCTTACAAACAGGAGTAAGTTAAAAGACATATGGATTTAAGAATCACAAAAAGACCAATTGTAAGAAATACAAAGAGAAATATCCCAAAATACATCACAATCAAACCATCTAAAATTGAAGACAAAGAGAAAATCTTGAATTTTACAATAGTTTCATCACACATGAGGTATGTGATAAAAGTTATTAATAACTATTTTAGACGAAAAATTGCACAACAGAAGAGAGTGGTATATTATCAAATTATAGAAGAAACAACCTTAAACCAATAATACTGTATTCAGAAAAAACTGCTTCCAAAATAAAGGAATAATCCAGATAATCCAGATAATCATAAACTGAGGAAATTTATAAAGCTCATAATAAATAAAATGCTAAAGAAAATCCTTTAAATGGAAACAGAACATGTCCTTTGTCTCTAGATGACTTTTGATATTTAGTACAATGTAAATGCTATGAAAATAATGTTAAACTGTATTGTTTAAAGAATAATGACAATAAAAATATTGCATGTTTAGTACACAAATAATTTATTGTGGATATTTTTGATCCATGTTTCATTGAATTCATGGATAAGGAAAGCTCAGATACTGAGAGCCAACTCTTTAAGTTT
This sequence comes from Callospermophilus lateralis, assembly GCF_048772815.1. Classification (NCBI taxonomy): domain Eukaryota; kingdom Metazoa; phylum Chordata; class Mammalia; order Rodentia; family Sciuridae; genus Callospermophilus; species Callospermophilus lateralis. The sequence goes on along the minus strand of NW_027515935.1, from coordinate 4,721,444 downwards.
CTCCATTAAAAGTAAACATAAGGATAAACATAGTAGCCTACAACCTTGTAATTTTGATGAATAAAATTTAAATGATAAAAAATTTTAAAATACACTAAAAATATGTTTATGGGTATAGTATATGTAAGTATTCAGTTGGGGAAACAACATAACATGTGCATAAGAAGGAGAATTTTCTATTCAATTGAAGTTGAGTTTTTTATAGAATGCTACAACTTAAAATATGCTGTGTAATGTAGCAGTAACTCCAAACAAAATACATGTAGAACATGAACAAAAGTAAATGAGTGGGGTATCACTATGAAAACAAAATTCTAAAAAACAAACAAAGCCCAAAACAGAAACTCATGTTGCACAAAGAAAAAAAAGTGAGACAGGAAAGAATAACAAATTACAAGACACAGCAAAAACAATTAAAAAATGCAAATGTAAATTCTTCTCTAATAGTAATGTCTTTAAATGTAAATAGACTAAATTCCACAATCAAAAAATATAGAGTGGTTGATTGGATTTTCAAAACCACAGAATCCAACAATATTCTGGCTCTGGAATCTAGGAATACATATAGGCTGAAAATGAAAGGATAAAAAATAATATTTAACACATAATAATCAAAAGATTGCAGAGATTGCTTAAATTACATTTTAAAAATACTTTAAATCAAACAATATTAAAAGATACAAGATTATATACAAGGGTCAATTCAACAAGAAAATATAAGAATCCTTAATATTTGTGTACCAAACTTCAGAGCTAATAAGCATATGAAGTTAATTTTGACATAATAGGAAGGAAAACTAGCATCACCACAGTTTTAGACCTCAAAAGCCCACCTTCAATACTGGCTACAACAACCAGATCAATAAGGAAGTAGAGGAGTATAAGCAAACAGAACAATTGGGACTAACAGACACACTCAGAACACTCCACCCAGCAACAGGATGTGTACATTCTATCCCTGTGCACATGGAACACACTTCTGGACAGATCACATATTAGTCAAAACAAAACAAAACAGTTCCTAGTGAATTCCAGAAGATGGAAATCATCAACCATATCTTTTCCAATCAGTATGGCATGAATAATTTTATAAAGAAAATATGTTAATTTAGCTACAGTTTGGAAGCTAAAGGCCCAAGATTAGGAAGCCCCATTGTTTTGGCTATTGGTGAGGGGCTATGTTGGCATCATGGCAGGATTGCCTGTATGAAGGAGATATCACTTCATCAAACAGGCAGCCAAGTAGTAATTCACAGAGTGTGTTCTCTCTTATAACTCACTCTCCTGAGAAATCAGGGGTCCCAACAGAACTGCTTTAATCCCATTTTAAGGCAGCCTCCCCAGAGCCTTAAGAGCTTCCTACTAGGCCCTACCTCTTAAGAAGTCTTACCATTTCTCAGCACTGTGACACTAGAAATCAAGCTTCTAAGACATTATCTCTTTGTGGATAAACCACATCTAAATTTAGCAATAACACAAGAAACTTAAGAGAAGTTTAATTTCATTTTTTAGTTATCATACTTTTATATATGTTTAAAATCCTAAATATATTACTTTTGTTATATTTTAAATACCCAATTGCTTTTTAAAGAGACTCTAAGAAAAATGTCTTTCCACGTATTTACCATTTCTAGTACTCTGTGTTCCCTTGTATATCCAAATTTTCAGCTGGTATCATTTTTCTGTTACTTGGAGAACTTTTTGATATTTCTGAAAATACAGTCCTGCTAGAGGTGAATTCTCTTGGCTTTTATCTTTCTGAAAAAAATTCTTGTATTGCTTTTATTTAAAAAATATTTTTACTGGATATAGAATTCTAGGTTTATAGGACATTTTTTCTTTGATCACTTTAAAGAGATTATTCCCCTATCTTTTTACCTGCATGGTTTCTGAAAAGAACATACTTTTTAATATTTTAGTGTGCAATATGTCTCTTTCCCTACCTGCTTTAAAGATTTTTTCTTTTTATTGATGATAAGCAGAAAGTTGATTACACTATGCATTCTTTGCGCATCTATTACTTAAGGTTCATTGAGATTCTTATATCTGGAAGTTGGTGATTATTTCTTTGAACATTTTTTCAGACCCATCCTTCCCAAGGTTGGATTCAAGCTACCACGTGTAGAACGTACAACTTTCCCCCACAGATTGCTAAATCTCTGTTCTTTAAAAAAAATTTTTTTCAGCCTTTCTTCTCTATGCTCAATTTTGGACATATTCTAATGCTATGCTTTTATATTATTTTCTTCTGTAATATCTAATCTACATTTAATCACATACAATAAATTTTTATCTCAGGTAATAATTCTTTTTGTTTCCTTTTCTTATTTTCTACTTCTGTCCTCATCATGGTAATGAAGAAATAAAGCTTTGAGCACATTCAGCATAATCAATCATAATTGCTTATAGTTAAAAAAGCTCATAATTACTATATTAATACTCTTGTCAGTTAACCATCACCTTTGTCACTGCTGGGTTTTTCTCTTTTTTCCCTTTGAGGAATAAAGTCCATGTTTTTCAACATATCTAGTATTTTTATTGCTTTAAGATACTAGTTTATTTATATCTTTAAATTTTAAATTTTGTTGTTTTTCTTTAAAAACTCACATTTTCTTCCAATAGTCAATTAAGTTTCTGGCAGAAAAGTTTGCAAGTTTGATCCTTTCAACAATTGTTTTTTTTTTTTTTGGGGGGGGAGGGTGTACTAGGGATTGAACCCAGAGCCATTTAACCACTGAGCCACATACCTATCCCTTTTTATATTTCATTTTGAAACATGGTCTTCCTAAGTTGCTTACAGTTTCACGAAGTTGCTGAGGCTGGCTTTGAACTTGGAATTCTCCTGTCTCAGACTCCCAAGTCTCTGGGATTACAGTTGTACACCACCACCATCTGGCTCTTTCGACATTAAAAAAAAAAGATATTAGAAGGTATTTGATCATAATCTATACATTTGGATTAATTCTGCCCACAACTCAGGCATGGCTTTCTTTTGAATTCAGCTGCAGTCCTCCTGCTCATAACAGGGTTTCCTCCATTCTGGCTACTGAGAAGTTAACACTCACTGGCCATTAGTATTTTCTGTCCTCTACTCAACTTACAGCTGCTCTACAGTTATTCTTGTCATGAACATCATTCTTTGTTCAGCATTAAGGAGTTTCAGTTTATACATTCACAGTCGGAATTTAAGTGAAAGATTCAAAGTAGTCCCTATGTATGTGTACAAAGGACTTTCACAGAGTATCTCTCTGTGTCCAGTACCTATAGACTTACAAATTTAACACTTTCCCTCGTAAGGTCTTAGGTGATCGTTTCAACTTTATACTTTTTCTTTGTACCTCCTTCTGATTATTGTGTCTTTATTACTAGCTGATTGCTTTTGTTTTCTAGATCATGAAAACATTTTGAAATGAGAAAGTAAACTTTTGTGAGATCTGTCATCATATCTGTCTACCTCCAGTCATCTGAGCAGGTTCACCATTTCTTTGGATAAATGACCTGTGATAGTCATAGTGATTCATGCCCATACATATGCACTGAAAGACATCTGCTCTCACCCACTCAAGGACACTGCATTAATTTTTTTAAACTTTCTCTTAATTCAGCAGTTCTCCCTCTACCAGTTCCCTTCCCCCCACCTCCCATCATGTAGCTATACTGGGTCTGTAAAAAAAAAAGGAATCCAATCATCTTTTCATGAGCCAACAACCCCCTCTGTTAATTGCTTCTATTTTCTGTTCCTTTATGCAGATAGAATCCTCAAAGGATGGTCTATACTTTGCTTTTCTGTTATTCTCATTTTATTTTCCTTTAGAGTGAATTCAATCACATTTTTGTTCATGATTCCATGGCAGCAACTTTGTATGAATACCCTCTGAATTGCCTCATCTGATCTAATCCAGTCTAATCTAATCCTTGCCCACCAGGTATTCATCTATTGTAACAGTTGGAACAATTGATCAAGGCAGCATGTTCATTACTTGGTCCCAAATATTATTCTATACTCTGCCTCTGCCTCTCCTTTAATTTCTAATAGTACCCCATTTGCTGGTTTATCCTATTTTTCTGAACTTGTCATCCTCTGAATGAATGCTCTGTGGCTTAGTTCTTGAACTTCTTCTGTATTCTCATTTTCTAGATTGTATCATTTTATTTCATAGTTGTAAATTCCATGCACATGCTGATGGCTCCCAAATTTATAAGTCAAGTGCAGACTGCTTTCTTAATTCCAGCCTTATATAAATTTGTCTACCCAAAAGATTCATTTGGATGTAAAATAAACATCACATAATGATTTTGCTCCTTCTCTTGTCTTTATTATCTCACAAAGGATAATTTAATACATTTAGCTCCCTGGACCAAAGGTCTGAGAAGTATCCTTAATTCCTTTTTTCCTCACAACCCAAACCCTTACTGAAATCTGATGGCTGTACCCTTACAGTAAACTCCAAATATTCCCTCTTTCCTTCTGTTCCTGCTTCCTACTCCTGTGAAGGACACCATGACCTTTCTGCTGTTCAGCTGAAGTAGAGTCTAACTTGTTTCCATATCACTTTCTCCCTCAGCCTTTTAGTTATCTGCAATACAAAATTCAAACAGTGGACAAATCTTCACACTAGAAATATGTTATACATTCAGGCAAATAAAGGGTTTGTTTTTAGACTTTCTGAATTAGTTCTACCTTATAACCTATTTATTTTCATAATTTTAGCGTGTTAAAAATCTATCCCATATAATCATCAATGCTATTAAAGATTTTTTCAGTTTTCTCTTGATCATAGCAATAAATTTTAATTTTTCTATTTTTTTTAAACAATTAGCAACAACATAACAATCTAGCTATCTAAAATTTTACTCTGAAAAACTCCCAAAAAGGAAATATTCTCAAACCATGCAGATCATTTACAATTGTGTATTAAAATAAAAGAAACTCACCCAAAATGAGTAGCATAAACTTAGCACCTATGCTGTGGGGCATTTCATTCTTTCACTTCTATAAAAAGTCAACAGTTCTTTTGAATGGGTACAATAATTATTTCATTATGCATTTCTCCCTAATGCTGAATCTCCAGCTGAAAATAAATTGTTTTTTCGTGAGAAAGAAATGGCTATCTTCTTCGTCACTTTTCATGATTCACTTTCCTGTGCTGACTGATCCAGTCTGCTTTTGACTGATGGTAGGCGGCAACATATGGTGGCACTGGGAGAATTTATAAAGAAGTCTGCTGGTGGTAACAAATAAACATTCAGGAAAACCCAGCTGTCAGGAAGAATTAATAAAGGAGGAAAATGCTTGGTTAGTAGAGCTTCTTACAGTGAACAATGCCAATTGTCTGCAGGTATTTCAATTGAGTTTCTCTCATCAGGTCAAGCATATTAATTTGTAGCACTATATAGAATTTAATGTAGTTGCTAATGTGAGTACTTGGTTACTTCAGATTCCAATTTTTTGCAGTTTGGTAAATTTTTTTTGAAACCAAGCCTCTGAAAACCAAACAGGTAAATTGTGATACCACAGTACACTATTAAATCTAATTATTTCTGCTGTGCAATGCAGAAATTCAAAAAAGGCTTGTGAAAATATTTAGAGGTGGAATATCAAAAATGTGTCATTAACATCTTGGTAGTAATAAGGAATTTTAGGTTTCTAGGATGGTTTCCTATATAGTATGAATAAATGTATGTTTTGAAAATGAATTTTCTTATATCAAAACAGCTGCCAAGCCCTGTTCTGCCTTTGAATGCCAAGTATTCCCTTAACATTTTTTTAATTATTGTTAACATATTCCTCAAAGAAGAGGATTAAACATTTCCTAATCAAGGAATATGAGGAGACAAAGGAAAATATCAATAGTTTAAAAAACTTTTTTCTTTTTTGATTATATTCTTTCAATTTTACTTATATCAAATTCTTCTACTCTTTACAGGTTAAAACCCTGGCTTATCTCTGACACCCAAATCAGTCAGTTCATTTCAAAAGTAGAAAGTACATACATTTTCTATCAAACATTGTAATGCTTTTTCTTTTTCTTTTGGATACCAGGGATTGAATCCAGGGGCACTCAACCACTGAGTCACATCCCCAGCCCTATTTTGTATTTTATTTAGAAACAGGGTCTCCCTGAGTTGCTTCCTACCTCACTGTTGCTGAGGCTGGCTTTGAACTCAGGATCTTCCTGTCTCAGCCTCCCAAGCCTTTGGGATTATAGTCATGTGCCACTGTGCCCAGTAGTGAGCTTTTTCTTATTTGGTTTGTAATGTTTATGATGTAAAATTCTCTGTCATGTTTCTCTAGTTTTTGTATGCTTGTTTAGTTTTGGTGTTGTGGATTGAACCCAGGGAAGCTTTTTACCACAGAGCTACATGCCCATCCATCAAAATGCAATTTTTAAAAATATTTTTAGGTTGAGACAGGGCCTCACTCTGTTACTTAGGGCCTTGCTAAGTGGTTGAAGCTAGCCTCAAACTTGGTATCCTCCTGCCGCAGCCTCCCAAGTAACTGGGATTATATTTGTGCACGATCATGCTTAGCTATTAGTTTTTAAATGTAGTTCTGATTCTATTTACACGATTAAAGTTTCATTTCTTTACATATCAATGACTTTATTCTTTTTTATCTTTGGAATGTCTAACAAACTCATCTTCTCCAGTCATAATAAAGGTAAGGATCATCGGTTTTCTAAAACTTACCTTCATATGTTAATCAAGAATAGAATTTAAACAACAGACAACAAAATTCTGAGCTTTTATTCCTCCGTATACAAGATATGAATCCCTGACACTTAAGTCCATATAACAATGTTTAGTGTTGAGACTCCAGCCAGTATTAAAATCTACTGGTTTTGAGATTGTGATCAAAGCTCCTCTTCCTTTTCTCTATCAATGATGAGGACTTCTTAGAATTTTGGCCTTTTTAAGTTGTTCATACTACACGAGAAACCCAGTGCTTCCTCATATTCATTACCATCTTTGAATTTCCTCAAGTTAAATTCCCCATTCACAGACAGCTGGGAAGGGGTATATTGGGGAAAATCAAATCAACCCATTAAGATTGATGGGGATCCCTGAATAAACATTTCAGAATTTTGACCTGAGCAGATCTAGAGACTTGAGTTAAGTCCTTTAATCCTTCGCAAGTATTTAGCACTATCTGACATTTCATCTCAATTTTTTCCCTTATAAATTGCACAACAGATTCCTCCATTCTACAGCATTCTCCTGTATACTTTTTAAAAAATATGCTTTATTTCTTAAACTCCTTAAACTGTCCTTTGTTTCATTATCTGCAGGATAAACAGTGAAGTCAAGAGTTGTAAGGCAAGAAAGACCCTTTCATAAATTCATTTTTTCCCGCCTAAATATATTTTCTAGCTTTATGGAGGAGATAGTAGTTTCTAATTCAAGAACTATACAAGGTAACTTAAAGGAAATACTTAATAAATTGTCTGACATGTAAGAATATGCAATGAATAAAAATAAAAACACCCCTGAACTTTCATTTCTAATCATCTACATCTCCTCTTACATCTTCAGAAATATAAATCCTTCATAAACTGATTTATCCCAATCTGAATGGTTTTTCCTCAATAAGTCTTACTTGTTCCCAGTTACCATCACAAGCAAATTGTTCTTATAGATTTAAACATCTCCATGGTCTTCCAAAGGGAGACTATTCACGTTCCCAGGTCCTCTCTGTTATTTGCACATTATATTTCCCTGAATGAATATTTAAGCACATTATAAACTTATAACCATATTATAGTATTTAAGTACATCATATTATGATACCAAACAAGCCATGGAGTTCAAACCACTAAACATGATTGGGCCACCTACACTTTCACAGGCTGTATTCAATGAAGAAAAGATACTGCTTGTTGTTATATTGAAATTAAATTAGGGAATTAAATTAGGTAAAGGAATAAAGTGCTGTATATGCCTAGCACTCAGTAGCACTGGGTGATAACAGTACTCCTGATTCTGTTTATCTTCAAAACTTTAATGCTTTTATTCCAAGTCTATAATTCCATGGATTTTCTAACACAGCCAACACTATGGATTTGTGTACTTACAGAATATCCATTTAATGTCTCTCCTTGAAAAAAAGTTCATTCTCCAGTTACTAAAGCCATTTAGGGTTGAAACGTTATGCTCTACTTTATGATATATCCGATCCATAAAGGTGGGCCAAAGGGCAGCTGGTGATGGTAAGGGCAAATCCCCTCTCTGGAGAGTTATTCTGTAATGGAGTAGAAAAGCTGACCATACACTGAGTCAGAAAAATCACAGTTTGATTTGGTATTTCTATTACTTGGCTGTGATAAATCAGATTAGTTAAGTTGCAGGGCCACATATTTTTCACCTGTAGCTATTCATGTAATGTGTACTGTGTGCCCTAAATGCCACTAGAGACTACAAAACACATAAACAAAGCTTCAGGTCTTATGGTTTAAATGAAAAGAAATCTTCAAACATTACAGAAAGCACAAAGTAAAATGGGATATTTTCATTAAACTTATTTGCTTCTAGACTATGTATTATTAAATCATATTAAACAAGAAGGTCACTTTTAGCTGTTGTAGTTGGTAATTAAACATAGACTACCAGAAAAATCTGTTGGGAGAATTAAGTTGAAGGAAGGGATGCTATACATTTTTAAAATGCAGATATGTGAAATCTTTAAAAAGATATCTTTAGAAGCAGTCATATGATTAAATGATATATTCTATTAAGCTAGAAATCTAATGGTGAGATTTTTATGTGAGACCCATAGTCATTTCCTTTGGGTTGAAAATGTATGGAAGCAACTCACCAATGAGGTAGCCCATCTTTTGTTATCTGCTATAATCACTTAGAAAGCAGGTGGCTTTTATGGAGCTTTATGTCCTCTTCAAGTTTTATGCCATGTGCTTTCATCACTCACTTCCTGTAACCACTAATTTATCCAGGTTCTTTTTCCTTGGTATAATTTTTTTTAATCTTTTTCATTAAACAGAAAAATTCATTTGACAGCCAAATTTTGGACAATGCTCAAATGCTATTCCAGGAAAACTACTGACATACTGGGGAAGGAACTGAGGGTCTGCAGATTCCTCTTAAATGCTCAAAGCCATGTCTGTGATGGAGTTGATTATGGTTTGCATTTGCACAGGGTATTTCAGGCTGTAAATCCACAGACTTTGCACACTTTACCTGTCCTGAGGTGAATAACAAATCAGAATATAGCAACTGTATGCTGGTACATAGAGGCTTGATAGAATGCAGCATTATATTTAATTGAAAATATAAAGAAACGTTAGGAAGAGTACAGTTATATGAACTGGAATAGTTCCAGGCCTCTTAATGTGTCCTGGGAACATTATGGACTCCCAGGAATTGACCAGATTGTTGGTACTAAGGCTCGAGTGTGAAGGACACCACAGAGCATGTGCTGACTAGGGACAGTTACATGGCAAGTGCTGCAGTCTCTGGCTGGGCACAAATCACGAGTCTCCACACAGCTTGTAGATTCAAACAGCAATTCTTTATTCCCGAACTCACACCGGCCGTCTACAAACACGTTCTGGGGGAATCCACGTTCTCTGCCCAAATCCACTCTCTGCCCAAATCCACACTCTGCCCAAATCCACTCCACATGGGCTTCTGTCTCCCAAAATATACTGTCTGACCCTAAGAACTCAAGAGGAACTCAGCAGCAGGATACGCCCTATTCTAAAGGGGGAACACCCTAATCTCCTATTATGCTAAACTGCCCTATTCTAAAGGGGGAACACCCTAATCTCCTATTATGCTAAACCGCCCTATTCTAAAGGGGGAACACCCTAAACAGGGATCCTGCCCTGGTCCTTGAGCAAGGTCACCTTTCAGAAGTCCTTCCACTAGACAGCATGGGAGTAAGCTGGCAAGGAGATTGTCATACCTACTTGGCTGATGGCTCCCAGCAGGCAAGAGTGAAGATTTTATTTCTTACAGTGAAATGGCCCTTGTCTAGATGACAATGCATGAACAGGGTGAAGTGACCTAGAGAATAAGTTCCTTGTAGAATCTGTTTTCTGTTTTCTTCATTTGTTTTTGAAAATCTCAGAGCTTTAATATGAAACTTGGCTTTCGTTTTATGGAGAGACTATTTGTTGTCCACATAAAAGTAATAGCATATATGATTAAGGAGAGAATTCTGATGAACTAACTACTTCAAATGAACCACACACATTTCCAATTGGGTATGCACACTTTAAAGGCTAATTACTCTGGTGAAAAGACTGGTAAGTTCAGTTTGTATTTTGAAGCTGAATAAAATACACATGAAAGAATAAAGAAAAGTATAGGACTACAAAGTCCTCCCTTCATGTAAACCTTGATACCAAAGGCATTTTTATTATATTAATATTTTCATTGTACCTTTTTATTTTGGAATTTATTATTACATATTCATATTTCCTTTTTCAGCTCTTTGATATAGCAACAATAAAAATTCACATGAACCAAGTGAAAAATGATTGTAATAATATGATTTTACATATTATTTTTATTTCATTCATATGTAAGCAATAGAAGCTGGAGGTTAATTGATTGGTAAGTGGCAATGGTGTTTAAGAACCCAAAGACTTGGCTCTGTTAACTTTGAACCGTGCACACTCCTTTTCAAATCATGCTGATGTATTGAGAAGCATTTTCTACCTACAAAATTCTTTATATTCTCAGGCACTCCTGGAGGACACATGTGCTAGGGTAATATTTGTAGTCTCTCATTAATACTTTTCTTATTTCTTAATTATTCCTTATGACTTATTGTTAAAAAACAATTGAACTGAAATTAAAAAAAAAAAAAAATCACGTGTTTAAGCCTTAAGCCTCAATGTTGCCATATTTGAAAATAGGGAATTTAGGAGATCATTAAGCTTAAATGACAGCATAAAACTGAGATCATAATCCAGTAGGACTGTAGACTTTTAAGAAGAAGAAGAGAAAGAGAGAGATGTCATACTATCTCTTCAATTTGTCTGTAGTCCCCAGGAAAGGCCATATGAAGACATAGCTACCATCTGTAAGTAAGGAGGAGAACTCTCCCCTAAAACTGATGTTGGGCTTCCCAGCATCTAGAGTAAATTTCTGCTGTTGAAACCATGCTGTCTATAATATTTTCTTATGGCAACCCAGAAGACTAAGACCATTTGCCACAGATATTCCTTTCCTTACCCTAGTCCTGTTGCAACTATTTCTAAAATCACATATTACATTATTTTGAAAAGTCACAAATTGCAAACAAGCATCTTAGTCAAGATATGAACTCCCAATTGAATACATAATGCTTACCAGTATTTGCCTCTGGACTGGACTCAAATGCCCTAATAAACTTCTGAACACTTTTCCCTCTGTTGGTTCACAGTATTTCAGTGGTAAAGAAGAAATAGGGCATGGGTGCATTCTAGAACTGAAATAAGTCTACAGCAGGCACGGCACAGGCTGTTCCAGGATAACATTTGCTGGACAGCATTTTGCACTTCCAGGACATGCCGTGGGAAGCATATACAGCACCTTCTCCACCCCTTCTAACATGAAGTTTGGTCATTGACATATTTGACTAATAAAGCATAATCAGCCCACAATGTTGGAGGCCACTGAGACTTAGGACTTTATTCTCACAGACTAACTTATTAAATGATAACTGATATTGTATACTATGAATAATTTAGGAAGCTACACAGATCATTGAGAATGTTATAGATTCAGAGTTTAGATCTTATCTTTTTAGCATAAAAAAAAACATTGAACATTTTTCAAGAGGAAAGTATAAGGTTTTTTTCTTTTATTTATTTGCTCATTGTTGATTGGGAATTATAATGAAATAACAAATGCAAATAATTAAAATTAAACAGCACTTTTTTTTAATAACAAAAGAGTTGAAACCAGAGTTTGAGATGAAACGAGATTCTCTGTTTCTGCTGGCAAGTAGAGTCTGTGTATTGCAGTTCTCTGCAGCCTACAAAACCTGTTTTAGTGTTAGTAACTAATCCCAGCAAGGGCTGCCGACTGGTATCAGCTCTGAGGGTCCCAGCTAGCAAAGCCAGTGTTTTTTCCACTAGTATAGAATGGCATATTATATCTTTTAATGCTGATCCATGCCCTTCAGTGTCACAGTATACCGCAACAGCTTACTGCTAATGTTTTTCTGGGGTCTTATTTCAGAAATTTGGAGAATAATATCCATCAACAACAATGAAAAGCAAAAGTGAAAGAAGTAGCATTTATTTAAGTCAGAAGGAAAAACAAAAGAATTTCTGCAAGGTGAGAGGGGACCTGTTAACTTGTTGGTATTTTTTTTTTTTTTTTGCTTAAATGCACTCGTCCAGGAGCATAAATATAGCTTCTGGGTAGAGGCATTGATTACAATCCATGCTAAACAGACATTGGAAAAGTGTTAAAGGTACTGGTTAAATTTTATGTTAAACAGGTATAAAAAATTACCAATTACTCTTCTCTTAATCTAATTGGCTGCGCCCTTTTAGTACCTGAATTTGCACTTTTCTGTAACTTCTATTTGGAGCTGCCCCCACTTTCATTTTCCCCAGGTTCACTCCAGGACAAAGGAGTTGGCTGGAATATTTGGAACATTTCTATAAATTAACTAATTGCCTGAAGTGAATTTAAAGTTAAAAAAAAAGGAAAGATAAAGAAAGAAAATGAAAACAATAAGCGTTATTTGGGATCCATTAACTGTGGTATCTTATTCAGAATGGTGCCTTACCACATCTTTCCCAAACTCAGGTTCTGTTTCTTGGAGGCAAAGAATTTTAGTTGTTTTGACAATTTGTTTTTCACATTACATCCAATTTCCTGTATATTTTTAGAAGATTTTACAATAATTTTAAATTATTAATTTTAAACATTATTACTTAGATATAGCAAGTATTTTTTTTTTCTAAATGACTGTAAAATCTCTGATACTCCTCCCATTGAGATGGGTATGTGTCCCTTTTTTTTAAGTCTGGGCCAATCTATGACTTGCTTTCAACTAATGCAGTACAGCAGGATGTGCGTGTGACTTTGAAGCTGGGCGTGGCTGCATGAGAATATACCTCTCAGTTCACCTGCGATGGAGAACTGAACCAAGAGACTAACCCAGAGGTGCACTGGGGATTAATTCTACATTTACATTCACAGAGGACCGCTCTTCCCACAGGCTACCAATGACTGATGTAGCAGGGATGCTAAGCGAGCTTTGTCCTCCCAGAGTCAAAATACCTTTGTTAAGTAATTTTGGCTCAAAGACTCTTTATAAGTTTGGCTGATATGTCCATAGAATTGTCCTGCAGTCTAAGACTCTGCCTAGTGATCTTTCCCCCCATCTGTGCTTCCAAGGAGTCAGACCTGCATTGTCAACAGCCCCTGGTTGCCTCCTTTGACTTCCTTCATTTTTTCTCTCACAGAAGGTTCACCCAGCTAATCTTTTATGCAAGTGATGTCTGCTTCTCCAACTCAAGCCAACAAGCAGGTCAAAAAGGACAGGGTGGCTTTTCCTTGTCTGCTAACCAGTCACTTCTGGAGCTCTGCTACACCTGTGAGAAATCTGACTGTACTGACAGTGTTATTTGTGGGAGGAAGCCCCCAAACATGGAGAGACTGGGTAGAAGTCCTTCATGGACAGTGGTAGGTGAGGTCTTCATTGACACTGGGGTGTACTCCCCAGCCATGTGAAATGAGAGAGGCTTCTACATGATCCCATCCTGACCCATCAAGTCCACCCTAGCTGTTCAGTCTTCCCATTGGAAATTCTTTTATTGTACACCAGAGTAAGCCATTTCTGCTGACACTCCTAACATTTAGAAACAATATAATGAAATTATTTTTAAAACAACTAAATTGTAATTGTTGCTTGTGGATTGTCAATTTTTATTTAATCGCATTTAATTTCATCCATAGAAATTCATTAGGTCTAGTATGAAGATATGTTTTCTGGGAAATTTTTTAGTTGTTTTTTGAGTACTTTAGGGGTATATAAGGGGATATGTTGATGTTATTTTTCAGCATGCATTGTCTCAGAAAATGCAAATATATGTATGTATGAAGATGCTTGTTATATAAATAAATAATTTATATAATAATTTTAATGTATTTTTTCCACCCAGACCTGTAAATCAAAGCACAGTTTCACTCTTAGCCAAAATGTTCACCATAGAGTTTTTGTTTGTTTGTTTAAACTGGGGGTGCTTTCAAATAATTTACTTTTCACATTGGCAGACATTAAATTATTCACTTAACTTGCAAATTGAATGATTAATGAACTTTTGATTGAAAATAATTTTCTCTCAGAAATCATTTTTCTATTATCTTGTGCTAAGCACTGCTTGAGAAGTAGAAGAAATTTTGATTTTCACATATTGTAGAATTTTTAAAAGTTTAATGGATTCTTTTTTCTTCTTTTTTTTGTTTGTTTGTATTAGGTGGATCCTTTCAACTAGCCATCACTCCAACCATCTCTCCTGTGTTATATGGTGGAAAATCCTTTTCAGTCTATTCATTATGTTTCTTTCTCTGTGGTTTTCTACAGGTATAATCCTGAATTACCAATAAATTTTTTAAGTTTTGAGTTTTTTTCTTTTATTTTCAATTCTTTTTTAAAGTTAAATTTAAAACTATTTTTTTATTACTCTGAGAAATGTTTCCCTGACCTTGTCCTTCAATCCTGAAGTTGATTATGTTTTCAGTGATGACAGCTTAACTTTAATAAATCTCTTTCATGTTTCCACTTTTCTTTTTTCTTTTCCCCATGGTATTTTCATACTTTTTGTGGAACCAAAATTGTTATATGGATATTTTCCTCTGAAAACCCCTCAGGTTGTTTTCTGTATTTTAATGTATTTTTTTTTGAAATCTCTTATTATAGTGGAATATAAAAAAAACAAAAATCTTAGGAAATAAATTAAGAAAAAGAAGTTTGGTGGGCAGCTATAAAGCCTTAGGTACATTATTTATCATCAGATAATAATATGGAGAAATTGCACATTTGGAGACATTAAAATTTGGAATTTTTAATTATCATGATCTATTTAAACAATAGCAATGATTAAGTCATAGTATCTAAAAATGATTGAAATGAGTCTTAAGTAAATTTTGGGGAAAAATGAAGATAGGAAAAATTGGTCAAGTGTAGTGTGCATGGCTATAATCTCAGCTACTTGGAAGGTTAGTCAGGAGGATCACAAGTTGAGGCCAGCCTACACAATTTGGTCTGACCCTGTCTGAAAATATTTTTTTTAAAAAAAAAAAAGGTTTGGGGAAGTTGCTGAGTGGTAGAGTACTTGCCTAGCATACACAAGATCCTGCATTCAATCCCCCATATTTAAAAAAATTAGAAAGTTAGAATTAACACCAATCTAGAGTTACTGATGAAGTTGAAGAATGAGTATGTTGGTGTCATTAAAGTTTAGAGTTAAAGGAATAGAAGATAATGAAGAAAGTGGTTGCTATGATTTTGATAGCATGTGTTCCCCCAAAGCTCCTGTGTTAATGCAGAAATATTTAGAGGTAAATGATTAGATCATTAGAGATATATGTTATTCTGTAAACAAGTCTGGATGGTGCCTGGCAAAATGCCAGAGGGAGTGGTTTGTGAAGTAACTCCACCAAGCCATTAAGTGTGGAGATTCCTTATTGGTTGACTGATATATATAGTTTATGTTAATTAAGATAAGCTGTGTGGAATGTATAAATACCTCTCCTGTCCTACAATAAACGTCTCCCACTCCTGCTGTATCAACGTACACAAGTTGTTCATCACCCCCCCCCCCCGTTAGTTTGCTGCAGCCGGACTGCAGAAGGTATAACCTAATCTGTCCATTCTAGTTGGAATGGATTAAATGGAGGTTAACTGCAAGAAGGTGCATCATGGTTGGAGGATGTGGGTCACTGAGGGTATGCACTGGAATGATTCATTTCCTCATGGCTGGCCCCTTCCTCCCTCCCTCTCTCTCTCTCTCTCTCTCTCTCTCTCTCTCTCTCTCTCTCTTTCTCCCCCTGTCCCTCCTCCCTCTCCCCCTACCCATCTCTCCCTCTTTCTCTCCTTCTCAACTACTATGAGATACCTTCTGCCATGTTCTGCCTCAACTTAGCACCAGAGCAATGGAATTATCCCACCATGGACTTGAACTCTGAAATGGTGAGCCAAAATAAACTTTTCCTATTTGAAGTTGCTCTTATCAGATCTTTTTTATCACAGTGACAAAAAGTGGGTTCATGCATTAATATTCAATGATTATTTTTTTAACTTCAGAGGTGGAATAGTTTAGGTCATAATAAAATTAGGATTGTAAGTACAAAAGTGTGTGACTCTGGAATTAATGATCTCAGAGAAGTTATAACTGGAGAAAAATAAATCCTATTTGGTCAATAATAATATCCAGTAGGAAAACGCTGTGCAATGTTATCAGTAAAATAAATGAGACAACAAGGTGATCAGTGGGTAGCTGCACTGAGTACCTATGGAGAAATGTGGGGGACACATTGACATGGTTCCATTCAAATCTACTGGGATACTTTCTGATGGATGGGTCTGAACCCATGCCTGAGATTCTGTGCACTTTCACTTTTAATGACTTTTATTGGTGACTGTATATGGGCTAAATTTTGTGCCTTCCCATGCCAATTCACATGTGTAAGCTCTAACCTACAGTGTCACAGACTGTGATTGTATTTGTAGAAAGAGTCTGTAGAGAGGCAATTAACTAAAAATGAGTCTGTTACAGTGGACCCTAATCCAATCTGACTGGTGTTTGTATAAGAAGAGGAGGTTAGGATATTCAGAGACAGAAGAGAGACCATGTGAAGAAAAAGGTGGCCATCTGCAAGCCCAAGAGAATGGCTTTAGAAGAAACAAATTTGTTAATACCTTGTTCATGGACTTAAATCTCCATAACTATGAGAAAATGCATTTCTTTTATGCAAGCCACTGAGTCTCTGATGTTTTATTATAACAGCCCTAACTGACTAATGGACTCCCTTTGGAGAACTATCCCTTAACTTATAGGAGCTGCTTTTCCCTAGTCAGACTGAAAGCTGCAAGAACTTGGCAGTTTATGATGCAGGGGAAGGATGTGAGAGGTAGGGGGGGAAGAAGGGAAAATGTGATAGTCCAGCATCATTGCCTAAGGAAAATTCTGACTCAATTAATGCTTGAAAGTTGTAATGTAAGATTACATTAGAGGATGACCTTGAAGTTGGCCCTCTCTGAAATTTTGTCCTCTTCACCTTCTTGGCTTCTTCACCTTCCTTGTGCAATTTTCTCAAATTCTCTTCATCATTTTTTTCCCCTAGAAGCCCATCTTTAATAAATCTCTTACATATACATCCAGGTTTCATTGTTGCCTGTCTGTGAACCACACCTCAGCTAGGTGGTAGAATCAAATGTTTTATCCTCCAAGAAACAGACATTTTCCAATGAAAAGCCACTGAGATTCAGAGAGTTCACTGAAGTGCCTTTTATCCTAAAGTATGTGGAGAATAAGAACATAAAAAGATTTATTGGAGAGGGCCAAGAAGAAATGGATTTTAAATTTAAAAAAAATTGTAGTCTCTATACCCTTCTTTCAAACACCTGTCTTTTTCATGATTTTTTTATGTCCTACCATCCCATAAACAGTTGGATACTCATTAGCTTTTGTTCTTGTCCCAACTTCTGTATAGCCTTTGAATTTCAATGAGGTGTTCTTAATACGGTAAACATATTGCAAACTCTAATCAAATTATTCAATGTCTTGCCTTTAATTTATCAAATAAAATATCACAAGTTTCAGACACAAGAAATTTATTGAAAGGCTTTTCTTGTGCACCTAAACATCTACTACTTCATTTTCCCCAGGACATTAATCTTTCTATTTGTCATTGTTGCTTTTTCATATGTTCAGACCCTGGCACCTTATCACAAATTCATAAGAACACAATAAAATAATGCTTGCCAGTTCATATGCTGTAACAAATTGCTAAAACTTCCCCCAAGAAGAAGATGTTCCAAAGATGCTATTTAGAACTTTTTTTTTAATAATATCTCTCATTTGCAATCATCTTCCTTTTATTCTCAGTATTCATAGTTGCATATGGAGATATCATGCCCACTGCTCATTAAAGTTCCTGCTATGCTAGAAAACTAGTTGCCAACAGCTCTCAGTCACTTCTGTGAGAAGCCTAGGGCTTCCAAACTCTAAGCCGAAAGGGAAAATCTTCTGTTTTATTTCTACCATCTTGCAACAGTCTCACTGCTAATAAAATACAGAAAGAAGACAAATGAAATGAGAGTTCATGATAACCTTTAGGTGCCCATGCTGATATCTCAGTGGGTCACATTTCCCACCCAGCAGGTATTCTATTCTGCTCAAATACCACTGAGTTGGGGAATTTAAAGAAGAACATATGACCCAGGGATAAGATCAGTAGAGTTTAGATGGCCATATTACAATGCCACACTGAAAAAATCTCTGCAATGTCTTTATTAACTTGTGCATCTGATCCATCCACTCAGAAATGTCTGTGAATGATGTAAGCTGAGATAACAGAATGTGTTCTCTGCTCCCTAGTTTACTAGGAAAATTTCTCAACTATATCAGAAAGTCTTCTAACAGGTTTTCATTTTATTTTAATAAAACCATATTTATATCAAGAAATATTATTTATAATCTTTCTTTACAGTAAATAATTTTTAGTATCCTTTGAGATTTGAAAACAAATACTTACCAAGGCTTCTCATTAGAGAAAAAAACATATAGTTATTGGCAAATTTCCTAAGCATTAGGAAAAGTGAGAATCTCTTCTTAGTAATATTGACATATAACAGTAATTAATGGTCTGGGACTTATGTGATTAAATAGATTTCATACCCAGATTCTTTTGTAAGTTAATACACTTGAGTATTTCTAGTTACTAAACATATCTACTTCCTTAATTCATATCGACCCCATTTCTTTTAGATTGTACCTTTAAGTGTTTGAAGTTCTACAGAGCTTATCTGTTTTATCCTCTTTCCAATTGGCAAGACAAGCCATGTCAAGGTAATTAACTGGGATAACCTATTTTGCATAAAGTTATTATAAGTGAATGAAGAGCAAAGAAACTTTATAGAAAATCTCCAAATTCCTAAGTCTCTTAAATTGGAGCACATGGGGCCATCTTTGTGTCTTGAATAATATCTATCTTGAGTAAATAAATAAGGGTTAAGATAAGTAAAATATTTCATTTTCTAAATTTTTTAAAGTAGGGTTTTTGTATAAATGATAATGAAAATAATCCAGAGATGGACTTAATTATCACATTTTTATTGTATAGATTAACATTAAGTACTTTTCAACCAAAGATCACCTATAATTTCATTTGTGCTAATATTTTCTGAGGTTATATATGATTTGATGTTGATGAATCTAACAGAAGACATCTCACTAAGTTTTGAAAGAGCCCTTGGCTTTTGATTACAAGACAACTTATTTTTAGGATTCTGCTTCATAGATCCATATTTTAACATTTTGATTTCCTATTGATGAGGCATTCCTGGGATATATTAATTTAGATTGAAAATTCTTGCTGATTGACTTCCCAGATATTAGGGGTAAAAATAGAGTTTTATCTTCAAGCACATTAAAGGCATGTGTCAATATTTAGAAATGTTCACAAAACAATGTTAAAAGGCTTGACTGAGGGGACTGTCAGATAATTACCAGCCCAGGGCTAATGCTATAGTTTATCTGTTCATGGAGTCCCAATAGCTTTGGACACATTCTTCTTGGACTGAGCATGCTAAGACTTCTATACAATAACTAGAAAACTAAATTATTCTCTATGACAACATAAACCATACTAAAATGTAAGGGTTTTGTTGTTTGTTTGTTTGTTTGTTTTTACCCTCTGGGTTTAGAGCATTGCTAGGGTTGATCAGGTGACAGGAGAGATCATCTCCATGTGCTAGTAGAAAAGACTGATTGGAAAATCAAGCCTGAATGAATTTTCTTCTGCCAAAACATAAAAGAGACATGAGGACATTGATATTTTGTAATGAGACTCTCTAGGTTTTTTTTTAAACAAAGTTAGATGTTAGATCTATTTTTTTAAGGAATAAAGAAATCTGATGGTATCAGTATAAATTGACCCAAACTAAAAATATGCATGGCTGTTGAAACTTTGGATGAATTATGTTTTTGGTATTTCTGTTAGCAAGATGTACTATATATGAACTTTCAGTATATTAAACCTGAATGTTACAGTAGAAAATATCCTTCACATAGTTTTACTTTGCTTAAGACCTCTTTAAAATTAATAAAATATAAGGTATTTGAGTTATCTTAGATAAATAAAAATAATGAATTGAAATTACCAAATGCCTGTTTTAAAGTTTAAGAGTGCATATTTACATGTACATGACTCTGCCAATTTGAACGTATTGCTGTTACACCAAGTCAATTGTTAGAGACAGAGTATTTGATGATCTAAATTAAATGAAAAATGTAATGTCTTTTTAAAAAAAGCTATTTTAGCATGACATGCTGCCATTTGGAGGAAGAAAGAAGGAAGTACCCAGAATTTGTGGCTAAAATTCATCAACATTTGGAAGTAAATTCCTTGCATTTTTGTTTAATGCTGTTCCAACTGGAGGCATGAATGAGCTGGATGCATCATCTGAGGATGGCAGCTCTGCAGGCATCCACCAACTTGCTAACAGGCTTTGTATGTGTTTGTTTATTTTTGTGATTGTATTTCTCAGCTTACGTTTGCTTATCCAGCACAGGCTTTCCACAACTGGCAAGCTAAAGTGAATGCACATAGAGATTGTTTGTATGTTCTAGACATATTGACATACTTTATTGGGAAAATAAAAATTGTTTGTAAATAAAGGCTGGGTGGGAGAATATGGATAATTCAAAACAACAACTAAAAAAAATGATTAATCAGATATGCTTGAATGAATCTGGCTACTGCCTAATACAGAGAACTGAATGCAATAACTTTTAGTAATGGAAAATTACTGTGTAATATACAAGCAATTTGTTAGGGGAAAATATGGTGTCCATGTGTTAAAAATATCAATGTGCAGATGAAGAAGATGGAGCTTTCCTTTTCTGACCTTTGTAGAGCATACACAAAGAGATTGGATTTTTTTACTTAATGTCTGTTGATTCATTTATATTATCCTTTAGACATGGTCATAAGTAAAACTAAGCAAATATAAGACATCAATAGGCAGACATCAACAGGAATTCTATGTATAAAAAAGTTAAGAAGCTTGTTGTCTGTGGTGAAGATTTCCATAGATTGGGGGGGAAAAGCATTTGCAGAAACAACAGGGTAAACATGGTGGATTAGCCATGCAGGCAGAAAGATCTTAAGGAAAAATTCAGTAATATTTTATACACATACTCACAGGTATCCCAGTCCTCATTAGTGATTTGTTGTGTGATGTAAATCTTTTTTTTTTTTTGATATTTGTTAGAACTCTTACTTCAGCCCTTTTCCACTCTGGACTCAATTTTCCCTCCGAGTTTTATCCTTTACCTCCTACTCTGCTGCTCCCTACTCCTGAAAGACTGATGTGATTCATTGTCTCTAGATTCACTTACACTTTGGGTCATATTCCTTGCCCAGAAAACATCTTCCTTTATGTACTCCTTTCCATTTATTTAGGCATCATTCAGACCATATTCCCATATTTCAGATGTTTTCCTTGAACTCCTGGAAGAATTGACCTATCTATTCTACAAATCCTCCCCTCCCATCCTTTCTCAAAATCAGGTGTGTGTACATAGTGTGTTGATGGAATGTTGCTGTATTAGTTTTCTGTTGCTCTCAAAACTAATTAGCACTCATTTATGCAGAAACTGGAACAGGTGCATGCTTTCTGGGACATTCTGGGGAGGGTTTTTCCCCCCAGTTCCTATGTTGTTCACAGAATTCAGATGTACATGATGTTGATAGGACTGAGGTTTCTGTTGCCTTGTTGGTTGCCAGTCAAGGTTCTTCTCAGTGTCTGGCAGCTGCCGTATCCTTTGGAAGGTGGTCTCCTTTCTCCATATTCAAAGCTACAAAATCTTGTTGAATCCTTTTAAATCTTTGAATACTTTTTACTTCCATAGCATCTCTTATTTCTCTAGCCAGACAATTTTCACTGCATTAGAGATTCATGTGACCTGATGAGGCCCTCCTGGATAATCCAGGTTAATCTCCCTAAGGACCATAACATTAATTACCTCTACAAAAATCTCTTCTGAGCAATTCCTAGGGTAGCATTTGATTGAATATCTGAGGCGTAGGAATCTTGGGGAACATCTCTGAGTCCTGCCTCACCATAGTCAATGTCACTCTGTAGGCTTTCACCCATTGTTACCTTGCTTTAGTCACCGTGGTATCTTTTTGAATTGTTTTTTCTATATTTCCCTGGAGTTAATGTCCTTGGTGTGCATCAAGTTGTGGTGAAGAAATCCTTCCTGTGGATTTAAATGGTGCAAGTTAGAGGAAGGCCTTGGCCCATCAGCTAGTAAGGTATCCATTTTGCTGCATCAGTTTCTGGTGTTTATTTTCATATTTCCATTCATCAAAAAAAACAAACAAACAAGACAAAAAACCCAAATCAATCAAACAAACAAACAAACAAAGAATCCCAGTGGTGGTTGCTTTGGTTTCTTGACCTGACTCCATATTCCCTGGATTATGGCTTCAGATTCCTAATTCTTACCTTCAAGCAGTCCAGCATGCTCTGGAAGTGGTGACAGCAGCAGATGCTAATAAAACTGTCTCAGTTGTGGTCTTAGAGGAAGTCAATTCATGATGAGCCAACTCTCTGTTCTTGGAATTTTTCAAAAAACTGAGGCTTAAATAATGCTTCAACACCCATCACAAGATATTGTAATAGAAGACCATAATCTTGCCTTCCTCTTTACACTTAAAGTCATTAAGAGTAGTAACAGTTCTTCCTTCCACTGAAACCTGGCTGACTCATTATTTGAAATAAAAAATGAAGTGATCATAGTAGATTTCTAAAACTCTTGACATGGACTAGTGGTCAGGTAACAAGTAGTGCGGAGAATCTTATGTGACAGGTTGGGGCCTTGTGAGGCCTTGAGCAAATGTTTATTCATACTGCTACTTACAGCTACTTTTTAAGAAGTGGTAATAAAGGGATCTAACCTTTTGGTGACTTCAAACATCAAGTTTATAACACAAAACTTGTAACTATTTGCATTATAAGCCATGTGATTATTTGGTAGCTTCCATTGTTTATATTTGTTACAAACTCAGGCAACTAAGATTCACCCTATGATATGGCACAGGTACATTAGTATGAACTTTGACACTACCTTGGAAATTTCATAAATAAACTTATTTTTATTATGGTGATGAAATATCTTCAAAAATTTCTGAAATTACTATTGAAGTTGATAATAATAATAATAATAATAAAAATATCTAATTCAACTATTATGTCAAGGTATGCTGGGCATGTTTAATATATATAATCAAATAATGCTGTAATATTATTTTAAATGACATAGTTAGCACAGTTTAATAACCTGTAGAGATGCAATATAAATCTCTAGTATATATATATATATATATATATATATATATATATATATATATATATATATAATGAACATTAAAATGAATGAGAAACTAGGAAGGATAAGAAAGATATTTATTCATGGAGAAAAATATACCTCAAGTTTATGTTTCTTTGTAAGATTCTCATATTATGTATTTCTCATTTTATGTATTTATATATGTAATATATATTTCAGATCTTGATTACTTTTATTTCCTTATTTCTTCTCCTTTTGCCATTATACAAAGTTTGAACCAACTAAAAGTAGGCAAAATTTTATAATAGACCTCCATAAATTACAAACTTTACTAACACTTCATCAGTTGTGGTTTTCCTATCTCTTCCAAATTTCCCCATTCCTCAGTGAATGAAAATAAATACTATACATGTTGAACATATCACCAAGTCAAATTTAGTGACAAGATATTTTATTAGTATGATTTAGATATATGTATTATCATATAGAATTATGTACACATTTCATAAAATTTGGGGGTGGGTACTGGAGAATGACTTCAGTGGCACTCAACCACTGAGCCACATCCCCAGCCCTATTTTGTATTTTATTTAGAGACAGGATCTCACTGAGTTGCTTAATGCCTTGCTTTTGCTGAGGCTGGCTTTGAACTTGCTATCCTCCTGCTTCAGCCTCCCATGCCACTGGGATTATAGTAATGTGCCACTGAGCACTGCTCATAAAATTTTTGAGAAGAAAAATTTTTTAAATTTATCTGACCTTGAAATTCATCATTCTTTTCTTTCCCTTGAGTAATTTTACAGTTAATATCCTCCATTCCTTAGTGTTTACAGTTGAATATGTATTTCTCCTTGCTGTGAAATATGTCATTTAAATCAGAGAGAAAAGTCTCATTCCATCTTCAATTCTATGCTCCTACAACCCCAGGATAAAAGTTGCATTAAAATGGACGGCATTCTACTCAATTCTTAGGAATTGCAGAATTTTTCTCACGTGGATCAATGAATTTTAAGAAAATCGACTGATTATAAACCAAATAAGTAGTTTTACCTTCAGTTTGAATTCTAATGATTATGACATGAGAGAAAAATGCAACTCTTTATTATAAAGTAGATGACTAATAGAGTAAATTACTCATTACAAAACATTTATTTCATTCCTGCTGTGTCATATAGTGAATACACAAATATAAAAAGCAAATTGCTCATTGACACCCTCAACAAACACTGGGACACAGTGCTGAAAAAGTTCTGCTAATCTCCTTAGAGAATGCATGGAATCAGGTCTAGTAAAATACATTAGGTACGTGCTAATGGTAGAAGTAGAGTGTTGTGGAGCACAAAGGGCTGACACAGTCACCGATGATATATATATATATATATATATATATATATATATATATATATATATATATATATATATGGAGGAGGTGGTGAGGGTAAAGAGAGATTTAGAAAAGAAACAGCCAAAGCTCTATGTGATTCCAGAAGCACAGAGAATAATATGGAACATGAACAATTGATGTGGAGAATCTAAAAAAAAAAGAAAGGAAAAAAATTGTGAGGAAAATATTTTGGATAGTAAAGAAATAGAATTACATGCTAAGGAATTTGCACTTCAATGTATAGGAAAATATTTTAAGAAAAGCAATTGCATGATCAACTATAGTTAATTTAACCATATCTCACATGCCATGTAATACGAGATAACTAAGTTGAAAGATGTGTATCATTTCCTAAGCTAGCAGACTCAATTTAACTCCGGGTGAAAAACTATATAGAATCCATTATCATTCAGTATGAGCTCCCTGTGCTGTTGCTTTTGAAGCCTATGACCACATTTAAAACCCCAAAGGGTGGGCAAGCATTTTCCTTTCTCCCTCCTTGACTCTCTGCTCAAGTCAGGTTATTCTTTAGTAAGAGGAGAGAATTGCTGCCGCACCCTACAGCCTTGGGCACAGCTGGCATCTGGAACACTTTGGTGCATGCCCAAGAGCCATGCAGATAAATGACATATAGGGGGGTTAGCAGTGCTTTCTCCACTCCCTGGAGAAACTCCTACTCAGTACAGAGGCAGAGGACACGAAGTGGGGCTGAAAGAAAGTCATTTCTATACACACACACACACACACACACACACTCACATCAACTTGAACTAGGTTTTCCATCCCAAGGGTTAAGTTTGGTCTAGCATCTAATATCTAATATCTTGGGTCAAATATCAAGTCTGCTCCACACACAAACACACCCTGTAATTACTCTGTTGATAATAAATAGCATTTCCTTCAAGGACTCATTCACATTGCTCTCCTTGGGCAAACCTATGGATGTATTTACCAATGCTTGTTTAGAGAAGGAAAAAAAAATCCATATGCATTTTGGAGTGTGGCTTGTGAATGCTACGTAGTGTAATTCATTGCTTTTGAGTTTCTGTAGTAGGAACAAATTTCATTTGGGTTTAATTTTGTCAGAGCTCTGGGAATTACTTACCATTTTTGACATGTGAGACATTGCAGCTCTGGGAAAGAGCCGATTACCATTTCATATTTGTTATGGTTTTCCAGGTGGCTGGATATGGCTAAAGCATCCTGCCTCTCATCCAGCTTTACTCAAACTGTTTCTTTAGAATTGTGAGTCTACACTGCATGGCAGCAAGCAAAGAAGTGCTGCCAGTTATGCAGATAACTTCTACTTCGTAATTAGGAGCACTGAGGAGCCAGTAGAGTACATAGGCTCCATTCAGTGATAGCATCTGAGTGTCCTTAGAATAGTCACTCTGGAGCAATGTAACTGTGGCAATTTACTGAACCTTTAAAACCTGATTTCCATAACCTATAATGTGAGATCAGTAAGATCTCCTTCTTAAGCACCATTTATACTGTTTGAAGTTTTTTAATGTAAAATGTTTAGTCCAGTATCTTCCACATAATTGCCTCTCCATAATTGATAGCTTTTATAGATGATTTTCACAAGTCTAAATACATTTCATATCTTTCATAAAATCTGGTTAAATATGCTGAAGAATAATAAATTTATAATGTATTAAAATACTTATTCATTTGCATTTCCTTCTATAAAATCAACTTCCATTTACTTGCATTCTTCATGTCTCAGAAAAAATGCATATCATGTCTGTGGTCCCTTATGGAGAATCCATGTATTACATTCACTGATTTTTTTTCCAAATAAAAATCTTTCATACAAGTGAAACATTTTATTTCTTTTGCTCAAAATGCAGTTGACAATTAGTTTTAAATTACTTCCTTTGACAAATGGAAGAGTAGATGTCTAAAATTTTAGCAAAAATTGCACCAATTCTAATTCATTAAAATAAGCTGGAGCTTTATTGGAACAATCTCTTAAAGACGACTGCAAAATATTTGCTAAATTGCTATCATTACTATTAATTTTGCTATCATTTTTATATAAAGCATGGGGTGGTGGAACTTGATTTTATTGATGAGGCTAGGAACAATTTAATTTTGCAACTCATTGCTCAATCCATGAATTTAGAACTAGAGGGCTACCATATCTTATGTAAGCCTACAAACCTATGAAGTGTTTAAGCATTGAGCATTTAAATACAATCAACTGGTTGGCAAGAAATTGACAGGTTTTGATTTCAGCAATCACTTATTTGTTTATGTGTTTCCAATTGGAATTGTACAGTTATCATACTGAATTATATTGATCAAGTCAGTTGGGTGACTGGTACAAGTGTCTATAAATAACTCATATCTCATGCTGCTTAGCACTGGATTATTCTTCACTGTGCACAGAGCGTGAATGTCTAAGATTATTTTGCTTCTCTTTCAAGTAGTAGACAGTACTCTACCTAAATTAATACAAAAGTGAGAATGAAATTATCAGATGATCTTGGGGATGTCATTCTGAACATTACTGAGTGGCTCACCTGTGGTTTGAATGTTCCCCCAAAAAACATATGTTGGAAACTTGATCCACACAGCAAACTTGCTGACCTGCAGGTGGAACCTGTAGAAGATGGTAGGTCTTGAGGGCTCTACTCCATGGTGGATTAATGCTGTTTATAAAAGATCTTGAGGCTGTGAGTTTCATCTCTTGCTTTCTCTTACTCTCTCTTTGTTCTGTCATGGGATGACCTAAAAAGGATCTCACAAGATGATGTCTTCTCAATACTGGATCCAGCCCCCAGTACTGTGTGCTAATAAATTTCTGTAGATGTATAAGTTGTGTAGCCTCAGATATTTGGTTACTAGCAGCACAAAATAGACTAAGGCAGTCCTAAATAAGGAGTAAGCAAATGATTTTGGAAATTATAATTAAGATGATATAAATAAGTGTTATTTTAGAATAAAAATCTAATATAAATACTTATACATAATATATTATATCTATACAGAAAAGGGAAGGATTCAGGTTATACCAAAATTAAACTAACGAGCCAGCTCCAAAAATACAGTGACATTATTAGTATCAGTTCCTTAACAGCCGAATACTGTGTTATTACCAGACCACTACATAATTCATTGGAATCATGGTGAAAATTTAGAGAACACAATTGCTTATCTTTTATTTTTGATCTGTTTTTAAGAAAATATCCCTGAGCATAAACATTCATTTACGACATAGGAATGATAATACACCCCATAAGATAACTGAGACTGTTAAAAAAATAAAACACATATTACATGACTGAGAGAT
The DNA here is from genome assembly GCF_048772815.1 of Callospermophilus lateralis. NCBI lineage: Eukaryota > Metazoa > Chordata > Mammalia > Rodentia > Sciuridae > Callospermophilus > Callospermophilus lateralis. The sequence continues at coordinate 4,693,216 of NW_027515935.1, read as the reverse complement.
GGTTACAAAGAATCAAATAATGCTGTTTTTTTTCTTGTTCTTCTTCTATTTTTCCTCAAAAAAATTCGCATGGGTATGTGAATGTCCAAAAGGGAATTTAAAAAGGCTTTACTACTTAAAATTTGACCACACATTGTTTTACATTCCCAATGTCTAATAATTTCTTAAAGAATTAGTTATTTTATGGGACAAAAGTCTTAAAACATAGACTTAGTTCACAGTCATTTGAGAGAAATCCTTTCTACATCTCTGCCTGGTTAATACTTCCAAACTGGGGAAGATTTTACAATTCTTTGGAGTTCTAATTGAGTCATAGAGCCCTAATTTAAAAAATAACAACATGAAAATAAATATCAATTAACGAAATACCTAGCATGATTATCAAGGTCGATTTTCATTTATCTTTAAGCATTTTTAATAGATTCAACCAAGTGAAATTACATTAGGAATTAATGAAATCAAGTTTTTACAGATTTGACTGGCTACCAAGAATAAATTGGAAGGTTGAATAATGTTCTCAAGAAAATGAGAACTAAGTAGAAATATGCCTTAATTGTCCAAATTTATCTTTTTAAAGTTGTATCTTCTTCATGAATATATAGAGAACATGAGTGTTTTGAAAACAAATGTAAATTTACCATAAGGAAACTTTTGTGTCTGGTCATATCTGTTCTATCCATATCTTTCCAACTACAAAATTTTCGGGAGACATTAAGGATGATGTCAGTTTTTATTCAAAGGTAGTAATACTAAAATACATGAAATTGTTTGAAAGGTCAGAACAGAAAATAATTTAGGCTATCACTTCAAAACCTGGGCAATTGTTTCGATTGCAAAAAGATGCTCTGGAAGCCTGAGTGGAGCTGCCAGAACCAGGCACATTTGAGAAATCTCAGGGGAAGCCATGTCCTCCGGAGACTTGGCGTTAGCTTTTCACTTCAAAGCAGTCAGGCTCAGCCTCTTGGTAATAAGCCAACGTGAACTTCCAAACATCTGTAGTTTCTCCCTTCACACTCGCAGTCCGTTTGCTGGTATGTCAGAAGATGTAAATGTGAATTATAAACAAAATATTACTCTTCCATTTAAGTTTAAACTTCAGTGCACCCTTCACTGAGTCTACTAATCATATTTTTGTTACTTGCTCAGAAATAACTGTCTAAAGCTTGATAAGATAGAGTTTTGGATTTTGTTTGCAAAGCATAAACTGGGGTCCAGAATCACTAAGTGACTTGCCTAATGGCACACAGGGGGTAAGCAGATCAGCTCTGCACTCTCCGTGCATCCTTCTGCTGCCTTGAATTCCTCTCTGCTGTCAGCTCAAGACTTGTGTCTTGGCCTCCTGCCATTGCAGCTCCATGTTCTGGACATTGTGGGGATGTTCATCCAAATATGATGTGACTGTACCAGAGCAGTGAAGGGTGCACTTATATATCCTTTAACCAGATGATTTTTTGGTGCATAGTAAGGTCTTTTATTTCTCAAAGAGTTTTAGATATATGTTTGTTTATGACAGAGAACAAAGGCCATGTAATTTAAATAATTCAATAATAAAAATAAAATGCCTAAAAATGTGACTTGAGGGTGACTTTTTTAATGCTTTCTTTTATATTGGTTGCTCAAAACAGTACAAAGCTCTTGATATATCATATTTCATACATTTGATTCAAGTGGGTTATGAACTCCGATTTTTACCATGTGTACAGATTGCAGAATCACATCGGTTACACATCCACGTTTATACATACTGCCATACTAGTGTCTGTTGTATTTTGCTGCCTTTCCTATCCCCTTCCTATCCCCCCTCCTCTCCCCTCCCCTCCCATCTTCTCTCTCTCTACCCCATCTATTATAACTCATTTCTCTCTCTTTTATCCCCCTTTCCCCTCAACTCCTCTTATATATAATTTTGTATAACAATGAGGGTCTCCTTCCATTTCCATGAAATTTCCCTTCTTTCTCCCTTTCCCTCCCACCTCTCGTCCCTGTTTAATGGTAATCTTCTTCTCATGCTCTTCCTCCCTGCTCTGTTTTGAGTTGCCCTCCTTATATCAAAGAAGACATTTGGCATTTGTTTTTTAGGGATTGGCTAGCTTCACTTAGCATTATCTGCTCTAATGCCATCCATTTCCCTGCAAATGCCATGATTTTGTTATTTTTTAGCCTTGAGTAATATTTCATTGTGTATAAATGCAAAATTTTTCTTTATCCATTCATCTATTGAAGTGCATCTAGTTTGGTTCCACAGTCTAGCTATTGTGAATTGTGCTGCTATGAACATTGATGTAGCTGTAACCCTGTAGTATGCTCTTTTAAGGTCTTTGGGGAATAGTCTGAGAAGGAAAATAGCTGGGTCGAATGCTTTTTCCATTCCCAGCTTTCAAAGGAATCTCCATACTGCTTTCCAGATTGGCTGCACCAATTTGCAGTCCCACCAGCAATGTATAAGTGTACCCTTTTCCCCACATCCTCATCAGCACTTGTTGTTGTTTGACTTCATAATGGCTGCCATTCTTACTGGAGTGAGATGGTATCTTAGCGTGGTTGTAATTTGCATTTCTCTGATTGCTAGAGATGATGAGCATTTTTTCCATGTATTTGTTGATTGATTGTATGTTCTTCTCTGAGAAGTGTCTGTTCAGGTCCTTGGCCCATTTGTTGATTGGGTTATTTGTTTTCTTATTGTTTAATTTTTTGAGTTCTTTGTATACTCTGGATATTAGGGCTCTATCTGAAGTATGAGGAGTAAACATTTTTTTCCCAGGATTTAGGCTCCCTATTTACCTCTCTTATTGTTTCTCTGGCTGAGAAAAAAACTTTTTAGTTTGAGTAAGTCCCATCTGTTCATTCTTGATTTTAACTCTTGTGCTATAGGTGTCCTATTAAGGAATTTGGAGCCCGACCCCACGAGATAGAGATTAGAGCCAACTTTTTCTTCTGTCAGACTCAGAGTTTCTGGTTTGATACCAAGCTCCTTGATCCATTTTGAGTTAACTTTTGTGCATGGTGAGAGAAAGGGATTCAGTTTCATTTTGTTGCATATGGATTTCCACTTTTCCCAGCACCATTTGTTGAAGATGCTATCTCCATTGCATGCTTTTAGCAACTTTGTCAAGTATAAGGTAGTTGTAATTTTGTGGATTGGTCTCTGTGTCCTCTATTCTGTACCATTGGTCCACCCTCAGTTTTGGTACCAGTACCATGCTGTTTTTGTTACTATTGCTCTGTAGTATAGTTTAAAGTCTGATATCTCTATACTGCCTGTTTCATTCTTCCTGCTTAGAATTGCTTTTGCTATTCTGGGTCTTTTATTCTTCCAGATGAATTTCATGATTGCTTTATCTATTTCTACAAGAAATGCCATTGGGATTTTTATTGGCATTGCATTAAACCTATAGAATACTTTTGGTAATATCGCCATTTTGATGATGTTAGTTCTGCCTATCCATGAACAGGGTATATTTTTCCATCTTCTAAGATCTTCTTCTATTTCTTTCTTTAGGGTTCTGTAGTTCTCATTGTATAAATTTTTCACCTCTTTTGTTAGGTTGATTCCCAAGTATTTTATTTTTTTGAGGATATTGTGAATGGGGTGGTTGTCCTCATTTCATTTTCAGAAGATTTGTCGCTGATATACAGTGATTTTTAAAAATTCATCTTATAGATGTTTAATTTACATACACTAAAATGTTCAATTGTATATATACATGTGTATGCATACATATATATGTATCTAAATCTATATTGTTATCTGTCAGTATATTTATAATTTGAACCACGTATAGACATGTTCTTAACCCCCAAATATTTGAGAATGAATTTTCCCAAAACAAAGATGTTTTCTTCCTTACATCCATATTACACTTTTAGAAGGCTAGCAAACATTTAAAAGGCCAAAACTATCTTTAATATTCAATTGATTAATATTGGTATTTGTATTGCTATTTTAACATAAATATATAAAAAGTAGATATTTATTTGAAATTATATGTTATACTGCATTTACATTTTTGTTCACAAATGCTATCATTTAAATGGATCAAGTTAACAGTGAAATTAGTAGTAATATTAAGAATTTAAAAAATGATATAAAAGGAAAACCTAATAATATTTTATAACATTTCAATTTTGATACAGCATTGCTTAGAATTATTTAAAATATCAGAGACTTATATTTTGTAAGTTATATTATACATTCTTAGGAAAGAATAATACATAAATGTAAGATTTTTTAAGAAGAGATTATAACTACAGAAAAAATTAGGTATTGTTTTTACTTAATAAAAGGAAAAAAATGACATATTTCTTTCCGTCTAATGATGTAGTGGGGTATTTTTACTCTTCCTGATTCCTTTTCTAATATTAGACCTCTGAACACCTGTGGCCTTTAAGAAAAGTTTCTTTACCTTTATGCTGTGGAAAAACTACACACTCATGTACAGGACGTTCTCTTTGACTGCAGCCCTGCTTTCCTGAAGCCCGTGTTGCACTCCTTCCTGGTGTCAGACCATGGTGATGACACCAATCTAAATATCCTCTCAAGAAGATCATTTGAGCATAGACAGCTTAGAATTTTTACAGGGAGTTTCATTTTTTAAAAAAATTCATGATATAAAATCAACCATTTTAAGGTGTGCAACCCAATGACATTAAGTACATTCATAACATTGTACAACTATCATCCTTTGTTTGAAAATATGTTCAGCATCAGAAAACCTAGACTCATTCATCAATGTCTCATGGTCACAGTCTGTTGGGGCTTCTGGCCATGTCCTCACATGTTAGAAGGGCTAGCTAGCTCTCTGTGTCTCTTTCAAAATGTTACTAACACGACTTGTGAGGGCCCTGATTTTATAAGCTAATCACTTCTCAAATGATCCACCCCCTAATATTATCCATCTGGAAGTTAGGATTTCCCCCTATATTTTTAAAATTCATGATTATAACTATTATAGTGGTGTCTCATTGTGGTTTTGATCTGCATCTTTCTAATGACGAATGATGTTGAGCACCTGTTCATGTGCTTGTTGAGCATATGTGTCATGGTCTTTTAAAGAATGTCTGTTGAAATTATTTGACTATTTATTATTTGGATTGTCTATTTTTTTGTTGCTGAATTCTAAATTATTTATGTATTTTGAGTATGAGACCCCAATCAGTGTATAACTTGCAAATTTTCTTACTCTTCTTTTAAATTTATTTTTGATAAGTAAAAAAAAAAAACTAAAAAACAAAACAAAACTTATACACATTAATGAGGTACCATATGACATTTCATTACATATATACTTTATGTAGTTAGGTTAAGCAAATCTATCTTCTGAAACATTTATCACTTTGTTAGGTGAAAACATTCAAAATTCTTCCTTCTTACCTTTTTGAAATATATAGTCCACAGCTGGTATTTGTAGTCTCCCTACTGTGAAGTAGCACACTAGAACTTCTTACTCCTATCTAACTGCAAACTAGTGCCCATTAACCGACCTTCCCTCATGTCCTCTCATCCTGTCCACCCTCTGGTAAACACCCTTCTACTCTGAATATTTATGAGATCAACTTGCTTATATTTCACATATAAGTAATATCTTATGGAACTTATCTTTCTGCTGATTTTACTTAATGATCTCAAGTTCTATCTATGTTGCTGCAAATGCTAGGACTCACTCTTTTCTGTGATTGCATACTACTCCTCTGTCTCTATATCCCACATTTTCTTTAACTATTCATCAATGCATGGGCACTTAGATTGCTTCGATTTCTCAGCTACTCTAAATAGTGATGTGATGAGTATGGAGAGATGGGGAGTACAGGTATCACTTGAACATGTTAATTTCACTTTCTTGGATTATATATCCAGAAGAGGAATTGCTAGATCATATAGAATCTCTCATAACTCTTTTGGAATCTCATTATAATATCTTATTGTGGTTTTTATCTGCATCTTTCTAGTGACTAATGCATTTTATTATATACTTATTGGTCATTTCTATGTCTTCCTTTGAGAAATGGCTATTTAGATGGTTAATCATTTTTATTAGATTATTATTATTATTACTATTATTTTCTGTTGAGTTTTTGGGTTTGGGGAGTTACTCATTATGTTCTGGATAGGAACGACTTGTCAAATACATAGTTTGCATATATTTTGTGCCGGAAGATTGTCTCTTCACTTTGATGATTTTTTTCATTCAGTGAGATAAAGTTTTATAGTTTGATGTAATTCCATTTGTCTGATTTTGTTTCCTGTGCTTTTTGGGGTCTGATCCAAAAATATCGATGCCTATTTATGAAGGAAATTCCTGAAGCATTCCTGCTTTCTTTTAGTGGTTCATTGTTGCAAGTTGTACATTTAAGTGTCCAATCCATTCTGACTTAATCTTATAACTGGTAAAGATAGGGGTGTAGTTTCATTCTCCCATACATATGGCTACCCAATTTTCCCAGTGACATTTATTGAAATGACTGTCCTTTTTCTAAGGGAAGAATGTGTGCATCTTTGTCGAAAAGTGGTTGGCAGTAAAGGATTGAAATCAGCAAAGAGAAATCTCTATGCCTATATTTATTTTGTCACTATTCATGTGAATAAAACCTGAAGTTAGTGTAGGTGCCCATCAACGGATGAATGGATAAAAAAATGTGCTATATGTACACAGTGGAGTAGTATTGAGTCATAAAGAAGAATGAAATCCTTTCACTTGCAAAAACATGGATAGTACTATAGGACATTAGGTTAAGTAAAATAAGACAGACTCACAAGGACAATACTTAATCTTCTTTCTCAAATAGGAAGCTAAATAATATTGACCTGAAAATGATTACTAAATATTGGGAAGGTTATGTGTTGTGATGGTTGTGGGGAGTGAAAATAGGGACATTGTGTTTTATCACTGAAAACTATTATATGCATGGAAATATCACATTGAACTTCATTAAAATGCATAATTCTTATGTGTTAATAACAAAATATTTTTTTAAAAAAATTAATAATTAGTTGGCTATGGTATAGTTTAGATATGAAGTGCCCCTGAGAGTTCATGTGTTAGACAATGCAAGAATCCTAAGAGGTCAAATGATTAAATCATGAGAGGTCTAAATAACTACTTAGTGGATTGAGCCACTGATATAGATCAGCTGGAAGATAACTACAGGAAGGTAGGATATGGCTGGAGTAAGTAGGTCACTGGGGGTGTGCCTTTCAGGTTTATATTTTAACTCTGATGAACAGAGCTCTCTCTTTTTTCTTCCTGGTTGCCATGCCCTGAGCTGCTTTCTTTCTTTACACCCTCTGCCATGATATTCTGCCTCACCTTGGGCCCAGAGCTATGGAATGAGCCAACCATACACTGAACCTCTGAAACTGTGAACTGAAAGAAACTATTCCTCGTGTATGTTTTTCTAACCAGGTCTTCAGGTCACAGCGATAAAAAAGAAAAGCTGGTAAAAACAGATATGGATACATGAGTTCATTTCTAGGGTCTGTATTCTGTGGCTTAGGTCTACATGGTCACTCTCTTGATAATATCATTAGATATACAAAAGTTTGAATCTTATGAAATCAAACATATTTTTTATTGTTTATTGTGTTTTGATGTCATATAGAATAGACTATTGCCAAATGCAAGGTCATGAAGATAATCCACTGTTTTCTTCTGAGAGTTTTATAATTTTATCTTTTTCATTTAGGATTTTGATTCATTTTATGTAATTTTTGTATATGGTGTAAGGTAGGGGCAATATCTAGGATATTATTTATATATAACAGCAGGTTTTTAGGTTTGTAGAAATTAGTTTTCAGTTTACAAAAAATGCCCAGTCTCTGTGTATATACAAGATGTTTTTCAGTTAGGTTTATCATATCCATAAACTCATAATATAGTCTATTCTCTGCTGTTTTAGTCAGCTGTTTTGCTACTGTGACTAAAAGATCTGAACAATTGTGGGGAAGGAAAAGTTTATTTGAGGGCTGGGGATTTCAGTGGTCTTAGTTCATAGAAGGATGGCTCCATTTGGGTATCAGGATAAGGCAGAACATCATGGCAGAAGAGTGTGGCAGAGGGAAACAACTCACATGATGAGAAGGAAACAGAGAGTCCACTCTCCAGATAAAAAATATGTACCCCATAAGCATTCCCCCCAATGCCCCACCTCCTCCAGCCACACCCTACCTGCCTCAGTCCCCACTCAGTTAATCCCAGCAGGGATTATTTCACTGATTAGGTTAAGGCTATAACTCAATAATTTCTCCTCAAAACCTTCTTGCATTGTCTCATACGTGAGCTTTTGGGAGACACCTCAGATCCAAACCATAACATATACCATGATATATTTAAATCAAATCTGTACTTCCCAAGAAAAATGGATTTAAAGTATAAAGATTTTTTTTAAAAAAAATTGTAGTTGTAGATGGACAGGATGCCTTTATTTTATTTGTTATGTGTTGCTAAGGATGAACCCAGTGCCTCACATGTGCTAGGCAAGTGGTCTGCCACTGATCCACAACTCTAGCCCCTCATCAAGATAATCTTAAGTTGTGAAATTCAAGGTAGGTTCCAAAGAAGTTATAATTTTAGTTAGGAAATGAAGAAAGTCCTTTTTAAATTGGCATGTATGTTCTGGTGTCTTTTTTGAGTTTTGAAGTAATCTTATTTCCAAAAGTGAATCATTTTTTTGTTGTATTTTTGTCATAACCTACATATAACACTGAAAAGCTAAGATGTAGTCAGTGCAGTCTTTTATGAGATCAAAATGGCCTCCTCAAATATCATCAAGCAATTTTGGAGAAAGAAAACATAAATTTTGTTTCACTAGAGTTCTCTTAATGTTTCTATCCTCAGTGCATTTCCAGGTTAGAAAAGCACATTCTTGTCCCACAATTTGAAAATATGATGTTAACTGACCAAAATTACATTCATATTATCTGAAGAATATGAAAATATTTGCACAAAGTCTAATTTTAATTTGGGGACAACATTGACAATTCTCTGTTCTGCACAATTCTCTGTTTTAATCACAATTTTTATAGATTTTAAGAATGTGATTTGAAAGTTGACTTTTCTAATAACATACCTAAAACCTATGGGTAACTGTTGCTATTGCTGTGTGGTGATCCCTTGGTATTCTACAGAAACAACAGTCCTTGTAAGAACTGACAGAATTGATCCTTCACTGTAAACACCAACAGACTAGTTATCAAACTTCTCCTCTGGTTCACCCATAGATATGTTAGTTATGTTTAGGAAATGTGAATTTACTCAATTTTGGAGATCAGCTAAGGGCATAACACAACAAAGTCCAATATAGAATTCCCAAGTTAATTTAGAGCTTTTATTTCCAACTGTGTATTTCCAACTGAACATTGCCATCATTTTCAGAGAAGAAAAACAAAACAAACAACAACAACAAATAAAACAACAACAACATAAATCTCTCTTGCTGGAGTTAGAAGAACTTCCCTGTCTTGGACTTAGCAGATATCTCTCCTACCCTTTCTTCAGTGTGCCTTGTCCCAATTGTTTTCTATATATTGTGCAGCAGGTTTTCTTTTGTCTACATACATCTCTAACCCATTGTGATATCCCTCTGTCATAAATGAGAATAGTGTGTTAAATGAGATGTATTTGATGATGGCATTGATATTGTGAGTGTTGTAATTTTAGTTCTCTGAACACTTACAATAAAGAGTCTAATGTTCAAAATGCTAAAAACATTGAACCATAGCTATGTCGACACATGCTGAAAACTTAATTCAAAGACAAATTTAAAGATGAATTGTGAACTTCATGGTTATAATCCACATATATTACACACTTAAGGCAGATAATTTGAGCTGTACTGTACTCACTTAATACTAAAATCATGTTTTTTTTTCCCCCTTTCGGTATCCACCCATAGTGAAAGTTTATTGAAAATTTCCCACCAGCCTTTTGAACCTATCATTCTGTACCTGTCATCAACAAAAGCAAGAGCATTGTGGAACTTAAGAAAGGTTTGCCATCTAACTGGGCTTTCAGCCATAAAATCGGGGTAGTCATGGGCATACTCGGTCAGCTGTTCACTCTACCTCTAGGTCAGGGGTCAACATTGATTCAACACTATTTAATCCTCAGCTTTTATTTACTTTTGCCCACATGTTTTTAGTTATATCCATGTGGACAGCATTTCTTTTTTCTCTCTGGTCCTGGATTCAATGCAGGATCATGCACAGCATTTATTTGCCATGTCATTCCTGTCTTCTCTGATGTGCAAAGAAGTTGCTTATTTTATCATGACCTTGACAAGTCTTTAAAAATTATTAACTGAGATATTTGATGTTTTCCTCCATGATCAAACTAAAGCCACACATTATCTAAAGAAATACTGCAGAAACATTACCATGCTAGTCTCAGAACATTATATAGGGAGGAACAATTTGCTAATAGTGATGGTAACTTTGATAGCCTGACCAATTTTTTGTCTACCATATTTCTTCACTACAAAAATACTTTGCAATTTGTAATTGGAGTAAGCATTTCATGGGAAAACAGTCCAAATCTAGGCCAATATTCTGTTCTTCCTTAAACCTATGTGAATCAACTGCTCCCACATTTCTAAGTTATTGAATTTTGATTCTCTTCATTTTCTCTATAGCCTTAGTTATCTTTTTAAAATATGTTTTTTTTATTGTAGATAGACACAATTTCTTCATTTTATTTATTTATTTTCATGCAGTGCTGAGGATCCAACCCAGTGCCTCCCACATGCCAGGCAAGCACTCTACCACTGAACCACCACTCCAACCCAGTTATCTTTCTTTTTCTAAGAAAATGCTTTCTCTGCTCTTGAAGCCATTTGTTTCTTATTTATATCAATATGAAACCATGGGATTTCTGCTTTAATGAATGAGTTGTTGCTTGTTACTGTTATTATTAAGTTTGATGTTTATTTTTTTTCCTAGATTCTGTGTGTGTTCCCTTGAGTTTCCTTTGACATCATCCTATTATCTTTTTTTGGTGGGGGGAGCACTTGCTTTTTCTTGCATAAGAATTTCCATAATTGTACTTTTTATTTTTTATTATTTGGTACTTAACCACTTGTGCTTAACCACTGAGCCACATCCCCAGCCCTTTTTAATGTTTTATTCAGAGACCAGGTCTCACTGAGTTGCTTAGTGCCTGGATAAATTGCTGAGGCTGGCTTTGAACTTGTGATCCTCCTGCTTCAGCCTCCTGAGACTCTAGGATTAGAAACATGTGCCACCATGTCCAGCAACTTTCCATCCTGAAATCAATGTATTAGTTTTTAAAAAGAAAAGGCTTTGGTCCTTGTTGGTGCTTTCCTATGCACTTAAAATAACTCTGAGTGGCTGTAACATGCACTGTTTATGAGCTGTGCTTTAGTGTGATTAATTATTTTATTAATAATCACATCTGTGATATGTTTAATAAATTAATAAACATATCTGTGATATGTTTATCAATTGGTCTAAATTAAGTTTTATGCCCATCCTTCTAAGATTATATACAAATGTATAATATAAATTCTTATACATGCAAATATATCTACCTTGTTTGAAGTTTATATCAAAAATACTATAAGTTATGATGATGATGAGAAGTCATTCTCTCAACAAAAAGAGGACAATGCAAACGTTCCAAAAACTTATAACACCTATTTTAAGAAATGAGAGTGGTCTTAAGTGTGTCTTGTAATATCCTAAATAATATCTACATGGAGGAATATTAGTGTGAACATATTGTCTGTGAACTTTATGTTTCTGTCCATTTATAATTGGCTTATAAATTTTTCAATAATTATAAATGTAGTGTCTAAGTTATGAAATATTTTTATAAAAATCCAGGTTAATAAAATTAGGTAATCACAGTTCCACAAGAAAATAGCCATAAAACACCTAAAATAAGTTATTATATTAAATATTGGAAAGAAACTAGAATCAATTTTGACTATGACTAAGTATGACAAGGATTACCTTGTTAAGTTTCTGGAAAATACCATCAAGTCTCTAAATAGAATTTATTTTAAAAATTCAGTAAACATATTCCTAGTATTCAACTCTATATAATAATAGCTTAATCAAAATGTCTTTAAAAATAGTTAAAGATTAAGGGTTAATAGCAGCTATTCCTTAGCTGAATTATGACATATTACAACTGAAGAAAATTTAAGTCATATAAATGTATTGTTTTATGTCTAATCATCACTTTTTAAGGCAAAGGAAATATTAATTAAATAATGCTGCATGCCATTGTACGCTCACTCACATTAGGAAATTTAGAGACTCCCTTTATTTCTGTCTTCATTATAGCAATTACCTGTTTTGCTTTATTAACTTCCTCCTGCACTTTCTGTGGAAATTGTCTTGTTGGCCTGGAGCTTTTGATTCAGTTCATAAAGTGAGAACTCATTAAAACATGAGTTCTGGCCTCAACATTACTAGCATTGAGAACACTGGCACAAACTAAATTATGTCAACTCTTCAGCACCAAATTGGTGCCTATTCTGATCAACTTCATTATCTAAACCAAATATGAGATGGGTCCAACTTGAAACTAAATAGTAAATTCATTAATCAGATAGACCAGGTGAAATTTTGGGTTCATTATTATTTTCTATATAGAGAGTAAATCCATCTAATTTTCTATGTAAAGATATGGGAAGACTGGAGTACACACCATATTCTACTATATGCAATTCTATATCCATCATACATGATATGTCACAAAACTCCTTTAAAATGCAGTAGCAAATGCTTTTGGCACCTTTCCCAGGTCCTTTGGCCTTTATCTTCTCAGGAAACTCTTGATTTTTAGCTGTCAAGATCTTTATTTCTTTACTGGAGAAATTCAGACACCTGGGACCCAGAAGCTCCTTTGGTCCTGTGTGGAAGGCTGGGAATGCTGGAAAAAGGGCTCCCTAGGTACAGCTGCCACTTAATGATCAACAGCGGAAATCTATCAATGTCTTGTCTCCCTCACCCATTGGGTTGCATAATTTTAGGGTACATATTCTATAATTTCCCTGAAGATAAAACTGCTTTTGTCCACAGTGATAACTTGCTCGATGACGTGTCTTTGTATTCCTGCCCTCCTTTCTCTTTGAGATTCTAGGATTAACTCAAGAAAAGGTTGCATGTTCCCTTAATTAGAATGATTTGACTTCAGATTTTTCAATCTAATGATGGTTTTGAAGCAAATACATTCATTAGATACAAAACTTTGGATTTTGATCTTTTCCTGGGCTTACTAGTATGTGTTAGCATATTATATTATCAGTACTATGTAGTTGTTCACCATTGTGACCACTGTGACCATTGTGAGCCACAGCTCCCTATCAGCCACATGGTCACAATGGTGAACAACTACATAGTACTATGTTGTTAAGCTTTGGTGTTCAGGAGGTTAGGTATATTAAAGTCATTTTCAAATCATATTTTCAACTTACAATGAGTTTATCTGGATATAATATAATTATAAGTTCAGGAGCATATATCCTCGTATTTGAATTTGTCTCTAGTTCTGTGCTGAAGGTAAACAAAATTGACAAATTCATTTATTCAGTAAACAAATATTTATGAATAGCCTAGTCTGTAAATAGATAAATTTCCCTCTCTCATGATATTTGTATCCTAGAAGAGATAGGGCAAAAATCTGTGTGTGTCTGTGTGAATTCAAATATGTACACATATATACACATATGTATACATGACATGCATTCATACACACACATGCACACACACACACAGACACACATACTCCCATATTGATTACAGTTATATCAAAATGTCCTACTCTGAATAAGAAAATTGTCCTTCCCTCAAAGAGTTTGGATTTTAGAAGTATAAACAAAATGATACAAAAATGTAATTATTTATAAGGAAGAGAAAGAACTCAGAATAACAAGATTAACCAATGAGAGTAAAAATCAAAGGCATTTATAAAGACTTATTGGTATAGGAATAGCATAATGAGGAACAATCAAACAAGATAGGATATTTCAGATTTGGAGAACAGTAGGAATAATGCTGTGAAATCATGTGGCAAATGCCTCATGTTACTGAAGAATTGTGAAAGCACACATTTTGAAGATTTTAGATGAAAGGTGAGGCTAAAGAAGGAGGTGGAGTTCCTATCACTAAAGGACTTTTATGCCTGGCTGAAGAGCCATTGAATACTTTGGAGTGGAAAGGATGACATCATTAAGCTCGTGTCATGAAAAGATTCCTCTGGCTGCAGTGGAGAATATGCACATATGGAGGGAGCACAAAAGAGACTGAGCACAAGGTGAGGAATTTGAACATTTAGTCATGGTAGATATGTTGGCAAGCCCAAAACAGATTTGAGGTACATGTGACAAAACCAATAGGATTTGAATGACAGGAGTTAGTTGAATGACAAATCAAGTAGCTAGACGATGTTCTGGCTGGATAGGGCACCAATCTCAAAGCAGAATGTGACCTCACTCTGCTTCTGTTTATCTCTCAGGGTATTACAGTATTTTATTCCTGTATTATTGGAACTGAAAAGATTGAAGTAAGTTGCATAATAACATAACTTTACCTTCAAAATAAAACTTCTTTCATTTTATTCCAAAAATGGCAGATTACTTTGGCTATCCCAGTGTTAGTGATTGCTACAAATAAATTTACATCCTTAAGAGGGACAAAATTAATTTTGATTGTCAATCATGGGCACTTTCCAACATGTAATCCTTCATCAGAATACTAGGCAACAAGACAAAACTAGTTTATACGTGAGAAATTCAGATTCTTTTGCTATTGTTCTACATAAGGACTGGGAGATTCAAACTCTCCTGTCCTTGATACTAAAGTCCCAGGTTGCTCCACAAGAGGGAAATAAAAGTTCAAAAGTAAATGGCCTAACTACCATTTATATATCCAATTCTAATTAGATAATATGCATTTGTATTTGTGACTAGATATTAGATTATAAGGAGCCATTGAAACTTCATTTTAGGAAAGTTATGATTTTAATCAGGAAGAGTTCTGATTCAGAATAAGCTCATTAACTCTAACACTATTATATAAAAAGACATATAAAGATTTATATTTAAACTCGAGAGGAATTTACCAGTGAAAATTTTGATAGTATTTATTTGAAGTACTGGAAATTGAACATTAGGGTGTTGTACCACGGACCTGCATTTTTTTTTTTTAGAGATGGTCTTGCTAAGTAGCCCAGGCTAGCCTCAAACTTGCAATCCTCCTGCCTTAGCCTTCTTAATAGCTAAGATTACAGGTGTGAGCCACACCTGCCGATATTTATTGTATTTGACATGATATATTTGGCTTTATATTCTTTTGTTGTTGTTGTTTAAATTTTTATTCTAATTTGTTATATATGGCAACAGGATGCATTACAATTCATATTACACATATAGAGCACAATTTTTCATTCCTCTGGTTGTACACAAAGTATATTCACACTATTTGTGTCTTCGTACATGTACTTAGGGTAATGATGTTCATCTCATTCCACCATCTTTTCTATTTCTATGCCCCATTCCTTCCCCTCCCACCCCTTTATACTATCTAGACTTTGTCTAATCCTCCCATGTTCCTCCTCCCAACCCCACTATGAATTGGCCATGTTTTATCACAGAAAACATTCAGCATCAGGTTTCGGGGAATTGGCTAACTTCACATAGCATTATATTCTCCTAATCCATCCATTTACCTTCAAATGCCATGATTTTATTCTTTCATTGCTGAGTAATATTCAATTGTGTATATAACCCACATTTACTATATCCATTCATCTACTGAAGGGCATCTAGGATGGTTCCACAGTTTTGCTATTGTGAATTGTGCTGGTATAAACATTAATGTGGCGGTGTTCCTGTAGTATAGACCAAGGAGTGGAATAGCTGGGTCAAAAGGTGGTTCTATTTCCAGTGTTCCAAGGAATCTCCATACTGCTTTCCTTATTGGCTTCACCAATTTGCAGTTGCATCAGCAATGTATGAGTGTACTTTTTTCCCTACATCCTTGCTAACACTTATTGTTGTTTGTATTCTTAATAGTTGTCATTCTGACTGGAGTGGGATGAAATCTTAGAGTAGTTTTGATTTGCATTTCTCTAATTGCTAGAGATGTTGAACTTTTTTTCATATATTTCTGGATTCATTATATACCATCTTCTGAGAAGTGGCTGTTCAGTTCCTTTGTTCATTTATTGATTGAGTTATTTGGTTTTTTACTGTTTAGCTTTTGAGTTCTTTTATACCCTAGAAATTAATACTCTCTCTGATGTGCAAGTGGTAAAAATTTGCTCCCAAGATGTAGCCTCTATATTCACCTCACTGATTGTTTCTTTTGCTGAGAAGAAGCTTTTTAGTTTGAATCCATCCCATTTATTAATTCTTGATTTTAATTCTTGCACTATAGGAGTTGCATTAAAAAAAAATGCGACCTAAACTGACATGATGGAGATTGGGCCTACTTTTTATTCTAATAGACACAGGGTCTTTGTTTGAAGTCCTAAGTCCTTGATCCACTTGGAGTTGAGTTTTGTGCATGGTGAGAGATAGGGGTTTAATTTCATTTTCTTGCATATGGATTTCCAATTTTTCCAGAACCATTTGTTGAAGAGGCTATCTTTTCTACAATTTATGTTTTTGGTGCCTTTCTAATATAAGATAACTATAATTATGTGGGTTAGTCTCTGTGTCCTCTATTCTGTACCATTGGCTACCAGTCTATGTTGGTACCAAAACCATGCTGGTTTTGTTACTATTGATCTGAAGTATATTTTAAGGTCAGGAATATTGATGCCACCTGCTTCATTCTTCTTGCTAAGGATTGCTTTAGCTATTTTGGGCTCTTATTTTTTCAGATGAATTTCATGACTGCTTTTTCTATTTCTTTGAGAAATATAACTGGAATTTTGAGTGGAATTGCATTAAATTTGTATACTGGTTTTGGTAGTATGGTCATTTTGACAATATTAATTCTTCCTATCCAAGAGTAAGGTAGATCTTTACATTTTCTAAGGTTTTGTTTGATTTCTTTCTTTAGCATTCTGTAGTTTTTATTGAAGATATCTTTCCCCTCTTTTGTGAGGTCAATTCCCAAGTACTTTACTTTATTTTTGAGGCTATTGTAAATGGGGTAGTTTTCCTTGTTTCCCTTTCAGAGGATTTATCAATGATATACAGAAATTCCTTTGATTTATGGGTGTTGATTTTGTATCCTGCTACTTTGCTGAATTTATTTACTAGTTTTAGTTTTCTGGTGGAAATTTTTTGGTCTTCTAGTTATAGAATCATATTGTTGGTCAATACTGCTAATTTGAGTTATTCTTTTGCTATCTGTAGCCCTTTAATTTCTTTTGTCTGTCTAATTGCTTAGGCCAGTGTTTCAAGAATTATGTTAAATAGAAGTGGTGAAAGAGCGCATCATTGTCTTCTTCCAGGTTTTAGAGCGAATGCTTTCAATTTTTTTTTTCCATTTAGAATGACATTGGCCTGGGGCTTAGCATAGATAGCTTTTATGATGTTGAGATATTTTCTGTTATCCCTAGTTTTTCTAGTGTTTTGAACATGAAGGAATGCTGTATTTTGTTGGATGCTTTTTTCTGCATCTATTAAGATTTTCATATGGTCCTTATCTTTAAATCAATTGATGTGGTGAATTACATTTATTGATTTCCTGCATCCCTGGAATGAAGCCCACTTGGTGCACTATGTTTTTGATATGTTTTTGCTCGATTTGTCAGAATTATATTGAGAAATTTTGCATCTATGTTCATTAGCACTATTGATCTGAAGTTTTCTTTCTTTGATGTGTCTTTACCTGGTTTTGGAATCAGGGTGATATTGGCCTCATAGAATGAGTTTGGAAGTGCTCCCTCTTTTTCTGTGTCCTGGAATAAATTGAAGAGTTTTGGTATTAGTTCTTTTTTAAAGGAACACAGCTGTTTTAGAACAAGGCTGTGTATCCATCTAATCCATGGAATATTTTGCCAAGTATGTTCTGAAATGCAGATTTTCTTGGTTGGTAGACTATTGGTGACATCTTCTATTTCGTCACTTGAAATTGATCTGTTTAAATTGTGTATATATCTTTCTGATTCAATTTGGGCAAATTATATGAATCTAAGAATTTGTTGATGCCTTCAATATTTTCTATTTTATTGGAGTACAAGTTTTCAAAGTAATTTCTAATTATCTTCTGTATCTGTAGTGTCTGTTTTGATATTTTCTTTATCATTACGTATGTTAGTAATTTGAGTTTTCTCTCTCCTTTTCATTAGCATGACCAAGAGTCTGTCAATTTTGTTTATTTTTTCAAAGAACCAACTTTTTGTTTTGTCAACTTTTTCAACTGTTTCTTTGGTTTCAATTTCATTGATTTTAGATCTGATTTTAATTATTTCCTGTCTTCTACTGCTTTGGGTGTTAATTTGTTCTTCTTTTTCAAGGGCTTTGACATGTAGTGTTAAGTCATTAACTTGTTGACTTTTTCCTTCTTTTAAGGAATGAACTCCACGCAGTAAACTTTCCTCTCAGAACTGCTTTCGTAGTGTCCCAGAGATTTCAATATGTTGTATCTGTATTTTGATTTCTTAATCTCATTTAAATGAGAAATTTTTTTAATCTCCTCCTTGATGTCTTTTGCAACCCATTGTTCATTCAGTAGCATATTATTTAGTCTCCAGGTGTTTGAGTAGATTTTACTTCTTATTTTATCATTGATTTCTAATTTTATTCCATTATGATCTGATAAAATGCAAGGAAGTATCTCTACCTTTTTTATATTTGCTAAGAGTTACATTCTGGCATAGTATATGGTCTATTTTAGAGAAGGATCCATGTGCTGCTAAGAAGAAAGTGTATTCACTCATTGAAAGGATGAAATGCTCTGTAATGTCAACTGAGTCTAAGTTATTAATAGTATTATTGAGTTCTATAGTTTCTTTTTTCAGCTTTTGTTTGGAAGATCTATCTAGTGATGAAAGAGGTGTGTTAAAGTCACCCAAAATTATTTTTTTTGGTCTATTTTACTTGAACTTGAGAAGAGTTTGTTTGATGAACATAGATGCTCCATTGTTTGGGACATATATATTTTTAATTGTTAAGTCTTATTGGTGTACAGCTCCCTTGAGCAGAGTGTGTTATCCTTCTTTATCATTTTTGATTGACTTTAGCTTGAAGTCTACTTATTTGAAATGAAAATGTAAGCTCCTGCTTGCTTCTGCAGTCCATGTGAGTGGTATTATTTTTCCCACACTTCACCTTCAATCTGTGGATGTCTTTTCCTATAAGATGAGTCTCTTGGAAGCAGCATATTGTTGGGTCTTTTTATTTTTATTTTTGATACAATCTGATAGTCAATGGCTTTTGACTGGTGAGTTTAGGCCATTAATATTCAGGGTTATTATTGAGACTAGATTTGTATTCCCAGACATTTTTGTTTATTTTTGGTATTTAACATGACTTGTTTTTTCCTTTATTAGTTTTTCCTTAATGTAATACCTCCCTCTGCTGATCTTCATTGTTGTTTTTCATTTACTTTTCATGGAATATTTTGCCAAGTATGTTCTGAAATGCAGATTTTCTAGTTGTAAATTCTCTGAACTTTTGTTTATTATGGAAAATTTTTATTTCTTTATCAAATCTAAAGCTTAATTTTGCTGGATACAAGATTCTTGGTTGGCATCCATTTTCTTTCAGAGCTTCACATATGTTTGTCTAGGATCTTCTAGCTTTCAGGGTTTGGGTTGAAAAATCTGAACACAATCTAACTGGTTTACCCCTATATGTAATCTGATTTCTCTCTCTCATGGCTTTTAATATTCTCCCTTTATTCTGTATATTGAGCACTTTTATTGTAATGTGCCTTGGTGTGAATCTGTTGTGATTTTTGGACATTTGGCATCCTGTGACCCTCTTGAATTTGGTTTTTGAATTTATTCTCCACATTTGGAAAATTTTCTGGTATTATTTTATTGAATAGATTGTTCATTCTTTTTTTGTTGTTGTTGTTTGGAGCTCTACTGGTTCCTTTATCCCAGTAACTCTTAAATTTGGTCTTTTTTATGCTACTCATAGCATAGAAAGAATGTTCTGCTCATGGTTTCTTACCATTTTCTCTGTGTGGTTTACAGTCTTTCCAAAATTATATATTTGTCTTCATTGTCTGAGGTCCTGTTTTCCAAGTGGTCTAATCTGTTAATGATTCTTTTAACTGAACTTTTATTTGATTTATTGTTTCTTTCATTTCAAAGATTTCTATTTTTTTAGAACCTCTATCTACCTATTGAAGTAATCTTTTGCTTTTTGTATTTGTTTATGTAGCTATTTGTCAAAATGATATTTTGATGCTTGTATTTGCTCTCTTATATCATCCTTTAATTCACAGAACATTTTAATTATATACATCCTGAAGTCCTTCTCTGTCATTTCTTCTTCTTTGCTGGCCATGGATTCTAATAATGTGGTATATTGATTTGTTTCAGGCACTTTCTTCCCTTGTTTTTTTTTTCATATTCTTTGTGTGTCTTCCCTTCTAGCACTGTGGATCTTCGGCATTATCATTTTTATCCTATAGGCTTATAGTGCCCAAGTAGGATTTCAATACCTTTCCTTAGAGGAGAAGAACAATGTTAACAGATCCCAATATAAACAATGCACACCCTAAAAACAAATAGTTTGCTATTAAAACATTTACAGTCTGGTCACAGTGTACAGAAATGGTGAATTTAATTAATATCTACAATATAATCTGTAGGTTTTTAAAAGGATTTACAATTTCTGAAGTTGTATCAAGAACCAGGGGTGAGGTGTAGGATAATACGCTAAGGAGGCAGGAGGTGAGGATAGAGACTTATTATATCTTAGGAAGTGTGAAAGAGAAATTTAAAGAGGAAGGTTAGTAGCAGGAGAAGAGAGAGGAAGTAATTTGGGGTAGACAAGTGAGAAGACGGTAGAGTACATAAAACATACAAATATATTAAGAAAAATAAAATGTGTTTATTTTTCTTAATATATATGTATTGGAGGAAAAAAAGGGAAAATTTAAAAAAGAATATACAACACAACTGTTATAAAATATTCAGTTGTATCAGTTCTCAGATTCCTAATTCATGCAAAGTACTTGGATTCACATATGTAGGGGATGTGAGTGCAAAAGAATAGAAAGGAAGAAAAATAAATAACTCAAAGAAAGAAACAAGCATTGTTTTGATTGGAGATCAGTATGTTTCTTGCTTCCCTTCCCATCCAATAGGTGGGGTTGTCTCTTGTTAGCTGGTATCTCTGCTCTCAGGATGGTAAAAGTATCCAGAGTGAAAGGGTGATATTGGTTGGAGGGCACCTGGAACTGGGGTGTGGTACCCACTGGTCACCAAAAGGAGACTGCACGTCAAGGATCTCTTTTTTGGCCCACTCCTGTGATGTAAGCACCAGGACTTACCTCCTTATCTCACCTGAAGCCCTCCCAGTTCCTGGTCTCTGTGTTAGTTTCTAAATTGTATCATATTCAGCCTCTCCCTTACTACTTCCTAATAAGGGGAATTTATCTCCCGGGCTCTTGAGTGTGGCACTTTGGGAACACTGTGCACCTGCCCTGCTGAGAGCTGTTTTGTATTGGGCAGTCACTGTGCTGGGTTAGTGACTACTGGGGAGAGGGGTCAGGGAGAAATTTGTTATCTGTCCAGCTGGGGTTCCAAACTGGGAGTTGCTGCCACTAAAAATGGAAATGAAGGTGAGCCAAGATGGAGGTGGTTGCTGTCAGCTATGGGGTATCCTGTTGGGTGGGGGAGCTGGATGTTGGAATTGGATGATGAGTTCAGAGACAAGCTGTGTGGCATGCAGTATGTGGCTTCTTGCCTGACTTCAGAGCCTGTGTGAAGTTTCCAGGTGTAGGCAGTCTACTGTGCATAGGGGACTATCTCCGCTGCTGCAAACTCCCAAGATGGAGGCCATGAGAGGAGCCCCATATTGGTAGATAGAGGTCAACATAGGAACAGCAGCTGGAGTTTCTGTGCATGGGAAGCTGATGGGTGTCTTTCATGGGAGTGACACCCAGGATTTTTGCTGAGGTGGGTGGCCAAATGTTCTGCATGGGTGCTTATGCCCATGGTCCTGCTCGGGCACCCCATAGTCCTATATGGGTGAGTAGTTGCGAGACCTACTCTGATGCTAAGGTCTGGAGCCCAGCACAGGCATTGTGGCCATGAGTCCTTTGCAGAATCAGGAATATCACTGGCAGAGAAGCAGTATTCTTACTACTTGAGTTCCAGGTCATGAAGTGACACAGAATGCTGCCTCCCTATGGTCCATTATCTTGGACCTCTGGTTTTATATTTTAACTCAAAAGTCGGAATTTTCACTCAAAAGGAAAGTGTAAATATAAACATTGAAACAAGATTTAGTGATGGTAATTTTATATAGAAATATAATACAGAAATATATTATATGTATTTTTCATAAGATGTATGCAAAATTTACTCTATTTAGGTACACATGAGTGATGTGTGTATATTTTAGTTATCTTTCCATCATTATGACAAATACTGGAGAAAATGAACTTAGAAGGAGGAAAAACTTTATTTTGGTTCACAGTTTTAAGATTTCAGTTCATGTTCACTTGACCCCATTGCTTTTGGGTAAAGGCGCATCATGGCATCATTGCTGAGCAAAACCATTCTCTTCATGGTCCAGAGGCAAAAGAGATTGAAGAGGGGCCTGGGGGTCCCACAATCCCCTCCAAAAACACACTCTCAACAACATAAAAACCCAGTAGGTCCTACCTCTCAAGGGTGTCACCATTCTCTAGGGTGCCAACCTGGGGTATAAGCACACACCTGAACACAAAAACACACACATGTATGTATTTACTATATGGTACCATCCTAAGTATCCTTGGGAAAGATTGGTACCATGACTCCCTTAATATCCAAATTGTCATGTGCTCAAGTCTTTTATGAAAAGATGATGCAGTAATTGCATATAACAAATGCATATTCTCTTGCATACTTTAAATAATCTCTAGATTAATTATAATATCAATTCCAAGAGAAATACTATACAAGTTGCTATTATACTATACTTTTTAGACAATAATAACAAGAAAAATGTCTGTTCATGTTTAGTATATAAATAATATATTTCAAAATATTTTCAATCTATTTTTATTTGAATCACTAGATGTGGAACTCAAGGGTATGGAGGGCCAATAGCAGATACATTTTGCTATTTAATTAAATTCATAGGAGCCAAGAGGATATCCCAAGGGCCCTCACTAATACTGCTAAGTGTTTGTTTGCTCACAAATTTGTATTGACAGAAGCATAAGCAGCTGCCGATTACATGCAAAAAAAAAAAAAATGCCATACTCTCAATACCAAAATCTACATTAATATTTCCATAAGAATAATTTAAGGAAAGATAAGTTTAAAATTAATAATCTCAGATGTTCTTTCAGTACTGAGTGGCCAATGCCAATGCTATTAACAGAGGACAAGGTTGATATCTCAAATTCTTATAAGGCTATTAATTATTGTATAGAAAAACAAGGACTAAATGTTGTGGAAATCAGAACAAATATCTCTGTTGAGAAACAAACCCTTTTTTTAAAGAGAGAGAGAGGGAGAGAGAGAGAGAGAGAGAGAGAGAGAGAGAGAGAGAGAATTTTTTAATATTTATTTTTTAGTTATCAGTGGACACAACATCTTTGTTTGTGTGTGGTGCTGAGGATCGAACCTGGGCCGCATGCATGCCAGGTGAGCGTGCTACCGCTTGAGTCACATCCCCAGCAATAAACAAAGCCTTTTTAAAAATTATTTCTTACATACATGACAATAATGGGGTGCATTAGATTCATAATTATCCATTCACA
The DNA here is from genome assembly GCF_048772815.1 of Callospermophilus lateralis. Classification (NCBI taxonomy): domain Eukaryota; kingdom Metazoa; phylum Chordata; class Mammalia; order Rodentia; family Sciuridae; genus Callospermophilus; species Callospermophilus lateralis. The sequence goes on along the minus strand of NW_027515935.1, from coordinate 4,669,365 downwards.
GCACAATTTTTCATAACTCTGTATATAAAGTATGTTCACGCCAAATTATGCCAAGAACACTTGCATAATCAATAAGTGATGCATAGGAGAATTTTGGTTTCCATATATTTATAACTGAAGTAAATACACAGTTATAACAGAAATGGAATTTAGAAGAGTCAAAAATTATTTTCTTTATATTTCTTATCCATATGTAAAATATGGATATGTGCCTGCCAGAGCTGCACAAAACATCTCTGTCGAAGTCATTGTTTGAAGATTAAAATCTGATCATGCCTTCTTCCCTCTTAAAATTCTTCAATTTTTTAAAAATAACTTTCAATTTCCAGCATAACCTCAAGTTTATCTTGCCCCACTCTTCACCTCCTTCAGTGTATTTAAACCATTTGGGTTTCCTGAGGTCCTTGAAGCCCATATATTTTCACCCATCTCAGGATTGTCAGGTCTTGTTTTCTCTGTCCAAAACACCATGTCTCTGCTCTGCCCCTATGTAAACTTAGCTGTTTTTCCAACTTCAGCACCATTTCTCCAGACATCCTCTCCTACACCCACAGTTTATTCTGCAGTCTCCTATGATATGTGATCTTGGAACAGGTATCTCCAAAGAGCATTTTTCAAAACTGAATTAGTTGATGCTTATTTGGAAGTAATTATTTAATGGCTATTTTCTCTTCCAACAACCAAATGTTTGAAACAGAGGCTAGTATTTATGCCCTCACATACCCAGTGTCTGACATTTGGTGGTAACATAGAACATGACTGTAGATTAATTAACTTCTGAAAGTGTTTTCATAGAGGAAAAGTTTTGGAAGCTTTGAAAGTACTATTTTTTGGCTTCAGAGGCTTTTATTCTCCAGACAGGCTTACTAAAAAACAACAAAGAAATCTTCCTCTTTTGACATACCTGTGGCTCCCTTTGCCCTTTTGGTTCTCTCCTCATTCGTAAAAACTCATTCATTACCATTTGTTTGTAAGAGTGTTATCAAGGTGCACTGATGAACTTGCAGATGTAGACCAGTGGTGCTCTATGGAGGTGATTTTGTGCTTCAGGGGACATCTGGTAACATCTGCAGACTTATTTCTTGTGATATTTGGCCGGGGGTGGGGTGGGGGGAAAGAATGAGGAGGAGTGTTATTGGCTATTAGAAGCTAGGAATATGACTAAAATCCTAAAATATAGTGAAAACACTCAAACCAATAATTATTCAGTCCAAATATAAATAGTGCTGACGTGGAAAATTCCAATATAAAGGATTAGGCTCTAAATTATTTGGTTCTAGATAAATGGTAGTTTCTATAATGTACCTTGAGAGTGTCACTTAGTTTAATTAACTTATTTTTGGCACTTGCATCAATATGAAGAGTGTTCTTGTTTCATAATGAATACCTTGCATTTTTAGAGTCAAGTGCAAATAACTTTCCCTACTAAATACATTATCTTGCACATTACTGATATTCAGTGAGTTTTTGTTGAATTAAATTTTGACACATCATTGTAGGATGTCATGATCATTTTGTATCCAAGACGTGATGTCTAAATAATATTCAACTTCCTAGTTTAACATCAAACACAGAGTTCATGAATGTGGCATCTATGTCATCAAAAGGAATAGTGAACGATGAAATACCACACTTGAAGATGAAATTATTTTATGAAATATAAACCATTTTGAAAAAAATTATTTTATCATAGTGGTATGCAAGTCCTTATAACATTTGTTTCCTATAAATTTGACATTTATAATTGAAAAAGGGTGATTATGTTTTCAAAAAAATTTTATATGTAGGATAAGGAAAATTAAAAATGGGTGATATTTTAGAATTGCAAAAAAAGATTAATATTTTTAATATATTGAAATATTCATTCAAATGGCTTAAAGAACATTATGTCCTCTGAAAACATGAGCAAAGATGAACAAAAAACATACAAGATAAAATTATTTAAAATAGTGGTAATGTAAAAATTAATATTCAACATTTATTGAACATTACTTTTCAATCACTGTGCTAAAGCTATTATACACACACACTATTCATGACTCTAAAATATGTATTACTTTTATCTATTTCCAGTAAGTTTATCAAGGTTAAATAATTTGTAAAGTTTCTAAGGTAGGAGACATAAAGAAATGTATTTAAATTACCTTCTAAATAGTTGCAAATTAAACAACTACCTAAAAGATTTTGCATAATAGATTAGGGAAAATTAAAAATGTAACACTATTCAGTGCTGTAAACTTGAAATAAAATATACACACACAGATTGGTGGAATCAATATGTTTAACTCAATGAAAATCAAATTGACAATACTTCTCTAGCATCATGAAAATAATTTATATATTAATTTACAATCTCACATATGGTTATTTATTACAAAGAAACATAATTATAAAAATAATTATTTATATATCCAATTTTTTTTATTTATAACATTATTTTTTGAAATTATATGAAATTGGACTAAATATCCAGAATCAATTTTAATATATTAGAGAACAGAAATTGTTGAAGTACTAAGAATGTTATTATTTTTGAAGATTACATTGTAAGCTAGGAATATCTTCTTAGTATAGTATAGTAAACAAAAAACAAAGTAAACATTTTCAATTTATCAATAGATGTCTGCCAGCTGAGCATAATGGTGCACACTTGTATTTCCAGCACCTCAGGAGGGTGAGATAAGAGGATCACAAGTTCCGGGACAGCCTCAGCAACTCTGTGTGACCCTGTCTAAAAATAAAAAAATAAAATGGGGGCTGGGGATGTGGTTCAAGCGGTAGCACGCTGGCCTGGCATGCATGCGGTCAGGGTTTGATCTTTAGCACCACATACAAAGATGTTGTGTCGGCAGAAAACTAAAAAATAAAGATTAAAATTCTCTCTCTCTCTCTCTTTCTCTCTCTCTCTCTCTCTCTCTCTCTCTCTCTCTCTCTCCTCTCTCTCTCTCAAAAAAAATGGACTAGAGAGGTAGCTCTGTGGAAAGGTATTCTTGGGTTCAACCCCTAACATCAAAACAATCTTGAAAAAATGCCTACTTATGAGAAAACTGAGAAAAGACTATCTAAGAAATAAAAATATGTACATAAGGTAGGGATCTCAGAATTGAAATAGAATTGAAACAGTAAATTTGTGCTATTCATGTCCATGAATACTAAAAATAAATTAATTAATGATCCCCTAGGCGAACACATGGAATTTGTCCATAGTCTAAAACCGAGTAATTTAATGATGATTTCTTCCTATATTGTGGCTTCTCAGCTTTGGTAATCTTGATATTTGGGGCAAATAGTCTTTAAGTGGGTAGCCATTATGTGTAGTCAAGGATGTTTAACAGCATCCTGGATTCTAACCACAAGATGACTTTCAACATCCCCATATCTTAGTTGACAGCCAAAAGAACACAAATACTTTTCTAGATTATTTGAAAATTTATCTACTTATATAATTACATTTTGTAAGGTAACTCTGGAGCTCTTATTAAGTAGACTCTGTTTTCCTTTCTTTTTAATCTGGTCTAGCTTTGTGTCTTGATTTGGTCAATACAATAAGCTGGCAGTTGTAGGTCCGAATTCCAAGCCTAAGTCTCAAGAAGCTGTGCATAGATTCACTTGTTTGTTTATTGTACCTGTCTCCATCATCTGCATAAGCCTACTCTGGAGAAACAGAAAGGAAGAAATTCAACATAGATCAGAATGGAGTTGACCAGATATTGCAGCTGGGTTTCCAAATGCATGAAGGACTCCAGTCAACTTTATCAAACAACTAATAATAACCCACAACTAACCACAAATATGTGAGGGAATTTTCCCGTACAATTGTGATTCAAATAAGTAGTTGTAATATGGCACTAAATATTGGGATGCCCTTTTATTCATCTTCTGACAACACCTTATTGCTTCTGGAAAGTATGTCTTAATGCCATTCTGCAACTTAAATATTTATCCTTCTTCCTTTGTTTGCTCAGTGGAACTTCCAGCCGGAATACAAGAGTGTTTTCAAAAGATGTTTGTTTAATTTCCATGTAAGTATATAAGGTCCCCAATTTCCTGTGATTGGATTTATATTTTTTAGTTTTACAATGGTGCAGAAGTGATAGGCATTCTGTATAGACCATATTTTATTGCGCCTTATCAGTATGTTAATAGTGAGTACCTATATAAGGATTCTGTTTATCACTTTCATTCTAATATTTATCATAAAATATGCTTTGTGTTGGATGCTTTTGCTTAACTGTATGTTAATGTAAGCATTCAGAGCATGGTTAAGGTAAGATGGGCTAAGCTATGATATTCAGCAGATCATGTTACTAAATGCCATTTTGACATATGGTTTTCAACTTAGGATGGGTTTATTGGGACATAACCCTCTTATGAGCCAAGGATCATGTGTAATAGAGAATATCACATGTTATAAGTTTTGAGTATATAAGTAGCTAGATTTTCTCCAAGATATAATCTCTTTCATTTAATTAGAACTAATACAGCTTTATTTAATTTACTTCATACATTTTTCAATTAGTGTATGCTTTATGAAAGCAATAAAATTGCAAGGAAAAGTAACCTCTTACATCAAGATACAAATATTTGCAAGAAGTAGGTTGAATCTGCTGGGATATTTTTGAAAATAATTAGGTTTGCAGATTAATGAAGTAAAAATTATTGTAATTTTATTCTAGCAGTAGGCCACTGCAAAGACTGAGATTGTTTTACTAAAATCCTTGTGTTGTGTAAAGTTTCCACCCTTTCCTAGCAAACCCAATGGAGATTTTTCTTACTTCTCATCTCATAATGAAGTGTTAACAATAATTGAATATAAGATTTTATTTTATGTTAGTTTGGCAATTGATACTAGGTTTTGTTTAAAGAGTTTTCAGGACCTTTATTGCAACCTCACAGACATGGAGGTGCAGAAACATTTCTAGATTTTAAACCATAACACTTACGTTGTGGTTAAGAGTTTTCCAATTGGAATCCTTCAAGTTTTTAAATTTCAGTCTCCTTATTTGAAATTTAGATATTGTGATCAATTGTTTGTAAAAATGGTCTTGTCTGTTTCTTCCCTTTCCCTCATATATGGATTTTACAGCTCCTTCCATTACAAAATAGAATTCATATTTTCCCCCGTGAATTTTAAAGGACTCATGATTTACTTAGACCTGCAGTATGTGAAGGAGGTAATGAGCTGGCAGGTCTGAAAGGAGGCCTAGCAAGCACATTGATTTTGCTCATTCTCTTGGACCCTGCCTTAATTTGAGACATACTCTGGCCAAGTCCATCGTGGTGAAGAGATCACATGACTCAGAGCCATCAAATCACCCTTTGAGGACAAGGTACCATAATAACCAGCCTCATTTGACCTACCAGCTAATTGAAAATGTGTGAGCAAACTCAGCTGGGATTGACCTTGTACAGCACAGATAAACAGAACCTCGTGATAGACTTGAGTTCTCACTAGAAATACTAACTATTTTGTTATTTAAGCCACTGTTTTGGATTGGTTTGTTAGGCAGCAACAATAAATTGTGGTGTACAGCACACATAGCAGATAACCAAATTTTTATACTTGATAAACATACAGACACACTTATAAGCATATGTATGTTTGGCCAATAGTATTTTCACTGACATGTGGAAGCTAGCCTACAATAAGTGGGGAGAGGAGAAGAATTAAATTTCAGTATATTAGACAAAGGGGGAGGAATTGAGATAGGAAAGCGAAAGACAGTGTAATGAATCTGACATAATTTTTCTATGGACATATATAAATACACCACAGTGAATTCCACCAGTGTTTTCATCCCTAAGAATGGGGTCCTTATTAAACTAGATATATTCCATGCATATATAATTATATCAAAATGGATTCTACTATCATGTGTAACTAAAAAGAAACAATAAAAAATAATACAAAATATACAAATCATTTCTTAAATTAAATTATATTGCATTTTAAAATAAAGAAATTGTTTAAATTATATATGTATAATACCATTCCAGTTAATCTGAATCCCAGTTTTTACTGATTCTTTGAAATTAACCATAATAAATAGGAACACTTATTCAAATTTATTCAGCATATCCTTAAAAGCATTGATTGGCTTCCCATATGGGAAAAAAATCTTATTGTTTTGAAACTATTTTAGAGTTGAAAATCCATTGAAATATGTTCTTTAAAAACTTCTTAAAAATCCATTTTTAGGTATTAAAAGTATATAGAGATTTATTATTCAAATATAAAGCAAATACTAGTTAGAAAATAAACTAATCCACATTTAAAGGTGTTTTAAGTTTTGTTATTAGACACTTAAAGATTTGATTATTTAAAATATTTATTGAAAATAAAAATAGGTGAAATTATAGCTTCTCAAAATGAATTAGAAAATTATGCTTTTTACTTGAATGAAATAAGTGTGAACAGTTTAAGCCTCTGATAAATGACAGCATATTCTCTGTAATAGGCTGTGTTTACCCTACTCTGATAAGGATAGCTTTACTGTAATTTTCTCCCTTGAAAGAACACATATGGGAAAATAACATTTACTGTGAGTTTATTGACTTGGCTCAGGAATGGTATTATTAGTACTGACTGCTGCTAGGAAATAGTTTCAAAATTACATTGCAGTCCTGTACTGGGCTATGGTTTCTAGGGGCTCTGTTTTCTAGGGGCTTCTGTGAGCTACTGGCTTTCATTAATTTGTCCTTGTTTCAGCTGACATTGTCATTCATGACTACACAGGACTATAAATGATGGTCTCATATCACTTCACTAATTACTCAGCAACTTGAACTAAAGTTTAATCCTCCTGGGCCAATAACTGCTCTTGGCTTGGCATTCGACAAACAAGCACAGATATGTGTTATGAGTATATCTACGGGGGACAGGAGTGTGGCTGGCATTTTAAGGCCTTACTAAGTGTGCATCTTTGATAAATCCTGAATGAGCAAAATTTTTGATTTATAAGGTGCAAGCTTTAAAATAATTTCACTTGAATACTTCTGGATCTGAACCAGAATCGGCCACATGAACATGATTTATGAGAATGTGATTACCTAGTATTTTAGCACATTTGATTAGTTGAACCACACCCAATTTCTTCAAGGGAAGTGTTTTTATTGTTTCCTTTTAGTAGATGAGAAAACTGAGATGTTAGGCAGTTTGCCCAGTTCCACACCATAAATCACCAGCAAGGTTGGGATTAGCATTCCGTGAACTCAGACTATTCATAAATCCATGTCCCTGAATCCACAGGTCTGTGATGAAGAGCTTTTAGAAGCTGAGTTATCATTACATTCAAAAGGAAGCAGCTCCCTTAAAATTACATTGGCTTTAAGTAGTCTAAGGAAATAAAATAGACAAAAACCAGATAGAACATATTTTAACACCATCTCTTATTTTGTTGAGGAAACATTTTTAATAATATTTGTATTCAGTTCATTAAGAATGACAGACAGACTCAGGTCACCAGATTCATAGCAATAGGTAGCCTTTACTTTAAGTGTCATATTGGTTATTGATATATTTTAACTAATTTTCAGAAGTTGTTTAATGCATCAAGAAAAGAACTATGTTCAATGATTTCTCTTTAATACAGTTGAAGCAATTCAGAAAAAAATAATTTGTCTTTTTATAACCTCTATACTTCATTTTAGACTATGATCAAGTCTGTAATATTAAGGTTAGCATAAAGTATAGTTTACAACAGGGGATGTAAGGCAGGATATAGAAGTCTCCATAAAAATTCCTCTCAGAATGGATTTTGTGCTATTATATTGCTTTTCTGCATATAAGTCAACATATTTTTATAGGCTTTTATTAGAATTTTTTAGGTGAAGAATAATTTTTCTGAATTCTGTACCCAAATGTGTTCTCTTATTTTCACTTTTGCAAATTTAACGTTGGTTTTGAAATTCACCCTTGCTACATATGTTCTGTTTTTTAACATGCAAAAGCCAGAAGGAAACTCTTCGTACGAATCCTTGACCACCTCACATGAGCTGCTTACTTCTACTTGTAATATCTCTTCAAGATTTAAGACAATTGAGTCAGTTCAAATTTTGTACAGGTTGTTAATATTGTTTATGTTCTTTTTTGAGCTGGGTAATGGAGAGCAGGTAGAGAGATGCTGAAAGCATTTCTCTGTAAGTCAAGAAAACCCACTCTCCTGGCATGGGGGAGTGAGCATTGTGTTGCTCAACATTCACAAATCCTTTCTGTGGAATTATTGTGCCTCAGAACGTGACTCTACATCATTGGTTTTACCTGATGCAGAAAATTCCTTTAGAGATTACTGTTCCCACCCGAATTTCATTGACTTCATTAACTATATTGGCAAAGCCTGCAGGTGATAAAAATGTCTCTTCTTTCCAGTCTGGAATAACACTACAATATGATAGACTCAATGTGTGAAATGCTGAAAGTCCCCTTCCCCTTTACATTTACTCATAAAAAATCAGTATTAAAATGTAAAATTAAAATTAATTGAAGGTCATTACTTTTTTGTTCCTGGTAGTAAAAATATATCAGAGTTAAAAGAAACAATGCATGAGCATTCCTCACCAAGATATTGACTTGCAGTAATTGGCTCACACCTTCATTGACTAAGAGGTCATAGGTTTCTAAAGGAGAAAAAATGATGATGTATTCACGCCCCACATCACTTGCACATAATTGGGTCTCAGCACCCCTGTGCAAAGTGGATTTTCTTTCTGGAAATTTTAGCTAAATAATTTTAGTATTTTCATATGTATAACACCAAGAAAACAAGTAAACAGGAGATATCCATCATTTGTTCCTCTGAGAAAGATGAAAAACAAAATCAAGATAGTAAAGTCTGAAACTCTACAGTTTTAGACTGGTTGAATTAGGGAAGGTAATATTGATTTAACAGATTTATTACAGCTTAAATGACTTGGACACAACATCATATTGGAGCTGAAAAAGTTGAGATAGAAATCAATCAGTGTGTGTGTGTGTGTGTGTGTGTGTGTGTGTAAAATATATATGTCCAATATTATGGAGCATCTATTAATCAGAACAGGTCATAGTTGCAGAAACTGATAATATAATCAGGAATACAGGTTGTATTTTCTGAATTGTTGAAGGAAGACTAGAATTGAGTTAAGAGTGAAAACAGTAACTGTAGAATTTAAGACTCATTAAAAAATGTTTCATTAGAGATGGAGATTTAAATTAATTTTTGGAATTTTAATTTGTTTTAGAAAAATTACTTAATAATAGTATGATGGTAAAACAAGGAATTGTTCTCAAGCACAGAAAGCCTAGGAAATGAGGAGATAAAATACACTTCATTCTAGTACTTACAGGTTTCCTTGGCTGTGGTAGGAGCTGTAGCCTGCAGACTTTAATAATGCTACTGGCTTATGGGGTGAGCTGAATTCTATTGAAAGTGACCAGAAAGCAACTTTATTTGTTTATTTTTATCTACAGCTTCCTTCAAATTTGCCTTGCTGAATCACTTTTCCCTGCCCCTAGATAAGATAAAAGCATGCACAGCTGCTGTGCATTATGTGATGACCTTCTGAGATATTAAAGGAGACCTGGCTAAGCAGTGTTAAAAGACCAGTTCCACCAAATTAATGTTTTCCTTTCTCACCTCCCCACTCCTTTCCTTCACCCCATTTTCACTACATTCAAGTTCAAAAATCAACAGTGAATTTAATTATTATTTTTAGACTATTTTATAAAGCTCTTGATGTTCAAATCTTAGTTCTAAAATATTTTTAGACACAATGACTAATATTTGACATGTATGAAAATTCTAAATATTTGTTTTATCAGTGAAAAATCCATAAATAATATCAGAAAAAAAGATGTCATACATTTATACCTAAATTGTATACCAGACCCAGCTGGTTTGGCAGATGCCCAGTAGCTAAGAACTGGGAATAGCTCATTTCCAGGCTGCATTAAATATTGCAACTCACAGAACAGGATAAGAAGAAATTTAATTTGTTTTATGAGACTAATATTTCTATTATCAAAACTTAATAAGTCAAGATTAAAAAAATAAAAATGTTAAGGAAAACAGATTAATACAATTTAAATCAAGAAAGCAACAAGAAAATAAATCTAACACTCATATGTCAAACTTTATACCCATGTAAATGTATATATTCTGATTAACACATTATTAAAATAAGTCTATTGGTATACTTTAAAATATATTTGTAACCTAGTAAGCTTGCATTATTTCCACCATAACAAAATTATTCAATATTAAAAACCATGTGGAGCTGTAGCTGTGGCTTAGTGATAGAGTGCTCTCCTAGCATATGTGAGGCACTGGATTTGATCCCTAGCACCACATAAAAATAAATAAATAAATAAAGATATTGTGTCCATTTACAACTAAAAATACATTTAAAAAAACACAACAATGTGATAGTAAAAATGCTCATCAGTAAATTAAAGAGAAGATGTACTTTTAGTACTTGTTAAAAGTCCTTTTAAATAATACCCTAAATATACTCAGGAAAATCGGCTATTCATTTTTTAAAAATTATATATACATATATATTTTTAATTCTTGGTGGACCTTTATTTTATTCATTTATTTATTATGCAGTTCTGAGAATCTAACCTAGTGCTTCACACATGCTAGGCAAGGGCTCTACCACTGAGCCACAATCCCAGACCTAACATATATTTCTGCTGTGTGTTTGCTAATGAGAATAAAAGACTGTCACCAAAAGTTACACACAATGAAAAAACAAATTAATAATTTGATAAATAATTGAATTAAAATAATTCAAATTAAATAAAAATAAGACAAGATGTCTTCCCTCTTTAATACTATTCAAGTAAAAGAAGCCACAGATCTCTTTCAGTAGAAAAGAAATAAAAATATCAATATGAGACAAATACAAATATTTTATTTTTTCAGAAAATATGATCATCAATCTAGAAATTGCAATATAATCAGTTGAGAAACCCTAAGACAATTTAATAATATTATTAGATATACTATTAACATCAAATTACTAGGTTTATTATGTATTAGAAACAACAAATTGAAAAATGAAATAGTAAGATATTATCTTTTTTATCTAAAATTATAAAATAAATTGGAATATAGCTTATAAAAAATGTATAGATTATGACTATCTATCTATCTATCTATCTATATATATATATATATATATATATATATATATAATGTAAAACTGAACTAATGACCATAATTTATGAATAAGTGGAGAGAAATACCATGTTTTTATACAGAAAATATTCAGTTTTATATTTTGTAATTTCTCCATTTATTTATACATAAATGTGGGGAGTTATGAAGAAATTACTGTGGTGTTTCAACACAATCTACAAACTCATTCTAAAATTTACATAAAGGAAAAAGTAGTTAGAAAATTGCCAACTTAATTTTTTAAAAATTATTAAATAGTGAGCTTTGGAAAGTGCAAATTTACTATCACAGTGGCCTTTTGAGATACTGGCAAAAGAATGAAGACAGCAATGAATCATTTTGAAATAATTGTCTATTTGAAAAACAGCAGATGTAAATCTTGACCAGAGTAGTCACCAAAATAAATTAAATTCCTGGTGAATTAAAAAATAGTTTTAAATATTAGAAAAAATATATTTTTATTAGAAAAATATATAAAAATATTTGTGACATTTTAATTGCAAATGTCATCTTACAATATGAAATGCAAATCAGATGAAACATTTGGGTCACATTAATGTATCATAAACTTTTGATCCAAAAAAAAAAAGAAATTTTATAAAAAGTTAAAAATAGCTGAGATTGGTCTGGAAAATATTTCAAATATTCATAGGAAGTCAGAAATATAAAGGTAAACATCTAAATAGAAATAAAGTAAAGCACTAAAAAATTTACTGAATGACATTCTAATTATTAGAATACATGAAAACATGTTTGATTTTGGTGGTACTTATGAAAATCATAATAAGGCATATTATTATTTGCTATTAAGTATGACAAAAAGAATAGTGTATCAAATGTAGGTACCAGGTATATCAAATGTTATTACCATTTATTTAATATAAATGTTAGAGGAGAAATGGATAAGTATGTTAGAGGATCATGTAATATTGCACATTAAAGTTCCACATGTTTGTATATCTTCACTTTAATACATAGTTACAACTTTCATGAGTATAAAGTGATAACAAGATTTGAAATAATTAAAAATACAAATAAACATAAAATTCATCTAAAGAACTCTTTTAAATAAACCACAAAATACACATTCTATTGAACACAGAAAGTATTAAAATACACTGTCTAGGCATTTTTAACTTTTGTTAAAAATAATAGACCGTTTTTAAAAGTATTTTTTATATTTAGAAATCTAAAATATTAGCTAAAATTTGCAAAATGCTTCTACATGCTAGACATTGACCTAAGCTGATATCATATTAAACACAAGTAATACTCCTCAAAATGTATGAGGCAAAAGTATTATGATACCTATCTCAAAGATGAAAGTAGTCACAGAAAAGTTATTTACAATGGAAAAGGACCCCATTATGATGTTTTTGTAGATTCTTTTAAAAATTTGTAACTTCATTAAGCAATCAGGAAAAAGGAAAATCAATTTGAAAATGATTACTTCCTAAAATGGAGGCAAGTTTGGGCATGATATTTAAGGGAAATTGTGTGTACTGGTTAAATATTCTGTTCACCCAAATAAATTGATTAATTTAAATGTTTAATGCATGTAATGCAATGGATGTAGATCCATGAAGTTATTAAACTGCATCTTAGAAACAAAACTTTTAACTGGAAAATAGTCTTCCAATCGATCCTAATTGAAAAATACTCTTATTTATACTTAGCTCAAATTTCTTACTGTCAGACGATGGATATTTTTAAATTTAAAAAACTCTATCATTACTGAGCATTGAAAAATGCATAGTAAATATAAATGCAATATATTTTAAAATCAATTAAAATATATGCTCAGTGTCAATAAAAATAAGTTATTTCTGAAAAGATATAATATCAAAATAAAATATATCTCAGTACAAATGTCTTGGTACCTTCAGATGTTAAATTCTGCTTAAAGTTTACACAAGCAAAAATGAAACGAATAATGTTAAGTGTCATGTTAAGGAATACCACTTTCTGCTTAGTTAAATTGACCTGTGGTATTTTCTTATATTGGATAGTCCATTTCCCCTTGCCTTGTGAAAATAATCATATATTTTTTAGAAATGATTGATGAAGTGCTCCAAAACCAAACAAAGCAAAAACAACACACACAAAATAAACACACAAACAATGAAGATATGATAAAGCAACAGAAGAACCAACCTATGAGTTCTTAGTAGCCAGTCCCCGCAAAAGTATTTATCCTGGACCCAAACTGTAAAATATGTACCTTTATAATGGGCTGAACTTTGTTCTTTGCTTCCAAGACCAGAGTAACATAAGGGTAAATCAAAACACAAAATATTAGGGTCACGAAAAGACCAGAGTAACATAAAAGGTAAATCAAAACACAAACAAAATGTTAGGGTCATGAAAGCTCCAAACTACCTTAGCAGGGTTATCAGGTTAATATCCTCAGCATTATAACATGTTGAAATACCTAGACCTAATGTGATGATGACACTCTCTCATCTTTCTCCGTAAAACCTATCCATCTTTTTTTTTCTTTTCATTCATGAGACAAAACAAAATTGAGCAGTGTTCTACAAAGTTTCTGAACAGAATTCCTCATAACTCCCACTGCCATTGAAAGCATGAAGAGTCTGAGAAACTGCCTTGCTCAGAGGCTGGGGACACATGAGACTAAATGGTGTCTAGTAAAATAAAAATGTTAAAAAACAAACAAACAAACAAAAAAACTAATGGAGCCGAGATAAATATGGTGTTCAGTTAATAAAAGGGTTAATCTATTACTGAACATTTTTATACATACCTTTTATAGATATGGTATAATTTTTATAGTTGGAGTATAATAGCTATTTATATTGCATTTACATTGTATTAGGTATACTATGTAATCTAGAAATTATCTAAAGTTATATGCGAAGATGGACAGTTCCTATGTTAATGTTACTCCATTTTTATATAAAGGACTTGAGCATCTGTGGATTTGGTCTCCTTGAAATTTGATGAGTCTAGAAAACAAATGCCACACAGGAGACATTCATGAACTTGGATACATAGACATTAAGAACTTAAGAAACACTTCTGTCTACTAGAAGAGTTGGAAACTGCAGACACATCTGTCGATAAATTTGTTTCACCCTTTGTGGACCACAAAATATATCTACTTACTCTTACTAAAAATTCTAAGATGATAAAGAAGTGAAAGACAAAAAATTATTTTGGAAGTAATCTTTTATTATTAAGTAGTATGTATATGTATGAACAGAAAATGAAATATATTATGGATGTTTACACAAAGAGAAATGTCAATCTTTCTATGAAACTATGAAGTTCTAGAAAAATTAAATTTATCCTGTTTAAATTGGTTGTTTATGGAAAGTTTCTCTGTTACTCACTGTTAATTTAAAAATGAAAATAAGAAAAAGGTCAATATCATTATTAAATTAGCAAGAATTTCACTCTTTTCCATAATATAGCCCTCATCTTTTTGTAAGCTACTGATCTCTGCAATATGGAAGTGTATATCTATTTGTAAATAAGATACTCTTACAACACATGACAAAACAAAAAGATGCTGATTATTTTTAAAATTTATTTTTGTCATCTTTATAAAATGACAAGATGACATTTAGAAGACAAAAAAGGCCAACTGAGTTACTTCTCTCTCTCAGCCACTTACGTGGTGATATGCAGCATTAACCTATCTTTTTTAAATGATATGAAGCTGTGGCATAAATGCTGAGCTCTCTGCCCATAATATCTGTACCTCAGCATAACAGCCTGAAGTGGAATTCTAATTACCAGGATGTGCCTCTTGGGGTCTTAGGGCTTTATCTGAAACCTTCTCTATTTCCAAGGTCACATCCATATGCCAGGGAATTACATTCTTGGGGCACAACCTTAACTTCATGAGGATCAGAAGTTTTTATACAAATACCCTAGGTTCTTCTTGCCCCCAGTATAGAAAAATACTGAGACATGTGTTTATATCATTTCTCATAGTTTTTCCATGTGATTAAATTCTAGATAATCACTGTGGTTACTAGCGTCTAACTCTATTCATTTAATTTCTCCAATCTCCTGAAATTGTTTTCTACACTTTCCAAGTAAAACCCTGATGCAAGCAGGGAGCAGACAGTAAGAAAGGTGGCCTGGTTGATTACAGAGAATAAAATAGAAGATAATGAGAAATGGCTTGCTTCCAATTACATGAAACTTTTAAATCTAGGTACTTGCATAAGGTTGTAACACTAATAGAGAAAATTTCCCTGTTGTCTTAATCTAATGTTTTGAATAATACTTTTCTGACAGGTGAGCATCTTTGTTTTTAAGATAAATCAAAAGCAATGCATGCTTTGATGAATAAACAATAGACTACAATAATCTCATTAACTGTGTGTCACTAAAGGCTTGAAATTGCTTTAAGAAAAAAAGGGAAACAGAATATAGCAAATTGGAATGAAACAGGCCCTGTGTCTTAGAACTTTCAAAGGAAAAGTGCTTCAGGGGCTGGGGATGTGGCTCAAGTGGTAGTGCGCTCGCCTGGCACGCGTGCGGCTGGGGTTCGATCCTCAGCACCACATACAAACAAAGATGTTGTGTCCGCCGAAAACTAAAAAATAAATATTAAAAAAATTCTCTCTAACTCTCTCTCTCTCTGTCTCTCACTCTCTCTTAAAAAAAAGAAAAGAAAAAAGAAAAGTGCTTCATGAGTAATTAGTACATTGGTCCGAAACTCTTCCCTTTCAGAGAGTGAGAGACCTCCTGGTACAATTCACCATGAAGGGGGATTATGAAGCAATATTTCTCAGGTGACTTCATTTTTCAAAGATTTGGTAGACATGATTGGTGTTTTGCTATTTTATGACTGCATTCTAATTTATAAATTGAATATTTAAAGTTTAGGGTGAGCCTGTGGTTGTGGCTCAGCAGTAGCACACTTGCCTGGAATGTGTGAGACACTGGGTTCAATTCTCAGCACCATGTAAGATAAATAAAGGTCCATTAACAACTAAAAAAAAAATTAAAATTATTTAAAAAATAAATAAATAAAGTTGAGGGTGTATTTCCAACTACCAATAAGCATTGAATAGGTACTAATTTCAGAAACTTAAAAGACCACATATTTTGCTTTTGAAAAACTGTGGAGTGGAGGCTCTTTCTCTCCTAGATTATTATTATTGCAGGTTAAGAGACCAGAAAAGAACTATAGAAAATAATGAAAGATAATTTTGGTAAGGACTAAAGGGGATGTTGGGACAGATGTAATAATGATAATAATAATGGTAGTAATTTCATAATAATGATAGTGTTAATGATAATTATGTTAATAACATTTTTTTTGTTTATTGTGCAGTATATGACCAGACATTCTGCAAAGCCGTTTACATATGTTATCTTTGTTAGTTGTCAGAATAACACTGTCTTTTTTTTCCCATAGGAGAAAACTGAAAATCAAAGTAGTAAATAAAATTTTCTAAGATAACACAGTAAGTCAAGGAAGTAACTCAAACACAGTTGCATCTAACCATAGTCTATACTCCTTACAACGCTTGGTACCTGGTGATAATTTTGAAATTAAAAAAAAAAATATTAAAAATAAAGTAGCATGGGCTGAGTCTGTGGCTCATGGCAGAGCACTTGCCTTGCACATGTGAGGCACTGGGTTTGATCCTCAATACTGCATAAAAATAAACAAAGCTATTGTTTCTATGTATAACTAAAAAAAATAAAAAATAAAGTAGCACGTTAGCATATTCTGTGTAAGTGATTTTTTTAAAGGGCAACATTTGAATAATATAGGCTACATAATTAAGAATTTTTTCTCAGAACTGAGGATTAAACCAAAGGTCCCACATGTCAGGCAAATATTGTACACTGAGCTATACTGCCAGCCTCAGCTTGGAGGCATTTTTCTTCTTACTGGCAAAACAAAATAATCTTTAAAAATTACTCTCTTTAACTTGATGAACTTAACATTACTATTCTACTATTCTATTACTATTCTACTATTCCAGTTCCTTGAAAATTTAGTAGTTTGGGGGTCCAGTACATGTTAAAGTGGGAACATAGAGGTCATATGTGAATTTTAAAGAAGACAGCACATGGCTGCTGCAGTGCTGCCTGCGGCCACTGACCGATCCCTGGACACTGCTGCCTCCATCTTAGGACACCTGCTGGGAACTGGAGGCACAGTGTTGGGGTGCCTGCAGATTTGTTGCTGCCACTGATATCTCAGAACACAGCTGCCTCTGTCTGGGGACAACAACCAGGGCCGAGAGGTACATTGTCAAGGTGCCTACAGGTTTGGTTACACCTGAAGTTTTCCTGCTAGGTGTGCTTGCAGCCAACATCTTGCTGCAGAGGCTGGAGAGGGCTGGGATCTCCTCCAGCTCAGCTAGAACTGAAGCACTCCGAAACAAACAAGGCTGGCTACAGCAAGTTGGAAGGCAAGAAGAGGGGGTGAGGGCATCTTGCTCCTGGTTCACTCAGCCAGCTGATCTGACACCAAGCAGAGTCCCAGGACTCACGTGGGCCAACACTTTCTGGGCTCCAGCACCAGCCCTGTCTCTGACTCCCTCCTCAGTCTGGCATTCTCTGATCCCTTGGCCCCACCAGGTCTGGCATCAGTCCAGCAACCAACAGGGCCCTTGGGCGCCCCAGGCCTGAGTCTCCCAGCTCCACCCCAGCCACAACCTGTCCCAGTGCTCATAGCTATATGGCCAGCCGGCAGCTCTCAGTGCCTTGTCCTGATCTTCCCAATACAGAGCACCTCTCTGTGACAGGTGCACAAGTCCCAGAGCTCAGCACTCAGAATTGCCTGGGAGAAAAGTGCCTGATGTCCTGATAGGAGCTATTTGGCTTAATGCTGTATATTGTTTGCATTGGATGCTGTTAATATTGAGGTCCCTCTAAAATGCCTTGTACTGGGAACTTTCAGGGACACTCTGAGTCTGCAGGGTAGAAAATGTGCTGCCTAGATCCATACTGCTACATGGGAAGACACATGAACAACATGAAAAAGTAAGGGAATAAAGCAACCCAAATAAACCAAGATGCTCCAATGATAGAGTTCATTGATAACATAGTAGAAGAGATGTCAGAGAAGGAGTTCAGAATGTACATAGTTAAACTGATCCACAACATAAAGAATAATGTAGGGAGTGAAAGCAGAGATGATTTTTAGGAGGAAAAGTTCACTTCAATAAAGAGAGAGTATAAAAAGAAATCTAGTAGAAATCCTCATAATTTAGTAATCAACAAACCAAATTAAATATTCAATGGAAAGTACATCAACAAACTAGATCCCTTGGAGGACAGAATCTCAGGCAACCAAGATGAAATATATAATCTTTTTTAAAATTTTGGGTTTTTTTATTTTTTTAAATTTTATGACAGTGGAATACATTACAATTCTTATTACACATATACAGCACAATTTTTCATATCTCTGGTTGTATACAATGTATATTCACACCAATTTGCATCTTCATACATGCACTTTGGATAATAATGAGCATCACATTCCACCATCATTAATAACCCCATCCCTCGTCCCTTCCCCTCCAACCCCTCTGCCCTATCTAAAGTTCTTCTATTCTCACCATGCACCCTCTCCCTATCCAACTAAGAATCAGCCTCCTTATATCAGAGAAAACATTCAGCATTTGTTTTTTTGGGATTGGCTAACTTTACTTAGCATTATCTTCTCTAACCACATCCATTTACCTGTGAATGTCATGATTTTATTCTCTTTGATTGCTGAGTATTATTTCATTGTATTTATATGCCACATTTTAAAAATTCATTCATCTATTGAATGGCATCTAGGTTGGTTCCACAGTATAGCTATTGTGAACTCTGCTGCTATAAACATTTATTTGGTTGTGTCCCTGTAGTATGCTGTTTATAATCTTGAAAATAAAGGTAACAACATAGAGAAGATGGTTAGGAACCATGAACAGAACTTGCTAGAATTATGGGATAACATGAAAAGACCAAATTTAAGATTTATTGGGATAGAGGAAGGCATGGAGATGCATGATTAAATATTCAAAGGAAAGTATCACCAACCAAAAAAATGCACAATATTTTCAATGGAATGATATCAGAAAATTACCCAAACCTGAAGAAGAAAATGGAAAATCAAATACAAGAGACCAAATACAGGATCCCAGATGTACAAATTTGCAATAGACCCATACCAAGTCATATTTTAATGAAAATGCATAGAATACAGAATAAGGATAGAATTTTGAAGGCCATGATATAAAAATATGAGATTACATATGGGGGAAACCATTAAAAAATCAGCTGATTTCTCAAACCAGACCCTCAAAGCTAGGAGGTTCTAGAACAACATATACCAAACTCTGAAAAAAAAGGATGCTGGCCAAGAATTTTATATCTGGCAAAATTAAGCTTTAGATTTGAAGATAAAATAAAAACTTCCCACAATATAAAAAAAGTTTTAAAAATTCACAAGGAATCCTCACTACAGAATATTCTCAGTAAAATATTCTATGAGGAAAAATTTAAGAATAAAAAAAGTAAAAACCAGCAGAGGGAGAAACTACACTAAAGGAAAAGATAATCACAGGGGGCGGGGATTGTAGCTCAGTGGGAGAGAGCTTGCCTTGCATGTGTGAGGCACTGAGTTTGATCCCCAGCACCACATAAAAATGAATAAAATAAAGGTATTGTTACAATGTATAACTACAAAAATTCAAAAAAGATAATCAAAAGATAAACTAATTCAAACTAAAAACCAGAAATAACCCAAATTAACAGGAATATAAATATTATTTCAATAACAACCATGAATAATAATGAATTAAACTCATCAATCAAAAGACATAGACTGGCATATTGCATTAAAAAACTATAATCCAACAATATACTTTCTCCAAGTGACTCACCTAATAAGCAAAGACATCCAAAAACTGATGGTGAGTGAATGAGGGGAAAAAAAATATTACTCACATGGACCACATAAACAAGCAGGGATTTCCATCCTCATATCAGATAAAGTGTACTTCAAGCCAAACTTAATGGGAAAGGATAAAGAAAGACATTTCATGCTGCTAAAGGGAATTATACTTCAACAAGACATACCAATTATAAATATTTATGACCCCCCAAATGTAGCATCTATATACATCAAATAAATCCTTCTCAATTTCCTGAATCAAATTGACCACAACACAATAATACTGGGTGACTTTAAATCACCTTTCTTGCAACTAAATAGATCTTCCAAACAAAAACTAAACAATGAAACTATAGAACTCAATGATGTAGTCAATAATTTAAACTTAATAGACATATATAGAATATTTTATCCATCAATGAGCAAATACACTTTTTTCTCTGCAGCACATGGATCTTTCTCTAAAATAAATCATATCTTATGCTACAAAGTAACTCTTAGCAAATACAAAAAAATAGAAACACTATCCTGCATTATTTTTCTTGGGGGAGGGATACCAAGGATTGAATTCAAGGCCACTCAGCTGTAGTGCACATCCCCACCCAATTTTGTATTTGTATTTTATTTAGAGGCAGGATCTCACTGAGTTGCTTAGCACCTCACCATTGTTGAGGCTGACTTTGAATTAGTAATCCTCCTTCCTCAGGCTCCAAAACCCCTGGGATAACAGGTATGCTGCACCATGCCTGGCACTACCTACGTTCAATCAGATCATAATTAAATGAAATTAAAAATCAACAATAAAAAAATAGAAGCTATGCTAACATCTGGAATCTAAATAATATGCTATTGGATGACAAATGAATAGCAGAAAAAAAATCAGAGATGAAATTTTTAAAAAGTACTTAGAGGTAAATGAGAACACTAATACAACATATCAGAATCTCTGGGAAACTATAAAGGCAGTGATAAGAGGAAAGTTCATTGAATTGAGCTCATTCGTTAACAGAATAGAAAGTCAATGAATAAATTACCTAACATTACATCTCAAAGCCCTAGAGAAAGAAGAACATATCAATACCAAAAGCAATAGAAAACAGGAAATAATTAAAATCAGAGCTGAAATCAATAAAATTGCAATGAAATAAAAATTCAAAAAAATGACAAAGCAAAAAGTTGGTTCTTTGAAAAAATTAATAAAATTGATAAACCCTTAAGTCATACTAATGAGAAAAAGAGAGAGAAAACTCAAATTAATAAAAATTGTGAACAAAAAGGAAATATCACGAAGGACACTAGTGAAATACAGAATATAATTAGAAACTATTTTGAAAATTTATACTCCAATAATATAGAAAATCTTGAAGACATTGACAAATTTCTAGAGATATATGTCTTACTCAAACTGAAGAAGGAGGACATACACAATTTAAGCAAATCAATTTCAAGCAACGAAATAGAAGACACCATCAGAAGTCTACAAAGAAAAGCCCGGGATCAGACTGATTCTAAGCTCAATTCACAAGACCTTCAAAGAAGAATTAACACCAATACTCCTCAAATTATTCCATGAAATAAAAAAGGAGGGAACGCTTCCAAACTCATTCTATGAAATGGTATCATCCTTATACCAAAATCAGACAAATTTGAATCAAGGAAAGAAAACTTTAGACCAGTATCCCTGATGAACATAGAGGCATAAATTCTCAATAAAATTCTGGCAAATCACGTACAAAAACATATTAAAAAGATAGTGCATCACTATCAAGTGGGGTTCATCCTAGGGATGCAAGTTTGATTCAACATATGAAAATCAATAAATATAATTCATCATGTCAATAGACTTAGAGACAAGAATCTTTTCGATAGATGCAGAAAAAGCATTTTACAAAATACAAGACCCATTCATGTTTAAAACACTAAAAAAACTAGTAATAGTAGAAGTATACCTCAACATTATAAGAGCTATCTATGCTAAGCCCAAGGCCAGCATTATTCTAAGTGGAGAAAAATTGAAAGCATTCTCTCTAAAAAAATGGAACAAGAGAGGGATGCCCTCTAACACCACTTATATTCAACATAGTCCTTGAAAATCAAACCAGAGCAATGAGACATGGAATAAATTCATGGGATATACATAGTAAAAGAAGAACTCAAACTATCACTATTTGCTGATCTTTTAAATATTTCTATAATTAGAAGATTCAAAAAATTCCACAAGAAAACTTCAAGAACTAATAAATGAATTCATCAAAGTCACAGGATATAAAATCAACACTCATAAATCAAACACATTCCTATACATCAGTGATGAATCCACTGAAAGAGAAATTTTAAGACTGTCCCATTCACAAAAAACATCAAAAGAAAAAAATACTTGGGATTCAGCTTATAAAAAGAGGTGAAAGACCTCTACAATTAAAACTACAGAACACTAAAGAAAGAAATTGAAGAAGATGGAAAGATCTTCCATGCTTTTGAATAGTCAGAATTAATACTGTCAAAATGACTGTATTACCAAAAACATTATATAGATTTAATGCAGTTTCTATTAAAATCCCTATGACATTCTTCACAGAAACAGAAAAAGCAATCATGAAATTTATTTGAAAAAATACGATACCCAGGATAGCCAAAGAAATCCTTAGCATAAAGAGTGAAAGAGGAGACATCACAATACTAGACCTTAAACTATATTACAGAGCTATAGTAACAAAAACAGCATGGCATTGGCATCAAAACAGAAATGTAGACCAATGGCAAAGAATAGAAGAGAAAGAGACAAACACACTTAAGTATAGTTACCTATAATATGACAAAAGCACCAATAACATTCTTTGGAGTAAAGATAGCCTCTTCAAATGGTGCTGGTAAATCTGGAAATCCATATGTAGCAAAATGAAATCAAACCCCTATCTCTCACCATGCACAAAACTCAATTCGAAGTGAATCAAAGATTTGGGCACTAGAACAGAAATCCTGCACCCAATAGAAGAAAACGTAGGACCTAATCTCCATTATGTTGGCTTAAGAACTGACTTCCTTAACAAGACTTCTAAAGCACAAGAAGTAAAATTAAGAATCAATAGATGGGATGAATTCAAACTCAAAGGTTCTTCTCGGCAAAGGAAACAATCAATAAAATGAAGACAGAGCCTACAGAATAGGAGAAAAAATTTACCACATGCACCTCAGATAGAGCATTAATCTCCAGGATATAAAAGAACTCAAAAAAACCCAAAAGCAAAAAAAAATAACCCAATCAATAAATGGGCTAAGGAAATGAACATACACTTCACAGAGCAAAAAAATATAGTCAATCAACAAATATATGAAAAAAAATTGTTCATCATCTCTAGCAATTATAGAAATGCAAATCAAACTGCTCTAAGATTTCATCTCACTCCAGTCAGATTGGAAACTATCAAGAATACAAATAACAATGAGTTTTGGTGAGGATGTGGGGGAAATGGTGCACTCATACATTGTTGGTGGGACTGCAAATTGGTGTAACCATTATGGAAAGCAGTATGGAGATCCCTCAGAAAACCTGAAGTGAAACAACCATTTGATCTAGTCATCCCACTCCTAGGTTTATACACAAAGGACTTAAAAGCATCATACTACAGTGATGTAGTGATATCAATGTACAGCAGCTCAATTCTCAATGGGCAAACTCTGGAACCAACCTAAGTGGCCTTTAATGGATGAATGGACTAAGGCACTGTGGTATATATACAAAATGGAATATTAATCAGCCTTAAAGAAGATTGAAATAACATCATTTGCAGATAAATGGAAGGTGCTGGACAATATCATGCTAAGCAAAATAAGCCAATCCCAAGAAATCTAAGGCTGAGTGTTTTCTCTGATATCTGGAAGCTAGTTCCCAATAAGATGGGGAGGTGGCTAGTGAAAAGTTAGATCTAATTTGGATTAGGTAGATGGAAGTAAAAGGAGGGGAGGGGATATGTAGGTAGGAAGGATATTAGAATGAATCAGAAAGTATTACCTTATGTACATATATGATTATATGACCAGTGTGATAGAATGCATTTTGACATATCATATAAATGGAGTATAACTTGTCATTCTTCTGATTATACATGTTGTAGTGTCAAAATGCATTCTACTGTCATGTACAACTAAGTAGAACAATAAAAAATGTAATCTAAAAAAAAATAAAGATGAAAAAAGAACAGGGGTAAGGAGGAGGAGGAGGAAGCACGTCAATGTAATTTTCTCACTTGGCTGTGAGAAGTATCTGTCAAACCTTACCTCAATATGAATTTGTACCTTTTGAATGCCTAACTTGCAAGTCATGTGACTAATTTGCAGGAAATAAGAAAATCAGTTCTCTTTATTATAAAAATGACTTCTTATACTTGGCAAAACAAAATAATCACCCCCCTTTTTTTAAAAAGCCTTATTTACTACTTGTTGTCTAAACCATATGTTTAAACTGCACCTTATTAAGGCCACATTTATACATTTTTACTAAAGGATTTTTATATTTCTTCTGTCACAGGGAGGTGTTTATTAACTTTATTATTTCTAAGTTCTTTTACTGTTTAAACTTGCTTCAGAGAATGAGTCTGTAAAAGTCTTTAGGATTGTATCATTTAATAGAAATTTTTGTATGCTCATTTATATTATTTTATCTTGGTTGATTCAATAACTCATTAGGGAGAGCTGTATTTGGAGTTGCTAACACAGAGAAAAGAAATGAAGAGAAGAATTACCCCTGAGTACAAACCTTATTAACAGCTATTCAATGAATTTAATTTTTTCTGGAAGACTGCCACCATTTGTTTTTTGGCATGTTGACTTATATTAGATTTTATACCAGTCATTTTCTTGCACACTTCAGAAACATTCTTCTAATTATCAAAGCACATGGGAAAATTCAACCTGATCTGACCCAAGCTTATGCTATAAAAAGGAATGGGGTATAACATTAAAAGTTATCAGTCTATCATTAGGAGATAAAAGATGCAAGAGAGAAACTCGTAAGTGAACTAAATTACACTCATCAATGATTAAGCAGTCTTAATTGCTGCCAATGATTATTGTAAATAAAGAGACACTGGGAGAAAGATATATCAAAAATAGTAAGGCTTTTTAAAATGACTAATTAATAAATACTAATGTGAAACTGAAATTTTAACTTGAGGATGTTCACAGTTAATTATATGCTGTTAAATTCCTGAGGTCATAGAAAAGTGTAGATAAGTAAAATTGTATGTGTAAAACACCCTTATGGAACATATGTGTTGAAGAAAATGAAGGTTGGATGAATAAAATGTAGAGGAAACTTTTTAGACAACTTTCGTTTACTAAAATAAATACCATCTATTAGCAAAGCACAATGTTGAGTGTTCAATTCAACTCTAGCTTCTGTGATAAATTGGGCTATAAGAAAAGTTGAAAAGTAAAATACAAAGCATAATATAAAATAAAAAATATCAATAAAGATATACAAACACATCCTTTTGCCTCCTCAGACCATTTAATTAAAACAATTTAAATCAACTCTGTCTATAAATGTTTGAGAAAGCATGCTTATATTTATTTTTGGAGATCAAAGAGTGGTAATCAATGAAATAATTAATTTTGGGATGGAACTGAAAGGAAGGCTGGGAGTGAAATAAGAAAAAATGGAACAAAAATATTCTAGGGAGAGAAACATTGTAGTTTCTGAAGTTTTGCTGAGCCATAGTGTGTTTCTAAGGGAGTTGGAAACTTTGTGGCTACATTTCATCACCCATAAATTTTGATACATTTTAGTTCCACTTTATTTTCCAGAATGTCTGCAGATGTACTTTGTATTTCCCCTGATTCAAAAATGTCATTTTTATTCACCAGTGGAAGGGCCTTTTCATTTCCAAAATGTTATTAATATGTGGCTTTATTTCATTGTAGTCAGAGAATGATACTGTGTTATTTGAATCTTTTAGAACTAGGAGTGTTATTTTTTGGGGGGGAGATGTCTTTATTTTTTGTGGTCTAACATGAGGAATTCTTAGAGACTAAAGAATATAAAAAATATATTTTTATCATGGTTCAATACACACACACACACACACACACACACACTTACACACTTTTGGTTATGCTTCTTTGATCATTTACATTTACCAATATTTTGTCCAATTTAACATGAGAAATATTTTAAAATCACCTATAATCAATGAGTCTGTCACTCTCCCTCCAAACCTCTCCTTCCCTTTCTCTCTCTCTCTCCCCCCTCCCACTCCTCACATTATCTACATTTTATTTTATTTTTTCCATGAAAGTAGTTGCCATGTTTTGAGGGTATGACTATTAATCACTTATTATTTGTCTTCTTCCAACATGTAACGTGCACACAGGTATATGAACATATCTTAACAGATAGTGTTAAATTAAATTTAACAAAAGGATAGCACCCAGGCATTATGTAGTCATTCCTCAAATAGAATATTTCCATAACCCAGAAGGTCCCAGCCTCCCAGTCACCAACCGCTCCCATTAGGTAAACATACACTGATTTTGAGAATCAGGCTCAGCTTTCCCTGCTTTTGAACTTTACATCAATAGAATCATGTCATCTAATTTCTTAACCTCACATGATAGTTTTAAGATCCTTCTGCATTTCATATAATAATAATTTAATTATCGTCATTGGATACATAATATGTCATAAGTTTTTGATATGGAGATGGGCTCTGGGTTCTTCCCTTGAGGAGCACTTGCTGCCCAGCTGCAGGGAGCACTACCAACACAGCCTCCAAGTGTCCTCTGCTTCAGGCTCTGTTTCAGCTGCAGGGAGCCCCTCACTTATGTTTTTCACCCCTGGAAGAGTCCACATCTAGTTGCAAAATATGACAGATGTTACAGAGACCTAACTCTTCCAATCCAATTTACACAACTGTCAGAAATTCTTCACGTGTCAGATCTGCTTCCATCTAAGGCTTTGTGGTTCTTGTATCAAAGTTCAACTTGATTCTGTTCAGGACTTCTTCTCCCTTCCTTTCACAGATATTGATCCCTAAGTATCTTGCTCTCCAAATTCCATCTTGGTATGTTCCTTCAGAGAACATAGCCTGTGATCCAACTACGGAATATATTTATCTATTTTCCTCCAAAAGGTCTTCTGGTCTGTCTTCCTTGTATGTTATTTCCAATACAGAGAGCTGTTGGAAACATTCTCAGACATTTCCCAGTTTGAGGTGTTTATTTAGGAATGGAATTGTTGCAGAGCAGGGTATTGGTTTACATTGGCATTGCCTACATAATTTTATAAAATACTTATCCCAATTTACCATTTTCGCATGAGAATTTCAGTTACTCAGCATATTTATCGAACTCTGGCATTTTTAGTCTGTTTTATTTTAGTCCTTTTGGTAAGTACGTGGTGGTTTCTCACTGCAGTTTTAATTAACATGTCTCTAATGACTAAAGCAATTCAGCAAAATTTCGAATGTTTATTGGATATTTGGACACACACATACCTTTTTCTGTGTTTGCAAGTGGTTGCTCAAGTCTTTTGCCAATTTTAATTGTACTGTCTGTCTTTTTCTTATTGATTTTAGAGCTCTTCATTTTTTTAGATGTAAATCTCTTTTCAAATATGTGTTGTGAAAGCTTTCTTCTTATCTGTGGTTTATTTTTACATTCCCAAAATGGTGACTTTGATTAACAGAAATTCTTAATTTTAATGTAGTCTAATCACCATTTTTTTCCTTTAAGCTAATGATTTTTATGTTCAATTTAACAAATGTTTCCTACCCATGGCTATAATGAGATTGTTCTGTTTTCTACTGAAAGTGCTATGTTTAGCACTGCATATGTGAGGTAGTTATCGAGATCCATTTTTTTTCTTTATGGAAATTCTGTGGATCCAACATCATTTCTTGAAAGCCCCTTCCTTTACCCACTGCTTGGCAATGAAAGTTTTGTCATCAAGAACTTGATGATGGCTGTGTCTATCTAATTTGTTGGTTTTCTACCTTTCCACTGTTATACTGAATGTATGTGTCTAATTATGCAAGTATTCTGTTTTTTAAAGATCTTGTCTACTTTAATATACTTATACTTGTATATGACATAATCAACTTTTCAATTTCAGTAAAAGAACAGGTGTTCTTTTGATAAATAATAGATTTAATGTAGTGGCTGAGGTGTGGCTAAGTGATTAAGCGCTGACCTCCCATGTGTGAGGCAATAGGTTTGATCCTCAACACCACATAAAAGTAAATAAACAAAATATACTGTATTCGGGTACAACCAAAATATATTTTAAAAAAATTAATAGATTTAATCTATAAATTTGGACACTGTATTTATTCTTTAGATCCTTGAAAATTATATATTCCTTAGTTTATTCAAGTTTTTTTAAAATTTTATTTGTATTTGGACACAATACCTTTATTTTTATTTATTTATTTATTTATTTATTTATTTATTTATTTATTTTTATGTGGTGCTGAGGATCAAACCCAGTGCCTTGAACATGCTAGGCAAGCGCTCTACAGCTAAACCACAACCCCAGCTCCCATTTATTCAAGTTTCTAAAATGGTCTCCTAATAATATTTTATATTTTTCATGTAGAAATTAAAAATTAAAATAAATTTTCTGGAAATATCCATTTATTTCATTGCTTTTACAAATGTGATAGAAAAATCTAATTGCTTATTTTAATGCATTAATTCTACATGTAGGAGCATTGCTAAATTTAAACAAATTCTGATAATTATCTTTAGAATTTTATATTTTTCATACATAATCATTTCATCTGTGAATAATAATACTTTCATTTCTTTCTAATGTACACATTGTTTAGTTTTTTTTTATTGTGATTGCTCTGAGTAGGAAATGAAGTACAATGCTGAACAGAAGTAGTGACAGCATGCATTCTTGTCTTTTTTCTAATCTTAGAATGTTTCCAATCTCAAAATGCAAGACTTCAATCAACCATAGTTAAATGTAATGTTTCCTATTAGCTACACGTACATTATCTGCAACAGATTTGTGAGGTTCCATTCCATTATTGATTATTCTTAGTGTGATTATAGTTGGGTCTTAAATTTAAGCAAATACTTTTTATTGCATCTTTTGAAATTATTGTCTTTTTCCTCAAAACATGTTAATATGTTATGATCTATTAATGCAATTTATTAGCCATTTTGTTGAGTCTTTATTACATATTGTAATATGTAATAAATTATGTGGAAGTGGAATTTTCACCTAAAGTTTAGGTGGAAGTTCTAAAATGTAGGAAGTTAGAAAAAAAACACTGTTTCCATCTTGAGAATGAGAGAAATCTAAGTAATTGCAAAATAAAAATTGTTTTGAGCCCACAAGAGAGTTAAGCAAACTAATTGCCAGAACTCCAGGGAGAGACATTCCACTGGGAGCCAATGTATTAGGAATGGCTCACTTGGCCAGGCCCATGGCAAGGGTCACTGGACATCATAAAATTAAGTTATAAAACAAATCAGATATAATTTTAACAAAGTAATTACAGATTAAAGTTCAAAAGAAGAATTGGGGGAAGAGTAGGAGACCTAAAGGAGCTACTTGAGTGGTACAGGCATGAGTGACATGAGACTGGGTACTTCTTTCTAGACACTCTCATTTTCACTTCACTTTTAATGGAAGCAAATGCTTTACACCACTGGAGAGTGGCTGTAATTCTGCCAGAGACACAGATTCTGATCCATTATTGCAGAGTAACAGAAAAAAAATTCCTTGTAGGAGAGGAAGCAAGTCATCTTAGGTCTATGATCTTACACCATAACTATTAAAGGAAATTCTGATAAGAAAGTTTCCCATGCCAGATCTGACACACTACAGGTTTGGGTTCAACAAAGAGGAATTCTGTGAAAGTACTGTCCCTGTTGATCAAGCTCATGTGTTCTACCTAAGACAGAGGTGGAGGAAGGGGCAAAGTGGCCAAGCCTCCTCTGACCACCAGCCTAGCCAGCTGCAGTACCAAGAGACAGAAATCTAACACTGAAAGGAGGGAAAGAAAGAACAAACTGACTCTGAATGTACAGATATGCAGATTGATAAAATCTCAACATAGAACAGAAACAATGAGAGAAGTATTCCATTATGATAGTCCCCATACTGGGAATCGAAAGGGATCTTAATTCAAATTCTATGTTAAAGGACATAGTGGAAAAATGCAGACCACATTAATAAGCAGTTGCAAATATCAACAGGAAGATGGAAAATGTAAGAATGAGTCAAGGGGAATGCTTACAAACAAAATAGAGATGCAAACATGGCATCAGATATGAAGATTCCTTTAATGAGCTTTTAATAGGTAAAACACAGCAGAGGCAAGATTTACCAACTCTGAAATGGATCACTAGAAATTATTCAAAGTGAAATTTTTTAAAAAACTAAAAATGGTAAACAAATAAACACAGTGGTGTCTGGACTTCCAGAAGGACTGGAAAAGAAATTATGAAAAGGAAGAAATATTTGGAGAGAGAATGGTTGAAAATCAACCACCAGGAAAGAACAACATGGAAGCATAACTGTATGAACTTCAGAGTGTCACAATCAGAATGAAAACAAAACAACAAAAATCTGAAGATTAAAGATAAAGAGGAGATTTTGAAGGCGATTAAAAGGGATACAACAATAAAAGATAACAGCACGAACAAAAAAGTACAGAGAGAAATTTCACCAGAGTTCTCAACAAAAAACATTCAAGCCCAAAGACATTTAAGTGCCTTCTTCGAAGTTCTTTCCTGTTCTCTCTTTGGTTCGGTTGACACACATGATGAATTTGATATTGTCAAAAAGATCCCAGGGCTCTGTTTGGTTTTTGTCCATCTTTTTGCAATGTCTGTTCTTCCTTGAATGATTTCCCTGTCACTTCCTCTGAGTCTCCCCTCTGCTTCTTCATCCCACTGTTCCCATCAGTGACTTTTGTTTTATTTTTTTAATTTCAGAGTTATTTCAGTTTTAGAATGTCTCTTTGATTCTTTTCCATTGCTTTCATTTCTCTGCTCATGTTTTCCTCACTTTTGCCTGTAATTTTATTTATTATCAGACTGATTTGCTTCACTTCATTTGGAATAGATGTGCTAGACATTTAGAAACAAAAGGACATTTCGAGTCCACCTCCGTGTCAGATTTGTTTTTTCCCTGAAGCATGTGTGGACTTGGTGTCCTTGTTCTTCTTCAAACACTGAGATATTTTGAGTCCCATACCAGACTTTCTTTGATTATTGTTTTCTGTTCATTTGGCTAGACCTTGCCTTGGTTGGACTTGAACTCTGGACCTTGGTGTCATCTTTGGCATTAGTTGAAATTTTCTCTTTTTAACTGATACTTTTTTGAACACTTTGCTTATCAGTCAGACCCACAGGGAGATAGAATTTAGATATTCCTTCTTTGTTTTTTGTCCCCCCAACCCTTTCGGACTCTTCCATCATTTACAGTAGCCTTGAATTCTTGGGCTTTGTTTTTCTGATGATCTTACCCTGAATATTAATTCTTATCGGTTTAAGTCTTTGCTATATTTTCTGTGCCTCACTGGCTGCATTTAGCTATAAACTCAACACTGCAAAAACTTATATTATATAACGTTTCTCCCTGCAACTGTCCTCCAATATCTACTCTTCACTAAAATCTGTCTCTTTCTGTTTACACCCCAGCACTTTTAGATAATTGCTTTTGTATTTTGTCCACCTATGAGAGCTACTTTTTGCTGAAGATTTATCTAAGAAACTCTTCAGTCCATCACTCTCAGATGAGGAAATTATTATTATCTTTTTAATGACTGAAAGCTCAGTAGCAGTGTCATCTTTTCATTCCTGATATTTTTAATCTATCATTTCCCCCTCCTATTTATACTCTTCCAATTATCTGACTTTATTTTTAGTTTCTTCACTCATAACTTAAAATGCATCTTGGGAGATTTTAATAAAGATAAACTAAAAAAATATGTAATTTTCTTTAAAAAATTACAGGTTGTACTTTAGTGGTTGTTTCCATTAAAACTTTTTGATGACCCATCTTCTCGATTTTTAAAAAAGGTATCTAACTTAAACAGGTTTTTTGGAAGCATATTCTTCCAGGATTAACTTGTTAATAGTTAATTTTGGAAACACTCCCAGGCAAAACTAGTAAGGAAGTGGAGGAAAAGATAGAAGCAGAATACGCCACCAAAGTTGCAGTTTCTGGTGATGCCCCGCTCTCAGCTGTACGTTACACAAGACATTTCTCTCTGTCTTTGGCAATGGGCTCTGGGTTTATTCCTGCATTCAGGATTTATTTACTAAGGACTGCCTCTGTTCTGTTTCTCAAGAGAAAAGGCTTTCTTACCTGAAGGACAATTTTCCCAGAAACAATTGCAGATGAGTGCTTGCTTACAACCACACTGTCAAATTAGGCAAGCATCACAGAAACAAGGTCTAAGGGACTTGGGGAGACCTGCAGTGGACATTCTTTCCATTACACTAATCTTAGTCCTTCAACTTCTATATCCACACTCAATCTATGCTCACAAATAGTCTCAACTATCTTAATGGAAATTTGGAAAAGCAAAGGTTGTAAGAAGTTTATGTTATTAATATTTTTCTCTCTCTCTTTAAATATATGGATAGTACTGAATTCAAAGAGGCTTAACATGTTTAATTATATCATTTTAATATATATATAATTAATTCATTATTAAAAGGTTAGTATTTTAATATTGTTGAGTTAGCATCACTGTTTAATAATGTAACTAGACTGTTCTAATGTTTTCATTTTAAGAAAATCTGTTCTATTTTTATGAAATGAAATGTAGAGATTTTGATGATTTGATAAAACATTAATATTTATAAAGTAGACAAAGTAGTGAGTATAAGGACCAAATAGTTTGTGACAGGATTATATAAATTCAATGAATAATTATTTTCACCATTCTATGCATCAACTTTTAATACCAAATATCTATTGCTGAAACCATAACACTTCATATCTAGCCAGTGAATGCTTTGTGTGTTCATGGTATAATGCATATACATAATACAGGATGTCAGAATGTACTGACTTCTATGACAGGAACAGGTTCCTTAATGATGAGTGTAATTGGGTTAGAATAGGTCCTTTTGTTAATACCTGTGAGTTACTTTAAATTATCTCTAATGTTTCAGTCCATTTTTATTTTATTTAAATAAGCCAGCAGGATTGTATGGTTGTGTTAAATTTCTTTAACCTCTTTAAACCTGAATATGGTGACTTAATCTTAAATAAGGAAATTTTTTTTTTCTATTAAGACAGCAATCTCTGGAAATTTAGCAGAATTTCACTAAACTATGAAAACTTTTAATTTTAAAAGTAGGCCAAGATTAGATTTTAATAAAGGATTGTAAATCCCATGTTCCTCTAAACTTTCATGCAGTTAGCAAAGCTGTGGGAATCTAAAAAATAAGACAATTTCCAAATAAAGCTATCTGATTATTTGAAAATAAGTTAAAAGAAGACTTGCCCTGAATATATTCAAACATTGCAGAAGACATTTTATTTTACCTGTATGGGTTCACATATTTCTGGTGATCTTTGCAGATTTCTCCTATATATTTTTATTGATTGTATATAATCTTCTGAGAAGGGTCTGTTCAGTTACTTGGCTCACTTATTGATTGGATTATTTGGATTTTTGGTGTTTCACTTTTTGAGTTCTTTATATACCCTAGAGATTAGTACTCTATCTGATGTGCCAGAGGTAAAAATTTGCTCCTAAGATATAGGTTCTCTATTCACCTCACTGATTGCTTCTTTTGCTGAGAAGAAGCTTTTTAGTTTGAATCCATCCCATTTATTGATTCTTGATGTTAATTCTTATGTTATAGGAGTCTTTTTTAGGAAGTCAGGTCCTAATCCCACATGATGGAGATTTGGGCCTATTTTTTTCTTCTATTAGACATAGCGTCTCTGATTTAATTCCTAGGTTTTTGATCTCTTTTGATTTGAGTTTTGTGCATGGTGAGAGATAGCGGATTAATTTCATTTTGTTGCATATGGATTTCCAGTTTTTCCAGCACCATTTGTGGAAGAGGTTATCTTTTCTCCAATGTATGTTTTTGGTGACTTTGTCTCATATAAGATAACTGTAATTATGTGGGTTACTCTCTGTGTCTTCTATTCTTTACCATTGGTC
Organism: Callospermophilus lateralis; assembly: GCF_048772815.1. NCBI lineage: Eukaryota > Metazoa > Chordata > Mammalia > Rodentia > Sciuridae > Callospermophilus > Callospermophilus lateralis. The sequence continues at coordinate 4,635,169 of NW_027515935.1, read as the reverse complement.
TACAAGTCTATTTTGGTGCCAATACTATGCTGTTTTTGTTACTATTGTTACTATAACTGTATCATAGAGTTTAAGGTCTGGTATAGTGATGCCACGTGCTTCATTCTTCTTGCTAAGGATTGCTTTAGGTATTCTGGGTCTCTATTTTATATTTTCCCCAGATGAATTTTATGACTGCTTTTTCTATTTCTATGAGAAATATCATTAGGATTTTGAGTGGATTTTCATTAAATCTGCATAGTGCTTTTGGTCATTTTGACAATATTAATTCTGCCCGTCCAACCTATTCAAGATCAAGGTAGATCTTTCCAGCTTCTAAGGTTTTATTTGATTTCTTTCTTTAGCATTCTATAGTTTGTGTTGTAGTGGTCTTTCACTTCTTTTGTTAGGTTGATTCCCAAGTATTTTATTTTTTCTGAGGCTATTATATGGGGTAGTTTTTCTCATTTCCTTTCATGCTTGTTTTCACTGACATACAGAAATGACTTTGATTTATGGGTTTTGATTTTGAACCCTGCTATTTCAATGAATTCATTTACTTCTTGTAAAAATTTTCTGCTGGAATTGTTTGGGTTTTCTAGTTATTGAATCATATCATGGGCAAATAGTGCTAATTTGAGTTCTTCTTTTGCTGTCTGTATTCTTTCAAATTCTTTCATCTGTCTAATTGCTCAGGCTAGTGTTTCAAGAACTACATTAAATAGAAGTGGTAAAAGAGGGCATCATTGTCTTATTCCAGTTATTAGAGGGAATGCTTTCGATTTTTTTTCCATTTAGAATGATGTTGGCCTGGGGCTTCGCATAGATGGCTTTTATAATGTTGAGATGCTTTCTGTTATCCCTAATTTTTCTAGTGTTTTGAATATGAAGTGATGCTATATTTTATCAGATGCTTTTTCTGCATCTATTGAGATGATCATATGGTTCTTTTTAAGTCTCTTGATGTTATGAATTACATGTATTGATTTCTCTATGTTGAATCAACCTTAAATCCCTGGGATGAGTTCCACTTGATTACGATACATTATCTTTTTGATATGTATTTGTGTTAAATTTGCCAGAATTTTATTGAGAATTTTTGCATCTATGTTCTTTAGAGATATTTGTTTGACGTTTTCTTTCTTTGATGTGTCTTTGCCTTGTTTGGGAATCAAGGTGATATTGGCTTCATAGAATGAGTTTGGAAGTGTTATCTCTTTCACAAAATAAATTGAAGAGTATAAGTATTAGTTCTACTTTATAGGTCTTGTAAAACTTGGCTCTGTATCCTTCTGATCCTGGGCTTTTCTTTGTTAGTAGGCTTCTGATGTGTCTTCTATTTAATTGATTGAAATTAATCTGTTTAAATTGTGATAACATCCTGATTCAGTTTGAGCAAATCAAATGAATCTAGAAATTTGTTGATGTCTTCAATATTTTCTGTTTTATTGGAGTACAAGTTTTCAAAATAATTTCTAATTATCTTCTGTATTTCTGTAGTGTTTGTTGTGATATTTCCTTTTTCATCATGTATGTTAGTAATTTGAGTTTTCTCTCTCCTTCTCTTCATTAGCATGGCTAAGGGTTTGACAATGTTATTTATTTTTTCAAAGAGCCAACTTTTTGTTTTGTCATTTTTTTTCAATTATGTCTTTTTTTTATTTTATTGATTTCATCTCTGAATTTAATTACTTTCTTTCATCTACTGCTTTGGGTGTTGATTTGTTCTTCTTTTTCTAGGGATTTGAGATGTGATGTCAGGTCAATTGTTTGTTGCATTTTCTTCTTTGAACTCCATTCAATGAACTTTCCTCTTATTACTGCCTTCAGAGTATCTCAGGTATTTTGATATGTTGTATCTGTATTTTTATTCACCTATAAATTTTTTTTAATCTACTCTTTGATGTCTTTTGCAACCTATTTTTCATATTATTTTCTTCATATTATTTAGTCTCCAGATGTTGGAGTAGTTTGCATTTTATCATTGATTTCTAATTTCATTCCATTATAATCTGATAGAATGCAGGGTAGTATCTCTACTTTTCATGTTTGCTAAGAGTTGCTTGGTGGTATAATAAATGGTCTATTTTAGAGATGGATCCATGTGCTGGTGAGAAGAAAGTGTATTTGTTCACTGAAGGATGAAATATTCTATATATGTCAGTTAAGTCTAAGTTATTGATTGTATTATAGAATTCCACTGTTTCTCTGTTTAGATTTAGTTTGGAAGATCTATCAAGTGGTGAAAAAGGTGTGTTAAAGTCACCCCAAATTATTGTGTTTTTGGTCAATTTGACTCTTGAGCTTGAGAAGAATTTGTTTGATGAAGATAGATACTCCGTTGTTTGGGGCATATATATTTATAATTGTTATGTCTTGTTGGTGTATAGTTCCCTTGAGCAGTATGAAATGTCATTCTTTATCCTTTTTTACTAACGTTAGCTTGAAGTCTACTTTTTTTTAATACAAGAATGGAAACCCTTGCTTGCTTCCACAATACATGTGAGTGGTATTATTTTTCTTAAATTTCATCTTCAGTCTGGATGTCTTTTCCCAAGAAACAGGTCTCTTGGAGCCATGATATTGTTGAGCCTTTTTTTTTTAATCCAATCTGCTAGCCTATGTCTTTTGATTGGTGAGTTTAGGCCATTAACATTCAGGGTTATCATTGAGACATGATTTGTATTCTCAGCCATTTTTGTTTATTTTGGTATTTAACTTGACTTGGTTTCTCCTTTGATTAGTTTTTCCTTTAGTGTTATACCTCCCTTTGCTGATTTTGTTGCTGTTTTTAATTTCCTCTTCATGGAATATTTTGCCAAGGATATTCTCCAGTGCAGGTTTTATGGCTGTATATACTTTATACTTTTGTTTATCATGGAAGGATTTTATTTCATCATCAAATCTAAAGCTTCATTTTGCTGGATACAAGATTCTTGGTTGGCATCCATTTTCTTCAGAGCTTAATGTATGTTATTACAGAATCTTCTAGCTGTCAGTGTGTAGGTTGAAAAATCTGTGCATAATCAAGTTGTTTTCCTCCTATATTTAATCTGACTCCTTTCTCTTATGGTTGTTAATATTCTCTCCTTATTTAATATGTTAGGCCTTTTCATTATAATGTGCTTTGTTGTGGGTCTGTTGTAATTTTGTACATTTGATGTCTGATAAGCCTCTTGAATTTGGTGTTCCAATTCATTCTTCATGTTTGGAAATTTTCTGATATTATTTCATTGAACCATTTATTTATACCTTTGGATTGGAACTGTATGCCTTCCTATATCCTAATAACTCTTATTTTTTTTTTACTTGTGGTGAGGCAGAACATTATGGCAGATGAGTGTGGTAGAGGGAAGTAGCTCATGTGGTGATGAGAAAGCAGAGAAGGTCTCCACTTGCCAAATACCAGTATATATTCCAAAATGAAGCCCTCAATTCCCACCTCCTTCAATAACATGCCATCACTTCAGGTACCATTCAGTTAATCCTTGTCAGGAGATTAATTCATTGATTGGGTGTCTCACACATTAGCTCTTGGGAGACACCTCACATCCAAACCATAATAGTAGGCCATTGTGAGACAAAGGTGAAGTGTGAATTATGTAACCAAAAGAAAGTAGTTGAAGAATATCTCCCCAAAATTACACACACACACACACACACACACAATTTTTTTTTTGAAATACTAAGAAAGCATCTATGCACATGATAAAGATAAATAAGATTGTGGAGAATAGAAGAACATTTGGTAACCTGCAGAAGACACACTGGAAAGAGCCAAGAGAACTTACAGATATAGAAGATAGAAAGATAGTACCAAAACACATACAGTCCAAAAGAAGATGATTGAAATTTGGGACATTATCATTTAATTATTATAAGATAATTTTAAGGCACTTTTGAAAAAGAATTAAAGAAAACCCTCCATTATTTGGGCACTTAGACTTTTATTTTTTTCTTATAAAGTCATCAACACCCAATATGACAAAGGGTGACTATACTTTCTCCTACCACCAGCTGCCAGATATTGGTCATATATCAGTCAATGGTATTAAATAAAGCAGGCAGAAGACACCCCTTCTTTTAAGAACTCATATCATTTGCACATACAAAGTTACCTTAGCTCTAAAAATATGGATGTCCATTTATCTTTTATTTTTTGGCAAGGTTGTCATAAGTCCAAGTAAATATATTTTATTGAAAAAGAGGACTAGCTACTGAGATGATACTAGTGAGCAATCTCTAAAATGATGCTTTAAAAATATACACAAGTATGTATAAGAATAAGATACTGGGGAGGTGGGACCAGAGAGGAAAACTAGGGAAATGAGAAAAATATATGAACAGAAATTCTAGTAGATACTTTTATTGAGTTTTCAATCATGTGAACACAGTATGTATACCAAAATAAAATTTATTAATTAAATAAATTTTACAATCTTGAAATTAAACTTACAATAAATCACAAACTGTGTCATGAAATAAGTATAAAATAAAAATGGCTATGTGTTGGTGGGCTGAGGAATCGAATAAAGATAATTGATTTTGTATTAAGAATAATTAGTAAATCTAAATGTCTTTTAGTATTTCTCTTAGATTTCCTGTTTGAGTAATTTCTCTGTTGTGTATTTAATTTTTTTCTTTGAACTACAAATATGTCTGGAATATATCCAATCAGTAAAACACAAGGACAAAAGTAAAATAAAAAATATTAATTTCTTGAATTTTCCATGATCTTTATGGTTTAGTATAATATTGGTTATCTTAAAATGAATGTGAGGAACTAAATTCCAAGATATTTTGTTTTGAGCTTTATTCTTATAGCCTATTACTTTGAAGATGCTGAGATGGATTAGCTACTATTCTCAATAAACATGGCCATTTGTGCTAAACAAATTTGTCAACTAGTTCAATTCTTTAATTAGTGTAATCAAATTAACCAGTTTGTTTTAAGTTCTCTGTATTCTGTTCTAAAATTTTAGCAATTGAAATAAATGAGCAGTTTATAAATCTCTACACATATGTGAAATGAACTGGATCTTGATATTGTATTAGCAGCTGCATCTATTTCTTGTCAGCCATGGTTAATTTTATGTTGCCAACTTGGCTATTTGGTCAAATATCAGTCAGGATATTGTTATAAATGTAGTTTTTATGAGATTAACATTTAAATCAGTAGGCTTTGTGTAAAGCATATTGGCAGTCATAATGTGGGTGGGTCTTGTTCTCTTAGTTGAAGGCCTTGAGAAAAAACAAACCCAGATTCCCTAACGAAAGAAAAATACCTTTTCCAGAACTGTTTTTGTACTTAGCTGCAAAATCAGTTCTTTTCTGGGTCTCCTGCCTGCTGGCCTAGTCTGCAGAGGTTGGACTTAGCTATTGCACTCTGTGAACCAGTTCTTATCATAAGTCTCCCTTTCTTTCACACACACACACACACACACACACACACACACACACACACGCATCCTGTTGGTTCTGTCTCTGTAGAGACCTGATTTGTACAGTGTCCAAATTTAGATAAGAGAGAAACAAAGAGCACAAAGCTGTTTTCGTTTGTTTGTTTATGAAATACTATCTTTAAAGTTGTTCTATTTTGTATTTGATTTGGAGTTTTATTTTTGTCTTCAATTTCAATAAAATAAAATATGGTCTATCCATACGATCAGAATAAAGTCAATTTAATGCAGTTCAATTATTGACAACAGAATATTTTAGGTTTTAGAACAGTGTGTCATATACATGTGACTAATTAGTGCTTTGAGTAAAAAAATTACTGGATAATATGATATTTTAACTTTGTCTAATGCAAAAAAAATAAAAGATAACTAAAAAGATGGGATTGCAATAACACAGGGTGGATATTAAACTCATGAAGAAAAATGAAAAATGAGATAGTACCTTAGGGCTCTTGTCTGCAAACATGTTTTTGTATGAAATGTACACATTTGGTTAACATATTTTTATCCTTGGTTAGAAAAACTTTGATTTTTATTGCAGTGATTTTTAATAAAAAATAAATTACTTCAAACTCCATTTAAGGAAAGGTAAGATATTTATGGAGAAAAGAGCTTTAGGAAAGCTCAAGGGGAAATGTCAGTGCCTGCTCAAAAAGAATGGAAATTTCATTTTGCATTTTAAAAAGCCTGATTCTGGCTTTGCTGTGAAATTCACAAAACCTTTTATGGCAGGGAAAAACTTTACTTGATTAAGTGGCACCAGCATAGATGTGTATCAAATTATAACTAGAGTGCCTACCAGAGAAACATTCTTTAACATCCAGGAAAGGCCGGTCCTTTAATATGTCCCAGTGATTTGCAATTGCATTGGAGTGGGAACCCATCATAAGAACCACAACTTTAAACTCTGTCAATTCTTGAATTGCAATTGTCTGCATGAGTAAGCATCCTCTCCTAATAATAGCAGAAAACCTGTTTTCATTTGTAAATGCTTTTTCTTTTGATGGAAAAGTACTACTTATGTCCTTAAGAATTGTGAATACCCCTTGTAAATTCCACTTCCTCCAGTATTTAGTTATCTCAAGGCTACATTAATGGTCAAGAAGCTAAATAGTTTGGTGTAACAATGTATCCAGAAGAGGTTTTTGCATATCACAGATACTAAGAATGAATTAATGATAATAAGTATGTGGAATTCTTTTTTATTTTTATTTGTTTTATTTTTGGCACCAGGGATTGAACCCAAGGGGACTTAAACACTGAGCTACATCCTCAGTCCTTTTTTTAATTTTATTTTTTTTATTTTATTTGAGACAGAGGTTTAAGTTGCTTATGACTTCACTAAATTGCTGAGGCTAACTTTGGACTTGTAATATTCTTCCCCCAACTTTCTGAGATGCTGGGATTACAAGTGTGTGCCCAGGTTGGAATGTTTTTTAAATAAAAATTTCAATTGTTATCTATTTTATAAATTTTTACATTAATCTGTTGTCACCATTTAATTAAATGCAAGTACACATATTCCTATTTTTATGCTCCAAAGAACCATGCCTAAGATGTTCCTTTGGGAGTAATTTTGTAGGGTTTCCTAAGGAAACTATACTTGTAATATTTGTCTTCTGAAGTTTCTTAAGAAGAGATAGTTTAAAGTAAAAACAGCAAAGAAGCAATACTATTCTGAATGACTTGAGTAGCATGCTCTATAATTTTGTGGAACCTGATTTAGTATAAAAAGTTCCATTAATGGGACACACATAAAATTGCACAATACTGTAACTGTAAAATAAAAAGAAATGGGCCTTTGTTATTACTTAAGCAATAATTGAATGTCCTTTCTCACATTTGAAAATACTTTCATGTTCTCATGGAGCAGATAACTCTATAGTTAAGAATATGTGGGCTGGGGATGTGGCTCAAGCGCTAGTGTGCTCACCTGGCATGTGTGGGGCACTGGTTTCGATCCTCAGCACCACATAATAATAAAATAAAGATGTTTTGTCCACCAAAAACTAAAAAAAATAAATATTAAGAAATTTTCTCTCTCTCTTTAAAAAAATATGTTATATTCCTTTTCATTTATGCCAATTAAGATTCAATTCAAACGTCAGAAACTAGAGAAGAGCAGGGCAAGTTTGGTGCTTTCTTAGTGGGAGGAATGTAGGGTCCTCTTCTGTGGCAGTTCTATGTGTGGCTTCTATTTCAAGTTCATTCAATGTTTAAGACAGTCAGAGTAGCAGGAAGGAGAAATTGTAACTCAAAATGAGGAAATCAGCAAATACCAGTCATTTCAAGAAGAACATTCACAGAGGCTTCATCCACAGATTCATTCCCACCATTGCTCTGTGTGTGTGTCATTGTGGGAAACTTAGTCACAGAAAGCCTGTGAGAAGGTAGAAAATGCACCTTTTGATTGCCCAAACACTCAGCTAAAATCTATATAACTTCAGAAGAAGAAAGATTTCATGAATTTCTTTGGTAGAACTTACTTTTCTGTTAATATTTTCTCCAGGGATATTGATGATAGATTTGGCAATATAATCATAAAGATTATTAATTTATTCATTATTACCCCCACTTCAGTCATGAGCTACATCTTTTTAAAACAGCATTTCCCCCCTCAGTGCACAGCAAAGTGCATCAGTGTTGACAGATTTTCAAAGATCTAGTGAATTCAATTAAGTTTATTGTTAATTTTTAAATAGAAACAAATTTCAAATGAAAAATATTCCCAAAAGGTCTAACATAGTAAGTGGAAATTGAAACATTACTCCTTCCTATAACAAATAACTCTTCCTATTTTTAGTTGTTTTGATTGCTATCACTAACTTTCAGATAATATGCACATATGAGAGGAGGCATTTATCATTTAAAGCTAAGTTAATTTCACTATTACAACCAAGTTCTTTAAATCATATTTTAATCGTGTGTGTGTGTGTGTGTGTGTGTGTGTGTGTGTGTGATATGCCAGGAATTGAGCCCAGGGTTTTGTATATGGTAAGCAAGCACTGTACCACAGAGCTATACTCCCCAGCCCTAAACTTTACAGTATAGCCTGTTTACTAACACTGTAAATTTGGTTTCCCAGAGAGCAGTTTCTGCAATGGAGATTAGTATGTAGGAGGCTTATTGGTGGGTGTGGGTATTCAGACAGTCAAGGTCAAAGGAACAAGAGAAGGTGAAAAAGGAGGAATGGGGAGTAGGGGGAGTTAGGGTCCTAGAAAGTCTTGAAAGAAACCTACTTAGGATCTTTGGAGAGCTCTGCTACCTAACTGGTGGTTCAAGGTTTTTACATATACAGTGTATTTACAAGTTTGTATATATTTTTAGTTTTAACTGATAGTGATAAATTATGTGTTCAAATTAACTTTAAATATTTTTCAATTATGTGACAATTGAATGACTTTAAATATTATATTCAAAGAAAATTTAATAACAATGATGAAAAATAGTATGATGTATTATATTCTGCTTTTTTCACTTACAAAAACATATTAAAAATTGTATATTTAGAGAAAAATTATTTTTAATTTCTTGCATCCACAAATATAAGTTTATATTTTGCTCTAATTGTAAAAGAATTATAAAAAAATTGGAATGAATTCATGAAAGATATATTTTCAAATGTGAACATACAAAAAGTCAAAAACTAATAAAATACTAGGGATGAATTTAAGTTAAGGAGGGAACCACTTAAACATTCTTATTTAAAATTTCCTTGGTGATAAAATAAAAATGATAATATAGATAAAAAGCAGAAAATGAAGTAATATTACTAAGGAAAAGAAAAGAATAATGTTACAAAATAGTTTTCTGAGCGTTTGCTCATTCATTTACTTAACAACATTTCATTCCTTTTTAATATATGTAAGTTTATCCTTAAGTAGGAGCATACCACAGAAAAAATTAAAATACTGAATTGTAATTAGGAAATATGGCAAAGTGAAAAAAGAAATAACTGCCCAAAGAAAAAGGAAACAAGCGGATGTTCTCTTAATTAAAATAAAATGAAGCATTATGTGCCATTTGTCAATGATTAGAATAGTTGTTAATGCTACACCCAAAATTTTCTCATGGTCATAGAACTGTGAATTTTCTCAGCTAAGCAGTGGCATTCCAAAGTGAGAGATATGAAGTAGCAAAGCATTAGTAGGAAAACAATGAAATGGGTAAAGACAGAACAATAAAAATGTAGAAATCTGACTATTAAGGAAGGAATGATTTAATAAATCTTCAAATACATGAAAGGTTTTGAAGGAACATGCTGATCAATATTTTTCTTATATTGAAAATAGAACAAGTGCTACTTGACTTAAGTATGACAGATTTGAGTTGGCAAGTAGTAAAATACTATTGGACAGTGAGGAAGTTGCTGTGGATCGAAGGTCATGTAAATACAAATGGATTTTCTTTTCTGTGATTCTCTCTGCATTACCTGACTAATGATTGAATAACTGGGCAAAATGATCCATTTCTACAATATGATTTCTTTATATAAAATATGGATGTGTATGAAATATCATTTTGGAAAAACCCTCCCCCAAACTTTGAATGTTCCCACCATTTGACGCAGGTATCCCACTCCTCAGTATATACTCAAACAACTTAAAATTAGCATACTACAGTGATGCAGCCATATCAATGTTTACAGCAGCTCAATTCACAATAGCTAAGCTATGGCACCAACATAGACACCCTTAAGCAGATAAATGGATCAAGAAAATATGATATACATACATAATGAAATATATCTCAGCCACACACACACACACACACGCATGCACACACACACACACACACAACACACACACACAAAATGACTTTAAAGAGTTTTCCTGGCAAAATTGGAACTAATGACTATCATGCTTAGTGAGATAAGCCAGTCCCCAAAAAACCAAAGGTGCAAAGTTCTCTCTGATATGATGATGCTAACTCACAATAAATGGGGATAAGGGAAGGGAAATGAAGGGAATTTGGGAAAAATAGGAATAGGAAAAGCAGTAGAATGACTTGCACATAGTTTTCCTATGTTCATATATGAATATATTACTAGTGAAAGTCCACACCATATATAGCCACAAGAAAGGGATCCTAATTAGAATAAGTTATACTCCATACATGTTTAACATATCAAAATACACGTTATTATCATGTGTATCTAAAAAGAACAAATAAAGATAAAAAACCCTCCCACAATGTTAAAATTATTTTGTCATAGAAAGTTCATCTAAAATGGCTTGGAATGACAAGTCTTTTTAGTAGAATATGATTCTAAGTTTGTCATTTTTAAAAAAATTTGCAACATAAACAGAGCTATAAAGAGTCAGAAACAAAAGTGTAAAACAAAGGACAACGTCCCCTACTATGTATCTCAACAGTTAAATATATTAATAGTCCTTATAGCATCAATATAATTTATACTAGTGAGTTTCTGGCTTATTAAAAAAGTTAATTTTCTTCTACCAACTGAATTTTTTAAAATTGACTCTTTAAAAAGGTGAATTTCTTTTCTTGAAAAACATACAATTATTCTTAAAAAGGTAAGCTGTTTGTGACATAAGTTAACAACCTCTATCTTTCATGTTAGTTAGTTCAAAATGCTTGTTATTCTTTTAAATAACTACGAGATGTTCTGGAGTTTCCCTCACCCACAGAGAAAACAAAACATTTTCCTAAAGCTTTTTCACCTGCAACCAACTTATCTGGAAGAAGATTCTTTACATCACTCTATGATGTCTCCCCTACAGTGGCTGCCAACTTTGATTAAACTTCCTAAAATCAGGATATCCCAGAGCAGTCTTCTGTAGCTATGAGTTTCAATACTGAAAATGGCAGGATGAAGATTACCATTATTCATCTAACTTAGGTAATTAAATTTTACCTCACAGAAAGAAAATATATCTTTCGGTCAAAGGTCACTGAGAGTATATTAGGCTGGATGTATGTAAAAGAGAAAAAAAGAATTTTTTTTGAAGGCTTGTAGTTTATTTTAAACTCAATCACCAGAACTGAATTACAAGAACTTTTTAAAGTTAGAAGTCTATAAATTGAATCACTGAAATATCTACATATCATAATTGCATGGAGCATATTTTTCAGACTGTGTGCCAAATGAAAAATCATTTTGTTTATCATCCTCAAGCTAAGTTTTGTTTTCTTTTGTTTTGTTTCCTTTTTGGTTAGGATATTCTCATAAACTTCCCATTCCGACTTAAAGAGCTTTCATGAGATTTAGGCTTTAGGCATGATCAATGATGTTTAAAGAGAGTGGGTTTTAGCTTTCCTTGATAATTAGTTCCAAAAAAAGCAATGACTAATTCTATCAGCTTTCTGAATAGGGTGTAAACCTTGATACTATCAGGTTATTTTGTCTGCTGAAACAACTAGATTCTTTGCTTAGAGAAAGAAAAGCAAAGAATCTACTTTCAGTCTACTATTTAGTGGCATTCATACATCTTCTGTTTCCTATCTATAAACACAAGCATGCATAACAAAGTTCAGTTTTAAGTTTAAACCCTCCCTACGATGCTACTGATCCTCTTTGAAATCCAAAGACCTGAAAGGGCATGTGAGAACAGTAGTGTTTAGCACTAAAAAGGTCAAAAAGGGCAAAATAATAATAATTTTTAGAGTATGAGAGTAGAATCAAGAAGGTAAATGCCCACACAGGTTTACCTTGGTACCGCCTGCATACAGCATGTTGCTGAAAGTCAGGGTCTTTTCTACCTACGACTAAGACAGAGGGCAGGAATGCAACAGCATGGGATGAGCTTTGGAATGCCTAGCTCAGGCTGGGTGGCAGTGTCATAGATGGATTTGTATGTGATCTTTTGTGAAGCTGCACACTTCTGATTTATTTACAAGAAGATAATTTTTAATACATAACATCCTTTGATAAAAAGTTTATTAAATACTAATAACATTAGAAAATTTTGTGATTTATATGCTAGAGAATTATGAAGACTAGTAGAGTAACATCTGTGCATATCTGAGAAAAATATCTCTTTTAATTATTTGGAATGCAAAATACAATAATTGGATTCATACACTATCAGCGAATTTCGACTAAGAAAGTTTGATAATATATTTGTGAACAAACAGAAATTCAAAGTTTTAAATTTAAAGAATGGCTACATCTCACTGGGTGCTTGATTATAGGTGTTATTTTCTAAACACATTTTCATGTAACAAGAACTTTGGAAAATGCATAATTGTTTCATATGAAACTTTTTGATCATTTTTGTTTCAGAGTATTGCACTGTTTTAATATATTGATTTATCCATTTTTCAATTAACATATATTTGAGGTGTTTCTAATTTTTTTCTGCTATGAAAAATGCTTCTAGGAATGTTTTGGTACATTTTAGTCTTTTGTTTCACATATACATGAAATTGTATATGACTGTGTGAAACAGCAATTTAGAAACTTATCTTGATTAAACATTAGAGTATTCAATAATTCTAGAATCCAGTTTCCTGGGAAACAGAATTATAGTTCAAGTAATAAGAATCATATGAAAGCCACACGTGAGAATATACTGTTTCCTGTTTCTGAGAGCAAATTATGCATCTTGAATCATGGTGTCTATACATGAGCTATGAATATTAAATAATTTTAACCATTATTCATTTCTGTGGAATGGATGTAACCCTCTTAATTATCCAGTGATGGAGTTCATACAGCATTAGCTGCCTGGTAATGTACTCAATTGTCTCTCTTCTATACCTTATTCTCTCTCATATCCCGAGCTTTAGACTTCATTAATATTCACATTTAAATGAAATTATTAATTTATTATCATCTTTGGTTTTAAGGGTATAAATTTTTGCATCAAATTATAATGCCAGTTGTCAAAAAATAAAATATTATACAAAAAATTTCAAATCTACCAGTACTGTTTATAAATTCTTATGGTCCTAAGTGTGCTGACCTTGGTATTGTCCAAATTAACTTCTGCATGATATTACGTTTATATCACTTAATAAAATCATATTTGTGATTTAGTTTTATGTGTAGATAGTCTCTCAGTGAATAAAACAAGGTACAATCAGATTGCTTTTTTTGTACTACCCTACAGCAATGCCTGTAATAACAATGTTTCATAGTATTCATTTTACCATGACAAATATTTTAGGAGTTTATTTCAGACTGGTTTATTTTGATATGCCATTGTGGAAGAAATAATCTTTTTTTTCTATCTTTGTTTAAAGCATTTTTCACTGCTGCTATTAACTCTTACCAGTTACTAACCTTAATAGGTTATTTTATTACAATAAAAATGTCCATGCCAAGTGAAGAGTTCTACTCATGATAAATGCATTATTACTTCAGGAATAGTCTCACTTAACTGAAATATTCAAATAGGAAGGTCAGGGAGAGGTGCTACATGGCATGGCTGCTGCAGAGCTGTTTTTATTGGTGAGTGTTACCCATAAAATCTTACAAGCATAATAAAAATGTGAAAAAATAAGAGTACATGAAACCAAAATAAAGCTAAATATTTTAAATGTTCACATAAAAAGAATTTCACTGATATTACAAAAGAAAAATGAGTGAAATTAAGTCTACCTGGCATGATTAAGTGTGTTTCTTAGAGGGCATGAAAATTGTTTTAAATGTTACAGAGATTTCTTTGGTGGTGATTGCTAAAAATAAAGACTTAAAGACCAAAAAAATTTTTAAATACAGAAGTTCACAGAGAAAGCAACACATAAAATATTCAACTATAATACAAATGCACATTTTTAAATATGTGCAACCAACAATCTAAATCTCTCTACAAGTTTGATATGAATAAGAACACCATGGTACCATGGTTGAGTAGCTAACCTTCTTCTATCCAGTTCTGAAAAAAGAGAGAAAATAGGTTTTCTACTGTATTGTAATGTCATAGAAACTATTTTTTTTAGAGAGAGAGAGAGAGAGAGAGAGAGAGAGAGAGAGAGAGAGAGAATTTTTTAATATTTATTTTTTAGTTCTTGGCAGACATAACATCTTTGTTTTTATGTGGTGCTGAGGATTAAACCTGGCTGGGCCGCACACATGCCAGGCGAGTGCGCTACCGCTTAAGACACATCCTCAGCCCAGAGAAACTATTTTTTTAAAATAGTTTTTTAGTTGTCAATTAACCTTTATTTTATTTATTTATATGCAGTACTGAGAATCAAACCCAGTGTCTCACATATGCTTAGCAAGCACTCCACCATTAAGCTACTGCCCCAGCCATGACATAGAAAATTAATGCTAAAAAGACACTGTAATAAACTTAGTGCACATGAAAGAAAATTCTGGAATTCTTCCCTCTTTCTCTTTTCCTCCAGAGAGTATGATAATTATCTTCAAAAAAATATATTTAATGTCCAAGCACGTATTCATAATGTTTCTAGTGGTTTCTTTATTTCTGTGGCTCTCAAATTTCAGTGCATATAAAAATTAATATACAAAATTGTTACATGTATCATGTTTATTGTACTTTGCAATTTAATTTCTGATTATTTTTGTGACCATTTTTTCAAGAGTAATTTTAACAATATGCAGATTTTATAATTTTTTTTCACTTCATCATAGATTTGAGACATTAACATCCACCTAACATGCCTCTCCTCAAGTAGAAGTGATGATATTACTTAGCTGTATTAGAGTAAGATAAAATGATAAAACCATCCCTGTAATCAGTAATTTTAAATTTGGGAGATGTTTAAAACTCCACTTTGGGCTAAACTTTTAATTCTTCTGGTTAATAAAAAATAATATACTTTATAGCGGCAGAAACAGAACCCACACTTTCTGAAAAAAAATTACTACATTTTTAAAGAAATTCAATTTCACTTACAAGCTAAAAACTTTGTGTACAACTTTTCATGTTAAAAGATGCATTTTATAATTAGCAACCTTTACGTTTCTATTTTTTGTACCTATGCAAAACTTCTTATTCTAACTAAAATTATGACTTTTATGTATTATTTATACATTGTTGGAGATTCTTAGAACAGATCAAGGATAAATTGATCTATGGTTTGGTTAAAATGTTAAAATGTATGGGACGATGACAGAAATCCTTTACAAATCTCAATCTACACAAATAAATCAATCAGAAATATGTATACATTTATCCTAAACTTTAAAACTTGTCTCAATCTGACCCCATACATTAAAAACATACTTTTTCACCATCTCAACACAGTTACATCTTAAGTCAGACTGGCCACGCCTCTTTGGAAGGAAATTGTTTCTTATACATCCATACCTTTACTATGGCTTCTGTCTCTGTGGTCCCTTCCCTCTTCCATTTAACCAGACCTATTCAAAAAGTCCAGTCATTTGGCATTCAATGTCACAGTGATTTGTTTACTCTGTTACACCTACTGTCAGCAGTTGTGCCTCATCTTTGACCTGAAACATGAATTCCATACTTGGACAACTATTTGTGACTAAGCTGATTCTGACAAACTCCATTGTGCCTCCCTGAGAATATGACTTATTTAGCACGCACTGCCTGCTTAACAGAGGTTAGAGAAAAAATATGTTTTAAATTAATTTAAAAAAAAAAAATTCTCTGATCCCCTGCCCCACACCCCTGCATCAATGCAGTTAATAAGAATTCTTGCAAATGTTATCATTTTATCATTAACTGGCATGTTGCCTCGTCTTAAGCAATGAATGCTTAGGTTATTCCAGATTCATCAGTTGTGTCCCCAGTTTTTCTTGGTGTCTCATCTTGATACTTTCAAACAACGTAAAGATGGGATCACACCAATGTCACCCTTGAAAGTCTTCAGAGATGGTAATGACTCAGGGTGAAGAACAAAATCTACTTCTGTCTGTTCGATAATTACCTTCCCCCAGTAACTGTGAGAACAGAACAAAACTCTTTATAATCTCTCATCTATTTTACAACTGCCCTTATGCCTTCAGAATTAATTTTCCAAAATTTAATGATTGCTTATGAGGTGCTAGGTCTGTTCTAGGGGATAAGGGTTGTGCTGTGAACAAACCAGATAAAGTCTTCCCTGTCATGGCTGAGACAGTGTCGTGATGGAAGGAAGGAGTGGAAAGTGGCAAAAATGAGATCAGCAAAATCTCCACTGGTCAGATCATGGGGCTTCATTGGAGATGACAAGACGGTTTCTCTTCAGTGTGTGATGGAGTGCCACAGGGAGGTTTTGAGTAGAAGATTTACATGATCTGCCTAGGTCTGAAAAGTTTTATTGGGATGTTTCATGTCTCTGAGGGGTTTCTTCTATTATTGATTTACTTTCAAAAAGTTGTATAGAAGTAGGCATGTGTCATCTAGTAAGGACACAGAGCTAATCTCATTTGGATGTTGGTGACGCGACCACAAGTCTAACACATAGCAGTGTCTAAATTTGTCACTATGCCTTCAGGTTATCTGTAATCCATGCCCACTGAAATGACCTTTTAATATTCTTTAGTGATTCTTTTCTGTTTTCTTGTGAATATTCAGAAATTTTAGGGAAATGTAAAAGCCATTAATCTCATTTCTTCTAACTGTCCTTTTGATATCATATTCCAAACACACAAGCTCCTGGTCATCCTCAGTGCCTGAGTTCTTCCTAATTCGGTAATCAGCCATTTCTCTGCTGGGATTACTTTCTTACGCTCCTGTTTTCTCTTGCTAAACATTAACTCTTTGGTGTCAAATCCTCTGAGAAGACCCCCTGTTCTTTCTAGGGTGTTGTTTTGAAGTGAGACCATGGCATCTACTCCTCACCCCTGAAAAGGAATCTATTGCCTTGTGTCATAATTATCTTTTATTCTCTTTCTTCCTACTAAGTCATTTTCTTTGTGAAATCAGAAGCTTTTTCTTTAAATCTTCAGCAATTTGTTAAGTCCTGGACCAATATTTAGTAACAGAAATTTCCATTTTCGTTCAATTCATAACATGTTTTTATGGGGTTGTTATATAAGATTTTTTTTTTCAGTAGGGCTACAAGGGAGAGTAACTCTAGAAGAGATAAAAGCTAACCTGATTAACAAGAGTTTGGGGATGGAGATAATTTATATATATATATAATGTTATGTTATATGTATAAATTCCTGATAATACACTCTGTATTTCAAAAAAAACCTGAAGAAAGGATTTTGAACTTCTTTACTACAAGAAATAGTAAATGTTTAAGATGATGGATATGTGGACCCCAACATTACATGATGTATACATGTAATGAAACATCCTGGTACTCCTGTAAATATGTACAATTTTTATGTCTCAATTTAAAAGATAAATGTTTTTGATATTGTAACAACTATGAACACATGTGTCTTTTTTTCTGGATTGATCTAGGTTTTACCCTTTCTATTAAAATTCACCTTCCATATAATACCAGCTCATTTGCCTTCTAAAGCAGAAAGTTCTTTCCTTTGATGAAAACCTTTGGTGACTCCATATAAACTACTGCTTAATGTGCAAATTTCTCTTCTTTCAGTCTTTTACATTAGGGTCCTTATCTGTGATAGTAAAGAAAAATAAATTACCCCGTAAAACTCACCATCTGAATTGCTCCTTCCTAAGGGAGAAACAACATAACTCACTTGGGCTTATACTCTGTGTTAAGGAATATACGAAGGTGGGGTTTGTGGTATGAGGTATTTTAAATCTTTAAGACACAGCCCAGAAGTGAAAAGTGAGGTAAACTGAAGTAAACTGTGTTGCATAACACAGTAATAAGATATTTTAGCTTATTCAGGCAAGTAGAAAGGATGAGAAGATCTTGGAGTTAGTGAGGATAGGAGAATCTGAGCAAAATACCAAGAAGATATTTTTTCATGTCCCAGGGTATAGAAGAGACTGATGCATTCCTTATGTAGAGAGAAAAAGCTCCTGCATTTCAGTTAAGCACCATGTGCCCTGGTTACAGCTCCATTCCCAGCCAGATGTCTCCAGGACATGATTTCAAAGAGTTATTCAGTTTGATTTATCCATGTAAGAAAGACCTCCCTTTCTCTTATGTTTCTCATTCCCTCTTACCATTTTGCTGAGGCATGGTGGGAACTAGAAACCAGCCTTTGAGCAGGATAAGTGACCACGCCAGCCCTATCCCATTAATCTCTATATAATTTGCTAAATTGAAATAAATACTTAGTTTTTATTGAGTCATTAAATACTTAGTTCATTTTACATCAGCTGCTTAGTCTATAACCAGCAAAGATGGCTAATGTCTAATTTTAAATTCTTTCTCATCCTTTACTGCAGTTTATTCTTCTTGTTAATCCAACACTTCAGTAAAATCCTCCTACAGTTTTATTTTTACCTAGGTGACTGGCATGTACCCCATAAAGGGACAAATTGGAAAAGAACTGAAGTTGCAGAAATTAAGGAGGCAGTGGAAAGCAGAAAATCTGACTCAGAAGTGAGGAGGAGAAACATAAGTTCTCTTAAAATCCCCAGAGAAATGAGTGTTTTTTTGACACTTGCATGAGTAGCTTTATTTAAAGCCTAAAGACAAGCTATCATAGCAGACACAAGGATTTGAGCTCCTCACATAAGTGACTCTTGGGTTACATTACTTTTCCATCCTCATCTCTGTTGATCCTTCCTTAATGAACTCTTTGCTCTATTGAAAATAATTATAGTCCCTGGCTTCAGAACAGGCCTCACTCTAAGTAGATTATTTTCTTAAAGCTTCTCCCTACTCAATCATCACATATCTCCTTGCTTCCCCATGATATTCATTACTATTCCTCTCTTCCAGCAGTTTGTTGTCTACAAAGTCTAAAGAAAAATCTTGCTTATAAATATCAAAACCACAGAGGCTATTTTAAAGAAATTTATTAATAATATCCATTGCCTTTCATTTTTCTGTGACACCAAGTATTTATCATAAAACTTTATCTTGACTTTAGCCATGTAAAACTGGCATGGTGTTTCATGTTCATAAATATCTGGAGGTATTTTAGGTTTAAAATATTTCTGGCACATAAATTTAGTAATCTGGAGCTAGAGTGTAGCTCATGGTAGAACATTTGTCTAGCATGTGCAAGGCCATGGGTTGGATTCCAGCACTGGAAAGGATAAAAAGGTAGTAGTCTAAACTTTAAGTGATTCTGGAAAAATTATTAACTCAGATAATAGACCATGAATCTTTACTAGAAAAGCTAATTAGCTGTTATCAAGTACATATTTGTATGTATGGGTAAAAATAGCTAAAACTAAGTTTCTGCTGACCATTATATAATTCACTGAATGTACTCAGAAAAGAATAAAGAATTGGATCAGAGACTTATGTTTTGAATTTTTCTTATATATATATATATATATATATATATATATATATATATATATATATATACACTCTCTCTCTCTCTCTATATATATATATATATATATATATATATATATATATATATATATATATATATTCACATTACAAACCTGGTTTGAGTGTTGTCCTACTAATAACCGTGGACATCCTGATTCATTTGCTAAGCTTTTAAAAGATATCTAACATACACCGTGTATTCACATTCTAGAGCTTTTACTTTCCTCCAAAATAGCGTTCAATATGTTTTCCAAAACTAAAGTTCAAAAAACTCAATTGAAAATAAAGTTTTCTGTCTGAATGCCTATGTCACTTTTTGCTGTATAAGCCCTTCTCATACGAAAAAGGAGAAAAGGAGAGAAGGTACACTCCATTCCCAGTGTGAAGGTGTTTGGGAGTGGGACCTTCTGGAGATAAAAACCTCAAGACTTTGATTAGTGATGTTATAAGAGAGGACTAAGGAGATTCCTCTTTGCTTCTCCACCTCAGAACACAGTGACCAGAAGACCAGCTATGAACCAGAAATCAGCTGTCATCAGATACTGAATTTATCATTGCCTTTATTCTTAGTTTCCAGAATTCTGAGAAATAAGTTTCTTTTACTTATTAGTTACCTAGTGTATGATACTATTGTTAGAGCAGTCAAATGGACAAAGACAGTCTTCTCACCATAAACGCAAATTTTAAAAACTATACATATTATATCATTTTCACATTCTCTATAAAGGAATAGATATTCATCACATCCAAAAGTGGTGGTAGTTGGAAATAGTGGGTAAGGCATTGTCAAATTATTATCTCATTGTAATACAAGGACTGTGAGAAAACTGGCAATACCACTCAAAACTAAACCTATTCCTCTGAAAATAATGAAGTAAAATTGCAATGCAAGTATTAACCAAAGGCATGTGTAGTTTGTCTTAGGTTAATACAGCTATTGGTTTTATTTTCAAAATTAACCAACGTATATTGGTGGGACACACATAGGGTGGATATTCCATTATGGAAGAAAATCTAGGGCAAGAGGAACAGTGTCAGGTCTTGAGCAAGTCCAAAACTTAACAAAGTAAACTCTGTAAGACTTTAAGCCTTTATGATAAATCTCTCTGGCTTCATGTCCAGATTTCTGAGCCCAATGCAGGGAAGTCCAGCCTTGAAGTTACTAAAATAGTGATCCTGCCCTCACAGCTCTTCCAGGTGGGGGTCAAGCTCTGAGAAATCCAGGTTGGCCCACGTTCATGGGTTTAGGTTGATGTTCTTTGGCCTCTTGAAAACAACACATTGCCATTATTTTCCCTCTTGAAATGGAAGAGGCAGCTCTAATGATCTCTGGTTTTCCTGGAAGTCATTCTCTTCTAAATGAGATAAAGGTTTTTTTGTTTATTTGTTTTGTTTTTTTAAGAGACAGAGAGAAGAGAGAGAGAGAGAATTTTTTAATAATTATTTTTCAGTTTTAGGTGAACACAGCATCTTTATTTTATTTTTATGTGGTACTGAAGATCGAACCCAGCGCCCCATGCATGCCAGGCGAGCGCGTTACTGTTTGAGCCACATCCTCAGCCCTCTCTTCTGATCTTGAAAAATAGAACACATTTGCTCTATGGACCCATCCTGTGAAATGTGACAACTATCCTTTATGCCATTTTGTCTCCTTTTTCTTTAGTTTAAGCTGATTCTGTCTGTTTCTTACATAGTCATATTCTAAACAGTTGCTTTCTCACACTCACAGTGTTCTCTCATGTTTTTCATGATTTCTTTCTTTTATCTTTTTGAAGAATTGGTAGGCTAAGAATTTTCCAGTCCTTTAACTTCTAGTTTTTTTTTCTTTTTGCTTAATAATTCCATGTTCAAATCATTTCTCTTTTTTTTTTTTCATTTTACTATAAAGATAAATGGAACCATTCTTCAATAATACAGTTGGAAATCTCCTCAGCTAAACACTTTCCTTGTTTAGAAGTTCTACCTTCCATAAACAATAAAACTGGAACACAGAGGTAGGGGTGTAGCACCTTGGTAGAGAGTTTGCTTAGTATATGTAAGGCCCTAAGTGGGGTTTCCAGCCCTGTAAACAAACAAAACAGATAAAAAAACAAACAAAATTCATCAAAGTTCTTCTTTCATCCTTTTAAAGGCTTTCTCTCCAAATAAAATTACTGAGAATAGATTTTATTATATGAATTTTGGAAGAACACAAATATCCAGTCCTTAGTAAACCCATAAATTGAAACTAATGACAAGTAAAATCTTAACTTTTTAAATTAAGAATTCTTACTCATTTGAATTTTTCTCAAGTGAATCTCTTGACTTTATAAAATGATCTGTATGTTGTTATCACTATAGACATAAATAGGCAATGTATAAAGAGAAATTTTACTTACTTCACTAAATAAGATTTCTGATTTTAACAGGATATGCATAGTTAGAGTCAATAAATTATTTGATCAACATAGCTACATTTTCTTCTTCAAAGACACAAGGTTATAAAGACACCAATAAATATATACTGTTTAGTTATTTCTTAATCTGATTTGTTAAACCTTTTTTTTTCACTGAATTCATTATGATGACCTTTCTGCCTCTGTTTAAATATCTCTTGTCTTAGGATTGGATAAAAGATGCTTCAAATTTAGAGTGCATATACACTACAAATTATCTAGATAATTCTGATTTATGCCTGTTGTTTCATAATAATTATTAATAGCAAACTTCTATCATTTCACTTTTCAAAGTTTACTGATCTATGTATTGTGTTACCTATTCACCTAAATTGCTCTAGAATCCATTCACTGCCCCAAAATGTTCCAAATTTCACAAATCAAACAGAACAAGACCAATTGTTTCCACAGCACAAGTTTGTGTCACTGGGAGTTTCTGTATAATGAATGAACTCTCACTTCCCTTTGTACACATAAACCTCACATGCCTGCAGGGAAATTATGTTCTCTCTACAAGGATCACATATTTCTATCTATTAATTATCTGTAGCAACAGATCTTCTTGTTTGTTTATTTTTCCTTGAGCTCTGGAATGATTCTCCAACCCTAAGTGGACATAGTTATATAAATCATTACTTCTATTGCTTTTCCTGGGAAGCAATCTGTAGCTATCAGCCATCTCTCTCCATGAAAGTTTAGTTCCTTTACCATTTAGAAGTGCTCACAGCCCCCTTATGGACATTGTGTTCCTGATTTATTGGTGGGTCATGTTGAAGAAATAAAATGTAACTTTAGTACTCATCTAAAATATTTTATATAGATCTCTTAATGTCTTTATGACCTCCTAAGAACTCTGCCACAGCACTAAAGGGTAAATAAGAAAAATGCTGTTTTTTTTTCACATTTCAAAGCTTCCAATTTGAGTCTTTGGTGGTGTGTTACTCAGCTTTGTATCACCATGACTAACTCCTGAATAAAAAAAAATGAAAGAGGGAAAAAATATCTTTGCTACTAGTTTCAGAGGTTTTTGGTCCTTGGTTGACTGGATCCAATAATTTGGTACTGAGGTGAGGCAGAATATCAGGGCAGAGGGATATGGTGAAAAAAAGATGTTGACTTCATGACAGCAGGAAGCAGAGGGAGGGACAGAGAAAGGGAGTCAAAGTCAAGCAATGCCTTTCCAAGGAATGCCCCAGTGACATACTTCCTCCAACCACTATCTAAAGTTTCCATCTCCTACTAATATTCATCAGATTATTTACTCATCAATGGATTTATTCACTGATGAAGGTGGAGTCCTCATGATTCACTCATTCTCAAAAAACCCATCTCTGAACAACTATTGATTGGGAAGCAGATCTTTACCACATGAGTATTGGGAGATTATTCCAGGAAAAAAAACAGTATTCACATTACTAAGGTATTCAGATATTACTAAAATAATTTTATTACTCATCCTTTCATAAAGTTCCTGGGAAATGATATAAAAATGCTACAATTTCTGGTTTTTTTTTTGACATTTGGTAAATTAAAATTTTTTTGGAGAATTTATAGCCTCACAGACAAACTTGGATGTGCCTGTTTACACAAACTCTATTTTATTTTATTCTTTTTTCATGAAAGCAATTGTTATATGTTATATAATATTTTCACAGCCTTGATAGGAAATTAGGATAGATAGCAAAGAGAGTAGTGACATTATTATCCCATTTTATTAATGATGGTATCCATGACATTTTGCAGGAAGAAGTCTGTTAATAGAGCTCATTTTTAAACACAAAATTTATTTTAATAACGAAGTAAAAGTACAAAAGAAACATGAATTTAACAAAATAATTATTTATATAAAATTGAATCAAAATCTAAGAAAATTTATTTCAGTGAAAATATCTAGAAAGAGAAGGTGGTGGTTAAGAGTATTTAAAAGAGAAAAATCTCATCAAAAGCATTTAGAGCATTTTTGGTGTTTAAATCAGGATAAAAGCATGGTGTGGATTCATAGGAGATGGAATCCAATGAGCACTTGATTCTCAAAGGGTATTTCAACATTTCCATTTGAACCAACACAGGCTAATCCTTTTATTCTTGTACTCTACTGATGTTCTTGATAAAGCAGAAGTCTTTATTTCATTGGAAAAATCAAGAGTTAATGCCAAGGAAATTGATTATATGCTGGAAATCTCCCTGCTGGAATCTATACATGCTTTAAGGAAAATATAAACGGGTAAATTGTGGGACCCACCTCAGACATCAAATGAAAAATTCAGAATAAGTTCTATAGTATCACAAAGAACAGTTGTTCAGCATCTTGAAATTGATTTCAAAATCAATTCAAAACATATTCATATCTTGCTGCAACTTTTATTTATTTTTCTTGGAGAAATTTGCTGATTTATTGTAAAATAATAAAACATCAAAAATAAATTCAGTCATGAAAATTCAAAGTCCTAAAGACAAAAAAATTTAGACTTCAAACAAAAGAAAGTAGGTAAAATAAACCCAGGAAAATATCAAGAATATAGAAATTCTCATTTGCAATATAACAAGTAAATTTATTTTTGAACTTTTATTCCCTGCATTTATCTGAGCATGATAAGACCAGTGACATTAAAAAAAAAGGCTGAACAGAAAGACATCTTATGACTTCAACTGCAAGAAAGCAATGAAACATTTCTAAATAAATTTGTTCTGTTTCATTTTACCTTAACCTGACAATTTTTGTTTAGTCTTTGAAATTGTGAGGAAAACAAAATACCTACTTAAATGAAAGAATAGAGTATTTCCTTCCATCTAATTCCATTGAATTAATAATCTCATATTATATAGAAATAATGTGATAAAATAACCTAACGTTGTGTGAAGTAATTATCCTAATTATAATACAGGACACTTAGTTGAAATCCAAATAATTCTTGATTTAGCATGTTTTATTTCTGTAAAATGTATAATATGATACTGACTAAAATGTTATTTGAAATGTGTATCAAGATTTAAAAAAATATATATGACTTTCTACTAAATTAGAAAATGTATGGACCCGGTAGAATTTAACCATAAGTTAATTAATGGCGTGCTTGTTAAAAACATATTGCATAACAAGCTCTTTTCTAAGTGCTTTCAAAAATATTGATCTTTAGTATTCATAACTCTGGGCATAGATAAGGTTTAGGTGTAAATACAGAGGCCCAGAAAAGAAGTGGCATTATAAAGATTACATATCTCTCAGATGAGGGAGCTGCAAATCAAAAAAACAAAAACAAAAACAAAACTTATGTTTTCAGGTCCATCATATGTTCCAATGGAATCGTGACCCTGTCACTTCACTACTACCCACCACAGTCACAGGCACTTGACACAATTTTTCAGGACCATGTAACCAATGTCGTTTTATATAAATATACATTTCCACCATATTATACACTTATAAAAAATTCAGTGAACTACTTATTTGATTTGATCAGCTTAATATATGGAGAACACAAAAATATAAATTTTAATTTCAATCATTTTGTGTTCATTATTGAATACTGAGTATAATAAAAAGGTCAATAAATATTAATTACCCCATACTATACACCAAGCATATTTTAAGCATCTGTACATTTTCTGTACATTAGAAGACGTTACTTGCACAATATTTTATAATGACTTCTGTATTTACATCTATGATTTCTGTCTGTATGATAAAAGGCAAACACCTTTAAGTACTTCTAAATATACTACTTTTTTCATGTCATTCAATATGTCATACTAAAATACAATTGAAGATGAATCCATCTAGTCTCTGAGATCCTCAAGGATAGAATTTGGACCTTTTATTCATAATGGGATCTCCATACTTCATACTGAAATAAATCTGTGTTAAATATACAAATAAACTATTAACTTCCTGCGACTAAGAATTTAATGTGACTGATATTCTGAAGTTAAATGAAGTCTGACTGTTGCTGGTTGTAGAATCTAAATGAGACCAAGGTATTTTATTCTTGCTAGTCATTTATCACCAAAATTCATGATTTCTCTTTTCCAAATAAAAAGTTATGAGTGTAAATTGACCAAGACATTTTCTTTGCTGGTCCTATTATTTTTATTGCTTCTGTTCAAAATTTTCCTCCACCACATCAGAAGTAGACACCTGTTAAACTCTTAACTTATGTATTTGAAATATTGTTATTTATTCTCTGCATATTGTGGTAAATATTTTAGTTAGAAACATGGAATTATGAAGGTCTTGACTATCTTACCCAAAATTTTTCATTTGCTGCATCATGGTCAGATTCTTACATAAGTGTTTGGGTTAAAAAATAAATGCCTATTCTATTAGGGAACTTTTGAAGTCTGACTGGAAACTTAAGGATGAAAAAATAATCTGGGCATTGTGGTGCACTCATGAAATCACTGAGACTTTCAATGCTGAGACAAGAGGATCATAATTTCTAGACCAACATAGACAATTTAGCAAGATCCTTTGTCAAAATAAAGACAAAGATTTTTTATTATTATTTATTATTAAAGATTTATTATTATCATTATTATTATCACATTATTTCTCCTCCTCCTCCTCCTTCTTCTTCTTCTCCTTCTCCTTCTCCTTCATTTAAAATAATTTTTTTAGCACTGGGGATAGAACCCAAGATCTTGCACATGCTATGTAAATGCTCTACCACTAAGCCATTCCAAGACTTATATTATTTATTTTTATCTATTCAAATGCTTAATGGCTGGAAATGTTGCTGTTTCTAAAATTAATCCTCAGAGAAGTCAGGTGTATAATAACAATATAGAAGGCATATAATGTTCAAGATTTTTAAACAAAAACCAAGAAGATTATCATAATTTTCTGATCATGAAATTTGAGACCAGTATAAACCTGTATTACATCTCTATACCTGCATTGTCTAGGATGAAATTGGAGAGGTTCTTTTTTTTTGGTTTAGTTTCTCCTCTATTATACAGGGAAATTCAATATATTCAGTTAGCATAATATAATTATCTACGTATAAAATTGTCAAAGCATAAGTCAAACTTATAGATAAAAATGTTTGAGTTGTTTTTTTTCTGAAACAGCAATATCATTGTAATTCAAATTAAGGTATGAAAATGACATTTTAAAATATTAACAAATTATTTTATTTGATTTTTATACTATGAAGAAAAGAAAAAGAAAGGAATGAACATGCAGTAAAATTGTATATTAAAATTATCTCACTTTCTGCCACAAAATGCCAGATAAAACATGAAGATCATTTATTTTCCAACTACAATTTTATGAGTCTAATGAAACACTTTCTTACTAAACAAATCTGTTTGGACTCAGAAAAATTAATCAGAGAAAAATTTAGAGATTATATTTTTTGAGAGTAATCATTTTATTTGTGTAATAGATATCTCAAATATATTTTATTTGTTTTCTAAAAAATAAACTCCTTTCTGAAAAACTTCATTTCATAATTACAGCTTTATTGTATGTGTTTTGATATGGAATGATGCAATTTGATTTTAGTGATTTCAAGTCAATGCAAAATAATTTCACACAGATGTATTGATATTGATGAAATAAATCTCTAAAACTGAAAAAAAATCAGTAAAGTTTCCTTCACGGAGTCATCTTTGCTTAATTAGATTTTGAATGTCTGTTGAACATGTTATAAAGTTTCAGTGTGGAATATGCAGGCATACTAACAAGTTATAAAAATATTTGCTTTGGCAGAGAAGTTTTAATTTCTTGAGTGTCCCTTGGTCAGCGTACACAATATGTGTTTAAAAACTTTGTTGGCTCAAATCTAAAAATTATTCACTATTTCTTATTCGTAGAAAATCCATTTGAAGACCAAGATTCCCTCCATCTTGACACACACGCACGCGTGCGCGCGCACACACACACACACACACACACACACACACATTATTCCAGGGATTAAATTCAAGGGGATTCCATCACTATGCCACATGCTCAGTGAGACATGGTCTCACTGAGTTGCTTAGTGCCTTGCTTTTGCTGAGGCTGTCTTTGAACTCTTGATACTCCTGCCTCAGCCTCTAGAGGCTGGGATTACAAGAACACACCTGTAATTTCAGCACTCCATTTAACTAAAGTTAGTTTCAGAAAGCAATGTGTTATTCCAAAAAGTAAACTTTCATCCCACCCACCTGTATAATATATTTATTTCCACAACTATATAAATATAGTTATGTACCATATGCATGATAATGTTACAAAAATTTCATCAAGTAAATTTTTACTCTCCCCCTTGAAATTCTCTATATGATGAGATCATCACATTATTTCACTTTTCATCATTAATAAGGAAGTAAAAATAACTGAGCAGTGATACCTACTTTGAAAAAAATTAAGTATAACTGTAATTTACTCAAAAAGTTAGATGAAATTAAATATTTATAGAATATTATTATTATTGACTACATTTCATTCAAATTACTGAAAAAAAACATGCTCAATTTATCAGAATATTAGGTTAAAATGATTATCTTAACAATTTGTACTTCTAGTAAGGTAAAGAAAATTAAAATATTTTTATTGTATTTGTATCACTAAAAAATGCAAAATTTGAGTATTGACATAGATTTTACTTTCTGAAAGTAATAAAATTTCAAAAAATATCACGATGGTGAGAA
This sequence comes from Callospermophilus lateralis, assembly GCF_048772815.1. NCBI lineage: Eukaryota > Metazoa > Chordata > Mammalia > Rodentia > Sciuridae > Callospermophilus > Callospermophilus lateralis. The sequence goes on along the minus strand of NW_027515935.1, from coordinate 4,606,383 downwards.
ATTATTGAGTTCCATCTATTATGCATGTTCCAGCTAAGTGGTTTAAGAATCGTTATTAACAATTGATCATTTATCTAGTAAGTATTATGTACAAATACACTAGTGAATCTTTGTCCTTGACAAACTACTGAATTTCTCAGTTCCTAAGCTCCCCTATAAATGTGGGTAATTTTAGTAATGTAAGGATTGCATTTTTAAATACAGATTAGTGCCTTTAAAAAGTGCTGTATACTTAGGAACCATTCAATAACTTCTACTTGTTTCTTTTAAAAAAATACAATTCTAGACTTTTTGCATTTCCTTAATTATTTTACAGAATAAAAGGGCTCTAAGGGAATGTCAGTATTCTTCAGTAAGAAATAAAGAAACATTTTAGCAAATTGAATTTTAATGATATAAAATTATATAAACCAATTATATAATATGAGTTATATATACAAATATTAACATGAATAACCTAACAGAATGCTTTTCCTGAAGTGCTAGTATAATGTTTTGGGCTATCTTTTTCCTACTGCCCCCTTCTCAGTGGTAGATATCAAATTTAGGGCCTCAGATGTGCCAGGCAAGTGTCTACCACTAAGCTATAACCCCTTAAGTTTTATTATAACATTATAACTATTATATTAAAATTAGGTAACATAATATTAAATGTATTATACTTGCATAAATTAAGTTCATTTTCTTAATGTTTAAAAGCTATGTAAGATCAATTTGGGGGAATTTAATAATAAGGAATGATGATTAATTTATTGTTAACATTTTCTTTGTAATACTTCTATGATTGACCCCTATATTTGTTCTTATATGTATGTTTATATTTTTAATTATAAAAATAATATAAAGTTCCAGTGCTTTTCAAAATAAATGATGTGCTCCTGCGAAATATCATGTAAGTCAAAGAGGATGAAAACTAGTAATCCATGTAACAGTGGATGCAAGCAAGATAAATATGATTGGAAATCCTAAGATGATTGCATAAAGAACCCAAAGTTAAGGTTTTATATTACTAACCTGCTATGATTTGATTACAGTTAGTCCCCATAAAAATTTATATTGAAACTTATTTTTTCAACATGGCAGTGTTAGGAGGTATTTTCCAGTGAGAGATGTGTGGGACATGGGAATAAAAGCCATCATAAATAGCTTACTCCCTTCTGGTCAGAGTGAGTTCTTCCTCTCTGGGAACTGGTTTAGCTGCCATAAGAGCAGGATTTGATAAAGCAATCCTATACCATGTATATATCACATGTTCCCTCTTCCACACACTCCAGCTCCCCTTTCAGTTTTTCTGTCATACATGGAGTTGAACAAGACCCTCACCAGAAATCAAACAAATGTGAGAATCATGCTCATGGATTTCCATAATTATAGGGTGAACTAAATCCATCCCTTTGCAAATTACCCCATCTCAGGTGTTCCATTATAGCAACAGAAAATAAACTAAGGTAACACCCAAAGTGCAAATGATTCAAATAGAATTGAGAACAACTAATAAAAAAAAGAATTATCAAAAAACAAAACAAAACAAAACAAATAGAATTGAGAGGGTTATGGATTCCAGGTGGAGAACTTTAGAGAAGGAAATAGAACTGATGTTTTCAAACATTAATTAAATATATTGCTGAAAGAGAAGTGGTAAAATTATTTGATATTATAAAATTAATTATAATTACATAGAAATTTTTATTATGTGAATATAATGAGATAACAGCTAAAACAAAAAGTCACAAAAGCAAAGAGTAATTGTAAGACTCACAATTGATTAGTATGTAATGAGTATAATATAAAAGTTATCTATTATTTAACTTAATATTGTAATGTAACTATGAAGTATCTAAGTTGAGGATGGGTACTTTGAAATCATTTGAAGAAGAAGAGATAAGGCAGATGGCTAAATATTTTTATTAAATGAAAAGATAGCAATCAGCAACATGGAAGAGGGCCCTCATCACAACCATACCATTCTGGCACCTGATCTCACACATATACCTTCCAGAACTATGAGAAATGAGCTATTAAATATGTACTGTCATATTCCCCCTGTATTTAATATTTGAAAAGTAAAATTTGCTATTTTAAATAATCCATATATGTTTCGTATACTGCACATATGGATAGTAGTTTAAAGCTTATTATTTTTCTCCTCTGTGGATGTATTTCTCATATATTTCCATGTGAATATATGCATATATACTTAAGAATATGAATGAAAACACACATGTACACACACAAATTTCAAAAGAATTACCAGTGAGAGTTTGCTCTTATAATTTGTTTTTTACTTAGAAAGAATATTCAGGACTAGATACGGGGAGAAAGAGGAATAAAAAGAGAGGAGAAGGCAAGATAAATCTGGAGGATTACATTACAATAATTCTGGAGGAGTTTAGAATTGTTCACAAGCATGAACCACATTTCCCACCTACCCAATGAGTGTTATTTTCCAGGTACCCTTCTCTCTTAACAGACCAGGACTCTTGTAGGTGGTCCTGTAGAAAGAGGAGGGAATCTTAAAGACACTAGTGAAAATGATAGCATGAAAGGAGAAACTTCTACCCTAATTAATTTGGATCCCTTATGAAATACTGGGAAATTTTCTGAAGTGATTGACATGCTGAAACCACAGATAGTGGCTTATAAGAAACTTATTATGATTCTCCAAATCAGAAGAAATGCACCTCTTCCTGCCTGCTAAAAAGATAACTGACTCTAATTGATCATAACTCAAACAGTGACAATGCTTCTGTTTGTAATGAGCTGACTAGAAAAACACTGCCATATCTAGAATGCTCCTATACGAAGTGGTATTTAGCAACTTTCCACAATTATGTTATATCTATAGTGGTCTTATACTCAAAAATTCAGCATTCATGAAGTCAGTGGTTGCAGATTATTTATTGTAAATAAACTTTTATGTTGAGCATTAATGTGATCAACTTTATTCACCGGTACATGCATATACGACTTAGAACAAATAATGCTAGAAAACCAAAAGTAAGAAAGAAAGATTCAACATACATTTCCTCATAATCTGTCATATAATTCATGCAGCTTTATGTAATGAATGTCAATTTTAATTTTTCTACAGATGTTATAGTTAGATTATGTTTATTTCTACTAATATTCATATTTAATGCTGATAGGATTAACTGAATGATTATTCTTGATGCAATCTTCATACTGATGTTTGATATTTGCCATTTTTATTTTAGAATGCTTTTATTTTAGAATGCTTTTGGAGAAGGGGTTGATTTTATATGTTATAGTCAAAATCAAAATGAAATAGAAGAAATAAATCAACTTTATGCAAACATAGTAGTAACTAATTCACTAAATACATTCTCTATGAGCATATCAGGTGCATCTCCAATGTATTTTCATACAGAATTATTTCAAAAGGTACACATTATTGTGTTTGTATTGCTTTTACCACCAGTCCACTAGCAAACTTGATAGAAGTTATGGTACTAAGAAAAAGAGAAAGATCATGATTGTGATAGATCTGTCCAATAATTGCACTTGGTCAGTGTCTCTAAATCCTGGAAAATTTAAGAGATATTTATATGTGTTTGGTTTTATGTGGAGAATATTGAACCAAATTACTTATTTTGTTTGTTTGTTCAACCAAGAGTAAGTAAGGAGAGAGATTAATAATTTATTCAATTTATTTTTTCTTAATTGCTTTCTGTTCTTTTCTCCTTTTAAAATGGCAGGTAAACATATGCAAATAGTAGAAAACTAAAAATACAGAGAAAAAATATAAATTGTACACATTATTTAGGCAAAATTATGTTCATAGAACACCATATTAATATCCATAGTCTGAGGTTGAAATTAAGCCTATTTAAAACTTTTGTAATATGCTTAAATTGTATTTTCATTTTATTAATAAATAACACGCCACATAACAATATGTTAATAGCTATAAACATTAATAAGCATGATAACCTTTTTTCTATATGGTAAAAATACACAGGTATTACATAATTACTTACAAAATCAGTCATTAATATGTAAGAAACTAAAATGTCTTAAAAGTAAATAAATTATTATTAAGATTACACATTTAAGTATTTATAAGCATGTGCTATTTTCTAATACCAAAGAAAGCCAGAATTCTTAGAACTCAAAATTTGAACCTATTATTTCAAAAGTACATCTAATAACATAAAAATATTTCTTGTAAAAGGTTACTTTACCAATCAGTGTCATGTGGGGTTTTCTTCTTTTGTCCTGATGATTGAACTCAGGGTCTCACACCTACTAAGAACATATTTTACCACTAGCTACATCCAGGGCTCCATGTCATATATTCAAGTAGCAAATTTAACCACAAATGCTGGATGACATAGTCCAGATTTAAAAAGCTGACAAATTTAGCACAATTATATCAAATACAACTTTAGTTCAGATGAAGACATGCCTTACACCTCAAAATATGCATGCTTAATACAGGAATATAATCTGATGTTACATAAATACATAAATTTTTTAATAAATAAAAATAATGTCTCAATTTAATAGAACTTTAAAACAATAGACAATGAAGAGAAAGCTGGTATGGCTATAATTTCAGACAAAGCAAACTCCAAAGCAAGGAAAATCCTCTAGAATACAGAAAACTTTACATAATAATAAATGAACAGAATAATTCTCTCTAAGACATAGCAATCCTTAGAGCATAAGTACTTCCTCATCTGCACTGTGTCTGTTTGGTGCTTAGTGCAAAGCATTATATTAATTGAAAGAATAAAGATAATTAAGGAAATTTTGGATACTTCTATTCTTCATTTCAGAATAAAACTTAAGATCTGTCATTATCTTTTCAAATACATAATACCTGAAGATGTTTCAATTCCATGATTTGTTTTTAGAATTAGAAATTTAGGAATAAAAGACAAAAGTTGGGTAGCTGCAAATATGAATCATGTAATGACATAAAATAGGCCAATTTAAAATGTTATGTTCAGGGGCTAGGATTGTGGCTCAGCAGAGAGCTCTCACCTAACACGGGTTAGGTCCAGGTTCTATCCTCAGCACCACATAAAAATAAAGGTATTGTGTTGTGTCCATCTACACTTAAGAAAGAAATATTTTAAAAAATTTAAAAGTATGTTCAATTTTCAGTAAAAATGCTGCTTGTGTACTCTCAAGAACAAAGTAAAGTTAAATTTAAAATCCTGTTAAATAATTCCGCATTCAACAATAGTATATTAATGTCTAGGTAATTTGATAGCAATGCTATACAAAGAAACCCATACAGAATGACTTGTGAATTTAAGTCAAACTTTTTAAGACTAAGTGTAGCACAAAAAAAAAACAAAGAAAATCAATAATATCTGACATTTCTATACAAAAATTCAGCAGTTGGCTAAGCATGGTGGCACATGCCTGTAATACCAGTATCTCAGGAGGCTGAGAGTAGAGGACAAAGAGTTCAAAGCTAGCATCAGCAAGGGTGTGGTATTATGCAAATCAGTGAGACCCTGTGTCTAAATAAAATTCAAAATGTGGTGTGGGTGTTATTTCACTGGTCATGTGTCCCTGAGTTCAATTCCTCAGAACAACAAAAAATTCAGTATTTGTTTTTCCAAGTCTATACTTCTATCCAATAATAAGCCATAAATGCAGGTCAAATTTTGACAATATGATACTAACAGCAGTCATACTACAATCTCATTTCTATGGGACCATATGTAATAAATCACTTCCACACAGAAATTCCTGGGAGTATTTTAATACCTCTTGAGCAAACAATGCTTACTTCATACATACCATGTATTACTTGAGAAAGTCTATAACGGATACTCGTGAGTAATCTGAAGATAAAATTAATATTTAAGTGTCTAGACTTAAATCTAATAAAACATGTTGTCTAAAAGTTTAACTGCATTTTAAAACACAGAACATTATCTCCCTGAAAAGCTCCAGAGCCTAAAATCAGAAAATTTCCTCTATCACTAACAAGACATATACTGAATGCAAGCATGTATTTAATTCAACTTTGTGTATTTTGAATAAACCTTTTATGAAACAAAAGCTTCCATTTAAAAAATAAAAATATACTTTGTATTTTGATTTTTAAAAACTCTTACAAAAAAACCACAAAACTGTAACTTTAATTTCACAAAATTGATGCCAATAAATTTCTATATTAAAAATAGTTCAGAAGTTTTCCCATAATTATAATAAAGATAATTCATTTCTTTTTTACTGACTTTACACATCTATATTCATTACTTTTTTCCTACTACCATTCTCTTAAAACATTTCCTTTATTTCCTTACTATTCAGCTTACTATAAAAGGCAAGAATAAGTGCTATAGAAATGCTAAGTGTTGTTTTACTACAGATCTCTCTTCTGCTTTTCTGTTCTGGATTTTTTTTTGTTTGCTGTTTGGATTTCATTTTTGATACAATATGTTGCCCAGACATATCTGGAAATGTTGGGCTCAAGCCACCTTCCTTGCTACAGCCACCCAAGTAGCTGGGAAGCTGGGATTATAGGCATGTGCCACCCTGCACAGCTAATATATTCAATTTTTTTCCTATTTTTTAATTGCATCATATTAGTGATACATTAGGATTCATTCTGATGCAATTATAAATGCATGGAGTATGATCTCTTCCAATTCAGTATAAAATGCTTGCCTTTATCTACCCCCTCAGATCCTCTTTCCTTTCCTTTATTGATCTTTCTGCTATTTAAGTACATTAGTTTTTATTCTTTCAATTAATATCTTGTGGAAGTACATGATGATGATATTCACTCTAGTATAGTAATATTAGAGTTTTAAATAAAAATGAAGATACTGACAAAATTTTTAAAAACATGTTTTTCTATTTTCCTATGGCACTTCAGGTTCACAAAGGTATAATATGAAGATCTTTAGAAATACACTAAGTAGAAAGTGATATGAATTTAAAGCCTTCAAATACAAAATGGAAAGTTAGAGAATGGGCATGTAGAGCCTTAATATATCTAGTATAAATATTTTGGTGCTTTGAAAACAGATGACAACTTAACACTTAAGCAAACATCTTTCAAATTCATTTTCAAATCAAAATCAGAGCTGATTGTGTTTGTAATAAAGGTCTAATTATATCTATATCCTATCTTACACTTTAATCCTACAAAATAATCTCAAGTCATGTAGTATTAAGTAGATCACAGGGAAAATGAAACTTAGAAACAAATATTAGGAATTTTCTGATATGGAAAAGCACTCAACAGAATTATTAAACATAACAAATAATAAAATCAATAGTAATAACCCAAATGTTCTTACCAATTTCAGCAGGTAGTTGTTTGATTTTGTTCTCTCGAATGCTAAGCATTCTGAGTTTTGACAGGTTTTTTATGTCCTTTTCCATAGTAGTTATGCGATTAAAGTGAAGGTAGAGAGTGGTGAGAGAATCTAACCTATACACCACTGAAGGAATTTCTCTTAGTTTATTATGCCATAAATCAAGCAACTGCAGCTTCTTTATGTTATCAAGAGAGTCAGGCAAATTGGTAAGTGAATTTTCACTTAGAGCCAGTATCATGAGATTTACTAGACAGCCCACCACTGCTGGGAGGGACTGCAGTTTTTACTGTATAAATAAAGTTCGGTTAATTGAGCCAAGTGTTTGATTGATGATGGCAATACGTGCATAGACCTCTTGGATAAGTCCAAACACACTGAATTATCTTCCATGCATTTATTAAGCTCTTTAGTTACTTCTGCATTACTGGATTTTTCCCCAGTCCCACGTGGAGGACTTGCCCGCTTGATTGTATTAACTAAAAAAGCCACCCCTGGTTGGGCAGTACTGGAGATATTTTTTCCATCTTTGGCATCTTTCCCTTTGGTTTTAGGTTCTTTTTTATGGCTTTCTTTCTCCAAAACTCCAGAAGTCTTTGACATCTTTTCTCTTTCTTTGACTGATGGCACTTTCAGATCTTTCTCTTTAGAGTCTTTTTCTTTCCCTAAAATACCACTCATGGTGACTCAATCTTGAAAAAAAATACATTTACTTTTACTTTATTTCCTAGCAATTAAATTCAATGTTGAACAGAAAAACATCTCCTAAATCTTCTGAATTACATGGTCACATTGGTCACAACAATGACCCCACTTCTGGTACCAATTTTGTTTTCAGTCATCTTTTGCACCATTTTGACCAAAGTAACTGATATGAACAATTTTAAAGGAAAACAACTATTTTCGGCCTCATAGTTTCAGAGGTCTTAGTTCAAAAATTACCCACTTAATTACTCAGGTGAAATAGAAAGACATGTCAGAAGAGTGTGATGGATGAAAGCAGCTCAGGAGAAGGAAACAGAAAGGAAAAAGAATTGAGAGGCAGGCAAACGTGTGATCCCCTAATAATGGGGAAATATGTATATTTTGAAGGCATGCCTTTAAAGAACCACTTCTTCCAGCCTCATTCTACCTCTCTATAGTTACCACTCAGTTAATCCCTATCCAGAGTTTAATGCAATGATTAAATTAAATTTCTCATAACTCAGTAACTTCACATATAAACTTTACTACACTGTATCACACATGAGCTTTTGGACGTCAATGCCTACCTAAATCACAACAGTATTTCTAAGGGAAGAGTTTAATTCTGTGAGTACCTACATAAAAACAACATGAAACAAACAAAACAGAGACATATCAAAAAAACAATCTAAGGCTCTAGAAAAGCAAGAACCAATCAAATAAAAAAAAACAGCACAAGAAAGGAAATAATATCAGGTCTGAAATTAATGACAAGAATTAAAAAGCAATATAAATAATTAATGTGAAAAGAGTTGATTGTTTGAAAACATAAATAAGACTAATAAACACTTAGTCAAATTAACCAAAACAGAGAGAAGATAAACACAATTGGAGATGAAAAATCAGGTAACAGCACACATCACTGAAATGCAGAGGATCATTAGGGACTATTTTGAAAATATGTTTCAATAATTTGGAAAATCTTTATAAAAGGATACATTTCTATAAACATACAACCTACCAAAATCGAATCAAGAGCACATAGAAAATATAAACCAGATAAAAAGAAATGAGATTGAATTGGTAATAAAAGGCCTCCCAACAAAACAACAACAACAAAAACCCAGAGTGTCAGCTGAATTCTACCAGAATTTTAAGGAGTTATTACTGATAGTTCTCAAATCACTCAATGAAATGGAAAAAGTGTGTTGAGCATAGAAATTTCCAAAATCATCCTAGGAAGCTACTATTAGCCAAATACCTATGGACATATCAGGAAGATCAGGGTAGTATAGACCAATATATTTTATGAGCATAGATAAAAAAAATTTAAATATTTTTTTTAGTTGTAGATGGACACAATATCCTTATTTTATTTACTTTTTTTTAACGTGGTTCTGAGGATCAAACCCAGTGACTCACATGTGATAAGCAAGCAATCTACCATTGAGCCACAACCCTAACTCCCACAAATTCTTATTAAAATTTTAGCAAATCATTTACAAAATAAATTAAGAAGATTGTACATCATGATTACGTTGGTTTCGTACCATGAATGAATGTATGGTTCAACATATTCAAATCAAAAATTGTAATTCACCACATAAACATTATTAAGATTTAAAAATCAAATGATTATCTCAATATGAACAGAAAGAGCTTTTGACAAAATCTAGCACCCATTCATGATAAAACACTTAAGAATCTAGGTATATAAGGAACTTACTTCAACATTATATTTGTATTTTAAAAAATTAAAAAAAAAACATATCCTACTGGATAGGAAAGAACTGATAGTATTTTTGAATATCAGAAATGAAACTAGGATGTCTACTCTCATCATTGCTATTCAATGTAGTACTTGAAATTTTAGCCAGAAAAATTAGCCAAGAAAAAGAAATATGAGACATACAATTAGTAAAGAAACAAGTCAAATTATCACTTTTTGCAGATGATAACATTCTTTACCTAGAAATTTAAAAATTTCCAGCAGAAGAACTTAATGATCCATAAAAATAATTCAGCAAAGTAGCAAGATACAAAGTCTAAATACACCAATAATCTATCCACTGGGAAAAAAATCAAGAAACCATTCCATTTACAATAGAATTTTAAAAGTACATGGAAATAAATCTAACCAAGGAGGTAAAATAAAATATGTCTTCAATAAAAATTATAGACTATTAAAGCAAGAATTTGAAAAAAAGGATAATAAAAGATGGAAAGACCTCCCATGTTCATGGATATGTCCCATGGAAATTGCTAAATCATTTATATATCAAAAGTGATTTACAAATCCAATGCAATCCCTATTAAAATAATATTGGTATTTTCCCCAAAACCTAAAAAAATAGTTCTAAAATTTGTATGGAAAAATAAAATAACCAGAGTAGCCAAGATAATACTGGGAGAAAAAAAAACAATGCTGTAGCCAACATGATAACTGATTTCAATTTAAAATGAAGGGTTATAAAACAGCATGGTACCAATATTAAAAACAGACTCGTAGAACAATGGAAAAGAAGAATCTGAGACGAACCTATAGATACAGTCATCTGATCTTTGACAAAAGTGTCAAAACATACATTGAAGAAATGACAGTCTTTTTAACAAATGCTACTAGGAAAATTGGACATATGGAAAAATTATCTTAGATCCATCTTTATAACACTGTACAAAAGTCAAAGTCAATCAAATAAAAGTCAATCAACTCAAAGTCTATCAAATACCTGCTAATGAGACCAGAAATTATGCATCCATAGAAGAAAATACAGAAGTAAAATTCCAACATATATGTCAGAATGGCTATCAACAATTTAAATAAAAATAAATGCTGGTGAGAATCCTAGGGGACTGAAACTAATATAATATTGGTAACATTTTAAAATAAGTGCAATGTTTATGAAAGTCAATATGTAAGTTCTTTAAAACACTAGGAATGGAGCCAGTGTATGATTAAGCTATACCACTCCTTATATGAAAGAATTAAAGTCAGTATACTTTAGCAATACATGCATATCTAATTCACAAATGCCAAGTTATGGAAACAACCTAGATATTGGCAACAGACCAAACAGAAAATGTGGTATACAATGTAATTTTATTCAGCCCTAAAAAAACGAAACCATATAATTCCCTGGAAAATAGATGGAGATGGAAAACATCATTTTAAGCAAAACAAGCCAGTCTTAGAACGCCAAGGATTCTATGTTTTCTCTTATATGTGGAAACTAGAGAGAAGAATGGAAAAATGGGGATCTCATTAAAATTTAATGTGAACTATAGGGTAGAGGAAAAGCAATAAGTGATAGGAAGCAAGGAAGGGAAAAGGGAGGCACTTGCACATATAATTGACCAAATTATACTATTGCATGTATAAATATGTTGAGGGTCACAAAGAAGTCAAGATGGCACCTGGCAGTTTGCCAGGTGGAGTGGTCTGTGAAGTAACCCCAGGGAGCCATTAAGATGATGAGGATTCCTTGATGACTGACTGCTGTAACTCGATGATGTTAATTAAGTTAAACTGTGTGTAATTAGTTAGGTATATGTACCTCTGCTGTCTGGAAGAGAAGCGGCTCTTGCTACCTTGAGTTCCCACTCAGTTCCCACTGAGTTTCCCTGCAATAAAACAGTTCCTGCTTCAACCTTCAGCTTGCTTGTCACCTTCACTGTTATTGTGCTCGACCCGACTGTGGCATAAATATGTCAAACAATGGATCCAACTATTATTTACAATTTTAATGTGGTATTAAAATAACTTTAAAAGGCACAGAGTATAAATTATGTGATTAGATTATCTCAGACTTGACATTATAGTAATAAAAATAAGTATAAATGTGATATTAATTTTTTGCTATTTACAGTAAAATGTATTTCTGAAAAATGAAAGGCAAAATAGGATTCTGAGATACATTGTTATAAAAGTGCCTGTTATAGGAAAAGCAAGGCTATTATAAGTATTTTACCAAGCCACAAAATAATTAATAAATGTACATACTGCTTTTCTAAAAATAAAAAGAGAGATGATGCTTTTGGTATATAACATGCAAGTCATTGCTAAGATAGAAGAAGTATTTTATTCAATTTTCCATAACAGATAGTATATGCATTAGGAATAGATAGAGTATGAATTTTAAAATTTGAACATTGTTCTGATATTTTTTGGCAAGTAAAAAACTTCTCTTGAATTCTAAATCGGGGGATATTTGTAAGGTGTGTTCTTTTATTAAAAACTATGTCACATTCTTTACATTTGTAGGGTTTAATCACTATTCTTGGCATTTTTAAATGTTAGGCTTTGATTAAAACTTTGCCACTTTTTGGCAATTTAAACTATTCTTCCAAGTATGAATTTTCTAGTAATTATTAAGTCATGATATCACAATAAATGATATTTTACATTCTTTAGATTTGTAAAGATTCTCTCAAGTATGAATTCTCTCATGCTTGATAACCCTTGAATTGTACCTAAAAACTTTGCCACATTGTTTACAGTTGTATAACCTTTCCAGTATGAATTCCCTGGTGTTGGGTAAGGCCTACTCTTCAAATAAAAGCCTTGAAATTTTCTTTAGATTTCTATGGGTTCTTTCCAGTGTGAATTCTCTGGTATCTACTAAGTTGTGATCTTTGATTAAAATGTTTGCCACAGTATTTACATTTGTGTTTTTTCCTCCAGTATGAATTCTCTGTTGTATACTAAGGTATGATATTTCTTTAAAAGCTTGTCACATTCTTTACATTTGTATGGTTTATCTCCATTATGAATTCTTGTGCAGAAAAAAGGCTTTGCCTATCACTAAAAGCTTTACTACATTCTTTATATTTGTATGATTTCTCTCCAATGTGAGTTTTCTGGTGCTCAATAACTGTATGCCTAACATTAAAAGCTATGCCACATTCTTTATATTTGTATGATTTCTTTCAAGTATGTATTCTCTGGTGTTAAATAAAATGTGATATTTGATTAAAACCTTTGCCATATTTTTTACATTTGTATGGGTTCTCTCCAGTATGAATTCTCTGATGTTTACTAAAGCATAATCTGTGATTAAAAGCTTTGCCAAATTATTTACATTTGTATCACTACTCTTCAGTGTGAATTCGCTGATGTCAACAAAGATATTGTCTCTGAGTAAATATTTTTCCAAAATATTTATATTTGCATGGCTTTTCTCCAGTATTAATTCTCTGGTGAATTATGTAGTGTGAATTTGATTAAAATGTTTGCCAGATTCTTTACATTTGTATGGATTTTATCCAGTGTTAGTTCTCTGTTGCACAACAGGGCTGTTCTAAACAGTGAATGCTTTGCCACATTCTTCGCATTAGTATGATTTCTCTCCAGTGTGAATTCTCTGGTACCCAATAGGGGTTGCCATAACATTAAAAGCTTTGCCACATTCTTTACATTTTTCTGGGTCTTTCCACTATGAATTCTTTGGTGTTACATAAGGTGTGAGCTTTGATTAAAAGATTTGCCACAGTTTTTAAATTTGTATGGTTTCTCTCCAGTGTGGGTTCTCTGAGGCTAAATAAGGATTTGCCTAACATTAAAACTTTCCCACATTGTTTTACATTTGTATGGTTTCTCTCACTTAATGTCTATTACAACCTTCTGAGAACACCAGTTTGTTAAATGTGTACTTCATTTTGGTTATAACTTGCATATTTTGTTTTTTACTAACTAATTTATACTTACCATAGGAGGAGGAAATCCTGGTGAGTATGACAAGATACATACTCCTAAGTAGTATAACCCCATCTTAAGACACAGGCTTGTAAACACATACACATGTAAACATATGTAGTACTCCCTAAGGCTTCATGGTATTGCGAATTTGGCAGGGACTTTATAAACCTATCTTAGTCTAATCAATTGTGACACACCTACCTCTGAGGAGGTTACTTTCTTTGAATCTTAAAGCCTGTGTATGACATCTACCTTGTAGTGTTCTTGTGAAGAGTAAGAGAGAATATGTGTGTGAGTGTGTGTGTATGTATGTATGCATGAACACATACAAGCATATATGTGTGTGTGTATATATATATATATATATATATATATATATATATATATATATATATATGAGAGAGCATGAATACAAGATGAACAGTACATATTAATAATGCTGGCACATGTATTATAGTTAACTTATTATAGTTCTATCTCTCATATGAACTAAAGTTTTCTCAATGATGAGCAGTATCTACTAATTACACTGTTTCTGGGACACCCAGCCCAATATCTTGCACATTCTAGAGTATTCAGTAAGAATTTTTCTAATGATTGAAGCCAGCATTCACACACAACAGAATGGTCAAGATAACTATCTGCCAGAGATAATGACACAGGAGCAAAGAAAAGTTATGTTAACTCACCCTATATTATAGTAGTGGTTATAGGAGAGATTTCCTATACTGTTTGGCCTATGTGGAGTCCATAACTTTTATAAAATATTTAAAATCTTTCTGATGTATTTCAGAGTGCAGTCTAATTTGGAACCAGACAGGGCATTTACAATCACTCTTTCTACAATGTTTAAGAAATTAGGAGGAAATGGTAAACACTTTAAACAATGACTAAGTAACATGAGGATTCATTGCAACATTGCAAGATTCCTAGTAGAGAGATGATCAAATCTGACATTTTTTTGGATGGGGGATGTGTACCAGGGATTGAACTCAGGTGCTGAACCACATAGCTACCACTTTTTATTTTTTATTTGAAAGGGTTTCTATACTAGCTTGCTTTGGACCTCACTAATTTGCTGAGGCTGGCTTTGGACTTGTAATACTCTTGCCTCAGTCTGCTGAGCCCCTGGGATTAGAGGCATGTTTTAGTCAGTTTCTCATTACTGTAACTAAACAATCTGTCTAGAACAATTTTAGGAAATAAAAGGCTATTTAGTGGCTAAAAATTTCAGAGGTGTCAGTCCACAGATAGCAGGCTCCATTCCTTGGGATTCCAGTTAATGCACAACATCACAGCAGAACAGTGTGGAAGAGTGAACCAGCTCACATGATGAGAAATCAGCAGAGATAGAAGAAACTCCACTCTCCAGATACAAAATATAGACCCCACAGCCATGTCCTCAACAAACCACTTCCTCAACCCAAATCCCACCTACATCCAGCCACCACTCAGATAATCCCATCAAGGAGTAATTCACTGATTAGATTAAGGCTATAGCCCAATTCTGCAGCAACTACTGCCACTAAAGGCCCAAGCATCCAAGATACTTGGATACAATACACATGCTGACTTTGTCCTTGAAATATATACTGCCAAGAATACAAGCTATGTGAGAACCTTTCTAGATCAGTTCTTATTATTTTAAAAAAATGGTTATGTGGTTTCCAATTTTCCTCTGATATTTTGCCATATCATGTCAACTTAAAGTCTCAGAATCAAATATCTCTTTGAGTATATCCAGTTTTCTTATTAGTTAAAGACATTCATTGATCAGTTCTTATATTAGATAGTGTAATTATTCTAGGGGCTTCTCATAGTTTACATTAATATTACATTACTATTATTCTCCTTCATTCTTTCTTGCAGTTTGTTTGGAATGTTTATAGTAATTCCTCACATGACATCTAAACAGTGTTAACCCATTGCATTTATTCACTACCACTACATATTTAGTAGTATATAGAGGTATTTATAACTTGGCTACTATGAATTTGCATGAACTAAGCTGACATATATGACATAAATAGAAACAACATATATTTTAAAATGTAAACATTTTATGCTCCAGGAAACATTTGTCAATATATGAAAGGAATATAAAATAATATACATCAAAACTATTATATAAAATGCTATATTCACATCCATTTTAAGTAATTTTTTCATAAAGCTTGTACAAATTATGGTTCTTACATCCATAACATTTAGTCTCTGGGACTCTCTTACTTACCTATCCCCTCAGTCTTAGTGTCCCCATTCCACGAAAGAAATGATTATTTTTTTCTCTTTATTTTCTCTTTCATTATGATGAAAATGGTTGAATAATTCAGACACAATATATTATTATTGTTGTTGTTATTATATCTCTAATTAATGAACCAAAGTATGATTTCTTTTATTCTCTCCCCACTAACCCCTTCAAATTTCATTCACCTTCATCCACATTCCAAAGTATTTCATTTTTCTTTTGAAATCCTTTTGTTAACTTAATTAGGTTCTAGAATGATGTGTTAAAATCAGCCATATATAGGTTAAAATCCATGAAATATTAATTATGTGTTCCACGAATGATATTCATTATTATATAATTTATTAATTGATGAGACATATATGAAATAATTACCTAGTAGATAATACCATACTGTGGTAGGATTGTAGGAAGAAATACAACAAGTCCTTGCTTCAATAGTCTTTCTACCTAGTGGACACAACAGGGATGTGAGCAGGATATTGCCATATAGTCCATGTTATATAAGAGGTTGGTTCAGGAACTTAACATGTTTGTTGAGGTTTTTTTTAGTGGTGACTACATATGCTGAAATTTCTCCTTCACACATCTGACTAGCTTAATTCCTTTAACATTGTCTTCCCTCTAATTTCAAATTGGCTTATTTTCAAGTGAATTGTCCTGTTGCTGCCTGCTATTATATACTCTCTCACAAACTGTGTTAGTTAGCTTTCTGTCACGGTTACAAAATACCTGAGAAAAAACAACTTAAGGAATGAAAGGTTTATACATTGTTTCTGGATCTGTGTTGAATAAGAGCATCATGGTGAAATGTGGAGCAAAGCTGCTTACCTCATGGCAGCCAGAAAGAAAGGAAGGGAGGGTGGGGGGAGAAAGAGAGAATGAGCACATAAGAGAACACATAAGAATGAGGGTCTTGATACAAAATGTATCATTCAAAAGCCTTCCCCAGTGAATTACTTCCTCCCATTAGGCCGCACTTCCTAAAGGTTGTTCCACCTTCTTATAGGACCATAGGTTGGCAAACAAGCCTTTAGCACATGGCCTTTGCACAAATTTCATATCTAACTCTTAACAGGGCTAATCAAAACTATATCACTTTGTATCCTGTATGAGTGTCCTCCTTTTTACTCATGGCATTTTTCAGACTATTGCCTCCATCTCACAGTGTGGGGCAACCTCTAAATTCCCATATCCCTTGCAAACCCAAGCATACTTTTATCTTAAAATTTGTAACAAATTGTGAAAAATGAATACAGAAGCACTAACTCATTTACCCAAAGAAAAAACAAGTATTTAACAGTTGAAGGTAGTAAATAAAGCCTGATGCCCAGAAGTTTCTCCATCTAAAATGTAGAATTGCTATATCCAAATTGTTCTCCTTTGTAGGAATGGGCAATGTGAAACTAAACTCATGGTTGTCAGATATGTTGAGCAATTTATAGATAATACTGACCACAGGTCACATCTGGTTTCTTTCCCTTGGCTTTCTTAACAGCTTAATCTCACTGAAGAATAATTGTGCACATGAGTTTAGTTTCAATATTACTCTGATCCCTGGATTACAACCTCAAGTTAGAGTTCTTTGAGGTAAACATCAATTTTGTTGGTGCTCTAAGGGAGTCATTGTTGGGTTTTGGTGGTGCTCAAGGAAAAAGACAGTTGTTAATCACCCTAAGGAGTAAAAATCTACTGCTATAATAGAGCTTTCATATGTTTAGTACCTTGTTAACATATTGGCAATATGGAAGAACAGGCTTGCTCCAGAGAGCAGTAGACCACTAACTTTTCCAATTACTTCACAGATGACTTAAGCCATAAATTTAAACCCTTGGGTGAGGCAGAAAGAGATTTTATTTTGAATTTGAAAAAAAAAGAACAGAATGTAAAGAAAGATGTTTTGTATATGATGGAAAAAAATCAATGCCTGGGATCTACACTACTACATGACTCAGACAGAAGAACTCAAATACTCCAGAGACCAAGAGTCTCTCAAGGAGTACTTCCCCATCTAGGTGGTCAATGAAGCCTTGCTGAACATCTACCAGGAATTGTGGTGACCTTCCTTTGAGCAAGTGACAAATGTTCATGTTTGGAATAAAATTGTTACACTTTACACTGTGAAGGGTAAAGCTAATGGAGAAGTGTTGAGACAGTTCTGCTTGGACCGCTATCCAAGTTTCTGAGGATCATATTGCTGGAAAGGACTTAAGGGATTGGATTCAGCTACTACACAGTTAAGACTTCTCCCTTCCACATTTCCCATGAGTGATTCTTAGTGGGGGTGTTAAAAATGCAGGCTCTGATGCCAGAATGTCCTGGTTTCATCATTTCTGGGCAAGTAGCTTAATTTTTCTGTGCTTCAGTTTTCTTAACTATATTATAGATCTGATAAAATGGAAATTCTTGTAGCATATGCTTTGCAGGATTATTGCAAAAATCAAGTTGACTAGTTACCTCCAAAGCATTTAGAAGACTTCCCAGCATATAACAAGAGGTTTTATGTATATTGGGGACTGCCATCATCTATTGTGTGAACCACATTTGTTGCATTTAAAATTAACCCCAGAAATGTTTATTATTTGGATAATCTGTTTGCCAGTGCTCTTAAATCTATGACCAATCCCTTCAGTATAGCTAGGAGGTGGCACAAAAATAGTAGGAATAGCAAAATATTTGTAGTCAATTAAACTTGAGTTTGAATGCTTGAATGACATAACTTAATGACATTGTTTCCTTCCAGTAGAGAACTGATAATCCCTTTACAGAGTTGATTTTCATTAAAGACAACATATGCAAATTACCCAGCCCAGCTGTCAATCACTGATTAGAATTTCTGTAACATGTGGCAAATGGACTCCATGATTTTTCATCTAAAACACAAAGGTTTTTGATCTCTTTCTCCCTAGTTGAATTTATAAAACAAAGCCAAAATGTCACAATTACTAATTCACTTTACTAAATAGACCAAAGCAAATTGTAGCATTCCTTTTGTTCACTAACATGTAACTTTGTAGTCCACTGACTGGAAGGGGCTGGGTACATGAGCCATTCAGTTGACAAGCACAGGTGTCCTTTTGTGTCCAGATTATCCCACAGCTTTATGAATTAGGACTGAATAAAAAAGGCAGGAAGTGAAGTGCAGTTGAACTTAAAAGCTCAATTATGCTGCTACTTAGAACAATAAAGTGTTTGAAAAAAATAGCCACAATCACACTTAAGATTCTAGACTGCTGTTTAAATATTAAATATTGCTGCAGAGCTTAAGAAAGGCACATCATTTTTGTTTTGTTTTCCCAAAGCAAACTAAATCTAGCTCCAGATCCTCATCCCCAGAGTTTTCAGTAAGTGCCATATCACTGTTTACAAATCCACTTTTTAAAATGAAATCTATACGAAGCTTGTAATTGAGGCAATAATTTTGCCATGTGCCTTTTCTGTAGTCTGTATTGGAACATTTACAAGATTTCCTGAAAATCTTTGTGCTCCAGGACCTAGATGTCTCCAGTTGGGTAACCACATGTGGGTGTTGAACCCTCAATATGAGGTTGGTACAACTGAAGAACTGAATTGAAATATATATATTTGAATTATACTAATATATTATATATATATATATTTGAATTATACTAATATATTATATATTATATATAATTGAACTATACTTATATATATTATATAACTGAAATATATATATATATATATATATATATATAATTGAATTATACTAATATATTAGAATAATTCAGTTTTCAGCACCACATATTAAAAAAATAAATAAAATAAAAAGGTTCATCTACAATAATAAAAAAGATTCTTAAAAAACTGACTTCACTTATTTTTTTGAAGTTTTAAAAATGTAGTTAGCAGAAAATTAAAGTTATATACATTTATCTCATATTTCTATTTGACAGTACTATCCTAGAGTTTATGAGATGAAAACTTTAATCTAACTTATTTCTTTCTGACTTAGGTACAGGCTGATGTTAGATGATAGTCTGTGTACAACTAATAAGTTGCAAGTAATTTCTAGGCATAACTAAAATGTAAACCAAAAAGTTTCAATTGTATGGCTCTGTAGGGTATTATTTGGTTTTGCAGCTAAATTTGTAGACATTATTAATGTTTTAATTTCCTAACAATTTAACTAAATTATCTGATGGTTGTACTAAGCTGAATTTTGTTATAAGTCAAAATTTTGATTATTTATTCTCTTCCAGTTTTCTAGCTTATACTTGAAAGAATAATTAGTCCTACCCCAAGCCTGGTGGCTCACACCTGTAATCCCAGCAATTTGGAAGACTGAGGCAGGAGAATCACAAATTTGAGGCCATTCTCAGCAAATTAGTGAGGCTCTATCTCAAAACAAAATATAAAAAGTGCTGGGGATGTGGCTCAGTACAAAAAAATAAATTAGTCCTACTGATCAAATTATACAATTAATGTAAACTGAAGTGTTACTCTGTGAACTATTTATGTGTGTATCTGGAAATAAGTTTCATTGAATTGTCTTGCCTTGCTTCCCTAAAATCACAGTTTCAGGATCTGAAAGTACTGATGATGAGTAAAAACTGTTTTCATTTACATTATCTGCTCATGTGTTTATGTTAATAATGGCAAAGGAACTGTAATAATTTTTTAAATTCCATCCCTAAAGAAAACTTTCCAAAGGTCCTCATACCAGTGCTGACCCCAGAATTGCCTTACTGTGGACACTGTGATATATTGTTCTCTCTACCACATTCTTTAAGGAAGAGTCTTGCATGTTTTATTTGTGATATTTTACGAGATAAAAAAAAAAAAAAACCTGAAGCCATTTCATAGATGTGTTACTATTTCCAGGTATGCAGAACTCCACATTTGTAGCCTTCTGGAACACTTGCTTTGCTACCTTCCCCTCCCTTTTTTGTACAATACTGGGGATTGAACCTAGGGACCCTCAATAACTAAGTTATATTCCCAGTTCTTTTAATTTTTACTGTGAAACAAGGTCTTGCCAAGTTGCTGAGGCTGGCCTGGCACTTGCAATTCTCCTGCCTCAGCCTCCTGATTTTGTATATTGTATTAAAATCTAAATTCCATTTCATCACACAACAATTTTGGCATAGTTGCCAATTACAACATAAAGAAAGTTCAGGCTGTGTGTGTGTGTGTGTGTGTGTGTGTGTGTGTATGCACACAAGCGCACATGTATGCAGACTGGGATTAAACCCAGAGGCACTCTACAACTGAGCAAACCTTTTATTTTTTAATGTGAGACAGGGACTTCTTAAGTCACAAAGGCTGAACCCAAACTTGTAGTCCTCCTGCCTCAGTCTCCTGAGTAACTGAATTTAATGTCATGTGCTTCCTGACCAGCTAGGCATCTTTTGTAGGGGTAGGTACTGTTCTTTTCATTTTTGTCTTCACTTGTCTAGAGAAATATTTAAGTGAATATTTACTTCATGATACATTTCCAATTATTCCTGTAATTATCTGAAGCATGGACTAGGCTCAATAGCAAATACTCTCATTTATTTAGAGGAAATGCATAATTCAAAAAATATTTTGGAGATATATTTAACAACAAACATATGTCCTCAAAAGGGACTTGCATACATTAAGCTGCTTCCCTGGGCTCAGCTGGCACCCCATGTCCCCATGGAAGCATCTCACACTCGCCTACTAGCACTCGCTTGGAGTTGGTATAGGCCTCCTGGGCATGCATATGCATGGTCCATGGCTGTTACTCTATTTTGGGTCATGGATAAGTCCATGAAGTGGAAGATTGATGGGCAAATGAGTTGGGCCACTTCATGTCCCTGTTCATGGCACTATTTATTGAAATTCCTGAGTGTGAAGAAGAGTTATAGCTCCATATTGCAGAACATGCATCACCTTCACAATGATCTATACCTGGACATTACTAATTGCCATCACTGCCATTTTCTACAGCAGACCAAAAAAGTACATCAAATAGATATTTTTCCTCATAGGCAATAAACTTGAACATGAGGACTTCTATGCAGATTTCAAAGTATTTAAATCAGAAATGGTTTACAGATAATTTTGCAACAAAAATAAGAAATTCAACTTCATTACAAGAATAAGGAGGAAAATTATTCATTTTATTAGCTCTGATCAGAGAAAAGCTACTGCTGCTTTCTTTGCATATGGGATATGGTTCTATATTTGGGAGAAGTCCAGGAAATGCACATAAAATATTAATCTATGGAAATACATTCTCTAATCCTTTCAGAGTTGCTGCCTATGGAAGTTTCAACTTTTA
Organism: Callospermophilus lateralis; assembly: GCF_048772815.1. NCBI lineage: Eukaryota > Metazoa > Chordata > Mammalia > Rodentia > Sciuridae > Callospermophilus > Callospermophilus lateralis. The sequence goes on along the minus strand of NW_027515935.1, from coordinate 4,584,175 downwards.
TATTACTTTCTTTACTGTTCTCATATAGTGAAGAAGGCAACACATTATGGCTTCTTAAATTTCAACATATTTGACATTGATAAATACAAACACTATGAAATAGCGAAAAATGGAAATTTAAAATGAAAAATATCAGACCACCTTCTGCACAATTTATGCAAGATACACAACATTATTCTGATAGTAAGACTCAAAATGTTACTGTAGGTATTTTCTGAGTAAAAGGATATATGTTGCTAAACTCATTGATCACCTTGTTTTTTTCCTTGTGGATGATAGCACCCCAATGGATGCCATTGTAAAATAACTTCTGGGTATGTATGGAAATGTGGAAGGTGCCATTTCCATGCACTGTAAAGTCTGCCTTGATCTAATGTCCACTCAAATAGGCCACATCATAAAGCATTATGGGAGGAGAGCAGCTGAGACTATTTCCTGGGTCCAAATCTGTAGACCCAGCTCAGAGATCAGGCCTCAGCAGAAGGATTTGGTCATGAAACAAACCAGTGTCTGGCTAGATAGGGACCATATTCAGCAAAAGATAGGGAGGCAGAAGAATGGAGCACACTAAGCAGCATCAATCTTCACCAGACTTCTCTTAGGTGGTATTTCAACAAGCTGTGTGAAAAATCAAGACAATCAGAAACCTGAACAAGGTAGTGATGGTGACATAATAAATGGAGTTCCACAAGGTGATAGAATTGGGGCCTTGAAAAGCTGAATACCATCAAAATCTAACATTATATCACCCATAGTAATTCTTCATTACACACTTCACATTTTTAAACATTTGAATGTAACTTTATTAAAACAACCAAGTAATCTGCTTTGAGGAAAAACAGTTTTAGCAGTCCCTCTTTAACAAGGACTAATATTTTTACATGAAATAAAAAGTTGTGATCAGAACTGAAGAAAGAATCTGGGAATAGAAAACTCTGACAAGATTTAGAAAAATTTCTTTCAGAACTGCCGCAGTCTGGCTGGACAAGAATAACCGAGCCGCCACAAAGCCTTGTAGGTTCAAACAGCAACTACTTTATTTCAACTCTCACTGGCACTGCACTCACGCTTTTCTGCCAACGCCACCCACACAGCCCTTCCAGAAACCCCCCACATCAGAAATCCCACCTCCGGTACTTCCCCAACCAATGGGAACTCCCCCGGGAATCCCCAGGAGAACTCCAAAGTAGCGGGTGCCCTGAGGCATCAAGAGCTGCCCCATTGCCCGACAGTAAAGGTCAAATATACAATACAATCAATTCAGAATCACAGCAGTTATATATGGCTTAACTCAAATCATCATCTAAATTGTTCACTGGTGCCACCTTTCAAACATTCCCTCAGGCAAATGCTAGTTGTCATTCTGACTGACCTGGCTCTCAACACAGAACAAAACAAAATTTCAGATGCTTTAGTTGCTTTCCCCCTTAAAAATATATCTGAACAAGAAAAGATCCACTAGAGTTTCAGTAACCCAGAGTCTGAGGTTTGAGCAGTGACATGAAGGGCCTGATTCACTTTTGTCTGAGTTAAACCACAAAAACACTGTTATCAACTTACTTTCAGGTGAAAGTAGCACACATTTCACCATCCAGAGTGTTGCCCAGTCTGTGTGGTTCATTTTGTCCTTCTGCTGATAATCATATTCACTAATAGCCCTCAGAAGTGTATCTAATGAGGGATTTTGATGTTCTTATTTTTTATTTACACTGTGACCCCAGCAGATGCTCCTGCCATGGATCTTTCCAAATGGGACACTATTCAATTCATCCATTCTGCCTTTTCTCTTTGAAATATTGTTGTGCATTTCACTATATGAAATACTAAACTGATTGCCTTTCAAAAAAGCATGATTTACAAGAGATAACCTTTGACAATGACATTTAAACACTGTTTTATATTGTAACACCAAGTAGTACATTGGGCACTGTAAACTTGCCAGGGAACTATTATGAATACTTTAGAAAACTTAGGAGGCAGAACTGGTTTCTAAGTTGGAAGATGATTGCTACTGCTTACTCAGGGTTGTTTTCCACTTAGTTTTTGTGCATACTAGTCTCAGTGGCATTCCCAGTGTTCTCATGGAGCCCTATTGTCTGCTTTGGGGGCTTGAGGCAGACATGCAGGACACACAGATTATTAATTTTCTGGATGCCTTGTGCCAAGGAACTTCCTTTTTGATATTACTTAGGGACCAAAGTATCAGAAGGCTATGCATTACTGGGTATCCCAGTCAGTAAAAGTAAAATTTTGTTTTCTTCCATGTATGAACACACACACACACACACACACACATACACACACACACACACACTCACACATACACACTGACACATACACACTCACTGTTGGGCTTTGCCTCTGCAAAGAGCAATCCCATATTATGGTGGCTTTAAAAGGAAATAATATCAATAGTTTTCATGGTCTTCCTGTACCAATTTGGATTATTATTTCTGTGTAATCACACTGAGGACATTCCAGTGAAAGTCGTTAATTTTGAGCTACAGTTGTTGGCAGTGACAGCACTTAATTGTTGAGTGCCTTCTTCCTTAACCTTCCTTGGACACAGCCAGGTGTGTAATGCACAGTGGTCAGAGAAAGTGTTCATATGCTGCTAAAAAAAATGGGTTTTGTAATTAAAGAAAATTTTGCAACCACATTGGTTACTTCCCTAAGAAGTGAACACCATCCATCCATCGTAATCATGCTGTCCTCTCCTAGTCTGAATCCTGGACAGAGGTCCTTTTGGAAGGCAACACCAGGCAATGCTTTTCTTCAAAGACAAGGTGAATATGTGAGGAAGACTGAATGCACACAGCTGCCTTTTTTCAAAGTTGTAGCAAGACAGGATAAATTGTCCTTGGATTGAAACATGACATTAATGGGAACTAAGACACAAGTCACATGGCCATATCTTTATGGGCAATTCTTTCTGCAGTAGACTCTGAGCAGGCAGGATCTTGCCAGTTTCTTAAACCTGGGGACTAGATCAAGGAAAGCAGTGGATTCTTGTCCCTGAGGCAAAAAATGGCTAAGATCTGGGTGGAAGGAGAACCATTCCATGTGCTGTTTTATGCTGAGAAAATGCTAAACACTTGAGCTGTGCCCAGGACTTAACTGCTGTGACTCAGGGTGAAACTTGTAAAGGCCAAGTCCTCCATAACTAAACTCAGTGGATGCCAATCCATATGCCCATCTGCAGCAGATGGTTATGTCCTGCAGCAGAATGAGTAGATGTTCTTTACACCTTGGCTCATGCCACATTCTGGTACCTCGTAGTGCACAGCCATCTGGGGACTTGGTCAAAACTTTTGGTAACCACAGTGCTTTTCTCTAAGTTGCTTTTTTTGGGTTGGCTTCTCAACTTTCCAGCTAAAATCACTGTCATAATCACTGTATGTAAGTAGTTCACTAAATTAGTCAGAAGACACTTTGGATTTGTTGAAGGCACATTCCTTCAGATTCCCAGATGACTAGTGCTATTACATCAAAAGAATTTTATAGCAACAAGATTAAGCTTACTGGGGACATGTGTATGAACCAGAAAATTTCTGGGTCTGACACATGGAAAGTTCCTTCTGCAACAAATAAGTGCAAACTCCATCCAACAGGAAACCACAAAATACACAAATCTTCAAGGATTGTAACTTGGAGTCCAGTTGGAGACCTTCCTTCTATAGAAAATGAAGGAGTACATTTCAGGTAGAGTGATTCTGCTAACTTATGGGCCTGAAATACCTTAAAATATACACCAAAACCACTTCCACTAGGATTAAAATTAGAAATGAATATTCATAGGTGCACTTCACTCAAATCATCAACAATCAGAAAGAGTCCCAGAGCTGAGTGTCTAAAAAGTATGCTCCTCTAGCATAGAGAAACTCATGGTGTATAAAAGACACTAGAACACTGTTCTCAACAATAGAGAGGGTTGATGGTAAGCCATGCTTCATTCACAGGCACCCTTGCCTGTGCTGAGTGGTGGCTTTAATTTTCTGTAGAATTTTCCAGTTATAAGCTTGAGCCTTTCAACTCCCCCATTTGCCCCAAACTCACCTTGCTACTGCTTACTAAGGGTTGTTTTCCACCTAGCTTTTGTGCAGACTAGTCTCAGTAACATTCCCAGTGTTCCCATGAAGTCCTATTGTCTACTTTGGGGGCTTGAAGCAGACATTCAGGCAACACAGACTATATATTTTGTGGAAGCCTTGTGCCAAGAGTACCTTGAGTCTTTGCTTTTATTGAATTGCCATCCATGACAGATGAGCAGTGCACTCTTTTGGTGTTTTCTATAAGGAACCACCTGCTTCTTTTCTTTTTCTTATTTTATAGCATTTAAAAAGCAATGATTACCAAACTTCCCCCCCCCAAAAAAAAAAAAACAATTAATGAATAGTTCTTGTCAACTGAAATGTTCTAGTGAAGCTCACTGCTGCTCTTCCATTTCTTCTTAATTTGAATGAACAATATCTCTAAGTGCAATTACTATGGGGTGTGTTTAAAACATGGGACAATTTGCCCATACTCTGAAGAAAATTACCTCCTTATCACATGGAAGAACTGTCATAGAAGAGTAATGCAGTATTATATTAATAATTTGCAGAATTTTATCTAATCTGCAATCATGAACAGATTATTAGTTTTAAAAATAAATGGTTAATCAGTCTTTGATCATTGTTTTGATTTTTTTGTTGCTGTTGTTTAAATGTTTCTTATCATACTTTTAAAGCTGACAGAACTGATTGAATGTTTATTATCTTGAAAGTATTTTGAAGATAGCTTTACTGTGGCCTGTAAATTGTGCATATATATGTAGATTGATACATATTCTTGATTTGAAAATATAGTATATTATTACTGGTTTTATACAAAATACTGAATAGTAAAATTGTATAATTACATAATTAAAAGTATTACCCCCCAAAATGGGATAAGTTGAAGAGTCTTCTGAAAATGGCATAAGTTGAGGAGTCTTCTGAAATGTTATTCAAAAACATAACCTGATTTTATTTTAAATAATAATCATTCATTTGTTATATTCATTAAGAAAATTTTTTACCTTTTCTCTCTCCAAAAAATTTCCATTCCTTCTTAAAAAGTAAATTTTCATTCTTATAGTTTTTATACCCTCCCTTTTTTTGGGTAGTGATAAATAATTTATTCCCTTCTCCACTGAATATTCTAGGGTTTGGTGAGAATACATTCTTGAATGAAATGAAAATATCAAGTTATTCCACTTACTACACTGTTGTGAATATTCTCCAAAAATATATGAAATTTTACCAAGCTGGGGAAAATAGCCATAAGCAGTACGAAACAATTTCTGATAAATTAGAAGAGTGAGGAGAAAAACATATCAAATTTTAGAACATTATTAAAATAGTCAGATAAACATTTATATTCAAAATTTTAAAATTCCTCAAGAAAAAAAATTGGATAGGACCAAGAAAAATAAATGAGCCATTTGTATAGATACTTCTATTTGGTTAAAAGTTAAATTCTTATCAGATGTTTTCCAGAAAGGAATTGGAGGCAAATGCACATAATATCACCAAGACCCTGAAACTTGGCTCATCACCTGTCAGCAAAATTCATTGTAGTCTATCATTTTTGGAATAGTTAAAGAAATTTGCCTACAGTGAAAAATTTGCTAAAATGTAAAATTTGTTTAATGCAACTACAGACTTGTTATTCCCATGTCACTATTGTTCTCTTTGATTCACATGCTTACACTAATAAGAAAAAAATGAAGTTTTAAAACTCATTTAAAACAGTATATTCTGTCTGGGCATGGTGGTGCATACCTGTAATTCCAACAGCTTGGGAGGCTGAGACAGGAGGATTACAAATTCAAAGCCAGCCTCAGCAAAAGCGAGGTGCTAAGAAACTCAGTGAGACCCTCTCTCTAAAAAAATACAAAACCAATATATTCCATCTTACTCCATTTTTTTCTAATTATTGAGAAAGTGGAAATAGCATTTTAATATAACTCAGGATCTTTATGAAAATTACTAGGTATTTTACTTGTGTTGTTTCACCCAGTACATTTGTGAAAACTGCAATTTAAGAATAAACATTGAGGGCTGGAGATGTGGCTCAAGTGGTAGCATGCTTAAGCATGCAGCCCGGGTTCTATCCTCAGCACCACATACAAATAAAGATGTTATGTCTGCTGAAAAATAAAAAAATAAATATTAAAAAATTCTCTCTCTCTCTCTCTCTCTCTCTCTCTCTCTCTCTTTAAAAAAAGGAATAAACATTGATGTTCTATTTTCTAAAGCTATCTTTAAACAAAGAGTATCATGCCGATAGAAGTATGAGAATTTTCTCAGGGTTCATGGAGAGACTTACTAGGCAAGATATATTAGCTTTCTGATCTCCAAAAGACCCCAGGATTCATCAAAATTAATTTCAGTCACTCACAATGGTTCATGTCTTCAATTGCAATAACTCTGGGGTGAGGCAAGACTATTGCAATTTCAAAGCCATGTTCAGCAACATATTGAGGCTCTGAGCAACTTAGAAAGACAGTGTATCCAAATAAAAAGTAAAAAATGGGCTGAATATGTGGTTCAGTGCCTAAGTGCCCCTGGGTTCAATGCCTGTTACCAAAAAAAAAATCAATTTAAAACTACACTTAAGACACAACTATCTTCATAATTTCATCATAATTAGTTTCTTAACAAATAAACCTAACAAGTGATAACTATTTTTATTGTCCCACAGGAAATACTTGGCAGGAGTGCTTCAGGAAAGAAAGGTCCTTATAAATGTTGCAAGAAATCCTTTGATACAACAGAGTTCCCCTCATAGAAGACAGGTAGAATTGTTTTATGTGTGACCAGAAAGCAATTGTTGAAGTGTCCCTTCCCACAATATACATTATAGAAAGAAAAAAATTTAAATGGTTAAAAACACCCTGTTGAAACTTTCTTTCTGTTATGCAGTGCACTTAATGTTTTTCAAGCTTTAAATGTGAATAGGAGAAATCTTTTTTTGTGTGTGTCCTGCATTTTATAAGAAATTCTTTTAATACCATAATGATCTTACTTTATGGAAGGTAAAAATGTAATCGAAGACATCAAACATATCTCTATTTCCTTCACTGAAGTGTATAAACAAAAAAAAAATAGGGGGTGACAGATTCAATCTGATGTAAAGCATAGTTCACTATGCCTTGCATCTGGCACTTGTAAGTGTTTCTGTTTTACTATTATTGTAATTGTCTCTGGATATCTTTTTTTATTGCCACCAAAATAAAACAAATAAATAAAAACAAAAACCCATAATACACTCCCACATACACACACAAAGACAAAAAAAATTACCAAAATTCTAATAAATTTAGGAAAAATGTTGGATCAGAATAAACCAAAAGGTGAATGGAAGGAGAAAACCATAAAATAAGCAGAAGACTGGGGGTAGGACATGACAGGGTAAGATTGGGAAAGAGACATAAATGTGCACTTAAGACACCTAAATGTCAATACCTGCTAAAACTGGGGATCCAAATATGGGCTCTCTGTGCTTCTGAAACAACCATGTACTGCTACTGGGTGAAGGAGCAGTGCCTAATGTTCTCTGTAGAAATTACTTAGTCCTGATTGAGTGGTACAACAACAGGCAGAAACAATACATGAAATAAGGGGCAGGGCTTGTTCCAGAAGAAGTTCATTTCCAAACAGAGGTTTCATTTCCACACTGGCTGGACCTGAAAGCAGCAGCATGGCAACCCAATCCACATTTTTAGTAGTTCTATAATTGTTCACTCTAGAACTCCCTCAGCTTCTCTGTACATTTTAACATTTACATAATAAATGTTGGAAAAATATGTCTTTGAATTATCCAACAATTTTAACTATTATGCAAAGTTTAAATACTAAAAGGTCATACATTGTAAAAGAAATTCATATTCTTGAATATGGTGAAGACAGATACCTACAGAGAACAGAAACCACCAAGCACTGGCCCATGGCTTCCCAAGTTTCTGAACTCTCTCACTTTCTGTACTCACTTGCCTGCGGATCAACAGTTCAACAGAGTGAGGGCAGTCCATGGACAGTGCTTTGAGCTGTGTTTATACTGTTTTCTTTCCTAATGTCTGTGATATTATGAGATTAATATTTTAAGAGGATAAAATTATATTTATAGTGTATGTTATATGTGTATGTCCAAGGCCCTGTGTTAAATCTCTGTCATCAAAAATGTAAAATAAAAACAGAAGAGATATGGGCATGGTGGCACACACCTGTCATACCAGCATCTAAGAGGCTGAGGCAGGAGGATCATGAGTTCAAGGCCAGCCTCAGGAACTTATCGAGGCCCTAACCAATTCAGTGAGACCCTGTCCTGAATAAAATATTAAAAATGGCTGTGGATGAATCCTGAAACCTAGAAGTCACAAAGTTAATCTGCAGAAATGCTAAACCCATGGGCTAAATGTTTGTAGACTATGTAACTCAGGAGGTACCTGAGGACCCAAGGTAGATCTGATAGGGATCCATGCCAGGGCTCAGGACAGGGAGTAGGACACTGTGCTGCTTCCAAGGAGTTTTCAGTTAGTGCAGAGTGCTTCAGCCCTGGCACTATTGATATTCTGGGCTGTCCCAGCTGTGGCCTGTGCATTGCAGGAGGTTTAGCAGTGTCCCTGTTATCTACTCACTTGATGGTAGTAGCACCTCTGCATAATTATGACAAGCAAAACATTGCCATGTGTCTCCCCACAGACAAATCAACTCTATCATGAATGACTGGCACAAGACAAAATATTTATAATCACTATTAACAAGAACTATAATATGCCAAGTAGTGAGGAACTTTAAAATTCTCATGGAAAGATAACATCCATGGAAATTTCTATATCCTGACAGGCACAGTGGTTTACACCTGTATTCCCAGCAGTTTGGGAGTCTGAGGGAGGAGGATTGAAAGTTTGAAGCCAGCTTCATTAACTTAATGAGACCCTAAGAAATTTAGCAATACCCTGTCTCTAAATAAAATATATAAAAGGACTGGAGATGTGGATCAGTGGATAAAATGCCCCCTGGGTTCATTTCCTGCTACAAAAAAAATAACTTGTGTTTCTTGCTGGTCACAGTGGCACATACCTATAATCTTAGCATCTTGAGAGGCTGAGGCAATAGGGTGACACATTTCAGGCCAGCCTCAACAACTTGGGAAGACCCTGTCTCCAAATAATAATAATAAGAAGAAGAAGGAGAATCAGAATAGGCTGGGGATGCATCTCAGTGGTAGAGCACTTGCCTAGCATATGCAAGGCCCTGGGTTACACCCTCAATACTGAAAAAAAATTACATATCCTAGGTGATACTTATAATCAGAAGGAAAATGATAAGCGATATCTATACTGTTCCATGACTGTGAAACTGCTCCCAATTGTATTGTGATTCAAAGATGACCAAAATCTATCCAGCAGGATATTTTATTGAATGCTCACAATAGTCTTCCAAATAGTTATTATAGTATGTACTGAGTGGAAAATAAACCAGAATACCCAGAAACATTATTCCTTTCAATATTAAGATGCTGAGGTTGATGCTTAATGTCGCCAAGGCTCACGTCACCATCACCACCACCCACATCCACCAAAATAATACTATCTATGCAGGGGACACACATATGTATCAACTACCTACTGTTCTAAGGTCATCAAATTATTTAATGCACATAAATCCCTATGGTATCATTCCATTTTACAGAAGGATAAGAGAAATTGGAGATTTAGCCAAAGCTAATGTGTTATAAATTGGTAGGTGAGGGATTTTTCACTGCCTCACAAAAGTGGTTCCTCTTTCCAGCTGCACACACAGGGAGAGAGATATTCAATCCTCATTATTAATAGTTTCTATGTGTGCAAATTTTCCTACCCACCAGATTTAATTTGTAACCTCAAAAATCAATGCTCTTGACACTTTCATGGTCCTTTATGAATACACACAGAACCATGAAAACTTTTAGCCACCAAGTGTGCATGTACCCACCTAGATCATGCCCCACCCTTCTTATTATTTCATGGTCACTATCAACATCAAGCAGCATTGATGGTGCAGGAGGACTGAGTTATGCAAAAGACATAAGACAGGCTACAATTGGGGGCATGCGAGATGCCTGGGCATCACTGATGTGAGGCTAAAACACTGACATGACAGTCACGTTACCCAGAGTGAGAAAGATGTCAAACCCTTTCCAGCAGCTCTTTTTTTTTTTTGGAGGGACCAGGGTAACCTGGGATTGAACTCAGGGGCACTTGACCACTGAGCCACATCCTCAGCACTATTTTGTATTTTTTTAAGAGACAGGGTCTCACTGGCATGCTTGGCACCTCACTAAGTTTCTGAGGTTGGCTTTGAACTTGTGATCCTCCTGCTTCAGCCTCCTGAGATGCTGGGATGACAGCCATGCACCACTGTGCCTGGTCTACCCTGTACACTTCAGGGTAAGAAACTATCACAGGTGAATCTGTAAGCAGCTGTGCACCCTTCAGAGGTGCAATAGCTCTACCCTTTGCTTCAGGCCACTATAACGGTCCACCATTAGGTAGAGATAAGCCCTGGACACCATTGCGGTTTTCTTCCTGACCATGTCCATCCTCCGTAGTGTATGCCAGATGGATAACACAACCCAGATTGATGTGGCAGAAATATCTACAATGATCCCACTGAGAGAACAAAATAGCAACAAAGAATGTGTCCTACATTGCAGCGTCCTGATGGTTCACAGTGAGAAGAAATGCCATTTCTTTGCCTAGAATGACCAAAGGGAAAAATAATCTTCAAATTAAGATATTTTCATTTTAAAGGCACTGATCTACATTATTTGGTGACAAAAGGAGCACTCCTATGAAGAAGAGGGACCTAGGGGGTAGCTTGAAAAATAACTCAAAAGTGTACAGTTGGGGTGGAGTATGAGTGTCTGAGTGATGGAGGGGGCTGGGAATGTGCTAGGGGTGGTGATGCATACCTGTAATTCCAGCAGCTCAGGGGGCTGAGGGAGGAGGATGTCAACTTTGAGGCTAGTATCAGCAATATAGTGAGGCTTTAGGCAACTCAGTGAGTCCCTATCTCAAAATAAAATACAAGAAAAGGGCTGGGGATGTGGCTCAGTTGTTAAACACCATTGGATTCAATCCCTGGTACAAGAATAAAATAAAATAAAATGGCTTATATAGTGTAAACAATGTGATAAAAGCAAGTGTTTGGTTCCTCAGAATTCCATAGTGGCTGATTCCAGGGAGAAAATTAGCCATAAGGTAACACTTAAATATGCTTTTGGAGGCCCTTGTAGACTCCTGTATGAAGAGAGTGATGTATGCTTGGCACAGTCTGGGGAAAGAGGGATGCCTGTGGGAGAGAAGACACAGCCAGGAGGAGTGTGTGGCTTTCAAGGGGTAATTCTGGACACTCAAAGGGAGTAAGGAACCTATTTCCCCGACCTACAGCTGCACCTGCTTGCAAATGGGACAGAGCAAGAGGATTTAGTCAAGTTTAGCTCTGATTTAGACTGTGCTCTTGTGTGACTTTTTCTAACTTAAGGAAACTTCAGATTAGCAATGTTGAAATTTTGCTGAGAGGTGACAGTATAGTTTTGAGTCCACAGCATGAACCCTGAAGCCAGGCTGTGTGGGTCCCCATGGAAATTCTGTCACTAACAACTCATGTAACCTTGGGCTAGCTTCTTGAACTCTATGAACTTCAGTTTTCTCCTTTCAAAAGAGGTTTTATGCCAGGCATGGTGACACACCAGTAATCCCAGCAACTCTGGAGGCTTAGGCAGGAAGACTGCAAGTTCAAACCAGCTCAGCAACTTAGCAAGGCCCTAAGCAACTTACTTATCAAGACCCTGTCTTTAAATAAAATATAAAAAAGAGCTGGGGATGTGGCTCTGGTTATAAAAAAAAGAGCTGGGGATGTGGCTCTGTAGTTAAGTTCCCCAAGGTTCAATACCTGGTACCAAAAAAAAAGTTACAGTGATGTTTAAATGAACAAATATACCTAAACCACTTAGCACAGTACCCATCACACAAGGGTTATTAATTAGTTGTGTGTGTTTATAAGTTTGTACTGGCTCCAAAGAGTCATATGCTAACATGTCTACCCAATTCCAAACTGAGTGTTATCAGTCATTACAGCAATAATTTGTTATACGTTTATCAGCATATGGCACATCAAGAATTTTAATATGTAACTAACACAGACTAGTTTATGTCAATTCTTTGCTATTCTATAGATGACATAAACATTTAGAGGTTGTTCCCTAATCCTCAACCCACTAACCAATACTCGTGCTCTTCAATCTACAATAAAAGGATGCCCACAGGAAGTTAAAAACATTGTATTAAAATGCATTCAATACACTTAACCCACCAAATATCAAATCTCAGCCTAGCTTGCCTTAAACAAACTCCAGTGGTGTGAGTCTGCTGCAGAGCAAAATCACTGATGCCATACCTCTTTTTGTTGCCAGGGGGTACTGGAGATTGGACTCAGGGGCAGTCAACCACTGAGGCACATCTCATCCCTATTTTGTATTTTATTTAGAGACAGAGTTGCGCTGAGTTGCTTAGGGCCTCGCCAAATTGGTGAAGCTGAACTCAAACTTGTGATATTCCTGCTTCAGCCTCCCAAACTGCTGGAATTACAGGTGCAGGCCTGCACCCCTGTGCCCAGCACAGAGCTCAATTTATAACATAGTGTTGTAAGGCTCATGGAATTCAATATTGAACTCAAAGTGAAAAAAAAAAAACAGAGTGGTTGCCAAGATCTGCTCTCACATCACTGTAAAGTTGAAATATTTTAAGTCAACCCATCATAAGGTGGGGGCCATCTCTATTTATGGAGTGCTATCAATCTGTCTAGCACAGACTCGCTCATTATGGGGTACAGAAATATCCTGAAGGTCCAAATAACAATCTCCCTAACCTATTTCACAAAGATAAGCCATAAGGAAGAATCAAACTCATGCCCATTCCCTTCTCATCAACCTCTGCTCATCTCTTAGTTTAAAGGAAGAGCAAGCAGGAATCTGTCACCAGCTAGCTGGGGAGCATTGCTTTCTCTGGAATCATGCTTAGTACCACCAAACTTTATCAGGTACTGTTTGTTTCCTCCCCCAGAAACCTCAGGTCTATTCCCAGATAATGTGGATAAATACAGCCTGGCCCTGAGGCTGTATCATCTGCTGCTCTACCTGTACTCCTACTATATACAAACCTAGCAAAACCATCATGGACCATAGGAGGGGCACACAGAACCCCATTCACGATCTGAGTAAGAATATATCAGGACTCCAGAGTAAAAATGTATCAGGACTCCAGAATGTGTCAAATTGCTTTTTCTACCACTTTCTACCACTGGGGGATATTCATTTCACCCTTTTTAGCTGTGTCTTATGATGTAAGCTACTTGAAATTGTGCATGATACATTAATCACAGTATCTAAGGATTATAGAGAATATATTCTTCTAAGCACTTTTTCTAACTCCTCTTTGCAACCCTGTGAAGTATGTTGGTAATACTCCACTTGACAGGAGGAAAATCTGAGCTTTAATACATTAATTTGTGGGCTGGCATTGTGGCTCAGTGGTAGAGTGCTTGCCTAGCACAAGTGAGGCACTGGGGTTTAATCCTCAGCACCACATAAAAATGCATAAACCAGATAATAATATTGAGTTCATCTCTAACTTAAAAACTATTTTTAAAAATGTCTCTAGTAAGACGCTAACTCACACAAATATGCACATCAAATGTCTCTGTGACTTAAAACTGCTTCCTAGCTGGGCATGCCTGTAATCCCAGCAGCTCAGGAGGCTGAGGCAGGAAGTTGGCAAGTTCAAAGCCAGCCTCAATAACTTAGCAAGGCCCTAAGCATGTCAGGGAAAACCTGTCTCTAAATAAAATAAAAAAGGGATGGGGCTGGGATGTGGCTCAGTAGTTGAGTGTCACTGAGTTCAATTCCAGGTACAAAAAAAAAAAAAAAAGAAAGAAAAAGGAAAAAAAAGAAAAAGAAAAAAGCTGTTTTCCAACTCCCTTCCTCTTAGGTAGTGAAAAATTTCACATGTATTAGAGATCACTTTTTTCCCACTTGAAAAGTGGCTGCAGCATCCTTCAGAGCAAAAGTACTTCACCTCCCCAAAAATGTGCAGGCATAAACTAGATTCAGTAGGAATCTGTGCCTCAATGAAACCTGAGGGGGAATGCGATCATATTTTCCAATTCACAAAATGTTTTTATGTCATCTGCACAGTCAAATGCAAAGAAAAAAACTGAGAATTATCCATACAACGGACAGCAGGCTTTAGTGTGAAAATCCCAGCTTCTATCCCTGCCCCCCCCCAATAAAAATTTATGGCAAGAACTTACATCAGAAACTGCAAGATTCTTGCTGAAACTGTATATGCTAACCATGGACAAACTGTGAAAAGTGATGACATGTCTAACCATTTGCTAAAAAAGTCACCAATCTTGTTTGTGTTTACCAGTGGCTAATCTGCAGGTTACATAAGTTGAGGTCACATTGACTTTATACACCCATGTGTAGAAGTGGAATTAAAAAGTTACATTTAGCTGGGTGCAGTGGCGAACCCCTGTAATCTCAGCAGCTCTGAAGGCTGAGGTAAGTGGATTGCAAGTTCAAAGCCAGCCTCAGCAACTTAGTGAGATCCTGTATCTAAATAAAATAGAAAAAGGGATGGGGATATAGCTCAGTGGTTAACTACCCTTGGGTTCAATTTCAGGTATAAAACAAAACAGAAAAAAACTTGTTTAAATATGTGGATTGATAAAATAAAAACAACAATCATTCTTCATCTTTGAAGAGGGGAGAATCCTTTTAAAAATGCTAAGCAGAGTGTTTGTGAGGGGTGAATAAGAGGGGATTTTCTGGCTTATCAGACCAGAGTACAATTCTGCTCAGAAATTCATTTTACCAATTAAATAAGAGATGCTCAGATATTGTGAAAACAATTTTCTAGAAATGGATATGAGAGAAAACAGGTTTGTAGCTGTAACTCCACTCCACTTCTTTGAGGCACAAACTTCTGGTACATTTTCTCCAAAACAAGCACTGCCTAGTGTTCTAGCTTTTAACAAAATGATTCCAATTCTCTTTATGACTATGGAATTATAGAAGAAGGGAATCAATAAATCTTAAGTAATATGCCAACAGGTCATGATCATGTATAATAAGTTCCTGTCTTCTATTTCAGTCTCAATTTATGTTAGGTTCTGAAAAAGTGTTTACAAATATTTGTTTCCAAGCCAAAGGGACATGACACAAGCCCCCCACCTCCAGCTCCATCTGTTGGTGTTAGACAGAGTCTTAGTTCTGTGGCAGGCTTGAAAGTTTCTTTCTTTATAGGATTCATGATATTCTGATTGATATATTTCATTCAGGGTACCCTCCCCTTGCACCCCTTCAACTCTCCCTCTGACACCTTTGTCTATGCTACAGTTATAGTATATGCAGTTTCAAATATACCACAACAAAACCCACTATTCTATATAATTAGCATACACAAAAAATCTCCCCTTTACAGGGGATTGAACCCAGGGACACTTAACCATTGACCCACATCCCCAGCCCTTTTTCATATTTTATTTAGCAACAGGGTCTCACTGAGTTGCTTAGGGTCTTGCTTTTGCTGAGGCTGGCTTTGAACTTGCAATCCTCCTGCCTCAGCCTTTAGAGCCACTAAGATTACAGGTATGCACAACCACGCCTGACTCGGAACTATAGTTTTTAGGAGAGGGGTCAAGGTACTAGAGTGCATGTTACAAGAGCAGCCCTTGTTCTTCTTTTGCTGACATACTTCAGTGTGCTCTCATTTCTAGCAGCCCTTACTTTCAAGGCTTTATGGAATCAGCCAGGTTTTGACGAAGCCGTTACCTAAAGTCACCACCAAAAGGGAAAGGAAAAAAAATTCCAGTGTGCTCTTTGCATTCCCAGGATTATCCCTTGCTCTGTTCCATGTGTTCTCTGGCTGAAAGGCTGCCCACAGAGCAACCTGCTTTATAATTCAGAGACTGGGGAGGCTTCAAGTTGCAAGTCACATATTAACAAAGAGGATTCATCTCATCACTGCAGCCCAACAGATGTACACAAACTTCATACTTACTGCAGATGCTATAAGTGTGCTCCCAATTTGCTTTTTTGCTATTGGTGCCTAATGGAGAGTACAAATAATGCCACCAATATTCTAGGGTCACACTACCTAAGGATTCAAGCAGGCTGCTGGGCTCCATCTCCAATGATAAAAGGATGGGAAATAAGGAGGATAGGAACATTCTGAGCCTGTGCTGTCTGATCTCTGCCACAAAACTTCAACCCTGCCATCAGCTGCAAACACATATGGGCACTGGAGATCCAGTGAGATACTGTGATATTCATTTACTTATGTGTGGGAAGAGTGGATGAAAAGCTACACATATTTGGAGTTTCAACAATAATTTAAAAAGTGGCATGACATCCTTGAAAAAAGAACTCCTTGCCTCTAAACTTAAAAGACATGGGAAGACACTTGCTTAGAATAAATCAATTTGGATGGGTACAGCCACTCCGGAAAGCAATATGGAGATTCCTCAGAAAGCTTGGAATGCAACCACCATTTGACCCAATTAAACCACATGGTATCTCATCAAATAGTGTGCCCCCAGGCCTTCCCAACCCCCATCAGGATCAGCAAGCTCTCTCTTCCCTTCTATGGCACTTACTGGATTATGCCATGATGAAGTACTATGGGACTCCCCCCAAACATACCCATGTACTTGAGCTTAAACACAGGGACACTCTATGAGCTGCATTCCCAGTCCCTTTTCAAACTTTATTTACATACAAGTTCTTACTACGTTGCAAGGGCTGGCCTTCAATTTGTAATACTTCTGCCTCAGCCTCCTGAGTGACTTGGAAGACAAGTGCCATGGCTCCTTGCTGGTGGCTAGGGGCTTCTGTCCTCTACTGAAAGAAGCTTCCGGAGGATGAGGATCAAGATTTCCCACAGGGTATCATCCTTCTCTGCATCTACTTATGACATTACCATATTCCTTGTCCACTAGATCTTCTGGGAGGCACCAGCTGAGAAGAAGATCGAGTGTACTGAGAAAGGGAAGAGCAACCATGAGGATGCTCAGGCTCTGCTGGCCTCCTGAGCCTCACAGGGCACTCTTCCCTGGAGTACTGTCATAGGAGGGCAGACCTCTCTTTAGCCTCGGCACTAGTGGCCCTCACCTAGGGGTCTCACTGACTGATCCCTTTATCCCCAAGATGGAGTGTTTCAACTGCATCTGCTTCCTGCAGCCTTACAACACCTCCCATCTGTATGTCTGTGGTACCTACGCCTTTCAGCCCAAGTGCACCTACATTGTGAGTGCTGCCCCACCCTGGCTGCCTGCCACCCTGGCCTCCAGTATGGGGTCCTGCCCTCATGCTCATCCTCCTGACTGGCTCCCTCTGCCTCTAGAACATGCTCACCTTCACTTTGGAGCATGAAGATTTTCATGACGGGAAGGGGAATTGTCCCTATGACCCAGCTAAGGGCCACACTGGCCTTCTTGTAGGTGAGTGGATGTGCCTGTTTTGGGTGAGTCCCTTGGAACTTGACACACTCTGGGGTGTCTACACCTTGTTTATGGCCTGACTATCCTTCCATTTCCCACAGATGGTGAGTTGTACTCAACCACCCTCAATAACTTCCTGGGCACCCAGTCTGTCATCCTCCAGAACATGGGGCCCTATCACCCCATGATGGCAGAGTACAAGGCCTCATGGCTCAACAGTGAGCAGGGAGAAAGACTGGGGAAGCCCAGGGTGGGAAACCTGTGAGGTCCTTGTCACCTCATGACTGAACCTCCTTGCCTTGCTGCAGGGCCCCACTTCATTGCCTCTGCCTATGTCCCTGAGAGTGTGGGGAGCATCACAGGGGATGACGATAAGGTGTACTTCTTCAGTGAGAGGGTGGTGGAATACGACTGCTGTACCAAGCAGCTGCTGACCCAAGTTGCCCGTGTCTGCAAGATATTGAGCCCCCAGCATGAGCCCTGGGAACCATGTGGGCTGGGCAGCGGCTGACCCACTGCATCCCCTTGATATCTGCCAGAGTGACATAGCCGGTGCACGCACACTGCAGAAGAAGTGGACCAAATTCCTGAAGTCACAGCTGGGGTGCTCAGTGCCCAACCAGCAGCTCTATTTCAACCAGCTGCAGGCTGTGCACACCCTGCAGGGTGCCTCCTGGCACAAGACCACCTTCTTTGGTGTATTTCATATGTGATGGTGAGTTGGCCAGGAATGCTGGGGTGGGGATGAGCAGGTGTTCAGGTCAAGGGCAGTATGTGGGTGGGAGGGCCTGAACCATGCTGTCCTATAGGAACATCCAAGTGGTCAGAGTCTGGAACATTGAGTACTTGCCCCTTTTAAAGGCCCCTGGGGAAAGAAGGCAAGGCCCTGCCTGGTGGCACCTTAGATCTGCCTGCTGGTATATTCTTCTGCCCATGAGCATTTTCTGCTGATCCCTACATTCCTGCAATCCCTGGAGCTGGGGTGAGATGTTAAGGTGGGCATCGGACCTGACCCTTGAGATCCCTCTCTCATTGCAACAGGGGTAATGTGGACCTTTCCTTAGTCTGTGAGTACCAGTTGGAAGCAATCCAGTGGGTGTTCCAAGGTCCCTACAAGGAGGGGGACATGGTGGGGAATCAGCAGGTCAGGCCCAGAGCACCACTGGGGACTAGGCAGAAACCAACCCTGGCTTGTTTGAGGAAGTGCAGAAGTAGGGTAAATACACTGGCCCAGTACCCAGCCCCCAGCCTGGTTCAGTGAGTCCTTTGGGCAGGAAGTGTTCCCTGTCAGTTCCAGTGGCCTCCCACCAGCTGATAGCTCCCCTGTCCATACCCCTACCCCCACAAGTGCATCAACAAATGTCTCCATCATCATGGTCACACCAGTTCTCTGGAGCTGGCTGACAGAACCCTCATCTTCATCAAGAAGCACCCACTGATGGACAAGCAGGTAGAGCCTTCATGGGGCCAGCCCCTGCTCATGAAAACACCAACTTCACCCACCCGGTGGCTGACCAAATTACAGGATTTGACAAAGCCATCTATACACTGCTGTTCATTGGCACAGGTAGGTAAGCTCTTGGGTGTGTCTGGGGCTGGGAGACACCCAAGAGCCTCATTCCCTGTCATTGACACTCCCTTCTCCAGACTTTTCCAGGAGATGGTTGGCTGCTCAAGGCTGTGATCCTGAGGCCTGGGGTCCACCTGATTGGGGAACTGCAAGTGTTTGATAAGGAAACTGTGGAAAGCCTTGTGCTGTCACCAAGCAAGGTAGCTAATTAGACTCCATGCACTGCCATTGCACCCACTCCACCATCCCCAAATCAGGTTGGCATGGTTGGCCAGTTCAGCACACCTAAGTAAGCTAAGGGCAAGCCTGGGAAGTCAGGGTGTGTGCGGACAGGATTGGCACTCCACAGGATCATTATGCATACCCTGGTCCCTGCAGGGCTACATTCCCAGAATTAGTCCTGGAGAAAACTCATGGTTTTTTTAGACACCTCTATGTGGGTCCAGGACTCTGCTTACAGCCTCCTCTCTGATCCTCTCCATACTCGCCAGACTTCCCCAGCTTTGACATGTTTATGGTGCCATCCCAGCGTTGGTTTCTGCCTAGTCCCCAGTGGTGCTATGGGCCTGACCCGCTGATTCCCCACCATGTCCCCTGAAGTGTTGTCTTTTTCCTTAACCCTCATACACATTTGCAGCATCCTCTGGATGATGATTTGTTTGCCTTTTGCAGCTATTATCACTTAAAATTGTTTCCCAGCACATGGAGTAATAGCAGAAAGAATATGGGGTTGTGTAAACACTCAGATTGGCAGTTACCTTTCAAACAGAGAACACCTTATGCTGTGCTGGTGCTATTGTGAGAGCCAAGGGCACTGGAGGAAAATGTTTCATGCCTTCTGTGTGTATAGCCTCCCTGTTTTCTTGAGACTTGCACCTTCCTTTGCAGTGCTATCTTCTGCCTCTTCTTCATGTGGGCACCTCTCGTGCTTGTGCTCCTTGGGGTCTGAGCAGCCCTGGGATGCATGTGGCCCTACCAACCCTCTCACTCCTCTTCTCCCACAGAAGCTGCTCTTTGCTGGCTCCTGCTCTCAGTTGGTCCAGCTGCCCCTGGCAGACTCTGTGAAGTACCACATCTGTGCAGACTGTGTCCTTGCGCGGGACTCCTACTCTGCCTGGAGCATCAACACTAGTCACTGTTTGTCTGTGGCCAGCTACTCTGGGTGAGCTGGGTTCTGCAAGGGCTGAGATCAGGAAGGTGTGTGGATACGGTGGTTGGAACCACGCTTCTGATACCCCTTTCCTCTGCCAGATCTCTACTTGTTCAGAACATGGGGATCTCAGATACCATAGGCTTTTGTTACCTTCATGGCACTAAGAAAGGTGAGCTTTTTGTGTTCCCCTCCACTCCAGATGGGCTGTGGTCCTTAGGTGGATTTTCCACATCACACCTCCCTGGCCCTTGGTCTCTTGCACTGACTCTGCTACCTTCTCTCTCTGTTGCTACAATCAGGTGAATGCTGAAAAACATCACAATGGTAGTGGGCACAGACTTGGTACTTCCCTGTCCCTCTCCTCCAAGTTGGCCTATGACCGCTGGATCTTTGAGGGCCAGGACCTACCTGCAGACGAGCCAGGCTCCATCCACTATGATGCCCGTCTCCAAGCCCTGGTGGTGATGGCTGGCCAATATCACCATGCTGGGGCCTACAACTGCTTTTCAGAGGAGTAGGGGACATGGCTGGCTGTTGAGGGGTATCTTGTGGCTGTGATAGTGGGCCCCTCAGTGACCTGCAGGTTCAGGCCCCCATGGAATACCTATGGCTTATGTGGCTGGCTGTGGTTGCCCTGGGGGCTCTGTGCCTGGTGTTACTGGTTCTTCTGGTTTGGTCGCTTTGCCAGTGGCTTCAGGAAAATCTGGAAAAAGATATCAAGGCAGCAGAGAGGACCCTGTTGTACCCGCTGGAGTTGCTCAAAGAACACATCAGTCCCCTTTCCAGCTCAGAAACAGAAGAGTAATTTTGAGATCCTGTTGGATACTAGTAATTGGATGGTCCCCTCTAGATTGTGCCTGGACACGCTGGGGCCAGATTGGAGGTGGGTCCCTATCTGCACCTCCTGGCATCCCAGGCCAGCCGCTGCCTTCTTGAACACCTCTTTCTAGGGCCCTCAGGATTGAGCCTAAGGGCCTGTGATTTTGTTTAGAGACACTTTTGGTTGTTAAAATGGCAGGTGTTGTCTGCGGCCTTTCATGCCCAGGTCAGCTCCCACCCTAAGTACTGTTCTGGCTCAGAAGTTCAGTTGTGCTGATGTTGAGAAAGAAAACTTGCGCTGTCCAAAGCAGGGCCCTTCCCCTCCAGGTTGCTCTGACACACCTCTCATCTTGCTCTCCTCAGAACACTGTTGTCACCTGACTCCATTTTGTTTCTTTGTTTATGTATTTTCTAATTCCACAATGATAAAGATCTTTTTCAATTGTATTGTGTGAATTATTCTTCCTTCAAATGATACCTTTTCTCTGGGGTCATTTTGCTTTATTCAGATGTATTATTTTTTGTACTGGGGACTGAATCCAGGGTTGCCACATCCCAAGCCCTTTTTTTATATTTTACTTACAGACAGCATCTGCTTGAATTCCTTAAATCCTCACTAAGTTGCTGAGATTGTCCTTGAACTTGCGATCCTCTGCTATCAGCCTCCAGAGCTGCTTGGATTACTGGTGTGCACCAAAATATGTGCTTTAATTGTTTAATAACAGCTTAATAGTTTTTTTTCAGGGAGAAAGCTGTCCTTTCCTGCCCCTACTCTAGTTATAGTTTAACTAGTCATAAATCTCTAGAATTACAGGTTGTTGTTGTTGTTGTTGTTTAGTCCTTTGGAAATCTCTTTTATCTGCTTGTGTCTGCAGCAGTTGTTAAGTCTTCTTTTAATCTGATTATTGATCTTTGATGCATAATGTTCTTTTGGGTTTCTTTTAGATGTTCTCTTTTTTATTTATATTTTAATTATTGTTATTTTATTTTTGGGTTTTGGTACTGGGGATTGAACCCAGGGACACTCTAACCCTGAGCTACATTTCCAGAATTTTTATTTTTTATATGGAGTCAGGTTCTCACTAGGTTGGTTAGGGCCTTACTAAGCTGCTGAAGCAGGCTTTGATCTCCAGATCTTCTTGCCTCACTCTGAGTCATTGGGATTACAGGCATTCACCACCACAGTCAACTTAGATTATAACTTTTAAAAATTGGTATATTGTAAATATACATAATCATAGGATTCATTATGCCACATCTGTGCATGCCCATAATTTAGTCAATTTGTATATAATATTCTTAACTTGGGATTTTTTTCTCCCTGGGTTTAATGTAGATTTCAGTCCTATAACTCCAAGTTGATAAGTCAGTGTGTCTGATTTTGTGAGGGAGTTTCTGCTGCTTTTATTGTCTTTGTACATCTATTCAAATGGTCCCTTTTCTCACTTTTATGTTTTGTTCATTTGTTACCTTATCAGGGAGGCCATCCCTGCCCACTGCATTATAGCCTTTCACTGACTTCAGAGCACCTAGCACCACCATAATATATACATACACACACACAGTTTATGCACACAGATATTTCAGACTAAGCATATATTTATGTACAAGATACACACATATGCATTATTCTTACCTTTCCATAAGCTCCATGTAAGCTCCATATAGTATCATGCTGGCCTGTAATCTCAGTGACTCCAGAGTCTCAGTGGGAAGATTGCATGCTCCAAGACAACTTGGACAATTTAGTGAGGCCCTGTCTCACAAAACAAAAAGGGCTGAGGAGTAGTGCAGTAGAAGCACACCCCTGAGTTCATTACATTAAACAAGTTTCTTTAATTTTTCAAATTATTATTTGCCCAAATCTATGAGTTGGAGGTAAATATTGATATTTAGTATTTTATACTCATTTGGGAAGACAATTCTTGACTCTTATTTTATAAGTCAGAAAAAAGAAACCAAGCTTAGGTTTTCAAAAATTGGTTACCCTGACAAAAATAAAATTCTAAACTTGCACTTGCTTCCATTCCCCGAATAATATAAAAGAATTGATTTTACAAGAACTACAAGAAACCTGAAATTCCTTGAAGCACCAGTTTACCAAATTTACCCCCAGAATAATTCTGAAAATATTAATTTAATTAAGGCAAATAATTGTGTCTTGTCAAATGGGAGTATTGGACCTCTGTTTCTTTATTGTTTTATATTCCAAGGGGCTTCCCAGAAATGTATCAATTTAAAATCTTGTTAATTAGCCATTATTTAATGAGATTAACTATTATTATTTTGGAATACTAAGTATAGTGAAAATAATAGCTGAAGAATATAACTATGCTAAGCAATCAATAACTTGGTTTATTTATCCTAACAACAATCAAATTTTATAAAGAAAGACAAGAATTTAAAAAAAACACAATGTTTGTCTGTTTGTTTTTCCACAGATACATCACCATGTATCTGTGGAACACAATGCTGGTTAGTGTTCAAAACATTTATTGAATGATTGATTGATGAATATAAAACCAATCTAATCATATGGAGGACCTATTTCCTCAACATTATTGTTAATTTCCTCCAGGTTCCATTGGGAACATAGGTGCTGCTCGTTATTCCTAAAGAAATTGAGATAGAGAACTGGTTAGAAGAGGATATTCATATCTTCTGAATTTACTGCAAAACAGTTTCATTGATTTACAATAGCTATATAGTGGATGAATAAAGGTATGGAAAGAAATGTTACTTGCTGACAATGAATAACTCAAGGTGCCTTTCTTTGTTTGGGGCCAAGCTCCAGATAAGACATTTACTTTCCTCAACTAAAAGTACCATGAGGTTTTTTCCAAAAATATAATTTATGAAGTGAATAACTTCAAATTTATCAGAGTTCATATTTATCTCAAATATATATACAATAAGGAGATTGGTCAAGGTCAATTTGGACAACCAAGGAAAGAAGTACCACCATTGACAAGATGTGAACATAAACTTTTATCCAAACCCATTAGAGTTGCCAGCAACACTGTACTTTTTTATCACTTTTGATATATTTCTTCCACTGTATGCCCCAAATATGGCTTTACGTATATATGAGGAAAAAGCTATGTCTTTGGATGTTGTCTGGGTTAGTGAAAGTTGAATCTTCCCTCTGATAAAATGACTTAAGCCTGAACATTGGTTGATTCACATTAAGCTATAACCATGGGCCAATAACATCAAGAGAGTCTCCCTATCACATGTTTCTATGCTTTTGGTTACTCATCAGCATCTAATAGGATATCATTACAGGGAGAGAAGTCCTGTTAGTTTGAACATATTTTGATCACTATACCTGAAAAAAAGATATGATCACTTGTTTCTTCTACATCACAGGACATGATTTTTCTTCCAAGCTACCTAAAAATGTCCACATTTGCTTATGGTTTCCTTGTTCCTGAAATGTGTGATTCTAGAATTTAGCTGTGCCTACTAATGGGACACACTACCAATGGAAAGAAAACATAGCAAAGCCCACTCAGTGAAATAAATCAAGCTGCCTTTCTTTGTTTAGGGCCAAGCTCCAGAGAAGACATTTACTTTCCTCAACTAAAAGTACCATGAAGTTTATTCCAAAAATATAATTTATGAAGTGAATAACTTCAAATTTATCAGAGTTCATATTTATCTTAAATATATATTCAAATTTACTTCAGTCCAATCAGTATGAAACAACTAAAACTTCCACTAATTATGTGCAGATAAAATAGCCAACTAGTTGATATTTTTAATCAATAAACTCCTTGGGGATAGTTACCTATTCTTTGTTAATTTTTATTTCAATGAAAAAATTATTATTTCAAATAATAATTTCAATAAAATAATTTACCAAAAAAGTACATACAGATCCGAAATCACTTATACTAAATAAACATTGGAAACAAGATATACTCCAAAACTTTGTGTCAAAACACAAGTGATACCAAATTGACCTGAAGCAATTTACAGTTCTTATATAACTCATTTTCAACCCCCAGCCCTGTGTTGCAGCTCCGCCTACAGGAGTGTGTCTTCCCCACCACACTGGGCAGGAGCTAGTGCTGACAGTTAGGGCACCATCATATTTGCAGAATGCTTTATACCTGATCTGCCTCCACCCATGTGTTTCATGCCTTTTCCCTGTCCCCACAGAAACTGCAGGTCAAGGAAGAGTATAGAGCCACCTTCAGTGAGATCAGTAAATCAGGGTACTGGCTGCTGTCAGAGATGGAACTGCAGGTGTTACTCATCATTACCAAGTGCTTTGAGGACATGAAGGTGGCTGCTTAAGCTGTGGATGCCAAGAATGTGGGTGCCTGAGTAGGCCAATGAGTGGGCACTGTGGGAATCTCCCAAACTAGGTAGGGCCTTGCCCCTGACTGCCCACCCACTGTTCCTTCCCCCAGGACACCCAGATTCTCATTGAGGTGCACAAGTCAGGTTATGCCCGCCCTGATGATGTGGAATTTGAGGATTTCAGCCAGCCTGTGATCTTTGCACACTCAGAAAATGGCCTGGACACCTGCTCAGATGGAGAGCCTAATTTCCAGGGCCCTGGCCATAGTTGTGCCAAGCACTGGCCTTTTGGCAAGAAGAGCAAGGTGGGGGCCCAGAATGTTTTGTGAGAAGACAGTGAGTGGGGACAGCTGAGGCCCTAATGAGTTGAGCCCAGCCACAGGAATGCTGAGTCCTGGGCCATACTTTTCCTCTTTGCTACATTCCTGGGCTGGAGGGAAGGAAGGCAAGTCAGCAGCACATTGGCCTGGGAGTCCCCTGAGACTGAGGAGGGCAGGATGTTGTCCTGTGGCATCTGTCTGCTGATGCTCAGGATGCTGGGAGAAGATCTGCTGGTGGAATTCGTGCTGGACTGACAGTTTATGTTCCTGTCTTTTAGGAGTGCCCCAACCCCAGATCTCTATCCATCTGATGGATCCTTATGCTCTATAGTTTGGGTATTTTTTGTTTGTTTGTGTGTTTTCAGCATCAGACGTAAACCCTAACACCACTGGTTTATATCTTGGACAGCTCCTGACTCCCTAGTATGCCTTAGACACCTCCCACTGGCAACAGCCATTCTGGTCTTCAGCCCTCTCCTCATAAGCTGTAACCCCTGATCTGTCCTGCCTTCCACAGCCCTCTATGAGTGGCATGCCACTTTGGCCTGTGTCTGAAGACTTTCTTCATGCAAATGCCTCCTGTACCTCTTTCTAAACTGAGTCCAGAAAGCCCAGTGGACTATAGCATCCCTGTTCCAGCCCCTAGACCTAATAGTCAAGGGATGTAGGAGATGGGGTAGAGAGAGGTGTGACCTCTTGCTCTGAGTCTAATGTCCTCCTTGTTACCTATCAGATTTTGTGTTGCCCTTACATGTATTTTCTGTGTGATTATGCATCTTGATTTGGGATATTATTACTATTTTTTATTTATTTTTTGCTTTTGCTTCTCTGCATCCATACTTATGTTCATCCTTCTGTCCATCTTCATTTTCTGCCCTTGCCTCCTCCTTCCCTGTCCCTTCCTTGACCCAGCTGGTAGTCACGCCCCCCCAACCCTCTTCCCCCCTAGAGGGTGTCATGTCCTTGGCCTTGCCTAATGGGTTCCCTTACCAGCTATGTCTATGATCCCTTGGTCTTATGGAGTGAGATCAGTAAGTCAGTCAATCTGTGGCTATCATCCTTCCAGATCCTTCCAGGAGGCCATGGGGGTAAGTGGGGACTGTGGGAGGAGGGATGGCACTGGCCCTCCCATCAGCAAGGTGGTGGACCATAGGCTTGCTTCCTGCAGCCAGCTGGGTCCCACTTCTTCTTCACTCTGTCTATGACCTTGCTCCCAAGATATTTGGAAGGGGAGGAAGGTGGACTTGAATCTTCAGGAGTGTGCAGCGCCTGGAAGCTTCAGCTTCAGAATCCCAGACTCAACCCTCTCTTCCCTTTGCAGACTGTGGCTTCAGAGGATTTTATCCACTTGCCCCTGGAGCAGGAGAGAAAGCGGCTCCAGTATCAGTTAGAAGAACACAACCAGGAGCTGCAGAAGAGGTGAATCAGAGGTAGGGCCTGGCAGAGGGGCCAGGCAGGGGACTGAAGAGTGCCATTGGGTTATATTTAAAAGAATGGTGTGCTCAGCAGTAGAGTGCTTGCCTAGCACAGACAAAAAGTAACCATAAAATATTTACACTCAAATGCACCCAAAAATGTCACAGAGACACCAGCAGGGAGGTTTTATAGGTGATTCTTCATGCGCCTGGAGGAAACTTGCTTTCGCTCCCATGTAAGGATTTCTAGCAAACAGAGTGAAAGCTGCCAGTTTATTTAGAAGGCTGGGAAACCTGGGTTCCCAAATCAGTGTGCAAGAATTCAAGTCAATGAAATTATGGTCTCATTTTTCCTCATTTCTGGTTTTAGATACAAAATCCTGACAAGAAAATTTAATGATGTACTACAAAACAATACATGGCATGGTGGTGTTAGTTAGGTGCCACAGAACTGTATGCTTCATAGTAATCACAAGAGGAAATTTTGTGTTATGTCTCCTTCACCAGAATAGGAAAAGGTTATTTTTTAAAGAAAAAAATACATAATCAATTGGGCATTATCCCAACAATGCAAACATGGTTCAATATCAAGAAGCCTTACAGTCTAATCCATCACATTAGAGAGCTAAAAGGAAATAAAAGCATATGGCTAACTATTTAATAATTCAAACATTTAAATATTAAAAATAAAAATCTGCCAGGTTAAAAAGAAAATCTACCTATTTTGGATATTGAGAAACTATCTATTTAGGTAGAAAAACTATCTATTTTGGATATTGATTATATCAGTATAATTTCAAGGACTATAACACACACACACTCATAACAAATATTAATATATTTTTAGTGGCACAGAATGTGGGGCAAGGAGTATATAAAAAGTCTCTGTAACTTCCCTCAATTTTTCTATGAATCTAATTTTTTTTCTTAAAATTAAAAAAGAGAGATCCATATATCTCAAGACATAAAATAAATAGTATCTACATCTTGCTCAGAAAATCTTTAAATATATGAATACTCTAAATTTATGTATACAAAATTAATACTTAAATGAACATTTAGATCATTGAATTATTCTGACTATAAATGAAGTTAAATGTAATATATCCTTTGTTCCAGTTATTTTACTCATAGATTTAAGTTTAGAGCAATTCTTGAAAAAGTTTGGAAAAAAACATAGACATGATTGCTTTATTTTGGCATTGTTCACAGAAATGCCATAATTAGAGATAATCAGGAGAAGTTGGAGACAATGTTAAGATAATTATACTGGATTTGTACAATTTCAAATGTATAAAATTGAATTATAGCTATATGAATTAAGCACAGAAGATGTATTTAGTGAGACATATTTATATTTATCCAAGTACATACATAAAACTCATTAGAAATCTGCATAAACAGAGAAGTGGGCATTAGGGATGAAGGATAAGAAAAAGGTGAGTTAGGAGAATAGCATGAGACAAAATGCAGAAATTCA
This sequence comes from Callospermophilus lateralis, assembly GCF_048772815.1. Taxonomy (NCBI): domain Eukaryota; kingdom Metazoa; phylum Chordata; class Mammalia; order Rodentia; family Sciuridae; genus Callospermophilus; species Callospermophilus lateralis. The sequence goes on along the minus strand of NW_027515935.1, from coordinate 4,555,540 downwards.
TGAGATGATCCCTGTGCACCTGAGATGAACACAACAGAGAAACACCCAAAAATTTATTTACCTAAATAAAAATCATTTCACCATTTATTAATCATTTTATCCTATTAGGAAAATAAAGTATATACATTTATTTGTTTATTATTATTGTTGTACTTAAGATGGAGAAAGAAAAGAATGAAAAGACTCTTTCTCAAGGTAACTCAGACAGTGGAAAAGCATAAATAAAGCAATGATCATGGATGACTTCTTGAGTAATGGTTCATCACCATTTTCTCTCATTAGAGTAAATACAAGAGGGAAAATGTTAGGAAATTAATAAAAGTATAAAATCACCCCAGAGGAATAATACACAGTGAAAATAATTCTTCTATTTTTCTCTAGTGGCAAATGTCAAGGAATTATTTTACAAAGAAGCAAAAAGGAGGAGAAATATCTGAATTTTCTTTGACGGATTTCTTTTTCTATTTTAACTTGATTATGCAGCAGAAATGGATTTCTCATTTTGAAACCAACAAAGGGTGGCATTTTGGCCTTCTCACTCTGATCTTGTAGGGATTTTCTATTTGCATATTCCATCTCAAGTGCAGTATTTCTCAGTATCAAGGACTAGATACACAGCACAGCTGTGCTGCTTAATGTGTCATCTGTTCACAATGGTTTTGCATAATGGCTCTATGTTGCTTGGAGATGTGCACTTAATTGCAGCAATCCATAAAATACTCTGTAATGCTCTACACATTAATTAGCTCTTCCACATATTAAGGGGATGCAAGGAGAGGAAAAATTCATCTAGATGTTAAAGGAGAATTCACATAATTTTTCCTCAACTGATATGTGATAAAATATTAAATGATATTTCCTTTACTCTTAAGAACTTTTTGAAGAGTAAAGTATGAATAAATTCTACACATCTTTTGCCACAGTGGGAGGGGATTAGCTTGTTTAAAACAAGGGCAAACTGATGAAAAATTATCCTATACTAATGTCAAATTTAATGCATGTGCTCTTTACCTTGGCTTTCAAAATCGAAAATTAGCATAGATATCTGGACATACTATCTTAATAAGAACATCATTAATTATAATATTCTTTAAAGATCACTGTAGAGCCACAGTTGGTTTTAATTTAATATTTAGAAATATCAATTTTAACTGTTAAATTTGATAAGGTAAAACATATAGAGAAAAAAAACCTATGATGATAACACAGATATTTTTATTAAAAATTTCAAATTTATTAAAATTTGTCTATTCTCAATCTTTGTCAGTGCTAGATTTTTTTCTATTTTATAAAAATAAATTTTAAAACATATTTCTGATAGGATTTAAAATGCAAGCAAGTAATATTGAAGATACACCAAGATATTATTGACATATAGTGTTAGGATCTCTTTGAGGCACTATATATTCTAAATAATTTTTTATTTTATCTAAGTCTCAAAACTACTTTATGATGTAAATATTTTTAAGCAAAATTTATAGAAGGAATCTATGGCCTTAAAAAGGTTAAGAAACTTGATAGGGCATAAATACTAAATGGCACAAATACTAAATCTGGCACTGACAAAGACTGAGCAGAGATATTTAGTTTGATTCTGAGTACTGAAAGGAGAATAGCAATAAGGATGGTCAGAATTGAGAAGGACATAGATAAGTTTATATAACTTCCTGTTTTACACTAAAGTGCATACTTCAAGTGAACTTCTCAAGTACATTTAGTTTGAAATATGTGTTAGAACTTCATACATGTCCATTGATAAATGAAGTTGATAACTGAATTATAACAGAATGAAAGGTTCAGAAAAAATGGAAAACATAGCAGAAAAGAAGTATTCAGACCATTCTTTTAGTTATTTTCCTGACATCAAATTTCTTTGTGTATCATGAAGTTATGATATGATTATGATAAAATTATGATGATTCAATCTGTTATACCAACCAAGATATAATTGCATGAATTTTAAGACCTATATAAAAAAGAATTAAACTTTAATCATTTATTTCATCATGATAACAATCTTTATTATAACTTATAAAAATAGAATAAATATACTTTTGGTTTATAAGTGTGATGATTATTGGGTGTTCATGTGGCTGGTGTGGGAGATGTGCCTTGCTCTATATCTTGTCACTACATCTGCACATTACTTATCTGTTGTCAAAAAAAGGCTAAGGAAGGTATTTTATTAGGTAAATTTAAACTCCTTCCTTCTCTCTTGAGTTCTTATTTCTTTTTAATAAGTGATATAATTCCACCTTACTCTGATCTCTCCTCCTGGGGCCCATGAGCCACCCTAGAAATTGTCTAAAAAGAACAAAAAGAATTATCTTTCTTATTACCTTCCAATACATATCATATACTGTCCTGTTCAATTTTCAATGTAACATACTGTCTTGTTCAATTTTCAATTTTTTTTATTTTTTATTTTTTTTTTACAATTCTATACCAACTAAAGGATGAAGTCTAACTCTAAATAATGACAGATCTGACCTTTCTTGATCTCTTTACCCACTTCACATAATTCCAGTATATTATATTTTCACTTCCCTGAACACAATTGCTTCAAAATATGTTCAGGCCTCATCTCCTGGATAAAAATTTACAGAATAGCCCTGAAAAACTACCCTAATTTGTTTAATTATTGTATTTTGCACATAAAAATGAACACAAATTTTTCATTATGTGGATTCACCATTTTCAGAATGTTAATAGTATTTGTATGAATGTCAATGTTAATTTTTTCTTACAAGCATAAATACCAAAAGAAATTGATAAAAAAATCTTTAAAATTATTAAGGTACCACCTAATTATAACAAAACTAATGTTTCATTTACACTATTTTTATTAAACAGATGGAAGTCTGATGGCTTTGACAAATAGATAACATAGAAATCAAGATTCAGTGAGGGAAGGAGAGAAAGAGAGAAGCACACAGGCAACTTCACATAAAAAGTAGCTTTGAGGGCTGGGATTTGCTCACCTAGTGTGGGTGGGACCTGGGTTCGATCCTCAGCACCACATAAAAATAAAGGCATTGTGTTCTGTCAATGTACACCTAAAAAGTATATATTAAAAAAAGAGTAGCTTTGAATATTAAAAAGTTAATTTTTAACCAGTAAATCTCTAAGACAACATGGATCTGAAAGTTTTTATAATTCTTACACTTTTTTTAAAATTCTAAGTCAAGAACTTTCACACACACAAAAAGAATTCTGAGCTAGAACAACCACACACACAAAAAAAAAAAAAAACTTAAAAAAATGTTTAGGAAAACTGAGAGCTACCAAAGGTTTATATTGCACCAGAGCCAGTACAAATGTGTTTAGGACAGCAAATATTTTAGTATATGAGAAGATAAATCTATACACAACATACAGAATGAACTTCAGTTTCACATAATTCACATATTGTTATTGTTTGTTGTGAAGCTTTTAAGAAATAGAAATATCTTAAAAGAAACAACTGAACCTTGCCAATATAGTAAGAATTCTTGCCAAAAATGAACATATGTAGTTCTAACTCTTTAAGTATATTCTTTGCCAAAAAGAAAAGATGGATACTAACTAAGATTTATTTAAGATTTCTAAAGTTAAATAGCAAATATGCAATTGAATAAGTGATATTCTAAAATTGTTGGCTCTTGAAATATGCAACTTTTTTAACAAATTGAATTAGGAATGATGAGATTTTAGAAAAATCTTATCAATTTTAAGGAAGCTAGCTACTTTAATTTAAGTACCTTTTAACTCAAAAACTTGGCAACTCAGAGATGTCACATGACTCAATTATATGCATGTTTAAGAACTGTATCAATTCAACACACACTCATTCAAATGCACATTTTACTGAGCACTATACCAATATCAATGAAGGTCATAAAAGCATTAAAATACTGTTGCTATCATGGAGGATTTTATAGTCTAGTTGGAAATTCAAGACCCTAGAAATAACAGCAAACAAAAGGAAGTGCATAAAAATTTAGCTTAAAAGAGAGTCACAATATTGGTGGGTGCTTAAACACCATTTTTGGCTATGAATTAGCTTAAGTATGGCTTCATTATTGCATTAGCATTCTTCAAATATAATACCATGCATAAAAAGAGCATAATTTCATTTGGAAAAACAACAACAATAACAAAATAATGGAAAATAACTTTATTCCCAGAGAGTGTTATTAAGGTCAAAACACTGAATAAATGAATCTATACAAAGTATTCTTTCATGTAAATGCTAAAATTAATTAAAACAAAATAGTCATGTTTAGTAAGGGGAAAGACACCAATAAGTTGTAAAAACATTAAAACTAACATGAATAGAGAAAATCATCAAAGAGCAGCATTTGTTTTCATAAAAAAAACAGTTTCTCCAATTAATAATTATTTTGAGTTTTGGTGAGTGGGAAAAAGTTCCAAATATCAGAGCTAAGGAGGAACTTTTTGAAAGCATCATCATTAGAGAGAAATGAGGAAATCACAATATGTGACTCTTTCGTTAGAAAGGCCTGGGGACTCATCCGTGACTCTTTCGTTAGAAAGGCCTGGGGACTCATCCAACCTGAAGGCAATGGAGGAGCCGCTGCCCTGCTAAATGAAACTCTCACAGCATTCAGATATCACAGATCTTCTCTTTTCATTTTCATCCATTTTGCATCTTCTTTTTCTTTCTAATATCATTTCTACTAGAATTTTAGCTTTTCCAATTAATTGTATTACTCTTTCCATCTTACATATATGGTTTGGTTTCTGCACTGGAATTTTGGTTTTGCTTTTATTCTAAGATGCATTTCACTCAAATTTATTTCTTAGCTCTAAATACTACTCTCAGATTTTAAGCCCAGTTGAGCTAATTTTCTTTTTCTCTTTTCGCTTTTGATTTCTATATCTCCTATTAATATATTTCTTCTGAATTTAAGGTCAGAAAAGTTAGCGGGTAGCCTCCATTCTGCTTATTCTGAAATATTGACATTTCCTCTTGCAAGCTTGTGTTTTGCTAGTGATCAATACAAAAGAGAAAAAACAGCAGAAATAATAAATTCATAACTCATTGCTATAAAATTTAAGTTCAGTCTTAAAACCAGTTCCAAAATAAAAATATAGTGACATAAATATTTACAAAAATTTGATTTTATTATCATATTTTAACTGACTCATGTTTTCATCTAAAATATTTTGAGAGGTCTCCAAAAAAATCAATCAAAGTATACATTTATATTAACATCAGAAAACTCTCTCTATTTAAAAAGATGTCATCTACTCAAACTCATTTCTACCTCTAGTGTGGTGCCTTAAGGCCATTATATTTGATAGTCCTAAGAATAAATTTGGAATGCTTTCTTGGGAACTTTTAAATACTAGCGATATATAGAAATAATTTTGGCTTTGAGCAAAGAAGCTTATTTTTTATTTTACTCTTTAGAGAGTACAATTAGTCTACATTGCTTTTCCCCTAGGATACTATAATTTTGGCAACTCTTCCATTGATTGTTCTTACCCAAGGTACACGTGGGCCACAGACTTTGAAATAGAAACACATGCTCCATTTGAAGGACAAAGGTTTGTTCTAGTCTAGCCTCAGTGAAACTTACAAATGTGGGGGCTGCATCAAGAAAATTGGGCAAAAAACTTGAAAGAAATAAAAACCATTCTCAGCTCACTAATGGAATGAAGAAATATATTTTTGGGTTTTATTTTTAAAATGGGGACTATCTCATAATCTCTGAAAACCAGCACAATGTCAGAAAAAAAATATTACTTAATAAAACCACAGCAACAATCACAGCTTACCAACAGTAACTCTGAGGTTTATTTTTGCCCTTCTCTAATCCAAAGAGTCTCTCTTATTTTTGGAGCATAGTGCTGTCTCTGGCTAATACAAGTTTCCCTAGCCAGTGTCTCTCACAGGCAGGTAATCTAAGAATGGCAGAAGGCATGAAGACTGTCATTGTAGGTTCTTTGCATGGCTTTCCATTATACAGGAAAGTACCTCTTATCTTCTCTGGGACTCATTTTTTTCTCCTCTTAATTTACAATAATAATTAAACTTACTTTCTAGGGTTTCTTGGGAAATTAAAATAACTAATAGAAAGAGTGATCCATGCACTTGTTAAATTAGTTTTCTTACTTCCCTTTATTCTCTCTGTATTAGTCAAGGTTCATTAGAAAAACAGATTCAATAGATTGTTTGCATGTGTGTGTGTGTGTGTGTGTGTGAGAGAGAGAGAGAGAGAGAGAGAGAGAGAGAGAGAGAGAGAGAGAGAGAGAGGAAGAAGAAGAAGAAGAAGAAGAAGAAGAAGAAGAAGAAGAAGGAGGAGGAGGAGGAGGAGGAGGAGGAGGAGGAGGAGAGGAGTGGTAGCAGGAGGAGAGGGGATACAGCTTTAGTTTTAGGAATTTGCTGAGATTGATAATTCTAAAATCTGCAGAGCACTCCTGTGGGCTAGAAAAGAGATGATGATGTAGTTTCAGTCTAAAGGAAGTCTGGCAGCAGAATCATGCTTCTTTAGAAGAACTCAGTCTTTTCACATAAAGCCTTCAGATGATTGGATCAAATTATGACAGGTATTTTGTCTTACTGAAAATCGATTTAAATATCAGCCACATCTAAAGAAATCTTCATTGCAACCTCTGTAAAGGAATTTCATCAAAATTTTGAGACTTATTCAAGCCAAGTTGACACATAATGTTAAGCATCACACTTCAATGTAGCAAGCAGTAACCACATTTCAAGGCAAATGCAATCCATATATTCTATACTCTTGTATAGCAGAAAGTCTATTCCCCATTTTCTCAAAAGTAGGTGGGAAAATTCAAATCAAAGAATAATGAAGCCACCTTATCTTAATGTAACTAAATTTGATTATATATTTTTATTGAACATTTTGGTAGATATTCCCCTCCTAAAATTAATTGGTGCATCCTTTATTACCAGAAAATCGGAGGAAGTATGTGTTACAATAGTTTTCCTTATTTCTGTAATAAGCTTTCTTTATCTTAACAGAACCAGATAAAGTTTGGGATGTCAGGAAATGTCTCACTCAGAATATCCTATTTAAGATTGGGAATCACATAGGGCTATATGTTCATTACACTTTGGAGGTGGGTTGACACAAACTAATATCCTAGTAAAGGAAAAGCTTATACATAGAATCTGAGGCAATTGTGAGCCAGCAGGAGATGGGGATAAACAGAAAAAAAAAGAGCCTTTCCACCACTCCAATATTAAGAAAAGGAGTCAGAGCAGTGGGAGGTGCTCAGGCAAAAGCTACGAAAACCTGGATTTTCATGAGGTTTCCTTCTTTGAGGAACCAAATGTCTTTTAGGACCTGTCTGCTTTGAGCACCACTTCAGTGACTTCAGATCATTTCCCCTGCCCCAGGGTTTACAATTGTTACCTGCAGATAATATCATTACTAGAATTACAATGAACAACGTTCTTTTTTTTTGAGAGAGAGAGAGAGAGAGAGAGAGAGAGAGAGAGAGAGAGAGAGAGAGAATTGAGAAAATTTTTAATATTTATTTTGAGATTTTGGTGGACATAACATCTTTATTTTATTTTTATGTAGTGCTGAGGATCAAACCCAGTACCCTGTGCATGCCAGGGGAGTGCTCTACCACTTGAGCCACATCCCCAGCCCACCAATATTCTTTTTTTTACATTTTTAAATATAAAATGTTTAAATAATTGGAAAAGTAGGAATAATATGACTACAAATACCTGTGTTCCTGCTTCTTGGGACTTAGAATCTTAAAATCTAGGACAACATTGCTTCTAAGCCCTTTCATGAGGCAGAACAAGGAAATATATTTAAAAAGTCATGAATTCTTAGAATGTCAATTCAATTTTATTTTTTTATATATTTTTATTTTGTCTCTAACAATGAAATCTGGGTTTCTAATAACAATAACATGTAACATGATATATTTCCAACAGGTTTGACTTTGATTCTGTTTTTTTAAATTTATTCTCTGTTCCATTATAGGTAATAGTTTATATTTATTTTGTTTTTTTATCATTACTTCTTTTTTAATATGAGTATAATATACATGTATTCCTACTTACTTTTCCTTTTTAAAAAATGTTAAAATATAGCTGTGACCCCTGCTTGTAAATATAATTATGGATATTTTCAAAATATGGAGATAAAAGGCATCCCTGCACATCATTGAAAATGACTTACTTATTGCTGCTTATACAATTTAGTATTTACCTTTGGTCTAACAATTTAAGAAAAAAATTACTTGTTAAGAATTTGTTTGCTCACTTATATTAAAAGTAGTTATCATGATTGTAAGGTTTATAATTTTATGGTTCTACTTTTAAATTATGCATTGTTTATCTCTCTTTTAAAATTTTTACAGATTGTAAATCCAGGTTGCTTCTGGATTATTATTAAATGAAGTGAATTGGATTATCCATAATGAAATACTGCAGTGAAAGACTTTTATAACAGCATGTGTCTAGATACAGAAAAAAAGCCATGCATACTGGAAGAGGGGCAGTTATATTTTATATGTGCTTTATTCACTGTGTCTTGGAACACTACTCACAATGTAGAATACTTTGTCACCTAAGGTGTTAGGATTTTCAGCACAAGGTAGAAGATAGCCATACAAAGACTGGTTGTGTAAGATCAATGTTGGGAAATTGGAAATGGCAAAACATCCAAATCCAGGCATTAGAGTCATAGTCTAGGGTATTGGAATGAGAAAATTATTTTAAATCCTCAGCCAGTGTAGACACTTCAGCAGAGGGCTTGGAGTTCTCAGTCTAGTGCTGACACCTCCCTTTTGGTTGCTTTAGACTTAGACCCAATGCATGCTTCTGTATTTTGCTTACACCATGTTATGGCCTGCCTCTTTTTGACTTCTTGCAATATCAGTGCCCATTGTCCACTATGTGATGCCAAAACCAGCATAGCCAAACTAGTAGGTTCCAGTGAGGGACAAAGAGGGATGAGAAAAATAAACATACACACACACACACACACACACACACACACACACACATGATTTTTAGGCTTTGGATTATCTGTTGAGTATGATGATCCTGTGTTTCAGTCAGGATGTTGAGGAATGTCACTTAAGTGGAAGTGGTTCCCCTTAAGAGAAGCTGCAAGTATTTATTCATTCAGCCCCTCAATAAGTAGTTTTTGAAGACTTACTATGTGCCAGACACTGTGGTGGGTCCTGGAAATATGGCAGTAAGCAAAACAAATAAAAAGACACATCTTCATAGAGCCAAAATCCATTTGTGACAGGATGTAAAAAAACTTAGAGGGTGGAAAAAGCCGTGCAAGTGAATGGAGAGGATAACCGTGTGGTTGCAGTTTTATATCAGTCTCACACATGACATGACTGACAATCATTTGTAAGCTTTCTGATTTCAGAAGTTAAAGCAATGCATTTTTAAATTTTTACTTTCTAAAAATTTTCCTTAGTTAAGGAGTCACAATGATTTTACAGTACTCCCCCTAACCTGTGGGTGATATGTTCTAAAACCCCAAGTGAAAACCTCTGAATATAGGTTGGGTTTTTCCATGTACATTAATATTTATGATACTTTAATTTATAGATTAGTCACAGTAAAAGATTAATAATAATATGTAAAATAATAATAATAATAATAATAATGCACTTTAATAGTTTGCACTTTGGGGCCATTAATGGTTACTTGAACATAAGCACCTGCAATACCAATTCTGTAATGGATATGGTTACTGAGTGACTAATGGGTAGGTGGCACATGCAGCATGGGTATACTATACAAAGGAATACTTCATGTTCTGGTCTTGATGGAATGAGATGGAAGGAGATGGTGAGATTTCATCAAAATACTCAGAATGGAGCATAACATAAAACTTGTGAATTGTTTATTTCTGGAATTTCCTATTAATATGTTCAAGTTTTATTTAACCAGTGAGCACTGAAACTGTGGATGAGGGGACTACTGTAGTAAGAAAAACAGTGGAACAGAATCTGGGAGACCTGTATTCCTCCTGAAATTCTTTAACTTGGAGACTGTGTTTAGCTTAGCAGGTCCAGAGAGTGACATCTCTGCTCTTCTGTAAGGTAAAATGTAGGCTGAGATGGTTTCCAGAGGGAACTTTTGGTCCAATTATGTGACTAGAGATTCTTGACATCAAACATAAAAACCAAATCTTCCTTTTCTTTTGTAGGTTTGTGTGGTATATTCCCAGGAGCCAAAGTGGTGGTGCAGGGCAGCCTCTCTCTTCTCCACCTTCCTTCCTGGAAAGGGCATATGGGTTTGGGCACTTTGCTTTGCATCTCCTGGAGCCTTCACCAGCTGTTCTCTGTTGCATTCCCTCAGTTTGCTCCTGTGATGGAGCAAGTCCATTTGGGAAGGGTGGCTGCAAGAAAGACAGTAACAAGAGTAGAGAGGAACACTTATTTTCCCAGAAGGGTAGGTTGCTGGTCCAGCCTCAGGTTGCAGAGATCAGATTGTGTGCTCAAGTGTGTGTTCCTTATTCTCCTGCTTATCAAAGTGGCTTCAGGTGGAGGGAGAGATCGTAATGAGCTGGTGACTGGGTGGTGACTGGGCAGTCTTCACTGACTCTGGGGCCACATGTCACATTTACTAGAAAACATGAGCAACAAGTCAGTCTCAGCATTTTGTGATAATGTTTCTAGTTTCCTTCTCAGAGTAAGAGATTGTCAGTTTAATAAATAACTATGAGTACTCTTCTATTGAAGGAGGAGCAATACCAAGTAACCTTCAGTTGCAATAGGAGGGTTCTCCTGAATATAAAGAACAATGTGACAGCAGGAATTTCCAGATATTGGGGATTTATAGGTACTTAAGAAAAAAGTAGATCCTTCTCCAGCTTGCAATTTTGCATGTTTATAACCACAATTGTTATTAAAATAACTTGTTTTGAGCTCTTGGGGACTTTCTTTTTGTATTTGGTATTTTGATCTAGGTGTATTGAGACAGGAGAATAAGATGATGAAATTAGGCAATCACCTTTTCCTAAATTTTATGAGACAAAAGATGATGTACATATAGGCATGATGAGGATCCAGGGAAGAGACTAGTTCACATTGAAATAATCTGGTAAAGTGGGCTGTCATTTGTCTTAATCTGAAGAAAAAACATTGTACTTTTTTGGTACTGGTTTTGTTTTGTAGTATTGAACCCATACATGCTATCCTCACCCACGCATGCACTCTATCACTGAGCTGCATACCCACCCCCAGTCTGATATTGAACTTATTATCCAATCTCAGTATTTTATTTCTTCGTGCAAAATTGGCAAATACTAATTATTGCAAAATCCATCTATTTACAGAAACTTTCATGTAATTCTGGTCTTATACCAATGTTGATATTTAAAGATCATAAATAGAATTTTTTCACAGATTTGTTCATTATGTCTCAACCACCAAATCCTCATTGAAACACTTTTTTAAAAAAATTTTTGGGCTTCTTTGTTGAAATTTTTATACCAACATATGCTCACCATCAATTTATGTACTATATGTATATTTGTGCTTTTTACATAAAAATAAAGATTTTTTTGTCATTCTTCAAGAAAGAGCTTTTTCCTTGCCTGTAGTAGTGCCATTAGAAAAAACTTTTGTATGTGTTTTGTTTTACATTAAGCATAATAATTATATAGGTATGTTTTAAATGAGTATATTATTCAAAATTTTTGTTTGTAATGGAACTATCTCTGTTTCACTTTTAAGAATCCGGGTTGATGTAGAATATTTTATGCAGCTTCCCTATAGAGCAAAATAATTCAGACAGTATTGCACAAAACTATTCTGTGAAGACAATGCTGAAATTGTGTAAGTACAGCTTCTTCAATAGTTTGAATCATTAAAAAGTCTTAAATTAAGTGTTTATTTGAAATCTATTTCTTGTCAGGAATGCTAAGAAATTCAGAGGTCTCTTTTCTGCAAAAAGTGGCTTCTGAGTCACTGCCAAAACTGGCTGTGCAGCAGAGTCCCCTGGGCAGCCCCATCTCCAGAGGCTTAAGTTGGGGTCAGGGAATGAAGAGAGGGCCTATGCTGCTTGCCCTTTCTAGTATTTTTTAACTTATAAAAAGTAAGAAGTTATCTATGAAGAAAATATACAACACAATCATGGCCATGAAAGGTTTATTAACCAGGCATGGTGCTGCATGCCTGTTGTTCCAGCTGCTTGGGAGGCTGAGGTAAAAGGATCAGTTGAGCCCACGAGTTCAAGGCCAGCCTGGGCAACATAAATCTTGTCTCAACTAAGCAAAAACCAAATATTTATGGTATTCCTCTCCAGACCTGTGTCCTTCCTCCTATGAGGACTTGTGGTCTATTAAGCATCTCAGTAAAAAGATTTATAATTTTCTTCTAGATCAATAAAAATTTTTAATGTATTATAAATTTGCTGTAGCTATTATGAAGGCAATGTTTTTACCTATATGTTTTTTCCTAACTGGTTATGATTAATACATACATTAAAAAACATTTTTTCTATATGTTTATTTCTTATTCAGCTACTTATTGGTGCTTCTGTTTATCACTTGCTTGCTGACTGGAAATTTCTAGTCCTGCCTAAATCCCATAGGTCCCACATGTTAATGTTTTAATTTCTCTAATTGTCTAGCTTACATGATTATCAGCAAGTCACTAAGTTGTAGGTTTTATGCTTATATTCTTCTTGGATGGACCAGGAAGCTGCTGTCCTCCTACAGAGGTTGAGTCTCTATGGTGGGTGACAGTCCCTGGCAAGGTAAATAAAACTCTCTTTTGATTTCAAATTCAAACTTACAGTGTTTCCTGGAGTGCCTCTCCATAACACTTCCATTTCAGCAAATGCCATAATTTCATTCTTCTTTATGGCCGAGTATTAAGGAATATATATTTTTGTTACAATGTATTTTTACACATTAATTTATACAGCTTCATACATGTTCTTTTAAAATCCCAACATGATTTGTTTAAAAATTGAGCACTTTGTGTAAAAACTATAAAGTTTTTAGATTAATGAAATTGTAAAAATATATAAGAAGTAAGAATAACAGAAGTTCAGAGTAGACTAGAAGTTACCAAAAGCTGCAGAAAGAAGGGGGAAGAGATGGGAAAGATTGGGAAAAAATAAAATAATAAATATTCCCAAGTCATTTTTAAATGAAGAAACTTCACCAAGTGAAGCAAAGCAATTTATTGAATAACTTTTTTTTTTTTAAAAAAAAAGAACAATTCACAATCCAACAGCACAAAAGTAGAAGAATAGGGCCACAGGATCAGGAGGCATTTACAAACAGAAAAGAGATGTTAGGTACAAAAACAACTCAACTGGTTACAAAGTCAGCTTTTCAGGTTGCAAATGGTGTTTTTCTCATTTGGTCACTTCAGACCTCCCTACTATGGTTGGCTGGGACTCTCTGTTAAAAAACAATACTCTTAGTTTCATTTCAATCCTCTAAATACTAAAATAGATTGCAAATGAAGGTTCATTTCACAGTAGCTTTGGGGGTAGGAGAGCAAGAGAAGGATGATGTGTACACAGAAGACATGGAGCCACACTATCCCTCCAAGACTCTCTGTTTCCACATGGAATTGTAACCAACAGATGCATATATAGCTGGTTCTTGTTGTGGTTCCCTGCTTAGATTTTGGGGAATCTCCAAACTGTTTTCCAGAGTTATTGTACTAGTATGTAGTCCCACCAGCAGTGTTACAAGTGTGCCCTTCCTGCACATTCTTACCAGTATGTATAACTGTTTGTATTCTTGATTATTACCATTATGCTGGAGTAAGATAAAGTCTTAGTGTAGTTATTATTCATATTAACATAATGGCTAGAGATGTAGAAGAGTTTTTCATATATATTTTGGATATTTGTATTTCTTTCAAGAAATTTCTGTTTAGTTCTTTTGCCCAGTTATTGACTTGGTGTTTTTTGTTTGTTTTTGTTTGTTTTGTTTTGTTGTTGTTTCTTTGTTTTTTTTAATATTTATATTTTAGTTGTAGCTGGACATGATAACTTTATTTTATTTATGTTATGTGGTTCTATAGATCAACCCCAGGGCCTCACATGTGCTAGGTGAATGCTCTACTGTTGAGCTACAACCCCAGCTTGGTGTTGATTTTTTTGAGTTGGTTATTTCTGTTTGTTAACCCCTATCAGTGAATTAGCTGTCATTTTTTTCTCCAATTGTGTAAGAATAATATATTTTTGTATTGAGATTTCTGACATGTAAGATAAATATCTTTCATTTTATAATAAGAGAAGACACAGGGACCGATTATATATATATATATAAAAAAGTAGTTTACTCTGAGTCTCTCAGTTTTAAGCAGGAATGACTGACATTGGTATCTGGGATTCTGATTCCATAAATAGAAAAGAATCAAGAGGACTTGTATAACATGGAGGAAACTTTCATGTCATTGGAAAGCTCTCAGACAGAACTCTATTCCTTCGACTTGAATTCTTTATATGTGAATATCTACTGTGAGAAATCAGTGTAAAATAGGTGTTAAGCAATGGTAAAGCTATTTCTGTAATACTGGACATACAATGCACAATTCTGTACATTTTATCTGAGTAAAACAAGGAATCTTTCTGATGAGGGCTGGTATTTCTGGAAAAGTAGACATTTTTTTAAAAAATGATTGATTTGCCCTACTAGTGAGTTGAAAATTTAGCTTGTTAATTAAATATAATACTTACATCTTTTACTAATATGTGTTAGGTAATGGGGCTAATGAGATAGAAGGTATAGTTCATGTCCTCTAGACACTCTTGGTGGAGGTAGGTGCAGATTACTTAATTCCAAGATGCCATGATGAATGCTGTGTCAGAGGCAAAGATCTGTGGAAACAGTAAATGTTTGAAGCAGTTTTAGAAATGATTGGAGTTCATGTGTCCAGTCTAGAAGCATTTCAGAGTGAAAGAGCAGCACATATGGAAGCAGAATGGAAAGAGAAGGGAGTGGCTACTCTTAATTTGCATTAATATTATATGCTTTCATTCATACAGTATTTTGTGAGGTTAAGTTCAGTTGGAAAGTAGTAATTTTGTGAATAAACTATTTTTGTTGTTTTTCAGAGTGGCCAAAAACCACTTTTACTCTCCATAAAGAAAAACAGACACATGATGGTAGAATTTTTAATTAAGAATAAAGCAAACATACATGCAGTTGATGATAAGGGAAGGTATAGTACTATATTTTTTAAAAAGAAAATCTTAATATTGTAGTAAAAATTACTCAATTTAAAAATAGTAAATGAGAATGATACAATCATTGGAATAGAGTGAAATATATGAACATGAACTACAATTAGGGAGAAAAAAAGCTATTCATACTGAGCAAAAAAATGAGGGTGTGTAGTATAATTCACATGCCCTTATAATTATTGGCTGATGTTTATTAATTATTATATTATTTTGTCTAGCCCAGAAGTAGTGATGAAAATTTGATTTGGCAAAGAGGAGGGAAGGGAGGGCAGAGAGCATGGTGTCAGGAAACATAGTGAAATGAGATAGACATTATTACCTTGGTACATGTATGACTGCACATATGGTGCAATGGTACATCGTGTACAATCAGAAATGAAAAGTTGTGCTGCAATTTTGTGCCAGGCATCAAAATGCATTCTGATGTCATACATACACAATTAAAATAAATTTTATTGATCATATGATCTTGTGTTAGCTAGAGTTTTCCTATTAGTTTTGCAAAATTTGCACTTTTAGTATTCTTTTTTATTCAGTTCACTTTAAAAGTTCACTTTTTAAACTTTCTGTTATATTTTATCTTTGCCTGGTGTAGTTTTCTTTTAGAAATATTGTATGGAGCATAAATAGACATTGAAAATAATTTTGTTCTTTGGATGACTGTTTTCTTTAAATTACTTTCTTTGTAGAATGTTTATTTTAGATTTTTCGTATGTTACGGTTAATTGCTATTGACAGTTTTTATCCATTTCTAATGAAAAAGAGAATAACATATTATTAAAGGCTGTTGACAAGATAATACACATGGAATTGATTTTAATGCCTGGCAAAATCTTCTCAGAGTGAATTACTGAAGCAACAATGAATATTATTATCACCAGGTATTATGTTATGGCTGCAAATAGCTATTTTACTTCTTGACCTTTGGGTGACTGTGAGTTACAATATATTACATTGCCCTAGGAAGAAAATTGAATTTTATTCATTGAAATCTTTGCAATCTCCAGATGAATGACCTCATCGTAGTTACTGTTCATTGAAGGATTTTAATTTGGTAACTCTCCCCTTTTGGGACAAGACATTTCTTTTTTTTCCTTTTAGACTTAAAATGATTTACAAAGATGAAGATTTGATCTTCTAAAATGTTTATGTCTGTTAGTGTATGTAAAGCTAGATATCAAATTGGTAAAATGTAATAAATTGGCTGTTTAAATAAATTTATTAAAATACCTAAGTTTGAAGTTATCTCTTTTGTTTTAGAACAGCCCTCATGTTTGCTGTGGAACATAAATCAACACAAATAGTATAGCTGCTTCTTCAATGTGGTTTTAATGTGTCTGCTTCAGATAAGTGTGGACAGATTCCTCATGCCACTGCTAGTGGTAATACTGCATGAGTATTTACATTACAGTACTAATCAACATTAGATTTAGAGCCACAATAGATATACCTGTTGCATTTTAAAAATGATGTAAGATTTTATATTACAAATATATATATATAGAACAGTAGTGAGTTAGGAAAGTTCATAAGTCAGAAACCCTTCAAAAGTCTAGCCCAGAAGTAGAGATGAAAGTTTGATTGGGTAAAGAGGAGGGAAGGGAGGGCAGGGGACATGGTGTCAGGAAATATAGTAAAATGAGATAGACATTATTACCTTGGAACATGTATGAATGCATATATGGTGCAATGCTACATTGCGTACAATCAGAAATGAAAAGTTGTGCTGCAATTTTGTGCAAGGAATCAAAATTCATTCTGATGTCGTAATACACAATTAAAATAAATTAATTTTAAAAGTAGTGATGTGTGCATGAGTCACCTCCAAGATTTGTTCTCTCTTATCTTCTCCCCTCTCCTTTCCTTTTCTTCTCAAGCATGCTAGGAGATTTTTCTACCACTGAGATATATCACTAACCAATATCTTAGAACTTTGTAAACTTTATCCTTAGGGTTTTCAGCATTATCCATTTTATTTCTAGCATAACCCCTACTCGCAGGTATAAATAATGTCACACCAATGATTTTTTTAATTTGCTATTTGAATCTTAAAATTCCCAGTTTAGCAGAATTTAGCTATTTTACCATTTTCTTTTAATTTATCAAGACCTAATGATATCCTTGAAGCCCCAGGAAGATAATTCTAGTGAGATGGAGGGGGATAAATAGATTTTAAATTGTTCCTTTTTCTCTTGTCTGTTCTGTTCATGTTTTTTTTTTTCTGCCAGAACTGGCCTAGCAGTCTGGTAGTGAATAACTTTTATTACAACATGTCCTGACTAATCCCAATCCCTGAGTCTTCATGTACCATGACGATTCAATATTTACAACACTCTTTTTAGTTCTAATGCACTCATGCTTGTTTATTCACCAGTTGTTCCCAAGAAGCAGCACTCTGCTTTGACAGCTTGGCCTCTAGCTTTGGTCAACAAATATGAAGCATTCTAACCCTGTCCCCTTTTAGGAACCTTATGTGAAATTCCCATATTAGCCTCACCCTTTATGGTGCATTATCCTTTGAGGATTTTGTCTTTTCTGCCATAAAATTAAAATCAGTCAAAGCTATTAGAGAGCTTCAAGTAAAGTCACTGGAAGATATCAAAGTTTTCTGTCATCGTGACTAACAGATCTGTGCCCTGAATCTTTCCATCCCTTGAAATAGGTTTCCTTTGACTGCAGGAGGCCCCCTGTTGTCCAGGGTGGGTGCCAACTTTTGATTGGCACTTCTAGTGCTTTTTCTGAG
Source organism: Callospermophilus lateralis (assembly GCF_048772815.1). Classification (NCBI taxonomy): domain Eukaryota; kingdom Metazoa; phylum Chordata; class Mammalia; order Rodentia; family Sciuridae; genus Callospermophilus; species Callospermophilus lateralis. The sequence continues at coordinate 4,537,616 of NW_027515935.1, read as the reverse complement.
TAATGAAAAATTTGCAAGCTGTTGGAATCATTGCCTACAGTTTTCAGCATTTATCATTTCTACCTCAAAAGGAAGAGATTAAGCAGATTTATTGAATATGAGAGAGCTAAGCCCCCTCATCACTCCTCAGTATTCATTGTGTTAAAGAGAATTTTGAGTTCCATGTCAGTTGGAGATCAACATGGAAATGTAGCTACTCTTACAAAGGTCTGCTGATTCTGTTCAACTAGGTAGAGAAGAAATAGTAGTAGTTCAAACCAGTTTGGGGCATTTGTTAATTTCTTGCTTTGTTTTTATTGTCTCACAGAAGGGATGATTATATTCTCTAATTTAAGGAGATATTTATAAAATAGAAGTTATAAATTAATTGCTGATTTGCTCTGAGTTATAAAGCACAAGAAGAGCCCAAATTATAATAGGACTTGATCATTTTTAAAATAATTTTAACATTTGAATAATAGAACCTGTGAAAATCACACATTAGTTCTACTTGAGATTATAAGTAACTTGGGATCATGAGACAGGACAATTGCTTGAATTCAGGAATTTAAGATCAGCCTGGCCATTATCATGAAATGCCATCTCAAAAACAAAACAGAACAAATATTGTTCAAATAATTTTCAAGTTAATAAAATGTTTATAGGGCATACAAATTCAGAGAGTATATGAAGAAGTTCTGATACAAGATCTAAAACATTATTAAGTATGGAATTATATTTAATCAGTGTTTTTATATGAGTATGAAAATACCAATTTCATTACTTTTTTTTTTCAAACATAGCAACAGGAATCTAATTCTTCGATATATGAAAGCACAATCTAGAACATCAGTAAATTTCACTCCAGGTAATACTTACAAAAATGAGTTACTCTTGGTGTTCATGCCCTGTGTAAATAAGAGTAAGAAGGTTTGATCACAAAAGAGCAGTGGAAAAAAATAAATGTTCAAATTCCATTCATATTTTTCTTAATGTCTTTCTTGATCATATAGAATACAAGCTAACTTAGTAATTAATTACAGGAAATTTATCATCTAAATTATATTGTTTGAAGAAATTTTATATTAATTTTGAACCTGAAATTTTATGTCTTTGCAGAAGTAAGAATAATATTTTTAAATTAGTACATTGTGTTTTGTATATGGTCACATGATAGCAAATTGGACTTGTTATAAAAACAGGTGTTCTTGTCAACTATTAATATCAACTCCTATTGTGTGCCCAAATTAGTGAATTGCACAGTGTTATTTCTATGCACTCATATAAAATACTTGAATCCTGACCACTCTGCTTACTTTCATTTCTCTCCTCCTCTCTCTTTTTCATCCCCAGTTACCTTCCCTCTTCTTTAATATTCCCTCCATCATTTTGTAGTCATTCTTATTTTCTTCCCAGATTCCACATATTAGGGAAAGAATGTGATAAATTTATTTTTGTTTCTGATTTTTTCATGTTAACATAATGACCACCCTTTCCATTAATTTCACAGATTTTTGTCTTTGCTTTTTTTTAACCTTTTTATTTGGGATTTTAAATATACCATTTCCTACTATATTGGGCCTTAAAATTTCTACTCAAAATCTAATATTTTTCTGATGTTTTTATGATTGCTTTGGCCTTTATTATGGATTTCAGTTTGCCTTTGGTAATTTAATATAGTATGATTTGGGACAGGTTCTTTTCTGGCCATGTCCACTTGGTATTCTAAAATCTTATACCTGGATGCCCATTACTTTCACAAGACATAAGAAATTGTTTATTTTATTCACTGAGAAAGCTTGCATTGCCTGTAGCCTGTACCTCTTCTCCACTGTGTGTACCAGTGATTCATATAAGATGAATTGTGTCTAGTGGGTTTGGAAGTTGTTTACAATCATTTTAATTTTTGTTGATAGTGTCTAAATGTGATATTTCATCATCAACTTAAAGCTCTGATATTTTTTCTTTCGCTTGATCTAGTCTATCAGTCTGACTTCAACTGGATATTTTTATTTGAGGAATTGGGCTCTTTATTTTCAAGATTTCTAATTGATTCTTTTCCAGAATACGTACTGAATTGTTCTTTCATGCCCTGCTTCATTTTCCTTAATTTACTCAGTTTTTCTTTGCTTTATCTTTGAATTAATTCACTATTTTAACGATTTTTTAAAATTTTTTTCTGGCATTTTTGTCTATTGCATTATCTTTGCAAACAGTTTCTAGAGTTATAAACTATGAAACAGTCATGCTACATTGCTTTTTATATTTCTTATATTTCTATATTGAAATTTGTACATCTTCTGGGATATATATCTTTTCCACATTTATGTGAGTGACTGCTTAGGAAATAGGTTTCCCTGGATGTGGTGTCCTATGCTATTGGCTAAATGTATAATGTTGAATTCTTTTCCAAATGGTGTCTGTATTGTAGTTTCCTATTTCTTATCTGTGATTCATGAGTTGTGATAGTTTGCACTGTCAAGTAACAACTTTCCATGTCAGTGTTGTGAGAGTAAAGTCATGTTGGTAGAATAATTAATAGGGATATAGGCAGAATAGTATCTGAAATGCATTTTCTGTGGTGGTTCCTCCAAACTTGTCCATAATGTGCTGTCTGTAAATATGTCTCTAAAAATAAAGGCTTTTATCTCTGTTCTTATTTTTAATTTTTTTCAGCACCAGGTTTTCTTTTTTCTTTTTTTATTTGTTTTAATTAGTTACACATGATAGTACAATGATCTTGACATATCATACATTTGAATCAGATGGGACATAATTTCTCAATGTAATGGAAGAATTACATTGGTTGTGCAGTCATGTATGTACCCCCAGCAATATTATTGTCTATTTTATTCTGCTGTCCTTCATTGCCCCTTCCCCTCCCATTTCCTTTCATCACTTCTCTCTCCCCAAACTAATGTGACCCACTTCGTCTTCTTTTTTTTTCCTCACATCATCATACTTGTATTCTGTATAACAAAGGGGGTGTCCTTCCCTCTTCTATGCAATTCCCATTTTTCCTCCTTTTCCTTCCCAGCTCTCTTCCCTATCTAGTGGTAATTTTCTTCTCATACTCTTCCTCCCTACCCCATTTTGAATCACCTCCCTTATATCAGAGAATGGAATTTGTTTATTGGGAAGTGGCTAACTTCACTTAGCATAAATTGCTCTAATGCCATCCATTTCCCTGCAAAAGCCATGATCTTGTTATTTTTTAGTGCCGAGTAATATTACACTGTGTATAAATGCCACTTTTTTTACTTATTTTTTTATTATTATTAGTTGTTCAAAACATTACAAAGCTCTTGACATATCATATTTCATACATTTGATTCAAGCAGATTATGAACTCCCATTTTTACCCTTTTTACATATTGCAGATTCACATTGGTTACACATCCACTTCTTTACATACTGCCATACTAGTGTTTGTTGTATTCTGCTCCCCTTCCTATCCTCTACTACCCACCTCCCCTTTTCTCCCCTCCCCTCCCATCTTCTATCTCTACCCCATCTACTGTAATTCATTTAGCTCTCTTGGGTTTTTTCCCTTTTCCCCTCACTTCCTCTTATGTGTAATTTTGTATAACAATGAGGGTCTCCTTCCTTTACCATGCAATTTCCCTTCTCTCTCTCTTTCCCTCCCCCCTTCTGGACCCTGTTTAAAGGATAATAGTGTACTATAATACTGTGCAGTCTCCCAGGCATCAAGACTATGAAGAGTTAACTTTTTCTTATCATTACGGTTACATTTACTAAATTACTTTTCCTCAGGAGATGGAACCTTCTCAGAATGAAAATGTTAATGCTCTCTCTTCCCTCCAAAATGAGTCATTTGCTCTTCTTGCCTATTGGTAGGATTAGGTAATTATAGAATTCAGAAAATTTTAAACATCTGTTATGAATTTAAACTGGCTTAATAATATAAGGGAATGTTTTGAATGACTTTGTATGTCATTTATGCTGGCATTTATTTATAATTAGTTCCAAAATTTTTCTGAATAATTAAAAAGTAATTTTGTTGGATCTTCCTTTTTATTTCATTAAATATATGTAAAGATCAAGCAATATATGAAAAGAAATCTCCATTTTGCAGGCCATGGACTCCATAAGACCTGTAAATCTTTCATTAAATGTTCTGTATAGATTGATTGTCACCGAATTTAAAAGTTATCTTTTGAGTAATTGAAAGCAGAACAGGATTCACAATGGTGCTTGCTGCTTTTTGAATCCATTAATCTTTTGAGTGACATTCACATATATCCAGGAATTATATTAACTACTTCATCTACATTTGAATACAGGATTACTTGAATTGGAGATAGAAAACATTTTTTTAGTAGGTAAGAGTGAGGTGATTATTCCTTTTACAGTTTAATGAGTTTAATGTTACACTTTTGTTTAATTCTTTTATTTATAGCTATGTTTCCTAGGGGCCAAATCTAAGAAGTAACTGCCCCATGGCTAGCTAATCATATATTATGGGATTTTTTTAAATCTGTGCACATTGGTGTAACCAATTTAAAATAATCACAGTGACAAAGAAAATTGGGCATTTCTGAATTATTTGAGTGAACTTCGTACCCTCTTTGAAACACTTTTATAATGCATTCAATATTTAAGTTCTGAGTACTTCTTGTTAAAAATCCAACCAGTAAAAACTATACAATAAAACTCAGATGTTTTAAAATAGTATTTGAAATCATAGTTGTATGTGTATATAATATAAAATATTGGTAACAATAGCTAAATCTTTTAATATTTTTTTTAAAAATAGACCATATGTTTAATTTTAAAATGAATCACTTTTATGATTTATTTTTTTTTACAGAGAAGTCATTTTTTAAGCTTTAACTATCCAACTATTTACATTTTTATTTTAAGAGAAAAGGGTCAAATATGTTTACAAGGCATCAATATCTGCTCCGTTAAAACATAATTTAGGTACTCTGGCCTTCAGATGATAGAGGGTTCAAGGTGAAGCAACAGACTGTGGCTTGCTTCTCTAAATATTCAGATCTCAAGAGATTTTTAACAGTTGTCAGTTATATCAAGCTCACCTCTACCTCAAAGTGTTGTTAAGACGTCCTAAGACGCACGTGTTGATGAATAATAGTCCTACCCAGACTGATCAAATGATAGAACAGATATTTCTCCAGAACAGGGGAAAAATAAGTGTTGGTTGAAAAGTCCTCAGTAATTCTCTGTGTGCTTCAGCTATTTCCAGAACACATTTTAAAGCCTGTTGTTGTTTGGAAGCATAATAATGAGTAGCTTTCTTGAACCTGAGCAAGGGCTTCAACAATGAGGTTCAGAGCTCTAGAAATAGTTTCAAGTTAAGCTGCTCAGTAGTAAATCTGATTGTTCTCTTGCTATGTGAAGGTGAATCACATAACATTTAGAGCCTTAGTGTCATCATCTAGAATACGGAGGTGTAGGAACTTCTTTCTTAGGCACTTGGTTCAGGTGAGATTCAAATGACATTTCTAAAATGCTGTAGAATGTGATTAGGATTGTGCATACATAAAGTTGAAAGGGAGTGATCAGGAAGAACAAATAGCTCAAGCATTCTTCTCTCAATCATTGAAATATAGTTCTGATACTGTAAAAAGGAAATAGACCTTAGTCATTGGTGGGTTAATAAAATGAGGAATTGAGGTTCATTTACCTTAAAAACAAAAATTACATACTTATAACTGAACAAGCTTATTATTATTTTTATTCTGAATATGAGGCCTTTTCTGACAAGACTTCAGAAAACAAGTGAAACTGGTTTTGCTATGAGGAAGAGAAGACAGGAGAAAGCAATTATGATTGGCATTTATTGAGTTTTTCTGTGCATCTGAGCACTTCATATACAGTATCTCTTATAATCCTCATGACAACTCAAGGAAGTAGTAAATTTTGCATGCCTATAATCCCAACAACTCAAGAGGATCACAAATTTGAGGCCAGCCTCAGCAACTTACCAAGGCCTTACACAACTTAGCAAGATCTTGTCACAAAATAAAAACTAAAAGGGCTGGGGATGTGGCTCAATGGTAAAGCATTCCTGGGTCCAATCCCAAGTACCAAAGAAAAAAAAATGAAATAAATTCATATTTCTTTTACATGTATATAAGTTAAGGCAATACCTTTTGAGTGAGGAGTTAAATTTCAAACTCAGAAACCAAACTCTTACTCACTAAACAGAGGACACTTTCTTACCCTCCTCTTAATATCTTTTGTCCTGTCAAAGAATAGAAGTGAGAGGAAAGCTGAAAGCACTTTGTTTGTAGGGATCTTCTTTTAAATATTTATGTATCCTATGTGGAAAATGTACACAACTCAATAATTGGCTGTAGTGTCTAGTTTAAGAGTTTTATCACTTTCTGGCACTCAAATACATTATTACCAAATTGCATAATCTGACTCAGCAGTTGTAGAAGAAAGAGGATGGATTGACTTCTTAGTGAGATCTAAATGGCTAGATAGCCCTGCTACAAATATCCTATGCTTAAAATTTAGCTATAAGTTGAGGTGGGATTATTGGAAGTTACTGAGTCACCCCTGAAAGGTCATTTTCATTTTGCTCAAGAAGTATTCATTCTGCATCCAACTGAGGTCCATTTTTTATGAAAAAGCTTTATTTACTTGATTTTAAAAAGTACAGCACTATGCAGATGATGAATTTTATTTTTATACTTCATTAAGCATCATGTAATCTCAGATATGGCTCATACACCCTTCATTTATGTTCTGCTAATATTTGTGCATGAATTCATTCATGTAACAAATAGTACTGAAACTGATTACTATATTATCATTAATTTTCCCTCCTTTTTGGAATTTACAAAATGTGATAGTTAAAACATCTGGGAAATATTCTCACTATATGCAAAAGTAATTGTGCCATTTATTAGTCAAAAAGTCTATGAAATGTATCATTGTGAGAGGTTTACAGGTATTCTCCAGATTGTACTTGATTGATTTTTATCAGTGACTTTTGAGAGAAAAATGTTACTCTCCAGGATTAATTAAATTAAACAAATTCTAATGGAAAAGTTAAGCCTGTATCCTTAGACACTGTATTTTCCACTGAGAGAGATTATGCAAAAGAGCATTTTAAATGCACTAAAATCTGACATTTAAAAGAATTTGTTATGGACCATTATTTCCTCTAACAATGAAAACATGGAGGCAGCAGACATGAATAAATCAATAAATGTTCTTTAGATACAGCAGCCATGTTTTTGGTTTATTCAGCTCTGCAGTTAATGCAATGAGAAAGAAACAATATCATTTTGAGTGATTTATAAAAATGTGTTTCTGATTGTATCATTTCATTGTTTATAGCTTTTACCGTCTCTAACATAGTGATTCTGGAATTTTGAAAACAAATACATCTTTCCACCTGATATTGCCTGTTTGTTCTGATATTCACCATCTCTGAATAAATGCATTATTATTTCCAGGTGGGAAAGGTGGAGAAAAGAAGAAAAATAAAAACTCCTCTAAACCACAGAAAAACAATGGATCAACCTGGGCCAATGTCCCTCTACCTCCTCCCCCAGTTCAGCCCCTTCCTGGCACAGAGCTGGAACACTATGCAGTGGAACAGCAAGAGAATGGGTAAATGTTATTTTATATACCAACAAAATGGCCCAGGCTGCATTCCACTCTCTATTGTTCTCTTTTGCCCTGAGTTCTCGTTCTTTCTTAGCTCCCCTCCCACCCTGTTCATTACATTTTCCCTCTTTCCTGTTTGCACTGTCCGTGTATTTTTAGCTGATAAACACAAAACCGCACATATTGAGGACTGTGAATCCTTGGCCTTCAAGTGCCTCAGATTGTCTGCAATCATGATAATGCCGCCTACATTTATAATATTGCTTGTTAGTTTGAAAGCAAGTGTCCACAGCTCTGTGAACTAAAGAGCCACTCCTGAGAAGGGCTGAAAAGGGAATTAAAATAACCTTCTTCATCATCCCTTGCAGTTCTCTAATGACTTGATGTCTGGGCATAGCAGGGTGCCACGGTAGAGCGCCATCACAATGGGATAATTGTAGGGACCTGGGCAGTGGGTAGAACTTTAATCATCAGCTCTGATGGGAATTTAGAGGCATGGACAATAAAAGAGGTTCAAGCCAATGCACACTCTGTAACAAAACCTTTTTAAGTTAGAAAATTTCCTTTGAGGACCTTTAAATGTGATCAGTTTTCTGATTCTTTCTTTTGAAACATTAGTGTCCTCTGTAAGCTTAAGTGTTAGTTGATTTTGAACACAGACACAGATAATTTTTTATTTGAAAGAAAAAAAAACAGGTCAAAAGAATATATTCTCTTTTTCTGTATGAATAAATCCTATGTCTTCTTCATAATTCCTAGGTCACTGTTTATTTTGACTAGACCTTTATGTATCCTAAAATAGAGAATACAGACAGTTTTTCTTTGCATAAATTTTCTTTACTTAGCCTGTGTGAGGCCCTGGGTTCAATCCCCTGCACTGCAAAAGAAAAGGAAAAGCAAAGATACATATTCCATAAGAAAAGATTATCACACAGAATTTTACAGTCTGCATTTTTAACAGAATCATCACAAAATGAGGGAATGAAATTTAAAAGATGAATATGAAGAGAAAGCAGTGCTATTAAAACTTTATAAGCATAAAATTGCAAACACAGATCACACAAAAATTATGGGTAATTTGGAATTCTTTCTATTTTTTTTTTTTTGTTCAGTCTACTTTGAAATATATATACAATATAATAAGGCCAGTTACTCATTAAAATAAAACTAATTCCATCAAAGTGAGTACTAAACTAATCACTTGATTTTGTTTTATCTAGCAGTAGAATTGGAAATACTAATTTGATAATGAAACAACACATGCCATTGCAGACTGTTATCTTTTGACAAAATCATATCAAGATATAAAGCAAAAACTTATTTCTTAAGGGGATTTTAATTTGTTTAAATATTCATCCAAAATGCATGATATTAAAAAATCCCTTTTTAAAGATTTCTATAATATCAACTTGATTTTTTAAATAGGTAAATTATATTTGTTGACCATATACATGTATATGTATATATCTATGTGCATGTGTATATATATTAATATGTATATTTGAAGTCTATTTAGGATGTATTTTAGTCCTTATTTACCTTTGAATTTTTATCACTTTACCTAGTATTTGCTGAAAAAAAGTCATTCTTGTTAGGTCTTAAACAGTTAACAATACTAACCGCAGAATTAGATTTACTTCTATTTTAGGTTTGTTTTTTTTTTCAAAGAATATTGTAAGTTTTATTTCAATTGTTTGTGATGAAAACATATTTAAAGTCAACGCAAAAAGAACAAATTAAACTTACTAAGCTGAGGCTGATATTGTTCCTTTGCATACAATCTTTACATTTTGGTGTTTTCTAATATGCAAACCTCACACTACCAAAAAGGAAATATTATTGGACTCAGGTTGTAGTCTGCTATTCATGAAATTAACATTGACTATTTCACAGATGAGAACTTCTATAGAATCTTTTTATATTTTAGTGTAAAAACTTCATAATTTAAGCTTGAGGTTTTCTTCATATTCAAAGTACAGAAACTTTAGAATTAATTTTTTGCTTTCGATAATTTTTACTTCTATTCATCAAGGATTCTGCAGTTATACTACTTACAGAGATATACAGATTATGACACTTTTATTTCTATCAACATAATAGATAATTTAATCCACAAATATTTCTATCAAGTATAATAAGTGCTAAGCATTGTACTTTGAAGAGACAGAGCAGACACAAGATAAATGTACAATTACTAGGGAAAACTGACCTGTGACCCAGAGAGGAAGATAGAAAGCACATTCTAGATAGTAACCCCCTTCACAACACTTATCCATCTCCATCTCTCTGTCTCTCTGTCTCTGTCTTTTTCTCTCTGACATGCACGATTTTGTACAGTGAGCTCTTAGGGAATGTTGTATACAAAAAATAATTTGTCTACCCCAAGGAATAATCATAGATGCCAGGTAAGCAGGTAAGTCTTCAAAAAGCTGATAGCTGCAGAATATTGCCATGAATCTTGAATCATTTCTTCATAAAGAACATTGCCAAGTTGGGTGGTTGTTAGATTCCAGATATAGAGCAAAAAGTAAGGACAAAGGAGAACAAGAAATAAGTCTCTAATCTAATGGATCTTATGTACTAGAAATAGGTCGTTAATCAATAGCTGCATTGAAACAATACTAAGGTCACTATTTGAACAAATGGAAAGAAATTTCTGTGGGGGAAGACAAAATTAAAATTAATACTATGTGTGATGAGAAAATGAGAGTAGAAATAGCTCCATTGGTCTTCCTTTGGAAACCCTGCCTTATTCTAGCTAGAGGTATCTGCTTTTCTCTTAGTTGCCCCTATTCAGTACCACCCGCTTTCATGCCCTACCCTCAGCACTTTATTTTAATTACTTGTCTGCATCCTTCAGCAATTGGTGGCTTCTGTTGTGGTTTTATGAGCTTTAACCTACATTTAGTATGACAACATCTAACATGGAGTCTTAGTTTTCATCTTGAATCCTTAATGCCATAGGAAATTTCTGATTTTTGAATACAGATGATGGATTGGAGAACATGATGCTGAAGGACATGAGACTGCAGGTGGATCACATACAAGATATCATAGCATATGATCTAGAAATCATATGATATAAAAATGCTAAGGAAGTAAAGTAAGACGATGAAAGTGGGTAGGTGAGAAAGGAGTAGATTTAGGCACAATTCCTAGCTGATAAAAACTGTGACCTGGAAAATATAGTCTCTAGTTTTTGTTACAATTTTTAGTATAATTTCTAAGTGTTTAGAAATCAGCAATTTTCTTTCTAAGCATTTCTTGGACCAGTCTTTCCTTACAATACTAAATACCAAAAGTTATCAAAGCATTGTCCAAATAACAAAATATTTAATTGTTAATTCAATAATATAGTAACAATGCTAAATGTTCTCTCTCATCAATATGCATCTTTAGTTAGACAAAATAGTGTTAAATTGTATTAGTTCTTCACTAAAATTATATACATTTTATTATAGTCATGATGCTAGGAAGCATTGAATAGTAATTAAGTATAAAACTGGTGCTTTGCTTTGTTATTGCAATTAGAGATTGGTAAGCTTTTGCTAGTGTTGAACTTCATTGTATTTTTTATTAGTAATTTGATATTTGTATTTGGCCTTTAACAAGTGAGTTCACATGCGGCATTGATTTGCCGTCATCTTTATCATTATTCATCAGGCAAGACATTACATGACGCCTCAGATTTCACTGACAGAATGTCAAAAGAACAAGCACTTCCCTAGGAAAGGTTGGCCAGAAGAACTATGGTTTGGCATTAGGAGAATTTTCATTCATTTTAATGTTACACAAGAAAAAGATGAAATTCTATCTCTCAAATAAGATGTGTATTATAAAATGTGAAGGAAACTATAAAAACAGATGTACATTTTTATAAACTCCATAGGCACATCTGTAGTCTTTTCATCCTTCCTTAGTAGCTGCATGAACTAAGCCTAAAATATATGTTCCTCTGGAATGGATCAAGACTTGACTATTTCAGAGATGATGAACAATTCTTCGCCATTTTGATTTGCACTCTATCCCAGCTTCCTTTCCTCTATTCTTTCATGTTTTTCTTCTTTGGATATTCTTTCCTTCTTTGTTTATTTATCTAATGTTGGTACAAATCACTTTGAATCCATGGACTTTTCCCAGCTTTGCTTATATACTGCATGTAGACTTATATACAGAGTTGGTATATTAAAGTTCTAGAGTAACTTTGAAAAAGGATGTAGAAGAATTGGTGATAAAATGTATAGTATGTTAATGAGATAGGTGATGAAATATGTTTTAGTCATTTAATACACAATTAAATGCATTTACATAGTATTAAAAATAATGTTTTAATGTTTAGACACTTCTTTGCCTGATATTATTTGAATAATAAAAATGAATCTAATACAACTTACTACCATGTTTTTTCTGTTACCTTAACACATGTGATGCATATACCATACACTTTTCCTTTGTCTTATGTTCATTTTGTGTTTTCATTCCATAGGTATATCTCTAGTAGATTATTGAAAATAAGAACATTTTAATATTTATGGACTACACAAATTTTGGAGATAATTGGCTAATTTCATTTGAAAGATTAAGTATATAGTTTTTTATTTAAAAGTATAATATATCTGGGAATAAACCAATGTAAGTAAAGAAAGTGCAATTATGACTTTCTGACACAAATATAAATGTGCTCTTTTCTACTGAATTTTACAAAGTAAATGTAAATTTAATTGATGAAGTACAATGGTAAACACATTCTATACTGAAAAAGGACAATTATTTTATGATTAGCTTTCTTGTATATGTTTTTTGTTTGAGTTAATAATATGACATTTAAAGTTAAGTAAGAAAATAAACCTAAGCATTTTTATTAATTAATCAATTTGTGTGTTTTCATTTCAAATCAGTAAATATGCTTATAACCTACTATTTTTAAGGTATACTGTTAGGGGCAACAGAACAAGAACAGTTCCGTGTTATAACTCTAAGGTAGCTTAAATCCACTTGAGAAAAAGATACCATAAACATGTGAAAAGTAAATGCAAAAATAATTTAAAGTGTTAAAGAGTCCAACATTGGAAAGAACATTAGACAGTTCATAATCAATTTTCAAATAAATGTAGAAAACTATTGTCAGCACCAGTTAAGAAGAGTAGTTTAGCAATGCTAGTTGGCCTCATCAAGGAAATCTTTATAAAGATATGAGATTTCACCTATACCTTGAGGATTTATCAGATTAAGATAGGTACATTTGGAGGCATCCAGTTTATTTGAATAACGTGGATTCTATAAACAAACCTACCAGAAAAGTACGTAGACAAGAGGAGACAAACCAATTTAGTTTGAGCAGAAGATTCTTGTTGAGAAACTATAAAACCTATCCTAAAGGTAGACTAAAGATTAAATATATTTAATAAACAGAATAGATAAGAGAAATAAAATTAATAGACCATTCTCATATTTTCATAGAAAAAAATGTAAGTGGTGCTCTGCTTCACCTTTGCACATTTTTTTTTTCTTTCTTTGGAAGATATTGCCAATTAAGGAACTACCTGAATTGTTCCAATACCATTTCCCTTCCACATATGTCACTTAAAATTTTCTCTTTTTAGTGATCACTGTAGCCTTGACCAACCCCAAAACAATATTAGGCCTTCCAAATCAATTCTATAATACCCTGTATTTTTAATAATTTACTTAATATCAATCTACTGAATTGTATGCTATATGAAATAAAGTCAGGACCCTAACACATAACTGTTGGGAAAAAAGGATGATAAATTTGGGGTTATTTTAAAAAGAGATTTTAGTTTTATAGACCAGTTTTTGGTTCACAAGAAAATGAAGAAAAGCATAGTGATTTATCCCAACTTTCACATATGCATAATCTCCTATCATCTCTCACCAAGCTGGTGCACTTATTCTAGTTGATGAACTTGCATTGGCACATCATTATCTCCCAGAATGCATCATTTTCCACAGGGTTTACTTATCATGTGGTACATTCTGTGGTTTGGACAGATTCAGGTTGACATGTATCTACCATTATTGTATCATACAAAATATCTTCACTGTTCCAAATTCCACTTTGCTTTTTGCCCATCTCTCACTCCCCAGAGTCTGGCACTACTGATGTTTTTACTCTTTTCATGGTTTTGCCATTTCTAGAATGTTCTGGAATTGGAAATATACAATATATACCATTTGTATATTGACTTCTTTCACTTACCAAGGTGTATTTATGTTTTCTCCATGTCTTTTTATGACTTGAAGCCCAATTCTTTTAAACATTGAATAATATTCCATTGTCTGGATGTATCTGTTTATTTATTCAACTTCTGGGGATATCTTAGCTACTTCCAAATTTTGGCAATTATAAATAAAACTGATATGCATGTCCACATGCAGGTTTTTATGATATATTCAGTTTTTAACAAAATTATTAAAATGTTACTCAAGTGAAGATATTCAACTTACAGTGGATCTATATGAGTTAGTTTTTTTTTAATAAGGGAGATCAAGACTAGTTATGCATAGCTGTGATATGGATAGTTAATTCTAATTTTAGGTACTAAGCACTAGCAATGGAGAGGAGTATTAAATAGTTCTTGGACTTAAGGATCTCACAGAATAATAGGACAAAAGAGACAGAGACAAATAATCCAGTATAACATGGGTAGTTCCACAATGTAGGTATTATAAAATTCTAATCAGTTGTATATGGAAATGGGAGAGAAGGTTCCACAAAACTAACCACCTTTGAGGTGACCAGGAACCCACAGGCAGATAGATGACTTGAGAACAGTCATATGCAGACCCAGAGTTTAGAAAAAATTAGAAAAGAGGCTGATGTTGGGGAAATAGTGAGAAACAGGGCTAAAATAACAGATTAATCCATTGGGGAAGGATCTTTTAAGCCAGCTAATGAGTTTTGACTTTTCTCATATTAGTTATGATCGTAAGTGTAGGTGTGATGTGAATTAACATCCTGTTGCCTGCATTAAAGATAGGGTGGAAAAGAAGAAAAGAGAATCAGAAAGCTAGTTAACTATTTTATAGAAGGTGACTGATCAATAATTGTGGAAGAGGAGATGTAGGAGGCAGATTCAGGAGATATTTAAGATGTTGAATTAAGAAAACAATTAAATCCTTTATTATTTTTATCTTATATTTAAAAATCTAAAAAAAAAGTATATTAGGACTTATTTGATTTCTGAAAACATTAGGATTACAGGAAAAAGTATAAGTAGAAATTCTGCTGATTTTGTACCACAACAAAAACATATTCCTGGTCATATTATGGTCATATTCCTAGACCATAATCCCCTTTCTAGATGTAATTTGAACATGAAATATAAGTATTTAAAATAATTGTATTTTGTGCACTTAAAATATGTCAATGAGGTTCATTTCATATTAAATGTTTTACTACAATAAAACAATTTTTTTAAAAATATCTATTTTGTAGGGCAAGGTTTTGAACTTCTGTTTTCTGGTTTGAATTTAACACTCAATGTAAACAGAAGCATTTGATTTTACTGATAAAATTAAGGGAAATAAACTAATATTGAGTATAATTTGTGTCATGAAGTCTTATGACTGGAATATCAAATAGAAAGGTTGTCATAAGTCTAGAATAAAAGCAAATCAAGTTCTCTGATACTTCTTATATGGTCAGTCAGCTCTATTGATGTATTCTGCTGGTGCATAAGAGAAGGAAGCAGTTAAGTCTACAAGCACTAAATTCATTAATTGTCTTTAATTAGCAATTTGTTGTTTCCACATGAGTAACATTGTTGGGAAGTTATTGCTTTTTGTAACTGTGGGGTAACATTTAGCCAAAAAGATCTTTAAAGAATAAATTGAGATACTGAGATAACAGTTGTAATTACAATTTTAAATTAGGTGATTTGCTATAGTAGCATTGACAATGTGATCAGGATGAAATAAACTGAGAGAACATTTTAGACACCGTGTGGTTGCTGTTTATTGTCAGTGTAGCCATTTTTGTTTGTCTATTAATGTGCATTTTTCCTCATCTAATTTCAGCTATGACAGTGATAGTTGGTGCCCACCATTACCAGTACAAACATACTTACACCAGGGTATGGAAGATGAACTGGAAAAAGATGATGATCGGGTCCCAACTCCACCTGTTCAAGGCGTGGCTTCCTCTCCTGCTATCTCTTTTGGACAACAGTCTACTGCCACTCTTACTCCATCTCCATGGGAAGAGATGCAACCCATGCTGCAGGCTCACCTGGATGAACTGACAAGGGCATATCAGTTTGATATAGCAAAACAAACATGGTAAATATATTCACTGAGTCAAGGGATCCATGTTTTCTGCACATGGAAATGCCCTTTTATATAAATTCACAAGACATATTCATAAATCTATACACATGGGGATAAAATTTTGATTTTGTATACTCGTTAATCATTTAGAAAATGATTTAACTACTACAGAAATGTTAATTTGACCAAAGTCGCATAGCTAGTTGGAGAGTAAGCTAGAGCAAGAATTCAGGTCTGCTGAAATTCAGTCTAAAGTGCTTTTTGGCTACACTGGAATCTTCTAATTTACAACTGATTTAGCTTCAATTAGCTTATCCTTGAACTCACTTTTAATGCCATGATGAAGGACTCCTTTTGGATTCTTCAAAGTGCCTGTGATTAATTCTGCATGTGGTTGTGAATATGTAAATCCAAGCTTTTGCAAAACACTTATGGTCAGTGTCAGTTATTAAAAGACCCTCTTTGGGCAGAATTAAACAAATCAAAAAAATAACAAATGTACTAACAGAAAATGCATTTTTTAAAATCATAGAGAATAGATTAAAAACCCAAATTTCATTTTTTTTCTCTTGGTACCAGGGATTGAACCCAGGGTCACGTAACCACTAAACCACATGCTCAGCTGTTCCCCCCACCCACACCTCAGACAGGGTGTCTCTAAGTTTCTTAGGGCCTCACTAAATTGGTGTCTTTGAATTTGTAATCCTCCTTCCTCAGCTTTCTGAACCACTGGGATTACAAGTCTGTGCCACCACACCAGGATCTATAGCTTTATTCTTCTAATTATTAGAAAACTTTCATAAATTATAGATGCAATTCATATAGGTATCTTGTACAAATATGGTAGATCATAATTTTATAGGGTTGGTTGTTTTTTTCCAATGTTTTTCTCTCAGATAGTGATATATAGGCCTGCACCCTTGAAAACAAAATCTCTGTGACATTCTTTGAATTATGTTCTCTTGATTTATACCCTGTGCTTGAAATCATGGTAGCTTTTTTAAAAGATAATATTATCTTTCTTTTTATGGGAGGGTAATTCTAGCTACTAGAGTAAGTTGATTATGAGATGACACTTATTCTCAGTGTTAATTGACTATTTTTAAAATATAACAGCAATATTAAAATATTACATAGTTAACTATACATACAAAGAGATTCTCAAACAGGTATGTCACTTAAAGCTGTATGAACATGCTCTTTCCTTAGGATAAGAGGGTCTTGAACATTTTCTCATTTTTTTCTAAAGATTAAAGACAACCTCCTGTTACACATAATTATTTTATGATACATCACTGGTTAAAATGAAGCCAATTACTTAAAGAGTGATAGGATTCTCTTCAAGGTTAACTGGTGAAATCACAACATTAAGTCATTTGAAGCAGAGATTTTGGCTCAGGGGTTCTCAAATTTGTGTGTGTTTTGAAATCATAGGGAGAACTTTAAAATATATTGGTCCTAAGTCCCACCTCTAGGCAGATTCTGATTCCATGCTCTCAGCTTTGACTGAGGACAGCCCAAGTTGGGGCAGTTACCATGGAGGTGAACCTGCTTCCTATCTGCATAACTATGGGCAACTTGCTTCCCACTTGCATACTATAGTTAATGTGTTTAAAATGATGTCAGAAATAATAGCTCATGTATAAAATGAAAGGGCAGTCCTCAGACCACTCTCATTTCTGATAAAAAAATACAAATATCAGGGTCCTGAGACCACACTGAAATTCAAGAATTCACTAGAAGAATTTTTAGAAATCTATTATTCTCAAAGACATAGTTAACTTCTGTAAAAACATATAAAGTCAGCAAAGAGAAGAGTTATGAGGCAGAGTCTAGAAAAATCCCCAAAGCAGAGCTTCTTGTTGTTTCTTTTAATTGGAGTCAAGGACAGCACTACTTTCCCTTAAGTGTGATGATACACAGGGGATATTGCCAGACTTGGAAATGAGTTTCAAAAGACAACAGTAAAAGAACATAACACTTACTCTTTAGTCTTGCTTAAATAGAAGGGGTATTTAAGATACTTTTGTATGACAGCAATGAAAAGACTCTGATAAAACTTGTAGTACATTTCTTTTAAATGATATTAAGAAATAACATTGCTGACGGCTGCAGTGGCACACACCTATAATCCTAGTAGCTCTGGAGGCTGAGGTAGAAGGATTTTTAGTTCAGAGCCAGCCTCAGCAATGGCGAGGCATTAATCAACTCAGTGAGACCCTGTCTGTAAATAAAATACAAAATAGGGCTGGGGATGTGGCTCAGTGATTGTGCATCCCTGAGTTCAATCTTGGTACCTCCCCCAAGAACGAAAGGAAGGAAGGAAGGAAGGAAGGAAGGAAGGAAGGAAGGAAGGGAGGGAGGGAGGGAGGGAGAAAAGGAGGAAGAAAGGAAAGAAGGAAGAAAATAACATTGCAGTGCTTTTGCTTAGCATTTTGTAGGTGTCCAGTTGCACATTAGTTAGCCACCTGATTTGATAAATTTAAGTTTTACTTGAATATGTTTCAAAACTGTGATGGTAATTATAAGATTCTATTTATCTAATGAAGTTTGAGATTAAAATTATTTACTCATTGCAAAGGATTTATCTAACACATCTTTTGTTCTAAACACAGAATACTAGGGTGAATTGTTTCTGCCTTGGAGAAGTTCAAGATGTTGGTGGCTGAGATAGATGCACAACTAGGTAGATAGAGCAGGAGATACTTGCCCTAACTGGGGCAAATGAAAATATCACTCAGCCTGCTCTGAGAGGGTCATGCAAAAAGAAATCCTCCTAAGTCCAGAAATGTGCTGAAGGTGGAAGAGAAGGAACATTAGGCATTCCAGTGACATCTAAAGTGCTAGCAGGCCGCATGGGTGGGTTACACAAAAACTGGAAACAAAATAATATGTATATGTATATATGTATGGGTATATATATTATTTTTTGAAAAGGTAAACTTTAAATAGTCTTGTGGCAAGTATTTTTATTCTGTTTTTGATGACTTATCTATACAAAATATATGTTTATATCACTAGAATAATTCTTAAATGTATGTGGTTGTTGGTAAGGCATATGCCCAGAGACCTATTGTCTCTATTGACGTGTATGTAATAAAGCATTGTAAACTCCAAAATTATTAATGCAAAAGAAGAATACTGTTACCATAGCATGCCATTTAATTCTTATTACAATGTTTTTGAATGTTAATGGACTGCTTTTCCCATTTTATTGATTCCATTTGAATTCTAGGCGCATTCAAAGCAATAATCCACCCCCACAGTCCCCAGTTCCACCATTAGGTTATGTGTCAGGAGCCTTGATTTCTGACTTGGAAACAGATGTTCCAGATGATGATGCTGATGATGAAGAGGAAGCTTTAAAAATCCCCAGGCCCCTGAGAGCACTAGACCAGACACCCGGATCCAGTATGGACAATATAGACAGCTCTGTGACAGGTAATGGAACTGATTTAATATGAATAACTGACCTATTTGCAATATTGAAATGCATCAAAAATCAAGTACTTTCTTATGTAAGATTTATTCCACTCCATCTATTTCTGTAACATTTTAAATATGTTAATGTTAAACACAAATTCAAAAAGGATTTGGAAATACTTTTGCTTTGCTGCAAAAATGATAAGAAAATTCATGAATTTTAAAAAGCTTTAAAGACATGAAAGAAAACTCAATTATAGTCATGGCTTTAATGAAAAGTTCACTGTGCTAGGGAACCAAGTATATTACATAAAAAAAACTTTTAGAAATTATAAATTTTGTATATCAGGAGGAACATACAAAATGAATGCAATCTTAAAATGCTTCTTGATATTTCACACTGTAAAACCATTCACTGATGAAAATAAGCAAGTCTTCAGAAAAAGACTCTCCAGTTGCACAAGGTATTATTTTTAGAGTGGAAAATGCATAGTGAGATAAACCATGCATTTATGCATTTCATAGTGTAGAATCCAACAACTTCCCCTCTTCCAAGAAGTATTTTTATTTTGACTTATTTACTCCTCTGGCTTCTGCTTGCCTTGTTCACCAAGTGAAACACTTCAGTTGGTACCCTCCTCTGATGATTCCAGGACTGAGTGTAACCTATGTCCAACAATTTCAATTGGAAATTTTAAAATCCTAATATGTACACAATATATATGGTGAAAAGTAAAAATTCAGTATTTCTGTTCACATAGTTATACATTCTTGATACACATGCACACACACACACACAAAAAATGCCTTTTACAAAATTATGAAGACCTAGCTACTCCAAACTAAGCCTGGTCTTTGCATTTCTTTAGGATTTCTAAGGAAACTACACATATCTGTATTTTCCTGGATGACAACTTTCATCCTAGAAAGCATCTTATCACAGTCTTAATATACTTTTAATCCAACAGTTTCCCAATTCCACAGACTTTGTGTTCCATATTAGTTCTGCAAACACAAATGGAAACTGGTTTAGTGCTGAGAAAACATGAGTGCCTTCACTTTTCCTGTACAGTCCTCTCTGAATGAGGAAGTGCATGATGCATGAGTCCAATATTCGGTTTTCCTTCTTGCTTGATTGATGTTCAGCTTGCCAGGCTAATTAAGATTTAAGAACTGCAGATATACTGGTGTGATTTGAAACCCAGATCCAACCCAGAGTGACAGAGCAAAAGTTAAAATCTTTGAATTCAGAGAGCTGACTTATTAGGACACTATTATGTTAAGCCTCTTTGCCTGAATTTCTAGCATAATCTCCTTAAGGGTAAAATTCTGCATATTTTTGCATATTTCACTAATGATACTGAACTCTTTTTTCCACTAGGAATGCAGTAAAAATGTGCAATAATGATGAAAAAAAAGTCAGCTATGCTGATGTAGTTCTTTTATTAAATACTATAATGACAAAAATGATAAATGTATCTATAAATTGGGAGAACACCACCCTGCACTTTTACATACACACCTGTCAGGAAGAAGTAAGGATGTCTAATGTAGTCCACTGGTTAAGATGTCAAGTTTAAACGTCTTAAGTAACCTGCATTTCTCCTGTTGGTAATATAATGTTAATTCCGAAGGAAGCTGTTATTGCTAAGAAAAGAAAGTCTAAATTTTCCTACTTGAATTCACTGCTTAATTACTTCTGAATATAGAAACCTTAGGGTGTTTAGGCATGAATTCCACAATGCACTTATCCTATGAATAATACATCTTCTTAGCAGAAGTTGTACTTTACACTTAAGCAACTTAAGCACCTCCCCCATACACATTATTTTTTTTGTCTTTCCATGCACCAATGACTTTGAGGAGAATGTTTGATCAATGATTTGATTTGCCTTCCAGGGTGTGTTGTGTGTCTATGTGTATGTGTGTAGGAAGTGTGAATGAGTATATGTAGGTATTAGTGTGACCATATGGGATGTGAGTATTAGTGTGTGTACATATGTAGGGTGTAGAGTGCATGAGCATAAATGTGTGTGAGAACAAGGAAGATTGAAAGTGCATATACAGTATGAGTGTGAATGGGGTGTGCACATCTATACAGGGTATGTGCATGTATTACACAGTTTTCAATTCTATACAGTTTGTGCACATGTGTGTAAAGTGTATGGTATACATGTGTGTATGAAAGACAAGGCACAATGTGTGTGGAATATGTGTGAGTCTATGTAGCGAGTGAATGTATTTGTGTGTGAGGGAGAGCAACTAGGATGTACATGTAATTGTGTGTGTACACATGCCTGTACATATGCTCAGGTGGATGTTTATGTGGACCAAATATTATCAAAACCAACGTGCTAATGAATATTGTTCTAATGATGTTCTTAGGTTTTGTTCAGCTATAAGGCTACTTTAATAGTGCTAATAGAGATAGGCCATAATATACATACTCCTTCAATGAGCTTTGGAGACTAGAGGACTCTGAACTTACCGTCAGTTTCTTAGAGTTCTAAACTCGCCTGTGGTGTAAATTAATCTTTACTTTCAACTGAAATTCCCTTATATTGTCATTTTCATGAAGCAAATGACCATTTTTATTAAATAGAACTAACAATTTCCATTCCTGGAGACTCTAAAGCCATCCAGAATGATACTACAGTAACACTGGGTGGGCTGAAAGCTTTTATGTAAAATTTCACATTTTACTTGGCTGAATTGTACTACCAACTGCCAGCATAGGGAATACCAGCCACTAACAGTCTACAGAGCTTTATTCTGTAAAATATATATATGTATATATATATAAATAACATATATATAAATAACATATATATAATAAATAACATATATAATATATATACATAAATAACATGTATTATATATATATATATATATATATATATATATATATATATATATATATATTAACTCCAAATATTTTCATAGCAACTATGTAGTTTGTGAATGGCTACTAAAATCTTGAAATGATCATCAAGAATGAAAAAGAACAAAAAGAAAAGAAAATATCAATAGTTCCACATCCCATGACCTTAGTAATGGTAATATGTATTTGCAAGTCTCCTGTTTCATGTATTTATTCCCTAAACAAACATTTATTTTAAGCCCATGACTTCTAATCACTTGAATTGACATTTAGATTCAATAATAGCAACAACCAAACAGCAATAATAATAATAAAGTAGAAAACCTAGCTCCTAGTCAATGCATGATACCCTTCTAAG
Source organism: Callospermophilus lateralis (assembly GCF_048772815.1). Lineage (NCBI taxonomy): Eukaryota > Metazoa > Chordata > Mammalia > Rodentia > Sciuridae > Callospermophilus > Callospermophilus lateralis. Next base: position 4,515,078 of record NW_027515935.1, on the reverse strand, counting down.
CAGTGGCTTGTTATTTCCTATGTCTGGCTGAGCTAAGAATGGATTTAAATGTTAGAGTTTGTAAAGTAACAAGACGTAAGTATGAAATCAGAACTAAAGAATGCATGACAGAACTAAAGAATGGAGAAGCCTAAATTATTTGTTTTCTTACATTTGTAGAACGAACTCCCTGCCCTGATGTAAAGTTTTACCATCTACTAACTCATTTAATCCTCATAACCTCATTATTATTGTTGTTGTTCTCAGTTTATAGCTAAAGAAATTGAGACACAGAAGGATTTACATCCTTTTTGAAGGTTATCTACCAGATAATTGGCACAAGAATGAACAAAATCAATCAGTTTTACTCTAAAGATAAATTACTATGATCTCTGCCCTGGAAATGCCCAGTTCATTCTAATCCTCAGAATAAGCATATTGAAGAGGAAAATAATGTTCTGTTTTTTTACTTCTCTCTCTGTGTGTGTGTGTGTGTGTGTGTGTGTGTAGAGAGAGAGAGGAATAAGTATGTATTTATAAAAATAAAATATGCATATTATCCCAGGAAACATTAATGCTTTCCCACAATACGCTTAATTTTGATAAAAATATTAAATTTTGATATGACTTTTATTATTTATTCTTCTCATATTTAGCTCTGTGTGCAGTTACCTTTTTCTAATAAAATTCAAATCCATTAGCTCTTATGTAAGGAATATTATTTTTATAATTTTTATTTTAATTTGTGCTTAATACTATTTGGTTGTAATAATGTACATTTTTTTAAATTTCATACCATCACACTGCATTTGGGACTAAGCAATGTCTATGCAACATTGTCTTGGGAAATATGGACTGTTTCTTCCTCAGTGTTCAACTTGTCAGCTTTGCTCTCTGAGTACCACGGAGGGGCAAGATTTCAAGATTTCTTTCTCTAACTTCCAAAAGGTGGTGGGAGTCAAGGATAAGTGTTTCCTGAATTTAACGACACCACCATGAAAAGAAACCAAGGCAAGAGGAGAGCGGGAAAGGACAATGTCCTGAACATGTAGTCAAGATTCTAACCGCCTCACTGATTACAAAAAGACCCAGATTGAGTGTTGTAAAGTGAAACGAATAAAATTTCCCTTGCCTGTAGGATCCCACATGAACACTATAGCTGAAAGGAAATTGTGGCCCTGTATTTTCCACTTTATATCTTTGGAGGTTTTTACTGGAACTCCCATACCAGATGAGTATGAAAGTAATAAAACCAGACATCCTCACCATCTGACCTGAGCACACAGCTTTTGGGTCCTTGGACTTGGGAAAGTTTGATCTGACAGATGGTGAAGCCTAATGGCCTAAAAATTTCTCTCCCTCACACACAAATACACTCACTCCCTACTCAGACTCACACACACTCCACCCACTTGCCACACTTTGCTTCTGCTACAAAAGCATAATAATTGAGTATTAAGGCAAATTCCAGAAATAATGCTAAAATTAAGGAAATCATTTTCTGATGTCTTTAAAAAGAAATTAAATATATACTTTGGAATTTAATGGATAAGAAAAGTGCATATTTTATGCACAATATTTTGAGATGAGTTAACAAGTATTATATGAACCAAGGGAAGAGATTTTTTAATTGCTTATTTTGCTTTTCCTATATGACACATTTCTCTCCCTTCCTCCCTCCCTCTCTCCCACTCCCTCCCACCTTCCCCCACCCCTTTTTCTCGCTGGAATATAGGTAGGACTATTGTATATTCAGACATTTGAGTGTAAAAATAATTTCCAGAGACTTGAAACGTTTCTCTGCCTCTAAACAGAAGTCAATATTTAGATTGATTTGATCAAAGACATTTAGAGTTGAAGATTTTACTTAGTTGGTAGTTAGGCAATGAGAACTTCATAGAAAAAAATTCAGGATTAAATATTGGCTTGAAAAATGGGGGAACATTAGTTTTTGTATCTCATAAAAATGGTAATGCAACAATTAGCAGGGTCATATTAGAAAGCACAGACTTTACTCTAGCTTAATGGATCTAAGGATAAACATTTATCAGCAAGGAAGGATTTAGCATAAAACGACATGTAAAAGAATTGATGACTGATCATAAATTAATTTTAGTGCTGAAGATGTAATAGGGACACAGCAAGATGCCACTTTATCATGGTATTTTATGTTCAGTAACATTAGAGCAACAACTTAATGTCCTGTGTGCATTTTTTCTTTAACAACTTGAATACATTTGAGATACTTTTTGACCTTTCAGTAATTTTAAAGCTGAGAAATTTGGAAAGATTGAGAACATAAACACAAATAAATTTCTCTATGTGACATAAATTCATTTTTCATTAAGTGTTTAAGTATGTATTGATTATGTTTGGGGCTATAATGTGTCAAATGAATATGAATCTCACATAATTTCTAAGAATCTCTGGCTGAACTCCTTTTACCTGGTGTTCACTTTTATTTTCATGTTTATGCTTACATTTACAAAAAAAAAACTGTTACCACTGAATGACTTCCTTTTTAATTGATGAGTTACTCTTTTTTGTTTTCTTTCAATTACTGTCTTCTTTCTCCCCCTCTTCTCTTCCTCCTCAAGGATTTCTACCCTTCTCCTCCTCCCCCTCCTCCTCCTCCTCCTTCTTTCCCTCCTCTCTTTAATAATTGTTTGCCTGAATCTTCAGATCATTCTTGATGTTCAAATCAAAAGTAAGAGGGAAAATTGTAATGACTGAGAGGTGAAATCAATAAATGTTAAAAATTTTAAGGATTTTATGGTACGAACTTTAACATATGTTATAGACCTTTTTGTTCATACAATATGACTAAACTGCTTTAAAATTGTCCTACAAAGGTACTAATTCTATGTATCTTATCCCCAATTCAGAGGAAAGTTGAAGACTTACCAGAAAGGCAGAGTAATGAAGAAAAAGGAAATATCGATTTCTTTCTGTTTATATTGGTTGCAATCTATTGAAGCAACTAACTTAACTTCTCTCTTTCACTTGGGATCATTAGTGTTCTCATTGCCTAATATGGCCAAATAGCTATAGTATATTTGTCTTTAACTCCAAAGTCATCTGTCTACTCGCTTTGCTCTTATTGGAAGTACAAGTAAAAGAATAGCTAATGTTGTCTCTTTATCAACCGACACCCACTTGATGTCCTGCCTTCCAGGCCACTCTCTCTTCCCAGAGAAGGGAGTCGGTGAGCATCAGGAAAAGCTTCATGAACAAATGAAAAATAAATTCATTTTTAAATGAATTTAAATATGTTTAAATATTTATTGATTATGTTTGAGGCCATAATGTGTCAAATTAAAGCTTGAAAGATTGAGAGAAATCAGAGCAAACACAAAAGTAGGAAAGTTGCTGATCTGTTTAGGGTAAGGCAGATGCATGTATGGAAATCCTCTTGTGTGGGACCCACTTTCACAGGGCGATAACAGTTTATTTGGGGGGAAATTTGGGAAGTCTTACAAGATGGGATTTCTTTGGTGACATTGCTGTGATGGGAGATTTTTTCCTAAATTTTTCAGATTCAGAAACTAAATTTGTCAATATTCTAGATCCTCAGAGTAGAACCACACAGAAGGCACACAGAAATAAAGCCCATATTAGACTCAATTTCTTGGCTGATCATAGTGGATAGAAGCGGAATAAGAAAATTTTAAAAGAATAACAACAAAAATAAGAGCTTGGGCTAAGTGCATTGGGATGGGTGAATCTGGATAGAGATGTCACATATACACACACAAATAAATTGCCACTTGCCACTTAATGAAATTTAGCATCTTCATTGGAAGACAATATTGCTTAACCTTGATATTCAAAAATATCAAAGCCTAACCAAGATGTACATCATATGAACTCTATTATATAATATATATCCTATTTTATATAATAAAAATTATATAGTACATTTTTTACTTTCTTACTTGAAGATGTTATTTCTTTTCCCATGGTTCCAAAGTAATCAACAAGCATTCACTAATTTGTTTAATAAATTTTCTGAGGATGCTTGTAAGAACATTCTTTTTGCAACTAAAGCAAGGTCACTGCTAAGAAATTGTACATCAAATATAATCACTCAAAGAATTTACAGTGAATAATAAAACAATAAATGCCTTTAATTCCATATGCCCACTGTTCATTGAATTCCTACTGTACAGTGACCCTGTACAAGAAATACTGAAGTGAAGAAGAGATAGTTCTTAATATCAAGAGTTTTATTTCCTGGAGCAGGAAAAATACATACAATATACAAAATATAGTGAGACAGGTGGTAGATTCCTGCATGCACAATGTTTTAACAACAAAGTAGGGAGTCACCCTAACAAAATGTTGAAGGTAGAATCCAGGTGATAAAGATGGTATTTTATTTGAACTTTAAAGTTTGGCAGCGATTATTAGATTTGATGCAATACAGAAGTATTGTCAAGAAATGGGAAGTGATGTGTGGGTGAGAGAGTGAGATTACACTAGTTGTGGGACAGAATGGGCTGCAAAGGTAGGCTGGCTTAATATTGGGGGAGGTCTCAGATTCCTAATTTTGTATGTGCATTGGTGTCATAAGTAAGACTTTAAACAGAGGAAAAAAGTATAAGATTGATGCTTTGGAAAGATAATGTAGATAACAATGAGGAAAGATAGAAGGGACTAGAAGGAAATCCGCTAAAAGGAGTGTCAGGATGAATTAGGAGAATAACAATAAGGAGATGCTTGTTTGGAGAGTGAGCACAGACATTTAGAAAAACAGAAATCACATGGAAGGGTTTGGAACTGAGCTTTTGAATGTTTTAAAACTATTCCCAGTTCTCAACTTTCATATTCTTTTGTGACCCCTTGCTGAATCACTTTGATTTCTTCTTATCTCCTGTAGCATTATATTGCAAGAACCACTGCATCATTTCTTCTTTCATTTTGGGCTGTTGATCCTTGACTTGTGATTATTAACCTAGAAATGAATCTCTCAGAGGAGGCTCAGTTGCTGGTGTTATCTCAGTTTCCTTGCAGTGGTCTGTGTCAAGGGAATTTGTTTGGAAAGTAAAAAGTATATCTTTGTGCTTTTGCAAATAGAATCAAGACTCTATCTTTCTCTGCTACACTTAACACCCTTTTAACTTCCAGATTATTCTAACCCTTTCGGTTTCAGTTTTCTCTGTCTTGAGAATGCATGCATCCGTGTTATTGTACCATGACAACCTGACTAACACTTCAAATACTGAGTCGTGCCAACTTCTAACTACACTGTTGCCTTTTTAATATTAGAGAAATAGAAATAATCTATAACATACGACTTTCATCTCTTTCCTGGAAACACCTGTTTGGTTTATTTTGAAATTCTAAATTAACTTTTTGTAAGTTCTTTTTTTGTCCCTCTTCTAACAAAAGCAAAAGTTAGGGTAAACAATACTTGATAGTTTATTTTGTCATGAATTAATGGTACACCAACTTAAATATGTACTACGATTTTAATTTTATTACATAATGAGTTAAGTTCCCAGTGTGCTTTTATCTAATATGTGTGTATGTATATGCATAAAATACTAAATGACTTTCTAGAAAGAAAAAAAGTTGTCAATATTTTCAAAGTGTATTTTCTTTAAATATAAAGTTGCAATTTTTTTACTCTACTGCCATAGTTCATTTTGAAAAAGAAAATTGATAGAAATGCTGATAATAGTCTCCATAAAGGCTAATTTCATAAGTATCAGTGTTAAAGAGAAAATTAGAGTTAAAAATCAAAGAAAGCATAAGAAATATTGAAATTAATAGCACTTTTGCAAACTAACATTTTCCTTATGTTCTATGTTTAGTTGATTTGATGTCATCTATACATTTTAGTTGATGTATTTTGTTATTTAACCAGTAATTAACTATTCACCTTAAAATCTTAAAATAATTCCAGATCTTCTATGAAATACAACTGTATGTACAAGGTCCGGTATTCAAGTTTTATGCAGATTATCATTGCTCTCTGAACTAACTTAAAATTATACCCATACTATTTATTCAAGCAAGTCACCAATCAGTTTAAATTAACCGTAATTTGTTTCAATAAGAGTGTTCATCCCTGACTTGTAGAAAATACACATAGCAGTTTTTGCTTGGAAAAATGATCATGTAACAATTTAAACAATGTAAGAAATGAACCACTTGGAACATGTCTTGCACATGTGCTTCAAACAAATACCGATTTTACACAAGCTTCTTTCATTTGTACTAAGTGTGTTTAAAACACGGATAATGTTTAGCTAAGGAATCCATGATGAAACTTCAAAGTGGCAATTAGTCGAGGCAGTGTACTTGCTCATTTGTATAGTGTTTACAAGCACATGAGATATGCAATATATACAAACTCACTAGAAAACTACATTTGTTTTTAGGTTCAATGGTAAATGGATGGGGCTCTGCATCTGATGAGGATCGTAACTTTTCTGGTCATAGATCTAGTGTAGGTAGCTCCTCAGATGGTTCCATATTTGCCAGCAGCAGTTTTGCACAAGCACTGGTGGCAGCAGCAGATAAAGCTGGTTTTAGGCTGGATGGAACCAGCCTTACAAGAACAGGTTGGTAGACTCCAAAGTCAACACTCTTTGCATGAGAGAATCTTGTCCTTGGGCAACTTACCTTTTTTCTCCTCTTCTTTCTCAGCAAGTCTGACTGCAGGGCTCTCTGTAATTTGCATGAACATTTGGGATGCTCTGTTGTCTGAACTCTGACCTGATGCAAGTTTTGCAGAGCCAAAAATAGGCTCCAACTTACTACCTTCTATCCTTAATATTCCTTTCCCTTCACGGTTCTGCTGATTAATTGGAATATACTTCCTTTCTATATTATGGCAAATCAGCAACTCAGATTGCCATTAAATTTTCAATAACTCACACTTTTCAAAATCTGCACACATTAATAATGAACCTAGTGATTAAAATTATTCAGCTTTTATCTCCATTACTTTCCTTTGCCCCGTCTCTTTCTACAAATGCAGTTTCTGGGAAGCCTTCCTCATCATGGGGTGAATGGGTGTAAGGCTTTCAGTCTAACAGTTCAAATGACTGAGGGTCTTATTGTTTGGCTAAGATTTTAATACAATAATTTATTATATGTTTTAAAGGATGCTAATTAAAGATACACCTACTGCATTTGCAAGTTAAAAAAATGATGACTACGTGTATTTTGTACTTTAGAGAATTTAATATTGATTTCTGAGAGTAATAAGTAATAATATAAAGGACCAATTACGTCATTTTCACATGCTGCTCATTCCACAAAAAGAAATGCAGTCTTAATTCTAAAAATAGATTAGCAGTTTGTAATCATTTGTTTTTCTGGGAAAAAAACCAACACTTTGGCATGATTATGCTCTAATATTTGTATATGTACTTCTTAACTTCACATTTAGGATGGTAATATATGAATTAAACTGAGCTCTCTTACAAAACTAATGAAATATCAAATGCATTTTTAAATCTTTGTAGTGTTCAAATATTAAATAAAAGTGATATGCTCCTGATCTTCATTAAACTCTGAGGTTAGAAAAGTGAGCCTTGGAAATTGTCTTGAATTATATCATCAATATTTATTTTGAGCATGTATTAGATATCTTCAAACAAAATAAAAAGATTTCTCAAGCATTGCAGAGGTTTATTTTCATATAGCATCCAATCTAAAATATGTTGTAATATAACTGTTATTTGAATTTTCTTGCTTTATAAAGCATAAGTGAAAAACTTTATGTTGCCTGAGTGCTTTTTGTGACATTAGCTGTAAGCAGAACAGTGAGAAAGTGCAAGGAAACTAATAAATTAGACAGAATAGGTGCATTTCTTGCATGTATGCTAATAGCTAATAAAACATTAAGCAACATCATGTCACATTGACTTAGGAAAATGAAACTACGTATGATAAGTTTGTATGAAATGAAAACATGACAAGAGAATAAATATATGAACATAAACCATCCTTCTCTTACTATAATAAACAGTATTAAAAGACATTTTTAAAATGTATTAGGTAACCTTTTCCCAGAATAAATTTCACTTCTTTTGTACTAAACCACAAGAAAGGGAAATAGTACAATTCATTCGTCCATGAGAATTTGAAATCAGCTCAGATACAGTAATCACAAAATACCTACTTCACTTTGGATATACAAGGTGATTTTAACCTGCTATCCTCTACACTCATGTTATTGAGTTTCCACTAAGAGATAGAGTTCATTTTGTTTGCATATAAGTGGTAAAGTCAATTTAGCATGTGTACCTGAGCAGACTTTCACATAAAACTACAAGGCATTTTTCACTGTGCTCAGATTTTGTAAAATTTCAGGGGTGAAAATGAAACAGTGTGCGATTCATTTAAGAAATAACCTTTTGAATTTTGAGAAATAATGTTTCATTAATTTGCATATAACTATAAAATTATCACTAAGATTTTCGAGGTAATATAAAAACTAATCAAGCAGTATGAAGCTTTGGATTGGTGGATTTGTTTTATGTTCAATTTTTTTGAAATATTTTTGTGGGTGGGGTGTTCTTAGCTTATAAAAATTGAACACATTATATGTAGCAGGGCATATATTTATTTTTATAGGTGCACCAATATTTGGTATCTTCCAATGGCATCTCTAGGTAGGTTCACAGACTTAGCCTTAGGAAGAGCAGAAAATACAAGACAGACATTATCAGTGCATTACAATGACCTTCCCTATACCCCATTCCCTTTGTTTTCTTTCTAGGAAAAGCCTTTACCTCCTCTCAAAGACCTCGACCCACCAGCCCATTTTCTACTGACAGTAACATGAGCGCAGCCCTGAATCAAAGTCAGAGGCCTAGGCCCACCAAGAAACACAAGGGAGGGCGAATGGACCAACAGCCAGCACTGCCTCACCGAAGGGAAGGAATGACAGATGGTAGGCTGATTTCTGTTCCTCTTCTTTCCTCAATGAAGAGATGCATTCTACTCGGTCATTAACTCAGATTAAAATATCTATGGTAGATTAGGCATTGCCTCATTACATACAAGGCAGAAACCTGGAAAAATGGTCTTGCTTACGTGAAACACCCTCTCTCTCAACAATCTGGAATTAGGTCTTTATGATCAATCCCCAAGAAAGAGAAGCTGTACCACTCTTAACTGTTGATTTTTCTACCCTTCTGGCATTTTTCTTTATTATATTTTAGCAAACATTCCACTTATGTCATAGTATCAGAACATTTATGATATGAAATTATAATCTCTTTCACTCTTGGAAAATAACTTGAAATGGTTTAGTAATTTTTTAGTTTCATGAATTTCAGAGCTTAAAACATGCTAGCGGTTATGTAGTTGAAGAGTGTCTACTTGGGCTGCTATAACAGATAATCATAACTGTATAAACAGCAGAAAGTTTCTAAACAACAAATATTTATTTCTCATAGTTCTCTGGGCTAATATTAGTGGAAGTACAAAGATCAAGGCACTGACTGATTTGGAATCTTTTGAGGGCTCACACACTGGTTTACAGATGGTGCATTTTTATTACTTCTCACATGATGGAACAGACCTCTCTGGGGTGTGATTAATAAGGGCACTAAACCCATTCATGAGAACTTTACCTTTATGACCTCATGAAGCCCTCATATTCCAATACCATCACTTGGGGTTAGGATTTCAACAGATGAATTTTAGGGATATACAGTCATTTGAACCATAAGAAAGGGCTAGTATATATATTCTATTGAAATTTAGAGAGTAAATAATATTTGGAGTTTTTTTTAGCATGTGGCCTGTGCCACAAGTACTCTGCACTGCCATTATTGCATTGGTAGAGCTATAGTAAATGAAAATATGGGTGTGACTAATATCTAATAAATTGTTATTGATAAAATAGTGGCAGAATTTGGCCTATAGGTCATAGTTTGCCAACGTATGTCAATTAATTGAATAGCCAATCTTTGAATATTTGCTTAAATAGTTAGTTTCAGAAAATATTTTTACTGGAAGTTATCCATGGACAATAACGAGTATTTCAACAGCTCTCAGAGCATAGTCTATTTCCCACATTTTCCACTTAATTATTATATCTTTTAAAGTCTGAATAAATATATTCATCCTGAAACTTTATTCTAAGCACATATGAAGTATATTTAAGGATATATAATTATATTTAAAGTGCCTAGTATGCAGTGAGACTCAAAAATGAGTTTCTTCCCTCTTCTCAACCTTATCTTCCATAAGCATACAAACTTTATCTGAGATTGTCCAACTAAACACTAGGATTAACCTAGCCATGCTGAATGCTGGAAACATTTGGGGAGATCTTCAAATAAACCATGGAGACATTCATGATTATTCTGTGGTATAATCCTATTATAGAAAGTTTTGAAGCTCCATGGGTTAAATTTAATGGACATCCAGCTTTGAGAAGCTATGACCTAGTCCTTAGCACTCTTACATCCATCATTATGAAACAGAATGAAGCTTGTTTGAAAAAAAAAAAAACATTTTCCTTTGTGGGAAGGGGCACTCTGTGTCAGGCAGCCATCTTTGTGCTTTCTTTTGTCACCCTGTAATGCTAAGAAGGCTTAAAAAAGCCAAACATGCTTGTTCTAAAAGCTTTCAGGTTTGTTCATATATCCTGCTTATTTTGTTTTCATGGGGAAGTGTTTCTATGGAATATGAAGATTAAGGGTCCAATTGAGTTTTTCATTCTCTCTAAATAGATACCCTGTGGTGAACAAAACCTTTCTGCTTCAGATGCTCTGGAGATTAGTTGAGCACTTAGAACAATTTGCAGTGTTGATCTTATTCACTCTAAATAGAAAAGACTGCTCTCACTGATATGCTACTCACAACTTTGAGAATTAGTAATTTTATATATTTTTTCTGCTCAGAGTATTGTGGCAACAGAGAAAAATATAGTGTGTTCTTTTTACAAATCTTTGAAGACCATATGTAGTATATGTGGATGGTATACAATTTAAATATACAAAAAGTAGAGTGCTCTTTTTTCTTCTATAATTCTTTTTCTGCAAGATTTTTCAATATGTTCACATAAAACTATCTTCCTCCTAGTTTAAATCATGATGAATATATTGCTTATCTTTATACAAAAAATAGGTCCCTAAATTTCAATTTTGAAAAGTGATTATGAATTATGTGTTATTAGTAGATATATTTTAAGTGATATTGCGAAGGAAATGTGGCTCACATATCTTCCCACATGTGCAATCCAGACACATTTAATTGTGAAACAAGGACATTTATTTTGGAGGCCTTAAGAATATTGTTATTTTACAATAAATTCTTATGACATGGCACTTACATTATATGAATCCATGTGTCAGGAATAATTCAAAACTTCTTTACGTAAGATCACACTGTTCTTTTTGGGAAGATTGCTGCCTAGTAGTTTATAGTTTTATGGACACTTTACAATAAAACTTTTACATTATAGATTTTACAATAGTGTTTTATGGCTATATTAATTAGGGTAATTATTGCTAGCTGCTTTACAAAACAACCTCTAACCCTCAGTGTCTTGGCACAGTAAAAGATACTGTCTTATTGACACACTCATCTATCAAGGTCAGGTGGTTCTCCTCTAAGAAGTAATGTAAGGGTGTAGGTCTCTCCAGGATTGAGATGGCATTATTTTCAGAAATCATTATGGATTCTGAGTGAGGCAAAGACAGATAATGTGTGATCATTGGGAGTTTCTAATGACAAGAACCTATGTCATGTCTCATATGTCATTATCAAAAACTCTCTCCCATGGTGTCTAGTACTAGAAAGTATCCTCCATGTGTCCCAGAAGAAGAATTGGAATGGATATTTCTATGTCTGTCCCAAAAGCTATACAAAAACCCAGGCACACCTAAGGAGTCATTGATGAATCCACATCTTCTATCCACTTGCATAATGAGTCAAAAAATACCTTTGAAGCCAACACACTGGGTAAAAATTGGCAGTTCTCTACCAAACAAACTGATTTTCCTTAGACTACATCCTGTGTTCCCTTTCCCCTGGTTTTTAATGCCCTGTTCAGAAAAGGGACCCTTTCCAAGCTCTGTCAAATATTAGCTTTACCCCTTAAAATATATATTAAGTATATTCCACATGGTAGGCAATAGGAGCCAGATAGACAAAAATCCTCTGGTTTCATGGAGCTTACATTTGAGTGTAGGAAGATAGATAAAGACCAACAGTAATACATGAATATAAAAAAGCAGTTGATAAGAGGGTGTTCATTGCCATGAGGAAAAAGACAAAAGGGAAAGAAGTTGAGAAATATGGAGGTAGGGAAGAGATATTTTTAAGAATGTTCAACATTAGATGAGGTAATATCTGCAGCTGATGAAATGTCAGACAAAGAATTCAGGATATACATGCTTCAGATGATCTGGAGTCTCAAGGAAGACATTATTCATCAAATTCAGACAATGAAAAATCACTTTGACAATGAATTACATAAACAAATCCAAGAAGCAAAAGATCAACTCTATAGGGAGATAGAGGATATAAAAAACAAACAAACAGAAATCCTGGAAATGCAGGAAACAATAAACCAAATTAAAAACTCAAATGAGAGTATTACCAGCAGAGTAGAACACTTGGAAGATAGAACTTCAGACAACGAAGACAAAGTTTTTCAACTTGAAAAAAACATAAACAGCTCAGTGAGAATGTTAAGAAATCATGAGCAGAACATCCAAGAATTATGGGATAACATCAAGAAACCAAACCTAAGAGTTATAGGGATACAAGAGGGTACAGAGGTCCAAACCAAGGAAATGAGCAATCTATTCAATGAAATAATACTAGAAAACTTTCCAGACTTAAAGAATGAAAAAGAAATCCAAAAACTAGAAGCCTACAGGACACCGAATATACAAAATCATAAGAGATCCACACCAAGACACATAATAATGAAGATGCCCAACATACAGAATAAGGAGAGAATCTTAAAAGGCATGAGAGAGAGGAAGCAGATTACATATAGGGGTAAACCAATCAGGATAACTGCTGATCTTTCAACACAGACTCTGAAAGCTAGAAGATCCTGGAACAACATATTTCAAATGCTGAAAGAAAAAGGGTTCCAACCAAGAATCATGTATCCAGTGAAATTAAGCTTCAGGATTGAAGATGAAATAAAAATCTTCCACGATAAGCAAAAGTTAAAAGAATTTGCAGCTAGAAAATCAGCTCTTCAAAACATCCTTGGCAAAACATTACAGGAAGAGAAAATGAGAAATAACAATGAAAACCAACAACGGGATGTAGTACAATAAAGGAAAAACTAAGCATAGAGGAAAAACAAATCATGTTAAGTATCGTACATAACCAAACATGGATGGAAATACAAACCATATCTCAATAGTAACCCTAAATGTTAATGGCTTAAATGCACCAATCAAAAGACATAGGCTAGTAGAATGGATTAAAAAAAAAGATCCAACAATATGCTGCCTACAGGAGACTCATATGATAGGAAAAGACATACACAGACTAAAGGTGAAAGATTGGGAAAAATTATATCACTCATACGGACCCCAGAAGCAAGCAGGGGTGTCCATACTTGTATCAAATAAAATAGACTTCAATCCAAAGTTAATCAAAAGGGATAAACAAGGACACTACATACTGCTCAAGGGAACCATACACCAACAAGACTTGACGATCATTAATATATATGCCCCAAACAATGGTGCAGCAAACAAACTCTTCTCAAGTTCAAGAGTCTAATAGACCACAACACAATAATCATGGGAGATTTTAACACACCTATCTCACCAATGGACAGATCTTCCAAACAAAAATTGAATAAAGAAACCATAGAGCTCAATAATACAATTAATAACTTAGACTTAATTGATATATACAGAATATACCACCCAACATCAAGCGGATACACTTTCTTCTCAGCAGCACATGGATCCTTCTCAAAAATAGACCAAATATTACGTCACAGGAGTTGAGATACTACCATGCATTTTATCTGATCATAATGGAATGAAATTGGAAATCAATAATAAAATGAGAAAGGAAAAACCCTACATCACATGGAGATTAAACAATATGCTACTGAATGAACAAAGGGTTACAGAAGACATCAAAGAGGAAATTAAAAAATTCTTAGAGGCATGAAAACTCAGACACAACATATCAAAATCTTTGGGACACTATGAAAGCAGTACTAAGAGGAAAATTCATTTCATGGAGTTCATTCCTTAAAAGAAGGAAAAGCCAACAAATAAATGACCTCATACTACACCTCGAAGCCTTAGAAAAAGAAGAACAAATCAGCAGCAAATACAGTAGAAGGCAAGAAATAATTAAAATTAGAGCTGAAATCAATGAAATCGAAACAAAAGAAACAATCGAAAAAATTGACAAAAACTAAAAGTTGGTTCTTTAAAAAATAAATAAGATTGATAGACCACTAGCCACGCTAACAAAGAGAAGAAGAGAGAGAACCCAAATTACTAGCTTACGGGATGAAAAAGGCAACATCACAACAGACAATTCAGAAATACAGAAGATAATTAGAAATTATTTTGAAACCCTATACTCAAATAAAATAGAAGATAGTGAAGGCATAGATAAATTCCTTGAGATACATGAACTACCCAGATTGAATCAGGAAGATATAAACAACCTAAACAGATCAATATCAAGGGAGGAAATAGAAGAAGCCATCAAAAGACTACCAACGAAGAAAAGCCCAGGACTGGATGGATATACAGCAGAGTTTTACAAAACATTTAAAGAGGAACTAATACCAATACTCCATAATCTATTTCAGGAGATAGAAAAAGAGAGAGAACTCCCAAATTCATTCTATGAGGCCAATATCACCCTGATTTTCAAACCAGAGAAGGACACCTCAAAGAAAGAAAACTATAGACCAATATCCCTAATGAATTTAGATGCAAAAATCCTCAATAAAATTCTGGCAAATCGTATACAAAAACATATCAAAAAGATTGTGCACCATGATCATGTAGGATTCATCCCTGGGATGCAAGGCTGGTTCAATATACGGAAATCAATAAACGTTATTCACCACATCAATAGACTTAAAGATAAGAAACATATGATCATCTCGATGGACACAGAAAAAACATTCGACAAAGTACAGCATCCCTTTATGTTCAAAACATTAGAAAAACTAGGGATAACAGGAACTTACCTCAAAATTATAAAAGCTATATATGCTAAGCCTCAGGCTAGCATCATTCTAAATGGAAAAAAACTGAAGGCATTCCCTCTAAAATCTGTAACAAGACAGGGATGCCCTCTCTCACCACTTCTATTCAATATAGTTCTCGAAACACTGGCCAGAGCAATTAGACAGACGAAAGAAATTAAAGGCATAAAAATAGGAAAAGAAGAACTTAAATTATCACTATTTGTGGATGATATGATCCTATACCTAGAAGACACAAAAGGGTCTACAAAGAAACTACTAGAGCTAATAAATGAATTCAGCAAAGTGGCAGGATATAAAATCAACACGCATAAATCAAAGGCATTCCTGTATATCAGCGACAATTCTTCTGAACTGGAAATGAGGAAATCTACCCCATTCACAATATCCTCAAAAAAAATAAAATACTTAGGAATCAACCTAACAAAAGAGGTGAAAGATTTATACAATGAAAACTACAGAACCCTAAAGAGAGAAATAGAAGAAGATCTTAGAAGATGGAAAAATATACCCTGTTCATGGATAGGCAGAACTAACATCATCAAAATGGCAATATTACCAAAAGTTCTCTATAGGTTCAATGCAATGCCAATCAAAATCCCAACGGCATTTCTTGTAGAAATAGATAAAGCAATCATGAAATTCATATGGAAAAATAAAAGACCAGAATAGCAAAAGCAATTCAAAGCAGGAAGTGTGAATCAGGAGGTGTAGCGATACCAGATTTCAAACTGTACTACAAAGCAATAGTAACAAAAACAGCATGGTACTGGTACCAAAACAGGCGGGTGGACCAATGGTATAGAATAGGGGACACAGAAACCAATCCACAAAATTACAACTATCTTATATTCGATAAAGGGGCTAAAAGCATGCAATGGAAGAAGGATAGCATCTTCAACAAATGGTGCTGGGAAAACTGGAAATCCATATGCAACACAATAAAACTGAATCCCCTCCTCTCGCCATGCACAAAAGTTAACTCAAAATGGCTCAAGGACCTTGATATCAAATCAGAGACATGGCATCTGATAGAAGAAAAGTTTGGCTCCGATCTACATATTGTGGGGTCGGGCTCCAAATTCCTTAATAGGACACCCATAGCACAAGAGTTAATAACAAGAACCAACAAATGGGACTTACTTAAACTAAAAAGTTTTTTCTCAGCAAGAGAAACAATAAGAGAGGTAAATAGGGAGCCTACATCATGGGAACAAATTTCTACTCCTCATACTTCAGATAGAGCTCTAATATCCAGAGTATACAAAGAACTCAAAAAATTAAACAATAAGAAAACAAATAACCCAAACAACAAATGGGCCAAAGACCTGAACAGACACTTCTCAGAGGAGGACATACAATCAATCAACAAGTACATGAAAAAATGCTCACCATCTCTAGCAGTCAGAGAAATGCAAATCAAAACCACCCTAAGATACCATCTCACTCCAGTAAGATTGGCAGCCATTATGAAGTTGAACAATAACAAGTGCTGGCGAGGATGTGGGGAAAAGGGTACTCTTGTACATTGCTGGTGGGACTGAAAAATGGTGAGGCCAATATGGAAAGCAATATGGTGATTCCTGGGAAGGCTGGGAATGGAACCACCATTTGACCCAGCTATTGCCCTTCTCGGACTATTCCCTGAAGACCTCAAAAGAGCATACTACAGGTATACTGCCACATCGATGTTCATAGCAGCACAATTCACAATAGCTAGACTGTGGAACCAACCCCAATGCCCCTCAATAGATGAATGGATAAAAAAAATGTGGCATTTATACATAATGGAGTACTACACAGCACTAAGAGATGACAAAATCATGGAATTTGCAGGGAAATGGATGGCATTAGAGCAGATTATGCTAAGTGAAGCTAGCCAATCCCTAAAAAACAAATGCCAAATGTCTTCTTTGATATAATGAGAGCAACCAAGAACAGAACAGGGAGGAAGAGCAGGAGGAAAAGATTAACATTAAGCAGAGTCATGAAGTGGGAGGGAAAGGAAGAGAAAAGGGAAATTGCATGGAAATGGAAGGAGACCCTCATTGTTATACAAAATTACATATAAGAGTTTGTGAGGGGAATGGGAAAAAAAATAAGGAGAGAAATGAATTACAGTAGATGGGGTAGAGAGAGAAGATGGGAGAGGAGGGGAAGGGGGATAGTAGAGGATAAGAAAGGTATCAGAATACAACAGTTACTATTATGGTATTATGTAAAAATGTGGATGTGTAACCGATGTGATTCTCCAATAAAAAAAAAAAGATAATATTTATGAGATAAAAATAAATAAATAAATAAATAAATAAATAAATATTATTCACTTTTTCTAAGAAAAAAAAAGAATGTTCTTTAGGGAAGGCCTCACATACAAGGTGACATTGGAGAAAAGACTAGAAGAACGAAAGCAAAGATATCCAAGGAAAGGTCCTTCGAAGTCATAAGAAAACAGCAATAAAATCTGGGGCTTAATTACCAAAAATGTTAGGGGAGAAAAATGACTAGAGCAAGCATAAAAACAAAATAGAACACGAAGTCAGACAAGCAAAAGTGCACATGTGATGTAGGACCTTGAAGCTGCAGTGTTGCAATCAGTCTTACAGTATGTTGAGTGGGAATCTACTGGAGAGAGGGGTGGGGGGTGGGGGGGGAGCAGAGGAGTGACATGATCTTCTCTGTTTTTCTTTTTAAAAAGATCATCTCCACTTTTGGATTATATTTAATGGGGAAAAGGTGTAAAACAGATCACATACATAGGAAGCTGTAGAAGCAACATAGGGGATTCATACCAAGTCAGAAATAAGTGAAAGCGATGAGAAGTGAGGAATTCTGGAAACGGTGCTCACAGGTCTTGTTAATTAAATTAGTAAAGCAAAGCTTAAAGGTCACTTCATAGCTTTGGTGAACTTGTAGGATGAAATTGCCACAGGTGGAGAAGAGGAATATCATGCAAGACACACATTTTATAAAGGAGGAACTAGATTTCAGTTCTGATATGTGCAATTTGAAAAGCTTTCTAAATATCCAAGTGGAATTGTCCCATGTAGATTTGGTTAGAAGAGTCTGCAGTTCTTGGGAGGAAAGATCCAGAATGGAAATACTTCATTTCTTTGTGGTCCCAGTTTCTCAGCTAAAAAATGAAGACAATAACAACACTTATGTCATGGGATTGTGGTCACCTGACAATAGCTAATTCTCAGTAGGCTGGTAAGATACTCTTTAGTGAATTGACTTAGTTGAAATGAATCAACCTACAATTGAATAATAAATTTAATTTAGATAAAATGTATTTGCTTATATATTTTTATTTTTCTATAGCAATTTGCAATTCCATTTCCCTTTCCTGTTGGTTTATTTCAATGTGCTTGCTTCTTAGAAGACACAGTCTTCAAGGATATTATTTAATTATGAAGCTATATAATTTCAGGTTAAATTAAATAGTCTTCAGAATTTTAGCTGGCATAAGCAGATACCATTTTGACCATTTTAGAAATTAAGCTGCTCTGATGGAGAGTAAAAATCAATGATAAGATCTGTTATTTTGGAAGCAAATTTTATAATTTCTCCTGGCTGTCTCTCTAAGACGAATAACTCAAATGAAATAATTAATTTGCATTTATAATAATGTTTAGTGATGGGAGTCCCAAACTCATTGGATTATCCAACAAAGAGATATCTCAATATTACATTAGCTTTTCATCTTGGAAGAAATGTTTGGAATAAAACCTTATTTTCCCAGACAGAGACTCTGTTCCCCTCAATAATTAGAAATTCATAATATAATGTGAAAGGTATACATAAGAACTAATAACCATCCAACCTGGGTGCTCCAGATTCTCTGTGCAGTGGAGAGTAATATAATTTTGCTCCTAAGACAAAGTATAAATCTTAGAATGACCACTTTAACATTTCTTTGAAAAAGCTATT
Source organism: Callospermophilus lateralis (assembly GCF_048772815.1). Lineage (NCBI taxonomy): Eukaryota > Metazoa > Chordata > Mammalia > Rodentia > Sciuridae > Callospermophilus > Callospermophilus lateralis. The sequence goes on along the minus strand of NW_027515935.1, from coordinate 4,495,976 downwards.
TTTGTATATAAGAAATTTATACTTTTCCCTTTAAAATTCAATGATAATATTATTAGAAATAAGAACCTGGTTATAAAAGTGTCATAACAATGGTATATTAAGTACAGTATCTTCTAATTAATGAAATAAATACTATACATGATTTTTGCTTTTTATGAATAAATAACATAATTGCCAATACTCTAAGGATAAACTAAGAAGTATACAATAGCATACACAAAATCACAATAAATCAACCTAAATGAATATTTAGAAGGATTTAAAAATTATTTTAAAGCTGGGTGTTGTGATGCTCACCTATCATACCAATGACTCAGGAGGCTGAGTCAGGAGGGTCACAAGTTTGAAACTGGCCTCAATCATTAGCATTTAATGAGACTCTCAACAACTTATGAAACCTACCTCAAAATAACAAATTAAAAAAAACTGGGGATGTAGCTCAGTGGCAAAATTCCCCTGAGTTCAATGCCCAGTACTAAAGGAAAAAAAATAAATCATTTCAGCTGGTGTAACATTTAAGGAAGGAAGTATGATTTCACAGTGAAAGATTTTCAAGACACAAAGCTTTAGATATGAAGAGCTAAGAAAAGGAAAATGAAAAATTTGCTGATACTTGAACTTTAAAGTTTTTCATTTCTGATATTTAATTTAAAAAGCGTTTCTAAAAAATTATCTATTCCACTACTTCTCAAATTTCCATGATATATTGCCAACTCTAGTACCATAAAGCATATTCAATCTGTATGCTGAACATTGGTTATTACTTATTAAAATTAATACATTGGAAGATTATAATATATTAGTTGTAATTCATTAGCTAACTCATGAAACAAATAGCCAGAATTGGTTGTCAGGCAGAATGTTAATTGCATTTAATAAATGTTAGCTTAACCCTTTGACTATTGCTAAATGTGCCACATACTTGGGTAAAGGCAAACATATGTTGCATATGATACGGCATATAGTTCTTAATTTCCCAAGGGTGATGTTTCCTATGGAGATTGGCAGGCTGGCTTTTGTTCTTTTATTAGCACAGCTGCTAGAATTTCTAGTGATCTTATTATTTTATTTTTTTTGCCATAGTATTTCTACTTTGAAAAAGGAATGATGAAAATGAATTATGACCCTTAAGTTGCCCTTTAAACTTGAATGTTAGACCCAGTGTGCAATTGAAAACACTTTCCATGTTTAACAGTTGGATGAATCCAGTCAATTTGATTTCAATGATGCTGTGGTAGAAGACAGCAGAGAGACCAATAATATGCATTTTACATATCAATAATTGACTTTTATTTTTCTCTGTTTTTTTTTTGTTTGTTTGTTTGTTTTTGCATGGGTGATACTTGTACGAGGGCAGGAGTTTTTTTTTTTTCCAACATGAACTAAAACCTGTATTTTTTCATTAAATTTTAGTCCATTCTAAACATTATTCAAAATTTTTAGATCTTCCACCATCACCAGATCCCCCACCAGGTCAGGGTTTAAGGCAGCAAATAGTCCCGAGCCAGCATGCTGGTCATGTGGAAAACTCAACAGAGAGAAAAGGAAGCTCTCTAGAGAGACAACATGCCTCCAGCTTAGAAGACCCAAAGAGCTCCTTGGATTGTCCAGCCAAAACCTCCCTAGAGTGGCAACGACAAACCCAGGAATGGATAAGCTCCACAGAACGCCAAGAAGACACACAAAACGCCCCACACAAACAAGGGGTTGGATCAGGTGTGTTCTGCACAGTCCCAAGCAAGTGTGGGCTGTGACCCTTTTATTTTCTACCAGGTATTCTAGAAATGGCAGTTGTTTAAGGGCATCCAAGAGATATTTGCCTTAAGTCAGTAAGTGAAGTTGGAATTTCTCAAGCAGAGCTAAGAGGCATGTTCCTTGAAACTGATTACAGTGGTGATTGCTCCTCAAATTGACCACTACATAGGTCTTTGAATCCAAGAGATCTCCAGCCTTCATCTACGGTCTCAGGGGACAATTTTGGCTTTTTTGCCTTTTACCTTTTCTATTGAGTAGCTTTAAGACCACTAAATTTCAGCTTTTGTGTCAGTTTAATCTCTACCTTCAAGGAGATTGTCATTTTGACAGAAGTAACCAGTCACTTGAAAGGAGAGCTCCTGTCAGTCAATTAGGTGAATTAATTGAGATTATAAATTTACAAATAAATGTCCAAACAACAGACCTCATGTTGGAAAAGGTTAACTGATTAAATGTAGATGACTGTTCACATGGGGACAAGAATGCTCTTGTTTATAAATCACACTTCCTGGAAATGTTAAAACATAAATTTCATGGCTTCTGATTGGACATTAATTAGGGGGGGGCTATTGCATTTTTTGGAATATCTTGCATCAGGATTTACTGAGTATTAATAAACATATACACATGCACAAAACTTTTGAAACATATTCCATATTCATTTGGACTCAATCTTTATTAGACAAGTCCTCTCCCCATGCATTTCTGTAATTACATTTTGTTACAACACTGTGCTCAAGTTTTTGAAAAATTCAATTTGTGCAAGGGCCAGAAGATGACAATTTCAATATCTAGATTTACTGAAATGTTTAGGAATGGTTGACCATTCAAGCTGTGAGAGAAAAATTATGTGATCCATGTCATTAAAGACTATCTAAGGCAAGAAACAGTAAATTCAGCCAACATTTTTCATCATCTAATCACTTGTTAATGGCCAATACCTCAAAAGAAAGAAAGAAATAGAGTTAGTTGGGGTGGAGAGGAAGATGTGGAGAGATGAAAAGAAAGAGCTAGAGAAAGAGAGGAAGAGAGAGATAAGAAATAAAGAGAGGAGAAAAGGAGAAGGAAAGAAGGATTCAAAATATTAAATAATTATTCATAATACATTTGATCAGTTATTTGTAGGGAGACAATATACAAAATAAATATTATCACATTTGTTAAAATTGGGTGGGTTTCTCTTTTTCTTTTAATGAAATTCCTAGCCTTTCAATTAATATATTTATGTCCCAAGCAACAACAAAAATTTAAGAAACTTACTTAATTTGTTAATACAAAATCCTTGATCTAAATTGATTGAGAAAATATTGCTGTGGTTTAAACTAAAACAAAACCACGTTCCTTCTGTTTTGATGGGAATATTGAAGCCTCATTGAACTCTAGAAATTATTCTAAGATATGCTTTTTTTTGAAACAAAGTAGTTCACTGTAAGCTGCTCTCTTTTATAATGAATTTAAGTTTTGCAAATAATATACAACAGTGTATACTTATCCCAAGATCTCTTTTAATTTAATCCTGCTTCAGATCCTATTGTAGGAAATGTTGCTTGCACATGGAAATTCCTTTAATATCCAGTCTTGATTAAACCTCCTAATTTAAATTTAACTAAAGAATGAAATAGTAAAATGGTCCATTCTGAGCTTAACTTGTAAGAGTTAAATTCGTGTTATTTTCCCAGGCTGCAGTTCAATTTAGCCCTTTATTGTTTTTTATTTTTCTTTTTCAGAGGAGGCCTTGGTGCCCTATAGCAAGCCCAGTTTCCCATCTCCAGGTGGCCACAGCTCATCAGGAACAGCTTCTTCTAAAGGATCCACTGGACCCAGGAAACCAGAGGTGTTGAGGGGAGGCCACCAGCGCAATGCCAGTGACCTTCTTGATATAGGATATATGGGCTCAAATAGTCAAGGACAGTTTACAGGTGAATTATGTAAGTGTTTTAGGTCACTGAAAAGGCTACCATAGCCAAGCACGGTGTGGCACAGCTGTAATCCCTATGACATAGAAGGCTGAGGTAGGAGGATTCCAAGTTTGAGGCCAGCCTCAATTTAGTAAAACCATCAGCTACTCAACAGGACCCTGTCTCAAAATGAAAAATAAAAGCACTGGGGATGTAGTTCAATGGTAGCTCATCCCTGAGTTCCATCCCCAGAACCAAAATAATAAAAATAATGGTTTATTGTGATTCAGAAAAAATATTAGATTAATAATATTTTCATATTAAACAAATTTAAGAATGATAGAAAACTTTCCCTGCTACAGGTAAAAAAAAATCAATGATTTTTAAACAAGTTTGGTCATAACGTAGATGATTGCTATTTATAGCAGGTCGATGACATAAATATTTCATTTATATTTCAAGCTGATTTATGCTATGTAAGAATTACTTTAAACATGGTGGTGCACACCTGTAATTCTAGCTACCAGAGGCTGAGGCAGGAGGATCACAAGCTTGAGGACAACCTGGGCAACTTAGTAAGATCCTGTTTCAAACTAAAATATAACAAAGGCTGGGGATGTAGCTCAGGATAGAGCACCCTTGGTTCAAACCGCAGTACCAAAATAAACAACCATAAAACAACAGAAAATTGTTTAAACGTGGGCAATGAGTCTCAACACTTATAAGTTAAATTAAATGTAGTTCACTGGATACTTTTCTTGGTCTTTTAAACTCAGCACAATAAAAAAGAGAGAAATTCTGGCCCTTTGGTACTTTAAAGAGTCTTCTTAGTAGTTCTTCCTATTCTTCATTTATTTGCTCTTCATTCATTTTTTTTAAATTTATGGAGTCAGTCTTAAAAAAAATTTGATCTTTGATTTGAGTTAGTTCACAATATTTTTATTATAATGATATAGCTATTGATTAAGTTTATCTTTTTGAATGAAGAACTGGCATTGGTTTTCATATTTTCTAAATATAAAAATATGAGGTAATGGTGAAAAATAGGGATGTCACAGTTCGTCCAATTAAAAACATTGAATTTGTGTTAATTCCATTAGGAAATTTACCAACTCCCTATTCCCTATTAGAATGATGCCTGCTTAACATTGTCAACTGCTTCTTTGAATTCAGCTTAACCAAGGCTGTTAAGAGAACAGCCATGGCTTCTAATGTTCTCAACCACTTACCTGATTATAGCTCATGATAAGACAAAGCTACTTTTATGATCTCTTGAATTCCTCATGGAAAAATAGTTTATGATTACCATTATGCTCACATCACAGGCTGGAGGAGTTCATGAGCTAATGAAAAGGGAAAATAGTTTCAAACTTATCGTTTATGGATCTGAGTTATCATTATTGGCTATTATCAATCTGATCAGTATTAAGATTTATTTATAATTTTTCATTTGGCCCATGGGTGCTTGAAATTTTCTTTAAATTTTATATTGAAATAATCGTAGGTGTGCAGGGAGTGAAAATAAAATAGCTCTAGTTGAATTTTAAATCTCCAGATACTACAGTGTTTCTATTTTCCTTGTTTCTCTGGTTCAACGAAAATGAATTGCACAAACACACCAAGATCTTTCTGATGACTTCATCTTCATTTACTATCCGGTTGCTCTGATTTTGAATATGCGGGTCAGGATAGAAGAATGCATCATTTAACTCTTGAGCTTTATTCCTGACTTTTGTTTCCATCTCTTTTTAGAGTAACTGAGAGGAGACATACAAAGCTGCTCTGAAGGATCATCAGGTCCCAACTCATGAACGTGATGACACTAAACAGTGCAATGAACAATTTCTTTTATTTATGTACTATTAAAAGAACTGTAAATGCAATGTAAAGACACACAGCCACACATATCCCACAGATATTTAACTTGTGTTCTTCTCTTAAGTACACCACCCACCTTAACTCTTTCTTGTCAGGAGTATATTAAAAAAAAGAAAGAAAACAAAACTTGCCCTCCAGGAGGAAAGGATTTTTCTCTGTATATAATTTCTTTTGTGCATTGCTATGCAAGCTCACTCTTTTTAGCTCTGTTCCTATTATTGTCTGTTCTTATTGGTCTGTTGTACTATATGTGAATTAATAGGCTGTGGTGCCATATATTAACTTTTAATTGTGTAACTTTTTTTTTTTGTCAGAACAGAAATTAGAAGTTTATTAAAGGACAGCAGAAAAGACTTCTCCCGGAGGAAGAAGGGTCCCAAGAGGTGGAATCCGTGGAAGTGCAGTTGTTTCCCCTTTTTATAGTTCTTTCAGTGATGGAATGTAGGTTGGAGGTCTACAGGTGGGCTTAATTATCACCTTTTGGGATGGGCTATCTCCAAGTCTGTTGGGGCTGTTTTCCCGGGCTCCATTAACATTTCTTTGAGGTGGACTTTGGCCTAGGGCCTTTTCATGAGTTCATTAACATTCCATGAGTTGTCCTGCATTTTCCCTGAGTCATTCCCAGCATGGCCTCCATTTTAGATTTCACTCGATATTAGATTTACCTAACTACACTGACTACCTAACTTTAAATCTGGCTTCATTCCCCCCTCTAATTTGGGAACTCCTTACTGCTGTAAGGAAGGGGGGCAAAGAAAATCTTTCTGGCTTCTTCAGACTGAAAAGGGATGGTGTGGGGCAAGCAGTTTGGAGTCCCCCTTTAAAAATCGGGTCTATTGAGTGGGTCCATGATAGAAGTCTGATTGAGAAGTAATTGGCTGGAGGGCCATTTGAGTGATGGGTGGTCTATAAGAGAAAAAAGAATTCATTAGTACTGGAACCAGATTGATGCAGCAATAAATCTCATAGCACAGGAATATGCCAATGAGTATGATGGCAAAGACAAAGACTAACAATGTTTTCCACCAGGAAGTACCAAGAACCAGGAGCTAAGATTGCTGAGAACATGGCTTTTATCTGAGTATGTAAATCTTTAAGGATATTTGTCACATTGCCAGAATTGTCAGGGATGTAAACACAACATTAAGATACAGTTTAATGTCATCTGTCTTGCAAAATCCTTTTACTAGTATGACCTCTGTGTCTAATAGAGAAATCTTTAATTCTGTTACTTAGGGCTGGATAACCATACTAGCAAACACCAGGCCTACCTGTGTAGGTTAGAAGTAAAGGCCTTGAACTAAGAACTAATTTGGCATTTCCTTTTGATAGTTATCAGGCATTCATGTCTGAGAATCTCTTTTGAAGAATCCAGTTTACTTATTTATGGAAGTTACATTTAAGTATTATTTTATTTAAAATGCCCAGGAATAGCTGTGTTTTGGCTTTGACTGTCTTTGCTAAGTGTTTAAGATGAAGCAAGTCAAACTGACTTTTGTTTCTATCTATTGTTAACAGTCAGCCGAGTTTCCTTGGGAGTCCTCGGGAACTTACAGCAGCTTCTCAGATCTGCTAGTGCCCTTTGCGCTAGGATGGGTCCAGGCCTTGCTTGACCATGTGGCTTCCCTCAGAAGCATCAGGAATGTCTCCCTTTTCTGATGACCCTCCTCTTCACAGCAAATGCACTGACTGGCTTTCTGTCCTCCACTGGTCTCATTAATCTCCCTGATCGGGAGGTTATGTGGCCTAGAGTTGCAAAGCTCTTTGGAAAAGTCCCCTATCCCCTGACTCAGACTGACTCAGAGGGCAAGAGTCAAATTTTTAATTTTAAAACTTAATCTTAAACATCCAGCAAATAAGTTTTAACAGCCTTATATTAAGAGCACTGGGCTTTAATGTCTATCTCTCTATCCTGTAGGTGATAACTCCTTATCTTAAAGTAACCCAGGTTGTGAGTTCTTAAAGCAGTACCTCTGCAAAACAGGCAATCTTTAGACCATTTATAAGAAAACTACAAAATAAAATTATCAAGAGTAAAAACATATTTAGTTCATATAATAGCTACCTTGAATTTTGGTGGAGTTATACATTATATCCCCTGTTTGAGATCCTGGTAATCATGACAAAAACTAACCTTTGGACACAACTTTTAATGTACTGAAATCTAGCCTATTTCTTTTATAGTCACTTTCACATGCAGTGAGATGGGACATAGAGCCTTATCTCAAGTAAGGGGCTCTTCATGAATTTTACTATAGCTCTGAAGCTGATCTTTGCTTTTTAGACATCATTTTATAAAGCCTACATAAATTGTTGTAAACTTGAGCAAACACAACATAATATCACATCTAAAACATGAATTAAAAAAAGGCTGAAAGCTTCTAACCTTTTGTAGAAAAGTAGCAAAGTACTTTTGTGTTTTACAATAAAACCTTTACATAGATTGAGCCCTCATTAACTTAAAAATACACTTAAGTTGTATCTCAGTGTAAAAAGGTAACATAGAACTGTACATATCTTATTGATAACAAGCCCAGTTATAGAACACAAATGATTTACTTATATCTCCAACATGTCTTTTTTGTAAGCCTAAAATTACCATCATATAGACTCTTATCCAGAAACACATTTTCCCTCTATGAAATCCATACCTAGAACCTTCTAGTTTCTTTTTTATCTGTTAACCTCCTTCTGTTCACATTTTGAAACAATACTTGTAAATTTTGAATTTAATCAGATTATTTTATAGACATCAACATTTTTAGGTTTTATTTTTGAACACCTAGAAAAACTTATAAGCTTAATTTTAAAGACATCTTTACTTTTATCTGTTTACCCAATTTAAATTGAACCATGTGAATCATGTGAGTCAAAGATATTTGGATCCATTTTTAAAATTTTTCATGAGCACTCCTCATCTGTCAATTGTTATATCACTGCATGATATATGAACATACACACATACAGACATACTGACATACAACACGTAACACAAGTGTAACACAACACAATATTAAAGGCCTTGTTGCTTTCTTAATTGTGTAACTTTTATGTTTAAATTTTGCACTGCAATTTTATTTGGTGATAAGCACAAATCTCTACTCCTCATGACATGAAGAAAAGATTGAATGTGAAGGGGGTTTCTGTACTGGAAGCTAGGTTGGATAATGCTGGTGTAACTCATCCTGTTAGATGGTTTTCAGCTGGGGTGTAGAAATAGGAAGATGCAAAGGAAAAATGGTGTTGGCAAAGTCTGAACATCAGGAAACGAGTCTGTTTTTAAGAGAAGAAAGATGGGTTTTGCTATTGACAAAAGCAAGGGGTCAAAAGAAGGAATTTTAAGTCTTTAGGCTGAATATGCATTAAAATATGCAGATAGCAAAGATGTACTAAACTTGCTTTAAAAAAAGATAATTAAAGTTTTATTTAGAATCAACATTACTTGTCATTGTAATTGACCCATCTGAGAATGGCGACAAGCAAAAGGAAATTAAGGTGTTTCACAAGAGCTGTATTTATATTATAGCTTTTTAAAACAGCATTTTCTGAATTACCATAATTAATCTCTCCAACTCATCAAGTCAGAATATAACATGAAGTTCCCCAAGGAAACAAACAAAATGAACTCGCGACTATCTAGCAAGTAAAGAAGCAATTTATTATTAGGACATACTCAGGCTGCTTCCAAACATGAAATCTATTGCAATATCTTGTTTTGTCTTTCTAATACATGTACAGTACACACTAGAGGATAAAACTGAACCACTTAAATTCATGATTGAAAAAATGCAGTCTATATACAACTTTGTGTTTCATTTAACTAAGATGTAAAGTTGATTTCACCAAAGGTAGAGCCAAATTGCAAGTGCTTAAAAAGCAGTGCTCAGAGTATGTTCAGTTCACCATCCATAAGTTTATTGGAATAAATATTTGATGGTACATTCTCGGAAATTGGCTACCAACTAAAATCTGTTTGACCCATTTTGAATGAGTAAATTGAAAAGAAAAAATTAAAAAGGAGAAAAAAAATGCATGTTTATACACTTTTTAAATAAAACCAAACCTTGTAAGTGGTCATTAATAACAGTGTCCTGCCTCATTTGTTTTCACGACTTTGAGAACAAGAAGTTGAACATCAGCTATGTATGCTCAAAATAAATGTGACTTTGAAATATATGTTAGCTACTGTACATGTATAGTCAATCAGTCAAGTAGAAGATAACCTTCCTGAAATTCCCACTTGTGACATTTTCCCATGTGCTATCTACGCAATCTTAAATTCTAGCTCTGACTATATTTTCTTATGTTTTTCCTACGATATATTCAGTACTTCAAAACTATTCGATGTAACAATCAGGATCAGTTCTCAAGTAGGAGACCCTTTAATAGGTCTCATACTCTGCATTATTGGCTCAGTCACCGGTTCATGTCCTGTTGTCATAGCAAAGGGATGACATAGTTCAATGGCTCCATCTTTTGAATTCCCTGAGACTGCATCAGCACAGGCAAGCCTAGAATGTGATGTTATTTATGGACCCCAACATCTTCTCGGTGTCCTGTGTAGTTAATTTCTTCACTGAAGAGAAAAGGAATTCTGAGACACACTTATTAAACACTTTATCAGCTTTCTACCATCAGTGCCTGGATTTTCATGCAGTTTGATTTCTCTGGGATAAAGAGACTGGGAGAGGAGAAAAAGCTTTTGCAAAAAAATGAATACATAATAATTCACAACTCTAAGATGTGAGGAATTTATTTTTTATTTGTGAAGTTCCTTAATTCACCTCCTTTATTTCAAAACAAATATCTAAGAAGTTATATTCATTTGTATTTCATCTCTTTGCTCCTCAATCACTGAATTTAGTCTAAAATTTTATCACATAGATTATACAGATTCTTGACTCCTGGTAACTGGCATTTGTAGGCAATTAATAAACCAAGACTTAAAAAAAATATGTCTCTATGTAGATGACATGTAGAATAATTGGAACATAGCATCATACCTTCCTGATTGTCTTGAGTACACAAAAAATTAACAGTTAGGTAATGCAATACAAACCCTGTGGTTACTTGGAATGTTCTTTTAGAATAATCCATGTTGCCCATTAAACTTAGTTTTAAGTAAATTGGTCCAAAAAATCTTCCACCCAATATGGTCATCCTTTTATAGAGAGCAAAGTAACATGCTATGGCTATATAAATTCAGGAACACTCTTAAAAATCAGAAATCTTCATCAACATGATACACGTATAAAGCTAACAGTCAGTACAAGCCAGAATGTCAACAGAATAACACAAATCTAAGAGAAACTTCGTAGATTTTTATTGTGTAGCTGATTGAATGAATGCGATTAGGAATTCACTGAGCTAACTCTGCTAACCAGAGCCTACATAAGCCATCAGAAGGAAAAGTGGGTGGGAGAGAATGTAACTTACTTTGCACTTACAGGCAACACTGCTGTGAAGTCAAGACAGACACAAGTACTGCTTCATTTATAACGGGTAAAGTCTCTTTAGAGAAAATAACCATGTCAGTGCCCAAACTCAGGTATGCCAGTGTATGCCGGGGAGTCAACCCACCCTCCTCTAAATCTTTTCCATGCCATTTTTTAAAAAGTTAGGATAGTACAGGGGCATGAAAATAATTGATCCCTTCAGAGGATTTGCATCCAATTCAAGAGAGAATATAAGAAAACAATTACCAGCATGTTAAGTTATCATACAACCAAAGGGAAGTAAAACCATTACAAGTTTATTTGCTTTGAATAGCAGATTTAATGGTGTTCTATGTCATAGTTTAATGCTCTGGGTATTTAAATATATTTTCAATTGAATTTGAGTTGAAAGTTTGTATGTGCTTTGGTGGAACACTTCCTAATTTCTACTCAATAAAAATATGTAACTGTCCATTGACAATAAAACAATAATGATGCCAATGAGCTCCAAACAGGGGATTATCTCCACTGGAAAGCAATTATGTGTCAGTATTAAAGATATGCAGAACCATAATATTCACTAATGTTAGTTTTTTCATCTGCTTCTGTATATTGTGTTTATAGAGTTACATGACAAGAATTGGTGTAAAGCTACATGTCTTTCCACATTATCTTAGAGGTGAAGTTACTTTTATTTTCCTTCTTTATAATGTGTAAATCAAATGAAGCACCATGCATTTCTTTAAATGACATGCAATTTACTAATTCTTTTTAATTCCATGATTTTAAAATCATTTATTGTGACTTTAAAAGTGTTGCAAGATAAGGAATTCTGTGGCCGTGGGTAGACTTTTTATACTTTGTTTTATAGATGCATTTTTTAAAAAAAACTGTAGTTTTTTTAAGTCACCAAACAGTATCCAAAAATCTTAATGTGTTTCATTTGATGTTAGATTGGCAAATAAATTGGCATAAAATTGGTTAATAGAATTGTCAAACAATTGTGTATTGTGTACTCACTGGGAAAAAATAAAATATATTCACATTTCAAATTTGTAAAAAAGCCATTTAATGTAAAACAAACCTGCTTGTAGAAAAACCAAAAAATACACTATTTTGTCACTTTTAGGTCTTCACATTAATATTTTGTAGCAAAATGAATAATCTTGTCTTCTAATTCAGGTATGGGTTGAAAAGTGACAGCTAGGAATTGGCATTGACCTATAAAAGTCATTAAAATACAATGATTGAGACCATGAACTGTAGTTGGAATTTCACAGCTCATTCTATCAGCACTGTTTTCCAGATCTGAAGCCTCCACCACACCATAATGACCTTTAGATAGTTAAAATTACCACAAACATTTCTCAACAGAATTACTTTAATTAATTATTTTAAGTGTAAGTAAATATGAGAATTACAAGCAAGTACATAGTTCTTAATTGCTTTAGAATAGTTAATTATAATTGTTTGAGATGTTGGATATTGAACAATTACCTCTGGGACAGACGGGTACAAAAGAATAATATTCTATCTTATTGTACTTCATAAATACTTCATTATTCTTCATGGTAAACTATAACTGTAGGATATAATTCTCCAAAAGTAGTTTCTGAGTTTTTAAAAATAATTATCTCAGTAACTGTAAAAAGCAAATGGTAAAAGAGAAAAGATACATTTATTCATTTAAAAATAGCTTTAAAAACACATGGTAAATGGACAATACATTTTAGAGATCTATTTAACTTAGATGCATCATAAAATGCTCTTAGAGTAATTACAAATAATGTTGCCTTAATATAATATAGTGGTGATACATACTATGTGGGGGTTAAAGATGAAACCTACCTGTTATCAATATGATGAAAAACAGACCAATTACAAAGCAAACATTGCTTTATTGAATTTTGTTGTATTGTAGAAACACCTACACATGGCAAAAATACAAAATTATCACAAAGGTTATTTTAAAAAACGCACTATTTTATCTTGATTACTGTAGATATTAGCTAAGGAAAAATATATATTTTAATATTGCAGAAAAGCATTTATATAAAAATATTATTTAGAATCTTTAATTTGTGAAAATGAATTCTCTCTCTCCCATGGAAGACAGCAGGTCACTATAACTGCCCTTAGACCATAGTACCATAGTACTCTTTCCAAAAAAAAAAATAATGATAATACCTGGACAGATACAGGATTTATAGCACACATTTATTTAAAACAATTTTCAGACATTCTTTTTCTAGACCCATTTTTCAATAATTTGTTTCTGTCAAATATAGTTCTTGTTTTTATTCTTTTTGCAAGCAAGCACTGAGACACGGTGCTTAGAATTAAATATTCAGAGTGCTTTAAAAGGAAATAATTCTTGTCTTGAGAAATAGATTAATATCTTTTATTAAATCTTGCCCTGATTTTTAAGAAAGTATTGTTCTGAGTAATGTTTTTATGTTAATGGGAAAGACCCAAAAACCAAAGTTTTCAAATACATTTCATACAGTAAATTCTGTGTTAGCATCATTTGTATCTCAAACTCCCACCAAATTACCCTTGTTTTATTCTTTCTCAAAAATAGTATGTGGGATATTAAAAGTTATTTTAAAAACTAAGAAGAGGCTAAAGAACTGGAAGCTCGAGGTTTGAATATATGTAGAGTTTTCATCACTGCCTGACTTATTTATACATCTTATGGGACATAAAACCCTTTGTCCTGGGACACCTCATGGGATTAATACTCTTCCAGGATCTGTAGTACCTATTCTGCCATTAGACTCTTTAGTGACCCCAAAGGTATTTTATGCCATACCTTGCTGCATATTTTTTTTAACCAATTTAACTCTTGGGAAAGAATCATGCAAATCCCAGGAACTCTGTGAAGGTGATGAGAAAAGTGAGTTATTAAATCATTGAATTATGTTTCAAGAACTTAATTGAGATCAGTACTCTGCACTTTCACAACAGGTATGAGTGCATCATGTTCCTCAGCATTTCCACAATTCTGTGCTCTGAACACTTGAAATCATTAGGCTAAAACTAAAGCATAAAAATAGACTCATTATCTTTCCCCACCCCCAGTTCATATCTACTACCTCCCACAAAAGAATAATTATTATTTTTTAAGACTATTGCTTGATTATCACTAGGCTCTACATAAAGTGGAGTTTTGCTAAAATTAATAATGAATAACATGAAATTTAAGGGAAAAAGACTTATCTCAGTAAGATAATAATAGAACTAAGTCCCAGTAGAATTTGAAATACAGCTAACTAGAAACTACAAAAACCAGAATACTCAGAAGTTGCTAAATATAGATACTCAAAAGTGAAAATGAAGGGTTACCATTAAACGAACTTTCACTGGCAGTGAGTACAAAGATGCTAATATTATCATAGAAATGAAAGTGGAATAGAGAATATAAAGATTTAAATTTTCTTGATTAATTTTGAATGATGGTAGATTGGTGCAATCAATAAATTTAAATATCCTAACAGGGTGATTTAAAAACAATTACCAATGGGTAATGATTCTACTAAAAGATGAAATAGGCAAATGGAAGCAGCCTGGGTGGTGGGGGGAAGACACATAAGGCTAATATTCAACTTAAGAAAAAGGAGTAATATTTTCAGTAATATGCAACCCTTTCTTATGCAAGTAACCATTTACCAAGAATTAAATTAATCAGTAATAGAGATGTTATTTTTTAAATATTTAAAAATATGATGTTATTTTTTAAATGTATAAGAGAAATCCTTATATATGAATGGCAACAAAGTATTAAAAAATAAGTGTGTTCAATATCAGATAACTCCTACTAAAACTATTTGAATATTATATTACAAGTTAAAAATTGGGCTGGGAATATAACTAGGGCTTGCCTAGTGTGCATGAAGCCCTGGGTTCAATTCCAACACTGGAAAAAAAAACATTAAAGTCTATGACGAAGATAAGAAATGCTTTTCTCAACGAAGCTCAAGTAGAAAGATAGTTTGGATTTCCTTTGATAAATTCCCAAGTAAAAGACTATAATGCTTACAATGTAATAGGTAGTCAATAAATGTGAGCACATACCCATAATATAAAAATAATTTTCAATCATTAGAATCTAAAATAGATGAATATACTAATGGGTAAGTAAAAAGGGCACCTTAAAAAAACTTTGAGTATCCAGAAAGGCATCTCAGATTAAATAAAGCTTCAAATAATCTCAATTTCTATTTGATAAAGGATACATTTCTATATATCCAAACATACACTCAGGTACACAAATATTTTCATACTGCATATCATTTATTTCATACACATATATGTTTCAACTTATGAAGGAAGGGGTATTTTGTTTGACCAAATGCTGTTTTGGAGTGAATGAACATATGTGGTAAGCCATTGTTGTAGATTGTGGCCGCCATTAGAAGATGGTGCCGGCTTCCACTGTGGCCTGTGGTAAACAACTCCTTTTATGGAGAGTTGGCACGCTATCCCTTGCTACCCTATGAGAAAGATCCACGTGGCGGCTTAAGATTGGTATGTGGGAGGCTTTATTAGGCTGTGCTTGGGCACTCGGGAGAAGGGGAGGTCACTAGAAGATACTTTAATCAAGGCCTGAATAAACTGCTGAAAGAAGATTCCTGAGTTGCGTCTTCCTTGCGGGCAAGGGGTCGTGACAAGTGGTGCTGAAAACCCGGGAACCAGAACTTTCAGCAGTCAGGGGTGGTGCACAGGTTAGTCCCAGGTAAGTGGGATCCGCGATCAAAGCGGGGATTAGTCCCAGGTAAGTGAGATCTGCGATCAAAGCGGGGCAGCTCCTCTGTAAAGCAAGAGAGAGCGTTACATTTTATTGCAGCTGCACTGTGTACTTTCACTTTTGTTTTTTGTGTGTCTTTTGTTTGTCATGGGTGCCGCATCTTCAAGTCCGCTTCTCCTGGCCCTAGATGGCCTGTTATGTTCCAAGGGCCTAGAAGTGAAACGTAGTACTTTACAGAGATTTTTACAGAAGACAGATATTGCTGCACCGTGGTTTGCGTTTTCGGGCAGCCTTACTATACCTAGCTGGGACAAATTAGGGAAAGATCTAGATTTTGCTCGTGAACAAGGCACTTTAGAGGGTGGTGTTATACCACTTTGGAAGTTACTTAGAGGATGTATAGTAGATAGTAAATGCCAGGAAGCTGTGAGTGAGGGTCAAGCTGTTCTTGAGCAACTACATGAGGAAAAGTCTGAAGGATCACATAGTGAAGTGACAGAGAGCATTGGGAGTAAGAGTAGTGAGAAGGCAAAAGAGCCTGAAACTAAAGATAGGAGAAGGCTCTACCCAGACTTGGCTGAATTAAAAACGCCTGAGAACACAAGCGGCTCAGAGAGTTCTGAGGACCTTTATATATTGCTACAACAACTATGCAAGATAAAAGTGAAGAAAAGGAAAAAAGGGATACAGGGCACGCAGGCCTACTGTAAAAAGGGGACGGGATCCAATATCGGTCAACAACACTCTGAGGAGGAGGAGGTAGAATATCTCGAAGAAGATATGGTGCCGGTTGCCCCACCCCCATATGTGGGGGGGAGCCAAAATTCCGGGAGATGTTTTCATGCGCAAGTTTGGAGGACAGTTAATACAGATATGGGACTTGCATACCCTGTATTTCAGGACAATAACAGGGGAAGATATCATGAGCCTTTAGACTTTAAGATAATTAAAACCTTGGTGGAATCTGTCCGCACTTATGGCGTGGATGCTGCTTTCACCCTTAATCAGGTGGAGGGACTTGCTAGATTTTGTATGACTCCTTCAGATTGGGCTAGTCTAGTCCGCGCTTGTGTCTCCCCAGGGAAATATTTGGATTGGAGAGCATTTATGCTAGAGGGTGCAGTAGAGCAAGCTGCTCAAAATCATGCAGTGGGACGCCCTGCCTGGGATAAGGATATGCTTTTGGGACAAGGCAGGTTTGCTAATCAACAAACAGGATACCCCCCCTGAGGTATATGAACAGATCAATAACATTTGTATCCGTGCATGGAAATCACTCCCAAATAGAGGAGAAGTGTCTGGCAATTTAACAAAAATCATGCAAGGCCCCACAGAACCTTTCTCGGACTTTGTTGCTAGGATGGTGGACGCCGCAAAAAAAATCTTTGGTGACCCTGATAGAGCAATGCCCTTGATTAAACAACTTGTTTTTGAACAATGTACTAAAAAATGTAAAGCAGCTATTACTCCTTATAAAAACAAAGGCATAGAGGCCTAGATGAAAGTCTGTAGAGAAATAGGTGGGCCGTTAACTAATGCTGGCCTTGCTGCTGCTGTCCTTCAATTATCACATAAATCCAGCCCTGTTGCCAAAAAAGTGTTTTGGGTGTAATCAAAAAAAAAAAAAAAAACATTTTAAACGAGAGTGTCCTAACAAAAAAAAAAAAAAAAAAAAACATCCAAAATTGAGCCCACCTCTGTTAGCCGTCAACCAAGCTTATGCCCCAGATGTAAAAAGGGAAAACATTGGGCTAATGAGTGTAGGTCCATCAGAGATGTACATGGCCAGCCAAGTACAAACTGCTGCCACTATTAATGAGGTTATTCAACAAACATCCACCATACTTGAATCTCAAAGTAGAATTAATCAACACATTTTATTTGGGATTCTGGCTGCTAATCAAAGGATAGATCTGCTTTAAGCTCAAGTTGAGGAATTGTCTGATCTAGTATATTTAGGTTGTGTTGATCAACGTGCACATTTATGTATAACCTCTCTCAGATTTAATGATTCCAGGAATGCCTCCCACATCATCGGGAAATATTTATCCAGAACCTGGTCCATGGAAGCAGAAAACCTACTCCAATCTCAACTAACTCAAATTGCTGTTTTGAATAGTACCCGTGTCGAACCAGTGACTTTGGGTCAATTCACCAGTTGGCTATCTTCTGCCTTTTCCTTCTTTAAGGAGTGGGTGGGAGTGGGCATTTTTGGGGCAATGTGTTGCTTCGGTATTATACTTTGTTTGTGGCTTCTCTGTCGCCTTAAAACTCGCCATACACAGGAGAAGGCTATGATTGTACAGGCTCTTGAGGCCTTGGAAAATGGCATGTCTCCACAAATCTGGCTTGCACATCTTAAACAGTGATTTTCTGGGCATGGCCATTGCACCCCAAGTTAATTTCACATTGCACTGGGATTGGCATGTCCTATTTCTTATTCTCCCCCAGTACTGAATAGCCCTTGCACTCTGCAGGTCTTGTTACCATTGCACGCAGACGGGTTTTAAGACTGGTCTTTCTTCTCGGCTACAGACTCTTTACTTTCCTCTGGGGCTTACGGATTGTGTTGCCAACTAAAAATTTGTTATTGTTACCAGGCTACCTGTGTTGCCCTACTTCTCGCCGTCGTCACGATGCAGGATGTGAGGCAAAACACTGCACTTGAGTGATCCCTCAACGAACCTCAAGGAAAGCATGTCCTATTGCATGCGGGTTTGACGTCCACACCCCCGCCCTACGAAAAAAGGCGTCGGCTGATATGGGGTCAGGTCTGGGGAAGGCGCCTCCTTAGGACTGAACCATACATTGCAGCCGCTTCTGCACAGTGGGATAGGACCTCTACTTTCGCCTGCATTGTTTTATAAAATAGAAGGGGGAACTGTGGTAAGCCATTGTTGTAGATTGTGGCCGCCATTAGAAGATGGCGCCGGCTTCCACTGTGGACTGTGGTAAACAACTCCTTTTATGGAGAGTTGGCACGCTATCCCTTGCTACCCTATGAGAAAGATCCACGTGGCGGCTTAAGATTGGTACGTGGGAGGCTTTATTAGGCTGTGCTTGGGCGCTCGGGAGAAGGGGGGGTGACTAGAAGATACTTTAATCAAGGCCTGAATAAACTGCTGAAAGAAGATTCCTGAGTTGCGTCCTCCTTGCGGGCAAGGGGTCGCAACAAACATGTGCCATACTGTACATGGCATAGTGTAGTGGGGAGAAGATTGATATATATTGAGATCTCATTATAACTTAGTTGAGGTGATAAAAGGGATAGAATGGATATTCTACTGGAAGCAGAAAATTAAACAAGTGATATAATTTGACAAATGTCAGAGAAATAAATCTGGAGCATCAACAGTCGGAGAAAGTATGGTATGACAGCCCGTGGGCAGTGAGGGTTTTGGTAATCAGAAACCAGTGGAAGCAGAATGCAGGCTGGCCTTGAAAAGAAAGAACTGAAGAGTACTCAGAAAGAAGGCAAGAAGCAAACACAGCTCAGTCCTAACCTATAGGAAACTTGGTCTGATGAGGAAATTGGTTATCTGAGCCAACATTTGACTTTGGTGGAATCAAATATATGATAAATACACAATATGATACTTCAATGGAGAAAGGAAAATGGGCACCTAACTCAGACTCTAGGAGGCAAGCCAGATTCCAGGCTGAATAGTGCTGGACGAGTCTCCATTTCTTCCAGACAGAAGATTTAATGAGCACTTCATTTTCCCTGTGCAAACGCACTGATCCATAATATAGCACAGCATAGTATACATAGAATAAATACAGAATAGCAAATGGCAAAGAAATAAAGTACTCAATGGTACAGAATGTTTAAAAAACAACAGTGGAATATAGTGTGGCAATGTAGTGGATTAAAGGGCACATGGAATAAAATTCCCCCAAATTCAACTAATGTCTGGAATTATTAGTGAAACCTAAAGTAAGACAGATGAAAGATTAGTATGCCTGTTCCATATGCTTCGTTTTCCACATGGAGAGAAATGGTTTTGCTCCTCTAGGGGGATTTATGCTTTTGCAAGTGAGAAGGGTCAATTATCCTTTCAAATTCTATGTATTCCAGCTTTCTAGGTATGCAGGAAGGGTCAAGATTAAGAATGCTATGTAATCATAAGTCTGCAAACTAAATAAATATTATAATTAAAATGGAGTATAAAGTATTTCCATTTAGAAAGTGTATGACTTCATGTAAACAACATCACATACCAGACGAAAGCAGAATGGGACCAATTATGATGAGCACAGTCCAAAATGGGTCAAAGTGACTTTCTACACACATTAAATTGAATATAACAAAGCCAAACCAGACCCCAGGGCACCAAACGAAACTTCATTATGAAAATGAAGAACAACACACAATGATGATGAATTTTGCAACAATGATCTGCCTGAGGACCAACTACAAAGGAGCACAAACAAATAATGCTATATCCTGCAAAGAACAGATGAATGAAAATAAAGATAATGACATACAATAACTTAGTAGGGAAAAACATTGAAAGCAAAACATAGTCGTCCCACATATCCTCCCTCCCATTCCACCTTCCCCCAGCACCCTAATGAGTTGTTGATTATATCTTATTAAAGACAAACAACAGAAAAACTTTGAAACATGAAAAATAATTAGAGCATAAAAGTAAGTATGGATAATTAGGAAATGGCAAAATATAACTCATCCTCCATTCTCTGCAAATATCTTTTCTGAAATGATTCCATAGTTATAAAGTGCACAAGGATTTTCATTTCATAAAGCCCCATACAAATACGAACTGCACACAAAGCTATTTTCTCACAACATACACTTGCTATGCCACTTCGGGGCAGTAGTCAAAATACATTCGAACATGGGTTTGCTAGATTAGCTCCTTAGGCATAAGGCATAATGGTTCAGACTTTAACTGATATCTTTCTATAGGTATATCTTGTCATCAGAGATTTCAAGTTATCTATGTTTACATTTAATGCTACTAGAAATGATAGCTTTCTCTTTCCAATTTATTTTCTCTTTCCATTTGAGGTTTGAGGAAGTATTTCCAAATAAAGATTTTGGATTATTAAAAAAAATGCAGTACTAAAACACCATGTTCGATATTCCTTTTGCATTTGCCAGCTTCTGATACAACACTGAATTGAGAGGCCTCCTAAATATTCAATTGACTTTAATATATTGACACCCGCTGAATTATTTTACTAAGTTAAGTTGAATATCATTGTGACTTTACTTGAAAAAGCAGCCATTTCACATTTCACTAAATATTCTATCTATGAGCTAAAAGTCTAAACGTAATGCAGAATAGCCTTAGTTAGTTGTGGAAATAGAATAACATCAAAACAGTTAGAAGCTATGAAGCGCTGAAATTTTGTCCTCAATACACTTAAGAAGAACAAAGCTTTATAAAGCACCATTTCACTACTTATGTTCAATTAATTATAACATTTCTCTGGAGAGATAAATATACATATTCCACTAAAATATTAAGCAAGTGCAAGTTCACCAAGTGAGACTTCAGATAAATGCTGGGTAACAAAATAGCACTACCATCAACCACAACTTTGTAAGTCAGAAGACTATTTTTGAAACAGATCCTTTTTAATATAAATCTTTTATATATGCTTAGAGGTGAAGTCCCAGTAAATATTACCTTATCAAAGGCAATTTTTTGGTGGGGTTAAAGTGTGGGCATTAGACCAATATTTCTTACCTGTAGGTTCAATCTACTTAAGCAACATGTATACCCAGAGAGCAGATAGTCAATATTTTCTCATAAGAAGATCCTTGGATCATCTTTAGCATTTAGAAAAGGCCTGAGTTCTGGGTGTAATAGAAGAAATTGCCTTTAAGTTTAAAATATTTCCTGCAGGTGTTCCCACAAAAGATCTTCCCTCTAAAAAAACTCGGCTGAGGCTATGAAATATGTACTTCCAGCTGTGGGACCCACCAGAAGTCACCCAAAATACTCTGAAAAAAGCAACTTGTCAGTTAAATGAATGAATCTTAAGATTTTCGACGCAGGGTGTTGATGAATGTGCAATGTACACACTGGTTTTGCTTAGGCAGTGACTGCTCAGCAAAAACCAGGATTATACCCACAGAAACACTGCCTGCTGGGACTAAAGAAAACAGAAAATAGGACCCAGTGAAGGAAGCCTGCCTACATGTGTTACTGTTTGAGAAAATTGAGGAATGACTCCTGAGGAATTCAGAGAACCTCTGACTGCTGCTTCCCTCAGAAGCCTGGAGCAAGGTGGCTCCCTCCTCCATTTTAGCAGAACAAGTGTTTACCACAAAGAACACATGGAACATGCCCTCCCGAGAGAGCCATGTTGGTTGGTCTCTGGGGCAGACCTGAAGGACCTGAAGGACCCATGTTTTCCAAGAGGCACTTATTTTGTTTCTTCTGTCTTTGATACACATGGTTGTCCTAAATGTCTTGCCATTGGCCTCGGTGACATCAGATACTCCGAGACTGTTCCAGAGAGTTTTGCTTCAGCTGCTGCAACTTTTGATGAGTTTTCATCTCAGATAACTCCACCCCACAGCTTCTCTAGATGATGTCCCCCTCTGCGGCCACTGTAGCTGTCCCCTCTGTGGTCTCTCAGAAGCTCCTCTTGAGAGGAAGCAGGACGTCCGCAGTATAGGCAGGACATGGTGCACATGTGTGAGCCTTCCATCTTCCGTTTTTATTTGTTTGTTTGTTTTTTCCTACATGAGCAGTCTTCTCCTCACCCTTTTTGGAACAGTGGAATAGTCTGAGTACTGTTTCCCTTATGCTGCAACAAAAGTTCTAATGAAATGGATTTTATTTTGTGTATTCATGATTTCTCTCTTGAGTAGAACCAGCGGACCTGGTGACTCTAAAAGCTAGTAACACTGAGGCTGCTGGTACTAAAAGCAGCCACAAACCAGGGCTGGCAACGCTGAGGGGTCTAGCAGCCAGAGGGGAACAGAGTGCAATGGAGAGTTCCAGAGAGCAGTTGGTAGCTGCTGGCTCCAGCTTCTAGTGTAACAGGTGTCCACTTAACATTTTTTTTTCCTTTTTTTGCATTGCAATTTTCCTTTTGTTTTTTTATTGGTTGTTCAAAACATTACAAAGCTCTTGACATATCATCTTTCATACATTTGAAAAAAAACATGGGAGAGAATTGAACCATTTTACTTTTTGAACATAGCCTTCACTGCTCTGAGGCTTAGTCTAAAAGGGATGTGTTTATCTTTTCCTCCCCTCCCTCTTCCCTCCCTAACCTGGGGGCCAGGAAGAAGAACCACATCCTCTGGGACTAGAGTCCTGTGTGCTTCTCTCTAGCTAGCAAAGCAATAAAACTTCTTTTTCCTTTCTCTCCAAATCAAGTCCTTGTTATCAGATTGGCATCTGGGACAAAGATGGAGCTTTTGGTAACAAACGAATTATGTAGAAGCCTTCATGTCTGATGGAATGTTTCTGGTAGAGTTAAGACTTTGTTTGGGACCTATCTTGTGTCTTTCTTCCTTCTGCTTTCTGCCTGCTGGAATGGGAATATCCTACGCTTATCTAACCATTGTATTTTGGAAGCACATAATTCATCTGACTTCACAATTTCACAGTTGGAGAGGAATCTGGTCTTAGGATGAGTCTCACATTTAAATGACGTTTAGCCAAGAGTAGACTTTAGAAGTTGAGTTGATGCTGGTATGAGTTAGGACTTCAGGACTGTTGGGTTTTTAATAAATATACTTTGCATGCAAGAAGGACATGCATTTTAAGCTATAGACTGGAATATGTCTCCCCCAAATTCAGATATTGAACCCCTAAATCCCAATGGAATGGTATTTGGAGATGGAGCCTTTTGGAAATAATTAAGGTTAATTGAGATCATATGGGTCTGATGAGGAAGAAAAGGGCTGGGGATGAAGCTCAGTAGTAGAGTGTTGGCCTGGCATGCATGAGACCATGGTTTTGGTCCCTAGCATCGCAAAGAGAGAGGCAGAGATATCTTTTTCTCTTCATATCCATGTACAGATCAATTGCCATATGAGGAAATGGCAAGGCAGGACAATGTACAAGCCAAACAAACAAACAAAAAAACTTTATCAGAAAATGATCCTGCCTGCCCATGAAAATTTCTGTTGTTTAAGCCACCCAATGAATGTAATTTTGTTATGACAGCCTGAGTTAATACAGGTCTCATTTTAAAATTTAAAATAATGAGAACAGCAAAAATATTTTGTCTCTCCTACCTTCGTACACCTACGCGGCTTCTTGTGTTTTTTTTCAACTGAATCTGTCACCAGTTGAGTTGAGACGACTCAGTTAGTAGGGTTGGAGGATGCTTGGATAAAATAATGCACTACATTGGCACTGCTGCTCTCTCCCGCTCTTTAAGCCAGATGGCTAATGGTGCTACTGCAGGACTCTCAGTGAAGTTGATTGTCACCATGTGAATCATTTGGCAGGGGCTTTTCTTCCTCACCACCAGCTGGAGGCCAACTCAAGTATTGATTGCTGTTATTTTGCTTCTGTGAGCTCCCTTTGCTCACCTTCAGTTTTGCTAAGATATGTTTATAGGGAAGCCATATGTGTGTGTGGGTGGGGGGTGAGTGTGCACACATCAAGGTGAGATACTTTTGCACGTGTGCTAATCTTACCAATTTTTGTTTTCCTTTTCACCATGCCACTAGTAGGCCACTTACTCATTTTGGACCTAACAGTTCTCTAACAGAAGCAAGGCTGGACTCCACTGTGATTCCTAGGATTATCCAGTGGCTTCCAGAAAGCCATATGGCCTCCTAGGACTATGGGGTAGAGCACATGTCATTTGTTGGAAATGATAAACCCTTTTCTCAAACAATAAGAACTAGATTCATCTGGAAGCAGGAGAGATGTTTTCTTTTGTGAAAAACATGTCCACTCTTACTGCTCCAAGTGTCATTAAAGACTCATTCAAGAGTAAGGAGTGTGGGCTTGGAAGTCAAAGAAGCTTCTAGTTCTGGCTCCCCCAATGACTGGTTGAACAGGTGGAATATTGTCACTTGGCCTCTTTCAGCCTCATAAAATCATCAAGTAAATATTGGTCAAAGGCCCACTGAATGTCAGAGGCTGCACATAGAGATAGGAAGGAAATAAAGAAGAACAAAAAATAAACACATGTAGGGTGGGGGGAAACTAAACTAAAATCTCCAAATCTCAGAGGAACTTACAACCTTGTAAAAGGAGCAGATGTAAAATAAATATGTCGGGGTGTTCTGGGGACACCAACCTGGGAATCACAGTCTGCCTTTATGTAACATGTGTGATCAGTGACCAGTACTTCAGATGTCCATGTTCTGATGAACTCTTCAGTAGTAGTAATGGAGAGGATGAGAGCTTTGTGCTAATTTAAAGGGAAAAGCAGGAGATGGAAGAGAAATACTGTGGATTAGCTAGCGTATCATGGCATTTGGCACATGACCATGGGACCAGATTTGTGCTGTACCTGAAGACACTCTAGAATGAATGATATTGCTTACACTTGAGAGCATAATGCAGTTTTGTTACTTTGGTGTTTTTGCAGCTTTGGACTGCCCTAAATTTCTGTTCCCAGAGCAAGACCTCATTCTCCAAGGAAGAAGGAGCTTTAGCAGCAGGCAGTGCTGAGAGGCAACATGCTCATTAGAGTCAGCAATTGCCCAGGAGACAGTGACAGTTACCAGTTTAGGCCCGGGACTGGGATACCCACACTCAGAGTATGGGTCTTCTTCCTGCACATGTGGGGTGTCCACAGTATTGAGAGGTCATAGATTGTCTTTCTAGGAACTGCTGTTATGAGGCAACTGAGGCTACAAATGAATATTAATACTAATACAATCTCAGAGTCCATGGAGCCTGAGTCCAATGTAGATTACATATATGATTATAATAAATTTATAATAAGTATCTAATGATGGCAACCACAGATAGTAATAAGGACACCCAAAAGTATAGCGTGAACTCAGAAGACTTAAGGGAGGATTCAACAGAAAAGGCTATGGTTTATAATTTTCTTATAGGTAGAAAAAATATTTTACATATAGGAAAGGGGAGATATTCATTTCAAAAAGGTCAGAATATGTAAAAGCATGGAGAACTAGAGAACTGAGAGAATTTGAGTAATTCTCTCAAAAATAGGCAAAGAGATATCTTGAAAGAACGAATTAGTTAGGAATGCTTTTTGTTGCATATCACAGAAAACCCAGAGGCAATAGTTGCAACGAACAAAAGTTTATTTTTATCTCAAAAAAAAAAAAAAAACAAGTTCACAATAAGTAATTGCTGGATATGTTTCAGGGTCAATAATGCCACTCCTTCATGACTGTAACATGCTGTAACATGACTGCTGCTGCTCCAAACATTGCACACATGCTTCAGGCAGGAGGAATAGAAAACAGAAAATGGTTATGCCTTACTTTTTTTTTTCCTGGAAAGACAAGAATTTGTCAGAATCTTCTCAACACGATTTCAAGTAGATATAATCCTGATTGTGTCAAATGTCTCTTCTCATGGTACCATGCCCCCACTCCCCCACCCCCCCCAAAAAAAATCTGGGAAAATAAAGATTTATCTTCATCTACTGTTGTATTTATAAAACCCCAAAGAATTGTTGGAAATAAAAAGATCGATCAACAGGAAGTGGTGAAAAATTAAATATTGTTAGAGTATTCAGCCTATGTATATGTAGGAGAAATAAAAGTTAAAAAGTAAAGAAAAGGGTTACCTGGTTTGAAAGGCCTCTTGGGACTATAAATTTTGGTCTTCTGGTCCTCAAGACAGAAAACCCACTAATTTTCTTTTAATATATATTCTGTAAACTCCTTTGTCAATCATCCCTAACACTGTACAGAACATCCTTTGGAAACTTAGGCAATGTTAGCCATTGCCATGAACTCCCTGCTTATCTGACTTCCCCTGAAACTCAGGGAACAGAGAACATTCCTCCTTCTCCTCCCTAATCATGCTCCACACTGGGACTCTGGCACATTAAAGGTGAGTGAGTACAGCAGGAAGCAGCTGAGGAGAACAGACCTTCCTCATATCCAGCATCTAGGAGCAGTACTGAGATGGGCAAGAGACTAGAGGAAGAAAATTTCATTCAGTTCCTGACTGTCACAGATGAGCTTCCTGGCCTCACACAACTCATTCTCTAGGCTCCTGTCATAAATGATAAGCTAAAATAATAGGGGTTGAACTAGTGAAATTATAGAATCCATTCTAGTTCTATGATTATTTGTTGATTTATATCCTTCAGCTCCTCCAGGCATGCACACACACCATGGCTGTATTTTTTAAAGATTGATAGGATGACATTTAATGGGGAAAAAAATCAAGGCAAAAACCTTCCTTTATTAGAGACATGGATCTCTAAGTTAGCTAGATTTACAATCTTTGTACAAGTAACATTGTAGCCATTAAGGAACCTATGAACTAATATCTCCCCACCATCATTTCCCAGTTTTGGAGTCCTACATTGGTGTAGCTTTGTCTCTCTTATTTCACTATGAAAAGTTTTGCCGTCAGGCGGCTGGGTAATTCTCTTATTTCCTTCAGAGCACATGACTGTTCATTAAGCTTGGAGCTACAGCCTTCATGCTTCTAGACAGTCACAAATATCTTTAAATGTCATTCATGCATGACTGTGCGTATAAGAAAGAGGAGGTTTTGGAATTGGGTTCAGGGAAATAATGACCTCGCTGTCATTTATCATCAATAAGCCCTTGAAGATAGTCCACATAGGCACTGCTGGACAGAGATGCTCAGTCAGTGTGCTCCACTAGCTTCTAGGCTCTGCTTCTGATTGCTCTTCTTGGACCATTTCCTTTATTTAACTTTGGCGAATTACTAATGTTATAGACGATATTTGCTTCTGTTGTGGATGAGATCAAATCACTTGTCAAATAAGCTGATCTTGAAATTTGGGTGGAACGTCTCAACACTGGGGACTAAAGACAACATGTTCACTGAAGAGGGAAATCTTCCTTACTGTGAGTGTACAGCATTCTGTTGTTGCAGGAGAACTCTGACATTTTTCTAACTGGATTGCATCTGCACTTTTAAAAGACAGACAAGTAGAGTATCACTGGAGATAATAGGATCTGGGACTCGAAAGCCTTCATATTTTATTAGAGCTATATTGATCCCATTTCTTTAAGTCACTGGAGTGTTATTTCACATTCCGGTGTCTGCATAACTGCATTGCCTTTGTTTCCCAGTTCTATTTAAAATTCCCTGGCACATCAAGGCTAGTGAATGTCAGTGAAGATAACTATCAACATGTAATAACTTCCAACTACAGGAATGTGTAGCTTGAAAGCACTTGAATGATCAGGTCTCTTTGTAATAAGTGGGAGCCAGGGGAGGACAAATTAAGTCCAACCACTTGGTGTGGATGTCAGATTTAATTTGAGTTCTGACCATCCGTGCATAGACATAGACATTTATCACAGATGGTCAAGGAATGGAAGTGTGTTCTAATGAACAATAAGTCTACATAAAGCAAACGAAAGATTGATTCCCACATCACAAAGAACCTCTAGATCAACCAGTCTCAAAATTACAAAAGAACCTGAGAAAGGATGTAATGTGAATTTGCACCATGAAAATATACTACAATGACAACTTAATTTAGTAACTTGCTTCGAACTTTGTTCTAGTTGTCCACTGTTGCAAAGAAACAAATAAACAAACAAAAAACAAAAATAAAATAGCAAACTTGTTGACATTAAGCAAGAATTTATTATTATCTTTACTGGCTCTGTGAGTCTCACATAGCATTACAGCCAGATGCTAGTTGACTTTTGAAGGTTTAGCAGGGTCACGATCAAGATAACTTCTTCAATCACTGGTCTATCATCTGCCTGAGTTAAAACCACTTAGGGCTGTTCAAGCATCTTTCTTTCCATGCCATCACTTCTCATGACTAGTTGGAGTATCCACAGAGCATAGTGGTCTGAGAAAATTGGTTTTCCCTAGAGCAGAATTGGTTTTACCCAGAGACAAAGTTAGAAACTACAAGAGTTCTTATGACATAACATCAGGAGTCAGTCAGACAGTATTACCCCTCTCACAAATTATTTGTTACCAGCATATCACAACGTCAGCCTAGACTCAAGGGTCAGGAATTATATAAGGGCATGAATATTAGGAAGTGTGGTCAGTAGAGGTCCTTCTTCAGAGAACAGCTATAAAAAACTTGTTAATCTACGAGCTGAGGGATTTGCTGTTGCTTACTATGAAAAGAACACTCCTCTAAATAAAATGTTTCTTAACTTACAATGGGGTGATATCCTCATAAACCAAATGAAAATTGATAATTTCTTAAGTTGAAAATGTGTTTGATACACCTGGTTGGTCCTACTGAGCATCACAGCTTTGCCAAGCCTATCTTTAAGATTAAGTGTTCCAAACAC
The DNA here is from genome assembly GCF_048772815.1 of Callospermophilus lateralis. Taxonomy (NCBI): domain Eukaryota; kingdom Metazoa; phylum Chordata; class Mammalia; order Rodentia; family Sciuridae; genus Callospermophilus; species Callospermophilus lateralis. The sequence continues at coordinate 4,466,852 of NW_027515935.1, read as the reverse complement.
TTCCATTATCCTACTGTTGAACAAACTTATCTAATATGAAGACTATATTATAATAAAGAGCGAAATATCTATTGTATACACATAATAGGCATTTTGCAGACATGATGGAATGCAAAATAATAAAAAAACACTATATCTGAAAAACTATAGCATTGCAGGACACTGCAAAGAATGGGTTATTTATGTTTGTGATCTCATGGTTGCCTGGGAGATGACAAGCACCACAAGAGAGTACTGTACCACATTTTGCTAGCTCTGGAAAAGATAAAAATTCAAAATGCAATGCATAAGTTCATTTCCTACTAAATGTGCTTTGCTTTTGCACCATCCCAAAGTTGAAAATTCAAGTCAAACCATCTTAAGTTAGGGACTATCTGTATTTTTGTATGCATTATACATTTTAATCTTTGTAATAACCCAGTGAAAGATGAGTTTTGTTTTTATTTGTTTGTTTGTTTTTAGGTAAACTAATTGCTTTATATATTTGGTGCATGACAGCTCTGTACCAGACTGTGGTGGATGGAATTCTACATGGCCCTTGAGGTCTCTGCCCCATGGTGTTCCTCCTCTAACTCTTGTTATGTGACAAAGGGATTTTGCATATTTAATTAAGTTTTCTAATTAGTTGACTTCAATACAAGGAGCTTATTCAGGTGAGACTATCCTTTAAAAACAGGGATTTTTCTCCAGCTGGTAGCAGAAGAAAAAGTCAAAGAGATAAAAAGCATGTGAAGGAATCCACGAGCCACTGCTGACCTTGAAGATAAAGGGGTTGTGTGAAGGCTGTAGAGAGATTTTAGCAGAGGTGGGTAACAACAGCCCAACAGCCAACGAGAAAACAAGGACTTCAATCCAGCAATCATAAGGAATTATGTTCTACCATAGTTAAGGGAATTTTGATGCATGTTCATCCTCAGTTTCCAGGTCTGAACTTAACCAGACCAATCCTTAATTTGGGCCTTATGATCCCTAAGCAGAGAACCCAGTTGAGTCTGGCTGGACATCAAAATTGTAGAGCTATGAAATAAGTAGGCATTGTATTGTCACAAAATGTGGTAATTTGTTAGTCAGAAACCAAAAATCTAATTTGGTACCTATAGGGCTTTTGTGGGTATCACGCTCTTGCTTGAACTTTGCCTGTTTGTTCTGCTATCCTAAAATACCACAGACTGGGTCATTGATAAACAATAGAGTTTATTTCCCACCATTCCAGAGGCTGGGAGGTCCAAGATGGAGGAATCAGCACATCTGTTTGTCTGAACATGGCTTCATCCTCTAGAGGGAAGAACACCATCCCCATATTGTACAAGGTGAAAGGGAAAGACTCTTTTATTAGGGTCTTGATCCCATTCACAAGGTCTCATTCCTGATGACATTACACTGGAAATTTGGAAAAGATATAGGCAAACCAATTTCTAATTCCCCCCACTCCTTTTCCAGTTTTTTTTCAATGAACTTTCTCTAGTAAATTCATTTCATTTCAAACTCCTTATCTTGGGATTTCACTTTGGAGAATTAACTGAGTTAACAGAGCTGGTCCTAGAAAGTGGACAGTGGGAGAGAATCCTGAGGTAGGGTCATTTACCAGCCTGATGGTAACATAGATGCAATTACTGGTGGAAACTGTATTGTAACTTGTAATTCAATAGCGTCTTATATCTAACCTTCCTCTGAGGTGAATTGGGATGGGATTGGAGGGAATGGATTTATTTTCTTTTGCATTATCTCCAGCATTCAAGTAATATAGGGGAAGTAGTAACTTTTAGAATCATTGAGTGATTGATTGAGTTTTGTCAAATATCATTTATATACTAAAGAAAGGAAAGGATAAACTCAAGTCTTGTAGCCTCATGTTTGGCAACTGGGGTACATGGCATCCTAACTTTCTCTCCAAAAATCTTGTGCAGCTCCACCCCTATGTCCTTGCTGTTTGGAGACCACTTGGCCTCCCTCTCTGTTGGCTTAATTCTGCTCAATTTCTACAGCTTTCCTCAAAAGACACTCCATATTACTGGCATCTCTTAATCTGGAGAGTATCCAGTGCTACTTGAGCTTCCTTTACACATCTCCAGGCAGCACCCTCTCAGTGGCTGCTTGCAGGGTCTCAGGAGCTACAAGACTTCTTTTCCCAGGTGAATTTTTCTCTTGCTTTGATCTTGTTTCTTTTTTCTATCCCCCTATTTATCCCCTGTGGAATACAAATGTTTATTCTGTGCCTTCATATTTTGGATATATATAATTTGCTTCAGACTTTTAGAGGGACTCATGCTGAGAGTTTGCCTTGAATCTCAGTGGAGACTTTGAACTTGAATGTTTGGGCAATCCTTGAATTATTGAGACTTGGAAATGGACTAAATGTATTTTTCACTGTGGGGTGAACATGAGCTTTTGAGGGTACAGGCAGAATATTATGGTTTAGATATGAGGTATCATCCAAAAACTCACTCGTGAGACAATGCAAGAAAGTTTCGAGATGAAATGATTGGTTTATGAGAGCTACATCCTGATCATTGCTGATAGGGATTAACTGGATGGTAACTCTAAGCAGGTGGGATATAGCTGGAGGAGGTGGGGTCACTAGTGGTGTGCCTTTGGGACTTATATTTTGTCCTTGTTGATCAGAGTTCTCTCTCCCTGATTCCTGTTAGCATGTGCCACATTCCTCTACCACATTGTTCCACCATGAAGTTCTGCCTCAACTAGGCCCTGGAGCAATGAACTTGGCTATCTATTTACTGAGCTTTTGAAATCATCCTCCTCTAATCCAGGGTAGCAGAAGTGTTGACCAAGTGTCAGAGAAGTCTAGAATAAATGGTGAAGGTGGGAGATGGTGTACATTACTTAGGCTACAGGACCAACTATGATGGAAGTCCTGCCATAGAGCACAATATAGTATAACTCACTAATACTTCCTTTTCATTTTTATTTTTCTAGGAATTTTATCAGACATCATCTTGAAGCAACAGTGTAATGGATTTAATGTGACAACTGAATGGATCTGACCATTTATATGGATGAATTGTAGCAGATCATGTTTCCCACACGTTTCTTATAATCATCCACAGATTTGTTGAGATGTTGTTAATACCCCAGAAAGAAGCCTGCCTTCTCCAGTGTGATTGCTTACAAAGACACAGCTGTTTCCTTCCTCCTTTTTCCCACAGGAGATGGTCAAATTGCCAGTGTTTCATTTTCAAGTGCCATTGTTCACATAGAGCTTTAGGAAAAGGCTCCTGCTTTTTTATTGTTAATCCAATCCTAAGTGATGATCTTTATTTTAATCCTGTAACATTTTATAACAAATTTATTAGGCACTGACATTAGCCACTAAGGCACAAATAGCTCTGTCACTTTTTTTTTAACTTAACCAGTAATTTAGTAATTTATGCAGCCTCAGAATTACTTTATTGGTATGTGAAATCTGTTTTCATGAAGAATTTATGGGAAAAATATAAATCAAGACCTGTTTCTTCAATACCTTTCTAACATCATTCCATTAGTTATGATTCTGACCGAAAAGCAACGTGATAACGTTTATGACTTGATAGGATAGTTTAACATCATATTTTATATTGCATATATACAATGCTCAAGAAGGAAAGTACAATTGTTCTATATTCTGAGGAAAGAAGTTAAATTTATTCATTAAAGAAATTGAAGAATAGGTTAAAGATGTTAATGATAACTGAATGCGAGCTCATGCTGGGACCTTATGTGAATTAGGTTTGGCAGTCTCAAATTAATTCTTCATATTTAACACACATTACACACTTAAGGGGGAGTAATTTCCCTGAGTTTTATCATCAAGATTGATACATCTTCAAAATGGATGCCACAATTTGAGATGATTGTATGCAAAAAAAGAAAAGAAAAGAAAAGAAAAACCCACAAAGCTGAAAAGCTTTGCTTTTATCATGGCTTGTGATAAAAGTGCTCTCAGACTGCCTCTCCTGTGCTAGCTTTACTTGTCATAGCCTGCCCAGCTCTCAGCACTTGTGGCCTGTCATTCGTCCAAGGCTCTCATTGTGACAGCATCCTTATGTTCCCAACCTTTCCCATAACTTTCATTCTCCATTCAAAATTTCCTAAAACGTCACATTCTTTTGGGAGCTCTGTCTAGTCTAGAGAACAAGAACATTGATTTGTGTTTAGGAGTTAATAGCTGGTAGTAGCTATTAATGTGACACCCTTCCCAGATATAATTTGCATTTAAACAAAGCTTCCTTAACTGAAAGAACTGGAAAATGCAGAGGATTTCAGATTCTGAGACAGGACCAATGAGAGTGTATGTTATGAGAAAATAGCTTTGTGTGCAGTTCGTATTTGTATGGGGCTTTATGAAATGAAAATCCTTGTGCACTTTATAACTATGGAATCATTTCAGAAAAGATATTTGCAGAGAATGGAGGATGAGTTATATTTTGCCATTTCCTAATTATCCATACTTACTTTTATGCTCTAATTATTTTTCATGTTTCTAAGCTTTTCTGTTGTTTGTCTTTAATAAGATATAATCAACAACTCATTAGGGTGCAGGGGGAAGGTGGAATGGGAGGGAGGATATGTGGGACGACTATGTTTTGCTTTCAATGTTTTTCCCTACTAAGTTATTGTATGTCATTATCTTTATTTTCATTCATCTGTTCTTTGCAGGATATAGCATTATTTGTTTGTGCTCCTTTGTAGTTGGTCCTCAGGCAGATCATTTTTGCAAAATTCATCATCATTGTGTGTTGTTCTTCATTTTCCCTAATGAAGTTTCTGTTGGTGCCCTGGGGTCTGGTTTGGCTTTGTTATATTCAATTTAATGTGTGTAGAAAGTCACTTTGACCCATTTTGGACTGTGCTCATCATAATTGGTCCCATTCTGCTTTCGTCTGGTATGTGATGTTGTTTACATGAAGTCATACACTTTCTAAATGGAAATACTTTATACTCCATTTTAATTATAATATTTATTTAGTTTGCAGACTTATGATTACATAGCATTCTTAATCTTGACCCTTCCTGCATACCTAGAAAGCTGGAATACATAGAATTTGAAAGGATAATTGACCCTTCTCACTTGCAAAAGCATAAATCCCCCTAGAGGAGCAAAACCATTTCTCTCCATGTGGAAAACTAAGCATATGGAGCAGGCATACTAACCTTTCATCTGTCTTACTTTAGGTTTCACTAATAATTCCAGACATTAGTTGAATTTGGGGGAATTTTATTCCATGTGCCCTTTAATCCACTACATTGCCACACTATATTCCACTGTTGTTTTTTAAACATTCTGTACCATTGAGTACTTTATTTCCTTTGCCATTTGCTATTCTATATTTATTCTATGTATACTATGCTGTGCTATATTATGGATCAGTGCGTTTGCACAGGGAAAATAAAGTGCTCATTGTCTTCTGTCTGGAAGAAATGGAGACTCGTCCAGCACTATTCAGCCTGGAATCTGGCTTGCCTCCTAGAGTCTGAGTTAGGTGCCCATTTTCCTTACTCCATTGAAGTATCATATTGTGTATTTATCATATGTTTGATTCCACCAAAGTCAATTGTTGGCTCAGATAACCAATTTCCTCATCAGACCAAGTTTCCTATAGGTTAGGACTGAGCTGTGTTTTCTTCTTCCCTTCTTTCTGAGTGCTCTTCAGTTCTATCTTTTCAAGGCCAGCCTGCATTCTGCTTCCACTGGTTTCTGATTACCAAAACCCTCACTGCCCACTGGCTGCCATACCATACTTTCTCCGACTGTTGATGCTCCAGATTTATTCCTCGGACATTTGTCAAATTATATCACTTGTTTAATTTTCTGCTTCCAGTAGAATATTCATTCTATCTCTTTTATCACCTCAACTAAGTTATAATGAGATCTCAATATATATCAATCTTCTCCCCACTACACTCTGCCATGTACAGTATGGCACATGTTCATTCACTCCAAAACAGCATTTGGTCAAACAAAATACCCCTTCCTTCTTAAGTTAAAACATATATGTGTATGAAATAAATGATATGCAGTATGAAAATATTTGTGTACCTGAGTGTATGTATGGATATATAGAAATGTATCCTTTATCAAATAGAAATTGAGATTATATGAAGCTTTATTTAATCTGAGATGACTTTCTGGATACTCAAAGATTTTGTAAGGTGCCCTTTTTCCTTACCCATTAGTATATTCATCTATTTTAGATTCTAGTGATTGAAAATTATTTTTATATTATGGGTATGTGCTCTAATACATTTATTGACTACCTATTACATTGTAAGCATTATAATCTTTTACTTGGGAATTTATCAAAGGAAATCCAAACTATCTTTCTACTTGAGCTTCGTTGAGAAAAGCAGTTCTTATCTTCATCATAGACTTTAATGTTTTTTTTTTCCAGTGTTGGAATTGAACCCAGGGCTTCATGCACACTAGGCAAGCCCTAGTTATATTCCCAGCCCAATTTTTAACTTGTAATATAATATTCAAATAGTTTTAGTAGGAGTTAGCTGATATTTAACACACTTATTTTTTAATACTTTGTTGCCATGCATATATAAGGATTTCTCTTATACATTTAAAAAATAACATCATATTTTTAAATATTTAAAAAATAACATCTCTATTACTGATTAATTTAATTCTTGGTAAATGGTTACTTGCATAAGAAAGGGTTGAATATTACTGAAAATATTACTCCTTTTTCTTAAGTTGAATATTAGCCTTATGTGTCTTCCCCCACCACCCAGGCTGCTTCCATTTGCCTATTTCATCTTTTAGTAGAATCATTACCATTGGTAATTGTTTTTAAATCACCCTGTTAGGATATTTAAATTTATTGATTGCACCAATCTACCATCATTCAAAATTAATCAAGCAAATTTAAATCTTTATTTTCTCTATTCCACTTTCATTTCTATGATAATATTAGCATCTTTGTACTCACTGCCAGTGAAAGTTCGTTTAATGGTAACCCTTCATTTTCACTTTTGAGCATCTATATTTAGCAATTTCTGAGTATTCTGATTTTTGTAATTTCTAGTTAGCTATATTTCAAATTCTACTGGGACTTAGTTCTATTATTATCTTACTGAGATAAGTCTTTTTCCCTTAAATTTCATGTTATCCATTATTAATTTTAGCAAAACTCCACTTTATGTAGAGCCTAGTGATAATCAAGCAATAGTCTTAAAAAATAAATAATTATTCTTTTGTGGGAGGTAGGAGATATGAACTGGGGGTGGGGAAAGATAATGAGTCTATTTTTATGCTTTAGTTTTAGCCTAATGAATTCAAGTGTTCAGAGCACAGAATTGTGGAAATGCTGAGGAACATGATGCACTCATTCCTGTTGATAAAGTGCAGAGTACTGATTTCAATTAAGTTCTTGAAACATAATTCAATGATTTAATAACTCACTTTTCTCATCACCTCCACAGAGTTCCTGGGATTTGCATGATTCTTTCACATGAGTTAACTTGGTTAAAAAAATATGCAGCAAGGTATGTCATAAAATACCTTTGGGGTCACTAAAGAGTCTAATTGCAGAATAGGTACTACAGATCCTGGAAGAGTATTAATCCCATGAGGTGTCCCAGGACAAAGGGTTTTATGTCACATAAGATTTGGACAGATGTATAAATAAGTCAGGCAGTGATGAAAACTCTTCATATATTCAAACCTCGAGCTTCCAGTTCTTTAGCCTCTTCTTAGTTTTTAAAATAACTTTTAATATCCCACATACTATTTTTGAGAAAGAATAGAACAAGGGTAATTTGATGGGAGTTTGAGATACAAATAATGCCAACACAGAATTTATTGTATGAAATGTATTTGAAAACTTTGGTTTTTGGGTCTTTCCCATTAACATAAAAACATTACTCAAAACAATACTTTCTTAAAAATCAGGGCAAGATTTAATAAAAGATATTAATCTATTTCTCAAGACAAGAATTATTTCCTTTTAAAGCACTCTGAATATTTACTTCTAAGCACCATGTCTCAGTGCTTACTTGCAAAAAAAATAAAAACAAGAACTATATTTGACAGAAACAAATTATTGAAAAAAGGGTCTAGAAAAAGATTGTCTGAAAATTGTTTAAAAAAAAATGTGTGCTATGAAGCCTGTATCTGTCCAGGTATTATCATTATTTATTTTTTTTTTTTGGAAAGAGTACTATGGTACTATGGTCTAAGGGCAGTTATAGTGACCTGCAAAGGATATTGATTTTAGTATAAGGTCACAGTATCTGATGTGAAAATGTAGCTTTCTTTGGTTAAGATATCTGAGATACACACAAATATATACCTAAAGACATGCATATAATATTAAACATATATATATATATATATATATATATATATATATATATATATATATATTCAGATATTCACATATCTTGGTTATATCTAGTCAGATATCTTGGATGTGAGTTTATATATATATATATATATATATATATATATATATATATATATATATAAAATATAGGTGTATATATACATATGTATTTATATATACACATATACATACATACATGTGTGTGTGTGTGTGTGTGTGTATATATATATACCCTCCCTTGTAGCTTGACTACTGCAAAAGGAAGGTGTTGACTAGAAAATGCAAAGACATGCCATATTTCTAATTCTTCATAAATTAAAAACATAGCCATAGGATATGTTTGCCCCTGTTTCTGTGACTCTGGACAGGTTGTGACACTTCCAGATATCAAATTCCTACTCTCTGTCCATGAGACTGCCGTGAATTCATACAGATAAAAAAGAGTTGGGATAACCAGCTAGCCTTTTTATATACCTTTCCCTTTATACTCATAAAACTTGGTTTTCTTTCATTGCAGTTTCATTTCTCATTTCCGTTATATAGTGAGGTTTTGCTTGATCTCTGCTGTCTTCCATGGGAGAGAGAGAATTCATTTTCACAAATTAAAGATTCTAAATAATATTTTTATATAAATGCTTTTCTGCAATATTAAAATATATATTTTTTCCTTAGCTAATATCTACAGTAATCAAGATAAAATAGTGCGTTTTTTAAAATAACCTTTGTGATAATTTTGTATTTTTGCCATGTGTAGGTGTTTCTACAATACAACAAAATTCAATAAAGCAATGTTTGCTTTGTAATTGGTCTGTTTTTCATCATATTGATAACAGGTAGGTTTCATCTTTAACCCCCACATAGTATGTATCACTACTATATTATATTAAGGCAACATTATTTGTAATTACTCTAAGAGCATTTTATGATGCATCTAAGTTAAATAGATCTCTAAAATGTATTGTCCATTTACCATGTATTTTTAAAGCTATTTTTAAATGAATGAATGTATCTTTTCTCTTTTACCATTTGCTTTTTACAGTTACTGAGATAATTATTTTTAAAAACTCAGAAACTACTTTTGGAGAATTATATCCTACAGTTATAGTTTACCATGAAGAATGATGAAGTATTTATGAAGTACAATAAGATAGAATATTATTCTTTTGTACCCGTCTGTCCCAGAGGTAATTGTTCAATATCCAACATCTCAAACAATTATAATTAACTATTCTAAAGCAATTAAGAACTATGTACTTGCTTGTAATTCTCATATTTACTTACACTTAAAATAATTAATTAAAGTAATTCTGTTGAGAAATGTTTGTGGTAATTTTAACTATCTAAAGGTCATTATGGTGTGGTGGAGGCTTCAGATCTGGAAAACAGTGCTGATAGAATGAGCTGTGAAATTCCAACTACAGGTCATGGTCTCAATCATTGTATTTTAATGACTTTTATAGGTCAATGCCAATTCCTAGCTGTCACTTTTCAACCCGTACCTGAAGTAGAAGACAAGATTATTCATTTTGCTACAAAATATTAACGTGAAGACCTAAAAGTGACAAAATAGTCTATTTTTTGGTTTGTCTACAAGCAAGTTTGTTTTACATTAAATGGCTTTTTTACAAATTTGAAATATGAATATATTTTATTTTTTCCCAGTGAGTACACAATACACAATTGTTTGACAATATTATTAACCAATTTTATGCCAATTTCTTTGCCAATCTAACATCAAATGAAACACATTAAGATTTTGGACTCTGTTTGGTGACTTAAACAAACTACAGTTTAAAAAAAATGCATCTATAAAACAAAGTATAAAAAGTCTACCCACGGCCACAGAATCCCTTATCTTGCAACACTTTTAAAGTCACAATAAATGATTTTAAAATCATGGAATTAAAAAGAATTAGTAATTGCATGTAATTTAAAGAAATGCATGGTACTTTATTTGAAGTATACATTATAAAGGAGGAAAATAAAAGTAACTTCACCTCTAAGATAATGTGGAAAGACATGTAGCTTTACACCAATTCTTGTCATGTAACTCTATAAACACAATATACAGAAGCAGATGAAAAAACTAACATTAGTGAATATTATGGTTCTGCATATCTTTAATACTGACACACAATTGCTTTCCAGTGGAGATAATCTCCTGTTTGGAGCTCATTGGCATCATTATTGTTTTATTGTCAATGGACAGTTACATATTTTTATTGAGTAGAAATTAGGAAGTGTTCCACCAAAGCACATACAAACTTTCAACTGAAATTCAATTAAAATATATTTAAATATCCAGAGCATTAAACTATGACATAGAACACCATTAAATCTGCTATTCAAAGCAAGTAAACTTGCAATGGTTTTACTTCTCTTTGGTTGTATGATAACTTAACATGTTGGTCCTTGTTTTCTTATATTCTCTCTTGAATTGAATGCAAATCCTCTGAAGGGATCAATTATTTTCATTCCCCTGTACTATCCTAACTTTTTAAAAAATGGCATGGAAAAGATTTAGAGGAGGGTGGGTTGACTCCCCGGCATACACTGGCATACCTGAGTTTGGGCACTGACATGGTTATTTTCTCTAAAGAGACTTTTCCCATTATAAATGAAGCAGTACTTGTGTCTGTCTTCACTTCACAGCAGTGTTGCCTGTAAGTGCATGGTAAGTTACATTCTCTCCCACCCACGTTTCCTTCTGATGGCTTATGTAGGCTCTGGTTAGCAGAGTGAGCTCAGTGAATTTCTAATTACATTCGTTCAATCAGCTACACAATGAAAATCTATGAAGGTTCTCTTAGATTTGTGTTATTCTGTTGACGTTCTGGCTTGTACTGACTGGTAGCTTTATACGTGTATCATGTTGATGAAGATTTCTGATTTTTAAGAGTGTTCCTGAATTTATATAGCCATAGCATGTTATTTTGCTCTCTATAAAAGGATGACCATATTGGGTGGAAGATTTTTTGGACCAACTTATTTAAAACTAGGTTTAATGGGCAACATGGATTATTCTAAAAGAACATTCCAAGTAACCACAGGTTTTGTATTGCATTACCTAAGTGTTAATTTTTGTGTACTCAAGACAGTCAGGAAGGTATGATGCTATGTTCCAATTATTCTACATGTCATCTACATAAAGACATATTTTTTTAAGTCTTGGTTTATTAATTGCCTACAAATGCCAGTTACCAGGGTCAAGAATCTGTATAATCTATGTGATAAAATTTTAGACTAAATTCAGTGAATGAGAGGCAAAAAGATGAAACACAAATGAATATAACTTCTTAGATATTTGTTTTGAAATAAAGGAGGTGAATTAAGGAACTTCACAAATAAAAAATAAATTCCTCACATCTTAGAGTTGTGAATTATTATGTATTCATTTTTTTGCAAAAACTTTTTCTCCCCTTTCAGTATCTTTATCCCAGAGAAATCAAACTGCATGAAAATCCAGGCACTGATGGTAGAAAGTTGATAAAGTGTTTAATAAGTGTGTCTCAGAATTCCTTTTCTCTTCAGTGAAGAAATGAACTACACACAACACCAAGAAGATGTTGGGGTCCATAAAGAACATCACATTCTAGGCTTGCCTGTGCTGATGCAGTCTCAGGGAATTCAAAAGTTGGAGCATTGAACTATGTCATCCCTTTGCTTTGACAACAGGACATGAACCGGTGACGAGCCAATAATGCAGAGTATGAGACCTATTAAAGGGTCTCCTACTTGAGAACTGATCCTGATTGTTGCATCGAATAGTTTTGAAGTACTGAATATATCGTAGGAAAAACATAAGAAAATATAGTCAGATCTAGAATTTAAAATTGGGTAGGTAGCACATGGGAAAATGTCACAAGTGGGAATTTCAGGAAAGTTATCTTCTACTTGACTGATTGACTATACATGTACAGTAGCTAACATATATTTCAAAGTCACATTTATTTTGAGCATACATAGCTGATGTTCAACTTCTTGTTCTCAAAGTCGTGAAAACAAATGAGGCAGGACACTGTTATTAATGACCACTTACAAGGTTTGGTTTTATTTAAAAAGTGTATAAACATGCATTTTTTTTTCTCCTTTTTAATTTTTCTTTTCAATTTACTCATTCAAAATGGGTCAAACAGATTTTAGTTGGTAGCCAATTTCCGAGAATGTACCATCAAATATTTATTCCAATAAACTTATGGATGGTGAACTGAACATACTCTGAGCACTGCTTTTTAAGCACTTGCAATTTGGCTCTACCTTTGGTGAAATCAACTTTACATCTTAGTTAAATGAAACACAAAGTTGTATATAGACTGCATTTTTTCAATCATGAATTTAAGTGATTCAGTTTTATCCTCTAGTGTGTACTGTACATGTATTAGAAAGACAAAACAAGATATTGCAATAGATTTCATGTTTGGAAGCAGCCTGAGTATGTCCTAATAATAAATTGCTTCTTTACTTGCTAGATAGTCGCGAGTTCATTTTGTTTGTTTCCTTGGGAAACTTCATGTTATATTCTGACTTAATGAGTTGGAGAGATTAATTATAGTAATTCAGAAAATGCTGTTTTAAAAAGCTATAATATAAATACAGCTCTTGTGGAACACCTTAATTTCCTTTTGCTTGTCGCCATTCTCACATGGGTCAATTACAATGACAAGTAAAGTTGATTCTAAATAAAACTTTAATTATCTTTTTTTAAAGCAAGTTTAGTACATTTTTGCTACCTGCATATTTTAATGCATATTCAGCCTAAAGACTTAAAATTCCTTCTTTTGACCCCTTGCTTTTGTCAATAGCAAAACCCATCTTTCTTCTCTTAAAAACAGACTCGTTTCCTGATGTTCAGACTTTGCCAGCACCATTGTTCCTTTGCATCTTCCTATTTCTACACCCCAACTGAAAACCATCTAACAGGATGGGTTACACCAGCATTATACAACCTAGCTTACAGTACAGAAACCCCCTTCACATTCAATCTTTTCTTCATGTCATGAGGAGTAGAGATTTGTGCTTATCACCAAATAAAATTGCAGTGCAAAATTTAAACATAAAAGTTACACAATTAAAAGTTAATATATGGCACCACAGCCTATTAATTCACATATAGTACAACAGACCAATAAGAACAGACAATAATAGGAATAGAGCTAAAAAGAGTGAGCTTGCATAGCAATGCACAAAAGAAATTATATACAGAGGATAATCCTTTTCTTCCTGGAGGGCGAGTTTTGTTTTCTTTCTTTTTTTTTATATACTCCTGACAAGAAAGAGTTAAGATGGGTGGTGTACTTAAGAGAAGAACACAAGTAAAATATCTGTGGGATATGTGTGGCTGTGTGTCTTTACATTGCATTTACAGTTCTTTTAAAAGTACATAAATAAAAGAAATTATTCATTGCACTGTTTAGTGTCATCACGTCCATGAGTTGGGACCTGATGGTCCTTCAGAGCGGCTTTGTATGTCTCCTCTCAGTTACTCTAAAAAGAGATGGAAACAAAAGTCAGGAATAAAGCTCAAGAGTTAAATGATGCATTCTTCTATCCTGACCCGCATATTCAAAATCAGAACAACCGGATAGTAAATGAAGATGAAGTCATCAGAAAGATCTTGGTGTGTTTGTGCAATTCATTTTCATTGAACCAGAAAAACAAGAAAAATAGAAACACTATAGTATCTGGAGATTTAAAATTCAACTAGAGCTATTTTATTTTCACTCCGTGCACACCTACGATTATTTCAATATAAAATTTAAAGAAACTTTTAAGTACCCATGGGCCAAATGAAAAATTATAAATAAATCTTAATACTGATCAGATTGATAATAGCCAATAATGATAACTCAAATCCATAAATAATAAGTTTGAAACTATTTTCCCTTTTCATTAGCTCATGAACTCCTCCAGCCTGTGATGTGAGCATAATGGTAATCATAAACTATTTTTCCATGAGGAATTCAAGAGATCAGAAAAGTAGCTTTGTCTTATCATGAGCTATAATCAGGCAAGTGGTTGAGAACATTAGAAGCCATGGCTGTTCTCTTAACAGCCTTGGTTAAGCTGAATTCAAAGAAGCAGTTGACAATGTTAAGCAGGCATCATTCTAATAGGGAATAGGGAGTTGGTAAATTTCCTAATGGAATTAACACAAATTCAATGTTTTTAATTGGACGAACTGTGACATCCCTATTTTTCACCATTACCTCATATTTTTATATTTAGAAAATATAAAAACCAATGCCAGTTCTTCATTCAAAAATATAAACTTAATATCTATATCATTATAATGAAAATATTGTGAACTAACTCAAATCAAAGATCAAATTTTTTTTAAGACTGACTCCATAAAGTTAAAAAAAATGAATGAAGAGCAAATAAATGAAGAATAGGAAGAACTACTAAGAAGACTCTTTAAAGTACCAAAGGGCCAGAATTTATCTCTTTTTTATTGTGCTGAGTTTAAAAGACCAAGAAAAGTATCCAGTGAACTACATTTAATTTAACTTGTAAGTGTTGAGACTAATTGCCCACATTTAAACAATTTTTTGTTGTTTATGGTTGTTTATTTTGGTACTGCGGTTTGAACCAAGGGTGCTCTATCCTGAGCTACATCCCCAGCCTTTGTTATATTTTATTTTGAAACAGGATCTTACTAAGTTGCCCAGGTTGTCCTCAAGCTTGTGATCCTCCTGCCTCAGCCTCTGGTAGCTAGAATTAGAGGTGTGCACCACCATGTTTAAAGTAATTCTTACGTAGCATAAATCAGCTTGAAATATAAATGAAATATTTATGTCATCGACCTGCTATAAATAGCAATCATCTATGTTATGACCAAACTTGTTTAAAAATTATTGATTTTTTTCCTGTAGCAGGGAAAGTTTTCTATCATTCTTAAATTTGTTTAATATGAAAATATAATTAATCTAATATTCTTTCTGAATCACAATAAACCATTATTTTTATTATTTTGGTTCTGGGGATGGAACTCAGGGATGAGCTACCATTGAACTACATCCCCAGTGCTTTTATTTTTCATTTTGAGACAGGGTCCTGTTGAGTAGCTGATGGTTTTACTAAATTGAGGCTGGCCTCAAACTTGGAATCCTCCTACCTCAGCCTTCTATGTCATAGGGATTACAGCTGTGCCACACCGTGCTTGGCTATGGTAGCCTTTTCAGTGACCTAAAACACTTACATAATTCACCTGTAAACTGTCCTTGACTATTTGAGCCCATATATCCTATGTCAAGAAGGTCACTGGCATTGCGCTGGTGGCCTCCCCTCAACACCTCTGGTTTCCTGGGTCCAGTGGATCCTTTAGAGGAAGCTGTTCCTGATGAGCTGTGGCCACCTGGAGATGGGAAACTGGGCTTGCTATAGGGCACCAAGGCCTCCTCTGAAAAAGAAAAAAAAACAATAAAGGGATAAATTGAACTGCAGCCTGGGAAAATAACACGAATTTAACTCTTACAAGTTAATCTCAGAATGAACCATTTTACTATTTCATTCTTTAGTAAAATTAAAATTAGGAGGTTTAATCAAGACCGGATATTAAAGGAATTTCCATGTGCAAGCAACATTTCCTACAATAGGATCTGAAGCAGGATTAAATTAAAAGAGATCTTGGGATAAGTATACACTGTTGTATATTATTTGCAAAACTTAAATTCATTATAAAATAGAGCAGCTTACAGTGAACTACTTTGTTTCAAAAAAAAGCATATCTTAGAATAATTTCTAGAGTTCAATGAGGCTTCAATATTCCTATCAAAACAGAAGGAATGTGGTTTTGTTTTAGTTTAAACCACAGCAATATTTTCTCAATCAATTTAGATCAAGGATTTTGTATTAACAAATTAAGTAAGTTTCTTAAATTTTTGTTGTTGCTTGGGACATAAATATATTAATTGAAAGGCTAGGAATTTCATTAAAAGAAAAAGAGAAACCCACCCAATTTTAACAAATGTGATAATATTTATTTTGTATATTGTCTCCCTACAAATAACTGATCAAATGTATTATGAATAATTATTTAATATTTTGAATCCTTCTTCCTTCTCCTTTCCTCCTCTCTTTATTTCTTATCTCTCTCTTCCTGTCTTTCTCTAGCTCTTTCTTTTAATCTCTCCGCATCTTCCTCTCCACCCCAACTAACTCTATTTCTTTCTTTCTTTTGAGGTATTGGCCATTAACAAGTGATTAGATGATGAAAAATGTTGGCTGAATTTACTGTTTCTTGCCTTAGATAGTCTTTAATGACAGGGATCACATAATTTTTCTCTCACAGCTTGAATGGTCAACCATTCCTAAACATTTCAGTAAATCTAGATATTGAAATTGTCATCTTCTGGCCCTTGCACAAATTGAATTTTTCAAAAACTTGAGCACAGTGTTGTAACAAAATGTAATTACAGAAATGCATGGGGAGAGGACTTGTCTAATAAAGATTGAGTCCAAATGAATATGGAATATGTTTCAAAAGTTTTGTGCATGTGTATATGTTTATTAATACTCAGTAAATCCTGATGCAAGATATTCCAAAAAATGCAATAGCCCCACCCCTAATTAATGTCCAATCAGAAACCATAAAATTTATGTTTTAACATTTCCAGGAAGTGTGATTTATAAACAAGAGCATTTCTTGTCCCCATGTGAACAGTCATCTACATTTAATCAGTTAACCTTTTCCAACATGAGGTCTGTGGTTGGTCATTTACTTGTAAGTTTATAATCTCAATTAATTCACCTAATTGACTGACAGGAGCTCTCCTTTCAAGTGACTGGTTACTTCTGTCAAAATGACAATCTCCTTGAAGGTAGAGATTAAACTGACACAAAAGCTGAAATTTAGTGGTCTTAAAGCTACTCAATAGAAAAGGTAAAAGGCAAAAAAGCCAAAATTGTCCCCTGAGACCGTAGATGAAGGCTGGAGATCTCTTGGATTCAAAGACCTATGTAGTGGTCAATTTGAGGAGCAATCACCACTGTAATCAGTTTCAAGGAACATGCCTCTGAGCTCTGCTTGAGAAATTCCAACTTCACTTACTGACTTAAGGCAAATATCTCTTGGATGCCCTTAAACAACTGCCATTTTTAGAATACCTGGTAGAAAATAAAAGGGTCACAGCCCACACTTGCTTGGGACTGTGCAGAACTCACCTGATCCAACCCCTTGTTTGTGTGGGGCTTTCTGTGTGTCTTCTTGGCGTTCTGTGGAGCTTATCCATTCCTGGGTTTGTCGTTGCCACTCTAGGGAGGTTTTGGCTGGACAATCCAAGGAGCTCTTTGGGTCTTCTAAGCTGGAGGCATGTTGTCTCTCTAGAGAGCTTCCTTTTCTCTCTGTTGAGTTTTCCACATGACCAGCATGCTGGCTCGGACCTATTTTCTGCCTTAAACCCTGACCTGGTGGGGGATCTGGGGGTGGTGGAAGATCTAAAAATTTTGAATAATGTTTAGAATGGACTAAAATTTAATGAAAAAAATACAGGTTTTAGTTCAAGTTGGAAAAAAAAAAACTCTTGCCCTCTTACAAGTATCACCCATGCAAAAAATAAAAACAAACAAAAGAAAAAAAAAACAGAGAAAAATGAAAGTCAATTATTGATATGTAAAATGCATATTATTGGTCTCTCTGCTGTCTTCTACCACAGCATCATGGAAATCAAATTGACTGGATTCATCCAACTGTTAAACATGGAAAGTGTTTTCAATTGCACACTGGGGCTAACATTCAAGGTTAAAGGGCAACTTAAGGGTCATAATTCATTTTCATCCTTCCCTTTTCAAAGTAGAAATACTATGGCAAAAAAATAAAATAATAAGATCACTAGAAATTCTAGCAGATGTGCTAATAACAGAACAAAAGCCAGCCTGCCAATCTCCATAGGAAACATCACCCTTGGGAAATTAAAAATCATATGCCGTATCATATGCAACATATGATTGCCTTTACCCAAGTATGTGGCACATTTAGCAATAGTCAAAGGGTTAGGCTAACATTTATTAAATGCAATTAACATTCTGCCTGACAACCAATTCTGGCTATTCGTTTCATGAGTTAGCTAATGAGTTACAACTAATATATTATAATCTTCCAATGTATTAATTTTAATAAGTAATAACCAATGTTCAGCATACAGATTGAATATGCTTTATGGTACTAGAGTTGGCAATATATCATGGAAATTTGAGAAGTAGTGGAATAGATAATTTTTTAGAAACACTTTTTAAATTAAATATCAGAAATGAAAAACTTTAAAGTTCAAGTATCAGCAAATTTTTCATTTTCCTTTTCTTAGCTCTTCATATCTAAAGCTTTGTGTCTTGAAAATCTTCCACTGTGAAATCATACTTCCTTCCTTAAATATTACACCAGCTGAAATGATTTTTTTCCTTTAATACTGGGCATTGAACTCAGGGGAATTTTGCCACTGAGCTACATCCCCAGTTTTTTTAGTTTGTTATTTTGAGGTAGGTTTCATAAGTTGTTGAGAGTCTCATTAAATGCTAATGATTGAGGCCAGCCTCAAACTTGTGACCCTCCTGACTCAGCCTCCTGAGTCATTGGTATGATAGGTGAGCATCACAACACCCAGCTTTAAAATAATTTTTAAATCCTTCTAAATATTCATTTAGCTTGATTTATTGTGATTTTGTGTATGCTATTGCGTACTTCTTAGTTTATCCTTAGAGTATTGGCAATTATGTTATTTATTCATAAAAAGCAAAAATCATGTATACTATTTATTTCATTAATTGGAAGATACTGTACTTAATATAGCATTGTTATGACACTTTTATAACCAGGTTCTTATTTCTAATAATATTATCATTGAATTTTAAAGGGAAAAGTATAAATTTCTTATATACAAAAAAATAGCTTTTTCAAAGAAATGTTAAAGTGGTCATTCTAAGATTTATACTTTGTCTTAGGAGCGAAATGATATTATTCTCCACTGCACAGAGAATCTGGAGCACCCAGGTTGGATGGTTACTAGTTCTTATGTATACCTTTCACATTATATTATGAATTTCTAATTGTTGAGGGGAACACTCTGTCTGGGAAAATAAGGTTTTATTCCAAACATTTCTTCCAAGATGAAAAGCTAATGTAATATTGAGATATCTCTTTGTTGGATAATTCAATGAGTTTTCGACTCCCATCATTAAACATTATTATCAATGCAAATTAATTATTTCATTTGAGTTATTGGTCTTAGAGAGACAGCAAGGAGAAATTATAAAATTTGCTTCCAAAATAACAGATCTTATCATTGATTTTTACTCTCCATCAGAGCAGCTTAATTTCTAAAATGGTCAAAATGGTATCTGCTTATGCCAGCTAAAATTCTGAAGACTATTTAATTTAACCTGAAATTATATAGCTTCATAATTAAGTAATATCCTTGAAGACTGTGTCTTCTAAGAAGAAAGGGCATTGCAAGCACATTGAAATAAACCAACAGGAAAGGGAAATGGAATTGCAAATGGCTATAGAAAAATAAAAATATATAAGCAAATACATTTTATCTAAATTAAATTTATTATTCAATTGAAGGTTGATTCATTTCAACTAAGTCAATTCACTAAAGAGTATCTTACTAGCCTACTGAGAATTAGCTATTGTCAGGTGACCACAATCCCATGACATAAGTGTTTTTATTGTCTTCCTTTTTTAGCTGAGATACTGGGACCACAAAGAAATGAAGTATCTCCATTCTGGATATTTCCTCCCAAGAACTGCAGACTCTTCTAACCAAATCTACATGGGACAATTCCACTTGGATATTTAGAAAGCTTTTCAAATTGCACATATCAGAACTGAAATCTAGTTCCTCCTTTATAAAATGTGTGTCTTGCATGATATTCCTCTTCCCCACCTGTGGCAATTTCTTCCTACAAGTTCACCAAAGCTAAGAAGTGACCTTTAAGCTTTGCTTTACTAATTTTATTAACAAGACCTGTGAGCACCATTTCCAGAATTCCTCACTTCTCATCGCTTTCACTTATTTCTGACTTGGTATGAATCCCCTATGTTGCTTCTACAGCTTCCTATGTATGTGATCTGTTTTACACCTTTTCCCCATTAACTATAACCCAACAGTGGAGATGATCTTTTTAAAAAGAAAAACAGAGAAGATCATGTCACTCCTCTGCTCCCCCTCACCCCCTACCCCTCTCTCCAATAGCTTCCCACTCAACATACTGTAAGGCTGATTGCAACACTGCAGCTTCAAGGTCCTACATCATATGTGCTCTTTTGCTTGTCTGACTTCGTGTTCTATTTTGTTTTTATGCTTGCTCTAGTCATTTTTCTCCCCTAACATTTTTGGTAATTAAGCCCCAGATTTTATTGCTGTTTTCTTATGTCTTTGAAGGACCTTTCCTTGGATATCTTTGCTTTCATTCTTCTAATCTTTTCTCCAATGTCACCTTGTATGTGAGGCCTTCCCCAAAGAACATTCTTAAAAATATCTCTTCCCTACCTCCATATTTCTCAACTTCTTTCCCTTTTGTCTTTTTCCTCATGGCAATGATCACCCTCTTATCAACTGCTTTTTTATATTCATGTATTACTGTTGGTCTTTATCTATCTTCCTATACTCAAATGTAAGCTCCATGAAACCAGATTTTAAGGGGTAAAGCTAATATTTGACAGAGCTTGGAAAGGGCCCCTTTTCTGAACAGGGCATTAATAACCAGAGGAAGGGGAACACAGGATGTAGTCTAAGGAAAATCAGTTTGTTTGGTAGAGAACTGCCAATTTTTACCCAGTGTGTTGGCTTCAAAGGTATTTTTTGACTCATTATGCAAGTGGATAGAAGATGTGGATTCATCAATGACTCCTTAGGTGTGCCTGGGTTTTTGTGTAGCTTTTGGGACAGACATAGAAATATCCATTCCAATTCTTCTTCTGGGACACATGGAGGATACTTTCTAGTACTAGACACCATGGGAGAGAGTTTTTGATAATGACATATGAGACATGACATAGGTTCTTGTCATTAGAAACTCCCAATGATCACACATTATCTGTCTTTGCCTCACTCAGAATCCATAATGATTTCTGAAAATAATGCCATCTCAATCCTGGAGAGACCTACACCCTTACATTACTTCTTAGAGGAGAACCACCTGACCTTGATAGATGAGTGTGTCAATAAGACAGTATCTTTTACTGTGCCAAGACACTGAGGGTTAGAGGTTGTTTTGTAAAGCAGCTAGCAATAATTACCCTAATTAATATAGCCATAAAACACTATTGTAAAATCTATAATGTAAAAGTTTTATTGTAAAGTGTCCATAAAACTATAAACTACTAGGCAGCAATCTTCCCAAAAAGAACAGTGTGATCTTACGTAAAGAAGTTTTGAATTATTCCTGACACATGGATTCATATAATGTAAGTGCCATGTCATAAGAATTTATTGTAAAATAACAATATTCTTAAGGCCTCCAAAATAAATGTCCTTGTTTCACAATTAAATGTGTCTGGATTGCACATGTGGGAAGATATGTGAGCCACATTTCCTTCGCAATATCACTTAAAATATATCTACTAATAACACATAATTCATAATCACTTTTCAAAATTGAAATTTAGGGACCTATTTTTTGTATAAAGATAAGCAATATATTCATCATGATTTAAACTAGGAGGAAGATAGTTTTATGTGAACATATTGAAAAATCTTGCAGAAAAAGAATTATAGAAGAAAAAAGAGCACTCTACTTTTTGTATATTTAAATTGTATACCATCCACATATACTACATATGGTCTTCAAAGATTTGTAAAAAGAACACACTATATTTTTCTCTGTTGCCACAATACTCTGAGCAGAAAAAATATATAAAATTACTAATTCTCAAAGTTGTGAGTAGCATATCAGTGAGAGCAGTCTTTTCTATTTAGAGTGAATAAGATCAACACTGCAAATTGTTCTAAGTGCTCAACTAATCTCCAGAGCATCTGAAGCAGAAAGGTTTTGTTCACCACAGGGTATCTATTTAGAGAGAATGAAAAACTCAATTGGACCCTTAATCTTCATATTCCATAGAAACACTTCCCCATGAAAACAAAATAAGCAGGATATATGAACAAACCTGAAAGCTTTTAGAACAAGCATGTTTGGCTTTTTTAAGCCTTCTTAGCATTACAGGGTGACAAAAGAAAGCACAAAGATGGCTGCCTGACACAGAGTGCCCCTTCCCACAAAGGAAAATGTTTTTTTTTTTTTCAAACAAGCTTCATTCTGTTTCATAATGATGGATGTAAGAGTGCTAAGGACTAGGTCATAGCTTCTCAAAGCTGGATGTCCATTAAATTTAACCCATGGAGCTTCAAAACTTCCTATAATAGGATTATACCTCAGAATAATCATGAATGTCTCCATGGTTTATTTGAAGATCTCCCCAAATGTTTCCAACATTCAGCATGGCTAGGTTAATCCTAGTGTTTAGTTGGACAATCTCAGATAAAGCTTGTATGCTTATGGAAGATAAGGTTGAGAAGAGGGAAGAAACTCATATTTGAGTCTCACTGCATACTAGGCACTTTAAATATAGTTATATATCCTTAAATATACTTCATATGTGCTTAGAATAAAGTTTCAGGATGAATATATTTATTCAGACTTTAAAAGATATAATAATTAAGTGGAAAATGTGGGAAATAGACTATGCTCTGAGAGCTGTTGAAATACTCTTTATTGACCATGGATAACTTCCAGTAAAAATATTTTCTGAAACTAACTATTTAAGCAAATATTCAAAGATTGGCTATTCAATTAATTGACATACATTGGCAAACTATGACCTATTGGCCAAATTCTGTCACTATTTTATTGATAAGGATTTATTAGATATTAGTCGTACCCATATTTTCATTTACTATAGCTCTACCCATGCAATAATGGCAGTGCAGAGTACTTGTGGCACAGGCCACATGCTAAAAAAACTCCAAATATTTACTCTCTGAATTTCAATAGAAAAAATATATATATACTATCCCTTTGTTATGGTCCAAATGACTGTATATCCCTAAAATTCATCTGTTGAAATCCTAACCCCAGGTGATGGTATTGGAATATGAGGGCTTCATGAGGTCATAAAGGTAAAGTTCTCATGAATGGGATTAGTGCCCTTATTAATCACACCCCAGAGAGGTCTGTTCCATCATGTGAGAATTAATAAAAATGTACCATCTGTAAACCAGAGTGTGAGCCCTCAAAAGATTCCAAATCAGTCAGTGCCTTGATCTTTGTACTTTCACTAATATTAGCCCAGAGAACTATGAGAAATAAATATTTGTTG
This sequence comes from Callospermophilus lateralis, assembly GCF_048772815.1. Classification (NCBI taxonomy): domain Eukaryota; kingdom Metazoa; phylum Chordata; class Mammalia; order Rodentia; family Sciuridae; genus Callospermophilus; species Callospermophilus lateralis. The sequence goes on along the minus strand of NW_027515935.1, from coordinate 4,443,209 downwards.
TTTAGAAACTTTCTGCTGTTTATACAGTTATGATTATCTGTTATAGCAGCCCAAGTAGACACTCTTCAACTACATAACCGCTAGCATGTTTTAAGCTCTGAAATTCACGAAACTAAAAAATTACTAAACCATTTCAAGTTCTTTTCCAAGAATGAAAGAGATTATAATTTCATATCATAAATGTTCTGATACTATGACATGTGTACATGCTGCTTATGTTTTTTTTCCTACCTTTAAGTGGAATGTCTGCTAAAATACAATAAAGAAAAATGCCAGAAGGGTAGAAAAATCAACAGTTAAGAGTGGTACAGCTTCTCTTTCTTGGGGATTGATCATAAAGACATAATTCCAGATTGTTGAGAGAGAGGGTGTTTCACGTAAGCAAGAAAATTTTGCCAGGTTTCTGCCTTGTATGTAATGAGGCAATGCCTAATCTACCATAGATATTTTAATCTGAGTTAATGACCGAGTAGAATGCATCTCTTTATTGAGGAAAGAAGAGGAACAGAAATCAGCCTACCATCTGTCATTCCTTCCCTTCAGTGAGGCAGTGCTGGCTGCTGGTCCATTCGCCCTTCCTTGTGTTTCTTGGTGGGCCTGGGCCTCTGACTTTGATTCAGGGCTGCGCTCATGTTACTGTCAGTAGAAAATGGGCTGGTGGGTCAAGGTCTTTGAGAGGAGGTAAAGGCTTTTCCTAGAAAGAAAACAAAGGGAATGGGGTATAGGGAAGGTCATTGTAATGCACTGATAATGTCTGTCTTGTATTTTCTGCTCTTCCTAAGGCTAAATCTGTGAACCTACCTAGAGATGCCATTGGAAGATTCCAAATATTGGTGCACCTATAAAAATAAATATATGCCCTGCTACATATAATGTGTTCAATTTTTATAAGCTCAGAACACCCCACCCACAAAAATATTTCAAACAATTGAACATAAAACAAATCCACCAATCCAAAGCTTCATAATGCTTGATTAGTTTTTATATTACCTTGAAAACCTTAGTGATAATTTTATAGTTATATGCAAATTTATGAAACATTATTTCTCAAAATTCAAGAGGTTATTTCTTAAATGAATTGCACACTGTTTCATTTTCACCCCTGAAATTTTACAAAATCTGAGCACAGTAAAAAATGCCTTGTAGTTTTATGTGAAAAGTCTGCTCAGGTACACATGCTAAATTGACTTTACCACTTATATGCAAACAAAATGAACTCTATCTCTTAGTGGAAACTCAATAACATCAGTGTAGAGGATAGCAGGTTAAAATCACCTTGTATATCCAAATTGAAGTAGGTATTTTGTGATTACTGTATCTGAGCAGACTTCAAATTCTCATGGACAAATGAATTGTACTATTTCCCTTTCTTGTGGTTTAGTACAAAAGAAGTGAAATTTATTCTGGGAAAAGGTTACCTAATACATTTTCAAAAATGTCTTTTAATACTGTTTATTATAGTAATAGAAGGATGGTTTATGTTCATATATTTATTCTCTTGTCATGTTTTCATTTCATACAAACTTATCATACATAGTTTCATTTTCCTAAGTCAATGTGACATGATGTTGCTTAATGTTTTATTAGCTATTAGCATACATGCAAGAAATGCACCTATTCTGTCTAATTTATTAGTTTCCTTGCACTTTCTCACTGTTCTGCTTACAACTAATGCCACAAAAAGCACTCAGGCAACATAAAGTTTTTGACTTTTGCTTTATAAAGCAAGAAAATTCAAATAACAGTTATATTACAACATATTTTAGATTGGATGCTATATGAAAATAAACCTCTGCAATGCTTGAGAAATCTTTTTATTTTGCTTGAAGATATCTAATACATGCTCAAAATAAATATTGATGATATAATTTAAGACAATTTCCAAGGCTCACTTTTCTAACCTCAGAGTTTAATGAAGATCAGGAGCATATCACTTTTATTTAATATTTGAACACTACAAAGATTTAAAAATGCATTTGATATTTCATTAGTTTTGTAAGAGAGCTCAGTTTAATTCATATATTACGATCCTAAATGTGAAGTTAAGAAGTACATATACAAATATTAGAGCATAATCATGCCAAAGTGTTGGTTTTTTTCCCAGAAAAACAAATGATTACAAACTGCTAATCTATTTTTTAGAATTAAGACTGCATTTCTTTTGTGGAATGAGCAGCATGTGAAAATGACATAATTGGTCTTTTACATTATTACTTATTACTCTCAGAAATCAATATTAAATTCTCTAAAGTACAATATACACATAGTCATCATTTTATTTAACTTGCAAATGCAGTAGGTGTATCTTTAATTAGCATCCTTTAAAACATATAATAAATTATTGTATTAAAATCTTAGCCAAACAATAAGACCCTCAGCCATTTGAACTGTTAGACTGAAAGCCTTACACTCATTCACCCCATGCTGAGGAAGGCTTCCCAGAAACTGCATTTGTAGAAAGAGACGGGGCAAAGGAAAGTAATGGAGATAAAAGCTGAATAATTTTAATCACTAGGTTAATTATTAATGTGTGCAGATTTTGCAAAGTGTGAGTTATTGAAAATTTAATGGCAATCTGAGTTGCTGATTTGCCATAATATAGAAAGGAAGTATATTCCAATTAATCAGCAGAACCGTGAAGAGAAAGGGATATTAAGGATAGAAGGTAGTAAGTTGGAGCCTATTTTTGGCTCTGCAAAACTTGCATCAGGTCAGAGTTCAGACAACAGAGCATCCCAAATGTTCATGTATATTACAGAGAGCCCTGCAGTCAGACTTGCTGAGAAAGAAGAGGAGAAAAAAGATAAGTGTCCCAAGGACAATATTCTCTCATGCAAAGAGTGTTGACTTTGGAGTCTACAAACCTGTTCTTGTAAGGCTGGTTCCATCCAGCCTAAAACCAGCTTTATCTTCTGCTGCCACCAGTGCTTATGCAAAACTGCTGCTGGCAAATATGGAATGATCTGAGGAGCTACCTACACTAGATCTATGACTAGAAAAGTTACAATCCTCATCAGATGCAGAGCCCCATCCATTTACCATGAACCTAAAAACAAATATAGTTGTCTAGTGAGTTTGTATATATTGCATATCTCATGTGCTTGTAAACGCTATACAAATGAGCAAGTACACTGCCTCGACTCCTTGCCACTTTGAAGTTTCATCATGGATTCCTTAGCTAAACATTATCCATGATTTAAACACACTTAGTACAAATGAAAGAAGCTTGTGTAAAATCGGTATTTGTTTGAAGCACATGTGCAAGACATGTTCCAAGTGGTTCATTTCTTACTTTTTTTAATTGTTACATGATCATTTTTCCAAGCAAGAACTGCTATGTGTATTTTCTACAAGTCAAGGATGAACACTCTTATTGAAACAAATTATGGTTAATTTAAACTGATCGGTGACTTGCTTGAATAAATAGTATGGGTATAATTTGAAGTTAGTTCAGAGGGCAATGATAATCTGCATAAAAACTTGAATACCGGACCTTTTACATACAGTTGTATTTCATAGAAGATCTGGAATTATTTTAAGATTTTAAGGTGAACAGTTAATTACTGGTTAAATAACAAAATACATCAACTAAAATGTATAGATGACATCAAATCAACTAAACATAGAACATAAGGAAAATGTTAGTTTGCAAAAGTGCTATTAATTTCAATATTTCTTATGCTTTCTTTGATTTTTAACTCTAATTTTCTCTTTAACACTGATACTTATGAAATTAGCCTTTATGGAGACTATTATCAGCATTTCTATCAATTTTCTTTTTCAAAATGAACTATGGCAGTAGAGTAAAAAAATTGCAACTTTATATTTAAAGAAAATACACTTTGAAGATATTGACAACTTTTTTCTTTCTAGAAAGTCATTTAGTATTTTATGCATATACATACACACATATTAGATAAAAGCACACTGGGAACTTAACTCATTATGTAATAAAATTAAAATCACAGTACATATTTAAGTTGGTGTACCATTAATTCATGACAAAATAAACTATCAAGTATTGTTCACCCTAACTTCTGCTTTTGTTAGAAGAGGGACAAAAAAAGGACTTACAAAAAGTTAATTTAGAATTTCAAAATAAACCAAACAGGTGTTTCCAGGAAAGAGATGAAAGTCATATGTTATAGATTATTTCTATTTCTCTAATATTAAAAAGGCAACAGTGTAGTTAGAAGTTGCCACAACTCAGTATTTGAAGTGTTAGTCAGGCTGTCATGGTACAATAACATGGATGCATGCATTCTCAAGACAGAAAACTGAAACTGAAAGGGTTAGAATGATCTGGAAGTTAAAAGGGTGTTAAGTGTAGCAGAGAAAGATAGAGTCTTGATTCTATTTGCAAAAGCACAAAGATATACTTTTTACTTTCCAAAAAAATTCCCTTGACACAGACCACTGCAAGGAAACTGAGATAACACCAGCAACTGAGCCTCCTCTGAGAGATTCATTTCTAGGTTAATAATCCCAAGTCAAGGATCAACAGCCCAAAATGAAAGAAGAAATGATGCAGTGGGTCTTGCAATATAATGCTACAGGAGATAAGAAGAAATCAAAGTGATTCAGCAAGGGGTCACAAAAGAATATGAAAGTCGAGAACTGGGAATAGTTTTAAAACATTCAAAAGCTCAGTTCCAAACCCTTCCATGTGATTTCTGTTTTTCTAAATGTCTGTGCTCACTCTCCAAACAAGCATCTTCTTATTGTTATTCTGCTAATTCATCCTGACACTCCTTTTAGCAGATTTCCTTCTAGTCCCTTCTATCTTTCCTCATTGTTATCTACATTATCTATCCAAAGCATCAATCTTATACTTTGATCCTCTGTTTAAAGTCTTACCTATAACACCAATGCACATACAAAATGAGGAATCTGAGACCTCCCCCCAATATTAAGCCAGCCTCCCTTTGCAGCCCATTCTGTCCCACAACTAGTGTAATCTCACTCTCTCACCCACACATCACTTCCCATTTCTTGACAATACTTCTGTATTGCACAAAATCTAATAATCGCTGCCAAACTTTAAAGTTCAAATAAAATACCATCTTTATCACCTGGATTCTACCTTCAACATTCTGTTAGGGTGACTCCCTAATTTGTTGTGAAAACATTGTGCATGCAGGAGTCTATCACCTGTCTCCCTATATTTTGTATATTGTATGTATTTTTCCTGCTCCAGGAAATAAAACTCTTGACATTAAGAACTATCTCTTCTTCACTTCTGTATTTCTTGTACAGGGTCACTGTACAGTAGGAATTCAATGAACAGTGGGCATATGGAATTAAATGCATTTATTGTTTTATTATTCACTGTAAATTCTTTGAGTGATTATATTTGATGTACAATTTCTTAGCAATGACCTTGCTTTAGTTGCAAAAAGAATGTTCTTACAAGCATCCTCAGAAAATTTATTAAACAAATTAGTGAATGCTTGTTGATTACTTTGGAACCATGGGAAAAGCAATAACGTCTTCAAGTAAGAAAGTAAAAATTGTACTATATAATTTTTATTATATAAAATAGGATATATATTATATAATAAAGTTCATATGATGTACATCTTGGTTAGGCTTTGATATTTTTGAATATCAAGGTTAAGCAATATTGTCTTCCAATGAAGATGCTAAATTTCATTAAGTGGCAAGTGGCAATTTATTTGTGGGTGTATATGTGACATCTCTATCCAGATTCACCCATCCCAATGCACTTAGTCCAAGCTCTTATTTTTGTTGTTATTCTTTTAAAATTTTCTTATTCCACTTCTATCCACTATGATCAGCCAAGAAATTGAGTCTAATCTGGGCTTTATTTCTGTCTGCCTGGTGTGTGGTTCTACTCTGAGGATCTAGAATATTGACAAATTTAGTTTCTGAATCTGCAAATTTAGAAAAAAATCTCCCATCACAGCAATGTCACCAAAGAAATCCCATCTTGTAAGACTTCCCAACTTTCCCCCCAAATAAACTGTTATCACCCTGTGAAAGTGGGTCCCACACAAGAGGATTTCCATACATGCATCTGCCTTACCCTAAACAGATCAGCAACTTTCCTACTTTTGTGTTTGCTCTGATTTCTCTCAATCTTTCAAGCTTTAATTTGACACATTATGGCCTCAAACATAATCAATAAATATTTAAACATATTTAAATTCATTTAAAAATGAATTTATTTTTCATTTGTTCATGAAGCTTTTCCTGATGCTCACCGACTCCCTTCTCTGGGAAGAGAGAGTGGCCTGGAAGGCAGGACATCAAGTGGGTGTCGGTTGATAAAGAGACAACATTAGCTATTCTTTTACTTGTACTTCCAATAAGAGCAAAGCGACTAGACAGATGACTTTGGAGTTAAAGACGAATATACTATAGCTATTTGGCCATATTAGGCAATGAGAACACTAATGATCCCAAGTGAAAGAGAGAAGTTAAGTTAATTGCTTCAATAGATTGCAACCAATATAAACAGAAAGAAATTGATATTTCCTTTTTCTTCATTACTCTGCCTTTCTGGTAAGTCTTCAACTTTCCTCTGAATTGGGGATGAGATACATAGAATTAGTACCTTTGTAGGACAATTTTAAAGCAGTTTAGTCATATTGTATGAACAAAAAGGTCTATAACATATGTTAAAGTTCCTACCATAAAATCCTTAAAATTTTTAACATTTATTGATTTCACCTCTCACTCATTAAAATTTTCCCTCTTACTTTTGATTTGAACATCAAGAATGATCTGAAGATTCAGGCAAACAATTATTAAAGAGAGGAGGAAAAGAAGGAGGAGGAGGAGGAGGAGGAGGAGTGTAGAAATCCTTGAGGAGGAAGAGAAGAGGGGGAGAAAGAAGACAGTAATTGAAAGAAAACAAAAAAGAGTAACTCATCAATTAAAAAGGAAGTCATTTAGTTGTAAAAGTTTTTTTTGTAAATGTAAGCATAAACATGAAAATAAAAGTGAACACCAGGTAAAAGGAGTTCAGCCAGAGATTCTTACAAATTATATGAGATTCATATTCATTTGACACATTATAGCCCCAAACATAATCAATACATACTTAAACACTTAATGAAAAATGAATTTATGTCACATAGAGAAATTTATTTGTGTTAAAGTTCTCAATCTTTCCAAATTTCTCAGCTTTAAAATTACTGAAAGGTCAAAAAATATCTCAAATGTATTCAAGTTGTTAAAGAAAAAATGCACACAGGACATTAAGTTGTTGCTCAATTGTTACTGAACATAAAATACCATGATAAAGTGGCATCTTGCTGTGTCCCTATTACATCTTCAGCACTAAAATTAATTTATGATCAGTCATCAATTCATTTACATGTCGTTTTATGCTAAATCCTTCCTTGCTGATAAATGCTTATCCTTAGATCCATTAAGCTAGAGTAAAGTCTGTGCTTTCTAATATGACCCTGCTAATTGTTGCATTACCAATTTTATGAGATACAAAAACTAATGTTCCCCCATTTTTCAAGCCAATATTTAATCCTGAAATTTTTTCTATGAAGTTCTCATTGCCTAACTACCTGCTAAGTAAAATCTTCAACTCTAAATGTCTTTGATCAAATCAATCCAAATATTGACTTCTGTTTAGAGGCAGAGAAACATTTCAAGTCTCTGGAAATTCTTTATACACTCAAATGTCTGAATATACAATAGTCCCACCTATATTCCAGAGAGAGAAAGGGGTGGTGGAAGGTGGGAGGGAGTGGGAGAGAGGGAGGGAGGAAGGGAGAGAAATGTGTCATATAGGAAAAGCAAAATAAGCAATTAAAAAATCTCTTCCCTTGGTTCGTATAATACTTGTTAACTCATCTCAAAATGTTGTGCATAAAATATGCACTTTTCTTATCCATTAAATTCCAAAGTATATATTTAATTTCTTCTTAAAGACATCAGAAAATGATTTCCTTAATTTTAGCATTATTCCTGGAATTTGCCTTAATACTCAATTATTATGCTTTTGTAGCAGAAGAAAAGTGTGGCAAGTGTGTGGAGTGTGTGTGAGTCTGAGTAGGGAGTGAGTGTATTTGTGTGTGAGGGAGAGAAATTGTTAGGCCATTAGGCTTCACCGTCTGTCAGATCAAACTTTCCTGAGTCCAAGGACCCAAAAGCTGTGTGCTCAGGTCAGATGGTGAGGATGTCTGGTTTTATTACTTTCATACTCATCTGGTATGGGAGTTCCAGTAAAAACCTCCAAAGATATAAAGTGGAAAATACAGGGCCACAATTTCCTTTCAGCTGTAGTGTTCATGTGGGATCCTACAGGCAAGGGAAATTTTATTCGTTTCACTTTACAACACTCAATCTGGGTCTTTTTGTAATCAGTGAGGCGGTTAGAATCTTGACTACATGTTCAGGACATTGTCCTCTCCCGCTCTCCTCTTGCCTTGGTTTCTTTTCATGGTGGTGTCATTAAATTCAGGAAACACTTATCCTTGACTCCCACTACCTTTTGGAAGTTAGAGAAAGAAATCTTGAAATCTTGCCCCTCCCTGGTACTCAGAGAGCAAAGCTGACAAGTTGAACACTGAGGAAGAAACAGTCCATATTTTCCAAGACAGTGTTGCATAGACATTGCTTAGTCCCAAATGCAGTGTGATGGTATGAAATTTTAAAAAATGTACATTATTACAACCAAATAGTATTAAGCACAAATTGAAATAAAAATTATAAAAATAATATTCCTTACAAAAGAGCTAATGGATTTGAATTTTATTAGAAAAAGGTAACTGCACACAGAGCTAAATATGAGAAGAATAAATAATAAAAGTCATATCAAATTCAATATTTTTATCAAAATTAAGCACATTGTGGGAAAGGATTAATGTTTCCTGGGATAAAATGCATATTTTATTTTTATAAATACATACTTATTCCTCTCTCTCTACACACACACACACACACACACACACACACACACACACACAGAGAGAAGTAAAAAAACAGAACATTATTTTCCTCTTCAATATGCTAATTCTGAGGATTAGAATGAACTGGGCATTTCCAGGGCAGAGATCATAGTAATTTATCTTTAGAGTAAAACTGATTGATTTTGTTCATTCTTCTGCCACTTATCTGGTAGATAACCTTCAAAAAGGCTGTAAATCCTTCTGTGACTCAATTTCTTTAGCTATAAAATGAGAACAACAACAATAATAATGAGGTTATGAGGATTAAATTAGTTAGTAGATAGTAAAACTTAACATCAGGGCAGGGAGTTCATTCTACAAATGTAAGAAAACAAGGCTTCTCCATTTTTTAGTTCTGTCATGCATTAATTGGTTCTGATTTCATACTTACGTCTTGTTTCTTTACAAACTCTAACATTTAAATCCATTCTTAGCTCAGCCAGCCATAGGAAAAAACAAGCCACTGCTTAGAAGGGTATCATGCATTGACTAGGAGCTAGGTTTTCTACTTTATTAGTATTATTGCTGTTTGGTTGTTGCTATTATTGAATCTAAATGTCAATTCAAGTGATTAGAAGTCATGGGCTTAAAATAAATGTTTGTTTATGGAATAAATACATGAAACAGGAGACTTGCAAATACATATTACCATTACTAAGGTCATGGGATGTGGAACTATTGATATTTTCTTTTCTTTTTGTTCTTTTCCATTCTTGATGATCATTTCAAGATTTTAGTAGCCATTCACAAACTACATAGTTGCTATGAAAATATTTGGAGTTAATGTGTATATATATATATATATATATATATATATATATATATATATATATATATATTTACAGAATAAAGCTCTGTAGACTGTTAGTGGCTGGTATTCCCTATGCTGGCAGTTGGGAGTACAATTCAGCCAAGTAAAATGTGAAATTTTACATAAAGGCTTTCAGCCCACCCAGTGTTACTGTAGTATCATTCTGGATGGCTTTAGAGTCTCCAGGAATGGAAATTGTTAGTTCTATTTAATAAAAATGGTCATTTGCTTCATGAAAATGGCAATATAAGGGAATTTCAGTTGAAAGTAAAGATTAATTTACACCACAGGCAAGTTTAGAACTCTAAGAAACTGACGGTATGTTCAGAGTCCTCTAGTCTCCAAAGCTCATTGAAGGAGTATGTGTATTATGGCCTATCTCTATTAGCACTATTAAAGTAGCCTTATAGCTGAACAAAACCTAAGAACATCATAAGAACAATATTCATTAGCACATTGGTTTTGATAATATTTGGTCCACATAAACATCCACCTGAGCATATGTACAGGCATGTGTACACACACAATTACATGTACACCATAGTTGCTCTCCCTCACACACAAATACATTCACTGGCTACATAGACTCACACATATTCCACACACATTGTGCCTTGTCTTTCATACACACATGTATACCATACACTTTACACACATGTGCACAAACTGTATAGAATTGAAAACTGTGTAATACATGCACATACCCTGTATAGATGTGCACACCCCATTCACACTCACACTGAATATGCACTTTCAATCTTCCTTGTTCTCACACACATTTATACTCATGCACTCTACACCCTACATATGTACACACACTAATACTCATATCCCCTATGGTCACACTAATACCTACATATTCTCATTCACACTTCCTACACACATACACATGGACACACAACACACCCTGGAAGGCAAATCAAATCTTTGATCCAACTTTCTCCTCAAAGTCATTGGTGCATGGAAAGACAAAAAAAAATGTGTATGGGGGAGGTGCTTAAGTTGCTTAAGTGTAAAGTACAACTTCTGCTAAGGAGATGTATTATTCATAGGATAAGTGCATTGTGAAATTCATGCCTAAACACCCTAAGGTTTCTATATTCAGAATTAATTAAGCAGTGAATTCAAGTAGGAAAATTTAGACTTTCTTTTCTTAGCAATAACAGCTTCATTCGGAATTAACATTATATTACCAACAGGAGAAATGCAGGTTACTTAAGACGTTTAAACTTGACATCTTAACCAGTGGACTACATTAGACATGCTTTCTTGTTCCTGACAGGTGTGTATGTAAAAGTGCAGGGTGGTGTTCTCCCAATTTATAGATACATTTATCATCTTTGTCATTATAGTATTTAATAAAAGAACTATATCAGCATAGCTGACTTTTTTTCATCATTATTGCACATTTTTACTGCATTCCTAATGGAAAAAAGAGTTCAGTATCATTAGTGAAATATGCAAAAATATGCAGAATTTTACCCTTAAGGAGATTATGCTAGAAATTCAGGCAAAGAGGCTTAACATAATAGTGCCCTAATAAGTCATCTCTCTGAATTCAAAGATTTTAACTTTTGCTCTGTCACTCTGGGTTGGATCTAGGTTTCAAATCACACCAGTATATCTGCAGTTCTTAAATCTTAATTAGCCTGGCAAGCTGAACATCCATCAAGCAAGAAGGAAAACCGAATAGTGGACTCATGCATCATGCACTTCCTCATGCAGAGAGGACTGTACAGGAAAAGTGAAGGCACTCATGTTTTCTCAGCACTAAACCAGTTTCCATTTCTGTTTGCAGAACTAATATGGAACACAAAGTCTGTGGAATTGGGAAACTGTTGGATTAAAAGTATATTAAGACTGTGATAAGATGCTTTCTAGGATGAAAGTTGTCATCCAGGAAAATACAGATATGTGTAGTTTCCTTAGAAATCCTAAAGAAATGCAAAGACCAGGCTTAGTTTGGAGTAGCTAGGTCTTCATAATTTTGTAAAAGGCATTTTGTGTGTGTGTGCATGTGTATCAAAGAATGTATAACTATGTGAACAGAAATACTGAATTTTTACTTTTCACCATATATATTGTGTACATATTAGGATTTTAAAATTTCCAATTGAAATTGTTGGACATAGGTTACACTCAGTCCTGGAATCATCAGAGGAGGGTACCAACTGAAGTGTTTCACTTGGTGAACAAGGCAAGCAGAAGCCAGAGGAGTAAATAAGTCAAAATAAATATACTTCTTGGAAGAGGGGGAGTTGTTGGATTCTACACTATGAAATGCATAAATGCATGTTTTATTTCACTATGCATTTTCCACTCTAAAAATAATACCTTGTGCAACTGAAGAGTCTTTTTCTGAAGACTTGCTTATTTTCATCAGTGAATGGTTTTACAGTGTGAAATATCAAGAAGCATTTTAAGATTGCATTCATTTTGTATGTTCCTCCTGATATACAAAATATATCATTTCTAAAAGTTTTTTTTTTATGTAATAGACTTGGTTCCCTAGCACAGTGAACTTTTCATTAAAGCCATGACTATAATTGAGTTTTCTTTCATGTTTTTAAAGCTTTTTAAAATTCATAAATTTTCTTATCATTTTTGCAGCAAAGCAAAAGTATTTCCAAATCCTTTTTGAATTTTGTATTTAACATTAACATATTTAAAATGTTACAGAAATAGATGGAGTGGAATAAATCTTACATAAGAAAGTAAGAAAGTACTTGATTTTTGATGCATTTCAATATTGCAAATAGGTCAGTTATTCATATTAAATCAGTTTCATTACCTGTCACAGAGCTGTCTATATTGTCCATACTGGATCCGGGTGTCTGGTCTAGTGCTCTCAGGGGCCTGGGGATTTCTAAAGCTTCCTCTTCATCATCAGTATCATCATCTGGAATATATGTATCCAAGTCAGAAATCAAGGCTCCTGACACGTAACCTAATGGTGGAACTGGGGGCTGTGGGGGTGGATTATTGTTTTGAATGCGCCTAGAATTCAAATGGAAACAATTAAATGGGAAAAGCAGTTCATTAACATTCAAAAACATGGTAATAAGAATTAAATGGCATGCTATGGTAACAGTATTCTTCTTTTGCATTAATAGTTTTGGAGTTTACAATGCTTTATTACATACACATCAATAAAGACAATAGGTCTCTGGGCATATGCCTTACCAACAACCACATAAATTTAAGAATTATTCTAGTGATATAAACATATATTTTGTATAGATAAGTCATCAAAAACAGAATGAAAATACTTGTCACAAGACTATTTAAAGTTTACCTTTTCAAAAAATAATATATATACCCATACATATATACATATACATATTCTTTTGTTTCCAGTATTTGTGTAACCCACCCATGCGGCCTGCTAGCACTTAAGATGTCACTGGAATGCCTAATGTTCCTTCTCTTCCACCTTCAGCACATTTCTGGACTTAGGAGGATTTCTTTTTGCCTGACCCTCTCAGAGCAGGCTGAGTGGTATTTTCATTTGCCCCAGTTAGGGCAAGTATCTTCTGCTCTATCTACCTAGTTGTGCATCTATCTCAGCCACCAACATCTTGAACTTCTCCAAGGCAGAAACAATTCACTCTAGTATTCTGTGTTTAGAACAAAAGATGTGTTAGATAAACCCTTTGCAATGAGTAAATAATTTTAATCTCAACCTTCATTGGATAAATAGAATCTTATAATTACCATCACAGTTTTGAAACATATTCAAGTAAAACTTAAATTTATCAAATCAGGTGTCTAACTAATGTGCAACTGGACACCTACAAAATGCTAAGTAAAAGCACTGCAATGTTATTTTCTTCCTTCCTTCCTTTCTTGGGGGAGGTACCAAGATTGAGCTCAGGGATGTGCAATCACTGAGCCACATCCCCAGCCCTATTTTGTATTTTATTTACAGACAGGGTCTCACTGAGTTGATTAATGCCTCGCCATTGCTGAGGCTGGCTCTGAACTCAAAATCCTCCTACCTCAGCCTCCAGAGCTACTAGGATTATAGGTGTGCGCCACTGCAGCCATCAGCAATGTTATTTTTTAATGTCATTTAAAAGCAAATGTACCACAAGTTTTAACAGAGTCTTTTCATTGATGTCATACAAAAGTATCTTAAATACCCCTTCTATTTAAGCAAGACTAAAGAGTAAGTGTTATGTTCTTTTACTGTTGTCTTTTGAAACTCATTTCCAAGTCTGGCAATATCCCCTGTGTATCATCACACTTAAGGGAAAGTAGTGCTGTCCTTGACTCCAATTGGAAGAAACAACAAGAAGTTCTGCTTTGGGGATTTTTCTAGACTCTGCCTCATAACTCTTCTCTTTGCTGACTTTATATGTTTTTACAGAAGTTAACTATGTCTTTGAGAATAATAGATTTCTATAAATTCTTCTAGTGAATACTTGAATTTCAGTGTGGTCTCAGGACCCTGATATTTGTATTTTTTTATCAGAAATGAGAGTGGTCTGAGGACTGCCCTTTCATTTTATACATGAGCTATTATTTCTGACATCATTTTAAACACATTAACTATAGCATGCAAGTGGTAAGCAAGTTTCCCATAGTTATGCAGATAGGAAGCAGGTTCACCTCCATGGTAACTGCCCCAACTTGGGCTGTCCTCAGTCAAAGCTGAGAGCATGGAATCAGAATCTGCCTAGAGGTGGGACTTAGGACCAATATATTTTAAAGTTCTCCATATGATTTCAAAACACACACAAATTTGAGAACCCCTGAGCCAAAGTCTGTGCTTCAAATGACTTAAAGTTGTGATTTCACCAGTTAACCTTGAAGAGAATCCTATCACTCTTTAAGTAATTGGCTTCATTTTAACCAGTGATGTATCATAAAATAATTATGTGTAACAGGAGGTTGTCTTTAATCTTTAGAAAAAAATGAGAAAATGTTCAAGACCCTCTTATCCTAAGGAAAGAGCATGTTCATACAGCTTTAAGTGACATACCTGTTTGAGAATCTCTTTGTATGTATAGTTAACTATGTTATATTTTAATATAGCTGTTATATTTTAAAAATAGTCAATTAACATTGAGAATAAGAGTCATCTCATAATCAACTTACTCTAGTAGCTAGAATTACCCTCCCATAAAAAGAAAGATAATATTATCTTTTAAAAAAGCTACCATGATTTCATGCACAGGGTATAAATCAAGAGAACATAATTCAAAGAATGTCACAGAGATTTTGTTTTCAAGGGTGCAGGCCTATATATCACTATCTGAGAGAAAAACATTGGAAAAAAACAACCAACCCTATGAAATTATGATCTACCATATTTGTACAAAATACCTATATGAATTGCATCTATAATTTATGAAAGTTTTCTAATAATTAGAAGAATAAAGCTATAGATCCTGGTGTGGTGGCATAGGCTTGTAATCCCAGTGGTTCAGAAAGCTGAGGCAGGAGGATCACAAATTCAAAGACACCAATTTAGTGAGGCCCTAAGAAACTTAGAGACACCCTGTCTGAGGTGTGGGTGGAGGGAACAGCTGAGCATGTGGTTTAGTGGTTAAGTGACCCTGGGTTCAATCCCTGGTACCAAAAGAAAAAAAATGAAATTTGGTTTTTAATCTATTCTTTATGATTTTAAAAAATGCATTTTCTGCTAGTACATTTGTTATTTTTCAGATTTGTTTAATTCTGCCCAAAAAGGGTCTTTTAATAACTGACCCTGACCATAAGTGATTTGCAGAAGCTTGGATTTACATATTCACAACCACATGCAGAATTAATCACAGGCACTTTGAAGAATCCAAAAGGAGTCCTTCATCATGGCATTAAAAGTGAGTTCAAGGATAAGCTAATTGAAGCTAAATCAGTTGTAAATTAGAAGATTCCAGTGTAGCCAAAAAGCACTTTAGACTGAATTTCAGCAGACCTGAATTCTTGCTCTAGCTTACTCTCCAACTAGCTATGCGACTTTGGTCAAATTAACATTTCTGTAGTAGTTAAATCATTTTCTAAATGATTAACGAGTATACAAAATCAAAATTTTATCCCCATGTGTATAGATTTATGAATATGTCTTATGAATTTATATAAAAGGGCATTTCCATGTGCAGAAAACATGGATCCCTTGACTCAGTGAATATATTTACCATTTTTGTTTTGCTATATCAAACTGATATGCCCTTGTCAGTTCATCCAGGTGAGCCTGCAGCATGGGTTGCATCTCTTCCCATGGAGATGGAGTAAGAGTGGCAGTAGACTGTTGTCCAAAAGAGATAGCAGGAGAACAGAATTTCTACTTATACTTTTTCTGTAATCCTAATGTTTTCAGAAATCAAATAAGTCCTAATATACTTTTTTTAGATTTTTAAATATAAGATAAAAATTATAAAGGATTTAATTGTTTTCTTAATTCAACATCTTAAATATCTCCTGAATCTGCCTCCTACATCTCCTCTTCCACAATTATTGATCAGTCACCTTCTATAATATAGTTCACTAGCTTTCTGATTCTCTTTTCTTCTTTTCCACCCTATCTTTAATGCAGGCAACAGGATGTTAATTCACATCACACCTACACTTACGATCATAACTAATATGAGAAAAGTCAAAACTCATTAGCTGGCTTAAAAGATCCTTCCCCAATGGATTAATCTGTTATTTTAGCCCTGTTTCTCACTATTTCCCCAACATCAGCCTATTTTCTAATTTTTCCTAAACTCTGGGTCTGTGTAGGACTGTTCTCAAATCATCTATCTGCCTGTGGGTTCCTGGTCACCTCAAAGGTGGTTAGTTTTGTGGAACCTTCTCTCCCATTTCCATATACAACTGATTAGAATTTTATAATACCTACATTGTGGAACTACCCATGTTATACTGGATTATTTGTCTGTGTCTCTTTTGTCCTATTATTCTGTGAGATCCTTAAGTCCAAGAACTATTTAATACTCTTCTCCATTGCTAGTGCTTAGTACCTAAAATTAGAATTAACTATCCATATAACAGCTATGCATAACTAGTCTTGATCTCCCTTATAAAAAAAACTAACTCATATAGATCCACTGTAAGTTGAATATCTTCACTTGAGTAACATTTTAATCATTTTGGTAAAAACTGAATATATCATAAAAACCTGCATGTGGACATGTATAGCAGTTTTATTTATAATTTCCAAAATTTGGAAGTAGCTAAGATATCCCCAGAAGTTGAATAAATAAACAGATACATCCAGACAATGGAATATTATTCAATGTTTAAAGAATTGGGCTTCAGTCATAAAAAGACATGGAGAAAACATAAATACACCTTGGTAAGTGAAAGAAGTCAATATACAAAGGGTATATATTGTATATTTCCAATTCCAGAACATTCTAGAAATGGCAAAACCATGAAAAGAGTAAAAACATCAGTAGTGCCAGACTCTGGGGAGTGAGAGATGGGCAAAAAGCAAAGTGGATTTTGGAACAGTGAAGATATTTTGTATGATACAATAATGGTAGATACGTGTCAACCTGAATCTGTCCAAACCACAGAATGTACCACATGATAAGTAAACCCTGTGGAAAATGATGCATTCTGGGAGATAATGATGTGCCAATGCAAGTTCATCAACTAGAATAAGTGCACCAGCTTGGTGAGAGATGATAGGAGATTATGCATATGTGAAAGTTGGGATAAATCACTATGCTTTTCTTCATTTTCTTGTGAACCAAAAACTGGTCTATAAAACTAAAATCTCTTTTTAAAGTAACCCCAAATTTATCATCCTTTTTTTCCCAACAGTTATGTGTTAGGGTCCTGACTTTATTTCATATAGCATACAATTCAGTAGATTGATATTAAATAAATTATTAAAAATACAGGGTACTATAGAATTGATTTGGAAGGCCTAATATTGTTTTGGGGTTGGTCAAGGCTACAGTGATCACTAAAAAGAGAAAATTTTAAGTGACATATGTGGAAGGGAAATGGTATTGGAACAATACAGATAGTTCCCTAAATGGCAATATCTTCCAAAGAAAGAAAAAAAATGGGCACAGGTGAAGCATAGCACCACTTACATTTTTTTTTCTATGAAAATATGAGAATGGTCTACCAATTTTATTTCTCTTTATCTATTCTGTTTATTAAATATATTTAATCTTTAGTCTACCTTTAGGATAGGTTTTATAGTTTCTCAACATGAATCTTCTGCTCAAACTAAATTGGTTTGTCTCCTCTTGTCTACGTACTTTTCTGGTAGGTTTGTTTATAGAATCCAAGTTATTCAAATAAACTGGATGCCTCCAAATTTACCTATCTTAATCTGATTGATCCTCAAGCTATAGGTGAAATCTCATATCTTTATAAAGATTTCCTTGATGAGGCCAACTAGCATTGCAAAACTACTCTTCTTAACTGGTGGTGACAATATTTTTCTACATTTATTTGAAAATTGATTATGAACCATCTAATGTTCTTTCCAATGTTGGACTCTTTACACTTTAAATATTTTTGTATTTACTTTTCACATGTTTATGGTATCTTTTTCTCAAGTGGATTTTAGCGACCTTAGAGTTATATCACGGAACTGTTCTTGTTCTGTTGCCCCTAACAGTATACCTTAAAAATAGTAGGTTATAAGCATATTTACTGATTTGAAATGAAAACACACAAATTGATTAATTAATAAAAATGCTTAGGTTTATTTTCTTACTTAACTTTAAATGTCATATTATTAACTCAAACAAAAAAATATACAAGAAAGCTAATCATAAAATAATTGTCCTTTTTCAGTATAGAATGTGTTTACCATTGTACTTCATCGATTAAATTTACATTTACTTTGTAAAATTAAGTAGAAAAGAGCACATTTATTTTTGTGTCAGAAAGTCATAATTGCATTTTCTTTACTTACATTGGTTTATTCCCAGATATATTATACTTTTAAATAAAAAACTATATACTTAATCTTTCAAATGAAATTAGCCAGTTATCTCCTAAAATTTGTGTAGTCCATAAATAGTAAACTGTTCTTATTTTCAATAATCTACTAGAGATATACCTATGGAATGAAAACACAAAATGAACATAAGAGAAAGGAAAAGTGTATGGTATATGCATCACATGTGTTAAGGTAACAGAAAAAACATGGTAGTAAGTTGTATTAGATTCATTTTTATTATTCAAATAATATCAGGCAAAGAAGTGTCTAACCATTAAAACATTATTTTTAATACTATGTAAATGCATTGCATTGTGTATTAAATGACTAAAACATATTTCATCACCTATCTCATTAACATACTATACATTTTATCACCAATTCTTCTACGTCCTTTTTCAAAGTTACTCTAGAACTTTAATATACCAACTCTGTATATAAGTCTACATGCAGTATATAAGCAAAGCTGGGAAAAGCCAATGGATTCAAAGTGATTTGTACCAACATTAGATAAATAAACAAAGAAGAAAAGAATATCCAAAGAAGAAAAATATGAAAGAATAGAGGAAAGGAAGCTGGGATATAGTGCAAATCAAAATGGCAAAGAATTGTTCATCATCTCTGAAATAGTCAAGTCTTGATCCATTCCAGAGGAACATATATTTTAGGCTTAGTTCATGCAGCTACTAAGGAAGGATGAAAAGACTACAAATGTGCCTATGAAGTTTATAAAAATGTACATCTGTTTTGATAGTTTCCTTCACATTTTATAATACACATCTTATTTGGGAGTTAGAATTTCATCTTTTTCTTGTGTAACATTAAAATGAATAAAAATTCTCCTAATGCCAAACCATAGTTCTTCTGACCAACCTTTCTTAGGGAAGTGCTTGTTCTTTTGAAATTCTGTCAGTGAAATATGAGGCGTCATGTAATGTCTTGCCTGATGAATAATGATAAAGATGACGGCAAATCAATGCCGCATGTGAACTAACTTGTTAAAGGCCAAATACAAATATCAAATTACTAATAAAAAATACAATAAAGTTCAACACTAGCAAAAGCTTGCCAATCTCTAATTGCAATAATAAAGCAAAGCACCAGTTTTATACTTAATTACTATTCAATGCTTCCTAGCATCATGACTATAATAAAATGTATATATTTATAGTGAAGAACTAATACATTTTAACACTATTTTGTCTAACTAAAGATGCGTATTGATGAGAGAGAACATTTAGCTTTGTTACCATATTATTGAATTAACAATAAAATATTTTGTTATTTGGAGAATGCTTTGATAACTTTTGGTATTTAGTATTGTAAGGAAAGACTGGTCCAAGAAATGCTTAGAAAGAAAATTGCTGATTTCTAAACACTTAGAAATTATACTAAAAATTGTAACAAAAACTAGAGACTATATTTTCCAGATCACAGTTTTTATCAGCTAGGAATTGTGCCTAAATCTACTCCTTTCTCACCTACCCACTTTCATCATCTTATTTTACTGCCTTAACATTTTTATATCATATGATTTCTAGATCATATGCTGTAATATCTTGTATGTGATCCACCTGCAGTCTCATGTCCTTCAGCATCATGTTCTCCAATCCATCATCTGTATTCAAAAATCAGAAATTTCCTATGGCATTAAGGATTCAAGATGAAAACTAAGACTCCATGTCAGATGTTGTCATACAAAATGTAGGTTAAAGCTCATAAAACCACATACAGAAGCCACCAATTGCTGAAGGATGCAGACAAGTAATTAAAATAAAGTGCTGAGGGTAGGGCATGAAAGCGGGTGGTACTGAATAGGGGCAACTAAGAGAAAAGCAGATACCTCTAACTAGAATAAGGCAGGGTTTCCAAAGGAAGACCAATGGAGCTATTTCTACTCTCATTTTCTCATCACACATAGTATTAATTTTAATTTTGTCTTCCCCCACAGAAATTTCTTTCCATTTGTTCAAATAGTGACCTTAGTATTGTTTCAATGCAGCTATTGATTAACGACCTATTTCTAGTACATAAGAGCCATTAGATCAGAGACTTATTTCTTGTTCTTCTTTGTCCTTACTTTTTGCTCTATATCTGGCATCTAACAACCACCCAACTTGGCAATGTTCTTTATGAAGAAATGATTCAAGATTCACGGCAATATTCTCCAGCTATCAGCTTTTTGAAGACTTACCTGCTTACCTGGCATCTATGATTATTCCTTGGGGTAGACAAATTATTATTTTGTATACAACATTCCCCAAGAGCTCACTGTACAAAATCTTGTGTGTCAGAGAGAAAAAGACAGAGACAGAGAGACAGAGAGATGGAGATGGATAAGTGTTGTGAAGGGGGTTACTATCTAGAATGTGCTTTCTATCTTCCCCTCTGGGTCACAGATCAGTTTTCCCTAGTAATTGTACATTTATCTTGTGTTTCCTATGTCTCTTCCAAGTACAATGCTTAGCACTTATTATACTTGATAGAAATATTTGTGGATTAAATTATCTATTATGTTGTTAGAAATAAAAGTGTCATAATCTGTATATCTCTGTAAGTAGTATAACTGCAGAATCCTTGATGGATAGAAGTAAAAATTATCGAAAGCAAAAAATTAATTCTAAAGTTTCTGTACTTTGTATATGAAGAAAACCTCAAGCCTAAATTATGAAGTTTTCACACTAAAATATAAAAAGATTCTATAGAAGTTCTCATCTGTGAAATAGTCAATGTTAATTTCATGAATAGCAGACTACAACCTGAGTCTAATAATATTTCCTTTTTGGTAGTGTGAGGTTTGCACATTAGAAAACACCAAAATGTAAAGATTATATGCAAAGGAACAATATCAGCCTCAGCTTAGTAAGATTAATTTGTTCTTTTTGCATTGACTTTAAATATGTTTTCATCACAAACAATTGAAATAAAACTTACAATATTCTTTGAAAAAAAACAAAACTAAAATAGAAGTAAATCTAATTCTGTGGTTAGTATTATTAACTGTTTAAGATCTAACCATTACTTTGAGCAAGAATGACTTTTTTTCAGAAAATACTAGGTAAAGTGATAAAAATTCAAAGGTAAATAAGGACTAAAATACATCCTAAATAGACTTCAAATATACATATGAATACATATACACATGCATGTAGATATATACATATACATGTATATGGCCAACAAATATAATTTACCTATTTAAAAAATCAAGTTGATATTATAGAAATCTTTAAAAAGGGATTTTTTAACATCATGCATTTGGGATGAATATTTAAACAAATTAAAATCCCCTTAAGAAATAAGTTTTTGCTTTATATCTTGATATTCTGAAAATAAAAGATAAAAGTCTGCAATAGCATGTGTTATTTCATTATCAAATTAGTATCTCCAATTCTACTGCTAGATAAAACAAAATCAAGTGATAAGTTTAGTACTCACTTTGATGGAATTAGTTTTATTTTAATGAGTAACTGGCCTTATTATATTGTATATGTATTTCAAAGTAGACTCAACAAAAAAATAGAAAGAATTCCAAATTACCCATAATTTTTGTGTGATCTGTGTTTGAAATTTTATGCTTATAAAGTTTTAATAGCACTGCTTTCTCTTCATATTCATCTTTTAAATTTCATTCCCTCATTTTGTGATGATTCTGTTAAAAATGCAGACTGTAAAATTCTGTGTAATAATCTTTTCTTATGGAATAGTGTATCTTTGCTTTTCCTTTTCTTTTGCAGTGCTGGGGATTGAACCCAGGGCCTCACACAGGCTAAGTAAAGGAAATTTATGCAAAGAAAAACTGTCTGTATTCTCTATTTTAGGATACATAAAGGTCTAGTCAAAATAAACAGTGACCTAGGAATTATAAGGAAGACATAGGATTTATTCATACAGAAAAAGAGAATATATTCTTTTGACCTGTTTTTTTTTCTTTCAAATAAAAAATTATCTGTGTCTGTGTTCAAAATCAATTAACACTTAAGCTTACAGAGGACACTAACTCTTGTTAGATGTTTCAAAAGAAAGAATCAGATAACTGATCACATTTAAAGGTCCTCAAAGGAAATTTTCTAACTTAAAAATGTTTTGTTACAGAGTGTGCATTGGCTTGAACCTCTTTTATTGACCCTGTCCCTAAATTCCCATCAGAGCTGATGATTAAAGTTCTACCCACTGCCCAGGTCCCTACAATTATCCCATTGTGATGGCACTCTACCTTGGCACCCTGCTATGGCCAGACATCAAGTCATTAGAGAACTGCAAGGGATGATGAAGAAGGTTATTTTAACTCCCTTTTCAGCCCTTCTCAAGAGTGGCTCTTTAGTTCACAGAGCTGTGGACACTTGCTTTCAAACTAACAAGCAATATTATAAATGTAGGCTGCATTATCATTGATTGCAGACAATCTGAGGCACTTGAAGGCCAAGGATTCACAGTCCTCAATATGTACTGTTTTGTGTTTATCAGCTAAAAATACACGGACAGTGCAAACAGGAAAGAGGGAAAATGTAATGAACAGGGTGGGAGGGGAGCTAAGAAAGAACAAGAACTCAGGGCAAAAGAGAACAATAGAGAGTGGAATGCAGCCTGGGCCATTTTGTTTGTATGTAAAATAACATTTACCCATTCTCTTGCTGTTCCACTGCATAGTGTTCCAGCTCTGTGCCAGGAAGTGGCTGAACTGGGGGAGGAGGTAGAGGGACATTGGCCCAGGTCGATCCATTGTTTTTCTGTGGTTTAGAGGAGTTTTTATTTTTCTTCTTTTTTCCACCTTTCCCACCTGGAAATAATAATGCATTTATTCAGAGATGGTGAATATCAGAACAAACAAGCAATATCAGGTGGAAAGATGTATTTGTTTTCAAAATACCAGAATCACTATGTTAGAGATGGTAAAAGCTACAAACAATGAAATGATACAATCAGAAACACATTTTCATAAATCACTCAAAATGATATTTTTTCTTTCTCATTGCATTAACTGCAGAGCTGAATAAACCAAAAACATGGCTGCTGTATCAAAAGAACATTTATTGATTTATTCATATCTGCTGCCTCCACGTTTTCATTGTTAGAGAAAATAATGGTCCATAACAAATGCTTTTAAGTGTCAGATTTTAGTGCGTTTAAAATGCTCTTTTGCATAATCTCTCTCAGTGGAAAATACAGTGTCTAAGGATACAGGCTTAACTTTTCCATTAGAATTTGCTCAATTTAATTAATCCTGGAGAGTAACATTTTTCTCTCAAAAGTCACTGATAAAAATCAAGTACAATCTGGAGAAACCCTGTAAACCTCTCACAATGATACATTTCATAGACTTTTTGACTAATAAATGGAACAATTACTTTTGCATACAGTGAGAATATTTCCCAGATGTTTTAACTATCACATTTTGTAAATTCCAAAAAGAAGGGGAAATTAATGATAATATAGTAATCAGTTTCAGTACTATTTGTTACATGAATGAATTTATGCACAAATATTAGCAGAACATAAATGAAAGGTGTATGAGCCATATCTGAGATTACATGATGCTTAATGAAAAATAAAATAAAATAAAATAAAAATAAAATTTATCATCTGCATAGTGCTGTACTTTTTAAAATCAAGTAAATAAAGCTTTTTCATAAAAAATGGACCTCAGTTGGATGCAGAATGAATACTTCTTGAGCAAAATGAAAATGACCTTTCAGAGGTGACTCAGTAACTTCCAATAATCCCACCTCAACTTATAGCTAAATTTTAAGCATAGGATATTTGTAGCAGGGCTATCTAGCCATTTAGATCTCACTAAGAAGTCAATCCATCCTCTTTCTTCTACAACTGCTGAGTCAGATTATGCAATTTGGTAATAATGTATTTGAGTGCCAGAAAGTGAAAAAACTCTTAAACTAGACACTACAGCCAATTATTGAGTTGTGTACATTTTCCACATAGGATACATAAATATTTAAAAGAAGATCCCTACAAACAAAGTGCTTTCAGCTTTCCTCTCACTTCTATTCTTTGACAGGACAAAAGATATTAAGAGGAGGGTAAGAAAGTGTCCTCTGTTTAGTGAGTAAGAGTTTGGTTTCTGAGTTTGAAATTTAACTCCTCACTCAAAAGGTATTGCCTTAACTTATATACATGTAAAGAAATATGAACTTATTTCATTTTTTTTTCTTTGGTACTTGGGATTGGACCCAGGAATGCTTTAACATTGAGCCACATCCCCAGCCCTTTTAGTTTTTATTTTGTGACAAGATCTTGCTAAGTTGTGTAAGGCCTTGGTAAGTTGTTGAGGCTGGCCTCAAAATTTGTGATCCTCCTGAGTTGTTGGGATTATAGGCATGCAAAATTTACTACTTCCTTGAGTTGTCATGAGGATTATAAGAGATACTGTTATGAAGTGCTCAGATGCACAGAAAAACTCAATAAATGCCAATCATAATTGCTATCTCCTGTCTTCTCTTCCTCATAGCAAAACCAGTTTCACTTGTTTTCTGAAGTCTTACTTGTCAGAAAAGGCTTCATATTCAGAATAAAAATAATAATAAGCTTGCTCGGTTATAAGTATGTAATTTTTGTCTTTAAGGTAAATGAACCTCAATTCCTCATTTTATTAACCCACCAATGACTAAGGTCTATTTCCTTTTTACAGTATCAGAACTATATTTCAATGATTGAGAGAAGAATGCTTGAGCTATTTGTTCTTCCTGATCACTCCCTTTCAACTTTATGTATGCACAATCCTAATCACATTCTCCAGCATTTTAGAAATGTCATTTGAATCTCACCTGTACCAAGTGCCTAAGAAAGAAGTTCCTACACCTCCGTATTCTAGATGATGACACTAAGGCTCTGAATGTTATGTGATTCACCTTCACATAGCAAGAGAACAATCAGATTTACTACTGAGCAGCTTAACTTGAAACTATTTCTAGAGCTCCGAACCTCATTGTTGAAGCCCTTGCTCAGGTTCAAGAAAGCTACTCATTATTATGCTTCCAAACAACAACAGGCTTTAAAATGTGTTCTGGAAATAGCTGTAGCACAGAGAGAATTACTGAGGACTTTACAACCAACACTTATTTTTCCCCTGTTCTGGAGAAATATCTGTTCTTTCATTTGATCAGTCTGGGTAGGACTATTATTCATCAACACATGCGTCTTAGGATGTCTTAACAACACTTTGAGATGGAGGTGAGCTTGATATAACTGACAACTGTTAAAATCTCTTGAGATCTGAATCTTTAGAGAAGCAAGCCACAGTCTGCTGCTTCACCTTGAACCCTCTATCATCTGAAGGCCAGAGTACCTAAATTATGTTTTAACGGAGCAGATATTGATGCCTTGTAAACATATTTGACCCTTTTCTCTTAAAATAAAAATGTAAATAGTTGGATAGTTAAAACGTAAAAAATGACTTCTCTGTAAAAAAAAATCATAAAAGTGATTCATTTTAAAATTGAACATATGGTCTATTTTTTAAAAAAAATTAAAAGATTTAGCTATTGTTACCAATATTTTATATTATATACACATACAACTATGATTTCAAATACTATTTTAAAACATCTGAGTTTTATTGTATAGTTTTTACTGGTTGGATTTTTAACAAGAAGTACTCAGAACTTATATATTGAATGCATTATAAAAGTGTTTCAAAGAGGGTAAGAAGTTCACTCAAATAATTCAGAAATACCCAATTTTCTTTGTCACTGTGATTATTTTAAATTGGTTACACCAATGTGCACACATTTAAAAAATCCCATAATATATGATTAGCTAGCCATGGGCAGTTAATTCTTAGATTTGGCCCTTAGGAAACATAGCTATAAATAAAAGAATTAAACAAAAGTGTAACATTAAACTCAATTAGACTAAACTGTAAAAGGAATAATCACCTCACTCTTACCTACTAAAAAATGCTTTCTATCACCAATTCAAGTAATCCTGTATTCAAATGTAGATGAAGTAGTTAATATAATTCCTGGATATATGTAAATGTCACTCAAGAGATTAATGGATTCAAAAAGCAGCAAGCACCATTGTGAATCCTGTTCGGCTTTCAATTACTCAAAAGATAACTTTTGAATTCAGTGACAATCAATCTATACAGAACATTTAATGAAAGATTTACAGGTCTTATGGAGTACTGAATATTCACTGAAGTTCATTTTGAGTATTCCGAAATGAATATGTATGTCAAGAAAATGAATATTTCTGAAAAATATCTCCTGAAAAGTTGATTATAAATCCACACAAATGGACATGAAAGAATCAAGGTAGTATAAGAATATGAAACATATAGTTCATGTTTGCAAATTTGTACTATATATATATATATATATATATATATATATATATATATATATATATATTTAATACATTAAAATGTGATAGTATGTATGCCAATCAAAATTCATAAGGGGATATATATCCTTCACATATGTACCCAAAATATTCATTTTCCTCTACATTGTTTCATGTCTAAAGTTGTTGAAGTATAAAGCTCACCACAGCTTGAATTTTCAGTTATCAGTGTATTGGGGGGCAGTGATCTCTTCATGAAATTCGTATTTACCAAAGTGAGAGTACTCTCAAAAATATACCTGTGATGGCAGTAGGATTATTCATATGTATATAAAAATATACATTGTGACTCAGGCGAAAGAGACAGGGAGTCAGGAAGTTACATATTTGTTCATTTTGAAAACACATGGAGAAGAAAAATGAGAAAAATATGTCACAGGTTTTATAAAATGTATCTCTGATTAAATCAAAAGGCAAGTCCAAGAATACACCATGCCTCCTATCAAATGCCTCTACTTCTATTCCTTTAGGATTATTTTTATCAATGTTAGGATAAGTAGTCAGAGCCTAGAAGGTGATGGGTTAGTGTCAGAGATTCAGTATTTCAAATGGCAAAACGGAAAATGAGTCTAATACCCATGGGAACATGAGGCACATAAAAATCTTTCACTGTCATCCACCACAATGCCTGGACATTACTAACACCCCAAAGAAGACACAATGAGAGGAGAAGAGGAAAAAAATCTGTGAATACATATCTGGAATTGGAAATTCTGAGGAGCTCACAAACTTGGGTGTGGCAGAAGAGATCCCAAAAGTAGAGGACAGGGTAAACATTCCACTAACATGGAACATTGTTGGCCTAATGACTTCTTGACTATCTGCCTCTGACATTCGTCCACTAAAAATATAGCTTTGTGTTTTAGCTCTTTGTAGTGAGATCATGAAAGCTTGATCTGAGTCTATGTGAACAGGAGGACATGGGTTCATATTTTCCAATAGGAACAGGAGGCAAAAAAGCTGAATCCTCTCTTTGTAGGTAACAGTGACCGTTCTGGTATGAATGTCTCCCTGGGTGGATTGTGAAGCCTTTGGCTCATCACCCAGTTTTAATGGCATTTCTTACAGCTTCCCTGGAAAATTGGTGTTTGTTTTTGAAATACAAAAAGGTCAACAGGACACAGTGCTGGAGGGAGCACTGCACGTGGGTAAAGGCAAAAACACAAACTGGGCTGCTACCCCATATATCTTTCCCACTTGAGAGTAGCAACTTGTTTCTGAGCATCGCACCAAATCCTCTACCCACAACAACATGCCTTTATATTTTTGGGTCTCCTGGCTACAACTTATTAGTCACATGTCGTTTGGAAGCCAATGACAGAAGCACAGGGGCCCACCACAGATGTTGGATCACACACCTGCACTCCATTTCTCCAGGCCCAGTTCCCTGTGGGCTCCTACTCACTGGCATCACTGTTCTTCACCATGGTCATGAATTCCACTCAATCAAAAATGGCACTCGCTGGTTCAGTCATGATTAGCAACAGGAGATCTAAAGGTTCTCCAGGGATTTCTGGTCATGGGATTCTCAAAAACTTCATGGTATTGGCCTAGCCATATTTCAAGAATGAAGAAGTTGACACTGTGGGTTTTGATTCATTCAGGAGCCATTAAGTGTTGAGGAATCTCATTTCAGAAAAAGCTCTGGAGATAGCATGCAGGCAAGGTTCCCAAGAAGTGGCAAAAGGTCACAGGAATCCAGGCCCATTGGGGTCTAAAATATGAGATTTCTGTGATTTTTGGCTCTCAACTATAGCTGAAAAGGCTTTCACAGCAAAATCATGTGAAATCCTGGCTGAGATTCCCAGTGGTGTGGAGAAAGCCACCCTCGGCCAAGATCTCAGTTTCCAAAGGCTCCCCTAATGCCTGGCCTTCTAAAATCCCAACACAATTCATGGCAATCTTTCTCTGAGATCAATTCCAGAACTCAGTCTCTAATGGCATCACACCAGACTTCAAGCTGAGGTGGACCCAGTCATCTTTTCCAACCACCACACAAAAGACCACTATTCTAACAAAAACACTCCCACATGGCCCTCATCTTCTTCCATACAGACACTCATCATAACATACTGGCTGGGGGTTTCTATAGGGTGAGCAGTCTTAGATGGTGTGCAAAGTCAGCTCTCATGCCCATCATATGCCAAATGTCATGGTGGCCTGGACACTCTTCCTGAGAAACAGGAGAGATAAAATGGGCCTGTAGTTAATACTGCTCTGCTTGTCAAATTAGAGGCCTCCTGCCTGCCAGGGGTAGATTCTTTATGTGTACTGGACTCTTGAAAAAACCCAAACACCTGTGTGCTAGTTACTGGAGGGCTTGCAACAACTCATTTGACCCAGAGGATCCCTGTTCTGACTTCATAGGGGTCATGATTCTGACCAGAGGAAGGCAAGAGACTTCATCCAATAGTACACTTCTTTTTCATCCTTTTAGATTGGGATGGACACATGGGATTTTTCTTGAGTTTCCTGGGGTTCTGAGAATGTAATTCACAGCCACACACAGGGCCAAGAGTCTGATTCAAACACAGCTTTTACACAGCACTTTACTTAAAAGGCACTGATTAGGCCTCTTCATTTACATTTGAAACTGTTTTCTTGAGGAGTCCTAAAGGAGTGCCCTAAGGCAAACACCTCCCTGACATTCAGGGGAACAGAACAATAGGGAAGAAAGAAGCCTGGAGAAAAACTTTTCTCTAATTGAACACTGTGGCACTGACAGCTCCTAATCATGCAACTTGGGTTACTATCTATCCAAGCAGGGATTCTCCAGAGAGATCCTTACCAGTGTTAGACCAGGATGCAAGAAAGCACCACTGACTCAAATTAAAATCAAATTAAAGCAAGCTTATTATTTCAACCAGCCAGGCTGCTTCTCCCTCCCAAAACGGCGTGAACAAGACAGAAAACCCACCTTTCCTACAGCCCAGCTTTATAGCCCAGAAAGTTGCACAAAGGGGGGTTACAGATAACAGAACTCTGACAAGCATCACACTAATGGTAGTTTACATTTTTTGCTGGCCCCAACATCATAATTTATGAGGACCATTAGAGCCTCAGAGAGGATCGTTGTCTGGCCAGGGAAAGCCAATATTTATGAGGTGTCACTAAGTTTCAGAGAGGGCTGCTATCTGGTCAGATAGCCAGGCATGGGTGAGTTCAAGGCACGGGCAGGCATTCCAAGCAGGTTCAGAATTTGCAGTAATTTATAGTAAAGCTGAAATTATCTTTTCATGGCTTTGTGTCAATTTCAATAAAAGATCAGGTTGGGTCTATCAACCAGTCATGCTAATTTTTGAGTTTTCAGAGATGCTTGGCATGCCCGTCAGCAATCCAGTCCATGGCCATGTCACAGAGCTTGAATGTGGTACACATCTTGGACACAAAACCACAAACCCCTTCAGAGAGTGGCCAAAATTCAGAAAGAATACAGGAACTTAGGATCTTCGTAGGTGTTGCCCGTCTGCAAGGCAAGCAGCAGTTCATTCATAAATTGGCCATGAGGAGTCCTGCAAAGATTTCCACTAGACAGGACACATTCACGGCTGCATTCTTCTCTCTGCTCTCTTTAACCACAAACCCAGTGGGATCCACTGACATAAAAAGGCTCACTAGTTAACATTCCGTTCCAAACCAACAACAACAACAACAAAAATAAAAAAAAAACCGTTTTTCCTTCATGTTCTCAGAACATGAAACAAAACGACAAATTGAAACACACACACACTGAGACACACAAACCACCCCTGTATTTGGTCTGCATCTATCCACTCTGTCCTCTGACTGGTGGGTCAAAATATGTTCCTCAGCAGTGGCCTGTCCTGTCTCAGCTCTGGTCTCCTTGGCCATCTCTGTGTAGTTGTCAGGAGCCAGCAATGAGCCAACACTTCTTTCTCAGGAAAGGCCCCTGTTGAGACCATTCAAGGCATTTGGCTATCCACACATCACTAGGTACCAACAACGAATGACTCTGGCCTTGGTACAGACAATCAAGTGAGCCCACTGGGACTGGAACTGCCTCTGGATCCCAAGTTCAGAGAGTTCCATCACCAAGGAAGTGAGGTGAGGTCACTTCCTTCAGGGAAGTGAATGAGGTCACTGCATTGGCAACCACTTTGTCCTAACAGTTGTTTTCATGGGTCCCATGAGATGGAGGCTGCCCCATCTTAATGTGACATTTTCACAAGACATAAAGGTCTATGTACCCTAGGAGCCTGGGATCAGCAATCCCACAGACCTGATTGTGTCCATCTTCCCTGCATTGAGATGAAAGAGGCTGATTCAGCCTCATCCCTTCATCCTGACTGGATTGTTGGCCATGGAAGATTACTTTAGACCTCACAGGTCCTACCTAGCTGCCTACATTAGCTCCAGGGATCATTTCAGAATCTGTCTTTGAGCTTCTCAGCAGCTGTAGGATTCCCTAAATACCTGTATGGCAAGATCAACTCAGGAACTGCTGTTATGTGAAAATAGATTGAGGGAACAGAGTATGGTTAAGGGTCATATCATGTTCGATTTGGGTTAGGAGTCATTCTGCTGGATGAATACGGGTATTGGGCAACTGGGATATTTATAGGAATGTAAGGTGAAATGTAAGTATGAAAATAGAAAACTAGGTAAGATCTGAAGCACACAAGTTTGTTGGGCCCTTGATTTGGATACATAGTTTTGAATTATGTTGTGCAAAGATGAATCCTCTAAATCCATAGAAAATGGCCTAAGATCTTGTACCTGGGACTACTGAATGTAAAAGAGAACTTGCAGTGAAATAGAGAGAGTAGGCAGGATTCCAGTGTAGGGTAAGGAAAAATAGTGAGTTTAGGATTTGGACCAAAGGCCCTTTTTGCAATCCAATGAATTTCTATTAAAGTGTAAATGGGAATGTCAGCACACATGAAGAGTTAGTCGCAAAAAAGGCACTTGGGGAAATAGAAATCAATAAGGATGTTAGGAGATCAGGCAAAGTACAAAATGAGTAATAAGATTAGGGATAATTTCAACAGGGGGGTAGTTGAACACACTATCCTTGAAAGAATCAAGTGTATACTCACCATAGGATTGAAATTTGAAAACAATAGGCAATGCAGACATAGATGATTTTAGTAATCCATGCTCTCTTTAAAATGAGGCTTTGGTAGAAGAATAAGATAAGTGTGAGTTTTGCATTTTTGTGTCCAGAACATGATGTGATGAAAGGAATATATGGAGCAGGTGACATGCGTATTTCTTCCACCATTTCTGGGAGCATGTTTTGAAACCCTATCATTTAGAGTTTGGGGATAAAAATAGGTGCACCCTGGGTTTATGTATATTGAGATGATGCATGAATAGACCATATGGTGAATAAAAAATATAACAGGTTACTATTTTAAATAATGGATTGAATTAATATTTTAAAAAATACATGAAATCTGGTATTTACATACAAACATTCCATCCAAGTAGTTATACATGTAGTGGTAATAATAGGGTTACGAATTATAACAAACTGTGTTTGAGTTTTGCTTTGAAAGTGATGATGGAATTCAAAAGTTATGTGATATAAAAGAAATCTCATGAAAAAGTAAGTAAAGAAACATGGAGAAATACATGGGATCTGATACAGGGAGTGAATGAAAGTGAATCATATGCATATCAATTTGTGAAATGTGGATGAAATGATACATCCTATGATGTATATATACTGAAGAAATAGGAATATAACAATTTTGAATAAAAATTTAATTCAAAACACACATCATGTCCCATATGAATATACTTTCATTGATGTTGAACTGTGTCACTTACTGTAGAAATATTAGGGTTAGTACTCAATATTCACTGAAGTTCATTTTGAGTATTCCGAAATGAATATGTATGTCAAGAAAATGAATATTTCTGAAAAATATCTCCTGAAACGTTGACTATAAATCCACACAGATGGACATGAAAGAATCAAGGTAGTTTACATATATGACACATATAGTTCATGTTTGTAAATTCATACTATATATAAATATATTTTTATATATAGTATGAATTTATATATATATATATAATAATTTATATATTTATATATATATACATATATATAATACATTAAAATGTAATAGTATGTATGCCAATCGAAATTCATAAGGGGATATATATCCTTCACATATGTACCCAAAATATTCATTTTCTTTTACATTGTTTCATGTCTAAACTTGTTGAAGTATAAAGCTCACCACAGCTTGAATTATCAGTTACCTCAGTGTATTGGGGGGCAGTGTTCTCTTCATGAAATTTGTATTTACCAAAGTGAGAGTACTCTCAAGAATATACCTGTGATGGCAGTAGGATTATATATATGTATATAAAAATATACATTGTGACCCAGTCGACAGAGACAGGGCATCAGGAAGTTACATATTTGTTAATTTTGAAAATTTTTGGAGAAGTAAAATGAGAAAACTGTGTCACAGGTTTTATAATATGTATCTCTGATGAAGCAAAAGGCAAGTCCAAGTATACACCATGCCTCCTATCAAATGCCTCTACTTCTATTCCTTTAGGATTATTTTTATTGATGTTAGGATAAGTAGTCAGAGCCTAGAAAGTTATGGGTTAGTGTCAGAGATTCAATATTTCAAATGGCAAAACAGAAAATGAGTCTAATACATATGGGAACACGTGGCACATAAAAATCTTCCACTGTCATCCACCACAATGCCTGGACATTACTATCAACCCAAAGAAGACACAATGAGAGGAGAAGAGGGAAAAAATCTGTGAATACGTATCTGGAATTGGAAATTCTAAGGAGCTCACAAACTTATATAAACTATAGCTGAGAAGGCTTTAACAGCAAAATCATGTGAAATCCTGGGTGAGATTCCCAGTGCTCTGGAGAAAACCACCCTTGGCCTAGATCTCAGTTTCCAAAAGCTCCTCTAATGCCTGGCCTTCTAAAATCCCAACACAATTTATCTCAATAATTGTGGGTTATTGTTCTTGTTTCCTTTATTCATTAATCTTCAGTTTATTCATATACTATTATAGCTATCACACCTATTTCTCCACCGTTTACACTTGATACATTTCATTTTCTATGGATTTAAAAATATTATATTTAATATCTTCATGTAAAAACTGTTTCCCTCTTTTGTCTCTTTTCTTAAAATAAATATTCTTTGGGAGTTTTACCTCAAAATTAGTAACATTAAGATAACCAAAACATAATATGTTTACAGAAAAATTTCTGTGAAAAGCTAAACTTTATGTATCATGCATTTCCAGTAAATGGTGAACAAGTAATTCATATCATCTCTTCACAAAGGCATCTAAGAAATTGGATTGAAAAACAACTTAATAAATCAATGAGAGCCTCATATAAAAATGAGGGAGGGAATGAAGTTTCTTAAGGTAAGTTTGAACCACAACTACAACAGGCAGCAGACAGCAGTAGTCAGAGATGTAGGCCATTAGGAAGATGTACGTTCCTGAGAGGTAGCCCCTTTTTGCCCTCTGTGTTCTGGATACTTCTGCCAATCTTCCATGTGCATCTGTGGTGAAAGTTCCATTCAACAGTTTCTCTAAGATGGAAAGATGAGAGTTACTATTCAGCGATTACAAAGTTGGAAGCCCTAGTATAACATCCCTTGCTCTGGGCAGGAGGCTGGAGAACCTGGCCATCTAGGTAATTAGCTCTCACAATTATCAAGTTTTAGTGTGGATCTCCTAGCACATTTCTTCTCAGCAGAAGAAAGAGAAGTTCATCTCTGAAAGAATATAATATCTTCTTAGGACTCAAATATTTTTGAAAACATTTATTTAAATACAGAAAGATAGGAAGTAGATGCCAGAATGAAAATGCATGAGCTAGAATAAGTCAAAAAACATTCTGTAGAAGTTGTTCCAGAGGGCTACTGGCTGTGGGAGTTATAGATACACATTGTGATACAGTATGCAAGGTTAAGGAAAAGAAAAAAGTAACCTAAGAAATTAGAGCAAAGAATTAGAAACCATAAAAAAATGATACTACATATTTGAACTAAGAACAAGTTTGACACAGTTGAGCTAGAGAGAAACAGAGACAAGTAAAATATAGACATAAAGAATAGGTAGGAGAGGAGACAATGAGAAGATGTAATATCCTCTAAACCAAAATAATAAAAGAGTATAGCTAAAATGGAGCACAGGAGATTTTTGTATGAGATAATGGATGAGAATTTTCCAGAAGTAATGAAGTAAACAAAGCATAAAAATTTTAAAAAATAGCCAGAGATAAATCTCACATAAGTTACTGAGTGGCTTCTGAGCATTAAGGGCCAGAGGACAGTGGAGCATCTTCAAGATGCTGAAGTGTACAATTTTCAAGTTGAATTCCTCCATTGTAAATAAGTATATTTTAATAACAAAGGTAACATCAAAGCATTTGCATATGAGGAATTAAAGATTCACTGCCAGCAAAAGAACCTGTAAGAAAATAATAAAAACTCTTCTTTAGGAAGAAAAAAAATAATAGGTCCCAAATGGAATCCAAGATATGAAACAAGAAAAGAGGCAGAATATAAATCTGGGAATTAACCTAAATGAGTTCTGGTGATAAAAAGCAATTATAAAAGTATAGTGGGATTTAAGGTTTCTAACATTAATATACTTAAATATTATTTAGGAAGCTAATAAATGTTGTTAAAATGTGCTAAGTGCATGTTTTGTTCAAGAGTGAGGGAAAAATGAGCAGAAAATCACAAACTTCAAGTTTAAAAGGCAGATTTACTATCAGTATGTGAAATAAGGTGTCGATATTTAATAAAAATAATTTAGTTGAAGTTCTGATTAAATCATTAAGTATGAGAAAAACAATACAAATTTGATAATAATCACAATGTAAAGTTCTTTACATAATGTTTGTTTTCACTACATAAGACTGGCCTTAAGTTGTATATTAGTTTATCATATTTAAAAATAGGGTTATATGAGCCTATTGTGAAAGTTTTTTTTTCCAATGTAAGAAAGCCTCAATTTTTTCTATCACCTCAGGTACTGTGGTGCAAACCTGGTAGAGAGATTATAAGCAATACTGATGGAAACATGACTTACTCATTTCTCCATCACACCATGGGATAAAGAAGAAAAAATGAGTCTAAAACAAAATAGCCATTATCTCATAAGGACTTTAGACAGATCTTTGACCTGACTGTTCATATATCAGAAAAACAATGATGAAATTTGAAAACCATTCACAAGAGTCATATTTTCCTGTGTCAAAAGACTAATATTCTATAAATGGAGGAACAAGAAGTTTAACAAAGTAAGTACATGAAGGGAACAAATTATTTCAGCATCAAATGATTTGATTTGAAGATTTTTAAATATTTAATAAAAATAAAACTCATGAAAATGTAAAGAAGCACTGTGAATCCTAAAAGGGAATAAGAGAAGTTTCAAATGATTTTGACTTTTTAAATATATTTTTCTTATTAATTTGCAAGAAGAAACTTACTATACTTTTGCATTAGGATGAGGTTGGGTAGCACAACAACTTCAAAGTGCTGACTATTTTATTTTTGTAAATGTGTAAAACACTTAAAATATCAGAACCAAATGCTGCATATTTTAACAAGTAAAAGGAAAGCTGACAATCAATAATGTATGATATTACACCACATAATAAAAATGTATGATTCAATTTTCTTTAAATACATTTTCATAAACATAAAATAGAATTGCTTTTATCTTTCTGTTAATAAATTTGAATTCATTGGGATATTATTTGATTTGAATGTCAGTGAAATAAAATCAGAGGTGATGAAAATATGTATAAGTCTGGTCCAAACTAGATATTTTAGAACAGTTAGATGTTAGCAGACTATAACCTATGGGACATGAGTGGTTTGTATCTTTTTGTTATTATATTGTAAAAGTCTTACTAGAGTATGAAGCATGTATGTAGCCTCTCTGTACTTTTTAAGTAGATGAAAAAGACTGGGAGTGAAAAATAAGGGCATTCTTACTTGTATAAGGGCATTCATCAGTGGTTCTTAATTTTACATCTTTGAAATAAGTAAAATCTCCAGATTTGGTTCCTGATAGAAGATAAATATGCAATCTGTATCTGAATATTTGCTAATTTTGAAGACAATTTAAGAACAGGTACCTTTAGGCTTAGAATCCATCTAAGGCCTCAAATCTCAGCAATGCCATAAAAATACTTAACACTCAAAGGCTTTGTGGCTACACTTTAAAGTATGTTTTAAATTCACACCTAATTCTAATCTTTTCTGATGTTCTAACTTATTAGCCTTTAGTTTGTGGGTAGTTTTTTCTTTATACTCGACACATATGCTTGCAGAGGAGTGTATTCATGTGGAATCCTATTATATACTATGTGATAGACATATTTGTAAGCACATGCACAAATTCTGTACATAAAAATACATCAAATATGATGGTGAAGCTCCTTATGCAGGAATTTTGACTCTAAACAGAGTGAGTAAACATAATTGCATATGGTGAAATAAACATTAAAAATCCTTCAAATAATCTAGGTGTTTGGCCCTTGGAAGTTTAAAGTCACCAGAAGTTTGTACCACCCTGACTTGGTACAATCTAGGGTACTGGAAATACAAAACATACAAAATGGCAAAAATCTCTACTATCTTGAAGCTTACATTTTCATGTGGTAAGTATACAGGAAAAATGATCAATAAATTTATTTTATAGAGCAATGCATCAATAAAAGTTCTTTTATTTTTTTAAAAGAGAGAGAGAGAGAGAGAGAGAGAGAGAGAATGTTTTTTGTTGGTGGACACAACATAATGCCTTTTTTATTTTTATGTGGTGCTGAGAATAGAACCCGGTTCCTGCCCGTGCTAGGTGAATGCTTACGCTGAGCCACAATCCCAGCCCAAGGTAATTTTGATTCTTGTTTTTCACCTTCCCTTTGAGCATAGAAAAGAGAAACAGAATAAAAGAAATCCTCCCTTCTTTCTCCTCTCTTCCAGTCTTTTTCTCTCTGTTTCCTTTCTTCCCTTACTTCCGTCTAATTGCTATTTTTTAAACCCAGTTTAAATTAATTCCCTTCACTGTTGGAATTATTTGTGCATAGATATGGTAGGTGTGGTGAGTTCTATTTTGTTGTTGTTGTTGTTTATTCATTTGTTTTAGTCCTGGAGATTGAATTGTAGTGACTTGGAAAGTTGAGGCAGGAGGATCATGAGTTTGAGGCTGACATCAGCAACTTAGCTAGGCCCTAAACAACTTAGAGAGACCCTGTCTCAAAATAGAATAAAATGAAAATAAAAATAGGCTGGGAATGTAACTCAGTGAATTCTAGATTACAAAAAAAAAATGCACAAAAATGGTGATATAATCAGCTTGCAAATATTTGAGGCACTGACTAAAATGGGTGACTATACTGAGTCTAGTGTGAGGGAAAAGTCCCTTAGCTGAATGAGAAAGCCAAGCTGATAGTATAGATTTCCTTGAGTAGGTGTCTATTTTCTTTCATTTTTATCAGTGAGCTCCTTTTCATGACAGTCAACAACTGTTTGTCAGAACTTATCCTCTATTTCCTCAGTGTAATTCTGTAGAAGTGTTGGCATCTTCTGCTTTGAAGACTTCCATTCACTGATTTCTGCATAATTGTAATGGGTTTAAGTTTGTTGTTGATTAGTATTTTTCTAGGGACTCCTTTCACTTTTCACAGCATAAAATTATCTTTTCCTCAATACTCACCTTTCGCTTTTCTGTTTTTTGTGTCCTTTTTCCACCATAACTTGTTTTCAGGCACAATTTCAATTTTTACTTCTCTGACATTGACTAATAATATATATTAACAAACTTCAGTGATAAGTGTCTCTCTTCTTCCCTCACTGTCTCTCCTTTGTCTCTCCTTCTCCATCTCTCTCTCTCTTTCTCTCCCTCTACACACACACACACACACACACACACACACACACACATATACATAAATTGTGAAAAAAAGAAAATATAGTGGAAAGTAAATATATTATTTTAAAGATTGTATATATATATATATATATATATATATATATATATATATATGGAGAGGCAGAGAGAGAGAAAGAGAAAGAGAAAGAGAGAGAGAGAGAGTTGGAGAGAGATATAGAGAGATATATATCTTATGTCCCAGCACCATATTTTGAACTACTTGACATCCATTTTACTCCCTGGATATCTCTACTGGCAGGTATCCTGAGTACCTCAAATCCAATTTATCTGAAAATGAACTTATCACTTGCCCTTCTGCAGTTACCACTGCAGATATGTCATGTCCCTATTCTAAAGATGGTTAAGACTAAAACCACCTTCTAGAATTAGTTTTGGAATCATCCTTGATGTCTCCTTCTCCGTATTTTATCAACTTCAATAATTAATTACTGTCAAACGTGAAATCTAGACAATATGTTCTCTTACTTTCATCAACATGAGGGCCACCATAAGTTGTATCCCAGATTGGACACTGCAAAATTCCAGAGTTTCTACTTATATATTCTACCATAGATATGGTACCCATTAAGAATATGCATACTAATATTTATAAAGCATGTGTTTAACCCATTCCTTCCCTCTAATCAAAAAGAAATTTGTGTGAAAGCAAAAAGTGTTCAGAATATGAGGTATGATGATCTTTGAAAAGTATTGATCCATATTTTGCTAGACATGTGACCTCTGAACAAGATATTTAACATCTCTGAGAAATAATTTTTGTCTTCCATAAGAATAATAGAAAGGTAAGGAATTTTTACAGCAGTCAGAAAAAACAACATTTGCTAGAAAAAAATTACTGCTCGGTGGTTGTTACTCAGAATTCTGAGTACCAGGAAGCAGAATGAAGGCCATAGGTGCTTCATAGAATGAAGCCTCCAAGAATGAAGGTGACATAAGAATATGAGAGGATGCCAAGTGTGAATCTTTCCTGAGTCAAAATGTGCTTAGCATCAGAGAGAAGTGGACAGGATAATCCATTGAAATTGCTAAATAAATATAAATGTGTAAGATTAAATGTATAAGACTATCTTTGTCCTTGCTTGTCCTTTACAGGGCAAATTTAAAAGTTAGACTGGGCAAGCAGCTCAGTGGTAGAGAGTACTTGCCCAGCTTATGTCAGGCTCAAGGTTCAAATCCCCAGTAATAGAAAAACAAAATAACAGAATAAACACACTATATATAATACATTATCAATTTAGTCCTGAAGGTTGTTTTTAACCATGTTCTCATACTGTGCCCTGAATTGAACTTCTATAAAGATAGATATTAATGTGAAATTAATAGTGAAAAGAGAATTTGGTGTTAAAGAATGTTGTTCATAAACCATTCGTCTCAACCTGTGACATAAATTAGATAATGAATCTGCATGGAAGCAGTTAACTCAACCAAAGTTTATAAAGGTTAAAATGAAAAGACTATCTTAAATTATGATCTTTCTCTAGTTAATTGAGCCAGCTCTACACATTTTCTTGTGATAATTAAAGTTGGTATTTCTGAAGGTAAACTTGAGATTCAAAATCCCCCACATTTTTCCCCTTCACTTTTCCCCAGCCAAAGTAACTTAAACACTTAAGGCAAATAATGGAATTAAATAAATTATGGAAGAAACAAAATGTAATGGAAATTAAATTAAATATATTATTTTAAAGATTGCATCAGTTTCTACAAATATTTTGTCTTGATTATTGTATATTATTTATGTAAAAAATGACTATCTTGAATGATTCAAATTCATTTTCTTGTTAGAATAAAATAATTCTGAAATTTACTCTTAAAGCATGAAATAAATTAGAGAAAAACTATTAATGAACTTAAATATAGTTCTGAGTTTTTTCAGAACTATATTTAAAATTTGTGTCAAGCCCTGTGTTCAAATTCTCTATACTAGACAGTGAGATTAAAATGATCATTTAACTTTTTAGAAAACATTTGCTTACCATTTTTCTTTTCCTCTCAACAGTAAAATATATTTTAACTAAATGTTGCTTTGGGTTTGAGGAGAAAATTGAAGAATGCCTTAATTTCTCATTATCTACAGCCTTAATAAGTGGTTAATTGTAATTATTTAGCCTGTAGAAAAAGTGAAAGTAGAATTAGAATCTGATTACAAGTCAAATAAACATTTTTTTATTATTGATTGAAGCATTTTTAAGACAGATACTCAATAGAGTTTGCTTAGCAAAATTTTAGTAGTGCCAAGTCACAGTGCTGAATAGTAATTGCAGTCAGTTGCTATGGCAGACTGTTTCTCTTTCTGTGTTAATGTGTAACTATTAATATGCTTTAATATCAGAGGACAGTATTAGTATTGTTTTTCCAATATCAGTATATAATTACATTTGAAAGTTTTGAGAGGTTATTGAATATATTATCTGTCTCTGTGGACTTTCAGTATTATATTGAAATCAATTGATTCTGCATTTTTGAAAATGTTTCTTGATATTTTAATTGGAAGCCATTGAAAATGATAAAAATTATTTTTACAGATCTCTCCAGTATGGTTGATGTCTCTTGATAATTGTTAAATTGTTAAAGGCATAAATCTGGAATCCTATTAGCTTCGACTCCCATTTTGCATTTTAAAGAGCACCTTCTTGTTTGTAATGTGGGGGAGAAATTGAAGACCAAATCTTTTCTCAACAGAATGTCAGAAAATAAATAAAACCCCTATTTCAAAATGTTAAAATGTTAATGGCATGCCATGTCTTGTTTCTCATTTTGAGAAAATGTGATGGTTGTAGAGTTTCATCCTTTTCCTGATAGCTATACTCAGAACCTTGTTATAATCTTTTCTTCACAGAAATTTCTCATTGAAGGAGAAACACCTGAATTTGGCATTCTTTAGCTTCCCTTTCATCAGTGTCTGAATTATCCATACATTTTCTAAATTCTATGCTAACAGACCTCTGCAGTCAAATGGTAAATGTTATTAACCTCTAACAAATTAGATTCCTGATGAATGCATGTTCTTTTTTGCAACAGTGTCAATAAGTCATCTTTAAGCCTCCAGTGGGAATCTGTTAGTGGCTCTCTGAATGGGCCAGTTCATCTATAT
Organism: Callospermophilus lateralis; assembly: GCF_048772815.1. Classification (NCBI taxonomy): domain Eukaryota; kingdom Metazoa; phylum Chordata; class Mammalia; order Rodentia; family Sciuridae; genus Callospermophilus; species Callospermophilus lateralis. Next base: position 4,401,153 of record NW_027515935.1, on the reverse strand, counting down.
GGCCTTTGCTTTTGATGAGTCTGATGCCATTTTTTGATGGTTTATAAAATAATCATAAACATGAATATTTTTATTTTTACTGAACAAGTATTTTTTTTTTAGTTCAAGCTGTGTGGTTGTACTATGTTTAGATCTATGGATTATTAAATAACAAAACAGTTGTGTCTAGAGTTGTGTTTCATTTATTTAGTGTATATGGGTATATGTGGTTTTATAGAAGTAAATGTTACATTTTGTACCTTTCTCAAAATCGGGGCATTGAGTTAATTTAAAGTCAATTTTATAACTTCAATTAATAAGAAGAAACTTTAATATAATTATTAACTTCTATTTTATTTTCAAGCCTTTTCCTACTTTCAGAGAAACATAATCAATTCTTATTCCATCGGGTCAGACATGACTTCTGTAACATGAGGTGAAAGTTTTGTGATTTCCAAACACATATAAATAACCTCTTCCAAAACAGCATTTTCCTTTCCATGGTCTAGCTGAAGGTTGCAAGCAGATTGTTGAGAAGGTATCTCCAAAGTTTGAGATAATAAAAACGACAAGACTTCAGCAATTTCTGAAAATGTATCAAATGCTTCCAAAGCAGCCCCAAATATTTGATTTATCTCTGTGATCTTTGTTCATCAAAAAAATAGATTAAGGAGAGAGAAGCATACAAATTTATTTAATATAAGTTTTATATGACATGAGACTCCTGATAAAGAGATGAAAGCCAAAAGAAACTGGCAAAGTGGTTTATTTTTATGCTTCTGTTTTAGAGAAATGCGATTGGAGAACCAAGAGGGTGTTAGCTAATGACAATAAACCAGAGGCCAATCATTCAGATTCTTTATTGTATCCTTTTGTCTTCAGAGATAAGAATACTGCTTTCCTCCTGGTTTAAGGGTGGCACCCCTAGAATGAAGCATTTGTGACCTGCTTCAGAGGAGAGAGAAGAAGGGAAGTTGAGAAAGACCTTTCTGATTCTGCTATTTTCTCAAATGCCAAGATGCATATTTTGGGGTAACATGTTTTGAGTCCCATCACATTCTTAAGTCTTACACCTCAAGTTTCTCACAATCTCACAGGGTCTTATGTGTTTTTATGATGATGTTTACATTTTGTCCTATGTTTTATTTTGCTAAGCAGGAGGATTGGTCTGTACACCTTATCAATCAGTACTCAGCAGGACTGAGTACTGCTCCAGCTATCAGTGAGCCTTCTTCAAAGTGTCCTCATACCCTCAATATTTTTGATAACTTTAAGCTAAAAAAGCAACAAGTTTTCTAATACTCTAGTCTCCTAACTTGTATTTACATAACATGGCAGATGATAAAGAGAAGAGGGCAGTCCTTTTCAAAATTACAATTTCAGCAAATCCTTAACAGATTTTCTAGGTTCTCTGCTGCTTTCATTGCAGATAATTCTGTCTTTCAAGTAAGGAACAGTGTAGTATTACTGTAAGAAGGTAATATATTAGTTTTAACCATAAAACATAAGGAAAGGAAGAATAGGGTTTCAGAAGAAAGTTGAGTGTGAAAATTACGTTATTATAGAAATGAATTATAGAATGTACACTTTTTAAAGGAAACTTTTTCAAGATGAAGGCACCAGAAAGTGATGAATTAAGGATATATGGGAAGAAAAATAGGGAACCTCCACTCTAGGTATATTCAGGGACTGTGGATCTCTGAAGAAGATCTGGAATGTTTGACTTACAAATAATTTGCATGGCAGAATTCAAAGGATTATTGTTGGCTCAAACTGTTTGCACAACCAAGGAAATCATTCAACAATGCCATGTGTGCACAACAAGAACAAAAGCTGTTAGAAAAGTCAGATTTATCATGAAATGCTATGCTAAGTATAATAATCATTAAAATACATTTGATGAATTATATTTGTTTTGCTGGAGAAGCCATAGAAATTACATGAGCTGGGTGATATGACTGAAAACAGAAACTAATTTATCCAGCAGACCCACATGGGAGCCCAGGCCCAGGTAAGGCCTAGGACTGACCACACTGACCTGACAACCCTCATGAGAGAATTAACACCAATACTCCTCAAATTACTCCATAAAATAGAAAAGGAGAGAGCCCTTCCAAATTCATTCTATGAAGTTAGTATCATCCTGATACCAAAACCAGTCAGAGACACATCAAGGAAAAAAAATTTCAGACCAATATCCCTGATCAACATTAACATAAAAATTCTCAACAAAATTCTGGCAAATCACATACAGAAATATATTTTTAAAAATAGTGCACCATAATCAAGTGGGGGTTCATTTCAGGGATGCAAGTTTGGTTCAAAATACAGAAATCAATAAATTTATTCATCACATCAATAGACTTAAAGATTAAAAATCATATGATTATATGAATTGATGCAGAGAAAGCACTTGCCAAAATACAGCACCATTTCATGTTCAAAACACTAGAAATACTGGGGATAAGAGGATCATAACTCAACATTGTAAATATTATCTATGCTAAACCCAAGGCCAATGTCATTCTAAATGGAGAAAAACTAAAAGCATTCCCTCTAATAACTGGAATAAGACAGGGATACTCTCTTTCACCACTTCTATTCAACATAGTCCTTGAAACTCTAGTCAGAGCAATTAGATTAAAGAAATTAAAAATATACAAGTAGAAAAAAAAGAACTTAAATTATCATTATTTGCTGATGACATGATTCTATACCTAGAAGATCCAAAAGAATTCAGCAAAGTAGCAGGGTATAAAATCAATACCCATAAATAAAATCCATTTCTATACATCAGTTTTGAATCCTCTGAAAGAGAAATTAGGAAAACTACTCCCTTAACATTAGCCTCAAAAATAAATAAATAAGTAAATAAGAAAATAAATAAAATAAAAATTGGGACTCAATTTAACAAAAGAGGTGAAAAATCTCTAGAATAAAAACTACAGAACACTAAAGAAAGAAATTGAAGATGACCTTAGAAGATGGAAAGATTTCCCATGCTCTTGGATAGGCAAAATTAATATTGTCAAAAAGGCCAGACTACCCAAAGCGCTATACAGATTCAATACAATTCCAATTAAAATCCCAAGATCATTCCTTATAGAAACAGAAAAAGCAATTATGAAACTCATTTGGAAAGAGACCAAAGAGTAGCCAAAGCAATCCTTAGTGAGAAGAGTGAATCAGGAGTCATCATAATAGTAGACCTTAAACTATACAAAGCTATGGTAACAAAAATGGCATGGTATTGGCACCAAAATAGACTTGTAGACCAATGGTACAGAATAAAAGATGCAGAGACAAACCCACATAAATGCAGTTATCTCATACTACACAAAGGCACTCAAAGCATACATTGGATAAAAGATAGCCTATTCAACAAATGGTGCTGGGAAAACTGGGAAAGGGGGTCATGGGGGTAGAAAAGATGGTGGAATGAAATGAACATCATTACCCTAGTACATGTGTGACTGCACATATGGTATGAAACTACATCATGTATAACCAGAGAAATAAAATTTGTGCTACAATTGTATACAATGAATCAAAATGCATTCTGTTGTCATAATAATAGAAAATAAAAATGAAAAAAAAAGTCATCTTCATCACACATGATTAGGGACATTTTTTTTCCAAGTCATTTAAAATGATATTGGATACTAATCTTCTAAACTCAATTGAAATGAACTCTTTTAATAATTTAAAAATTTAGACTAAGCTTATTGTACTTTGATTCCTCTTTAAAAACACTCTATAGAGTGGGTTCAATCATCTAATTTTTCTACCTACACCTAATTTCAAAATGTACTGAAGTCAAATTATTTATTTGAGTAAATTGATTTTCCAGAATCATGAATATATCTGGAGTTTTAGTTTGATTGTAATTTTGATGTGTAATTCTTCAACAACTTTTCAATATGAAAGTTAAATGAATATCTGTAAAATTATACACAAACAGATATGATCCTAGACGATTTTATGTAGTAGAAGAATGAATTAAAATATGGGGTGAAAATAAGTGTAAATATTTGATGACTATTTTAATTCTCCAAAACCAAATAATAAATAATAACTTCTAAATGTTAGCATGTCATATGAAAAAGCTAAGAGCCATGGAGGATATTTGCTTAATTTTGCATAAAAAATAAAAATATAATAGAGATCAAGAAGGAAGGATATGGATGGGCTAGCACTACATCAAATCATTTTTTCCCTTTATATATTGACTTAGTTTACTTGAGTGGCTTATTATTATTTTTGTTCAGAGCTTCAAGTGGAAAAGAGCCCTTGAAAAATTCTTCCATGGTTTTGGAGTCTAGAGGTCAAAATAAAGGCATCAACAGGGCCACAAACTCTCTGAAGGCTCTAGAGGAATGATCCTTTTCTTTTCTTAGCTTTTGCCATTTCTCATCTGTTGGAGTCTGCAAACAAGTCAGGATGGCACCTGGCATTTTGCCAGAGAAATGTTAGAGTCTGTAAACAAGTCTGGATGGCGCCTGGCAAAATGCCAGGGGGAGTGGTTTGTGAGGTGGAGCAAGCTAGCCATTAAGTGTGGAGATTTATTATTGGTTGACTGCTGTATCTAGTTTATGCTAATTAAGATAAGCTGTGTGGAATGTATAAATACCTCTGTTGTCTTACAATAAATGGCTCCTACTCCTGCTGTATCAATTTACACAAGTTGTTCGTCCCCCCCAAACTCCACCCAGCGCCGCTATTTTGCCGCAGCTGGACTGCGGCACTCATCAAGTCCTCAGTGTTCCTTCGTTTACAGTGTTGTCACACCAGACTCTGCCCCATATTCACTTGGCCTCTTTCTTCTATGACTCCATATCTCCTGTTCCCTTCAAAGGACACAATGCATTGGATTTAAGATCCACTCTGATCCTGTGAGTTCATTGTAACTGAACTAGTTATATCCTCAAAGTCTCTATTTCCAAATAATATCACATTCTAATATTTCAGTCATATGTATTTTGAGAAGACATTATTAAATGTACTGCAGGTATTATTGTCACTAGTTATATCTACTTATTGATATAAATATATATAGATACATGATTACATATATTTATGTATATATTATTAACCTGTGTTACATTGCCTTCATAATTTTGTTTTATGATGACATACTTTCCTATATTCATAAGATTGGGCTTAGTTGATGTTTTTGCAGTTATGGTCTATGTGAAATCATCCATTCAAAAAGTATTTGCTTTGTGTTTAGTAAGTGCTATAGATTTTGCTAGACTTGTTGGATAAAGCAAAGAAAAAAATGTAAAAGAAGAAAGAAAATGCAATGATAGAGGTGAGCCTCTATATACCCAATAATAATAAATGAAGAATTTTAATTACTATGTTAGATTAATATAAATAAATTCCAAAGAGAGAATATAACATGGTAGAAAAATGACAGCATTGAAACAGTGGGGTCAGTTATGAGAATTGCAAGCATTTCTATATAGAAAGAGATACAAGCAATGTCATGGTGAAAGTGATTCTAGGGAGGAATTCAATCATTATGCTTGTATCCTCATTTCTTAGACAAATTGGTCATAATTCTTTTGACAGTAAAGAGTCTCTGGAAGCTTTTAAGCTGGGTGAGAAAAAGATGTTGGAATTATTTGATTTATGTTTTAAATTTCTTCATTTGCTTCAAACTTACACAAACTCAATTGTCTACAAATTCTCTTTCTAATCTTATGCATAATTGATGTTGCTTCTATATTTTGAAAGAATGTTTTTAAAAGGGATAATGACTTTGACCATCACATCCAGCACACATCTCACCCTGCAAAAGTACCAGTGCCCCTGAGTAAATCTTGAAGATATGGTTGTCATGTGGAGCTTGGAAATTTGAAAAACTTAGTTGAAATTGTATTTGCAGTTTTAAGTATCTTATGTGTACTCTTTGATGAGAGGAATAATTGAATTGTTCTGATTTTTATTCAAGGGAAGTGTCATGTTCCACCAACCACTACCAAATTTGTGGTACGATCAATTTTAAGGTGGAAGAGGAAATACTATTTTTCTAATAACATAGTATCATACTCTGTTGTTCAAAATCTCAGCTACATACACCATACACAAATAACCGTTCTTTGATCACTGTCTTCTAACTGCTGTGCTCTGGCAAACTTCTTTGAAGAACCTGGCCACAGGAAGAGGAGGATCTTTCCTGTTGGCTCTAGATGGAGAGAACATTTAAGGTCAGTCCCCAGGGGATGCTTTCAACAGATACTAAACAGAAAGACTGAAGAGCTGTGAGCCATCAACCAGGTTTATGTAAAGATTTCCCAAACAGAAAAACACAAAAAAGGAAAGCACAGGGCATACCTTTTGTGATGAGCTTCTGAGTGGGTACAGCCTCTAGGCAGTTGATACCAAGAAGCATGACCCCAGAAATCCAGTAATTGTGAGATGATATACACAGGGCTTAACAACCTTTCAAAGAGCATAGAAATTTCTGTAAAAACAAGCTTACTGGCCAGGAATCTGGACATGTACCTTTTCCCCTCTCTCCTGGTTCCAAAGTAATAAATAGTGTTAAGAACCTTCTGAAACCAGCAGGAAATCATAACAACCAACAATAACATTTTCAGCACATAAAAAGTATAGTTGAATGTCACTAAGGTAGAAAGCATTTTGTCTTAGAAGGTAGATGTTTTCTAAGAAAGAATAGTTTTTTACTAAAAGACTATAAATATAGGATATTGAGAGAAATTTTGTCTTATAAAGTAGATGTTTTCTAAGAAAGAATAGTTTTTTACTAAAAGACTATAAATATAGGATATTGAGATATCTTGAAGGGATTCACAGTAGGATAAACAGTCTTTTAAAGCCTGAATCATTTGCAGGAGTCAGAGCATGACTGGATGAATGTACACAGGAGGAGACAGGGTTTTAGAGGAATGTTAAAGACCAAGTTCATCATAGTTTTCACAGAATCAGTCTTAGCACAGTATGTTTCTCATTCTCTACCTTATCTTTGCTCTGATACAATAAGCATTTACATGCATTTATACACTAGGATCCAGAACTGAAACTATTTTATGAGGATTGATGTAATATAATGGGCAGATTACTATCAAACTGTGATAATCTGTGATTTTTGGTTCTGACATAGAACACAGTGTTTTCTAAAATATGAAAACACAGTGTTTTCTAAAATATGAAATGTGAATAAGGAAGGGTTTGTGTACTGGCATTAGACAAATAGTATTCATCTAACATTATCTATGTTAAATACTGAAAGAAACACAGTCAGTATGTATTTTAGCATTGGAGCTGAAAGGTCACCCTCAATTTTTCATTTGGTAAAGGCATTTCTTAAGCTTTTTGTGTAACAGTCAATGGCATATATAAGCTTAAAATCTAATTCATATTCTGGTAGAAATAATGAAACAAATAAAGTACATCATTGGAAAAAGTCTGAGTTCAGTTCACAGAAATTCTCTTGGTTTACTTATAAAGGCTGGCCTCATTTGTTACTGCACATAGGTATTCACCATTCTTCTCATAATTGTCCTTAAAATCCACTACTAGAGTGTTGTGCCAGAACTTGCTATAAATAAATAAACAAACAAATAAATAAATTGGTCCAGCAACTTCAGGGATATATTAAAAGAACACAAGAGCCAACACAGAAATCTCAAAGCTGGAAGAATTTGTGTAACAAAATAAATAATGTGGGGCTGGGGATGTGGCTCAAGTGGTTGTGCGCTCACCTGGCATGCATGCGGCCCGGGTTCGATTCTCAGTACCATGTACAAACAAAGATGTTGTGTCCGCCAATAACTAAAAAATAAATATTAAAAAATTCTCTCTCTCTCTCCTCTCTCTCGCTCTTTAAAAAAAAACAAAATAAATAATGCAATTATTTATTTGAGTATCAAAATAAATAATGAGATTATAAACCAATGTATGAAATAAATATATGTGAGACTGTACTGATATGAACAAATGAATGGATAATTAAATTGTGTACAGTAGAGAAAAATTTCATGTGGAAGCAAATCAAATAATTTATATAAACACTCCTTCTACCCTTAAGGAGATGGAACATAACTTCCTACTTCTTAAGTATAGGATTCCCAAAGTAACCTCTGAAGATCATGGTATATAACGGCAGAAATAAAACAGTTTTACAGTGAAGTTTAACCTCAGTCGGGTGCTCAAGATTGACATCAACAGTGTTGTTATGTGATATAATGTTCTAAAATAACAATTTATCTCTGATGTTCATCCTCAAAACACATAACTGCCATCTAATCATGAAAAAAAATACAACAGAAAAATCTTACTTGAGAGTTGCCTACAAAATATCTTACCATTTCTTTTCAAATCTGCCAGGATAGGGGGAGGTGTAGCACACTTATGATCTCCTAATGAGGCAGGAGAATTGCAAGTTCAAGAACATTCTTGTCAAATTTGTGAGACCCTCAGAAATTTAGTGAGAACTTATCTCAAAACAATAAATAAATAAATAAATAAATAAATAAATAAATAAATAAATAAATAAATAAATAAATAGATAAATGAAATGGGTTGGGGTTGTGGCTCAGTGGCAGAGCACTCCTGAATATAATCTTCAGTACAACCAAACAAAAAAGAAGAAGAAGAAAAATAAAGAAAGAAAGAAAAAAAAAGAAAAGAAGGAAAGAAATACACACTAATGTCTTTTAAAACAATACCCTAAGAAACTGTCTCAGCCAAGAGTATCATAGAAGACAAAATGACTAAATGTACTGTGGTGTTTTGAATCTGGAATAGAAAAAGAAAATTAGAAAAATCTTAGAAAATCTAAATAAAGCATGGACCCCAGTTAATAATAACATACCAATATTAGATCATTATTTAGAATAAGCTAACCACACCAATGTTAGGATGTTAGTCGTAGAAACTGGGTAGAGGGTAAGTGGGAACTCTCTGTACTATATTTATGATTTTTGTGTAAAACAAGAATTAATTTAAAATAAAAAGTTTATTCAAAAAATTGACATAATTATTCTGAGATAATAATTCTTTGGTAAAGCAGATTGTATAGATAGTTCTAGTCCTGAGAATGTGATATAGGCCTTGCTTATTTGAGCTTTGTCTCTTACACAAACACAAGGATTGTCTACAGACATAGACATCCAAATTATTTCAATCAGAGTAAATCCTGAAGTGTTTCTGGAGGGATTAAGTATGCTTTGTTGTATTTAGTTTTCTTTGCTACCAGATGTTGATCTTTTTGCACATAGGTGTAGAGCTCTTTTTGCATATAGCTCTTGTGAACTGAACTCAAGGGTAATCTACCGCTGAGCTACATCTGCATTCCTTTTTATTTTCTATTTTGAGATAGCCTCTATGTTGCCCAAGCTAGCCATGAATTTGTGACTCTTTTGCCTTGGCTTCCTGAGTTGGTGGAACTACAAGCATGTAACACAACACATGGCTTTGTGAGACCAATTCATCTGTACATTGTTAAGTCATTTTTTATTCACTCCAAAATAGCACTGTTTATTAAAGAATATGCAAAATTTGATGCACATTTTGTCTAGTAACAAAAACCCTTAAGAACTTTAGTAAGAAACATGGAAAACTGTCCAGATAATAAAATTCTCCATGTGTAAAGAAGTCTTCTTCCTGAATAAGGAAACTCCAAAATTTTTTGAAGCAATGGAAAATAATAAACATATAACACTTTTGGTATTTCATTCTAGTGTTAAGTAATTTTTAAAGCATTTCTGACTCTGAGTCTTGTTTTCCATTTGTCTAAGCTAATAACGTCCTCCTTTTGCTTTAGCCAGTTGGAGTTGCAACCCTTGCAACTTATCACTATGATTGCAATGTATGCAATGCAACTGAGATAAAGCAGTAAATTGTCAGGGCCCCATAGATCTTCTAACAGGGTTTCATTTGGAGCATACCCTTTACTCATGTATTAAACAGATGAGGGTTTGTCTGATGTACTCAATATTTCATAAAACAAAGATGTTCATTTGTTGTAGAGAGGTGTCCTCTGATAATAAATAGACTGCAAAAATATATGTATTAATTCATCACTATTATTTCTAAGGAATGTTTAAGGAGCATCTATAATACGGCAGTACTTTTCAAGCTGTGAGCAGTCAGCAGTAATAAACAAAACAGACAATGTCTCTTGTTTCATTCTAAGCAAAATCAAACAAAAACAAACCCACCAAGGATCAAGAACAATGACTATAATTTTTTGAGTAGTAAGTATTATGGAACACAGACAATGGGGACAGAGGCCTGAAGGAGAAGGATTCAGGGTAGGATGTTGCACCTATAGCTAGAAAAGGAGTATTGCCATCAGATGGAAGTATGCAAGGCCTTGAGTGGAATATGATGATGTGACAGTTTTATGTGTCAATTTGGTTGGTTCTCATGCCCAGACAATTTGTTCAAACATTATTCTGGATATTTCTGTGAAGGTATTTTTCTGGATAAGAATAACATTCAAGTTTGTTGACGTTGAATAAAAGAGATGACCCAACATAATGCAGGCAGGCTTCATCCAAAGAGCCTGAATGGTATAAAGGCTGATATTCCACCAAGCAAGAAAGAATGATGCTGTCTCATCTCCTTCTGACACAGCATTGTAATGTTTCCCTGGATTTCAGTTTGTAGGCCTAGCCTGCAGATTTTAAATTTGTATTTTCACAATCATGTAAACTGATTCCTTCAAATATTTTTTTCTTTCTCTCTATCCCTACCCTTTACTCTCTATGCTCATCTTGTGGACACTCTTGAACTAATACAGTATGTGTTTTGTTGAACTCAGAAATAGCAATGAAGCCAGAATGCACTGGACCAAAGTGAGTGAGGGGAGAGAGTGACTTACAGTCAGGAAGTTTTTATATATAGGGTAAGGGTGGTTCATCTAGCAAGTTAACAATCACTGAAATCCACTTACAGTTCCCATCATCCTAATTTCTTCCTTTGGTGTAGTCTTCATGTGTTGACATTGTTTGTGAAAAAGTGCAGATGTTACTTCTACATTTTAAATTTCATCAGTTATGTATGGCTCTGAAAATGATAACACCGCAGGCTAACATGTAAAACAAAATTATTAAATTAAATTTGTTTTAAAATAATATGTGATAAAAGTAAAGGAAAACAAAGGTGATTGATTACTTACATAGGATTATATAATATACAAAATGAATAAAAATTTGCTCCTCTCCCCAAAAGTTTTAATAAATTTTCATCTTCTCTGTTGCTTCTCTGGCCTTGGGAAGATATAGTCTCTAAGAAATTAAAATGCAAAATATTCTTAAACTAGCTACTTACCCATAATTAAAATTTTAGAGATGAGTCTCCAAAATTTTGATTTTTTGTGAATGACCCAATAGTCTAGAATTTTGGGTTCATTTAAATTGAAATATACAGCATAGTTTTTAAAAGAAAGCTTTATGCAGAATGCTAACCACACAAATGATAACATAGTAATTCGAATCTGTCTAATTTATAATTATTTGTGACAAATTCTATCTCTGCTCCTAATAGCTATACTTTATTATTTTCATTTTGGATGTCAGCTATAAAGTTAATGACATTTTATTAGTTTGAAAAAGAATTTCTTATTGTGTCTATTGTACTAGATATCACTTTTCTAATTTCAAAGCTCCCTTTCTGTTCCAGAGGAATTTTAACACGGGAAATAAAATCTTTGATATGATTAGTAGACAGATCTAGGCCATCCTATAAGATAGGATTAGAGAGAAATGAAATAGCTTTTAAGAAACATGTCTCTATTTACTTATACATTCAAATTAATGTTTTCTTCTAAGTGGTCACTTTGGGAAAGGTCATTTATTTATTCTAATGACACTATTGTTGCTCAAAATATTTTTAAAGCTTTTTTTTTGTTTTGATTTGTTTTCATTTGGCTTTAGAACGTAATTATGAGTCACCTAATAGAATTATTTTGCTTAGTGTATTACTTATTTCAGAATCATTTATATACACTTAATCTGATGCAGGCATTGTCCTGAGAAGGTTTTAAATGTCAATCTTCATAACAAATTTTGAGGCAGGTGCTGTGACTGTCCTAATTCTGTTGACAGGAAACCAAGGCATGCCCATGGTTTCTTCATCACCTATGAAGTGATGCAGCTGAACTATACTTATAAAGCCTGCCTCATGGAACCTGCTTAATAATTGTGCATTTTGCCACTTACATCACCTTTTGTCTCAAAATTATTTGACACATTTTTCACATAGTATAAAATATCTCTGAATTTGTTTGTGTTTTTAATATGTAAAGGGGCTTCTTCAAATGTCCTTCATTGAGAGATTAAGAATCTTGAAGCAAAACAAGAACTGGAATCATGATCCTTCCAACCATCTATGTACTTACCAAGGAAGAAAAATTGAAAAATCACTGCTAGGAAACAATTATCCTGCTTACTCTTTGTTGATCAGAACTGCTTATGGATACAGCATCCTGTCTTTTAACTTCTGGGGAATAGAGGTTTTATTAAGGCAAATATAGCATCAATTCTTTTAGCCACCCAATTCTCAGTGATAATTATTAAGTTTAAAATGTACACTGTCAGCATTATGTTGAATTTCACTAAGTGGACAGGACCATTACTCAGTTGATTTTGATGAACCTCTGCTAATGGGTTGATTTTTATGAGTTGTAAATCAGCCTCAATGTCTGTTTTTTCCTCATTCAATCCATCTTTAGTCAGACTATAAAAGCATAGTAGCTGAGAATTTTTGTTCATTTGTATCTAGATTCTGAGAAAAAAGAATAAATTATTGAACACACATACACACACACATACACACATGCACACACACACACACACACACACACACATTTTGATCTTCCATTCTTGTACTTCATTACATAGGGAGAGTGCAAGATCTTACCCCCACCCCGCAAAAAAAAAAAAAAAAAATTGAATGACTCCAAATTTCCTCATCTTTTGTGAATCATTAATAGGCCTAATTGAAAATGTAGTCTCTCTTATGGTGGATGACAGCTGAATAATAAATCTCAGTTTCTAAACCCCTTATATCCAAGGAAGAAAAAGGTGTTGGCCTAATGGAGTTGAGTTATTCTCATTGATGATCTTCCTAAGCATTTGCTTACTAATATTAATTAGGAAAGAAATATTTTTTAAAAAAAGCATACATATGTATATCTTCACCATTAAATGCAACTTCCATCAGGGTAATAATTGCATTTATTTTATTCACAATTATACATAGTGATTAACATAATGTGGGTACCTAATAGTAGGTGCTCAGAAATGTTAATTCAATGAATAAAATTCTTTTGTCATGTCTAATTACTATCATTTTCTAGGTGACTAATTTCTATCCCAGAATATTTTCATAATAATATCTTAGGAATAGACTTGAATGACCTTGGAGTTAGAGAATAAGTGATTTGGAATGCCATGATAAATCCCAATAACTTGTACACTTATGAAATTTTAATCTATCCAAGCTATGTAATGTGTATTCTTTTGTTATTTGTGGAACATCTAGAAGAACAGTAAAATAGGTTTTGTTGCTTCTGCTTTTACTGATGATGAAATAGGTTCAGGCAATTTAAGATTCTGGCTCAAGGGTCATGCACTGAAGTCAAAAATCTAAGCAAGGAATTGAACTCCTTCCCAGAGTTCAGAAGGGTGTGAATCTGCCCAAACAACATAAATTATTTAATGACCTAGATTCATCTTTCTGCATCCAAATGAAGCTGCCATATTTGCATCTTTGTGATTGCAGAGAGGAGAGAAAATTCATGGCAGCTGGCAAGAAGGGCAAGCAGATTAATCAGCTTATAAAAAGTTTACAAACTCAAAAATTTCAGGATTCCCTTGAAACTTCAGAAGTACCCCATTTTCAGTTTTGCTTCTGCTCATTCTACATGGATTTTCTTACAGAAGTTAAATTGCATGGTCAGTACAGTTTTATTTGTAAGTTGTATGTTTCGAGTTGTGAAACATTCAGAGTTTCCACACACATATAAAAACTGATTATTCAAATCAAAGTATTTTTGAAATGACTAGTTTTAATTTATTATTTAGCTTCCCTATACCTATTGTGCATTAAGTAATATGCTCCTCACAACAGGCTCTTACTTTCATTAACCTTTGTATGGAGGCAGTGATCTCATTCATAAATTCTATTTCCAAATTATGTGTATAAGCCACACACTGATTCTTTCCCACCTCAATAGGAAGAAACAATGTGCAGCTGTAGATTTACTTTTTAGGTGTGATTTTTTTTGGGGGGTAGGGGAAAGCAAAGAAGAAAAAGAGGGACAATTTCACTGATATGGTTATTAATTTTCCTTTTCAAATCATTGTTCTCTGCTTCCTCTTTCTTGTTGCTTCTCTATTCCAAAGAAAATAACATTTTAGAAGAAAATCTCTCAGTAAATGAGTGATACACAATGACATGGTGGTCAAGTAAAATAAAACCTTCCTTTCTTCCTCTTCCTCTTCCTTTCTCTTTCATTTTCCTTCCCTCCTTCCTCTCCGTCTTCCTCCCTCTCCCCACCCCTCTCTTTTTTCATTCTTTCTCCAAGTAATAGGTTGAATAACCTGATAAAGACAGTGGTGATGTCAGTTCCTCCATCATTATTTCACTTCAGGATAAATCTTTTTTCTCTTCAACTTTCTGCTTTGATAGACAAAATAGAAAATTTATGACCTTTTTTGCACTTTATTTAACAAAAAGCAAAACATCAGCAAACTATAGGTTCTCCTTTTGCATACATTCACAAAAACAATGCCCTATAGCCATGAAATTCTTATCATTACTATCTCCCCTGTTTAAATGTCCTAGGACTTTTATAATGTTGCTGGGATTAGGGAGAGAAGAGTCTGTAAATTCAATGAGGCAGGGATACAGCAAGTGGTCTTGTTTTGGACCTCTATCCCTTCTCATAAAGCCAGTTCCTCCTGTAAATTTAGCATATCCACAAAATCTGAAACCTTGGAGTAGGTTAAAACAATCTCAGGGCTATTAATTATTTCATCATCAAGTCATCCATTGCTTCTGAGACTTTTTACACAGCAGGTCCAGTAACAAGGCTTTTCATTGACTACACTGAGGACCATTCTTGATTTAGACTACATTTCTAATAATCTTGTGTGTCAGCATACAGTTGGGTTATTCATTAACTGTATAGGTTAATAATTAAGTTCTACTGTAAAAATTATTTTATTCTTCTGTTATCTATCCTCATAGTTCTTTTCTTGTTACTGTTCTTAATAGAAGAGCAACACTACTGGCTTTCAGACCCCTCTGCAAACAATTGCCCAGTGAATTCCTAAATGTTATTCCTCTGTGGATACATGCTTATCTTAGTTATTTTTTTTACAGTTTTAACCTTTCTGATTTCCAGGTCAAGGTCATTATGACTGGGATATTCTATTTCCAACCAAGTCCTAGTTAAAACAATATACAAAATATGGAAACTCTGTTTGCATATTTTTTCATTATACTAATGTGGAATAATTCTATCTCTGGTGCAAGCATCAGCTATGAGTCATTCTGAAATTGTTTGGAAACAGGTCACATGTGTTTGACTAAGTAGACACTTAATTTAGGTGATATACAAACTTCACATTCTTCCATCAAGCTTTTTAAAAACCATTACAAAAGATATTACAGTCATATCTGAATTCTGTCACTTAACCACAAAAGAGCTCTAGCTTAATAAATCATGAAGAGAATCAATGAGGCTTGCCTTGAATGCCTGAAAGAAAGCTGCAATCATTCATATGAAGTAACACTGGATGATTGCTAAGTTATCTGAAGTAGTTGAGACTGCAGAAAAATCATAAATGCTTTGTACAACAATTATCCCTATCCAATATATGAATGGAGATGTTTTGAAAGTATTTCCAATAAATCCACAGATGCCTTGACTGTAACTGAAGTGAACTGTTTTTTCAAAACTCTATTGAAACTCTCAGTTGCAAAGGTTGCTGTCTGAATGGAATAGGAATGTTCTTTTGTCAGGATGATAAATATTTTTGTGTAATTGTAGATCTTTTGATCAAATGCTTCTACTCAAGAGGAAAAACAACAAAGAGAATTCTATTAGCATGTAGGATAATGTAATGCACACAGAATATGACAGAATCACACAACTTATTTAATAATATAAACTACAAGTGATAGGACAGCTTTTTAGATGCTTCATGAGTTAATGTCTCTCCTTCATATTCAAGAAAATATGCTTCTAGAGTTTTTTATATGTGCCAAGTATTGGACTAGCTCAAGGAGAGAAATAAAGAATAATAAAATTGTTCACTATCCTAAAGTACCCCTATATTAACAAAAAAACATGAGGAGTAAGAAAGACTGCATTCATGTGTACATTCAGAGACCAGGTATTTTCAGATATAGACATACATGAGATCAGCAGTAACATTGAGATTGTGTCTTAGTTTGTAAACAAACTATTAAAATTATATTTAATCTACAGAAAGTGCAATCTTTGAAGAGTTTTCATTTCATTTGAGATTATATATATATATATATTCCAAAATCAAGGGGGTGGAAGCTGCCCAAGAGGCAAAATTAGATCTTAATTAAAGCACAGCAAGAGGACATAGAAGGTCTTAATTAACTTGCTGGTGACTGAAAGAACCTGAGATAATTACACATCCCATATGAGAAATTATTATTCATGTTGTATGGTCTGTGCTAATGAACGTTGAACATATGCAAATTAATGACATGTTTAGAGAAAAAAGTTAGGAGAAGGGAGTTAGCTATTAGGTGGAAATGATAGACAGTGCATTGGTTGTAATTAAGTCATGGATAAATAAGCCAGTAACAATTGTAATTATTGATATATTTACAAGGGCAAATTTGATTTGCATTTTGCATCTGCTGTCAAAGGAAGGGGATGATATGTGAAAACATAGCTACTAGAGTACATCATTGAGAGTCAGTTTGTACTTCCAATCTGCTCCTAAAAGTAACTTATTTTTCAATGTGTTTCAAATCGTGAGAATTTTTGGCCTTAGCTTACTGGCTTATATATGGAGTGTAGGAGCGCACCTGCATCTGCTCCCAATGGTGACTCTGCTTCATTTACATAGTTCTCTCTGAATCATTTTCACATCTTTCTTTGCACACCCTGGGTAGGGATCCAAAGGCTGAGTATTCTCTGAAGTCAATTGAAATCTGGCATTAGGTTAGCTTGATATGGGTGTTGCAAAAAATCAGTTCTTTTTCTCATGACTAAGGACCAAGGAAAACAGATGGTAGGGTGAGGAATGCGGAGGTTGTCAAATAAAGTTCTTGCCAACAAGATTTGGTGCTAACATAATGTATTCAGTCAATTGGAGCATCTTGATGACACCAAAAATAGAAAAGAAAGATGTTTCTTGTTGACTTCCTAATTTATGTAATGACTGAAAGAAAACTGACTTAACTTGGTTTGAGCGATATTTGCTTATTATAGAAAAGAGAACTCCATTTTCAAACAATGTAAGTTTCCCAGCTTATGAATGTCGTATAAGTAACTATTTTTTACTTTTAAAACCAAAGCACTTACCAATCATTTAAAAATTATATTGATTCTATAATCAAATTATGGACATTAAATTTAGGTATGGATAGAGAGCTCATGTGTAAAATAATTGAATTTTTAAAAATTTTAATTGCTTTATTTAAAATAAATGACAGCGGAATACATTACAATCTTATTATATATAGAGAGTACAATTTGTTCACATCTCTCGTTGTGTATAAAGTATGTTCACACCAGTTCATATCTTCATACATGTACTTTGGATAATATGTCCATCACATTCCACCATCCTTGCTAAGCCCCTGCCCCCTGCTTTCCCCTCCCACCCCTCTGCCCTATCTAGAGTTCATCTATTCTTCCCATGCTCCCCCTCCCTACCCCACTACAAGTCAGCTTCCTTATATCAGATAAAAGATTGGGCATTTATTTTGGGGGGAGTGATTCACTTCACTTAGCATTATCTTCTCCAATGTCATCTATTTACCTCCAAATACCATGATTTTATTCTCTTTTAATGCTAAGTAATATTCCATTGTGTATATAGGACACATTTTTTTTTATCCATTCATCTACTGAAGGGCATCTAGATTGGATCCACAATAGTTTAGCTATTGTGAATTGTGCTGCTATTAACATTGATGTGGCTGTGTCCCTGTAGTATGCTGTTTTTAAGTCCTTTGGGTATAGACCAAGGAGAGGGATAGCTGGGTCAAATAGTTCCATTCCAAGTTTTCCAAGGAATCTTCATACTGCTTTCCATATAGGCTGCATCAGTTTTCAGTCCCACCAGCAATGTATAAGGGTGCCTATTCCCCAACATCCTAGCCAATACTTATTATTGTTTGTCTTCATAATAGCTGCCATTCTGAATGGAGTGAGATGATATCTTAGAGTAGTTTTGATTTGCATTTCTCTAATTGCTAGAGATGATGAACATTTTTTCATATATTTGTTGATTGATTGTATGTCCTCTTCTGAGAAGTATCTCTTCAGGTCCTTGGCCCATTTGTTGATTGGGTTATTTGGTTTTTTGTGTGTTTAGCTTTTTAAGTTCTTTATATACCCTAGATATTAGTGCTTTATCTAATATGTGAGAGGTAAAAATTTTCTTTCAAGATGTAGGCTCTCTATTCATCTCATAGATTGTTTCTTTTGCTGAAAGAAACCTTTTAGTTTGAATCCATCCCATTTATTGATTCTCAGTTCTAATTCTTGTGTTATAGGAGTCTTATTAAGAAAGCCGGGGCCTAATCCAACATGATGAATATTAGGGCCTACTTTTTCTTCTATTAGATGCAGAGTCTCTGCTCCTGTTGGTACAAAGGCCTATCCACAGGTGTGGCTGTATGCTGGACCGGTAGTCAATGATAGGTAAGATCCAATTGCAATGGTACTAACCTAAAAGAGGAGGCTGACGCCTTGAGGTCAGCTCATCCAATGACAGATAAGAACCATATGTAGTATTGGACAACCTAAGGCAGGCACGGTCCCTAAGCCACATGCTTGTTGTTTAAACAGAGAGGGGAAGACATTGAGAGCCACAGCCAAAGGGGCCCCAGCAAACTTCCAGCTGATTGGCTCACCATGGCCCCAGCAAACTTCCAGCTGCCAGCTGATTGGCTCCTCTGCGGTGATGCTCATCGGGCTGTTTCCCTGCCCTTTCAGACCACGGAGCTGTTCATTGTGGGACTCTTTTAGCTCTGCCCACGTGACCCAGCCAATCAGCTTCAAGAGCAAGAGGAGTGGGGGGGGGGGGTTGAGAGGCTTGTGGGAAGCCGGTGGTGGTGGCAGTTGGGCTTTGAGGGAATTCCTGAAGAACTCGTGTGGTGCTGTGTGTGTGTGTTCAAAAAATAAATTTGTTTCTGCTTGATAAGTGGCTTGTGAATTGTGCCCAGCCAGACTGCGGCATTTCTGGTTCAATTTATAGGTCCTTAATCCACTTTGAGTTGAGTTTTGTTCATGGTGAGAGATTGGGTTTAATTTCATTTTGTTGCGTATGGATTTCCAGTTTTCCCAGCACCATTGGTTGTACAGGCTATCTTACATAACTCAGTTGATAGAGTGCTTACCTTGCATACACAAGGCCTTGAGTTCAATCCCCAGCACCACAAATAAATAAATATAAATAAAAATTTAAAAATTTGAATTTTTATGTGACAGGAATAATGACCAATTTTCAGATCAGAAAATAACTCTATATGTGATTGGAGATTGTAATACAATATGTATCAAAACAATTATGTTTACAGAGTTGGCAATCAGTAGTACCATTTATGGTGTCAAAACAAATTTTAATGGCACTCACCCACCATATGCCTCTCTATATTTTGGTTTCTTCACTTCTATTCACCTACATCCCAAGATTGTCCTTTCTCTCAGGCAATGTTTCTATAGTCTCTTTATGTTTGTCCTTATTCCCCTGGTTGTGAACTGTGGTGATATTTTTCTTTTTACTCTTCAATTGTTTTTTACCTATACCATCAAAGATATACTCACAAAAATTTTTAGTTGTGTAGTTAATGCCTCATTTCTGGTCCTAAAATATTTAGTGTCTCAACATTTGGGCCTGAAGATATTCTACAATAAGAATTAGTTTTACATTATAAAAATTCTTATGTACAATTAGAAGAAGAATGGAAAACAAAAAATTTTTCCCAGAATGAGATATGCTCTAGGATATCTTCAGGAACAGGAAGACAAGAAGTATAAGGAAGCAGAAAAGCAAATTTTCTTGCTCCCATCAGTTTTTTGCAGTTATAAAAATAGGTGCCATTTGATTGATGTAGAGATACCATAGCATTTTTGGAGAAAAAAATGAAGGAATACAATCCTGGATTCCAAAGTAGATAAGGCCTGAAATAAACTCATTTTCTTTTCTTACCGACTGTGTTGTTATAGGCAATCACAGTTACTGTGAATGTTTCCTCTTTTCCACAATGAGAACAATGACATTATTCTCTAAGCTTGTTCAGTAGCTGGAAGTAATGTGTATTAAGAATTCATCATAGGATTGAGACTATTCTTCTCTTTCTACTTATATTTTTCCATACATGGGTATTGATCAGAACAGGTAAGATAAATGAGAGTCATGTAACAACATCTGAAGGCCATCTTATACTATTTTTTTCATATTTTTTGTCATCTTAACAAAATAACATCCATTAAGTTCATACTTAGTTATGAATTTAACTTTGTAAAGTTTGTTATTTTTTTTTCTCCCACACAAGAGATTTATTGTCGTAACAGAAGGCATACCAACAAGGATGTCCCTCTGAGGAGAGCAGCCTGATGTTTTTTAATTTAAACTTTTTGAGTATGACTGAAATTATGAGTATTTACTTTCTTAAAATAGAAACAGTTTCTGAATATTGCTCCACTAAACCCATATGTACCTGGAGGCTTCGTTTCTGCAATTATAATAACATAATTATAATACTTTCATTCTTGCATAGTGATTCACAGTATTCCAACAGCATTATAGAAATATAATGTGATTAGAAGATATTTTATTTAGTTTCAAAGACAAAATGTTGGAGAAAAATGCAAATTTTTCCAGGCCAAATGTTTTTCAGTAGAGAATTTGAGACCCCAAATTTCCATTTTTCTTTTTCTTTTTTAGTGCAGTATTTTGTTGTTCATTGGATTTCATAATTTTTTGTATTGTTTTTATAGATATAAATTCCTTTGGATGAATTAATTGGTAAATAAAACTTGTGCATTCATTTCTATATTTTAGCCAAATATTCTTAGATTGAAATACATTCCTTCAAAGTAAAATTTAGAAGAAAACAAGCCTCCATCTATGCTTCAAACAACTTCATGTGTGATTTCTGCACATGAAAACATTTGTTTAAAAATCAATAGAATGCATAGAGTAATTAGGAAACACTCTTCTTAGCTCTTATTTGAATTAGAATTATTTTTCACCTGAGAGAATTTGTCTTATTTTAGAAGGTCACTGTATTAGTCATTTTTTCCTTGCTATAACAAAATGTCTGACATAAGCTAATTTTGAAGAAAATAGTTTATTTAGTTCACAGTTTTGAAAGTCTAAACTCCAAGTGGTAGAGCTAAGACTTAGTGAGGGTCCCTTGGCCACATCAACTTATGTATGGTATGGCTAGCAATGGTGGAGACGTGGGCAGGAGCAAGGTCGATTCTTAAGCAAGGAAGCCAAAATAGCTGTCTGAGGTTAAATGCAGCTGTTGTAATCATCCTCTGAGGGAACTACTAGTGAGTTGTAGGAGAAGGACCTCAAGCTCCCAGTGACTTAAGAACCTTCCACTTGGTTTTGCTCTTTACAGGTTTCAATGACACTTCCCAGTATCACTACCCTGAGGACCAAGTTTCTAATCACAATGGACCCTTGAAGGACACTTGAACCACAGCCAGAAAAAAAATGGTTTTTATAAGTTCATTTTTTTTCTCACTAATGTTTATCATTATACTACTATTTGAGACCAGCAAATTTTGTTTGAATATTATGTTTTATAAATTGCTCTTAACTTAATCTCAATTATTTTCATTCAATTTCAGACATTATTTTCTGTTTTCATAAGGCAATTGAAAAATTCACTGTTGGTTTTATTTGCTATGTGTAACATTTTTTCAAAGTTGACTTGTACAATATATTTCTCACTGAGGGCAAACATTCTGACACCAACTCATGCATCATGGGAAAGGATTATAAGGGCTTCCAAAATCCCTTAAAAACATAGGAACTTTCCTAATATTACTAAAATACTCATTTAATGTTTCCTTGAAGATGTCTGTAGTTATCATTACTTCAAAGAAAGATAATTTATTCCTTTCTGGAGATGAAAGAACACCCTATTTCCATAACCATTAGGGAGTAGTTTCTTATATTAATGTAAAATCATCTTCCTATAATTCTAAATCAGTGTCTCCTGTGTCTACATTTGGAACTATATAGATTAAGTTTTAGTCTATTTGTATATGTCATACACCCGAATATTAAACATTAAATAGCCTGATTTCAAAATTCTTCCTAAAACATAACAAGCAGAACTGAATACAGTGCTACATATGTTGCTAAGCTGTGCAATGAATAATGGAATGACTCTTCCTTTTCTATGAATCAAAAATATGTTGTAGTGCTGAGATCATTGTTCCTCTGCCACACCATTTTGCTGGTCAAAATTGAGTAATCAACAACTATTTTACTACTCGATGTATTGTGAATAGGTACTATGTTAAGCAATTTGATTCATTTACACAACAACCTTCTTATTTGGTTTATTTTATCCATGTGAGACAGAAAAGGAAAGCAAACTTTGACCAAGTTTACATAACTGTGAAGGAGACTGGATTCTTGAAATCTTGGACTCTCTTATTTCAAAGCTCACATTTTCACTCATTGGATGATATTGCATTTGTTAACTAAAATGCTGGGACAGCTCTGTGGTGTGCCCCA
This sequence comes from Callospermophilus lateralis, assembly GCF_048772815.1. NCBI lineage: Eukaryota > Metazoa > Chordata > Mammalia > Rodentia > Sciuridae > Callospermophilus > Callospermophilus lateralis. Next base: position 4,378,210 of record NW_027515935.1, on the reverse strand, counting down.
GGTTCTGCAACCACTGGTGAGATGACCCTTTGGCTTTAGGAAAGTTGACTGCCACCTGAACATCAAGCCTGATTTTCCATTCTCCTAATAATTAAAATGCATGACCAACTTTGCATCTCTTTTTTTAGGGTAGATTTTAATTTCCTTTTCTTTTCATAAATATGCAGCCAGAATTAGACTTTGTGGTTTATAACTAAGATTGATACACTTACCTAAATGATATTATGACACTATCAAGTTGTTGCTGTGATCAGGATGCATTACCTTACGTTAGTTTCCTTATCTTCTCATTTAGTATATGAGAGTTAGTTGACTTATTCTGTAGAAATTACATTTTTTAAGTGCTTACCAACTCTATCTAAAAAATTAATTATCTGTAATTTTTGTGGATTATAATAAAAAGAAAAATCTATTCTAGTATCTGTAATGTATCAATTAACCATTCTGAAAATTATGAAAACATTTATCTATTCCCAGACTTATATTGTAAGTAATTGAACTAATACTGGGAGCCCTTTATTTATGATGTTAGGACATTTCAAAGTCAACAACCACTTGTCACATTAATCTGATACGATTTCTTTCTGATTACTGAGCAATCAAATTAAACATCTGCTTGTGCAATCAATATATTATATCTGACATAAGTCTTGCCCTATCAACATTTTCTCTTACAGTGATTTATTTGTCTTTCATCATTTTCCAAACAATTCTTATGCCCATTCTTATTTTGTTCCTCTATTTTCCTTTCCAACATTGTCAGTACTGTACTTAAATACTCAGATAAGATCTACTGTTCAACAACATAAAATGGCAACTATTACAATCTACATCAATAATTGTTTTCGGATAGCCCTAATAATTCCTATCACAATACCTAACAGTTGACTCTGACTAATATGCTTCTCTTGATATATCAAATGTCTATGTCTTGCCACATCCTATCTAGAATCCAAGTCTCTTTAAAAAGAAAAAATGATTGTCCACCTTCCCTGAGATACTTCTGACTTTATTTCTCAATGGGAAGCACAAGATTCCCAGTCTCACACAGCTGCACTGTATTTCAACAGACTGCTTACTTTTATTTATTTTTTTTTTTGAAGAAACTATCAACGTATCTTTGTACAAATTCAAGGCCTACAAACTGACTTGCATAAATACACTCTTTGACTACAGCAATAGAAGAAATGATTTCCTTTTCTTTCCATCACATTTTAGAAGTGCATATATTTCAAATACATTACAAAAAAGTTCATGCTTTTTTTCTGATTGTTTTTAGATAGTGTAATAAGGACTTTTTGGATTGTCTGCCAAGGTCCCTGTGGGAGTCCCAGCAGCTGTGATTGTTCTGGGTGACTTCATTTTCCTGGACTTAGCTATCTACGATTGTTTTGGACACCTGGATAGAGCAGGAATTTTGAGTTGAGATGCAGAGATACTACTTAATTCAGGTTCTTTTCTGAACTGAAACTTGGAAGCTACAAAGCAGTTGGGCATACATGTTTCCCATATAAAAGTGAAGCAAGGGAAAGCTTCTGGCAGAGAGTGGATTTTAAGATACTCAAAATGTCTCAGATTTGAAAGATTCTGTGGCCCAAAAGAGTGAGGGAGGAGGGAGAACATGAAGAGAATTAAATAAATGAGTACACCTGCAGGGACAACAGAAGAGCTACATTAATTCCCAAGGACTTTATAGTTCTTTTCTTACTGAAGGCAGACCTCACTGCTTACCCCTGTGGTCCATGAGTTAGATTTAGTTTTACTGTGCATTTCCTATTTTTATTAAAGCCAAACTGAGTGAGTTCCTGCTAGTTGCAAACCAAGGAACTTTAACCTAGATGTGCAGTTATAGATATAAAATGCAAAAAGAAAAAAAGTAAATTTTAAAGTAAAAAATGAGATAACTTCATAGAGTTGCATTCATATCAAAAATGTCAAAACATCTGTTTGGAAAACTTTCCAGTCTGAATCACAAAATAAGGGGCTGTAGCACTTTCCTTCTTCTGCAGGAATAAGAGGAACCTGAAAGTAATTAAGTACTGGCCCTTAGAGACACAGTTGAGAGACACAGGAGACAATGAAGAGAGCCATCCTGAAGCAAGGAACTTGATGATAACTGGAATGATGACAGAATTTAGAATCTGAATTCTGAGCAACTGTTGCACCCAGAGTCTGGAAATTATTTTCAATCAGTGTAATTCACCAGTGTAACATGCCTCCCATTACAAGAGAGAACCCATCTATAGGAATATGGGATAGTGAGCTAATCAAAGAAATAATCCAAACTGAGCCATTATAGAAAATTCCTTTATTCTGGGTAAGAATTTCACTTATTCCTTAGTGAGACATAATTACAAGTCAGTGCCAGTATCACAGAGAGTAGAATTATAGTAGATTTTTAAGAATTTGACTCAAGTTAACTACATAGTGGTTATTTTATATTAAAATTTAGTCTTTCTCGGGCTGGGGATGTGGCTCAATTGGTGGCGCGCTCGCCTGGCATGCGTGCGGCCCGGGTTCCATTCTCAGCACCACATACAAACAAAGATGTTGTGTCTGCCAAGAACTAAAAGATAAATATTAAAAAATTCTCTCTCTCTCTCTCTCTCTCTCTCTCTCTCTCTCTCTCTCTCTCTCCCCTCTCTCTATAAAAAAATTTAGTCTTTCTCATAGAATTATTTTGTATTTCTGTACATGAGACTTTTTTTTCATTATCTTTTAATACACCCAGTACAAATGAGAAATCTCTGGGGGATTTGACACATAATTTCTCTTTGGACTATTGATTCTAGAATAGCTAATGCAACTGTGAGTACCCATAGAGAATAGCTTTATTAGAAATTGTTTCTATCAATTTCCTCATAGTAACATGAAAACCTTTTCTGTCTTCAGTTTTAAGAAATTAGGGAAAGTACTAATGCAATGGGGTTACTGATGTCTCAGTAGACTTATGGTAACATTTTGTCCATTGATTGTTTCCTAATCAGGAAACGTATAAACTGGGGTACAAAGCAATTTTTTGCAAATGGTGAAACATTTTTGAATATTAAGAGACAGTTATCTGTATGATTTGCTCACCCATAATCTGATGGCAGCATTTGCTTCTCATCAGTTGCAATCAGTGTTAGAGCGCTTGAAGCCAAGACAGTCCTTGTGTGATTTGTTCAGTCTGTCTGCACATAGGGACATAACTGCTACTCAAAATTAACATTAGAATTTAGGCTACTTTTCACTCTGTATTAAATTCTAACTCTGAGGCTAAAGGATTTTCTTCAGAACTTCTCTGCTGAGTTCATAAGAGTTAATATTACCTATAAGCATCAGCCTTCTTATAGGATCCTTGAAAGGGAAAATGAATAAACAGTGAGTTTGATTTTCTTTTCTAACCTAATAAATGTGGAGCATGATATGGAGCAGGTTGAGACATCTTGTTCTTTGGTAACATGGCCATTATACTTGCATGGCAATAGATGGGAGAATGTCCTTTTGTCAACAGACTTGGGAGATAACCTGCTAGAATACGGGCTGAAGGAGAGGAATGGACATAGGTATCGTTAGTGACAAAACTAGTGAGGTATAGAGAAGAAAAAGAAAGGTTTGGGGCATTTATCATTTTAAAACATCAGGAAAGGTTGTTTATCTCCAAACTGAGGATCTGGAAACTATTTTGTTTATATATGGAATGAATTAAAGCATGAATGAGGAAAGCAAAATATGAACGACTATATGAATATACATTTGTCTAGTCCATTCTTTTAAATGTCTAAGCTTTGAATTTCACCTATGTTGAGAGTCAAGGTTTTGCATTGAAAATGAACAGAATATTAGCATCAGAATGCAAATGAATGGCTTTTATCTCTTAATTTATCAGTATTTGGTCATGTGTTTTTAAAGAAATGTTTTAATTTTGTGAGAGCTATATAAATGAATAAACAATTCCTCCCCTGGAAAATAGTTCCATTCTACAGATACTATGAAATACATAAAATGGTAGAGAGAAATGATAAAAGAAGAGAAAACATTGATGGTTAAAGTGAGATGAGAAACAAGTAAACAGAATAAGATAAATTTGCACAACAAAGTTGTTTTCCTTAAGCTTTTAAATTAAGTCCTTTAATTAATCATCTTCACCATTATTTTGTGTTTTTCTCAGTGTTGAGGATTGAACTCAGGGCCTTCTTCATGCTAGGCAAACACTCTATCCCTGAGTCACAGCTAAACTAACTTTTAAATATAACTTTTCTAATATAAGAGCAATAAGAATTTATTATATAAATTATTCACAGACAATAAAACCAAGAAAATTAATAATCCATAATCTCACCCAGTTCTTAGGTATTAACATATATGTTTACACATGTATATAAATTGTATTTGTGTACACATACATGAAGACAGACAGACTTCTGGAACATGCATATGTATCCATAAGTAGAATTACAACAGTAATAATTAAAACAGCATAATATGTAACAAAAAATATGTCAATAATCTCAGTAACAGTTACTAAATACTTTCTTAAATTTAATGGAACCAAAAAATAAAATACAAAGCAAAATTTATTTTTTTAAATTAATTTTTATTGTAGGTTGTTCAAAACATTACATAGTTCTTGATGTATTTTATTTCACACTTTGATTCAAGTGGGATATGATCTCCCATTTTTAACCCCATATACAGATTGCAGAATCACATCAGTTGCACAACCATTGATTTACATATTGCCATTCTGGTGTCTGTTGTATTCTGCTGCCTTTTCTATCCTCTACTATCCCCCTCCCCCATCCCCTCCACTCTTCTCTCTCTACCCCCTCTACTGTGATTCATTTCTTCCCCCTTATATTTTTCCTCCTTTCCCCTCACTTCCTCTTGTATGTAATTTTGTATACCCCGGAGGGTCTCCTTCCATTTACATGCAATTTCCCTTCTCTCTCCCTTTCCCTCCCACCTGTCATCCCTGTTTAATGTTAATCTTCTTCTCATGCTCTTCGTCCCTACTCTGTTCTTAGTTACTCTCCTTATATCAAAGAAGACATTTGGCATTTGTTTTTGAGGGATTGGCTAGCTTCACTTAGCATAATCTGCTCTAATACCATCCATTTCCCTCCAAATTCTATGATTTTGTCATTTCTTAATGCAGAGTAATACTCCATTGTGTATAAATGCCACATTTTTTTTTATCCATTCATCTATTGAAGGGCATCTAGGTTGGTTCCACAGTCTTGCTATTGTGAATTGTGCTGCTATGAACATGGATGTAGCAGTGTCCCTATAGTGTGCTCTTTTTAGGTCTTTAGGGAATAGACCGAGTAGGGGAATAGCTGGATCAAATGGTGGTTCCATTCCGAGCTTTCCAAGAAATCTCCATACTGCTTTCCAAATTGGCCGCACCAATTTGCAGTCCCACCAGCAATGTACAAGAGTACCCTTTTCCCCACATCCTCGCCAGCACTTGTTGTTGTTTGACTTCCTAATGGCTGCCAATCTTACTGGAGTGAGATGGTATCTTAGGGTGGTTTTGATTTGCATTTCTCTGACTGCTAGAGATGGTGAGCATTTTTTCATATACTTGTTGATTGATTGTATGTCCTCCTCTGAGAAATTTCTGATCAGGTCCTTGGCCCATTTGTTGATTGGGTAATTTGTTATCTTATTGTCTAATTTTTTGAGTTCTTTGTATATTCTGGATATTAGGGCTCTGTCTGAAGTGTGAGGAGTAAAGATTTGTTCCCAGGATGTAGGCTCCCTATTTACCTCTCTTATTGTTTCTTTTGCTGAGAAAAAACTTTTTAGTTTGAGTAAGTCCCATTTGTTGATTCTAGTTATTAACACTTGTGCTATGGATGTCCTATTGAGGAATTTGGAGCCCGACCCCACAGTATGTAGATCATAGCCAACTTTTTCTTCTATCAGACGCCATGTCTCTGATTTGATATCAAGTTCCTTGATCCACTTTGAGTTAACTTTTGTACATGGCGAGAGAAAGGGATTCAGTTTCATTTTGTTGCATATGGATTTCCAGTTTTCCCAACATCATTTGTTGAAGATGCTATCCTTCTTCCATTGCATGCTTTTAGCCCCTTTATCGAATATAAGATAGTTGTAGTTTTGTGGATTTGTTTCTGTGTCCTCTATTCTGTACCATCGGTCCACCCGCCTGTTTTGGTACCAGTACCATGCTGTTTTTGTTACTATTGCTCTGTAGTATAGTTTGAAGTCTGGTATAGCTATACTGCCTGATTCACACTTCCTGCTCAGCATTGTTTTTGCTATTCTGGGTCTTTTATTTTTCCATATGAATTTAATGATTGCTTTCTCTATTTCTACAAGAAATGCCGTTGAAATTTTGATTGGCATTGCATTAAACCTATAGAGAACTTTTGGTAATATCACCATTTTGATGATGTTAGTTCTACCTATCCATGAACAGGGTATATTTTTTCCATCTTCTAAGATCTTCTTCTATTTCTCTCTTTAGGGTTCTGTAGTTTTCATTGTATAAGTCTTTCACCTCTTTTGTTAGGTTGATTCCCAAGTATTTTATTTTTTTTTGAGGATATTGTCAATGGGGTGGTTGTCCTCATTTCCATTTCAGAGGATTTGTCGCTGATATACAGGAATGCCTTTGATTTATGCGTGTTGATTTTATATCCTGCCATTTTGCTGAATTCATTAGCTCTAATAGTTTCTTTGTAAACCCTTTTGGGTCTGCTAGGTATAGAATCATGTCATCTGCAAATAGTGATATTTTGAGTTCTTCTTTTCCTATTTTTATGCCTTTAATTTCTTTCGTCTGTCTAATTGCTCTGGCCAGTGATTCGAGAACTATGTTGAACAGAAGTGGTGAGAGAGGGCATCCCTGTCTTGTTCCAGATTTTAGAGGGAATGCCTTCAGTTTTTCTCCATTCAGAATGATGCTAGCCTGAGGCTTAGCATAGATTGCTTTTACAATATTGAGGTATGTTCTTGTTATCCCTAGTTTATCTAGAGTTTTGAACATAAAGGGATGCTGTACTTTGTCGAATGCTTTTTCCGCATCTATCGAGATGATCATATGGTTCTTATTTTTAAGCCTATTGATGTGGTGAATAACATTTATTGATTTCCATATATTGAACCAACCTTGCATCCCAGGGATAAATCCTACCTGATCATGGTGCACAATTTTTTTGATATGTTTTTGTATCCGGTTCGCCAGAAGTTTATTGAGGATTTTTGCATCTAGGTTCATTAGAGATATTGGTCTGTAGTTTTCTTTCTTTGAAGTGTCTTTGTCTGGTTTAGAAATCAGGGTGATGTTGGCCTCATAGAATGAATTTGGAAGTTCTCCCTCTTTTTTCTGTTACCTGAAATAGCTTAAAAAGTATTGGTATTAGTTCCTCTTTAAAGGTTTTGTAAAACTCTGCTGTATACCCATCCGGTCCTGGGCTTTTCTTAGTTGGTAGTCTTTTGATGGTTTCTTCTATTTCCTCAATTGATATTGGTCTGTTTAGGTTGTCAATATCCTCCTGACTCAATCTGGGCAAATCATATGACTTAAGAAATTTATCGATGCCTTCACTATCTTCTATTTTATTGGAGTATAAGGATTCAAAATAATTTCTGATAATCTTCTGTATTTCTGAAGTGTCTGTTGTGATATTGCCTTTTTCATCCCGTATGCTAGTAATTTGAGTTCTCTCTCTTCTTCTCTTCGTTAGCGTGGCTAAGGGTCTGTCAATTTTATTTATTTTTTCAAAGAACCAACTTTTAGTTTTGTCAATTTTTTCAATTGTTTCTTTTGTTTTGATTTCATTAATTTCAGCTCTGATTTTAACTATTTCTTGTCTTCTACTTCTTTTGCTGTTGTTTTGCTCTTCTTTTTCTAGGATTTTGAGTTGAAGTATTAGATCATTTATTTGTTGGTTTTTTCTTTTTTTTTTAAGGAATGAACTCCAAGCAATAAATTTTCCTCTTAGAACTGCTTTCAATGTGTCCCATAGATTCCGATATGTTGTGTCTGTGTTTTCATTTATCTCTAAGAATTTTTTAATTTCCTCCTTGACGTCTTCTATAACCCATTGATCATTCAGTAACCTATTGTTCATTCTCCAAGTGATGCATGATTTTTCCTTACTTCTTTTATCGTTGATTTTCAATTTCATTCCATTATGATCAGATAAGATGCATGGTATTATCTCTACTCCTTTATATTGTCTAAGAGTTGCCCTGTGACATAATATATGATCTATTTTTGAGAAGGATCCATGTGCTGCTGAGAAAAAAGTGTAACTTCTTGATCTTGGGTGGTATATTCTATATATGTCAATTAAGTCTAGGTTATTAATTATGTTATTGAGTTCTATAGTTTCCTTATTTAACCTTTGTTTGAAAGATCTGTCCAGTGGTGAGAGAGGTGTGTTGAAGTCTCCCATGATTATTGTATGGTGGTCTATTAGACTCTTGAACTTGAGAAGAGTTTGTTTGATGAAGATAGCTGCACCATTGTTTGGGGCATATATATTTATGATTGTTATGTCTTGTTGGTCTATGGTTCCCTTGAGCAGTATGTAGTGTCCCTCTTCATCCCTTTTGATTAACTTTGGCTTGAAATCTATTTTATTTGATATGAGTATGGACACTCCTGCTTGTTTCCGAAGTCCATATGAGTGATATGATTTTTCCCAACCTTTCACCTTCAGTCTATGTATGTCTTTTCCTATCAAATGCATCTCCTGAAGGCAGCATATTGTTGGGTCTTTTTTTGTGATCCATTCTACTAGCCTGTGTCTCTTAATTGGTGAGTTTAAGCCATGAACATTTAGGGTTATTATTGAGATATGGGTTGTTCTTCCAGCCATATTTGTTTATTTATGTTACTAAACATGATTTGTTTTCCTCTTTGATTATTCCTCCCCTCTTTACTGTACTATCTCCCGCTGTTGGTTTTCATTGATATTTTCCATTTCCTCTTCCTGTAATATTTTGCCGAGTATGTTTTGAAGAGATGGTTTTCTAGCTGCAAATTCTTTTAACTTTTGTTTATCATGGAAGGTTTTAATTTCATCTTCCATCCTGAAGCTTAATTTTGCTGGATACACAATTCTTGGTTGGAACCCATTTTCTTTCAGTGTTTGAAATATGTTATTCCAGGATCTTCTAGCTTTCAGAGTCTGTGTTGAAAGATCAGCTGTTATCCTGATTGGTTTACCCCTAAATGTAATCTGCTTCCTTTCTCTTGTAGCTTTTAAAATTCTCTCCTTATTCTGTATGTTGGGCATCTTCATTATAATGTGTCTAGGTGTGGATCTCTTATGATTTTGCACATTCGGCGTCCTGTAGGCTTCTAGGATTTGGGATTCTGTCTCATTCTTCAAGTCTGGGAAGAGAAGAAAATTTCCCTAGTGTGAAGAAAACTTGAGTCTATAAATTAAAATTGTTCACTACATGCCAGACAGGATTGGTGGAAAACATACCTAGGCACATTCTGCCCAAATTCATGAATTTTAAGATTAAAAAATAAATCATGTATTCTATCACACAGAGGGCTGGCATTATTTACAAAGGAAAAGAGTATGTTTTTAGAGGTGACCCCAAATATTACAATACTAATTCAAGTGAAATGGATGTTACCCCAATAATCTTCTACATACTTAAGATAATTTTCATTTGTCCTTGAAATAATGGGGAATATGTAAACCAACTTATATTGTCTTTACATTTAATAAGAAACCAAGGACTGCAGATTTGGCTCAGTGGTAGAGCACTTGTCTGGCATGCATGAGGACATATTTTTCTTAGTACTGAAAAAAAAAATAAAAGAACTCAATATTCTTCCAGAACTTTTAGCAATCAACAAAAGAATCCAAATGGTGATATCAATAAGAAGAGGAGAAAAATTCAGTGGTGAGTTGTGAGTGAGGATAAAGTGGCTGATAATGCATAATCCGTCCTACTTAGGGAATCCTAAGACAGAAGACAGAAACTGCTATGATCAAAGAAAAATTTGCTGAATGTCACTGAGGGAGAGAAAGATGATAATTTCTTTCCAAAGTTTCATTTGTTAGTAGGGATGCAAGAAAGTCAAAGTATTTTACAACATTTTATTTTCTTTATGGAAGAGAAAAGTATAAGAGAGTATATATTGAAAAATAGTTGGTAGTTGGTTTTTAAATACTAGCAAGAATATATCTTCAGGAGTGTTATAAAAGAAATACTACTACCAGTAGAAGACAAAAATACATAACTTCCAAATAAGTGAATCAGAGGACAAAGTGGACAAGAGAAAAAACAGTAAAGAAAACAATTAAGTAAGTAAAAAATGAGGTGACTGTAATGAAATCAAGCTAATCTTGTGGTTGCTACAGCAAGTGTGAGTGGGTGGCATTTGCATTGATGGAGGGTCCTATAGGATTCCAGTGTTTTTTTTTTTTGTATCGCTAGTAAAAAGGGGAGGAGGAAGTGAAATCTGAGTTGGTTCAAGTGCAATTAGAGAACTCTTGGGAAGCTGTTCTTATTTAGATCCTAAAGAAAGAATATGTGTTAGGTCATTTCAGAGAGCTTTTTATCACATTTTAAAATTGTATTGAAAACATTACCTTAAAAAAATACCACATGTACTATCTAAATGAAAGGCAGAAAATTTAAGAACAAAAAAAACTCTTTCAAAAATTAAAACCTGACAAAACTCTCATTTTTTTCATATAAAATTGACCAAAAGTGTTTGTTTACAAGAAGAAAAGGATGCTTCTTTTATCATTTCAGAATAATGACAATGGAAAGTAAAGTTTTCAATAAAGGAACTTGAGTGTGGCTTGTTTTTAAAAAAATAAAAAATATAAAAGTTTCTACAGATTTCATTTGATTTGATAATAACTATCAATTCAATAAACTTTTATTCAACGTCATGTATGAAGGTAGAATAATGATTATTATAGAAGAAACAGAGATAAATGACATTATCTTGTCCCTGAAGGAATTCTCTGATATTCTCTCTCTCTCTCTCTCTCTCTCTCTCTCTCTCTCTCTCTCTCACACACACACACACACACACACACACACACACACACACACAGACACCCAGAGGATGGAGGAGAGAAAGAAATAAAACAGGTGCTTAAATAGTTGTGGACAAGTGAAAGCTTTTTGATAGTGACATGCAATGATTGCTAACGAGTATTAACATGATTGAAGTAAAGGAAATTCAGTAAAGCATTATTTAAACTTGATTACTTTGATAATTATTCTCAGTGCTTCACTAGTCATGAGCCTATCTCTCATTGACAGAAAGGGAAATTTAGGTGGTTTGGCATCCAATTACAATGACTGGGCAGCTCCAGGTACATCTGTGAGTAGGGTTCCAGAGGACATTGGCATGTGTCCCTGGACTGAGTGGGGAAGATGCATCAGAAATTTGGTTGGACAGGATCCTATCAGTTTAGGCCCAAATGAAACAAAAAAAATGGAGGAAGGGCGAATACTTTCTCTTTCTCATTTTCTTTTTAAAACAGGATGCCTTTTTTCTTCTGTCAAAACTCCAGTCTGTTTTGATTTTAAACCCTAGAACCCATGTTGACAAACTCCTTTCACCAGGTTCTCTGATTTTTCTATCTCAGACTGAAAGATGCATCTACTTCCTTGAATCTGAGGCCTTTGATTTGCATTGAAGAAGGTATTTTCCTTCTTACTCTAACAGCTTCCTTGGTTCTCCACATTGCACATAGCCTATCATGGGACTTTTCAGCTTTCAAATCAAGTGAGTAAATTCCCCCCTAGTAAATCTCTTCTCCTCTCTCTTTCTCTTACTCTATTTATATACATGTGGATATATGCATTATGTTATATGAAGGATAATAAATCTTAATAGAAGCAATGAATATATGTTTATTACATAACAAGAGACAATATATATTACTATATATTATGTAGATTAAATACATATATGAATTGCATAAAACATATTATACTTGTTTAAAGTATGTATGTGTGTATATATATTTTGAAGTATATATATATATATATATATATATATATATATATATATATATAATGCCAACAAGAACAGAAATCTATATAATGCAGTTTATTTGAAGTATATATGTGTGTATATATACACAGACATATATGTGTGTGTGTATATGTATATACACATACAACCGTGTTTATATATGTGTGTGTGTGTGTGTGTATATATATATATATATATATATATATATATATATATATATATATATATATATATATATTAGTTTTGTCTTTCTGGAGAACTTGATTGATTAAACAGTAGGTTAGGAAGGTCTTCATGGGGGAAGAGCCCGTTGAAATCTACAAAGGAGGAGGAGGAATTTTACCATACAGTTTGCAATGTAGAAGTTACAGACTAAACATAGAAGAACATAGCAGGAATAGAAAGAATATCTGTGAACCCATAGAAATATGTGTAAGCCATCCAGAGGACATTAGCCTTTTCTGCACTGAGCCTGGTGGTCATAAGGGTGAGTAGGAGAGGTGCAGATGAAACACTATAGAGGAAATAGAAGCTAAGTTGAAGCTGTTATAGGTAATTTTGGGGTTTATTTTTTTCATGGATGATAACAACTCACACATAAATATTAATCAAGATCTTTTATATTTAGATCAATGCTATAGTCCCAGTTTCCCAATTGTTAATCAACTACTGTGGTACTTCCTGCTCTGAACCTTATTATAAATTTTTAACAAAACATTTTAATAGTATTGGTTTTTTAAAAATTATTTAAAAAACATATTAAACTAAGTCAAAATTTTGAATTTTAGAATTTAATATTTGTTATGATGAAAAGTTTTGCAAAGACATAGCATACTTTTTAGAATTGGTGGGTACTCTTCATTTATACAAGTACCTTTCAGTTCTGGAAATAATGCCAACAAGAAAAGAAATCTATATAACACAGTTTATCAGTCTAGATTCCACTTATACTTTTTAACATTTCTAAAATCAAAATATGTATGATAATCAATGACAGTTTACAACTTTAATCTCAGATATACCTTTCTTATTCAACATTATACAAAATATAATACTTCATCTCAGATTAAGTGGAGTTATAATCATCTCTTAATTGTCCTCTATGTGTTTAGAGGATATTACAAATAGAAACAGGGTTTCCTCTTAGCACAATTTTGATGATTGGTTGTAGAGACCAGTGTAGTTCACAACTCTGTTATATATATTTTTGCAAACAGAATAATTGTATATTCAAACTTGCCTGGTAGCTCTTCAGAAGAATTCTTAACACTTAAATATTAATTCAACAGAAAAACTTAATTGTATCACAATCACATGGCTCTCAAACTGAGCATACAAATAAGGCTAATAAGGGAAAATGTGTAAACAAGTATGACTTTTATATTCAATGTCAGAAATTTTTACTTTAGTCTGTAACTTCTATGATAAATGACAAACTCTAATGTTCAAAGTACTGTTACCTGCTGGGTATAAAAAACATAATAAATATTTGCAAAATTGCAAGTTATTAATATCCTTTCATTGCAAATTTCACTACATATTCATACCTCATGAAGTCATAATGTTTCATCAGCTTGCAAATGTCTCACATTTTGTGTAAAATCTATTTGTCAAAAGGGTTGGGGAAAAAAGCAATATGATAGAACTTTGTTTAAATATTTCAGTAGAATTAACATAAACACAAATTCAACCTTTATGTTTGCATGCATGAAAATCATTGTTGTTTGAGAATTTTTACAACTTTCTTCTGTTGAAAACACATTGGCTGACATATCAAGATATATATATATATATATATATATATATATATATATATATATTTTATAAAATATCTGATTATTCTGTTTGATGTTCTGAAAGCTTTAAAGTTGGCCTTTTTTCTTTGACTTACATCTCTTTTAAAGAAAATAACTGTGATTCTCCTATCCCTGTAGGGAAAGTGTCAATGAAGTGCAAATCTGGGCTTCTGAAAATGTTTTTTACCCTAGAAGCATTACCACATGTGACTCTCTCCTGTGAGTTCATATAAGGTGACAGAGACCACAGAAGGGTCTTGTTATTTGTACATGCTCACAAAATTAAAACATTTTATACAGGGGCATTAACATTATTTTACCTTATAATGAATCAATATAAGAGCCATAAATCTTCTCAAACAGGAAGACTCAGCCTCCCAAATCTAACTATATTGGCCTTAAGAAACTTCCTCCTAAAAGACTGCCTTGCCAACACCATGTACATTGGAAATGTATTTGAAGCTTGTTTAAGAAGAAATGCAAAATGATCAGTATTTACAAAGGGCCAGCCATACAGTAGGTGTTCATTAATTATAGCTAGAGTTACAGAATTTATACCTCACTTCTGTTTGTGATGTCTCTAGCATATTTCAGTTTACCATATTCAACATAAGAAAAAGAACCATGCCTCTTCATAATTATTTTCATTACAAGTTTTTAAATCAAAATAATTAACCAGCATTTTGTATTTTAATTCGTGTATTATCTGATCACTAACTTTTTTTCAGATTTCTTAATTCTTTAAGAATAAAAATGAGAGGGTGAATATGGTAGAAGTACTGTTATATTCCTGCCTAATCTAATATCTATTCATTTCATTTCTTTAGTAAGTTCTCTCTCTCTCTCTCTCTCTCTCTCTCTCTCTCTCTCTATATATATATATATATATATATATATATATATATATATATTGCAAACAGAATAATTGTATATATATCCATCCATGCTTCAGGAAAGGCAAGAAGTTCGTCTAAGTTGATGATTTCCAAACTTTAATAAACATTGTGATTGCCTAGGGAGGTTACTAAGATACACATAGATGGTGTCCTTCCTCAGTTTTGTTTTATATTTTTTAGTTAATATGAGTCATAGCCTGAGAATTTATAGTTTGAACCACTTCTCAAATGATGGTGACTCTGCGGGTTCTAAGAATATAATTTAATAACATTAGTCTAAGCCAATAAAAGTAATTCTTGTACCACAGAGATAGGCATTCATTGGACATGCATACTAATTGATAACCGTTGTCTATTATGATTTACCATGTTCTATCCTAACTGGTAGGTGATCATGCTACACAGGTTGTTAAATACATGAAGGTCATCAAGAACTCATTTTTCCTTTATTTTTTTAATAGTGGACATACAGCTCTGGATAATTAGTAATAAGAAGGGGTCTACTGGGGACCTCCAGAAAATATTCTTAATTTTGAAAAATGATGTGTGGGAAGAAAGGTAGTTTTTCTTCAGGATCTGGATTTTTTTCTATTTTAATATAACATCTGAAAAGATGATAGTTAACTTCAGATTAAAGGGAAGTAAGCTTAGGAAGATGAATAAATGCCTGAAAAAAGGCTAAGCAGAAAGATGGAAATACTTTGACCCTGATGATGCTCTTGAGAATTTCCCAATTTGAGGGACCTCTCAGTCTCCATGTTTTTGTACAAGGGATAATAATGTATTATATTTTTTTAAGTTTTGTTTCACAGAATTTTCATCTTTCTGAGGTCAAAATTATCCTGCACAATCGATAAGCCATATAGCATAATAAGTTAAAAAATACTGAATTTCTTAATCAATGGGCAAAAGTAAAAAGAAAAAAAAACAAAGAGAATAGGAAATAATTATTAACTAGATTGTTACTAGTATAAAATTATTATTCGTGTATTCAATAGGGAAACCTCCCAGTTAATGATTGCAGATGTTGTGTGATTTATTTTAGTTTCTTTGCATTAAAAATATTTCTGACAGTGTCTAACAGATGTGATCATTGTCTTTTTGACAGAAACCAGGTGGAGTTTATAAAACAGAAGTTATTAAATTTAAATTAAAGACCTTCATTTGCCAAAAATGTCCCTACTGCTAAATATTTTGAGGTGAGATAAATTTAGGGAAACGTAACCTTTTGAAAATGAAACTATTGATTTTGCATAATTTAAACAAAAATTCAGTTATTTCTACTGCCAATATTTTGTTCTTTCTATTCATAGACTTTCATATATGACAAACCCATATATTTTTCCTTTATTCTTCATCACCATTCATATATAGCTTTAATATTTCTGGGCAAAGAGACATCATGTTTTACAGTGACTACTGTCATTAAAAATTCATTTTGACAAAATTAAACAAAATAAGCAGGTCTGATATAGAAATAAAGAGATATTTTTAAGATATCTGGAAACTATTCAGCCCAATTTGTTGAAATATGATAACAACACTTCCATATTTCATCCTGAAGAGAAATAATGCTGCCACTCTTGCACCTGAGTTCTGGACTGGTTGAAATGTTGACATAGACTGTACAGTTGGAGATTAGAATTATATTTATATTTACTGTTAATGAAGTTTATTGAAGAGCTTGATTTTGTAAGGAAAAGGAAGAGGTGCTATTATGGTTTGGATATGAGTAGTCCCCCCAAAACCCTTGTGTTGAAGTATGAATAAGAAGTATGATGATTAAATTATGTGAACTATAAGCTAATCGATCTATACTAGTTTAAATGGATTGATTTGGAGGTAACTGTAGGCAGGTTGGGGGTGGTTTGAGGATGTGGGTCACTGGTCACTAGGGTCTTGCCCTAAAGGATTCATCTTCCCTTTGCCCCACTGCCTTCCCTGTTTTCTGGCTACTATGAACTAGAAAAAATCCTACACAATGAAACAGGTGTTGGCTTGAAAATGTAATCAGCATGGAGTAACACCCATCTGTCACATATTGGATCTAAAAGTACTCTGTCCATTTCTGAAAACTCATTCCAACTGGTAAAATGGTGCTGGTCAATCAATGATTCATTAGAATTCCTGAAATATAATAGGGAGTATTAAATTACCTTATGTTATAATTAATATGAAGTAAACAGCCTCAGAAAAACAGTCTTTCTGTGAACTTTGTTATGAAGAGTGGTCACAGAGAATGGGAGAACACTGTCTGGGACTGGGGTCTTGGATGACCTCATGGCTGGGGCATGCCTGGTAGACAAGAATGTTTCTTTGCAGAGGTATAGAATGCCTACCTGCTGTTGTAATGCCCTCTATGAGGAGACTCTGTGCTAGAGTTTTATCAACCTCAAATCAAACACACAGCTCCTGGGAATAGAGGAAATCTCTTGCTAGAATACCACAGTGTTCCACCAGTTCCGCCTCTTCTGAACCTACCCACCTAACAGTAAGTTCAGACAATAAACTTTGAGAGCTACACAAAGCTCTTAATGTTCCACACTGCAACTGTGGGTTGTGGACTAGTGCATGATGTTGCTAGCCCTATAAACATCTGAGTACAAAGAATAATGCTTCTAGAGGCATTATTATATATATGCATTTATATATATGAAGGCATTTATATATATGAAAATGAGGCATATATATAAATGAAGAATAGTGGCATAATTCATTAGATCTTCTTCTCCTTCAGAGAACAGCACTGCACCAACCCCAGCTTTACATTCAAAAACATCTGTCTGTATGTGAGTCTTTTTTCCTTATCCCTCTTTGCCTCTTGCCAGAACCTGCTAGTTTGGCCATACTGGTCACAGGATTTTGCCATCTTCCTATTACTTGATACAATATTTACTGAACTTTTTATTATGTAAAATGAATTGAAAACTTAAAAAAATTAATAAGGCAGACCTTCTCTTCAAGGAATTTGGAATCTGACAGAGGTAAATGATTACAAATCACTCTGTTGTAAAACTTTATGGAAGTTAAAGTGAGAGAAATCACAACGGCAGCTAACATTTATTAAGTGCTTATACAAACACTGAAGAATTTACAAATATTTATATATTTTACGTGGAGATATATATATATATATATAATCAGCACTATGAGATAAACTATTATCCACATTTTCTACAAAGGGACACTGAAACACAGAAGTACTTTTAGATAACTAGCTTTGTTATCATGGAAGTGAAAAACAGCCAACATTTTAAATCAGCATATATCTACAGGCTATATTCCTAACCAGCACCTTACACTGCTCTACCTACAACTAATTATAGCTTTAGAAAACAGGAAGGGTTATAAAGTTGATAAAAGAATGGACCAGCAGTGTGGCAAAAGAACAAAAGGAACAAAATTATATAGATGGAAAAAAATTTAAAATAAGGGAAAACAGTATTAAACTGTGCACTTTAGTAAGCACTCTATTTGATTCTCATACAGGTTAATCAGAAGGATCACCCTTGAGAATCCATGACACAGCAATGATGTCTATATTCTTGGAAAAGTGAAAGATTAATAGCACAGCTTAAAGTACAAAAAGTTCACTGGTGAAGAAATGATATGGAAAATTTTGTGGAATGCATCAGTTCTCCCAAAATTTTTTTTTAAATTTAAAATGTACAATTCTTATTTTTAACTCTTGTTAGCTTTAACTGATGATACACATTGCTTGACATGAATAAGGATTCTGGGTTTGATCCCAAGAACAGAAAAATTGTAGGCTATGGCCCCTCACCCACACAAGTTTAGAGGTTAGACTGTCAGAACACTCAAGACAACTAAGTAACTAGGTAGTGTAGCATATTAATTCCTCATATAAGTGACACAAACTATAGAACGTTTGGGACAATCATTATCAGTGAAAACAGCTGAGATAAACTTAGGCTAACTTGCCCATTATTAATGGAGTAGAGTTCAAACAAGGAGAGATGGGTGGTACATCAGGAAAGGGGACATTTTGTCTAAAATAAGAATAAATGTGCTTAGTTTACATATGATAGTGAAAAGGTAGAAATTTGATCAAACAGGAGCCTTGTGATGATAAAATAAGCTGGCTAGGGAATGAAGGATCTATAATTTGAAAATGCAAAGTATGAACTTACACTGATAAATACAATTAAATAAATGTGCTGTTTTTTGCTAGCATACCAGGAAAGCTCTGGATCATGACATTCACCACTATGGCCCCTTCAAACCAATGAAGTGCTTTTACTCAAACAATACAACAATTAATAATGGAAAATATGCATCACTTCAGGGATACAGCATTGCTCACATGTACTTAAAATGTCATCATGAGCCAGGCATGAAGTCACATGCCTGTAAATTCTAGTAGTTCCCCAGAGGCTGAGGTAAGAGCATCACAAGTTAAAAGCCAGCCTCAGCAATTTAGTGAGGCTTTAAGCAACTTTGCAAGATTCTATCTCAAAATAAAAAATAATAATAATAATATAAAAAGAGCCAGGAAGGTGGCTCAGTGGATAAGCACCCCTGGGTTCAATTTCTGGTACTAAATTCAAACAACAACAAAAAAGCATTGAAAGAAAGGCCATCATACTAAGTTTCTAAAAATTCAGTTTTTATTTAGATATACACACACAATTTAGAAGGAAAACTCCAATGTCACTGTGTAAAAGTAAATAATATTTAAAAGTGCAAAAGCTGAGGCTCCATCTCCAACTACTTAATCAGAAACTTTATGGAAGAGAGTGCAGGAAATTGAAAACCTGGTGTCTGCATAAAAGCTTATCAAGTTTGGGAAACATTTGATCTGACCAAATGTGGGATCTGAACACCAGTAAATGTATTTCTCAAGTATCATTTTAAAATAATGAAGGTTGAAGGTCAAGGACAAGTCATGAAATAAGTACATTAATGAAGAAAAAACATTACTCATAATTTTAGGGTCCTCTTGAAGTCTAAAGGAGTTCCCTTAGTTTATTAACATCATATGCTATATTTGAAATTCAAACTACCAGTGCTTGAGCTATTTCAATGATTTTATTCTAGCCGTGATGAATTTGAGCTGAGTCACATACACATCCTGCAGCTCCTGTACCTAGTGAGATTTGCTACTACAGTTTACTCACAGTTCACCATGCTTTTATTCTTTAATTAAATAACCAGGCTGGATTATTAACTAAAAAAAAATCACATCTAGTAAAAACATTTTGTTCAGGCGAACTGACTTGACAGTCCAAGACACTGCCAAACTTTTTAAGAGAAAATGTACTCAGAGTAATCTTTGATGTTGCTTGAAAATAGATATTCAAGAGTCTGGGCTTTATGTAATTACTTTAATTGTATAATGTTTGGAGGGACAGCTACATTTACAAAAATTGAGAATTTTGTACTCATTCATGTAATAGTATAAATAGTACTCAGTCTCAAATGCTTCAAATCAAATTGAGGAAGAAATCCTAAAATTGTATCAATAATTAAACTGATGCCAGCAATGTGTTTTTATACTGAGATACTCACCACCCCTGGTAACTCTTATTTCCAACAATCTAATAACTACTGTATATAGAGCAGTTTATATGGGGTTTTAATCTATCTTATTTCATAGTCTCACACCCAGATCCTAAGGAAGATATTAAACAAATCCCATTCTTATAACCAAGTTAACTCTCTTAAATCCATTTTACTATTAATCCAAAATGGCATCAAACCAGAAAATGGCACTGATTTCCCCCTTGCAAAGGTCTAGGTTGAGGTAACTTTCATGAGCAAAAAAATATGTTATAAATTATGAAAACAATTTTGAATTTCTAAGTTGAAAAGTGACTCTATTCCCTACATATAAACAAGAACAATGACACATCTAATAAGTGGAAAAATTTTAAAAAAGGGATGCCGATTTTAAATTCCATGTATATCCTTTGCCTTATAACATGCTCAATTACAAAGATAAGCATACATATCATGATTGCATATGGGTGTTGATTAATTTTGACTTCCAGTATCTTCTAACTCAGGGTTCTGTCAGGAAGCTTTCTGTTACTGTGACAAAATATCAGATAAACAACTTTAAGGAAGTAAGGATTGTTTTGGTTCACATTACAGAAGCTTTGGGCTATGGTTGCTTGGCCTTGTTACCTTTGGGCCTATTGTGAGGCAATACATCATGGCAGGGAATACATGAGGAGCAAGACTGCTCTCAACATGCTTGCAA
The DNA here is from genome assembly GCF_048772815.1 of Callospermophilus lateralis. Taxonomy (NCBI): domain Eukaryota; kingdom Metazoa; phylum Chordata; class Mammalia; order Rodentia; family Sciuridae; genus Callospermophilus; species Callospermophilus lateralis. Next base: position 4,357,309 of record NW_027515935.1, on the reverse strand, counting down.
GAAGCAAAATGGGAAAAACATCCCAGAGTCTCAATATTCCCATTAAGGGTGTGCCTCTGAAGACCTAAATTCCTTCCACTAAATTCTACCTCATAAAAGGTTCCAAAGCCTCCCAAATGGGCCATAAGGTGGGGCCCAGGCCTTCAATACATGAAACTTTGAGGTCAAAAACTTTCTGTAGAGGATCATAGGCTTTGCAGACCAAATTAAGTCTGTGTGGCAGGAATATGAATTCTGTTATTTCAGTGTGAGAGCAGAAGAAGACAACACACAACAAACAGGAGTAGATGAGTTTCAACAAAATTTTATAGCAAACCAGGCCTCAACCTACATTTGGCCACTGGTCCATAGTTTAACAAGTCTTCTCCTGTCACTGTTTCAAGTTTTAAATAATTATTTCAGGAATAATTATTTTAGGAAAGGTAGCAGAATACAACAGTTACTAATAGGGCATTATGTAAAAATGTGGATGTGTAACCGATGTGATTCTGCAATCTGTATTTGGGGTAAAAATGGGAGTTCATAACCCACTTGAATCTAATGTATGAAATATATGTCAAGAGCTTTGTAATGTTTTGAACAACCAATAAAAAAATTAAACTCATAAAAAAAAAATTAAATAATTATTTCATAAGTCTCAAGATGACCATGATAAAACTTAAAAGAAAACTCATAAATCTTCATCTATAATTGAGGATTTCAACACCCACTTCTTTGCCAATTACTCAAGAGACCAGACAGAGTGGAGGTAATGGTTTCTAAATTGGTCACAGAAAAGTCTAAATTAATTGAAGGCATCAGAAAAACATTATATAACCAATAACCGATAAAAATCACAGGAACAAAAGATGACAAGAAGCAAGAATCTGTAAATTTGAATGTTAATGAATGTCTTGTAATACATAAGCAATACCTAAATAATGCACTAACCATATCTCTAAAAATTACACAACTATATAAATCACCCTGTTTACATATATGAAAAATCATATGTAATATCTTCCAAAGTTATATGTAGTATACTTCATAAGCATTTACAGAAGTTTGATGGAGATTTTGTATTTATAGACTGTTGTTATCATATGTGCTGGTATTGGCATATAAATTCCAAAAATGTGTTTTCTTCATAATGAGTAATTTTTTATCTTTTTTCAAAAAAAGTATAAATTTATGTGGGAGTTACACATATATGTAAGAGCACAGAAGAACTAAAAATATACACCAAACTTACTTGCTTAATTTCTCTCAGGAAAAGATGTGTGAGTTGAGATGATGAGGTGGTGGGGGGAGGACATGGCGAGGGCACAAAGTTGAACAAGGTAAAAAATTTGAGGCCAAATTCTTAAAGGCTATGGATACTCAGTTAAAAGAGTCTATACCCTGCCACAGATTCCTCTTCAAGGATTTCATGGGTACTATATATCAATAACACCAATGAAACTAATATCTTGATAGATAATTTTCAATTTCCAAGGGATGATATATCTCTAAATGACAATTAACAAAGGAGTCTGTATTTGTCTGGCTGGCCTAGAAGGAAGCTGTATATCCCCATGTGTCTATGTCTGGCAGAACTCAGCAAAGGCAAATCTGTTTTAGAGCCTTTAGTTGAACTCTTTCCCTAAAAGCAGACATCCACTCTATGTTTTTTACCCCCCCATCCCACCCCACTTGGTTCTAATAGTATAAAATTTGCTACTTCAGCTCAGACAGGAGAGTTTACCAACTATTACATTTGATTTCCAAAACAATTTTTTAAAAAAGAAAGCATCCCAGGTAGCAGCATTCCCATTTAGAAGATAACCAAGGTCTAGTGAAATGATTTGCCAAATAGTATGATTTGAATCTGACAACAGTATTTGCAGCAGCAAAAAAGTAATTATTGAGCAATTGTTATGTGCCAAGCACTGTGATAAGTGCTTTTATCAGTCAGTTCACTAAGTTGCTAAAATAATTCTGAGGCAGATTAAGGCCCATTTATAGATACGGAAATTCTGGCTTAAAGAAATTAAATGACCAATCCAAGAAGATATTTTTGACAGTCAGGAGACTATCACCTATAATAATATATGCCTCTTGAATTTCAGAATATAATAAGTAAATATAAATAATCATGTAAATAATTTGAATTGGACATATGAACCAAGAAAAATATTTGACAGAAAAAGATTTCTAAAGGTAGGATTGCATGGTTTAAAGGAAAAATTGCCAACTGAATACAAAAAAACCCAAATATCTATTTTTTTAGAAATTATTTTCCCCCTCAATTCAGTCCTGATCCTACAACCACACTAGTAATTTACTGATCATTCTGGAACTTAAAAATATCTTTCAATAATATACTTATATCAAATGCATAATTCATAAAGTCCAATTGTACTAAATATCTGTATGCAAAAAGTATGCCAAAATAGTTTTTTAAATAAATTTAAATTCAAAATGTAGATATTAACTCTAGTCATTTAAGTGCACTTGTCTAATAATATTAGATGATATAGATAAATCTTTCCATAACCAGCCACTAAGAAGTGATGATGCAGCTCAATTCAGAAAAGAATTGAACTCACCTATCCTTGGCCTATTTCCCTGGTTTTAATACCTAGCCTTGATAATTTGCTTAGTAGTATAACCAGTAAGTATACATGCTTATTTTAAAACTAGTAATCTTATGTTGGGGTGGCAACAAAAGGTGGATGAGATAAAGCGAAGAGAAAAATAATTTAGATTATTGAGGAGAGAACTGTGTAGTCTAGTGGCTTACTTAGTTTCTCATTAAATATGACTCACCTCATATTATACAAACAACCTTTTCCCTCAATTCTCTTGTTAAATGGAGATATCTTTTAACTAATTTCCATCTCAGAAGGAATGTCCTTAAAAGAATAATACATATATGAAAATGCAGTAAAAACAACAACAAAAAAGACAACAAAAGGTCTGGAACTGGGGGTTTGGTTCTAAATCTCTTGATGAATTGCAATATGATTTGAGCAAAAAAATATATTTCTGGGCTTCAATATTTTTGTTAAAAAAGTAAGTCTTGAGGGTATGTGAAATGATTTCATAGGTTTCTTAAAACACCAAAATTTCTACTAGTAAGTCTTAATAGAATGTAGTTCTAAAAAACCCAAAAGTTTAATACATAATGGTGAAAATCAATTCTAATAAAATTCTTAGGATTATAGAAAAATACCCTTGACAATAGAAGACACCAACATTATTAATTGTCCTGAGTATATTTACACACTGAGATATTTTAATATTTAAAAGTATATTAGGTCCCCATGGCCTTAGGTAACCATGATTATCTCCAAACACATATTTTTCTTGGTGTTTAGGTTACTTTGCTCTTTCTAGAAACCGTAATGATTATATTTATACCAGTGTTTGGAAATTTCATGATGTTTGCTCATTGTCCTTTTTTCATTCATTATGGTAGGTATATTTGACAAACCTGCATTTGAAGACTTCTGTTTTTAGACAGTTTCCTTTTGTTATTTCTTTGTTACTGTCATGTGCTTGCTCACTCATGAGCTCTGTGTCAGTTTTACTGCATTGGATCACCTGCATTAACTCCTTTCAGTGTATGGTATTTACTTTTCTTGCTTGCTTATCTCTTTTCATTGCAATATTTATAATTTTGAAGAGCTCTTTAGTCATTTATTCTCAGTTTGTTCTGTTTTTGGAGGTTTTCTTATTGTTTAATAGGTACAATAACATACCTCTCTGATAATAGTAAATATATAGGTACATTTTTTTTTCTTTTGTCCCCAGCAACATCTCTCATGTATTCAGACCTCTTTCTTTGTTCCTTTTTTGTTTATTTTGGTCTTTCTCATGTTAGCAGATGTCTTGTAGTGTATTGATTACTGTCCACATATGATTAAAGAGTGAGGCTCAAAAGTCCATTGAAAATGTTGCGTTTAGATGGAGACAGGGATGACTTGCATAGCCATATAGTGTACTGCAGAACTTCCGAAGGTACTTTTTACATATACCCATTTGTACTATAAAAAATAATCTGTATTTACCATGTTAGAAATTTTTAAAATGGCTATTGATTGATTTAATATAATAGCAATAAACCCAGTGTATGTTAACAAATAACATTTTTTATTTCTGAAAAATAACTATTTCTCCCAAACAAAAGAAATTTAGAAGAATGGTATTGTTTTATACTCATTCATGAATATATTTTTAATGTCTGTCTTAGTAGAAGAAAACTAGATTCTTATATTTCTGAATTTGGTATAATGTGATATGTTGTTTTGGTAGAAATATCTGAAAAATATCCAGCTTCACCCAGTATTTTAAATCTTTTCAGATAATTGTGATTATTTTCCTCTGATACTACACCAGAACTAGACAAGTGAAATCTTTTTGTTTGTTGCAGTGTACAATCTGACTCTGCATCATTGAATTTCTTTATACTTTGTACATCAAAATCTATTGGTCTGTTTTAAACTTTGAATGGATTTTTTTACCATGTGTAATTTTGTAACATTATGCATTGGTCATTTGAAGAATATTGGTTCATTGAATTATTTGGATATCCCAAATGCTGACATGTTATGTTATAGAATATCAAGAAATCACATTCATTAATATTAGTGATATTAAATAACCATTATTAGTGAAATAATTAACCATCAGTGGTGGGTGTGAATTTTTCCAAAGTATTAATTTTTTACTTTTGTTAGTAGCAAATACTGTCAGTTATTTCTTTTCCTCCTCCCACCCCCTGTGGATGCATCTTGTTATTAAAATTCAGTTTTATTTTACTAGTTTTTTGTTCCACTGTAATTATAGCTGATATTTGAAAGAGATATAAGGAAAAGAGGTATTGATATCACTGGATAACTACTTCTTGAATTTGATCCAGAAAATTTTGATTCACTGAAATCCTTATGGGTTTATATTTTTACAAATTCTAGTTTTATTATGAGAATTATTCTAATACTTTTTCTAATAATAATAAGTATTCTAATTTCTATTATGAGAATTAATCTAGTTGAGATTAAAAAATTGTTTTCCTATTTCTTTGTTGTATTCAGAATTTCTTTGTTGGATACTTAAGTTCCTTCTATCCAGAATGTTTAGTCTTATAAAAATAGCCAGGAATGTAAAAGTAAAGTATTGTGAATCATGTCAGGAAATTGCAAGATCTAATGTGACTGAAAAAAAAAAAACAGAATCATCAAATTCTGAAAGGTAAATATAAGGAAAAACTGAATCTCTTTTAATTTAAGCATATAAAATAACATGTAAAGCACATTATTTCATAGTTAACTGACAAAGGGCTGTATAGCCTTTTGTATATATTATTGGTTTCAATAATGACTTTGTTGAAATTTTTATTTCAACAAAAATATTCCAGATTCTTGGTTTTTAAATCTTATTAACATGTACAGTACATTAAATAAGTTGTAAAATATTTTTAAAGTACTTAATAATACTTACATTACTAAGTAACTAAATGTTAATAAATTTTAGCTATCCCTATTAAATGAAAACAGTTATAAGATCCTACAGGTTATAACACTGGACAATTATTGCAAATAAGAAATCATAAAATGTTTTCAAAAAGCTATAAAGCTAAAAATTTGAAAATTCAGAGGTTGAGGTTTTTAAAATTTCAGTGCTTAGGTAGATCTCTATGAAACACAACATGTTTCATAGTCCTTTTAAGCATTCTAATTAGAACTTTATTCAGGGTTCTAGATTAAGTATTTTACCCTTTTCTTTATTTATTCTGTGTTTTACAATGGATTAATTAGTAGTCTGTTGAGATTAATTAATTTCTTGTCCCCCCAAAAGTAAATAACTGAATAACGCCTTATGAAAGTATATATTGGACTTTAGTAGTAAAGTTATCTAGCCTTATCTTCATCTATCAAATTTCCTTGAGTTCTGGAGTAGGTAGGTGGTGCATGTGATGTAACTGACCAGTAAAAATCTAAGAAAATTAACTAATAATGATTGAAATTAATAAGGTGGTTTAATGTAAAAAAATTAAAAAAAACAGAATCTTTCTGATAGATCAGAGATTATAAAACATACTGAACAAAAAGCTCATTCACAATAGTAACAAAAATGAGAAATGTGTATAAAACAAAGAAAAAGTTTACTGAGATAACTTGCATGATGGATGATTTGCCAAATTAATTTGTAGATTTAATCAGTATTAAGTTGAATATTTCAGTGAGACTTGGTTTGGAAACTGGCAAACTAAAATAAGATTTATATATTTCCATTTATTAATACCATAATGTATTTTATTATTTCTCCATGTTAGATACTAATTTGTGTGTTTACTATTTTAAGCACAATTTTAATGATCATTTTTGTGCAAATAAATGTCCTTTATGTTTTTAAATTATAAAATTTATGAATAGTAACAGAATATAGGTGATTTGCTCTACCTAATAAAGTACATTGTTAATCTTTTGTTAAGACTGTGTGGTATTGGCCCCAAAATAATCTAAAAACAGATCAATGGAATGGCATAAATTTTAGAAAAATAGCTTTATGGATATATTAATTCAATAAATCATAAATGACTATTTGAAATTGTTGCTAGGATATTGGCATAATTCATTGGGAAAAAGTCTGAGTTGCAGGTAGTTTAAATCTGTACACACAAAGATAGGCCTATGTTGTATATATGTATATGTTTTTTCAGGCAGTTTTTTTTAATCAAGCTAGTGAAAAATTAGGGACGTGTTTGTCAATGCATATCTGATTTTGCATAGGAAAAGACTTTTTAAGCATAAGAGAATACAAAAACCAGTATAGAAAAAGATATTTTTTTTCAAATATATTCCTCATGTTAGGTGCTCTGACAAATTAATAACAACACTTAAATTTTAACTAAAAACAGGCCAGGGTCTTAAACAGATGAAATAATGACAGCTGAGACTAAAATCAGCTGATAGACTACCTGAGTGTCTTTTTAACATGTCTCCAAAGTTTCTCTCAGTCTTGCTTAAAAAAAATGGCCTCCTCCTAAATTGTAACCTCCCATCAAAGACAGGGAATCTACATATGTTTTCCTTTTCAGTTAGCAAAGATGCCTTGATTTTTTTTTCTCTTAGCAAATGTCTTTATTTTGATGGTGCTCAAATATATTGTTTTATGAAGAAAAAGGTAATAAATGACTTTCTCTTTTTCAGTAAGCAACATAAAGCTTCTTCACCAGAAGAAAAAAATGGATGTGATACAAATTTATTTGAAGATTCATTAGCAACAAAAAGTGAAGAAAACACAACAGTTTCAGATAAAGAAAATAATAACTGTCTTGCATTCAAGGAAACTGGCTCAAAGAAAATCTTCAGTTATGATTCAAATATTGAGGCAGATAAAATGGAGAAAGAAAAACAAAGACAGCACATTTGTCAGGAAATGGAATTGAAAATGGGCCAAAGTTCAGAAAACATAATTTCAAGTGATCAGATTAAAGATCACAAGTCCAGTGAAGCTAGGTTTTCTTCGAAGAATATTAAGGATTTGTGGTTGCCATCAGGTGATGTTAGCATTGATCAGTTTTTGAGAAAAAGAGATGAATCAGAATCTGTTAGTTCTGATGTTAGCGAGCAAGGCAGTATTCATTTGGAACCTTTGACACCATCAGAGGTACTTGAGTATGAAAGTACAGAGATTCTTCAGAAAAATGGTGATTCTTCTGCCAACACTGATGAAGTAGTATCTGATCAAACAAATGACATTCCTGGAGAAGATAGTCCAAGCACAGGAGAGACAACAGTAGACTTGGCAGATGAAAAAGAACAAAGTTGAAATAATTTAGTCATTCTAAGTTGTAGCACGCCAACAGAAAGAGCATTTGGAACAGTGCAATCAGGTGAGCTCAGTAGTGCTGTGGTAGAGTTCAGAAATAAGAAAATGTGAGGGAGGTAATTCATACGCTTCACATGTATGTTCAATCTAAGTTATTAAATCAGTTCACCAACTACAGCATGCATGGTATGGATTTCCAAGTTTTTAATAACACGAACAGGATTTTAATGAAAGCTAAGTGTGAGATCAAAGGCTATGTTTTTGGAGAAATAGGACTTGGTTGTAGATATGAATGGATTTATGAGATTAGTTATATTATTAAAATTTTTCAAACTTTCAGTCCTAAGCTTAAAATCCTTATTATCTGTATAACCTTTTAAGTTACTTTTAAAGAAAGAGATTTGGAAATCATGTACTTTTCAGAGTAATAGATTTTAAATAATGGCTGATTGGCATTGTTAATAAAGGCTTTAAGTATAATGCTGGCAAATGGAGCATGCTTAGAGTGCTAAATTGATCTAATGAGAATTTGGATGAACACAAACGTAATTTTGAATTCAGTATAACATTCCAGTCTGTCAGAAGCATGTAAACAGAATTTTTGAATCTGTGTACCTCCATAACAAGTGTTAGCCTGCCAGGCTGTAAGCTTACCTTTAATTAAATTTTAAGTGAAAGTGGAATTATAAAACATAAATTTATATTTGTGCTTTTGGTCAGTATGTAAGCTGCGCAAAAAATCCCTTGATGTATTAGTTGTATAAAGTAGAAATTCATTGTTGAAACTCCTGTAGCTACTATCCTTTTAATATTGTTTTAATATCTTCCTTAGGAATAGACCCATAAAAATGATCTGGAAGCCAAACCAAAGTATGGTATAATGTAGATAACGTAAAGCAGTAAACTGAAAACATGTGCTAACATGTATTCAGTCATGTTTAAGTGACTTTTTCTTAATTGTAAAATAGAAACTTCAAACGGGACATAAAAGAGTGATATAGAAGACTGGTTTGGGGAAAGTAGCCTAATTTACCCATAAGTTGACTGCTAAATTGATTTTTCAGTTTTTTATCATCTAGAACATAATAGATATAGAATAATATGAAGAATAATAGTTTGCTTTAAGTACTAATAATCTTTATTTAAATGCTACATTTTTACTTCTTAAAATGTGCTTTGAATTCTTAAATTTTCTTTCACTGAATGTTAAATGTTTTAAGTGGCTATTAAAATTCTGTTGTATAGTAGTTTTTGAGTACATATTTGCAATAAAAATCTGTCCCTAAATCATTTTACTTTTCAGATCAATGCTTGATTCAGATTACTTTTGGTGCTGTTAGAAATTGTATACTCATTCAAAGAAATTTGTTATTAGAATTCCATTCTGTAGTCTTCACCTGGCATGATTTATTTTAAATCAGAAATTAAAATACAAGGGATAATATTGCCAATATTTACAGAGAATAATTGCTTTATAAATTCTTTTACTTAAACAGAAATACAATTTAATATTGTACATTTTTAAATATGCTCAGACTAAATAGGAAAAAATATATGATTGTATTATTTTCTTGAATATTTGATGAAGAACTAATATTTCATCTTTCCTGCTCACAAGAAAAGACAGGGAAACCCATTAACTGTCATCTTTTACCTTGTTGAAACAGAAATCTATAGCAGGGAAAATTTGGGGAATAATATAAACGATAGAGGAGCAGGGAGTAGAAAAATGTCTTTGTAAGAACCACTTTCTCAGTTTTATTTAATTTGTTGCCAAGCCTATCACCTTATGCCACAAAACTCTATAGAAATTTGTGCCAAATTACATCTGTAAGTAACACCAAAATCCCTTTTGAGATTTGGGTAATTTCTACCCCCTTCCACCATATACCTTTAGAGTAGTGATATTCAAAGTAGCTGGTCAATGAAATGATTTTTACCTACAACTGAGAAAAGGAATCTGTATCTGACTGTCTTTTACTGAGAAAGTCTGGCAATAAAAAATAACGTTGAAATAAGCATTGAACTTGGTAGCATAATTGGTTTACATTCTTACACAATCTCTTTGTCTAATCCCCAATCAGAAACTAACACATCAAATAAACAAACTAAATCTTTGAGTAGTGATCAGTGAGTAGTGGTTGGCAAACTTTTTCTCCTCAAGACCAGATAATAAATAATTGTGTGTCATGTGGTGATAGTTGTACAACTCTGCCATGTAGCCTGAAATCAGCCTATGAATAATATGTAAATAAAAAGCCTGTTTATATTCCAGTAAAACTTTATTTGTAAAACAGGATGTTGCTGGATTTGGCCCATGGATCATGTTTTGCATAAAGTACTTAGACACCTTCAATGTGGATATGAAGGCCAGTGAGATTAGGCACACTAGTGAGTTTGCCTAAGATTATCCAAGATGGCTCATAGTTCTCTGTTACCTAATAATAGAATTATTATTGAACACAAGCGCAGTTTCATGATATTAAGACATGTTATGTTCATTTTATGGAACTAAATATTTAATTAATATTGAAAATCTGAGTACCTTTTTTATTTGTGTTATTTCTTCTCCTTTGCCTCTCAAATGTTTTAGGGAAGAAATTATAAGTTTTTTTGGTTTGTTTGTTTTGTCTTTTACCCCATTAATTTGTAAAGAGCTATTATAGACATTTGTTAAGAGGACCTGACAAAGAATGAGTTGCTTTGTTTGGGCTCTAAGTAAACAGATAAGGAAACCAAATATCTGGGAAATTATTTGGCTAAGGTTACAAAGCCAAGATTTGCCCAATTTGATCTGATTCTGAAATTATTGTTTTCCCACCACACCTATAATTCCTAGCATTTATCTTGAATATTCTCTTTTAAAATAATTCATTTTGGGGGCTGAGGACGAGCTTAGTGATAGAGCACTTGCCTAATCCTCACCATTAAAAAAGAAACAAAAAACATTTTTTGCAAACAACTCATTGATGACTAATGTACTTTCACATATTATTCCTATAGGTGACTATTTGCATATGAAATAAAAGACTTATCTTAAATAAAAAGGTCTAATCATCCCTTTTATTAATAGAAATCAAAGACTTAAACCTCAACAGGATTAGTAAATCTCTTATTAGCAAAGAAAAGCATGTACTTTACTTTATATAATAATTATTGAAATTTTAACATCATCACATTTTTATATATTTTTTAATTGTTGATAGACCTTTAATTATTTATATGCAGTGCTGAGAATTGAACCCAGTGCCTCACTCACACTAGGCAAGTACACTACCATTGAGCCACAGCCACAGCCCCAACATCATTACATTTTTTTAGGCTTTTGTTATGTCATTATTTGACTTTATGATTGACATTATTTTTGTTTCAACAAAATTACTCCATGACTTTTCATTTATATTGACTTTAATGAAATAGGACTTTTTATGTATACAGGAACTAAAAGACCATTATAAATGCTTAATTTTTACTGGATTATTATAGCACTAAGACCTTTATTCAGCTAAGAAATTAAATAATTTACATGTTTCTGATTGTTAAAAAGAAGCAGTTATTTTTTTAGTATTTTTTTTATTCAGCAGCATCTGCAGATCAATACAGACATAGATTTTTGAAAGTTGTGAAAATATTCATTTTCAACCCAAAAGCCTTAGACTAAAAGATACTTTTAACACATCATTTTGTGTGAACTTAAACACATCTGTAACAAAACCCATAATATGATTAATGAAGGAGATATCCTGAGTCAAATTACTTTTATAGTTAATGAAAGATGATTTTTAATTGCTTGTTAAAATTACTATAAAATCATTTTTATTATTAAATATATATACTAAGCATAGTTAAACTTTATTGATGATATACTGTCATTATAATGAAGATTAATGGAGAAAGCTATAAATGAAGATCTAGCTGCAGATATTAATGGCCTAAATGATGGCTGATAATACACATTCCCTCAGATATTGATTTCTGGAAAATATCCCCGGTAATTCTGGAATCATTTGTCTTTTCAAAAAGCAGAACAGAAATATTGCCTGTATTATTTGTCCACTCCAACCACTTTTTAAAATGATTTTTTTCTCCCTAAATATTTTTAAAGTAAAGCATACCATTTATGGAGAATTTGAGAACTATACATTATAGTGTAGTTTTAAAATATCTTGGTTTTCACCACTGCCTTACAGATGTTTTAATTACTGTACTATGGCCAACAGGTGGCCTTTATTTGTTTGTTTGTTTATTTATTTTTATGTGGTGCTGAGGATCGAACCCAGTGCCTCACATGTGGTATGTAAATGCTCTACCACTGAGCCACAACCCCAGCTCATGGCCTCTTATTTTTATAAACAAAATTTTATTGGAACTGCCATGCCATTTTGTTTATATATTTACTTTGGTATTTAGTTTACATAGCGTCTTATATGTTCGACTATATACAGTGCAGTTATATGTGACAGAGACCATATAGCCCACAAGCCTACAGGGTCACAATCTGGTTCTTTAAACAAAAGTTTGCCAATCCCTGCTATATATTTTTGTATAGGCAGATTATACTTTTATAACCAGTCTTTTATTTTCACTATTATAAGTAATATTGTGAAACTCTTAGTTCATAAATTTTGGTCTACATTTTTTATTAACTGTACTAGATTTCTAAGTGTGTAGTTTATTAGATTGATGAATATTTTACTTTTAAATTAGAAGTCATCCAGACTTGTTTTGTTAAATTAAAATAATCTTTAGACGAAAATATGAAAGCACTACATAAGTCTGTAACATGAAAAGTGAAAATTCTTCTACCACAATACTTCTGGAAAGCTTCGTGTCTCAGCATAGACTCTTAAGAGCTGAGAATTTATTCATCTAGAATTTTTTTCCATTCTTCTAAGTCAATTTCCTTTTCTTTTTTAAACCTAATGTGATTTTTTTTATCCCTGCTATTTCTTTCTTTCTTTATTTATTTTTATTTGTGCATAACAGCCAAACGCATTACAATTCTTATTACATATATAGAGCACAATTTTTCATATCTCTGGGTGTATACATAGTATACTCACACCAATTTGTATCTTCGTACATGTACTTTGGATAATAATGATCATCACGTTCCACTATCATTAATTACCCCTGCTCCCTCCTTCCCCTCTTCACCCCTCTGCCCTATTTAGAGTTTGTCTATTCCTCCCATACTCCCTCTCCCTATCCCACTATGAATCAGCCTCCTTATATCAAAGAAAATATTTGGCATTTGTTTTTTTGGGATTGGCTAACTTCACTTAACGTTATCTTCTCTAACTCCATTCATTTACCTGCAAATGCCTTGATTTTATTCTTTTTATTGCTCAGTAATATTCCATTGTGTATAAATGCCACTTTTTTATCCATTCATCTTTTGGAGGGCATCTAGGCTGGTTCCACAGTTTAGCTATTGTGAATTGTGCTGCTATAAACATTGATGTGGCTGTGTACCTGTAGTATGCTGTTATTAAATCCTTTGGATATAGACTGAGGAGAGGGATAGCTGGGTCAAATGGTGGTTCCATTCCCAATTTTCCAAGATATCTCCATACTGCTTTCCATTGGCTGCACCAGTTTGCAGTCCCACCAGCAGTGTATGAATGTACCTTTTTCCCCACATCCTCTCCAACACTTATTGTTGTTTTAATCCCTTAGCTCTCACCATGCACAAAACTCAACTTGGCCCCCCATTTTTTAATATTTATTTTTTAGTTGTAGTTGGACACAACACCTTTATTTCATTTGTTTATTTTTGTATGTGGTGCTGAGGATCGAACCCAGGGTCTCGCACGTGCGAGGCGAGCGCTCTACCGCTGAGCCACAACCCCAGCCCAAAACTTAACTTACAATGGATCAAGGACTTAGGAATACAACCAGAGACCCTGCATCTAATAGAAGAAAAAGTAGGTCCTAGTCTCTATCATGTGGGATTAGGTCCCAACTTCCTTAATAAGACTCCTTTGACACAGGAATTAAAATAAAAAATCAATAAATGGAATGGAATCAAACTAAAAAGTTTCTTCTCAGCAAAAGAAACAATCTGTGAGGTGAATAGAGAGCCTACATCTTGGGAGCACTAGTCACTAGGGTATATAAAGAACTCAAAAAGCTAAGCACCAAAAAAACAAATAACCCAATCAACAAATGGGCCAAGGACCTGAACAGGTACTTCTCAGAAGAGGATATACAATCAATCAACACATATATGAAAAAATGTTCATCATCTCTAGCAATTAGAGAAATGCAAATCAAAACTACTCTTAAGATTTCATCTCACTCCAGTCAGAATTTCAGCTCTTATGCATACAGTCATCCCTGCTATTTCAACAAGTAATTCTTTTGTGTGACCATGTGACTAATTCCTGGCTAGATGAGTTGTGAGTGAAACAGACTTCTGGTTTAGAGCATTTAATTATTGATATTAGAGGTTTTAGAACTCACTTTTCCCCATGGCAGTGTGACCAGTCATATTCAAGACAGTGATTGCTCCATCAGGCTGAATTTCTGAGGAACTATTCTGAACAGAGCCTTTCTGTGTATTCAGAAGGGAAGGTGAAAGAGAAAAACTTTTTGTTATGATCTACTAGAGTTAAGGAATTTTTGTTCTTGAAGTATAACCTAGCCTATTTTGACCAATATAGGACTTAATCCAGAAAGTGGAGTACTGGCATAAATTAAATCTAAACTATTACTGAGGCTTTGGTGACAGATGGTGAGACTACATGAGGAAATCCACATTCTGTGGTGATGGAAGATTTGATATACTGTTGCCTCTAATATTTGAAAGACAATGTACTTCATGAACATCTATTTCTGTTGGGATACTTTCTTTTTTTATAGTTAGAGGTATTTATTTTTATTTTTGCATTACAATTCTTAATACACCTTTATACCATAATTTATCATATCTCTGATTGTATATAAGATATGTTGACACCAAATTAACATCTTTATACATTTATTTTGTATAATGATGAGGGTGTCCTTTCACCATCCATGCTATTCCTCTTTTCCCTCCCTTTCCCTTCCACCCCTATTCCCTATCTAGAGGTAATCTTTCTGTTAGGACACTTTCAATAACAACATTAATAGTGTATTTTGATTACTATATTAACAGCTTTTGGTAAGATAATTTAAGGTAAAGAGACAGATGGGAAATGGTAGGATTGCAAGTGGGAACAAAAGAGGATCAAAAGGTTTAGAAATTCAGATACTTACAGAGTTAGAAGAAGCAATAACTTCTTATCCTTAACCAGTAAAAGGAGAAGGCCTTTAAACAAAAGCTTAATTAAATCAACAATATAGCCATCACACTATTTGTTAAACTTGTAACTAGGTTAAAAAGAGAACTCGTAGTGTGGGAATTCCAATATTTCTTGGGAAAATTATCTATTTTTCAAATCTCAATCAAGAAATTGTTGAAAGAGGGAACTGTCTTATACTGTACTTTGAGATTAAAGTTTAATAATCAGTTTAGAACCATGACTGTTTGAAGGATAATCTATTTAAGTCAAGCTCAAAACCAAGAGCAAGGAAAGTTGACAAGTGGAGTTTACAGGTAAGGTCAACATTTCCAGGAAACAGAACAAGAGCCCATAAAAAAGAAGTGGTCACAGTCTAATCACTTTCTCACTTAAGTACTGTATGTACATGTCTGTGCCTCATATCTGCTGGTACTGGTGAATCACCCTTAAAAAGTTATACATAGTGTTCTTTATGCAAATTTATCAATGCTATTCTAAGAAATAACACATTGTGGAAGCAAAACAAATCCTTCAATTGGCAGTTTCAACTGATGATTCATGTAGTGCTGTGAACCTTTCTAAAAAACCCAAATGTTACATTATGCAAATATTACCAAATAAATTTGTTGGCACTTTCCAGTGTTGATTTGCCAAAGGCTACTATTCTTTGCAGATACTTAAGAAATGCAAAGAAATGATGATGTGAATGTTGCGGAACATGAAAAAAATTAGAAACTTAACTCCAATAGCAACACTATCAGAGCAAACAGACAAAATATTTTCATCATTAAAAAAAAATCACTGGGCATGGTGGTACATGCCTATAATCTGTTTACGTGGAGGCTGGATCATGAGGATCACAAGTTTGAGGAAGACTCTAACTTAGAAGGCCCTGTCTCAAAAAATAAAAATGACTGTGGATGTAGCTCAGTGGTAGAGCTTAATTCCTGGATTCAATCCCCAGTATGGTGATGGGACATGGTAAACTTCTATGAAGCAATATGTAATCTAACCTAATACTAACTTGAAGATATTTTTGGACACACCTTTAATAACTTATCAATGAAAATCAAACTATTTTTTTATATCTGAACTACTTGTTTAAAAAAATAAGGAATATCAGGGCAACTAATATTTTGTTTTTTGAAATTACATTTTAAGAAAAAGTTTAAATAAATAATATGTGGTACTTTCAATTTTCAAGATTACTTTTACATTTGTGTTACTATTTCCTTTATTTTCTCTTTTCAGATATCTATATTATGTATATCATCTTTTTGTATAATAATAAAAAACATACATTTATCTTTTAAACAATGTTTATGAAACATTTAGTATAACTATCACAAAATTATTCAGTTTATCTTGGTCACCCAATGACTTAAAAATGTTAAGTATAATGATATGAAAAAATAATGATGAGCTGGGCAGAGTGCCACATGCCTGTAATCCCAGCAGCTCAGGAGGCTGAGTCAGATCACAAGTTTGAGTCCAGTCTTGGTAACTTAGCAAGACCTTGATGCAAAATGAAACTTTTTAAAGAGCCAGGGGTGTAGCTCAGATGTAGAGAGCCCCTGGGTTCTATCCCTAGTACCAACAACAACAAAAATCTAAATATTTATCTCTGTCAGGAATTTGAAAATATCAATACCCAAAGAATCTTTTCAGTTAGCCAAAATCACATAGGAAACAGAGTAAAGTGTCAGTCTTCCACCTACATCTACGGGCTCAGGGTACTCCAGTTAAGCATGAGGAAGAGTTTGGGAAACATACCTTTAAAAATCCTGGATGGCAGCAGGGATCCAATTTGGAGAACTAGAGGGAGGCTGCCTTCCTTGTCACTCTGTGACTCTAGATTCAAACAGAAGAAATACTGTTCCTCTGAGTCAACGCTCACTGCCCACCAATCCCCTGCTCTTTGTACCCCATTTGTGTCACTGTGATCACCAGCCCTTTGCCAGTAGATCACCCACCTTTTGCATGCAGATCGCTCACTGACCACCATTGCCAGCTGCTGGTTGCCCATTTGCCTGCCTTTTGCTTGCCCATCACTGCAGCTGATATCCACCCGCCATGCACCTTCATTTGCCCGCAGACCACCCACAGACTGCCTGCTGCCCCTGCCCATTGCTGGCTAGAAGTCAATTGTCAAAAGACTACCCACAGGTTTGGTTACACAAAGCCGCCACCATCTTGGGTTACCAGCCAGGGTCTGGAGATATATTGTCAGGGTACCTACAGGTTTGGTTGCACCTCCAGGTTTTCCTGCTGGGTGCACTAGTGGCCACTATCTAACTGCCCATTTACAGGGATGCTCTTTTGTGTGACCACATCCCTAGTGGTCTCTCTGCAAGTTGGAATGGCATTGAGATCTTGAAACTGCAGCAAGGTAGAGCCTGGGGAAGTTGAAGCCCAGGTCCATCAGATTGCATGGAAGAGGGCATGTGGGCACTTTACTATTGGCTAGCCCAGCCAACTGGTCTGCCACTCACCAGACTGGAGCTATCATTAAACTTCAGACAACCCCACCTATCAGTGGAGAGGGAAGCTGAGAAAATTTTTGAAAGCCCCACCCCCACATCTCTACCATCTTTGAATCCAAATATTTTTCAAATGTCAATTTATTGAGGAGTGGGATGTCTGAATAGTATATTACAGTTTGGTTGTGTAGTCTTATATTTTTACTTTTTCTTAAAAAAATCTGTATATATTTTTTCTCTCACTTATCTCCCTGGTTACTCACATCTCTCATGCTAACAACCAACCTCTATTAATTCTTTCTTCACACTTACTATAAATTTTTACATCTGTCTTCTTTCCTCCCTCATAAACATCACATCCTACAGTTTTTCTGTTCCTTCTATGTTCATAATTTGAAATGGTAAACCGTTTTAGCAAACTTACTGTTTATCTTGTACACAAAAATTAAACACATTCTTTATGTTTATTGCAACAAAATTGTGGACACCTTAATAGGAGCTATTTAGATTAAGGTTGTATATTGTTGTTTGCATTGGATGCTGTTAATATTGTTCTCTCCCTTAAAGGTGAGGTACCAGAAGCATTCAGGGACACTATAAGACTAGGGGTAGAAACTCTACTGCCTCAGATCTATACCACTAGATGGGAAGACACACAAACAATGTGAAAAGTCAAGGGAACAGAGCATCTCAAACAAACCAAAATATTACAACAATAGAATCCATAGACAATGCAGTAGATGAAATGTCAGAGAAGGAGTTTAGAAGGTACATAATTAGACTGATCTTCAAAATGAAAGGTGATATCAGAGAAAATGCAGGAAGTGAAAGAACACATCAATTAAGAGGCAGAGATTATAAAAAAAATCCTCAAAGTGAAAGAAACAATAAACAAAATTTAAAATTCAATGGAAAATATCACCAACAGACTAGACCACATGGAAAACAGAAACTCAGACAATAAAGACAAAATATATACTCTTGAATATAAAGTTGACTGTAAAGAGACAGTAAGAAACCATGGACAGAACATCTGAGAAACATGGAATAACATGAAAAGACCAAATTTAAGATTTATCAGAAGAGATGAAGGTGTGGAGATACAAACCAAAGGAATGCACAATTTTTCTTTTTTTTTTTTTACATTGGCTAAATGTTTTTTTAAAATTTTTATTGATTTTTTAAATGACAGCAGAATGCATTACAAGTCTTATTACATGTATACAGCACAATTTTTTATATCTCTGGTTGTATATAAAGTATGTTGACATCAATTCATGTCTTCATACATATATTTGGATGATGATGTCTATCACACTCCACCATCCTTGCTAATCCCCTTAGCCCTTCTTTTCTCTCCTACCCCTCTGCCCTATCTGGAATTCATCTATTCCTCTCATGCTTCCCCTTCCTGCCCAACTATGAATCAGCCTCCTTATATCTAAGAAAATATTCAGCATTTGTTTCTTTGGGATTGGCTAACCTCACTTAGCATTATCTTCTCCAACATCATCCATTTACCTGCAAATTCCATGATTTTATTCTCTTTTATTGCTGAGTAAAATTCCAGTGTATATATATTCCACATTTTAAAATCCATTCATCCACTGAAGAGCATCTAAATCAAAGAAGACCTTAAAAGGTGGAAAGACCTACCTTGCTCTTGGATAGGCAGAATTAATATTATAAAAATGACCATTCTACCAAAGCACTATACAGATTTAATGCAATTCTGATCAAAATCTCAATGGCATTCCTCATAGAAATAGAAAAAGCAATCATAAAATTCATCTGAAAAAATAAGAGATGCAGAATAGTTAAAGTAATCCTCAGCAGGAAGAGTGAAGCAGGTGGCATTACTATACCAGACCTTAAACTATATTACAAAGCAATAATAACCAAAACAGAATGATATTGGCTCCAAAACAGACTGGTAGACCAATGGTACAGAATAGAGGACAGAGAGACTAACCCACAAAATTACAATTATCTTATATTAGACAAAGGTGCCAAAAACATGCATTGGAGAAAAGATAGCCTCTTCAACAAATGGTGCTGGGAAAACTGAAAATCCATAGGTAACAAAATGAAATTAAACCCCTATCACTCACCATGCACAAAACTCAACTCAAAGTGGATCAAGGACCTAGGAATTAAAACAGAGACTCTGCATCTAATAGAAAAAAAACTTAGGCCCTAATCTTCATCATGTGGGATTGCCCCAACTTCCTTAATAAGACTCCTCTAGTGCAAGAATTAAAATCAAGAATAATAAATGGGATGGAATCAAAATAAAGAGTTTCTTCTCAGCAAAGAAACCATCTGTGAGGTGAACAGAGAGCCTACATCCTTGGAGCATATGTTTCCCCCTCACACATCAGATAGAGCATTAATCTCTAGGGTATATAAAGAACTCAAAAAGGTAAGCACCAAAACATCAAATAACCCAATCAACAAATGGGCCAAGGACCTGAACAGGCACTTCTCAGAAGAGGATATACAATCAATCAACATATATATGAAAAAAATGCTCATCATCTCTAGCAATTAGAGAAATGCAAATCAAAACTACTCTAAGATATCATCTTACTCCTGTCAGAATGGCAGCTATTATGAAGACAAACAACAATAAGTGATGGCAAGGATGTGGGGAAAAAGGTATACTCATACATAGCTGATTGGACTGCAAATTGGTGCAGCCATTATGGAAAGCAGTATAGAGATTCCTCAGAAAATGTGGAATGGAACCATTATTTGACCCAGCTATCCCTCTCCTCGGTTATACTCAAAAGACTTCAAAACAGCATACTACGGGGACACAGCCACATCAATGTTTATAGCGGCACAGTTCACAACAGCTAAACTGCACAATCTTTACAATGACATAATATGAGAAAATTTCCCAATCTAATGGAGAAATACATGGGATCTGATACAGAGAGTGAATGAAAGTGAATGATGTATATATATACTGAAGAAATAGGAATATAACAATTTTGAATAAAAATTTAATTCAAAATACACATCATGTCCCATATGAATATACTTTCATTGATGTTAAACTGGGTCACTTACTGTAGAAACATTAGGGTTAGTATTCAATATTCACAGAAGTTCATTTTGAGTATTCTGAAATGAATATGTATGTCAAGAAAATGAATATTTCTGAAAAATATCTCCTGAAAAGTTGATTATAAATCCACACAGATGGACATGAAAGAATCAAGGTAGTATAAGTATATGACACATATAGTTCATGTTTCCAAATTCATAATATATATATATATATATATATATATATATATATATATATATATATATATTTAATACATTAAAATGTAATAGTATGTATGCCAATCGAAATTCCTAAGGGGATATATATCCTTATATATCCTTCACATATGTACCCAAAATATTCATTTTCCTCTAAATTGTTTCATGTCTAAACTTGTTAAAGTATAAAGCTCACCACAGCTTGAATTTTTAGTTACTTCAGTGTATTGGGGGGCAGTGATCTCTTCATGAAATTCGTATTTACCAAAGTGAGAGTACTCTCAAAAATATACCTGTGATGGCAGTAGGATTATATATATGTATATAAAAATATACATTGTGACACAGGCGACAGAGACAGGGAGACAGGAAGTTACATATTTGTTGACTTTGAAAATTCTTGGAGAAGTAATATGAGAAAAATATGTCACAGGTTTTATAATATGTATCTCTGATGAAGCAAAAGGCAAGTCCAAGTATACACCATGCCTCCTATCTAATGCCTCTACTTGTATTCCTTTAGGATTATTATTATTGATGTTAGGATAAGTAGTCAGAGCCTAGAAGGTTATGGGTTAGTGTCAGAGATTCAATATTTCAGATGGCAAAACGGAAAATGAGTCTAATACATATGGGAACACGTGGCACATAAAAATCTTCCACTGTCATCCACCACAATGCTTGGACATTACTATCATCCCAAAGAAGACACAATGAGAGGAGAAGAGGAAAAAAATCTGTGAATACATATCTGGAATTGGAAATTCTGAGGAGCTCACAAACTTGGGTGTGGCAGAAGAGATCCCAAAAGTAGAGGACAGGGTAAACATTCCACAAACATGGATCTTTGCTGGCCTAATGACTTCTTGACTATCTGCCTCTGTCATTCATCCACTAGAAATATAGCTTGGTCTTTTAGCTTCCTTTGTAGTGAGATCATAAAAGCTTGTTCTGAGTCTATGTGAACAGGAGGATATGGGTTCATATTTTCCAATAAGAACAGGAGGCAACAAAGCTCAATCCTATCTATGCAGGTCACTGTGGCCATTGGGGTATGAATGTCTCCCTGGGTGCATTGTGAAGCCTTTGGCTCAAAGCCCAGTTTTAATGGCATTTCTTGCAGCTTCCCTGGAAAATTGGTGTTTGTTTTTGAAATACAAAAAAGGTCAACCAGGACACAGTGCTGGAGGGAGATCTGCCACATGGGGTGAGTCAGTGTCTGAAGGCAAAAACATAAACTGGGCTGCTACCCCATATATCTTTCCCACTTGAGGGTAGCAACTTGTTTCTGAGCATCGCACCACATCCTCTCCCCACAACAACATGCCTTTATATTTTCGGGTCTACTGGCTGCACCTTGTCAGTCACATATCATTTGGAAGCCAATGACAGAACCACAGGGGCTCGCAACAGATGTTGGATCACACACCTGCACTCCATTGCTCCAGGCCAAGTTCCCTGCTGGCTCCTACTCACTGTCCTCTCTGTTCTTCACCATGGTCATGAATTCCACTCAGTCAAAAATGGCACTCGCTGGTTCAGTCATAAAGAGCAACAGGAGATCTAAAGGTTATCCAGGGATTTCTGGTCATGGGTTTCTCAAAAACATCATGGTATTGGCCTAGCCATATTTCAAGAATGAAGAAGTGGACACTGTGGGTTTTAATTCATTCAGGAGCGATTGAGTGTTGAGGAATCTCCTTTCAGTAAAAGCATGCAGACAAGGTTCCCAAAGAGTGGAGAAAGGTCACAGGATTCCAGGCCCATGGGGGTCTAAAATATGAGGTTCCTGTGAGTTTTGGCTCTCAACTATAGCTGAGAAGGCTTTAACAACAAAATCATGTGAAATCCTGGCTGAGATTCCCAGTGCTGTGGAGAAAGCCACCCTCGGCCTAGATCTCAGTTTCCAAAGGCTCCTCTAATGCCTGGCCTTCTAAAATCCCAACACAATTCATGGCAATAGTTCTCTGAGATCACTTCCAGTACTCATTCTCTAATGGCATCACACCAGAGTTCAAGCTGAGGTGGACCCAGTCATCTTTTCCAATCACCACACAAAAGACCACTATTCTAACAAAAACACTCCCACATGGCCATCATCTTCTTCCATACAGACACTTATCATAACATTCTGGCTGGGGGTTTCTATAGGGTGAGCAGCCTTAGAAGGTGTGCAAAGAAAGCTCTCATGCCCATCATATGCCAAATGTCATGGTGGCCTGGACACCCTTCCTGAGAAACAGGATAGATAAAATGGGCCTGTAGTTAATACTGCTCTGCTTGTCAAATTAGAGGCCTCCTGCCTGCCAAGGGTAGATTCTTTATGTGTACTGGACTCATGAAAAAACCCAAACACCTGTGTACCATTTACTGGAGGGCTTGCAACAACTCATTTGACCCAGAGGATCCCTGTTCTGACTTCATAGGGGTCAGGAGCCTGACCAGAGGAAGGCAAGAGACTTCATCCAATAGTACACTTCTTTTTCATCCTTTTAGATTGGGATGGACACATGGGATTTTTCTTGAGTTTCCTGGGGTGCTGAGAATGTAATTCACAGCCACACACAGGGCCAAGAGTCTGATTAAGACACAGCTTTTACAAAGCACTTTACTTAAAACACACAGATTAGGCCTCTTCATTTCGATTTGAAACTGTTTTCTTGAGGAGTCCCAAAGGAGTGCCCTAAGGCAAACACCTCCCTGACATTCAGGGGAACAAAACAATAGGGAATAAAGAAGCCTGGAGAAAAACTTGTCTTTAATTGAACACTGTGGCACTGACAGCTCCTGATCATGCAACTTGGGTTACTATCTATGCAAGCAGGGATTCTCCAGAGAGATCCTTACCAGTCATGCTAATTTTTGTGTTTTCTGAGATGCTTGGCATGCCCTTCAGCAATCCAGTCCATGGCCATGTCACAGAGCTTGAATGTGGTACACATCTTGGACACAAAACCTCGAACCCCTTCAGAGAGTGGCCAAAAATCAGGAAGAATACAGAAACTTAGGATCTTGGTAGATGTTGCCCATCTAGCAGTCCATTCATAAATTAGCCATGAGGAGTCCTGCAAAGATTTCCACTAGACAGAACACATTCATGGCTGCATTCTTCTCTCTACTCTCTTTAACCACAAACCCAGTGGGATCCACTGACATAAAAAGGCTCACTAGTTAACAGTCCATTTCAAACCACCACCAACAACAACAACAAAAAAAAACAAGTTTTTCCTTCGTGTTCTCAGAACATGAGACAAAATGACAAATTGAAACACATACCCACTGAGACACACAAACCACCCCTGTATTTGGTCTGCATCTATCCACTCTGTCCTCTGACTGGTGGGTGAAAATATGTTCCTCAGCAGTGGCCTGTCCTGTCTCAGCTCTGGTCTCCTTGGCCTTCTCTGTGTAGTTGTCAGGAGCCAGCAATGAGCCAACACTTCTTTCTCAGGAAAGGCCCCTGTTGAGACCATTCAAGGCATTTGGCTATCCACACATCACTAGGTACCAACAAAGAATGACTCTGGCCTTAGTACAGACAATCAAGTGAGCCCACTGGGAGTGGAACTGCCTCTGGATGCCTCGCCTCCTGGATCCCAAGTTCAGAGAGTTCCATCACCAAGGAAGTGAGGTGAGGTCACTTCCTTCAGGGAAGTGAATGAGGTCACTGCCTTGGCAACCACTTTGTCCTAACAGTTGTTTCCAAGGGTCCCATGAGATGGAGGCTGCCCCACCTTCCTGTGACATTTTCACAAGACATAAAGGTCTATATACCCTAGGAGCCCGGGATCAGCAATCCACACAGAACTGATTGTGTCCATCTTCCTTGCTTTGAGAAGCGAGAGGCTGATTCAGCCTCATCCTTTCATCCTGACTGGGTTGTTGGCCATGGAAGATGACTTTAGACCTCACAGGTCCTACCTAGCTGCCTACATTTGATCCAGGGATCATTTCTCCATCTACCTTTGAGCTTCTCAGCAGCTGTAGGTTTCCCTACATACCTGTATGGTAAGATCAACTCAGGACCTGCTGTCATGTGAAAATAGATTGAGGGAACAGAGTATGGTTAAGGGACATATCATGTTCGATTTGGGATAGGAGTCATTCTGCTGGATGAATACAGGTATTGGGCAACTGTGATATTTGTACGAATGTAAGGTGAAATGTAAGTATGTAAATAGAAAACTAGGTAATATCTGAAGCACACAAGTTTGTTGGGCCCTTTATTTGGATACATAGTTTTGAATTATGTTCTGCAGAGATGAATCCTCTAAATCCATAGACAATGGCCTAAGATCTTGTACCTGGGACTACTGAATGTAAAAGAGAACTTGCAGTGAAATAGAGAGAGTAGGCAGGATTCCAGTGTAGGGTAAGGAAGAATAGTGAGTTTAGGATTTGGACCAAAGGCCCTTTTTGCAATCCAATGAATTTCTATTAAAGTGTAAATGGGAATGTCAGCACATGAAGTTTGTGTCATAATGTATAAGAAAAGCTGCTTCCTTACCCCAAAGCAGACATCATTGGAATAACCTTGTGTAGTATCAGCATATACAAGTTTAGAGGAGTACTTTTGCATCTTTACTTTTTTACTTCCCATGTACAACATGGCTTATTTTTCATAAGCAAATTTCTATGCTTGTTAAACCTTTCACACATCTCAGTATTTACTAGGAGGGATCCATGACAATCTAGAAACCAACGCATCAAATATGGGTGTTAAAGACTTTTTGGGGTCACCCAAATTTATCATAGTAATTTGTACATTGAAAAACTATTGTTACCTTTAAACAAAACTATTCATTGCAATAAATTTGAAATAGTTCTTTAATATTGCAGAACAGAAAATTGGTGGCATTATTCACTGAATGCCAATATTTTCAAATAACACCCTAGGGTTATTTAACAAAATGGATAGATAATTAAAGTAAAGTGTGAAATGAGACCCAGAAACAACTAATTATAGTAAAATTTATTATTAGCATATTTCAAATACTAGTGCACCCTTTTGCTTTTTTCCCCAAAAGTTAATTTTTTAACCTTTTGGTATGATATTTTACTTCATTTATATAACATGATAAATTGTATGTTTTTTTCATATGCACTCTCTGATGCATCCTGAATATATTTGCATACCCCAACACCTTAGCAGATTTCTATATACATTATTCACTAGAGAAACAGTAGTTACTTCTGAAATCGATATTGTCCTTTTCAAATGAGGTCTTGCAGGTTTTTTTTTTTAAATATCTGAAATAATTAGGATGAACTTAGTTCTAATTAGCATATAGTAAATTCCTGATAAATATTTGTAAAAAGGATGAAGAAATAATATGAGAATATATATAATCTGTACAATATGATATGTGGTATTTCATGTTTTTAGCTACAACTTATTGAATATTATAACAATCTTACTGTGTGGGTAAGTTGTGGGTATGATAAACCAATAATAAATAAAAATTGCATGCTTCATTGTTAGTAATTCACCAAACAATTTTTTTTCGAAAACATGCACTCTGATGTGTGGTTTTTGTCCACTATTATATTATGAATGAATGAAGTTAAGTAAATGAATAATTGGAACTACATACTTGCTTCGGGTTCCTATAATTCAATGTTAAAAAACCTTTAGCTATATAAAATTTTAATACTGTATCTCACATTGTGATTTAATGGAATTTTGATAAAATGTGCATTAATAATGCTGAAGTATTTTATTGAATCTTATATCAGTTTATGAAATAAACATGCTATATGTGACTTCCTCAATTCTAAGTGTCTTATGTTTTAAGAAACTGTATGGACAATTCAAATTAAAGTTAACATACTAATATCAATAGTAGAAGCACCACAGGAAAAAAGAAAACAAAGAACTGGGAGATCCCAACATTATAGAAGTAATTTTCTCAGCATCTTTTCAATGTACTTAACCCAGTATTGATACCAAAATTAATGAGCAACCTTTTTTCGTGCTGAGTGTGCATGATGCTATTATATAAAATGAAAACAATTGCAAATGTTCCAGATATGCATTTTACAACAGTATCTCACTGTGTTTGACCACAGCAAATACCTTCTCAGTGTTCAGATGGGTAAAAATTTAAAAAAAAATTCAAGTAAAATTTATGTTAAACAATAACAACTATTTCTTCATAAGGAAACTGTCCATTTTTAGAGAGAGAAAGAGAGAGAGAGAGAGAGAGAGAGAGAGAGAGAGAGAGAGAGAGAATTTTTTAATATTTATTTTTTAGTTTTGGTGGACACAACATCTTTGTTTTTACGTGGTGCTGAGGACCGAACCCGGGCCACACTCATGCCAGGTGAGTGCACAACCGCTTGAGTCAAATCCCCAGAATCCTGTCAATGCTTTTTTGAAAAAACATGACAATAAACTGTGCCCTATGACATAAAGGAAAGCAATATTTCTTCATTTTATTCTTTGAATATGCCAAGTATTCTTTGGCAAAATGCAACATATATTTTTTTTTTAATTTCACAGGTGTGAAGTACATCTGATTTTCTCTAAATTGCTACTTATTTAATATAAATTTGTTGAGAAATTATTTCTGCATGTGCTGATTAGTGAAATATAGTGAGGAATGGAAGTCATTTAAAACTATGAATTGCAATCTCAGAATGGTAGGAGTAAGCTGTATATAATCATCAGAAATATATTGAGTAATATTAATTTATTCCAGATATTTATTTCCCTTAGTATCCACTTTTCACATAAACCAGTGCTTTTAAATTGAGCTTTAAATATCATAGGAAAAGCCATCAGAGCAATCAGAATAAGAAATTTTAAAGAGAATCAATCAAATCTAAACATCTGGTTGAAACAACTAGCCAATTGTTGAATCTTAGATTTTGACTTTACTAAATTTTCCTCCTATTTTTTTGATGATGACTAAGAGAAAGGTACTACTATTAATAGCATGACCAGAACAATTTATGGCAATTTGTTTTTCTGAAACATATAAAATTGACTTGCTAACTCAGAATACAATCTATTGAGTATATTTTTATGGTAAAAAAAATGTATAACTACACAACATGAAGATTGGCCTTTTGAAAAAAAAAGAATGTGATTGTGAAAATCAATTTGGGAAGGTAGTATTGAATATCTTATGACAAAGAAAAAGCAGGGATATTTAAAATAGTTTTGATTATTAGATTCGTGTAAAAAATATAAAAGATAGTGTCCAGGCTTGATGTGGTGGTACACTCCTGTAATCTCAAAAATCATAGTGTCTGAGGCAGGAGGATCAAAACTTCAAGGCCAGCCTTGGTAACTGAGACCAGGTCTTAAAATAAAACACTGAAGAATTGTGAATATATATGAGTAATAAATCACCCCTGGGTTCAATCCCCAGGACTATATAAAACACTAGTCTCCAAAATTTTCACCCAAATCAGTAGCCTCCAATCTATCTGCAACTTTGTAAAGTTCTAAAAGGCAACTAAATTTAGCAATACCTACTACTACTTGTCTGATATTGATCATAATTTTGAAATATATACATAGAAGACCCTTCACAAAGTATTAAGGATTCCCATTATTTTCTCCAATTGCAATGAGAGAGGGAGGAAAAACAATTTAGCTTATGGGGCCATTTCTTTCTCTTAAGGTCAAAGAGTCAAATATTGAAAGTGTTTAGTGTTTAATTGGTTATCGTTTATGTAATCATAATGATATGTGTTCTGTGATTTCCTGTTTAATCTACACTGGACACTTTATTTTTTCTGAGTATCAGTTACAAGTCCCTGTGTTCATGCTTCATCAGTTAGTTATTCTCTTTTAAAAATAATTATGTGTTGCATTCTTTGTCTACATAAAATTTATAAAGTTTAAAAACCAGTAGGAATTTTCACAGATTTGACTTTAAAATAGTTTTCATCGCAAAACACACACCAGAAGTAAGAATGATTTCTTTGTCTAATTTATTAGCCTTTCTGATATCCAATATCAGGACATGAATGCTGCTCATGGAGGGATGTTCTTCCCATCAAGAACAATCAATACTACTTTCTTCTATCCCATCAAATGTTAAAAAATTGCACATTTTACTGTATTTCATATGCAGAATTTGAGTTTCCATTATTTATGTTTATTGGGATTTTACTTTATTTTTCCTCAATTTTTTTTTCTGTATTTTCTAATATTCATTTTTTTGTGTGTGTGGTGAGGAAAATAGATCACTAGAATATTCTAACTTTTGCTACATTCAGTCACTTGACTACTCACTAACTAATATTTCTATTAAACCATCATTTTGAAGGTAGGACTGAGGTATGCTAACAAAACCATTTTCAAGGTCTACTGAAGAATCAGCATAACTTTCTTCAGCTCTGTAGTTATAGCGACTGTTTCGTCCACAAATTCAGCTCCCTTTGTTTTATATTTCTCCTATATTGAGTAACTCTCTTTGAAATTAGGCACAGAAAATAGCTTTTTAGAATTTTATAATTTATGAAAATCTATTTTTATTTATCATTAAAGGACAGTCTGCTTCAGTTTAGAATACCAGATCGAATACTAGTTTTCCTTAAAATCATGAGGTTATTCTGTATTTATCATCTATAATTCATCATTAGAGATAAATCCTTAGGTTCTATTTTTGCATTCTTGAAGCTGACCATGGTTTTTCTTTTCAGGATATTCTCTCTCTTTTTTTTTTTTTAAGTGTAGCTACTTGAGAAATTCTGGAGATATATTTAGCATATTTAAATATTATTTTCTTGAATATAGCATTCAATCAAAGTGGAATATTTCCAGACCTGATTTTCTTTCCAGTATATACTTATAGGAACCTGGTAAAATATGGAAAATACCATGTTTACTTTTCAGACACCAAAAAGTGGCATAGCAGGGGAGTGAAACCATAGCAATAAGTGCAGACTGGTGAAGTGAACTATAACTATATTTTTTAAAATTGTTCTTAATAAGTGCAGTTTGATAAAATGCTGTTAAAACTTTTGGGTAAAGGGGAAGTAAAAATAATCAAAGTATACCAGTGTAAGAAAAACTTGAAGTCTGGCACCTGAAAGCAGATTGTGTGGGAAACTTCATGTTATGACACAAAAGAATCCCCCACTTTCCCTTCACCCTCTCACCCCCTTAACCTCACCAGAAACCACAAAGTTACTTAGAATAAAAGGTTTCAAGTTCAAGAGTCACACTCTCCTCAAATACAAAAAGAAGTTAAAATTCAACTAAACACAGAATCTTATGGAGATATGAAACATCCTTAAAAAGTTAGGTTAAAGATGATTCTGTGTTGTTTTTTTTTCTTTTTTTTTGTGTGTGTGTTTTGTTTTGTTCTGAGGGTGTGGCTATTCCTTGGTTACCTGAACTCAGCAAAGAAACTGTTATTTTGATGAAGTATCAGTGGCTGAACCACATTAAATACAGACAAATGTTAAAAAAAAATTTAAAAAGCCTAATTATGAAAAAATATGTTGCTGCTTTCTCCCTGCACATTTTTTCAAAGTATTTCTTAAAGTTTTTGATTTTTTTTAGTCTTGAAAAATAGTGAAAAATTTTGTAGAATTTTCAACCAACTGCATTAGGGTCTGGGAAGCTGAGAGCCTGGAGGAGGGCTGGAAGGAGCAGACAGAAAGGGGTCTTTCCCTTAGTTACTGGAGGCCAACTATAACTAAAAAAGATACAAAAATCCATAAGTGTTTGTAAACAAATGATACAAATGATACAGATTATCAAGTTAGTATCAGTTATAAAAAATCATATAATCAAGAAAATAGACAAATCATGAACAGGATTAGAAAAAATAGGTGTAAATTGTATTTTTAGAAAGTTATCGGTGATACATAAAAAATAAAGATGAATTTTATATTTTGATTTTAAATGGAAGGCAGAGAGATATTAAAGTCATATAGTACTTCAAAAACCTTACTTAAGTTACAAAGGTATACTCAATTGATAGTTTCTACTTATTTTACTGTATATCTTCCTTGGCATTTCCCCTGAGGTCACACTTGTAGAGTGTGACCAATAACTAAGTAAATAACTAACCAAGAAGATAGTCACTGAAGTTAACAATCTTTTTCAGAAAACCCCAATCAATTTCAGAGCAAAGAAATGGTGCAACACCTATTCATTTCCTTCTTTGGAAAAAGGTCCCTTTTGCTAATCAGATAGAAGAGGAAATTGGTGAACCTTTATAAAAATATTACTAGAAATAAATATGAGTTTTCTTCATTTAGAAGTAAACTGAAATAAAATAAGACCATTGTACAGTATCTTTCAGGGTTAGCCTTAAAAAATGAAAAAGAAAAAAAAAAACTCGTTCTAAAGAGCAGAATACTTGGCAGCACACTTCATCCTTAATTTTATGTGGATAAAGAAGTTACCTCAGGTAATAAGGTACATAAACTAATAGGAAGAAATCAAGACTTGATCAAGGTTCTAGAAGAAACTTTTGACGACTATAAAATTTGGGGGGTACAGTAATAAGGAGAGAGACAATGCAGTGTAAATCATGGGATTTCATGCTATCACATACGAAAGCACATACATCATGGACATTGAACAAGACAGCCAAGTTGACAACTTGACTTGGCTAGTTATTTTTATCCAGCCTCGGATGCTGCACAGGATGAATGAGGACTGAGTACCATAATGGTTTCCATAACTGCATTTTATCTATCAAATACCTCTTCCAAATATCCAGCCAGCTAGGAGGAGAGGTCTATCTCTAGGTTCTTGTTACAGCATAATTCTTTTCATCATTCTCTCATAATAAATTAACAAGTGGACCTCTTAACTGAGAAATAATTTTAACCAGAAAAACTCAAACTTTTTTTTACATTTTGCTTTTAGAGACAATAAATGCTAAGCAATCACCACTAATAAAGTGTCAAGAGATTATGCCTAAAATTCAATCAGACCACACTTAACAAAAATAAAGATATTACTATTGGTCTATAACCATGGTATCAACTCTATTATCATCTACAAAAGAAACAAAAAGCTACTGGCATGGTAGAATACTGGAATATTGAGTTCTAATTAGGGCTCCCCAGGAGGTAGATTAAGACCATGACTTAAATTTCATTATATCAGTTTGTGCTACCAAGAAACAGACTACATACATCCAGGAGCCAGAAAGTTAAAGTTGAAGAGCCCTCACTCATGATCATTTCCATTAACCAACTTGGCAATTATATTTTTTTACACCATTCTTCTGCATCCTCCAGTTTTAGAAATTCTAATTATTTAAGAGGACACTTTTCCAACAGGATGTCTAACAAGATTCCAAATAAAATTTAAACTGCACATGAGAACTCTAAATTCTATGTACTAAGAAAAAAGAAAGGAAGAGAAGAAATTACAATCCTAGCTAGGTCATTTCATTCTCCTTAACAGAAGGACATTTATTCCATGTTACAATGAAGACAAAAATCAGATAATGCAATCTGAAAACAGATGATCCTATTTTCTACTTTTTAGTACTCACTTGCCCTACAGGAATGGTGAAAAAAAAGAGTAGTAGTTGTTTCTTGAGAAAATTATGGTGAGGAGGCTCAAATAATTTGGGGAAGAGTATAAGTTTCACTCAATCAGCTAAGTTATAGAGATCAAAAGAAATATTTTTAGGGGATTTAAAATGAACAACAGAAGAGACATAAGATGACCATTAGTATGACATTCAATTAACACAGCTATCAAAACTGTAATTAATTGCACTATTTTCCCTTCTTATAAGTTTTCTTCAGGAATAGAGTCTCACAAGTACCATAAACTCAGTACAGAACTTAGACTGAAAAGTGAATTTTTGTGGTGTCACTATAGGGAACTGTGCTTTATGGCACCATTAGGACTGAAGGACTCATTTGCCAGACAATTGCTGAAAGTGGTCTTTCAAAAATACTTTCATCAGGAGAAGAGAGTTTTGTGGCTATGACCATTCAAGGCTTCCTACACTCAAGACTGTTTGGAACTCATGTAAATCACATTCCATGTCTCATTGTAGGAACAAATATGAGAGTGCAAGACAGCTCCAAAATTTCACTTTGAGTAAGCAGAAGCCTCCTTTGAGATAAGACTGCAACCCCAGATTCTGTGCACCCAAACGTGCTTCCTTCCCTTTATTTTCATTGTGCTGATCTGAAGCATACTCATTCATGGACTTCCAAGATGCCTAGTCATGGTCTTAGTCTGCCTCCCTGGGAGCCCTAATTAGAACTCAAATGCATCCTTAATCTGCTTCCAGACTTTTTTGTTTTCCAGAAGTTCTTTGAAGTCTTTTGTCACGGGAGATCACCTCCTCTTTTCATTGTGGATGTTTATCTCATTTTATATTTCTCTTTGACTGTTACTTTAATTCACTGTGGGTAAAATAGACTTGTATATTTGAAGATCTGGATCATTAAGTAAAATACTTAGCTTAGTTTATGGGCTTATAATACACAATCAAAAATGTTCAATATATTTTAATATAAATTTAGATCCATGATTAAAATTGAGGAAATAAAATAGGCTTTATAAGGATGTAATTCAGCACTACAAAATTATCATTGTTTTTCACAAAGGATAAGAATTTTGGAAGATAACATGGCAACAAGAAAAAGAATCACTATTTTTTATATATGGTTTTACTTGAAAGAGAATAATAATGTCACCATAAATCGATGATATAATATAAAACAAAAACCTTTATGAACAATTTCTGTTTATTTTTGACAAAATATATTTGAAGCAAAAATTCCAAAGCCATGAATCTACCAAAAATACTATGAATATACAGTGAATAGCATTTCTACACAAATCATGTAATTTTTGTTATATTATGTAAATTTTCTAGACATAGATGTAGAAGCAAAATACACTAATATTCTTTCTCAAGGCACATTTATAAATCTGCAAATATAATTAAACTTTATTTATTATACACAGATCAGTACATCAAAAATGACAAAATACCTGGAAATAATTCCTTTGGCATATTCCTATTTCCTAGACAATAAGGTCAGCTTTAATATAATATATCTTCTACCTTTTCAGTGACACATAATTTTTAAATTTTAAGTAAACTTCTCTTTTAGGCTCAAAATTCACCATATAACTATGGTACTAATACAATGAGTGATGGATGTTAGAAGAAAAATTATTAGTACTTTTTAGAGATTTGTTTGAAATGAAACACTAGATCAACACATGATCCTTCAAAAAAATTATAATAATGCAAGCACAGCAATAAATTTGAAATAAAGAAGGTATAGACATTATTAGCTACAGGACTTTGAAACCTCATGCTTTGGACCTAAAAGGCAATTATTTTGCTTTGTAATTACAGCACTTTCATAGCTGTGTGAGGAGTCTTAGATCCATGTTTTTGTTTTGTGATCTCATATGCTTCATTTATTCAGATGTATTAATGTAATATATGCTTATGTGAGTAATTTGAAATTATATGCCTCTTTCTATTTATAGAATTCTTTAAGAAATTCTTGGTAATCACACAGTTTCTACATTAGAGAGCAATTACCCTGCAAGCTAGAAAATGAACATTGGCTTAAAGAACTCTTCATCCCAGAGTTTAGCCTTAAAATTTCACATAGTTGATTGTCAATAAATTTATATGGTTCATAAAGTTAAGATGTGTTGAATCTTAAAGTAAAGAAATAGGAAACCAGACAGTGCTTCTTCACAGATGCCAAGCTGTCATTACTGGGAAACCCAAGGAGTCTTACAGGGCAGTCTGTCTCTCTGATTGATGTAGTTATGTAAAATTCAAGTCCTGCTTTTCTTCCCCACAACTTTGGCTTTCCTGTGTCATCTTGTTCTTTGCTTTTCAGTGATCAGAGAAGGAGATAGGTTCACAATTATTTGTTCATGCTAAAGAAGCAAACAACAAGCAAAAAAAAAAAAAAAAAACCAAACAAACAAACAAACGAAAAAAAAAAAAAAAAAAAACACAACTAAAAAACAACTGAGTTTGTGAAAACTTCAGAAATTTAAGTACAGTGAACAGGGTAGGATGGGATTCTACTGACATAAATGTTCCTTTAAGAAAAAATAGATTCGGACATTTTCATTGTAACAGAAATTCGAAAGGACATATATGTATGTATATAGGCACACATGAAACTAATACATAAAAAACTAATAAACACAAATATTCCTCCTCTAAACTTGGAAATTATAATTCCTGTGTATTTTTAATCCAGGAATGGGAAATTACTAGCATGTTCATTTGATTTTTCAAAAATTTTCAGTGTGCTTCCAAACCCTTTTATCATGATCCTCTCACTTGTCATTTCTTAACTGAGAGAGTACAGGGTCAGGAAATTTTTAATTTTTTGAGTTAAATTGGATCCAAAGACTTTATGAGAAATATAAGTAGTTTATGGCATTGTGATATTGCTCTTTATAAAATGAAGTTTTGAACATAGAATTTCATTTCCTTCTAAAAATTTTAAAACTTATAATTAGTCAAATTATAAAATTCACATCATTAGTAGTTCTATTTTTTATTAATATTACAGTAACAAGTTTATAAATAAAAAATGCTGAATTACAAATGGAGATATGGTACAGTGGTGGAGCACATGCCTAGTATGTGTGAAGTCCTGGGTTTGATCCTTAGCACCACATGAAAATAAATAAAATAAAGGTTTATAATATATCAAGTTAAAACTCATGTCTTCTTTTATAATATGTATACAAATAAGTAATGTTTAAAATCTCTAGATGACATTCCATATGTAAGTTGTATCAGTAGAACTCATTAAACTTAGAACAAATTGGAAACTAATCATAATTTAATCATCATTCCCTATTTTAAAAATGACTTATTTTAGGAGGATATGAATTAAAGAAGCAAACATTATTAGAAGAAAATATCCTCAATGTACCATATGGAACACAGTTTTCTAGGCTGAGTAGAACTGTTGGAGCTGAAGTCTCTCTTCTGCAGCTACAAGAAACCTCACCAGTATGCTAAAATTCCCTCCTTCCACAGCCTTTCCATGAACCAACTGCACACTACTTCTGAATCTAAGAATGAAGATGGATGAGGCCAGGGAGGATGTGGTGCAGGTAACAGCCTAAAGAGTTGCACGTTTTAAGGAAAGACATCTTTAAGTTCTGTCTCTGCAGCCCTATAATTTGAATATCTATAAAAAATGACAAAAATCTCCCTGGAAAGCACAGAACTGTGGCTTTCCCAGT
Source organism: Callospermophilus lateralis (assembly GCF_048772815.1). Taxonomy (NCBI): domain Eukaryota; kingdom Metazoa; phylum Chordata; class Mammalia; order Rodentia; family Sciuridae; genus Callospermophilus; species Callospermophilus lateralis. The sequence goes on along the minus strand of NW_027515935.1, from coordinate 4,321,298 downwards.
GTAACATGTCAGCTTTCTCTTAATTTTACTCTCTTCTTTGTTCGATAACAGCAATCCTTGGAGAGCTGGTCTCCAAACTTTCTTCTGGACTTATTTGGGATGACATTTCAATTGGAATCATGTCCCAGTCAAAGTTGCTATTATTCTGATCATAATATCAAATTAGTCCAGTCCCATTAAACAATTTACAATGCCTCAACTTTGGCGTGAGGGATTCCCGGCACCTCCAATGGTTCCACTATGGCTCTGAGGGTCCTACCTCTATCATGTGTGATAGGCTCCTCTTCCCTAGCTTGTTCCCAAATGAAGCACCTGGTTTTCTGGGTACTTTTGTTTCTGTATGCCACCATTTTCAAAGTGGCAGTTTTGTGATTCAGGCTCTGTGTAAAATATTAAAATTAATCTCAAATGAAGAAAGAAGAAGAAGAAGGAGGAGGAGGAGGAGGAGGAGGAGGAGGAGGAGGAGGAGAAGAAGGAGAAGAAGAAGAAGAAAGGAGAAGGAGAAGGAGAAGGAGAAGGAGAAAGGAGAAAGGAGAAAGGAGAAAGGAGAAAGGAGAAGAAAAAGAAGAAGAAGAAGAAGAAGAAGAAGAAGAAGAAGAAGAAGAGGAGGAGGAGGAGGAGGAGGAGGAGGAGGAGGAGGAGGAGGAGGAGGAGGAGGAGGAGGAAAAAGAAGAGGAAGAAGAGGAAGAACTGAAGGCCACAGGCTGAGGAGATCACAGGAAGATTGAACATGGAGCTGAGTCAGAGCGCATGCTGGAAGCCCACCCTAAGGTACCTGTGATGAGCCCTCATACTCACTAGTGGTGGTAGAGGAGAGGTCTGCCCTTTCTCTTAGAGAAACCATGTAATATTAGCTTGGGCTTGTGTGTACTATATATAAAGTTATATAAAGTGTAAAAAATAAAATGGAGACTTGTGATGGAGAATCAAAAGAAAGTACAATCATTTTAAGCAGGTCACTGATATTCCAGGTGTTGAAATCAGAAAATACGGCTTCATCACAACCATTGTCAATATGTGAAGGGTTAATAAAAGTGTCATAAAAAATAAAAAGGGTATTTCAGAGAGATTTGGAAACTTGAACTAAATGGTAATACAATAAAACTATAACCTGTACAGGTAATATTCTACATGGTTGATTTTGGGATAGTTTGAAAGATGCATAAAAAACATAAGAAATACCAAAGCATGAGACCTCCAAAGCCATGTGCAAGAGAAATATAAAATAGGAGATTTTTAAAGATATGCTATTTCCTAATTATGCAGAAGCCATTTTCCCCTTTGGCTTGATTCTAAATTGAAAAAAAAAATGTGAATGTAAAACGAGAAGAGTATGTGTTTCAAAAGCCAAGAAAACACAGTTAAAACTACATAAAGCACAGGTCAGGTTTTCATATTGATCAGATTAAAGTAGATTAATGTTTGTTCTAAATTCTACTATACGTAGTTAAATTTAGTTACTCATTTTGTTAAAAACAGATCTTTATTCTTTTAAACAGTAAGTATCTATAAAGTTCTATTCAACATGCAAAAGAAACATCTAAGCATGGCCCTTCCTTCTAAATTTGGTGCTCTACTCACAAATGAGTTGCATGATTCTTTCAATTAGCTTTAATAAATATAATTCTTATCATTCTAATTTATGGTGGGCTATAAAATTAACAAAAATGTTTTAAAAAACCCCATTTTGTTTAACGTGTATTCTATCTTCCAAATAAATGAACCCAAAATAGAAACATTTTTTGGACAATTAAGTATTAGATATCATACATTAAAGAAATATCATTCTATTTACTTATTAATTATCAAGATTTAAATACATTAAACATATTCTCTCAAACCTGGCTGGCAAAAGAGGTAGATAATGTAATACTTACATAGCCAACTTAATGTTCATTATAAACAAAGTAAGAAGTAAAGAGGCAAGAATCCCCATTGAACTCATATAACAAGTTAATGAATCAAAAGCCAATCCCATGATAATAATCTTTCCTTTGGTATCACTGTCATATGTCTTCATTTGATAAAATAAACCTGAAGTACATTAAGGCACAGAAACAACTTGAGTGAATGTAAAAAATAAAATGTTATTAACAAAGGAAACAAAGTCTATTTATAACATATTCACTAGGAACCACATGCAACTCTTAAATATTTGCATTACTTTCTTTTGGCAAATCTAATGTTCCTAATTACAGCCTAATTGTACTCGAATATTATATTAACAATATAGAGAAATCACAGTACCTTATCCACAAGTGTTCAATAGCTGACTTTTAGTTAATAGTTTAATGAAATTTCATCATCAGTACTAAAATAAAATGATACAAAGTATATTTTTATTGGCCATGGGTCAAATATATTATTACATACTAAAGTAGTACATTATATTATTTTTAAAAGCTTTTATCATTTGAGGCAAAAATTGAATAGCAAATCAGATAAGTCATGTTTTCATATATTTCAAAAAAGACAAGACACTCAAAAAATTGGTCAGTTTTCTTTAAACAGAATTGAGATCAATGAAGACACGTATTATCTGAAGGTAATACTAATATCTTTTCTTTTTCTTACATTTTCGGAATTTTTGGCTGAATTCATTTCCTCTATTGTTTTCTGTTCTACTATAACTGTCACTGGTTTGCTTTTGCCTCTTTCAGGTATTCATCTGATAAAGGTCAGAGTCACTTGGTTGTTGGATAGTCCATTCATAGGAGCTAGGTCCAGCATCTAGATCTGGAACATAACTCAGTGAGGAAGACCCAGACATGCTACTGGGAAGTTGGGCTGTCATCTCATAGTAAGGAAGCTGCAGCACTGGATTATGTGCATGTCGCTGCTGTGAGGAAAAAAAAGTCAACTTATATATCAAAACAAATCCAAAATGCTAAGTTAAATGCACATTAAAAAGTCTAATGCATGTTAAAAGTAACATGAATTATGCAAATAGTCATGAGTAAATCAAATTGTATTTTGGTATAAGAAAGGCAGTGACTTCATAGTAGGAGTGTGGGAGCTTCCTTAAATCCTTAACATAAACATTTAAAGGTTTATTAGTTTACTAAAATATAGATTATCAAAGAAATATAATGCAAACCACATATGTAGTTTTAACTCTTCTAGGAGCCACAATATAAGAATAAAATGAAACAGATAAAAATTTTTACAAATGTATTAATCTCAATATATGATAGAGACATGATAACTAAAATTTCTAACTACTCACAGCAAATTAGAAATAAACTGTGATACCTTGAACTTGTCTTTCAACTCACTTCCATCTCTACCAGAGGGGGGGGGGGAGAAAGAGAGAAACAGAGAGAGAGAGAGAGAGAGAGAGAGAGAGAGAGAGAGAAAGAGAGAGACAGAGAGAGAGAGAGAGACAGAGAGAGAGAGAGAGAAAGAGAAGAATAGAATGGAATATGTTGGGAAAAATACTTTCATAGTTTCAGGTAATGAGTGGTTGTTCATTAATATTAACTATATGAGTACCAAATACTATGAATGTTTTTCATGTTCTTCATATATGCTAAACTAAATAGGTATCAAACTTACCATTTTCTGAAAGAAAAAATATTCTTGAGGTAAAGCAGTATTATTAATGGGAAAAAACTGCATGGGAAAGGAAGATCTGCCCAAGATTTCTTCATTCCTTTTGAGAAATAAAATGGAAAGCAAAAAAATCCTTAAAATTCTTAGGTACAAATATTCTTTTCTCTTAATAACTTAACGAGGGTTGTCCATAATCAGAAACAGAGACAGAAAGAGCTTCTCTGGTAGCAGTTAGAATTAAATATCTTAAACAAACACATGCAAATAATGTTATTATATTGATAATGTAGTGTCAAAACAATACATTAATTAATTATTTCATTACTAAATATTGAAATTTCAACATTCAGAGTCACATTTGGTTTTCTGATATGAAAATGTTAGACCAGCGCTTGTATTTACATAAAGACATACAACATTTAGATAGTAACAGAACAATAGCAAGTCATTAATCATCACTGGACATACACTTCAATCTTCTACAGATATAAAAACAAAGAGGGAGAAATTATCATCAATTTATTTTAAAGTATCTTTATTATGTAAATATATAAACTGTACTCCTTCCTAAATGGACTATTAATGTTAACATAAACATGTTGACTGATATCTTCCAGGCATTAAGATAATCAAAACATCTCTAATTAAAAAACTGTGGTGTTCCCCACATTTCATTTATACATGTGATCGTTGCTCTTATGGAGATGTTATAAATCCTGGCTAGGTTCTGCAGCTACTCTTCAATAGTCTACTAGCTCTATAGTATACCCTAATTTTAATTCTAACCACTAATCCATAGGCTAGGAAGCGTACTCTAAGGGAGGCTGAAATCAGCACTGGCAGATGGGAAGAAATGACAGAATGTAGTCAGATGGATGGGGGAGACCCCATTTAAAAATACTGAGACTAGTATCCCAGAAGTCAGTAGAAGTCAGAAGTCCATAATTCATTAAGAAAGAAATTAGAAAAATATAAGTTGTTCCATAGGGGTAAACTGAATAAACATTGAAGCTGCTGAATGGCTGATCAGAAATTTCTCATCACCTTAAAAAGAGTAGCTCTCATATAACAGTGGGGTTAAAAAATGAACAGGAAGAAAGGATTGAAAGATAAAAATATTTATTAGTGATAGGAAGAAGAAAAATATGGGAGTCCAATTAGGAGACAAGGTGAAAGGTGAAGGGAAATTACAGAGTAGGGAAGACTCCGCAGCAGAGGTGAGATAAGCTGCATTATGAAAACAAGTGTCAATTGTCTAAAACCAGTATTTTTCCCACGTGAATCTTTGGACACATAGTTGTCTGCATGGAGGAATCACATGTAAATTAAAAACTGTTATGGATTGATACATTCTCTCCATTTTCAGTTAATGAAACCCTCAGTACCTTAGAATGTGGCCATATTTGAAAACAGGATCATTGCATATGTCATTGGTTAAGACATGTTAATACTGGAATAGGATGGATCCATAACCCTTAATGACTGGTATTCATATAAAAAGGAATATTTGGAGATGAAAACAGAAGAACAACCTGTGAAAATAAAGGCAGAAATGTGGGTAAAGCTTCTGTCATTCAAGGAATACCAAGCAATGCTATCAAAACAACAGAAGAATAGGGGAGAGGCATGGGATAGATTCTTCTTCATAGCTTTGAAGAAACCAGTGCTTCTAATATTTTGATCCTGGATGTCTAGCCTCCAAAATTTTAAGACAATTAATTTCTGTTGAATAAGCACTCTATAGTATGTTGTTACAGTGGCTCTAGCAAATTAAAAATTAGTTCAATAAAGAGCAAGGCATAAGAGGCAATAAGAAGTCAAAAAAACCCATTTACAAGGAAGACTATTGAAGACTAGATTACATTTGCACATCACAACCAGGACATGATAACTCATTCTTATACTTCCTTTATAAAATACCAAATACTAGAAAAAAGTACTACCAATGAAATGTAGTGTCATGGGATATACATATGACTTTTTTGACATTACAGTCTAGACTCTGAGATGATTTACAAACTATGTATCAAATATAAGATAGTTATACTACAATCTTCTATTGCCTATCTAGTCTTTTAAACTCCAAATCCTACAAATATTTTGTTCTTTTCCCAAACCCAAAGAAAATGAAGTAGTTTTTTGCTCTTGGTATTAAAGAAGAGGGGAAGCTATTACATCCTATATATGGCTCAATCCATAAATCTATAATGATTTCCCTATCTTAGTAGTAATTTTCCTTTTGTTGAATACTTACAATATATTCAGTATTTTAAGTACCTTGTATTTACTATAAAAATTTATTCTCATAAAAACTTTTTAAGTATTATTTTAATTTTAGAGATAAGGATACAGAAAGGTAAAATAACCTCCTCAGAGTCACAGCATTAATAAAGTGGAACTGGCAGAATTCAAATCCAGGCAATCTGATTTTATTACCTACTTTACTAAGTTCTCTTTATTCTCCCCAATATAGAAATTCTGGGAGAATAAAAATATGTAGCACACTTATTTGGGGTTTAATACTTCTGCCAAAAATAATTCTGGGTATTTGCCAGTCCCAAAAGGTCACTCTCCCATGCCTTAGGGGGCTGATACAGTTAACAAGGGATAGGATGTTTGGTTATTATTAGTTTATTTGAAAATATTCAGTTCTGCCAAAGACAACAAGAAAACAAACAGGATGGACAAAATTCTTAAAAATGCTTAGTGTAGATTGTAAGTAAGCTAGCAGTTTATTAACAGCAATGGAACTGTGAGGGATAAAATAAGTAAGAAACCTAGGAAGCCAAGATAGAATTCATAATATATATACTAATGGATAGTGAATGATTTAGATCTTATAACACACAAGAGAGATGGATATCTACTCCTGATCATGCCTAACAGTTATATTTCTCTTCTTCCCTTCATTCTGCCTAAGATAATCTGAGAGAAAATCTACAGAAAACAAGCTGATGAACCAGGATGCTCCTCATCAAGTAAGTAATATTAGTTCCAGGAACTTTCCATCTGAAGGGATAGCCTTGCTCAAACATACACTCTTGTCCTCATCACCACACTATCAGTAGGGAAGGTTGACAGCAGAGAAACAGTGTCTGAATATTAATATAACCAGAACTCAGTTACTTCATCCTTCTGCCCACTTACAATCTATTCTAAGAAGTGTGCTAAACTATCCACCAAACTTGCTCTTACTTTTCACTGTGTTTTTTTACACTGATTTAATAAACACTGTGATTTTGGAATCTTAAATTGGTTTGGCAGACTTTAGGTACCATAACCTCTGGATACCTTGCCAGACAGTTTACTGGAAGGTTATCACTGCATCAATATATCAGGCTACACCAAATTCTAGAACACAGAGAAGTTCTAAACATTAGTGAAATAAATAATTGAATGGCTTAACATCAGAAGACTTAGTTTCAAGGCCAGCACTTTATCATCCTTGTGACCTTGATAATTGGTTAACTTTTTTGTCTGCATTTACTGAAACATAAAATACAGATAACAATATTTCTATGATCCATCACAGTAAGACTTTGTATGTTTAAATGATTTAACAGCTATGTAAAACATACAGAAAATCATTAAGAATACCTCAAACGTAAATCTATGTCACTTACTACTTTAAATATTAAAACTGACCTTTAAATGAAAATATTTTCTCCCACTTTCCATGGGTTCAGAAGAAATAAACTTCTTAATCTAATCCTATGTATAAATAGTAATATTCTGTAATAGTCCAGAATAGGATAAAAATCATCCTCTGACATATTTATTATTTTTCATTAATATAGATTATAAGAACATACTTATTTGCTTTACCTTTATGAAAAAGTATATTTCTAATTACCTGTAGGTATGTGAATTTATCTTAACACAGCTCTCAAAATTTTGGTTAGCTGGTTCTGAAGAGCGAGAACTTCCTTTGAAAGAAATACAATGATTACTTTAGGGTTCAACTACTTGGAGTTTAAATATTAAAACATAATATAAACCAATCTTTAAAGATATAGTAGTGACTTGAAATTCCACAGTTACATAAAATATGTGCATATCTATCTCTCAAGTCATATTTAAAGATTGTATATATTACTGTAAATGAATGAAGTATAATTAATATTTATCCAAAAGCAAGTCATAAATAAGAATAAAATGATATGAAACTATATAAGATATATGATGTTGTTTTGTAATACTTACCTAGAAACTAATAATTTCAAATGTCAGCACTCTTTGCCTCCATGGTAGAAGGCATGAGTTCTCTAAATTGCTCAAAAGCCAAGTCAACTTTTTATAGGATGTGTAATATAATAAGCTCTGGCCTATTTTATCAGCCTGTGTGAGTTAACTGGGTAGAATCAAAGAGCATGATGCATCCATGCTTTAAAGTAAAAAAGAAAATGTGAAATGCAAAGAGAAGAACTTTTACTATGCAAGAAGATATTGATTTTTTAATTCTTATTTTTCCTTTTTAGTGGATCAAGAGAAATAAAAACCAAAGGCATGATACATCAATAAGCCTGAATGATTTATGGCAGTGATACATCAATAAGTCTGTACCATGTATAAAATGCTTAAACACAATATTCTAAGAATCACTCAGATAGTCTCTATTGGTCCCTGAAAAGATGTGAGGCCAAGTGTAATAGTTTTCTGGGCAGCTAATCACATATGCCTAGTTCCTAGCATGAATTCAGGACAAGGATTTAAAGCCATTGAGTCAGGAATCTTTCCTCCCCTTCTAGCAAGGCTCTATAGGTACCTTTGTCCACTTTGTTCTTATAGGGGCTTAAAACAGCTCCAGACAACAGAAGGAGTTATTCGGAAGGGCTAATTTATCCACTTATCTTCCAAATAGTAGGTATTTGATACCATACATTAGCAGTGACAAGAAGATTGGCAAACAACCTTGCTACATAAAAGCTATTTACGTACCTTCAGTTCATATAAATTTGATCAATTTTAGTCAATAGCAACCATCATAGCTATCTCCTGATTTTAAAATAGTACATTTTAAATTTTACTTAGAAGAGATGCTACAAATTTGGTAATATAACTGGCAATACAAATTAACTATATAGTATTATAAATTAGATATGTGTTTGAAAAAATTAAGAGACTACAGAGACACTTTTATTGTCTTATACTACAAGGAAAACAAAATGCTTACAACTTCTGAGACTAGCAGCAACCACAAAACACACTTTGAAAATTCATCAGTGAGAGAACCTACCAAATCGATACTGCACATTAATTGGTCTTCCATATAAACGGATTCCATTCAGCAAAGCTATTGTATAAGACACTGATTCTGGGTGCTTAAAGCAGACAAATCCAAAGGATTTCAGCTTTCCTTCTCTGTCTTTGCATATAGTCACTTTGGTTAGTGGCCCAGCCTACGAGAAACTTAAAAATTATTTACTCATAAATCCAAAGATTTATTTTTACACTCAGAAAAATAATTAAACTTTAAAGAAAAAAAGGTTAGCAATAGCTTTATGTAGCTCTGCTAATAATGCATTTTCCTTACAAACATCACACTTACTCATACGTCCTCTATATTTTCTTTAGCAAATTCTCCATGGGCAAAAAGTAAAAACATAAGCTTACTTCCTGATCTATTACATGAGGTTTACATTTCATTTAAGTGGAAAAAGAAAATCATAAAAAATGAGAAGATAATATATACTGCCTTGTGGGTCCACAAAATTGATAAGGATCTAGTCCTTATGGACTTGAAATCATATAGTTTTTGTACAGGTAATTGCAACCCCACATTCATCTCTCCCCACCCATTTTTTTGGGGGGGGCACTCAACATGAAAAACCCTTGTTGAAGACAATAATTTTACATTCCTTTCTTCCTTTTTGGTGGTAAGACTCAAATTAAATTGGTTAAAAAAAAAGATAAGATTTACAGGTTTTGTTTTAAAGGGCAAACTTAAAAAGGTAGCAAATTAAAAGGATAAAGTCTTAAAAATATTTTTCAAATAATAGAAAGTTTTACATTTATGAGAAGAAACTGTGGTCCTGAACAGAATATTCTCTACTAACCTATGTGTATCTATTATTAACATAGAGACACTTTAGTTTAGAGATAAAGTGGGTCCTTCAAAACCAAAGAAATTCTTTCACCTCTGGTACTTATACTTAATCCTAGACATTTAGCTCTGCTATTGTCTCCCTTGGAACCTTCCCTTATTCTGACAGGAGGAAGTCACTTTTTATTTCTGTTAATGTTAGTTAGCATTACTACTAATACAGGCAGCAAACACCTAGTAAATGCCAGCTATAGCTTTGGTTTATTTAGGTTAGCTCATTTATTCATCACAATTGCATCATATTATTCTTCACAGTCTCATCATCTTGTAGATAGTATTACTCCCATTTGACATTTGAGGAAACTAAGAGACTTAGGTACTGGCCAAAAGTCACACTGCTGACCTAAGAGCCATGCTTTTCCCATACTATATATCTCTGTCTTTGGTAGATTACCCTAAATAATGGTAATTAATGTTCATTTTCCCCTTTAACAAAGTGTAAGGAATGTTTCTAAAATTTTTATGTCCAGCACCATACTTGTGTTTTCCCTGTGATTCTGGATCATTAAATGCTTAGATGCGTTCCTGAATGAAGATATACCATTGGCAAGTGAGACGTCCTGTGCATCACAGGTAAGTGTTTACAGAACACAGGAGACTGAATCCCAGACTTAATCCAGACCTCAAAAACTTTCCTAAAGTCCTCTTGGAATTACCAGGGAATCAGTTGGTCACAGTCATGGTATATTGGTTGTCCATCATCTCACATCTCATTTATCATTCTAGAATAAAAATACTCGCATAAAAGGGCTTAGGAGGATGAGTAATACATATGAAAACATTTTTAAAGGTGACACCTCTCACTTTGCAGAATGCAAAGCATAAGGGTGCTTATTATCTGAAGGAAGACAGTGACAGGTCTGTTTTCTACTGGAGCACATCCAAGGCCCGGTAAACCCTTAATGAGGGCTGGGAGTTAGGGAGGGCCCAGCCACTGCCCAACCTCAGAACTCTGCAGTGGGGATGGGGCTAAACCATATCCTTCACCAGCTGCTCCGCTGGGGACAGGTGCATCCAGTCAAAAATAATTAAAAGCACGGCACAAGAGAGGGCTGGAAGGGTGCCAGGCCGCCGGTGGTCCAGGTGTGCCCCGCCCCTCCGCCGCCCCTTCCCCGAGGACGCTACCTGAAGGAATAGCTCCTAAAGAATCTCTTCCCGCACGCTGGGCTCTAAATTGCCCACAAACCCGGTACTGTCGGCCTCCTCCTGAGCTGGGAACATCCCTCCGGTGTCAGCCCCAGGATGGAGGAAGGGCCAGACCCACCCCCTTGCTCCGCTTCACTGCGCTGCTGGGGTGAGGGAGGAGGGCGGGAAAGGGAGCGCGCTAGTAATGGAGCTAAGCTGCGGACCAAGCCCCCCGGAGCCCGCGGGGACCGCCCACCACGCTGCCCCACGCCCAGAATCAGGCCTTGGAAGAGTGTTAGGAAAGGAAGATTGTTGTTAAGGGGCTTTGCCCTTTTGCTTGTCGAGGGTGCTCTCTGTTTTCTCCTGCTTTTTAAAGTCCTTATTTAAAATGTCGGTTGAGTAAATCCAAAGTCAAAGACTACAGAGATGATTTAAGATTTAGTAACTTCACTCTCAGAAGCTGCTAGGCTAATAAGGGAAGAATAATTTGTCTCCAAAGAGTCAAAGGATGAGTCATTAAGATTTTTAAAATTAAATTGTTATAGAAAATGATATTTAAAGAATGAATGCATGTATGGATCTTGTTACAATAGAATACTGAAATTAAAATTTTATTTACCCAGGAAGTGCTCCTAAGAGAAGTCTTTGAAAATGGCAACCCAAGTTTTTGGTGGGCTCCGAAAGCAGTTGAACTTGAGAAAACAGTCATATCAAGGAATCCTTGGAAAATGTCTACGTAGGATCCTGAAACCATCCTGTAAATATGGTAAAAGTAATGAGGACACCATTCCTTTTAGTTTGGGAATTCATTTTGAATTGAGGAGGCAAGTTTTTGCTTGTCTGATGGACCAGAAAAATCATCTTTTCAAAAAAAAAAAGATACATTTTAGGAAATCTACTTTTCTCCTTTTACTCTGACATTACTTAGCTTTATGACTTTGAAAAAATAACTTCTGTTTGGAATTCAGGTTATGTTCCTTAAGGAATGGATCAGACTAAATATAATGACTTCATTTAATAGGTATTTTCTGAGTGTTCCCTATGAAATGAAAGTGAACATAAAAACTCTGCATAATGGGAAAGACAGAGGTTCTATACATACAAATGCAATAAAGTGTCAGTAACTCTAGTAATTATCTTAGTTGATAATTCATGAGTATATAAATTGTTTCCCTTTCTCTCTCTCTCTCTCTCTCTCTCTCTCTCTCTCTCTCTCTCTCTCTCTCTCCCTCTCCCTCTGTCACCAGTATAAACATAGTAGGGTAGAAGGAGGTTAAGGAAACTAGTACAGTTTAAGCAAATAACAAAGAAATGCTGACCAAATGAATGGTTACCTGCAAGTCTCTGTTATGTGTATATCTCCTGATATACATGTATTTATGTATCTTATACAAACCAACATATTTCCTCCTTAACCTACCTTCGGACACTACTTGTCTTGGAGCTGTATCTTCAGCTTTCTTTGTAAAAATTTAGTGTTATTTTTGACTGTGCATGCTATAAATCTTTGTATTTGCAAATAATTAGTGTAATTAGATCATATTATGTTTTTATATTGAAATTTACACCATTCTTTTGTTTACAGATGCACATGAGTTTGGTGTTCTTAATACATCTTCTGTTTTGGTTGTACATGATTTATAGTGCTTATGATTCTGGAGTACTTATTCAATGTTATAAACTATAAAATTCAGCCCCTGTGGCTATTTGTTTAGAATTTTACCTCAATAGATCTTTTTTTTTAAATGTATATATACTGTGTTTCCTAACTCATGATAGGAAATCTAGCAATAACTAAAAAATAATTCACTTTACTCTTAACATTTACTGGACCATTAGTCACATAGAAGGCATTGCTTGTTTCAATCTGAGGAATACTTTATTATAAAGAATTAGCTTTTCTTTATTCATACCAGGATGTCTTATACTTCTACTTGTATGAACCTGTCAAAATGAAAAAAATATATATTTAAATTAGTTTATATGCTTATAAAACTGGAGCTCTTTACTCTTTCTTCTTTACCCAGATGACTCATTCTTTTTTAACTCAGTCCAGGTAGGATTCCCTGAATTCTGCAATCTAGATTAGCGGAGGGCCCCACCTGTATAAGTATCACAGTTTCCTAAGTATTTCTTCAAGTCCCCCTTTATTGTGAACTATCATGCAGTAAATATACTATAATACCTAGAACAATCTCTGACATGTCTATAGGCCAATAATAAATAGTTGCTGAAATAATACTGTTTGAATAAATGAATATTCTTACTTTGTATTTGTATTCCCAGCAGGTTAGTCTATGCCGGGCAATCCATAGGTGCTTAATAAAAGTTGCATAAATGAATGACCAAATGAATGTCCAAATGGAAAATTGGAAATTTACTGTTAAAGGACTCTTTTTTTAAAAAATTGACTTCATTTTTAAAAATTCTAATTTTGTCTTTATTATGATTTTCCTGCCCATATTTTCCCCCAAGTAAATATAACAGTTTTTGTTCTTGTTTTTTTACATGTATTTTAGATGTGGTTATTATAAAGAAACTTTTTTTTAATTTAAAGAAATAAAATTAAAAATTACCAGAAAATATATCACATAGAGATAATAATCTTGGAGGGAAAACTTGGATTTTGAACAATATGTATATACATATAACACAATTTTAAAATCATACTGTCTATATCATTTTTGAGCTTATCCTTTTCTCCTTAAAAGCATAATGAAGGTTTTTTTCTACACGTATAAATATGGGTCTGTCTGATTTATAAATTTTAATCTGCAGTGTGGATATAATTAGGCTAATCCTACATGGTTAGAAATTTATATTTTTCCATTTTTTGGCTATTATACCAATGCTCTGATGAACATCCTTGTTGGGATACATTTGTGCACATGTGGATTATTATTACTTTGGAGGACCTTGGATTTTTGTAGAAAAGTATCCTGGTGTTAAAAATACCTTGATGAATGAAAGGGTAAGATTACTAAACATTTTGACACATTGCTAAGTTAAATAAAATGTTGTAGTGAAGTGCATTCTGATAAATAGTTACTTTGCAATCACTATAAATATTATTCAACTATTATAATTACCTCAGAAGCAAGTCTGGTGCATAGAACTCAGTTTTCTTTCTTCTTAATCATTATCATCACCATTATTGTCAATGTCATCATCACCTTGATGTTCTTGTTCACACTGTATGCATGTCAGCCATTTTTTATATCCAAGGAAAACTAAATAAGTATACAAGTAAATAAGGACCTATTAAACTATTGGAATTTTATATATTATTTTGTCATTTCTTTATAATTTGCTATTTAATCCAATAGGCTTTAACCCCAACTTTCCCAATTGACAGTAAGTATATGATAATTAATACATGTATTTTGAAACTCTGCTTTGTGTTGTCCTATATGAAATGCCAAGTTCTTATGATCTCTTTAGAATGATAAAGATGAAAATAATGTGTGAGGGTCATATTATAGTATTACCTCAAAAGCATGAAGAAAAGGGAAAATATAAATAAAATAGGAAATATTTATGTTTTAATTTATTCAGTATACATTTGTTAAAAAATGTTTTACATGAATAATGTGTACATTATCTTTCTCCACTTTGTGAAGTGATGTGGTTTATTTATATCTCTGTTATATCCCAGTGCAGTTACTACAGCTCAGTGCTGTGGAAGGACCTACATTATTTGGTGGTAAACAAATTATAGTAATGGCAGCCTTTCAAAATAAAGCCTCACATAAACATTCAGAGATCAAACATGTCAAAATAATGATGCTTCATCAGCAGTTAAATTCTCATGATTTTAAAATGAATATTTGTTTGTGAACTTCTGAAGCATGATTCCAGATTCAGATGAGTTTCTGCTGATCTCTGATGTACATTAAACACTTCTGTTCTTACTGAATCTTTGGAAGTTACAGAGACAAGAATTTTCTAAAAATAAATTCAATTTTTGAACTTATAACCCATGTACTTAGAAAACTCTCAATTTTCTTTGCTGAAGTTCATAGCTGGGAGGAAAATAAGACTTAAATCAACATGTAAAAAGAAAGCTTGTAATAATTTAAAATTATAGTAAAAGCAAAAGTATTTTTTTAAATTTTAAATTTCTAGCCTTAAGAGACAAGCTAGAATTTTAAATTTAAAATAGCCTCTGTGTTTTGGATGCAAAATGATATAAACCTGAAAAGCCCATAGTTTACACTTAACAGCTTCATGGGTTTGGATTTCATTATTGGTTTTCTGGTATATAAAGACAACTTAGTTTGTAATCAAACTGAACATAAACCACAACTCTTTCTGACTCTTTCCATTTCTGGCATTTTCTAGCAAGACATTTTTTCCCCTAGGCTTTCCACAATAGATTCTTCTAGACCACTTCTGAAATCCTGAGGCTAAAAGAAATAAAATATATAATTAGCCTTTTTATTCCCTTAAATTCAACTTGTGTAGTTGAAGCTTTGTGACTTATTACAGAGACTTTGACTTGAATATCCTTCTCACGAACTCAAGTCAAAAAGGAAAAAGAAACTACCTCACCTTTTCAACAAAGAGGGAGGAGCAAAAGTCAGTTTTACAGTAAAGCCTGCCAGCTTGTGACAAGCCTATCAAAGACAAACCTTAATGAATTACGGATTTTTTTTTTGTGTGTGTGTGTGTGAATCTGAGTGCTTCTTTTACTTTTTCAGATTCCGAATGAGAGTATACATTTTCCTGTGTTTGATGTGCTGGGTAAGATCTGGTAAGATACTTATTAATGATTTGTCTTTAAAACCGCATATAAAATAATTAGTACAGTTTGTATTCTGGGATAAAGAATGTTATGACATCATAGTATGAAAAAAATATGCTATGATCATAGGTATATTAAACCAGATTACTATGATGATTTGTATGTATATGTATACTTGTGTGTTTAATATTGGGAAATTGATGTTCTGTATTTTATTTACTTTTCAGATAATTAATAATTAGAAAACCTTTTACAAGAAGACTATATAGGGAATAAATTTATAAAGAGAAAAATAATTGAATAAAAGAGAAATTAATTCAGTGATGAAAATCATAACTTAATAAATGTTGTATTTTAATTTCATTAATTCAAATAGCCCTCCTTTTTAGAAAACTTTTTACACAGGTAAATTATGAATTGCAAAGCAAACTAATCATAAAATACAACTTTCTTCCTTGTTTAGCATAATACAAACCAAAGCCGGTATATGCTCATAAGGAAAAACTTTATTCAATCCTGGTTTACTGGTTTACGTTAATAAACTTTACTAATTTTAGTAATTTACTACTTTATTAGTTTTTATGGCAATGAAATAGTATTAATAACATAGAACAATTTGTTCTACTTTATGATAGTATAAACAGCAAGTTTAAAATTCAAAATGAGGAGTTTTCTGAGGAATTTTGTGAAAGTAGATTATTTTTTTATGTTTTAAATGTTTTCCTAAAATATTCTTGCATGTATACTAAAAATAAAATATGAAATAGAAATTAGCAAATATTTAATTTTATATTTTCAACTGCATATTTAAGCTAATTATTACTTCTAGAAACATTTAAATTTTCAAAACAGAATCTAAAGAATAGTAGTGTACAGTTTATCATATTTATTTTATCATTTATATTTATATCCTGTTGCATAAGTCTCTTAATAAGTGTTTTGTTTATGTAGTACTTAACTTGGGCACTTTAAAAGTTAGAGAAATTTGAACTCTGGGCTCCTAACCTTATGTGTCATTTTAATGTCATAGTTTGTGATCATTTTCATATTGTAGTTTCACTATGAACTGTTGGGCAGACTTCCTGAGATTGTTTTGATTAAAGCTTTAGTCAGTTGCCTGAGTTTTTTAATTAGGAAAACTCAAAGAATATTACTCAATGTTTCTTTGTTGACAGTTTCATTCATGTATGATAATGATTAAAATATAATAGAACCTTTATATATTAACAATAGCAAAAAGAAAATAAGGTAATCAAAAATTTTGGTGTGTCTTGAAATCATTTTTAACCCATGAAAACTCTTAAGATTTCTCTCATCTTCCTTGAATCTATACTTGATAAGGGAATTGTGTTGAATTTTCAGTAGATTATTTCACATGATTGTTTTATTCAAATCATACCTACTCTTCCTAAACCCCTAGATATTTACCTCTAGGATGGCATGCTTTGCTCTTGTTGACATGAGAAATCATTGATTACATCTGTATTTTAAAAAGGAAAAAAATCTGATAAGTGAAACTAGTCAGGTATTTTAAGAAAAATGAATATAATGGAAGTGGAGAGGTAACTATAAAAACAATATATAATTTATATGTCTCTCTGTGTATATTCTAATTATATGCATATATATTTGTAGTATAGTTGATGACTCATACTACCTGTAAAAATGGCAGTTTTTGTTGTTGCTATTATTTCTGCAGCAAAGGTTAGAAAATATTTCTGCAAAAGGCCAGAGGGTAAATATTTTTGTTTTTGAGGGTCATCTATTCATCTCTGCCAACATAGTATGAAAGGAGCTATAGACAGTATGTAAAAAAAGGAGTGTGGCTATGTTCTAACAAAACTTATGGATGGATGCTAAATTTTACATTAGTTATAATTTTCACCTGTCACAAAATATTATCATTTTGATTTTTTCAGTCATTTAACAATATGAAAGCTATTCTTAGATTTCTGACAGTATTTGTCTCATAGGATATAGTTTTCCAAATCCTGTGTTCTAATATTCTGGCAAAGATGTAAAAGATAGATCAATTCAGCTTTCTCATTTCATAGATGTGAAAAGTGAAATATAGGAAATTGAGTCATTTTCCTAAAAATCATGAAACTTGCATTTATGGTAAAGTACGCTTAGCAAACTTGGTAAAATGCAAATTCTTATTCATGGGCTGGAGAGGAAGCCCCAGTTTCTGCATTGCTAATAAGCTGTTAGGTGATACATGGGTACTGAAGCACACTACAAGTAGCAAGGGAATAGCATAGCAAGTCATGCAACCTTAATAGCCAGTATGTAGGACAGTGACTTTTCCAAGATCCATGGGATTCTGAGCTCATTGTCTAAAACAAAATTATTATATTTGTCTAAATTGTACAAATACTCTTCTGATGTGTCCAGTAATTTATTACTGTTGACTTATGAAAATGAAGTGCATACAAATGACTAATTTACTGTACTAAAGTCACTTTAATACAAGGGTGATGTGAAAGAACATGCAATGTGTAATTTTAAATTCATGTCCTGGTGGCTAGATATCAGGGCTAAGTGACTCAGCCTCCATGAACTTCAGTTTGCTCATTTTTAATTGAAAAGAATAGTTACAATACTACTTCATAGAATTGTGAAGCTCAAATGAGATAATGTAAATGTGTGATGTGACAGATTGTAAAGCAATAATCCACTGTTTTCTCTTTAAATGCATTTTCTTTTAATTCTGTTGGATAATTTCCAACTGTAGATCTTCTTCATGCAGTTTCATGGACTACTTGAATCTCCTAGGTTATACATTTAAAAATGCAAATCTACCTACCAATCAGAATCTCTGGAAATTGCCCCAGGAAACCACATTCTGAACAAACGTACCCAGTATTTTTTCACACTGTTTTTTAAACCTATGCTTGGGAAATCCTAGTTTGTTTTGCTTGTGTAGTCAGATTCCTTGTCAGTCATTGTCCACATATTTTTATAAATAAGTGATTGAATATCTTGATTTTGTATAACACATTGACTCAATATTTATTTTCTGAATTTGCATTGGTGGCTCAGAACTAAAATTTAAAATACATTTTTGCCTTTACTTTTGCTTTTGGCCTCTATCCTTGAGGGATCTTAGAGTTTCACCTATACAATTTTGTTTTAACTGCTGCTATAACCACATAAACACCTGTCTTGGTGACATCAGTGGGTAAATTGTTTCAGGTTTGGGATTCTGCTGTTTCCAAAGGCTCTTTATTCTTGATACACACAAATAGGCAAATGGACTAGTGAACTTCTGATGGGGTCTTATTTGTGTTGCTCAAATGTGTACAAAATAGCTTATACCATAAATATGTTGCTATGGCTTTTTGGAATTCACCTGAAAATGTTCTGTTGCTTCTTATTTTATGACCTTAGGTCATTTAATCTGTTTAATCATCACTTTACTCATATGTAGAATATGTGAAGAGTAAGGAAATATAAAACGACACAGGACTTGGCATGGAGTGAGTGCTAAATAATCATATGCCATATGATTGTTGTTGATATGAATGCTGTTGATAACAAATCCATTTTGTTTTCAGAAATAGGGAAAGAGAAGGAAGGAGATTTTCAGGTACACTTTTTGGGATGAGATTGTAGTTTAAGGGGATTATCATAGAACAATGGATTAAATTCAGGATATGTGTGAGGATTTGTAACATTTTATGCAAGTGTTGGTCAACACTGAAAGTCACAAGATAAAATCATTTGTCTTAGTAGTTTACCAACCAGGAAAATGTGTTTGGAGTCAAATAATATTATAGTAGTAGAGGACATTTGTCTCAACTCCTTCCATTTAAAGATGAGGGCATTATTATATTAAGTGAGTAAGTCAGAAAGATAAATGTCTCATGGCATGATCTTATTCATATGTAGAATCTTAAAAAAGTTATCTTGTAGAGGTTGAGAGTTGGATAGTGGTTACCAGAGAATTGGGAGGGGAAGTGGGAAAGGAAGATCAGGGAAAAGTAGGTCAACACATCCAAAGTTACAATTGGATAAGAATAAGCACTGGTGTTTTATCACCTGTTAGGGTGACAATATCTAATAATATTTTGTATATTTCAAGATAGCTAGAAAAGAGGATCTAGACTTATCACCAGAAAGAGGTACTAAAGATTGAGGTACTATATATAGCAATCTGATTCAGTTTTTTTTTTTTTTTAAGGTTTAGGCATTGAAACCAGGGGCACACTATGACTGATGTATATCAATAGCCTTTTTATTTTTTATTTTGAGACAAGTTCTCACTAAGTTGTTCAGACTTACCTTGAATTTGTAATCCTTCTGCTTCAGCCTCTTTACAGGCATGTGACAGTTATTCAGTGTATATATGTATTGAAATGTACTCCATAAACATGCAATTATTATATGGTTGATTACATAAAGTAAGGCAATAAAATATTTCAAAAAGTGAAGAAACCCAGGCTCAGGGTTGAGAGGCATAAGAATTTGTTCAGAGCTGTAAGGGAAGTATGAGAGGGACTAGAGGCCCTTGGGTTTTAGCTGCTCATGCCAAGGGCACTGTTCATTCTTTGGAATGTTGTGATCATTCTGTTCTCATTATTACAGCCATTGTAACTGTAATGAGAATGTATTGTGAAGATACAGTTGCACAGTGTAGAACAATTTTCCCTAACTTCACCATGTATCTGACATTTTTTAAAAATTTTTCTGCTACTTTATTTAAAATTTGAAACCTAAAATGATTTTCAGCATTCTTTATCAGTGTACCTCTCTTTTGACAATTTCCAGAATCTTTATCTTCCTAAGAACTAGCAATTAACTCCTATATTGTTTCCCAATTCTCAATTTTTAATCACAATAATGTTACATAATCTAATCCTCAGACCCTCAGTTTGTTATTCAAAAATTAATATTTCTTTTTCTGCTTTGATTTCTTTGACTTTTTTCCCCAATAACATTAATTTTTGGTGTTTTCAATTTTAATTCAGTGGGGTCTATTTAAACCAATTTTCTTCACAATAACACCAAAACGTGAATATTTTAGATTCAAAAATCTAAGAAAATAAAGAAATACAGGAAATAGAAAAGACAAAAGTACAAATAAGGAGAAAAAAATCGCTGTAATAGTAGCATCACCATAAACTATACTTTATGGATCTGTATCCTGGTTCTATTACAATAAAAATGTATGGTTGTGTATGTGCACATGTACATGTGTATATTTGTATTGTGCATACACATACATTAAGTATTACAGATGAAATTAGGACTATACCTATGGACTACACATAGAAATATATTTATGTGATTTATTTATATGTTTTTGTAATCTTGCTTTTTATTTTATTTTATATAAAAAGTTTTATAATTTATCACTAGTTTTTATAAATGATTTTTAATTTGTTTCATAGCCTTCATCTTAAGGATCCACTATAATTTATTTTATTAGTCTCTCATTGCTATAATTTAGTTGATTCCTAAATACTGACCATTAAAATTATAATACATTTTGATGTATTAATACTAATAAGGTCAATTGGTATGATTTTAAAAATAATATGGTAATATTTTAGTTAAATTTTATTTCTTTGATCATATTTTAATAATTTTGTGAGCCCTTTACTTTGGATAGTATCTGTTTTTCCTTTGCTTGCAAGTATCATTTTCCTTTACTCATTTATGTTTTTTAAAAAAATGCATATATATTTTTCTTTTCTACCTTATAATGAAAATGTTTTTCTAATTTATTTTTTATATTTTAGCTAGTTTATAGTTTCTGTATACAGACATTTTAAGTTTATGTGCTGTGGAATATGTTGGCTTGTATTTATATTTCCACCTTTGTTTTTATGCTTAAGATCATTTCTCAGTCTGTAATTGTACTAATTGTATCCTTCTAGTTCACACAACTTGGCTTTTACATGGAATGATTTAGTATAGCTAGACTCAAAAAATCATCTTCGCATTGTTTATTTAAAAATCTACTGCCTTTGACTGTTTTAATTGCCCTCATTTTCATAGCTAACATGATATACTTATTGGTGTCCTCATTTTGTTTCATCTATTAGTTCTTGATTCAATTTCACAGGCCTCTTTATTTATAATATTGGGATAATTTTAACCATGCCCCTTATTATCTTCAAAAAGTCATACTTTTTTAAATACATTTTCCCCTTCCTGTGACATCTTATTAACATCTTAATTTTAGAATTGTAAAATTAACTTGAATAAAAATTATTTCATATTAAATCTTCCATTCTGGATTGTGATATATCTTAGTGTTATTTGAATCCATTTTATTTCTATGTACAGTTTCTTTGGCTTTGTAGCTTTGTTTTCATTTAAAAAAATGTTTATTGTATATATTTTTGTCTTTGTTTTTTTTCCTTTCTTCCTCCTTTTCTTCCTCTTATTCTTTTTTTAAAGGTTTTGAAGTATTTATTTCATTGCACAAAATATACATTGTTATTCATCATCATAAAATTTGAAACTATAACAATATCTACTGCCATAACATTATCTACTGATTTTTAAAAAATGGTAATCTTGTTGTGGAAAATGACTTGCTTTGTTCTTCTTTTCATCATGATTTCTATTTTCCTGTTCCTTACTTCTTATACTTACTGCACACCTGCCTTTATGCCTTATTGCTTTTTTCAACTGTTCTTCTATCAAGATGGCCCTCTGATATTAATACCTCATCAAGCAAAAAAAAAATCACCTAAAATCAATCAATCAATCTATCTATCTATCTGTCTATAATGTTTTGTTGTTGTTTTCTCCTAATACCTCTTATTCTTTCTCCTTTCTCCTTACACTCTGCTTCCTCTTCTTTTTTTGAAAGAACTAGTTGACTTGCAAATCATAGAACCTTGTTCAAACTAGGTTAAACAAAAACAGGAGTTTATTATCTTGTATAACTTAAAGAGTTTTGCATGAAATACCACTGAATACAAGTACTCAGGAAATAATAGCTTCAGGATGTATTTCCCTCTAGCTTGAGCTCTCAAAAGAATAAAGGCACTTTTTTTATTTCAATGCCTCTCTCAAAAGGTTCCTAAGTGGGTCTGCTTAGATTTCACACACTCCTGTGGATCCAATCCAATACTCTGTTTGAGTATTCAGAGTTCACTGAGATGGAGAGAGAATACACCTTTGCAAATTAGCTTAAAAAATCATTTAGGATGGGGAGAAGTTTCCAAAAACGTAAGGCAGGAGAGCTGAAAAACAAATTATACAGATAGTAATATTAATTAATATTTTTTGTGGTTCTGAATATTTTTAAAATTATATTTTATATTGACTACTGTTGCTGTGAGCCAAATTATTGACTTTTATATATTAACACTAAAGTTTCTCACTGGATTACTTTTTCAGTTGCCATCTTCATATTTTTGGTAGAATATCATGTTATGTGCAATAATAAAGAATAATATCTGCATTCTTTTGATTATATCATATTTCTTTTTCTTATTGCTAATTTAAAAATATTAAAAATGCATAATATAATAGTATTTATTTTTATATTTTTTAAATGGATATATGCTATTATTATTTCCTCATTAATAGGATAATGGCTCTTAGTATGAAATTCACAGGATTTTCTCATTTTAATAAATAATATCTGTTTTAACTTATGTAGAATACTTTGTAAAATTTATTTGTTCTAATTAGTTATGCATGCAGCAGAATACATTTCAGTTCATAGTACACAAGTGGTGCACAACTTTTCATTTTTCTGGTTGTACAAAATGTAGAGTCAAACCATTTATGTCATCACACATGTATGTAGGGTAATGATGTCTGTCTCATTCACCATCTTTCCTATCCCTATGCCTTCTCCCTTTCCCTTCTTTGCCTTTGCCCTATCTAAAGTTTCTCTATTCCTCCCATGCCTCTCCCAACCCCCATTAAAGATCAGCGTCTACTTATTAGAGAGAACATTTGGTCTTTGCTTTTTTGGGATGGGCATAATTCACTTAGCAAGATATTCTCCAACTCCATCCATTTACCTGTAAATGTCATTATTTGATGATATTCTCCAACTCCATCCATTTACTTGTAAATGCCATGATTTTATTCTCTTTTAGTGCTGAGTAATATTCCATTGTGTATATAAATCACTGTTTATTTAACCATTCAACTGTTGAAGGGCATCTAGGTTGGTTCCACAGTTTAGTTATTTTGATTGTGCTGCTATAAACATTGATGTGGCTGCATCACTGTAGTATGCTGATTTTTAAGCCCTTTGGGTATAAACTAACAAGCATCATTGTTGATCCATTAAAATGTTTTTTTTTTTTTTAATTTTGTCTAATGCTGTGTATTTTTGTCAATATGTTATTTAGGCATTTTGCTTTTAAGGTGTTGCATGACTTAGAATGATTTGTAATTCATGTATCTCTGTGTGTGTGTGTGTGTGTGTGTGTGTGTGTGTGTGTGCATGCACATGCGCTTTGTGCATGTGTGTCCTTGTCTTATTTTCATGTTTGGTATTAAGGTTATTGAACTTTTTAAAGTGATTTTAAAAGTTTTTTTTTCTGTTTGCTGCTAAATATTGGGTACTTACTATGGCATTTTATTAAATTAAGGTTATTGAGGTATAATTTAAATACAGTAAAATATATACTTTAATTTTGATGAACTATGAATATATATGTGTACGGTTTTATAAGTCTTAGTAAAAACATATTAAGATTTAACATTTATTTTACCCTAAAAGTTAGCTCTTTGCAATTAATTCCCTTTCCTTCTCTGATTCCTTATAAACTGGACATATTTTCTGACATTCTAGATTCAAGATCCTTTTCTAGAATTTCATATAAATGAAATCTTCTTTTCTATAGGTTTTATAGCTATAGTTTTGCTTAGAATATAATTTTTTGTGATTCATCGAAGTTGTTCATGAATAAATACTCTATTCCTTTATATTGCTGGTGGCCTTACATTATATCGATAATCACACTTTGTTTATTTATGCCCTTTTTGATTAGCATATGGGTTCTTTCCAATTGTTTATGTGAAAAAATACTACTGAGTGGTACATGCCTGTGATCCCAACAACTCAGGAGGCTGAGGTGGGTGAATTGCATGCTCAAAGCCACCTCAGCAACTTATTTTGAGTCCTGTCTCCAAATTAAAAATAAAAAGGGCTGGGGTATTGCTCAGTAGTTGAACATTTTTGAGTTCCATCCCTAGTACCGAAAAAGAAAAGAAAAAGTGCTACTATGAAATTGTACATGTTGTGGTGAGGACATATTTTCAGTTCTCAAGGGTTAATACCTAGATGTGAGCTTTTTGTGGTTATGTAAGTTACATATTTAGCATTATAAAAAAGCTATCAACCTTTTTCCCCAAAGTATTGTATTATTTTTTCCTTTTTCTTCATTAATGTAGAATGGTTTCAGCTTGCTTTTGCCAGTTTTTTAAAATTCTAGTGGGTGAGTAGTGTTGTATTATTTTGTTTTTAATTTGCATTTTTTGAATGACTAAAGACTTTGAGCACCATTTCTTGAGATTCTTGGCCATTATTACAATCTTCTGTTAAATGTCTTCAGTTCTTTTGCCTATTAAAATATTGGTGTGTTTTATTATTATATGTATATTCTACACACACTCACACACACAAATCGTTTGAGCCCAAGTACTTGTCAGATATACATATTGCAGGTCTGCATGTTTGTATCCTTGACACTGTTATTTGAGGAGCAAATCGGTTTCATTATGAGAAGGTCCAATATATCACTTGTTTCTTTTTTGTTTCATTCTTGCAGTTTCTTATTTGAGAAATCCTGGCTTCACTCAAGATCGTTAATGTTTTCTCTCAATTCATACACATATTCTGCTTCCTGCCATTAAATGAGACTGAATCAAAGCAAGTAGAGTTGAAAACATGAGAGGGCGAAAGGGCTTGTCAAAGTTATCTTTTACTTTATATGTGGTTTAGCAGCATGGCAACTAATGTCTGACTTTCTGGGGTCTCTAGAGGATGGACATGCTTTTCACTAATGTCCTTCTACTCTATCTAGTTGAGACATTAGTGTCTTCGTTCCCTGCATGACCTCTGGAGTTGTTCAGCTTGTAGCACCTTGTGCTTTATTCTATGCATGTGTAGGTTTGTATACAGCAACAGACACAAAGAAACTGCCCTATAGATTTCAAACCTCTTCTTCTTCATGGATTCTTCCTCTCTAGCATTCTGCTGTTCAAACTTCAATGGCCAAACTCCAGCTTTCTCCTATGTTAGCAAGATCGCCATGCTCTAACTGGATTCACACTTCCTACACTGCAGTGAAGAAAGGACCTCCTAGCAGAAAGATATTAGATTATAGGATTCAAATAATTTGTTTCTCTTCTTTCAGGGAACACATTCCTGTGATTGTTGTTGTCAAATTTTAAACTTATTTATTCCAATTCTTATCCAGTGTTCTGTTTTTAGAGAAATATCTGCAATGGATATCCATCATGACAGGAATTGTATTCTGTAAAGCATTTACTTATCTACTTATTTTTGTTCTTAATTGAGGTAAAACACATAAAAAATTTACATTTTAGCCATTTCAAGTGTATAATTCTGTGGCATTAAGTATAAAAATATTGTCATGTAACCATCATCACTAACCATCTCCAGAACTTTTTCTCCTTCCCAAACTGAAACAATGTTCCTTTGAAACATTAACTCTCCTTTACCTCTTTCTGTTCAGCCTCTGGAAACCACCATTCTACTTTCTCTCTGAAATCAACTATTTTGGTCATTGAAACTAAGTTAATCATGTAAGTGGAACCATAGAATATTTGATCTATTTTTGACTTTTGTATTTTCACTTTATCATATCTAGTCAAGGTTTTCTCATATTGTAACATGTGTAAAATTTTCTTCCTTTTTAAGGTTGAATAACATTCCATTGTATATTAGAGATTTTGCTAATCCATTAATTTATTGATTGGTATGTAGGTTGTTTCCACTCTTTAGCTATTGTAAATACTGCCATAAGCCTCAGCCTTCAATTATTTGGTCATTTACCTAAGAATGGAATTACTGGATTTGTTTCTCTTCTTTCAGGGAACACATTGTGGTAATTCTATTTAATTTTTTTTTGAGAAGACATCATATTGTTTCCACAGCAGTGGTACCATTTTGCATTCCCACCATCAATGCACAAGAATTCCATTTTTCCATATCTTCATCAATAGTTGTATTTTTTGATGTTTTAAAAAACAGTAGAGGTTCTAAAGAGTTGGAAGTGTTATTCAATTATGGTTTTAATTTAATTTTCTTAAATTTAGTATTTTTTAAATCAGTTTATTGACCATTTACTTTTCCTCATTGATATGTCTATTCTACTCCTCTGCCCATTTATTTTTTTTAAATTGAGTGTTTGATTTTCATTTGTTATATTGTGGTATTCATCTGAAAATTATCTGCTTCTCGATGAATATATTTTCCCATTCTGTGGGTTGTCTTTTAACTTTGTTGATTCTGTCCTTTAATGCACAAAAGCTTTTAATTTTGATAAAACTAAACTTATCTATTTTTGCTTTCATTGCTTGTGCTTTTTAAAATCTTTTTGGTATTCATTGAGAAATCAGGGAATCCGTGCTAAATTCAAACTAATAAAGTTTTCTATTTCTGTTTTTTGGAGGTTTTATTGTTTAAGCTTTATAGTGTTTTTCCTAATCTTTTAACAATTTTTAATTTAAAGTAATTTTGTCTGGTATTAGTGTAGCATTTCTACTCTCTGTTGAATTGAATATTTTTCTTCATCTTTTGACAAAATGAGTCTGTTATACATAGAATATAGTTGGAGGCTGGATTCTTTGTTTTGTTTTGTTTTGTTTGTTTGTTTCCCATTCTGCCAATGTACACCTTTAGAGTAGGGGTTTCAATACATCTACATTCACCTGTGGTGATCTACTCTTTTGTCATTAGTTTTCTACATGTCTTCAAGTATTTTTTGTTCCTCATTTCCTACATCAGTGCCTTTTGTTGTGTTTAGTTGGCTTTCATACTGACATGCTTTTAGTCTCATTCCCTTTCTTATAAATCCTATATGTAGTTTTTATGAGGTTACCATGGAGACCACAAATAACATACTAAAATTATACCAATCTAACTTAAACTGATACTAACTTAAATTCAATCCCATAAAAAACTACCTCTCTAAAGTTCCACTCCACCCTACTTAATGTTACTGATGACAAAACTTTTGTCTTTATACATTGTCTACCCTTGAACATGCAGTTACAGTTATTTCTATTCATTTGTCTTTTAAATCCTTTTTTGTTCCTCATTTCCTACATTATTACCTTTTCTTATGTTTAGTTGATTTTTATACTGTCATGCTTTTACAGAAAAGTAAAGTTATAAACCAAAATTATGATAGTATTGTTTTCTGTATTTGTCATGTGTTTTGTCTTTACTGGAGAACTTTATATTTTCATGACTTCAAATTACTGTCTAGTGGACTTTTATTTCAATTTGAAAGATGCATCAGCATTTCTTATAGGGCAAGTCTAGTAAGTAAAGGAGCTTCCAGCTTGTTTGGGAATATTTCAATTTATACCTAATTGTTAAGGATAATTGTATGAGGATTCTGATATATTTTTGTTGCCTAGAATTTTATTCTTCTTTCTACTCCAAAGATCTAGAATTAAATCAATTTAATGTTCTTTAAGTCTAACAATACACTATGTTAACTCTTTTGTATTAGTTGGTATCTCTTGTTTTCACTCTCTTTCCTACAATATCGAATCAGGCAAAAATAAAGCCAAAACAAAGTAAATGCTAACATCCTTAGTGGCACTTGATGTGAATCCATTATTCTCACCTGTGGCCTCAGTGAACATAATAAGGAACAATTATTATTCTTGTTTTTGGTTGTGATCACCAGCATGTCTGACTGTTGAGTGGCCATCATCTGGACTGACTAGTGCCTAGCACAACTGAGGAAATAAGCTTTTCCACACCAGTCTCATCTTCTAGCTGGACAGACCAGGGTTGTTTTCATGTGATGGCAGAGGTGTGGAAGTGTAAGTTGCCTGGTACAAGTCCATTTCAAGCCTCTGCTTCCTTCAAGTTTCCTAAGGTACTATTTGTAAAAGAAAGTCCTATTTTTGTTTCTTCATTGTGGGTTTGGGGCAAATCACCCCACTTAAATGAGAGAATACTTCAAAGTGACACAATAAATGGCCCAGACTTGGGAAAGGGTGATGAATTGGAACCATCATTGCACTCTAATAAAGCTGCCTATGCCCCTTTTGTGAGGAATATACTTATCTGTCCATTTATATTCTTATTTATTTTTAAAATATTTTTAGTTGTAGATGGATACAATATCTTTATTTTGTTTATTTGATTTCTTTAGGTGGTGCTGGGGAACAAACCTAGCGCCTCATGCATGCAACGCCATGCATGCTAGGCAAGCACTCTTACCACTAAGCCACGACCCCAGCCCTGTGTTCTTATTCTAGATGTGTTATTCTTATTTATTTATTTATTTTTACAAAAGCTGAAATTGATTATGTTTTAATAGCCAACTTTACAGTTACATGTCTATTTACATATCATATATTTTTCTCTAGTGTAACTTTATCATTGTCTTATGCTTTCTAGTTTCAGTACTTCAATTTTCAAATTTTCTTTTATTTTTGTATATATATATATATATATATATATATATATATATATATATATACAGTTATATGAGTAAATATTTAATTTATATTCTAAATATTTTTATATTTAGAAATTTATGTGTTATGTTTTGCATAGCATAGCAGTTGACATTTGGGTTTTCAATATTTTTTAATACCCTATTTTTCTATTTCTACAGTTAAAAATTTTGAATTTTTACAAATTCCTCCTCTATTAAGGACTTTTTGCACCAAGCCCACTTCCTCTATACTCATTTTAATATATGCTTCTGTCTTATTAGTTTAATTTGGACATACAGAAATAACTTTTGTTATTGCTTTTCTGTTTTATCCAATTTTGTAACATTCAACCTAAATCAGTGTTCACCTTATTTGCACATTCACTTTCAATCTTTTTTATACTATGAAATTCTGTCGATCTTATCTCCAATAAATCTAACATTTTTAAGTAACAATGATGATTCAGAAAGTCTGCTGTATTATTCTTAGTAGAGTCCTCTAGAAAGACATAGACTTCTTAAGCCCCAAACTTTCCACTTCTAACTTTTGTCTGTCTGATATATTCATTTAAAGGAAAACATGAAGTCATCATTACTTCATTCCTCTGTTTCTAACCTATATTTTCTGCCTTACTATTTTTAGGATATTTCTCTCTTTCACAGAACTCCAAATGAATTTCTAGGAAACCTCTTGGTGAGTCTGATTAACTGACTTTCTCTGAATTCTAGTGAACCTTCTCAGTTTGCAACTCCTGGTATGCAATTCCCTTAATTTTTGTAGTTTCTACCCACCCCCTCCCCAATGCCCCAGCCCATGGAACAACAACATTTTAAGATTTGAATCATCTTTCTTTCTCTTGTATGTATGTTTCCCTTCATAATTTTAATTTTTCCTTGTTTTATTTCTTGCTATAAGAGAGTTCCATGTTTGTTATAATATTTATAATGTGAATTTTAATTCTGCAATTGCTTCTTTTTACTTTCATAAACTAGAATATTTCATTATTCTGTTCTCCATGTGATGCTGTGTTTTTTTTTTTTTTCTTTTTTAACCTCAGTTAATTTTCTCTTAATGGCTTCCTGCTTTGTGTTTCTGAAATGAGATTTTTCTTCGCATTCCAATGGGGATGCTATCTCTATAGAAATTATTTCTGCAATTATTTATAATAATATATTTATAATAATATAATAATATATTTCTCTGCTGGTGGTTTTGGATGATAATTTCTTTCCTTTAATTTTTTTTCACAGTAATCCTACTGAATAATTCCCCATTATTCATTCTAGGGCCATGTAACAGCTACCTAGAGTTTGAGTGGGTCAGCAGTTTGGATTCATTGAATACATTTGGCCCTTGTTCCAAGTTCTGCTGATAAGATAAGGTGGAGGTACAGAATTTCTTACACAACTTGAACAGTGTAGCAAGCATTCATAGGCACTATGATTCAATCTATTCCTTCTCTTACTTCCTCATTCTCTAGTACTTAAAACATATAAAGAATCAAGGTTTTAACTTTCCAAGGATACCTTAGTTTTTTGCCTGGGAATTGAATGTATAACTTGCTTCTCCTTCAATGTCTTTCTCCTTTTACTGTATCTCAGTGATTATGACAATATTGCAAATATATATTCACAATTAAGATTATTATATAATATATATGTCCAGTAATAAAATAATATTTGTTAGTTCATTTCTTTTTGTTTTTTTTTCTGATAGATTCTTAGAAGTAGATTTGCTGAGATAAAATATACTAACACATTTGTAAATATTTCATATGTGTTGACAAATTCTCTTCCAAATATTATAGAGTTAATGTTCAAGAAGGAATATAAGCACACATTCTCATTAAAAGTTTATTTGGAAAACAAACTTTTGGAATTATGTTGTTATTATGAAAAGAGTTACAATTCTGAAAATCTATGAAAGAGAAAATAAAAAGTGGCTGTTGTTTTACTATGTGGCAATGAGCATTTTTAATCTTTCTTACTTATTTTATTTTCTGCCTTAGTTTCTTCTGGGAATTATAAAGGGAGAGAAAAAGAAAGAGAAAGAGAGAGGGAGAGAGAACACATATAGTTTCATAATGACATTTAAAGTGATTTATAATTTTGTGCCAAGAATAAGTGTGTGGTGCACACATATGGAGATACACGCATAAATATAAATTTTTCAAAGAGTGTGTCATTTTATATGTTCTCACTGTTTGTGTTTATCAGTCATTTGGTATTTACCCTAATCAATGGTATAGGAAGATTTTTCTATTTTTATTTGATAGGAAAATGTTACCTTGTTTTTATTCATATTCATTAGAGAACTGGTCAAGTAAAATATCTTTTTACCTAAAGCTTATTATTCATATATAAGTACTATTCTATAAAGGTATTGTTAAAGTTCATAATTCAAAATCAATTTATCTATCTTATTGGTGGTGGGCTCATCACTTCTTTATTAGCAATATTCATGACTTTAGTCACAAACATTGCTATAATTTCCTATTTTATACAGATAAACAACCCATGATTTTAAATGAATCATATTTATTTTTTTGCCTGATCAGTGCATTACTTTGAACAGTGAAGTTGATTAGTGAATTATATTTGATTGCTAAGAAAATTTTGAAATACCCCAACCCTCATATTCAATTCTGTTCTTTATAATAGCATCAAGAATCCAATAATATCTAAGTTCTCAGCTTGATTGACTTTTTAAATTTTAATTTCAGAGAATAAAAGACCATGCATTGAATTCTCTCATCTAAGTGTAAAGGATTCCTTAAAAGATTTGTTTATTCCCAGAATAAAGATAGTTCTGATGATGTATACAAGGAACAACCTGAACTGTGCTGAGCCACTTTTAGGGCTCAATAACTCACTCAATGTTAATTTCAACACACAAAAGAAAACAGTCTGGCTGATTCATGGATACAGACCAATGGGCTCCACCCCATCATGGCTTTCAAATTTGTAAGGAGTTTATTGCATAAAGAAGATATTAATGTAATTGTAGTAGACTGGAACCATGGTGCTACAACTTTTATTTACAACAGAGCAGTTAAAAACACCAGAAAAGTTGCTGAGACTTTGACTGAGTACATTCAATATCTTTTGGTAAGTCTGGAAATTTTATCATTAATCTTGCTATACAATATATAATGTGTTATGTAATACTACTTGTGATAATAAAAGTAATACTTTTTTCCCATAAGCATTTAGAATTATAGCTTTGAAATTCTAATTTGTGCAGTCTTATTATCTTTGCATCAAAATATAATTGTATATCTAGGTTTACCTTATTTTAAAATATTTCTCATTAACATTTATTATGATTAATTTAAAACATTGTAAGACTTTTTGACTCTAACTAAATTAACTTCAGAATAAAGTAGTGATCCTAAGTGGGCAGAGGGGATAAAGTATATAATCTTTTCATTCTTTGGATATTTTCCCTAAAATATGTCTTAACATGTTTACATTAATCAAATATGAATTTGGTAAAAGACAGGGGAAAACAGTCTGAAAAGTAGATTAATTTTATCAATGTCAAAGGAAATTCCATTCAGGTTTGCTCAAAGTGGGGATGGGTCAGGTAAATTTAGGCCAGTTCTGGGTCATCTATAGTTTGAATGAGTTTTCTTAACCATGTCAACCTTTATGGAGACTCATGTTTGTCCTGAGAGGTGGTGGTTATGGATAATTGAAAGACAGAAGGGTTAATTTGGTCTGTGGTACATTCTTGGGCTTGAAATTGCACATGTTGTGCTGAACTTCCAAGTCTTTGCTGAAATTAAACAAGCATAGTAAATCCAAGAATCAGCTACATATAGTGGCTATAAGTCAGACTCAGTGGTTCAAAGTCCAGATCCTTCACTAACCATCACAATTTGTTAACCTCTCTATGTGCATTTCCTTATTTTTGCATTTAAGATAAAATTTTATAATAATGTTTATAGAAATATTAGAAGAATACATAGATATATAAAAAATGTTCATGTGTATGTATGTGTTTAGCCAATGAATACCATTTAGTAATCATTGAATACAATCAACTTTCATTATTATTTTTATGTTTCCTAATTTGGAGAAAATCGTACCATCCCTTTGAAAGGAAAAAGAGATAATTGCCTTACTCATTGCTATCAGTAGGTTATAAAAGTGCACCATCAATTTTTTTCTGGTTATAGATTTTACATAATAAAAACGAACCTCAAAGTATGGAAAGGGTGAGAGATAAGTAGAGAAACTTGGGAAAATTTGAAGCATAGATAAATTTCTAGCAATACTTCAAAGTTCAGTAACTGTTTTAAAAAATAACACAAATTGTTCAGTAGCACTAAACTTTGGAGAAATATTTCCTTCAAGTTTTGGGGCATTGCTCTGAAGTGTTTTAAGAACTTTATTGCTTTGTGCTGGGAAAGCCTGCCTAGTTTTCCCTTAGTGGCAATTTACATCTTTCTGTAAGCCTTCAGGCATGTCACCATGTAGACTAGACATGATCTGCCTACAAGTCTTCTAATATTTCCTTTTGAATATGGTGGAAGAAATACACCCTCATGTAAGCTCCTAACACCTCCATCTTCCCACCTCTACCATTGACTAACAGCTTTTCAAACCCTGACCTTGGCAGATTAGATTCCATCATTATCCAGCTTGTGATAGGGGAAGCCACTTAAAATCCATAATCCTCATTTTATCATTTCTGAAGTAGAAATGATTATTACACTTTCACCAGCTTTTCTAGGATTTTTGATAGAATCTAAACAGAGAAAATGGAGAGACAGATTAGCATAAACTTTGGAGTCAGATTGATCTGGGGTATGTCTTAATTCATTTGAACTGCTGTAACAAAAAACAAGCTATACATAGTGACTTACCTTTAAATAAAAGTTTAATGATAATTAAATAAAAGTTTAATGATAATTAAATAAAAGTTTAACTTGTTTCAAAAATTTAAAAAGTTATCTTCTCTTTCTCCCAGAAATGAATTAAGCCATGAGAAAAAAAGAATGAGTTTTAGAACATGGTTGTGTGAGACAGGATTTGTAAATACCCAAAATGAAAATTGTGACATTCTTAATTTCAATTGTAGACACATGAAGCATCTCTTGACAATTTTCACTTCATAGGCATGAGCTTAGGAGCTCATATTAGTGGTTTTGTTGGAAAGATATTTCATGGTGGACTTGGAAGAATAACAGGTAAAACTATTTTTAATAAATTATTATTTTAGCACACTTTTAAGTATCAGAAGTTATTTAAAATTTAGCAGGTACAAAAAATGAAGCAATAGAAATTATGTATGCACATTTATTTTTCTGTACTCGTCTTCAAATATTAGATATAAGTAAGATTCTAAAATATTTTTTAGTTCTGAATACAGCTCATATGACTTGAGATAGAAATGAGAGGAAAAGATCTATCCCTGTATTTCTATCTAAATTATTGTTGTAAGAATACACAGGAAAATTCGGCACATTAAATTAAACTTTATTGTACTTCATGTATGCTGATATAAGAATGATAAGAATATGGCGATGTACTTAATTTTCACAAAACTGTATTTCAGTTTTTAAAGTGTTTTACTTTAGTGCTAGAAGAATCAAGAGTCGGTATCCAAGTTTGAGGGGTTCTGATTCCCAATTTCCCACATATTCCCATGACAGAGTTACTGTATCCACAAAACTCCGTAACCAAATAATGCCAACATAGACTTTCTTCCTTCCTCTAGAAGTAGTGGTGATTTTAGAAGAAGTACAATATCCTTCCTTGAACAATTTATGTTATTTTTAAAAGTTATTTATATGTATGTCTGTAGAATATTGATAACATTTTGAAGTATTAATAAAAGACAATAAACTTTTAGTTGAGTTTTAGAAAAGAGGAAAAGTAGACAAGAAAAAATTTGTATGGATGGATATATATTTCTACCTATTAGTCAAATTTAATGGCTCCATCTTGGGAGTATTTAAATAAAATAAGAATACTAGAAGGGCCCAAGATGAGCAACATATTTTTCAAATAAATTTTTAAGATGGTACTTTCTTCCACTGCATATATGCTGTCAAGGAAATTAATTTTATCTCCCCTGACTTTTGATACAATTCAGAAAATCATGAGTCTAGAATTTTATGTAAAATTTAAGCTACTCTATAAGTAATACTTATATTACATAGAAATTTTAAATATTTTTTTTCTTAAGAGAATGTGTACACATACTATTTATTATCTTTTCCCCTCCAGGAGAAGTTATAGTTGTTATTAAACACTGAACTTCTAATTTGCTAACAATTGTTACCTAAACGAAAATTCTAGAAATGTTTCAAAATGTTGTGTGTAGGTATCTCTAAGGTGGTTTAGTTTGACTGTCTTCAAATGTTGATATTAAGTATTCAAATAATGAAGATACATGATATTTATCAAGTTTTACTTACCTTTAAATATGGTTTGGGGGCAGATTTCAACTTAAAGTGCTTAGTATGTTTCTAATGTAATATTAATAAAACAACCATGCAATAAATGAGCATCAAGGAAGACTTGATTAGATTAATCATTCCTTTCTTGAATTTCAGGTCTTGATCCTGCTGGGCCAAAATTTACTGGAAAACCATCAAATAGTAGATTAGATTACACTGATGCAAAATTTGTAGATGTCATCCATTCTGCTGTCAAAGGTAAAGCAGTGGCTTAATGATTTAAAAATAAAAAATGTAGACCCTGGAGAAGAGGAGATAATAAGAGGAAGAAGGGATGTGGATAAGATGTTTCATGTTAATGATTTTCTGCATTGTCGAATGACACTGTTTGTCTCAGTTTGCCTCATTCAGGTTTCAAGAAGTAGCACATCATCCTAAAAATGAAAATTTTGGGTAACATAATTTGTTCTATTCAAGCCATTAATAGTCATTGATTTGATCCTCTTCCCCCCTTTTTTAAACCTAAATTCCATCTTTTAAAAAATAACTTTAGAATCTAAGTACTAGTACTAGTACTTTTCAATAGATTTTGTAAGCAATTTTGTTTTAAGTGATTGTTGCCTACCTGATTATATACATTTTGTGATTATTGGGTACTTTTCTTCTTAGGTTTAGGTATCCAAGAGCCATTGGGACATATAGATTTTTATCCAAATGGAGGAAAAAAAGAACCTGGATGTCCTAAGTCAATTTTTTCAGGTATATGAAATAGTATTTGCCAATGAACTATGCATGATTGGAAATGGTGAAAGAAAATAATTTATTTTTTCTTTTTTAATCTTTGGGCAATAGTTTGATGTAATCTTTTTTTCCCCAAGATTCAGGATAGTTATTGATCATAAATACTTTAATTTGACCCTGAGTCATTCATAAAGATTGCCAGTAGTCATATCATTTGGTTATGAATGAGACCTATTATGTAATGTTTCCAGTGATTTTAGTTCATCATTTTAAATGTTAGGAAAACTTTTAAGTTATTGAGAAAGCACCATGTAGCTAAAGTATCATGTAACACACATTTGATCTCAAAACTCAATATTCACCATCACCATTTTATTGTACAAACAAATATTCTCAATTCTTGATTGTCTTATATAGAGAGATAGATGAACAGCTGCTACAGGTGTGGAATTTGGCTCATCTTAGAGCCATGGTGATAAATATTCTTAGGTTCACAGCAGTAATGAGTAAGACATAACACAGAGCCAAAAGCTGCTGAAGATAGACGAGTTTGGTCAAAGGGAGAGGATGCTAGACCTTGGGATAGGAAAGAGAGATCATAAAGTTTCAATGTCATCTGCTTCCATAGGTATTTCTAATGCTGGATGGAAATCTTAGAGGTAGAGAATTAGAAGGGAGAGATATATACTAGTTATTAAATATGCTAGCTTTGTGTTTTTACAACCTGCTTCTATTGAAATTAAACAT
Source organism: Callospermophilus lateralis (assembly GCF_048772815.1). Classification (NCBI taxonomy): domain Eukaryota; kingdom Metazoa; phylum Chordata; class Mammalia; order Rodentia; family Sciuridae; genus Callospermophilus; species Callospermophilus lateralis. The sequence continues at coordinate 4,284,242 of NW_027515935.1, read as the reverse complement.
CCTTGCTGTATTAGTAATTACTTTATGAAAAATATTATTAATTTTTCTGCAAAAGAAATGCTAAAGTTAAGTTTTTAATGGTACTGTTTGTTTAGGGTCTTGAGATATAACTAAATTGTAGTCAACAATTTCATATTTATGAGGTGCACAGAATTTAGTAGAGCTTAATCTTCAGTTTTTCTTTAATTAATCTCAGTTTAATACATCTATAGTTCTTTTTCTTTTTTTTTCTCTAAAGGATTGGAATATATTAAGTGTGACCACCAGTGAGCAATTCACTTGTTCATGGCAACTTTGGAAACAAACTGCATTTTTGTTTCATTTCCTTGTTCTTCATACAGAGATTACAAGGCTTGCTTATGTGTGGACTGTGGCAGCTTTAAGGAAAACTCATGTCCTAGGCTAGGAGAGAGGAATTGGTATAGTTACTGTAATTCCTTTTGAAAATGAATACCCTAATTATTAGTATTTTCTGCTGTATTTAAATTATAAAATCAATTATTTATGTTATGTGTTAATTTGCTAACATTTTATGGAAAATGCACCTGTGGAGATGTGGTACTGCCAGAATAAATATTTTATTTACTACTAAATTTTAAAAGATAATTAATGAGAGAAATAGATCAACTGCCTTCATGTACTTAATATAAGGGCAGATTTCAATGCCCTCATTATGACCCATGTTCTTGATAGCCAAATGGATCTAACTATTTATCATCAAATTATATTTACATTTAAATAAAGAAACTTGCCCATTTTTTGCAGCCCTCATAATTTGTTTTTAATGTGAAGTTTCAGGAGCAAGTGAAGAGGTGTGAACTACAGATAGATTTTCATTTGGTATCAGCAAGTAGTCATGAATCCTACATGGTTCACACCTTCTAAATCAATAAAGCTTGGTAAGAGCATTTAGGCATTGCAGCTTCTAAAAATTAAAATCTTCCAGTGGAAAATTATAAAGCAAAAAGAATGCATATGAAAATAGAATGTTAGAATTTCAGGGACTGTTCAGTGTTTTCCAAAGAAAATACTAGAGCCTAGCATATAAACGTCCAGTCAGTATCAAGGAAAAATATTCCAGAAATGTTTCTAAAACCAAAGGAGCTCTAAGAGTAAGTAGTGATTACAAAGGCTGAATCCAATCATATGCAACCAGTTTTCTTTAGCAGGACTAAAATATATGGAAAATCTCTAGGCAGGTATGCATTACACAAAATTGTTATTATCCTAGTTCACATCTGCCCACATGACATCATGTGGGTTCATTTTCTGCAGAGCTCTTTTAGGATTGTTTTTTTGGTCTTATTGTTTTTTCATATTTGACCCAGATTGGTTAAGAGCGTATGTGGTGGCTGGGGTTGTGGCTCAGCAGTAGAGCGCTCATCTAGCACATGCGAGGCCCTGGGTTCAATCCTCAGCACCACATAAAAATAAATAAATAAAGATATTGTGTCCAACCAAAAAATAAATGTTAAAAAAAAAGAGAGCATAAGTAGGAACTAAAGTTAAACGTGTGAAATCTCCACTAAGCATTCGTTCTACTTCATTCAAATCTCCATGTTGGAGGAAGGAGTTGAGGAACAAAGAAGCATTTGAAATATGTATGTGCATATATATTTAATAAATATTTAAATTTTATAAATATGGAAATCTGTTATATATAATACAATTCTATATGCATATGTGTACATTTATTAAATATGTTATCTACTATGTGTCTGTGTATAGATGCCCTTTATGCTATTAACATATTTATATTGTACATCATATATATACATGCATATCATATGTGTATGTATGTATGCATGTGTATGTAGGAAAACTGAGGGCTATACCCAAAGAACTAAATTATATGTTCATTTACTACATTGTATTCTGCAGAACTTACTAAAGAGTTACAAGTACAATTATGAATTCATAATATAGTAGTAAAACCTATTATAAATAGACTATAAGTCTTGTGACGTGTTAAATTCTGATTAGACTGTTAGAGAGTGGATTTATTGATGAATCCTGAATTTGAGTTGTTATTGTAGTTGAAATAAGTAGAATACTATACTTTTTTTTTTAGTTGTCACTGGACCTTTTTATTTATTTATTTATATGCAATGCTGAGGATCAAACCCAGGGCCTCACACATGCCAGGCAAGTACTGTACCACTGAGACCAGCTCCAGTTACCAATACCACATCATTTAAAAAATGTTTTTTAAATTATTAAAATCTATGACTGTGATTATTGCAATGATTATGCTTATTAATTCTTTAGTTATATTTTAGTGATTTGAAATATGCATGTTATTTGATAGAAGTTCAATATCCCATGTTCTTTTTCTTAAATCTTAGGTTATTAAGCTCAGCTATGGAAAATTAGCTTAAAAGGAAGAGTGGAAGGATGGCCTCATAGGACCATTGTGTATTTGGATACTAGTAGTACAAGTCCATTTTGTAGTAAGTTGTTAACATTTTTAATAAATGAAAAAATATTATTTTTTTGTATTCCTTTAAAAAAATTTTTTTTTGCACCAAGGATTGAACTCAGGGGCATTAACCACTAAGCCACATCCCCAGTCCTTTTTTATGTTTTATTTTGAGACAGGGTCTTCCTGAGTTGCTGAGGGCCTCACTAAATTGCAGGGGCTGGCTTTGAATTCAATATCCTCCCGCCTCAGCCTCCCAAGCTGCTGGGATTATAGGCATGTGCCACCATGCCTGCTGTAGTCCTTTTTATTTTATTGAAAATATGCTTTGCACTCTCCCAAATTCCATCACTTTAAAAAATTTGTTACAGATAGTTGAACAAATTTGACTAAGGACTTTATTTTTTTAGATAAGTTGATCAGATGCTTGTATAATATTTTCCCAAAGAAATGATCCTAGCCTCCTTCAAAATAACATGATTTGTTTTCCAGAAATCATTTCAGCATATAAATCTTAGGAAGCCTAAGACTTTTGTATATGTTATTTATACCAAATTAAGACTTAAAGTGTATACATCTGAAAATGGCAAATAAGTAATAATCTCCCTAATATATTTAGAGTTAAATGAGAGAAAATGTGTAGAATAGGAGAGAATGTTATGCCAGTTGTATTACATAATTAACTTAAAGAGGACCCATGTAAGATAGCACAATTATTTTCTTTAGAGATGAAAAGCTGGAAGTGATTTATAAAGAAATCACTTTATATGGATATTATGAGGTTAGTTTCTAGTTAGTGGCATTGACTTTGGTGTCTGAGAAATTTAGGAGGGCCAGTTACTGTTAAGGTTTTGAAGTTGTACTCACTGTCAGTTCAAGAAATTATAATTCTTTAAACCTTAATTGTATGTCCTGTTATACTGAATTGAGTCTGTCCACTAATGAATTAAAATTTTTATTTATTAATTTTAGATTTGCAAATAGAAGAACTAATACAGAGCTACACACCTTTTATCCAATTTCCCTCCATGGTAACATTTTATAATACTATAGGTAATATAATTTCATTAGCAGTATATTGATGTTTGTATAGTCCATCTTCTTTATTCAGATCTTTTCCAAAATTGTGTATATATGTGTGTGTGTGTATGTATAATATGTATACAGATTAGTCACATGTATATGGTATGTCTCTACCAATACAGTTAAGATACTGAGCAGTTCATCACCCCAAGTATTCCTTATGTTGTGCTTTTATAACCATATATGCTACTTCCCAGCTGTCTCTGACTTCTGACATCCATTAAAATATATTTCTATAGTTTTGTCATTTCAAAAATGTTATATAAAAGGAATTATTTAGTATGTGATTTTGTTGTTGGCTCTTCTTCATGCAACATAACCTGAAAGGTCATTCATGTAACATGTAAGAATAATTCATTCCTTTTCTTCTGTGAGTAGTATTCCAGAGTATGTATGCACTATAGTTTGACCGTTGAGCTGTTAAAAGAGCATAGAGGATGAATTTAGTTTTTGGCTATTACAAATAATGCTATTAAGAATTTTGTGTACAAAGTTTTGTGTGAATATGTTTTCATTTATGTCACAAGGCTCAGGAGTGCAATTGTTGTATCATAAACTAATTGCTTGCTTAAGTTTATAAGAAACTGACAATTGTTTTCCAAAATGGCTGTATCATTTTGTATTCCCCTGAGCAAACTATGCATGATCTATTTTCTCTGATTCCCACTTGGCTTTGTCATTATTTTTGAAATCTTACTGATTCTGAAGAGCATATACTGACACCACATTTGACTTTAACTTGCATTGCCTGACATGTGATTATATTGAATATCATTTTATAAGTCCTTTTTAGGTGAAGAGTGTGTTCACTCCTTTTTGGCATTTTCCAATTGGATTATTTTTTAACTATTGAGTTTGAGATTTCTTTACATATTGTAGAAATTATTACTTATTAGTTATTTGGTCTGAAAATATTTTCTCAGGTTCTGCAACTCGTCTTCACAGTTTTTTACTGTTTCATGTTAGTTATACATGACATTAAGATTCATTTTTACATAATTAAAAAAACATGGAATGTAAGTTACTAAAATTCTGTCCCCTGTATTTCCCCTTCCTCTTGCAGTTCCTTTCCTCTACTCTATAGACTTTTCTGCTGTTTATTTTTTAGTTTTCTTTTTGTTGTTGTTATTGATGGTGAGATTCACAGTGATATATTCATATATAGGCATAGAAAAGTTAGGTTAGATTCATTCCTTTATTCTTCCTTTATCCTCTCCCTTCTTCCTCCCCCTTAGTCTCCTCCACCTAGCTTACCCATCTTTCTTTTATTTGATGGGATCCCCCACTGTTTCCCACTCTCTCTTCCTTTCTTTCTCTCATTTTTTCCTCCTTACTTTGGGCTTGATTTCACATATGAGGGAAAACATTGGGCCTTTCACTTTCTGAGTGTAGCTTATTTCTCTTAGCATCATAGTCTCCGGATCCATCCATTTACCAGCAAATGCCATAATTTTATTCATTTTTATGGCTGAGTAAAACTCCATCGTGTATGTGTACCACATTTTCTTTATCTACTCATCTGTTGAAGCTGAAATATGGTTGGTTTCATATTTCAGCTGTTGTGAATTTTCCTTCTGTAAACATTGATGTGGCTGAGTCACCATAGTATGCTGATTTTAGTTCTTTTGAATATGTGCTGAGGAGTGGTATAGCTGGATCATATGGTAATTCCATTCCTAGATTTTGATAAATCTCCATACTGCTTTCCATACTTGTTGCACTAGTTTGCAGTCCCATCAACAATGCATGAGTGTACTTTTTCTCTCATATCCTCACCAACACTTACTGTTATTTGTATTCTTGATAATTGCTATTTTGACTAGAGTGAGATGAAGTCTCACCATAGTTTTGATTTGTATTTCCTTGATTACTAGCAATGTTGAACATTTTAAAAATAGATTTTTTGGCCAGTAGTATTTTTTCTTTTGTGAGGTGTGTGTTCAGTTCATCTGCCTACTTATAAATTAGGTTATTTGTTTTTGGTGTCAAGTTTTTGAGTTCTTTATATATATTCTTAATATTAATACCCTACCAGAGGTGTGGGTGTCAAAGATCTTTATTGTGTAGGCATTCTTATTACTTTCCTTTGCTGTATAGAAGCTTTTTAATTCAATGAGATCTTACTTATTGGTTTTTAAGTTTATTTCTTGCATTTTAAGGGGCTTGCTAAGCAGGTAGTTCCTATGCTAAAATGTTACAGTGTTGGGTCTACATTTTCTTTGAACAGTTGGAGAGTTAAAGACCTAATTCTGAGGTCTTTGATCCACTTTTAATTGACTTATGTGCAGGGTGAGAGATAGAGGCCAAGTTTCATTCTTCTACATATAGGATTCTAGTTTTCCTAGCTCCATTTGTTAAAAAGGCTAACTTTTCTCCAGTGTATATTTTTAGCAACTTTCTTTTGTTTAAGATAACTGTATCTACATGAATTTGTCTCTCTGTCTATTCTGTTCCATTCATTTTCATGTCTGTCTGGGTTGTCAGCACCATGCTGTTTTGTTACTATAGCTCTCTAGTGTATTTCAAAGTCTGGTATTATGATGTCTACAGCATCATATTTTTTTTTTCAGGATTTCTTTGGCTGTTCTACATCTCTTATTTTTCCAAATGGATTTTAGAATTGCTTTTTCTAATTCTGTAAGAATATCATTGGCACTTCAATGGAGATTGCATTGAATCTTTATACAATGCTTTTGGTAGTATGGCAATTTTAATAATATTGATTCTGCAGATCCAAGAACAAGATGTAAAGTTCTTTTGGATATATACTGAGGAGTGGTATAGCTGGATCACATGGTAATTTCATGATATTTACATCTCTTGCATTAGAAGTTTTCATATTCTAAAGTCTTCTTCAGTTTTTTTTCTTCAGTTTTCTATAGTTTTCACTGTAGAGATCCTTGACATCTTTTGTTAGATTCATTCCCATGTATTTTATTTTATTTTCTGAGGTTAATGTGGATGGGATAGTTTTCCCAATTTCTTTTTCAGTGGGTTATTATTGGGTTTATTATTTCAGTAGTTTTGCCTCTGGAAGGTATACCATACTAAATTTTCATGAGGGCATTTTGAATAGGACCTACTGTGAACTTGCCCTACTACGGTTATTTAATTTAATAGAGTCATTTAATTTAATCTTTCAGCAGCCCAAAAAATTGGGGGTGATGGTAGTCAAGCAGATATAGCTTGGACTATTAATCAGATAATTAAGAAACCTTATAATATTTCCTTAGAAATCTTATTGAAAAGTACAAATTGTTTAATTTGCCTAAATTTTGAATGTTGTTTATTTTTTGATTTGCAGATTAATTAGAATTTATTAGGTATTTGGCCAAATCCTAACCACAACCATAACTAGGTTCTTATTCTTTGTTTTTAAGACTAGTCAAAAGTTGACAAACAAGTCAGGTGCAGTGGTACACACCTGAAATCTGAGCAGCTCAATAGCTAAGACAGGAGGATTTTGAGTTCAAAGCCAGAGTCAGCAATGACAAGGCTCTAAGGAATTCATTGAGAGACTCTGGCTCTAAACAAAATACAAAATAGGACTAGGGATGTGACTCAGTGGTTGAGTGCCTCTGAGTTCAATTCCTGGTATTCCCTCCCTCAAAGAAAAAGAAGCTGAGAAACAAGCAAAATATATTACTTAAGGACAAAAAGAGAGCTTCTAATGAATATCATTTAACATATATAATATAGGACTAAATTAAATAATATATATCTCTGTGTATTTGTATATGTACCAAAATTAAAGTTTAAAAATAATGTGAATGGCCTTTTATATTTTTATTTTGTAGCTTATTATTTTGTTCTCAGTATAGTTCCTGTGGATGAAGCTATGAGTGATGGCTATATTTCATTTAGATTATTAAACCAACTTGGAACCATTGAAAATCCAAGGCTCTATGAGTAAGTACCATTTCATGTTTTCTTCTTTCATACATTAAATGTTTGCTATCTTGAGTATCCAGTTTAGAAGATAGTCCAAACAGAGTAAATTTCTATCCAAAGAGTATTAAAATGTTAGATATTACAAGGATCCCATGTGTCAACTTTGGATTCTTTCATTTTAAAGAGGAAGATATTGAATATGAGGCTGAATAGCTAATTAATATTATAGAACTGGTTACTACCTCAGTTACAAGAGTACAAGAAGAAATGTTTTGTTTTCTCTCTGTCTTTTCATTCTTTTTTTAAAAAGTTGGATGTGGGCATGATACCTTATTTATTTTTATGTAGTGCTGAGAATCGAACCCAGTGCCTCACACGTGCTAGGCAAGTACTCTACCGCTGAGCTACGACTTCAGCCTCATCTTTCCATTCTTAATTCCACTATTCTTCCTAACAATTTTGCCTTCCCGATTTCTTCAGTTTTCATGCAACATCATGTTTACAGTGGCGAAAGTGAAGGTCCAGTGGCATCAGTTAATAACCAAGTGATGCCATTTTAGTATTTCAGAAAACCATGCTCAGCCACAAATTTCCTAAATAATAGGAGAGGGATGTTTTTCTTTAATCTTCTATTTAGCTTCTTATGCATGTGCAATTGTATATACATTTCTAATGTTATCTAATCATCTCAAAGCCAACTATCATGTGGTTTTCTTGAATGCCTGTGTGTTTAATAAATTCTTAAAGCAGGAAATTTATTTTCTCTCAAAAGTATGACAAATACGTACATGTTAGAATTGAAATTATGACTTCCAATATAGTGTGTTGGACTTCTGGAAAGTGATTAAAAAACAGAATTTCTTTCAAAAGACTCACAGTTACCATGTCAGGTGATTAAATAAAAGATAAATTTTATTTTGCTATGGATGCACTTATAATAGTTTGGTTTAACTTTTGAATGGCTATTGATGATATTGGAGCTTCAGGGGGTTTAGTTGGTATCTCAAACATTTGCTCCTGTCACATTTTAGGTAGTCCTAGTACCTGAATTGGCAAATTGATTAAGTCTAATGTGTGAGGGACCTTAGACCTGAGTATACAGTGATATATAGATTTATTCAGTCATTAACTATGAACTAGGAAAAAGTTCCTGCCAATTTTATTTGCACAACAATAGCAGTGTTTTTAATATTATTGTATTATTAACATTTAATTAAAATAAGAATAACATTAAAATATAAAAGGAGACACACTTTAAAACTGATACAGTGTTTAAGACAAAATATTTTAGACCATGAACTACACAAAGAAAATGATTTTAAAAAGTTCATGTTGATAAAAATCACTGAAAACCTCCGTACTGAAGAAAAGTAAAGACCTTCCATCATGGGAAGCGATGATCATCCTCAGGAATAATATTCTTGGTTGAGAGTCAGGCAGTTTTTAAAAACTTTTGAGAAAAATGAATTTTTTAATATTAAAAATTCTAACATTAATTTTCTAAAGTTAGTAAAATCATTGCAGATAATTTAATGGTAAAATGAATGTAGTAGGGCTGGGGATGTGGCTCAAGCGGTAGCGTGCTCACCTGGCATGTGCCGGGCACTGGGTTCCATCCTCAGCACCACATACAAATAAAAATAAAGATGTTGTGTCCACTGAAAACTAAAAAATAAATATAAAAATCTCTCTCTCTCTCTCTAGAAAAAAAAAGAAATGTAATAATAATGCAAGAGTACCAATTATTCTTGTTCTTTTCCTTTTTGAAAGCTTTCTGTATTCATTTAGAAAAGAAGATAAAAGAAATAAAATTAGAATTTCAATCCAGATTTTTTACTTTTATCAAGCCCGGGTCTTTTATTATAAAAAGCTTTAATGCGTTATTTACCTAATTTTGAACATTGGTCAAATGTGTTGTCATTGTATATATTATTGCATAATAGTTGACTACTTTTAAGTAACATTGTATGTAATTCTAATTTGAGTATGTATATTTATGCATATTCATATAGTCAATTACTTAGTCTTATCAGAAATATGCTTTTTTAGCTTTTGTATGAATTTACTTATCTAACACATTATTAATCACAAATCTTATTCAGACATTTTACAGAGTACTAAAACTCAAACTGAAATAATTTTATTGTTCACAAGGAAGTCACAGAATACTGGAAGACTAAGCCATAATTGCATCTCTGAGTAATCAGTTTTATGATAGAATATCACTAAGTTACTGTTAAAGCACAGAGGAGAAGCAAGGGAGCATTTGAAAATAAGGTGATGGACTCCAAAAACAGGGAGAAGTTATTTTCAAAGACAGGGAGATGGGAAAACACGTAATATAAGAATAGTGCACAGAGTAGAGTTCTCAAGCAGTTGCTTTGAATTTTTCTGGAAAGCAAACTTATCTCTTGATTTACTTTGCAAACATATGGAACACCATGGAGAAATGTAAAATATGGGAACATTCCGTGGTAAAATCTACCCATCTAACTCTGGATAATGGGTTTATTGTTTATATATTAATTATTATTGGGGATTTGAATTACTTTTTAGATGCTCTGGGAGTCAGAGAATGTTAATGATCTTTTATTTGCCTTTCCAAAATTGAAACAGGAATATTTCCTCACTGTAGAAAATGTGTCATTTTATAGACTGGAGAATGAGAATTGCCTTTAATTGTATCACACAAGAATATTCACACTTAACCATTTTTTTATAAAAATAATCATTCCACCCCTTCTTTCTCCTCTTTTTCCCCTTTCTTGTTCTTTTCCTTCTCTGTCTTCTTATGAGCCTCTTTTTTTTTTGGTGGTTGTTGTTTTTGCTCATGACCCTGTGGAAATATTTTTTTATTTAGCAAAATGTGAATCTTACTGAAAATGTGGTCTGCATCTGATTGTTATACTTAGTGATATAGTGTGGACACATTTCCCTTGTGACTAAAAAGCACTTAGATCTTATGAGACCAAAAGTATGAATATGCCAATGCAGGACTTTAAACAGGAAATACCAGTAACACAAGTTCAGATTGTAACAATTCTCTAGATGGATGAGCAGTAGGTAGATTAGAGGGAATGAGATTGGTGCCAAGAGTCCACAGATAGAGCTACTGCCATATTCCTATAAAAGATGAGGGGGTGTGGATCAAGCCAGTGGGCATGAAAAAGAAGTGTGAGACTCTAGAGGTTTTAAGGCTTACACATAGTTATGTGGTGTGTTTTTATGATTAAATGAATGTGAAAATCAAGAAAAGAAATCTATTTAGAGTAACTTTATGTGTGGAGCTTGGTGATTATTTAAAAAGTGGAGTGCTATTCCATAGTGAGGTAAGACTTATTTGGGGATGATCCAATTTAATCATTAAATTAAAAAATGTTGAGAATTTTCATAGCCCAGGAACAATGCTAGGGATGGGAAAGAAACTCTTGGACAAATTGGATCTCTGCCCTTATATGATTTCAGCATATTGGTTTTAAATTAATGATAGAAAGAACACAAGTAGGTCCATCATCCCTATTTTCAAACAATTTTATGTACATTGAGTCAGGCCCTCTGCTAAGTGTTTAGAATATTGCAATGAGCAAAACAGACTTGGTCCTCTCCTCATTAAGCTTGCAGCATAGTGAGGAATAGAAGGATAGACAAATTATAAATAAGATAAAAGTAAAATCTGTCCAGGAAAAATATCTTGAGACAAATTTATACTCATGTATGGAAACTTAAAGTAGGGAACATGAATTAGTGGGGTCATTAAAACATTTTTGTGGCTATTTTTCATTAGTTGAGATCTAAATGATGAATAGGTCATGACCCCTGCTGCATTCTAGGCTGGGGACCCACAAATGCAAAGAACTTGATGCAGAAAGCAGCACAAGCCACTCTGGGACCTGACAGGAGCTCTGTGTTACAGAATAGAGGTAGAACAAATGAGAGGGGCGGGGAGGGAGAAAGATTAGAGAGAGAGAGCTCCCAGATATCACAGGAACAAGAATTCATAGGCCATGCTTCAGAATTTGTAATAAATTCACTGGACAAATGAAAATCACTGAAATGTTTTCATTGGGAAGTTTGACTGGGGCCAAGACTGTATTTTTATTTTGGAAAAACAATAGACCACATTGGTTGGAGAGGAAATTGGAGAGGGGATTGAGTGCTATTGCAAGAATATATATAGGCAAGATACAATGGTCTCCTGGGTAAGATGATTTGCAACGGAGATAGAAAAATGAGATTGGATTCAAAGATTCAAGATATTTTTTAAGTAAGATTCATATTAAGCATTTATGAAACACTAGATGTGGGGATTGACTGGAGAATGGTATTAGTGATGAATCCTGATTTTTGGGATAAGGCAATAGATGGTAGTATGAATTTACTTATCCAACGCATTAATTTACTTATCCAACACCATAAAGATAATAATGCCCTTTAATATCATTAGGAAATTTATGTTTTTGTTTAGATTTTATTTTCTTTTTGTTGTCAGGGAAAGGTGTTGGGGAAGATGATTCGTTTAGATTTGAAACTTCTAAGCTTTAGGCATCCTTGTGATATTCAAATGTCAAAGTGAAAACTGGTGGATATGTGTTTCTGGACTCTCAATTTGAGGTTGCTACTTGGTGATCATGAGCAACCTGTCAGCATTTAAAACCACTGGGGTGGATGCAAATTGGTGGGAAAGGTAACAGGTTCCTATACGGATATGTTGAATTTGAAGTATTGAGATCCAGATAACTTCTTGGAAAAACATTAGGGAGATATTCAATGACATATTCTGTGAAAGAGGAGGAGGTGGCTCTGCTGGGAGGGAGCTGGGATAAACCTTAAGGATAATGATGGCATCCATCTTTGGGCCTAGCTGTTGTAAAGGAATAAAACAGGAGGGCAATAAAAATAAGATATGGTAGGAAATGTTTGTTCTTCAGTGTTTCTGTATGAGATTGTCACCTTGGTTTAAAGCAAGTCTTTCTTTTCTCAAAAGAGGAGTTTCTTTTAATAGAATTACTTACTTACTTACTTACTTACTTACTTAATTAATTAATGTTTTTACAGATTTTATTTCAATAGACTTTAAAAAACAATTTTCTTCCTTCTCTTCTTTCCTTTCTTCTCCTTAACTTTGTTTCTTTTCTTTTCCTCTCCTTCCCTTCCTTCTCTCATTCTTCTGCCCTGTTCCCTTTTTCCTCCATTTTGATCATGCTCCCCCTCATATGCTGCCTCCAGTTTTTCTTTTTTTTGCTCTTAGTTTTATCTAAAGAGACAAAATGCAGTGGAGTAGGTTGAGTCTCTTTGCAGACAGGTAAATCCATGTTAATTCAAACAATTCCAGGGACACGGAAATGAAGAATTGGTAGAGAAGCACCAGTGAGGCTGTTGACATCCCACGTGCTTGTCTATCAGCTGTATGACTTTAAGAAAGGCACCTGGATGCTCTGCTACTCACTTTTCTCATATATATAATAGTAATTCTCAGAATTCCTAATAAAAAGAGTTGTTGAAATAGTCAAATAAGGTCTAATATGTGGAGCATTGTTAGAATTCTGGGTACATCATGAGTGCTTAGGAAATTGTATTCACTAAATATTACCCTTAATTTTTCTTTTGAATTAGTTGAGATCTAAATGATGAATGGGTCACGGCTTTTATAGATTATCACTTTAAGTATAAAATCTTTGATAAGATTGCATAGAACAGTAGGGTTATTGTTTGAACTTCTAATCTGTTTAAGGAATTGTAATATTGAAGTGTCCAAAGAAAGAAATGTAAAACAAATAATCTTAAACAAATGTATAATCTAGGCACTCACTCAGAAAAACAAGATATATCACTTTTTAAAAAATTTATTTATTTGCTCTTATCAGTTATACATGACAGCAGAATGCTCTTCTATTCATTATACACAAATGGAGCACAGTTTTTTACATCTCTGGTTGTACCCAAAGTAGGGTCACACTATTCGTGCAATCATACATGAACATAGGGTAATGATGTCCATCTCATATCACCATCTTTCCTACCCCTGTGTCCCCTTCCCTCCTCCTCTTTGCCCAATCTAAAGTTTCTCCATTAATCCCAGCCCCTGCACCCCATTATGTATAAGCATCTACTTATCAGAGAAAAACATTTAGCCTTTGTTTGTTTTTGGGGGGGATTGGCTTACTTGGCTTAGCATCATGATATTCTCTAACTCCACCATTTATCTGCAAACGCCATAATTTTATTCTCTTTTATTGCTGAGTAATACTCCATTGTGTATATATACCACAGTTTCTTTATTAATTCATCTATTGAAGGACATCTAGGTTGGTTCCACAGTTTAGCTATTGTGAATTGGGCTGCTATAAACATTGATTTGGCTATGTTACTGTAGTGTGCTGCTATTAAGTCCTTTGGGTATAGGACTATCCAAGGAGTGGAATAGCTGGGTCAAATGGTGGTTCCATTCCAAGGTTTTTAAGGAATCTCCATATTGCTTTCCAGATTGACTGCACCAGCAGATTGGCTGCACCAGCAATGTTTGATTGTACCTTTTTCCCCACATCCTCACCAACTCTTATTGTAATTTATATTCTTGATAGCTGCCATTCTGACTAGAGTGAGACAGGATATCTCACTTTTTTTTCCTCAAAAGTATTCACCCAATATATCTGTGGTAATGTATGTATTATTATTATTTTATTAGGTTTATAGTAAATTACTGTTTAGATTATTTTAATAAATATTTAACAAGTATTTTATTTGGCCTTTTCCATATCAAATTGTTTTCTAAATCCTGCTTCATTAGGATTATACTGATTTTAGACATAATGTATGTTTAAAATCATTAATATGCAAATTTTTTATTTAGGAAGAGCAAACCATTTTATAGACTTCAAGAAGTCAATATTCTTGCTCAATTTTTCACTGATGTTGTAAATATTTCAAGCATTGGTTTGACGTATTTCCAGACCAAAAATATACAATTTTCCACTTGCAACTACAGGATCCAGAGTCTCATGTTAAAATCACTCACGTACCCAGAAAGATAAGACCACTCAATTTTTATTTCAATGTGTCATCTTTAACTTGAAAATCCCTTGTTAAGTAATATTGTAAATATTCATGTATAAATATTCAAGTATCTGTTTATTGTTGATTTCAGACTATATTATATGTAGATATTAGAGTGTTAAAAAGGTATGAAATACATTTTTTTGGGCTTGGATAAAATTTATTTTGAAATTACATTACCTAAGTAAAGAAAATGCACACACACAGTCACTTCCTGAGACACAACAAACATGAAAAAGTGAGACAATGTGTGCCTTAGAGGTTTATCTATAGCTTCTTATTTATAATACATTTTCACGGAGTGGTTGAGAGCTGTCCTTTAGGTGGTGACCAGTGGTTGAAAACTATGATGAAACACAGGGTCACAGCAAATGCAGGCCGTCATGGCTTCTAGCCATTTATTCTTTCTCCCAATTTTATTACCGTTTGGTTGGGGAAGGAAGAAAGTCCATTTTCATTTGATGCCCCTAAGATTCTGGAGATAACTGGAGATTCAACACAAGAACAGAGTGAGACTATGGGATGCATACCACAACAGCATGAAGAGAAGCTGACTCTACACACTTTAGTTTTATAGTCATTATAGTCATCTGTCTTGTTTGTCACTTATGTCACTGTTGCCTCCATTCCTATTGAAATGTGACACCATCATGACCATCTGGGGATCATCAGCTTAGCAGTAGTTTGCTTCAGCCCACTGACTATTCTTGATTTCTTATACTCACAACCACAGAGGACTCCTTGTCTTTGTGGTGGTGATGAAAATGTTCACCAAAGAATTTATGTCTTCATCAATAACACTCTTGTGAAGGTATTAGGAACACTGAGGAGCTCCTTTGTGAGTTGGTCACCTGTCATTTGCATGTGTGAGTATTTCCAACAGTAAGCATCATCTGAGAGCCAGTAGAAAAGCCATGTGTGGATTGCTGGAAATCTCCATTCTTTTCTTGTCTATGATGCTTTCTCTTCATTTATCTTTATGTACTTGTGTATTTATATATTTGATTTCCCAATTACCTTCCTATGAATGTTGACAATAGTAAATATGAATTTGTGGAGAGTAAAAATAAAAATGATAAGAATACAAATTTACATGAAGTCTATATCAACAGAGAGGAGTTGGGAAAATTCTCTGAAGTATAGGTCATTTTATAACTTTGGGGGTAATATTTAGACACTAAAATGTCAACAAAATGCCATTATAATGACAAAAACTAAGGATTATTTTATTGTCATTTGTCTTGGGTTGAAATGTCTGCAAAAATATATGGACATTTTTAGCAGGAACATTTTGCTTTATCATTCTCTACCAAAGTACAAGGTAATGATGGTGGTGAGACCATGGCTTGAATGACTAAAACTGTAAATATTTAAATCTTCAGCCAATCTCCGTATTTACTTTGTTAAAGATACAAGGTCTCCACTAAACACAAGCATAGAAATTGTATTAGCAATCCCCAAAGCTGGGCTTAGAAGAGGTCAGAGTTGTTACAGCATCTCCTCTGTTCATACCTTTCTGAGTATAAAGATGGAAGATATAAATGCAGAAGTCTGGCGGTTGTAATTTTGCAGTTTGTCTATAGACTTTAAGGAATTCATATTGTCCAGAAATAGTCTTTTTTATTTGGTATCATAAATGGAAAGAAAATGAAGAATTTTCTTTTCAGTCCAGAGAAGCACCCAATATAAATCCTGACAAGATACCAGGTGTTTAACAAGAATATTTGCATACAGAACAGCACACAAGCTCAAGATGAGCAAAAAGAAATTTTGTTGCAAGCATGCATACAATAAAAGAAACCACTCAGACTCCATTCTTTGTGAGCATGGGTAAATATGGGGGTATACAGTCCACTTACTGTTTAAACTGAAATGAACAGAAAACATAAGAACATAGGTTCTAATACAGTGTTGAAAACATAAGAAAGAAAAAATTTACAGTCAAGCTTTAGGAATAAGTTTACTTTAAAAATATTTATCAAGGAAATTACATAAAGTATTGCTCAGGGTTCTCACAATAATTAAGAAAACAAATTTAGGAAAAAAACAAGTGAAGAATGATATGATGAGACAAATGATAGTCGTTAAAAGAGATTTGGCTGAGATAACTGAAATCAATGTCAAAATTGGTATTGGTATTGCAAACAGTAAAGGAAGGTTCAATAATGTAGAAAATACATTATAATCTACTGAATAAGGAGATGTAAATAATTGAGAATATCGGATAATATGGACACGGGAAAATAATTGAAATGCAAAGTGAATACCTGATGTCACTAAAGAGGAGACAGAAGAGAAGAACTCCATTTGTGATAAAATGAATCTCCCTTCAGTAGAAGAAAAGAAGATAAACATCTCAAATGGAAAGGCTGAACTAAAAAGCAGGAAACCAAGAGGCCAACATTTAGACTATTCTTATAAAATTTATTTTAAAATTTTGATGATAAAGAGAATTTTTCAAATATTCAAAGAAATCTTCAGGGAGTAGAAAATTCAATGTTTTAGCAAAGAGAGTTTTTATTAAATGCATGTGCAGGTTTAATGTGATGCCAATAAAAATATAATATTTAAATCTTCTAACCAATCTGAAATTAGAAATATCAAGATGAGCCAAGAAAGCTTGAGTAATTAGTATAATTTTTATAACTTTAAGTGTGAAGCAGTAAAGAATTTATCGTTGCTTCCATGCAGCAATAATTTAAAAAGTCTGAAATTGGCAGATGAATTTAAATGTAGTTTAATGAATAAATGGAAACCCCCAAAATCTTATGGATGTTGAGGATAGCAGTGAAATAATGACACTATACCAAATGATTGACAAGTAAAAAGTTTGACATTTTCTTATTACACATCAAAATTATTTCCAAATATAGTAAAGTATTAAATGTAAACTGGTAAACAAAGAACAGAAAGAAATTTAGAACATGTTTGTGTTTGCACTAAATTAAAGCTGAGATAGAAAACAAAAAAAAATGTTAATCAGTTTGCCTATATAAGAATTTAAAAAACAAGTATGTATATGTCAAAGATACCATTAACAAAAATAAAATAAGCTTAGAAAATTTTATAATGTATATGATATTGGATGACTTTAAACTATATGTAATAATTTTTACAAAACCTATTAAAATGCATTTTAGTTGGAGTATGGAGTAAAGGACCTTAAAATTATTTAAAACCCAATTTCTGAGTCTATCTTCATTTATCATAGCCTAGATTCTTTGTCTTACACTCCACATCCAGTTTTGGTATTCCTTGTCCCTACCTTCTAATCATTCTCAGAATTCATCCATTCTTCCTATCTCCACTGCTGCAAACTCTATTAACCTGGACTCTAGAAACATTTTAATAGCCTCTTACCTGTTCTCTTTACCTTAGTCAAATATCCTATAATTTATTTTTTTTTCTTTTCCTTCGCCACCACCCCATTTTTCTCCTTTTCTTGGTTGGGTATTAGGGTTGAACTCAAGGATGTTGTACCACTAAGCTACATCCTCAGCCCTTTTTCATTTTGAAACAGGGTCTCATTAAGTTTCTGTGGTTTTTACTAAGATTTTTGAGGCTGGCTTTGAACTTTCTATCCTTCGGCTTTGTTCTCCCCAGTTTCTGGGGTTCTAGATGTTTAGCATCACTGTGCCTGGCTTATAGTTTGTTTTTAAAACAGTGCCCAGAGTGATCCTGTGAATGGTGATTTAGGTTCTATTAAACTGACTCACTTAGCTCTTCTCAAAGGCTTTCTTGATGTCCTTGGATACCCTGGACTGATACTCCTTAGTGTAACTTCTCCCTCCATGCTATTCCCCTGGTTGGTTCCTCTACCTGGAAATTTCTGCTGCTTGATATGCCCCTGGCTAACTTTCTTGTCTCCAAAATTTTTCTCAAACATGGTTTTCTCAATGAAGCCTACCTTACCATTCTGTTCACAGTGTACCCAGCAGTCTCACCACTCCTAACCTGCTTCTTTATCATTGTAGCACTCGTTATTTATGGTGAACTCTATACTTATTCCTTATTTTTGTTGTTTGTTTCTCCCTGGTAGACTGTAAGCATCTTGAGGGCACTGATTTTATCTCTTCTGCTAAAAATATTTCAAGTGCCTTAAAATGTGCTTGGGACATATTGGTCACTAAATGAATGGTTATTGGATGAAGAAATGCAGATGTATATTGTCATAGAACAACTTTAAAAGTTGAAGTAACAAATGGTTAATAGTCATTTTAGAATTAAGGCAAGAAAACATAGCATATTTTTCCCAAGTTGGTAAAACAAAGTCTGTTATTGAATTCATACTAAAATTGCCTTCCTGTTTTACTGCTGGTAGGTATGTAAGCTTTTACACATATTCCAGAAAAAAATTAGTAAAATATATCAAGAACTCCCAAATGTTAATATATCATTTCATTTTTAAGAATTTACATTTCAGAGACTTGGGGTGGTGTTTATGAGCATCAACTCTGCAGTCAGAGTGTCTGGGTTTGATCATTTAATTACTATTTTTCTCATCTTGAACAAATGAATTAATCATCTGTGCTTTAATGTCCTTATCTGAAAATAGGAATAATAATATTTTACTTTGTAGAATTAAGAAGGTTGAATAGTATAAAAGAAATCTATAATAGATACAATATTTTAGATATTTAAACTATTGCCTGGCTATAGTAAGTGCTATGTAAATGTTTGTTAAAGGAAATATCAGATATATATATATATATAAGTATTTCTATATAAGAAATGTATGCACAGTTTGATTTACAATACTAAAATAGAAGTAAATTAACTGCATTTGGTGGGATAATTGATACATTTATTATGGAATATCTATAGTATGAAATGTTAGGTAGTCATCAAAATAGGCCAATTAACACAGTATATTGTTTAATGACTTAAGTTTTTCAAATATAATCAATGTATTCCACAATTAGGAAAAAAATTAATGAAATATATTTTTTTCTCTTGGGGGGACTTGATGAAAATAATTTAAATATATACTAATATAATAATTCTGCAAATTTAGTCTAAACATTTTCCTTATTTCATGTTAAATTCTCTGGTTACTTAAAAGTAGTTTCCTATAGTTCAATAGTTTCGAGACTCTTTTGGAAATATACATAAGGCTTAAATTTAATGAAGGGCAAGCATTTGAAGAAGAAGAGTCAAGAAGCTCTCTTTAATTTAGAAAATAGCCTCAGAAAGCCAATTTATAGTTACATACTTTGTGGTGAAATAGAGATTTCATATTTGTCCTTTAAACTTCATGCCCAAAACACCAAAGTACTCAGAAATTGTGGGAATTGGTATTCCAGATCTCTGAGGTGTATAAAAGTAGCAACTTTTGCAAAACCTCTGAAGTACATTTTTCCAAAATGTGTTCATGCAATCCGAACCTTTCTATCCTCACTATCCACTCCCCCCCACCCCTGGATCTCAAATGATGTGATCCAGTTCCAGGGGATTGTGGAGAGGTGGCACAGATAAAGCACCCCAGTGTCAGTAGTGTGAGGCACATATACATGTGTTTTAGTAAGCTTTTTGCTGCTGGGAATAAAAGCCTCAAGCAATATAATTGAAGAAAAGGAAAACTTTGTGGGCTCAGGGTTTCAGGGATCTCAATCCATAGACAGCAGGCTCCAAATCTCCGGCTCAAGGTGAGGTAGAACATCATGGCAGACAATTTTGGCAGAGAGAAGCAGAACTCACTCACATGATGATCGGAAAGCAGAGAAAGACTCCACTTGCCAGATACAAATATATACCCCAAGGCCCAATAGCCCCAAAGCCCAATCTTCTCCAGCCACACCCCATCTGCCTTTAGCCACCATTTAATCCCATCAGGTGATTAATTCACTGATTGGGTTAAGGCTCTCGTGACCCAATCATTTCTTCTTCGAATCTTCTTGCAATGTCTCACGCAAGAACTTTTGGGGGACACCTCACATCCAAACCATAACAGTGCATTTCTGTATGGAGTGTAAGGCACACCTCAACAAGAAGAATCTAACAGGTTTAGGAGGCCTGAAATGGATGCTCCTCACATGTACCAGTACAGTCATTACTAAATAAAAAGAAAATTAAGTCTAATTATTTTAAGAAATACAATTTAATTATCATATTAAGGGAAAGGGCATTTTATTTATATTTTACTTCTAATACTATTTGGTTTAAATCATTTTTTCCTGTAGTTACATTACATAAGATTTTTTTTTTTTTTTTTACACCAAGTGCATTCGCACTTGCCTGTCATCTGAACCACACAGCTGGTTGAGATGGGAAGACTGTGTGCCCAAGGCTAGCCTGGGCCACTGGTGAGACCCACATCTCAAAAAACAAAAACAAAGAAACTAAAAAACCAAAAATAAAATGAATGATTTTTAAAATTATGAATAATTGCATAAAATGATAGAAAATAAGAAGTTCCACTGAACTATTGCACAGCAGGGTGACTATAAATAATGACAGTATTCTATATATTTCAAAAATCTGAAGAAATTATTTTGAATATTTCTATCATAAAGAAATGATGTTTGAGAGCCAGGCACAGTGGTGCATACCTGTAATCCCAGCAACTGGAGAGCTGAGGCAGGAGGTCCTCAAGTTTGAGACCTGTCTCAGCAACTTATTGAGATCCTATTTAAGTTAGTGAAACACTGTCTCCAAAAATAATCAATAAAAAGGGTTGGGGGATATGGTTCAGTGGTTAAACACCCCTGGGTTCAATCTCCTTTACCTGGAAGAAATGATGTTTGTGGAGACAGACATGTTGACCCTGATTTAAACATTACATAGTTTACATATGTTTACACACAGTACTCCATGAAACAATTTTCATGGTTTTGTTTCTGTAAAAAGAACTTAATTTAAATTTAAAAAATAAAATAAAATTCTCTCGTTAATTTGCCTGGAAGTTATTATGAAATAGTTTATGGTAGTAATTGTGTAATTGCACAGTGTAATCAACAATTTTAAGGTGGTAATCCTGAAAACTGAAGCATGTATATTTTAACTAACTATTTTAAAACTATTATATTATTGCATAAATATTAAATCCTCAATTAAAATCTCAATAAAATTTGATTAAAAGTATATTACATATGTAGATAAGTGTGTTTAATAATCAGTCCTTCTGGTTCATAAAATAATTGCTTTTCTTACTATATTTGTCTTGTAATTTGTTCCATACATTTTCAGTTACATAATATGTGTAAAGTATATATTTTGTCCATAGTGGATACTCCATCTTTTCTTCTAATTTTCTTCCTTTAACTGTTTAGTCCACAATTTATCTTTCCATACACGTCCTTGCATCTGTAAATACATAGTTCAGTCAGCAGACAGACCAAGATAATAATTATATGAAACATATTTTCCCATTGTTGAAACTATCGATAAAAATGATTTCCAACCCGATTCCCAATACTTCTGTTAATAGGTTTTATTGCATAACCATATAAATTCTCCTAGCTTCTTGTAAATATTGCAATTGTTACAACACTCTTGACTTCTTATCAAGGCTCTATTCTCACTTCTACCACTCTGGTAACTGCAGTGCTATGCATTCTAATCTAAGAGAGTTTGGGGTGATATAGGAAGACTGAGCAAAACTAAGAAATTTGGAAAAAGAAATCTTTCATTGATCGAAATCGCATCTCATAAGGTAGAATTTATCTTCAGAGTTATTTATCCCAACTTTAGTTTAACCTCTTCCTGCAGAAAATTGAAGGGACTTTTAGTTTTATCCAAGGTGCAGGTTTTAGACAACACACACACGTGATTTAAATACAATATATTGTGCACCAAGGATAGATAATTTTAAATATTTGAGCATGAAAGATACATTTTTTGAGAATTTTTATATGATTGAACTGCTTTATAGGTAAATAATCATGTGAACATTTGTATATAATATGCTAAATTGCAGATGCTATTTTTTGTGATATTTAACACAAGTCTTTGAGATATTTTGTTTTATTTAGCAAGGAGACAGAAATTCACTAGTGGAAAGAACATATCTAAGCTTTATTAGCTACTTAATATATTCTAATATTCACTGCATAACTTTTGAAAGTTTTAATTATATCATCCTTCAAATAAAAGATAACAATTATTAATATTTTGTCATATTAAGCATATAAGTATAAGCATGCATGCTACAATTAAACCATGCATTTAATTTTTTATATCATGGTAGAAGCAGGGTCTATTTGTGAAATCATGCAGTCTATTTATTGACTGCAATAGAGTCAGGTATTCACTGTTCCTGGGGACATCAACATGAACACAATGTATCCAACCTGTGCTGCACTGTGGACCAGGCTATCAGCCATTTTTTTCTTTCTAACTATAAGTTAATGGCTACATTGTATTTCACCTTTTGTGGAATATTTAACCTTATATTTCATTATTTTCAGATCCTTCATTTTTTACAATGTGCTATTATGATAAACAATGAATATTTGTACATATATAACTATTTGCATTTTAAGCAATTTTCTTCTTAAGTATTCATAGTTGAGAGATTAAGAAGGAGAAACATTTTCAAATTTTTCATTTCACCTCATAATGCTCATACCTTTATTCAGACTGTTGGAGAACCTATAGGTAGTCCCTGTTCTCCCAGTGTATTTCCTTCTTTAAGGTCACTTATTATAGTTGGTAAAGGAAACAGAAGAGGCAACACAGATAACCACCATTATATTTGATTCATTATCAAACACTGTGTAAAATTTATTCACAGGTTAAGAAGTAGAGTGAAGTTATTGGGATATGCCCCAGTGTAAAAAAAATGCTCTGGTTTGCAATTTTAAATTTAATGTGAAATCTAAACCATGGATAGAATATGAAAATTCACTACGTTTATGAAATTTGGAAGCAGTTGTTTCTACTCAGGAAAAAGATACCTAAAATATATTTTGTGGGTGTGTAGCAAAACTTAACATTCCCTGCTGGCTGGAGATTGCTAACAGATGCTTAGATGAAAGTATGCTGTAAGTTTAATTACCTAGATAATTGCTATAACCCATCTAGTGAATTTTTCTATTTAGATCTGTCCATATAGATAATGTGCAATTAATGAGAATTAGCACTGCCAAATTATTGTAAATGTGAGTTATAAAAATGTGATGCCTTATGGTTTAGATTAAACTGCAGGCACTCAACAATACTTATTTCTGTAATGAGTGTGATAGAGACTACAAGCACCCTTTCCTTCCAGACAGTTAAGTTGGACCTTAGAATTTAGGGAGTGAAGAATATACATGGCAGATGTGACCTGGGATGCCTTCTGGAGAATACTTGGGCTATGTGTCCCCCAAAACTCATGCTCCCAAAAGAGAGTACAGAAATCTTTAGAAGTGAAATGATTAGAGCACAAGAGTCATAACCTAATTGGTAGATTAATCCATTTGATTGATTAATGGGAAGTAATTTAGGCAGATAGTGAAGGAAGTAGGTCATTGGGGTAATTCCTTTATAGTTTATGTTTTTTTCCCCTGGCACCTCTCTCCCCCCAGGACCCCCAACCTTTCATGACTCTACTTTCTGTCTTGAACTGAGCTGCTTTCCTCTATCACACCCTTCTGCTATGATTTCTGCCTCAACTTTGGCCCAGAGCTATGGAGTAGGCCAACCATGAACTGAGGCTTTGAAACTAAGCCAAAATAAACTTTTCCTCCCCTAAGTTGTTCTTGTCAGGTATGTTGGTCACAGAAATACAAAGTTGACTAAAATAGTCACAAAAACTCCCTGGTACTGCCCCTTGGTTTTCCACCCCATTTGCCATCCATCCCCACCCACTGACAACCAATCTGGTCTTGCCTTTTCCAGATATTAACAAAATATGTTATATTATGTAAATGGAATTGTATAATATGTTATCTTTTAGGTGTGGCTTCTTTCATTTAGCTGCTTAAAATTTATCCATATTGCTGCTCCCATCAATGGAATGTGTAGATGAATACTGTTCCATTGGTGCAAATAGACCACAGTTCATTTATCCATTTACCAGGTAGAGGTCATAAGGCTTCCTTGAAGTTTTTGTTGTCTATTAATAAAACTGCCATAAATATTTGCATGTAAGCTTTTATGTGAACATAGTTTTTGTTTCCCTTGAATAGATATCTCAAAAAGGGATTGCTGGGTGTTATGTAAGTGTGTATTTAACTTTATAAGAAACTCAGTGATTTTCCAGAGTGACTATATACCCAGAAGTTTTATTCCTCTCCTGCACCCAAACTGTATTTTATCAGTTTGTTGTGTTGTTTTGCTTACTTGTTTTTTTCATTTTAGCTCTGTAAATGGATGTCTAGAGGCATGTTGCCATTTTAAATGTGCATTTCTCAAATGAAAAAATGACTTTGGTGATGTCTGACATTTAATTGAGGGTATTTACATACTAATTTAATGCAGTAAGTGATATGGCTGGTTTTAATTCTATTATCTTGCTGTTTTTCTATTTATTTTTCCACCTGTTGTTTCTTTTTTCCTTATTATCCGTCTTCCTTTGGATGAATTGAGTAGTTTTATGGTACCATTTTATCTCTTTGTGGGTTGTTAGATATGTATCTTTGTTTTATCATTTTGATATTTTTAGGGGTTTGCATTATAATCTCTTGTTCATTATAGTTTATCTTCCAGTGGATTTTATCATTTCACATGTACACAGTAGCATACTTCCAATCTCTCTCCCAGCTTTTATGCTGTTGTTGGAAAACATTTTTCTATACATATGCTAAAAACCTCCATAATACATTGTATCATTGTTGTTTGAACAATCAATTGAAGAGATATAAGTAGCTGGGAAAAAATCACATATAGTTACCCACAGAGTTTCCATATCCAGTCCCTTCAGACCCCTATGTAAGTACACGCTTTTAACTGGTATAATTCTTCTTCCAAATTGAAGTAGCTTCTTTAACCTACTTTTATACTACAGCTGTCCAGGTGGTAAGTGATTTAAGTTTGGGGTGTCTGAAAACATCTTGATGTTGCCTTCATTCTGAAAAATCATTTGAGTACAGAATTTACATTTATTATTTTAACATTTTTATACAATGCAGCATCTACCAAACATTGATCCTAATGAGAAACCTATTGCTCTTCTTTCTTTTGTTTCCCCTGGTGCTAAGGATTAAACCCAGATCCTTGTGCATGCTAAACAAGTGCTCTCCCACTGAGATACATGCTCATCCCTGCTTGCTAATTCTTGATTAACTGTCAGACATTGTGCATTTAGTCATGTGGATTTTCTATATTTGTGTTCCTATACATTTTCTTGAGGTTTATTTTCAAGCTGCTGTTAAGTTATCTGTAGTCAAGTATTCATTTCTGGTCCTCTTTTCAACATGTAATTAGGCAGCCAGGTCTGGCCAAGTGCTTAGTCTAGGTTCAATAACTTGCACTACTTAAAAAAAGACTTCTTTGTGTGCTTTATCTTGTGCCCTTGGATCATTGGTTTTTCCCACTTGGCAGGTAGGAACTGGCACTATTTTTGTTCCTGTCTTGGTGTTTAGAATCTTATCCTAAGTAAAACAAAAAAGTCTCAAAAAAGAGATTTTTTAACTGAAAAAAAAATACATTCCTTTCTTATAATTTAGTGTGATATATATGGATTAAAATATATGGATGAAAATTAAAAACTATGTTGTATTTAAATTTTAGGGGCTATTTATTTCAGGACTTCTTCCATTACATTCATTAAAGTTTATACTCTGTCAAGGTAATGTGCTCATTTCTGTGAATTTATGGTCAGAAAAACATTGGAAATGTAATAGTATACTTTTTGAGATTAAAAAAGTAAACACAATATTCTTCTCAAAGTAGTTTCACATAGATCATACATTATCTTCTAAATTATGGTGTTTTCATTTCATATTGTTTGGACAGAAGGAACTATTGATAATAAAATAAAAAGGTAGTTATATGTTTTGGTGAAATTTAACTTTGGCAGGCATTGCAAAACTGCTTAAGCTTTTTTAATGCTTTCAGAGGCTTTATGAAGTGTGGGGTCTTTAATAATGGTGTGTATTTACTATGTTAACAATAGAATACATATCAATGGTCATAAGATTGTGCGTTTTCATTCTATTGTAAAAAAGAGACAAAAACATACTTGCCTTCATATTATATTATAGATATGAAACAGAAAAATTATTAAATGACAAAGGCAATATTTCTAATGACATGTTTACTGAACTTGATAAATTTAAAATGAGATGAGTCTAGGAAATTCAGTGCATTGAAAGTACATTCAGTGATAAGAATAGATGACAAGTTATCATAATTGTATATACATTTGTATGGGGAATAAAAAAATCATTCATCTACTTATTTCTTGATGGAGAAGGATAACATCAGATTTCTCAATTATATGCCAATATTCTAAAGATAAATGTGCACATTTTACTCTCTGATGGCTTAACAAAAAACTACTTTGCCAACATTCAAAAGATCTTCCACATTGAAACATTATTATTTCACATTTACTGTTAGAGTATTAAAATGGAATTTCAAATTGCCTTTATTAGTTCAAATGGAAAATACTGTACTATCCTTTATCAACTTCCAGAAATGAAGATGAACGTCTATCTTTTATGACTTTTGTGACTTCTAAGCATGTGTAGAAATTTAATTTATTTTTTAAAAAATGAATTATTTAAACTTAAAATGCTCTCGAGTGTTTACAAAATGTGTTCAGTGGTATCTTAACCAAGCTGGGAGGACCCTGGGAGCCATGGACCTTCTGAGTGAGAGCTGTCCATGCCACATTAAGGTGAGCTGCCACCATCTCTGAAGTCCCTTTTCTTTAACTGGTGATGGTTGCTGATACAGATTTTTAAAAATTTATTTTTACTATTTTACTTTGTCTTTTATTGAGATTTTACCACCTTTTTTTCATTTTAGCTGATCACTTTTTTGAGAGTTTTTCAAGACATTAAAAGGAAAGTTTATAGCTTGACAAGATGCCTTATCTTGCATTTGAAGATACACTCTTCACGTAGTATACATATAATCTCTCCAAGAGAGATTGTATTGTTATGTCCATTTTAATGAGTGGCAAAGAAAAAAAAGGGACTGATTGAAGAATTTAGGCAAAATTTGCCTATACAATTCACTTCACTTTTCTTTTGAGGTAGTCATGAGAGTGGCCTGGCCACTTAGTGAATACAGGTTAAGCTATTTCAGTGTCCAACTATGTCTCCCATACAATGTGAACTTTCCAGTAAAGCAAAAAGTACATATGCTGAAATGGAGAATTTCTTCTTCATCAGTGTTATATCTTCTTCATCCCTACATGACTAAAGGAGATGTAATGTCTTTGAGTCTGTAGGTTTGTTGGAAATCTGTGCATTTGGAGAACTAGTTAGTTACAGGCATAGACTATCCTAATACTTCTAAAAAAGGGAAATAAAATTTGTTCTTTTACTAATCAATATCTTTCTCTCTTTTTTTCTATTTTACAGACCACCACTCTGCAGGTATAATTTTACACTTAAACAGGGAAAAGAAATATTTCTTAAACTACGTGCATGTACAGCAAAGAATATTTAAACTCCTTCTCCCATCAACTGTAAACTTATTTGTGAATTAAAGAATTTTTAAATTAGGAAAATACCGTCATTCTTTCTTTTAGAATGCATTGTTCAATCAGATGCATTGAGTTCTTAAGTAAAATTTTAAGAATCAAGAATATTAAAAATAAAAATGCATATGAAAAAATGTTCTGAATAGATTCTAAAGCAGTTTATTTCTCTTTACCTCATCTACTTCCTAAATCATATACTTACCATTGAATGTTTACCTCATATGTTAAAACATTTTCTAAAGGAAAAATGGTGAAGAACTTAGTGGATCCCTTCTAATCAATATCATTGTACAACTCTGATTGCAGTAATAAATTAATTTTTTAAAAAATTATAAATTTGGGCTAATGTAATCTTTGTAAATATAAATACTTGGTACTTTTGGTAAAGTTTTGTAAATAAAGTATTTGCTAATATGGAACATAGTAATTAAATAACATGTAGGCCTCTAAAATTATGTTTAAATCCTGTGTTCATTATTTATTAATGTTGAAATCCTGAGTAAGTTAATTTATTTTAACATGTCTCAATCATCTAAGGAAATTTTGTGAAGATTGACTTAATAAAGAACTTTGAATAGTGTATGTCTATAATAATAAGAATGATGATAGCTATTACATATATTTATCATTGTGTTCTTGGAAAATATTAATTAGTTTAATATTACAAAAACTCATGAAGTTAGTCTTGTTTTCTCCATAGATGAAGAAACTAAGGCCTAGAAATGTTCACTGACTTACCGAGGATCACACATAGAACCAGAATTCAAACCTAAGAAGTTTGAGTTTATAGTTTTTTTTTTCTTCAAAGTTTGATGAGTGTTAATCATATTAGTAGCCATATTTATTAATTATCACGTTCAAAATAATAATATGAACACGGTTGAAATTTTCCAACTTATCTGTTCAGTTCAAGAATTTCTGGGCAAATTTCCCTCTCACTTATGTTTCAATGCCCTGTCTTTTATGTTTTCCTCTGAAGCAGACTATCAACAATAGTCAATATCTATAGTATTTATTGTCTACTGTTATGGTTTGCATATGAAGTGTCCTCCAATAAACTCAGGTAATAGACAATGAGGAATGGCCAGAGGTGAAAGGATTTGATTATGTGAACAGTGACCTAATCAGTGGATTAATCCATTTGATGGATTAATACTTTAAAAGGACTACTTACTGGGTGATAACTGGGGCATGACAGGAGGATGTAGGGATCTGAGGCATGCTATTAGGGATTACATCTAATTCCTTGGGTTCAAGTTTCTCTCTCTGTCTGCTTCCTGGCTGCTATGAGGTAAGCAGCTTTCTTTCACCAGTCCCTTCTGCCATGATGCTCTGCCTTACCTGGGCCACAGAGCAATAAAGTTGGTCAACCATGGACTTAACCTCTGTAACTGTGAACACGAAACTAATTTTTCATCCTCTAATTTGTTATTGTCTCGTGTCTTAGACACAGCAATGAAAAGTTAACTAACATACTTCCTGTATTAGTTTTTCATGAATTCCAGAACAAAATACCATATATTGAGGGGTTGAAGCAACAGAAATGTATTTTCTCAGCATTCTGGAGCCTAGGAGTGTAGGATCAAGAGTTGGCAGGTTTGGTTTCCTGTGAGGCCTCTCTCCTTGAAATGCAGATGGATTCCTTCTTGTTGTGTCTTTTTAAGGCCTTATGTGCATATTTATCCTGTGTCTCTGTATCCAAATTTTCTCTTGTTGTAAGGTTGCCTGCCAGAATGGATTAGGGTCTACCCCAATGGCCTCATTTTAAATTAATCATTACTATAAAGGTCCTATTCTTAAATTTAGTCACATTGGGAAGTAGTGAGAAATAGGGTTTTAACATATGAATTGTAAGGGTGTACATTTGAGTATGTAACACTTGCCACGAACCCTTAATTACACACTTGAAGGTGAACTGGGGCCATTGTGGGGTGCCCACCTGGAAAATACTGACTGTGAAGTCCTTGAGGTATCAGTTACATGCTCTAGGAAGAAACACAAAGATGCTTCACTGTTTACCTACGGTTTTAAGAAGTGTTGCCTGCACCTCTACTAAATGACTGTACTTCAGGAAAACAGCTCCTTTGATTTTTGCTGTCATCCTTCACTCCATAGGCCCATGACTATAGTCCACAGAGATACTTTCTCTCTCCTTTCTGACACTGACATGTCTACTCACAGCCTTTCCACATTCTTAAGCAAACCCACAAACTCTTATGTAATTTCATTTTTTATAATGATACTCTCCATTAATTTTTGAGATATTCCTAGAAGCTTTTGAATCTCACAATGATATTAGAGTAATTTAAAATAAAAAAAAATACTATAGATATGCTTCTAGGGATACCAGAAGTGTTCCTGATTGCTTACAGTCTCTGGGCATTAGGAAAAACAGTAGCCTACTTTTCTCATAGGATATTGGACCACTTTGTCTTCATAATGAAAGTTCCATCCACAAGTGATTCAATCTTCCAAGAATAACTCAAAGATGAAGATGTTTACAGATTTTCACATTGCCATGCCTTCTAACTTTTTTCAGGGTAAAAAATTGGCCTGAATAAAGAGCCTTTGGAGTTTGCATTTACGGTAGTAAGGGAAATAAATTCCTGTGACCCCTAAGTTTATAGCACCCAAACAAATAATGTACTCTTATATCCCCCCAATAAATTTGCAAAACCTGTAGATTACAAAATAAATGTAATGAGGAAAAAATTGCACTTTTGGCGGGGACCATAGTGAAGCACAGGTATTCTAAAAAAATTATCTGGAACAACAAATGAACAAGTGGCCATTATGTACAAAATATATTATGTCAGATTGCCTTGATGACATGATGCTCTAGGTCAGATCTAGAAAAGTGCAAAGAGACTAGGTGATTTAATTCTCTATTCCTTAGATGACTACTCAGCCCAGGTCACAGAACTTGACAAAATACTACCTTTTAAAATCTCTCAAGAAGGCAGTTTGATTATATTTTTGTTAATGTTTTAATATAAAGTTATTCAACCTAATTAAATAAGACCTATTTTATTAATGGGACTTATTTTAATTGAATTATAAACTTCATATAAAAATGTCATCGATAAAGCGATCTTTGTTACTTTGGCTTTGAGGATTTGATTTTTGCTCTTTTAAAAAAACAACGCTTCAAAACAGTAAAAAGAATAATGTTACCTAGATGGCTATGTAAGGTTTCTAAGTTACTGAAAAATCACTTAAATGTGTGTTGCCAATATATACTAGGTATAATTATATTCATGTATGTATAATTATAGTAATAGAATTGTCATGGCTTATAATATTTTTGGCTTTTGCATTAATCCTGTTATTTCACATTATTACAACAATAATAGCAAAAACACAACGAGTATTTAGTGTGTTAGTTTTCCATTGCTGCGCCAAAATACCTGAGAAAATAAAAGGAGGAAAGACTTATTGTAGCTCGTGTTTGAGAGGTTTCAGCTGGCTCTGTTGTTTTTGAGCCTGATGGAAGGCAGAACATCATGATGAGCATACGTACTTGGAAAGTTCTAAACATCTCATGGTGACTGGGAAGCAAGAAAAGAGAGGAGAGGAAGAGACTAGATCCCAACATCCCCTTTGAAAACATGTAACAATGACCTAATTTCCTTGCATTAGTCCTTGTATCTTGAAAACTTCCACCACCTCCCAAATGGAGCCATCAACTTGGGACCAAGCCTAAACACATGATCCTTTGGGGGACATTGAAGATTCAAACCAAAATGCTTTCTGTGTACTTGGAACATCTCATGTATCCTTATAAATGCCCTATAGAGCATCTTCAGGTACTCAGAGTCTGAGACAAAAGGAAAAAAAATCCTTTGAATGATTGAAAATACTGGAAAAAAAATTGTTGTGTTTTGATTGTTATATATTAAGTAAATAATGAGCATTGTATAAATTCATGAATGAATAAATTAGTGAATGGATGAACAAAAAGTCAAATCCTCTACAAACGGCATATAGGACAACAGAGAGTTTTAAGTAATAGTGATGTGGCTGGTGTTTGCCAAGTGACAAGAATTTGATGAATGTGACCATTTAGGCAAATTGACCGTCACTCATGCTGTTTTTCTGTTTGTGCTTTTAGGTTCTTAGGATTAAGACACGCTATAAATTACCCAGTACTTGAGTCCTGCCCAAGATAAATATGACTTGCTTTTTCAAGTGACCTAATCATTGTTAGAGAACATTAAGGAATGGTTCTGGAGTTATGAGGTGTAGGACTGCAAAGCACAGATAACATTTCCATTCATAATTTTTTCCCTGTGAACATGTGGGATATGAAAAAAGAAGAAAATCTAGTAGATGAACAGCTGGTCATGCAGATGGTGTTGACGAAGTGAATTTGGATTTCTTTATCATGGTTTAAGTTTTTGGAATGCTAGACTCTTGGCTTAAGGTAGAATTTTATCTCACAAGGACATGAAAGAATGTATTTGCATTCAGGCTAACAGTCATGATTAAAGTGCTTTAAATGGAACACAACATTGCAGAAAGTGTTTGAAGATTCAAAGCAACCAATCACTCACCCAGATTCACTAGGATTCTATTGAATACTCTTCTATGTTTCTGTGGTCCTCATTAGCACATTCCAGTTCTTAGCTTGTATTTGTCCTAACATCTTTCTTCTCAGTTGGGACCTTTCCTTTGCTGTTGTTGTGGTTGATTTATCAGTCCCAAGCCTAACACTACATTTACCTTTGCTTCCTGCCCTATTTACTAGATATTTTTGTCCATGTATGTGTTCTGGCCTGGATATTACAAATCTCTGCTAATTTGTCTGTATCCATCATGAGAATGTGAGCTTCCTGAGAGTAGGAAGTTTTAGATTGCATATCTTTGTATTGTTAGGCCTCAGTGAATGGCTGGCTAACATACTGGTCATGTTAGCAGTTTGGATTTTATCCTAAGTAGGATTGAGGCAGGATGGTATCACATTAATGAAAACTTCCTTGGTAGCCAGGTAAGGTTGGAAGCAGGCAGCCACTGAGAATGGCTCCTAATGTCATAATATGGATTTAATTTTAACTAGATTGGGTGGAATGGGAAACAGGAAGATTTTGCGGGGAAATAGTGGGCTATGAATAATAATTCAATTTTGGAAATTTAAGATTTGAGATGACTAACAAAAAAGATCCAATGGAGATATCAAGTGGGTCTTTAGAAATATCAGGTGTGGAATAAGACAAGAAAGTTAAATAATCAGGATTTTCTTCAGCTCATCTCATCTACACTAAAAAGTACAAAATATTTGGCATGCAGTGGAAATTTCAACACTGGGAGTTCCTGACAACTTGAAACAAAGACATGAACGAAAGAAGTTAAACTCTGAGGGTGAGCAAGAAGAAACCATTTTCTTATATAGTTGACAACAGCCATACTAGAGATTTAGTAAATATGAAAATCAAAACAAATCTATACTCTTGCATAAGTATTCTGAAATAAAGAAGGGTGAAACCATATTAAAATGGGAGAAATAGATGAAAATTTTATATATGAAACATTTATTATGAAAAACCAATAATATTTTAGAGAGTATCTATACTGAGTTTTCCAAAACAAGAACACGCAGAGGGTAAGGAATGGATTAAAAATAGGGGGAAAAATCCAATGCACTGATATGAAAATGGAAAATGACAGAGAAGTTAAAAGATTTGGAGAGTTATGGAAATATGTTAAGGAAATTAAAAAAATCAATAGCAGTTTTAACCAAAAAGTAATAGGTACTACAAAATATATCAAGAATGATATTTCAGAAATTTGAGACATGCTTTTAAAATGAAAAGAAAATATTGAAATGATAAATGATAAGTAGGAATGACAAAGACTAAAATTCCAAATTAAAGATAATTGATATTTCTGAACACAGAGTAGAATAGAAAACCATATATTTAAAATATAATTAAAAATACTAAAATATAAAGTAGTTTGACATAAAACATTAAGTGGTGTGGTAAAATTAATTAAACTGGAACAATTAACCATATCCATGCCATTCCTTTAAATATAAAGGGTAAAGAAAATAAACAGAAATTAAGTCAATAATTACTAAAAACATAATTGTGGCTAGCAAATTTTCCACTACAGTCAAAATCCAAAGATAACCAGAAACAATCGAAGTTGAAGAAGGGAATTAGATGTAAAGATTGTTCTGTGGAAATGAAATATATAATACAAACATGCCATATTTATATATAAAATATAAACATATAAATATATGATGGAGGTGCAACACAAGACAATCTCAATACTGAAGAATGAAAAGATTTTAGAATATAGAGATCACTGTCAGAAAAAAAAAAGTGTTGGTGGTTAGGGTTTCCTCCAATGAAATATGCATTTACCTAATTTTAATTAAACATAAAATCAAAAAATGTACTTGAGCAAACGGTAGAATTAGTGACATAACATAAAAATTAATTTAAATCTGGGTTTATAATTTCAGATGGTGTCAAGAAAGAAGGCTAATTGTTGAGAAATGGAGATGGGGAATTAACAGAACATTAATTTGCTCATAAGATCCAGAGGGAAACTGTAAGTGAGATTTTGGAAATATAAATCCAAATAATTTTTTGCATATTAAAAACATGAGTAATAAAGAGGAAAAAAGTGGACATTGTTTTTTCTTGATCTAATTGCTTTATCCACAAATCTGCTAACACTTATCTCTCTGGCTATTCTGGGAAGATGGACTTGATATTATTCTGACTGCAGGATTCCAAAATCTCTATTTTTTTTCATGATTTAATAAATATCCTGTACTTCTTTTCAGTTCCCACTTTCTCTCTCTCTCTCTCTCTCTCTCTCTCTCTCTCTCTCTCTCTCTTTGTTGTTTTCTCTCTCTCTCTACTGTGTTTGAACAAATCCTCAGAGAATTAATTCTTCTGGGAGGAAAAAAAATACCAGTAGAAATACAATTTTTCAAATACAATTTGAAAGCCAAATTGTTCACAAGGAAGCAGATTTTGTCTACCACTGGTCACAAACTTATGGTGAAGCAAAGGAACTCTAAACCCCAGCTACTTGCTTATAATTCTCAGAAGAATAGGCAGAAAAAAAAAACATGAAATGTTAACTCACTCCCCTGAAACCAAACAAAAACCATAGCCCATTTAGTAATGAATAGTAAACAAGAGAAATTGTTGAAAAACATAATACAAGAGAGTTTAAAACAATATGACAACAGTAAGAACAAACATGTTTGGGAAAGAAGTAAAAACAGATCCAATTTAATGATGAAGAATCAATGCTTAAACAAGTAGCATGCAAATGACCCAAAGTCATGGATGTGAAATGATGAATGAAACTACCAGAAATGGATAAATAAGTGACCCATAATTATAGAGGCATAAAATACTCTTTTCAGAAATTTTCAGATCCAAGGATTCCCAAATGCATTTGGATATAGTGAACATGCGTCTATATATATACTTAGTACTTTTAAACACATAACAAACATTTTCTAGTATTTTAGGAAGTTTTACAACATTACCTTCCTGGTCAATTGGTGGTTATTAGGCTATAGGACTAAAGTCTTGATTAATATTCCAAAGATAAAATATTCACAATGAATTTTTAAACTATGATGCCATGAACTAAAAATTTGTAATATAGAAAGATGCTGTTTTCACTTAGAAATTTAAAAGTGTTCTACCAAGGAACTAAATATCAAAGAAGATATTGGAAAAGTTAGTAACATTATTAGAAAGTAATATGTATAAGAATATTATATAACTGAAGCGACCAGTGGTTCTCAATCAATTTCAACTCTAAAATTTATTAAGATAAAAAAATAATCCCATAAAAAAGCAAAAGAATAGCAACAAATAAAACTGTCAACTTATTTGGCAATACTCAAGGAGGATAAGAACACACATATGCTAGATACATTTAAAACTGGAGAAAAGGCATAATAAAATAAATGATATATATTTTGATAAAAATATTTTCAACACAAATGAAACAGATGCCTTTCTACTGATAAAAATTACTAAATTTTTATGTAAAAAGTCACAATTAGGCAGATGAATCAATTAATAAAAAAATCAGATACTTATTAGTATTTGACTCGAAAAAGCCTTTGATCTAGAATTCTTTCCAACACTGAAGGAAGAAAAAAAGTTACACATTGCATAAAGAGTTCTAGAATATGATCAGGTGAAGTGTTTCACAAGTGAATCAAGCATATTTATATCAAAGGCTAAC
The DNA here is from genome assembly GCF_048772815.1 of Callospermophilus lateralis. Taxonomy (NCBI): domain Eukaryota; kingdom Metazoa; phylum Chordata; class Mammalia; order Rodentia; family Sciuridae; genus Callospermophilus; species Callospermophilus lateralis. The sequence continues at coordinate 4,247,991 of NW_027515935.1, read as the reverse complement.
CAAAGGAAAACACATTTCCATTTTATTAGGAAATCTGTATTGACGATTGAAAATCAAATGATTATTTTGTTTGTTTATATCACAAAATGTATTTTATAAAATCTGTATTTTTAAGATAGGGTTGTTGTAACAATGTACCACAAAGTAGTACAATTGAAATTTATTCCTTTAAAGTTCTGGAGGCTGGGCTTCCAAAACCAAGTGTGGTGGAGGTTGGTTCCTTCCAGAGGGTTGCATGGAGAGTCTATCCCATGCCTGTGTCCTGGCTGTTGGTGTTTTAATGAAATCATGGTGTTTCTTGGCTTGTATGTGTATCATTCCACTGTCTGCCTGTCTTACATGGTGCTTTCTCTGTACGTCTGCCTATGTCTGTGTGTGTTCTTTTTTAAGGGCCCTGTCTGGGATTTAGGGCCCCAAAATAATCCAGTGTGACCCCATTCGAACAAATTACATCTAGAAATAAATAAGTCCAAATAAGATTTTTGGTGAACAAGATTTTATACAGACATTATTCAGTAATGAAAAAAGAAAAAAATCGAAACTTCCATTTCTCAGAAAATGGAAGAAGATACAATTTTATTAAACGAGGATTTTAATATTTTTACTGAAAATATTAAATATTTTTATTAAAAAGTTTCTTAGAATGATAAAATATATACCTTTAATATTTTCCACTTTAATTAAGCATCAGTTATACTTGAAATCAGAATCAAGGTAAGGAATCTTATTATCACTGTAGTTTTTTTTTTTTTTTTTTAATCTTGGTAATTTTTTCCCAAGCAATACACATGAAATAAATATGTATAAATTCAATATACTTTAATAATGTGTATACATAACTATCCTCTGCAAACAATGCTAACACTGTGTCCTCCTTTTTCAAGTGATTTTTGTTTTCAGATGATAATACTCAATAGAATCAGTTGCCCTTAATTATGAATGGTAGGATATAAGAGAATGTTTAGAAATTAATATTTGCTCCATAGAATTAGTTAGAAAACTATACATAGTAAGAGAGATATAATTTATGTTGCAAATAAATTATAGCATACCTGATATGTTATTTTTATGTAATATCAGTCGTTTTTTCTGTTTATAAAAAATAATCATAGTGAATGAGTAAACGTAAAGCTCAAAAATCACAAAGTCCTTTTACTACCAGTATTTCTCTTTCTCTCAGTTCACAGAATATTTCTAAACAGTGTCTAGATGTAAAATTATGCATTAATACTTTGTATCAGCTTTGCTGATAATTTTGAAGAATCTAAAACTTTGTTGTCCTTGCAAACTAGCAAGTTAGTCTGCTGCATTCTCATGCAAGAAGAGATTTTCATTCAGAGGAAAAAAAAAAAGACTATGTCACTGAGAGCAATTGTGCAGCCAGACTGTCCAACTCCCAGAAATCCTGTTCTCCCAGGGCAACACAGAGCTGCCAGCATGTTGTATCATAGCAGAGCCATTCCAAGCTTAGGAAACCAAAACCATTGTTTATGGGCAGTTCACTTGGCTGAACTTTTTCCCAGAGGGAAAATTCATCTATAATACACTGGACAATGAACAATATTTCCCTTTGCTCCAGAAGGAGGCACTTAAAAAATACATATATAATATATATGTATATGTAGAGAAATATATATATACACAATATATATGTACCTATGTGTATATGTGTGTGTGTGTGTGTGTGTGTCTGTGTGTGTGTGTATATATATATATATATATATATATATATATATATATATATATATATTATGTGTATACCTCAAACTTTTGTAAACAAATCTCCAGAACAAGGAGTCACTGTCAAATTTGAAAAATGCACAGAAATTCAAGAGACACAAGAATTGCTGTTCTACAATATCCTGTTGTTTATTAAAAAAAGCATTTTTCCCTGCATAATATACCTTCAGTATACTATCATATTCTGAAATAATAATAAGAATTATCCCAGATTTGAGATTCAGAAGGATATGGTGAATTTAATTTTATTTAGTACCACTTTAAATAGTAGTGATTGTAATAACTACAAATAAAATCATAAAAATAATGCTAATAATATTGCTATTATTAAGGAGACAATCACAAATTATTTTATTCTGCAATCCTAGTGTCATAATGAGCACAGGGATTATTTTCTACTGTAAAATTAATAGACAACAAAGAATGACATGAGAATAAATGTTTAAATAACAAATCTGAATTTAAATGGTAAGTTTCAAATGTATGTAGAATAAGTGGAATTGTTTTCCCTTAAATGCTAGAATTCCAACATTAGAATCCCAAAATCAGCCAGGGGAGCTCTGTAGCAGGAGATACCAACTGTTCTGGTGTAGGGAGCACTCAAGATTAAAGTCAATCCATCATCAAGGATACAAAGCAAAGGATGAGAAACCTAATCCATGATCATTTTTGCATCTGGCCTGAAGAGCCAAAGTCTCCAGAAACAGAACTGTTTTAAACACATCATTAAATAGATCATAAGTACTCTCTCCACTTCCTCAGTTCAAATCTTGGCTCTATCCCTTACCATCCTGTACCTTTATTCTGACTACTTAAACCTTCTGTGCCTTAATTTCCCCATCCAGAAATGCTGATATCAATCATAGCTTCTTCACTGGGTTGGTGTAAGGGTTAAATAATTGAAAGTCTGGCATGTACTCAAAGAATACTCAAAGAATACACAGAAATATAATAACTATTAAAATAATTAAAACCAGGGCAAAGTGTTTCCTTAAATATTACTTTGTTATTCAGAGTAAACAACAACAACAGCAAACACCCATCATGGAAAGACTTGTGAATATTCAAGTATAAAGAGGATAATTTTTCTGAGCGATAATTATGGAAGAAATTTCATGTTGATTTTAACATGTATGGTAATGTCCTTATTTACTAATATCCTATGTTCACTCTGTTCTCTTCCTATGTAGCCCAGCCAGTCCAATATTATTCTCCAAAAGGCGACTGCCTCTCCAGAGTCTAGTTTATCTACACACCCCATTTTACCATAGGTTAATTTCTCTTTTAAAATGCACTGACATCAGTTCAAGGTGATATAATTTATACAGAGTGCGAATACATGCTGCATGAGCATTCTTAGAGATCATGTATGTTTCAATCCATAAATTCAGAAGGGCATGTAATGTCCATTTTCTTCAAGCCCTTTAAGACACTGTTCACCTGAACTGTCAGGAAAATTAGCCTTAGTCTGTTTTTAGAAGCTGCCTCCTGGGTTGTTCCACAAGTATTGGGGTGTCATTAATCGGGTGTTTCAGAAAGTGTCTTAAATGGATAGAAAGGAAGCTTATTGGGATATTCCCAACATGTGTAAGAGCGAAGCCCAAAGGACTGGGCAGAATCAGAGGTTAACAGAAGCCAGTCATAAAAATGGCCTCAGCCAACTCTAGGGGATTTATTATTAGTAGGTCACCAAACCTCTCAAATTGGGGCAAAGAGTCCGGGCCTTTATAGCTCCATGGTGATCAGTTCTTGGATGTGGGATATCCTTGGAAAAAATTAGATGAGGGGAATTTACTCAAACTTGAGTTTTATTGCCAATACGCATCTGTCAAAACTCCCAAGAACTGAGGAAGGACGTTTTAATCACTTAGAATCCATTCAGTTGCAGACCACAGCCTTGTTAAATGGAGGCCAAGCATGGAGGATGAATGGTGTGGCTGGCACTTGGTGCTTGATTACCTGTCACACAAGCTGCAGCTGGCCTCCTTTGTCAATTTCTTCCTGGCCTGTTTTGTCCACTAGTTCACTGCTGCTTTTTATTATACTTGGAAATGCAAAAATCTCACGAGTCTGTTTGTGGCTCCTTCTAGCTAGACAAATTCTTGTGGCTGCTTTTCTGGTATCTTTATACTTTGGAGGATGTTTTTAGGAAACTGTGCTCATGTCACACTGATTACCAAGGGGACTTTCTGTTTACTTTTCCTCTGAACCATGGGAAAGGAATGTAGGGATAGAGGGGTCGGATTTTTTTTTCCAGTTCAGGGAAAATCTTTTCCCCTTTACATTTGTGTACATTTTATCCTTTCTGACTGAGCCACCATCCTTCTCATTCTCTCAGAGAATTAAGATTCCAGAAAACAAAATTGAGCAAGTTGCAAGTTACAAGTTACTATTCTTTTCCAACAAAACTTTCCATTCTATCCTATAAAGCAATGAGCCCAGAACAGATTTTCTTCTGGAATTGGGAAGAGGGTCTTGGGGAAATACTGGAAGAAAAAAACTTTTAATTCTTAAAAGTTAAGGTTGAAAAAAGATTGCCACTGTATTTTTACTATGGAGTATAAAAATGTAAAGAAGAAAACAGTTTTAAGGCAGCTGAAGGAAAGACAGTCCACAGAACATTATAGCCCTATCATACAATCCATTTAGTTATGATTTCTGCTTTATAATTCATTTCCTTATAGAAAGGGACCAAGTGTTCTCATTAATATATCCACACAATCTTAGAAGTACTTAGCATATAAAAAAGCCTCTGTGAGGTTTGAAAATGACCTGAGTGTTCAAATAGCATTGTCATCCCCTGGTAAGTTTCACTGGTTGTCTAAATAAAAACTAAGTTCTTTGTCTTTTTCAGGTATCATAACATATATATGTATATATATATATATATATATATATATATATATATATATATATATGCATAATAACACTTGCAATTGTACTTAGAAATTATTTTTTATATCATTTACCTCCTGAGTTAGGTCTCATGCATTAGCTCTTTAAACCCACAGGATTTGTGCCATTCCATTAGAGATATCTGCTGATGAATTGATTATTTAATCTGGGGGTAACATTCATAGTTACTCTAATATAGATGGTGGTCTAGGTTATCACATTCTGTGATGTGTGCCACTTCCATTTCAATCTGTATTGAATTTTTACTTTTTTAAACAAGAAAAGTGATTTTTAATTTTTTAAAATATGTCCATTTAGCTAGCTAAATAATGAGCTGGATTAAAACCTTTAATTCCATGAAGCATCTACCTAGATGAAGTATACATTATCAAAAGCTGGCATATTAGCAAGATAGTTTTACTATGTTAAAACTTTCTTTTTTCATACTATTTTGAGTTGGATTCTAGTGGGTATATGGTAAGGTTAAGATTTGACCAGTAAAAAATATAATATCTTGCCACAAGAGGGCAGCCTTTCAACATAAATTGTTTCTGAATTTGTAGGCATCTCCTGGTATTTGAAGTTTTTGTTTTTTTTTTTCTGCAAACTAAATTATGATAAATGATACAAGATGTTTAGGCAAATAATTCATGTATGATGTGCCTTTTTATTATGTCTAGTTGACATAATAAAACCAAAAGTTTTATTATGACATAAGAAAAAGTTGACATAAGAAAACCAAAGTTGGTGTAGAAGATGGATTTCCTTAGCTTTTCCCATTTTAAATACCAAGGTAGCAAGTTGCTGTCTGAGGCTGAGTATGTCAAAATTCTCACATAGCTATATTCAAATCTACATCTGATCTACTCAAAATTCCAATCAAGTGAAGACAACTTGGAAGAACCAGAACAATGTATGAACCCAGAGAAAATGAATGACTCTGAATTATATGGTTCAAATTTCCAAACTCACAAGTATAACAAGTACATTAATGCTATTTGAAGCTGTTTGTAAAGAGTAAATCACAAGACGTCTTGATCTCTAGGACATCTTCCACGGGTACTCTTAGATCTGCAGATCTGATCCTCTTTCCACTGGTGATTGCTCACGGCAGAGCTGAGCCACCTGTATAAGGTTATACCCACTTCCCAGGAACACCTCACAGTACTGTACTGCCTGATTCTCACCTTTCCCCAATTTAGTTTTCTGTAGCTACTAAATTGGAAAGTGCTCATGTGGTGCTCAGGTTTCAGAAGTCCACAAGCTGATTTGATGTAAATTAAACCATAAGAACTACTAGCAGCTGCTGGCAGAGAACATTGAAAAGCCCTCAGCCTCTGTGAGGTTTGAAAATGACCCGAGTGTTCAGCCTTACTAATGTTCCAATCTGCAACTGGGTTCACCTGTAGGCTCTTCTCTCTTCCCCCTGTCCAGGGTTGGTCATGAACCAAGGCAGTATTTAAGGAGGTCTACCGTTCAAGCCTTAGTTCCTCAACATGTCCGATGAACTCAGTCTAGTTGTGTTTATGGGGATATCCCCTTGTGTGTGTGTGTGTGTGTGTTTTAATCTATCATATTCTATCCAGAAATTACTTCCATCTTCTGGTAAGTAAGCTTCTTGTCAAATATATGTTTCTGAGTTTGTTTTGGTTCTTGTTTTAGTAGTCCAGTTATTCTCAATGTCTAAATGACCCAGAATGCATCTCTCTCTCTGTTTCTTCTGAGTTTCAAAACATAAACTTTCTTAATTCCACCTTTTTTTGTTAAATGAGAACTCTGCTTTCTTTTTGCCATTTGTACTCTACCAGGAGTACCAATCTCTGCCTGGATTTCCCAGTGGTGACTACTCTAAATGTCCTTTTGTGGGACTTTGATTCCTGTAACATAAATTTTCATCTTACACATCACCAATCATCCTTTTCTCTTGCTCTGTTACTTCCTAGTAGCAAGGATAATCTTTATAGGACACAGAAGGTAAGTCAGTTTCAGTGTGTATCCACAATATGCTAAAGCCAAACTCCTCCCTGTTGACCCATCTGTGTTGATTTGTTCCACCAGTTTCTGATGCTCCTGTCCCGGGAGCTGAGCAATTGGTCCTAGAAGTGATACAAGCTGTGCAACAGACCTGTCTTTTACACGGTGTTGCAGAAAATGGGGCAGGGCCTAATATTTTCATTTCTGAAAAAATTTCAATAGTGGATGGAGTTTGAAGGCATTTTACTTGTTTTTCTTTTTGTATAGTATTTTAAGATTAAGAAAATATTTTCTTAATTATTGCAAGTGAAAATGTAGATGTATTTAGTCTTCTAGACCAAGTAAGGGCTCCCAAGAGAGTTTGGAAATCTGCTGAGAACTCTAAGGAACATATTTTTTCCTGGAAAGAAAACTAAATTACATGGCTTTCTATTCTGTTTTAATTTAATCATGTATTTTAATATATATTGCAGCTTCAAAGCAGCATGTTATTTCAAAATAAGATACTGAGAAAATAAAAAGATTTTATTCTGAGAAAATAAAAAGATTTTATTCTGACTTCTTATTCTAAAGGAAGCTAAGAATAAAGCAAAATTAAGAAGATTAAAAGACCATTGTCTGCTGATGTAGCAGAATTACAGTTACATGTGTTTTTTTATTTGGATATGAATGGTAATACCTGAGGTAAAAGAAAAAAATGGTCAATTTTTTTTGACCAGACACTTGAGGTTTAAAGCCTTGGTCAGGAGCTGAAGCATTTTGGAATTGTGTATGAGTAGAAACTGTCCTGCTCATTGATTCTGAGATAAATTACTAGGGAGAGCAAAAACACAGGGGAATGGCTTAGATATCTGGTGATGCCTGATCTCACCTCAGTCTAAGCTTCGAATTGGGGGAGTGCATTGTTGGCTGGGGGTTCTGGGAATCCAAGAATATTGATAAAAAGCAAGGTTCTAATGTACCCCTAGTCCAGCTTGTGTAGAAGCCAGAGAAATAGTTGTGAGCTCTTGGAAGCTCATTGGCGACAGATGATCTCTTTGCAAGTCCAGAATGACATATGTGCATTATCAAGATTCTGTGGACTGGAACCAGTAAGGTGTGTTCCACAGAGCTGAAGAGGCCTTGTGTGGAGCTGCAGACAAGATTTTTGTTATCAGCTAATAATTGAAGACTCAGATTAGTCCCTTTTTGTTATTAACATGGTTTTGGCATTGCACCCATCATGACAGCTTAACAATGTAGAACAGCCCCTCCCTAACCCCTGAAATCTGGAGTCAATACTGGGAAGAGGGCAGGGGAATTCCTTAATTCACAATTTAATTTTGCCACCAATTGGCTACATGAGACATAAATGCACCAACCACTGTCATACAATTGTTGGCAACTTAAAATTGCAGCTTTTTAACTATGGTGAATAATTTTGCAATAAAGTAATTCTTGCCTTTATAAACTTACAAAATGACTGAAAACACCACAGCATATCAAAACAGGTATAAATGTTCATCACATTATGTTATTTATACCAATGATTGTTATCATATATAAAGCTAATCTTCACATGGGATTGGAATTTAAACTAGTGAGATTTAAGAGTCTATATTTTGCCTCCTTTAGTAATGATCCTAGCAATTCACCAGTTTTGTTCTAAAATTTAAATATTTTAATGCATTTTTGAGGTTCATTAAATTCAATTTATTCTAAGAGAGAAGTTTTAAATGCTTCTTTGCAAGAACTAAAAGGTTAAAGTATAAATTAATAGGGATTTGGATAGTTTATAAGTATGATAATATACAATGGTATTGAAAATTTGTGTACAATGGAAAACACTCAAATCTAACTAGACCATTTTTACCATAGGCCATTTTTGATTCAACCTAGGAAAAAAAAACTGATTGAAGCCAAAAGGACAATATTTTAAAAGGTCAATTAATACATGATAATACAAAACATTATACCTCGTTAATTAGCATTTCATAAATTGAACATAATTAGATAAATTTAGCATCTTATTACTGAAGGATTTTTTAGCAGAGCAGAGTCCCAAAGAAGTATCTATGAACCAGATATTTTTGATATTTAGTTTTTAATATCTGAAGATTGTTAAATTAAAAATTAAACCATTCTTAAATGACATGAGATAGTTATCCCTTCCTACATTGTAACAGGATTTATTTCTAAGTGATTAAGTTCTAAGTGGTTGAGAGTTTTGTGGAATAATATTGTTTCATTGTTGGAACTGTATTTCTTTGGTTTTTAGACTACTTTTGTTTCTAACTTAGAGAAAATTACCATAATGTTTGCTGCTGTGTATCTGGATCTAGAATATTACTGAAAACAATCAATCAGTTACATGTTGGTCAAATAAATAGATATCTTATACTGAACTAGTAATAGAGTGGTCAGGTTTAAAGTCAAGACTGGCTTTTACATAGAAAATAAGTTTGGAAAAATCAAACATGGTGCCTATGATTGGGTAAGTACAAGTTCAAAAGCCAGATTCACATTCAACATTAATGATGAATAGAAGTCATGTTTGTGAATACTCTTTTCTTGACCTAATCTGTGAGGTTTAAATATTAAGGGTTTTATATTAAGTCTAGTATTATTCATAAGTTTTTATGTGGATGCATTCGTTCCAAGGACCGAATATTTTTATTCCTGTTTCACTAAGCGTTTTATTAGCAATGGATGCTGAATTTTGCCAATGACTTTTTCTGTGCCACTGTAGCAGAGCCTGACACCAGGTAACAGAAAAGAGGTTCATTTGGCTCATAAATCTGGTAGTTGAAAAGTCCAAAATGCGTAGAAATGTTATCCTGCTGTACTACAGCGTGACAGATGGCACATGACAGCAGCAGGTGAGAGAAGGAGAAAGGGAAGGAGTGGGAGAGCCATGTTACATGATAAGACAGGAAGCAAGACAGCAGGGAGGGGCATATATATCCCTGTTTTATAACAATCTGATCTCACAGGAGCTAATCAATTCCTGGGAATGCTAATCAAACTTGTGGAAAGTAACCCAGTTTCTCAAGGAAGACATCAATTCATTCTTGAAAGGATAAATTTACCATAAATATCCCTTTAAAGCCCTCACCCACTCAATGCTGGGTATTTAGGCCTTGAGAAGAGTTTTAGTAGCATCATACCAGTGTGTGGCTATGGAATTGATCATGTGGTTTCCTTTATTGTATTGATATAATGAATCATATTGATAGCTTTTTAAAATAAAACATTTAACTCAAGTTATCCAAACTATTAACATTTTGACATATTCAATTAATTTATCATTTTTAAAGTAAAAACTTATCATGAGATCTAACACCACATTTTAAAATATAGAGTATTTTTTTCCTGTAGGCATAGTTTGCTATACCTGTTGTATAGTGATTCTACATTTCCCCCACCCCCAGATTCTGGAAATCAGCCTTCTATTCTGACCATGACATTGGTCTTGAGAATGATTTCTTATATATCACACCAACAGCACAACAATAAAATCAAAGAAAAAGAAATGGGGCAACATTAAATGAAAAAGCTTCTTCCTGAGAAAGGGAATAATGAAGACTGATAAGGCAACCTACAAATGGGAAGAAAATATTTGCAAACTGCATATCTAATAAAGGGGTAATATCCAAAATCTACAAGAAATTCCTATAATTTAAAAAGAAAAAAATAAACTGATTATACAGTAGGCAAAGGAATTGAATAGAGAATCCAAATGAGGCAAATATATGGTCAACAATTATATGAACAGATGCTCAACATCACTCTCTCTACTCAGGTAAATGCAAATGAAAACTGCAATAAGTGAACACCTCTCGCCTGTTAGAAGATGCATACACCTGAGATAAGGGTTAGAAAGGATGTGTAAAAAAAATGGGATACTTGTGGGTACAAATATAAATGGTACAGTGCCTTGGAAAATAGTATGTATATTCCTTGAAAAGTTAAAAATTCAATGATCTAGCAATCACACATCTGCATTCTTATCTGAAAGAATTGAAAATAGTATCTTAGTGCCATATACACCTCTAAATTTCTTGCCATATTATTCACAATGGCAGAAAATGTAGAAATAAGTCATGTCTTCTGGCAGATGAACAAATAAAGGACACATGATATGAACACTCAATGGACTGTTGTTTAGCTTTAAAAATGGAGAAAGCCAGGCAACGTGAAACAATGTGTATGGACCTGGAGGACAACTGTACTAAAGTGAACAGTGCTGTCTGCTTTCACTTATGTGGGGTTTATACATTTATAGAAGCACACAATGGAATGGTGGTAATTTTTTTTTCCCTCACTAGGGGATTGAACTTGGGGACACTTAACCACTGAGCCACATCCCCAGCCTTATTTTGTGTTTTAATTAAAGACACTGTCTTACTGAGTTGCTTGGCACCCTCCCTATTGCTGAGGCTGACTTTGAACTTGTGATCCTTCTGCCTCAGCCTCCCAAGCCGCTGGTATTACAGACATGCACCACTGCTCTGGGATGGAGATAGATTTTAAATTAAAAATGAATATTGCATTACTTGGATTTGTAAGGTTTTAGCATCAGGATAATTCTGACTTCATAAGACAAGTTTGGAACTGTCCCCCTCTTTATTTCTGAAGAGGATAACATTTTTATTTTTTTAATCTGGAGAACAAATTTATTTTAAAAATAGATCTCAGCAAAAATAAAATATCCAAACTGGTCATTATTTAAAAAGAAAAAAAGATAGCAGAAGTTTGATTTTTGTCTTTCCTGAAAAATACAAAATTATCACTGTAATAAATTGTGAGTTATCATTTATCTGTATTTGAGTTGTTCATTTTCCATAAAAGAAAGAAAGAAAAAGAAATGGGGCAACATTAAACTAAAAAGCTAAATTATACAAGGACAATTTTGAATCATAGATTGAGGTTGTGCCTAATATTTAGACATATGGGTTTTATTCTTACCTTCAAATAAATACATCCTTAAGGAATGAAAATAAAATCGAGCATTTGCTTAATATAATTAGGAAGATAAATTTATGCTCAGAAAGTGTGTTCCAAAGTAATATATTCTATAGCATCACTTTTCTTAATGTTTTAGATTTAAAAAATTGTTAAAGATACTGGTATTTGAAAATAACAAATTATACTGATTATATACTGAGAAAAGCCATAATTCAATTATTTTCAACCCAAAGCACAAGAAACATTCAAGGCAAATGACATTTGGTGCTTAAGAAATGATTTTCTATTTGTAAAGTTGTAAAGAAACAGTATGAAAGAAAAATTTGAGGCCAGTCTGTAAAATTATGGTTGACCAGAAGCACTAACTGAACTTCCAAGAATACAAGAGAAAATAAGTTAAAGGTCCTCTTACTACAACTAGATTTTGCACAGAAATAAAAGCAGTAGTTATATAACCAGTTAGGGGTGAGTTTGTTACTTACAACTCACCTAGTAGCCCACTAGGTACTTTTCATAATAACCATATGTGTTTCATAAAATTTCCTCCCTAGCATGTTGTATTGAGTCAGTCTTACCCACAAGTTAGTTAATTTTTTTAATCATATTATTCAAATCAATTGTCCATAATACCCAGCAAGTAGAAATTATCCAAATTTACATCAAAACTTTTGATATTTGGCATTCTTTGAAAACCAAAGTTGATGACCAAAACCATAGTCCTGATTAAATGCAGTGCATACTCAATATCTTAGTTCACTTTTGTATTTTCAGAAGTAGCTGTTGTTTACTTTGGCCTCTTGAGATACAGATGTTATCTTAGTACTTAGATATTAAATATGTCTTTTGTTCAAACTTGACTGAGCTTTGATTATGGAATATAAACTTTATGCCTCGAAACATTCTAAACTCTATTAGCTAATAGTGATGTCTCTATGAAACTTTGCATTTTCCTCCATTAACATAATGCATCTAGCAGTAACTCCTCTTCAGCCATGGAGTTGGTGATTTAGGGAAATACCCAAATAAGGTAGCAAGAAATTGTCTGACTAAAAATTTTCTTTCTTAAAACTTGATGGGAATTTATTCCAAAATATCTCTCTGTGTGTGTGTGTGTGTGTGTGTGTGTGTGTGTGTGTGTGTGTCTCATTTCCCCAAGCCTCTGAGTAAAATCAACAGTGCATGAAGAAGCACCATTCTTGGGCTGGGGATGTGGCTCAAGTGGTAGCACGCTTGCCTGCCATGCGTGCTGCCTGGGTTTGATCCTCAGCACCACATACAAACAAAGATCTTGTGTCCGCCAATAAGTAAATATTAAAATTAAAAAAAGCAGCATTCTCATTCTGCAAAGTTTTGCAGTGGAGGAATATCCCATTGTCTCCAGTTTAATAAAATTGTCATTAATCTATAGTTTTAACTACATAGAGTGTTTCTTTTTTGGAAACCATATAAAGGGCTTTTAAAAAAAAACTTAGGTATGTTGATTCTCCACTAAAATAGTCAACATATTTATTGTAGGTCTACAATTCTCAAAAATTATCAACAAAATATAAAATTAACATTAATGAGTGAATATGAAATAAAAGAAATTGCTAGTTGTGACAATATTCTCACAGGGAAAAACTAGAAGATAGATTTGCCACTATCATTCAAGAAAGTCTTTAAAACATTATTATGAAACATTGCAGTTGACCTAAGTTACAGAGAAAATATTATATCAATTAATGTTACAAGGTCAAAAGAAGTCATTTGTAAAAATGTATGTTCTTAAATGCTCCAATAGTTTAATATAGGTTTCATTTGGGATTTCATCTGAAGAATTATTTTGTATTTTGTTTCTAAACCAACTACTATACTTCAAAACATATAAAATATTTATGCTTTCTTAAATCATGCTTCAGAAGTGCTTTACTCAATTGCAATGTCTGTTGTGTAGCATTAGTAATTAGGATATGTCCAGATCTGAAAAACACTGAAGGTCTTTGCATGAGTGACAGAAACACTCAAAATCCTGAGTGCTGTGACAAACACCTTCTTTGTATGCCCAGCTTAGGGGCATACAAACATTGTGTGTTCAATATTGTATTTCAATTACTGATTCTATGTGACAAATGCCACCAAAAAAAAGGACTTGTTTGGCATGCGATGTATTTGATGAAAGTGAATATTTTCATTGCACAAATTGTAAGCTCCAACCATTCATTAAAAAACTCAAATCAAACCCTTTTAGTAATCATATGACACCTTTGCATATTTGTGTAACATATTGGGCATTATTTGCAGAGCCTGCTTATACTATTTCCAATAAGAGAATATTAAACCAAAATTTTTAGGGCTGCATTCATCTTTTTCCTTTCTTCCTGTTCTTTGGATTTCCTTAAATAATGACATGTCCATCAATGATTCTATGGATATTCCCATGCCTCTTCTTGGATGTATTTTGCATCAAATGTAAAGAAAAGTAAAATCCCCAGTTTTAATACCATAACACACAAGAAAGCTGCCAGTACCAAATTTTATTTGCTCATTTTCTTTAGTCTGAATAGTTTCTGTGATTGTTACTGATAAAGAAATAGGTGTCACTAAATTATTGTGTGCTATATAGCCTTCATAGATATTGACATTTGGGTGGTTTTTTCAAACAATTGCTGCTTTGCATAAAGTGTTGAAAGTTATATTTGTTGAAATCAGAAACAGACTTGAAGGTGGTGAAAGTTATTTGTTGAGACCTCTGATGTTGACCCTTCTGACATTACTGTAGGTGTCAGTGGCCATTGTCATATTGCTTGGGACTGGTTATTTTCATCGGCAGCAAGAACTGTTGGCCTCTCTGCCCCTAGACCCTGCTGCATGTGCCCTTCTGCTGGTATCATCTCCCTTTATTTTCTTAAATGTGTGAGCAAATTCGCCAGGAAAATCCTCAGCATCTTCAATTTATTCATTTGTTTACTTTACCTTTTATGTAAGTTATCTGACAAGTTTAGAGACAAAAGAAAAAGTTGAAATCAATGAAGTGCATTTCAGATTTAATCTGTGGTCTTTATGATTTTCTTTTTTAAGTTTTTTTTTCTTAATTTTTCAAGATATTGGATCTCTTTTTCAAGGGATAAAAATTGGTGTAAAATGATTCCCAGTATTCCATTGTCCTCCTACTGTTCCCTTTCTTCTTTAAAGATACGATCTTAACTCCTGGCAGTTTGTAATTTTTGCTTTCTTTCTGACCTCAGAAATAACTTGTGGCCATTATTAATTTTCTCTCATTTTTTTAGATCATTGATTGTTAATCTTCATTTCCCCCCTTCTATATAATTTGCTTTTCTTGTTTGAGAACTTTAGATTTTTTTAGGTAGAAAATAAGTTATTTTTAATTTTTCTTATTTGTATAAACAATTATACAAAAACTTACACTCTGTTGACATTATTCCACACATTTTCATATGATGTAGTTTTATTTTATTCAGTTTAAAATATTTTAAAATACTTTCTCTCTAGAGCTATAGGCTATTTAAAAGATGTATAGTTTAATATTGCAAGATTGTCGCCACTTTTGGCTTAATTTTACTCATTTTTGACTCATTTCCGTTAAGGCCAGAAAGCACACATAAGATTTCAGAGGTTTGAGACTTATTTTTAAAATTTATTTATTTACTTATTTATTTTTTATTTATATATAACAGCAGAATGCATTACAATTCTTATTACATATATAATATGAACTCAATTTTTCGTATCTCTGGTTGTATGCATAGTATACTCACACCAACTTATGTCTTCATACATGTACATTGTATATTTTGTGGTCTTGTTTTAGTCTGTCTAAATAAATGTTTCATGTGTAGTATAATTGAACATGTATTTCATGTTTTGTATAAATATCAATGATCAATTAAAATTTTTAAATTCTATTTAGGTACTCTATAAATTAACATTATTTATCTAGTTATTCTGTAAATTCACAATACAGCATTATATATAAACAATCAAATAACATTTTATCATTAAGAAATATCAATTTATCTCATATTTCTTATTTGGATATCTACGTTTTAATAATATAATCACTTAGGGTCTCTTATGCTAACTGTTGCCATGATGTGATTAAAAATAATTGTATGTATATGTGCCTCACTTGTGTATTTGTTGTAGGCACTTCTCTTATCTGGCTTGACAAGCTATCTTTGATCTGGAATGTTTATTTCATTTACATTTGGAGTTGTTTCTATGGTTTCATTTGAGTCTACTGTTTTGCTCTTTATGTCCTTCACTTGATTAATTGACCATTTTTTAGCATTCTGCTTTAATTCCTATATCACTGTATGAGTCTCCTTTCATAGTATGGAATAGTTCTTTAGGAATTATAATAAGCAACTTTAGCTTATCACTGTCTGTTTAGAAATAATTAAGGACTTTTTCATGTAACAGGAACATGGATGCATAATTTTAACCTTTAGCTTCTTGTCTGTTGAACTATTAATTCAGAATGGTTTATTTACATTCTCCATCACACAGTGATTCTCTCCTATTGCACCCGAGTTTTCTACCTCTTCTATTCTCTTTACCTAGAGCTCTGTACTGACTCTTTTCACTAGAACAACTTGCTGTCTTCATTGTAAACATCCAATTGTATACAGAATGAACAAAATTTCGTCAGGGGTCAAATACTGACTATCATCTAATTCTTTTTTCCAATCCAATCAAATATATTTTAAGAATTTGTTATTTTCCTTTGCATCTGAATTAAATATGTGCTACTACATTTTGTAATTGAAACTTTTTGTATAAATGTTTGCAAACCCTCTCTATATTTAGTGAATTTTCCAAGTTCTCAATCTTCAAGCACTAGAATTGGGGATTAAATTCCCATTTTTACCTTTTAAGCAGATGTAAATAATCAGATATATCCACACATTTGATAGTAAGAAAAGGGTTATAAGACACTGTAGGCAGCTATCATTTTTAAAAAGTGCATTATAGTTATACAAAATAGTGTGCTCATTTTGACACACTGTTCCATTCATGGAATATAGAATTTTTTCATTTTAGTCCCCACTGTAATATTATTTGATGCATGTGTGTGTGTCGGGGGTAAACTTTCATTGACAATTTCTGTCTTCCGTAATTGTTTTCCTATGAGTAAATAGTTAATTTTATGGACAGAAATGGGATTTGTATGGTGTTAACTGACATTCTGATTTTATCCTTTTAAAAAATATATTGTAAATTCTCCTTTGTTTCTGGTACAGAATTTCATAGTTTTGTTCTGGTTTTGCAATCCAGCCTAAACTTATTTTGGTGGGTGAAACTCATTTTTGAAAAGAAGTAGTTTGGGTTCATATAAGACAGAAATGACAATAAAGAAGAAAATAAGGAAATATATTTGTCATAACAAACAAATTAATGAGATTTTGCAAGTTCAACAATTCTCTTTCTAAATTACATTCAGAATTTATATTTCTCAATACCATTAAATTAATACCAAGCCATATCAGTAAATGAAACTCTTATGTCATGAGGGGTTACCAGAAATGTGTAACAATAGACATTCAGGAAGAAAATGAACAGAAGGCCGAAGGAGGTAAATACCATGTGATAATCTAGGTGGAACCCTGTTGTGTACAGCGAGCCCTAATCCTCTTTACCATGGCATTTATAAAATAAAACTTAGATTCCTGTGAACTTACTAATTAATATGACTTTCATTGACATTTCATTAACCTAAATGGTTTAGGTTTCCTGTAGATAGACTGCATGTATTCTCATCTTTAACCTTTCCTTAATGTTCCCTAATTATAGATTTCACTGATTCTTAATAGCAAAAGAATGAAGTAGTTTATAAAGTTATGTTCTAATTTGTTTTATACTAATACATGAAGTGATTTTGTCTTTTATTTCACCTCTAAAGATAATTATGCATTCTAGGTTAACAAAAATTCCTAATCATGCTATCATTGGTTTAAACTTCATAATGAACTCATTATTATCACTTATTACTAGCTGTATTTATGGCAATATGTAGCTAATGAATTCTCAAAAATATTTCTTGAGAGGTTAAAGAGTATCTCAAGTAAATGCCAAAATTAATTTACACATCTGTATTTTCAACAAAAGTTTTCTTTTTAACCTCAAAGGGGCACTAATGAAATTAGAATGTAAAAACTTTCTGGTTAATGAAATTGAAAATAAAAATGGACTATTTTTTTTTTCTTCATGTGGTTAGTGATATGATTTTTTTAAAACAGTGAATGTTTAATTTTTAAAGGTTGTTAGCTTCTATCTTATTCATAGGAGTGAGCTACTTAGTTGAGCATGTTGATTGAAAAAAGATGGTCCAAATTTAGATTTGTTTAATAGTTTCTGAATAGTTCAAGTCCAGAGTTACTAGTACATATAAGATCATGTGAACGAGAATTAAACATATAATATTATATATAATACATACATACACACTATATATATATATATATATATATATATATATATATATATATATATATATAAAGAATGCAGTAGTTTATAAAATAATGTTCTGTAACTTAACATATATATAATATGTTTAAGGCAGACAGCTTTTAGTAGTAACCTTTGGAATTCTGCAGTCATATATTGTGTAACAACAGAATATGTTCTGTGGAAACACATCCCTTGCCTATTTTGTCATGTGCAAGCATTACAAAGGCTACTTATGCAAATCTCATGGCATGGTTCACTGTACTTCCAGGCTATCTGGTGTAGTCTTTTGCTCCTAGGCTACAAACATGTGCAGCTATTCCTGTGATGAACACTGCAGGCAATTATAACACCATGATATTTGTGTATCTAAACATCTGCAAACATAGAAAATGTTCAACAAAATATAGAAAAAAAGAGATAAAATAGGTATACCTGTACAGGTGTTTATCATGAATGGAACTTGAAGGACTGGAAATTGCTTGGGTGAGTCAGTAGTGAGTGAATGTGAAGACTGTGGATGTTACTGTACACTTCCATAGATTCTAAAAACACCACACTTAAGCTCCACTAAACTTGTAAGTAAACATTTTTGATAATAAATTAATCATGGATTACTATAAATCTATTTAATTCGTGCATCTCAGTTATATAGAGTGGTAGGTTTCATTTTGGCATATTTGCACATACATAAAAATGAAATTTGATAAAATTTTCTTCCCTAAATGCCCCACTCCACCTCCCAACCTCTGCGGTCCTCTACCCTAATGGCCACACTCTACTTTCATGGCATCACATTTTTTCCCCTCCAGCTTCCACATATAAGGGGAAAATACACCTGTCATTCTTGAGTCTGGCTGAGTTTGCTCAAAATTATTGTCTCCAGTTTCATTTTCCTGCAGATTATTTAATTTCATTCTTTTGTGTCTGAATTAAATCCACTGTATAATTTATAACACATATTCTTTATTCATTTATCTATTGTCAGCAACAAGGCTGATTCTATAATATGGATACTGTCAATTGTGCTGTGATAAACATTGGCTTGCCTGTATCTCTAAAATATGATGACTCTAATTCTTTATCATAAATACAACAGAGTGAAGTGTAGGGATCACATGATAGCTCTATTTGCAGTTTTTTAAGAACCTCTCTACTGATTTCCATAGTGGCTGTACTAATTTACATTCCCACCAACAGTGTATGAGATTTCTATTTTATCCACATCCTCTTAGTGTTTATTGTTATTCATATTCTTGATGACTGCTGTTCTAACTGGAGTGAGATGGAATATCAGTGTAGATTTGATTGCATTTCCCTGAGGGTTAAAAATGTGAACATGCTTTCATATAGTTGTTAGTCATTTGTACTTCCTTTGAGAAGCATCTGTGCAGTTAATTAGCCCATTTATTGTTTGATTTTTTTAAATGTTGAGTTATTTACGTTCCTTATATAATATTTAATGGATATTAATCCTGTTTCAGAAAAATACCTGGCAAAGTTTTTTTTGTCATTCTGTTGGTGATTTCTTTGTTCTTTTAATTGGCTTGTTACAAAAACGTTTTTATTTGTACCTTTACTTCAAAACCTTTTAAAAATATTTGAAATTTTTACTTTTGTCATAACACTTAAGATACAAACACATTATTATCAAGTGTTATATACTGCACAAAACTGTATATGCTACACTTTTATATGGCTGACAGTACAGTGGGTTTATTTATACCAGAACTATCACAAATATGTAAGCAATATATTCACAATGATGTCATAATGACTACAATGTTACAAGCAAAAGAGACTTCATCTCATGGGATCACCATACTATAGGCAGTGCATCTTTGACTAAAAATTTGTTATGAGATTCATGACTGTTATAAATCCTATGCAACTGGAAATTAATTGCTTTAATTTGTAAATATGAAATACAAATGGAAATATTGCATGGCAACAATAGCATACAATTAAGTTATAAATCTTGTTTTTGAAGAAAATTCTTTTAAAAGTGCATGTAAATTGCTAGCAAATGGAATATACAGAGCTGACTAATAGGTAAATAAGCAAAGATTTCTGCAAAAAGCAAAGATGTTTGCAAATGCTGTTTGACAGAGATGCAATTTTTTCTTCTTTTATGGGATAATTTCCAGAAATATGTACTGCTTTAGAACATTGGACAAGGGATGGAGGCTATAGGCAAAAATAAACAACAAATAGAAACAGATGCTCAAATATAAGAATTTTTATGAGAAAATTATCAAATATTAGTAATTTCAAACACAGCTTTGCCAGGTAGTATTTTCTGAAAGTATCACAGCAGAGATGGGTTATGTGTTCAGGTAGATCTTATTAATGAAATAGGCAGTTAAGTGTCAGACACTTGAATTTTAGGAGGTGCATTGACATCCTAAAAAATACCTCTCCCACAGAGATTTTCTGGGGATGTCTAATTATCAGAAGCATAATTCTAACTGGCTACTTCCATGAATTAGTCTACAAACTATTTATAATTTGCTTTTCAGAAAGTTTAAAGTTCTGTTCCTACAATTTTGCAAAATGAATGTTTATCAGGACAAAATATTAAATAGTAAAATTAATTGGGTCCTACAAATTAAAATCTAGCCACCTTAGTTTTTTCTTCTTAATGATTTTTTTTTGTCTCTTCATTTGTCTTTATACATGGAGCAATGCTCTGGAGACCTTTTTTGAAATTCTTGGCCACCAATATAATTAATGTACAAATAATTAGTCCACCCACAGAGGGCTGGTTACATTAAATTGGAAGCAGTTTGCTAATTGGCGTATCCTAGAAGATAACCTAATAATAACTTTTATAAGAGAACAAAAGTTTTCATTTTATGAAACATGAAATGTAAGCTTCACAGTAAATGTAAAACTTCCAGCTGCAAAGTGATAGTTTGTAAATAGTACAGTGAACATGCCAAAGGACAATAGTTGCTTATCTAGCAAGTCTATGCAAAAGTTCTGGGACAGGTCCAGGTGCAGGCGAAGTTACACAGTACTTGACACTTGAGGTCAGAGTTTTTCTCTCCTTCAGAGGTATTCTACATATCAAAGAGATGCAGGCTGTGAGTAGAGATTACTAGAATCAATAGTAGGGAATGAGTCATAAATAAGTAAATTTCCTTGTCCTGGATTTCCCAACAGTTTCAAAGACAGCAGGTGTATTTCTCTAGGCCCACATAATCTTTTTACATAGCAAGACCAAGTAGTATCTGGTTAAGATGTAAGGTGTGTGAAGGTTGTAAGATGGGCCTAAATATATTCACTCAGAGGTCTGTTCTCATTGCTTATTTTAGCATTCAGTAACTAAGTTATCAGTGTTGCAGTAAGCAAGGAACTTAACTCTTATCAAGTTTGATATCAACCCCCAAGTTAGGTCATTTGAAAACATAACTACAGATTGCCTCACACAAAGGGACATACCCAATTATGAACATTCAGTGATATTTCTATACATTGAGCACTCCAGGCAGCAAAAGATACACCACAGGAAATGGCAACCTGACTTCATTGACTTTTTACCTATGAACTCATCTATAATTTTTTAACTCATAAGAACATAAAATAACTCATAAAAATACATAAATATATGGAAAACCAGGTAATGTTTCAAAACATGTATGCATTATATAATACTAGGTTAAACATTTATCTCCTCAATATTAATTATTTTTATGATGAATTTTTACCATTTCATCTAGCTTTCTGAAATGTATAGCATGTTATCATGCATAATCATCTTACTGTGCAATAAAACACCAGAATTTTTTTAATCTAACTTCATTACCCACTGACTGATAGCATCATCTCTTCCTTCCCCATATTATCCCTAGCTTCTGGTAAACACCATTTCATTCTCAACTTCTATGAAGGCAACTTTTTTTTTTTAATTTCATGTATGAGTGAGATTATGTACTTGTCTTTCTAATCCTGGTTTATTTCACTTAACATAATGACATCCAGTTCTTTCCATGTGGCAGATGACAGTATATCCTAATTTTTTATTGATAAGTAGTAATGTGTTGTATACATGTACTATATTTTCTTTATCCATTTATTAGTTGATGGACACTTAGGCTGTTGCCACAATACACAGAGGAGTGCAGATGTCTCTTCCCTATGCTGATTTCATTTCCTTTGAATTTATATCCAGTAGTGGGATTGCTGGATGATAAGATGATCCTATTGTTTTTTAAGGGACTCCATACTGTTTTCCATTATGGTTTTGCTATGAAACATTCCTTTGAACAGTGTGCAGTTGTTCCCTTTTCTTGACATCCTCCCCAGCACAAGTTATCTTTAGTCATTTGATGGTAGCTGTCCTTATAGAATGAAGGGATATATCATTGTACTTTTAACTTGGATTTCCCTATATAGTAATGTTGCACTGTTGTACATATACTTGACAATTTGTGTCTTTTTTGAATGATGTCTATTGCCCATTTTTATGATGTTATTTGCTATTAAAGTTTCTTATATACTTTGGGTATTATCCCCTTGCCAGAAGTAGTTTGCAAATATTACCTCACATTCTGAAAGCTGTTTTTGTACTCTTGATTGTTTTGTTTTCTGTATAGAAGCTTTTTAATTTGATGTGACCCTATTTGTCAATTTTTACTTGTTTCCTGTGTTTTTGGAGGCTTGTCTAAAAAAAAAATCTTTGCACATTCCAATGTCCTGAAGCATTTCCCCTATGTTTTCTTCAAGAACTTACATAGTTTAAGGTTTTACATTTAAGTCTTCAATTCATTTTGAGTTTTCTAAATGAGAGAAGGGTCTAGTTTCATTTTTCTTCTTGTGTTTGTTTTTCTTTTGTACCAGGGATTGAACCCAAGGGTGCTTAACCAATGAGCCCTTTTTATTTTTTATTTTCAGACCAGGTCTTGCTAAGGTGCATAGAGCTTCACTAAATTGCTGAGCCTGGCTTGGAGCCTATAATCCTCCTGCTTTAGTTTACTGAGTTCCTAGGATTCCAGGCATGCACCAGAGCACCCAGCTAGTTTGGTTTTTTTTTTGCATTTGAATATCTTAATTTTTCCTGAACCATTTACTGAAAAACTGTTTTTCCTCTAGTGCATGCTTTCACACCTTTGTTGAAATCAGCTGACTGTAGATGTGTGAATTCACATCTAGCCTCTGTATAATGTTTGTTTGGTCAAGGTGTCTGTTTCATGCCAATATAATAGTGTTTTGATTGCTATAGTGTTACAGTATATTTTGAAGTCAAGTTATATATACCTCATGGTTTTTTCCTTTTACATTGGATCTATAGATTAATTTTGGTAGTGTGGACAATTTATCAACATCAATTCTTCCCCTCCATGAACATTGGACAATATTCCAGGTTTTTTTGGTAATCAATTTCTTTCATTGATGTTTTATAGTTTTCATTATAGAGATTTTTCACATTTTGATCAAATTTATTCTTAGGCATTTTATTTTACTGTGCCATCATTGTTAAATTACTTTCTTAGCACAAATCAATTAGTACTGATTTTATATGGTGGTTTTTATATCCTGAAGTCTGCATAAATTTGTTTATTTTAATAGGAGTTTATTTATTTATTTTTTGTAAAGTCTTTTGAGTTGTCTACATAAATACATGCCATCTGAAATATCAGTTTCTTTCCTGCCTTTCCAGGTTAGGTGCTCTTTATTTATTTCTCTTGCCTGATTGCCTGGCTAACACTTTTAGAAATTGTTCAATGAAAATAGTGGAAGTATCCTTTCTTGTCTGTTCCAGATCTTAGAAAATTCTCAGTATTTCCACTTGTAGTATGATCTTCACTGTTGGCCTATTATAAATGGTCTCCATTATATTGAGGTATGTTCCCTCGATACTGTATAACTTTTTTGATGTGCACTTGGATTCTGCTTGTTAGTATTTTGAATTTTTACCTCTACATTCATGAAGGATGTTGGCCTGAATCTTTCTTTCCTTGTGCCTTTGCCTAGTTTCAGTATCAGGGCAATGCTGGCCTTCTTGAATGTGTTTGAAATAGAAGAAAGAAGAATTCTTAAGAATTCTTAAGAAGAGTTGGTATTTATTCTTGTTTTAATGTTTGGTGGAACTCAGTGGGTAAGCCATCTGGACCTTCCTGGGCTTTTAGTTGATGGGAAGCAATTAAATTACTGAAAAATCAGTTGTTATTTGTCTGTGCAGGCTTTTATTTATTCGCAATTCATCATTGTCAAGATGTATGTATTCAGGAATCAGTTTCTTCTAGTTTAAAAAACTTGTGGGCATAAAATTGCTCATATAGTCTCCACTGAACCATTGTATTCCTGTAAAATCAGTTGTAAAGTTTGCCTTTTCATCTTTGATTCAGAGTTTTAGTCTAGCCAAGAGTTTGTCATTTTATGTATCTTTTTGAAAAATCTGATCTTCATTTAATTAATTTTTTATATTGAAGTTTGTATTTTATTTTATTTCTGCTCTGATATTTATTATTTCTTATTCTAATTTTCTGGGTTTTTATAGTTTGTGAAGATATAGCAATAGCAATAGCAATTTGTGATTTTTTTTTTAATGTAGGCATGATTGGTATAAACTTCTTAGTATTTCTTTTGCTCTATCCCACAAGTTTGGGTATGTGGTGTTTCCATTTGTTTCAAGAAACTTTTAAATCCCCTTCTTGATTTCTTCATGACTCATTGTTTTAGTGTAACTTGTTTACTTTTCATGTGTTTTCAAAGGGTTTTCTTCTTGTGTTCTGGTTTTATTTATTGGGGTCAAAAATATACTGGATATTTTATTTATTCAAAATTTGTTGATTTGTTTTGTGGCCCATCATGTGGCCTATCCTGGAGAATGTCCATATTCTGTTGAAGAAAGTGTATTGCACAGTAGTTGAGCAGAATGCCCTTGTGGTATGTTAGGACCATTTAGTCTAAGGTGCTGTTTAACTCTGCTGTTTTTGATTCTCTGTCCAGGTGGACTGTCCTTTGCTGAAATTAGGGTACTAAAGTCCTCAAACATTTTTGTATTGGATTTTGTGTTAGGTATTTTGGTCACTGCAAGAAAAACCTGACAAAAACAAGTAAGAGGAGGAAAAGCTTATTCAATTAAGCTTATGGTTTCAGAGCTTTAGTCAGTCCATTGTTGGTTGATTCCATTGCTGTGGGCCCAAGTAGAGGCAGAAGATTGTGGAGGAGGACTGCTGCTCCATTCATGCCAGCCAGGGAGCAGAGAGAAAGAGAAAGTTAGAGGGGCTCCAGGAAAGATTCTTTTCCAGGGACTTCGCCTCATGATCCATCTCATCAAGCCATACACCACCTGCCTACAGTTAACACCTGGTTAATGTATTCAAACTTGGAAGGACTGATTAGGTTACAGTTTTCATAATTAAATGAATTTACTTCTGAACATTCTGTATTAACACATGGGCTTTTGGGGGACATATCATTTTCAAAATAATAACATTCAGCACTCCCCCCAAATGGTCATGTCCATCTCATCCTGTACAAGAATTTAGTGCATCTTCAGGAGTTCCATAGAATTAATAGTTCCAGTATGGCCCAAAGATCCAATTCCATAGTCTCACCTGAGACTCATGCAAATTTGGCTGGGAGCCCCTGTAAAAATCAAAAGGAATTTTCATATATCCAATACATAATGACAGAATAGACATTCTTTACTAAGAGGGAGTAATATGGGGATAGAAAGAAAGGATGGGACCAAACCAACAATGAAACATAGGTAGGCAAACATGTCCCATAACTCTACATACAGATCTAGGACATATGGTGGCAAACCATGCTCTCCAAAGGGCTTGGACAACCTTGCTACTTTAGCCTCGACTATATTTTCAAATAACTTGCCCTTAGTTCATTAATTATTTCTTCTATTTGACTTAAACTGCTATTGTGATGCTTTATGTCATGTTTTGATTTTGCTTAGGAAATTTTTCAATTTAAGAACTTCTGCTTTGTTACTTTAAAAAAAAATTCTCAGTAAAATTTCTTTTTTAAAGCATTGGAAATATTTGTTTTATTGAAGCCTGTTGGGATTCACCCATTTCAATGTTACCTAGACTGTTGTAGATATGACTTTCATTGGCATTTATAGAAAATGGAGCCATGCATTAATCAAAGTTCACTGGCCAGGGTCTGCGTTACCTCAAGGAATGAGTCCCCTTTTTTCTTTTTGCTGTCATTGGTGAAGATGAGAACAGTGAAATCATCCAAAACAGTAGTTGGAAAATTAATATATGATGCTTTTGGTACGATTGATGTAATTATTGGAATCAAATGTGAACAAGTAAATATTCAGGAAAGCTGTTTGGATAATTATCAGTAAAGATGCTAAATAAGATATCTGGAAATGGTTGTTCTCTTGCTCTGCTTTTCTATAGTTTTATTTTTCTAGTTATTTCCATTTCCTCTAAAGTTCCCACAGTATTATCTAACAACTAAAAAATTAATTAAACCTAGTATTGAAGTGGCTTTTGAGATTTCAACAAAGGATGTTTCTGCTAAATGATGATTGCCTAAAATGGGAGTTGACTTCCTTCATACTCTTGTCTCATCTTAAGATATTATTGCTTTCCAAGATCTGGGATTTCTGAAAAATATGTGAATTTCTATTGCCTACATCATGAAAATCATCTGGTATCAAATGAGAAAAATTATTAAATTTTAAAAACATGTGACTTTCTTTGTTTAGAGCATGCCTTCTCTAAATGGAGCAGGCATGGGTCTATCTGAAAATTTTCTACAGTTGCTCTGGACAAATTTTGGGCTATGATTTTTTGCCTATTTGTCATAGATAATGTTTGAAGGATATATTTTTGTAAAATATATAATGTGAATGTGCTATTTTTGAGGGTCTATCATTCAGCCTTTTTAAATGTCAAATACTGTGCAATCAAGGAGCCTCATTAGAGGACTTTACTGACAACACATATACCCATGTACACATATGCATGGATGTGCACCACTGGATTAGGCAGGATGAAATGGGACTCGATGAAATTTCAAACTTGTAAGAACAGTGCAAATGCCTTGGTCTTTAAAGTACTAAGTAAAAATATCTCTATTTTATGTCCTTCTAATTAAGCTTATTTAGCCTTCTCAGGCACTTGGATCTGGGAAACATGCATTTAAAAAAAAATTCTTTGCTCTAGCATTTCCCTCTGCTTCTCCATAGAAGCATGGGTAATTGTTTCAGGCCAATACTACTTTTTAAATTGAATATTAATTGCTAAATGTAATTCCATAAAATAACATTTTTTAAAAAATTTTCATGAATGGTTTTATGCCAATGTTGGACAGAACCTGAATCACCATTTACACTTCTTATGATCTTTTGTTTTCTCAGTATAAGAGCAAGATCAAAGCTGATCCCTTATTATACTTGTGAATCAGAATGATTTAAAGGAATTATGCATTTATTAGAAACACATACTCTAAAGACAGCATCCAAGATATACTAACCTTCAAAAAGATAAATTTTGTATTCATAGTATTACAGCTAAACTTATATTTACATTTTTATTTATAATATTTTGTTAAATTTGGTGGGTACAATGGTAAGTGCAAAGAACATGTAGTGGAGAAAAATCCAAGAACCCTTGGTAAACTGGCTCAACTAATGTTAGTAGAAATGCTGGGTTTAATAGTGAGAAACCTACCAGTCAAATTTGTTGAGCAGTTTTATATATTGTTGTAGTCAGCATCTTCACCACTGTGATCAAGAGTCCTGATGAGAAGAATTTTAGAGGAGGAAAAGTTTCTTTGGGTCTCAGAGTTTCAGAGGTCTGCCTACGTGACTGGCTCCATTGCTTTGGGGCCAAGTAAGGCAGAACATCATGGCAGAAGAGTGTGGTCAAGAAAATAAGCTTAGAACATAGCCACTAAGGAGCCAGACAGACTTAGTTTGTCTCACCAGGGTCAAAAAATCCCCCAAACATGTCCCCAGTGACCCACCTCCTCCAGTCACATCCTCCCACCTGGTTAATCCATTTAAGTGGATCAATGCACTAATAGGTTAAGGCTATCTTAACCCAATCATTTCACCTCTAAACTTTCTTGTATTATCTTACACATGAAATTTTGGGGATACCATATATCTAAATCATAACATATGCGGAAGACTGTTGTCTGTTAATCAAGGAACAATGTAAGTGGAGGTGAGTGAAATCAGATATTTAAGTTTTGCTTTGGTTTCTACTAAGAAGAAAATATAAAAATTTATAATGCTTTTTTTCCCTTGTATGGCTATTACTTCTCAATGTTCTATGTAAACTGCTAGTGTCTATTGGGTTTTACAAGATAAATGATTCATATTCAACATTTATTTTTGCCACAACACCAGGTTTTGCCCGGTCCTTTCATATTGTTTTCTTCAACCACATTAAACTAATGAAACTATCTGCTCCTAAGCTTTCTTTCATATACAAGCTCCCTTGACCTGAAAAGACCTGTCCCTACTATCACAACCATGTTATCCCATAATTTATTTATGTTCATGATTTTTTTTTCTTTTGAGAACAGCTAAAGTGTCATCATTTTCAAAAAGTTTTCCCTAATGTTCCAAATCCAAATCAGGCACATCCTCATCAACTCCCTTAGATGTACCACTTGTGCATATCATTTGTTTATATAGTGCTGGTCTGGAAATTAGGAAATTAGCTCCTTATGGGCAGGTCCAGGATCCAGTTATTCTTATGTCCATATTGCCTAACTCAGGGTATATTGCTATAAGCATACTGAGGGACCACAATGCCAGAGCATATAAGCACATGGTAGGGATATGAAAAGGTTTTTAATAAATACAAAAAAATTGGTTTTATTGAAGAATTCAATTAACTTGGCATTTCTATATAGATAAAAATCATAGGGAAAAAATAGTACAGAATAATAGAAAAGTTAGGATGTAGAGTAACAGAGCAGGAAATTGGTTCTTAGATGCTCAGATGCAAAGAAATTGTGAAAACTAATTGCTGACATGGGAAATGGAGTGGGCAACATGGACTAGTAGCCAGTATCTGTTATTTCAAGACATCCAGGAAACTGCATTTACCATACAACAAATTTGTGATTAAATGGAAGATTAGACAAGAGGCAGAAGACTTGCAGATGACAGACTTAAAAAAGACATGGATGGGGCTAGAGGCCATAATCTTCAAAAAAAGGTCATTTTTGCTCCAGGAAGGAAGACTAAGTCTAAAATGTAATAAAGGATAGATAATCAGCTACATCATAATGTGTTCTGAGAACTCAAGACATACGTGTTGGTGGTAGTCATCCCTGGGCTCACAATTTAGATTTTAATATCTTAGAAATCACATTTGTATGGTTCTTCTTGCATGAAATCAAAAATACAAGAGGTAGAATGGTGGTGTCTGGGAGAAGGGGAATGAGAGGCCATGGTTTAATGGGTTCAGGGGTTCAATTTTATAAGATGAGAAGAGTTATGGAGATGGATGATGGTGATGGCTGTATACCATTATGAATATACTTTAAAAAACACTGAACTGAACACTTAAAATGGGTAAGATGGAGAGTTTTATGTTTTATGTTATATTGCCATAAACTATTGATAGAAATTGCATTTGAAGACATAGGCAATTTCAACAGCTGTATGAAACTACTCATCTGTGAACAGGCATCTCTGATTCCACTGACAGGAGGTTAATGTCATTCTCCAAAATATGAGAAAATTGATCACACATGGCTGAGTAATGTGGGTGTAGTTATACCACCCAGGAAATAATGATATTATAATCATAATGATAATTCACATTTAACACACTTTACATTTATAACTCTTGGGAGAGTACTTTGTAGACATTATTACTTAATACCATTTTCTCCTTACCACATCTGTCTCTTCTGTCTCTGCTGACTTCAGAAAAATGTCTCTTCCACAACACTCTTTAATCATCTTCTTCCTTTTGTCAAAACTCAAGTCTCAGAGTCTCCAAGAAAATATTCCAGACAAGCCTCATAAGTTTCCAGTCACTGATTTGTCAATGTCCTTAGAGACTTTCCCCATCTCAATTTAGCATAGCTTTCAAATACCTTTCCAGTAAAATGGAGTAGTTTATATGGTTTTGTATTTCTTCCTGTTGCCTTATGAACATTTATCTATATTGACATTGATTTCTATCTGGTCATGAACTACTCAAGATGAAGAAAATGGTATAAGATGGCTAATGTCTAGCAAGAGTCGGGTACAGTTTTAAATTTCCTACAAGGGTAAATTAATGTAATGCTCACCTGTCCATAAGAGAGTCACAGATTGACGCAGATAGAAAACTAAGAGAAGTAAGGGAACTTTCACAAGGACACACAGCTACTTAGGACATGAGCTAGGTTTTAAATGAAGGCTACTTTCCCCAGAGTCTATGCTTCAGCCATCATTTTACTGCTTCTCTTAATTATACTAAAACTGTGGCATTAAATATCAACTAGGCCACTGATTATCTTGGAATACTGTACCTTGCTCTCTATATGACTCAATTTCCTACTCTGTAAAATGATAAAGTCAGTATAGATCTTACAAATTCATCGTAAGAATTGTACAAAATGACACACTAAGAATATTGGAAAAATCTGGAAGAGGAAACTATTTTCTCAATTTGTCAATATTTTAATGACAGTTTATCAGTGACATACATGGTTTTTGTTAACTGAGTTTGGGCTTCAGGAATAACTGAAATGTTAATTGCTAACTAGTATGTTAGTTTGTTCCATTTATTAATATAACAATATAGTTATTTAATTGTTGGCTATGTTCATTTTGCTTTTCACTGTTTTTCTCAGCCAGAGATATTTTAGGCTTCTTCAATTATGAATGCATTTTGTAAGATTAGTGGAACGATTCTTATAGGTATCTTTATATCTTCCTTTCCTTAGTAAATACTATGTTCTGTCATGCAGGAGAAAGAGGGTTTTGTTATTTGTACAATGGTTTAATATTCACTTTTATTCCCTGAGTGGTGGTTCTGATTTAAGTGGTGTTTAGAATGAAGCTTGCTACATAAATGCTTTCATAATCGCAAAACTTGTGTTATAATGTCTTCTACACACACACTGTGATTTTCTTTATTTCCTTCCATCTTTTACTGTTCCATAATCATGGCATTTGAAATCTCATTAAATGTTGTTTGGGGACTTTGTGGGAATGTCATCTACATAATGATGTCTCAAGTTTGCTGTGTCTTTAAGGCTTAATAGGATATGGAATTTGTAGCAGAGTAATAAGCATTTCTCTATAATGTTTGGGACTGGTATGACTTTGCTCCTAGAGGACAACACACTATGACTACTGTACACACACACAAAAAAAAAACAAAGAACTTCTTTTAACTTTAATACAGAATTAATTGAAAAAAAATTATTTTTGACAAAATCTAAAATCTGAGTGCTAGACATACGAACTCTTATTTTCAGAGCATAGTTAGTTGAACAATCTTGATCTTCCCTCTGCCAAAAAAAAAAAAACACACACACACACATTCTTTTTAAAAGCCCTAGTTTAGCCAGTACAATGGGGAGAATCTCTGTTAGGCATAGGGCCTAGGGAGGTCTCTTCCTATAGAATAGCTCTGGATGGGCAGCAAGGAAGCTGGGTGGATATTTATCACACATATCTGCAAAGGCAGAAGGCTTACAAGAATGTGCTGAATTTAATCAAAATGACATAAAAAAAGCTAAGAAATTTCCATATGTTCATTTCCCCCTGGGCTCATCTTTCAAGATAGCCTAAAATGCACTAGAATTTTGTGAATGTTCCCAAGTCTTCCTTAGTGACATCAAAGCAAAAGACATGGATAGGGCTAGACCTCAAGGATACCTGATTTTTTTAAAAAAAATTTTACAGTGTCAGAGATAGTCCTTATGGATGATTACTGGTTTTCTTCTTATGTAATGTTCACATGTTTGTGTTGACATTTATAAGCTGAAACTTCTCAGATAAAGGTCACTTATTAAGTTTCAAACATCTTAAAAATCTCAGAGCCTGAATACATATGTATGTACTTTTTTGTTGTTGTTATTCTGTGTGAGAAACCAGGATCTTTGCCACATTAGGAAAAGAAAAGTCATAGTTCCAGTTCCAAATAAATCAAAAATTTGATAGTTTTTAGTCTTTGATATATTATGAAATTGGATAATAAGAAAAGTAAGGAATTTGGGTTAAATTCAGACACTAATATAAATTTTTTTAAAGACATGTACAGAACAGAACTATGGTAGTAAGTGACTCAATGAATTTATTTGTAGGGGAAATAGAGATGTATTTTTATTTCTTGTAAATAAGCTCACTTTTGAGATGAATATGCTTCATTGAAAAAGTCTTCTAGGAATACTTTGGAAATAATGTGGTGATTTTGAAAGAGTTGTGGACAGGATTGGAGATGCCAGAACCCTGAAGTTGGACATCTCTCCCAGGTTTAATAAATAGGTGGTGAATTCCAAAAATGCTGTGTATCAATGTGGCTCATATCGATCCTGAGCACAATTTAAGGAAGGTCCATTAAATGGGTGTTTTGAGAGCACTTAGTGATTTTTCTGCTGCCAGCTTTTTATCCTAAGAGCAATTGTGCCAAGTTTACCTCTTTGACATTGTTACCCGATTGATTAAGGGCGGCTTTGATATTGACAATATAGATACCTTCCGGCTAAAGTTATTGCAAGGCTACAGTTTTTCTTGCCTCTAGCCCAGTTTTTCCTTCAGTTAATCTCAAGGAAGCAAAGTTTGATCATGATACAGAAATTTGTTGGTTTGGCAAAAACCAACAACAACAAATGAAACATAGACTGCTCTTTTCTCAGTTATTAGATTATAATAATTTAAAATTTGCCCTTAACAAGAAATAGGGAAGTCTCCATAGCAGTCATGTGAATATCAGAGACAAATTCCCTGCATCTGTTTAATGCTCTTCAACAGAACTAATATCTTACTTCACCCCTGCCAACTCTATGTAAATAGGAACAATATATTTTGTCACAAATTACTTATCAAATGTCTTTCACATTATGGGGACATTAACATAATTGTTGGATAAGGCAGTGCATATTGTTATAAAACATAAAAGACAATATTGCTACATCCCTGTGATCCCTTATTTATTTCTCTGCCTAATAGTATTTCCATTTTACACAGGTATTAGAAATGTGTTTTTCAATGGGCCCTAGGATCAGTGGTGAATAATCAAAGAGAATGGTGTTTAACTGATTAAATGCCTCTCCTTCAGAGAAAATTCTTGAATGGCCCTTTCACTATTCTAAAATGTTAGTGAAAACATAATGCCTGTATTCAAGTCATCAAAAAATTAATGCCACAACTAACACAAAACAGAAAGAATTCAAAATCAATTTACAACCCCCCAAATATATGGTTGTGCCACAGAATTTTTGTTTAAATACAATAGAACATAATGAAATTTCTATATCTGCACCCATCTATTGAATAATTATAACTACAGAGTTGAAAATACAGTGATGTTAATTGATTTCACTGGACAATTCAATGTCAGAACTGCCATCACTGACATGATGATCTGGAGTGGCAAGAGCAATTGATATCTTCTGTTTTTTACCAATTTTACTCTTCCCTTCATCTGTTTTTGTCACAATAGAAGACTGACCTGTGTAAATTATCAGTAGACTTCTTTCCTTTTTAGCTTCTGTTGTGTTCAAGAGATTGGAGGAAGGATGGAATGGGTCCAGGATTATTCCCCAGGTCCCCAGTGCTCCTGATTGTGGTCAAGGTGGTTTGTTGTTACATATCACTGCTGCTACTAATCCAGAGTTACAGTGCTGCTTATTGTGATTTTTCCACCTCTCTCCACTAATTTTGTGAGGAGTATCTCTGGAAATGAACCTTTTTTGCATTGTCTTACGTTGATTATGCAGCCTGTTTCACTGTTGAGACTGACAGCATACAGCTATTAGCAAAATCCTAATGAAAAGTCTTCCACTCAATTGTTTCGTTCATGGAAAATTCACAATGTATAAAAACTAAGCAAACTAACTGGCATTTATGAATTAGTTCCAGTTAGATCTGGGTTCAGATGATCAAAATATAGGCTATCGCCCTCATTACATTAGAAAGTTTTTCAGGATATATGGTAATAAGTTAATGAAAGTAGTTAGCCCTGTTTGCAGGACACATAGCATTTCTTTCTTCTAACCCTTGAGGTTCTTCCCCAAAGTTCTGAAATGCCGCACTTACCCTTTTGGCTAGGGGTATGGTCACATAAACATGTAATGCATCAGAAACCCTTAAAAATATGGGCAAAAAAATAAGAATCACATAGAAGGGAATCATTGGCCAACAATACATGATCTGTACCAATCTATTTGTTTGTAATTTGATAATAATCAGTTTTCCTCTACAAGTACTCGATACTTTGCTATTTGATGTCAAAATCATCTTCACAAGTGACAAAACCACTTTATTCCATTCTTTTGATAGTTGTAAGTAATTTCAATTAAAAATATTCTACACACTCAATATAATATATGCATTTGTGGTTTATGTGTTTATATCTGTGTATATATATCTATATAAATGCTTTTATGTGTATACTTGTGAAATTGCAAGGAAGTATAATTTTTTAACTCTCCAGATATAAGCATTTAAGTATCCCTTCTTCTAAGATATGAAATCTTTTATAGATACTTACTTTAATAATTTCACACAGAGAAATGTATTGTGCATCTTTTTAATTGTTTTCATCAAACCTATAAAGTTTATATGGAGAATAAATTTCTCTCTGCATATATACACACACACACACATATACATATACACACATATAAATTAAAAAATATAGGATGTAAAAATTTTTTAATTGTTCAACTTGGACATGATTTCAGAATTAATACTTGTTTCAAAGGACTACATAGCTTCTTAGTAAGCACAGTCAATTCTAGGTTAATTTACATTTTCACAAATGAAATATGAACTGGGTAAGCTATATAACATAATGAACACTGTATTTTCTGAAAGTTTTAAAAATATGTCTAATACGAAAAAAGTAAAATTACAATTTAATTGTTTATTTTTAATTTTTAATAATTTCACATTAACTAGTTAATATAGAAATCCACAAATGATATTTTTTATTGCTTTTGCTGTAGAAAAATTTGATACTTGTTTTTAAAATCTCATTCTAAAACACTGTTGAAATATCTCCTTAATGAAATAGGACACAAATAATTATTACATTTGCATAAAATAAAACTATATAAAGTTTAAATTAGAATCTCTGCAGCAATTCGACCAGCCTTAATTTCAAACAACTTAAAAAGGACATCTCCAAAATATTAATGTAAAATTGTAATTAGTTAAAGAACATTTGTAATGCGTGATATTTTAACTGTTGAATTAAAATAAACACACATATTAACATATTAGCAGAGAAGATATATGCTTCAATGTACATGAAAACCACGTAAAATTCCAGGCATGTTGTTGTTCTTTTTTTCCCCCTATGCTGTAACTTGGCATGTAAGATCATATAATTTGAATAGCAATATAGTTTATTTTAACCATATTTCATTTCCTTTAGCTACAAAACTATCCTATGAAAAATTTGTCTAAAGGTCAATTTGCATGTTTGAAAATCATTGTGTATAATGTCAAATATATTCAATATTGGATTAGATGTCATTTCATGTTGCTCATGACACAAAATAAATTTATCTTCAATAAGTTCCTGCTGATATTAGACTCTGAAAGATTAGATTTATTTAACTTCCTCCAATTTTAATTCTTGACAGGAACATTATGGAGACTAAATAAGAATGAATCAGTGGCTGATTGTATTCCCAGAGTCATGATTTGATCACACATGCAAAAACTCTTAGCTTTCCTTCCCTTTACACACATACATAATCCCATGCTGACCAATGTAGATATTCAGTAAAGCCTTTATGAAATTTGTCTAATTTAGGCATTTTGTTTCTCAGCTTTTCTTTCCTTCCTACCATCAATACCTTCTAAAAGATGAACAAGTAGGAAAAACTAGAGAAAAATTTGAATCTAATTAAGTAACTAGCTCCCCAGTTTCTAAGAATTTGTCTCTCATTTTCATTCCTTTTAAAGCTGTAGTTTTCTTTCCCTTTTCCAACACCAGACTTTGCTGTTTGTTTTCTGTTTTTAGAGACACCTACAATGAAAAGACACACACGCACACACACACACACACACACACACACACACACACGCCTGCATTCAATGCAGCTAGGAATTTTACATTGCTACAGAAAAGAAAAGTTGTCTATTTATAAAAAGAAGAAAAAAAAACAATAAAAATATGAAATAAGAAAGCACAGAAGGTAGTAACCACATTTAGATGTTTATCATGGAATCATCATTATAATCCATCTGTTAAAATCCCACAGAGCAAGCTAGACGTAATTAGGAAATGTCTCCTTATTTTAAATATTTGGGCTTTCAAGGCAAAAAAGCATAAATTTTAGTTCCTTTTTTCGTATGAGGATAACCACTTCACTTGGCCTAACTGGTCCCCTGGTAGATGATTGAGCCTGTTGGGCTTACAAAATTCTTCAAAATCTTTTATAATGCATTTATTATATTTATAATGTATTTGTATTTTCTGTTCACATAGTATTTAACAAACATTTCATTAAGAATCATTACATCAAATTATAAAATTTAAAAGCAAAAATGTGTTTTTACAAAAGTTTCTATGTAAAAGTAGTTACTATTCTTATAAGTCTTCAAATATTTCTATCTTTAAGTGTAAGTCTAGCTTTGCCCCCAGGTGTGTAATGATACTACACATTTTAAACCTAAGAAAAATAATTGATTTTTATTGGGCATTCCTTAACATGTTAACTTTTGTAGATGCCAAATTCTTCATTTAAGTCACTGTGATGGCAGCAAGTCAGATTTTGGAGAACTCCAGAATCGGGTAGGGTCTCTTTGCTCATGATGAAAGTTGGCTCTGAGAAGGACTCTGCTGAGTTGCATGACTTGACAGGTGAGCTTAAAGGCTGGCCTGCTGGGAGACTTCCTTCGAGAGGTTGGGCAAAATCACGAACAACTTTCAACATGGTGGTTATGAATATGAGACTCCAACACCATAAGGCACTTTGAGATGGAGGAATGAGAGATGATGAGTATTTAATTTGATCATCTTGGTTAGGTTAGGGAAGTGTTTAATAATTAGTCCCCAAGGGTGAATCTGGAGCGTGTGCTCAGTGTAAAAGCTTGCTGAGATCAATTAGAAGTATCCATGGTAAGCATGGGGGATGGTCACTCTGGACAAGTCATGTAGCTTTCCTCTTTGTAATCTAGAGTCTGATTTCTTCTTTATATTGTTCTATGAGTATTGGGCAGAGGACAAGTTAGTTACACTGGAGAAGGAAAAAAGGTTTTAGCAGAAGTAAAAAAAAACAATGGAGGGTCACAGAAGGACTATTCTGCGGACCAGGGTAGAGGGTTGGAAAGACAAAGGAAAAGAAGACAACATGCCAGATAACCTCTATTTTGTGAGAGTGAAATTGTTGGCAAAACATATCAATAATTAATCAGAGGCTTTTTACAGAGTAAGCCTTCTAATAGATATCTCCACAGCCGAAGTCCCTATACATGACCTGGACAGATTTTAATCATAATGAATTATTCATTTATTTAACAGATATTAAAATCAAGGCTTAGTTCTAAACTCTGCAGGGATTAAAAAAGAACAAAAGAAGGGCATTCTTCAGTAGCTGCTAAAACCCTAGCTTCTAAGAAACAGAGATCCCATTCACATGCCTGGGTCTCTGCTTTTATGTCTTTCTTTGTTCTTGTGCTGATAAACATATCATTTGGCTCAATGTCTACCCTTGCCACGGCTCACCCACTTGTATGTGAAATCTCATACTTCCTGCCAAGGTCTTTGCTTCTTTTCCAAAAGAATATGGTTTGGGTCAGAAGACTGGGGCTAAGTAATGACTGAATTTGTCTTGACTTTCAGAAAACACTCCAGTAGCCCAACTCCTTTGAATTTTTCTGTGTCTCATATATCAGGGGCTGAATAAATTGTTTAATTGTTATATCAGTGATATTTTAAGACTCTCATGCAAATAAATTCTGGCAGTAGTTTATTATCTTACTCCAGTAACAAGTAATGCATTCCTCAAATACGGTGTAAGTGTAAATTCCATAACCCACATTCCCCCAGTTTATAGGATTTTAAAACTTATCAGGTATTTTCTACTATTTAGATAAAAACTTAATACGATGGGCCAAAATTTCTTTATTCACAGAATTATCTGAATGCTTTATCAATGTTCACCCAGATTGAAGATCTGTGTTTTTTTAATAGAAGAGAAGCAGTAATTTAATAATTGTGTTAAAACTTGAATTATGTGCTAAGAAATGTTGTGTATTTCTTTCAGGTATCCACGATGAATATTTCTTTTTCTGTGTGATAGTATATGAACATGAAAAATGGTCATATAACCTTAATGATTTTCATTTAATAGAGTTTTGTGAAGTGACTTTAGATAGTAGAAGAATACATCATCTAAAATTATCAGAAAGTTTCTATCACCAAAAGAGTCAAACCCTTATTCTGGAAAATTTCTTCAAGCTGACAGATGTAATCCCAAAGTTTGAAATAGGAACAAGGGTTAATTTGGTACATAATCACCCAAAATGATAAATGTGCATGGCTTTGTATAATATATCTATGATAATCCAAGGGAGTTGGACAATTTCTGATCTTTCAACACTGTGAGTCATTTCCAAGGGAATAAACATAAAATCTGAAATAGTCAAGTCTCCAAGGAGGCCTCAAACTACTCTTCTAAGGGAAGTGTCTCCAGAATAAGAACAAATATTTCAATCTGTAGGCAGTAACTTCCAAATTGTCTTCAAGTGACAATTGGTAAATATGTGGTTTAAATACATATGAAATTCCATATAACTCTATTTCATCAGACTTTATGAGAAAAATTAATAACAGTACTGGTGGTTTGAATGAGGTATTGATGGCTAAATAAAAATTGTAGTACTAACAATCCTTTTGTTACTTGGTTACCCCTTGCCCAATCATCTGTTAATCCTTTTTTCCCTTTAAGATAATTTTTAAACTTAGAGGTCTCATACATGCCTTAGTGTACACATGTAAATATTATTATAGATAATGCCTTTTGCATATTTTTCATTTGATAGATATCAAAACCCTTAATGTTTTTCTTTTTTATTGCGTTATTTTTTATTAATTTTTAAAATTTGTATGTGACAGCAGAATGCATTACAATTATTACATACAGAGCACAATTCTTCATATCTCTGGTTGTATACAAAGTATATTCACACCAATTTGTGTCTTCATACATTGTGTCTTCATACATGAATATGTTCATCATATTCCACCATTACTTCTAACCTCATGTACCCTCCATGCCCCTCCCACCCCTTGCCCTATCTAGAGTTTATTTATTCCTCCCATGCTACCCTTCCCTATCCCACTATGAATCAGCCTCCTTATATCAGAGAACAACATTCTGCATTTGTTTTTTGGGGGATTGGCTAATCCACTTAGCATTATCTTCTCCAACTCCATCTATTTACCTGCAAATGCCATGATTTTATTCTCTTTTAATGCTGAGTCATATTCCATTGTATATATGTACCACTTTTTTATCCATTCATCTACTAAATGGCATCTAGGTTGGTTCCACAATTTACCATTGGGAATTGTGCTGCATTGATGTGGCAGTGTCCATGTAATATGCTGTTTTTAAGTCCTTTGAGTATAAACTGAGGAAAGGGATAGCTGGGAAAATGTTGGTTCCATTCCCAGTTTTCCAAGGAATCTCCATATTGCTTTCCATGTTGGTTACACCAATTTGCAGGCCCACCAGCAATGTATGAGTGTACCTTTTCGCCCACATCCTCACTAACACTTGTTGTTGTTTGTATTCATAATAGCTGCCATTCTGACTGGGGTGAGATGAAATCTTAGAGTAGTTTTGATTTGCATTTCTCTAATTGCTAGATATGATGAACATTTTATCATGTATTTGTTGATTGATTTTATATCATCTTCTTAAAAGTGTCTATTCAGGTCAGGGTCCATTCATTTATTGGGTTATTTTTTTTTTTTTGGTGTTTAGTTTTTGAATCCTTCATATACCTCTACAGATTAGTGCTCTATCTGATGTGTGAGGGGTAAAAATTTGCTCCCAAGATGTAGGCTTTCCATTCACCTCACAGATTGTTTCTTTTGCTGAGGAGAAACTTTTTAGTTTGAATTCATCCCATTTACTAATTCTTGATTTTAATTCTTGTACTTTAAGAGTCTTATTAATGAAGTTGGGGCCTAATCCAACATAATGGAGATTACGATCTACTTTTTCTTCCATTAGATGCAGGGCCTCTGGTTTTATTCCTAGGTCCTTGATCTACTTTGACTTGAGATTTGTACATGGTGAGAGAGGATTTTAATTTCATTTTATTGCATAAGGGTTCCAGTTTTCCCAGCACTATTTGTTGAAGAGGCTATCTTTTCTCCAATGTACATTTTGATGCCTTTGTCTAATATAAGATAGCTTTAATTATGTGGGTTAGTCTCTGTGTCCTTTATTCTGTACCAATCATCTACAAGTCTATTTTGGTGCCAATACCATGCCATTTTTGTTACTATTGCTCTGTAGCAGAGTGTAAGATCTGGTATAGTGATACCACCTGCTTCACTCTTCCTACTAAGGATTGCTTTAGTTCTTCTGGTTCTCTTTTTTTTTCCAGATGAATTTCATAATTGCTTTTTCTATTTCTCTGAGGAATGCCATTGGGAATTTGACTGGAATTGCATTAAATCTCTATAGTGCTTTTGGAAATATGGTCCTTTTAATAATATTAATTCTGCCTATCCAAAAGTAAAGTAGATCTTTCCATCTTCTAAGGTCTTCTTTGATATTTTTATTTAGGTTTCTATAGATTTCATTGTATAGATCTTTCACCTTTTTCATTAGGTTGATTCCCAAGTATTTTATTTTATTTTTTTTGAGGTCATTGTAAATGGGGTAGTTTCCCTTATTTCTGTTTCTGAGGATTTGTCACTGATATACAGAAATGCCTTTGATTTATCAGTGTTGATTTTATTTTATATCCTGCTACTTTGCTGAATTCATTTACTAATTCTTAATGTTTTTCTTTATTGTGAAAAATGGTGCACAAATACAACATCAGGTAAGAAATGGCTAACATAACATTTATTCTTGTGACACTTAAATTCTCTCAATTCACCTGTTTAATTTATCCCAAGATAAATGAACATAACTATAATAATTATTCCTGCTAGGTAGAAACATTTGAGCGGTTAACTGATAAAGTACATTGTAAATGAAAACATGCTTGAGAGAGCATTCTGCAAATATTACTCTGATTAGAACTGCTGATTTTCCCAAGAATTGAAGATGCCTAAATCTGTCTTTATATTTAAAATTTGGTTCTTAGGAACATCTCATTACAATGAGTCAAAGTCCTGTTTGATCATTAATGAGGTCATTTTAACACTTCCAAATAACTGCTTTTGAGACAACTCATTTGTAATAGGATATTGAAGTGCAAATTGCATATTTCCATGTAAGTAGAGTAAAATATGGACACTATCACACTCCATATACCCAATTAAATTGAATTTGTCTCTAAAAGAAAGGTTGACTTTTGCAGATCTCATCCACAAAAGGAGGCGTTAATAAGCTACAAATTTATTTTCACTTTTAAATGCTTTCTTTTTAATTACAGAACAATGATACTGCAGTTTATGTGGAAATAAAAAAAAATCAATGAGAAACAATTCCTCAAGGATATCATTATACCTTCAGTCATATTTAAGATATTTATGCTTGTACAGTGAGGACAGAAAGTCATAAACATCTGTTAAATTTTGCTCCCCTCCTTCCAGAGAGCTCTAAATTACATTTCCCTTGCTATCTGGCTTGTTCTCACATATTTTGATGTGAAACTCATCATAATTATTTATGCAAAAACAGCATATCTATAAAGTTTAAAATACACATAGTTTAGTTGGAAAAGAATGTGATGAATGAGTTATCAAAGTGATTTTATAGGTTCCCAGATTTACTCTAGAAGAAACAAAACATGCTTCTAAAAATTCCCGGGCACTAAGTACATTTAAGGTCTATTTAAGATGCCCTTAAGTTCTTTGAATATTATTGCCAGTAAAATGAGAGCACCTGATAATAAAACCATTATTCTTTCATATTCTTCTACCCCTCCTTATGTGTTCACAGAACACTGTCTCCACTCCTCTTGGCACAGTGTGTCTGTCTCCTTAGAGATTGCGTGGGTGTCGAGGAGAGAAAATGTTAATTTTACTTCCTGTTACGAAGGTCTCAATAATTGAAGTTTCACATCAAACTTGTCATTTATCTTCATATCAATGTTTTGGAATTGCCAGCTTGTATCTATTTAGATTTTGTATTATTAAAAAAGTGCTAGCATTTGTTGGAACTGACTGTATTTCAAAAATCTCTATTGAGATCATACTTTTAATTATTATTCTTTCAATTAATGTTCTCATCCTTATTTTTTATAATGGAAAAAGAGGCTTTGGAATATTCACATTTTTGCAGAAGATTTCATAGTTTGCAGGAGAAAATCACAGTTGGAATTCATATTTGTCTGATTCCAAATGCACATGCCTTTGTGTCTCCATGCTAAACAGAGAGAAATTGGACACAACCAGGGAAATGCATTTTCCATTAAAAAAAAAGAAAAAGAATTATTCTGAAAATAAATGTGTAGCAAAATCTCAACTCAAGGCTAGGCTTCTAAGTGGTGGCATGGGTACCAAGGACATATGTCTAGTGGCATATTAACATAGTTAATATGAATATCTGACAAAAAATTCCCCTCATTATTTCCAAATCAGATGCTCAACTGCATTTGATGAGATTGCCATGAATCATTAATACCAGTCTATGAAACAGAATTATGAAAGGAATATTAAAATTTTTAGCCATGACTATCTTGTCTAAATAGTAATATATATATTACTATTTAGACAAGATAGTCTAAGATATATATAACAGAAGATTCCATTCTCCAGTAAGTCTTAACAGTTCAGCTTGTTCAATGTTATAAAATATGACACCTAAAAATTTATGAATGTTCTTTTAACTTTAAGCTTAATGTGGTTGGCTGTTGCTTTTCTTGGGGCTAAAATGTTCAGATTTTCAGTCAAAGCATTTTGCTGTCTTCTAATTTCCATTTCTAGAGCGTTCTTTTATGGTGACACTTTGGATAAAATATCAGTTCTTCAGTTTAAAAATTTAAAGTCAAACGGAACTACAATTTAAAACAACAAAAATTCCCTTTTTGTGCTTTAATAAACTTTTAATCAATCAATTGATAATTTTTGGGGGGTACCAGGGATTGAATCCAGGGGCACTCAACCACTGAGCCACATCCCCAGCCCTATTTTTGTGTGTGTGTGTTTGTGTTTTATTTAGGGACAGACCTCCAAAAAGCATTGCAATTTCCTGAGTGATAGGGTTGGGGAAAACATGGTTTACTCTCATAAGATTGGGTTTTAGACTACCTGAGTTTATGTTAATGGTAAGACTTGTGGGTTGTGACATCTAAACTCACTGAATTGCTTAGCTCCTTGCTTTTGCTAAGCCTGGCTTTGAACTCAGGATTCTCTTGCCTAAGCCTCCCGAGCTGCTGAGATTATACCATGCGCCACTGTGCCTA
Source organism: Callospermophilus lateralis (assembly GCF_048772815.1). Taxonomy (NCBI): domain Eukaryota; kingdom Metazoa; phylum Chordata; class Mammalia; order Rodentia; family Sciuridae; genus Callospermophilus; species Callospermophilus lateralis. Next base: position 4,204,271 of record NW_027515935.1, on the reverse strand, counting down.
CCATCATTTGGTAATTTTTTAACCTCAGCACAAAGTAACTCTTTTCTATATAAAGGGAATTTTTGTTGTTATTTTAAATTGTAGTTCTAGTTGTTTTTAATTATATTCTAGTTGATGCCGTCTTGATCTCTTAGTTCCTTGAACTGTTCTACTCCAAAGATGATTCACCTGAACTGTTCCTGCTCCCAATACTTCTGACACCTTATGTGTGGGCTTTCCTCACACCAAGTGATTCTCTGACTCTTTGGGAGCTAATTGGTATCCTACAATTTAATTTAGGTTCTGACACTATCTACTTGGAATTGGCATAAGACTCCATAAGTAAAGGTTTTAGTCCCACAGCACTGCCTACCACTTTGGATGCTATTCCCAGGCTTCCTGTTCTTCTGACAAAATGGCTATAAATCAGGATTCCATGGACCCTTCCTCCAGTTCTACTTGCTAAATTAGTCACAGAACTCAATTGAACACATTGTTTGTGTGGTTATTCATTATGAAGAAAAAGCTCAGGAATAGGCAAATGGACATGTTGCATAACAAAGTATGATGGAAAAGGGCCCAGAGCTTCCATGCCCTATCAATGTCCACCACTCTTCAAATACCTCAAAGTGTTCACCAGTCTAGAAATACTTCATACCCCACTTTTAGTGATTTCAATTCAGGTTTTATTACATAGGTATGATGAATAAATTAGTCACCAATGGCCAATGATTTTATCAATGACCACTCTTCCCTCTGAGGTTGGGATAGGGAGAAGAGGCTGACAATTCCAACTTTTGAGTAGTGCTTTGGTCTTTTTAGAGAATATTACCCAACCCAAAGCAATTTAGATGTCACAACCCACCAATCTTGTCATTAACATAAACTCAGGTAGTCTAAAAGGAAATTTTATGAAGAGCAAACTATGTTTTCCACACCCCTATCACTCAGGAAATTGCAGTGCTTTTTGGAGGTCTGTACCATGAATAGGAAAATATCAAATACATAATTTTGTCTTTTGTACAGGGAGTTGAACACTGGTGCCCTCAATCTTTGATCCACTTTTATTTTTTTATTATTTTGAAATAGGATCTCACTAAGTTACTTCTAGACTCACTCAATTGCTGAGGCTTACTTTGAATTTGTGATTCTCCTGCCTCAGCATCCTGAGAGGTACAGCTTACAGGCATTCATCACCACACCTAGCCATAATTTATTTATATTACCATATACACCACCTTATTTTGGTCAATCATTTCTATTGGATACATTCTAGGCCAGTGATTCTAACCAGTGTGCATCAAAATTATTTAAATTTCATATAAGAGATTACAGAGTCCTTCTTTTGTAGATTCTGATTTGATAGATCAGGGCAGAATTTGAGAATGTGAAGTTCTAAGAAATTCCTGGGTGATGCTGATGCTTTAGGTTCAAAGACCACATCTTCAGAATGTGTGGCCAACACACATGGTCAGTGCTCACAAGAGCAACTCTTCTACACTCATTTTCCTCCACCCCTTTCTCTGAACTCCTTTAGTCATTCCTGTCATTCCTTTAGTAATGACTTCCAATTTTTCTGGAACCTCCAAACTATTATCCCACTGATGCTGACTCTTACCCATTGATACACTTGTCTGTTTGTCAACCTAAATTCTATGGGCAGCCATTCCCATGTGCACTTAATTTTCCCATTTCTCTCATTTTGTTGAATCCAACTGGGGAAGAAGAAAAATGCTGAGTAGATCAAAATTTCTACCTAATCCTAATCTATACTTGAGAAATTGGATGCAAGGTGCAATTTGAAAAACCACACTTTGAATTTTTAATAGACCATGAGTGCTGCCTATCAATGCCTAGACATGTACCTATTTGCTCTCTAATGTACCTACATTGCAGTTTTGCATCTTCTCCTATTTTGTAAACCTCTAAAACTTCCTCAGAAATTCTCACTTGGTTCTGATTCCCTGATAACATGGAATCAACCAGCAGAGAACTTTTTATGTACACCTAAAACCATTTATACCTGTATCTATTTATAATAGATATACCTATTTGTATCTATGCTCAGTCTGTCTTCTCGCCTATTCTTACATGTTTACTATCTGATCCATATTTGTACATTATATAAGGTTCTTATTTTATAGCTGAAAAAAAGGATGAGTTTAAAATTGTTCCTTGTAACGTAGTTTAGCTTCAAACCCATGTGTTTCTAGAGCCAGAGATCAAAATTAATGTACTTCAAATGGGATGGGAAGATTCTGGATAGAGCTGCTGATTAAAGGCCTGGACAACTTCTCTACTATAAACCCTTAGAAAGTAGTCCTTCAGCAGTCTCATTTGGATTAATTCAGTCCATTCACTCTAGTGAGTTGATGAGGGTTTGGAGTTTAAAGGCCAATTAGCAAATATGTCCATTCAATGGTTAGAGATAAAAAATTTATTATGCACATTATCTTTTTTTCTGCCATTTTTAATATTATACCTTTTTTCTAATTCTTTTAATTGATTTTATTATTTTTTAAATACACGACGATAGTGGAATGCATTACAATTCTTATTATACATATAGAGCACAATTTTTTCATATCTCTGTATATAAAGTGTGTTCACATTATCTTAAAGTTTAATTTAGACCCATTTCACTGATTAAATGCAACTTTGGTAATAGTCTGCTAACATATTATTTCCAATATATAGAATGGGAAGAGCAGAGAAAACCCAAAGATTTCTAGATGCCCAAAGTTAAAATTGAAACCAAATTCAGGGAAGAAAAGGGTTCAGGGACAGAAGTTTAAGGACATGGAAAATAAAGTTCAAAGATTTTAACTTTCTAGTAAAAAATCAATTCTATATAAGAATAAATGATCATTGTCCAAAGATAGCAACATCATTCATATCAATTAAAATGTTCAACAATAATGTATATAATATGTAAGTTCTCTTAATGTTAATAAAAACTTTATTCTGGAAAATTCAGAGACATATCTAGAAATATTCTGAAAATGCTAAAATTGTCAATGTAAATATCAAGCCAAACAACTTTTCACAAATAAATGAGTCCATATGAAATTGCATGCTTGGTGACAATCATGGTGGCATTGGGTTTTGGTTTTCATTTTATAATGACCAGTCTAGCTAAAAGCCAGATTCTGAACTGTCAGAATAAATCTCAAAGAGATCATTATAAATGCAATCCAGTCTTTAAAAAAGGAAACCCCTTCAGTTGTTTCTTAAAATACCACACAGGCTCTATGTTAACTATATAGATTCATTAAAAAAAATTTATAGATTTATGTCTTAAAAAGTGGATTCTCACAATGTCTAGTCTGTTCTTGTGGCACTCTAACATAATTACTATAAAATATTTTATAAAAATGAATTAATAAATGGAAAATTTGAACTTTATGCACTGAATGTTACTTTGTATTAACAGCTCTTGAATACAGGTGCATATGAGAAAATGACATTTGTTTTAATGCATCATAATATAGCTTTTATCTTCAGCTACCAAATTCCCCAACATTTCATTATGTGAGTAGCCTTTCATTGATCATCATTGCCTACCTACCTGTACTAATTCACCACTCCTTCGCCAGCAGATGCCTTTCCAGGGTTCTGCCTTGGGATCAGTTTTATATTTTCCTGTATTTTTTCTTGACTGCCATCCAAAATTTTTTGGCTTTATCAGAGATTTTCACTTTGTTGATTGCTTCCTTTTTTTCCCTTGTAGCTTTTCATAATTTACTGCAGTTATATCTGCCTAGGTTTTTAGTTCCCTACAGATTTGTTTTTAAGACTTCAAACTTTTTCATTTTATTTTTAGTTCATGGGACTTGCAGAAGTCTACACCCTTTGATTTTCACTTGCTTCATAATCAGATTCCTGTGTTTTGTTTTTATTTTAAAATACCACAAAGTAAAATGTCTCAGCAGCTTGGTGGGTAAAATAGTTTATTTATAATTCTTACTTTTTGTGAGCTGTTTTCTTATAAGTTATGCTTTTATGAACTGATTCTTTAAAAAAATTAAATTTCTTGAATTCATATTTTTTATCATTCTATGCAATAATTGATGTCAATTTTTATTCCTATAACCAAAAGAAATAAAGAAAAAAATGTTCTAAGTAGTACTAAAATATTGATGTATTCAATTGCATTCTATTAAAGTGAGTTTAACTAGACATGGGAAAGCTTAAAAAGTATAATTTTCTTTATTCATATCAGACATATTTTTCTGTCCTGGAAATAGATAATAACCAATTGATGTGCTGGCAAACTGACTAGGAGAGAGAGAGCAATGTTGTGATTTGTAGAACTTACCAATTTCTATGACAGAAGCACTTCCACTAGGGTCAGTTTCAAGTTACTAGAACTTTGGCAACCAGTGTACAAAACTTTTGAAAGTATAATAATCAGCTCTCTCTGGTATAGGACACTGCAAGCCATCTCCAGTACAAAACCAAAAATTGTTGTTACTCTTTACCAATCCATTTTTTCCTCCAATGTGTGTTGAAATTTATGCCCTTTAAAAGACAAAGTACATACATACAGAATTTGAAAACTTTGCAGTTCTGCTCATGGGTCCTCTTCCTGAGTACAATCAGAATTGAAAGGGTTTAGACTTTTATTCATGTGACAATTGTGTTTAATTTCACTATCTTGTCTTTTTTGACTTGGGAGGCAGAATTTTTAACTACAGCATTAATAGCTTCTAAGAGACACAGTATGTGTCCTTGGAAATGTGCCTTGATCTCCAGTGATTCTCTTCCTGAACAACCATGTAACAGGTTTCCTTTGTTTAAAGATTACATGTGATTTTTGTACTTTCATTGGCAGCTATTTTCTTTTGGAATGATAAGAAGAGAAAGAAACAATGAGATTTCAAAGCTCATGTACCCTATTCACAGGAGAAATGGAGAGAGGATTTACACCATTTAAGGAACAGCAAATGATTTCAGGGAAAGCTGCAAGGAGGTCCTTAGAAAACTAGGGAATCATTTGTTATAAACTCTCCAATGACATGTGTTAATTTTTCCTGTTCCATGAAGCTCCTGGGTGAGGGATAAGTAACAATTGAGGATCTGCCTTTAGCAGGTAAGAGGACTTCCAAAAAAGCTTTCCGTTGCTGTTTTTTCAAGTTCCCTCAATTAGAAGTATGTTAAAGTGGAGTTCTTTTCCTGAACTTCTTTAGAACTCTTCTTGATTGATACAAGTAAAGTTCTATCAGATAAAGTGAAGGAAAAAAACTTTCTCTTGCTGCTTGCATGTATTTTGAGGAAGCAAAGTTTTCACATTTGTTCAATTTTTCAAAGTACAAAAATATAAGTGAATATCTGAAAATTTCTGCTGTATTTCTATAAAACCAAATTCAAGAAGTTGTCTTTGTAAGAATCGCAGAAAGAGAAAGTGATTCTTGACTGCAGCTTCAATGATTCTTTGCCATTAGTGTATCTAATTAAAAGGCAAAAACTCCCTACTTCAGTTTTATATGCATCAATTGCCTGATTAGGAAGTAAATTTTCTAGCCTATTTAATCTGGTGTCAGGAAACTTGTAAAAAATTACTTTAATTTCACTGCTGATAAGTTTGTGAATTTAAATCTCAGTGGACTGTGATGAATTTATTTACTTTGTGCTGACAAGACAGTCTCTTGGAGCTTTGTTTTCCAACTGCATTCTAAATCTGTAGCATATCACAGTCTCCTCATTATGCTTTGGATGTTATGGTAGATAAATGGTATCTTCACAAAGATACATTCATTCTGGTATTGAAAGTGCCTACTTAACATTCTGCATGAATAGTTTTATTGAAAAAATATGTAGACAAGCCATAAATTATACACAGTGACTTGGAACAGTGCTTATAAGAAGCATAGCATGTCTTCCATTAAATGTATATGTTTAATACAAAGTTACTGAAAGTCTTCCTGAGGTTAAACAATAAATCTTAGAAATTTCACTGCTGTGCTTTCTCCAAAGGGAATTGTTTCTATGATACACACACAAAGCATCCACTCAGATCTTACCCCAGTTTAAAAGCAAGAGACGATTTTAATGCATTTTTCTATTTGTTAAAAGAAATCTGCTTGCTGAGAATGTTTCTCAATTATCTTCCACAATTTCGTTTGTTTTGTAATAATTATTCATTCTATTTTGGTTGTCCTTTAGAATTAGGAAATATCTTGAATTGGAGAAAATATGTGAGAATGCACCATGCCATAAAATTAAGTCTGAGATTATACCTTGAATTTGAAGCACCATTTTTTTAAAAACACATGAAACATTTTCTGGCTCATTTATTTCACAACAGTATAGGATTTATTGTTCTTTTGTCTGAAAGGAGACACAGTAGATAAGTGATTAGAGTTTTGACTTTGGTATTCTAAACTTATGAAATGAATTAGTGAAAACCCTTCTTATTCAATGTTTACCATTTTTTATTATATGGTAAGAGTGTAAATAAATAGTGGGTACATGTATAAATATATGTAAAGACGATTAAAATATATATTAACTTGATAAGTCTTTAAACATGCCTCAATTTTTTTTGTGGGGGGACCGGGAATTGAACCCAGAGGTGCTTTACCATTGAGTTTTGTCCATACCCCTTTGTTTTGTGACAGAATCTCACTAAGTTACTGAGCCTTGCCTCAAATTTGTGATCTTCCTGCCTCAGCCTCCCAAAATGCTGGGGTTACAAATGTGTGCCATTGTGACCAATCTTAAAATTCTTGGTATTTGATAGTCACATGGATTGAAAGCAAACATTTCTGAGGGGAAAATGGTTGAAAAGCTAAAATGTATTAGTAAATTTTCCATTAGTATGAGATACAATTAGCATGGCTTTTTAGCAGGTGCTAGATATATCTTTAGAAAGATCTTTGGATGATAGGATTTCAAGAGTCCCTTCTATAAATGGCATTCTCATAACTGGTTGAGAGAATTACCCTCTTATTATTGGATTCAAATATAAAACATGGAAGAGTTAAACACCTCTCAAGAAGCCTCAGAGTAGGTTATCCTATATAAATATATGAACCATATTTCTTTTTTTAAAAATTTTTATTAGTTGCTCAAAACATTACATTGATCTTGACATATCATACATTTGATTCAAATGGGGTACATAATCTTATTTTTCCACATGTGGCCATATTTCTGATTCAAATTTTAATTAAAAATTATCTTATTTCTTCCACATTAAAAATTGTACTGACACTGTGTTCTCCAAGCAGGAAAATCTTTCTTAACATCATTTTAGATATCTAAGACCCAAAATATAATATGTCTTATCCTGAAAATGTTTTCCAGGCAAAATAAAAAAAAAATAGTTGAAGGTACAAGAACAGAGATGGATCGATGCAGGTCAATGTATACAAAGTGGTAGATGGACAAGATAAATACGCCTAGAGAGCCAAGGTAGCTCATGGATCCTGTAGTTAATAATATTGTATCTGATATTTTGTTAAGCTTAGTTTTTAGATGCTCTTGCCACAAAAAAATAATAGAGGTAACAATGTGAAATGAGGGCTATGCTCTTCTGCTTGACAGAATGAAACATTTTACTATATATCAAAACATCATGTTATGTACCTTAAATATATATAATATGGGACTTGGGTTGTGGCTCAGCAGTAGAGCGCTTGCCTAGCATGGGCAAAACCCTGAGTTCAATCCTCAACATCACATAAAAATAAATAAAATAAAGGTATAAAAAAGTATATGACAAAATAATGCTTATTGAGCTAGTATTTTGAATATATTATTTTGTTCATTTTGTTCTTCCATTAAAAAAAGGATATAGAGATGTATGAATCATGATATTCTAGCTGTTATAGTATATATGGGGGAGTTGCCATAAAAAATAAACTAAAATCATTGACCTCAGATTGCTTAAAGTTGATCTGAAGACTCTGAAGCTAATTTTTTAGTAATTCAGAGAATTATCCCAATGATATAAAAATTGTCCCTTCCAAGATAGCAGTGACAGCTTTGAAATATTTGTATAATTTTTGATTTCTGTCTCTATTCATTTACAAACTCAAATTTGTTTCTTTTTTTATTTTTCAGTAAATATATGAGGAACTTTATTTAAATTCTCTGCTTTATATTTTGGTGACACTTATTTGCTCAACTTCATGGCTCCAAGGTTATGCCATTGTTCTTTCTCTTTGGCTTCTTTTTTTCACCTACTCTTAAATTCTCTTGGCTGTCAGAAGCTGGCCTTCAAATTCCACTTTTTCTTTTTTTTTTTTGGTTAATAATCATGGTGTTGGGATCATCTCTACATATGACTCCCTATGCCTATATTTTTAATTTTTCTTTTCAGCTACAGACCCATGTGTGACTACTTTCTGGGTCTCCCTAGGAAGAAGTCCCCTAGTGCTCACTAGCTCCTAGAGATATCTTTATCTCCATCTCTCCCATATTCTCTCCTCCAGCTCACTCCTCTTCCTTTCCTTATGCTGTTTATCAGGATACCATACATCTGGCCATCAAAGCCTCAGTTCCTGTCTATTCATCTTTCCCCTTTCTCCAGTTGCATACATTAAGTCAACAAAACCTCCGGATTTGTCTTCTGGTCTATTTCTCTTTTATCTATCATCACATTCCCTCATTTGGGTATGCTTTTCATTGCCTCTCATCTGGACTACATGAAATATTTCTTTGAGTTATTTTTCTCATATGTTTACTCACTTACAATGTGTTTTTCTTTGGTACCAGAAACTTCATATACCCCATCTCCACGGTGCTCCACCAGCCCTTTACATTCTTCCCAGATATTGCACTTTTTGAGAATAGTTATATGTTAATAGTTTAATTTGAAGCAAATAAATCATGTTCCTGTAAATTATCTGTTATCTATAGCTATATTTTCTCAATCTATTTCACTGTTTTTCATTGCATTTCACAAGGATTTGAATAACTTTAGCTTCTACAGCATAGCATTGGAGAATATTGTTTAAATAGATCAGAAAAAATGTCAGGCAGATAGAATGATTTGTGTCATATGGTTGCTATGGCTAAACATTTCCTTCTAGAAATTCTGACTTCTGCTTTCTTAGTAGTGAGTGTCACATTTCCCCCTACTACCTTGTCCCACGTTCTTATTTTTTTTAACTGAATACAAAGTCATCTTGCTTTGTTCTTTGAAGACACTATTAATTGTATTTACTGTCATCATTTGCAAAGTTCTTCTCGTAACTTCTGAATAAATTCAGATTCATTCATTGCAGGGCACTTTCAACAATATCTAAGACTGATTTTTTCAACTATAGACTGTTTCTCTTGCCAATTTCTCAGGCCCTGTCTGAATTTACATTAACCCAACTTGTCCCATTGTCCCATATGTGGACTACCTATGAAAATATAAGTTGAGCAACACATAATACCACTTAGGGTAACTTCAGAAAATCATGTTTTTTTAAATTTTTATTTTTTGGGTTTTTACTTTTATTTATATATGATAGCAGAATGCATTACAATTCTTATTATGCATTTAGAGTAAAATTTTTCATATCTCTGGTTGTATACAAAGTATATTCAAATCAATTCATGTATTCATACATGTACTTTGGATAACAACGATCATCACATTCCACCATCATTTCTAACCTCATGCCCCCTCCCATCCCTTCTAATCCCTCTGCCCTATCTACAGTTTGTCTATTCCTTCCATGTTACCTCTCTCTAACCCACTATGAATTAGCCCCCTTATATCAAAGAAAAAAAATGACATTTGGTTATTTGGAATTGGCTAACTTCACTTAACATTATCTTCTCTGACTCCATCCATTTACTTGCAAATACCATGATTTTATTCTCTTTATTACTAAGTAATATTCCATGTGTATATATGCCACATTTTTTTCATCCATTCATCTACTGAAAGGTATCTAGGTTGGTTCTACAGTTTAACTATTGTGAATTGTGCTGTTATAAACATTGATGTGACAGTGTCCCTGTAATATACTGTTTTTAAGTCCTTTGGATATACACCAGGGAGAAGGATACCTGGGTCAAATGGTGGGTACATTCCCAATTTTCTAAGAAATCTCCATAGTGCTTTTAATATTGGCTGCACCAGTTTACAGTCCCACCAGCAGTGTATGAGTCTACCTTTTCCCCCACATCCATGCCAATACTTATTATTGTTTGTATTCATAATAGCAGCCATTCTGACTGGAGTGAGAAGAAATCTTAGATTGGTGAGGTTTATGTTTCTCTAATTGCTAGTGATGATGAATATTTTTTTTCATATTTGTTGATTGTATATCATCATCTGAGAAGTGTGTGTTCAGGTCCTTGGCTCATTTATTGATTGGGTTATTTAATGGTACAAATAGAGGACACAGACCAACCCACAAAATTACAATTATATTAGACAAAGGTGCCCAAAACATGCATTGGAGAAAAGATAGCCTATTCAACAAAAGATGCTAGGAAAACTGAAAATCCATATGTAACAGAAAGAAATTTAGCCCTTATCTTTCACCATGTACAAAACTCAAGTCAAAGTGGATCAAGGATTTAAGAATAAAACCAGAGACCCTGTGTCTAATAGAAGAAAAAGTAGGCCCTAATCTCCATCATGTGGGATTAGGCCCCAACTTCCTTAATAAGACTCCTGTGGCACAAGAATTAAAATCAAGAATCAATAAATGGGATGAATTCAAACTAAAAAGTCTCTTATCAGCAAAAACAAACAAACAAACAAACAACAACAACAACAAAAAACATCTGTGAGGGGAATAGAGAGCATACATCTTGGGAGCAAATTTTTATCCCTCACACATCAGATAGAGCACTAATCTCTAGAGTATATAAAGAACTCAGAAAATTATATTTTACATATTGATTATTTTGAGAAAAGTGGTTGGTGAATTATTACAGCATTTGAATATATATGTAAATATATAAGGGATATATAAGCTCTATATTATGATTTCTAACCTATTTTAATGCACCTGTGTCAATAATTTCATAGATAAATTTGAAGAATTGAGAATTTGGGATTACTGATAAGTTGGAGCACAGAAATATGAACAGTGGATACTGAATAAGAAGGTTTTATCCATATGGTATGGTTACAATTGCTTTGATTTTTCTGTTTGTTTACTTGGGTTTTGTGTGTTTGTTTTAATGCTTTTAATTTTTTCTAAGTTTAAGCTTGTAGTCTTTCTTTTGGTTCCTTGGAAATGTGTCTCTTCTAGTCTTCTTTTCCCCCATTTTCATTATTCACATTTGAAACTGTGTTACATATTTGCCTCAATGTTCCAACAGTGATAAGGGTGAATAATAACACTTTCCTGAGAATTTCATGGGTGTCACTCTATATCGTAAGCATTAAAATGCAATTTCAAACTGAAAAATGCTGAAATCTTTTCTGACTATGCTGATTTAATGTGATTCATCAGCCTCATTTGGTCTTTAGAAGATAATAAAAATATATTGACTATAAAATGAAGGTATAAAAATCACATCTGCCACTTGAAATCATGATAATCAATTTTATAATCTCATTTGATATTTCATACTTACCTCAGTTATGAAACCTTCTTGCCCACATGTTACTTCAGTTCTTTCAAAGATAGTCCAGTGCTAAAATAAAATATTCAGTCAAGGAATGGTAGATTTCTTACTGTCAGTCTTGTTTCATCCACAATTAGTGAAACAGTTCCTTTTTATTTTATAAAATAACATTCTAGCCAGGTGTTATGGTGCATGCCTGTAATCCCACAGCTGAGGGAAGCTAAGGTAGGAGGATTGCAAGTTCAAAGCCAGCCTCAGGAATTTAACGAGGCCCTAGGCCAACTCAGTGAGACACTCTATGTATAAAATATGGAAAAAAAGATAGGGATGTGGTTAAGTGTTAAAGTGTCCCTGGGTTAAATCCCCAGTGACTAAACATATAAAATTATAAAAATTTGTTAACTCACCTTTATATCAAAGTAAAACATTGTCTTCTTTAAAGATCCTCTCCAATTGACAATCCCTTTCTCCTTCAAATCTATTTCAATTGTGAAAATATAAAAAAAAATGATTTAAAAACATTGTAAGTGACAAATAAACATTGTATATCTTTGCAGTATATAACATGTTTTAAAGATCTATACATTGCAGAATGGCTGAACTGAGCTAAATTAACATATGTATTACCTCCTATATCTGTCATTTATCTGTGATGAACACAGTGTCAGCCACATTCAAGTGTGGAATACATTGTTTTTAACTATAGTCATAGTGTTATAAATGGAGCTCTTGAACTTATTCTTTCTGCCTCACAAAAATTTTGCTTCCTATGATCCAAGTAGTGATTTTCACCCAGTGATCTATATCTACTTCTCTGCCTTCACATCATTATATGATTATCCATGCCATTGTTTTTATCATGACTTTCCCTTATTGAAAAAAGCTGTACCCAAAACCCAAGTTATTTTTTCTTAATATGTATTAATTGTATATTTTAGTGGAGTACGTGTAGTGTGCATGTAGCATGCACTGATCAAATCAGTATAACTGGGATTTCCCCCTCCTTATTCCTTTCTTTGGAACTTGAGTTCCTCTATTCTAGATATTTTATACCACATTCTCTTACTTATACCCATTACACCTACTCACTTTGACTTTTTCTCAGTATCTAAAAGCCAAACTTGGCCAGAGGCTTTGGACTGAATTCATTAAGATTTTATATAATTATTCAGACATAAAATCACAGCACCTTTTGAATATGGAGTTGGGAGTCCCTGGGAGGTCTGTCAGTAGGAAATAGATCTCTTCTGTGGAATATATGAAATCAGTCTGCAAATTCACTTAACCAAGAGGGACACAACCTGGTGAAGAAGAACTATAATTATTTCCAAATTGTTTTTTTTTATAATGAAATGGCTTTCATAAAGGAAATGACTCTTCCAAAATCTGTTAACCTCTGGCAGAATGAAATATCCTAATCTCTTTGGGGAGACTAAATATGAAAGGATCGATTACTTAACTTCTTGAACTTGGAATGTCCTAAAGTTTTTCATATTTTTTTATGAATTTTACTTATCATAACACTTTTCATGTCTGAAGTATAGTTTTATTAATGCTTTGAACTATGTTAAACTCTTCTTGAAATAAAAAACCTAAAATTCATAGCATTTTGGTTGTTGCCCAGAATTATAACTTTTAAATACGTGTATGAAGATTTGAATTTGGTGTCAATATACCTTATATACAGAGATATGAAAAATTGTGATATATATGTGTATTAAGAATGTAAAAAAAGAGTACATGTAAAAAAATCACTCGTATGATTTAATATTTTCAGAAGTCTCAGTTTTACCTTATTTGTGGGTTGTTAGAAGAAATTTAGCTTATAATAAGCTATTGCATTCTGACCTGTGCAAAATAAAATACTTCTAAGTTTTCCTTTTATATTAATTTGTCATTTTGCCATTGATCCATCTAACCTGTATTGTTATTTAACAAATTCTAGCTAGTGAGGACTGTTATAGCTACTCAAAATTTTGAGAGAATTAAAGAAATTATTATATAAAATGGGAACAAGACAAATCAACCAAAACTTTTATAACACTGCATATTTTAAGTTGGATATCTTAAAAATAATGTTTTATCAGTCTAAAGATAGAACTTGACCTATGTTTCTACTAAATTTGACTTTATATAAGAAGACATATTATTTTTGAGTCTGGTATTAAGCAAAATAGCTTGAGTGTATAGTCCATATCTTTACCTACGTCATTGATGAATGTATTGAACAAGTGAAGTCTAAAGTAGCCTCCCCAGCAGGCTACTTTTCACCAAGGGAGAAAAGGAATAACAATGTAGGATTCAGGATGCATCCCCAATGAGGCAGATGTTATACAATACATACAATGTTTATTTGCATATATATACAATGTTTGTTGATTTGAAATGTTTTAAAATCATTTCTCGTATTTTCTCAATTAAAATTGATTTGAAGGAGAAAGGAATTGCCAATTGGAGATGATCTTTAAAGAAGACAATGTTTGACTTTTATATAAAGATGAGTTTACAAATTTTACAATTTTATGTATTTATTTAGTCACTGGAGATTTAACCAGGGACATTTTACCACTTAACCACATTCTTAGCGGGTTTTTTTCCATATTTTATTTAGAGAGGGTCTCTCTGAGTTGCGTAGGGCCTCGCTAAATTCCTGAGGCTGACTTTAAACTTGCAATCCTCCTATCTTAGCCTCCCTCAGCTGTAGGGGAGGGTTATGGTTAGGCATGCCCCATACACCTACCTGGCTACAAAGTTATTTGTTAAAATGATAGATGATATCATTATGAACATGCCTTTTTCTCTACACAGTGCTCTCTAGTCCTGCCTGGAAACTGAAGCAGTCTGAGGTATGGGTCAGAGTGTGGGCTCTGAGAAGTAGCTGCACAGGCACAAAAACTTTCCCTGACATTTTAAAGCCTGGGTTACTTAACCTTTTGTGCCTCAACTTGATACTGGTACCCACCTCTTACCAGTGTTGAGAGAATAAAATTAATGTATACATGTAAAACACTCAGTAATTAAATGCAATGAATTATATTAATAATTACTATTACTATGATTATGATTATGAGCTCACTAAGCCTTTAATAAAAGCAAAGCATAGGATGAGTTGATTCAAGGAAAAATTAGAATGGTAATGACTTTGGGTGCTATGAGTTACTGTCCTCTCAATTCCTTTGACAAGTAACACCCCAAATTAGAATGTGGGTTCTCAAAATCTACATCCAAAGCAGAGAGGTATGAAGTCTGAAAATGACTTAAAACTCTTCAGATAGTCAAGAGATTTTTTTCTAAGTCTATAATTTATAAACAATCAATGGAATTAACTCTTTTTTGTTGCAAGTATCTATTTTTGAAGTTAGGGCATCCCTAAGTGCAAATTCATTTTGAGTTTTGGGCACAAATTCCTTTTGAGCTTAGAGATAACCATGATGGCATTTACTCAGTCTTTCTCCAAAAGTTGGCACAAAGTTATTTCAATTTTTCAGACTAAAATTGGTGTCTGAGTTTACATTTAACAGTTGTTGAAAAATTAATCTCTCTCAATATAGAATCAATAATTGTGATTCTGGTCCTCTGAATATTTGTTTTTTCTTTTCTTTTTCATTTTACACTAAAATTCAGACTGCAATCACTGGAACACATATAACTGATCAAACAGAATAAAAAGCTATTTAAAGTAATATTCCATCACTGAGCTGCCTTTTGGGAAGTGTATAATTGGTTTGCTTCGCCAGACAATCAAATGCATGCAAATGTATTTAGTGCTTAGGACTTTCTTCCAGGTGGTCCCCAGACTTCACTTTGCCAATTTTTTAACACTGTCAGTAGCAACTTTATTCATTTTCTACATTCATCATATCATAATAGTGACAAGAAATTTAATGTTCAAAAAGAAGTCAAAGGTAATTTCTAAGGCCACTATTTAAATTACCATTTAAATAATTAGCCACAGGCCTCTAACTGTTTTGTGATGAGTATAGAAAATCTTTTGAATACTTCCATTTTCTTCCAGAACACTTTGAGGGGTCAAATATATTTTTCTCTAAAGTGTAAGTTAAAATATATTTTGCATTCTCTCTGATGTTAGTGTTTGATGTTGTATGCAATGAACTGAAACACTGCATTACAAAAAGAAATCTTTATACAGTTGACATCTTGTAGGCCCCTGAGGAATCTATTCAATTAGTGTCATGTCTTACCTCCCTGTACTATCAAAATTTACACAGAATTGCAGATGCTTAGAAATTGTATCTAATAAATCAGAAAAAAAACATAAAATTATTTCCTTAAAAGATTAAAAAAAAGCAGGGGTTCTACATAATGTAAGTAATGGCAATAGACTAAGATCCTGACATTTAGTTGATCCTCCACAAAGATGTACTATCTGGATCTACTTGTTTAAGATTACATGAATATAATTTAATCAGATATATCAAAACCTATCTTGACTTTGAACCATTCTGTTGGACTTTTCCTCCGTGAAATCTGGGAAAATCCCATTTCTTAGTGAAGAGAGGCCGTCAATTAGATATTATAGGTTGAAATCCTTCAGGGGGATCATATAGGAGGGGATCAATTTCCTGCGTGGATAAGAAATCATTAGGATTTGCAGTCACTCCAAAAGTCTCATCTATGGAAGATATAATAAGTGAAGATGGGAGAAATTGCTTATGTTGTGAAGTTTAAATAATAAGCAAAGTGCAGAGTCTTACCAAGAAAGAAAGAATAGAATTAAATAAGGCATAAAACAGGAAGAAGGGAACAAAGAGCTAAAGGGAATAGCCAATGAAAATTTATTTCTGAGCTGTCCAATCCAACCTTTCTTGGTTACTGATGGTGCAGTGTGTGGGTGAGAAGGGTTGGTTGAAAGAGACAATGTACTTTCCAGAATGGAAATTTTGCATAGCTATGCTCACATGCTTGACCCCGCCTCCTGCTTTTGTCAAGTGTAGAGTCAAAGTTACTGCTTGGTGTTGTTATTTCCCAGGTGACTACAGGAGTTCTAGACCCTTCCTTTATCTGTATTCAGACACCTTTAGATCCATTAATCTTTCCTTCCCATGCACACGTCCTTCCAGTTTGCCAGAATTTATTTTTAAGTATATAGACTTCTTCTGTTTTTTTGGGATGGAATATATTTTATTACTGGCCAACCATTTCACTTTTCTCATGCTTTGTCTCTAGGCTCTATTCAGGAATGCTCCTTCTAGAAGTTTGCAATTTCAGCCTCCATTGGTTGTTGTTTTCATGTATGGTCCATGATTGTCTCTTCGTTCATTTAATAACTCCCATATTTGAAGAATTTTTGGTTCTTTTTTTATATCCTATTATCCAACTAGCAAATAGATAATGGAGCAGCTGGCATGTCAGATATTCTTTCCATTCCATGATCTAATTGAATTTTCTCATAAACATACTAATGACAGACATCTTGTTAAAGACATTGATATTTATTGGTATGAGTTCTTATTTTGGTAATACTTTCAGCAATAATGTCTAATTGTCCAGAATTACCAATAACAAACACATAAAATATATGCATTTATGGGGCATGATTATCTGAATACAGAAAGATCATATTTCATATCAATTATGGTTATTCCACTGTACATCAGGTGACTCCATATATGTTCTAGAGCCAACATATTTAGTTTGGGTCAGGGAGCATCCTGACATGGTAAGGAAAGTCCTGGAGAATTAAATTGGTGGCCTTGGACCTCTACTGCATAGTTTGTCTGTTTTCTTGAAATTATTAATAAAGTTGATAAGTTCTCTGATTCCCATGAGACTGGATATGCAATCTAATCCTTTTTGCATTATGGCACACACCCAATATCCTTTGGCTATTATTTATCAATGTCCTCAGTTCTAAGGCTGAAAGGTTATTAACCTCTAAAGGAGTGAGATATTTTCATTATAAAATTCTGTCATAAGAAAACAAATCACTGTGGTTATTTGAAAGAACTTATAAGAGCACAGAAAGTCTTTGGTTCTTATTTAAAGCTAGTTAATTTTAATATATAACTCCTATTATCTCTCATCAGTATTCATCTAGAAATATTAGCAATTATGTTAAGATAGCTCCTAAAAACCTACTTTTTCCTAGTTCTATGAATACAAGAGTGTTGTAAGACAACATTATAGAATTAGTTTCTATGTAGAAGTAATGATATGATTATAGTATATACTTGTGTAAAACAATTTACAGCACACATTAAATATTTTTTTAACCTAAAGAAAAATGAGCTGGTTGATTAATAGCTACTAAACACTACAGCTGTGCTAATGTTTTACAAGTGTCAACTAAATATTATTAACCACACAATTTTATCAGGCAGTAATTATTACTTTAGGAAATGAGAAAACAGATTGGGAGAAATTCGTTGATACTGCTCAGATTATATTCAGCAAACGAGAGAAGCTAAATTTAAAATCCAGGCTGATAATTCACAGTCAATGATCTTTTTGATATTAAATACTACTTGATGTAAAAGTGATAATATGAATCAAGGAGGTAATTTAGAATTCTTGCTTTTGAATTTATACAATTATTGGAACACTTGGTAATGATTTTATGGTAACTAATGTTGATTTCTTATGTAACATTCAAAATAGTTGACTATTTCACCATTAATAATTTAAACACATAAATGTTTGCTACAGACTCAACATGTCAAATTAGTTTCAGCACATTATTTATCATTAAATTTGCTATTTTAATTTATTGATTATATGGTTATATGTACCTCAGATTTATTTGACAAAATGAATTTTCCTTATTAATACATAAATTGTAAGCATAAGGAGTTTGATAGTTTTATGTTTAGACACAAAAGAATTTAGATCAACACTAGGAGCCCATGCAACTTTTTTTCTTTCTAAAAAGATTGATATATTGAAAAATTTGAGAAACAGATTAAAATTCCTTGTGCTTTGGAATTATGGTGGCAGAGGCTAAGAGTTTGTAATTTGGCAGGGAATGAAATGCTCAGGCATTTTGATTCTTTTGTGGTTGTTTCAAATCAAGAATTTTTCCATGAACATATATATTTTTTTAAATTTTGCAGACATATATGTTGGTATGAATTTCTTAGAGCCTGATTTGCTCTGGACTTTCAATTAAAAAGTGAAAGTTTAGATATTGAAAACTAATCTATCACCTAATATTATTGATAGACCAGCTTTATCACTTTTATATTATACATAAAATATAAAAAACATGTTCAGGTAAGAAATGGAGGCACCAAATATTCACTTTCTCAGTATGCATAAAGATAGCATATTCCATACAGGAGGGAAACTACCTGTGTGGGGAAAGATGGAAGGGAATTGAAAAAGACAGAAAATGTGATTTAAAAATTGACTTGGAGATGGGAATGTTTGGAAATTCTTAATTCAATGCCTTTCAGTAGTTAGAGTCTGCATTAATCAATCAGCTTCTTGAATTCACTATTCCTTCCATGTCTGGTCCTGCTTCAGTTGAATGTTATTTTTTTTTATTATTCCTAATAGTATTAAATAACTTTCACCAATTCAAAGTTGTCATTATTTTAGTCTTAATTGCATTAATAACTGATTTAGTATTTTGAAATTCCTGCATTTTAACTCTATGTCATATCATGTTTCAGACAAGTAGGTACTCAGATTAAGACATTTTACAAATGGAGAAGAGGAGAGAGCTGAATTAATTTCAATTTACAATAGGAACAAATTTGAACCTTGGCAAAATTTGAACTTAGGGCACATCTTCTCCACCTCTGTATTGGATAGCCTCTTGATGACTTGGTAGGTGACTTTTACTAGTCCATGGTTTGGGTCCTTTCAAAAACCTCATTAGAAAACATATTCATGGATAGGGTAATTTAAGACATGAAATCCATAATGGTTGTTATTAAGGAGAATTGATTATCTGATGCCTGTGTGTGTTGTACCCAAGTCTAACTCAACATCTAATGATGGTCTGTGATGCCAGGGACTGAGCACAGTGAGCATGCAAACTAGTGACCTATTTATAACTCTATTCTGAGGGCTATACATGAATATTTTATCATCGATTACAGTATGCTTCAAGGTGATGAGATACCTCTAATGCATTCTAAATTAGCAAACTTATTTTACAATTGAAACTTTCCATAATTTTTTTTTCAAAATGTGTACTTTTAGATGAACAATATTACAGTAATGGCCGTGGTTTTAAGAGTAAAAGCAAAGACCTTTTAATTTGAAGTTGAGCAGAATAATTGACAACATGGACACACTGAGGCATCCTCACTCTCCATATGGTCATGAATCATTTGGTAGGACTAGCTTCTGACCAGGATTAGAGGAGTCAGCACTTTAAGTTGACTAAACCTACATCCTTATTATGATTAAAAGTAAGCTATGTATAAAATGTGGTTTGTGTAGGGAAAGTTGATCATATTTTCCATACATTAGTATTTGAGTGTGATTTATATTTTAACTAATTTTTAAAAGATAATTCCATACCTCTTAATATGTAAGGAGTGGTGCACAAACCATAAGTTAAATGTTTTCCTGTGGTTAATATTTCAAGCATTTTGTGGTTATTTATGACAGATACATAAATGTACATGACATACCTATTTGTTTTCATACTGGAGTCATCAAAATAAGCTTTTTTCCTGTTGGAGTTTTAATTCATGGTAGGTAGTCAGATGTATCTTTTTGAATAAATAGCAAGGGGTTGACTCACCCACACTCCTTCTGCTGACATTATGTTGGTATAGTAAGATGAGAGGAGTTTATAAAATCCAGCCTGTGTACCATGATCAGATTCATGAAAAAATAATGTAAGTGAAAATCCCAATGGCAGTTAAAATGTCCTCACATTTAATATATTTCCAAAAGCAAGTACATTTTAGTCCTCAATCAAAATGTGGTAGGGTAGCTATGTTTTCACCACACCAATAACTAATGAACACTTTCTTCCTAGAATAGTAAATTCAGTAATTTTGTCTCTAGCCAGTTATTGCTGTATCAGCTGCCTGACTGTTAAAATTATTTGGCTGATGCCAAAAAATTCTGTTAAGTAAGTTAATATGTGTACAGCATTACAACCAATGCCTGGCATACAGTAGGTAATATAAAATGTGATGTTATGTTTTTGTTTTTCTTCTCAAAGATTCATTCTTTTCACAGATTTTAAGATGATACAATGTAACTAACTTTCCACATTTAAAAATTCATGCATTAACATACACAATTTAAAATATATCCATCAAATAAATAATCATGATTATTTCAGTTTTCAATGGTGCTGCTTCTTACGAAAATGCTATTACAAATTTTATTTTTTATATTAGAATTAAAGCACTTGTGTCACCTCATATAAATTTCATGGGACATAATCATGTACTACAAGTGTGGCTACCTCTGTTATACTTGTGGAGGCATTGAATTTATAAACCTAAAAAGTACTGTGAAAATATTTAAAATTATGGATGTCTACTTTAAAAAGAAGACCTTAAATATTTTATATGTCACTTCCCATTTTCTAGCAATAATCTTTTTTCCCAACATATTATGGGATTAGACACATATATGTTGATGGTTATACCTTAATGTTGAAACTAGACACACCATAATAGATAACCAAGGATTTGTAGAGAACTGTATGAAAGCTTGGAATATTGATAAATTGAAGGAATCTTGTGTTGTGCTGGCCAACGTGAACTACGGCTCAAGCAACTAGGAAGAAATATAATTTACATTTTAAATGTCCACCAAATTATATGCATAATGAAAAAATCACTAATAAACTTAATGTTGGGATAAATTAAATCTACTTTGTACAGTTAATATTTTTCCCAAAGTCTGATTTCTCAGTTAAAAAATGTGACTGGATTTTTAAATCTATTTTGAGGGTCACATTTTTTAAGTGAAAAATCAGACTTTGGGGAAAATATTAACTGTACAAAGTAGATTTAGTCCTAATACATTTTGGCTATTTTCTTCTAAATTTTATTAAGTAATTAAGATCTATGAAAAGAGAAATCTAACAAAGCATTTAGGTCTTTATCCTTTTTTTAAAGTTACCTTTCATTCATAAGATCCTTTATTGAAGTCAAGTTCGGGTGTCCTTGGTTATTGCTTATAGGCTTCACTTTGAAATGAATGTAAGACTTGCTTGGCATTTTAGGTCACTTTGAGGCTAGCTTCATTAATAAACTTTAATTGTTTCTTTTGGGCTATATTATGATGGGTGTAAATATAATAAACAAAGTACAATATAAGATTTGTTAATGGACAGACTTCTACAGGTCCAGAAGTAGGTAGACTCTGCTGGGGTTGCCAGTGTTCTACCACTAAGCTATGTACCCCAGTGCCTAGATGGATTCTATGATATAAAGTCCATAAGTGAGGATAAAGACATGAGCATACCAAATCCAGTTAGCTTTTCATTTTAAGTCTATAAGGATCCACCACTTGAGATGGGTTTTGTCGACTTTAGGGAAACATTTCCATGACTCAAAACTGATTATAAACTGCCATTTAATATGTTGCCAATAAATTAAGAGACCTCCTCAAGGTCCCCAGGTAACAGGCAACCTAGAAAGCAATCAATAAGATGCAAACTAAACTGTAAACTCTGAAAATTGACATCTGCTTTGTAAGTGGATTAAATGAAGGAGCAAACAAGTCCTTGAATAAGAGGAGACTGAGAATAGCACTGATGTTAGCTCAGCTTTTGAAAGTTGGTCCTGAAATTTAGGGGAGTCTAGAGTGTGCAACTTTCTACCTGAGTGACACTGGTCATGTTTCTCAACATCTCTGAGTCTCATTTGCATCAAGTGTAAAACTGACATAAAATTCATTTCACCCTATTGGTATTAGAAATAAATGAAGAATACTTAGATGAGTCTCAAGCACACAGTTTTTGCTCAAATGGAAGTCATAAGTGTTACTGTAATTGTTCCTGTAAGAGTTGGGCATTAAATATTTTTTCACTGTAACTCTAGTAATGTTCAAACCTGGCAGTGAGCAAGGTCACAGTAACTTGAGATGAATTTTAGGCTTGGTGTGCTGGTGCAGGCCACGATATATAAAATTTGTCTACACTTGTAATCTCAGTGGCTTGGAAGGCTGAGGCAGCAGAATAGTGAGTTCAAGGCCAGCCTGAGCAAGTTAGTGAGGCCCTAAGCAACTAAGCAAGATCCTGTCTCTAAGTGTTTAAGAGTCTGGGGATGGGGCTCAGTGATTAAGCATCTCTGAGTTCAATCCCCAGTACCAAAACAAAAATGAATTTTACAGAATTTTTATCTGTAGAATTTGACTGTTCGTTATCTGCTTCCCTTAAAGTGTACAATTTAATCTCTTGCCAAACATAGCCTATTGGATCTCCCTTCATTCTCTTTGAATGTATTCATGCACTGAAAGGCATGATTGTTGAACTATTCTGCAATATTTCCCATTACCACCAGAGTAAAGGCAAC
The DNA here is from genome assembly GCF_048772815.1 of Callospermophilus lateralis. Classification (NCBI taxonomy): domain Eukaryota; kingdom Metazoa; phylum Chordata; class Mammalia; order Rodentia; family Sciuridae; genus Callospermophilus; species Callospermophilus lateralis. The sequence continues at coordinate 4,181,307 of NW_027515935.1, read as the reverse complement.
TCTGTTTAACACAGTGCCAAAACATCTATGTCATCTCCTGGTGGTTCTGCCCCTGGATCCATTTATTCTTCTCCTCTGTCTGGAACCTTCTCATCTCCTCCACCCTTTCTCTTGACCCCTAAGGAGCACCACATAGCTGTAAGCTTTGTGTACCATCATTATCTGTCAGGCCTCTATCCAAATTATATGCCCTGAAAATATTTAAAATATTTATCCTACACTACTTCAGATAGGAAAGAAATGAATCACTAAAAATTTCTTTTCCAGGATCTTATAATTAAGATATAAACCTAGAAAAATCACGTCTTTAGAGTTCAAGTTCCATTTCTTTCCCTTCGACTCCATTCCTAGCAGGCAACTCTAGTATTCTTTATGTCTGACATCGCAAATTTGCCTGCTGTCAACAGAATCTAAGCCCAATTTTTGGCTTTAATAGGTTTTATTTCAAACTTTTATTTCTATTTCCATATACCTGATTCTAATTTCTATTACTTAACTTCAGCTCTAATCTAGAAGCCACTTAATTCCCTTCCACAAATTAAATTTCCATTAATATACAGCAACCATTGCTTTTGGAACAATCTGTCTTTCAGATCTAATATTGTCTCTCTTCCACTAAAAAAAAAACTATTAAAACTAACTCGAGATATATCAAATTGCCTCCATCTGCAATTTTTTACTTATGTGCAATTAGATAGCCCCCATCATCATTCTATTCTCTCCTATATGATGGCACTCATTGGCAGGGCCTCTACCTTGATCCCTTTTGAATCAGTCTACCACAAACAATAATGAGCAGACAACCATTGAAGTCCTAGAAAGGTAGAACTTGCTGAGTATTACTGGTGCTTAACTTCATGACCACAAAACTCTATAACATAACCTAAGTAGCTATGGAGTCAAATTCTAAGGAGAAATTTTAACAAATCATCAAAAAATTTTTGAAGTATTTTAGCCCTTACAAAAAGATTTTTAACTGTCATAGCAAGCTTTAACCCTCCCTTTTCAAATATTCAATCTTGGAATTGTTATTAATAAAAGAGTCTGAACAGGGAAATTACTACCTCTAGGAAACAGTATAGTGTATATCAGATGCCATTTTCAAATAGCAGATTGAGTCAAAATAAATTATTAATTTAAGGGAACATACTCTGTGGCTTTACTATCTCTAGGAAGGCATATGGCCCAGACACCCTGCACTGCTCTCCTGTGCCTTTCCACACACCCTAAGTAGCAAAATTCTATATCAAAGCAATGAGCTGCTAGAAATATGGAAATATTAATATGACATGCTAATTAATCCAAGTAAGTAGTACCATTGGCCCTGAGAGTTAATGATCAAAGGAAAATCACAATTAGTCATGTCAGATTAGGAAATTTCATAAGCCTTGTGCTTCTTACCTAACTAAATTTTTAGAAAGACACTTTCTTTGGAAAAGAGGATGACTATTTACCATATTTCAGACAGAATTGAAGCAAATTCATTGCCATAAAACCAAGAAAGATGAAGGAAATGAGTGAGAGTAAAATCAGGAGACTTACAAAGATTACTTAGCTACTGCTTTGTAACACATATTAGCCAGTTTTATATTCCAAGTCTAAAAGAATCTAAGGCATCCAAGACCATTCTTCTTCATTTGGCCCCTCTTCCCAATATCCCCCACATTCAAGCCTTTGCTAATATTGGTGAACAAAGTAGAGTCAGCCAGGCGTATCAAATGTACCTTACAGAAGTCATCCAATTCACCATGATAAAATGATAAACATAGTTCAAAGATGAAGTTGTCACCAATTGTTTTCAAATTATACTCAAAAACATGAAGTAAGGAATTTAGTCAACCATATATTTAGCAAACATTTTATAAAATGAAATCTTCACCTTTTTCCTCTCTCTCTCTCTCTCTCACACACACACACACAGACACATGGAAGGCATAATTTTATTGTGTTAAATAATAATAAGGGAAATGTATTCCCAATATTAATAGCATAATATTTGGCATTGTTACATGGTGGGCATTAAAAAAATCACAAGTGAAATTTGCAGTGCTTACAGTTTTAATTATTTTTGGAAGTTCATGTAGATGCCCAAATTCCCATGTACAGTCATATAATATGAATTGAACATAATCTTCATGGCCCTAAATTAGAAGTCTTAACTGAAAAGAAAAACTGTTTCCATTTACAGAAAACAATTACCTTTAATTCCTTTCTAACTAGCTCAAATTCAGGCATTCCATTTTCTGAGTTCCTCAAATTTTTTATTGTAGCTGTGAATGGGGTGATGTCCAGGTATGACTATAGAACCCTTCCTACAGATTCTACGGATTGTAGCAAGCAAAGCTGAGGCTCTGCAGACTTTATGGTAAAGAATGAGAACTGTGGTGGTTTTTATAAAATAGCCTCTGAAAATCCTTCAAAGCTTTTTCTGTTGATCAGTGTGGGTTATGTCCACTCCCCACAGTGGACTTGTGAGGGCCCCCATAAAGTAACTCCCTGTGTCCTCTGATTCTAAGCAACTTCTGCATTTACTCTTGGAATAACTTGCCTTGGGTATACCTATCTGGACACAGCTATCACTATGGGAAGTCCCAAGCCACAGGGTGAGGACACATATAAGTGCTCCAATAGATAGTTACAATAGTTCCAGTCATGTGAGTGAGAAGACAATTCTAGATTATTCCAATCACTCAGGTCTATCTAACTGAGGCCCCATTTATAGGCAGAAATTAGTTTTTTTCTTTGCTGATCTATACTCTGAGAACAAGGAGTATAACAATATTTACCACTTGTTATAAAATTTAGCATGGCTATTATGCAGCAGTAGACATAAGAAGAAAAACTATTGAGATAATTCCACATACTAGATTAGCGTATTTAGAATTTTATATTATAGTTCACTTAATCTTTACCAGAATTTAAGTGCAGGTATTTTTAACCTGCTTACACATGAGAAACTGGAGTTCAGAGAAGTTAAGTAACTTTTCTGTCTAAAATACTGTACTTTTAAATTGGAGTGTTTAATTGAATACCAGGTTTGACTATGACTGAAAATTGCACTTTTAATTATTGATTTTTCCCAGTCATGTTTATAAAACCTGAAAAATGGATCCTATCCTCTGAAGTGGTTATTTTAATATTTTGCAAGCACAATATCCCAGATATTGACAAACATAATTCAAATAGATGACCCATCATTTCAGTGAAAAAAAAAAGAAAAGACTTAACTGTCCCTAGCTCTGGGATCTTATGCTAGTCTGATATATTACTTTTCTTAGTATATACTTGGAATGTGCTTGTTCAATAAACTAATTAACTAGTTTATATTAACTGAGGAGTACAATTCCTTGAGTAGTGTGCTAACTTATTAATGCCTTCAAAGAAAAATGTACAGTGCTGGGGATATGGGGTAAATTATATTGTTGTATTGTGTGCTTGTACTAACATGTAGACAGATCCCACCATCATGTATGACTATAATGCACCATAAAAAAATGAAATATTTATAGCAGCTCAATTCACAATAGCTAAACTGTGGAACCAACCTAGGTGCCCTTTAATAGATGAATGGATAAAGAAACTATGGTATATATACACAATGGAGTATTACTTGGCCTTAAAGAAAAATAAAATTATGGCATTCGCAGTGAGTGGATGGAGCTGGAGAATATCATGCTAAGTAAGCCAATTCCCAAAAACCAAAGGCTGAAAGTTTTCTCTAAGTGGATGTTGATCTGAAATGGCAGGGGCAGGGGATGAGGGAAGAATGGAAAAACTTTGGATTGGGCAGAAGGAAGGAGATGTTTTTTGGGGTGGGAAAGATTGTGGAATGAGACAGACATTATAATCCTATATTAATATATGATTGCACGAATGGTGTGACTCGGCATCATGTACAACTAGATAAATGAAAAGTTGTGCTCCATTTGTTTAAAATAAGTTGAAATGCATTATGGTGTCATGTACAACTAGCAGAACAAACACAAAAAAATCAGTGCTTTGTGATTAAGTTTAAGGTTAGAATATTTTACCTGCTTTAAAGATATTTCAATCATAATAGATTAAGATATTGTTTAGGAGAAGAGAGCCTCAAGAAGAAGGCATCACAAAAGGTATAATAATATTTACTTTGAATCAAATTTAAGTATCAACTTCTTTCTCCAAATAAACAGGAGTCCATGTTTCTTAAAAAAAAAAAAAAAAATTAAAGTGGCTAGGGATGTAGCTCAGTGGTAAAGTAAACCTATGTTTAATTCCAAGTACCACAAATGCACATACAAGTAATCTGTCGCTATCATATTTGCTTATTCTTGGTTTCTGTATATTGTAAAATGATAGTGGTAGATATTTATTCCTTTAATGACTTAAAACTGGTAAAATATAATCCTCTTCAATGATCTTAAACTAAAGAGCATAAAATGGAGATGCAGGGTTAATCGGGAATATTGACCCATTTTTATGAAATGCACTAGATATTACTGCACAGCAAGAATGAATTAAAAGGTTAGATACAGAAAACACTTGTAGTGTTTTGGAAGCTATCTCAAATAATGTTTCTTACTAATGTTACTATAGGATGGATGTCTTATCCAAAATGCTTAAAAACAGAAATGTTTGAAATTTTAGATTTTTTTTATATTTTTCATATATTTAGGGCTGAGACCTAAGTCCAAACACAAAATTCATTTGTTTCCTAAGCAATTTTTACATATAGCCTTAAGGTAGTTTCTACAATATTTTTAGCATACCTGTGTTTTGACTGTGAACTGACACCGAGATCACATACAGGATTTTCAATTTATGGCTTCCTGTGGTGGTCAAAAAATTTCAGATACTAGAGCATTTTGGAATTCAGATTTTCAGAATAGAGATATTCAACCTGTATGGTCATTAAAATATTGCCATCCTAGAAGTGGTATTAATGTATTTATTGAAGACTATTTTGAGGCTGTTTTAATACCAAGACTTGTATAAAGATAAAAGTTCCCATGCCAATTAAACCAGTTCAATACATCTTCCCATTGCTAAATTATTAGATTAATGATGCTTTTAAGTGAAAAGTAGCTTCAGGAAGTCTTAGGGGCTACTAAGGTTAAGCACTTAACTGATGAAAACATGACCATTCAACTCCGCTTCATCATGACCCAATATCATATTGAATTTATTTCATAATGGCTTAACTAGGCATTATAAGATTTCATAGGGGAAAATTTTTCTGTAAAGATATGGGCAAAACAATTATTTAAAAAATACTTGGTCTATAGAGGAAAGGTCTTGAGAGATGAAATTCTATTACAGGAATGTGCGGCTAACAGATGCTTTCCGAAGACCTTTTACTAATACAAATGTTACTTGCAAATATATCCTATCAAATTAACAAAGATTAATACATTAAGCAACTATAGCAATTAAAATCGTTATATTTTAAGTGTGTATAAAATTGTGGGTTTATGATGTGCCTGCATAGCAATACACTTTCACATATTTCTCAAATATTTAAGAACAGGCACTGGATGGATATACAATGATATGCAAAACAGAACAGTCTTTGCCATCATGCTGGTTGTGATCTAATTGTGGACCAGGTACTAACCAATAATTTATACTAAGCTGTGAACAAATCTTAAATGTGATGTACACACTGCTGTAAGAATGTTCCTTAATAGGAATACAGGAATATTATTAAGTGAAGTGAATGGATGTTTATCAAGAGACCTCTGTACTAAACTGAAGTACTGCCAGATTCCACAGGGTTCCGATCAACCCTACCAGTGCTTGGGGAATCATAATCTGTGTGCAAACAAGGTTGAAAACCTTTGTCTGCTAATCTACGTCCTCCCTTTCCTATACCTCAACTCTTTTCTGAGAATCAGGCTTAAGATGATTTTAAGAAAAATGAACTGTCTTTAAGTGAGATCTTACTCTTTCACTCTACCACTGCATCCTGACTTCCAAAGGTACAAACCCCAGAAATCACTCATGTGATGAGAAGACATTTAGGACATCAGCAGTCTGGGGCTGGTGGAGTTTCCTGTACTGGGTTCTGTTTTCCCAGTTAACTTAACATGACCGAAAAATGTCAAGGCTAAGTTTGAGTCAGTATTTCCTTTGTCATTTACAAAATTACAAATTCTGATTAAGACCATGATAAGAAGGTGACACTGATGGACATGTTTAAAACTGAGCTCTTATGTGGCAATATTTTAAATTATGACAGCAGTTCTGAACTGCAGATCTTGAAATTGTTGTTTGTATATACAATCTTTATTGCTCATGATGAATGAAAAATAGAATCAAGGGAATTAGGTAAAATTTACTCATTCTTTGAATATTTTCATTTGGTCACTGTAGATGGAAAAAAGAATAAAGATATTAGGGTTGATGACTACAGAAGCATATTACAAAAATATACAATGTGCTTGTGTTGTGAAAGATATATATGATGTTTATAGAGGTTATGCAGAGTGCATGAAGAAGAAAACCGATTACTAAGGTCAAAATTGAAAGGCCTTTGTAAGCTAATTGAGGAGAGGTTTTCAAATAAGACAATAATTTTTAAGGAAGACTAAATTCATTCATAAAGGTCAACTTTTTTGTTTTTCAATGTTGACAATATAATATACCTGTCCCATGCCCTATCTTTTAATCCCTGGGTAGCTTCCCTCTGCTAGTCTTCACACAACAATGGTACTTCAAAATTCATACTATAGATAATGAAACTAATTTTAATTTAGCATAAATATATTAAGGGTGATAAATCAACTAGAAGAAGGTCACACAATACTTCAGAAGTATATTTGGCTTCTCTTCATTAAAAGTGAAATATTCAGAGCCACTGTGATTTAACTAAAAATACTAACATTTTGAATTTTCACAATTTATTCTTGATTAATATTTAAGGGCATTACTTTTAATTTTCTTCTCAATTTCAACAAAGATAATTTTCCTTACTTTTTGCCAATGCCTTTTACTAAAATATAGAAGACAGATTACTAGTGATTTTTCTTTTTTGCTATGTAATTTTTAAAAACGACATTCAATTTTTTCAGTAATAAGCATGTTAATATTTTTATATAGGTATATAATTCATAATTTCCAGAACTTGCTTTAGTGATAAAAATGTAAATATGACTTGATGTTGTCTGCTAGGAAATTATTTTACTCAGAAGAGGTGGGCCAACCTAGGCTACAACAGCTGTACCTTGTAGCACCAGGGACCATGGCTCAGTGTTTCTGTCCTGACAGTGGCTTACAGAAGAACAGAAATGTTCCTCCCTCTGGAATTAGCTTATTCAAGAGGGCTCCAAGACACAGCTAAGCTTTGTGTTTAAACTTAGTCAAACTTGGCATTGATTTCCTCAGCACACAACCCGCCAGGACTAGAAGACTGTGATGTCAGTTGATTTGCACATATTAAACTAAAATTTCCTTTACACCCAGGTTGAAACTTGGAGCAGCCATTCACAAACTCATTCTCTTCTAATGCTTACCAAACATTTTCTAGAAGGTGGTCTTGCCCTTTTTTTCCATCTAGTCTTGGTCAGGTATCAGGACCTAGGTCAAAAATTGAGTTATAATGGTAACTCTCAATGGTATAAAAGGTTTTGACTCCAGGTATACTTCTCCTCCTAAGTAAATTTGTGGCACAAACAAAAATGAACTCTTGACAATACTGTGACTCTGTTCTCTGTGTTTTCTCTACAAGTACTTGCTTATGCAGGGAATTATTGAAGTTTTCTTTGTGTCTACTACAGGAGCATTTTTCATAATTGTGTATACTTAGAAGATAAAGATCTTAGAAACTGTAGAGTTTAATAGATACCATTATCAAGTGCCAATTATTCAGGAGTCCTTTCTATATTTGACTTTTCTATTTGATCTGTCAGAGGAATATTTTAAATCTCTGAATACTCTATTTCTCCTTGCACTACTTGAAAATTTTTGTTTAATATATTTTTAAAACTGCATTATTTGGAACATAAAAATTGCTATTTATAATTTATGCTTCAGTGTCATATTATTTTATTAACTGTAATCCTGTTTCAGTCTCTATTTTTTCTTTGTGTATTTCCTAAATTATATCTTTGCCTATCTCACTATTTGTGATATGTTCACTCATTGGATCTACAGGATAAAGTTGGTGTGTGTGTTTGTCTGTTTTTATAGCACACTTTTTTGAATTTTTTTTTAATTGTAGATGGAAACAATATCTTTATCTTGTTTATTTTTTTATTTTTTATGTGGTGCTGAGTATCGAACCCCATGCCTTGCACATGCTAGGCAAGCACTCTCTCACTGGGCCACACCCCCAGCCTATTTATAAAACACTTCAAAGGCCTGTTTTTTTCTTTTCTACTTTATTTTAATTAGAGATTTTTTTCAAATTTCTGGAATATGAGATTTTCCCCTAATTTTAATGGTTCTTCCTTGTTTTATTAGACTCCATTTAGACCTTGTGGTTTCACAGCTATGCCATCCATAGTTTTTGCTATTTTCCAGTAATTTTAAAGCATTTTAGGCTTTTAAAAATTTAGTGATAAATTTTACACTTTGGAGATATTTAAATATGTATTTTCCAAACTTAAGCATAAAAATAAATAAATATTTCATAAAGTGAAAAACGCTGACACTTATGTGTCTTCTTTACCCTTTTATTGAGGGTACATATAGATTGAAAACTGGACCACAGATTATTGACACTGTTTCTACATACTTCCTGATTCTTTCAAATGTGATCTTGTTTTCAAAACCTTTTTCTATTTACTAATACATCATTAACATCAATACTTCCATGATAACCCATTTGTTGAATTCCTTTCTTTGATCTGGTCACTGAACTTTTGGGGGAAAGGGTTAATGGGTAATATACTTCTTGATTTTTATTCATATTAAGAAATATTTTTATGATCTAAATACATAAATGACAACTATAGTAGGAATAGAATTTTTATTATGTATTTTTCATTCTCATATTAAAACATTGTAGACATATTTTAATGTATTTTGGCAGTAAGGATTCTAAGAAACTGGAGAAACAACAACAATTACAAATTCTAATAAATTTATTAATTGTGAAAGTGTAGAACACAATATTATAAATATCTAGAAGTATAAGGTCACTACCAAAGGTACTTTTATCTAACTTTGGCTTTCATGTCTCTTCAAGTCAGTTTGGTCACTCTCATTGGAGTTTGCGAATTTATTTTCTTTCTTGTTTTTGAGTAAACTTGCTTCCTTGATTTGGTGACTATTTTAGTGCTACTTGGGGAAATATGCTCACTAAGAGAATTCACTATCATTCTGTAGTACTGGGAGATTTTGATATTTGATGGTTGCCTATAAATGCAACAAAATAATTAAAAAGAGAGACAACTATTTAAGTTTATCACAAATAAAAAAGAGGCCCGTCTGTACTTTAAAAATTAGAAGTTTGATGGACCAAAATATATGTATTCTGAGCACTTTGATTTTTTTCTTTTAAGTTGGCAAACAGATCTGGACATTCATCTGTCTAATACATTTATTATTTAAGTCTCCAGGAATGTAACAAGGTTTCCTATTCTCATCCAGAATTTTATTAACCACTCTTGTGTTCTCAAATGTTGTATTTATGAATTAATATGGCTTATAGTAACAAACATCTATTCCATTTTATTTATGGCTCAAACATGAGTAAAATCTTATGTAATTATATTGTATTCAGACTTAAATGTTTTCTATGTGCTTTTTAAGTTCAGGGCTTCTGTTTCCAGCTAGTGGGAACACTGTTGCAGAGCCATTAGCTGTCAGCCATTTTGAGAATTTTCTTTGTTACGGGAAGCCCCCTCACTCTGGGACCATGTCCTTTATAGCGTAGCCTTTACCCAGTGACTGAGTAATCTGTGAGAGATAAAGGTTCCTCTCCTTGTCCAGACTCAGACCCCTCTGCAGGTGCTGATGGAGGTACTTGTTGAGTCTGAATCATTGTTAGTCGTCTTCATATTCATATTGCTTTGTTTTTCCCTTCCATTAGTTTTTAATCTCAAATTAGTTACTTAGAAAACTTACAGAATATTAATTTCCATTCCATATTCTGGGACAAACCAACCCAACCTGGGACAAGAAATTAAGAAGAACAAACAATTCTTTGATGCTAGTATATATGGAGATATTTTTCTTCTGTACCTTGAATCTCTCTTCAGCATGAGTGTAAGAGGCCATTGCCTGTGATTCCTCAAGATTCATTTGGTTTTACTGTTTAAACAGCTCATTGTCCAGTAAGTAATCATTTGTTGTGCCAGATTCTTAAACTAGGGCTGTCAACTGGATGACAAAGGAGGAAATTCTTAATAAAAATAAGTAATGACAAGAATGGATGAGATATGGGTATATTAAATAGTGTGAAGGAATTCTGAGAGATAAGAATGGTCCAAAATAGTGAGAGAAAGTAGGATCAAGAAAGGCCACTTTGAGGAAATGACACATAAGCTAGGATTTGGAAGATGAAAAGATGACAGAATTTCAGGCAATGGGAAGAGTGTAGACAGAGGCCCTCTGACAGGAGAATATTTGGGGTGTGGAAGTAACTGAAGGTCAATGTGGCTGGAGCATGATAAACAAGGCAGGGTTGCCCTGTGTGAAGCTATACATGTGGTTAGGATCAGGGATCTGATGTGGGGTGTTGTGGTCTTCTCTCAAAAACATTGTTAAGCTACTTAGAAGATTAGCCAGAGTGACTGGATGTGATGTCTCCTCTTTCCTCTTTTAGGTTACTCCTTTGCTTTCTAGAGGTTAGATGGAAGAGCTGGGGCGAGAGTGGGGTGGTGCATGCACAGATCCATTGGAGAACTATTGGACTTTTAACCTTAGGAAGTGACTGTGGTTTGGAGAAAAGTGGTCATTATAGATGAAGTCTAATGGACACATTAGAAACAATTTCCAAGTTTGAAATGCAAGAAATACAGATTGGTTCAGGTAGGAAGATGATAAAGAATGGATGATTTCTAGTTTATTTAAAGCTGCAGCTGAGAAAGGACAGTATCTAGGGGCATTTATGAGAACACTTCAGGAGAGCAGAGGGATTTCTGTAACTATTAGGGAGGAAGTTTAAGGAGGCTGTTATGTGAAGGTACTTAATGGAGGGAAAAAGGACAAAGGCAATTTTGTGAGTAGTTTTTCAGAGTTCAGTAGTACCAGATTCATCCTTCTCACTTGTGACATGAGCAAATACACTCAGAAACCATAAACTTATCAAAATTATTTATCTAGCCCAAGGAATATTTTGGTGAGACTCTGTCTATATTTCCCAATTTATTTAAATAGTTATAATTATTTTAGAGGTTTTAACTGATTTTGACCTTATAAGTAATCATTCATTTTAATTTAAAATTTCTAATTATTATAATTTCATGTAAAACTCAATCCAAACATCATATTGAAATTGAGCTACTGCAGGTCACTGTGGCTGGAGCATGATAAACAGGGCAGAGTTATTTATGAATTCTCAAGACAATCCTAAATGAAAGTTTTTGAAAGATAAATATATAGAAAAATCTTTACTCAAAAATAAGACAGTTCCATTTAATTGAAACTTTTAGCTTACAATATTTTAAAATACATACATTATGGGAAGTAAAACACATTAGAATTAAATGTACAACCAGAGTTCCAATGATTCTATCTTTATCATGGAAGTATTTTTTAAAGCAATGAAATTGGAAAAGTTAGAGTATTTAGTAAAAAAAAATGATCTTTGCCTACAAGAAAATAAAATGGTCAAAAATAGTGAGAAGGTCTTCTTGTGGAGGATTGCTTTAGCTACTTTGACAGGTGTAGGTAAAAAGTAAGTTAAATACTCATGAACAAGATGAGCAAGTGTGTGCTCAGAAATATCTTACCACTAAAAACAAAATTGCATTACCACCTTTGCTTTTCCTTTTTATTCATATTTATGTAACTGTCATCTATAGAAAGATTATGGGAATTTTAAAAATAGGCAATAGTTAAGGAACACCACAATAACACTTTGCTGAATACATAATAAAACATTTCCATCCTCTCTAAAAGCTTTATAAAAATATGTGCCATGACTGTACAGCTAGGAGAAAGCACTTCTATGTTCAAGCTCTATTTCTTGAGGTTAATGATATTTTGCTGCTTTCTGGTCTGATTATTTTTGACTACTTATGATCTTCATGTATATTTACATTTTATGTATTGAATTGCTTTTTATTTTCAAATATTTTGTATTCAAAATTACAAAGTACTACTATACAACATAATAACTTATCTATGTTATGTGGAAGTTTAAATATGAATTTATCTGGTATTGGCTGTTTAGTTTTTGAAGTCCCTAATCATTGATATTTTAAATAATGTATCTAAATGTATCCCAAAATATTTTTGCAAAGTCTGCTGATTGATTCCTATAAAGCTTCTGAGGAGTATAGTAATCTTGAATAGTATGGGGATTTATATAAAGCATTAGGCCCCTGAGTTGGAGATTGTATCCCCATGATGAAGTAGAAATATAGTAATAGAGAAAGAAAAAAATCTATAGATAGAGCAAGCAAACAAGCAAAAATTTTGCAGACTAGCTAGTCATGTGACTTCAGGAAAGTTCTGTGATATTTCCAGACCTCATTTATTTCATCTGTATTAAAGACGCTTGATGAACCCCATTTTCCAGGCATTCTACTTTGAAGATTACAAAATCTATGCTCAGGTGGTAAATTGCAGTGTTTACACAAACATGACATATTCTGCTCTGAATACTATTCTGCATTTTTCTCAATCTCCTTTGAGGGATATTAGTAGTTTCTTAAAAAGCCAGTTGATGAATAAGGACGATGACATTTGACAGGAGTCAAAGATGAAGGAGAAACAACACAAAGTATGCTCTGGGAAAAAAATAACATGACGAGGCTAGGGAATACTTACCCTCAACAAAAAGACCAAGGTCAAAACTTCCTTTTCAGAATCCATTCTGACTTTTAAAATGTCAATTTTCATCTCTGACTTCAAAGTAGTCTCGCTTATTTCTGTGTTTAAAATACATACTTTCCATATGCAACCTTCCCACAGGGAAATCTCTACTTGGGAAGTGCAGTCTAAGCCCTAATTAAGAACAACTAGAAGACTTACAAGGACTGTAAATCTTTGCATATCTCTGATTTTAATGAGGTGATTTATTGTTTTGTAACACACAGTGAATTGTAGACACCTCTTTGTCATCATATTACAGAATGGATCTAAAGATTAAATACAAAACTGCACTTCCATGTTTCTTACACATGTCATTTATGACATATTTATGTCCTGTTTTTTTTTAATGTAGCAATTCTTATTCTTAGTTTTTAGGCCGTTTATGGAATTTTTTTGTCATTTTAATATTCCATTTGAAAAATTCAAGAAAAAAAATCCAAGTAGAAACTACCTTGCTTCCAATACTAAATTCTTTACAATAAAAATTTATCAAACAGACAACAGTCTTTTTTAGTTTTTGTATTTTTTTGTATCTAATCATAATTTCTCATGGATGATGTCGCAGTCCGACTGCAGCAGAATAACTGGGGGGTGACGAATAACATGTGTACGTTGATGCAGCAGGAGTGGAAGCTGTTTATTGTAGGATCTGAGTGATATTTATACATTTTACACAGCTTATCTAATTAGCATAAAATAGATACTGCAGTCAACCAATAAGGAATCTCCACACTTAATGACTCGCTTTTGTTACTTCACAAACCACTCCCTCTGGCATTTGGCCAGGCGCCATCCAGGCCATCCAGACTTCTTTACAGACCTTAACAGGATGATATTTGATTTTGCCCTTATTATTCCATACTATACTGTGTTCTGAAAATTATTATAGAAGCTTAAAAAATAGGTCATGTACAGTTAATGATACACAAAGGAAACCACTCTCAGGAAGTGGAAGCAAATGTACTAACTATGAATTAGAGCTGGAGCTTAACAGTGAGGCAACCAGGGTTTCCAAATCTTGCTCATGATTTATTAGCCCTGTGACCTTGGGTAAGTTTTTTTTTTTTTTAAAGATTTCTGAGATTGAGTTCCGTAGGTAGTAATTGAAACATCATAGAATTATAACAAGTATTAGTAAGAAAAAAGAAATCTGGGAAAAAAGAATTTTTAACATTAAGCTATTATTTCAACCAGCTCTACCCCATTATTACAGTAAGTTTTGAGCCTAACTTGTATCTCACCTTTGGATGCCACATTCTTTTCCTTTTAAAAAATTCTCAGTTTTCTCCTAGAATAATGGCAAAAAAACAATGGACGTAATATATTAGAACTATTTTGTAGGTTTTAGTTAACCAAAATCAATTTAATATTCACTATTTAAAGTGATCTGATTTATTTTTCTTAGGAGAAAACTGAGAACAGATGTGAAATAATCTCAATTTTCTAAAATGTTAGCCCTTGCTGGGTGTATTTTGAATAGACACACCCTTTGAATGTCAAATGATTCCTTTGCAGACTTGTTGTTTTCGAATTCCCTGTCTGATTTGCCCTCTTGTTTTCATTTGTGCCATTATGGTTACCTCAGTTCCATTTCTCTAAGTAAATTCTATAAGAATTTATAAGATTCTATCTTTTCTTGCGCATAATTGATCCACAAATGTATTTGGCATATAAAATAAATTGATAAAATATATAAGTGTGTGCCAAATTTTAGTAAATGATACAGTGGCTCAAAGATTTATCCATTCCTCAGCTAAATATATTTGCTCTTAATAGCAATGCCCTATCCCATTCAAAGGCAGGGCTACAGGGGTGAAAATTTTAGCCTATAGGTGAAAGAATGTATAAAGCTGTGTTATTTCCTGGCTACAGTTCACTGTTAAGGCACCAAAGCTTGCTTGCCTCTCCTACATGTTGGATCAACACAATGATTTATATATCTCTGAGGAGTAAATGAATACTCACATTATTAAAATAGATGGAAAAATTCAAGAAGATTCAATAGAGATCCTAACCAAAGTTGTCTGTTTTCTTTATTTTGTGTTATGCTTTAAGCCTGTAGATAAGCTTATGAATTATGAATAGATTTTCAAATCTGTTTAGAAAGATACTTTTATGATCTTCTTGTTTTTTCTAGAATGTTTGTCTCCCACTGCTTATTAGTACTCCCTTTCCAAGCATCACTTGGAAACAATATTATGTTGTTCCAAATATCACACAAAAATAATATTAAAATCTAAAAATTAAAGCCCTTTTAGGAGATGACTTTTGTAAAAAAGAAAAAATGATTAGGTATGAGATGCCTCAGCTACTGTAGGGCCTACTTCTCAGCCTTTTGTCTAATATTTCAGAGGGTGCTAGATATGCTGGTCCCTTGGATATTCTTCCAGGCATCTTTGTCCCTTGTTCCTTCTAACTTCCATTTTCTGATAAGAGCAAACACTTGAAAACTCAAATCCAATCACATGTGGATGCATATGTCATTAAACGATGATTATTAGTAAAAGATGAATTAAAGGCAAACAGTCTTAAGAGAAATGAGTGTGATGGCATAGTGTAAGCACACATCACTGTGTGGTCATTCAGTACCAAATATTTTCACTAGAAAATCCATTAGATGAACCTAAAAATTCAAATCACTTTAGAGAAAAAATAGAATGAAATGTTTGAAATGTTATACTTTATGCAAGATTAATAATATGTATGGTGTTGAAAGGTTTGTGGTCATGCCTTCAAGGAAGTTAAAAGGTCAGAAACCATAAAAGTGCATGTGTGCTGTCATTGGCATACTTACTAATTTTTCTCATTATTCCCATAATAAGATGTACTATTTCAACAGAGAACCTCTCGAGAGTTGCTTTTTATATTTTCAGGCAGGCAGTCTTTTGCTTTCATGTTGTGGCCTTGGCTAAGGAGTTCAAATCAACTTTTCATTTATTCAACAAGAATGTAAAGTTATTATAAGAAATAGTTTATTTAATACTCTCCATAACTACACTCTAAACTCTGGATACTCTAAATGTATTCAAGGACTATGAAGTTTGAGCAACTTGGTACATCCCACATTTTGCACAGGGATTAGAAAAAGAATTATACTAGGACATTTTTTTTCAGTGAAAGAAGAAATATATAAATGAAGTTCAACACAATGCTTTGCTCCCAAGTCTGATCCTTGGCTTTAGGTTAATAATGCATGAAATCATAAAATACTTGGGAAACTTCTCTCCTTTAGAGACTTATTTTTTTAATTGACAAAATGAAATATATGTACATAAAAGTTAAAAGAAACACAATTATGTTTTTGCAAATGGGTGAAAAATTTAGTAGAGCAGTTATGATCATTTATTCAACATTTTATAAACATCCTATTTTTTCATTGCTGATTGGTGGAACTGTAAGCGACCAGAACTATATACCAATTGAACATAAGCATTGAAAAGAAAGAATAAAAAGAGTATTAACATTTAAAGGGGAAAAATACTTCAATTACCTAGACAAATAGGGGAAAGATTTACAGGTAACTCTACAGTGAGTATTGAAGGGTATGTTATAAATATGCCAGGATCAATATAAAGGGAAGATAGGAAAATACATTGTAATTATATATTATTTTATGTATTCAACAGAAACATTATGTATAAAATAAAATGTAGTTATTTATACCTTTATCATAGTCATTTAAAATTGCTTATAAGCAAAATGTACTATTAATTATTTGATTGATATAAATGCTTTAAAATATCTACCTTCTGTGAATAAATTATCTGTTTTTCCAACTCTGAATTGCCTTAAAAATATGGAGAAAGTGCCTACCTTGAATAATTTCTGGAGTGGAGCATATAAATGAATAATCTGAATAGTTTTGCTCATGACAAATCTGGTTGTACTTGTTAAATTCTTCCAACACTACAAAGAAAAATACAGAACTCATGGTGTTTTTTTCCATGAAGGAAGTTCTTTCTTTGAATAAGACAAATATATCATTGACATATAAGTAAAGTAAGTAAATTAATATGCTGCATTTATTAACTGTCTATTATCTCTATAGGCCTAAATAAATTTGACTTTTAATGTTGTTTAATATGCTGGAAGCTTGAATGTGTAATACATTTTTCAAGAGAGGTTAGTTGAAATAAATTACCATTGATTTTTAAAAATGTAATATGAATTAGTTATTGCATATTCTTAATAAGAAATGAGTGTGTATTTAGCTTGCTAAAGCTTCCTTTGTTGCAAAAAGATTACGCCTATTGCAGGCTTTTTGGAAGAGCTTATGTTTGGCCTTTTAACTTAACATGTGTCTGCAAACTGTTTATGAACACTTTTAATATTATTTTTTCTAATTCTGTTGGCTATTCTTTTTATAAGTGATCATGATGGTTGGCATGTATTTGAATTGCTTATTTAGTATGCTTCACTAGTCACAAATCCCCCTTGATTCTGGGTATTCATTAGTTTCTTGATATGCATTTGTTTGGATTTCTCTATTGGTTCAAGTACCCAGTGTCATCTAAGATGCATCAAGATATAACACACAGGTTGTGGATTGTGAGAACTACAGATTTCAGTTATTTAGTATCTGAAACTTAGAGTCTCTTTTCTTAAAATTACTAACATCACTTCACAAAGTTGTGGTCAATTTTAACTAGGAAAAAAGGCTCTTATTAAAGAGTTTGCATGCAAGTATCAGTTATCTTCCTTTAGGAATCTGTATTGTCATAATTGGGAGATTACTGATTTAGGTTAGATTCTGAAGTACACCCAGAATGTACAACCATAGAGAAAGGTATTCCATCTGTGAACTTTACAGCCTAAAATTGAACCATGTTAGTATCTGTACAGAAAATAGTGTAATTACAGATATGTCAAACTCCTCATTTACTTTCTGACACTTGAAAATGAGCAGAGATATTTAGGGAGAATTCTGAGGTTATTGATTTTTTAAGTAGTTGCCCAATCATCTATGTGTTTGAGGAAGTGTTAGATTCTAGAATTGCATAGCTGACTGCCTCCTTTAGCCCATTTCTCTAGTGACCCAAACAGGCATATCTGCAGCTCTGCTCATAAAAGTCCATTAAGGGGACAGGGCTTGTGCACACTCCCTGCCAGGGAGAAGCCAGGAGCTCCCTCATTAGCACCATGGACAGCTCCTAGGAGCTTGGAGGAGGGAGGGGACAGCTCCCTGCACCACCACCAGGAGGAGGGAGCACAGTAGCGGGCAAGTGGGGGAGGAAGCAGAGAGAAAAGAAAGCAAGACTCCTGGCTGAGTGGAAGAAATCTGGGAGTATTCGGAGCAGCAGTTCTGGGGGAGCTGTGCGGCAGCACTGTCCCCTTTATTCAGGCAGACGCTGCTGAGTTTCAGAGCTGCTTCCTGGTCGCTCTGGGTGGAGAATGCTGTCTAGATCAGACTCCAGGTGAGTTAAGCAGAGAGGCATACCGAGGGGTTTGGAACAAGGGGCGCAGATTTGGGAGGTTACTCAGCTTCCCAAGTGTTGCCAGGTGTGAGAGATTTCCCAAAGTCACCAGTAGACTTGGTCTTGGCAGTGGCTGCATACACTAGGGGTGGGCGGATGCACTGTGGGCGATGGAGATCCTCAGCCCTGGTGGGGAATTTGGATGGAATTCAGCTGAAGTGAATGGGGTTTTAAAAAAATGTCCCAAAAGGCAGACATTATATGTATGTTGATATAGAAGCTATAAATGCAGAAATTAGTTTTTCTGTTCACCAATTTTGCCCCCCCCACTTGTCTCATGCCCAATTTTCCAAGCCAAGTCAAAGGACTGGAAAGGTGTGGAAGTAGGGAATATGGGTACAATGGAACAAGAAAATTTGTCCTCTAACTCCTAGATGGTTCTTCTTTCACCTTCTAAGTAACTCTTTTGCTCTGTACCTGCCATAAGCTCATTAAAGGGAACTTCAGACTCTCTAGACAGGCTTTAAAATGTGCTTGCAATTTAGCTTAAAAGCCATATTGATTCACTTCATTCCTCTTTTGTTTCCAAATTGGTACCTTTCTGTATTTAACAACACAACTTTTAAGTGACTGACTCTTAGGGAATGTATTACTCATTTTGAAAATTTTATGTCACTGAAGAAAATGATAAATTCACATTAAGAGGAAGGCAACATTATTTTCCTGGAAGGACTTGAGGGAAAATGATTGGTGGATAAATTCTGGGAATGAAATTATGGACTCCCCCACCCCCAAATGTCCTTAATTTATTTTCTTACACTTGTTTCAATTTTATTTTTAATGTGTGTGTTGGGTGTGTCTGTGTGAGAGAGACAAAATTTTTTAGGTATGAGTTTTAGAAATTGTTTTGTCATTAGCACTAACTTATCACAGTGGTCGGTCGTGAGAGTTTTCTAAATATTTTGCTTTTATGTGGCTGAAGTCTCTGTGTTTTTTAATTCAATATTTACTGGATGGACCTGGTTGAAGACTCCACCGGAGAATTGGTGAGCACACAATTAGTCAGATGGGCAAACATGCATTTTATTAGATTTGAAGTATACTGGTTATTTATCAAATAAATATCAAAATGCAATTGGGGAGTAAATTAAAACCTTTTACATATTTGCTAAATTCTCTATCACAATCTGGTATCATTTTAAGAATGCTTATGGGTTTTTCAAATTGACATGTATGCATCTACAGTTTTAGCAATAGAAATGTAATATTTTGCTTTGCTCTTCTTCCATTAATGCCAGTTTGGATTTAAATACTACTTGAATATTTAATGTAAGCCAAGATTTTTCACACATTTTCCTTTTCTAATTTATTACAAAAGTTTTGAGAAACCAGAAGTATTAGATCAATTTTGCGGATTAAGACTGTTATTGAGGGATTACTTTTTCTATTTCTAAAATCTTTATAAATCCATAATTTAGACCAATCCTATTTATATATCTTCAAGTTTAGTTCTCTTTCCAAACAAGTGAACAGCTACTTTTAATTGAGAATATTAAATGATACATGAATATCTCATATGAAATATATATATTCCTTTTTTGGAGAGGTACTGGGGACTGAACCTAGGGGTGCTTAACCACTGAACGACATCCCCAGACCTCTTATTTTTCATTTTGAGAGAGGGTCTTGCTAAGTTGTTGAAGTCAGCTTTGAACCTGTGATCCTCCTGCCTCAGCCCCCTGAGTCTCTAGGATTTCAGGTGTGTGCCACCATGCTCTGCCTCCTTGTCATGTTTCTAGTTTTACCTTACTTTAATTTTGCAGAAGTAGTTCTCATATTCATGTGCTCCTCACCTTCAAGTAACTCCTAAACTAAAACTGAACATATGCTCTTAATAGAAATAGATTAAACGATATTTACAAATAATTTTAATGGGGATAATTTATGTCTTATTATCAAGAAGGTAGCCAATTTTTAGGTTACTTAGTGTGAAGTCAATACACATATACCTTGCTTTCAGAGTAAACTGCCAGACTTCATAATGAATATTCTTTAAGATTCCTTGGGAACATTAGAAGGTAATGAATATCTAATATAGGATTCATAAGAAAAGGTGAATTAAACTGAATGTTTTTATTTTTACTATGTGACAACATTGACAGACATATATTTGTGATTATGTTTGTGTTTGATGTGCATAGAGTCCAAGTAAGCCCATTGTAACTCCTGAGGGGAGAAAAAATATACCTCTACACCACTGATTCAGCTTTTTTTTTTTTTAAATTTGTTTTCATCAAGTGGCAATAATCTCTCAAGAACCTCTTTCAGCTGGGTGTGGTGGTGTATACCTCTAATCCCAGGGGCTCAGGACACTGAAGCAGGAAGATAGCAAGTTCAAGGCCAGCCGCAACAATTTAGCAAGGGCCTAAGCAACACTCAGTGAGAATAAAAAAGAACTGGGGTTTGAGGATGTTGCTCAGTGGTTAAGCACCTGTGAGTTCAATCCCTGACACACACACACACACACACACGCACACACACACACACACACACACACACACACAAACAATAATAATAATAACAAAAATGACAAAATAATCCATTTCAATTTCCAAGAGAGTTGGTGAGTTTTGGGGAAGAGTGCATTTGTGTGTGTGTGTGTGTGTGTGTGTGTGTGTGTGTGTGTGTGTGTGTTACATGCTCAACAGAAAATTTAGAAGTACAAGAAGAATTTCAACAAGAGATAGGAAACTTCTAATACTTTGAAATTATTTTTCACATTATATATATACAATTTGTAGTTGTATTTGAGTACTAAGTATGTGGCCTCTAATTTTGCTTTCGATTTGAGGATTCTCTGTATATTCATAGCTCAAGTATTCTCAAATGAGTCAGGATAATTAGTTCTGTGGTTCTTGTCCATATGAGCTTTCAGGTCCTGATATGAAAAAGGTAACTTAAAATAATTTTCTGGAATTTTAAAATTTTCTCCTGGATCCTATAAAATATCTCAACAAGGTGTTTGATATCATCATTTTAACATTTCTGAGAGAAGTGATCCTCTTGAGTGCTGAACAAAGCCTTATTTCTGTTCCTTTGTAATTTATTTCAGATAGTAGTGAGCAAAGCTAGAGGGGAAAGGAAAGAAGAGGATTAGGAGATAGAACATTTTATCTTTCAGGAAGGGGAAATGGACTGTTGTTCATCTTTATCTAAAAATATCTATCTCTAAACATACCTAAGCAAGAAAGTTTTGCATATGCGTTGAAGTAAAGTATGTGGTCAAATTCTAGTGTCTTTTATTGCTTCATAGACAGTCAAAAATAAAATGAGCAACTGTGGATCAGTTATATCAGGGAATTATGGGTGACACTGTAGAATATGGACCAGAGTTATCCCAAATAAGGGGCACAAGAATGAGCAGTTTCTTTTTTCTTTTACAAATTCCCATTTTTGGCTCAGAGCTGTTTCAGAAACCAGGGACATTGCTAGGATTTCTGGACAATCTTGTACAGAGTTTGTGTCAGTTCTGTTGGCCCAAGAAAAATTTAGGAAAGAATCAAGGCTTGCTTTTGACATTGTCTGGCCCAATTGCATGAAAATAGTGAGTGTGGACTGAGAAATATTGAGTGGCTCAGTGGTAAGGATGTATCATGGACTTCTGTTGAGAAAAATGAATTCTTTCTTTCACATATTGATGACTATTGGGCCATAAATGTTTAGATTAAAAAATTACAGAAAGTGTAAAATTAGATTTTGGACTTTCTTAAAAGTGCCCCATTTACTTCATTGCTCATGTTAACATGAGTGGGGTGGGGAGGACATGAAATGCTAGGGAAATGATTAAACATCTTCAATTCTAGTGTATATCCCTTTGTTCAGATGATTATTCCTTCTGGCACTTGGCATAAGGGAGCATTAGAAAAGATTTAATGTAGAAAAATATGAAGATAAGTTGCAGACAATGTTGGCAACTACAATTTGCATTGCAGTTGTTTCAATGCAAGAAATTTTTTATAACTACATTTTAGTCACTATTTATGAATAATGTAGGGGAATTATGAGAAAACTATGATGCTGACATTAAGTTTTTAAAAAAATTTGTGAGTGGTATTGGTGATTAAAACCATGGCCTCACACAGGCTAAGCAGGCACTTCACCACTGAGATAAATCTCCAAAGAATGGTTTTGATTTATGAAATGGCTACATTACATAGAGATGAGAAAGCAGAAGATACCAAATAAAAGTTTTGCTATATGTAATTAATGGATTATTTTGATTTATTTAAGCAAATATTCAAATGAATTTGTACATTTCAAATGTTAATAATTTAAATAATATTTAAACCTTATAGAAATCATAAAATTGTGATTTTGTATGAATTTTATAAGTTCTATCATAGGTATAGAAATGAACAATTGAATTAGTTTTTATTTTATTTTTTTTTTTTGAGAGAGAGAGAGAGAGAGAGAGAGAGAGAGAGAGAGAGAGAGAATTTTTAATATTTTTTTTTTAGTTTTTGGCAGACACAACATCTTTGTTTGTATGTGGTGCTGAGGATCGAACCCGGGCCGCACGCATGCCAGGTGAGCGCGCTACCACTTGAGCCACATCCCCAGCCCTGAATTAGTTTTTATTGAGTGAAAAAATTTCTTCATTCTAAACAAAGATAGCAGTTTAATGTGAGGAATAATGCCTTTCTGGAGCTCCAATATTTGCAACCAAAAGGGATACATATGTTGAACTTTATTTTTCTTTAACTGCAATAAAAATAAGCTATGAAATTGCAAAAGAGAAGTTCAGTAATTCTCAAACTGAATAAGAACATACATAAATTATAGTATACTTATTGGGTATCAGATGCTCACTTAGGTTTTAAAGTATCTCAGGTAGTCCTGGAAATAATTTGTTTGCATCTTGGGTTGATTAAGTATCTCAAAGACCTGAGTTTCCATGATCTTTTGCTGGCTATGTGAACTTGAGAAAAATGATAGTGTTTTCTCATCTCAACTTGTTTCCTCTATAAAATGGTAAGAATAATTTTATCTAAGTTACAGGTTCTTTATTCATAATTTGCTTCTTAGAATATTGTCAGACACAATAAGGGTTACATTGCTATTTTTTATTGCTATTATAATCTCCATTTTTCTGCATTTTTATCTATGTGAAATTGATCAAAATCCCTTATGTAGCCTTTGTCTATAAATGGAAAATAGAAGAGTAGTGACCATTAACATATTACAAAGATTAGACAAAATCATATCTGTAAGGGGCTCTGCACATGCTTGACATTCAGCAAATATTTTTCTTGCCCTTCTACATATTACCCCATATGTCCCAACATCACATTTATGGAACAGCTAAAAAATTTAAATTGAGCAATAAATATTCTACTATGGTAAATATTGAAGTGTTTATACATATCTGTTCTGTGAAAATCAATAGGTGAATTATTAGTAATATTAACAAATGTTGAGATCATTAATATTATTTATACTAAATTCATAAGCTTAATTATGATTTTCAACCTATTTTAATGCACTTGTGTCAATTTCACTGAAATATTCACAGGACTGAAAACTTTAATAATGGGTTTATGAGATATTCTATCTACTCTTTCCTTCCTCAAGTTTAATATCAGTCTTGTACAAACATTGCCATCTACTACTTTCCTTCTGATGTTCTGTAACTATTAGACTAGAGAAATGTATAATGATTTTGTGGTATTTATCATGCTTAAAGGGGAGAGAAGCATAATTGAGTATAGGACAATTTCAATAAGAAAAAAAAATGTTTATGCCACAAAGGACACTTCACACCCTTAAAATAGTTTTGTACTATAGTTCTATCAGTATTAGGTGAAATTCTTGTCTTTGTTGTTTTCTATTTGTGGTACCATAATTCATGTCTGGATTTCATCTACTTACATATAATAATTTGCTTTCATTTTTAACAAGAGGAAAAAATGGACACATTTTTAAAATATTGCCTTGAAAAGTCTTTAACTTTGTTGGCAAAAGATAGCATCACAAAAGCATTGCTAGTGATATTCTGGAAAAGTAATATTTGAGTCTTTTTGGTATTGTCTGGCTTAATAGGATCTAATTTCAGAGATAACTTCTGTTCAACAAGAAAAGATTCTTATGTGGAGATATTAGCTCCATTGGATACATGATTGCTCAAGGGCAGCCACATGGAATTATGGGAAAGGTGAATCAATAAATCTCCAACTCTAAATTATACATACTCATGTATTCATATCTATTGGATAACAATGGCAGTAAAAATCTAGCTTAAGGTGTAAATAAGTGATGTAATACCCTTACCAAGATGTCTTGTTATTATGTTTAAAACTTCATTTTCTTCTGGGATTTCTGAAATTTGTAACCTGCACTTTTTTTCTTCTGTTGTAGGGTTTTATTAGTTTTTCACTGCTGCTGTAACAAATTGCAGTAAATTTAACAACTTGCAACAACAGGTTTATGGTCTTACATGTCAAAAGTTTTAAAGTTGTTTTGCTGGGCTACAGCTGAGGTTGTCTGCAGGGCTGGTTTCTTCTAGAAGCACAGAGAGGAATCCATTTTTATGGCCCTTTTCTGTACCTAGAGGTACAGGTATGTTAGCTTTTGACCTTTTCCTCTGATTTCACAGTTAATTGCTCTGATTGCTGTGTGTCTTCTTTGCTTTTTCCTCTTTTAATCTGCCTCTATTCCTTTTTTTAGTAACTCTTTTGATTAAATTCATCTCAGTAACCCAGGAGAGTCACCCCATCTCAACATCCTTATCCACATCAGAAAAGCCCCTTAGGCGATATAACAATATATTCACAGGGTCTTGGATTTAGAATGAGAACATATTTGGGGGTCATGTTTCAGCTCCCAAATGGTGGTAAATTTTTTTCTGTCTTGAAATCCTGAAATCGCTTACTTCTCCATGGAATAACATAGAGTTTGAGAATAACAGGGTTTTTAGATACACTAGAAGGTATTGATGGAGAAGGTTTTGGACAATAGCTGCTGATCAATTAAATACTGTTAAAGTTATTAAATATACTTTTAGTAAAATATAAGATAACTTCGTTTCTAGATGGAAAATAATTGCTTTCATTAATATATTTTAAAGACAAACTATAGCTCTTGTGATGTAGCCTAATCTACATAGAAACCACAGAAATATTCTCTTTTTAAACTTCATAGATTATAATTTTCAGTGGGATCAGGATAGTGGCCCCATAGTAATTGGTACACTTCACAAATGCACATTGTGTGAATTTCACCTCAAGTGATATCTACTATTTGTAGACTTAAATTTAAAGATAGTCAAGTCAGATTTTGAAATCTTTCTGAACCTCAAGGAGGACTATTGTGTAAGATTGATTCATTTTTCCTCTTAAACCATTGGTCCCAAAGATAACTTGAAATGCCCTGTTTAAATTAATTTAATGCAAAAAAATTCTTGCTGCCTCACAAGTTTGTTCTTCATTTTTTAAAAAATTATGTTGTAAATGGATATGACATGCTTTACTGTTTGTTGTGCAGAGAGCAGGGTTCTTCCTAAAAGCTCCCTCATTTGTCAAAAAGAAGCCATTAAGAGTAAAGTAAATTATCTTATTTGATCACAGTATTGCTATTGACCTTAAAACAATAAATTTTATAATCAATACAATAGCTGAATAGTATTTTCAGTTGTACAAATTTCACAAGAAATCTTTTGTTGTGATACAAAGCTCTTAAAATCACAGGAAAATCTGGTTTTCTTTTACCTTATAACAGTGGAGAGGCATATTGTTTTTGTGTAATTGCTATCTCCTGGCTTTCCAGAAATTTTAACTTAATACACCAAGGTTTAAAAGATTTTTTTTGCATTTCTTTTAATATTTTAATGTCAAATAGACCATATATTTGTTAGAATACAAGTTATTTTTAAATTGATAATATGAAATTAAGCAAGGATGATTATCAGTGGTCATTTTTGCTAGGCGAAAAATCTTTTGGCATACACATGCAAAATGATTTAGTGAAGGAAGGTGAGATTGGACTAAGGAACTCTGTTGATGTTTAAGTAATGCTTAATGAGAGAGCAAGTATTATACACACTTACTTGGCTCTCAGGTCCAGAGAAAGCATAATTGTACAAGCAATGGTCTTTTTCTACATCGAAGGATCATCTCCTCCTCCAGCCAGGCTGTTCCTCAGAATAAGCACTTCAATTGAGTTTTCAGAAACCTTAAGAAGGATAGTGTGATAGGCTGCCTGTATATATGGCCCCCTTCAGCAGGCCAACTGTTACTCTTGCCCACCCACATCACTGAAGACATATGGCGCTACTTTGGCTGCGGAAGCAAGTGTATGTGGACATGTCTTGGTGTGGGTATAAGGCTGCTGGTTGTCGTCATCTTATTGCTCATGCAACCAACTGTCTCAGTGGAAGCTTATTATCCATAGCACTAAATATGAGGATGGTAAGTGATGTTGTTTTATTATTAATTGAGCTTTTTTTACCCTCTTGTTTGATCACAAGACTTACTAGATGTTTTCACTATAGAAGGAAAGAATGGCTTTTCTGAGAAGAGGAGGAGTCATGTCTTTTTTTTTCCAGTTAAATTCTAACTTATTTTAAAACAAGAATTCTATAGGACCAGAAGAATAGAGGGATCAGAAATGTTGAGATAATTTATTGTGAAATAATTAATAAAATGCAAAGATGTTATTAGGTTGAAAAATAATGAGAATACATGATGAGGTATGTTGGAATGAAGAGTTATCTAATCCCACCATAATTTATTTAATAGAGTTTTGAGTTCTAAAAAATTTTTTGAAACTTAGATGCATGTTTTCAGTATTTTAAATTCTAAATTTGCAAGATGAGAATTTTCAGTATTGCAGTAAGTGTGTACTTTTCAATGGTAGCTGTAACTCCTACATTGAGATGGTCTTGAGCTTCAGTCAGGCTGGAAGGCAAAGCAAGAGGGCTCATGCTAAAGTGGGATTTGGGCAGGATTTGATTTAGATGACTTACATCAGTGAGCCAAGATAACAGAGTTGGCAGTGCCCTGTAAAAAAGAGGTTGATACTGCAAGGCCACCTTTGCTGTCATTACCGGAAAATTTATATTTCAGATTTGTTGCAGATTTCATTTTGAATCTCATTATGATTTCACATACTGTATTAGGCAAATCTGAAAATTGTTTTCTAAGACTATTTGCTGAATCTTAATGAAATAGAATCAAACTTTGAAGAGGTAATATTAACAAAAGCAGTATTTGTAGATATAGAGATGGCAAATTTTGAAAATGCTTTTGAAGGTAACTTTTCCCACAAAGTCTCATTTTATTCTTGGTACTATAGCACCACGATTAATCAACATTAAGATACTAGGTGAAATATTTGGCAATGTAAATATCAAAGACTCCTGGTAATGGTGATTGATGGACAGAATACAGAACCATTATTGGCACTTACTGACTCTGGGAACTTCAGTTTTCATCTTTTTCTCATCTTGTTATAACAATGAAAGACAGCTTAAAATTGTCTGTCCATTGAAAAATATATATTTCTTGGAATACCCTGATTTATTTATTTTGGAGGATCACTGTTAGTGGTGAGATATTAAATAATTAATATATTATACCAAAGTGACAGTTCCAGTGGTACTCAATAAAATGAAATTAAGCAGGTTTACTACCAAGAAATATACTGTATTGCTTTCATTAACAGAAAAAAAATTGCAGATCATTTTATTCAAGTTTTGTTAATTTTTGATATGTACATACATGTATTTATAACTGACTTCCCTTTATCAGGTCTGTGTTTGGACACACATAATCACACAAAATAAACCTTACAGATCTCAGGCTGAACTTTAAGGTAACTATTTCAAACACACAAAAAGTGTGGCCAAAAAATAATCATGAAGTGGCAATATGGGAAACCATAAAAATGATGACAAAAGGGGAGAAAGTGGTTAAAAACCCTTCCAGATGAAAAATTTTTATTTCAATTATCTTCAGTTTTTAGCTGAGGAAATGAATGTAAATGAAACTACTGTGCAAATTAGTCCTATTTGTTGTCTATATGTACATATGTGGTATAAATACAAAATGGATGGCATATTATTTACTGTATCCTCTCTAATCTGTATATGTACATATATCATGAAATTAGACCACATGCGATATATACATATTGTGTACTTTCATTTTTGTATCTATTTTCTCATTTAAGCAGCAGCAGAGAAAATAGATTAGTTTTCATTTGGTAATTTTATCTCATTTTAGATCTTCTAATCTCATATATATATATGGGTTTCTATTGTTTCCCCTCCCTCTGTGACTAGACCTCTAAATTCAAAAATTATCTTTTAATCCTTGATATTTTCAAAGCAATGTCTCTGTAATGAGTGTGTAAGCATGTATCCTTACTGAATGTAGTAGCACTACAGCAACTGTCAATCAGATATTCAGCAAATGCATTAATGATTGAGCAGACATTATTTCACATTTAGTATCTGGCATGATGTTGAATTGTAGAAATATAGCTATACACAAAACTTGGTCCCTATCCTCAAAGTTAAATGTGTAAGTGGAATAAATTAGTGTCTGAAAGTAAAGTTTTTACGTACTCCCTGCTTCAAGGAGGTTATGTTATATTGTTCACACCATATGAAAGCAATTTCTCAATCTAGTCTATGAAAGAATAGAAGGGGAGAAGTAGAGCTGTTTGTTGAGCTTAAATTTGAATATTTTTATAATTAAATTATTTCATATTATATAATCTCAATGAATTTTGAAATATATGATAGTTGGTCTTTCAAATCAGTAGATGATGATTTCCAAAATGGTGCTCGTACAATTAGCATTTTGTAGTTATAACAAATGAAAATGAACTATTTGTAATTACTAATTCTAGAGTAGGCATCAGGTTCCTCAGAATATAAAGAAAACCACCATATAGCAAATATTAATTACACTATTGGGGTGAAAATAAATTTTCTAAACATATCCCTAGCCAAAGACAAACAGAAAAGGAAAACATTTATGGATTGTAACTTTTTAAATATAACACTATTATATTTCAAAAAGTAACCTAGGTAGGTATAAAAAGCCAATGTAAAATTCAGGAAAAATTATTTGCATATTTAACATGAACAGATTCAGCAAATCAATAAGGGAAGATTAGTAGTTTAACCAAAGAACAATGTACATTGGCAGGAAGCATAAAGAAACTCATAAGTGCTAATAAATATATTAGAATTTCTATTAAGCAAAATGTAAAAAAATATGGGGATATTAATGTTTTTATTCATATTATAAATTCATGTAGTCATAAAACCTGTGATTTTCTATTATAACAGTGATTTTGCCTGAAAGATTATCATGCCTATTATGAGCCTTTAAAATGCTTTTTAAAAATGTGCATTATTTTTAACCAAATATAATTTCATATTGGGGGAAATACTTTGTTTTGTAATTTTTTCTGTTACTAATAGAATAGGTATTAGAAGCATAACAAATACATGTTTTCATATGGGTAGGCTGTTTTCCATCAGTCTTTTTTTCAACTTTTTTACTTTCAAAAGTAGATTCAAACATCTGAGCACAGCCTTTGCTGCTGAAAACAGCCTTTCAACAGTAAGCACACACATCACTTTCCCTGAATTTCACTGAGGATGGGGGCCTAACTCTCTTATCACAAACTATATTTCAAGAATGATTTTGGTTCTTAGTAGTACTGTACTCTGTACTCTGGGCTTAACTGGTTGAGAAAGAGGTTTTGAAAAGAAAGCTTGTTGGTGTATCTTTTTTATTGGGAGAGCTTTTATTTCCTTAAGTGTTTTGTTGCCTCAGTGTGATGAGTATCTGGCAGTGGAGTTTAGTGGAACAGATGCTTATTGTGATATATGAGATGAACTTGCTTTCCTCAGCACGCATGGGCATGCAGTGCATCTGGCTTCTGCACCATAAAAGTCAATTATGTTCCAAAATGTGTCTCTGTGCATTAGACTGATTCTTAGGGGCAGACCCCTTCCTATTCCCTCAGAAGGGGACTTTGCTTCATTATGAAGTTCAAGTTAGACTAGAAATTGAAGGATACTAAATTGCACACTGTCTGAACAATTAATGTGACAATTGCATTCCAACATCATAAATCTTGCAGAGAAACTCAATATGGGATGTGGGGAGAGGGTAGTTTCTGTGTGCATGAAACAAAAAAATTGTTGTATAGCAGAATATAAGTGTGAATGTGGCATGCATAACAAATGAAATCCAGTACAGAAGAGGAAAATGAATGTAGGCTGAGGAGAAGAAAAAAGGTAAGCTTTAAAAAGTAGGATATGTGTGTGAAGTGATGAAAGTAAAGACCATTATTAAGCAAGAGGGGGAAGAGCAAGCAAGCTGACAGTAAGGAGTTTAACTCATGTGCACATTCTGTATTGGGCAGAAATTGGAACTCTTGAGACAAGGCAACTATAGCTCCTTTTCTATTTTCTATATAGACTTTAAAAAGACTATTTTACTTTAAAAAGACTATTTGTGGCTTGGCACAGTGCCACATGCCTGTAATCCCAGTGGTTCGGCAGGCTAAGGCAGAATTATGAATTCAAAGCCAGCTTCAGCAATTTAGTGAGGCTTTAAGCAACTCAGTAAAACCTTGTCTCTGAATTAAATATTTTTAAAAAAGGGTTGAGGATGTGATTCGGTAATTAAGTGCCCCTAGGTTCAGTTCCCAGTACCACAAACAAAAAAATATTTGTGTGTAATGAGTTAACATCAAGAACATAAGATTTTTCTAGAATATACAAAAATGAAATTACATTCCAGTAGCTAAGTCTTTCAAAAACAGTTTTTGATAGAAATCCTTATAAAATGTATTATATAATTTGCTATAGATAGCATTGCATTGTACATAATTTTAACTCCCTTGATCACTTAGTGCATCAGTAGAATAAAAACTCTGGAAAAATGTCCATATCCCAATCTTCAAAACCTGTGGATATGTTATGTTACATGGCATGGGACTATTAGGGTTGCAAGTGGAATTAAGTTTTCTAATTACCCAACTTTAAAATGGAGAGATGATCCTGAATTATCTAGGTGAGCCCACTGTAATCACAAATGATTTAACAGAGATTGTTCAAAGGGATCAGAGTTAAAAGAAGGTAGGATGATGGAGATATATTGTTTAAAATCAGAGTTTCTGCTAATTTGTTATTATAGTAGTGAGAAATTACCACATGCTGACACTGTTGTTTGCTATTTTTTTTTCTATAGTGTATAGTATTAAGTTTGCTGTTCTGGAAAGCAATTGAAATGATTTTTAAAGAGCCAATAATCACAATAAAGAAATCTGTATTTTATTTATTTATTTTATGAAAAAATATTATACAAGGAGTGTGCAGAATGAAGTATCTTTTGAAGGTTCATAAATTCATAAAATTGTTCTTTGACTACATGAACTTGGATGAAGCCTCAAAGATTGTATCGAATTACCTACAGTCTTTCTGAGAATATGAGTCATTGCTATTTGAGTTTAAGAGTATCATAATCTGGGTTCACTTTGACCAATACACTCAATGAAGGACAGAGTTGTAAGTATAGGTTTAGTTAAT
Source organism: Callospermophilus lateralis (assembly GCF_048772815.1). NCBI lineage: Eukaryota > Metazoa > Chordata > Mammalia > Rodentia > Sciuridae > Callospermophilus > Callospermophilus lateralis. The sequence goes on along the minus strand of NW_027515935.1, from coordinate 4,149,321 downwards.
TGAATTAAAGACCAAAATGAGGCAACAAGAGATGCATTTATTTATTTGGCAGTCCTAAGGATAAAACCTAGGGCTTTGGGCCTGCCAGGCAAATCGTCTACTGCTGAGTTACAACCCTTTCCCAGGATGCCTATATCAAATCCAATTTCTACTATCCATTCTAGCCATACATTTACTAAAGATTTGTACACAGAATATTGTTAAGATGAAGATACAGTTTATTAATGAAATCAGATGAAATGTGCTATACTAATAAGAGAAGCTGCTGGAGAAGAATAGAGTGGAAAACTTGGTCATAGCTGGCAGTTTCCTAACCACAAGATCAAAGTCATATAAGCTTTTAAAAAGGTTGAGTTCATTCCAACTCTCTTACCTTTTATCATAGGTCCAAAATCTAAATTAGTATGTTTTTATACAATGGAAAACAATGCATTTTTAATGAAGCTTTTAAATTTTTGCACATTTTTTTTCTATTTTAAAATTTCTATTTAAAATTTTGCACAAATTTTTTCTATTTTCTATTTGAAAATAGAAAACAAATCTGTCAAGTAGCTGATCATTAGGTATATAGGGAACTGTTTCTCCATAATGAAGAGAGGATTTGTAGCAAGGGAGTGAAATTCATAAAAGCTCCTAAAATATGGAAAGGATCTGGTTGAAATTAATTGTATAGCTTCATGACAAATATCACCTTCCATACTTTTTATGACTATATTTTCTTTATTTTCTGGCATTTATGATTGATCTCATCAAATTCACAAATTAAAATGTTTTTGGTAATTTTAATAGTCATGTATTTTTAAGTTCTCCAATTTCTTAAGACTTCTTTGTTAACAGTTATTTTGAGTATATTTCACTAAAAGCATATATTCTAGGTTTGGCCTGTTTATAAGTTCTTTCGGTGTTTATAAGGAATAACATGTTTCAGAGGCTTAATCTAATTGAATCTGGGCAGCAAGTTTAATTCAAAAATAACTTTAATAAATCATTGATTCTGATTTAAAATGTCTCCATTAAGCATTTTAAAATAATTTAAAAGTTCACTAATGTGATCATTATACTTGGCCCTAATAGTAAAAGTTTTTTTTTTTTTTTTTTTTTTTTTTTTTTTTTTTTTTTAGTGAAGATCAGTTGAACTTGACAGATATCATACACCAACTTTAAATGGTCATGACAATTCCTGTAACTCATTTAGAAAATAATTATTTCCAGAATCACAGTGCTTGGACCAGAAATGCAATTTTAAATATCTTTAACACTTTAATTGAGAAATTAGCCTTATTTCTCCTTTGGCATGCTTTTTTCAGATAGGATTTTAGCTTTGAGTGTGAATAAAACTTCAGAACACTGAAGAAGCTGGAGGATAGGCAACAGGATGACCATGCCCTCTCTACATTCCTTACCCCTATCACTTAAAGAGCTTTATGGTAAAAAAAAAATGGAACTGCTTGGATGTAACATATAAAATTATGAGTTATACATATATTCATTGAGTTCAGTTATTTCCTGCTAAATTGAAACAGTCCATTTCTCTCCTTCATTTCTTGAGTTTGGGAAAGAAGTTAGGAGTCTCATGGAGTATTTTAAGTTTATGTCCATTAAAATCAACACATAGTCTAATTTTTTTAGTTCTTTGTATATTCTGGATATTAGGGCTCTGTCTGAAGTGTGAGGAGTAAAGATTTGTTCCCAGGACGTAGGCTCCCTATTTACCTCTCTTATTGTTTCTTTTGCTGAGAAAAAACTTTTTTAATTGGAGTAAGTCCCATTTGTTGATTCTACTTATTAACTGTTGTGCTATGGGTGTCCTATTGAGGAATTTGGAGCCCGACCCCACAGTATGTAGATCATAGCCAACTTTTTCTTCTATCAAACGCCATGTCTCTGATTTGATATCAAGTTCTTTGATCCACTTTGAGTTAACTTTTGTGCATGGCGAGAGAAAGGGATTCAGTTTCACTTTGTTGCAAATGGATTTCCAGTTTTCCCAACACCATTTGTTGAAGATGCTATCCTTCTTCCATTGCATGCTTTTAGCCCCTTTATCGAATATAAGATAGTTGTAGTTTTGTGGATTGGTTTCTGTGTCCTCTATTCTGTACCATTGGTCCACCCGCCTGTTTTGGTACCAGTACCATGCTGTTTTTGTTACTATTGCTCTGTAGTATAGTTTGAAGTCTGGTATAGCTATACCGCCTGATTCACACTTCCTGCTTAGCATTGTTTTTGCTATTCTGGGTCTTTTATTTTTCCATATGAATTTCATGATTGCTTTCTCTATTTCTACAAGAAATGTCATTGGGATTTGATTGGCATTGCATTAAACCTATAGAGAACTTTTGGTAATATCGCCATTTTGATGATGTTACTTCTACCTATCCATGAACAGGGTATGTTTTTCCATCTTCTAAGATCTTCTTCTATTTCTTTCTTTAGGGTTCTGTAGTTTTCATTGTATAAGTCTTTCACCTCTTTTGTTAGGTTGATTCCCAAGTATTTTATTTTTTTTTGAGGATGTTGTGAATGGGGTGGTTGTCCTCATTTCCATTTCAGAGGATTTGTCGCTGATATACAGGAATGCCTTTGATTTATGCGTGTTGATTTTATATCCTGCCACTTTGCTGAATTCATTTATTAGCTCTAATAGTTTCTTTGTAGACCCTTTTGGGTCTGCTAGGTATAGAATCATGTCATCTGCAAATAGTTATAATTTGAGTTCTTCTTTTCCTATTTTTATGCCTTTAATTTCTTTCGTCTGTCTAATTGCTCTGGCCAGTGATTCGAGAACTATGTTGAACAGAAGTGGTGAGAGAGGGCATCCCTGTCTTGTTCCAGATTTTAGAGGGAATGCCTTCAATTTTTCTCCATTCAGAATGATGCTAGCCTGAGGCTTAGCATAGATTGCTTTTACAATATTGAGGTATGTTCTTGTTATCCCTAGTTTTTCTAGAGTTTTGAACATAAAGGGATGCTGTACTTTGTTGAATGCTTTTTCCGCATCTATCGAGATGATCATATGGTTCTTATTTTTAAGCCTATTGATGTGGTGAATAACATTTATTGATTTCTGTATATTGAACCAACCTTGCATCCTAGGGATAAATCCTACCTGATCATGGTGCACAATTTTTTTGATATGTTTTGAGATAACGAATAACCCAATCAACAAATGGGTCAAGGACCTGAACAGAAATTTCTCAGAGGAGGACATACAATCAATCCACAAGTATATGAAAAAATGCTCACCATCTCTAGCAGTCAGAGAAATGCAAACCAAAACCACCCTAAGATACCATCTCACTCCAGTAAGATTGGCTGCCATTAGGAAGTCAAACAGCAACAAGTGCTGGCGAGGATGTGGGGAAAAGGGTACTCTTGTACATTGCTGGTGGGACTGCAAATTGGTGCAGCCAATTTGGAAAGCAGTATGGAGATTTCTTGGAAAGCTCGGAATGGAACCACCATTTGATTCAGCTATTCCCCTACTCGGTCTATTCCCTAAAGACCTAAAAAGAGCACACTATAGGGACACTGCTACATCCATGTTCATAGCAGCACAATTCACAATAGCAAGACTGTGGAACCAACCTAGATGCCCTTCAATAGACGAATGGATAAAAAAAATGTGGCATTTATACACAATGGAGTATTACTCTGCATTAAGAAATGACAAAATCATAGAATTTGGAGGGAAATGGATGACATTAGAGCACATTATGCTAAGTGAAGCTAGCCAATCCCTTAAAAACAAATGCCAAATGTCTTCTTTGATATAAGGAGAGTAACTAAGAACAGAGTAGGGACGAAGAGCATGAGAAGAAGATTAACATTAAACAGGGATGAGAGGTGGGAGGGAAAGGGAGAGAGAAGGGAAATTGAATGTAAATGGAAGGAAACCCTCAGGGGTATACAAAATTACATACAAGAGGAAGTGAGGGGAAAGGAGGAAAAATATAAGGGGGAGAAATGAACTACAGTAGGGGGGGTAGAGAGAGAAGAGGGGAGGGGAGGGGGGAGGGGGGATAGTAGAGGATAGGAAAGGCAGCAGAATAAAACAGACACCAGAATGGCAATATGTAAATCAATGGTTGTGCAATGGATGTGATTCTGCAATCTGTATATGGGGTAAAAATGGGACCTCATATCCCACTTGAATCAAAGTGTGAAATATGATATATTAAGAACTATGTAATGTTTTGAACAACCTACAATAAAAATTAATTAAAAAAAAATCAACACATAGAACCTGTGGGTGGAATTCATACCCTTCAATTTCCCATTGAAGAGAATTTCTCTTTGAGAGGTTAAGTAGTTAATTGCAATGTTATTCACCTAATTTTTAACTGAGTCAATCAGCATGTCTAATTTTCTTTAAGACCATTTCTCATTAAGCTATTTTTCCACATAATATTAGCTTGTGATTACACATGATTCTATCAGGTAGTGCAGAATATATGTTGCACACAGAATACAGAGTAAAACAAAGCCTATTTATCATCCTGTTTCATTTTCCATATTCTCATGCAAAAAGCTGCTTATGCAATTTACCCAAAGCCATGGTGCCTGCATAGAGCCGAGAGATTGATTATTCAGACCTCAAAACTGGGAACACCTAGAAATATGTAAAACAAAGCACATTCAGTTTTAATTTAACACATTCTAGTTTTTCCTCTCATTGTAGATTGTCCTAAAGGAAAATGCGATGCATTTGCTTTGCTTTTTTGGAATATAGAGATAGAAAAAAATAATGCAATGATTGAAGATCTGTGGCAAATGCCTATATGCTTGTCTATGAACCATTTACCATTTATATTTATTTATTTATATTTTATTTATATTTATTTATTTATATTTATTTATATTTTTTCCTTTTAAGTTAGTGCTATGTAGGAAAAATCAGCAATTTAAAGATGCAAACTAGCTTGTAAAACCAAGTGTACACCTATCCATTTTGCAGATATTATACCTGCCTATTTTTCTCTAAATTTTTAACAAGTATCTACTTACTCTCCAAAGAATTTGAGTCAGATGCTTTATTTTGGCCAGGTGAGTGAGAGTTTAGTCTCACTGTAGGTTACTTTTACTTGTTTTGAGTCCAACAACACTGGGTTACTTTGACACTTTGCTCCTGGCATAAAGATGACTCAGCTCAATCAGTTGCAGAATTGAGCTCTTATTATGACCAAGTTCACTTATTTTTTAAGAAGATGTGTTACAATTCTTTGAAATCTTTATTCTTGAAGAATATGGAATGTCTTGTTTACTTTCAGTGTACTTTCAAAAATATGTGTTTATGTAGTGAACTTACTCTGCTCATTGAACAAGATGGAGTAAATTTTATAATATGAAGAGAAGTGATTTATAAGATTTAGATAATTTTGAAGACTCTATGCCATTGGGTTATATACTTTTGTGTTAAATCTGGACTTTTATTATTATTATTATTATTTACTAAGCTACAAAGAACTGTCAGAAATGGCTGTTGCTATGTTCTACTTTGCCTTTTGAGTTACCTTCAAGTAAACTTGGTTGATATCAAAGAATAACTTTCCTTCTCACGTTCTTAAATCAAGACAGTTTTCTCCCCTCATCTTCCACATATCTAACACCAAAGGTTGAAAAGAGGATGAGGTAGTTGTTCTTTTTTCCTATTAGAACTTCTAGGGTGCTAATTTCTCCCCTTCTTGCAAATGATAAGATTATTTTGAAATTCAAATTCTCAGAGTCTTAGCCATTCTCCTTTCTTATTGTTGACATCAGGAGATTTTCTGTCACTCTTGTCATTTAAGAGTTCAGATCCTTAATCAAAATCTTCAACTAAGTCTTGTTGTCAGTTACCTCAATGTCCAGATGAAAGAATCATGAAAACATCCTCTTCTATCCATTTTTTGACATCTTTATATCTATTGCTTTTTTTTTTCCTTCTACTTTAGTTGCTCCTTTTGTGAAATCAGATTTTTTATCCTGGCAGTACAGATGCAAATATCCCCCCTTCTGCCTGGACATTGTTCCTATATCATTTGCTACAATACTTTATCCTACCTGAGATTTTCCCTAGCCCATAACTTCTGCTACTCCCTTATAATCTATCAGTTCTCCTCTGTCTTCAATTTCTACAATTTTTACTTTAGATACCATAGTTCTATGTTGACACTCCTTTGCAAATATTCAGAGCTGCATTTCCCTGCCACAAACAGAACCAGTTTTTGCTTCTCTCCCTCTGTACAATTTTCTGTATTGATTCCCTATGTGTGTCACTCCAATTACTTTCTTTGTAAACACACTTTTGAAAAGATCTAAATGTCATTTCTTTTAAAAAGTATTTTATTGGTACATGTTATATGGAATAGTGGGTTTCACTGGGGCATATTCCTACAGGCACATAAAATAATTTAATTAAATTTACTACCCAGGATTTCCTATTTCTCTTTCATCCTCCTTCCCTCAGACCTCCTCACATCCTAACAGTTTTCACAATATTTCCTCATTTTCTTTCTTCTCTCTAGCTTCTATAATGGAAGAAAACACATGGCACTTTTCTGAGTCTGGTTTATTTCACTTAACGTGTTCTCCCTCTCCATCCATTTTCCTGCTAATGACACAATTTTGGTCTTCATGGCTGAATAATACTCCATTGCATGTATATACACACACCATATTTTCTTTATCCATTCATTTGTTGAAAGACAACTAGCCTGGCTTTATGACTTTACTATTGTGAGTTGTTCTGCTATAAACATGAGAATATATTTATCCTTAAAATATGCTAAAAAGACACTTCTCAAAAAAAAGTAAAGATAACTAACAATGATAAGAAAAAATGCCCAACATCTTTAGCCACCAGGAACATGAAAATTAGAACTACTCTGAGATTCTTTCTCATTTCAGTCAGAATGGCAATCAGGGAGACCACAAATAACAAAAGTACTGATGAATATGTAGGAAAAATGGAAACCTTATGGACTATAAACCAGTACAGCCACCATGTAAATCAATATGAAAGTTCCTCAAAAATCTGTAACCGTAACTACTACATGATCCAGCTATTCTATTCCTTCATGCTTACCCAATAGAACTAAATATTAATTTTATAATACAATGCTAATTATTTTCATTTTGAGATTCTCTTCTAGACCTTCTCTTTGAGAATCCATTGCTTATTTGAAAACAGCATTTGGGTAATTCATAAAATGTGCTCTATATTTATGAACATCAGTATGGTATACCACCAACCATTCTGACATCTAAGACGTTCTGAGTCATTTTATTCTTTTACACATGCTGTAACTATCTAATTCAATAATCCTATTAAAATGTGATTCCAAATAGATTCAGTTTCTCTACTTATTTTGAAATAGTTATGTAACATGAATAAGTCTTATATAACCAAGTTAAGATCATCTATTTGATATTTCCCCAAAACTCTTGTCTGTTCACTCCCTTGATCAACTTTGCATGGGCACACACTTTGTAATAATTTCTCTCTTACATTGCATTTCTGCTGTTGTCTCCCTTTCCAGAGGGAAAAATCTAGGTGTGCAGAGGCCCTGGCTTGCTTCTCGTTTACCACTGTAGCCAACTGGTATCATATCTGTCATGTATTTGTTAAGTAAATTAAATATATACCATTAGGTCCATTAAAGCCCCCACTCTGTTTACTTTGTCATTTCCAAGGTTCAAAATTTCCTCATCCTAACTTAATAAAGGAGATATGGGACAGATAATCTTGTTTCAGGATAGCTCAACTTTAAGCTTGCTTGATAGAACATCAGGGTAGGCAGGGATGGTTTTAAGTTACTTCAGAAGTTCCTATGTAGAGGAGGAATTTTACTCTCCTTCTCTGAAAAGACTTGAAACCCCTATGACTCCTATGGGCTCTAAATTTTTAGGGTTATTACTGCTAAACTGTAGCTTTGTGTTTTTTCTGTCATATTCTTTAAAATTATCCAGATCTGATTTGTCACTCTTTTTTTGTTGTTGTTGAAAATTCTCACTGAATAAGAACTTCCATTAAGATGATGAAATTAGGTTTATATAAAATCTTCTGTATCTGTAATCTTCATATATGTACAGTTTTGTAATCCAGTTATTCCTAACATCAGAATGAAAATGATCACCTGGATGATTTATTACGGTGCATATTCCAAGGCCTCACCTCCAGAGGTTCTGATTTAGCTTGTCGTCAGGACATGCTGCATGTATAGGTCTTTCATCTTACCAGACATACTGGATTGCTCTGAAACAACATTTACACACCTTACTTTGGAAGACAGAGTGCATATTATGGTACATTTAAAGATGTCTGGTTATTAATAATAAAAAACTAAGTGGTTTATAAGATTTCTCTGAGCTAATGACATAGCACAATTTTAATTACAGGAAATCACAGGAATCAAGAATATTTTTTATTTCTCAAAATTGTAGAGATCGAATTTTTAAGAAATAATTTGCCAAAAATTAAATGGGGTCAGTATCTAGGCTTTCTGCCATTGTCTGGTCTCTCTAGACTAAGCATGGTGTCTTAGAATGTGAAAATATAACCTAGTACTCTATCTACCTGTAATTTTCATATACTGCTATATTAATTGGGCATATATTGAACTTCGCCCATCACTGTTAAAGTATAGGTATAGTTTGAATTAAGATAAGCTCAGTCTATGAGAATTTATTAATGTCAAAGAATACATTATAAAAATGACTCAATGGCACCTAGTCTAAGGACAATGTTAAAGTAAGGCTCCAGTATATATCTTAATCTAAGTTATTACTGAATGTAAGTCATGAGATGGCTTCTAATAAAAATTTCCCATTGAACAAAATCAATGTTAATAACTGGAACTCGAGAACTCTAATGGGCTCTGCTGTGTTTTTCTGGCTTACTTGTGTTCCTAATATGCTGAGAAGAGGAATTGATGACCTGTGAGCTATGGTCACTTCCTGATCTCATCTGATTTTTTGGTCTCTAGTTTTAAAAGGGTGATCAGACAGGTTGATTTATAATGGAGAAATTGAGCAAAAGGAACATCAACCTGGAGTCTCATTGGCACAGCCCTGCTCTCATTGGAGAAGCACTTTGATAAAGAGCCTGTTGCCAAGAGAGGCACTTAGAAGGAAACTGCTATAGGGAAGAATTTCTTGAAAGAAGCTACAGAACAAGCTGCTGCTGGAAGCTGACCAGAGCTTCCTTCTTCAGATGATAATGAAGTAGCATTACTGCTCTGGTATAGAAATAGACTCTAAGAACCAATTTTCTCCCTACATAGTATACCCAAGCTCATTGGCTATGTTTGCTCACTGGGAATGAAAATATTTAGATGGTCTACATGAGAAGTAGAACATTTGGGAGTGGACAGAAGAGATTTTGAAACTGGCTGCAGATATCACCTGCTCTGTAATTGAAGCTGCTCTACTAACTGGAAACTTTCACTGGCTTTTGTAATAGGTGTTTTACAGACACTAAATTCAGGACTGCCCTTTCTATTTAGGACCTCCAAATACAAACCATCCCTCAGACTAGGTGGTTGCACTGTGGGCTCATAGACCAATGTTTTGGAGATAGATGCTTTATAAAATGGAATCACCCATTAAAATATCCCATAGTGATGTTTACTCTAGAAGTTTTGCATAATCAACCTAATTTTGCTATTATACAAGACAGGAAGTACTGCAACTACATTCTTAAGGTTTTTCCCTTGGTGACTTAAACACATGATTCAATGATGTTCATCTTGCTTTTTCAAGATGTGTTTACAAAGTTATCAATCTGAAGGACTAACTGCTGACTGAATAGCAAATCTATTGACAGAAAAGCATAATGAGCCTAACTATTTATGGTATATGATTTATTCTAATCTTTAAAGTGTAATATGTGCAAGTAAAATTATATGCAATAGATACTTCTAATCTAGTTTAATTCTATATACAAAGTGTTCAAAAAATTGGAGAAATCAATGGCATATATTTATGGCACATAGTAAACGTTACCTTATTTTTCTGCTTCATTGAACATGAATCTTTTTAGATTTTTGTTTTCTAATTGAAATTAAAAATGCATTGACTTTTACATTGCATGAGCCCAGTTCTTAATTTCAAAGTTAGTTAGAAAGTTGATTTTCATGTTTATAGTATGATATGGACAGCATATAGATAATGAATCATAGTAAATTGGCATTTATGAAATATTAGTTTTCTGCAAGCATCAACTCAGAGAGGAAGGTTACATTTTCTATTCATTAAAAATACATTTTGAAAGTCATCTGTTCTTTAAAATTGTTACTAAAATAGATAATGCAACTGTTTTTTAATATGCCAGTCCTTGCTGAAGAGTGTTTTAATGTTGCTTTGTATGCATTATAAAATGACTAGTAGAAATTTTGCAGACATTAAGGAAATACTACATAAAAATAAATTACAAAAATAATTCATTAAAGGGTAATTTAAACTTTAAGAGTGAATTTTAACATTTTGGTACCAGATAAAACTCATTATATAGTGATTTGAATGGGATAAGAATTTAACAAACTGTAGTTGAAAGAGCATATACTTATATCCACAGATAGGTATACATATACCACTAGGGTTGGTCCTTAACAAGAGCTTCTTGTCTTAGTCCTTGATTCCTTAATAAATAGTCATTATATTTGCTCTTTTATAATATTATTCATCCTTTCTTCCATAAAATTGAAACTAATGTGTTTGTTGGGGAGATTTTCCCTGGACACAATTTGTTCCAGAAAAGATTGATGATTTTAGAAATTGATAGTTTGATTTCATTAGGTTCTAATGATTTTCAGTTTGAACATTTGATTTTTGTTTCAGATACCTGTGGCTCTATATGCAAGAGAGTTCCTTGCTCTTCTCAGCATTATTTTTGTAAGGGTTACTGCACTTCAGCAGGACAGTTTACAACTAACTTCCTGTGTAGTGATTAATCATTCAGAGCACAGGCTTTGATATCACCCTGCTTATGATATCATGTGATTGGGAATTGTGTGGCTTTTCTCTAAGTAATCATTTTCTCAACTGAAATGGTGCTTTGAAAGTGCTCAGAATTTCTGAGAACTAAGTGAGGCAAAAAATTAAGGCATTTAACACAGTAAACTAACCTCAAATATAGTATATTTTAAGGAAAACTTTATGACTAAGGTTATCCTTGTCTTTATCATTTAATATTACCCAGGAACTTGGAAATATCATTTTAACCTTCTCAGACTGTTTGCTTGTTTAGAATGAGGAGACTGAGTTAGATGGTTCTTAAATTTACATTTAGCTCTGATTCTATGAATCTGAAATGAAGTAATGCCAAGTGAGTAATTAAATCCTGTTCTTTCTTGATGTGGAAGAAAGGGAGGAAAGACAACTTTTAGCTGTCTGGATTCCCCTCCAAATTTTCAACAACTATGTAGCATTTTGAATAAAGGTATTTATTCCAGAAATCACTAAATTTACTTTCCTTTTATATTTTTTTAATTTTTATTTATTTTATTTTATTTTATTTTTTTTCATCTTTCATACATTTGATTCAAGTGAGTTATGAACTTCCATTTTTACCCCAAATACAAATTGCAGAATCTCATCAGTTACACATTCACAATGTTTACATAATGCCATATTAGTGACTGTTGTATTCTACTGCCTTTCCTATCCCCTACTATCCCCCGTCCCCTCCACTCCCATTTTCCCTCTCTACCTCATCTGTTGTTGTTCAGTTCTCTCCCTCCCCCCCTTTCCCCTCACAACCTCTTACATGTGATTTTGTATAACGATGAGGGTTTCCTTCCGTTTCCATGCAGTTTCCCTTCTCTCTCCTTTTCCCTCCCACCGTTCATCTCAGTTTAATGTTAATCTTTTCCTCATGCTCTTCCCCCCTGCTCAGTTCTTAGTTGCTCTCCTTAAATCAAAGAAGACATTTGGCATTTGTTTTTTAAGGATTGGCTAGCTTCACTTAGCATAATCTGCTCTAATGCCATCCATTTCCCTACAAATTCAATGATTTTGTCATTTGTTAGTGCTGTATAATACTCCATTGTGTATAGATGCCACATTTTTTTATCCATTCATCTATTGAAGGGCATCTAGGTTGGTTCCACAGTGTATCTATTGTGAATTGTGCTGCTATGATCATTGATGTGGCAGTATATCTATAGTATGCTCTTTTAAGGTCCTCAGGGAATACTCCGAGGAGGGCGATAGCTGGGTCAAATGGTGGTTCCATTCCCAGCTTTCCCAGGAATCTCCATACTGCTTTCCATATTGGCCACACCAATTTGCAGTCCCACCGGCAATGTACAAGTGTACCCTTTTCCCCATATCCTCGCCAGCACTTATTGTTGTTTGACTTCATTATGGCTGCACAAAACCATAATTATGGGGGACTTTAACACACCGCTCTCGCCATTGGACAGATCCTCTAGACAAAAGCTGAACAAAGAAACTATAAAACTCAATAATACAATCAATAATCTGGACTTAACCAACATATATAGAATATATCAACCATCATCAAGTGAATACACATTCTTCTCAGCAGCACATGGATCCTACTCAAAGATAGACCATATATTATGCCATAGGGCGACTCTCAGTAAATATAAAGGTGTGGAGAGAATGTCATGCACCATATCTGACCATAATGGAATGAAACTGGAAATCAATGATAAAAGAAGGAAAGAAAAATCCTGCATCACCTGGAAAATGAACAATATGTTACTGAATGATCAATGGGTTACAGAAGATATAAAGGAGGAAATCAAAAAATTCTTAGAGATAAATGACAATACAGACACAACATACCGGAGTCTATGGGACACAATGAAAGCAGTTTTAAGAGGGAAATTCATTTCCTGGAGTTCATTCCTCAAAAAAAGAAAAAACCAACAAATAAATGAACTCACACTTCATCTCAAAACCCTAGAAATGGAAGAGCAAAACAACAGCAAATGTAGTAGAAGACAAGAAATAATTAAAATCAGAGTGGAAATCAATGAAATTGAAACATAAAAAAAACATTGAAAAAATTGATAAAACCAAAAGTTGGTTCTTTGAAAAAATAAAAAAGATCGACAGACCCTTAGCCATGCTAACAAAGAGAAGAAGAGAGAGAACTCAAATTACTAACATACGGGATGAAAAAGGCAATATCACAACAGACACTACAGAAATACAGAAGATAATTTGAAAGTATTTTGTAACCCTATATTCCAATAAAATAGAAGATAGTGAAGATATCGATAAATTTCTTAAGTCATATGATCTGCCCAGACTGAGTCTGGAAGACACACACAATTTAAACAGACCAGTATCAAAGGAAGAAATAGAAGAGGCCATCAAAACACTATCAACCAAGAAAAGCCCTGGACCGGATGGTATACAGCAGAGTTTTACAAAACCATCAAAGAAGAGTTAATACCAATACTTTTCAAGCTATTTCAAGAAATAGAAAAAGAAGGAGCTCTTCCAAATTGATTCTATGAGGCCAACATTACCCTGATCCCGAAACCAGACAAAGACACTTCAAAGAAAGAAAACTACAGACCAATATCTCTAATGAACTTAGATGCAAAAATTCTCAATAAAATCCTGGCAAATCAAATACAAAAGCATATCAAAAAAATTGTGCATTGTGCACCATGATCAAGTAGGATTCATCTCTGGGATGCAAGGCTGCTTCAATATACGGAAATCAATAAATGTTATTCACCACATCAATAGACTTAATGATAAGAACCCTATGATCATCTCGATAGACACAGAAAAAGCATTTGACAAAGTACAGCATCCCTTTATGTTCAAAACACTAGAAAAACTAGGGATAACAGGAACTTACCTCAACATTGTAAAAGCTATATATGCTAAGCCTCAGGCTAGCATCATTCTAAATGGAGAAGAACTGAAGGCATTCCCTCAAAAATCTGGAACTTGAAAGAGATGCCCTCTCTCACCACTTCAATTCAATTTAGTTCTTGAAATACTAGCCAGAGCAATTAGACAGACAAAAGAAATTAAAGGCATAAAAATAGGAAAAGAAAAACTTAAATTATCGCTATTTGTGGATGACATGATAATATATTTAACAGACCCAAAAGGGTCTACAAAGAAACTTCTAGAGTTAATAAATGAATTCAGCAAAGTGGCAGGATATAAAATCCTTTTATATTTTGTTAACTGAACAAATTGGGATTCAGGAGTAGTCTTCTCTGATTTCAAATTTTGATTTTTGTGATTTCTCTATGTTCACCTGTGATTTTAAGTATGCAGTATTAGTTTTGTGTACATGAGGGTATTTAGATAAATTGACCAATTTAACAAAAATCTCATTTAAATCAAAACTTAAGAATATTTTGTGAGATATCATGCTAAATATCTTGTTCAAAAATATATTGAACAATCAGGTTTTGCTTATGTATATGAAGATGACATGGTGTTTTTAATGCATCACCCTGCCTAAATAACAAGTTAGAAATATTGTCTGTGAACAATTTATTGCATGATTGAAGTTCAATGGGACTTTAGTGATACTTTTTAAGCATTCAAAGATCTAATGGCCTATTTTGCAAAAGGATATTGAAAAATATCATTTGGATGACTGTTTAGAATATGAAGTTAATGATGAATGAGCTTTCATATTAATCATTATCGTGAGAATCCCAAAGGGAGGTGTGGTTATTAAATGTATGTCCTTGTAAGCAGTATAATTCATAAATGCACAAAGCATATTAGATATGGGACTTGAGTGGTAATATATTTAAGAATGTAATTTATTATTCTTTTCACACCTACTCTACTCAATATGCAGGGTTTAAAATGCAATGGCCATCAGACAAGGAAGTGTCATTAGAAGAATGTGGACATGGACTCCTGGGCTTCTAATGATTGTTATCTTTTGGGGTCAGCATGGGAATGCACAAGGCCAAGGTAGGTGCAAGCATGTTCTAACACTTGAACACTGGATGTGAGTTCCACTTTAGAATGAAATTGCATCAGTCTTTGGTTTGATGGTTGTGGCAATTTGTTGTAATCTTTCCCGAAGATTTTGTCAAAGTGTACCATTATGCTTTTAAGCCAGTTAAATTGTACTAGAGTTAGGTGTGAGTTGGTGTATAAAATTCAAAACCATCTTTCTGAAATTTGTTTTGCTTGGATTTAGTAGACACTGCATGTGTGTGTGTGTGTGTGTGTGTGTGTGTGTGATTTTAGAAAAGTACAAAGCATTTAAAGGTTTTATATTTCGAAGAGAAGTTTTTGAATCTGTTTTTGTTAGTGACCTTCATGGTATATAGATTGATTTCAAAAATATTTTTGATGTCATATTCTTCAGAAATTAAATGCAACACTTGATGATTCTCATTGTCAGAGCAAGTATTTGGGACAAAATTAGTAATGGAGTACAGCTGTGATGTTGTGATGTTCTGAAATGTCCTTTGGAGAGTAGAAAAAGGTCATAGATTTTGTAATAATGTTTTCAGTATATTGTTTGGTTGAGTAAATCTATGGAGCGGTTTACACAAATGCTAGTGTCTCTGTGTGTGCATTTCATGATTAGTATTGTATTTTTGGAAAAGTGGTGCCTAATCAGATATAAATTAAAATTTATTGTCTATGGTTAAGAGAAGTTATGGTCCCCTTAGAATTATTATTTTTCCCTTTTGGAGCGCTGTGTTTTGACTTGTCAGAATTTGAAATAAAATTTTTGAACAGGGAAAGCATAGGGGTAGATATGTGACTCCTGATATAGTTGGAAGTGTGTTCTGGTATTATATAATTGTGATGGAATTGAGATTTTCTAGTCCTTTGGCTTCCAAAATATTTGATGGGTATTTATAAATATTTGCATATTCAGATGTTTATTTACTCTTTTGAAGAGCTCCTTCAAAACAAACACTGTTTGCTTGCCATATGTAGTTTTGTCCTATGAATTTTTTAATTCAAATAGGAAGAAGTTTCCAAAATAAAAGTGCATGTGTATCCATGTATGAGAATAAATATATGTGTATATGTATGTATATGTAGGTAATGATGTGATTGTTTTCCTTTCATGCCATTAAGAATTTATATTATAGGCTGGGGTTGTGGCTCAGGTGTAGAGTGCTTGCCTAGCATGTATGAGGTTCTGGGTTCAATCCTCAGCACCACATAAAAATAAATAAATAAAATAAATGTATTGTATCTAACTACAACTAAAAAAATAATTTATATTAGTATCTAGTTGAGTATTCATTTTCCTTTTCTTCTATGTTGAAAACAATGTATGAAATTGTATTTAATATATAGTTTTTGAGGTTTTTTTGACACCAAAGGTCTAAAACAAGAATCTGTAGGCAGTTGCTGTCTTACATTTCTATTGGCTAAGAGAGCTATTAATACTTCTGGCAGTATATCAGTTCACTAAAATGCAGTCTGCTTACTGTATATAGAGATCCAGCACTACATGTAGTATTGAACAGGATTGCAAAGTCCTTCCTCTTATCCGATGGACAATATTTATTTTATTATTTTCTAATGAATAATCACTTATTGGACATGTAAAATAATTAAAATAAGTATTTTCTTTGTCCAAAATCATTATTCATTGTTTTAAATTTACTCTTTTAATATTGATTGCTCAGATAAGCTTTAACTTTGATTATGACCATCATTTATTTAAAAAAAAAATACCTGGAAATCAATTTGTAGTTGAACATCAGTGAAGCTTCTAATGGTAAATGTGAGTTAGGTAATTTGGCTTCTTTTTAAAAGAATAAATTAAAATAGACAACAATTCAAAGGAAAAAATGACTTAGCAGAAAATATAATGGAATGCTTTATCTTTATTATTAAGGGAATTTTACTTTATGAGTAGCTAGACAGAGTGATGGAGATTTCTCAAGTATAATGAACAGACCATTTAATATCTTAAGATCACTGCTGATAAGGTATAATTACCTAGAAGAACCTTGAAGCCATGTAGAGCTAGCTTTTTGAAGTTGCTTTGTGAATTATTTTCATCTTATAATTGAGTATTGTTATAAGAGAAGTGAGCTCAGACATTTTGGCAGTGACTATCGAATGATCATTATTTGTGTATCCCAAAAGACCTGACTTTAAAATGTCATAAAGTTAAGTAGTGGTGAAAATGAACTGTGCTATGTAATAGACATCTTTGTTTCTGACATTCTTTATCAAATGTAAAGGATTTTCCATTATGCTAGATGAGAATATATATATATATACACATACGCATGGCGGAATTTAATTGAATTTAATTTAGTCTATGGCAGAATAATGTTATATTAAGCTTTTAAATTTTTAATTCTTACAATTATAATTGAAAATATCCAATATTTCTAACCCACAAGGTTACCCACCACCAGCAATATTTAAAAATCTCAATTTATTTCTAATAGCTTCTTCCTACAAAAGAAGTCAGAAATTTTATGGAGTGTACCATTTCATATCTTAAAAGCTTAATATCATACAGTAAACAGGAAAATTATTCATTTGAAACTGGAAGTGGATTTATCTTAATGACAATGTTTCACAAAAACTTGTCTTCAAAATTTGGATTCCTGAAAAATGTATGAAAAATGAAAAATGTATGTGTATAAATTCATCTTTCATTTCAAATTCTTTCCAGACATCTGAAATTTGTGTTTCTAACAGTAGTACAAGCACTTAATCTATATGACGATAGTGAGATGTAAACTATAATATCTTGTAATAAAGTTTCATATTGAATTGCTCTTTAAGAAATCTTAATTTTTTTTCTACAGATAGAAATTTCTTTAAACAACTTGGAATAATCACTTTTAAACAAAATCACTGCATAAAATTTTCATGTTTCAAATAGTCTTTTTGAAAAATTATGGGTACATTACTATTATATATAATAGTGGAATTTATTATGTCATATTCATACATAGACAGAACATAAATTTGATCAACTTTATTCTTGTATCTTCCCAACTTTCCTTCTCTCCTCCCTCTCTCCCATCCTTCTTCCCTATCCCTTGCTTTCTTATCTTCTTTATATCATCATTTTCATCATCATCATTATTTTAGTGTATTATAATAAATATTAAGTAATTAAAGACACTGCTATGGAACAAAGGCAATTTGCAGAATATTCCATTTCTCTGTGGAAAGAATATGGTAATTTATACCTCCTGCTAATTAAAATCACAATACCCAATATTTGGGTGGCAGTCATTCACAAAATTCTAGAAAAGTTTCTTACCATGCAACATAATAAAATGTGTTTTATTTCATATTTGTTAGATTTTAAATTGTTATTTAAGAAATCTCATTTTAATAAAATTTATATCCTTTTAATGAGATTAATACCTTTCAAAATTAAAGCTTTTTTAGGAAAACTAAATACCCTTTTCAAGGGACTTAAGTATTTTATTGATCTTTGTTCTGTTTGCACTTATTTGGAGATGGCACAGTCATTTGATTTCGAATGAAAATTGTACAGATTTATTTTTGTGTTTGGAACTTTTATGCAGTTTGTGAAGAATAATGATGTTTGTTAGACATTATCATCTAGTAGTAAAACAGCTTCATCTCTCTCCTTAGGTACATATTCGTAGAGGAAAAAAGAAATCAAATTTGAAGTAAAGAGATCATATATAGTTGGAGGAATAGAAATAAGTGGTTGCAACCGTTTCAAAAGGGCAAATTGATAGGAAGAAGCTTGGGAAACACACAAACAAGGGTCTACTGTTGCTAGTAAAGAGCATAAATTCCCAATATTATTCTGCATGTGAAATTTTCAGTAAGGCCTTCATACACATGAGAGAGATTTGGATGGGGAGGAGAAAGAGGAGAAAAGGCTGAGGAAAGGAGCCCTGTGTGCCAAGTAGGCACTTCACCTCTGTGCATGTTACCCTATGGTCAGCTCCAAACCACCAAGTGTGTAGTTCTTCATGTAAAAACTCAAGACCATATCCTGAGCATGGGATGGTCAAGAGAGTTCCAATGTTGTGCTTGAACTGGGTACCCTAGATGTTGGCAGAAATGATTGCTTTTTCTTAATGTTATTGTTTGTTTTTGCCTGTTGAACCTGTAACTCCATACCTACTGCAGCACCAAGACAAGCTTGGGAATCACTTCTCTGTCACTTATTATGTGTCTTTTAAAAAGCTTATGAATTACAAATAAATTTCAAAGTTGCTAACTGAGGTTTCAAGAGACTTAAATAAAATCTGGCACCTTCCCATTAGAAACGCTGTACACAATGTTCTAATGTTTGTCCACAAAGGACATGGTCCCATCCATCAGCAACTTTAATTCTCTAAATCATCCTATCTTGTGTAAAAGCTTTTTCTCAATGTTTAAGAAGCTCTTAGATTTATAGATGGTCATATCAGCCACATGCTTATCAACTGTAGCTTTATCTCACCATAAACTGCCTTGGGATTTTTTGGTTTCTTACATGTGACCTAGTAATTGAAATGCAGTTTATCTTATTTTTGTTTTTTGCTATGATGATTTTCCCCTTATTTTCCTTGTGGTTAACTTCTGGTGCCTATTTGCAAGATATTCCTCTCTCCTCATTCTGGCCATATTTTCTTTGTCATTCAGTTCATTTACCACCGGCTCCATGTCTCTCCCTTGTTCCTCATTCTAATGTAGCATAGTCTCTTGTAGATGACATGGCTTCCTACATACAACACTGTATTTCTCACTCTGTACTCTAATAGTTAGCATGTGTCTTTTTTATTTATAAATTCCTCAATAGTTTGAAGTATATATTCATCTAGTTAACAAGTATTTTTAAAGCCTTTACCTTAGGCCATGAGTTATTCTAAGGAAAGAAAACTGACCCAAATCTCTGACTTTATGAAGTTTACATTCTAATGTGGGGAATACAGATAAAAGATAACGAGCAACACGAATATGTAAAGTGTGGTAAGAGTAAGTTACATGGTGAGAATAATCCTGTGATGGGAATCAGTGAATTCTGAGAGGGTAAATTATAATTGGATATTCAAGAAAGTCCACACAGAGGAGATGGAATTGGAAGTCTGAGATAGTGAGATGATGAGAGCCCAAGCCACACAAATTTGAGAGGGTACCCCACCTCACTAATGGCACAGCATGTATGTTATCCTTGCATGGGATCATACCTCTGTTTTGCATGAACATAGAAGAAACAAACATGGCTAAAGAAAAGCACAGATGGGAGTGGTAGCAGGTATGAAAGTAGCAGAACAGGAGAGAAGCAATGAAAATTGTGGAGGGTTTTTATTATTGCAGAAACTTTGACTTTGTTTTGGAGTAAAACATTAAGCTGATGGGGATTTTGAGCCTTTTTAGAAATTCACTTTCTGCTTTGAATGGTCACTACCTGGGACTCAAAATTTTTGTTTCATTACTCTTCCAATAAAATATAGACTAGTGTATTAAAGTAATGTTAAATTCTACTTTAAAATGACTAACCTGCTTTTATCTCTCTCTTTCCCATTACTGAATATTCCATTTTTAATTAATCTGAAAGCTTTTTAGAACAGCGAGCCAATGCAAATTTAGTATTAAAGTATAACTTATTATTCATCAGATTTAGGTACTTAATTGAAGGTACTAATTTGAAATATTACTTGTTCTATTGGAGAACATTGATAAAACCACTTTCAAATTACTGTCACGTCCATCAAAAACATATTAAACTGTATTTTTTGAGCTTCAGTATAGACACTGGTAATGAGTTAATAGCTCTAAGTAGACACTTTTCATCCTTGTGGTTGAGGAAGCATGAATATAGAAGTAATTTTTGACTTCATATTTGGGGACTCAGAATAACCAGAAATTTTGGGGTCCTGTGGAATTGTCTTCCTGGCAGGAAGTTGTCTTAATGTATTTTGCCTTCCTTTATGGTTTTTCTTTTCCTCTCAAACAGTGTTTTCTTGGGGGAAATTAACATCTCAAAACACAACACAAGGGAAAGTGCCAAGGGCATATAATGATGTACATTTTAATATTGAGTAGAAAATCCAAAGAAAGATAATTGTTCAAAAAATACAGGGAATGAAACAATGGTATAAAATTATTAAAAAGGATTAGTGTACACACAGCAGTCCAGTTCACCCATGAATTGTATGCCAGGCACCAGAGGCATGGCAATGAAGTAGGCAGAGACCCAAATATATAACATAAATTAGAAAACAATACAAACAACAATAACAGATATAAAGTTATAATGCAGTTGGGAGGGAAAGAGGAGGAAGATACAAATATACAAGGCCAATGTGTGAGGGGCTGTGAATTTGTCTACTAGAAAGATTAGTTATTATAATGTAGCTGAATACAACTGTTGAGAACACTGATCTAGCTATAGGGAGTCAAAGAATTTCTCCATCTTGAAAGTGATGCCTCAGTTGAAACTAAAATGAAGAAAGAGGCCAGTATTTTGCTGATACAGGGTGTTTGGAGCCATTAGAATTGAAAATATTAAGATTTCTAAATAAAAGTCAGATATTTTCTTTGGAAGAAAACAAGGTATACTAGTATGAATACAGATGGAGAATACAGGATAGGCATGATATAAGCACTCCCAAGTTAAACATTTGTAGGGGATGCCTGGACATAAATTTAACAAAATGTTTTTAAATTGAAGATGAAATGATCAGATTGACCCTTATACACTTTCCACTATTTTCAATGTGCCAAGTGCATTGTGTTGATAGTGGTGTGGTATGATAGTGGCAGAAGAGGCACCATCTACTGGACCAGTGCTTCTGCCCAGTTGGAGGATCATCCTGATTTTGATCAGATTTTTCCAGCTTCTCAGTTGGAATTCTGACTTTAATAAAAAAGTTGGAGAAAATCATTTGAGATTGGAAGCTATTTTGAAAGTAGAGCTAAAAGTTTTTACTGGTCAAGAATCATGCCAAGATGTTTAGATTTAGGGTCCTGGTGGATTATGGTTATTTACTGGCATGGGGAAAGCTTGGTGACAAGATGAATTACAAGTGCCAGAGGTATAGTTGTGTTCATGTGTCTGATTGAATTTACTTTTTCACATTAAATTGAGATACATGTTAGAATTCATGTGAAGAAATCAAATAGGAACTGAACAATCTCGGCTAGAAATGTGAGTGAGAATTGTAGACCTATATACTATGCTTAAAGTCATAAATCTAGCTAAGGACTTAGAAAACTGCAGCTCATGAATTGGATCTGGTCTACTGCATGTTTTTGTATAGCTCATGATAATATATATATATATATACATATATATATATATATATATATATATATATATGTATATATATATATATATATATTAGATATTATAATGTAGCTGAGATTAATATCTAATCTTATATATATATAATTTTATAAGTGGGAAATGTAAAGTAAACTAACAAATTCTGGTGTCAGTTACTCAGATTGCATCTTGGCCCATAAAGTTTGATATTTTCTCTTTGATTCTTTGTTAAACATTTTAATAGCTCTTGATCTAGATGAAACCCTGTGGTAAGAAAGCATTGACAGAGAGTACCATAGTGCATATGAAAATTGTGTCCATTATAATATGTATGCTGGGTGAGAACATAAACCTGGGTATAACTGAGTGAGAGACATTAAAATAAAAGATTTGGTTTTGGGCTGGGGATGTGGCTCAAGTATTAGAGCACTCACCTGGCATGAATGTGGCCCAGGTTTGATCCTCAGCACCACATACAAAGAAAGATGTTGTATCTGCTGAAAACTAAAAAATAAATCTCTCTCTCTCTCTCTCTCTCTCTCTCTCTCTCTCCCTCTCCCTCTCCCTCTCCCTCTCTCCCTCTCTCTCTCTCTCCCTCTCTCCCTCTCTCCCTCTCTCCCTCTCTCCCTCTCTCCCTCTCTCCCTCTCTCCCTCTCTCCCTCTCTCCCTCTCTCCCTCTCTCTCCCTCTCTCAGAAAAAAAGATTTGTTTTCAGTATCATCAGTGAAAACTTTTGGGGTCAAAGGACATATCTTCCACAGACCATTCACTCACTCATACAAGGAACTCCAGCAGAAAGCGTACTGTTATTTGAGAATAAAAGAAAAGGTTAATAGAGTTAGAATAAAGAAAGTAAATGGGAGGATGGCATTGGACCTGGATGAAGATTAAAGAAAGTGTCAAATATTTCAGATTTTTAAAGTGATTTTAAGAAAAATGTGATGTCATTTAGAGATTCTGAAGGGGGAATTCCAATCATATTTGATGGGAATGATCTCTCTGGCTATATGTGTTGCCAGAATGGAAGGGAGGCAAGGTGGATGAGGAATTAAAATTACCCCACTAGAATCAGTGAATGGAAGACCCCAGGTAACCTTGGCAAGGGCAGGTACAATATCCATTTTGGAATGGGCTTAAAAATGAATGAGAATAACAACCTTGGTATTATATTTAATAAAATTTTACCAATCCTTTGACTGTGTGGTCAACATAAGCAATTTTTTATTTTCAATTTAGATGTGTGCATGTGTCCTGGGATATTGTGCCTTATTAAATACAAAGCAGGGCTAGAAAAAAACATTTTTAATTATCCTGATGAATAGAATGAGAATCATGACTCTGCTGATATTGAAATGTCTCTGTGATATCTTATATTTTTTACTTATTTATTATTGATACACATTTAGAAAATATTGCTTTAGCTTCATGTAAATTCACCTGATCAATTGCTCTCCAAACTCAAGTATTTCCTTCCATTTGTAGCTTTCTATGGTTCCTCACTTAGAATATGGCCCTTCTTCTTTAAAAATGAATGAGAATAACAACCTTGGTATTATATTTAGTACAATTTTACCAATATTTTGACTTGAGTCTTCCGGTAGGATCCCATAAGAAGACTCTTTATGACAGCAGTCACCAATGCTATAGTAATTATGAAACATGTTAGTCACCCTCACTGAGTAGAACTTTTGGTGTAGCCTGAGATTTCATAATATTTCTTTGAACTATAATAAAATTTACACTCAGAAAATTAAACAAGTTGTCTGTTTTAAAAGAACCATGTCTTTTGATTTGAGTATTTTTTCAGTATACTACTACTTATACTGTTATCTCAAGAAAACAGATTTTTATCATTTTTAAACATCTTCAAATCTAATTCAGACCAGAGTAAATTAATGTATAGTCAACATCTATTAGAACATTTCTGTCTACACAGTTGTAACAACATCATTATACTTGATAAAATGTTTAACAATTTGAAGTGTTACATCATGATGACTGGAGTGAAAAATGTATAACTCTTACACAAAGAAATATTCATAGATTCAAAAAAATACTAGATATCAAAATAAAGATCATTATTCCCACTTGATGTAATCAGTTTTAAATCATATTACATATTACATAGTTTGGCTGAAATAACAGCATACTATTTTTCACTCCCCCATAAACCCAAACCCTAAGTTCTTATTTTTCTGTTTGGTGGATAGCTTGGCTTCTATTTTGGAAATTTTTACTGGAATTTAATAATCACCACTCCTTTTGGATATGCACAGATACTGTTTTCCATTTTTTTGGCAAACTTAATCCCAGCAGCATTACCTGTATGTGTCTTCAGCTATGGCTGCTCAGAGATCCATGTTGAGGATAGTGGTTTAAGTTGTTGCCCACTGTGAATCTTGAGAGGCTTGGTGGCTGTGAAGGATGCTGATTTGTTTTGACATAGTCACTCAACATGTACTGGCAGGAAGTTTGTTTTTTTCCTTAAATGTTACACTGCCTTATAAGCAAACAATATTTGACAAAAATGCAGAAACTAACATCTAATTTTGATGTCCTGGGAAGTAGTCTCTTTCTGATGAGGTAGGTTTTGCTGTCCAACTTTGCCTGTTGCTGCTGAACACAGTTGTGCTCCATGACCCCTGGCTTGCTGGACTGGAAACACTGATGTGATGAAGCACCTGAAATTTAATTCAGATTGTTTTGCATTTTTCCATAGATGACTTTTCTGGAAGCTATTTGAATTCATTATAAATTAGAGTTGTATTAGAATAACTTTAATTCATTTGTAATGTGAACTTATATATAGAGCATTTGTTCTCCTGTTTAATCCTTTTTGCATGCTAAATCATTTACAAACAAATATCTTGTCCTTGAGAAAGAATAAGCCTGAAGGTACATTAAGTGCCAGCTGGGACTCTGAGCCAGTGGTCTTATCACCATTATGCAGATACAGTGAGTGAGAGTGTATATGCATATCACTCAATTTCATCAAATAGTTCTTTTGACAAAATTGATATATGATTTCTAAATATAGTGTCTCTGAATTGAGTGTCATCTCTCAAAAATGCAAAATTTTTATCCTACAATTGGCACTTCCCTTTGGAAAATTAGAATCTATCATTTATGCAAAGAAAAGAAGAAAAATTATAAAAAAAATAATTTCAGGAGACAGAGATCAAATTTCTTTTCCAGATGCCTGTTCCTTTTCTTTCCTCTTCACCTTCTCCTTACTTTTCTACACCTCAATTTTTTTTAAATTGTAACACATGTGAAAAAAAACATGTTCACTTTCCAGAAGAACTAAAGTGTACGTGTACAAGTTTATATCTTAGAAAATATAAGAAAAAAGGAAGATGTGGATGGAATATGAAATCCTATTTGTAACACAGTTCTAATGCGGTTTGTGGGTAGGCTAAAGGTGTAGTACTAGAAAATTCTGTTAAGAGGCCGGTTGTACTAAATTTAATAATATTTGTGTAAGTCTCTTAATTCTGAAATGTTTTAAATGATAATTTTCTTTCAGTAAACTCATCAAGTATTTGCTCCATTTTTGTCAGGGATTGTCAAACTTTTTGTATAAAGCACTACAAGAAAATATTTAAGGTTTTGAAGACCTTACCCTGTCTCTTCCCTTTCTTCTCCTTCTCTTCCTTCTTTAAAGATGTAAAAATCATTTCTTACCTCTAAGACATAGAAAACAATCCATGAAGAACATTTGGGCTGTGTGTCCATAATTTGTAAACCTCTTACATCATCAGATAGCTTTATTTAATATGCAATATTAGAAAGCAGTGGTGCAGCTAGCAAAGAGAAATCGGCTTCTGTTAACATCAAGGTTTGGAAGGAATGGAATGGCATGAGAACTAATGCTCTGCCTTAAATATGAGTTATATACTATCCATTTATGATATTAGAAATATATGGGCATTACTAATTTAAAGAATATTTCCTGTGTTTCATTTTTCTCCTCAAATAAAATGGGATGACACCAAAATTTTCCTTTCCATTTGAATTTTCATTCCATGAGAATTTCTAAAACTTATTATCTCTCTTGTTCTTTAAATATGTTTTACTGCTTATTCTCAGTAATTATAGTGGAACAACTTCTGTGCATTTGGCTTTCTAGAGCAAAGCAAAATAAAAAATTTAACTTAATATGTATAATTAGATGGAGTGCAAGATCATGTGGAAAAGACAAGAAGTACAATAAATTCACCATTAGGTAACAACAAAAGATAGTAGATCAAAAGAAGTCAGGACTTCTAATGTTTTACATTTTAAATATCTATCATGATAAATCCGCAGTGCCCAGAAATAAGTCTTAATTCTAAATCAAAATGCCTTGTACTGAAATTAAGTCAGAATATTCTTCATTATCTTTATTTTTTATTGAACTATATTTGAACAAACCCTAAAATGAGCTATTTTTTTAAAGAGAAGATTCTTTGACTTTGGAGGTGAAAATATTTTCATTGTACTCATTAAAATGCTCTAGATGGCTTTTATTGTATTCTGCTTCATAGCAAAGAATAAAACTATATAGTGAAAATAATCTACAAAGCAGTATAAGCAGAATTGTCTATTACATGCCATACTGCTCTAAGTTTTTCAATCAGGTATAAAAATGTGTTCTTTCCTTTTAAAATTAATGAACTCATTTTGTAAAAGTACTTTTGAGTTTACAGAAAAAAAGTTTTCATGTCTTTTCCCTTCCCTATACCATTTTCCCTATTTTTATTGATTTGTATTAGTATGGCATATTTTTTATAATTGAGCCAATATTTGTACATTTTTAACTAAATTCTATAGTTTGCATTAGGGTTTATTCTTCGTGTTATCAATTCTATAGGTTTTAATAAGTGTCCTATATATCTGCTTTAACATTTTTCATTTGATGAAGATAATAATATTTCCAAGCAAAACTACAGAAAAGGATCTTCATTTCCCTCCCACCCCAGAATTTTCCAAACATTTTAAAGGAATATTTCTTAACATCTGGAGGATGAAAAAGTTAGCTGAAAATCAGGCAATTTTATGCAATAACGCAGACACGCATGATTTAATACAATGATGCAAGTTAACTTTAAAAACTTCTCAAGCATTGATTCACTTAAAATTTGTTGTTGCTCAGGTGAGGAATTTAAAAGATAGGACATTAGAAAGTTTAGAATGACCTTCAACATTAAGGGTAAGAATGCCCCTGGGTAGAAATTAGCAGTAGAAAATATGGGGAAAAATCAATAAATTTGCCCTTTTGCTCTCTTGCTATTTAGTTTTGGGCTAATAAAAATAAACTCACTTCATGGTTTGCATCACTATGAATGTAAAACATGAAAGGAAGTCGCTCTAGCAGGTACTAGATATGTACAACAAGAGATTAGACTTGGCTTAATGTTGTTATTTTGTTTGTTAGAATGAATGTCAATGATAAATTTCCACTTAAGCTTCCATTTTCAAGACAAGTGTTTAATTGAATTTCAGAATTTATTTTACGGGAAGGGCTATGAGTGGAATATAAATGTCTTCACAATAAAAATAGTTTGTGCACATGTGCACATGGGTTTGAGAGCAGTTGAGCATCACTATAACCTCTTTCAGTCTTCCATTTTTTATTTTAAAAGAGAGAGAGAGAGCGAGAGAGAGAGAGAGAGAGAGAGAGAGAGAGAGAGAGAGAGAGAGAGAGAACTAATTTCATAGCATATTTGTGAAGGCCATAAAACAAATGCTTGTAAAGATACACTGAAGTCACAATGTGGTCCATAAAGTGCATTTCTGCTCATATTTGGGGTTTATGAGCTTACCCTTTGCTGATTCTAAACTAGCATTAGAGGTGCAAGAGGTGATGTTGATAGGGGTCGAGAGCACAGGCTGACACCAATCATGTCCTTCTAGTCTGTGCCACCTACACTTGCTATGCAATTTCCTAACTTTGGAAACAAATTTTGTTATTTATAAAATGGCCTGTGACTTATATTAGCCAAGTTCTAAAAGGATTGTGATAATGCTAGTGCATGATTTGTGTTCAAGTAAATAGAAGTTATATTTTGTATTTGCCAGTCATGGGATCCATCACA
The DNA here is from genome assembly GCF_048772815.1 of Callospermophilus lateralis. NCBI lineage: Eukaryota > Metazoa > Chordata > Mammalia > Rodentia > Sciuridae > Callospermophilus > Callospermophilus lateralis. The sequence goes on along the minus strand of NW_027515935.1, from coordinate 4,121,059 downwards.
CTTTGTCCTATATGTTCAGTGCTGATCATGATTCCTAAGGTATGTAAGGTATTTAATCAATGCTAACATTTCAATTTCACAGGGGTTATTTATATGGAATTTGTCTCCCCTTGGGTGAGTGTGTTTACCAAGGCACTTAGTTTAGCTAAGAAAATGTAGATTCTTATTTTAAAAGATATCAGTTTGGTCCATGACTTTTGTCTTCTCAGAACTATGGATTCCTACATCTTGGAACTAATCATTGTGATCAGTAGTGAAGCTTCCTGCATCTGTGTCTATCCTACCAGCCTTTATGTTGTTGGAGTCTTTGGAGTATTTCTGCAATGCCTGCCTTCTCATCAAAATTCATAAGACTAAGTCACTGAATTGTGAGGTTGTTGCAGTGCAGAAAAGGTTCATCCTAATGCTGTTCCAGAGCCATGTAACATGATCCATTTTATTTTCCAGTAACTTTTATGTTGATCATTATTAATTTGGCATTGTTTTAATTTGGGTGTATTTACAAAAGCTAATACCTTAGGTTTTCTCTAGAAGTGTCATAAAGAACACATTGAGATATATGTAGAAATTTCAATGATTAGAAACTGTCCAAGTTGCATAGTGTTGGTGAATATAGATGGGATTCTATGTGTTATACTTTCTCCAGAATAATGTAAAGTTAAAGAAATATAAGATTCATAAACACAAGGATTGTGATTTATTTCATGGACAGTGTTGCAAGTAGCAGTCACTTGATCAGTATTGACTGTTTGAATACATGTCAAATGACAGATCTTTTATTTCCCCTCAGTGACTGTCACTACCAGTGACCCACTTTTCAGTAAAATAACAAAAAGAAAAACATTAAGTTGGACAATGTGCATTGGGTTTTTCTGAGAAAATGGGTGTCTTTATTTTTACTACTGTTTTAACTCTGGGAAAATTAATGGATATCGTGGCCTTGATGTTATTTTAGACCATATAATTGAGACTATTATATAGTTTGCAATTTAGTTAATAATATGAAGTTTGAGTTTTCATTTCATCATTAAGCCATTTATTTTATTATACAAGTGATTATCTTAATTGTTTATGATCTACAAATATAAATATTTCACAGCCTAACTTGAAAAAAATCTAGTGTATTTTACTAATATATTTTAGTATTATGTTAAAGTTTTAGTTCTAGATAATGATGTAATAATATAATACATACATATGGTTTTTTTTCTTTTTTTTTTTGTTTTTATTGAGATTCCTACCCCAGTAAATATGGAAGGACTAAAATATAGAAGGAAAATTTTGCATATTTATAAGCTCGCTATACATATTCCTGCATGTTAACTTTAATAGAAAAATTTTGCCTTTAGTACAGTATAAAGTCAAAATCATTGTTTTTTTTCTATTTTTTGCAGTTCTGCTATTGAACTGACATTTTGCAATTGAACTACACCTTCAGCCCTTTTTATAAATTTATTAATTTATTCAAACAATCCCTCACCAAAACACTGAGGCTGGCCTCAAATTTCTTCTCTTACTGCCTCAGTCTCTCAAGTTACTGAGATTACAGGCTTGTGCTATCACACCAAGCTCAATGTTATTTTGTAATTTATATAATGCTTAAAAATAAAGCCATCTATTTAACTTTTAAAAGTAGAAAAATGGTTCTCCCAGTTGACTTTTAAGGCAATTACCAATTTGTTTATAATTTACTTTAAATTTTCCACAATATTTCTAATTTCTGTTGATGCAGAAATTAAAACTGTCAAATACAGAATTTGTGTCAAATCACGGCATTTTACAATCTAGTTTATATCTAATTTCTTTTTCAGATAGCATTAAAAACGGGCCTTTGCAGCATCATATACAAAATTGAAAAATCATGATTAGATGTATGTACAGTAGTTCCTGACAGTGATGTGTTGAAAAAGTAGGAAGATTTGAAAAAAAAAAAAAACTTCTAAAATGAGAATTTTCTCAGTCTTTGTGAAGCTATTTGAGATAAATGATTATATTTGACTGTCAATTAGAAATATGAGATTTTTGCTTGATACTGTCTTGAATTCTAAAGTAAAGTATTTCATTTTTTTTAAAGAGAGTGAGAGTGAGAGAGAATTTTTTAATATTTATTTTTTGTTCTCGGCAGACACAACACCTTTGTTTGTATGTGGTGCTGAGGATCGAACCCGGGCCGCATGCATGCCAGGTGAGCGCACTACCGCTTGAGCCACATCCCCAGCCAAAAAGTAAAGTATTTCATTAATGGCTTATGTGTATCATCCTGGTGATCAAAGGGGAACTAATACCTAAAATTAGGAAAGGTAATGTTATATTTTCTAAATAAAAATTGAATTTAATCTTAGAAATTGAGCTATGAAATATTTTTTGTCCCTTGTTTATAAAACCCTTTGTATCTTATGAGATTTTGATAGAATGTGACCTGTCCAGCCTCAGGGGCAGAGGAGGTCAAGGGAAGAACACTGAAGAATATGATTTGAAGGGGTCAAAGGATGAAGGTCTGGGATTCAGAAAAGTGTAGGGTAGTGGTGAAGAGGTCCAAGTGATAAGATTTGACGTATTCTCAATGAGGCAATATTCTGAGTCTTTAGCGGGGTGGTGGGGCATGATATAATAAATGTCAATCTAGATCACTTATATATTTTCATATCTCTTCTAGAGCTATTTGTGTGTAAAACTTTACCATAGCAACAAAGAGAACAATATCAGTTGTCTCAAGTTTAACTCAATTGTTTTTCTTAGGTTAAAATCCTTAATATTCTGGAAAAATTTTCCTTCTTATAAAGTGAAGGGTTTAGATTCCATGAGTTACTCAATTTCATTTAGCTTCAGTTTCCTGCAATTTAATAACTATGAAGTTTTAACTGTTTCTAAACCAGAGTAACTTTAAGGCAGCATCTCAACTGGGAGAACTATTTCTGTATTTTAAAACTTTAGAATTTTTATTTAAGTATATAATACAGTATTTAGAAAGTACAGAAAGGATAAAAAATGTTAGATTTTTGGAATATGTATTATATTTATTTCCTTTTAAAAATAATTCAATAAACAACAAAATGCTTTATTGATTCTTACATATCACATACATAAACTTTCTGATATTTGACTCCAGAGTTATTTGGTGACATATATTGTATTTTCACATCAAATGTTGTCTGCAACCATGAACTCTTAAATGATTGCTTCCCCTCTAGATAGCATCACAAAATAAAGAGGTGCTTATGGCACTGCATAATTGATAATATTTGAAAACAATTTTTCTATTATTGGTATTTGTAGTAGGCAAACTACCCTTTTGTGTGTTTATCTAAAAACATTCCTAATGTTCTAATTTTTTAATTTATTGACTTTTAAATTTGAATATTCCATGGAGAGTTAAAACCATGTCAATAATAATTACTCTTTACCTAATTTATAGCAAATGGAGTTTTTTGCAATAAATTGGGAGTCTTGTAGGTTGGAGCATGTAGAACAAACCCAGAAAACTTATAACAGGAAGAGAATAAACTGACCCTAACATAAGTTCATTAGAGCAAACAAAATGTCAGGAAATTTGCTCTGCTTCTGTGAACAAAACAGCTTTTTGCTCTATTCTGATATCAAGGAAGCTGACAGGTACATGTCAAGAGTACACAGCATTCTGATTTTTCCCCATGCCCCCAGTACTTATAAGAATTCTTTTAAATTTTTAAGTCAAATTTATTTTTTATTGGATTGATAAAACATAAAGATGGTACCCATTACTGGGTTACTACATAATGATTTGATGTGCAAATACATTTAGTGATGTTTAAGTTAGTTTAAACATCTGTCTCCTAAAACATGTATCATTTGTTTATGACAAAACAGACAAAATTCTTTCTTCCAGCTTTTTCAAATGTACAGTTAGTTAATGTTATCTATCTGATCAATAGCTTCATGCCCTTATCTAACTATAGCTTAGTAGCCATTGATCAATGTTTCTGCATTGTACATTTCTCAGCCCTTATTATTCACCATTCTGCAACCAATTTCTATGGAGTGAACTTTTTAGATTCCACATGAGTGTAATAAATTGGGAATATTTTTGTGTATTTGGCTTGATTAACATAAAGATCTTCACTTCTATCTATATCATTATAAATTATAGGATTTTTGTTTTCATGGCCCAATAGTATTCCATTTTGTGGATGTGTCACATTTTCTTTATCTGTTTATGAGTTGAGGGACATTGTTTCTATTTCCCAGTTAATATGAATAATAATGTAATGAACATACGAGTTCCAATATGCCTTTTAGTCAGTCACTAGAATTTTGACATAGTATGCAATTGACCTAGTCAGTTCAAATATAGTAAATTAATTTTGCATAAATGTATTCCTATTATATATATATTAACTCACTTGTAAGTTAATCTTGTATATAGTACCTAACACACTCTACTCTAATTTTCAAAAGATATTTCATAAATTATTAAGTTGGGAACTGAATCAATTGAGAAAATGAATATGAAGATATCTTCTTCAGTGTTAGTATTTAACATATAATTAATATAAAATATTAAAATAGCTGAGTAGTTTTCTTTCTTTAAATAATGGTGATATATTAGAGAATATTGTTAAACTTGGGAATTTTAGTTGTCTTTCTGCAACAGTATTCTGTGAAGATTTGCAAAATGAACCAAAGGAATATGACAGAATAATATAAAACATGGAGATGCTCTCTGATCCTTGAAGGCATATACTTGGCCCTACTCCCTTTAATCTCTTAACTCCTAGCCAACTACCTGTAATAAATTGGACAGTAGTATTATTTGCTTATCAAACTGAGCTTAAATCAACTCCAAAAATTTATAGCATAATTTTGTATTAATAGTAGTAATTGTTATTCCTGCTGGAATATATTAGGTATTCAACATCATTACTGTATGTATTTTAATACTGTGTTTATGATATGTATATATAATTTTACAGGTGAAGGAATTGATACCATCAGAAGTTGAATAACTTGCTGAAATATGGTGACATTTCTAAAGAATAGTTGAGCCACAACTGAGTCAAGTATCTTCTTTTATAAATACTGTGCTCCACTCTAAATTTATAAGATTGCATGTTAGTCTGTTATTCCTACAGGATGAATAGCTCACTAGATTTTAATATTGCTTCAGGCAAAAATCCTTCACAAATGCTTGTAATATTCTTTACAATGCTTGGGTTTAAAGAAAATATGAGAGCAGAGGTAAAATTATTTGCCATTTCACTTCCAATCTTATCCCCTGAATACAGTTTGTATGATATCTCATTCATATTGAAGGATTTTGAGGAATATAGAAATAGGAAATTTTGTAATAAGAAATTATAAAACTTAAACTAAGGAAGAAGGTAGAAAAACACTTTTGCAAAGGCGCTGATAATATATTATTTTAAATATATTTCTTTGGGAATCTTCAAACAAGGACTAGAAATGTGTCAGCAAAAATACTAGAATTGATTTCTTTATTTTTGCGTTGACACAAAAAATAATTAATTTTTCATAACAGGCATTCACTAATCTATGATGCTGTTGTTCAACTCATATTCCTTACTCATATATCCCAAACACTGACTTTAAATCTGTAAAGTGTATTTATACTTAAAAAAACATTAACAATACGTATTTTAAATTCCTTGGATTTTAGTGATTTTTAGTCTTAAAATTAAAAAATGTTCATTATTTTCAGTTGAAGAAAAAAATTGGTGGAACTTAATATTGACAATGACAAAAAGTAACTCATGGCATTATAGGAGAATTATGTCATAATTAACAGCTGACTTTTTACAATAAACAATGGTGTCTAGGACACAGTGGGACAGTAAAATTAGAATGCTGAAAGATTGTGTGTGTGCACATGTGTGTGTATTTTGGATTTTCACTGAAGTTGTAGCCTGTCTAGGACTCAAATGTAAGAAGTAACACTTTTAATTAAGAGGGAAACACAGGGACAAAATTATATTCAAGAATATGAGAAAGAAAATAGCCATGACTGGGTTCTAAGTTTGTCCTTATTAGGTAGAACATATTTCACTTTGGATAATTCTTCAAAAAATATTTCTTGCCTGCAAAATAATTGGGCTGGACATCCTGAAAAGTTTGACGTCTAAGCATTGTATATTTCCATGCATTCAAGTTAATATAGTGTACAAATGTCCATCATGGTTGTTATTTAGTTCTCTAGAATGTGAATTTTCCCTTTCATAATTCTGTGACAATTGTGATCCAAATGTGAAAATATTTTTATTGTGCTTTGTGAAAAAGTGTTCTCTTCCTTCAGCTGCCAAGAACATGTGTTATTTCAAGTAGGAGGACTGGGATTTTTTTGTTTTGTGGATGGCAGTTTTTTTTCTCTCCAACTTTAGCAGTAGGTAACCCTAACCCTAACCCTAACAAAATTTCTTTAATTATCTCTCCTCCTAAACCTACCTCATTTTCTTTGCATCTTTCACCTGAGTAACACTAGAAATTGTCTGCGTGAGATTGGTTTTGTTTCAAATTAAATTTACCTTATTTTTTAAAGTAGGCAAATTGATATAGGTTCCCATAATACTGCTTAAAACAAAACAAAAAATGAAAACATTTTAATTATTTTAATTGACAATTTTCTAAGGGTTTTAGTCTTAAATTAAAAACATTTTTAAAAAGATTGTCATTATAGACTGACAAAAAGAGTATATACACAATGGAGTATTACCCATATACTAAGAGGAATGACTTCGTGATATTTGCCAGTAAATGGATCTGGAAACTGTCATGCTAAGTGAAATAAGCCCATCTCCCAAACGCCAAAGGTTTAATGTTTTTGCTAACAAGTGGATTCTAACCCACGTAAGTGTGTGTGGAGGGTGTGGTGGAGAAGAATAAAAGTTTAGTAGATTAGACACAGGGTAATGAAGGGAAGGGAGGTAGGTAGGAAAAAGGTAGTGGAATGAATCTAATGTAATTTCTCTATGTACATGTATAAATACACCACAGTGAATAACACGATCATTTATATACACAAGAATGGGGTTCTAATTACAACAAGATATATTCCACGCTTGTATAATTATATCAAAATGGATTCTACTATCACTTATAACTAAAAAAAGTTTAAAAACTTGATAAAAGAAAAATTATAAAAGAATTGAAAACAGTAACGTTGTTTAGTATTTACTATAGGAAATCCATTAAGTGCATTAAGCTACAAAAAGTTGTGCTAATTGAATAGTTTGTTAGGACTTCCATAAAAAATTCTGTGGAGCATGTGTCTTAAACATCAGTAGTTAATTTTCTTATAGTTCTGGAGGCTGGAGGTCCAATATTAAGGTGTAAGAAAGATTTTCTTCCTCTGAGAATCATAATTGAGGGAACCATTCCAGGGCTCTCCCCTAGACTTGTAGATGGCAGACTTTTTATAATTTTATCCTCGCATGACTGTCCCCTCATAGACAAATGCCCTGGTGTTCCACTGTGCATCTAAATTCCCTCTTATGGAGTCAGATTGGATCAAGACCCACCTTGATGTCCTATTTTAAATTAATCTTTTCAATACCTGATCTCTGAATATGGTTATTTCCCAAGTTACTGGGTATTGGGACTTTAACATATGATTTTGATGAAAGATGTTCCTATGTTTGGAATCTGCCCTTAAGAGCTGATGTATTAAGGAATGCAGCAATATTCAGAGATGAAAAGATTGGATTAAGAGAACTGTAATCTCATCAGTGGATTGATTCACTTGATAATAATTTGAGTGGACTACTGAGTGGCACCTATAGTCAGGTGGGGTGTGGCCTTGAACTATATCTGTCCCTTGACCTTTTGTCATTCTCTCTGCTTCCTAGCTGTCATGAGCTAATATATTTCCTCTGCCATAACCTTGGCCATATTGTTCTACCTTCTCTAAGTTCAGAGCAATGTAACTGAATCTGACCAACCATGAACTGAATCTTCTGAAACCATGAGCCAAATAGGTCTTTTCTTTCTTTAAGTTATTTTTCTCAGATATTTTGGTCACAGAAATGAAAAAATAACCAACATAGGGCAATCAGTCATTAACACTAGTGCACAGTAGGGAGTTATTTACCAGCTTCCTCATGTGATGCAAAGAAATAATAATTCCACCTTGTTTATGGGACACATTTTTTTTTCTTTTTTCAGGTACAGACCTAAGAGTATGTTCTAAACGGATGTAGAATTTGAACAAGTTAGGAGAGATGTCACTGAGCTCTAAATGTAGGGTCATTTTGATGGTTTCTTATGTTTCAAATCCTCATGGTCTTTCTTATAGTAATCTTATGAAATAAATATAGTGTACTGGGGATTGATCCAGGAGCACTTAAGCACTGAGTCACATCCCCAACACTTTATTTTTATTTTTTTGAGACATGGTCTCCCTAAGTTTCTTGGGGCCTCAGTAAATTGCTGAGGCTTGCCTGGAACTTGTAATACTCCTGCTTCAGACTCTCAAATTACTGGGATTATAGACATGTACCATCATGACTGGCTTTTGCAAAATATTTAAAACCTTCTAATAAGAAGATTTAGAGGTGTAGGAATACAAAACATAGTGGTAAATTTTTACCATGTTTAACATTTGTATAGCTTTATTAAAAATGTAGTTGTTTAAAATATAAAAATATTTTATTATCTCATTCCTCTATACTCATTGAGCATATTTTGTTTTATTATCTTGATCCCCTGAATACTGTGATGATGACTCACAAAAATCTCTACTTTTTGCCCACTGGTAAATTCAATTATATTATAAGTGTAATGTAAAATTTTGTATCTTTTCCCATACTTTATACATATATATCCCTATGGCAAATTCATACCTCTAAATATTTCCATTATGAATGTATTCTTCCCAAAGGAAGTCATAGTATTATAGTACTACTGGAAGTTATAGTATTATTTTTTCATCAACATTTAATCTAGTCAGTACTTCTTATTTCTGCTTTAAGCAATTAAAATTTTTCACCTAAGCTTTTCATTGATTGAAAGTGTATTTGTTATGGTTTAGATATAAAATATCCCCCCAAAGTTCATGTGTCAGACAATGTAAGAAAGCTTAGAGGTAAATGACTGGTTTATGAGAACTGGAGAACCTTTACCTAATCAGTGTATTAATCCCCTGAAAGGGTTAGCAGAAGGGTGACTGTAGGCTGGTAGGGTGTACTTGAAAGAAATGGGTCACAGTTGGTGGGGGAGATAGTTTTGAGGTATGTTTGGTTTGGAGCTTATTCTTTCTCTCTCCTTCCTGGACCAAGTCTTAAGCTCCTTTTCTCCACCATGCTCTTTCATCATGATTTCTGCCTCACCTTGATCCCCAAAGAATGGAGTCAGCTGTCTATGTTCTAACACTTCTGAAATCATGAGCCCCCAAATAAACTTTGCCTACTTTAATTGTTCTTGTCAGGTCTTTTTGGTCACAGCAGTGAAAAAGGTGACTAAAACAATATTATTTAATTCACATTATTCACATTCAAACTGTCAAATTTGTATCTTTTTATAACAGAAGTTTTTATTCTTGATCAAACACAAATCTTTCAAACTATTTATGTGGTAGAAATGGATAAGCATAGGCTACTGCTACCAGTTCATGTATGTTGACTATTTTGCATTTAAGTGATTATGGTGTCTTAAGAGAGGTGTAATACTATTATTCTAGAGTAACCACTTAAAATGATAAATGTGAGTCATTTACTGTGTATTATCTATTCAGTATGCAATATGAATAATAATTTATGCATGTATGATTATGTAATTATGCGTACTCATTTGTGAGTCTTCTGACCATTATAAACTAATCATTCTCTAATCTTTTTTTATACAGCAGTTTTTCTCTGCTAAATTTTGTTAATGTTGTGCTATTCTTAATGAGGCAAAAGTGCTGTAGAAAATAGTGAAGCATCTCCTAAACATTTTCCATTTTACCAAGGAGAGAGGATAACTAACTCAGGTACAGGACTTAAGAGATTTAAGAGCTATATGATAGTAACAGGTTTCAATTTCTGAGGACTCTAACACATATTTCTATGTTTTCTGATATAAAATATTAATAAATCAAATAAATGTATTAAATAATTTTACTCTGTACCTCTGTATAGTACTTTGAAGACTTTAATGCTCTATCTTTTGACATTGAAGTAAAACCATGAGTTTATCTTATATTCAGTAGGATAATGAAAAGTTAATAATTCTGTCTTCACATTTTGTTGCTTCTTAAATTGAACAGTCTTCAATATTTCTTCAAGAGGTCACAAATATGTCCATCTTATCCTGACTATTACAGAGGCAGGACTTTAATTGACCCATCTTAACAACTATCCATTGCACAGAGTAGATTTATTTAAAGTATTACATACAAAAAGAATATAAGTTCATTTTTAACTTGGATAGAGTTCATAAAATAGTCATAATAGCAAAATAGCAACTAAAATAATGGTAAATCCAAAATTTTAAAAATAAATAGTTTTAGACAAACAACTTTATTTTCATTTAATGTGAACTGATTTTCCTCTACTTTCATATAGCCTTTATAATATATTTTTTAAATCTGCAGTTGGAAAACATCATATAAATAAACATAGTTTGTAGCTACTATATCTGGAATTGAATCATGCCTCAAGCATGCAATATAGAATAAATAATGTGCAGTCAGATCCCTGGGAGAAAATAGAAAACCATCAGTTTCAGTGCTGTATTGTTTAATATATATTTATGTAAAGTGAAAAACACAAAAACTGATCACAGGCACTCAAGTCTTAGTGCCTACTTCCCAATCCCCATTTTCTTTACTTACTCTCACAAATGATAAAAGCCCTTCACTAAAAATCAGTGGTCAGCTCCAAACTTTATGTTATAGAATTCAGGGATCTATATTTTCTTATTTAGTAACTTTTATCTCCTTATCTTCTTGAATTTATAGAGTTATATATTTTAGGGGTCCAATTAATTTGATCTTAGTTTTCTGTAGATGGATATTTATTAATATGCTGATGCTTATTGTCACTGATTTTGCTCCATAGACTCATGTCTTTGATTTCTATGGGTGTGTGCACATAGAGACTTTATTTATTTATTTATTTGGTACCTATTCAGTAGGTGGGAGAAAAAAACAATTTTTGTTGTGAGATAATATGCTAAACCTTAAGGAACATAACAATATCATTATTTAAACTTGGAACATCTTAAACTATCCTTTTATTTTTTTCTTGTTTTGTAAGTATCTCAAAATGAAATGACTGTCAGCAGGATGAGGTGCATGCCAGTATACACTGCCAGCTTGAGATCATTCTTATCCTAGGACTTTTTTAGAATTTTCTAAATGCCAATCTTGAGAAAAATCTCAGTTACTTGTAAAGTTTTTCTTTGTATGAAAGTGAATAAGGTTATTTGACTTGACTAGTAGAAACATGTACATCAAAACTTCTTTTATAACTGAGGATAAGTGATCCCTCTTTTCAAATAATCTTGATATCTCTTGGGTTATTATATGTATATATATTATTTAGTTCAAAGTAAAAATAATTACATATTACAGAACCTATAAGAAATAAAAATACATCTAAAATTATAAACTAATGTATAGACTTTAGCGTAGCAAGTTGTGTGTTTTTGTATCCATGGGTGTGGTCCTCACTATACTCTTCACATACTTATTCACCTTATAGCTTGTTTTGAGGGCAAAGAAGTATCCAACTGGAAATAACATTGTTAGATAACTTGGAGGAATCTTGCATTTTCCATTATCTTAATTACCGTGCATTAAAAAAGCAAGCTTATTTTTAGCATCTTTAAATAAATTATTAGAGTTAACATAAGTAAGATGGCAGAGAGTTTGAAGAATCACTTTAGTAAGTTGTCCATTTATAAGAGTGATTGGAAGTAGATATTAATGAAAGCAACATTTTGAATGCATAATTGCTGTGAAGTAATATTGACTTGAAGTGTCTTCAGTGCTCACCAAGGTTCCTGGCATGTACAAAGTACTCTATTATAATATCTTGAATAATTTATTAAGATTTTTAAAAGTCCAAGAATAGCCTGAGTCTTACAAAATAAAAGTATTATGTGAAATTTCCAAATATGCAAAAATGTAGGGTCGTTTTGTTTTAATGATCATGACAAAAGTCATGCATGCATGATCAGAGAAGCACTTAATTAAGATAATAGATACTAGTCAATATTTGTTGTTTTGTTTTTGTTTCATACATGTAACAATAACTTCTAAGCCCAAGTCTTTAATGGTCAGCACTGTGGTATTTATTATTATGCACATAGGCTTCAGTGGTGAGTGTATGCTTGTTATATTACCCCATTTTTCCTTTTTATCTTTTATCATTCTCTGAAATACTTTAAAGCAGTTGAGAATTCCTCATTATTTTAAAATTTTCATTTGTTATGAAAATTATGTATAAATATATATACCTAATGAAATAATTACTACACTGAAGCAAATCAATATATCCATCAGTTTCTCTAGCCCTCTTTTTCTTTATAAATGTTTTGGGTAAAAACATTGAAAATCTATACTCAGGAAATTTTTAGTATGTTGAGAAATTTTCTTAACTGCTGTCTCATGCTACACGTTAGATACCTTGATTCATTTATCCTACATGAGTACAAGTTTGTATCATTTAAATTACTTCTCCCAATTTCCTTCGTGTGTTCAACCCTTGTAACCACCATTCTACTCTGTTTTTATGTATTCAATTTTTGGGGGATTCACCAAAGACATGAGCAATATTTTTCTTTCTGTATCTTGTTCATTTCTTTTGGCATAATGTCCTCCTGACTTCATCCATGTTGTCACAAATGGCAGTATCTCCTTTCTCAAATATCTCCTTTTAAATATGTCTTACTAGATTTATGTATACTGCCATTTCTTTAGCCATCCATCCTTTATGGACATTTAAGCTGTTTACCTAGCTTGACTATTGCAAATATGTAACTATAAACTTTGAAGAGCACATACCACGGGAGGTGCTATTTTCTTTCCTTTGGATACATGTGTAGCCACAGAGGGATTACTTGGCCATATGATCTGCTTTTAAGGAAACTCCATACTCTATTCATAATGGCTATATCAGTTTAATACCCTTTTCTCCACAGGTTTGTCAACACTTTCTCTGTCTCTTTGTCTCTCTGTTTCTCTGCCTCTTAAATAATAAACATTCTAAGATGTGTGAGATAGTACCTCATTGTGTTTTGTTTGTTTTTGGTTTGGTACTGGAGATTGAACAAAGGGGCATTCAGCCACTGAGCCACATCCCCAGTCTTATTTTTGTGTTTTATTTAGAGACAGGGTCCCATGAGTTGCTTAGTGCCTCACCATTGCTGAAGCTCACTTTGAACTCTCTGTCCACCTGTTTCAGAGTTCTGAGCCACTGGAATTACAGGTGTGAGCCACCTCCAGGCCTTTGTGATTTTGATTTGCATTTCTCTGATGTTGAGCATCTTTTCATATACCTGCTGAGCTTTTTATGTCTTCTGCTGCAAAACCTCTACCCATGTCCTTTGCTAATTTTTAATTTTTTGATATTATTTGTTTGAGTTTCTTATATATTTTACATATTGACCCCTACTCAGATATATGGTTTTACTTTCTCTCAATCTATTAGCTGTTTTTAATTTGGGTGATTATTTCCTTTGCTGCAATGAAAAATTTTAGTTTGACATAGTCCCACATATTTAGTTTTGTTTTTACTGACTGGGCCTTTTGTGGGATATCCAAATATCATTTTCAGTCCCGATATCATGGACACTTTCCTCTGTGATTTCTTTTAGGGGGTGTTACAGCTTCCTGTCTTGTGTTTCGGCCTTTCATCCCATTTTGAGATAATTTTTGTATTTGATTAAGCTAAAAATTCAGCATTTATTTATTAATTTTACACATGGATAACAAAACTCTCACAACTACTTCTCTACAAGGACCGTTCCCGGTTATTTGACTAGATTTTTGCTAAGTAGCTCCTATTTTTCCTTCAAATATAAGCACAGTGCACCTTTCTTAGGAAGGCCTTCCAGAATTTCTTAGGGTAGCTTTTGTTGTTTTCTACTCATTCCCCACATAGCTTGTATTTTCTTGGTCACTCATAATTCTAACTTCAGGTGAAATAGACAGTTCACAAGAATGCCAGTTTATCTTGTTCTGTAACTTATGCTTGAAGCATAGGATAATCCTGGATTCATAATAGGAAACAATGTTTGAATTCAGTAAAAATATGAAGCTCATGTTTATTTTTTTGTTGAGATGAGGATACCCAGCATTTTTATGATAACGTTTTCAATGATATAGAAGATATGCCAACACAGGATCATTTATACAGAAAGTAAAGTGTTTCAAAGAGTATATATTGTTTATTAGAATCATTTATGGTGAAAGGAAAGACAATTTTCTGAAAGATGTTTCTTCTAAATTCTGTCTTAAAGTTGATTGAAAATAGAAAATTGAGTTTATATTACATTACAAGACTAAATGTCTTAACTAAATTCATTGTGCAATCTTTAATCAAATAAGTTAATGCATTATTTCCAAATTTAAAGTACATATTCTCTTCAATTGTAATGTTCATCCTAGAGGAAAATATATTTAACACTGTATTAATAATCTAATAATCTTGAATAATTTATTTTTGAATATTTACTACATGCTAATGAGAAAAATCTTTAGCCAAAATATTTTTAATCTTATTTTACAGTTTTGACCACATGTTAAAGACTTTTAATGGAGAATATTTGAAATATTCGTGTGACATGGAAAATATTTTCTTTCAATCAATGCTCTGTTTCCTTATATTTCTTTGTGCTTCAGGCATGGAAAAAAATGATGTAGTTATGCCATCAAACAACTACATGCAATACATATCATTAAATTGGGATATTTAATGGAAAGGAATTAAAAAGATATTGGTAAGAATTTTCTGGTGAAATCATATTGATTGTGAAAAATCACAAGTTTGAGACCAGCTTTACTAACTTAGACCCCTGGCAACATAGGGAGACATTAACTCAAAAGAAACTTGGGATGTAGCTCAGTAGTAAAGTGCCCCTGGGGGTTCAATTCCCAGTACTAACCCCCCACAAAAAAGATGGGGCTGGGGAGAAAACTTGTCATGCACATTTAAATATCATAATCAGTTTTCATCTTGAGTTCTCTAAATATGATCCTAATGATTCAGCATGTTGACTTAGTAACATTTAAACAGAAAAATATATCACAATTTTGGAGCAAAAAAAAAAAAATTAAAGCCAAAACAATACTTAAGTCTTAGGCCCAAATTCTGGTTTCATTGCTAATGGTAAAATTGAATAAACAATTAAATATTCATTTATCATTTTCTTCATCTGTGAAGAAGGCATATTTGAACTCATTGCACTTATTTTGAGAAAGACAGTTTTATGATAACATAACTTTTAAACTGGTATTGTAATGGAAATTCACTTTAAATTAACTATTTTGGAATAAGAAATTCTAACAAATGTCATACATCTATTTTAGAAAAATTTAGGTTAATGTCCAAGTCATGGCAAAGTAAAAAATGTATACAGTGAAATATTAAAATTTTCATTTAAATTTAGAGATTCTTAATCTTTGCAGATGAAATATTCACAGGGGGTCAATAAGTATTAGAAAATACATCTTTAAACCACTTTAATAGAAAACACTATATAATTGAAGAATCATACTTGTCTACTATGTACATAAAGAAGATATCATGATAAAATAAATGATATTATTTTTCTTCTAATGCATTAAAATGAAGGCTTATTTAAGAGAAAATATATGCACAATTTTTTTTTTTTTGCTTTTATCTATCTGGCAAAATTTTAGATGATTCACTATCTTCATTGTGGAAATAAGAAATGGTGCTAAGTCAGCTATATTTCTTTTTTGTCTGTCTCCTGTGGGCCCCATAAATGCTTATTGAATAAATGTTTATGAAAAGACTATTTTAAGGAAGATACTTTCAGAACTAAAATTAAGACACACTCAGGCATCTGTAAGAAGGTTATGAAATATGTATAGAAGTGATCGATTAAAAAAAAGCATGTTACATACCACATAATTGTTATACTGGATGTTTTGGCAGCCTGTTTCAAATACTATTCTGAGCGTGGAGTCCTGGAAAATATTTTTAGCCATATTTCAGGACATTGTTTCAATTGAAAAAAACACTAAGTGTGGGAGTAGGGCAGGGAAATTTGACTTCATGGAATAAGTAGTCAAAACAAAAAGACTATTTCTGAAAAATGAAGGATTATTTTTCTCTTGAGAGAAAAATTGTATTTGTGCTGCCAGTTTGACTTGCCATTCCTTTATAAGCAAATTCTAAAGACCTGATATACCTGATTATGTTAGGGATTATATAGATGGGACTTCTATGTTGAAGACATTTAGGGATTATCAAATTTTCTTGAAATCAAATCATTTAGACCAGTGGATCTCAAAATGTGGTTCTGGGATCAGTATTAATGTTGTATTGACACATAAAAATCTCAGAACCTTGACAGAATCTACTGAGTCTGATTCAGGAGATAGACCCTGGTACTGTTTTATAATAGGTCCTGTGGGTAACTCAATTTCACACTGGATTAGGAGAACCACTGCTGTTTGCTACTAGCAAGCAACTAGAGCCTCTACAAGGCAACTTATTAAGTGTGGCTTCGATAGGAGCACACCTTGGTCATCCTATCTAACATGCAGCTTTGTTAATGGCATTATCAGCATAGGATTGTTAAATATATATGCATATAAAAAAGACTAAAAGTTAATTCATCCAGAGAATGCAAAAAGCTGATCATCTCCCACTGGATGACTTATGAGTAATTATTCAGATGACTGGATGATTTATGGATAATTATTTATGTATAGCGTAGTATTTTTGAGTATTTCTATATTTATCACTTCACTAATCTTGAAACCACTCATATCTAATAATGTGAACCTAAGTAATTAAGACTTCTGAAATTTGTCTATTTGTTTATAAACAAATAAAATAAAATAGCATTTAACTAAGAACTAAGTGAGATAAATTACATATAGTGGTCAAAAGATATTCAGTGTTATAATTAATTATAATTCTATATGGTAAAAAAGTTTTGATTTCATAAAAGCATAAAAAATTGTTATTTAGGTTAATGATCATAAGATATTGGACTGTAAATAGGCTTATAATAATAAATTCTGTAATAAAAGTGGGCTGGGAATATAACTTAGTGTTAGAGTACTTTCTCAGCATGTTTAAAAGGCCCTGGGTTTGATCCTTTGTACCTTAAAAAAATAATTGGCAACATAAAGTAAATAATATTTTACATTCAGTGTGTGAGAGTAATAAAAATTACAAGATGCTTGTAAAAGAACCAGTGTGAGAGTGGTTCAGAGGAAGGTCAATTTGCATTTCATGATAGTACAGCATATTTCATGTAGGTAAATTCAGTGTCATTTCTTAAAGAAAATAGTCTGAGCCCTAGGGAAAGACTAATTGTGTTAGTATACACTAAGACTGAGAGCAAGCATATTTAAATGCTGATACATGGTCTGTGAAAAGCAGGAAAATAGAAGTGTTCTGGAGGCAATATGTAGATCTATGGCCATTTATGATGTCAGTTACATTTGTGTTTGACATTTTAATGATCAGTCTAGAAAGGTTGAATCTTGACCAATCTATCCAGGGATTTGATTACTGGGGTTAAGAAATCTTCTATTGAAGTGTGAGACAGAACTGGGCTCTTAGGAGGACTCACATGGCAATCATGTGTGTATGATTAGATTACACAAAGCCTATAAATTCAGCAAGTAAAAAGAGGACAGTGAAGGAGAGTAAGGGAAGAGAGAGATAATAAGAACTTGGGGGTAAGGGGTGGGAGAAGAGAGATAAGTGGGTAGAATTTATTACATAAATGTGAAGGTAGGGAAAAAATAGTAGTCAAAATGATGTCTTGGAAAAAGAAAATTTTGGAAAACAGGGGAAATAGGAAAGGGAGCTAACTTTATAGAGAGAGTGTTAACATTTGATTTTAGATAAATTTGAAATGACAGCAGGACATGAGAATGAAAGTAGCTTTGCAGCAGATGGAAATGTTGATATGTAGTTCTAGATGGAGTAGACTGAATCATTAAATAAAAATAATATTCCAGATCTTTGGTGGGGTGAGGAGAATGAGAATATCTAAAAGGCAGAAGAATAACCTGAAGTTCTCAATATTAGAGAAAAAGTAGTAAAAGAGAACCAATAAAGATGATGGGAGTGGGATGATAAGAAGTTAAGCTGGAGTACAGTCAGGAGGAGAAAAGTCATGGTCATATGGTTGTATACCATAAATCTGGTCCAGGAGGAAGGATTCTTTTTTTTCTTTCTTTCTTTTTTTTTTTTTTTTTGCTTGTTTGTTTTTTGGTAGTGGAAAATTATAAGACTAATATGTGATGGAGAATATCAGATACTTCAAAGAGCTCATAAATTTCTAAACTATAAGGCCTTTGGGTTTGGCCATTATGAATTCATTATGTTTGCAAAACGTAATGTACTTGATGAATGCAAATACAAAGGGTATAAGATTGTAGAATAATTTTCAACATGAGAAAATAGACTCAGGAACTCGGTAGATGTAAAATATAGAATGTGGAAAGTGTGTAGAAGTGTGCAGAAACAGGAAATGAGTTCAAAAAAAATATTTGTTTCAGAGGCAATCAGATACAAAGAGAAATCACATTTGCTGTTGCAATTTTTGTCACTGTGACAAAAGAAAAGAGTACATATCCAGTGTTTGGAATGGTAGATTCATTTGAAAAACTGAGAATAGATGATTTTTGATGTAGGTACTACTTGGGTATTAAATCCATTAATTTAAAAAATTATCCCAAATTAACGGTACCAATGGTAGTAATGAAGAAAATAATTTTGCAGTTTATAACACTCCCAATCATTCTGTACTATCATGAAATGCAAATTGACCCTCCTCTGAACCACACTCACACTGGATCTTTTGCAAGCATCCTGTATCTTTAATACTCACACACTGAATGTAAAATATTATTTACTTCATGTTGCCACTTTTTTTTTATTAAAGTACAGAGGATCAAACCCAGGGCCTTACATATGCTGAGAAAGTACTCTAACACTGAGTTATATTCCCAGCCCACTTTTATTGTATACTAATTCAAATGAAACTTTGGCAAAACAATGTTTCAAATTTTACTGTGGCAGCAATAATTCTATTAGGTAAGTGTTTACAATATATTTAATTATTTGAGTTTAACTACTCAAATTACTTTTTGAAAACCTTACCTAGTTTTATATGTCTATTGTATTTCTACTATTTTTGAGAGATTAAATATGTAGATATATTTGCTTTCAGTAACTTTGTACACTTAATTTTTATTTAAACTTATTCTATAGCAACAGGAAGGCACTTGGTTTATTTCTATAAAACATATGCAGATGTTTTTATAAAGATGATTTTTCTAAACTTTTTATACAAAAGTACATTTTTTTACTAAAAAATTTTGTTTTTATCCAGATAAGATTTCTGAAACAGTGAACTATTTTAAGATTCACATTGAATATTTTAAGTTTGAAAGAAACTGTTTTGGGATTAGAATTGGACAGATGTAAAGTATTAGGCACATATATGAAGAACTATCACCATCATTGATTAATTTGTTTTCAAACTGAGTACAATAAGCAAATACTGGCAAGTTGGGTAAATAAAATGTAGCATACATAAAAATGTAATTAAAGAATATTTATAACAACTTAATCGTGTTTGACTTTTGCTTAGCTATTTTGGAAAAATCCAAAATTTAATTTTAATCAGATTTCTATAAAAATAAATAGCAGATATGAAATATTTGCATATTAGAAGAGTTTATTCTAATAAGCTTCAGAAATCTATTTAGATCATTTAAAATTGTTTTTATTTGTTTCTCATTTTTCCACATTTAATATTTTTCTAGTATTCATCTACTATTATAGTTTTTTCTAAGTAATGTGGCTCAGTATCAACAGTTATGATGTGAGTTTAAAATGTGGTTGAAAGAAACCTTAAGAAAATTACCATCCTCTCTGACTTATTCTCATTGATAAAGAGGAAAAGCTAAAATGATTATACAGGATTAAATCAAAGATTATATGTGGATCTGTGGTGTATAGTTTATTTGCATAAAATAAGCATCAAAATTCCATCTGGCTGTAATTTGGAGAGAGAATTATTTATGTAAGATAGGAAATAGCATTAGTCTGATTTCTATATAACCAGGGAGACTTTTTATGGTTAATTGTAAACTGGAGTTTGTTCCTTTCCTACCTTTAAAAAGGAGGGGGGGCTTGAAATTCCAATTGATGCTACATGTTATGATTTACATATGAGGTGTCCCCAAAGACAATGCAAGAAAGTTTAGAGGTGAAATTATTGGGCTACAAGAGCCTTAACTCAATCAGTAAATTAATTAATAAATCCCTTGATAGGGATTAACTGAGTGATAACTGTAAACCAATAGGGTGTGGTCAAAGGAGATAGATCCCTGTAGACATGCCTTTGGGTTTATAATTTGTCCTTGTTGAGCAGAGTTCTCTCTGCTTCCTGATATGTCCCCAGCTGCTTTCCTCTGACACACTCTTCCACCCTAATATTCTGCTTCACCTTGAGCCCCAAGGAAAGGAGTCAGCCATCTATGGACTAAAACCTCTGAAACCATGAATCCCCAAATGAAACTGTTCCTCCTCTGCAATTATTCTTGTCAAGTCTTTGAAAAGCAGAAAAAAAAATAATAAGATAAAATACCAACTGACTGAAACACTGTGCGATTCTGAAAATCAGGATTTAGTAGAAACTGAGTGCATATAAAGCACAAGCATCACTAGCAGAGTAATAGAATTTAAAAATTTTTATGGACATGGAATATATCTGCAGGTAAATTCATGTGTAAATGTACTGGTTCATGAATTCACAAACTGAACACACCCATGTTGCTAGCAGTCAAATCAGGAAATCTTACCAGTGCCCAAAAACTGCTTTAATTGATACCTCTGAATCTTCTTTGGGAACAAGGAGATTTCTCAGTATCTCTACAAATTGGAATAGCAGAAACAAATATTGTAAAAGTTAAGATTTAAAAACAACCCCATATACCAAAAACAAATATACCTAAAAAACTACATATTTCTATATGTGAAGAATGAAGTTGGCATATTGATAATTACAGTTCAGCATGTACTTTGGACTTTTTGAAAAATATCTAAGGATACAGTGACAATAATGGATCTCATTTCATATTTTTTTACAACTGGTTATTTCTAATGTTACAACATTTTTAGTAAATGAGACATTCTTCTATACAAGAATGATTCTGAAAGCGGTGAGCAAATTATTGTCACTTTAAAATCATCTTTTCATTGAATGTATCAATTTAGAGATGTAATTCTATAACCAACATTGTCTAAAGATGACTGTAACAAAGAGGAAGTTAAAAAGCCTAGCACATAATACACCATTAGTTGAAATAGGTCCCATTTTTAAAAAGAAAATATATTGGTATATATAAAAAGAGTTTGTAAAGCTATAATAAGATAAGCAATGTAGCTGTCTTCATACACTATAATTTACTATCATAAACAGAACTGTAGCTTAGAGAAAGAGCTGATTTGAATCCATGTCTTTACTTAAAAATAGGTTGGCTTTGTTTAAAGTATTTCTCTTCTTTGTTTTTATGTGTCCAATGATATAATAATGGGCTCTCTTGTTTTGTAGTGAAATCAATTCTTTAAAATCAGTACATACAATATAAGAAATACAATAAGAATTATTATTATCCTCCTATGTTTTTGTGAGATGGCATTTAAAATAGTAAAAAAAAACATCTTTTTCATTTTTACTCTAATGTGCCATTAAAATTTCTTAACTTTTAGCTACATTTTATTAAAACAAAATGTGTATAACACCATTAAAATACAGCAAAAATTAGAAAATTTAGATGAACTGAAGCCAAATTTTAAGCAGTAAAAATCCATTTTAAATTTTTAAAAATAGGTATTTAGTTACATGCATCTAATAAGAAATGTTTGGTATGCAGTGCCTTAACCTAGATTAACCCTTAAGACTTCATGCTCAGTCTTTATTCTCAACAGCAGTAAAATGCACTGTTGAAGTAAAGGCACATAAAAGTTCCATGACACCTTTGACACTAACAAAAACCTCAAGTGTGAAGACTCTACAAATTAAAAGGAGAAGTTAGTTAGGCAAAATAAGGTTTTGCTATAAAACAATGTCAGAGAACATCTCTGACCTGGAGCAAATGCCATGTAGGCTGAATATTAAATGAAAGCACACAGGTTTCTTTTTTCCTGATGGGGCACCCTCTACTGTGAGACCATGCCTGAGTTAGTGTCCTAGGGGAGAAGAAACCTACAGAGCAGAGGAGAAGTCTCTCAAGTGAAGCCAAATTAGGTCTCCCGGCACTCCCTTGACCTGCCAGCTGAACACACATGAAAATGGAAGATCACCTTACCCTAGCAGAACCACTAAACTAATGTGGATTTTTGTGAAATAATGGTGGTTTTAAGCTACCAGATTTATGGATGATAATGTTATATGGAAGTATTTCAAAAGTAACTGACAAAATAGTGTACTGAATAATAATTACATAGTAATGAATATTTCTGAGAATGAATTCCTGTGACCCTCCCATTTTGGGAGGTCAAACATATTATGAGGATTTGGCTAAGGCAAATGAAAAGAAGTGGCAGAAGAGGAAAGAGGAGAATCAAGAAAGAGTGAATGATATTTGGATAATAATTCAGGGGAAGGTTTATATTCAGATATTTCAAGGATAGTATTTCAATTGGGTCAGGTCATTTTTTGAAGATAAATTCAATCATACAAGGGCATGGAAGGTACATTGGCTTTAACTTAGAGTAGTTACCTTGGTGAAAGCAATTAAAGAAGTTTCTGTGGAATAGGTAAATGAAGATTTACTAGGAAAATGGGATTGAGAGCCAGAGCTAATATAAAAGAGGCAAAAGTAGAGATAAAACTTTCAAGAAAAGTTATTATAAAGATAAGAGAGTCATGGAACAGTAATTAGAGATGGATAAAGGAATAAATAAAACATTTTAATATGGGGATATGCATATACAGCATATATAGATAGGGTAATGCATTTGTATATATACTTTTACAGTAATTATCATGCCCAAAGTAAACAGTGGGGATACTGGTACCATTTATTTGCCTACACAATAGAGAATAGCACTCAAAGGTTCAAGTTGAGATAGATACACTGTATGGTGTTGGAATTCTCAATGTGGGTGAGTTTGTCCAATAGGGGGTTATAAATAGAAAACAGTTCTGATTACAGGTCCTTTTGTAGTCTCATCTAATGAGAGAATATGGAAATTCTCTTTTGGTATACAATAAAGAATTAATAATGAAGACTTGGGACAGAGCATGCATTAAAATGCCTCATCTATTAGGTACACAAAACAGACTCTTCTCTCCCTCTGTCAACTTGCCTTCTGTCAACTTCTGTATCAACTGATCCTTTTAATTAACCTTAGACCCTGAAAATCAAATCATGTTCATTAGCTTATTCTTTACTTGTTAAGCCTTGTAAGTAATGTATTATCCCTAGATTATTAATCTCTTTCATAGTATAAAATCTTTAGAGATAATGTTGATATCCAATAGTACAATATTGGGAATATATGCCATTTAATTCTATCTTGACATAGCATTTTTTCATAATTTTTAAATAAATTCTATTTCCTAAAAATATATGTTGGAGCCTTGGAAAAGATTATAAATACTAAGTTACAATAATAATAAGCATTAAAATTAAATATCAGTGATGATTTTTAAATTTTATGTGCTTGTCAAACACATGCAGCAGCTATTTTGGTTACCATCAACTGGTTGAAAATTAGTATCCATTTAAGTGTTCTTTCTAAATTTCCAAATTAATATTGGGAATTATCTAAGTCTTTGCCAACCTTAGATTTAAAATTTTACAAAGTGCTTACATTTCTCTTATCAAATGAGACTCAGAAATTCTAAAATGTATAAACTTTAGAAGACACAGAACTTACTTTACGTGAGGAGCCTCCCTCTTTTTTGCTCTGAGGGCAATATCAGTCTATGACGAAAGAAAACACCTCAGCACCTTAAGGGTTTACAGGTCAATCCATTGTTATTCAGTCCACTAACATTCTATAAAAGCCTTTGTGAAGTTGTTTTAATTTGATGTTCAGTTGGTGCCAAATGTACCTACCTGATTAATTTTTTTTTCTCTGCCCAGTATACATTGTTACGCTTACCCTTCAATGTGCAAAAACTCATGTGACAGTAAAAATGACTGAGATATGTCAAATGGTACTCATATTTTTGAGCATATTCTATGTTTCTTTATTTGAAGATATACAAAGCTGAATTTTACTCCATTATTGTAAAAATTAAACACAAACAATAATAACTTAGAAGTCTAAAACATCCCTGTTCACCTAAACTGGAAAAGGATCTGGCTGAACATGTGCATTTCTAACTTCAAAAATCCCTAGTGTCTTGTTTATTTGTCTTGACTCTCCTTGGTTTTCTAACAATGGCTATTCTCCCACTACTTCTCTCATAATTTTCAGGAAGATAAGCCCTGAAGTGTAGGGATAAAATTATTAATGAGATAAAAAAACAACAAGATTATATTACAGGATATTCATTGACATGAAGATAAATTAGTATTTATATTTTTGTTTTATATAGAAAATATTTGGGGGATTTTTTTTCACATGGCCAGTATTTAAATAAAATACTTGTTGTACTAGAAATAAGATGGCTAATAATTTTGATTAATAATCACATGAAAACTAGCCCAAATATTAGCTAAGATTTTCATTTTAATATTAGAAATTAATGAACAGATTATATTAGCATATTGTAACTTCTTATGTAGAGTATAAGATCAATGAAGAAAAGGGCAAGGTGTTCTTAGCAAAATCTTACATAGAGACAGCCTCTCAGAGATGAATAATTTGGTGAAGGAATTCCATAATTTTATAATTCAAATGTTGCTCTGAAACCTAGCTGCTAAAACACTTGGAATTACTTTAGGACTTAATTATCAAACTATTCAGTTTCTTAGAGTCCCCGTGTATACAAATAAATGTATCCTCTACATCACAGTGTTTTTTAAAGATTAAAATGTAATCCACAGTCATTAAAGACAGTTTTAAATACACAGAGTTCATTAAACAATATTAGTTTTTCACTCATTTGAAATAATTGCTCACATGTATGAACATGTATGAATGGGGGATATGAGTTACATTTTATATAAACGATTTATTGTATGTGAATACTTCAATTAAATAGTAAATATTATAACTTTCTTGCAAAATAGTCTTTTAATACTTAAAATTTAAGTCAATTTAGTTCAAGAATGTGGATTTCAGAGTTCTATTAAGCTACATTTTGATTTCAGTCTCACTTTGTATTCTGCATCATAGATCACTGGTGGTACCTTCCTTCTAGGAAGAATGAAAAGTTTTATAACACTTTTGACACTTGCTATGGAAGTTGCCTGATGATCACCTTTCAACCTTGCCAGCAAATCCAATCAGCTTAAGAGCATTTTAATGTACCTATGTAAGTCCTCAGAATTTAAGATTAGGAGAAAGAGCAGTTCTTATGACCTTCATAAGTGGTATTCAAAGGTTACTCTAGAAATAATAGAATTAGCTTAATTTAAGCTGCAATTTGATGGAAATGTTTTCTAGCTTAAAATCAAATCCACTCACTAGCGCCCACAATGTGAGGAAGGTTACATGCTGTGCATTTCTAATGCAATAGAAATGCAATAGAGTCAAACAAAATCATTTTGTCATCAGTAATCAGGAAGAGGTTGCCCTAGATGTTTTAGATTCCAATTTTTAATTTTACAAGAAAGCTTAAGTGTACAGTAGTGTAGCATACACACAACTCAGCTCTTTTTGCTTAGGAAAAAAAAGTGCAATATTTGACTTCCTCTGACCTTGAGTCAAAAGCTTTAGAAGTAGATGAAGAATTTGATTCTGACTGGATTGGGAGTGAACTGAAAGGAAGCGTGGGAAGAGCTGCTTTTAACATTACCAGATGGTAATTTTTACTAGTTGGCAGTGAACTGAAAAGCATATTTTCTGAAAGGAAAGTATACATTATATACTGGCACAAGTAAATGTGCAAAAGCATCCAAAAATAGATAAAATATTCTTCAGCTTTGAAGTAAAGTTATGATAAACTTATATAGTGAATGGTTTCTTTAGGCTAAAGATTGTAGTGAGGCTATAATCAAAGGTCCTCTAGGTTTTGAGATGATAATATCTAACATTTAGAGTCATAGCTGCTAATAGTTGTTCTGTCCTCCTTATCTGCTAATTCCAGGTTAAATAAAAGGGTATGCATAATAATTTAATAGTAACTGCTTATTTTACTGAGACTTCTGTTGTTAACTTAAACTCTAGATTTCTCAACTAAATTTTGAAATTTTTTTTCAATTCTTTCATTTGTTCTTTAGTTATACATAACAGTAGAATCTATTTTGATATATTTATACAAGTATGAAATATATCTTATTCTAATCATGATCCCAGTATTGTGGATGTGCATAATGGTGAGATTCACTGTGGCATATTCGTATATGAAAATAGGAAAGTTAGGTCAGATTCATTCTACTGTCTTTCTTATTCCCATCACCCCTTCCCTTCATCACCTTTTGTTTAATCACTGAACTTCTATCCACCTCCCTTGTTGTGTGTCAGCATCCACACAGCAGAGAGAACATTCAACCATTGTTTTGGGGGGTTTGGCTTATTTCATTTAGCATGATAATCTCCACATCCATCCATTTACTAGCAAAATGTCTTAAAGTTATTTTTCTTCATGGCTAAGAAATATTCCATTGTGTATATATACCACTTTTTTTTAATCCATCCATCTGTCCATGAGCTCTAGGTTGGTTCATTAGCTTAGCTATTGTGAATTGTGCTGCAGTAAACATTGATTGATGTTTTTATATCAACTAAAATACATTCATAACCTAGAATACACATATTGAACGTTACTAAGTTCTTTATTGAATTTTTTGGTTCTTTTTGCATATCAATGGTGTTGAAAGGATAATACCTGGAAACCTCAAAAACTCAAGTGAAGAAATTTCATAAAACAAATATTTAATTGCTTATTAACAGTTACTCTCTGTAGTTGTTTTTTTAATATTTAATTTTTTTGTGTGGCAACTTTATTAGACACAATTACTCTGCATTATCCTTTGATCATTGCTATGGTAAATTCTATAGGCTCTTTTAAAACTGTAACAATCTGTAACCCTTTTTAGTAGTGAGATACCTGAATACTTTCTCTGAAAATGACTGAAACATTATTTCAATATACCACTGCAAGTTAAAATTAGAACACTAACACTTTGTTAAAGACTATCTGCAAGAATTTTATAATATTGAACAGGTACCATATGTTCTTTGAAGATTCCTGGATGACAGTAGAAGAGTGTTAAGTAATCAAGTAGCCACATATGCACTAGTTTTTGAGAGGAGTTATCAAATAATTATTGAGTTGGTTTCTACTTTAGTTTTTGCAATAGTCATTTTGATAAAAGTAAAATGTCCATCATAATTTATTATTTTTTAAATTGCAATAAACACAATGTTTCTTCTTTATATAATGTTGTCAGAGGCATGATTGGAAAATATAACACAGATTAGGGTCTCTAGATAAAATAATATCTAACATTCAAGACAACAACTGAGATAATTTGCATATTTAGTATTATGACAGAAGTATTTTTTAAATAAATTTTAATTATACTTTTACATTTTTGTTTATAGCCTTTTATTCTGAAATAAATGCCACTTATTAATTCAACAGCCCAGTAAGGTAACACCAGTAATTAAAAAGAGCCAGTTTTTCTGCACAATGTATTAGAAACTGTTTTAAATATGTATGAATAAATATTGTATATGTGTTCACATATTTAATTCTCACAAGAAATTCTTGAGGGAGAAGTTAACTATCAGGGCCAATCCTAAACTGATAGCAGATTTGCTTTATGTCATGTATATTTTATCATGCAACCATCATCACCATCAGTCTGCAGAATTCTTATCTTGTTAAACTGAAACAATATACTCCTAAAAAAAAATAGCTCCTCATTTCTCTTCCTCTCAGCCCCCAGAAAGCATCATTCTTGGTTCTGGCA
The DNA here is from genome assembly GCF_048772815.1 of Callospermophilus lateralis. Lineage (NCBI taxonomy): Eukaryota > Metazoa > Chordata > Mammalia > Rodentia > Sciuridae > Callospermophilus > Callospermophilus lateralis. The sequence goes on along the minus strand of NW_027515935.1, from coordinate 4,092,825 downwards.
CTGATTTTGACTACTCTAAATACTCACAAAAATCATACAATATTTGTCTTTTACTTATTTAATGAAACATAGTGTCCTTAAGCTCCATGCTTGCTGTAGCAAACATCAGAATTTCATTCCTTTTTAAGTCTGAATGATATTCCTTAATATGTGCAACATTTTGTTGATCTATTCATCCTGTGATGGAAAAACTGTATTGGTTCTACATTTCAGCTATCATAAATTATACTTCTATGAATGTATGTGTATGAAGATGATTCCATACTTTAAATTGTTTTGGATATAGATCAAAAAGTGGGGTTGCTGGCTATTGTTGTAATTCCACTACTTTTTAAAATTATTTCTTCTTTTTAGATGAGATAGAGTGTATTTTGACATATTATACACATGTGAAGTGTAACTTATAATTATGATCCCATTCTTGTGGTTGTCGATGATGTGGAGTTACAATTGTTTTGTATTCATATAAGAACATAAGAAAGTTATATCTGATTCATTCTACTGTCTCCTATTTCTATCCCTCCTCCCTTTTCTTCATTCCCTTTTGTCTAATACACTGAACTTCTATTAAGTTTTTGAGAAAATATCATAATGTTTTCCATAGTGACCACAGAATTTTCTATATTCATAAATAGTACACAAAGTTTCAATTTCTTTACACTTTTGCCCATAATTGGTTATTTTTTCTGTAATTTGTTTTTATTAATTTGGTTTTAGCAGCTATCCTAATAGGCATGGTGTGGTATGTCATTATATTTCCTTGATGAATAATTATGTTGAATATCTTTTCATGAGCTTATTGACCAATTGTATTATTTTTTCATTTTAAAGGTCTATGCAAGTCTTTTGCTAATTTTTCATTTAATTTTTTGTTTGATTTGTTTTTACTGGGTTTTGGAATTCTTTATTTGTTCTGGATGTTGATCCCTTGTCAGATATATAATTTTCTCTCATTCTGGGGAATTAGTTTTTATTTTGTCAAAAGTATTATTAGATATACATTTTTTAATGTGAAACCATCCTCACTGAAATATACAACCTTCATTTGTATAAAGTTCAATTTGTTTTATTTATTTATTTATTTACTTTTTTATTCATTCATTGATGGCTGTTTTTTTGTGTCACATCCAAGAAATCATTGTCAAATTTAATTTTATGAAGCTTTTGCTTTTAAGTTTTGTTCTAAGTTTTTTTTTTTTTTTTTTTTTGGATGTAGATTTTTTTATTAGTGTTCATGATGCTCTTTTTTTTATATTTTTTTTATTGTTGGTTGTTCAAAACATTACATAGTTCTTGATATATCATATTTCACACTTTGATTCAAGTGGGTTATGAACTCCCATTTTTACTCCGTTTACAAATTGCAGAATCACATCAGTTACACTTCCATTGATTTATATATTGCCATACTAGGGTCTGTTGTATTCTGCTGCCTTTCCTATCCGTTACTACCCCCCTCCCCTCCGCTCCCCTTCCCTCTTCTCTCTCTACCCACTCTACTGCAGTTCATATCTCCCCCTTGTATTATTTTTCCCTTTCCCCTCGTTACCTCTTGTATGTAATTTTGTATAACCCTGAGGGTCTCCTTCAATTTCCATGCAATTTCCCTTCTCCCTCCCTTTCCCTCCCACCTCTCGTCCCTGTTTAATGTTAATCTTCTTCTCATGCTCTTCGTCCCTACTCTGTTCTTAGTTACTCTCCTTATATCAAAGAAGACATTTGGCATTTGTTTTTTAGGGATTGGCTGGCTTCACTCAGCATAATCTGCTCTAATGCCATCCATTTCCCTCCAAATTCTATGATTTTGTCATTTCTTAATGCAGAGTAATATTCCATTGTGTATAAATGCCACATTTTTTTATCCATTCGTCTATTGAAGGGCATCTAGGTTGGTTCCACAGTCTTGCTATTGTGAATTGTGCTGCTATGAACATCGATGTAGCAGTGTCCCTGTAGCATGCTCTATTTAGGTCTTTAGGGAATAGACCGAGAAGGGGAATAGTTGGGTCAAATGGTGGTTCCATTCCCAACTTTCCAAGAAATCTCCATACTGCTTTCCAGATTGGCTGCACCAATTTGCAGTCCCACCAACAATGAACAAGTGTACCCTTTTCCCCACATCCTCGCCAGCACTTGTTGTTGTTTGACTTCCTAATGGCTGCCAATCTTACTGGAGTGAGATGGTATCTTAGGGTGGTTTTGATTTGCATTTCTCTGACTGCTAGGGATGGTGAGCATTTTTTCATGTACTTGTTGATTGATTGTATGTCCTCCTCTGAGAAGTGTCTGTTCATGTCTTTGGCCCATTTGTTGACTGGGTTATTTGTTATCTTGTTGTCTAATTTTTTGAGTTCTTTGTATACTCTGGATATTAGGGCTCTATCTGAAGTGTGAGGAGAAAAGATTTGTTCCCAGGATGTAGGCTCCCTATTTACCTCTCTTGTTGTTTCTTTTGCTGAGAAAAAACTTTTTAGTTTGAGTAAGTCCCATTTGTTGATTCTAGTTATTAACTGTTGTGCTATGGGTGTCCTATTGAGGAATTTGGAGCCCGACCCCACAGTATGTAGATCGTAGCCGACTTTTTCTTCTATCAGACGCCGTGTCTCTGATTTGATATCAAGCTCCTTGATCCATTTTGACTTAACTTTAGTGCATGGCGAGAGAAAGGGATTCAGTTTCATTTTGTTGCATATGGATTTCCAGTTTTCCCAGCACCATTTGTTGAAGATGCTATCCTTCCTCCATTGCATGCTTTTAGCCCCTTTATCAAATATAAGATAGTTGTAGTTTTGTGGGTTGGTTTCTGTGTCCTCTATTCTGTACCATTGGTCCACCCGCCTGTTTTGGTACCAGTACCATGCTGTTTTTGTTACTATTGCTCTGTAGTATAGTTTGAAGTCTGGTATCGCTATACCGCCTGATTCACCCTTCCTGCTTAGCATTGTTTTTGCTATTCTGGGTCTTTTATTTTTCCATATGAATTTCATGATTACTTTCTCTATTTCTATAAGAAATGCCATTGGGATTTTGATTGGTATTGCATTAAACCTATAGAGAACTTTTGGTAATATTGTCATTTTGATGATGTTAGTTCTGCCTATCCATGAACAGGGTATATATTTCCATCTTCTAAGATCCTCTTCTATTTCTCTCTTTAGGGTTCTGTAGTTTTCATTGTATAAGTCTTTCACCTCTTTTGTTAGGTTGATTCCTAAGTATTTTATTTTTGGGGGGGATATTGTGAATGGAGTGGTTGTCCTCATTTCCATTTCAGAGGATTTGTCGCTGATATACAGGAATGCCTTTGATTTATGTGTGTTGATTTTATATCCTGCCACTTTACTGAATTCATTTATTAGCTCTAATAGTTTCTTTGTAGACCCTTTTGGGTCTGCTAGGTATAGAATCATGTCATCTGCAAATAGTGATAATTTAAGTTCTTCTTTTCCTATTTTTATGCCTTTAATTTCTTTCATCTGTCTAATTGCTCTGGCCAGTGATTCGAGAACTATGTTGAACAGAAGTGGTGAGAGAGGGCATCCCTGTCTTGTTCCAGATTTTAGAGGGAATGCCTTCAATTTTTCTCCATTCAGAATGATGCTAGCCTGAGGTTTAGCATAGATTGCTTTTACAATGTTGAGGTAAGTTCCTGTTATCCCTAGTTTTTCTAGCGTTTTGAACATAAAGGGATGCTGTACTTTGTCGAATGCTTTTTCTGCATCTATCGAGATGATCATATGGTTCTTATTTTTAAGTCTATTGATGTGGTGAATAACATTAATTGATTTCCGTATATTGAACCAGCCTTGCATCCCAGGGATGAATCCTACTTGATCATGGTGCACAATTTTTTTGATATGTTTTTGAATCCGATTTGCCAAAATTTTATTGAGGATTTTTGCATCTAGGTTCATTAGAGATATTGGTCTGTAGTTTTCTTTCTTTGAAGTGTCTTTGTCTGGTTTAGGAATCAGGGTGATGTTGGCCTCGTAGAAAGAATTTGGAAGTTCTCCCTCTTTTTCTATTTCCTGAAATAGCTTGAAAAGTATTGGTGTTAGTTCCTCTTTAAAGGTTTTGTAAAACTCTGCTGTATACCCATCCGGTCCTGGGCTTTTCTTAGTTGGTAGTCTTTTGATGGTTTCTTCTATTTCCTCAATTGATATTGGTCTGTTTAGGTTGTCTATATCCTCCTGCCTTAATCTGGGCAGATCATATGACTTAAGAAATTTATCGATGCCTTCACTATCTTCTATTTTATTGGAGTATAAGGATTCAAAATAGTTTCTGATTATCTTCTGTATTTCTGAAGTGTCTGTTGTGATATTGCCTATTTCATCCCGTATGCTAGTAATTTGATTTCTCTCTCTTCTTCTCTTCGTTAGCATGGCTAAGGGTCTGTCGATTTTATTTATTTTTTCAAAGAACCAACTTTTAGTTTTGTCAATCTTTTCAATTGTTTCTTTTGTTTCGATTTCATTAATTTCAGCTCTGATTTTAATAATTTCTTGCCTTCTACTTCTTTTGCTGTTGTTTTGCTCTTCTTTTTCTAGGATTTTGAGATGGAGTATGAGATCATTTATTTGTTGGTTTTTTCTTTTTTTAAGGAATGAACTCCAAGCAATGAATTTTCCTCTTAGAACTGCTTTTAATGTGTCCCATAGATTCCGATATGTTGTGTCTGTGCTTTCATTTATCTCTAAGAATTTTTTAATTTCCTCCTTGATGTCTTCTATAACCCATTGATCATTTAGTAACCAATTGTTCATTCTCCAAGTGATGCATGTTTTTCCCTTCCTTCTTTTATCGTTGATTTTCAGTTTCATTGCATTATGATCAGATAAGATGCATGGTATTATCTCCACTCCTTTATATTGTCTAAGAGTTGCCCTGTGACATAATATATGATCTATTTTTGAGAAGGATCCATGTGCTGCTGAGAAAAAAGTGTAACTGCTTGATGTTGGGTGGTATATTCTATATATATCAATTAAGTCTAGGTTATTAATTGTGTTGTTGAGTTCTATAGTTTCCTTATTCAACTTTTGTTTGGAAGATCTGTCTAGTGGTGAGAGAGGTGTGTTGAAGTCTCCCATGATTATTGTATGTTGGTCTATTAGACTCTTAAACTTAAGAAGAGTTTGTTTGATGAACATAGCTGCACCATTGTTTGGGGCATATATATTTATGATAGTTATGTCTTGTTGGTGTATGGTTCCCTTGAGCAGTATGTAGTGTCCCTCTTTATCCCTTTTGATTAACTTTGGCTTGAAATCTATTTTATTTGATATGAGTATGGACACTCCTGCTTGTTTCCTAAGTCCATATGAGTGATATGATTTTTCCCAACCTTTCACCTTCAGTCTATGTATGTCTTTTCCTATCAAATGCGTCTCCTGTATGCAGCATATTTTTGGGTCTTGTTTTGTGATCCATTCTACTAGTCTGTGTCTCTTGATTGGTGAGTTTAAGCCATTAACATTTAGGGTTATTATTGAGATATGGGTTGTTCTTCCAGCCATAATTGTTTATTTATGTTACTAAACATGGTTTGTTTTCCTTTTTTGATTATTTTCCCCCCCTTTACTGTCCTACCTCCCACTGTTGGTATTCATTGTTATTTTCCATTTCCTCTTCCTGTAATGTTTTGCCGAGGATGTTTTGAAGACATGGTTTTCTAGCTGCAAATTCTTTTAACTTTTGTTTATCATGGAAGGTTTTAATTTCATCTTTTAAAAGCTACAAGAGAAAGGAAGCAGATTACATTTAGGGGTAAACCAATCAGGATAACAGCTGATCTTTCAACACAGACTCTGAAAGCTAGAAGATCCTGGAATCACATATTTCAAAAACTGAAAGAAAATGGGTTCCAACCAAGAATCATGTATCCAGCGAAATTAAGCTTCAGGATGGAAGATGAAATTAAAACCTTCCACGATAAACAAAAGTTAAAAGAATTTGTTCTAAGTTTTTAATAGCTTTTTCTTTGTCTATATTTAGGTCTTTGATCCATTTGAGTTAATTTTTTTTTTTATTTTTATAAATTTATTTTTGTTTGGTATTAGGGTCCGTTTTCATCCTTTTGCACGTCAATATCCAATTTTACCACTACCATCATTTGTGATTGATGTAAAGGACTATTCTTCCCTCATTGAATGGTCTTGGTCCCCTTGTCAAATACCACTGAACCATTTCTGGGCTCTCTAATTATATTTCATTTGTTAATAGATCTGTCTTTTGCCAGGACAGAATTTTTAGGTAGAATTTGAATAAACGTAAAAAAAGTCACAGCTTAGGAAAAAGGATTATGTGATGCCCACTCATATTGGTTAAAGGGGGATTTCTTTAGTCAGTTTTTAATTCAAACATTCATCTCTTCTGAAAACACCCTCATAGACAACCAGAGATGACACTTTTCCTGCTACCTAGGCATCCTTTAGTTAATTCAAGTTGACATATGACATTAACTATCACATGATGAAGACAAATGCGAAGAAAAATGAATGTATGTGAACATGTGCCTGTGTTTAAAACTGTGGACTTTTCACTGGACTCTGACTTTTCCTTCATAGCACACATTTGCTTGACCTTTGAGAGATCATTTCTCTTTCTATTGTTCATAGTATGTTTTTGTGTCTCCTTGTTTTGCATAACAGATTTACTTACCCTTTAGTACTTATTCTTCCTATGCCATAATCACTAATTATTTCAGGTTATATATTCTATCACATGCTGAAATTTGTATCACATTATAATAACTGATTAAATTTTGCATTTGATTTTTCTCTAATTTGTGTGCATGGAGGATGTGGGCGCTGTGTATTGGTAGAAATGAAGTTGTTTTAAAACACCTACTTTTATTTTTCAAACATTTTATCTCAAATAAAGCATAATTAAATACATAAATACTTAGGATATAGTCTATCTAAAAAAAGCATCTTTGCCTGTCAGGCCATCTGCTCAGGCCATCCTACTTTTATTTTTCAAACATTTTATCTCAAATAAAGCATAATTAAATACATAAATACTTAGGATATAGTCTATCTAAAAAAAGCATCTTTGCCTGTCAGGCCATCTGCTCAGAAATATGTTTTTTGTTGTTGTTTTTACAAAAGTCATCTTCCTAACCTCATATTCTCTAAAAAGTAGCCCAATAAGTGTACATTTAAAATGGTTGAGAGAGATATTCTATTAAAACCTTGATGGATCACTGCTTTCTATCATGAGGGAACAAAATCTTGAGTAATAGTGATGAAATTTTTGTTTAATGAAAATAAAATAAACATTGCTTTAGGCATTGAATTTCAAATTAACAAACATAATTTAGAAAAAGGTATGAAATATGAATAACATGAAATAGGAGCAATTGTGCCTGATCGTTTTCTAAGGGATATAAACACAAATAGACTCTTTTGGAGGTTTTGGTTCTTTATAGAAAATACCAGTGTTTGTTGTAAATGTTAGAAGAGAAATGTAATTCTATGAATTTTTATGTACATATAGAATAAAATTTAACTGTCTGATTCTTGAACTATGAATACTTTACAGATCATTCTCTCACCAGTGGTCAGATTTTTGTGAATTGATGGTCTTATTTATTATAATTTAAGTTTAAAAGGCATGAGCCCCTGGAAACAGAGGAAACTAAGGAATAATATATAGTAGAGAAATGGCTTGAACAGATGGTACTTAAATCCATCACTCATATTGTCACATGCAACAGTTCACAGTTGCTGAAGTGAACACCAAGGAGAATACTGTTCCCCACCAACACTGAAAAAAATTAATTCAAAAGACACTTCTCAGAAGAATGCACCAACAATACAAGTAATACTCCTAATTCAGTTCTGTCCTTAATCAATTAGCAACAAAGTAAGTCCAGCAACAAGTTAAAGTTTGAGGATAAACAGATTAAGGCACAAATTTAATCCTTTAGGATGTTAAATTTTGAGATATATGATATAACATATTAGCACAGAATACAGTACAGAGCCCTGAACTTTAAACACAAGTTTCATTACGAGATTTACAGTGATGTTTAATAAGGAGAATAATGAATACTTTTCTAGGCTTATCCCTGTTTACAAAATTTTAGGTATTTTATAAATTTTCTGCAACTTGAACTATAATTATGTTTGGCTAAGAACCATTTTTTCCCAACATTGTTCTCATTGTTCAAGTCTTTTACTAGATTTTGTCAATGTCAGTGTTATCAAATATTGTAAAAACAAGTTTTCTTGGAGGTTGAGAGTGTTGGGATGAGTCAAACAGATTCTAAAAATGGACAGCCTGTATTCAAATCCTTACCATCTACTTACCTACTTAAACACATGATTTGGAGCAAGTTTGTTACTCTCTAAAATTTGCCTTGTGTGGATTGTTTTAAATACATTATACACACACACACACACACATATGTATACATACATATGCACATATAAAACAAAAAGAGTTGATATATAAAACTAAACCATATTTGGCACATACATATCCTCAAGAAATATTTGCTCTTATTATTTTAGAATGTAATCATAGGATATGATCACAGCCTCTTTTGTGGATTTGAGTCAAATGGACATTCTGGTTTGAGGGGTCACTAAGAAATGTTATTAAAAATTATTAGAAGATGGTTAGAATTTATATAGCATGCAATGTGAAGTAGGCTTCAAAGTTAGAAATCTATTCCTGATTACTCACTAGGTCTTAGGTGTGGACACTCTATATAGATACTAAAATTGGAACACTAGAAAAAAGTCTCAGATTTTCCTTATAATAACTAAGAAATCCAGACATGACTAGATTATGTCAAATAAAGGAATTCCACATTTTACTCCTTAGAAATAAATGAAAGCACTCAAATATTATGATAAACATCACCATCATTTGAGGGGGAACAATGTAAAGACATGAATTAATAAATGGAAAATATTAATATTTTCAGTTTTGGAATGGGCTATACTTTTGTATTTCTTTGCTATTATTGTATATAAATGACCACAGCGTTGTTTAACTCCTAGACTAAAACCATTCACCATCTGAGACTATACATAAACCTTCAAGAGAAGTGATTGAAGCTTCTATGTCACCATAGTTGGAAATAAAAATTCACGTGAGTGATAAATGAGGGGGTTGTAGATGAAAAGATCACAGGAAATCATCTCCTGAGAAAAATTGCCTTCCATTATTTTTGGGAAATTGAACTATTAGAAGTAATATTAATTCATGGTAATTTTAAATCACAGTGATATATATACTTTCTACCTTAGATACCAGAGCTTAAGACTACAGGTAATTTGTTTTAAGTCAAGGACAACTAATTATGAATATAGTAAAAATGTGTATCCTCAGAACTATTGTTCTATTCTTAGTAAGAGTTGTTTCTATTTTTGTAATTGTTTTAAGCAAGGATTTCTGCAAAACCAGAAAACTATCAGGTACAATTCCTCCTATTTCTTTTTTTTAAAGAGAGAGAGAGAGAGAGAGAGAGAGAGAGAGAGAGAGAGAGAGAGAGAGAATTTTTTAATATTTATTTCTTTTTTAGTTCTTGGCAGACAAAACATCTTTGTTTGTATGTGGTCCGGAGGATCGAACCCAGGCCACACGCATGCCAGGCGAGCACGCTAGCACTTGAGCCACATCCCCAGCCCCTTCCTCCTATTTCTTGTTATTCACATTTCATATCTTTTTCTAAATGTATGTTTGTTAATTTGAAATTCAATGCCTAAAGTAACATTTATTTTATTTCTATTAATTAATCAAAAATTTCATCACTATTACGCAAGATTTTGTTCCTTCACAATAGACAGCAGTGATCCATCAAGGTTTTAAAATCTATCAACCATTTTAAATATATACTTGTTGGGCTACTTTTTAGAGAATATGAGATTAGGGAGATGACTTTTGTAAACAAAATCAGAAAACATTAAATGCTCAAGAATAAAACATGAAGGTTTATTTTTAAGAGACTTTATTTTTAGAGTAATTTGGATTTATAGAAAAAAATGACAAGAAAATAAGATACTGCTTATATATGTATGTATGTGTATCCATGTATGTGTATCTGTGTGTGTGTGTGTGTTTGTGTGTATGGTTCAAGTTTGTTTTGAAGTTTCAATATTTTAGTCAAACCTGATTATTAGAAGATCAATTTTTCGTAGAGTTCAGTGTTATGTAGCAATAGCCTTTTCAATGTGGAAGTGTTTGTTAAATTACTCAGAAAACATTTGTGTGTGTGTGTGTTTGTGTGTGTATGTGTGTGTACTCATGCACAATAATTTTCATCATTTGATTCCATTTAATTTGTTCAAATGAGGCATGTTACTTTTCTGTGAAGTAAATAACTAAATTCATTATCACTGTAAAAGGTATATAATCCTCAGAACACTATATTTTTAAATTATTCTTTGGAGATCATAAAAACATCTTAAAAGCTGATGAGGCCACACAGCAACTATGGGGCAGACAGACCTTTAAATCCAACTTTTAGATATTCGAGTTGTATAATTATTATGACATGGTATTGCATATTGGCTCCAATTGCCAGTGTAACTATTTGATCTGGTTATTTTAATTCGTGAAAGATACAATATTTCTAAGTGAGTGTATTCATGTATAAGTATTGGGTTTATGTAATTTTATCTCTTATTTTAAATTTCATTGCATTTTGAAATATTGAGCTCTAAACAATGGCAATTCTTTAATATTTGTTTGTCCATAATTTGTTTCCACATAGAGTAGTGATTGATTTCCATCAATATTCTATATAGGTTCATTGAGTTCTTCGTATTATCATTGTGTCAAACAGCATGACTGTGTTTTCTATATTCTCTACAGTTTTATCTAGCTCATGGAATTGAGTTAAAATATTCTCCATGAATCATGGAATTAATTATTTTCCACTTATATTTCTGACAAATTTGCTTCATGAAATATGAAGGTTGATATATCCATTCAGGAGTAATTTATTTGCTGGTGACTTTTATTAAAAACTTCCTTAATCTAAAATAAAAATTTTATTTTACTATATTTAATGAGATACTAATATACTAAATATTAGATTTAAACATGCATTTCCCATGGACACAAAAATTCAATTTATAGCTCAAGGGAATTTTAAGTGTGAGAACATATTAAATATCTACATTGAAGGGGTAGTTAATCTATTTTAAATACTTGTCAAAATTCACAAATCTGAATATTTAAAAATGTTACTATATGTTGCTACAGTTTGAATATATTCTCCTAAAAATCTTGTGTTAGAAATTTAATCCTCAGTGCAACCATTTTGGGAGGTAGGGACCAATGTGAGGTGTTTGTCATGAGGTCTTTACCAATGTGAATAAATTAATGATAATACCTAAAGACAGGAGGTTGTAACTTCACCCTTTTCCTCTGTCTTGACTGCCTGCCTGCTTTCTACAATGGGGGAATACTCTAAGAAAACCCTTGCCAACTTCCAACATGCCAATAGTATACTTGTCAGCCTCAAGAACCATGAGGAACTTCATCAAAAATTGTCATGGCTCTGATTTCTTTCATACCAACACAAGGCACATTGACATATTGCATTTCAACAAATAGCAACAAAAAACTGAAAAACCACCACAATGAAAGGATATTTTCAGTACTTTTGAGCAAGGAGATGAGCAAATGTCCAAAGAATTGAAACAATGAGTTTTGATTTTTTGAGAGCAGAAGGTGTCAGATTTCACACTGTGCACCTTCTGCAATGGGAGCAGTAGAAACTGAATTTTCCTATGGTTTTGTTGTTTTATAGGAGGAACGGTGACTTTCATGTAACCATTTATTTTATAAAAATAACTGCAGGAACTCAACATGTATACATATTAATTTGGGAAGAGCATAGAGTTGAACCCTTATTTTAGGAAGGCTATTATGGGTGGACTTGACCTTCAAAATCTGTGTAGATTTGTGAATAACAATTCCCTATCTCTATAGATACCCATAATTTGAGCTTCAACAGCTAAATCAATGTTTCCTAGTCTGCCAAAAAATATCCATAATTGAATCTTGAAACACAACAATTTTCAAGATAATTCCTTTTGAATGTTGAGTCCGATATATGTAGTAGATGAGCTACTCACAGAAGAGGCTAAAATTTTGGTAGTGGTTTCGTCTTAATCATTGAAATATGCAAAGTACAAACAAATAATAAATAATTTATCATGCTTTGTTTTTAATGTTTTGTTGAATGTAGGGGATATTAATTTCTGGGAATGATTTAAATAAAAGTTTTCTTTGAAAACACAAGATCCCTTAACTTGAAAATAGAAAATAATGTAGAAAAAGGCACATATGATCAGATTTGCTTGGTTTCTCCATTTGTTGTTTTTCTTTTTTAAACATTTGCTTTTTTTCCCAAAGAGTAACCGTGTTTTTTTTTTTTTTTAGTTGTAGATGAACACAACACCTTTATTTCATTTTCTTTTAATGTGGTGCCAAGGATTGAACTCAGCTCCTCACACATGCTAGGCAGTGCTCTACCACTGAGCCACAATCCTCGTCTTTCATTTTCTTTTTTGACACTAATACTTTTAGCATTTAAATAAAGCCTCTTATACTCATGTACTTTTACTGATCAAATACTGAAAAAAATATTTGTTTTTTCAATATTGGACATTTTCAGAGTATTATGTTAGAATCTTCCAGTTCTTGAATAATGTAAATGGCAAATTCAGGTTAAATTCAGCTTTGAACTGGTTTCATTGTTATTTACAAAGCAAATTGTATGTAGAAGTAGGGAGGTATTTGAAAATGTTGAATCCCTGGATAATAAAATATTGATTTAAATTTTGGAACTTTGAGCTAGAGTTGTACACCTATGCTGCATTTCATTTCAATTTAGCCTATTTTTAAAATAGAATATGGAAGTAAGCATGTATTTCATAAAGCTTTATTGGTAAGGGCATGAGATCTCACATGCATAGCACTGAGTAAATGAAACCTGCTATATTTGTCTATCAGTCTATCCATTTAGATGTTTACCTATCCTTTATTTTCTGCAGAAAAAAAAGGTTTAGTTCAAATTCTGGATTGCTCATTTATAATTTTTGCAACTCTTGACAAGTTATGCACATTTCAGAGTCTCCATTTTTACATTTATAAAATGGTTACTGGAATATCTTAAAGGTTGATTATTAAAATAAGACTCTGTAAAACTCCAAAGTGCCTGGAATGTAGTAGGCAGTCATTTAATGGCAGTTGCTGTGATTTCAAATTTTATATTTATCTCTAGTACCACATGTATTGATTTGATGTTTTGTGTGCTGTTCTTTATCAAGCCTACATTAGAAATTAAAGGCTTTCACAAAATAATAAATGTTTTCCATAGATTGGTAAAGCATAGTAATTTTGTTTTTTAAAAAAACAACAAAACCCACAAATCTTAAACAACAATTAATCAAAAAAGTAATGCTATATTGAATGTACACTACTTATATATATATTATGTAAATGCTAGAAATTGTTGATTTATAAGGGAATAAGGAATAGTTATAAGAAATTTAAACAATACATCATTTAGAACATTAATATCAAGTGTGTCAAAAAAATTTACAATGAGTTTACCATAATATTTTTGACAGCATAGATACATTTTATGCATTATTATTAAATGCATTATTGGTATAATTTATAATTGTATTATTGAATTTTTTAAAAAGCATTTCAATATAAGTTGAAATGGAAATTAAGAAGACCTTTCTCACAGCTTTTTTTGAGAGTTTATTATTATCATCTAAGAACCATTATTTTTTAAGATATCTCTGATCAAATAATTGAAATTTTTAAAAAATATGAACAGCTTCCATCTTAGTTAAATATTTTCTTTACTTATGCAATATTCTCATGGATCTATAATACCATATGTTACAATTTTTTTGCCTAAAAATAATTGCTTATTTATTAAGTTGGATCTGGATACATTTTGTGTTAGATATGAATAAGGTATTTCCATAGAAATAATCTTTAAAATGCTTCTAATAAATGGGCTTGGAAATAAAAAAATATCTGGAATTGGAAAACAGAAGTAAATAATTCCACTTTTGAACATACTTTTTGTCTATAGGTAAAGAGGAAATTAAATCATATATATGGTAGCATATATGAATGAAGGTGTCTCAAGTGTACCTAAAAATGGAAATATTTACTCTAAGTGGAAACTGTGTTTGATAACTTTAATAATTTTGAATAATTCCCCTCAGAAAAATCTGTTAAACAAATTGTATAAGACAAAACTATTCTTCCGAGCACTATACAAAATAGCCAAGATAATTCATCAGTGGATGAGTAGATAAAGAAAATGTGGTATATGTACAAAATGGAATATTTTTTAGTCATAATTATTCAGCCATTTCATTTAAAATAATAAAACCCTGTCACTTGCAGCAAAACGGATGTTACTAGGGGACATTATATTAAGTGAAGTAAACTAGGCACTGAAGGACAGACTATATGTTCTCCATCATAGGCTAGGAGGAGGGTGGGGAGAAGGTGGGAAGAAGATTGGATATCTGATAGCTCCATAGGAAAAGTAAGGTTAGTGTTCGACAGCATAGTTGGATGACTGTGCTTCCTAAGACCCTATTACATATTTTACGAAGAACTAGCAGACAGGATCTTGAAGGCTCTTAACATAAACAAAATCGATAAGAAGATGGCAAAACTAATTACTCCAATTTGGTCATTACACATTGTATATGTATAATGAAACATCACACTGTACCATATAAATATGTACAATTATGCATTTAGTAAAGTGTTTTAAGTATCTTAAAAGTTTTGTACAAATGGCCTTTTGTTATTTTAATTTACACAACAACTCTTCAGTACAGTTAGTGAAATTAGAGGAAAATAAAAAGATACCACCATATGTTTACAGCTTTTAAAATTTCTGCTAATTACATCGCACTACTAATTTCTATTTATGCTGGTATAATTCATGCTTTCTCGATAAACGAATTTACTTTTACAAGCAAGCAAACTTTCGGGAAGAGTTAAGTAGACTCTTCATGGTACAGTCTTGGGATAAACACCAATGGCTTAGTGTTCTTGGTGCCAATCTACCTACTTATAGTAATCACAGTGTGGCATGTGGAATGAGAAAATAATTCAGATTTTTGTGAAGTGTCTTGTAAATTAATTTTTTTTTACAAAAGTTTACATTGAGACATGATTTATGTATCACCTAGTTCATCGGCTGAAACTGTACACTCCAATAGCTCTTAGCATGATTTGAGTTGTTCCATCATCATGACAGTGTACTTATCATCACACAAAACTTCATTACCATCAGTAGTCACTCTCCATACCCTTCAGTGTCCTCACTCAGCCACCCCGCATTCACTTATTCAATTTTTTCTCTATACAAATTAAAATTATTTCTATGAGGGCAAATAAAACAGGAAATTAAACAACTAGACCGTGGGCATTCAATAACCTGACCATAAAAGTTTCAAGAATATTCAACACAGTGGTGTAGGTCTATAATCCCAGCAGCTGGGGAGGCTGAGGCAGGAGGACCACAGGCTAAAAGCCAGACTCAGAAATTTAGCAAGGCCCTAAGCAACTTAATGTGACTGTGTCTCTTATAAAAGATTAAAAAGGGTGTGAGATGTTACTCAGTGGATTAAAAAATTGTATTGAACAAATTATACTGAATACCAACTGCAAAAATTCAAAATTTTCTCTAATGCTTCTTGCCAATATAGGGGAGAAAATGTTTCTTATCAGTCACTGGGTTTATCATTAAGGCATCTATGACAGAAGACATCATAAAAAAACAAGCATAAAAATGTGTTTAATACAAGTTTCTCATGATAGGTGAGCCTTCAGAAATGTAGACTCCAAGGAATGGATACCTGTGTATTTCTATGCTCAGATTAGATGAAAAGGAGGCAGTCACAAAGAAATATTGTTGAGCAAAGGAGTTATGAGCTAATGGTAATTAACTGGTAATCAACTGGTAATGGTAATAAATTTACTAAATAAATTTAGTAAGGAAGCTGAGGCTGTTCTCTGTGTTCCTGTGTCACATTCTTTTCAGGTGTAGGGCACACGAGGGTCTTATGACTTAATTTTATTGCTGTCTAGGTGTGCTGTGTTCAATATCTCTGTTCAGCCAAGAACTGAAGAACAGGACACAGAGATTTCCAGAAGGAAGTAGTTTTATTGCAAAAGCAAGAGAGAAGGGGCCCCAGAACTGGGAATCTGGTGCAGGAGTTTTGGCCTGGTCTTTCTATGGTCTTTGGAATTTCCTCTGTTCCTATCTCCTCCTCTGTCCATACTCTCCTCATTATTATTGATAGGTGCCCCCTCTGTCCACATGCCTGTTTTAGGGTTTCATTGGATCACCAATTAGGAACATGAG
The DNA here is from genome assembly GCF_048772815.1 of Callospermophilus lateralis. Taxonomy (NCBI): domain Eukaryota; kingdom Metazoa; phylum Chordata; class Mammalia; order Rodentia; family Sciuridae; genus Callospermophilus; species Callospermophilus lateralis. Next base: position 4,076,441 of record NW_027515935.1, on the reverse strand, counting down.
TATGGAAGTGTCTGTCTTATTGGGTCTCTGGCTTGTGTCCACAAGCACTTACGTGAAGCATGAAGTTGACCTCATTAGAAGACCCTCTTTTGTTCTGGCCCTGTTCTTGACCTCCTCCCTGGCCATCTTGCTCTGGCTGCCAAAGCCCTTTTATTTCTCCCTCACTTCTCCTAAAGGTCAGAGAATTCTTTCATGGTGGGTTTCATGGGAGAAGGACAGAAGGAGGAAGTCAGAGATCTTCTTGCTGTTTTTTTTCAAAGACCAAGCTGCCATATTTTGAGGTAGAATGTCCTGAACCTCATCATCCATATGATACAATACATTTTTATATATGTTAGTTCAGAAAGATATCAGACTTTCTTTCACATCGAATTTAAGCTACTCAATTGTTATAAATAACCAATTCTGTTTCTCTCATCTTCCATAATGGACTTTGTGGTGTAGGTAACAATATGATGCTTCTGTTAGCTTAATGAGACATTAATTTAATTCAGGATTTTTATAACCTGGTTTACAGATAGCAAAAAAATGTTATGTTTTATTATTTTCTTTTCACTTAACAAAATTACTTTTTCTTCATATCATGTTAATTACAAATTTGTTGCTGCCCTTAAGACATCCCTTTATGTCTAACACATAGTTGCCTTACATTTTTCTTGATTTTTTTTTTTAAAACAAAGGATATTTGTAGAACTTCAATAGAATATTGGTTTCAGCTTCCTTCGGAACAATGAGTCTAGGATGTTTTGGGCATTAAGCATACAATCTAATTTCATATGGCTAATTTCTTCTTCTGATTAGTATTTAAAGAATCATCCCCTCATTTTTATATGGTTTCAGAAAATGTGAATGGATAAGAATGCTGGCTGTTGAAGCTTTTTGTATTCCAGGCAAATTCATGAGTATTTTCCTTGAAAATTTGTGCACAAAAAATTTTACTTTCAACTTTTTAATCTATGACTCTGTATTATAGTCATTTTTCACTTAAATTATTCTTTCAGTTCAGTTTTTACTGATAATGGTATACACACTGAGAGTCTGTAGTTTTTATGTTTTATGTTTTTCTGTTGCCACTCACTGATTACTAATTTATTCCTAATTCCCCTATATATATATTACAATTTCTCATTGGCAGTCAAGAAACAATGGAGAATGCATTGATATTAGACTTATTTCAGTTGGACATCCATGCTTGAAAAAATTCTACAAAAATGTCTTTAAAATTAAAAAAATATCAACATGGAAAGGTAGTGTGCCTGGCACTTGGTCTCAAGGTGAAGGGTACCAGGTGAGATCAAACCTGAAAAGTAAACAGGGAGGAATTTCTGGATTTTATAATTAGGTTAAGGGCTAGTGGACAGTACAGAACAGTAATAACAGGAACTGAGAGAGGTTTTGTCTTCTCTGAATGCAGCAAGGGTTGTCCTGCCTGTCCCCTTGTCATTATATCAGAGCATTTGCCCAACTAGGAACAATTCTCCATTCACTGATAAAAGGGGTTTACTCTTCCAGTTGGAGGTATGACTTCTCTTGATATTGCTGCCAACTTCCTGGCACTCTCCCAGAGGTACTAAATTAGCATTCAGGAACTGCAAACAGCCTGATTTCCCCAGGGTCTTTGAACAAAAGGAGTTGGCCCTTTTAGGCTGAAAGCCATATGGTATAAATTGCTACTATTCTAAACATATCCACGTGACTGATTTACTGTGTTTACCAGATGCTCTCCTTGAACTCTGTATGTTCACATAAAAATTAAAGCAAAAACGTTAAGAAGCATAGCTTTAAATTATGATTAACTTTATCCCATCAAGACGTCAATGAGAGATGATCAACTAGCTTCCAACTGTCCATTGACTGTATTGTAATTCACATGTTGGAGAAAAGTGTTGAACTTATCAAAACTATTGTACATATATAGAAATGTAGATTGTTGAAAAGGGAGTACAAAAGTGCATTGAAATACCACAGAAACATGAAAAGTGGACACAGTACATCTTGAAATTTTAACTCACATACTTAAAAAAAAATACCTGAATTTAGTACAAATTTTGCCCCCAAATACATCCTAGACCTTGGCGATGTTTAGAAAGGAAATAAAGCCCAAGACTATGAATTATTGGGTAAACTCTGTAAATGAATGCAGAAAATGTAGACTCGGGAGAAGTACAGGAGGAGAGGAAGAGGAAACAAATATAGGGAAGAAATAAAATTAGGATAACTGTAAAAAACAGATTCTGAGAGGATTCCAAATTAGCATGTATAAAAACTTTCTGTTCCTCCACTGAAGTTTGGGGAACACAACAACATCTCACATTGATTTTCCTTCAGCCGTTTAGCCCCATGCCTTCCTGAAATGGTGTACCATTTCTTTTCTGAGAAAGAGTTTCAGACTGATTCCAAGCTAAGTTGTTCAATTAGAACCTCCCCCAACATTTCTTAATGTCTATTTTAGTTAATTGGTAGCAATGCAAATTCTTGCCAAACAAGGAATCTGAATTTTTCAAGATTGAATTTTATTTTATCTCCAGCTAGAGGTAGCGAGCCAATCTTCTGAGAGACACAAATTAGGAAGACAGCCAACGTTCATTCACTTTAATGTAAACCTTTCTATATAATGAATCATTTGTCATAATTCTAGGAATTGGTTAAGTTGTAGCATTATAAATATATATTGTATTTTCAGAATAAAATATTAAGCTATATCATTAAAATCAAAATGATGTTTAAGGGAAAACTGTAACTATCCTCTTTAGTACATTAACATGTGATTTATTAGATACCATTTTATACATATATCATGTAAGAGAAAAATCTTAATATACTAGTTTTCTCTGCCTCATACGCAACACAGTTTTGGGAAATAAAATATAGAAATATTCAGCAAAAATTTACTCCAAGTTAGATTTAATTAAATAAATATGTTTTTATTTATGACCTATTGCCTATAATGTATTTAGCTGATACCAGCTTTGATTTTGATCTGAGGTTAAGGTTCATGTATTTGTGTCTGACGATGTGATTTACTAATGATTTAAGTTTTTTTTTTTAATTTACATAAGTAAAACATTTAAGTGCCTAAATTATTTTTAAAATTCAGGAAACATGAAAATATTACTTATATATAACTTATCCAAACTCCGATTCCTTTCATTGAGAAAAGAACCCTAGATAATATTAAAATTAAGTAATGTATGAAAGAGCAATTGATATATTGGAGCTACATAACTTGTACTGATATCAATCTATACCTACATACATTGCCTTATTCTATGTACTCATAGCCTCTAGACTTGTTATATTTTTGGTCTTTTGCTCCCTTTTCTGTGGTCTCACACATTTATATTGGATGAAGATGATCTGGTAGTCAGCTTTTCTTTACTGTGGGAAAATACCTGATAAAATCAATTTAAGGAGAAAAGGTTTATTTGATTTCATTGGTTTCAGTCCATGGTCAGCTGGCTCCATTGCTATGGGTCTGTAGTAAGGAAGACCATGGTAGCAGGAGGGTATGGAAGAGCAAAGCTGCTCACCTCATGGTGGCTAGAAGTTGAAAAAGAAGGCAAAAGGTTGGATACAAAATATGGTCCTCAGGGGAATATTCCCCAAGGACCCATGTGCTTCAGCTAGGTATAGCTGCCATCTCCCAATAATCCAGTCAGGTATAAATGTATCCAAGTGTTAACCAGTAATGAGGTTGGATTCTTATGATCCATTATCTCTCAAATCCCCAGCTGAACATTGGTACATTGGGGACTAAGCCTTCAACACAAGAGCTTTTGGGGGACATTCCAGATCTAAAATGAAATAGATGAGAATAGCAATGTTTGTCCTTAACTGTTTCATGGTAATTTTATAATTTATATTATATGTGTTGGCCAAATTTAAACTGACTAAATATAAAAATATACATTATTGGGAAGTTTTAGCTTTAAAGTTTGGAAAAACTTGTGCATTTATATTAAACATAATATAAAATATGCATATGTTCACATCATTTACTTTAAAAATATCTAACAAAATATAGAGTTTTCAATAGCATTATACACATTGAAAGTTACAAATAAAAAGATAAACATTCAAAAATAAGTTTTAACTTATGTCTTAGAAGTAACTACAATTCCTCAGTAATAAAGAACTTTATAAATTATAGTATATGCATAACTACACTTTGTACAGTTGTAGCACTCAACAAATTATATTAAAGACTAAATTAAATCAGACATCAGACCAAGAAAGAAAATTTCTTATGTTCTGGTGTGGGAAGAAAGACATTTTTAGTATAAAATTTACTGTGCGATACAAAATGGCCAGTTGGTGAACACAATCCATTTGTTGAAAGGCTTCTAGTTCTTTCTGCACTTTGGAAGAAAACCAGGTGAGAAGTTAGGCAGCAGTTTTGCAGACATTTTCAAACTGCATACAACCTGAGAATAAAGATCTTGAAAATAACTTCCAAAGAAAACAAGACATTGCTAATCAAAGTGACAAGATTTCACTCTTAATAATTACAAAATATTTCTCTTCTCAAGCTTAAAGATTTGATTTGTTTTTAAGGATTTTTATAAACATAATATTTTTTCCTAGTCACAGGAGAAAATTGGCAGCAAAAATGACAATAAATTCTTGCAGTTGGTGATTTTTTCCAAGATCACGGTGCTGATGAATACACCATGTGGTTCAGATAAAATATGAGAATATCCTAAACTGGGTACCCAGATAAGAGCATTGTAGCTATTATATGACTAAAATTATTCTTAATTTTACTAGATTGGGCCATTTACTACAGTAAGCAAATTTTCAACATTATACTCTGAGAAAATTCAAAGAAAAAAAGGTTGTGTATTATTATTATTATTATTATTTTAATGGCATGCGTCTGTTTGGGACAGACTGTGCTTTTTAGATGAACCACTTTATCCTGCAGTAAGAAATTCTGGAGAAGTGTCATATCAGAGCTCAATTAAACTTGATATTTAAAGTCTTTGTACTAAAATACTGAATCAATTCATGAACAATACAAGAATTAGATTTGGTGTAAAAATTGTATCAGTATATATTTCACTATATTGTTGCCTACCTAGGATACTAATTCACAAGAAAAAATGAGACAATTTTCAACATCAGACATTATTTTGAAACCTGTCTGCTTTTTTCGTAAAGATACTTTATGTAGAGAACCTGGCAAAGCATTATGGATATAGAGTGAAGTGACTAAAAGGTGAAAATTGTTCCCTGAATATAAATAAAATATTTATTAATATAGATATTATCTTAATTTTCCAGAAAAATGATAAAGCAGGATATGTAAACTATTCATGCTGTGGGCCATATTATACAAAGTAAATATTTAAAATAAAAGGCAAAGATATTGGTTGGGACTAATCTGTACCCATATATCTCAATTTTACCTGAACACCTTAGATTCTCAAATATGTGCCACAAAGCTGTGTATGTGTGTGTGTGTGTGTGTGTGTGTGTGTGTGTGTGTGTAACATATTCTCTCACTTTTCTTCTTTCTAAAAGTAACTTGCCAAAAAAGGAGGTAATGAAGGTGAAACTTGTTAAAAGGGAGTCCCCAAATAATGGATTAAATTAGGTATAGAAGGAGGATGATAAATCTCTTTGGTATTAAATCCCATTTAAAATGCCATCAGTTATATGAGGTTTCAGAACAAAAGAAAACAGCCTGTGTTTTGCATAGCAACTGCTGGCCTGTATATGGTGTATTATTAAAAGTGGATTGAGGAATTAATACTCCATTCTTATCTTCATTTTACTTCTTGTTCTTTCAACTCCAATAATTTGCTACTATTTCTTGCTCAGGGCATCTTCCAGGGCAGCAGGAGTTTGCCATTTTGACAAATGTCACTTTTTAATATAATCATGATATAAGCAAATGGGAATAGCATTCCCTCCAGCATTACAAAAGGCAGGTCCAGTACCTACTGGAGATTAGAGGTTACCAAATTAATAATACTCACAATATATTTTTAGTATTACACTCACTAGAGGATCAATTTGATACATGGGTACCCGAGGATAGGTCTTGGTTTATTCTTGAGGCTACTTTTTCTCTTCAGATGTCCTGATCTCTTAAGCAATTGCATGATCACCTACTTAAAGATCTCTTGACTTATATAAGAAATACCAACTTAATACATATTCAATAAAGTGGAAATAAACTTTAAAATGTAACAGATATGAAAAGATAGCTACATGTCATCTTTGTTACCTTAGTACTTTTTAGGATGGCATTTACTAAGGCTATGTTTGGGGTTCACATCAACATATTTGTATAACTTGTATGTAGTAGATAAATCACACACATTAGCCACACACACCCTCTCATACATTGTCAAAGCAAACGAGGTAAGAATAAAAATTTTAGGACATTTAAGTAGAGTAAAATTTTATAGCATTGACTTATTTAGGGCTGAACGTTCAAAGACATTTGAGTTATCATTCGTGAAATTATGGTAGAGATTGCTCCAATTGAATAAATGACAAAACCTTTTTTTTTCAATTCTCCTTTTTATAGGAAAGATAAACATCTGTGCAGACATGTATCTTTTTCTATGAAGAAAGATCCTTTGTTGCAAATGCTTGAGGAAAGATGTTTAAGTAATGAATCTGCCAACATTTAGGGAAATTAAACATGCCCATTTTTTAAAAGTTCATTTTTTTTTTCACTTCAGTGTCCCTCTTTCACAAATGCACAGTAAATGCCAGGAACATGGCATTGAAGTACTGCTAACAGAGAGAAAAAGGGCAATTGATAAACAGAACGTGAGACTACTATGCCATGTTAAAGAGAACAAAGAGAACCATGTATACACACACCTATATATATATTACATATGTACACCTATATATATTTTACATATATGTATATATATATATATATGTATGTATGTGTGTGTGTGTGTATATATATATATATATATATATATATATATATATATCCCATTAAAATGGGTCTCAAAAAGCAATGTTGAATGTAAAAAAAAATTAAGCAAAAATGTAGATGTCTCAAGGCTTTTATGTAAATTTAATAATAGAAAAATTGTTACAAATATTGCTGGATGTGTGTGTGTGTGTGTGTGTGTGTGTGTACACATACTTAAAAGGATTGAAGTTTGATATTAAGAGTAGACATGAAAATATTAAATATATGATATTAGTCTTAGATTATATTAATTTTATATTTTTGTTTACTATTCATTGATTTTCATCTTAGTTAATTTTTTTTTGTGCATGGATGTATTCTATTTTTCCCATAATAACTTCAGTCTTTATTGCTTTCTGGTGTGTTTTATGCTGTTATGTCTGAAAATCTACAAGTTTTTTGAATTATTTTTTTTTTGATATCTAAATTGGGTTGTGATTGTAGAAGAGACTTGCATGATTATTCCTTGAAATTGGCTGCTTTTTTCCTTTGTGCCTCCCAATTAGCTGTTTTCTTTTAAGTTCCATGTGTATCTCAAAATGACATATATTCCTTTAAATGATAGATTACATAAGAAGTCAAAGAATCCATTATTTTGCTTTATTTTGTTTGTAAGATATTAGAGGCATCAATATTTGAATCTAAAAATATTCTCATTTTTTCTTTTAATTTTACAGATTGAGTAATTTACCATCAATTTTTATCTTTTCTAATAGTGCTTTGTGCATTGAAAGTATGTTTAAAATATAATATCAATGCATCACCTTTTCTTTTGCCAAATTTAAGCTCCATTATTTTCAACCTTTAACTATCAATTTTCCCATAGCCTTATAAAATGAAGCTTGACTCATTTATTTTAATTTTTTAATTTTAAAATTTAATTTGAAATTTAATCTTTTATATGTATTAGGGTTATAATTATATTTGGACATTAGAATTTATTGCCATCTTCTGATTTTATAAATTCCTTCTTTGTATCATTTTTTAATTTTTCATCATCTTCTCTGCATCATTTACATTAATTTTCAAATTCCCTTTTCTTTTAATCTTTTAGTAATTATTGTGAAAAGATAACGGATTTATTATCTCAAAGTCTACAATAATCTTTATTCTCTTCTGTAACAAAGTGGACATAGAAATTTTAAAATTAAAATTGTCTTCTCTTCCAGAAGATTTACTATGTAAATTATCTTTTCTTTGTTCTTCAATAACATATTTCTGTTATTTTACCCAGATTGGGGATGGTTAGACTGATCTACATACTTTCCATTTTCTCTGCACATTTCTTTTTGCATCTTCAGTTTTCCTTCTGTGATGATTTTCCATCTTGCAGAAATAACTTGAAAAGTTTGTTAAAGTGCAAATCTGTTGGTGGTAAATTCATTTAATATTAGGATCTCTAAAAGGGATTTTAGTTTTTCTTTTTTGTTTACTTATATTTTCCTTGGAAGAAATTCAAACACTGAAAATATGTATGAAGAGCAGAAATAGTTCCCATATATCTTACACCCACATTCTCCACTGCTTTACACATTACTAAATGCCTCTTTCTCTCCCCTCTTTCCGTTGTTCATTATATTATCCTGTTGACAAGAAGAGTTGTTCTTACCTTATGAGATGTGAGGATTTTAAATCAGCCTGATTTCTTATCAATGCAAGATTCAATGGAGAGACTGAAGAAAACTAACTCTATTTCTTCTTTGACTTCTGGTAAAAATGGAAATGTGGGTCCAAAGGTTACCTAGATTGAGAAAGTCTCAGAGCATTAATAAAATATATAGTCATGTTGCCCTCATAACACCAGTACTTTATTGGTAGTTCATAATTTTCAACTTCTCAAATTCAATAAATTTGTCCACAAAATTATCTGCCACTCTAACCTATTAATGAAAAGATAGAACCAGGGAAAGATTTTTCACCATAAAAAATATTATTCATTCAATGCAAGTCAATTATGTATGTAAGTTCTTGATATGAAAAATTTCCTTTAATTTCTACAGTACTCATATCAGAATCATTGTTTATCTCTTTTACATAAAGACATAATGGTTGCAAATTACACAGCAAAAAAGTGGCAGAGATTCAAATTCAATCTCTTTCATGCCAAATCCCTTGTTCCTCATCACTGCACACTTTAAAATTCGGTTTAGGAAATATATAATATTTCCTAGGTTTAATATAAGATATTTATTATTGAACACTATCTTGTTAGTAATATGTATTATTCCATACAATGTAGGGAACACTGAGTATAGGCAGAATGGTTTAACCAATACTGTAGTCATTTAAATTAACTACTGTTTTCATAAAGTAGTCAATATAAGACAAATCTTAATATGTAATGCATTTTCTGCATCTATCAAGATGATCAGAAAATGCATTACATATTAAGATTTGTCTTATATTGACTACATTCGACAAAGTTCAGCATCCCTTTATGTTCAAAACACTAGAAAAACTAGGGATAACAGGAATTTAACTCAACATTGTAAAAGCTATATATGCTAAGCCTCAGGCTAGCATCATTCTGAATGGAGAAAAACTCTAAAATTTGGAACAAGACAGGGATGCCCTCTCTCACCACTTCTATTCAATGTAGTCCTCAAAATATTAGCCAGAGCAATTAGACAGACAAAAGAAATTAAAGGCATAAAGATAGGAAAAGAAGAACTTAAATTATCACTATTTGTGGATGATATGATACTATATCTAACAGACCCAAAAGGGTCTACAAAGAAACTACTAGAGCTAATAAGTGAATTCAGCAAAGTGGCAGGATATAAAATCAACACGCATAAATCAAAGGCATTCCTGTATATCAGTGACAAATCTTCTGAAATGGAAATGAGGACAACCACCCCATTCACAATATCCTCAAAAAAAAAAAAAAATACTTGGGAATCAACCTAACAAAAGAGGTGAAAGATTTATACAATGAAAACTACAGAACCCTAAAGAGAGAAATGGAAGAAGACCTTAGAAAATGGAAAAATATACCCTGTTCATGGATAGGAAGAACTAACATCATCAAAATGGCGATATTACTCAAAGTTCTCTATAGGTATAATGCAATGCCAATCAAAATCCCAACGACATTTCTTTAGAAATAAATAAAGCAATCATGAAATTCATATGGAAAAACAAAAGACCCAGAATAGAAAAAGCAATTCTAAGAAGGAAGTGTGAATCAGGCGGCATAGCGATACCAGATTTCAAACTATACTACAGAGCAACAGTAACAAAAACAGCATGGTACTGGTTCCAGAACAGGCGGATGGACCAATGGTACAGAATAGAGGACACAGAGACCAATCCACAAAATTACAACTTTCTTATAATTGATAAAGGGTCTAAAAGCATGCAATGGAGAAAGGATAGCATCTTCAACAAATTGTGCTGGGAAAACCGGAAATCCATATGCAACAAAATGAAACTGAATCCCTTTCTCTCACCATACACAAATGTTAACTCAAAATGGATCAAAGAGCTTGATATCAAATCAGAGACACTGTGCCTAATAGAAGAAAAAGTTGACTCCAATCTACATATTGTGGGGTCGGGCTCCAATTTCCTTAATAGGACACCCATAGCACAAGAGTTAATAACTAGAATCAACAAATGGGATGTACTCAAACTAAAAAGTTTTTCTCAGCAAGAGAAACAATAAGAGAGGAAAATAGGGAGCCTACATCCTAGGAACAAATTTTTACTCCTCACACTTCAGGTAGAGCCCTAATATCCAGAATATACAAAGAACTCAAAAAATTAAACAATAAGAAAACGAATAACCCAATCAACAAATCGGACAAGGACCTGAACAGACAGTTCTCAGAGGAGGACATACAATCAATCAACAAGTACATGAAAAAATGCTTACCATCTCTAGCAGTCAGAGAAATGCAAATCAAAACCACCCTAAGATACCATCTCACTCCAGTAAGATTGACAGCCATTATGAAGTCAAACAACAACAAGTGCTGGCAAGGATGTGGGGAAAAGGGTACTCTTGTACATTGCTGGTGGGACTGCAAATGGGTGCGGCCAATTTGGAAAGAAGTATGGAGATTCCTTGGAAAGATGGGAATGGAACCACCATTTGACCCAGCTACTGCCCTTCTCAGACTATACCCTGAAGACCTTAAAAGAGCATACTACAGGGATACTGCCACATGGATGTTCATAGCAGCACAATTCACAATAGCTAGACTGTGGAACGAACCCAGATGCCCTTCTGTTAAGGTCTGTAAACAAGTCAGGATGGCACCTGGTATTTTGCCAGAGAAATGTTAGAGTCTGTAAACAAGTCTGCATGGTGCCTGGCAAAATGCCAGAGGGAGTGGTTTGTGAAGTAACAAAAGCGAGCCATTAACTGTGGAGATTCCTTATTGGTTGACTGCTGTATCTATTTTATGCTAATTAGATAAGCTGTATAAAATGTATAAATACCACTCCTGTCCTGCAATAAACGGCTTCCACTCCTGCTGTATCAAAGTACACAAGTTGTTCGGCACCCCCCAGTTATTTTGCCCATCCAGGCGGGCTGTGGCACCCTTCAATAGATGAATGGATAAAAAAAATGTGGAATTTATACACAATGAAATATTACACAGCACTAAAAATGACAAAATCATGGAATTTGCAGGGAAACTGATGGCATTAGAGCAGATTATGCTAAGTGAAGCTAGCCAATCCCTAAATAACAAATGCCAAATGTCTTCTTTGATATTATGAGAGCAACTAAGAACAGAGCAGGGAGGAAGAGCAGGAGGAAAAGAATAACATTGAACAGAGACATGAGGTGGGAGGGAAAGGGAGAGAAAAGGGAAATTGCATGGAAATGGAAGGAGTCCCTCATTGTTATACAGAATTACATATAAGAGGTTGTGAGGGGAAAGGGGGAAAAAAACAAGGGAGAGAATTAAATTACAGCAGATGGGATAGAGAGAGAAGATGGGACGGGAGGGGAGGGGGGATAGTAGAGGATAGGAAAGGTAGCAGAATACAATAGTTACTAATATGGCATTATGTAAAAATGTGGATGTGTAATCGATGTGATTCTGCAATCTGTATTTGGGGTAAAAATGGGAGTTCAATACTCATTTGAATAGAATGTATAAAATATGATATGTCAAGAGTTTTGTAATGTTTTGAATAGCCAATAAAAAAGTAAAAAATGTAATGCATATTTTAAAATAGCATTTATAACCTTAAAATAAACTATGGTTCTTTTCTCATGTGAGAAGGAAGACCTATAAGCCTTTTACAGGGCTGTAATTTAAAATTATATGTGGCCTTTCTCTATACCTTGATAAGGAGATGCAATTTGCCAAGGTATAGAAAAAAATTCAACTTAGAATATTAATGGAGGTAAGTTAACTCATGTTTATATTTTAAAACTTATTTTACTTTTTAGAAAACACTAAGTTGACTTTCCTTTGTATTTATAGGGTAGTATTTTTAAAAGTGTTGTTTCATTTGCTAGTTGCTAGTGTGTGAATTTACAGTGCTGGCCTCATACTTGGTTTAGTATATGCTGTGGTGTATCTGCTAACTAATTTAAACAGATGGCTATAAACATGAGTAAAGGTGTTAACCATGCATTTTCAAAAGCAAGCTCTAAGGAGAAAGTAAATCCTTAGTTCCTATTTCTGTTACAGTTTAATAGTATAAAAAATAAGTTAGTGATAATGTTTAGAAGGTATCTAATATTTTTAATGTTTCTTGGCTTTACATTTTGGGAGTTTACTTGAAAAATGTGCCTGAACTAAATAGCAGAAGAATTATTTTCCTCCTTGAATTGGTGAAATGCAAACTGTCATGTCTGTATGTGACCACTTGATGGAACTCTTTCATTTTGCTTTCAGATTGTAAGCATCCATACCCTTACATTTTAGCTACGATACACACACAGAATTTCTTTTTAAAAGTCTTGAAGGAACAGATTATTTGGCATCTTTGATAAACTCTGCATATATGTTTTTTTATAGAATGTTAGCAAATCAATGTATAGAAAAAATTCTACTTTCTCTCAAACAAATTCTTGTTCTCATTCTCCCTGGAGAAAATTTTGCTGGAAAGGATGTTAAATAAATTTAAATAATTGAAAATAGTCATATATGCTGGGAGCCATCAGCCAAGTAGGTATGACAATTTCCTTGCCAGCTACTCCCATGCTGTCTAGTGGAAGGACTCATGGAAATAGGACATTTTGCAGGACATTGCATGTAAGGTGACCTTGCTCAAGGACCAGGGTGGATCCGTGTTTAGGGAGGATCCTGGTTTAGCATAATAGGAGATTAGGGTGTTCCCCCTTTAGAATAGGGTGGATTAGCATAATAGGAGATTAGAGTGGATTTGGGCAGAGAACTTGGATTCCCCCAGAACGTGTTTGTAGACGGCCAGTGTGAGTTCGGGAATAAAGAATTGCTGTTTGAATCTACAAGCTGTGTGGAGGCTCGTGATTTGTGCCCAGCCAGAGACTTCGGCATCTGGTGGCTCGTACGTGGAACATCTGAAGAGAAGGTAAATGAAATTGTTCTTCCCTGAAGAAGAGCGAAAGAATGGGTGACCATTTCAAAAAACAATGTGTTCTTGTTCTGATTTATTTTGTTTTTATTTCAAGTTGCCTGTTCCTAGAACTTTCTCAGGCAAACTGGGAAAAATGGTTGACTCAAAGTTTGAAGTTGTTCACCTCCAAGGAAGAGAAATTGTTAGAGAAATGAGGCAACCCATTAAGACCAAGAACAATTAGGGCATATGTTGATACAATACAAAAATGTAGCTCATGGCTTTTTAACGAGAAGTTGTTAAATATATCAATGGGACCATCATGGTATCCTGTAGAAGGATTTTTCAAATCCACTACTCCTGGGCTTCTGTCTCCCAAAATATATTGTCTGACCCTAAGAACTCAAGAGGAAACCAGGCAGCAGGATACGCCCTATTCTAAAGAGGGAACACCCTAATCTCCTATTATGCTAATCCGCCCTATTCTAAAGGGGGAACACCCTAATGTCCTATTATGCTAAACTAGGATCCTCCCTAAACACAAATCCACCCTGGTCCTTGAGCAAGGTCACCTTACATGCAATGTCCTGCAAAATGTCCTATTTCCATGAGTCCTTCCACTAGACAGCATGGGAGTAGCTGGCAAGGAAATTGTCATACCTACTTGGCTGATGGCTCCCAGCACATATCTACATGTTATTGATCTATTGTGCTCTCACAATAGATAGACTATACATTACCAAGGTCTGTGGTGTAAAGACATTACGGAAAATGTAGCTCCCTGCAATTATCTTAGTTGGGAAAGATATTTTGGTAATGAGAGTGATTAATTGTGAAGAAAAATTTCCAATAAAGTAATATGGAGCAATTGAAAAGACTAGAAGTGAAGATGAAAAATCATTATTTCTATTAAAATACTGATACCATAGATCATAAAAAAGGGCTATGGATAATCAGTGGTTAGCTACCTCTGATCTTCTCACTTAAATCTTTGTACTTTGCACAAAATAGGAATAAGTCTCTTGTGTAACAACAGAATAATAAAACTCACTCTAATAATACATTTTTAAACTCTAAAACCATCATGTCAATAATGGTTTATAGAATTACACTGGTTTAGAGAAGCTCACTGCAAGTAAGCCATGCACATCAAGAGAAGGACAACTTCAGAAATTCTAGTTATAAAATCATTTTGTACTTAGAATGCTCTGTAAAGCTTGGCTCCTGGTGGTAGGAATATCAAATAAGTGAGATCTATTTTTTGTTTACCATTTATTCTAAGTGATCACTGCCACTACTACTTAGAAGTAGCATTGACTCCTGAGCTAATCATGGCCAAATCCTGTTGTCTTGTCCCTAGTCCTCACCAGAACTCAACTGTTTCTATTAGATATATACTCACCATTACAGTCATTTTATTTCATGCCATCCCAAACTAACCTGACTCTACTTATTCTAAAAAACTCTTTTTCACTGGATGACAATTTTTTACAAATTGATGGTGATGATTAGTCTCTTTTTACTTAGTGCTTGGCCTACGATAGTAGGCAACCAGTGAACCACAGAATAAATGAAGCATTCAAAAGCATAAGCTGGAGCTTAGACCTACTGCTGAGAGTCTTGAGCAGCAATCTGTTCTGACAGAGATTTTACAACATTATTAATACACTATTTATTAACACATTATTAATTAATATAATAATATATCCCTTTTGATGATGGTATTTATTTCTGATCTCTACAGGTATTAAAAATGTAAGATACTAAGTGATAGTTTGAAAGAAATCCCATGACTGCACTAGTGAGGAAAATTTAGTTAACTCTTTTTAGGAATAAGTTATTAAATATTATAAATGCTTTTCCTATACACACACATTTTGTTCCTAAATTATTGAACAGAGGAATTCACTTAAGAGAAATGTCCTTCAACTGGAAAGCTGTAGGAGAAAGTCTATATTACACTTACCTCTATAAAAGCCTGTAGATGATATACATTCTGTTCAAAGAAATACAAATGATTTCTGCAGACCTGCAGTACACCAGGTACTGTTGAAGGTACTCTGGAAAAAGTTATGAACAAAAATACCCATTTCACACTTATGTAGTTTGTGAAGGAGACTCAATATCAAATGTATCATTTATAGTTTCAAGTAACTTATGTTATTTGGGGTTGTAAGAGAATGGCAAAGAAGTGTGAAGAGCAAGTTGATAAGCAGGCTGCTCTTTCTTAGTGGGTCATAAGGGAAGACCTTTCTAAGAGGACACTTTATATAGAAGCATGAGTGGAGTTTACAGAAAAGTCATTGAGGAAAAACATTTTTGGATTCCCTCAAAAGGTCTCAGGAACCTCTAAAGGTCTCCTACCACTCTTCAAGGATCTGTGCCTGAGAAGCTTTTATAGTGAGGAACTATGTGAGGATTAAGCCGGGGCTGCCTAGCAGTGGGAGTTCCAATGCAAAAAAACTCTTCGAAGGGAGGTTTAAGTGAATTTCAAGGTTCTGTAGAAATAATTTTTAAGACTCCTACTAATTTTTATTTGGTCAGCATATTTTTTCTTCCAAGGAACACATTTACCCTTTACTGACTACAAAGAAGTACTTGCAGGTACACCATATATTCTGTAATAGACTTCAATGTTTTTAATAATGAGAGCATCAATTCATAGGTAAATGTGGCTCAAAGGATACAGATTCTAAAAATCAATGAAAATAGCATATTCTCATATCTTTATGTCCCCATTTACTGGCCTTAAAATTTCTAATAAACAGGACCTCTCTGGTTCTTTTTGGAATCCTTGACTTTATAATTGCTATCATAAAGTAGATGTGCAATGTTTGTAATTTGGATAAATAGGTTAATGCCAAGGAGCGGGTTTGCACTGTGAGAAGGAGAGCTTGTGGTACACCTTTCCAAGGGGTAACCAGTAAAGAGACACTGTTTGTGACTACATGAGATCATTCCTGATATTTCCTTTGTAATTATCATAGTACAGGAAACAAAAGAAAGTGAAACACATCCTTCTCTGACAAAGTGTTTTTGCTCCTGAAGATGAAACTAATGATTTTCTTAAAATATTCTCAAGAGTTTTAGAAAAAGCTAAAGGCAGAAATTAAGAGTTATTAGATTAAAATAGAATTACTCCAAACAGACCACATGTAGTAACTCTGAAATAAATACTTATATTTTGAAAGCCCTATTCTTTGATAAAGTAATAAGTACATGATTAGTGATAATAACCATTAATATTATTAATGTTGATATAATTATTGATAATAAATTTATAAACTCTAGATTGTGGTTTCCAATCTATTTTAATGCACCTGTGATGATTTCATGTCATATTTGCAGAATTGAAAACCATATGTGAGATAAATCACATGCTATAGAATTAAACTATATTCAAATATATACCGATTCAGCAAATCTGAGGGAGAGTAATTCCACAGGAAGTAAACTAGGTCTGCTCTCTGAAAAATGGTAGGTTTGGATAATCTGTGAAAGGACTAGAACACTTACAATGAAAGATGTAGATATATTTTAAGAGTTATGTAACATTTTAGCAGACATATATGCAAAAAAAATCATTAAGCTTCTAAGTGAGGTAAAAAGTAACAGAAGTATTCCCAACTATGCAACGAAGACATTAAAAAGTACTGCAATTGAAAGAACTTCAGGGTCATAAGGGACTTGTTAGTAGATTGTAAAAAAAAGTTGCTAATGAATAAGAAACACTGTTAAACTGACTTTGAAAATCTCCAAAGAACTTGGACATGCATTAAAGAAATCTTCAAGAAAATGCAATACATTAAAATTCAGACAAAAATGTTTAATTATTGTAAAAATTCCAAATTTTTAGTGGTGTGAATTTCAGAAATACCTTCAGAGCTTTGGTTATTTAAAAGACAAAAACACAGGAATGGAGAGAAGAGGAGGAGGAGAAAACCTGTTTACCAAAGGTCACTATATCAAAATCTTAGAATCTTTTTAAAAGATAAGCAATTGGCTAGATAAAAAATTTTTAATTGTTTTCATTATATAAATTTAAACATGAAAGTCTTGGATATTTTGAATTTAATGTCTAATTCTGGTGGTGTGTTTGGAATTAATCATATCAGTGTCATCCCAGCTCATATTTTGGGAAATCATTCCTAATATGAATGCTATGACCTTAGAAAGATCAAATTTCTTATTCAGATGTCAGCAGTGGAAATTCATCATCCAATTTGTGCATGTAGCCCTGGAATATAAAGCAACTGAGTAGGAAAGGAACATGGATTGTTCTTAAGATAGTTTCACAAAAAGTGGTGGAAGAGGGTTTCTTCAGAGGAAAAGAATGCTAGCAAGAACTAATATATCAGTTTTATTCATTAAAAACAAATATCCAAATAGTTTGAAGCCAGAAAAAAATTGAGATAAAAATGGAAGTTATCATGGAAAATTAGTAAAAAAAATTTTTTCTGATTTGTTCTGGTCAACTGGGCTTGGTAAATACTCAGAAGAAACATGACATTCGATTGGTGCCTCACATATATTTGAAAATCTATAAATTACCATGTTTGCAATTTCCAATGTATAAATATTTTAAATGCAATGACATGCTGGTTTAAATAATTAGGCATTGGTATCTTCAAATGGACCACAATGTTTCAATAGAAAAACTCATATTGTGTATCTATTGAAATGAGTTTTGGTGTCACACAAGATGATATTGTTTATGTTGGTGGAGATAGGCTTTTCTTTTAATATTACAATGCATGATAAATTATCAGATTTTTGCACTGAAACTTTAAAAAGATAAGACACACCAAAATACATTATGATTAGCTTTAAATATAGAAATAAATAGTACTTTCAGAACATAACAAAAGGAATATAACAATTATTATGAGAAAAATTTTTAAACATTTTTAGTTGTAGATGGACATAATATCTTGATTATTTTTTTGTAGATTTAAAAAAATTCTAATTTGTTATATATGACAAGAGAATGCAGTAAAATTTTATTACATATATAGAGCACAATTTTTCATATCTCTGCTTGTAAACAAAGTATATTCACACCATTGTGTCTTCTTCATACATGTACTTAGTTTAATAATGTCCATCTCATTCCAACATCTCTTTTTTTACCCCCTTGCTCCCTCCCTTCTCTTCCCTCCCCTTTACCCTATCTAGAGATTGTCTAATCTTTCCATGCTCCCCCTTCCAACCCCTGTATGAATTAGCCTTCTTAAATCAGAGAAAACATTAGACATTTGATTTTTGGGGATTGGCTAATTTCACTTAACATTATATTCTCCTACTCCATCCATTTACCTGCAAATGACATGATTTTAATCTTGTTTATTGCTGAGTAATATTCCATATTCTTTATCCATTCATCTACAGAAGGACATCTAGGTTGGTTCCACAGTTTATCAATTGTGAATTGTGCTGCAATAAATAGACACTTCTCAGAAGGTGATATATACAATCAATCAAAAAATATATGAAAAATATGTTCAACATCTCTAGCAATTACAGAAATGCAAATAAATACTATTCTAAGATTTAATCTCACTCCAGTCAAAATGCCAGCTATTAAGAATACAAACAACAATAAGTGTTGGCGAGGGTGTGGGGAAAAAGGCACACTCATACATTGCTGGTGGGACTGCAAAATGGTGAAGCCAATATGGAGAACAATATGGAGATTCCTTGGAAAACTGGGAATGAAACCATCTTTTGACCCAGCTATCCCACTTGCATACAAAGTACATTCACACCGTTTTTAGATGTAGATGGACACATCTATACCCAAAGGACTTAAAAACAGCATACTACAGGGACACAATCACAATCAATGTTTATTGCAGCATAATTGGGAGAAAGTTTTATTGTTTTGTTTTTCCTTTGTTCTCTTAAGGGAAGAAAAATAGCAATTTTATCAGGATATACTCAAATAATTTTCTAAAATCTTTCTCATGCCATGATTGCTGCTTGATCTGGTCTGACTGAGCTGTACCATACACACATTGTTGTCCAGGATATGTGCGCTACTGCTTTCACTTCTTGATGTAAATATTGAGAAGTCTATGGATCTTCTGCTGCTCTTGCTATGTTCACTTTCTGTTTATCCTGTGAGGTCTGACAATGTGTCTTTGCCTCTGTTATGTGGTCTGACATTTTTGTGCTAATTGAGCCTCCAGATAATTCCTGCATGACAGTGTGTGCTGCCACTGAGATTTTTCACAGAACAGGTAGCAATAAGCATATTATTTGAATTTCACTGTGTAAGAAGGTATCCCAGGATTTAACAGCTCTCAGTAATAACTGTTTATTGCTCAGCATTCCATGGGACTTAAATTTGGGAAAGAGTGAGCACAGATAGCTCAACTATGCCCAATAGAATTTTCATGGGAGCTGATGGATCTCTTTGTCCTCATTTATGGAAGTAGGATTCAGGTCCCCCATGTGAACTTTTTATCTGTATCTCTCCTCTTTCTCTGTGTGTCCATCATCTCCAGCAGCAAAGCCTGTATTTATTTATATGAAACTAGGTACCAAGAGAGAAAATAGAACCTACGGAACCTGAGCTCAGAAGTCCAAAAACATGTGTTTACCAAATTCTACTTGTCAAAGATAACCATGTGGGCAGCCCAAATTCAAGAGAGAATGAAAAAGACTTCACTTTTTAAAAAATATTTATTTATTTTAATTAAGTACTTATGAACAGAAGAATGCATTTTGATTTATTGTGCATAATTACAGCACAACATTTCATTTCTCTGATTGTACACAATGTAACATCGCACTATATGTGCAATCATACATGTACCTGGGGTGACAATGTCCTTTGCCTTCCACTATCTTTCTTGTCCCCATACTTTTTGATGGGAGAGGCACACCCTTTACAAAGCAGCATAAATATGTTCATTGGTGAGTGTTTTTCTCTCTCTACCAAAGTGTTTCAATGAGTGATTTTGAGTGGCCTTTGAAGAGGACGGCTGTGCCTGATAGCATTTTGCTATGAATAAGGCATAATTATGAACTTTAAGTTGTTCTCTAAATCATTTTCTGTTAAAAAATATTAAATACCTGTTTGTTTGCGATTATAGTGTCAGATAAAACAGTGGTTTGAAATTTCAATATTATCTCCTTCTCAAATAGCTTACCTGGTTTATTCTGGAGAACTAAATTGCTTCTGTCTTTATTATCTTGTTCTGTTCTTTTGAGATTAGCAAGTCACCTATACTGATGTTATGAGATAAGATGTGTAAATTACATTATAGATTCTTGAAGAGAAGTACTCTCAAAACCAAAAGAACAATAGCAAAAGTATGTTTCTCTATGGAACAGTGTTAAATAATGAATTACTGACAGCGGTGCTGTTTCTTGGAAATTTTCAGAATGGGAACAGTACTTACTTTTCAGCTTAATCATGCAAGTCTAGTTTGTGATTCATCTGTTACAGGTCAGTTTTTGTTTCTTTTGTTTTTCCCCTTTGGTGTATTATCTTGAATCCATTTTTTTTGGTGATATGCCATTGACTTGCAACAATGCCCTTTTGATTTCTTTCTGTAACATTAAAAAAAAGTGAAAATTTCTTGGTGTGACATTTGTAGACCTGACCTGTTTTCAGCTATCACTCGTTATGGTCCATTTCATAGGCTATGTGCCAGCCAACCAAACTGCCTATGATTTTTCTCAAATTATAATGTGGGTCAAACATGTAAGACTTTGCTACTTCAACTCTCTGTGTTAAAATTTCATTCTTTGGTCCCCTGACGTCTTTTACTCCCACTCCTCCAAACAAAACAAAACTTGCCTAATAATAGTTTCTTCTAGCTCTAGCTAAGGTATTGACTCATACATCTCCCTTTTCTCATAATGCCCCTTTATTTGGAAATGAATCTTTAAAAAAAATCCTAGATTTCTACATGCTTTTATTTTTGAAGCTAAACTATATTATTGCATTTAATTATTTAGTTTTCTTCCTGAACTGAACTAGTTGAAGTATCTTCTCTTCCTAGGACTGTGTGTGACATATTTTTCATTTTAAAAAATTATATTTTTTTATTCATGCACCTGTGTTAAAATCCTCTTTGATATTTAGCCTTCTCAGTATCAAATATTCTAGAAAATGTCCCAAGGCAAATACACAAATGTTATCTCAGCATGGATTATCCCAATAATATTCATAACAGATTACTCACATAATAGTTTTTTAATTTGAGACTTGAAGCATAAATTCTATTCTGAAGATGTGCTGTGCTATAGTAGGTTTTCTCTTTAATGTCATTGAAGGGAACCAGCAGACTATTTAAAAGAAACAAGAAACACTCCCTACCTCACTTTATTAAAGAAATCTGTTGATGTAGTGTTTGATGTTTTTTTTTTCTTTCTAAAGCACACATTAGTTAATATCAATTAAATAAAGGGATATTGAATCATCTCTATGTCATACTGCACAGTATTTTGCATAGCTATACCTTGATATGTTGTGTAATTACCATGTGCATCTGGAGACCTGTGCATGTTATCCATTGGCACCCTCTCATCAGAAGGCAGCAGTCTTGATAGAAATTTCCATCTCATCTTGTAGGTGATTTCTAAAACCATCATGTTGGCACATTTTTAATGCTGATCTGTTTCACCCTTTTACATATTTAGCTTCCCATTTTGAAACCTTTGAATCATTGTATTGTCTGAACAGAATTTCAAAGAAAAATTTTCTTTGAAAATATTTTTGTTTTTCTTTCCTTCCACTTAAATTTCTAAAGCTAGATTCAGGATAGGTAGTGCTTAATGCATTGCTACTTGGAAAAAAAAGTAAATCAGTTGATAACCACACTTATTTGGGATTACATTCACATATTAGAATATTGTACATTTGAGGTCAGAAAGAAATAAGTTTAAATTTTAAACATATTACTTTTTAGCCAAGTGATTTTGGGGCAAGTTTTTTATTTTCTTTTTACATCTACACACTATTATTTATCCCTTCAGATTTCTGATTATCAAGAAGGTCAAGGTCAATCTTGTTTCCCCTTGCTTGATAGTACTTAGATATTTTGCCATAAAAAATTTATCCATACTTATTTTGGAGCTTAGTAATTTATATAATTACTAAGATAATATAATTATATAATTACTACGACCGAGGGTCTTAGTAAACAAAGTATTTAACAACCTTTTGTGTTATTTTCTGACTTTTCTGACTTCTATTTTTCATTGAGATTTTCTCCTGCCCTCAGGTAATATAGGTTAATCCATCCCATGATCTCCCTATAGGTCTTTGAAACTAATCCTAATTCTAAATCTTGCCTATTGACTAAATCAGAATTTATTTCCCATCTAAATTATTCTTATTCTCCAATGATATCAGTATTGAATTCTGAGGAAGGAAGTGCTAAGTTAAAATTGCAAACACATTTTCAAATCAAAATATGAACATTCTTTATTTTTGCTTTTTTGTTCAGAGAAAACTCTCTCTCTCTCTCTCTCTTTCTCTCTTTCTCACACACACACACACACACACACACACACACACTCACACACACACACAAACACACATATACATTTTTTCTTTGCCCTCTGGGAACTTACAGTCAAGGAGAAAAAGATATTAAATAAGTAAATAATCGTCATTTAAATAAACACAAAATGGAAAAAGATTCTTGAGCAAAATTCCTGGACTACTCTTAATAAAAACTTTTGATAAATGAAGACTTCTTAGGAAATGTCCTTAAGCTGAGATTTAAAAATAAAGATTAGTCCCATGAAAGGGGTTAGGGAAGAAACCTGAATAAGAACATTAGAGATAAATTTTTGGAACTACTGTGGATCATAATATGCAGAGCTTTGGGAGTCAGTCAAAATAACATTTTGCCCTATCTGAAGGGTGCTGGGAACTCACTGAAAGATTTCAACAAAAGGGTAAGTTGAATCTTGTTAAATATTAAACAAGATATTCTAGTTTTCCTGTGTGAAGCAAGGAAAAAATAAAATGTGGTAATGATGTTGCTTGGGAAAGAGGAGGATGTGCAGGAAGAAAAGCCAAAGAATTCTTTAAATAGGTTTCGTAAATAAATGACTAGAATTAGAGCACTAATCTCTAGGATATACTTCTGCTATCTAATGTGCCTGTGGTAAAAATTTGCTCCCATTCTGTAAGCTTTCTATTCACTTGTCTGATTGTTTCTTTTGCTGAGAAGAAACTTTTTAGTTTGAATCCATCCCATTTGTTGATTCCTGATTTTAATTCTTGCACTACAGGAGTCTTATTAAGGGAGTCAGTGCCTAATCTGACATGATGGAGATTTGGGCCTACTTTTTCGTCTATTAGGCGCAGGATCTCTGGTTTAATTCCTAGGTCCTTGACCCACTTTAAATTGAGTTTTGTGCATTGGAGAGATAGGGACTTAATTTCACTTTATTGCAAATGGATTATCATTTTTCCCAGCACCATTTGTTGAAGAGTCTCTTTTCTCCAATAAGTTTTTTGGCGCCTATGTCTAATATAGGATAACTGTAATTATGTGGGTTTGTCTCTATGTCCTCTGTACTATTGGTCTACAAGTCTATTTTGGTGCCAATACCATGCCATTTTTATTACTATTGCTCTGTAGTTATTAGTTTAAGGTCTGGTATAGTGATGCCAACTGTTTCACTCTTCTTGCTAAGGATTACTTTAGCTATTCTGGGTCTCTTATATTTCCAGATGAATTTCATGACTGCTTTTTCTATTTCTATGACAATGTCATTGGGATTTTGATTGAAATTGCATTAAATCTGTATAGTGTTTGGTAGTATGGTCATTTTGACAATATTTATTTTGCGTATACAAGAATAAAGTAGATCTTTCTATATTCTAAGGTCTTCTTTAATTTCTTTCTTTAGCATTCTGTACTTTTCATTGTACATGTCTTTCACCTCTTTCATTAAATTGATTCCCAAGTATTTTATTTTTTATTTTTGATGATATTGTAAATGGGGTAGTTTTCCTCATTTCTCTTTCAGATGATTTGTCCCTGATATACAGAAATATCTTTGATTTAGAGGTGTTGATTTTATATTCTGTGACTTTGCTGAATTAATTTATTAGTTCTAAAAGTTTTCTGTTGTAATTTTTTGGCTTTTCTAGATATAGAATCATATTGTTGACAAATAGTGCTAATTTGAGTTCTTCTTTTCCTGTTCATATCCCTTTAATTTCTTTCATCTGTCTAATTTTTTTCTGGCTAGTGTTTCAAGAACTATGTTAAATAGAAGTGGTGAAAGAGGACATCTCTGTCTCAAAAATCTGAACACCATAAAACCAAATCAATCAATCAATAAATGGTCTAAGGAACTAAACAGACATTTCTCACAGAGGAGATCCAATTAATCAACAAATTTATGAATAAACGGTCAACATATTTAGCAATTAGAGAAATGCAAATCAAAACTACTCTAAGATTTCATCTCACTCCAGTCAGAATGTCAACTATTAAGAATACAAACAACAATAAGTGTTGGCAAGGATGTGGGGAAAAGGCACACTCATACATTGCTTGTGGGAGTGTAAACTAGTGCAGCCAATATGGAAAGTATTAGGGAGATTACTTGGAAAACTGAGAATGAAACCACCATTGGACCCAGCTATACCACTACTTGATTTATACCCAAAAGACTTATAAACAACATACTACAGGGACACAGCCACATCAATGTGTATAGCAGCATAATTTGCAATAGCTAAACTGGAACCAAACTAGATACCCTTCAGTAGATGAATGGATAAAGAATCTGTGATATATGTACACAATGAAATATCTACATTAAAAGAAAATAAAACCATGGCATTTGCAGGAAAATGAAGAAAGTTGGAGAATATAATGCTAAGTGAAGTAAGCCAATCCCCCAAAACCAAATGCTGAATGTTTTCTCTGATATAAGGATGCTGATTCATAATGGGGATGGGGGAAGCATGGGAGAAATAGACGAGCTTTATATAGGGCAACGGAGAGGTGGGGAAGGGAGGAGAAGGAGGATCGGAAAAATGGCAGAATGAGACAGATAGCAATACCCAAAGTACATTAATGAAAACACGAATGGTGTGCCTCTACTTTGTATACAAACAGAGACATGAAAAATTGTGCTCTATTTGTGTAATATTAATCGAATTGCATTGTGCTGTCCTATATAACAAATTAGAATACATTATGAAAAGAATTTAGCAGAAATAGCTAATATAGATATAAATTTGGGTTATATTAGTTTGTAATTTTAATAGAATACCTGGGAGTAGATGTGATTGTCTTAAGAATATAAGAATAAGGATAAAGAAGGAATTATAAAAAAAATCCAACATTTAAAATTTGGGTAGAAATGTGGATCTAGTGTGATGCATAATCTGGAAGCATGCTTACAGAAATGAGAGAACTATTTTGAGAATATAATTCCACTGTTTGTTTGATGCTATGATAACAGCTCCTTGCGAGGATGACCTTATCTCAAAAACACTGACCTCTGTAAAGTGGGGAATCCTGGCTGACTGATGTGGGGATATAAGGCCCAGGCCCTTTGCACCAATTTGGAATGAGCTGTAAAAAAATTCTGAAGTGTCTTCCCATCTCCAGCTACCTCTGTAGGTTGAAGATTGCCCATTTTGTTGACTTTATTCCATTTCCTTGTTGTGCTCCTTCTCTCCTGGGCATTGATTCCAAGGGGATTTTATAAAACTAATCTTTTTTTCTGCTAATCTGCATCTGACATTCTCTTCCCTAGGAAAACCAGACTGTAGCACATGAAAATCAATATATATATATATATATATATATATATATATATATATATATATATGTGTGTGTGTGTGTGTGTGTGTGTGTGTGTGTGTATTAAGAAAAAAATGTCTGCCAGATTGTGTTTAGTTGTCTTAGTCAAGAAATGATGTCTAGGATAGAGAAAATAAGGTGACTAGCTTTTTCAGTTTAGTAATGGATGCAGCTGTTTTGGTTGAGTCATGAAAGCAGCAATGCAATTGAACTCTGCAAAGTTATACGAATGGGGATTTAGGATCAAGAATATTGGTAATCCTCTTGTGAAGTTTAGCAGAAATCCAGAATCTGGAGAAGGGTGATATGAGGATAATTTAAGAAGGGAGAAACTGAATCATAGATTACATAATGCTCCTGAATAGATGGCAGAATTGTTCATAATGCAGCTTGGCTTGAGTTTGAGAGCAGCTGCAACACACTTTTCTGTTTTGTGACTTCTATCTGACTCAAGGAAGGAAAAAGCAAAGAGTTCAAAAAGTGGAGGGGAATTCAGAGCACTGCATATGGGGACAGCTTGAAACAGTCATTTGAAAAGCAATGCATTGAAAAGAAACACAGAAACTTTTTCTAGGCACCATTGGGAGTCCAGGTGAGAGTAATGGTAATGAATTTATACAGCACAAATTTAGGCCATCAAATTTCTTCTACTTGCTTTATTGTTTAATATAAAATGTCATGCATTTTGAGTTGCTTGGTAAATGATGCTTGTGATAAAAACATCTGTTTTCTTTTTTCCTACTACCTAAAGAAAAGGTTATTTAAAGAAACTTTCAATTACCTCTCATTAAAAATGAGCACATGACTAAGATCACAAAAACATTTTCTCTGTTGGGGATTATTTCATAATGAGTCTCATCTTTGCTCTGTCTATAGGGCAAAAGGAAAGAATACTATTTTATAAATGAAAAACAATTATTTGAATATGTTATAGTAAGCATAAACACTTGTCAGTCTAAACTTAGCCTGTTGAGTCTCTGTAATTAGAATATAACTAATAAAGGACATGGTCATGTGTAATTTGATGGAAAGCTTTGAGAAGTTAATTTCCATAGAGGATGTAGGTGGATGGATGGTTCAGGTCAATAAGTATCATTGCAGATCAATAAGTATCATTGGAGCTGATCAAACCTGCCTTAGAAAATAAAATACACAACATCTTGAAGTTCCTTTAAACTTTACAAGTTTTATGAAAGGTAATAAATTATTCCTCTGTTAAATAATATCTTTTTAAAATGAAAAATGCAGGTTTCTTAGCTGGGCGTGGTGGGGCACGCCTGTAATCCCAGCAGCTTGGGAGGCTGAGACAGGAGAATTCCAAGTTCAATCCAGTCTCAGCAACTGCCAGGTGCTAAGCAACTCAGTGAGAGCTGGGATCTAAATGAAATATAACATAGGCCTGAGCGATGAGGGCTCAGTGATGGGGTGCTTCTAAATTCAATCCCTGGTACCTCCCCCGCACCCCCACAAAGAGGTTTCTTATAATTTTTTGCCTCTGTTGTACAGAGAAAACTTCTGAAAATTATTTGTAACATTTTCTAGCCAATGTTTTTAAAATGATAGATTTAGAAAACTTTCTTAGGTTTTTCATTAGTAATAATATTTTATTTTATTTATAAATATTAGAAATCTTTAGAAATTTTAATGGGTAATGAATAGAATATTTGATCTTATTTACAAATGTAAAATATGCTCAAATAATTTGAAATTTTTTTATAACGTTTTAAAATTGCTTCTATTTTATGAAAATATTTTTTTTCTAATTCAAATAATTTTTATACATGGAATTAACAAATACAATAATCCCAAACTATTCTAGCTATTTCCAAACAATATGCAATAGTAAGATACCAACATAAAATAGGAGGCCTGCCTATATCACTTATCTGCATACTTTAAATTTGAAATTATGCTATCCTCTTTATTCACCAGCATTTCTAATAGTATTATATTGTACAATTAAGTCTGAATTGTCATCATCAACAAATTTCCATGACAATATTGTTTTGTAAGAATAAAAATAGCCCCAAAATATTACTGAATGTGCCAATAGTATTTATAATACTAGTAAAAGGTTTAAAATCAAATGCCTATTCAAGTACTAATTAGTGCATTTGATATTTAACCTTTGAAATTATTACTGTCATGGGATATATTTTCTTAAATATTAAAGATTTATAAGTTTCCAAATACACGTTCATTCATTTTTAGTACAAAAATTTCTCTATCATTTTAAATCTTCTGCATTTAATTACACTTCCTCTGAGCACAAAGACATATACATAATAAGAAAACAATAAATACACTTGTAACTGAAAGTACATAGTTGATTTGAAATCTCACTGCTAAGGAAGAAATGTCATCCCATGTGCTTATGGTTTGTAATGACTAGAAACTTGACAATGATAATGAGTGACTTTTTTTTTTCTTCTGAGCTACTCCATTGAAAAACCTATTTAGAGTTTTTATTTTAGTGACGTCCAACATCAAAGATGAAGTCACAGCTAAAATTCCCTGGGTTTAATGGAAACAGATTTCCTAATTCTCCTGCATAGTCAGAGTTATGGCCCCTCTTCTGTGTAGTCCACTTTTTGTATGTCAGATGTGTTACTCTGATTGACTCTTTTGAAATGTTTATGTATTTTCCAACTAAATGCAAAAACTTCACTGGATTCCTGCTAAATTCTTTTTCCACCTAACAAAATAAATTTAAATTTGATGGAATTTTATTTTTTTTTCATGTTTTTAATACCAGAAAACACTTGTAAGTATTGATATCATGTGAATTGAAATTTGTGTACCTCATACCTTTATGAAACTTGGGCTTAAAAATTATAAGGGCATTCTATTGACATTAATTTAATTATTGCTCTGACATTTTCAGTGGATCAGTCTCTACATTATTGGCATTTGAAAATAGAGTGCTCTAATTTTGCTTTAATGAAATATATTGACATTACGTGACACATGAGTACACTTCAAGTTTAACCATGTTTATAAGATGTTCAGGTGACATCATTTGAAGTCTGTGCTGTCTGTACCACGGGTACATATGTGTGTTTATGTGTTAAATATAGGCAGATTAACCAAAGAACAAGAATCAAACCCAGATCATTCTGAGACATTAAAATCATAAGAAAAATCTGAAAACCCTTGGTAGACAACACTTAATTAATGTCTTCCAAAGTTTGTGTTAACCTTGAAATAACACACACATACACAAATACCTGGAACATACTAAAGGGTTAGAAACAAGTTAAAGCTGATTTAATTTCTTCTAACCTTTAAATATAGTCTTTTTGTATATTTGACAAAGTTGGGTTATATATTCAAAGAATATCAGTTTATAGAAAGGATAGAATATCTGAATGCCTAATTATGTTATAGTTACATGATTTTAAAGAAGTGAAATGAGCAAAAAGCTTGATTTTTCATGCATGGCATGCAGGTGTGTATAAGAACTTTAATAAAAGTTGTCTAAAACAGTAGCAGCTGTGTCCAGGTGTGCCTAGGTGTGTATGAATATCAGAGATGAAAATAGAAATTGAACTGAGAAGCAGGGCCACCACTGAAAATTTACTCCTTTAAAGACTATGATCCACTGAGAAAATATTTAGTGCTACATTTTATATATACATTTATTCACATCTGCTTAAGTGTTTTTTTTTACTCTCAAAAATTTAAAATTTCTTCCAATCCTCTTTTCACCCTTAATAAATAGTTTTTCTGCATTTTAGATAATAATTTGGATATTCCACCCCTTTTAATATCTAAAATGGGGTTCTTCCATATCTAAGAAGTTATTAAAATCTCAAAAGCAAAAGTGTTTAATGCATACAGATAATTCTACACTAATGTCAGGGTTTGTCTTAACACCATGGTGTCATAGATTTGTGTCCATTAAAGAGCTGGTCTTACATGATGGTAAATGTGGTCCTGGTGCCCTATTTTCTCTTTCTCTTTTAATTTCTTCTTCCCTGGAATATTCCTGCCCCTTCCACTTGCAGTACATCTTCTTGGGCCTGGCACTTCTAGGGGTTTCACGTAGCTCTGTTTTGCTCTTTCTCTGCTACTGAGCCAAAAGATATAATCAAGCTAGGACAAAGTGGGCAAGTGACATATTCTTCCTCTAGTGATTTAGGTTCTTCCCAAGTTTGTCCCACCCAGCCCTTGAAAGAGCAGGTTTCTAAATAAAGAGAAGTGGTATTTAATCATGATTCTATCAGAACTATACATAATGTACAATCTCCAAACAAGTTCTCAGATCTATTGGTGGGAAAATACAGGGAGACAGGTGCTGCTGATCTTGTTACTATGGTTAAGAATTTATAAGGGCACATGGGGCTAGATGAACTTGGTGTTGGGGAAAATAAGCCACAGTCAACAAATGGTTTTTTCGTTTTTCTTATGCTCCAGTACTAAATTACGACAATTAAAAAGTGATCCAGAGAGATGGAGTTTTAGCCTCACAACTTTAGAGTACACCAGAGGAAATAGAACTCAAGTAGGAAAGCACATAAATAAGCTATTTCTAAATTAGGATAGGTTCCATGATTTAAAAACATAGAACTGATCAGAAAGTTGCACATTGTGGGAGAGAAACTTGCTTTATCAAAGGCATGTATGTAAGGTGTTTAAAAAAAAAACTTGTAATTAAAGTGGGACCTTAGAGATTAAGATTGTGGGGCTGGGATGGTGGCTTAGTGTTACAGCACTCCCCTGACACATGAGAGACACTGGGTTCAATCCTCAGCACCATATAAAAAAAATAAGGATAAAGATATTGTTTAAAAAATTAAGGAGGGGTCAGTGTCTAGGCAGAGATAAACAATGTGCAGATGTTTTTGAACTGGAAAATCCTAGCTAGGCTGTTTGAAAAGTGATAGGGGCCAGGTTGGAGGTGGAATGAATGTGAACAAAAGTCAAACAGGGTATTTCAGTTTTATTACAACCAACCCATGGAGTTTGTAAATGTTACAGAAGTTGTGTTCTTTATTACATGTGAGAGAAGGTAATTTTGTTTTAATCAAATTTCCTTTTCATAAACTCCTTTAAAATTTTAAGAAAGCTGGCAATCTACTGCCCTCATGTGGCATCCTGCTGCATTACAAGTCATATTTGAGTAAAGTCTTGGAAGGATGATTTTAGCAATAACCTTGCAACATTTTTCAGTTGATCCTAGGCCTCTCTGTCAGCTTTTAGAGTCAAAAGTAGAAACTTTTACTTTGTTCTTCTTTTGTGTTTTCCTGCTTTCTCATATTCCATTGTGCAGAGGACATGTACTGAGAGCCCAAACTTCCA
The DNA here is from genome assembly GCF_048772815.1 of Callospermophilus lateralis. Lineage (NCBI taxonomy): Eukaryota > Metazoa > Chordata > Mammalia > Rodentia > Sciuridae > Callospermophilus > Callospermophilus lateralis. Next base: position 4,044,890 of record NW_027515935.1, on the reverse strand, counting down.
TGGTTTAAGGAGCCAGGCAGATTAAGAAAAAGGGAGTGAAACTGGGCCAGGTTCTACATGATAGGGTGAAGTAGATCCTATGGGGACCTTAGTGATACAAGTTCTAGATAAGAATCTTCAATTTTGCATGTTAATTTTATATAAAAAATGAGAATTAAAAAAATAGACTTATGGACTTTTTTAATCCAGGCCCTAAAATTCCCACTTTTAGCCAATCTACATTATTAATTTTTCAGTCAAAACAACAAATGCTTTTATCTGTAAGGTTTTGATTATTTAACACCTGGTTATTTCATACATCAAGCAGGCTATTTCCACGTTTGATATTTTGCCAGAGGTTTATTTTGGAAAGTATTTCAAGTAGTTTTGTTACTACAAAAGGTATCTTTCCTTTCTTCTTCTTTTCTAACATCCAAGCAGCCATTTTTAGTATAAGGTTCCCCCACCCCCGCAAATTATTGCCACCCTGCTTTAGGGAGTGTGGATACTGAGTTTTGCCTCCATTTTTCTCTGCATTAAGATAGACCCAAATTGTTTTCCAAGAAGAGTCTTCACTCTGACTGCCAGCCCTGCCTGTACACATTTTTAGCCAGAAATTGAGTCATTTGTTCAGGACCAGCTTTATCTGGTTCCTTCTTTCCATATGAGGATGCTTGTGCTACACAAAATTTAGTTGACTTTTAGATTATAAGACTGTCTGTAAATGGAAACACTGAATTGCAGCTTTCTTGGCAATTGTCAGGGACTACAATCTCAAATTCACTACAGCTCGATACCTTTCAGATTCTTTGGCTAAGAGAAATAATATTTATTGAAGAAGGCCTGGAGGAAATGCAGTCATCCATTTTGCCATATAATCTAAAGTCTATTTCAGGATTAAGGGAGGCCATCAGGAACAGACCCTTCACATTGGGTCCAGCAGGATGGTTTCGGACAGAGCTGTGCATTTGCCATCATGGTGAAATACGCTATGAGGGACCAAGGAAATATTTTCTTTTCATTTCTTTCTATTGGTATTCATTTCTAATGACTATGTTTGGACTTGTTCCTGGATATATTTCCTACTTTTCACATGTCTATTAGAAAACTCAAAGTCAAGTTTGTGCTCTACCTTAATTGAGCAAAGATTTTTCATTTGTTCACTAATTCCATTCGCAGCACTGTCTTTACTTTCCTGTTTTAGTATTCCAAAGGCTCTCTTTACAGAGTTTCAGTATTTTATCTTGATAAATTTTATGCATCTATAAGCAACTTAAGTGCTTTTGAGACTGAAGTAATGTATAAATAACAGCCATAGGATTGCTATTGATGCTGTACTTGAATATAGAATTTAATCCTTGGATGAACAGTCTGTAACCTAAATAAGAACTAAACGAATATCTTAAAATTTCACAAGAGCTAAAGCACCCACCAAAATTATGTGGATTTAAAAAAAAACATGCTAGTTCAATTTTGCAGTGTGCAAAAGTTGATATTCCTCATGAAAATGTCATTTGAGAGGCAACAAAGGGCACAGCGAAAAGGACAAAATACATTCTTCAAGGTTGTAACACATGTTTTGCATCAGTGCTGACTGGCATCCTCAGTGAAGGGTGAAAATGAGCCAGGCCTTCCATTTACTCTGCACCAAGCTTTGACCAAGGATCTGAATTATGGTCTGGATGGTCATCGAACATCATCATTCTGGGACTTGTGAGTGATGATGAACATCTAGAATGATTATATTAAGATGCTTTTAACTTCACATACACATGATTTTATAAGATATAGATAAGTGTAGTGACCTTGAATTCAGTTTTAAGATAACAGACATATGCCTATATATGTATGATGTATGTATGGAAAGTGTATGTATTGTTAAACCTCAGAAAACCCAATAATTTATTACTTAGGCTAAAACTGAGGGAAGAATGTTATTCTTTTTTTGACATGGCTATTATAGCTATTGGCTCTATTATAGCTGTCAGCTATTTATCAGAGTGGCCCTAAACATTAGTGATTTATGAGTCAGTGGCTTCTAAATAAGGACAATTGAAATTTATTGGATTTCTACTTTATAGTGAGTATTGTATCGGAGGCCTCATACAAATTATCTCATTTAGTCTCCGTAAAACATTTTATGAAATGAATTGTCAATATATTATGAACGAAGAACAGTGATCATTTTTATTCTTGTAGGTGGGCAGGTTTTTGGTTCTAAAGATTAGTTGCTTATTCATGTCTTTACCAGAATGTACACTTACCCCTGAGAGTGGGATTTGGTAGAGTTCTATTATCTGCTAGTTCTAGAGCCATCTTGATGGAAACATGGACTTTTAAATAAACAAAATAGAAATTATACTTGGGTTCTTGTGACTCGAAAAGTATGAATTTTCCATACAATGTCAGGGAGACACATTTCCTGATTGGCACCCAGGTTTTTGATGTAGAGTAGATAACAGTGTTAAGTCACAAAATGAGTTTTTACATACTCTTCAAATAAGTATTACCTAATATAGTAAGCAATAAGGAACTATTCAATTTTTTTTGTATCATGTGAGCATTTTTCCATGTGGACATTATTCCATGTTCAAATCATTATTTGAACAGGGAAACATGGAACATTTTATGATACTGGTGAACTTTTCAGTTGTCATTAATGGTTCAATAGCAATTTGAAATTATAGAATAAGTTTGAAGATGCATCCATGCTGTCACCAAACAAGTTCACTGTTAGACAAGTAGAGAAAGCCCTGACACACAGGCATAAGGACATGCATATCAGTGTTCATGGCAACTTGTCTGTGATAACAGCATGGAATGGAAACAGCATGGAATAAGGAAACAAATAGTACATCTACAAAATGGAATGAAACAATGTGAATGAAAGACTAGAACTATACATGTCAGCAAACTGCATCTCAGGAACATAATGTTGAATGAAAACAGCACATCCCACAAAGATACATGCTTTTTGAAAAGTTCAAAAGCATACTATAATAAGCAACATAAACTACTACAAGAACAAAGGTTTAAAAAAAATACAGGATAATGGTGACCTCTTTGGGGAGAGAGATGTAAACCAGAGGGTTCCTCTGGGAGCTTCAGAAATTCTGACACTTTCTTACCTTGAGCTGGGTGCTATGTGCATGGGAGCTCTTTTTCTTTTTTAATCTGGGTGTCTCACATTGTCATAAGCATTCTTTTGTGTGTATGTCTTCAGTTCTCCAAGAAGAAGAAGAAAAAAGGAAAAATATGTTGGCCTTAAATATTTACTTGAAGTCATTCATACCATCCACCAAAAAAAAGCTTTTCACTCTTGGTTGGTTTTGCCAATTTTTATCTGAACTTAATTGCACACAAGTTAGAGTTCAGTGTCCTTTAATTTCTGTCATGTTTTCAACACACAAGATATATATGACTTCCTGTGCCCTGGCAAGCTCTTGGAAATTTTCACTTTTGGCCTTTCACAGTTCATCTTCCTACATCAGGCCAACTGGCCAGGTTCTATAATTTTGCCTCTTGCCTCCAGTTGTTAAAAATGAAAAGCAGGTGTCTCTCTCGCCTGCACTCTGTAATACTGCCCAGATCCAGTAGATCACTAGTTAAGTGGATGCAGAATGGCTTCTGACAGCAGTAGGTACCTGGTGTTTGCCATTCCCTAGGTGGGAGGTGTGGTCAGAGCTATAAAATGCATAAACACCCACAGGGTTCTTGCTGCTTTAGAAGAACTTGGTGATGTTTATTTGTCTACAGGCCCTGCAAAACTGTGTCCATGCTGCCTTCTCCTGTGACTTCCAGGTCATCTTTATCTTCTCATGTCTTTCCTCCCAAGGCTGGTTCTTTGTAACTGGACTCAGAAAGGAAAAAGGAATCCACAAATGCCCTCTCTAATGAATAGAACTATGATGTTTGACATTTTTTCTTAAATAAATAGAATTATTGTCATTTTCATTAAAAAGTGAAGATAGAAAAATGAACAATTTCTGAAAAAAAAGAACTATGACATATAGTTTATCATGATTTTAAACATGCAAACTTGGTGATATGTTGAATATTCTTGACAAGTTTTTCCTGCATCATGAGTTTTCTCATTGTACTAACTAATCTTGTACAATTTTTTATATACACTTGATCTATGACAAAAGTAACCAAACACACACACAAAAATTCACTTACTCTTTTATTCAGTATTCTGAAAATAATAGGTTCAATTTTTTGAAATCCTAAAATACATTTTCTCATATCCATTTTTTTTTCATTTTCAAAATGAAGTATTTTACTATGCAGCTTTGAATATATCACTATAGGTCTAAGAAATTTCAGTCCACATCTATCTAAAGGGCCAATTTGTCTTCTATTTCTCAGGGAATCTGCTGATAAGACAAATTGAATGAGTCGAGACATAAGGTCCTACTTTCTGGAGACTTTCTTTTCACATATTTGTTAAACATTGTACTACGTTTCTAAAAGTTTGCAATTATTTCTTTAATTATATGCATAATTATATATACTCAGTGTTTCTTGTAGGTCAAATGCCCAAATAAGCTTTATGAACCAGATATGGATTATATGGTGGAGTTGTAATAGAATATTGCAAATTAACACAAAAGAAAAATCTTTGCCTCATGCAAAAACTATGTTCATTCTAATCTTGGGCTTTAAAAATAATTTGAGGTAAGATCCAGTTCAGTCACATTACTTATATTATCCTTTCCTATAATGTGTGTCTTGCACTTCAACAAACCATGGCACAATGTGAAAGATGGAGACTTATGGAGGGTTAGATTATATGTTTCTAAAGTCTGAACTGCTACAGATTTAATTAATAAAATCTGTAGTTAGTTTAGTTGTGAGGAGATTTTCCTCTTCAATAATGGCATTTTTTATAATGGAATTATTTAAATTGCAGTGATAAAGCTATTATTGAAATAAAATGTTGACTACTGTTCATATAATGCCTTTCTCTAAGGAATATCATCAGAAATACAAATATGTTTTTGAAATGGTGATGTGAATAATCTCTCTCACACATGTACACACAAGCACAAAATTTCTAAACTTAAGTTTTCAAAATATTTTTAAAAGTTTTATACCAATAACTATCCCATCTGATAAGGTAAGAGCTATGATAGTTAGAAAAATTAACTTGGCCCTTGAATTGAGGTGGGAAAGAAAATGAAGTCTTCCAGGAAGATGTGACAATTGTATTTAAAGTTAAGAAAAAAGATAGTGGAATATTAAAAATCCAAATTTTACCCTTAAAATAGTAAGATTTGTCATCTAGTCATAAAATTTATCTTAAGGGTTTCACCTATGTACAAATGAATGCAGATGATTTGTATTCTGTAATCAAGTTAATTGGTGAAATAAAATAGTGTATTTAATCTCTAGTGAAGAAGTGCTGAATTAATCTAGATTAGTAATTTTTTATATTCTAGTAATATTTTATCATGCTCTTCTGGAGATTCTTTGAGATAAACTGTCAGCATGATACACATTTGGGGTTTAATACTTTTAACATTCAGAGAATAATCTCATTTTCTGATGAAATTAAAATTTTTCAGTGATGTTGTAATGATGTTAGCAAATACTCTCACTGCTAAATAAAACAAAGTATACGAATCAGAAACCTGTGTAAGTTTTTATGATTTTAATTCTTCATAGGATTTTTTGCTACCATTATTTTTTATGATCTTCCAAATTGAAATGTCTCCTTGCATAATCTAACATCCATATTTTCAAATCTGATATAATAAACTAAGCTATTTCTTTGCATATAATATTTTATAAAGTTAATTCTATACTGGGAGAGAGTAAACTTAAGTGATTACCTTCAAAGTGGCTAATATGAAGTTTTAGAAATTCTAAATGTTAAAGTAATTTATAAGGTAACAAATATGATGTTTTGTTTACATTGGAAAAAGCCATAGTATTATTTATAATTTTGTGATATAAGTTTATAATTTTAAAATAATTATAGATTCATAGGCAGTTATAAGAAATGATATAGAGAAATCTCATCCAGCCTTTACTCAGTTTCGCACAATGACAATGTTTTGCATAACTGTGTTATACAGTATGTTAAGCAGAATGTTAATATTAAAGCCATCCACAAAAATTATTGTGAAACAATTTGCAAACTTCACAGTCCATTTAGTTTTTGTTTCTAAAACATCCAAGCACTAAAAACACCGTCTTGTTGCTTTAAACTTTGTTTCTAAAGTGAAGTTACTATACTTACATAGTTCCAAGAATTGCAAACTTACTTCAAAGAATTAAATTTAAGCAAAAGTTTAAAGAAGGCTTTGACTATCTTCTAGTTCCCAAAAAGGGGTAAAAATGAACAGTAGATGTTCTTTTTTTTTAAAATTTCAGGACCTAACAAATATTCTATACTTCAAAAGTTTCTATTAATAAGAAAAGAAGTCAATAGTGTGATTAGAATATAGACATATATGTGTATTTTATATTTGGAGAGATTTCTACATGAAAACATGTAATACTAATTTATAATTAACTGTTATTTCATAAGCAGAAGTCATAACAGATTTTCAAGGAACCATAACAGAACAATTTATCTTGTATAATGTAAGATGCCCTAGGAATATTAATTAATATATATATATAGTAGAGCATTTAGTTGGGTTTGCTGTACATTTAGATGGATGGGTTCATTAAAGTCCCATCTTCTCTATTTTAGAGAGTAACTTTATATTACAGTCATAAGTACCAGATTTAAAGCCTGCTTCCCTGATCCTGTGTCTTTTCATATCTGATCTTTGTGATTTAGATCAAATGGGCTAGATTTGAGCACAATTTGTAGAATGGGATTTCAGAACTTCTTATATTAAGTAATTACCTCTTTCCTTCAAATAATACTGCAAATATCTTAAATGCAAAGTAAAATATCTACATTTAACTTTTATTACAATGCCTAAAGATTTAACTTATCTAAAAACTAAATTGACTAAAGATATGAGCAAACACACTGGATATGAAAAACATATTTTTGTGGAGATATGATTTAAAACTTATAGAATGTTAGTTTCTACTTGATTATTTGGACATTATACTTAATTAAAATAATAGGGCAGCCTTCATTAAAAGTGAATACTGATTTGATGAGGTAAAATGTGTTTGTTTAGATTAAGTTGATGTCAAATATTTTTTCTGAATTTAGTTCTATACTCTAGAGGGAAAATGGAAACAACCCTACGTTATTCTTAACTATTTATGATCAATTCCCAGGTGTAGGTAAAACTCAACTCAGATACATTCAAGCCTATTTAAGTTATCTCTACATAGTAGACAATATGGCCCAGGAAATCAGATTGCTTTTGCAGTGAGATCTGCTAGAATAGGTAAATTTATTGACTGATGTAATGTATCAATATTACCAGGATGTTATACTAAAAAAAAAAAAAAAAAAAAACCCTTATAGCTGAAACAGGAACATATAATGACAGAAGTATATCTGAGTTTACCTTAAAATACTTTTTATTTGAAGAATTTATTTATTTCCCCCTGGATATATACAGAAGTCCTTGCTAAAGGAAATACTGATTAAGGTCAGGGTCACTATAATGAAGCTGCTGTAGAAAACATTACAACAAATACTTTACTAGTTGCATATTCACAAAATTGATACACAATACACAATCTTTATTTTCTAATTTTCATACTTGCATTTTTTTAAAATTCAACATTAAATTCTGGCCTGCATACCATTGAAAGAACTACAGTGGCTAGAATGTCATATTCACGAGTATTAGATGAAAAAGTAATTTGTTTTTCAGAGATACGATTTTTTTTCCAGGAAAAGTATGTTTAAAAGCTTTTCAAATGTGTAAACTTTAACCTGAGTTACTTCTATCTTGATCTCCTATTCTACTCACAGTACCTGTAGTACTTGGAGAATCTGTTTACCGACTTGTCAAGTCAATTTTCTTAAGGAGTGAATTCTTAAAAATGCTAATCCCAAAGTGACTTTAGAGTGGAACTGAGAAACAGTCTTCTAAAGTTAAAAACATCCTTGTAGAGTTTTAATTTTTTAATCAGGACTGACATACTTCTAGTGGTTTCCCTGTGTATTTAATGCTCTCTTACTGGCTCTTGTCCTTAAAGCTTATGAGTGTAGATATTGTAGTAATTATTTTGAAATTAAATTCAGGTGTAGGTGCTTGAAATTCCTTTCTTTCTTTCTTTCTTTCTTTATTTCCTTTCTTTCTTTCTTTTTTTCATGTTTTATTAGGAAAAGTCAGGGAGAGGAAATTTCACTCTATATGTAGTCATCCCTGTGCTCTTTACATTGGATCTTGCTGTGCCACACGTCTTGCATCATTCCTTAAGCTCCTGAACCAGAGATGAGGGAGATGCAGAAATTTTGATCAGATCCTCAGGTTGACTGATTATCAGTCCAAAAGGGCAGATCTCATTTATTGTTAAGACCAGCTTTTTAAAAGAAACTTGAGTGACTGCCTTCATTATTGAGTTTCAGTTTTGGTGACTCATTTGACATTTTTGGAGGGGGATTAAAACACACTTGGGTAGTCTGAAGCAAAACATTGTTAGACACAAATCATCAGCCCATATAAGATTGTTCTGCTACTGATGCTGCAATCTACAACGTGGATTATTTAAGTTATGTCTTATTTTGTTAGGAATGGGTGATTTTAAAAATGTTTATTAGCATTTTATCTGACATAACAATTGTAAATATTTATGGGAAACCATGTCATAATCTGAAACTTGTATACAAAGTGTCATGATAAAATGGAAATATTTGACATTCCTACCTTTACTTTGTTTTGGGAAGCTTCAAACTCCTTTCATAGCTCTTCATCAAATATATAAAGTGTTCTAAACTATAGTTATCCTACTGTACTTTAGAATATTGGAAATAATTTCTCCTAACTGTATTTTGGTGATACCTTTTAAGGCAGAATCATATTGGGTATTTTTTATTTTAACTATGTTTTCTAAATGAGTCCCTAGAATAAAATTATAAAAAGCACATACTCTTTAAAAATACTGAAGGCTTATTTATCCTTTATAGAGGAGTTAAAGGGGGGGGAAGGAAAAAATTAAACGCATTTCTTACAATAAGGTATTTGCCTTTAAAATACTTAACATAGTAGGGCTTTGTGGTGCATGCCTGTAATCCCAGTGGCTTGGGAGGCTGAGTTCAAAGTCAGCTTCAGCAACTTAGTGAGGCCCTAAGCAACTCTGTGAGACCCTGTCTCTGATTGAAATGTAAAAAAGGGCTGTGGAGATGGTTCAGTGGTTAAGCACCTCTGGGTTCAACCCCTGGTACAAACAACAGCAACAACAAAAACTTTCTGTTGACTTTCCTTTTTGTAGGATTCTGAGGGGCAGTTATAATTGTAGTATTTCAAATAGCTCTGATAATTTAAGGCTATAGATATTCTAAACATAGGAATAAATTATGAATGAAGAGGTAGTGACAGGGAGCACTTTATGATGTGAAAACTGATTTGCTAAAAACTATAGTAGAAGAAATTATAATATCAGATAGAGTAAATAGCAATTCTTGGAGTGAACAGTTTCAACCCATTATTAAACACGAAAAATTTGTCTTTATAATTATGGTGTGTGTGTGAGCATGTGTGTATTTAAATTATGTTACTGACCTGAATATTCTGCGTATTTATCATTGAGTTTCTCATAATTTTCCAAGAACATATTTGAATGAAGCCAAGATTTAAAAAACATATTCTGAGTGTCTGGATTTATTTTTATTCTATGTATTTATAATATGTATTTAGAATATGTATAGAATATTCTATGTATTTATTTTTATTCTATGTATTATTTAGCTTCTATATTCTTTTCATATTTGCTTCAGTCTGATGCAAGATGTTTGCAGGTTCTCCTGAGTGTATCTACAGGAGTGTATGGTGATAAGGATATACTAGGAGTTCTTTAAGTCTATGTGGACATCTGTCCTCAGTTTATATTGTTTGTTTGTTGCTTCAGTAATCCAGCCCACATGAACTGGAATTCCTGAGGAAGAATCAAGTTTGTTGAGATAGTAGCATTTGGAAGTTATAGGTGCTTCTAAGGACAAAGCTATTAAGTGAAATATTCCTCACACTGCTCTTATGACTATGCTGTATGTTGATGTGTAAGTCAGTAAGGGGTTTCAGGAGGGTTCTACTCTTCTGCATTTGGAATGATCTTCAATATAGTATGCTCTCAGGGTGACATTTAGATGAAACTTTTAAAAAATATATCACCTTCTCAGGAAAGTACTGCAGAGTAGAACAGATTTATAGACCTGGAAGCCTATTATGCAAAGCTGTAGATCATTGTAGTTGACCAATGAGACCGGCTCCCCCACCCCCTGGCCAAATATTCACCAAAATGTCCTTTGTTTTGTCTTTTCTTTTCAAGTAACAATTCAATTAGACTTTTGTGTGACTTTTTGTTTGAAAATTCAAAATGTTATTCTAAATCCTTTTTCTTCCCAATCTTATGCCATAAAAAAAGTTTTTTTTGTTAGCTGCATTTATCAAGAGAGAGAGAGAGAGAGAGAGAGATCTAACAGCAAAGCATAAATGTAGACAAGTAGTTAAAAATCCAGTACCATAAATCATCGCCTGTACACTGAGCATGTGAAGGGTGAAGGGATATGATTAGGAACAGAATGTGGGTGAGGTAGAAAAAGAAATCTAACATAAGGTTATTTTAGGAGGGAAATATTATCAGGTGTGGAGTTATAATTATTTTTGCAGAACTAATTTTACCAAAGTAAACAGATCTATAGTTATTGTTTTTCATGTATTCAAAGTATCTGTGTTTATATGTGATGCTGCTATTTTTTATATAAATCATTTAGTTTATAGCTATAAAACTTTTTGAGACCTAATTGATGAAAGTGGTAGAGAGACAATTCCCACTTTTTAGAGAACACTGCATGCAAATATCACAGATCAAAAAACCAGCAACTCTTTACTATTACATCACATAAACCTGCATCAGTCAGATGGTAGTATCTATGACCAAAATACTAACCATGACAACTTAGAGTAGGAAAAGTTTTTTTTTTTTTTTAAACTCAAAGTTGCAGAGTTTCAGCCCAGGATTTGCTGACCCCATTACTCTGAGCCCAGGCTAAGGTGGGCTTTCTTTCATTATGGAAGAAAAACATAGCAGCAGAAAGCTGCTCACCTGATGATAGACAGGAAGGAGAGAGGGAGACAGAATGAGGAGCCAGGGACAAAATATAATCCTCCAAGGTGTGTCCTCATGATCCACCCTGTCTAACCACACCCCTCTTGCCTACATTTACCACCAAGTACAGTAATTCTTTAAAATCATTGATGCATCAAATGTATTACTCCACTGATCAGGTTATAGCTCTTATAATCTAATCATTTTACCTCTAACCATGTCTGCATTAATACAGTAAATTTTGTATCCAGACCACAACAAATTCTTACCATATCAGGGTGCTTTGAAATGTTTTCCAATAAAACAGATTACAAAATAGTTTTTATTTTAAGAACATGGAATTTCAGTTGTTGAATATTACCACTTTTCACAACTATAAGCTATTTTCACATTCTTCCTTTCTGAAGGCTACTTGGGGTTTGATTATCACAAATCATATTTATTCTGAATGTTCATTTATATGTAAATGGAAAAGTGCTTCTTCTCACAGACTTACATATCATTTTTTGTGTATATCAGCAATAGAAATAAACCAGATATGGATATTAAGTTAATTTGAGTAGCAGGGGCAGAACAAATATGCATATCTATGGCCATAGCCTTAATCAAAATCTATGTTTCAGTATACTTTTCTATTGTAGCTCTCTAAGTTTGTCAATGACCTTAGCATTGTTTTAATCAACACTGGATATTTGGCCTTGAATTTCTTTAGTCTTCTGGGAAAAAACTGGCTACCTTGTAAAGTGTTAATTTTTAAGGCTAGCAGCTATTGCTGGCTACAGTAACCAGGGATTTTTATCCCAACAATGGCAGGTATAAATACAGTCTGACTGCTATGGGCTGATTTTTTTTCCCTTTACAACTATAAATAACAACTCCAAGATTTTTGCTTAAGAGATCATACAAATGTTAGGATTATTTCAGTTTTCTTCCAGTCAAGAAAAGGTACCTCTCATGTACTATTCAAATGTAGTGTGAATGATAATTAACAGGTCTTATCTGTGATGCCTTACTGGATAGAGTATTTCTCTGTTTATGGAAAGAGATATAACAGAGAATAAGAAGTTTTTAACTTGGCTATCTCATGGTTGTTCCTTCCGGCAGTGTGCAAACATACTCCCATGTTGGACACCAGTCAGTGTTTCAATATTAGAAATTCTAAACGTATGTTTTTGCTATAGTTTCACCCCAAGGAAAAGAGTATCGCAGGGCTGGGATTGTGGCTAAGTGGTAGAGTGCTCCCCTAGCATGGGTGGGACCCGGGTTCGATTCTCAGCACCACATGAAAGTAAAGGCATTGTGTTGCGCCCATCTACAAAAAGAGTATTGCAAAACTCCACTAGATTTGAGGTTTTTATTTTCCCTAGCATTGTTTGAAAGCACCCATATTAGACCATGTTAATTCATGCTATTTTCTTTTATAAAGATTGTGAATAATAAATGTCAGAGTGAATTTATGTGTATAAACTTTCACCAAGTTAATTTTATGTCAAACTTTTAAAATTTTGCCATAATTGATTGATATAATAAACCAATTATAGAAATTGAAATTATTTTACTGCACAAATAGTGGTGAAATTTGTGCTTTTTATCATCTGTATCCTTCATCTCATGGTCAAATTAGGGAATATATTGCATTTATGCAAACTCAAGTTGTTTTGATTCTCTAATTCTTTCAGTATAACTTCATTGTTCAGTGTAGTTTTTTTTATTGTAAAAAGGATTATTGACTTTAAAATAAGTCTATTCATTGTTGCCTTTGTGATTGAAAGTGGACACAGGTATGGAATGCGTTGATTTAATATGTTTTCCACACTTGAATCAGCGTATTTGAATCAGCGTTATTTTACCCAATGATTTAGGAGTAGAGATGAGCGCTGGTCAAATATGTGTAAGTGTATGTTTTATCTAAGCAAATCTATTTGCCAGTGATTTTTGATATTCAGACTGAGGCACTAGAAACTTCTGTAAAATCACACTTAAGAATTGTGTAAGTTCTTTATAGATGCTGTAACAAATTATCACAAATGTTTTGGTGGCTATAAAGTACATAAATGTATTTTTTAATTCTGTGGATGAGACATTCACAGGGTAAAGTCAAGGTATCAGCATTCCTTTTTGGAGGTTTTAGTCCATTTCCTTTTCTTCTCTAACTAGAAAAGGCCGCCTGCATTCATTGCCATGCAGTTCCCTGTCATCAGAGCAACATTGGATGCCTTTATGCCTTCTTTCTGTGGTTACATCTTCCTCTGACTCTGATTCTTCTTCAGATTTTTATTAAGTTTTTAAGAACCATTGTGATTTCACTGGGATCCCCAAGAATTATCAAAAGTAATGTATTTATTTTGAGGCCATCTAATTAGCATGTGTATTTTTTCTTCCATGAAATATCGGTTCTGTTCCTTTGCCAATTTATTGAGTTATTTGTTTTTTTGGTGTTTATTTTTTTAATTATTTATATGTCCTGGAAAGGGATGCTTTATCTGATGAATGCTCAGATGACTTTTCCCCATATTGTAGGCTCTCTCTTCACACTCTTGATAGTTTCTTTTGCTGTGAAGAAGCTTGATAGTTTGATACCATCCAATTTATTATTTCTTGATTTTACTTCTTGTGGTTTAGGAGTCTTGAGGAATTTGGTTCCTAAGCTGACATGGTGGAGAGTTGGGCCTACTTTTACTTCTAGTAGATGCAGGGGTTCTGGTCTAATGCCTAGTTCCTTGGTCCATTTGAGTTCAGTTTTGTGGCAGAGTAAGAGATAGGAGCCTAATTTTATTTTGTTAAATATGGATTTCCATTTTTCCCAAAACCATTTTTCGAAGAGGCTATCTTTTTCTCCAATGTATGTTTATTAGCATACTATAGTGATGCAGGCATATCAATGATTATAGCTGCTTGATTCATAATAGCTAATCAACGGCACCAACCTAGGTGTCCTTCAGTGGATAAATGGATAAAGAAAATGTGGTATATGTACATAATGGTATATTCTTCAGCCATAGAAAAAGAATGAAATTATGGCATTTACTGGTAAATGGATGGAGCTGGAGAATATCTTGTTAAGTCAAATAAGCCAATCCCCCAAAACCAAAGACCAAATATTCTCTCTGATATGCAGATGCTGACTAACAAGAGTTGGTGGGGCAGGGAAGAGAAGAGCAGGGGAGGTTCAGCAGATTGGACAGTGCAGAGTAGAGGGAAAGGAGGTTAAGTGAGAATGGGAAACACAGTAGAATGAATGGACATAACTTTCCTATGTTCATATATTTAAACACAATTCATGTAATTTCACATCATGTTACAACCACAAAAATGGGAACTCCATGTATGTATGTCAAAATTTATTCAACTAAAAAGAACAAGTAAAACAAATTTAAAAAAATAAGAAAATGACATCCACGTTTGGAGAAGTAAGATGGCATATTTTGAGAGGCCATAGGGCTAGGTTCTGAAATTGCCTGTTAGAGTTGAGAACAATCCCTGGCAAGAGCCAACAAAGGAAAGCAACTTTAGTCCTTCAACTGCTTGAATCTGGATTCTTCCCTTATCCTTAAAGAACCCAGGAAAGAACCCCAAGCTCAAGCTGAGAACAACTGACTGGGTGACATTTTACTTTAGCCATGTGATACACAGCAAAGGATTACTCAAATTGCTGAGCCTTCTACCATAACAATACATAATAATACATTTGCATTGTGTCAAGATTTAATTTTGTGTTAATCTGTTAGCAGAAGAAAATTAATATACATGATGAGATTACAAAGTTTATCAGGGGCTAAGAACTTCACACAGAAAGCCTGGATACCAAGGGTCTCTTGTTCCACAGTCTGAACTGTAAAGCAATAAACAATTCCAGGAGAACACAGGTCTCTCATACTCTAAGCCAGGCTGCTGAATGGTGCTTAGAGAATTAGAGAATTACATTTTTCTTCTTCAATGACCAAATTAAAGGCAAATGATTGAAAATTTGAAATTTAACTGAGTCTTAACTTATTCTATAGCAATCATTTTAAAAAAATAATAAGAAAGTTTTTCTACCCATTACTTTTATTATATTGCAAACAAAGATACATGCTTTAGTATTAAACAGATTTTTATTTTTATGCAAAATATAATTTTCTGGCTTGAAAGAATACATACAATGTAAAATTAGAATAGATTTACATTGTTTTAAAGAATGTGTTCTTAGTGATACCTAAATTTCCCTGTCATGTATAACAAGGCATCATAAGGTAAAGATGTGATTAAAAATATTTTTTATTGGTGATATTCTTCATTCCTATGTCTTTATCACAGAATGTGCCAAAACTCTATTTATTCATTAATAGTTTTAAATTCCCTATGTTATTTTTTGAGTTCCTTTATGAAGAGTAGATAGATAAATTGAAACAATTTCAGGAAAGAAATGAAGCAAAAGTTATTATAAAACATAATAGAATGGGAAATTATTATAACAAACCAACAAAGAAAAAAATGTTGCCTAGTGAAGATGTCATTCATATGCTGGTAGCCAGCACAATAAGCTATTTCTCTTTTGTCAAAGTTAACTAGATAGGCATCATACAATTCTTGAATAGATCACCATGTTTGCTCATCTTAGAAACAAGAATATGCTTTTTTGTTTAATTTTAAAACAGTCATAAATGTTTGGTGTCACAAATCATTAACAACATAAGGACAATCTATAATGTCAGGGGAGATGAATACAAAGTTACTTTTTTAAAACTTAATGCAATAAAGTATCATTTTTATCATTTTCAAAACGATAAAATTTATGTAAAAATCCTTTCAGATGATAGCATATTTATTTCAAACCAAAGAAAGATTATTAGCCACTAATTTCTCCATATTTTCTGCTTCAAAAACCAAATCTTTAGCTAATTTTACATACAAAAGCATGTAAAACCCAAAGAGCATCTTCTTAAGGAATAAAATTTCTCTTCATAATAACCTTTCTATCAAAGGGGTATATTTTTCATAATATTAGCATATGAATGGAAAATTATTTACAAAGTAAACTTTGAAACACATACAAATATAGCCAAATGCAAATTTCATATACATACTAATTTTTTCATTTATACATGCATGTCTCTGTATCTGATGAATTTTGTGGTTTTACTTGAACATGTTGAATCAGTTAAGGGATTACTACAAATTTTCTCTAAAATATGTTAGGCTTAATGTTCAAGGGATAGTATACATAAGCAAAACATGTCCATCACATGACAGCTCAGATGGTAATCATTCTGTACTCCTGTCTTATTTTGTGCTCTCCCAAAGTGATGTTACTTAGTGTTCTTAGTTGAACCCTAAACAAGATTTAAGGTTGTTTGGCTTTGTGCTCCAAGAATGTCACTTTAAATCCTTCTAAGATTATAACAGCCTTTATAGAATGCATAATTTGTCATCTCCCTTTGTACAAATGTGACATGATCCCATTATATTTCTGCCACTGGATTTTATTGCTCTAATAATCCATTGCAATATTCACAGAATGCCATGAGAGATAATATTATATTTATCATATCACACAATAAATACAATGACATATTAATAAATCACTCTAATTTAGAGATTGTTGATATTATTCCTTGAGACTAGCAGAGAAATGATGAATCAGCATCCAAAGTCTTTTGATCAACTGCATAGTTTTACACAAATTTATACCCTAAAAATGCCTACTGCATATGGAAACTCAAAATTGTTTTAAAATTTTCTTTATTTTAAATGAGTAAACTTCAGCTGTATAAACTATTAAAAATGAAATATTTTTTATAAATAAGCTTTACATTGAAAATA
Organism: Callospermophilus lateralis; assembly: GCF_048772815.1. Lineage (NCBI taxonomy): Eukaryota > Metazoa > Chordata > Mammalia > Rodentia > Sciuridae > Callospermophilus > Callospermophilus lateralis. The sequence continues at coordinate 4,027,913 of NW_027515935.1, read as the reverse complement.
CAACTAAGAGTAATAAATCTTTGTACATCTGTTGAAAATTTTTACAGTTAAGCAGAATGGATTGAAGAAAAATCTAATTTTGAGATTATAAAGATCCACAGCAAAGTATAGGCAAACATGATTTAGTTCCTCATTTCAGGAGATCAGAAAGAAACAGGCTCACATATATTAAGAAACACAGTCAGTTAGACTAAGAAGCGAGATAAAAAATTGGGTTTCCAGACATTTATTTCAGGGTTACTTGCTGCTGCATTCTTTATTTTTGCTTTTAAAAATGTTTATTAAATTTTAAGAATTTAAGAAATAACTTTGTATTTAAATATCAGAGAATAATCAGCTGAGGGATATAGTAAATCATGTTAGCCTAGGTGTATAAAAATTTTTTGAAGTGCAACTACTATTTTATTGGCTGCATAAATTCATGATACCAACTTCTTATCAACTGCCTTTTCACTTAAAGTGGCTTCTTCATCAGCTCTTACAAAACAGACATTTTCCGTGAACATCTTTGCCTTATAATGTGATTCTAGGACACCAAGTTTATGTTGCTGATCCAGGAAACCCAAGGCAGTAGTTGAGTAAGGGTGTTGAGGACATGGATTAGACAGTACTCTTCATTGGTTTGAATCCCAGACCTGTCACAAATCAAAAGTGTGATAGCTTATGCTTCTAGCTAATTCCTTTGGGTCCCTTCTACCGTAGATCCTTTGTGTCACTTCTACCATAGGTAAGTATAATAAACAGTACAACAGTACTGATAGGTCTGTTGAAAATTAAATTAATTTTGTGTAAAGACCAAAGGACAATATCTGCAAAATAAACATCAACAGTAGCTATTATTTACATTAGTAATATTAACTAAGAGGAATCTGTTTAACCACGTGTTTGAAAAACATAGTAGAGATTGACAACCAAATTTATCCAAACTGTTTGCAGAATTCCTGAGTTGCTTTACTCTTCCTAGCAATAAATCAAATCAGAGCCTTGAAATTTTTGGAAAAAAATGATGGTTTACCTTGAATATTCATTATATTGAATATTCTTCATGCTCCAAACAAGTTATTTACAAAGAGGTTATGTTCCTTATGGACTCCTTTATTCTGTAATGTTAATTGTACTTGGTCCTATAGCAAAAGTATATTCCAGAGCTCATGGCTTCTTTCAATTACAAGGTTTGAAATGTACCTGTTTTTATAAAGCTTTATAAAGTAATGCTTTGTGATTTATTTTGGCATTCCATTATTATTATATGTGAAATTTTACTGAAAGAATATCCTTTAAAATGCACACAATAGTTCATTATTTAAACACTAACAGTGTTTTAGGACTTTTCAGCTTTGGTAACTTCAAATTTTTCAAAGTCAGAAAATACAATGTTGGAGTTGAATCCTAAACTGTTTTCCTTATTTTTAAAACAAATTTACTTAGTATCAAATATCTTAGGACAGACAGTAATTTTGCTTCTGAAGATACATCAGTGAACAATAGACAGAATTCCATGTCCTCTTAGAAACTGTCTTTTAGTGGGTAAGATAAACAGCAAAGAAACAACAACAAACAGAAAACCACATAGAAATCCTATAGTGGTAAGTGCAAAGGAGAAAAAGGAATATGGAGGTTAGAAGGATAGATTGCAATTTTACCTAGTGTGGTTATAATAGGCCTCACTAAGTCATTGCCATTTCAGTTAAAAGTCCAAGGAATAAGAGAGCACAATACGACACAGCTTCATGGTTAAGAGCAGGGCTTTGCAGGCAGAGGTGACATATAGGTGACAATGACTCATATGTGACTGGACAATAATCAATGGAGGGACAGTGAGAGCCGGAGGTGGAGAGAGAGTGGAGTCAAATTGCAGTTTCTTTCAAGTCTTGGTAATATCAGAAGCTTTTACTTTAAACAAGATGAAAAGTCACTGGAGAATTTTTTCTTTTATAATTAAGACATACATCATAATCTCATTGCCATCTTGAGGAACCCCTCCAGCTGCTATGGAGACTAGGCTGTAAGAAGCCAGGATATGTTCTCAGGAAATGCAAAGTCATCTTGTATACCTGACCCCCTGGGGTCTACTCTAATTCATGAACCTTATTCACTAACTTTTCATTTTCTCCTGCATTGTCAAGTAGTTTCTTTCTAATCAGTAATTTTCTTCATACACAAGCCTATCACAATTATTCTTACCTAAAAACATCTTCCTGAATCATACAATCCTCTTAATACACTATCTCCTTTTGCTGATCCCCAGGTCAAGACTTCATGGAGTAGTAGTCTGTACCCATTATTCTCAAATCTTTTCTTCCAGGACTTTGAAGATTGCACCCCAACGTCTTTTCCTTTGCTATGTCACAAATCCATTATTGTCAAGGACAGTACTGACTTGCATATCCCTTTTTATACCAATTTAGATAGTCATTTCTCCCTAAACATTTGCTTCATTGGGATCTGGGGCACTCTACTATACATTCTGCTCACCTCATTAGCTACCGCTTCATCCCCATCTTCTTTAAATTGTAGCCCAATAAGGCTAAATTATGGAATTTCTTTCCTTTTATCCAAAACTCAGTTTTTTTTCCTCTAGATGGTCTTTTGCTTAAGCTCCTTTGTTTATGTTGCCCAGTCCAATTTCAGCTTTTTGTCTTCACCCTTCATTTTTCTGATGGATTCCAGAATTATATATTCAACTGCCCAGTCGATATTTGAAGTCTAATATGTAACTCAACATTATTACTTTAAAAATTGACTGTGTAGTCTTTCCCTTAGATATAGTTCTCCCACAATTTGTCCAGTTTTAGAAGACGATGATTCTATTTCTTCAATTCTTAAAACCAAAACCCACAAAGTCATCTTTAACTGTTCTTTTTCCTTTGTACCAAACTCAATCCATTGGAAAATCATGTAGGTCTACTTTTAAATTAAATATGACATCAAGGTATTTTATACTTACACTTCAGTGATCCAAGTCAGTATTCTTACTAAATGGAAGATTATCTTAGTCTCCTATCATATGAGTCTTTCAATCAAGAGTACATGAAGTTAGATAGCAGGCTTATTGATAGTTTTGTTTTTTTTTCCTACAATGGCAATAATATAACTTGGTGAATCTTATATAATTAACTTATAATTAATGTCACCTCTTTAAAAGTACTTAAACTATGTCCTTTATGATCATTAAAAGCATACTAGACTATGTTCTAAATTCTTAATAATTTCTTCCTATGGATTTTCAATTGTCAATTGAGAGCTTTTATTCAAAAGCAAAGAACAAATTTAGAAGTATTAGCTATAAGGAAGTTTAGGGTGAATTTAAAGGAAGGCTATTGTTTTGTTTGGATTTCAGATTCAGAGTCCTAATGATACCAAAGTGAATAGTCTCTGCATAAAGGAAACTTGGTTAGTATGTCATTAGCCATTAAGCTTTTATATTCTGTCTAATTAAATGTCGTATTCCCTGGGTCAAAGGTAGCATTTTATGGTTCATAATTTCTACATTGCTGTAATTTTTAATTTGGTCATAATGTTTGGCTAGTTTTTATAGTGGTATTTTTAGGACCTGTAGTTTACTTCAGCTGATAATCATTCAGAGGAAGTATTTGTTGATTCAGTTAAATATCAGTTGGTTCTTATAATTTTCTATAAATTGTAAATTGCTTTATCATAAAATTTTCCTTACATTCTTATATTCATTCTTATATTTGAAAATGTTCTTTAAATTCTCATGAATGCATTTTAAATTGGACCCCCCATTTTCAAAAATAAACGTAAGAAATCAAATTGATTTGAGCTTTTGTTCCTTTGGCATTCTATTAGTTTCTGATACAGTAATTTCTCCGATAAAAAACAATATCAATTATGGTATTTTTTTATATTATGAACCAGTTAGATTATCTGACTTCATGCTATATAATTGACCTTTTTAATTTCTATTTCTTACAAGATTATTTACTTTGTGACATTCATACATATTCATATTTAAGGTATTTATTATTCTGTCAAGACATTCTTTAAAATACAAGTTCTTTGATTTATATTAGCATTGTGAATAGTTTTCTCATTTTAATAGAATATTTTGACATCACAGATAAATTTAAGAATAATATTGCCACCTAAATTCACCTAGAGAGTTGAAAGACATTGATGGTTACACCAGTAATGATTTACAAAATGAGAAAAGAAAACAAAATTCTCTAAAAGATAGAAAAGCATATATTCCTGGATTATTATACTTTCATTATTAATTAAAATATTATTAAATTAAAAACAAATGTTGGTTTGTGAATTCTTTGGGTCAATTGATAGCTCTTTCTTTCTGGAATTTAGTCTACCCATATCCATTTTCTTCTTTATGTCTCCATGAAAACTATTTTTTCCAATGCTAACAAAAGCCTATTAATTGTCTTCTGAACAGTATATATTCTCACATCCATATTAAGCCTCATCTTTTTGTAGTTTATAAGCCAGTGGTATAGGATATTAAATAAATATAAAAATGAATATTGCTTAAGTCACTGGTGATCTATTTACACATATTGTGTTTTAGCATTCTTGGGATGTTATGATAGATTTAAACATTGGTTTGTTCTATAGCACTGCAATATAAGAAAGTTTTTCTTAACTTGTAAATCTGTTCTCAAAGGCTAAATAAGTCTTTCTTTAAAAAATAAAATTTTGCTCAATTTTTTTCCTTGAAGCATATTAAATTCTTAGTTTCTTTGTATATATAGAATAGAGCTTTAAAACATTGTGCAGAAACTTTTCATCTTTTTTCCTCCCTATTTTGTAGAGCAATGTTTTGAAAAAAATGCTTTATTTTTAGTTTGATTCTATTCTTTTTGTTTATATTATGTTAACTCTGAAATAATACATGAGGCTCATTTACCAATTCATTCAATAAAATGTTTTCTTTACTTATATTCCTAGATCATGTTTATTAGTAAGGACAGAAAGGTTAGAAGGTTAGATCATAACATAGAAATTCCTTATAATTCCTACAAAATATATATTAACAATTCTAGACTAAATTAAAGTTATTTTGGAAATATCTTTTTCTTACCAATTCTCTTAGTACCAGAACACTTCATATTGCATTTTAAGCAGTTATTCAGAAATGTTTCTTAATATCACACATCATTCTTCAAAATGTAACAGTTTAATTTAGTTGTATGGATTAAGATACTCAAAGGAAAAGAATAAAAAAACGTGAAAGAAGGCCAACATGTGGCTAGTGTAATCAAACAATGTTTGTGGACATTCACAGCAAGAAAGTAGAAGTTGATGATTGTCAATAGTAAAATCCCTCTCTCAGGACTAATGATACGATGTGCACAAACATATGTATACTTGCTTACAGTATTTTTTTCAATGTTCCACTGTTAAATCAATTTTTGTATCTTTTGTTTTATTTTGTTCTTTTTCCACCATCACTTGAAATAGCTATTGAATCTAGGATGATAAAATTGATCTGCTTATTGTTCCTGTACTGTTGTTGAAATATGAAGATGAAGCTCTTTTTTAATTGTCAAATCTTTATTTCATTTTCATATGTTTAAAATGTTTAAAAAATTTATTTTAAAAAAGTAAACCTAATTGATTTGTGAACTTTTCAAATTGAATATTATTCTTAAAATATTAAGTTAATTAAAAAACACAATATAAAAGATGCAATTAATTATGTAAAATTATGCAAGAAATGAACAACATTCAATTAAATGGAATCACAGTGAAAATCACCTGGGATATTACTTGTTTTAGGTGAGCTCAGGATTAATACTGAGTCTTAAGTAGTTAGCAAATGCAGAATCCTTGTAACTTACTATCCTATAAGATAAATTATGCAGGTTCAGACAGAAAACCAGGTTTTAACAAATGAGAATGAGATTCCCTTCTTAAAAACATTTCTAATTAGTTTATTTCCTTGAGCTTATACTCTTGGTGTCTGTTGATGGCAGGTAGATTTTTGAAGCTAAGGCCCAAGAACCAGGAACAGGTCATTTCTTAGTAACTCTCCCATCAGATAATGTGACAAGGGCTGTTAGGAAAAGTTAGAACCTGGCTTAATATTTAAATTTTGCTGCACTGAGAAAGAAAATGAATCAGGGAATCCAGGTTGGTTCTACAATTTAACTATTGTGACTTGTGCTACTATTAACATTGATGTGGCTGTGTCCCTGTAGTATGCTGTTTTTAAGTCCTTTGGGTATAGACTGAGGAGAGGGATAGCTAGGTCAAACGGTGGTCCCATTCCCAATTTTGGCATATATATACAATGGAATATTACTCAGTAATAAAAGAGAATAAAATCATGGAATTTACAGGTAAATGATGGAGTTAGAGAAGATAATTCTAAGTGAAGTTAACCAATCTCAAAAACCAAATGCTGAATTTTTTCATTGAAATAAATATTCATACTGGGATAGGGAGCGGGAGAATGGGAGGAATAGACAAACTTTAGATAGGGCAGAGGGATTGGAGGGGAAGGGAGGGAGCATGGGGTTATTAATGATGGTAGAGTGTGATGATCAGTATTATCCAAAGAACAGGTCTGAAGACAAAAATTGATGTGAGTATACTGTGTATACAACCAGAGATGAAAACTTTGCTCTCTATATAATAAGAATTATAGTACATTCTGTTGTCATATATAAAGAAAATAAATAAATAAAAATTAAAAACAAAGAAAAGAAAATAAACCAGGGAGATTTCCTTGCTTCCAAAAGGCAAGGAACAGGAGAGTAGAGACCCATGACTTGCAAATAATTTTTTAATATCCAATGAGCCTGCTACCATTAAATAAGGCCTAATTAGTTGGGAATATATTAGCAAAATAGATGATTATAATCTGCTTTCTTAGAAAAATAAGGAAAGCTATAGGAAAGGAAATAGAGACCTAGAAGCTTATCTTCTCCTTTATTAATCATCAGAATAAAACAGATGATATTGAATAAAAACTAGGGAACTAAAAGATGTTAAATCACAAATTGAGGTAAATTAATGTTCTAAGTTAAATATTGATCATTAGTAAGGATGAACTTAATAAGATAAAACAGGCAATTCAAGTTAAAGAGCCAATAAAAGAATACACAAACACAAGTAGCCTAAATTGGCTAATTTTTAATGAAAATCATCATCATCATCATCATCATCATCATCATCATCCAGGCATGAGCCTTTGTCAAGTCATACATAAAATGATACCAAAATAAGTTGAAGATTAAAAAAAGATAAAATTACATCTGTATGATTCCTCTAAAAATTTGCTCCTTGAAGCAAAAATTAATGAAAGGATGGTAAGTTCTGAATCAGTATGTGGCAAAGGATTTCTTATATTCATCCAAAATGTATTTGGGAGGAGGGACCTATATGAGTGAACATGAGCAGGAATAGATGAGATTCCATCACAAACACTAATTTATGAGGTGGCAAGCTTGCTCCTGTTTACCCTACATAATTCTTAGCTGAAGCAGCATCTCCTTTCAGCTGGTTGCGCACAGTATCACCCATGCATGTGTCACCTCCTGGTGGCTCAACTAGTTTCACAGATGAGTAGCTTCTGTGCCTGTAGGGCCATGGAATCATGCTCTGCTGGTTGGGGAGTAGCTTCACCCATGTTTTCTGTGTTAATGTCTCCTCCTGGTGGCTCATCTGGTATCAAAGATGAGTAGATTTTGTGACTGAGAGTGGTCAGTACAGAAAGAAGAATGTGGACTTATTACTAGGGAATCAGGGGAAAGTGGCCATTGCTGTAGGCTGGATGAGTAAAGATGAGACAGACAACTTGTAAGCATCCTCTGCATATGTAGGAGTTTCTAAAGGCTCTCCCTTTGTCTTTGACCCATCTAGACTTCAATGAGGAAGAGTGAAAATGAATCTTTTGTGGAAGTCTCATTTTCTTGCAAGGGAAAGAAACAGCATTGTAGGTATCAAGCATAGATGTGCTACTTGCAAAATTATAATTTCTCAGTAAGGATGAATTGAATATAACATTTTATATATACATTTCATATAGTGTACTGGCATTTTTAACCAGGTACTGCTCCACTTAGGTCAGTGATTCTCCCAAAAATATAGACAGATATTTACCTAAAATTTGATCACATGTCTCTTCCTTTTGTTCAACTTAAGTTGATAGAAAAGAATAAAACCATTTATTTCACACATATAAGTGACAAGTTTAGTGCTGAGAAGTTTGTATTTTTTTATTATGTCTAAGCATGATGATATGAGGTAACTGTCTTATTAGTTAAAGAGCATATAATGAAAGAGGATAGCATAGATTTAGTAACTTGTCCTGAAACTACATAAACTGATGAAAAAGTTGGGGATTCACATTGAGAGATGTCCAGTTCCAAATTATGTGCCAATTCTAAATCTTTTATCACTTAGAAAATGATTTTAAGAAATACCTCAGTGTAAACCTTTCACAAAGGATGTTTCACAAACATCCAGATATTTTTAAAATCAACATTGTTGTTAAGCATGATTTGAATGTATTTTTACTTCATTTACTTCTTCAGGAGAACAATTGTGTTCATTTACTGGATTATTAATTTAGATTGTATAATTCTATAACCATATATCAAAATTTTAAATTTGAATTTCTATCCCCCAAACAACACTTATGAGAGAATTATCCAGGAAGTAAAGTAGAAAATATAGATAGTCATTCATATAATTTAAACTAAAACATAGGTTTACCTCAATTGCCTGGTTTTCAGCTGACATATTTTGGCTTGGATTATTCATATTGATTACACCAATTCTTCACATATCTTTGCATTCATCAACAACTTTGGATTCATGGAAATTTTTTGGCTTGAATCTTGGCATTCTGTCACAGAGCTGTGCTCTGAACACCCTAAAACTTTAAAATTCTTGAGTAGAATTGAGTTAGCAAGTTTCATCTCAATTGCCCCAGTGGGGAGAAAAAGGATCAGAAGATGGTATGTTGAATTGCTTAACTGGTCCTTTTGATTATTGATGAGAAGTCAGAATAATCCAGAAAGGGACCATCGACCTCCTATAGCAATGTTTTTTCTGATTAACTCAAGTAAACTGGTATTAGAGTGTACTAGGATTCAATGGATTATACCAAAAAATCTACAAAAGGATTATCTTATTAGCAGAATGAGAGGATATAAAGAAAATTGATATGCACAATAGTTAGAAGCATATGAGAAGTCCTCCAACAGTATTGCCTTAGTGAAAATACTAAAATGAAATTCATGGGCATCCAAGATGAAAGAGGTAATATTGTTAAGACAGGTACTTTAGAAAAAGATAGGGAAATATAAAACAGAGAAATGTAAGGTAGGAAAAACTGGAAATTGACAGCATGCATTTTGTAGCAACAAATTTGCTGACATACACTTAGAAACAAATTAAGAAAAATAAAGAACACTGTTAGATTCTTGGATATTACTGTAGCATAGGTCACCAGAGCCTTAACAAAAGGCAATGAGAAAATGTTTTTATAGATTGGCAAAGGCTGTAGTAAGGCGGTGAATTAAGAAACTTCACAAATAAAAAATAAATTTCTCACATCTTAGAGTTGTGAATTATTATGTATTCATTTTTTTGCAAAAGCTTTTTCTCCTCTCCCAGTCTCTTTATCCCAGAGAAATCAAACTGCATGAAAATCCAGGCACTGATGGTAGAAAGTTGATAAAGTGTTTAATAAGTGTGTCTCAGAATTCCTTTTCTCTTCAGTGAAGAAATGAACTACACATGACACCAAGAAGATGTTGGGTCCCATAAAGAACATCACATTCTATGCTTGCCTGTGCTGATGCATCAGGGAATTCAAAAGATGGAGCCATTAAACTATGTCATCCCTTTGCTATGACAACAGGACATGAACCGGTGACCGAGCCAATAATGGAGAGTATGTGACCTATTAAAGGTCTCCTACTTGAGAACTGATCCTGATTGTTACATTGAATAGTTTTGAAGTACTGAATATATCGTAGGAAAAACATAAGAAAATATAGTCAGAGCTAGAATTTAAGATTGTGTAGGTAGCACATGGGAAAATGTCACAAGTGGGAATTTCAGGAAGGTTATCTTCTACTTGACTGATTGACTATACATGTACAGTAGCTAACATATATTTCAAAGTCACATTTATTTTGAGCATACATAACTGATGTTCATTAACTTCTTGTTCTCAAAGTTGTGAAAACAAATGAGGCAGGACACTGTTATTAATGTCCACTTACAAGGTTTGGTTTTATTTAAAAAGTGTATAAACATGCATTTTTTTCTCCTTTTTAATTTTTCTTTCAATTTACTCATTCAAAATGGGTCAAACAGATTTTAGTTGGTAGCCAATTTCTGAGAATGTACCATCAAATATTTATTCCAATAAATTTATGGATGGTGAACTGAACATACTCTGAGCACTGCTTTTTAAGCACTTGCAATTTGGCTCTACCTTTGGTGAAATCAACTTTACATCTTAGTTAAATGAAACACAAAGTTGTATATAGACTACATTTTTTCAGTCATGAATTTAAGTGATTCAGTTTTATCCTCTAGTGTGTACTGTACAAGTATTAGAAAGACAAAACAAGATATTGCAATAGATTTCATGTTTGGAAGCAGCCTGAGTATGTCCTAATAATAAACTGCTTCTTTACTTGCTAGATAGTCGCGAGTTCATTTTGTTTGTTTTCTTGGGGAATTTCATGTTATATTCTGACTTAATGAGTTGGAGAGATTAATTATGGTAATTCAGAAAATGCTGTTTTAAAAAGCTATAATATAAATACAGCTCTTGTGAAACACCTTAATTTCCTTTTGCTTGTCGCCATTCTCAGATGGGTCAATTACAATGACAAGTAAAGTTGATTCTAAATAAAACTTTAATTATCTTTTTTTAAAGCAAGTTTAGTACATCTTTGCTACCTGCATATTTTAATGCGTATTCAGCCTAAAGACTTAAAATTCCTTCTTTTAACCCCTTGCTTTTATCAATAGCAAAATACATCTTTCTTCTCTTAAAAACAGACACGTTTCCTGATGTTCAGACTTTGCCAACACCATTGTTCCTTTGCATCTTCCTATTTCTACACCCCAGCTGAAAACCATCTAACAGGATGGGTTACACCAGCATTATCCAACCTAGCTTACAGTACATAAACCCCCTTCACATTCAATCTTTTCTTCATGTCATGAGGAGTAGAGATTTGTGCTTATCACCAAATAAAATTGCAGTGCAAAATTTAAACATAAAAGTTACACAATTAAAAATTAATATATAGCACCACAGCCTATTAATTCACATATAGTACAACAGACCAATAAGAACAGACAATAATAGGAACAGAGCTAAAAAAAAGTGAGCTTGCATAGCAATGCATAAAAGAAATTATATACAGAGTAAAATCCTTTTCTTCCTGGAGGGCGAGTTTTGTTTTCTTTCTTTTTTTTATATACTCCTGACAAGAAAGAGTTAAGGTGGGTGGTGTACTTAAGAGAAGAACACAAGTAAAATATCTGTGGGATATGTATGGCAGTGTGTCTTTACATTGCATTTACAGTTCTTTTAATAGTACATAAATAAAAGAAATTGTTCATTGCACTGTTTAGTGTCATCACGTCCATGAGTTGGGACCTGATGGTCCTTCAGAGCAGCTTTGTATGTCTCCTCTCAGTTACTCTAAAAAGAGATGGAAACAAAATTCAGGAATAAAGCTCAAGAGTTAAATGATGAATTCTTGTATCCTGACCCGCATATTCAAAATCAGAGCAACCGGAGAGTCAATGAAGATGAAGTCATCAGAAAGATCTTGGTGTGTTTGTGCAGTTCATTTTCGTTGAACCAGAGAAACAAGGAAAATAGAAACACTGTAGTATTTGGAGATTTAAAATTCAACTAGAGCTATTTTATTTTCACTCCCTGCACACCTACGATTATTTCAATATAAAATTTAAAGAAAATTTTAAGTACCCATGGGCGAAATGAAAAATTATAAATAAATCTTAACACTGATCAGATTGATAATAGCCAATAATGATAACTCAGATCCATAAACAATAAGTTTGAAACTATTTTCCCTTTTCATTAGCTCATGAACTCCTCCAGCCTGTGATGTGAGCATAATGGTAATCATAAACTATTTTTCCATGAGGAATTCAAGAGATCAGAAAAGTAGCTTTGTCTTCTCATGAGCTATAATCAGGCAAGTGGTTGAGAACATTAGAAGCCATGGCTGTTCTCTTAACAGCCTTGGTTAAGCTGAATTCAAAGAAGCAGTTGACAATGTTAAGCAGGCATCATTCTAATAGGGAATAGGGAGTTGGTAAATTTCCTAATGGAATTAACACAAATTCAATGTTTTTAATTGGACGAACTGTGACATCCCTATTTTTCACCATTACCTCATATTTTTATATTTAGAAAATATGAAAGCCAATGCCAGTTCTTCATTCAAAAATATAAACTTAATCAATAGCTATATCATTATAATGAAAATATTGTGAACTAACTCAAATCAAAGATCAAAATTTTTTTAAGACTGACTCCATAAATTAAAAAAAAAAATGAATGAACAGCAAATAAATGAAGAATAGGAAGAACTACTAAGAAGACTCTTTAATGTACCAAAGGGCCAGTATTTCTCTCTTATTTATTGTGCTGAGTTTAAAAGAGCAAGAAAAGTATCCAGTGAACTACATTTAATTAAACTTGTAAGTGTTGAGACTAATTGCCCACGTTTAAACAATTTTTTGTTGTTTTATGGTTGTTTATTTTGGTACTGGGGTTTGAACCAAGGGTGATCTATCCTGAGCTACATCCCCAGCCTTTGTTATATTTTATTTTGAAACAGGATCTTACTAAGTTGCCCAGGTTGTCCTCAAGCTTGTGATCCTCCTGCCTCAGCCTCTGGTAGCTAGAATTACAGGTGTGCACCACCATGTTTAAAGTAATTCTTATGTAGCATAAATCAGGTTGAAATATAAATGAAATATTTATGTCATCGACCTGCTATAAATAGCAATCATCTACGTTATGACCAAACTTGTTTAAGAATCATTGATTTTTTTTTCCTGTAGCAGGGAAAGTTTTCTATCATTCTTAAATTTGTTTAATATGAAAATATTATTAATCTAATATTCTTTCTGAATCACAATAAACCATTATTTTTATTATTTGGGTTCTGGGAATTGAACTCAGGGATGAGCTACCATTGAACTACATCCCCAGTGCTTTTATTTTTCATTTTGAGACAGGGTCCTGTGGAGTAGCTGATGGTTTTACTAAATTGAGGCTGGCCTCAAACTTGGAATCCTCCTACTTTAGCCTTCTATGTCATAGGGATTACAGCTGTGCCACACCGTGCTTGGCTATGGTAGCCTTTTCAGTGACTTAAAACACTTACATAATTCACCTGTAAACTGTCCTTGACTATTTGAGCCCATATATCCTATGTCAAGAAGGTCACTGGCATTGCGCTGGTGGCCTCCCCTCAACACCTCTGGTTTCCTGGGTCCAGTGGATCCTTTAGAAGAAGCTGTTCCTGATGAGCTGTGGCCACCTGGAGATGGGAAACTGGGCTTGCTATAGGGCACCAAGGCCTCCTCTGAAAAAGAAAAAAAACAAGAAAGGGCTAAATTGAACTGCATCCTGGAAAATAACACGAATTTAACTCTTACAAGTTAAGCTCAGAATGGACCATTTTACTATTTCATTCTTTAATAAAATTAAAATCAGGAGGTTTAATCAAGACCGGATATTAAAGGAATTTCCATGTGCAAGCAACATTTCCTACACTAGGATCTGAAGCAGGATTAAATTAAAAGAGATCTTGGGATAAGTAAACACTGTTGTATATTATTTGAAAAACTTAAATTCATTATAAAAGAGAGCAGCTTACAGTGAACTACTTTGTTTCAAAAAAAAGCATATCTTAGAATAATTTCTAGAGTTCAATGAGGCTTCAATATTCCCATCAAAACAGAAGGAATGTGGTTTTGTTTTAGTTTAAACCACAGCAATATTTTCTCAATCAATTTAGATCAAGGATTATGTATTAACAAATTAAGTAAGTTTCTTAAATTTTTGTTGTTGCTTGGGACATAAATATATTAATGGAAAGGCTAGGAATTTCATTAAAAGAAAAAGAGAAACCCACCCAATTTTAACAAATGTGATAATATTTATTTTGTATATTGTCTCCCTACAAATAACTGATCAAATGTATTATGAATAATTATTTAATATTTTGAATCCTTCTTTCCTTCTCCTTTTCTCTTCTCTTTATTTCTTATCTCTCTCTTCCTTTCTCTAGCTTTTCTTTTCATCTCTCCACATCTTCCTCTCCACCCCAACTAACTCTATTTCTTTCTTTCTTTTGAGGTATTGGCCATTAACAAGTGATTAGATGATGAAAAAATGTTGGCTGAATTTACTGTTTCTTGCCTTAGATAGTCTTTAATGACAGGGATCACATAATTTTTCTCTCACAGCTTGAATGGTCAACCATTCCTAAACATTTCAGTAAATCTAGATATTGAAATTGTCATCTTCTGGCCCTTGCACAAATTGAATTTTTCAAAAACTTGAGCACAGTGTTGTAATAAAATGTAATTACAGAAATGCATGGGGAGAGGGCTTGTCTAATAAAGATTGAGTCCAAATGAATATGGAATATGTTTCAAAAGTTGTGTGCATGTGTATATGTTTATTAATACTCAGTAAATCCTGATGCAAGATATTCCAAAAAATTCAAAGCCCCACCCCTAATTAATGTCCAATCAGAAACCATGAAATTTATGTTTTAACATTTCCAGGAAGTGTGATTTATAAACAAGAGCATTTCTTGTCCCCATGTGAACAGTCATCTACATTTAATCAGTTAACCTTTTCCAACATGAGGTCTGTGGTTGTTCATTTACTTGTAAATTTATAATCTCAATTAATTCACCTAATTGACTGACAGGAGCTCTCCTTTCAAGTGACTGGTTACTTCTGTCAAAATGACAATCTCCTTGAAGGTAGAGATTAAACTGACACAAAAGCTGAAATTTAGTGGTCTTAAAGCTACTCAATAGAAACGGTAAAAGGCAAAAAAGCCAAAATTGTCCCCTGAGACCGTAGATGAAGGCTGGAGATCTCTTGGATTCAAAGACCTATGGAGTGGTCAATTTGAGGATCAATCACCACTGTAATCAGTTTCAAGGAACATGCCTCTGAGCTCTGCTTGAGAAATTCCAACTTCACTTACTGACTTAAGGCAAATATCTCTCAGATGCCCTTAAACAACTGCCATTTCTAGAATACCTGGTAGAAAATAAAAGGGTCACAGCCCACACTTGCTTGGGACTGTGCAGAACACACCTGATCCAACCCCTTGTTTGTGTGGGGCGTTCTGTGTGTCTTCTTGGCATTCTGTGGAGCTTATCCATTCCTGGGTTTGTCGTTGCCACTCTAGGGAGGCTTTGACTGGACAATCCAAGGAGCTCTTTGTGCCTTCTAAGCTGGAGGCATGTTGTCTCTCTAGAGAGCTTCCTTTTCTCTCTGTTGAGTTTTCCACATGACCAGCATGCTGGCTTGGGCCTATTTGCTGCCTTAAACCCTGACCTGGTGGGGGATCTGGTGGTGGTGGAAGATCTAAAAATTTTGAATAATGTTTAGAATGGACTAAAATTTAATGAAAAAAATACAGGTTTAGTTCAAGTTGGAAAAAAAAAAAAAACTCTTGCCCTCGTACAAGTATCACCCATGCAAAAAATAAAAACAAAAGAAAAAAAAACAGAGAAAAATAAAAGTCAATTATTGATATGTAAAATGCATATTATTGGTCTCTCTGCTGTCTTCTACCACAGCATCATTGAAATCAAATTGACTGGATTCATCCAACTGTTAAACATGGAAAGTGTTTTCAATTGCACATTGGGTCATTTTCATCCTTCCCTTTTCAAAGTAGAAATACTATGGCAAAAAAAATAAAATAATAAGATCACTAGAAATTCTAGCAGCTGTTCTAATAAAAGAACAAAAGCCAGCCTGCCAATCTCCATAGGAAACATCACCCTTGGGAAATTAAGAACAATATGCCGTATCATATGCAACATATGATTGCCTTTACCCAAGTATGTGGCACATTTAGCAATAGTCAAAGGGTTAAGCTAACATTTATTAAATGCAATTAACATTCTGCCTGACAACCAATTCTGGCTATTCGTTTCATGAGTTAGCTAATGAGTTACAACTAATATATTATAATCTTCCAATGTATTAATTTTAATAAGTAATAACCAATGCTCAGCATACAGATTGAATATGCTTTATGGTACTAGAGTTGGCAATATATCATGGAAATTTGAGAAGTAGTGGAATAGATAATTTTTTAGAAACACTTTTTAAATTAAATATCGGAAATGAAAAACTTTAAAGTTCAAGTATCAGCGATTTTTTCATTTTCCTTTTCTTAGCTCTTCATATCTAAAGCTTTGTGTCTTGAAAATCTTCCACTGTGAAATCATACTTCCTTCCTTAAATATTACACCAGCTGAAATGATTTATTTTTTTTCCTTTAGTACTGGGCATTGAACTCAGGGGAATTTTGCCACTGAGCTACATCCCCAGTTTTTTAATTTGTTATTTTGAGGTAGGTTTCATAAGTTGCTGAGAGTCTCATTAAATGCTAATGATTGAGGCCAGCCTCAAACTTGTGACCCTCCTGACTCAGCCTCCTGAGTCATTGGTATGATAGGTGAGCATCACAACACCCAGTTTTAAAATAATTTTTAAATTCTTCTAAATATTCATTTAGCTTGATTTATTGTGATTTTGTGTATGCTATTGTGTACTTCTTAGTTTATCCTTAGAGTATTGGCAATTATGTTATTTATTCATAAAAAGCAAAAATCATGTATACTATTTATTTCATTAATTGGAAGATACTGTACTTAATATAGCATTGTTATGACACTTTTATAACCAGGTTCTCATTTCTAATAATATTATCATTGAATTTTAAAGGGAAAAGTATAAATTTCTTATATACAAAAATTAGCTTTTTCACAGAAATGTTAAAGTGGTCATTCTAAGATTTATACTTTGTCTTAGGAGCAAAATTATATTATTCTCCACTGCACAGAGAATCTGGAGCACCCAGGTTGGATGGTTACTAGTTCTTATGTATACCTTTCACATTATATTATGAATTTCTAATTATTGAGGGGAACAGAGTCTCTGTCTGGGAAAATAAGGTTTTATTCCAAACATTTCTTCCAAGATGAAAAGCTAATGTAATGTTGAGATATCTCTTTGTTGGATAATCCAATGAGTTTTGGACCCCCATCACTAAACATTATTATAAATGCAAATTAATTATTTCATTTGAGTTATTGGTCTTAGAGAGACAGCAAGGAGAAATTATAAAATTTGCTTCCAAAATAACAGTTCTTATCATTGATTTTTTACTCTCCATCAGAGCAGCTTAATTTCTAAAATGGTCAAAATGGTATCTGCTTATGCCAGCTAAAATTCTGAAGACTATTTAATTTAACCTGAAATTATATAGCTTCATAATTAAGTAATATCCTTGAAGACTGTGTCTTCTAAGAAGAGAGGGCATTGCAAGCACATTGAAATAAACCAACGGGAAAGGGAAATGGAATTGCAAATGGCTATAGAAAAATATAAATATATAAGCAAATACATTTTATCTAAATTAAATTTATTACTCAATTGTAGGTTGATTCATTTCAACTAAGTCAATTCACTAAAGAGTATCTTACTAGCCTACTGAGAATTAGCTATTGTCAGGTGACCACAATCCCATCACATAAGTGTTGTTATTGTCTTCATTTTTTAGCTGAGAAACTGGGACCACAAAGAAATGAAGTATCTCCATTCTGGATCTTTCCTCCCAAGAACTGCAGACTCTTCTAACCAAATCTACATGGGACAATTCCACTTGGATATTTAGAAAGCTTTTCAAATTGCACATATCAGAACTGAAATCTAGTTCCTCCTTTATAAAATGTGTGTCTTGCATGATATTCCTCTTCCCCACCTGTGGCAATTTCATCCTACAAGTTCACCAAAGCTATGAAGTGACCTTTAAGCTTTGCTTTACTAATTTTATTAACAAGACCTATGAGCACCATTTCCAGAATTCCTCACTTCTCATCGCTTTCACTTATTTCTGACTTGGTATGAATCTCCTATGTTGCTTCTACAGCTTCCTATGTATGTGATCTGTTTTACACCTTTTCCCCATTAACTATAACCCAACAGTGGAGATAATCTTTTTAAAAAGAAAAACAGAGAAGATCATGTCATTCCTCTGCTCCTCCCCACCCCCCACCCCTCTCTCCAGTAGCTTCCCACTCAACATACTGTAAGGCTGATTGCAACACTGCAGCCTCAAGGTCCTACATCATATATGCTCTTTTGCTTGTCTGACTTCATGTTCTATTTTGTTTTTATGCTTGCTCTAGTCATTTTTCTCCCCTAACATTTTTGGTAAATAAGCCTCAGATTTTATTGCTGTTTTCTTATGTCTTTGAAGGACCTTTCCTTGGATATCTTTGCTTTCATTCTTCTAGTCTTTTCTCCAATGTCACCTTGTATGTGAGGCCTTCCCTAAAGAACATTCTTAAAAATATCTCTTCCCTACCTTCATATTTCTCAACTTCTTTTCCTTTTGTTTTTTTCCTCCTGGCAATGATCACCCTCTTATCAACTGCTTTTTTATATTCATGTATTACTGTTGGTCTTTATCTATCTTCCTACACTCAAATGTAAGCTCCATGAAACCAGAGGATTATTGTCTATCTGGCTCCTATTGCCTACCATGTGGAATATACTTAATATATATTTTAAGGGGTAAAGCTAATATTTGACAGAGCTTGGAAAGGGCCCCTTTTCTGAACAGGGCATTAAAAACCAGGGGAAAGGGAACACAGGATGTAATCTAAGGAAAATCAGTTTGTTGGGTAGAGAACTGCCAAATTTTACTCAGTGTGTTGGCTTCAAACGTATTTTTTGACTCATTATGCAAGTGGATAGAAGATGTGGATTCATCAATGACTCCTTAGGTGTGCCTGGGTTTTGGAATAGCTTTTGGGACAGACACAGAAATATCCATTCCAATTCTTCTTCTGGGACACATGGAGGATACTTTCTAGTACTAGACACCATGGGAGAGAGTTTTTGATAATGACATATGAGACATGACATAGGTTCTTGTCATTAGAAACTCCCAATGATCACCCATTATCTGTCTTTGCCTCACTCAGAATCCATAAAGATTTCTGAAAATAATGCCATCTCAATCCTGGAGAGACCTACACCCTTACATTACTGCTTAGAGGAGAAACACCTGACCTTGATAGATGAGTGTGTCAATAAGAAAGTATCTTTTACTGTGCCAAGACCCTGAGGGTTAGAGGTTGTTTGGTAAAGCAGCTAGCAATAATTACCCTAATTAATATAGTCATAAAACACTATTGTAAAATCTATAATGTAAAAGTTTTATTGTAAAGTGTCCATACACTATAAATTACTAGGCAGCAATCTTCCCAAAAAGAATAGTGTGATTTTATGTAAAGAAGTTTTGAGGGCTGGGGATGTGGCTCAAGCGGTAGCACGCTCACCTGGCATGCGTGCGGCCCGGGTTCGATCCTCAGTTCGATCCACATACAGACAAAGATGCTGTGTCCGCCAAATACTAAAAAATAAATATTAAAATTCTCTCTCCCTCTCTCTCCTCTCTCTCACTCTTTCTTTAAAAAAAAGAAGTTTTGAATTATTCCTGACACATGGATTCATATCATGTAAGTGCCATGTCATAAGCATTTATTGTAAAATAACAATATTCTTAAGGCCTCCAAAATAAATGTCCTTGTTTCACAATTAAATGTGTCTGGATTGCACATGTGGGAAGATATGTAAGCCAAATTTCCTTCGCAATATCACTTAAAATATATCTACTAATAACACATAATTCATAATCACTTTTCAAAATTGAAATTTAGGGACCTATTTTCTTTAGAAAGATAAGCAATATATTGATCATGATTTAAACTAGGAGGAAGATAGTTTTATGTGAACATATTGAAAAACCTTGCAGAAAAAGGATTATAGAAGAAAAAAGAGCACTCTACTTTTTGTATATTTAAATTGTATACCATCCACATATACTACATATGGTCTTCAAAGATTTGTAAAAAGAACACACTATATTTTTCTCTGTTGCCACAATATTCTGAGCAGAAAAAATATATAAAATTATTAATTCTCAAAGTTGTGAGTAGCATATCAGTGAGAGCAGTCTTTTCTATTTAGAGTGAATAAGATCAACACTGCAAACTGTTCTAAGTGCTCAACTAATCTCCAGAGCATCTGAATCAGAAAGGTTTTGTTCACCACAGGGTATCTATTTAGAGAGAATGAAAAACTCAATTGGACCCTTAATCTTCATATTCCATAGAAACACTTCCCCATGAAAACAAAATAAGCAGGATATATGAACAAACCTGAAAGCTTTTAGAACAAGCATGTTTGGCTTTTTTATGCCTTCTTAGCATTACAGGGTGACAAAAGAAAGCACAAAGATGGCTGCCTGACACAGAGTGCCCCTTCCCACAAAGGAAAATGCTTTTTTTTCCAAACAAGCTTCATTCTGTTTCATAATGATGGATGTAAGAGTGCTAAGGACTAGGTCATAGCTTCTCAAAGCTGGATGTTCATTAAATTTAACCCATGGAGCTTCAAAACTTCCTATAATAGGATTATACCTCAGAATAATCATGAATGTCTCCATGGTTTATTTGAAGATCTCCCCAAATGTTTCCAACATTCAGCATGGCTAGGTTAATCCTAGTGTTTAGTTGGACAATCTCAGATAAAGTTTGTATGCTTATGGAAGATAAGGTTGAGAAGAGGGAAGAAACTCATTTTTGAGTCTCACTGCATACTAGGCACTTTAAGTATAATTATATATCCTTAAATATACTTCATATGCTCTTAGAATAAAGTTTCAGGATGAATATATTTATTCAGACTTTAAAAGATATAATAATTAAGTGGAAAATGTGGGAAATAGATTATGCTCTGAGAGCTGTTGAAATACTCATTATTGACCATGGATAACTTCCAGTAAAAATATTTTCTGAAACTAACTATTTAAGCAAATATTCAAAGATTGGCTATTGAATTAATTGACATACGTTGTCAAACTATGACCTATAGGCCAAATTCTGCCACTATTTTTTCAATTACGATTTATTAGATATTAGTCACACCCATATTTTCATTTACTATAGCTCTACCCATGCAATAATGGCAGTACAGAGTACTTGTGGCACAGGCCACATGCTAAAAAAAACTCCAAATATTTACTTTCTGAATTTCAATAGAAAAAAAAATATATATATATATATATTTATATATATATATATACTAGCCCTTTGTTATGGTCCAAATGACTGTATATCCCTAAAATTCATCTGTTGAAATCCTAACCCCAGGTGATGGTATTGGAATATGAGGGCTTTATGAGGTCATAAAGGTAAAGTTCTCATGAATGGGATTAGTGCCCTTATTAATCACACCCCAGAGAGGTCTGTTCCATCATGTGAGAATTAATAAAAATGTACCATCTGTAAACCAGAGTGTGAGCCCTCAAAAGATTCCAAATCAGTCAGTGCCTTGATCTTTGTACTTCCACTAATATTAGCCCAGAGAACTATGAGAAATAAATATTTGTTGTTTAGAAACTTTCTGCTGTTTATACAGTTATGATTATTTGTTATAGCAGCCCAGGTAGACACTCTTCAACTACATAACCGCTAGCATGTTTTAAGCTCTGAAATTCACGAAACTAAAAAATCACTAAACCATTTCAAGTTCTTTTCCAAGAGTGAAAGAGATTATAATTTCATATCATAAATGTTCTGATACTATGACATGTGCACATGCTGCTTATGTTTTTTTTTTCCTAACCTTTAAGTGGAATGTTTGCTAAAATACAATAAATAAAAATGCCAGAAGGGTAGAAAAATCAACAGTTAAGAGTGGTACAGCTTCTCTTTCTTGGGGATTGATCATAAAGACATAATTCCAGATTGTTGAGAGAGAGGGTGTTTCACGTAAGCAAGACCATTTTGCCAGGTTTCTGCCTTGTATGTAATGAAGCAATGCCTAATCTACCATAGATATTTTAATCTGAGTTACTGACCGAGTAGAATGCATCTCTTCATTGAGGAAAGAAGAGGAACAGAAATCAGCCTACCATCTGTCATTCCTTCCCTTCCGTGAGGCAGTGCTGGGTGTTGGTCCATTCGCCCTCCCTTGTGTTTCTTGGTGGGCCTGGGCCTCTGACTTTGATTCACGGCTGCACTCGTGTTACTGTCAGTAGAAAATGGGCTGGTGGGTCGAGGTCTTTGAGAGGAGGTAAAGGCTTTTCCTAGAAAGAAAACAAAGGGAATGGGGTATAGGGAAGGTCATTGTAATGCACTGATAATGTCTGTCATGTATTTTCTGCTCTTCCTAAGGCTAAGTCTGTGAACTTACCTAGAGATGCCATTGGAAGATACCAAATATTGGTGCACCTATAAAAATAAATATATGCCATGCTACATATAATGTGTTCAATTTTTATAAGCTAAGAACACCCCACCCACAAAAATATTTCAAACAATTGAACATAAAACAAATCCACCAATCCAAAGCTTCATACTGCTTGATTAGTTTTTATATTACCTTGAAAATCTTAGTGATAATTTTATAGTTATATACAAATTCATGAAACATTATTTCTCAAAATTCAAGAGGTTATTTCTTAAATGAATTGCACACTGTTTCATTTTCACCCCTGAAATTTTACAAAATCTGAGCACAGTAAAAAATGCCTTGTAGTTTTATGTGAAAAGTCTGCTCAGGTACACATGCTAAATTGACTTTACCACTTATATGCAAACAAAATGAACTCTATCTCTTAGTGGAAACTCAATAACATCAGTGTAGAGGACAGAAGGTTAAAATCACCTTGTATATCCAAAGTGAAGTAGGTATTTTGTGATTACTGTATCTGAGCAGACTTCAAATTCTCATGGACAAATGAATTGTACTATTTTCCTTTCTTGTGGTTTAGTACAAAAGAAGTGAAATTTATTCTGGGAAAAGGTTACCAAATACATTTTCAAAAATGTCTTTTAATACTGTTTATTATAGTAAGAGAAGGATGGTTTATGTTCATATATTTATTCTCTTGTCATGTTTTCATTTCATACAAACTTATCATATGTAGTTTCATTTTCCTAAGTCAATGTGACATGATGTTGCTTAATGTTTTATTAGCTATTAGCATACATGCAAGAAATGCACCTATTCTGTCTAATTTATTAGTTTCCTTGCACTTTCTCACTGTTCTGCTTACAGCTAATGCCACAAAAAGCACTCAGGCAACATAAAGTTTTTGACTTATGCTTTATAAACAAGAAAATTCAAATAACAGTTATATTACAACATATTTTAGATTGGATGCTATATGAAAATAAACCTCTGCAATGCTTGAGAAATCTTTTTATTTTGCTTGAAGATATCTAATACATGCTCAAAATAAATATTGATGATATAATTCAAGACAATTTCCAAGGCTCACTTTTCTAACCTGAGAGTTTAATGAAGATCAGGAGCATATCACTTTTATTTAATATTTGAACACTACAAAGATTTAAAAATGTATTTGACATTTCATTAGTTTTGTAAGAGAGCTCAGTTTAATTCATATATTACCATCCTAAATGTGAAGTTAAGAAGTACATATACAAATATTAGAGCATAATCATGCCAAAGTGTTGGTTTTTTCCCCAGAGAAACAAATGATTACAAACTGCTAATCTATTTTTAGAATTAAGACTGCATTTCTTTTTGTGGAATGAGCAGCATGTGAAAATGACGTAATTGGTCCTTTATATTATTACTTATTACTCTCAGAAATCAATATTAAATTCTCTAAAATACAATATACACGTAGTCATCATTTTATTTAACTTGCAAATGCAGTAGGTGTATCTTTAATTAGCATCCTTTAAAACATATAATAAATTATTGTATTAAAATCTTAGCCAAACAATAAGACCCTCAGCCATTTGAACAGTTAGACTGAACTCCTTACACCCATTCACCCCATGCTGAGGAAGGCTTCCCAGAAACTGCATTTGTAGAAAGAGACAGGGCAAAGGAAAGTAATGGAGATAAAAGCTGAATAATTTTAATCACTAGGTTCATTATTAATGTGTGCAGATTTTGCAAAGTGTGAGTTATTGAAAATTTAATGGCAATCTGAGTTGCTGATTTGCCATAATATAGAAAGGAAGTATATTCCAATTAATCAGCAGAACCGTGAAGAGAAAGGGATATTAAGGATAGAAGGTAGTAAGTTGGAGCCTATTTTTGGCTCTGCAAAACTTGCATCAGGTCAGAGTTCAGACAACAGAGCATCCCAAATGTTCATGCAGATTACAGAGAGCCCTGCAGTCAGACTTGCTGAGAAAGAAGAGGAGAAAAAAGGTAAGTGTCCCAAGGACAAGATTCTCTCATGCAAAGAGTGTTGATTTTGGAGTCTACCAACCTGTTCTTGTAAGGATGGTTCCATCCAGCCTAAAACCAGCTTTATCTGCTGCTGCCACCAGTGCTTGTGCAAAACTGCTGCTGGCAAATATGGAACCATCTGAGGAGCTACCTACACTAGATCTATGACTAGAAAAGTTACGATCCTCATCAGATGCAGAGCCCCATCCATTTACCATTGAACCTAAAAACAAATGTAGTTGTCTAGTGAGTTTGTATATATTGCATATCTCATGTGCTTGTAAACACTATATGAATGAGCAAGTACACTGCCTCGACTCCTTGCCACTTTGAAGTTTCATCATGGATTCCTTAGCTAAACATTGTCCGTGTTTTAAACACACTTAGTACAAATGAAAGAAGTTTGTGTAAAATCGGTATTTGTTTGAAGCACATGTGCAAGATATGTTCCAAGTGGTTCATTTCTTACATTGTTTAAATTGTTCCATGATCATTTTTCCAAGCAAGAACTGCTATGTGTATTTTCTACAAGTCAGGGATGAACACTCTAATTGAAACAAATTATGGTTAATTTAAACTGATCGGTGACTTGCTTGAATAAATAGTATAGGTATAATTTGAAGTTAGTTCAGAGGGCAATGATAATCTGCATAAAAACTTGAATACCGGACCTTGTACATACAGTTGTATTTCATAGAAGATCTGGAATTATTTTAAGATTTTAAGGTGAAAAGTTAATTACTGGTTAAATAACAAAATACATCAACTAAAATGTATAGATGACATCAAATCAACTAAACATAGAACATAAGGAAAATGTTAGTTTGCAAAAGTGCTATTAATTTCAATATTTCTTATGCTTTCTTTGATTTTTAACTCTAATTTTCTCTTCAACACTGATACTTATGAAATTAGCCTTTATGGAGACTATTATCAGCATTTCTATCAATTTTCTTTTTCAAAATGAACTATGGCAGTAGAGTAAAAAATTGCAACTTTATATTTGAAGAAAATACACTTTGAAGATATTGACAACTTTTTTCTTTCTAGAAAGTCATTTAGTATTTTATGCATATACATACACACATATTAGTAAAAGCACACTGGGAACTTAACTCATTATGTAATAAAATTAAAATCGCAGTACATATTTAAGTTGGTGTACCATTAATTCATGACAAAATAAACTATCAAGTATTGTTTACCCTAACTTCTGCTTTTGTTAGAAGAGGGACAAAAAAGGACTTACAAAATGTTAATTTAGAATTTCAAAATAAACCAAACAGGTGTTTCCAGGAAAGAGATGAAAGTCGTATGTTATAGATTATTTCTATTTCTCTAATATTAAAAAGACAACAGTGTAGTTAGAAGTTGCCACGACTCAGTATTTGAAGTGTTAGTCAGACTGTCATGGTACAATAACACGGATGCATGCATTCTCAAGACAGAGAAAACTGAAACTGAAAGGGTTAGAATGATCTGGAAGTTAAAAGGGTGTTAAGTGTAGCAGAGAAAGATAGAGTCTTGATTCTATTTGCCAAAAGCACAAAGATATACTTTTTACTTTCCAAACAAATTCCCTTGACACAGACCACTGCAAGGAAACTGAGATAACACCAGCAACTGAGCCTCCTCTGAGAGATTCATTTCTAGGTTAATAATCACAAGTCAAGGATCAACAGCCCAAAATGAAAGAAGAAATGATGCAGTGGGTCTTGCAATATAATGCTACAGGAGATAAGAAGAAATCAAAGTGATTCAGCAAGGGGTCAAAAAAGAATATGAAAGTCGAGAACTGGGAATAGTTTTAAAACATTCAAAAGCTCAGTTCCAAACCCTTCCATGTGATTTCTGTTTTTCTAAATGTCTGTGCTCACTCTCCAAACAAGCATCTCCTTATTGTTATTCTCCTAATTCATCCTGACACTCCTTTTAGCGGATTTCCTTCTAGTCCCTTCTATCTTTCCTCATTGTTATCTACATTATCTTTCCAAAGCATCAATCTTATACTTTGTTCCTCTGTTTAAAGTCTTACCTATAACACCAATGCACATACAAAATTAGAAATCTGAGACCTCCCCCCAATATTAAGCCAGCCTACCTTTGCAGCCCATTCTGTCCCACAACTAGTGTAATCTCACTCTCTCACCCACACATCACTTCCCATTTCTTGACAATACTTCTGTATTTCACCAAATCTAATAATCGCTGCCAAACTTTAAAGTTCAAATAAAATACCATCTTTATCACCTGGATTCTACCTTCAACATTCTGTTAGGGTGACTCCCTACTTTGTTGTGAAAACATTGTGCATGCAGTCTATCACCTGTCTCCCTATATTTTGTATATTGTATGTATTTTTCCTGCTCCAGGAAATAAAACTCTTGACATTAAGAACTATCTCTTCTTCACTTCAGTATTTCTTGTACAGGGTCACTGTACAGTAGGAATTCAATGAACAGTGGGCATATGGAATTAAATGCATTTATTGTTTTACAATTCACTGTAAATTCTTTGAGTGACTATATTTGATGTACAATTTCTTAGCAATGACCTTGCTTTAGTTGCAAAAAGAATGTTCTTACAAGCATCCTCAGAAAATTTATTGAACAAATTAGTGAATGCTTGTTGATTACTTTGGAACCATGGGAAAAGCAATAACGTCTTCAAGTAAGAAAGTAAAAATTGTACTATATAATTTTTATTATATAAAATAGGATATATATTATATAATAAAGTTCATATGATGTACATCTTGGTTAGGCTTTGATATTTTTGAATATCAAGGTTAAGCAATATTGTCTTCCAATGAAGATGCTAAATTTCATTAAGTGGCAAGTGGCAATTTATTTGTGTGTGTATATGTGACATCTCTATCCAGATTCACCCATCCCAATGCACTTAGCCCAAGCTCTTATTTTTGTTGTTATTCTTTTAAAATTTTCTTATTCCACTTCTATCCACTATGATCAGTCAAGAAATTGAGTCTAATCTGGGCTTTATTTCTGTCTGCCTGCTGTGTGGTTCTACTCTGAGGATCTAGAATATTGACAAATTTAGTTTCTGAATCTGAAAAATTTAGAAAAAAAATCTCCCATCACAGCAATGTCACCAAAGAAATCCCATCTTGTAAGACTTCCCAACTTCCCCCCAAAATAAACTGTTATCGCCCTGTGAAAGTGGGTCCCACACAAGAGGATTTCCATATGTACATCTGCCTTACCCTAAACAGATCAGCAATTTTCCTACTTTTGTGTTTGCTCTGATTTCTCTCAATCTTTCAAGCTTTAATTTGACACATTATGGCCTCAAACATAATCAATAAATATTTAAACATATTTAAATTCATGTAAAAATGAATTTATTTTTCATTTGTTCATGAAGCTTTTCCTGATGCTCACTGACTCCCTTCTCTGGGAAGAGAGAGTGGCCTGGAAGGCAGGACATCAAGTGGGTGTCAGTTGATAAAGAGACAACATTAGCTATTCTTTTACTTGTAGTTCCAATAAGAGCAAAGCGACTAGACAGAAGACTTTGGAGTTAAAGACAAATATACTATAGCTATTTGGCCATATTAGGCAATGAGAACACTAGTGATCCCAAGTGAAAGAGAGAAGTTAAGTTAGTTGCTTCAATAGATTGCAACCAATATAAACAGAAAGAAATCAATATTTCCTTTTTCTTCATTACTCTGCCTTTCTGGTAAGTCTTCAACTTTCCTCTGAACTGGGGATGAGATACATAAAATTAGTACCTTTGTAGGACAATTTTAAAGCAGTTTAGTCATATTGTATGAACAAAAAGGTCTATAACATATGTTAAAGTTCCTACCATAAAATCCTTAAAATTTTTAACATTTATTGATTTCACCTCTCAGTCATTACAATTTTCCCTCTTACTTTTGATTTGAACATCAAGAATGATCTGAAGATTCAGGCAAACAATTATTAAAGAGAGGGGGGAAAGAAGGAGGAGGAAGAGGAGGAGGAGGAGGAGGAGAAGGGTAGAAATCCTTGAGGAGGAAGAGAAGAGGGGGAGAAAGAAGACAGTAATTGAAAGAAAACAAAAAAGAGTAACTCATCAATTAAAAAGGAAGTCATTTAGTGGTAACAGTTTTTTTTTGTAGATGTAAGCATAAACATGAAAATAAAAGTGAACACCAAGTAAAAGGAGTTCAGCCAGAGATTCTTACAAATTATATGAGATTCATATTCATTTGACACATTATAGCCCCAAATATAATCAATACATACTTAAACACTTAATGAAAAATGAATTTATGTCACATAGAGAAATTTATTTGTGTTTATGTTCTCAATCTTTCCAAATTTCTCAGCTTTAAAATTACTGAAAGGTCAAAAAATATCTCAAATGTATTCAAGTTGTTAAAGAAAAAATGCACACAGGACATTAAGTTACTGAAAATAAAATACCATGATAAAGTGGCATCTTGCTGTGTCCCTATTACATCTTCAGCACTAAAATTAATTTATGATCAGTCATCAATTCATTTACATGTCGTTTTATGCTAAATCCTTCCTTGCTGATAAATGCTTATCCTTAGATCCATTAAGCTAGAGTAAAGTCTGTGCTTTCTAATATGACCCTGCTAATTGTTGCATTACCATTTTTATGAGATACAAAAACTAATGTTCCCCCATTTTTCAAGCCAATATTTAATCCTAAAATTTTTTCTATGAAGTTCTCATTGCCTAACTACCTGCTAAGTAAAATCTTCAACTCTAAATGTCTTTGATCAAATCAATCCAAATATTGACTTCTGTTTAGAGGCAGAGAAACATTTCAAGTCTCTGTAAATTCTTTTTACACTCAAATGTCTGAATATACAATAGTCCCACCTATATTCCAGAGAGAGAAAGAGGTGGGCGAAGGTGGGAGGGAGTGGGAGAGAGGGAGGGAGGAAGGGAGAGAAATGTGTCATATAGGAAAAGCAAAATAAGCAATTAAAAAATCTCTTCCCTTGGTTCATATAATACTTGTTAACTCATCTCAAAATATTGTGCATAAAATATGCACTTTTCTTAACCATTAAATTCCAAAGTATATATTTAATTTCTTTTTAAAGACATCAGAAAATGATTTCCTTAATTTTAGCATTATTCCTGGAATTTGCCTTAATACTCAATTATTATGCTTTTGTAGCAGAAGCAAAGTGTGGCAAGTGTGTGGAGTGTGTGTGAGTCTGAGTAGGGAGTGAGTGTATTTGTGTGTGAAGGAGAGAAATTGTTAGGCCATTAGTCTTCACCATCTGTCAGATCAAACTTTCCCGAGTCCAAGGACCCAAAAGCTGTGTGCTCAGGTCAGATGGTGAGGATGTCTGGTTTTATTACTTTCATACTCATCTGGTATGGGAGTTCCAGTAAAAACCTCCAAAGATATAAAGTGGAAAATACAGGGCCACAATTTCCTTTCAGCTGAAGTGTTCATGTGGGATCCTACGGGCAAGGGAAATTTTATTCGTTTCACTTTACAACACTCAATCTGGGTCTTTTTGTAATCAGTGAGGTGGTTAGAATCTTGACTACATGTTCAGGACATTGTCCTCTCCCGCTCTCCTGTTGCCTTAGTTTCTTTTCATGGTGGTGTCATTAAATTCAGGAAACACTTATCCTTGACTCCCACCACCTTTTGGAAGTTAGAGAAAGAAATCTTGAAATCTTGCCCCTCCCTGGTACTCAGAGAGCAAAGCTGACAAGTTGAACACTGAGGAAGAAACAGTCCATATTTTCCAAGACAATGTTGCATAGACATTGCTTAGTCCCAAATGCATTGTGATGGTATGAAATTTAAAAAAATGTACATTATTACAACCAAATAGTATTAAACACAAATTAAAATAAAAATTATAAAAATATTATTCCTTACAAAAGAGCTAATGGATTTGAATTTTATTAGAAAAAGGTAACTGCACACAGAGCTAAATATGAGAAGAATAAATAATAAAAGTCATATCAAAATTCAATATTTTTATCAAAATTAAGCGCATTGTGGGAAAGGATTAATGTTTCCTGGGATAAAATGCATATTTTATTTTTATAAATACATACTTATTCCTCTTTCTACACACACACACACACACACACACACACACACAGAGAGAGAGAGAGAATTAAAAAAACAGAACATTATTTTCCTCTTCAATATGCTAATTCTGAGGATTAGAATGAACTGGGCATTTCTAGGGCAGAGATCATAGTAATTTATCTTTAGAGTAAAACTGATTGATTTTGTTCATTCTTCTGCCACTTATCTGGTAGATAACCTTCAAAAAGGATGTAAATCCTTCTGTGACTCAATTTCTTTAGCTATAAACTGAGAACAACAACAATAATAATGAGGTTATGAGGATTAAATGAGTTAGTAGATGGTAAAACTTTAAATCAGGGCAGGGAGGTCGTTCTACAAATGTACGAAAACAAATAATTTAGGCTTCTCCATTCTTTAGTTCTGTCATGCATTCTTTAGTTCTGATTTCATACTTACGTCTTGTTTCTTTACAAACTCTAACATTTAAATCCATTCTTAGCTCAGCCAGCCATAGGAAAAAACAAGCCACTGCTTAGAAGGGTATCATGCATTGACTAGGAGCTAGATTTTCTTCTTTATTATTATTATTGCTGTTTGGTTGTTGCTATGATTGAATCTAAATGTCTATTCAAGTGATTAGAAGTCATGGGCTTAAAATAAATGTTTGTTTAGGGAATAAATACATGAAACAGGAGACTTGCAAATACATATTACCATTACTAAGGTCATGGGATGTGGAACTATTGATATTTTCTTTTCTTTTTGTTCTTTTTCATTCTTGATGATCATTTCAAGATTTTAGTAGCCATTCACAAACTACATACTTGCTATGAAAATATTTGGAGTTAATGTGTGTGTGTGTGTGTGTGTGTGTGTGTGTGTGTGTGTATATATATATATATATATATATATATATATATATATATATACATATATATATTTTACAGAATAAAGCTCTGTAGACTGTTAGTGGCTGGTATTCCCTATGCTGGCAGTTGGGAGTACAATTCAGCCAAGTAAAATGTGAAATTTTACATAAAGGCTTTCAGCCCACCCAGTGTTACTGTAGTGTCATTCTGGATGGCTTTAGAGTCTCCAGGAATGGAAATTGTTAGTTCTATTTAATAAAAATGGTCATTTGCTTCATGAAAATGACAATATAAGGAAATTTCATTTGAAAGTAAAGATTAATTTACACCACAGGCAAGTTTAGAACTCTAAGAAACTGACGGTAAGTTCAGAGTCCTCTAGTCTCCAAAGCTCATTGAAGGAGTATGTGTATTATGGCCTATCTCTATTAGCACTATTAAAGTAGCCTTATAGCTAAACAAAACCTAAGAACATCATTAGAACAATATTCATTAGCACGTTGGTTTTGATAATGTTTGGTCCACATAAACATCCACCTGAGCATATGTACAGGCATGTGTACACACACAATTACATGTACATCCTAGTTGCTCTCCCTCACACACAAATACATTCACTCGCTACATAGACTCACACATATTCCACACACATTGTACCTTGTCTTTTATACACACATGTATACCATACACTTTGCACACATGTGCACAAACTGTATAGAATTGAAAACTGTGTAATACATGCACATACCCTGTATAGATGTGCACACCCCATTCACACTCACACTGTATATGCAC
The DNA here is from genome assembly GCF_048772815.1 of Callospermophilus lateralis. Classification (NCBI taxonomy): domain Eukaryota; kingdom Metazoa; phylum Chordata; class Mammalia; order Rodentia; family Sciuridae; genus Callospermophilus; species Callospermophilus lateralis. The sequence goes on along the minus strand of NW_027515935.1, from coordinate 3,995,651 downwards.
TTTCAATCTTCCTTGTTCTCACACATTTATACTCATGCAGTCTACACCCTACATATGTACACACACATACATATAGACACACAACACACCCTGGAAGGCAAATCAAATCTTTGATCAAACTTTCTCCTCAAAGTCATTGGTGCATGGAAAGACAAAAAAAAATGTGTATGGGGGAGGTGCTTAAGTTGCTTAAGTGTAAAGTACAACTTCTGCTAAGGAGATGTATTATTCATAGGATAAGTGCATTGTGGAATTTATGCCTAAACACCCTAAGGTTTCTATATTCAGAAGTAATTAAGCAGTGAATTCAAGTAGGAAAATTTAGACTTTCTTTTCTTAGCAATAAAAGCTTCATTCGGAATTAACATTATATTACCAACAGGAGAAATGCAGGTTACTTAAGACATTTAAACTTGACATCTTAACCAGTGGACTACATTAGACATCCTTACTTGTTCCTGACAGGTGTGTATGTAAAAGTGCAGGGTGGTGTTCTACCAATTTATAGATAAATTTATCATCTTTGTCATTATAGTATTTAATAAAAGAACTACATCAGCATAGCTGACTTTTTTTCATCATTATTGCACATTTTTACTGCATTCCTAATGGAAAAAAGAGTTCAGTATCATTAGTGAAATATGCAAAAATATGCATAATTTAACCTTAAGGAGATTATGCTAGAAATTCAGGCAAAGAGGCTTAACATAATAGTGCCCTAATAAGTCAGCTCTCTGAATTCAAAGATTTTAACTTTTGCTCTGTCACTCTGGGTTGGATCTGGGTTTCAAATCACACCAGTATATCTGCAGTTCTTAAATCTTAATTAGCCTGGCAAGCTGAACATCCATCAAGCAAGAAGGAAAACCGAATAGTGGACTCATGCATCATGCACTTCCTCATGCAGAGAGGACTGTACAGGAAAAGTGAAGGCACTCATGTTTTCTCAGCACTAAACCAGTTTCCATTTGTGTTTGCAGAACTAATATGGAACACAAAGTCTGTGGAATTGGGAAACTGTTGAATTAAAAGTAAATTAAGACTGTGATAAGATGCTTTCTAGGATGAAAGCTGTCATCCAGGAAAATACAGATATTTGTAGTTTCCTTAGAAATCCTAAAGAAATGCAAAGACCAGGCTTAGTTTGGAGTAGCTAGGTCTTCATAATTTTGTAAAAGGCATTTTTTTGTGTGTGCATGTGTATCAAAGAATGTATAACTATGTGAACAGAAATACTGAATTTTTACTTTTCACCATATATATTGTGTACATATTAGGATTTTAAAATTTCCAATTGAAATTGTTGGACATAGGTTACACATCAGTCCTGGAATCATCAGAGGAGGGTACCAACTGAAGTCTTTCACTTGGTGAACAAGGCAAGCAGAAGCCAGAGGAGTAAATAAGTCAAAATAAATATACTTCTTGGAAGAGGGGAAGTTGTTGGATTCTACACAATGAAATGCATAAATGCATGGTTTATCTCACTATGCATTTTCCACTCTAAAAATAATACCTTGTGCAACTGAAGAGTCTTTTCCTGAAGACTTGCTTATTTTCATCAGTGGATGGTTTTACAGTGTGAAATATCAAGAAGCATTTTAATATTGCATTCATTTTGTATGTTCCTCCTGATATACAAAATATATCATTTCTAAAAGTTTTTTTTTTTTTTATGTAATAGACTTGGTTCCCTAGCACAGTGAACTTTTCATTAAAGCCATGACTATAATTGAGTTTTCTTTCATGTCTTTAAAGATTTTTAAAATTCATGAATTTTCTTATCATTTTTGCAGCAAAGCAAAAGTATTTCCAAATCCTTTTTGAATTTTGTGTTTAACATTAACATATTTAAAATGTTACAGAAATAGATGGACTGGAATAAATCTTACATAAGAAAGTAAGAAAGTACTTGATTTTTGATGCATTTCAATATTGCAAATAGGTCAGTTATTCATATTAAATCAGTTCCATTACCTGTCACAGAGCTCTCTATATTGTCCATACTGGATCCGGGTGTCTGGTCTAGTGCTCTCAGGGGCCTGGGTATTTCTAAAGCTTCCTCTTCATCATCAGCATCATCATCTGGAAGATCTGTTTCGAAGTCAGAAATCAAGGCTCCTGACACGTAACCTAATGGTGGAACTGGGGGCTGTGGGGATGGATTATTGCTTTGAATGTGCCTAGAATTCAAATGGAAACAATAAAATGGAAAAAGCAGTCCATTAACATTCAAAAACATTGTAATAAGAATTAAATGGCATGCTATGGTAACAGTAATCATCTTTTTCATTAATAATTTTGGAGTTTACAATGCTTTAATACATACACGTCAATAGAGAAAATAGGTCTCTGGGCATATGCCTTACCAACAACCACATACATTTAAGAATTATTCTAGTGGTATAAACATATATTTTGTCATCAAAATATAAGTCATCAAAAACAGAATAAAAATACTTGTCACAAGACTATTTAAAGTTTACCTTTTCAAAAAATAATATATATACCCATACATATATACATATACATATTATTTTGTTTCCAGTTTTTGTGTAACCCACCCATGCGGCCTGCTAGCACTTTAGATGTCACCGGAATGCCTAATGTTCCTTCTCTTCCACCTTCAGCACATTTCTGGACTTAGGAGGATTTCTTTTTGCATGACCCTCTCAGAGCAGGCTGAGTGGTATTTTCATTTGCCCCAGTTAGGGCAAGTATCTTCTGCTCTATCTACCTAGTTGTGCATCTATCTCAGCCACCAACATCTTGAACTTCTCCAAGGCAGAAACAATTCACCCTAGTATTCTGTGCTTAGAACAAAAAATGTGTTAGATAAACCCTTTGCAATGAATAAATAATTTTAATCTCAACCTTCATTAGATAAATAGAATCTTATAATTACCATCACAGTTTTGAAACATATTCAAGTAAAACTTAAATTTATCAAATCAGGTGGCTAACTAATGTGCAACTGGACACCTACAAAATGCTAAGCAAAAGCACTGCAATGTTATTTTCTTCCTTCTTTCCTTTCTTCATCCCTTCCTCCCTCCCTCGCTCCCTTCCTTCCTTCCTTCCTTCCTTCCTTCCTTCCTTTCTTTCTTGGGGGAGGTACCAAGATTGAACTCAGAGATGCACAATCACTGAGCCACATCCCCAGCCCTATTTTGTATTTTATTTACAGACAGGGTCTCTCTGAGTTGATTAATGCCTCGCCATTGCTGAGGCTGGCTCTGAACTCAAAATTCTCCTACCTCAGCCTCCAGAGCTACTAGGATTATAGGTGTGCACCACTGCAGCCATCAGCAATGTTATTTCTTAATGTCATTTAAAAGCAAATGTACTACAAGTTTTAACAGAGTCTTTTCATTGCTGTCATACAAAAGTATCTTAAATACCCCTTCTATTTAAGCAAGACTAAAGAGTAAGTGTTATGTTCTTTTACTGTTATCTTTTGAAACTCATTTCCAAGTCTGGCAATATCCCCTGTGTATCATCACACTTAAGGGAAAGTAGTGCTGTCCTTGACTCCAATTGGAAGAAACAACAAGAAGCTCTGCTTTGGGGATTTTTCTAGACTCTGCCTCATAACTCTTCTCTTTGCTGACTTTATATGTTTTTACAGAAGTTAACTATGTCTTTGAGAATAATAGATTTCTATAAATTCTTCTAGTGAATTCTTGAATTTCAGTGTGGTCTCAGGACGCTGATATTTGTATTTTTTTTTATCAGAAATGAGAGTGGTCTGAGGACTGCCCTTTCATTTTATACATGAGCTATTATTTCTGACATCATTTTAAACACATTAACTATAGCATGCAAGTGGTAAGCAAGTTGCCCATAGTTATGCAGATAGGAAGCAGGTTTACCTCCATGGTAACTGCCCCAACTTGGGCTGTCCTCAGTCAAAGCTCAGAGTATGGAATCAGAATCTGCCTAGAGGTGGGACTTAGGACCAATATATTTTAAAGTTCTCCATATGATTTCAAAACACACACAAATTTGAGAACCCCTGAGCCAAAGTCTCTGCTTCAAATGACTTAAAGTTGTGATTTCACCAGTTAACCTTAAAGAGAATCCTATCGCTCTTTAAGAAATTGGCTTCATTTTAACCAGTGATGTATCATAAAATAATTATGTGTAATAGGAGGTTGTCTTTAATCTTTAGAAAAAAATGAGAAGATGTTCAAGACCCTCTTATCCTAAGGAAAGAGCATGTTCATACAGCTTTAAGTGACATACCTGTTTGAGAATCTCTTTGTATGTATAGTTAACTATGTTATATTTTAATATAGCTGTTATATTTTAAAAATAGTCAATTAACACTGAGAATAAGAGTCATCTCATAATCAACTTACTCTAGTAGCTAGAATTACCCTCCCATAAAAAGAAAGATAATGCTATCTTTTAAAAAAGCTACCCATGATTTCGAGCACAGGGTATAAATCAAGAGAACATAATTCAAAGAATGTCACAGAAATTTTGTTTTCAAGGGTGCAGGCCTATATATCACTATCTGAGAGAAAAACATTGGAAAAAACAACCAACCCTATAAAATTATGATCTACCATATTTGTACAAGATACCTATATGAATTGCATCTATAACTTATGAAAGTTTTCTAATAATTAGAAGAATAAAGCTATAGATCCTGGTGTGGTGGCACAGGCTTGTAATCCCAGTGGTTCAGAAAGCTGAGGCAGGAGGATCACAAATTTAAAGACACCAATTTAGTGAGGCCCTAAGAAACTTAGAGACACCCTGTCTGAGGTGTGGGTGGGGGGAACAGCTGAGCATGTGGTTTAGTGGTTAAGTGACCCTGGATTCAATCCCTGGTACCAAAAGAAAAAAATGAAATTTGGGTATTTAATCTATTCTTTATGATTTTTAAAAATGCATTTTCTGTTAGTACATTTGTTATTTTTCTGATTTGTTTAATTCTGCCCAAAGAGGGTCTTTTAATAACTGACACTGACCATAAGTGATTTGCAGAAGCTTGGATTTACATATTCACAACCACATGCAAAATTAATCACAGGCACTTTGAAGAATCCAAAAGGAGTCCTTCATCGTGGCATTAAAAGTGAGTTCAACGATAAGCTAATTGAAGCTAAATCAGTTGTAAATTAAAAGATTCCAGTGTAGCCAAAAAGCACTTTAGACTGAATTTCAGCAGACCTAAATTCTTGCTCTAGCTTACTCTCCAACTAGCTATGCGACTTTGGTCAAATTAACATTTCTGTAGTAGTTAAATCATTTTCTAAATGATTAATGAATATACAAAATCAAAATTTTATCCCCATGTGTATAGATTTATGAATATGTTTTGTGAATTTATATAAAAGGGCATTTCCATGTGCAGAAAACATGGATCCCTTGACTCAGTGAATATATTTACCATGTTTGTTTTGCTATATCAAACTGATATGCCCTTGTCAGTTCATCCAGGTGAGCCTGCAGCATGGGTTGCATCTCTTCCTATGGAGATGGAGTAAGAGCGGCAGTAGACTGTTGTCCAAAAGAGAGAGCAGGAGAGGAAGCCACACCTCGAACAGGTGGAGTTGGGACCCGATCATCATCTTCTTCCAGTTCATCTTCCATACCCTGGTGTAAGTATGTTTGTACTGGTAATGGTGGGCACCAACTATCACTGTCATAGCTGAAATTAGATGAGGAAAAATGCACATTAATAGACAAACAAAAATGGCTACACTGACAATAACAGCAACCACACAGTGTCTAAAATGTTCTCTCAGTTTATTTCATTCTGATCACATTGTCAATGCTACTATAGTAAATCACCTAATTTAAAATTGTAATTACAACTGTTATCTCAATATCTCAATTTATTCTTTAAAGACCTTTTTGGCTAATTGTTACCCCACAGTTACAAAAAGCAATAACTTCCCAACAAAGTTACTCATGTGGAAACACCAAATTGCTAATTAAAGACATTTAATGAATTTAGTGCTTGTAGACTTAACTGCTTCCTTCTCTTATGCACCAGCATAATACATCAATAGAGCTGACTGACCATATAAGAAGTATCAGAGAACTTGATTTGCTTTTATTCTAGACTTATGGCAACCTTTCTATTTGATATTCCAGTCATAAGACTTCATGACACAAATTATACTCAATATTAGTTTATTTCCCTTAATTTTATCAGTAAAATCAAATGCTTCTGCTTACATTGAGTGCTAAATTCAAACCAGAAAACAGAAATTCAAAACCTTGCCCTACAAAATATATATTTTTTTAAAAATTGTTTTATTGTAGTAAAACATTTAATATGAAATGAACCTCATTGACATATTTTAAGTGCACAAAATACAATTATTTTAAATACTTATATTTCATGTTCAAATTACATCTAGAAAGGGGATTATGGTCCAGGAATATGACCATAATATGACCAGGAGTATGTTTTTGTTGTGGTACAAAATCAGCAGAATTTCTACTTATACTTTTTCTGTAATCCTAATGTTCTCAGAAATCAAATAAGTCCTAATATACTTTTTTTAGATTTTTAAATATAAGATAAAAATAATAAAGGATTTAATTGTTTTCTTAATTCAACATCTTAAATATCTCCTGAATCTGCCTCCTACATCTCCTCTTCCACAATTATTGATCAGTCACCTTCTATAAAATAGTTCACTAGCTTTCTGATTCTCTTTTCTTCTTTTCCACCCTATCTTTAATGCAGGCAACAGGATGTTAATTCACATCACACCTACACTTACGATCATAAGTAATATGAGAAAAGTCAAAACTCATTAGCTGGCTTAAAATATCCTTCCCCAATGGATTAATCTGTTATTTTAGCCCTGTTTCTCACTATTTCCCCAACACCAGCCTATTTTCTAATTTTTCCTAAACTCTGGGTCTGCGTATGACTTTTCTCAAATCATCTATCTGCCTGTGGGTTCCTGGTCACCTCAAAGGTGGTTAGTTTTGTGGAACCTTCTCTCCCATTTCCATATACAACTGATTAGAATTTTATAATACCTACATTGTGGAACTACCCATATTACACTGGATTATTTGTCTCTGTCTCTTTTGTCCTATTATTCTGTGAGATCCTTAAGTCCAAGAACTATTTAATACTCTTCTCCATTGCTAGTGCTTAGTACCTAAAATTAGAATTAACTATTCATATCACAGCTATGCATAACTAGTCTTGATCTCCCTTATAAAAAGAAACTAACTCATATAGATCCACTGTAAGTTGAATATCTTCACTTGAGTAACATTTTAATCATTTTGTTAAAAACTGAATATATCATAAAAACCTGCATATGGACATGTATAGCAGTTTTATTTATAATTGCCAAAATTTGGAAGTAGCTAAGATATCCCCAGAAGTTGAATAAATAAACAGATACATCCATACAATGGAATATTATTCAATGTTTAAAAGAATTGGGCTTCAAGTCATAAAAAGACATGGAGAAAACATAAATACACCTTGGTAAGTGAAAGAAGTCAATATACAAAGGGTATAGATAGTATATTTCCAATTCCAGAACATTCTAGAAATGGCAAAACCATGAAAAGAGTAAAAACATCAGTAGTGCCAGACTCTGGGGAGTGAGAGATGGGCAAAAAGCAAAGTGGATTTTGGAACAGTGAAGATATTTTGTATGATACAATAATGGTAGATACATGTCAACCAAACCACAGAATGTACCACATGATAAGTAAACTCTGTGGAAAATGATACATTCTGGGAGATAATGATGTGCCAATGCAAGTTCATCAACTAGAATAAGTGCACCAGCTTGGTGAGAGATGATAGGAGATTATGCATATGTGAAAGTTGGGATAAATCACTATGCTTTTCTTCATTTTCTTGTGAACCAAAAACTGGTCTATAAAACTAAAATCTCTTTTTAAAGTAACCCCAAATTTATCATCCTTTTTTCCCAACAGTTATGTGTTAGGGTCCTGACTTTATTTCATGTAGCATACAATTCAGTAGATTGATATTAAGTAAATTATTAAAAATACAGGGTACTATAGAATTGATTTGGAAGGCCTAATATTGTTTTGGGGATGGTCAAGGCTACAGTGATCACTAAAAAGAGAAAATTTTAAGTGACATATGTGGAAGGGAAATGGTATTGGAACAATTCAGATAGTTCCCTAAATGGCAATATCTTCCAAAGAAAGAAAAAAATGGGCACAGGTGAAGCAGAACACCACTTACATTTTTTTTTCTATGAAAATATGAGAATGGTCTACCAATTTTATTTCTCTTATCTATTCTGTTTATTAAATATATTTAATCTTTAGTCTACCTTTAGGATAGGTTTTATAGTTTCTCAACATGAATCTTCTGCTCAAACTAAATTGGTTTGTCTCCTCTTGTCTACGTACTTTTCTGGTAGGTTTGTTTATAGAATCCAAGTTATTCAAATAAACTGGATGCCTCCAAATTTACCTATCTTAATCTGATAAATCCTCAAGCTATAGGTGAAATCTCATATCTTTATAAAGATTTCCTTGATGCGGCCAACTAGCATTGCTAAACTACTCTTCTTAACTGGTGCTGACAATATTTTTCTACATTTATTTGAAAATTGATTATGAACTGTCTAATGTTCTTTCCAATGTTGGACTCTTTAACACTTTAAATTATTTTTGTATTTACTTTTCACATGTTTATGATATCTTTTTCTCAAGTGGATTTAAGCTACCTTAGAGTTATAACACGGAACTGTTCTTGTTCTGTTGCCCCTAACAGTATACCTTAAAAATAGTAGGTTATAAACATATTTACTGATTTGAAATGAAAACACACAAATTGATTAATTAATAAAAATGCTTAGGTTTATTTTCTTACTTAACTTTAAATGTCATATTATTAACTCAAACAAAAAAAATATACAAGAAATCTAATCATAAAGTAATTCTCCTTTTTCAGTATAGAATGTGTTTACCATTGTACTTCATCAATTAAATTTACATTTACTTTGTAAAATTCAGTAGAAAAGAGCACATTTATTTTTGTGTCAGAAAGTCATAATTGCACTTTCTTTACTTACATTGGTTAATTCCCAGATATATTATACTTTTAAATAAAAAACTATATACTTAATCTTTCAAATGAAATTAGCCAGTTATCTCCTAAAATTTGTGTAGTCCATAAATAGTAAACTGTTCTTATTTTCAATAATCTGCTAGAGATATACCTATGGAATGAAAACACAAAATGAACATAAGAGAAAGGAAAAGTGTATGGTATATGCATCACATGTGTTAAGGTAACAGAAAAAACATGGTAGTAAGTTGTATTAGATTCATTATTATTATTCAAATAATATCAGGCAAAGAAGTGTCTAAACATTAAAACATTATTTTTAATACTATATAAATGCATTGCATTGTGTATTAAATGACTAAAACATATTTCATCACCTATCTTATTAACATACTATACATTTTATCACCAATTCTTCTACGTCCTTTTTCAAAGTTACTCTAGAACTTTAATATACCAACTCTGTATATAAGTCTACATGCAGCAAAGCTGGAAAAAGTCCATGGATTCAAAGTGATTTGTGTCAACATTAGATAAATAAACAAAGAAGGAAAGAATATCCAAAGAAGAAAACTATGAAAGAATAGAGGAAAGGAAGCTGGGATATAGTGCAAATCAAAATGGCGAAGAATTGTTCATCATCTCTGAAATAGTCAAGTCTTGATCCATTCCAGAGGAACATATATTTTAGGCTTAGTTCATGCAGCTACTAAGGAAGGATGAAAAGACTACAGATGTGCCTATGAAGTTTATAAAAATGTACATCTGTTTTGATAGTTTCCTTCACATTTTATAATACACATCTTATTTGAGAGATAGAATTTCATCTTTTTCTTGTGTAACATTAAAATGAATGAAAATTCTCCTAATGCCAAACCATAGTTCTTCTGGCCAACCTTTCCTAGGGAAGTGCTTGTTCTTTTGACATTCTGTCAGTGAAATATGAGGTGTCATGTAATGTCTTTCCTGATGAATAATGATAAAGATGACGGCAAATCAATGCCGCATGTGAACTAACTTGTTAAAGGCCAAATACAAATATCAAATTACTAATAAAAAATACAATAAAGTTCAACACTAGCAAAAGCTTGCCAATCTCTAATTGCAATAACAAGGCAAAGCACCAGTTTTATACTTAATTACTATTCAATGCTTCCTAGGATCATGACTAATAAAATGTATATATTTATAGTGAAGAACTAATACATTTTAACACTATTTTGTCTAACTAAAGATGCGTATTGATGAGAGAGAACATTTAGCATTGTTACCATATTATTGAATTAACAATTAAATATTTTGTTATTTGGACAATGCTTTGATAACTTTTGGTATTTAGTATTGTAAGGAAAGACTGGTACAAGAAATGCTTAGAAAGAAAATTGCTGATTTCTAAACACTTAGAAATTATACTAAAAATTGTAACAAACCTAGAGACTATGTTTTCCAGATCACAGTTATTATCAGGTAGGAATTGTGCCTAAATCTACTCCTTTCTCACCTACCCACTTTCATCATCTTATTTTACTGCCTTAGCATTTTTATATCATATGATTTCTAGATCATATGCTATGATATCTTGTATGTGATCCACCTGCAGTCTCATGTCCTTCAGCATCATGTTCTCCAATCCATCAGTTGTATTCAAAAATCAGAAATTTCCTATGGCATTAAGGATTCAAGATGAAAACTAAGAGTCCGTGTCAGATGTTGTCGTACAAAATGTAGGTCAAAGTTCATAAAACCACATACAGAAGCCACCAATTGCTGAAGAATGCAGACAAGTAATTAAAATAAACTGCTGAGGGTAGGGCATGGAAGCGGGTGGTACTGAATAGGGGCAACTAAGAGAAAAGCAGATACCTCTAACTAGAATAAGGCAGGGTTTCCAAAGGAAGACCAATGGAGCTATTTCTACTCTCATTTTCTCATCACACATAGTATTAATTTTAATTTTGTCTTCCCCCACAGAAATTTCTTTCCATTTGTTCAAATAGTGACCTTAGTATTGTTTCAATGCAGCTATTGATTAACGACCTATTTCTAGTACATAAGATCCATTAGATCAGAGACTTATTTCTTGTTCTCCATTGTCCTTACTTTTTGCTCTATATCTGGCATCTAACAACCACCCAACTTGGCAATGTTCTTTATGAAGAAATGATTCAAGATTCACGGCAATATTCTCCAGCTATCAGCTTTTTGAAGACTTACCTGCTTACCTGGCATCTATGATTATTCCTTGGGGTAGACAAATTATTATTTTGTATACAGCATTCCCTAAGAGCTCACTGTACAAAATCCAGTGTGTCAGAGAGAAAAAGAGAGACAGAGAGACAGAGAGATGGAGATGGATAAGTGTTGTGAAGGGGGTTACTATCTAGAATGTGCTTTCTATCTTCCCCTCTGGGTCACAGGTCAGTTTTCCCTAGTAATTGTACATTTATCTTGTGTCTCCTATGTCACTTCCAAGTACAATGCTTAGCACTTATTATACTTGATAGAAATGTTTGTGGATTAAATTATCTATTATGATGTTAGAAATAAAAGTGTCATAATCTATATATCTCTGTAAGTAGTATAACTGCAGAATCCTTGATGGATAGAAGTAAAAATTATCAAAAGCAAAAAATTAATTCTAAAGTTTCTGTACTTTGAATATGAAGAAAACCTCAAGCCTAAATTATGAAGTTTTCACACTAAAATATAAAAAGATTCTATAGAAGTTCTCATCTGTGAAATAGTCAATGTTAATTTCATGAATAGCAGACTACAACCTGAGTCTAATAATATTTCCTTTTTGGTAGTGTGAGGTTTGCACATTAGAAAACACCAAAATGTAAAGATTATATGCAAAGGAACAATATCAGCCTCAGCTTAGTAAGTTTAATTTGTTCTTTTTGCATTGACTTTAAATATGTTTTCATCACAAACATTTGAAATAAAACTTACAATATTCTTTGAAAAAAAAAAAAACAAACCTAAAATAGAAGTAAATCTAATTCTGCGGTTAGTATTATTAACTATTTAAGACCTAACCATTACTTTGAGCAAGAATGACTTTTTTTCAGCAAATACTAGGTAAAGTGATAAAAATTCAAAGGTAAATAAGGACTAAAATACATCCTAAATAGACTTCAAATATACATATGAATACATATACACATGCATGTAGATATATACATATACATGTATATGGTCAACAAATATAATTTACCTATTTAAAAAATCAAGTTGATATTATAGAAATCTTTAAAAAGGGATTTTTTAATATCATGCATTTTGGATGAATATTTAAACAAATTAAAATCCCCTTAAGAAATAAGTTTTTGCTTTATATCTTGATATTCTGAAAATGATTTTGTCAAAAGATAAAAGTCTGCAATAGCATGTGTTATTTCATTATCAAATTAGTATTTCCAATTCTACTGCTAGATAAAACAAAATCAAGTGATAAGTTTGGTACTCACTTTGATGGAATTAGTTTTATTTTAATGAGTAACTGGCCTTATTATATTGTATATATATTTCAAAGTAGACTCAACAAAAAAAGAAAATAGAAAGAGTTCCAAATTACCCATAATTTTTGTGTGATTTGTGTTTGCAATTTTATGCTTATAAAGTTTTAATAGCACTGTTTTCTCTTCATATTCATCTTTTAATTTTATTCCATCATTTTGTGATGATTTAAAAATGCAGACTGTGAAATTCTGTGTGATAATCTTTTCTTATGGAATATGTATCTTTGCTTTTCCTTTTCTTTTGCAGTGCTGGGGATTGAACCCAGGGCCTCACACAGGCTAAGTAAAGAAAATTTATGCAAAGAAAAACTGTCTGTATTCTCTATTTTAGGTTACATAAAGGTCTAGTCAAAATAAACAGTGACCTAGGAATTATAAGGAAGACATAGGATTTATTCATACAGAAAAAGAGAATATATTCTTTTGACCTGTTTTTTTTTCTTTCAAATAAAAAATTATCTGTGTCTGTGTTCAAAATCAATTAACACTTAAGCTTACAGAGGACACTAACTCTTGTTAGATGTTTCAAAAGAAAGAATCAGAAAACTGATCACAATTAAAGGTCCTCAAAGAAAATTTTCTAACTAAAAAAGGTTTTGTTACAGAGTGTGCATTGGCTTGAACCTCTTTTATTGTCCCTGCCCCTAAATTCCCATCAGAGCTGATGATTAAAGTTTTACCCACTGCCCAGGTCCCATTGTGAGGGCGCTCTACCATGGCACCCTGCTATGGCCAGACATCAAGTCATTAGAGAAATGCAAGGGATGATGAAGAAGGTTATTTTAATTCCCTTTTCAGCCCTTCTCAGGAGTGGCTCTTTAGTTCACAGAGCTGTGGGTACTTGCTTTCAAACTAACAAGCAATATTATAAATGTAGGCTGCATTATCATGATTGCAGACAATCTGAGGCACTTGAAGGCCAAGGATTCACAGTCCTCAATATGTGCTGTTTTGTGTTTATCAGCTAAAAATACACGGACAGTGCAAACAGGAAAGAGGGAAAATGTAATGAACAGGGTGGGAGGGGAGCTAAGAAAGAACAAGAACTCAGGGCAAAAGAGAACAATAGAGAGTGGAATGCAGCCTGGGCCATTTTGTTTGTATATAAAATAACATTTACCCATTCCCTTGCTGTTCCACTGCATAGTGTTCCAGCTCTGTGCCAGGAAGGGGCTGAACTGGGGGAGGAGGTAGAGGGACATTGGCCCAGGTCGATCCATTGTTTTTCTGTGGTTTAGAGGAGTTTTTATTTGTCTTCTTTTTTCCACCTTTCCCACCTGGAAATAATAATGCATTTATTCAGAGATGGTGAATATCAGAACAAACAGGCAATATCAGGTGGAAAGATGTATTTGTTTTCAAAATACCAGAATCACTATGTTAGAGATGGTAAAAGCTATAAACAATGAAATGATACAATCAGAAACACATTTTTATAAATCACTCAAAATGATATTGTTTCTTTCTCAGTGCATTAACTGCAGAGCTGAATAAACCAAAAACATGGCTGCTGTATCAAAAGAACATTTATTGATTTATTCATGTCTGCTGCCTCCACGTTTTCATTGTTAGAGGAAATAATGGTCCATAACAAATTCTTTTAAATGTCAGATTTTAGTGCGTTTAAAATGCTCTTTTGCATAATCTCTCTCAGTGGAAAATACAGTGTCTAAGGATACAGGCTTAACTTTTCCATTAGAATTTGCTCAATTAAATTAATCCTGGAGAGTAACATTTTTCTCTCAAAAGTCACTGATAAAAATCAATCAAGTACAATCTGGAGAATACCTGTAAACCTCTCACAATGATACATTTCTTATACTTTTTGACTAATAAATGGCACAATTACTTTTGCATATAGTGAGAATATTTCCCAGATGTTTTAACTATCATATTTTGTAAATTCCAAAAAGGAGGGAAAATTAATGATAATATAGTAATCAGTTTCAGTACTATTTGTTACATGAATGAATTCATGCACAAATATTAGCAGAACATAAATGAAGGGTGTATGAGCCATATCTGAGATTACATGATGCTTAATGAACTATAAAAATAAAATTCATCATCTGCATAGTGCTGTACTTTTTAAAATCAAGTAAATAAAGCTTTTTTATAAAAAATGGACCTCAGTTGGATGCAGAATGAATACTTTTTTTAGCAAAATTAAAATGACCTTTCAGGGGTGACTCAGTAACTTCCAATAATCCCACCTCAACTTATAGCTAAATTTTAAGCATAGGATATTTGTAGCAGGGCTATCTAGCCATTTAGATCTCACTAAGAAGTCAATCCATCCTCTTTCTTCTACAACTGCTGAGTCAGATTATGCAATTTGGTAATAATGTATTTGAGTGCCAGAAAGTGATAAAACTCTTAAACTAGACACTACAGCCAATTATTGAGTTGTGTACATTTTCCACATAGGATACATAAATATTTAAAAGAAGATCCCTATAAACAAAGTGCTTTCAGCTTTCCTCTCACTTCTATTCTTTGACAGGACAAAAGATATTAAGAGGAGGGTAAGAAAGTGTCCTCTGTTTAGTGAGTAAGAGTTTGGTTTCTAAGTTTGAAATTTAACTCCTCACTCAAAAGGTATTGCCTTAACTTATATACATGTAAAAGAAATATGAACTTATTTCATTTTTTTTCTTTGGTACTTGGGATTGGACCCAGGAATGCTTTACCATTGAGCCACATCCCCAGCCCTTTTAGTTTTTATTTTGTGACAAGATCTTGCTAAGTTGTGTAAGGCCTTGGTAAGTTGCTGAGGCTGGCCTCAAAATTTGTGATCCTCCTGAGTTGTTGGGATTATAGGCATGCAAAAGTTACTACTTCCTTGAGTTGTCATGAGGATTATAAGAGATACTGTATATGAAGTGCTCAGATGCACAGAAAAACTCAATAAATGCCAATCATAATTGCTTTCTCCTGTCTTCTCTTCCTCATAGCAAAACCAGTTTCACTTGTTTTCTGAAGTCTTACTTGTCAGAAAAGGCCTCATATTCAGAATAAAAATAATAATAAGCTTGCTTGGTTATAAGTATGTAATTTTTGTCTTTAAGGTAAATGAACCTCAATTCCTCATTTTCTTAACCCACCAATGACTAAGGTCTATTTCCTTTTTACAGTATCAGAACTATATTTCAATGATTGAGAGAAGAATGCTTGAGCTATTTGTTCTTCCTGATCACTCCCTTTCAACTTTATGTATGCACAATCCTAATCACATTTTACAGCATTTTAAAAATGTCATTTGAATCTCACCTGAACCAAGTGCCTAAGAAAGAAGTTCCTACACCTCCGTATTCTAGATGATGGCACTAAGGCTCTGAATGTTATTTGATTTGCCTTCACATAGCAAGAGAACAATCAGATTTACTACTGAGCAGCTTAAATTGAAACTATTTCTAGAGCTCCGAACCTCATTGTTGAAGCCCTTGCTCAGGTTCAAGAAAGCTACTCATTATTATGCTTCCAAACAACAACAGGCTTTAAAATGTGTTCTGGAAATAGCTGAAGCACAGAGAGAATTACTGAGGACTTTACAACCAACACTTATTTTTCCCCTGTTCTGGAGAAATATCTCTTCTATCATTTGATCAGTCTGGGTAAGACTATTATTCATCAACACGTGGGTCTTAGGACGTCTTAACAACACTTTGAGATGGAGGTGAGCTTGATATAACTGACAGCTGTTAAAATCTCTTGAGATCTGAATCTTTAGAGAAGCAAGCCACAGTCTGCTGCTTCACCTTGAAACCTCTATCATCTGAAGGCCAGAGTACCTAAATTATGTATTAACGGAGCAGATATTGATGCCTTGTAAACATATTTGACCCTTTTCTCTTAAAATAAAAATGTAAATAGTTGGATAGTTAAAGCTTAAAAAATGACTTCTCTGCAAAAAAAATAAATCATAAAAGTGATTCATTTTAAAATTAAACATATGGTCTATTTTTAAAAAATATTAAAAGATTTAGCTATTGTTACCAATATTTTATATTATATACACATACAACTATGATTTCAAATACTATTTTAAAACATCTGAGTTTTATTCTATAGTTTTTACTGGTTGGATTTTTAACAAGAAGTACTCAGAACTTATATATTGAATGCATTATAAAAGTGTTTCAAAGAGGGTAAGAAGTTCACTCAAATAATTCAGAAATGCCCAATTTTCTTTGTCACTGTGATTATTTTAAATTGGTTACACCAATGTGCACAGATTTAAAAAATCCCATAATATATGATTAGCTAGCCATGGGGCAGTTAATTCTTAGATTTGGCCCCTAGGAAACATAGCTATAAATAAAAGAATTAAACAAAAGTGTAACATTAAACTCAATTAGACTAAACTGTAAAAGGAATAATCACCTCACTCTTACCTACTAAAAAATGCTTTCTATCACCAATTCAAGTAATCCTGTATTCAAATGTAGATGACGTAGTTAATATAATTCCTGGATATATGTAAATGTCACTCAAGAGATTAATGGATTCAAAAAGCAGCAAGCACCATTGTGAATCCTGTTCTGCTTTCAATTACTCAAAAGATAACTTTTAAATTCGATGACAATCAATCTATACAGAACATTTAATGAAAGATTTACAGGTCTTATGGAGTCCATGGCTTGCAATATGGAGATTTCTTTTCATATATTGCTTGATCTTTACATATATTTAATGAAATAAAAAGGAAGAGGCAACAAAATTACTTTTTAATTATTCAGAAAAATTGTGGGACTAATTATAAATAAATGCCAGCATAAATGACATACAAGGTCATTCAAAACATTCCCTTATATTATTAAGCCAGTTTAAATTCATAACAGATGTTTAAAATTTTCTGAATTCTATAATGTACCTAATCCTACCAATAGGCAAGAAGAGCAAATAACTCATTTTGGAGGGAAGAGAGAGCATTAACATTTTCATTCTGAGAAGGTTCCATCTCCTGAGGAAAAGTAATTTAGTAAATGTAACCCTAATGATGAGAAAAAGTTAACTCTTCATAGTCTTGATGCCTGGGAGACTGCACAGTATCATAGTACACTATAATCCTTTATTATCAATATGTAATTTAAAAAACCAAACAAAAACTCCATAAAAACAATTAGCATATAATTAAGCATATTAAGTAAGTAGAGTCAGGAACCAGTCAGAAGTAGGCAGATAAAGGCATGTGATGTAAATAGGTAGAATTTGCAATGTGGTTAATACAATATCCTCACATACAAAGGGAGGATAACTCATTAGGATAGGAATATATTTCTATCCAATAAAATGCGTTTTTCCTTACACTTGTTGGTTTAGCTGATATTTCTCAAATATATATAATACACAATATGGTGAATAAAAAAATAACAGGTTACTATATTAAATAATGGATTGAATTGAAATTTTAAAAAATACATGAAATCTGGTACTCACATACAAACATTCAATCCAAGTAGTTATACATGTAGTGGTAATAATAGGGTTACAAATTATTTAAAAAATGTGTTTGAGTTTTGCTTCAAAAATGATGATGGAATTCAAAAGTTATGTGATATAAAAGAAATCTCATGAAAAAGCAAGTAAAGCAACATGGAGAAATACATGGGATCTGATACAGGGAGTGAATGAAAGTGAATCATATGCATATCAATTTGTGAATTGTGGATGAAATGATACATGCTATGATGTATATATACTGAAGAAATAGGAATGTAACAATTTTGAATAAAATTTAATTCAAAACACACATCAGGTCCCATATGAATATACTTTCATTGATGTTAAACTCGGTCACTTACTGTAGAAATATAAGGGTTAGTACTGAATATTCACTGAAGTTCATTTTGAGTATTCTGAAATGAATATGTATGTCAAGAAAATGAATATTTCTGAAAAATATCTCCTGAAAAGTTGATTATAAATCCACACAGATGGACATGAAAGAATCAAGGTAGTATAAGTATATGCAATGTATAGTTCATGTTTGCAAATTTGTACTATATATATATATATATATATATATATATATATATATATATATATATTTAATACATTTAAATGTGATAGTATGTATGCCAATCAAAATTCATAAGGGGATATATATCCTTCACATATGTACTCAAAATATTCATTTTTCTCTACATTGTTTCATGTCTAAACTTGTTGAAGTATAAAGTAAGCTTGAATTTTCAGTTACCTCAGTGTATTGGGGGGCAGTGATCTCTTCATGAAATTCGTATTTACCAAAGTGAGAGTACTCTCAAAAATATACCTGTGATGGCAGTAGGATTATATATATGTATATAAAAATATACATTGTGACCCAGGCGACAGAGACAGGGAGTCAGGAAGTTACATATTTGTTCATTTGGAAAATTCATGGAGAAGTAAAATGAGAAAAATATGTCACAGGTTTTATAATATGTATCTCTGATGTAGCAAAAGGCAAGTCCAAGTATACACCATGCCTCCTATCTAATGCCGATTATTTTTATCGATGTTAGGATAAGTAGACAGAGCCTAGAAGGTTATGGGTTAGTGTCAGAGATTCAATATTTCAAATGGCAAAATGGAAAATGAGTCTAATACCTATGGGAACACGTGGCACACAAACATCTTCCACTGTCATCCACCACAATGCCTGGACATGACTATCACTCCAAAGAAGACACAATGAGAGGAGAAGAGGAAAAAAATCTGTGAATACATATCTGGAATTGGAAATTCTGAGGAGCTCACAAACTTGGGTTTGGCAGAAGAGATCCCAAAAGTAGAGGACAGGGTAAACATTCCACATACATGGAACTTTGCTGGCCTAATGACTTCTTGACTATCTGCCTCTGACATTCGTCCACTAGAAATAGAGCTTTGTGTTTTAGCTTCCTTTGTAGTGAGATCATGAAAGCTTAGTCTGAGTCTATGTGAACAGGAGGACATGGGTTCATGTTTCCAATAGGAACAGGAGGCAGCAGAGCTGAATCCTCTCTATGCAGGTAACTGTGGCCGTTGGGGTATGAATGTCTCCCTGGGTGCATTATGAAGCCTTTGGCTCACCGCCCAGTTTTAATGGCATTTCTTACAGATTCCCTGGAAAATTGGTGTTTGTTTTTGAAATACAAAAAGGTCAACCAGGACACAGTGCTGGAGGGAGCTCTGCCACGTGGGTAAAGGCAAAAACACAAACTGGGCTGCTACCCCATATATCTTTCCCACTTGAGAGTAGCAACTTGTTTCTGAGCATCACACCAAATCCTCTACCCACAACAACATGCCTTTATATTTTTGGGTCTCCTGGCTGCAACTTATCAGTCACATGTCATTTGGAAGCCAATGACAGAAGCACAGGGGCCCACCACAGATGTTGGATCACACACCTGCACTCCATTGCTTCAGGCCCAGTTCCCTGCTGGCTCTACTCACTGGCATCTCTGTTCTTCACCATGGTCATGAATTCCACTCAGTAAAAAATGGCACTTGCTGGTTCAGGCATGATGAGCAACAGGAGATCTAAAGGTTCTCCAGGGATTTCTGGTCATGTGATTCTCCAAAACTTCATGGTATTGGCCTAGCCATATTTCAAGAAAGAAGAAGTTGACACTGTGGGTTTTGATTCATTCAGAGCCATTAAGTGTTGAGGAATCTCCTTTCAGTTAATGCTCTGGAGATCACATGCAGGCAAGATCACATGCAGGCAAGGTTTACAAGGAGTGGCAAAAGGTCACAGGAATCCAGGCCCATTGGGGTCTAAAATATGAGATTTCTGTGAGTTTTGGCTCTCAACTATAGCTGAAAAAGCTTTCACAGCAAAATCATGTGAAATCCTGGCTGAGATTCCCAGTGTTGTGGAGAAAGTCACCCTCGGCCTAGATCTCAGTTTCCAAAGGCTCTTCTAATGCCTGGCCTTCTAAAATCCCAACACAATTCATGGCAATAGTTCTCTGAGATCACTTCCAGAACTCAGTCTCTAATGGCATCACACCAGACTTCAAGCTGAGGTGGACCCAGTCATCTTTTCCAACCACCACACAAAAGATCACTATTCTAACAAAAACACTCCCACGTGGCCCTCATCTTCTTCCATACAGACACTCATCATAACATTCTGGGTGGGGGTTTCTATAGGGTGAGCAGTCTTAGATGGTGTGCACAGAAAGCTCTCATGCCCATCATATGCCAAATGTATTGGTGGCCTGGACACCCTTCCTGAGAAACAGGAGAGATAAAATGGGCCTGTAGTTAATACTGCTCTGCTTGTCAAATTAGAGGCCTCCTGCCTGCCAGGGGCAGATTCTTTATGTGTACTGGACTCTTGAAAAAACCCAAACACCTGTGTGCTAGTTACTGGAGGGCTTGCAACAACTCATTTGACCCAGAGGATCCCTGTTCTGACTTCATCGGGGTCAGGAGCCTGACCAGAGGAAGGCAAGAGACTTCATCCAATAGTACACTTCTTTTTCATTCTTTTAGATTGGGATGGACACATGGGATTTTTCTTGAGTTTCCTGGGGTTCTGAGAATGTAATTCACAGCCACACACAGGGCCAAGAGTCTGATTCAAACACACTTTTTACAAAGCACTTTACTTCAAAGGCACTGATTAGGCCTCTTCATTTACATTTGAAACTGTTTTCTTGAGGAGTCCCAAAGGAGTGCCCTAAGGCAAACACCTCCCTGACATTCAGGGGAACAGAACAATAGGGAAGAAAGAAGCCTGGTGAAAAACTTTTCTCTAATTGATCACTGTGGCACTGACAGCTCCTAACCATGCAACTTGGGTTACTATCTTTCCAAGCAGGGATTCTCCAGAGAGATCCTTACCAGTGTTAGCCCAGGACGCAAGAAAAGACCACTGACTCAAATTAAAATCAAATTAAAGCAAGCTTATTATTTCGACCGTCCAGGCTGCTTCTCCCTCCCAAAATGGCGTGAACAAGACAGAAAACCCACCTTTCCTACAGCCCAGCTTTATAGCCCAGAAAGTTACACAAAGGGGGGTTACAGATAACAGAACTCTGACAAGCATCACACTAATGGTAGTTTACATTTTTTGCTGGCCCCAACATCATAATTTATGAGGACCATTAGAGCCTCAGAGAGGATCATTGTCTGGCCAGGGAAGGCCAATATTTATGAGGTGTCACTAAGTTTCAGAGAGGGCTGCTATCTGGTCAGAGAGCCAGGCATGGGTGAGTTCAAGGCACGGGCAGGCATTCCAAGCAGGTTCAGAATTTGCAGTAATTTATAGTAAAGCCGAAATTATCTTTTCATGGCTTTGTGTCAATTTCAATAAAAGATCAGGTTGGGTATCAACCAGTCATGCTAATTTTTGAGTTTTCGGAGATGCTTGGCATGCCCTTCAGCAATCCAGTCCATGGCCATGTCACAGAGCTTGAATGTGGTACACATCTTGGACACAAAACCACAAACCCCTTCAGAGAGTGGCCAAAATTCTGGAATAATACAGGAACTTAGGATCTTGGTAGGTGTTGCCCATCTGCAAGGCAAGCAGCAGTCCATTCATAAATTGGCCATGAGGAGTCCTGCAAAGATTTTCACTAGACAGGACACATTCATGGCTGCATTCTTCTCTCTTCTCTCCTTAACCACAAACCCAGTGGGATCCACTGACTTAAAAAGTCTCACTAGTTAACAGTCCATTTCAAACCAACAGCAACAACAACAAATATAAAAAAAAAACACCGTTTTTCCTTCATGTTCTCAGAACATGAGACAAAACGACAAATTGAAACACACACCCACTGAGACACAGAAACCACCCCTGTATTTGGTCTGCATCTATCCACTCTGTCCTCTGACTGGTGGGTCAAACTATGTTCCTCAGCAGTGGCCTGTCCTGTCTCAGCTCTGGTCTCCTTGGCCATCTCCGTGTAGTTGTCAGGAGCCAGCAAAGATCCAACACTTCTTTCTCAGGAAAGGCCCCTGTTGAGACCATTCAAGGCATTTGGCTCTCCACACATCACTAGGTACCAACAACGAATGACTCTAGCCTTGATACAGACAATCAAGTGAGCCCACTGGGAGTGGAACTGCCTCTGGATTCCATGCCTCATGCATCCCAAGTTCAGAAGAGTGCCATCACCAAGGAAGTGAGGTGAGGTCACTTCCTTCAGGGAAGTGAATGAGGTCACTGCCTTGGCAACCACTTTGTCCTAACACTTGTTTCCAAGGGTCCATGAGATGGAGGCTGCCCGACCTTTCTGTGACTTTTTCACAAGACATAAAGGTCTATACACCCTAGGAGCCTAGGATCAGCAATCCCACAGACCTGATTGTGTCCTTCTTTCCTGCATTGAGAAGAAAGAGGCTGATTCAGCCTCATCCCTTCATCCTGACTGGATTGTTGGCCATAGAAGATGACATTAGACCTCACAGGTCCTACCTAGCTGCCTTCGTTTGCTCCAGGGATCATTTCTGCATCTGCCTTTGAGCTTCTCAGCAGCTGTAGGATTCCCTATATACCTGTATGGCAAGATCAACTCAGGACCTGCTGTCATGTGAAAATAGATTGAGGGAACAGAGTATGGTTAAGGGTCATATCATGTTCGATTTGGGTTAAAAGTCATTCTGCTGGATGAATACAGGTATTGGGCAACTGGGATATTTATAGGAATGTAAGGTGAAATGTAAGTATGAAAATAGAAAACTAGTTAAGATCTGAAGCACACAAGTTTGTTGGGCCCTTGATTTGGATACATAGTTTTGAATTATGTTCTGCAGAGATGAATCCTCTAAATCCATAGACAATGGCCTAAGATCTTGTACCTGGGACTACTGAATGTAAAAGAGAACTTGCAGTGAAATAGAGAGAGTAGGCAGGATTCCAGTGTAGGGTAAGGAAGAATAGTGAGTTTAGGATTTGGACCAAAGGCCCTTTTTGCAATCCAATGAATTTCTATTAAAGTGTAAATGGGAATGTCAGCACACATGAAGAGTCAGTCGCAAAAAAAGGCACTTGGGGAAATAGATATTAATAAGGATGTTAGGAAATCAGGCAAAGTGCAAAATGAGTGATAAGATCAGGGATAATTTCAACGGGGGGTAGTTGAACACACTATCCTTGAAAGAATCAAGTGTATACTCACCATAGGATTAAAATTTGAAAACAATAGGCAATGCAGACATAGATGATTTTAGTAATCCATGCTCTCTTTAAAATGATGCTTTGGTAGAAGAATAAGATAAGTGTGAGTTTTGCATTTTGTGTCCAGAACATGATGTGATGAAAGGAATATATGGAGCAGGTGACATGCGTATTTCTTCCAACATTTCTGGGAGCATGTTTTGAAACCCCATCATTTAGAGTTTGGGGATAAAAATAGGTGTACCTGGGTTTATGTATATATAGATGATGCATGAATAGACCATCTGGTGAATAAAAAATATAACAGGTTACTATTTTAAATAATGGATTGAATTAATATTTTAAAAAATACATGAACTGTGGTATTTACATACAAACATTCCATCCAAGTAGTTATACATGTAGTGGTAATATTAGGGTTACTAATTATAACAGACTGTGTTTGAGTTTTGCTTTGAAAATGATGATGGAATTCAAAAGTTATGTGATATAAAAGAAATCTCATGAAAAAGCAAGTAAAGCAACATGGAGAAATACATGGGATCTGATACAGGGAGTGAATGAAAGTGAATCATATGCATATCAATTTGTGAACTGTGGATGAAATGATACATGCTATGATGTATATATACTGAATAAATAGGAATATAACAATTTTGAATAAAAAATTAATTCAAAATACACATCATGTCCATATGAATATACTTTCATTGATGTTGAACTGGGTCACTTACCATAGAAATATTAGGGTTAGTACTCAATATTCACTGAAGTTCATTTTGAGTATTCCGAAATGAATATGTATGTCAAGAAAATGAATATTTCTGAAAAATATCTCCTGAAAAGTTGATTATAAATCCACACAGATGGACATGAAAGAATCAAGGTAGTTTATGTATATGACACATATAGTTCATGTTTGCAAATTCATACTATATATATATATATATATATATATATATATATATATATATATAAAATACATTAAAATGTAATAGTATGTATGCCAATCGAAATTTATAAGGGGATATATATCCTTCACATATGTACTCAAAATATTCAGTTTCCTTTACATTGTTTCATGTCTAAACTTGTTGAAGTATAAAGCTCACCACAGCTTGAATTTTCAGTTACCTCAGTGTATTGGAGGGCAGTGATCTCTTCATGAAATTCGTATTTACCAAAGTGAGAGTACTCTCAAAAATATACCTGTGATGGCAGTAGGATTATATATATGTATATAAAAATATACATTGTGACCCAGGCGACAGAGACAGGGAGTCAGGAAGTTACATATTTGTTAATTTTGAAAATTTTTGGAGAAGTAAAATGAGAAAAATATGTCACAGGTTTTATAATATGTATCTCTGATGAAGCAAAAGGCAAGTCCAAGTATACACCATGCCTCCTATCAAATGCCTCTACTTCTATTCCTTTAGGATTATTTTTATCGATGTTAGGATAAGTAGTCAGAGCCTAGAAGGTTATGGGTTAGTGTCAGAGATTCAATATTTCAAATGGCAAAACGGAAAATGAGTCTAATACATATGGGAACACGTGGCTCATAAAAATCTTCCACTGTCATCCACCACAATGCCTGTATATGACTATCACCCCAAAGAAGACACAATGGGAGGAGAAGAGGAAAAAAATCTGCGAATACATATCTGGAATTGGAAATTCTGAGGAGCTCACAAACTTATATAAACTATAGCTGAGAAGGCTTTAACAGCAAAATCATGTGAAATCCTGGGTGAGATTCCCAGTGCTCTGGAGAAAGCCACCCTTGGCCTAGATCTCAGTTTCCAGAAGCTCCTCTAATGCCTGGCCTTCTAAAATCCCAACACAATTCATCTCAATAATTGTGGGTTATTGATCCTGTTTCCTTTATTCATTAATCTTCAGTTTAATCATATACTGTTATAGCTATCACACCTATTTCTCCACCGTTTACACTTGATACATTTCATTTTCTATGGATTTAAAAATATATTTAATATCTTATTGAAAATACTGTTTCCCTCTTTTGTCTCTTTTCTTAAAATAAATATTCTTTGGGAGTTTTACATCAAAATTAGTAACATTAAAATAACCAAAACATAATATGTTTACAGAAAAATTTCTGTGAAAAGCTAACCTTTATGTATCATACATTTCCAGTAAATGGTGAACAAGTAATTCATATCATCTCTTCAAAAAGGCATCTAAGAAATTGGATTGAAAAACAACTTAATAAATCAATGAGAGCCTCATATAAAAATGAGGGAGGGAATGAATGTTTCTTAGGGTAAGTTTGAACCACAACTACAACAGGGAGCAGACAGCAATAGTCACAGATGTAGGCCATTAGGAAGATGTACGTTCCTGAGAGATAGCCCCTTTTTGCCCTCTGTGTTCTGGAAACTTCTGCCAATCCTCCATGTGCATCTGTGGTGAAAGTTCCATTCAACAGTTTCTCTAAGATGGAAAGATGAGAGTTACTATTCAGCGATTACAAAGTTGGAAGCCCTAGTATAACATCCCTTGCTCTGGGCAGGATGCTGGAGAACCTGGCCATATAGGTAATTAGCTCTCACAGTTTTCAAGTTTTAGTGTGGATCTCCTAGCACATTTCTTCTCAGCAGAAGAAAGAGAAGTTCATCTCTGAAAGAATATAATATCTTCTTAGGACTCAAATATTTTTGAAAACATTTATTTAAATACACAAAGATAGGAAGTAGATGCCAGAATGAAAATGCATGAGCTAGAATCAGTCAAAAAACATTCTGTAGAAGTGTTCCAGAGGGCTACTGGCTGTGAGAGTTATAGATACACATTGTGATACAGTATGCAAGGTTAAGGGAAAGAAAAAAGTAACCTGAGAACTTAGAGCAAAGAATTAGAAACCATAAAAAAATGATACTACATATTTGAACTAAGAACAAGTTTGACACAGCTGAGCTAGAGAGAAACAGGGACAAGTAAAATATAGACATAAAGGATAGGTAGGAGAGGAGACAATGAGAAGATGTAATATCCTCTAAACCAAAATAATAAAAGAGTATAGCTAAAATGGAGCACAGGAGATTTTTGTATGAGATAATGGATGAGAATTTTCCAGAAGTAATGAAGTAAACAAAGCATAAAAATTTTAAAAAATAGCCAGAGATTAATCTCACATAAGTGACTGAGTGGCTTCTGAGCATTAAGGGCCAGAGGACAGTGGAGCATCTTCAAAATGCTGAAGTGTACAATTTTCAAGTTGAATTCCTGCATTGTAAATAAGTATATTTTAATAACAAATGTAACATCAAAGCATTTGCATATGAGGAATTAAAGATTCACTGCCAGCAAAAGAACCTGTAAGAAAATAATAAAAACTCTTCTTTAGGAAGAAAATAAATAATAGGTCCCAAATGGAATCCAAGACATGAAACAAGAAAAAAGGCAGAATATAAATCTGGGAATTAACCTAAATGAGTTCTGGTGATAAAAAGCAATTATAAAAGTATAGTGGGATTTAAGGTTTCTAACATTAATATACATAAATATTATTTAGTAAGCTAATAAATGGTGTTAAAATGTGCTAAGTGCATGTTTTGTTCAAGAGTGAGGGAAATATGAGCAGAAAATCACAAACTTCAAGTTTAAAAGGCAGATTTACTATCAGTATGTGAAAAAAGGTGTAGATATTTAATAAAAATAATTTAGTTGAAGTTCTGATTAAATCGTTAACTATGAGAAAAACAATACAAATTTGATAATAATCACAATGTAAAGTTCTTTACGTAATGTTTGTTTTCACTACATAAGACTGGCTTTAAGTTATTAATTACCTTGTATATTAGTTGATCATATTTAAAAATAGGGTTATATGAGCCTATTGTAAAAGGTTTTTTTTTTCCAATGTAAGAAAGCCTCAATTTTTACTATCACCTCAGGTACTGTGGTGCAAACCTGGTAGAGAGATTATAAGCAATACTGATGGAAACATGACTTACTCATTTCTCCATCACACCATGGGATAAAGAAGAAAAAATGAGTCTAAAACAAAATAGCCATTATCTCATAAGGACTTTAGACAGATCTTTGACCTGACTGTTCATATATCAGAAAAACAATGATGAAATTTGAAAACCATTCACAAGAGTCATATTTTCCTGTGTCAAAACACTAATATTCTATAAATGGAGAAACAAGAAGTTTAACAAAGTAAGTACATGAAGGGAACAAATTATTTCAGCATCAAATGATTTGATTTGAAGATTTTTAAATATTTAATAAAAATAAAACTCATGAAAATGTAAAGAAGCACTGTGAATCCTAAAAGGGAATAAGAGAAGTTTCAAATGATTTTGACTTTTTAAATATATTTTTCTTATTAATTTGCAAGAAGAAACTTACTATACTTTTGCATTAGGATGAGGTTGGGTAGCACAACAACTTCAAAGTGCTGACTATTTTATTTTTGTAAATGTGTAAAACACTTAAAACATCAGAACCAAGTGCTGCATATTTTAACAAGTAAAAGAAAAGATGACAATCAATAATGTATGATATTACACCACATAATAAAAATGTATGATTCAATTTTCTTTAAATACATTTTCATAAACATGAAATGGAATTGCTTTTATCTTTCTGTTAATAAATTTGAATTCATTGGGATATTATTTGATTTGAATGTCAGTGAAATAAAATCAGAGGTGATGAAAATATGTATAAGTCTGGTCCAAACTAGATATTTTAGAACAGTTAGATGTTAGCAGACTATAACCTATGGGACATGAGTGTTTTGTATCTTTTTGTTATTATATTGTAAAAGTCTTACTAGAGTATGAAGCATGTACCTAGCCTCTCTGTGCTTTTTAAGTAGATGAAAAAGACTGGGAGTGAAAAATAAGGGCATTCTTACTTGTATAAGGGCATTCATCAGTGGTTCTTAATTTTACTTCTTTGAAATAAGTAAAATCTCCAGATTTGGTTCCTGATAAAAGATAAATATGCAATCTGTATCTGAATATTTGCTAATTTTGAAGACAATTTTAGAACAGGTACCTTTAGACTTAGAATCTATCTAAGGCCCCAAATCTCAGCAATGCCATAAAAATACTTAACACTCAAAGGCTTTGTGGCTACACTTTAAAGTATGTTTTAAATTCACACCTAATTCTAATCTATTCTGATGTTCTAACTTATTAGCCTTTAGTTTGTGGGAAGTTTTTTCTTTATACTCAACACATATGCTTGCAGAGGAGTGTATTCATGTGGAATCCTATTATATACTATGTGATAGACATATTTGTAAGCACATGCACAAATTCTGTACATAAAAATACGTCAATTATGATGGTGAACCTCCTTACGCAGGAATTTTGACTCTAAACAGTGAGTAAACATAATCGCATATGGTGAAATAAACATTAAAAATCCTTCAAATAATCTAGGTGTTTGGCCCTTGGAAGTTTAAAGTCACCAGAAGTTTGTACCACCCTGACTTGGTACAATCTAGGGTACTGGAAATACAAAACATACAAAATGGCAAAAATCTCTACTATCTTGAAGCTTACATTTTCATGTGGTAAGTATACAGTAAAAATGATCAATAAATTTATTTTATAGAGCGATGCATCAATAAAAGTTCTTTTATTTTTTTAAAAGAGAGAGAGAGAGAGAATCTTTTTTGTTGGTGGACACAACATAATGCCTTTTTTATTTTTATGTGGTGCTGAGAATAGAACCCGGGTCCTGCCCTTGCTAGGTGAGTGCTTACGCTGAGCCACAATCCCAGCCCAAGGTAATTTTGATTCTTGTTTTTCACCTTCCCTTTGAGCATAGAAAATAGAAACAGAATAAAAGAAATCCTCCCTTCTTTCTCCTCTCTTCCAGTCTTTTTCTCTCTGTTTTCTTTCTTCCCTTCCTTCCGTCTAATTGCTATTTTTTAAACCCAGTCCCCTTCACTGTTGGAATTATTTGTGCATAAATATGGTAGGTGTGGTGAGTTCTATTTTGTTGTTGTTGTTGTTTATTGATTTGTTTTAGTCCTAGAGATTGAATTGTAGTGACTTGGAAAGTTGAGGCAGGAGGATTATGAGTTTGAGGCTGACATCAGCAACTTAGCTAGGCCCTAAACACCTTAGAGAGACCCTGTCTCAAAATAGAATAAAATGAAAATAAAAATAGGCTGGGAATGTAACTCAGTGAATTCTAGATTACAAAAAAATGCACAAAAAATGGTGATATAATCAGCTTGCAAATATTTGAGGCACTGACTAAAATTGGTGACTATATTGAGTCTAGTGTGAGGGAAAAGTCCCTTAGCTGAATGAGAAAGCCAAGCTGATAGTATAGATTTCCTTGAGTAGGTGTCTATTTTCTTTCATTTTCATCAGTGAGCTCCTTTTCATGACAGTCAACAACTGTTTGTCAGAACTTATCCTCTATTTCCTCAGTATAATTCTGTAGAAGTGTTGGCATCTTCTGCTTTGAAGACTTCCATTCACTGATGTCTGCATAATTGTAATGGGTTTAAGTTTGTTGTTGATTAGTATTTTTCTAGGGAATTCTTTCACTTTTCACAGCATGAAATTATCTTCTCCTCAATACTCACCTTTCGCTATTCTGTTTTTTGTGTCCTTTTTCCACCATAATTTGTTTTCAGGCACAATTTCAATTCTTACTTCTCTGACATTAACTAGTAATATATATTAACAAACTTCAGTGATAAATGTCTCTCTTCTTCCCTCACTGTCTCTCCTTTTTCTCTCCTTCTCCATCTCTCTCTCTCTTTCTTTCCCTCTACACACATACACACACACACACACACACACACACACACACACACACATATATATAAATTATAAAAAAAAGAAAATATAGTGGAAAGTAAATATATTATTTTAAAGATTGCATATATATATATGGAGAGTCAGAGAGAGAGAAAGAGAAAGAGAAAGAGAGAGAGAGAGTTGGAGAGAGATATAGAGAGATATATATCTTATGTCCCAGCACCATATTTTGAACTACTTGACATCCATTTTACTCTCTGGATATCTCTACTGGCAGGTATCCTGAGTACCTCAAATCCAATGCATCTGAAAATGAACTTATCACTTGCCCTTCTGCAGTTACCACTGCAGATGTGTCATGTCCCTATTCTAAAGATGGTTAAGACTAAAACCACCTTCTAGAATTAGTTTTGGAATCATCCTTGATTTCTCCTTCTTCGTATTTTATCAACTTCAATAATTAATTACTGTCAAACGTGAAATCTAGACAATATGTTCCCTTACTTTCATCAACATGAGGGCCACCATAAGCTGTATCCCAGATTGGACACTGCAAAATTCCAGAGTTTCTACTTATATATTCTACCATAGATATGGTACCCATTAAGAATATGCATACTAATATTTATAAAGCATGTGTTTAACCCATTCCTTCCCTCTAATCAGAATATGAGGTATGATGATCTTTGAAAAGTATTGATCCATATTTCACTAAACATGTGACCTCTGAACAAGATATTTAACATTTCTGAGAAATAATTTTTGTCTTCCATAAGAATAATAGCAAGGTAAGGAATTTTTACAGCAGTCAGAAAAAACAACATTTGCTAGAAAAAAATTACTGCTTGGTGGTTGTTACTCAGAATTCTGAGTACCAGGAAGCAGAATGAAGGCCATAGGTGCTTCATAGAATGAAGCCTCCAAGAATGAAGGTGACATAAGAATATGAGAGGATGCCAAGTGTGAATCTTTCCTGAGTCAAAATGTGCTTAGCATCAGAGAGAAGTGGACAGGATAATCCATTGAAATTGCTAAATAAATATAAATGTGTAAGATTAAATGTATAAGACTATCTTTGTCCTTGCTTGTCCTTTACAGGGCAAATTTAAATGTTAGACTGGACAAGCAGCTCAGTGGTAGAGAGTACTTGCCCAGCTTACGTCAGGCTCAAGGTTCAAATCCCCAGTAATAGAAAAACAAAATAACAGAATAAACACACTATATATAATAAATTATCAATTTAGTCCTGAAGGTTGTTTTTAACCATGTTCTCATTCTGTGCCCTGAATCGAACTTCTATAAAGATAGATATTAATGTGAAATTAATAGTGAAAAGAGAATTTTGTGTTAAAGAATGTTGTTCATAAACCATTCGTCTCAACCTGTGACATAAATTAGATAATGAATCTGCATGGAAGCAGTTAACTCAACCAAAGTTTATAAAGGTTAAAATGAAAAGATTATCTTAAAATTATGAACTTTCTCTAGCTAATTGAGCCAGCTCTACACATTTTCTTGTGATAATTAAAGTTGGTATTTCTGAAGGTAAACTTGAGATTCAAAATCCCCCACATTTTTCCCCTTCACTTTTCCACAGCCAAAGTAACTTAAACACTTAAGGCAAATAATGGAATTAAATAAATTATGGAAGAAAGAAAATGTAATGGAAATTAAATTAAATATATTATTTTAAAGATTGCATCAGTTTCTACAAATATTTTGTCTTGATTATTGAAGATTATTTATGTAAAAAATAACTATCTTGAATGATTCAAATTCATTTTCTTCTTAGAATAAAATAATTCTGAAATTTACTCTTAAAGCATGAAATAAATTAGAGAAAAACTATTAATGAACTTAAATATAGTTCTGAGTTTCTTCAGAACTATATTTAAAATTTGTGTCAAGCCCTGTGTTCAAATTCTCTATACTAGAGAGTGAGATTAAAATGATCATTTAACTTTTTAGAAAACATTTGCTTACCATTTTACTTTTCCTGTCAACAATGAAATATATTTTAACTAAATGTTGCTTTGGGTTTGGGGAGAAAATTGAAGAATGCCTTAATTTCTCATTAACTATAGAATTAATAAGTATTTAATTGTAATTATTTAGCCTGTAGAAAAAGTGAAAGTAGAATTAGAATCTGATTACAAGTCAAATAAACTTTGTTTTATTATTGATTGAAGCATTTTTAAGACAGATACTCAATAGAGTTTGCTTATCAAAATTTTAGTAGTGCCAGGTCACAGTGCTGAATAGTAATTGCAGTCAGTTGCTATGGCAGACTGTTTCTCTTTCTGTGTTAACTTGTAACTATTAATATGCTTTAATATCAGAGGACAATATTAGTATTGTTTTTCCAATATCAGTATATAATTACAATTGAAAGTTTTGAGAGGTTATTGAATATATTATCTGCCTCTGTGGACTTTCAGTATTATATTGAAATCAATTGATTCTGCATTTTTGAAAATGTTTCTTGATATTTTATTTGGAAGCCATTGAAAATGATATAAATTATTTGTACAGATCTCTCCAGTATGGTTGATGTCTCTTGCTAATTGTTAAATTGTTAAAGGCATAAATCTGGAATCCTATTAGCTTCAACTCCCATTTTGCATTTTAAAGAGCACCTTCTTGTTTGTAAAGTGGGGGAGAAATTGGAGACCAAATCTTTTCTCAACAGAATGTCAGAAAATAAATAAAACCCCTATTTCAAAATGTGAAAATGTTAATGGCATGCCATGTCTCGTTTCTCATTTTGAGAAAATGTGATGGTTGTATAGTTTCATCCTTTTCCTGATAGCTATACTCAGAACCTTGTTATAATCTTTTCTTCACAGAAATTTCTCATTGAAGGAGAAACACCTGGATTTGGCATTCTTTAGCTTCCCTTTCATCAGTGTCTGAATTATCCATACATTTTCTAAATTCTATGCTAACAGACCTCTGCAGTCAAATGGTAAATGTTATTAACCTCTAACAAATTAGATTCCTGATGAATGCATGTTCTTTATTGCAACAGTGTCAATAAGTCATCTTTAAGCCTCCAGTGGGAATCTGTTAGTGGCTCTCTGAATGGGCCAGTTCATCTATATGGCCTTTGCTTTTGATGAGTCTGATGCCATTTTTTGATGGTTTATAAAATAATCATAAACATGAATATTTTTATTTTTACTGAACAAGTATTTTTTTAGTACAAGCTGTGTGGTTGTACTATGTTTAGATCTATGGATTATTAAATAACAAAACAGTTGTGTCTAGAGTTGTGTTTCATTTATTTACTGTATATGGGTATATGTGGTTTTATAGAAGTAAATGTTACATTTTGTACCTTTCTCAAAATCGGGGCATTGAGTTAATTTAAAGTCAATTTTATAACTTCAATTAATAAGAAGAAACTTTAATATAATTATTAACTTCTATTTTATTTTCAAGCCTTTTTCCTACTTTCAGAGAAACATAATCAGTTCTTATTCCATCGGGTCAGACATGACTTCTGTAACATGAGGTGAAAGTTTTGTGATTTCCAAGCACATAGAAATGGCCTCTTCCAAAACAGCATTTTCCTTTCCATGGTCTAGCTGAAGGTTGCAAGCAGATTGTTGAGAAGGTATCTCCAAAGTTTGAGATAATAAAAATGACAAGACTTCAGCAATTTCTGAAAATGTATCAAATGCTTCCAAAGCAGCCCCAAATGTTTGATTTATCTCTGTGATCTTTGTTCATCAAAAAATAGATTAAGGAGAGAGAAGCATACAAATTTATTTAATATAAGTTTTACATGACATGAGACTCCTGATAAAGAGATGAAAGCCAAAAGAAACTGGCAAAGTGGTTTATTTTTATGCTTCCGTTTTAGAGAAATGGGATTGGAGAACCAAGAGGGTGTTAGCTAATGACAATAAACCAGAGGCCAATCATTCAGATTCTTTATTGTATCCTTTTGTCTTCAGAGATAAGGATACTGCTTTTCTCCTGGTTTAAGGGTGGCACCCCTAGAATGAAGCATTTGTGACCTGCTTCAGAGGAGAGAGAAGAAGGGAAGTTGAGAAAGACCTTTCTGATTCTGCTGTTTTCTCAAATGCCAAGATGCATATTTTGGGGTAACATATTTTGAGTCCCATCACATTCTTAAGTCTTACACCTCAAGTTTCTCACAATCTCACAGGGTCTTATGTGTTTTTATGATGATGTTTACATTTTGTCTTATGTTTTATTTTGCTAAGCAGGAGGATTGGTCTGTACACCTTATCCATCAGTACTCAGCAGGACTGAGTACTGCTCCAGCTATCAGTGAGTCTTCTTCAAAGTGTCCTCATACCCTCAATATTTTTGATAACTTTAAGCTAAAAAAGCAACAAGTTTTCTGATACTCTAGTCTCCTAACTTGTATTTACATAACATGGCAGATGATAAAGAGAAGAGGGCAGTCCTTTTCAAAATTACAATTTCAGCAAATCCTTAACAGATTTTCTAGGTTCTCTGCTGCTTTCATTGCAGATAATTCTGTCTTTCAAGTAAGGAACAGTGTAGTATTACTGTAAGAAGGTAATATATTAGTTTTAACCATAAAACATAAGGAAAGGAAAAATAAGGTTTCAGAAGAAAGTTGAGTGTGAAAATTACGTTATTATAGAAATGAATTAGAGAATGTACACTTTTTAACGGAAACTTTTTCAAGATGAAGGCACAAGGAAGTGATGAATTAAGGATATATGGGAAGAAAAATAGGGAACCTCCACTCTAGGTATATTCAGGGACTGTGGATCTCTGAAGAAGATATGGAATGTTTGACTTACAAATAATTTGCATGGCAGGATTCAAAGAATTATTGTGGGCTCAAACTGTTTGCACAACCAAGGAAATCATTCAACAATGCCATGTGTGCACAACAAGAACAAAAGCTGTTAGAAAAGTCAGACTTATCATGAAATGCTATGCTAAGTATAATAATCATTAAAATACATTTTATGAATTATATTTGTTTTGCTGGAGAAGCCATAGAAATTACATGAGCTGGGTGATATGACTTAAAACAGAAACTAATTCATCCAGCAGACCCACATGGGAGCCTAGGCCCAGGTAAGGCCTAGGACTGCCCACACTGACCTGACAACCCTCATAAGAGAATTAACACCAATACTCCTCAAATTACTCCATGAAATAGAAAAGGAGAGAGCCCTTCCAAATTCATTCTATGAAGTTAGTATCATCCTGATAACAAAACCAGTCAGAGACACATCAAGGAAAAAAAATTTCAGACCAATATCCCTGATGAACATTAACATAAAAATTCTCAACAAAATTCTGGCAAATCACATACAGAAATATATTTTTAAAAATAGTGCACCATAATCAAGTGGGGGTTCATTTCAGGGATGCAAGTTTGGTTCAATATACAGATATCAATAAATTTATTCATCACAACAATAGACTTAAAGATAAGAATCATATGATTATATGAATTGATGCAGAGAAAGCACTTGCCAAAATATAGCACCGTTTCATGTTCAAAACACTAGAAAAACTGGGGATAAGAGGATCATACCTCAACATTGTAAATATTATCTATGCTAAACCCAAGGCCAATGTCATTCTAAATGGAGAAAAACTAAAAGCATTCCCTCTAATAACTGGAATAAGACAGGGATACTCTCTTTCACCACTTCTATTCAACATAGTCCTTGAAACTCTAGTCAGAGCAATTAGATGAAAGAAATTAAAAATATACAAGTAGAAAAAAAAAAGAACTTAAATTATCATTATTTGCTGATGACATGATTCTATACCTAGAAGATCCAAAGGAATTCAGCAATGTAGCAGGGTATAAAATCAATACCCATAAATAAAATCCATTTCTATACATCAGTTTTGAATCCTCTAAAAGAGAAATTAGGAAAACTACTCCCTTAACATTAGCCTCAAAAATAAATAAATAAGTAAATAAGAAAATAAGTAAAATAAAAATTGGGACTCAATTTAACAAAAGAGGTGAAAATTCTCTAGAATAAAAACTGCAGAACACTAAAGAAAGAAATTGAAGATGACCTTAGAAGATGGAAAGATCTCCCATGCTCTTGGATAGGCAAAATTAATATTGTCAAAAAGGCCAGACTACCCAAAGCGCTATACAGATTCAATACAATTCCAATTAAAATCCCAAGATCATTCCTTATAGAAACAGAAAAAGCAATTATGAAACTCATTTGGAAAGAGACCAAAGAGTAGCCAAAGCAATCCTTAGTGAGAAGAGTGAATCAGGAGTCATCATAATAGTAGACCTTAAACTATACAAAGCTATGGTAACAAAAATGGCATGGTATTGGCACCAAAATAGACTTGTAGACCAATGGTACAGAATAAAAGATGCAGAGACAAACCCAGATAAATACAGTTATCTCATACTACACAAAGGCACTCAAAGCATACATTGGATAAAAGATAGCCTATTCAACAAATGGTGCTGGGAAAACTGGGAAAGGGGGTCATGGGGGCAGAAAAGATGGTGGAATGAAATGAACATCATTACCCTAGTACATGTGTGACTGCACATATGGTATGACACTACATCATGTATAACCAGAGAAATAAAATTTGTGCTACAATTGTATACAATGAATCAAAATGCATTCTGTTGTCATAATAATAGAAAATAAAAATGAAAAAAAAGTCATCTTCATCACACATGATTAGGGACAATTTTTTTCCAAGTCATTTAAAATGATATTGGATACTAATCTTCTAAACTCAATTGAAATGAACTCTTTTAATTATTTAAAAGTTTAGACTAAGCTTATTGTACTTTGATTCCTCTATAAAAATACTCTATAGAGTGGGTTCAATCATCTATTTTTTTCTACCTACACCTAATTTCAAAATGTACTGAAGTCAAATTATTTATTTGAGTAAATTGATTTTCCAGAATCATGAATATATCTGGAGTTTTAGTTTGATTGTAATTTTGATGTGTAATTCTTCAACAACTTTTCAATATGAAAGTTACATGAATATCTGTAAAATTATACACAAACAGATATGATCCTAGACGATTTCATGTAGTAGAAGAATGAATTAAAATACGGAGTGAAAATAAGTGTAAATATTCGATGACTATTTTAATTCTCCAAAACCAAATAATAAATAATAACTTCTAAATGTTAGCATGTCATATGAAAAAGCTAAGAGCCATGGCAGATATTTGCTTAATTTTGCATAAAAAATAAAAATATAATAGAGATCAAGAAGGAAGGATATGGATGGGCTAGCACTACATCAAGTCATTTTTTCCTTTGATATATTGACTTAGCTTACTTGAGTGGCTTATTATTATTTTTGTTCAGAGCTTCAAGTGGAAAAGAGCCCTTGAAAAATTCTTCCATGGTTTTGGAGTCTAGAGGTCAAAATAAAGGCATCAGCATGGCCACACACTGTCTGAAGGCTCTGGAGGAATGATCCTTTTTTTTTCTTAGCTTTTGCCATTTCTCATCTGTTGGAGTCTGCAAACAAGTCAGGATGGCGCCTGGCATTTCGCCAGAGAAATGTTAGAGTCTGTAAACAAGTCTGGATGGTGCCTGGCAAAATGCCAGGGGGAGTGGTTTGTGAGGTGGAGCAAGCGAGCCATTAAGTGTGGAGATTTATTATTGGTTGACTGCTGTATCTAGTTTATGCTAATTAAGATAAGCTGTGTGGAATGTATAAATACCTCTGTTGTCTTACAATAAACGGCTCCTACTCCTGCTGTATCAATTTACACAAGTTGTTTGTCCCCCCCCCAAACTCCACCCCGCCCCACTATTTTGCCGCAGCTGGACTGCGGCACTCATCAAGTCTGCAGTGTTCCTTCGTTTACAGTGTTGTCACACCAGACTCTGCCCCATATTCACTTTGCCTCTTTCTTCTATGACTCCATATCTCCTGTTCCCTTCAAAGGACACAATACATTGGATTTAAGATCCACTCTGATCCTGTGAGTTCATTGTAACTGAACTAGTTATATCCTCAAAGTCTCTATTTTCAAATAATACCACGTTCTAATATTTCAGTTGTATGTATTTTGAGAAGACATTATTAAATGTACTGCAGGTATTATTGTCACTAGTTATATCTACTTATTGATATAAATATATATAGATACATGATTACATATATTTATGTATATATTATTAACCTGTGTTACATTGCCTTCATAATTTTGTTTTATGATGACATACTTTCCTATATTCATAAGATTGGGCTTAGTTGATGTTTTTGCAGTTATGGTCTATGTGAAATCATGCATTCAAAAAGTATTTCCTTTGTGTTTAGTAAGTGCTATAGATTTTGCTAGACTTGTTGGATAAAGCAAAGAAAAAAATGTAAAAGAAGAAAGAAAATGCAATGATAGAGGTGAGCCTCTATATACCCAATAATAATAAATGAAGAATTTTAATTACTATGTTAGATTAATATAAATAAATTCCAAAGAGAGAAAAATGACAGCATTGAAATAGTGGGGTTAGTTATGAGAACTGCAAGCATTTCTATATAGAAAGAGATACAAACAATGTCATGGTGAAAGTGATTCTAGGGAGGAATTCAATCATTATGCTTGTATTCTCATCTCTTAGACAAATTGGTCATAATTCTTTTGACAGTAAAGAGTCTCTGGAAGCTTTTAAGCTGGGTGAGAAAAAGATGTTGGAATTATTTGATTTATGTTTTAAATTTCTTCATTTGCTTCAAACTTACACAAACTCAATTGTCTACAAATTCTCTAACTTTCTAATCTTATGAATAATTGATGTTGCTTCTATATTTTGAAATGTTTTTAAAAGGGATAATGACTTTGACCATCATGTCCAGCACACATCTCACCCTGCAAAAGTACCAGTGCCCCTGAGTAAATCTTGAAGATATGGTTGTCATGTGGAGCTTGGAAATTTGAAAAACTTAGTTGAAATTGTATTTGCAGTTTTAAGTATCTTATGTGTACTCTTTGATGAGAGGAATAATTGAATTGTTCTTATTTTTATTCAAGGGAAGTGTCATATTCCACCAACCACTACCAAATTTGTGGTACAATCAATTTTAAGGTGGAAGAGGAAATACTATTTTTCTAATCACATAGTATCATACTCTGTTGTTCAAAATCTCAGCTACATACACCATACACAAATAATCGTTCTTTGATCGCTGTCTTCTAACTGCCATGCTCTGGCAAACTTCTTTGAAGGACCTGGCCACAAGGAAGAGGAGGATCTTTCCTGTTGGCTCTAGATGGAGAGAAAATTTAAGGTCAGTCCCCAGGGGATGCTTTCAACAGATACTAAACAGAAAGACTGAAGAGCTGTGAGCCATCAACCAGGTTTATGTAAAGATTTCCCAAACAGAAAAACACAAAAGAGGAAAGCACAGGACATACATTTTGTGATGAGCTTCTGAGTGGGTACAGCCTCTAGGCAGTTGATACCAAGAAGCATGACCCCAGAAAGCCAGTAATTGTGAGATGATATACACAGGGCTTAACAACCTTTCAAAGAGCATAGAAATTTCTGTAAAAACAAGCCTACTGTCCAGGAATCTGGACATGTACCTTTTCCCCCTCTCTCCTGCTTCCAAAGTAATTAATAGTGTTAAGAACCTTCTGAAACCAGCAGGAAATCATAACAACCAACAATAACATTTTCAGCACAGAAAAAGTATAGTTGAATGTCACTAAGGTAGAAAGCATTTTGTCTTAGAAGGTAGATGTTTTCTAAGAAAGAATAGTTTTTTACTAAAAGACTATAAATATAGGATATTGAGAGAAATTTTGTCTTAGAAGGTAGATGTTTTCTAAGAAAGAATTGTTTTTTACAAAAGACTATAAATATAGGATATTGAGATATCTTGAAGGGATTGGCAGTAGGATAAACAGTCTTTTTTTTTTTAGGAATGGGTGAATTTATTGATTTGGAAAGGCAACTAAACAGTCTTTTAAAGCCTGAATCATTTGCAGGAGTCAGAGCATGACTGCATGAAGGTACACAGGAGGAGACAGGGTTTTAGAGGAATGTTAAAGACCAAGTTCATCATAGTTTTCACAGAATTAGTCTTAGCACAGTATGTTTCTCATTCTCTACCTTATCTTTGATACAATAAGCATTTACACGCATTTATACACTAGGATCCAGAACTGAAACTATGTTATGAGGATTGATGTAATATAATGGGCAGATTACTATCAAACTGTGATAATCTGTGATTTTTGGATCTGACATAGAACACAGTGTTTTCTAAAAGATGAAAGCTTTGAGTTGCATGAAAATTGAAATGTGAATAAGGAAGGGTTTGTGTACTAGCATTAGACAAATAGTATTCATCTAACATTATCTATTTTAAATACTGAAAGAAACACAGTCAGTATGTATTTTAGCATTGGAGCTGAAAGGTCACCCTCAATTTTTCATTTGGTAAAGGCATTTCTTAAGCTTTTTGTGTAATAGTCAATGGCATATATAAGCTTAAAATCTAATTTATATTCTGGTAGAAATAATGAAACAAATAAAATACATCATTGGAAAAAGTCTGAGTTCAGTTCACAGAAATTCTCTTGGTTTACTTAAAAAGGATTTAATACCTGTGGCTGGCCTCATTTGTTACTGCACATAGGTATTCACCATTCTTCTCATATTTGTCCTTAAAATCCACTACTAGAGTGTTTTGCCAGAACTTGCTATAAATAAATAAACAAACAAATAAATAAATTGGTCCCGCAACTTCAGGGATATGTTAAAAGAACACAAGAGCCAACACAGAAATCTCAAAGCTGGAAGAATTTGTGTAACAAAATAAATAATGTGGGGCTGGGGATGTGGCTCAAGTGGTTGTGCGCTCGCCTGGCATGCGTGCGGCCCAGGTTTGATTCTCAGTACTGTGTACAAACAAAGATGTTGTGTCCGCCAATAACTAAAAAATAAATATTAAAAAATTCTCTCTCTCTTTCTCCTCTCTCTCTCTCTTTAAAAAAAAACAAAATAAATAATGTAATTATTTATTTGAGTATCAAAATAAATAATGAGATTATAAACCAATGTATGAAATAAATATATGTGAGACTGTATTGATATGAACAAATGAATGGATAATTAAATTGTGTACAGTAGAGAAAAATCTCATGTGGAAGCAAATCAAATAATTTATATAAACACTCCTTCTACCCTTAAGGAGATGGAACATAACTTCCTACTTCTTAAGTATGGGATTCCCAAAGTAACCTCTGAAGATCATGGTATATAATGGTAGAAATAAAACAGTTTTACAGTGAAGTTTAACCTCAGTTGGGTGCTCAAGATTGACATCAACAGTGTTGTTATGTAATATAATGTTCTGAAATAACAATTTATCTCTGATGTTCCTCCTCAAAACATGTAACTGCCATCTAATCATGAAAAAAAAAATACAACAGAAAAATCTTACTTGAGAGTTGCCTACAAAATATCTTACAATTTATTTTCAAATCTGCCAGGATAGGGGGAGGTGTAGCACACTTAAAATATCCTAATGAGGCAGGAGAATTGCAAGTTCAAGAACATTCTTGTCAAATTTGTGAGACCCTCAGCAATTTAGTGAGAACTTATCTCAAAACAATAAATAAATAAATAAATAAATAAATAAATAAATAAATAAATAAATAAATAAATAAAATGGGTTGGGGATGTGGCTCAGTGGCAGAGCACTCCTGAATGTAATCTTCAGTACAACCAAAAAAAAAAAAAAAGAAGAAAAATAAAGAAAGAAAGAAAGAAAAAGAAAAGAAAGAAAGAAAGAAACACACACTAATGTCTTTTAAAACAATACCCTAAGAAACTGTCTCAGCCAAGAGTATCATAGAAGACAAAATGACTAAATGTATTGTGGTGTTTTGGATCTGGAATAGAAAAAGAAAATTAGAAAAATCTTAGGAAATCTAAATAAAGCATGGACCCCAGTTAATAATAACATATCAATATTAGATCATTATTTAGAATAAGCTAACCACACCAATGTTAGGATGTTAGTCATAGAAACTGGGTAGAGGGTAAGTGGGAACTCTCTGTACTATATTTATGATTTTTGTGTTAAACAAGAATTAATTTAAAATAAAAAGTTTATTCAAAAAATTGACATAATTATTCTGAGATAATAATTCTTTGGTATAGCAGATTGTATAGATAGTTCTAGTCCTGAGAATGTGATATAGGCCTTGCTTATTTGAGCTTTGTCTCTTACACAAACACAAGGTTTGGCTACAGACATAGACATCCAAATTATTTCAATCAGAGTAAATCCTGAAGTGTTTCTGGAGGGATTAAGTATGCTTTGTTGTATTTAGTTTTCTTTGCTACCAGATGTTGATCTTTTTGCACATAGGTGTAGAGCTCTTTTTGCATATAGCTCTTGTGAACTGAACTCAAGGGTAATCTACCGCTGAGCTACATCTCCATTCCTTTTTATTTTCTATTTTGAGATAGCCTCTATGTTGCCCAGGCTAGCCATAAAACTTGTGACTCTTTTGCCTTGGCTTACTGAATTGGTGGAACTACAAGCATGTAACACAACACCTGGCTTTGTGAGACCAATTCATCTGTACATTGTTAAGTCATTTTTTATTCACTCCAAAATAGCACTATTTATTAAAGAATATGCAAAATTTGATGCACATTTTGTCTAGTAACAAAAACCCTTAAGACCTTTAGTAAGAAACATGGAAAACTGTCCAGATAATAAAATTCTCCATGTGTAAAGAAGTCTTCTTCCTGAATAAGGAAACTCCAAAAATTTTTGAAGCAATGGAAAATAATAAACATATAACACTTTTGGTCTTTCATTCTAGTGTTAAGTAATTTTTAAAGCAGTTCTGACTCTGAGTCTTGTTTTCCATTTGTCTAAGCTAATAAAGTCCTCCTTTTGCTTTAGCCAGTTGGAGTTGCAACCCTTGAAACTTATCACTACGATTGTAATGTATGCAATGCAACTGAGATAAAGCAGTAAATTGTCAGGGCCCCATAGATCTTCTAACAGGGTTTCATTTGGAGCATACCCTTTACTCATGTATTAAACAGCTGAGGGTTTGTCTGATGTACTCAATATTTGTATAAAACAAAGATGTTTATTTGTTGTAGAGAGGTGTCCTCTGATAATAAATAGACTGCAAAAATATATGTATTAATTCATCACTATTATTTTTAAGGAATGTTTAAGGAGCATCTATAATATGGCAGTAATTTTCAAGCTGTGAGCAGTCAGCAGTAATAAACAAAACAGACAATGTCTCTTGTTTCATTCTAAGCAAAATCAAACAAAAACAAACCCACCAAGGATCAAGGACAATGATTATAATTTTTTGAGTAGTAAGTATTATGGAACACAGACAATGGGGACAGAGACCTGAAGGAGAAGGATTCAGGGTAGGATGTTGCACCTATAGCTAGAAAAGGAGTATTGCCATCAGATGGAAATATGCAAGGCCTTGAGTGGAATATGATGATGTGACAGTTTTATGTGTCAATTTGGTTGGTTCTCATGCCCAGACAATTTGGTCAAACATTATTCTGGATATTTCTGTGAAGGTATTTTTCTGGATAAGAATAACATTCAAGTTTGTTGACGTTGAATAAAAGAGATTACCCAACATAATGCAGGCAGGCTTTATCCAAAGAGCCTGAATGGTATAAAGGCTGATATTCCACCAAGCAAGAAAGAATGATGCTGTCTCATCTCCTTCTGACACAGCATTGTAATGTTTCCCTGGATTTCAGTTTGTAGGCCTAGCCTGCAGATTTTAAATTTGTATTTTCACAATCATGTAAACTGATTCCTTCAAATATTTTTTTCTTTCTCTCTATCCCTACCCTTTACTCTCTATGCACATCTTGTGGACACTCTTGAACTAATACAGTATGTGTTTTGCTGAACTCAGAAATAGCAATGAAGCCAGAACGCACTGGACCAAAGTGAGTGAGGGGAGAGAGTGACTTACAGTCAGGAAGTTTTTATATATAGGGTAAGGGTGGTTCATCTATCAAGTTAACAATCACTGAAATCCACTTACAGTTCCCATCATCCTAATTTCTTCGTTTGGTGTAGTCTTCATGTGTTGACATTGTTTGTGAAAAAGTGCAGATGTTACTTCTACATTTTAAATTTCATCAGTTATGTATGGCTCTGAAAATGATAACACCGCAGGCTAACATGTAAAACAAAATTATTAAATTAAATTTGTTTTAAAATAATATGTGATAAAAGTAAAGGAAAACAAAGGTGATTGATTACTTACATAGGGTTATATAATATGCAAAATGAATAAAAATTTGCTCCTCTCCCCAAAAGTTTTAATAAATTTTCATCTTCTCCATTGCTTCTCTGGCCTTGGGAAGATATAGTCTCTAAGAAATTAAAATGCAAAATATTCTTAAACTAGCTACTTACCCATAATTAAAATTTTAGAGATGAGTCTCCAA
Source organism: Callospermophilus lateralis (assembly GCF_048772815.1). NCBI lineage: Eukaryota > Metazoa > Chordata > Mammalia > Rodentia > Sciuridae > Callospermophilus > Callospermophilus lateralis. The sequence continues at coordinate 3,950,742 of NW_027515935.1, read as the reverse complement.
AATTTTGATTTTTTGTGAATGACCCAATAGTATAGTATTTTTGGTTCATGTAAATTGAAATATACAGCATAGTTTTAAAAAGAAAGCTTTATGCAGAATGCTAACCACACAAATGAAAACATAGTAATTTGAATCTGTCTAATTTATAATTATTTGTGACAAATTCTATCTCTGCTCCTAATAGCTATGCTTTATTATTTTCATTTTGGATGTCAGCTATACAGTTAATGACATTTTATTAGTTTGAAAAAGAATTTCTTATTGTGTCTATTGTACTAGATATCACTTTTCTAATTTCAAAGCTCCCTTTCTGTTCCAGAGGAATTTGAACAAGGGAAATAAAATCTTTGATATGATTAGTAGACAGATCTAGGCCATCCTATAAGATAGGATTAGAGAGAAATGAAATAGCTTTTAAGAAACATGTCTCTATTTACTTATACATTCAAATTAATGTTTTCTTCTAGGTGGTCACTTTGGGAAAGGTCATTTATTTATTCTAATGACACTATTGTTGCTCAAAATATTTTTAAAGCTTTTTTTTTGTTTTGATTTGTTTTCATTTGGCTTTAGAACGTAATTATGAGTCACCTAAGAGAATTATTTCGCTTAGTGTATTACTTATTTCAGAATCATTTATATACACTTAATCTGATGCAGGCATTGTCCTGAGAAGGTTTTAAATGTCAATCTTCATAACAAATTTTGAGGCAGGTGCTGTGACTGTCCTAATTCTTTTGACAAGAAACCAAGGCATGCCCATGGTTTCTTCATCACCTATGGACTATACTTATAAAGTCTGCCTCATGGTACCTGCTTAATAATTGTGCATTTTGCCACTTACATCACGTTTTGTCTCAAAATTATTTGACACATTTTTTGCATAGTATAAAATATCTCTGAATTTGTTTGCGTTTTTAATATGTAAAGGGGCTTCTTCAAATGTCCTTCATTGAGAGATTAAGAATCTTGAAGCAAAACAAGAACTGGAATCATGATCCTTCCAACCATCTATGTACTTACCAAGGAAGAAAAATTGGAAAATCACTGCTAGGAAACAATTATCCTGCTTACTCTTTGTTGATCAGAACTGCTTATGGATACAGCATCCTGTCTTTTAACTTCTGGGGAATAGAGGTTTTATTAAGGCAAATATAGCATCAATTCTTTTAGCCACCTAATTCTCAGTGATAATTATTAAGTTTAAAATGTACACTGTCAGCATTATGTTGAATTTCACTAAGTGGACAGGACCATTACTCAGTTGATTTTGATGAGCCTCTGCTAATGGGTTGATTTTTATGAGTTGTAAATCAGCCTCAATGTCTTTTTTTTCCTCATGCAATCCATCTTTTGGCAGACTATAAAAGCATAGTAGCTGAGAAATTTTGTTCATTTGTATCTAGATTCTGAGAAAAAAGAATAAATTATTGAACACACATACACACACACATACACACATGCACACACACACACACACACACACACACACACACATTTTGATCTTCCATTCTTGTACTTCATTACATAGGGAGAGTCCAAGATCTTACCCCCGCCCCGAAAAAAAAAAAAAATTGAATGACTCCAAATTTCCTCATCTTTTTTGAACCATTCATAGGCCTAATTGAAAATGTAGTCTGTCTTATGGTGGATGACAGCTGAATAATAAATCTCAGTTTCTAAACTCCTTATATCCAAGGAAGAAAAAGGTGTTGGCCTAATGGAGTTGAGTTATTCTCATTGATGATCTTCCTAAGCATTTGCTTACTAATATTAATTAGGAAAGGAATATTTAAAAAAAAAGCATACATATGTATATCTTCACCATTAAATGCAACTTCCATCAGGGTAATAATTGCATTTATTTTATTCACAATTATACATAGTGATTAACATATTGTGGGTACCTAATAGTAGGTGCTCAGAAATGTTTATTCAATGAGTAAAATTCTTTTGTAATGTCTAATTACAATCATTTTCTAGGTGACTAATTTCTATCCCAGAATATTCTCATAATAATATCTTAGGGATAGACTTGAATGACCTCGGAGTTAGAGAATAAGTGATTTGAAATGCCATGATAAATCCCAATAACTTGTACACTTATGAAATTTTAATCTATCCAAGCTATGTAATGTGTATTTTTTTGTTACTTGTGGAACATCTAGAAGAATAGTAAAATAGGTTTTGTTGCTTCTGCTTTTACTGATGATGAAATAGGTTCAGGCAATTTAAGATTCTGGCTCAAGGGTCATGCAGTGAAGTCAAAAATCTAAGCAAGGAATTGAACTCCTTCCCACAGAGTTCAGAAGGGTGCAAATCTGCCCAAACAACATAAATTATTTAATGACCTAGATTCATCTTTCTGCATCCAAATGAAGCTGCCATATTTGCATCTTTGTGATTGCAGAGAGGAGAGAAAATTCATGGCAGCTGGCAAGAAGGTCGAGCAGAATAATCAGCTTATAAAAAGTTTATAAACTCAAAAATTTCAGGATTCCCTTGAAACTTCAGAAGTACCCCATTTTCAGTTTTGCTTCTGCTCATTCTACATGGATTTTCTTACAGAAGCTAAATTGCATGGTCAGTACAGTTTTATTTGTAAGTTGTATGTTTCGAGTTGTGAAACATTCAGAGTTTCCACACACATATAAAAACTGATTATCCAAATCAAAGTATTTTTGAAATGACTAGTTTTAATTTATTATTTAGCTTCCCTATACCTATTGTGCATTAAGTAATATGCTCCTCACAACAGGCTCTTACTTTCATTAACCTTTGTATGGAGGCAGTGATCTCATTCATAAATTATATTTCCAAATTATGTGTATAAGCCACACACTGATTCTTTCCCACCTCAATAGGAAGAAACAATGTGCAGCTGTAGATTTATTTTTTAGGTGTGTTTTTTTTTGGGGGGGGGGTAGGGGAGAGCAAAGAAGAAAAAGAGGGACAATTTCACTGATATGGTTATTAATTTTCCTTTTCAAATCATTGTTCTCTGCTTCCTCTTTCTTGTTGCTTCTCTATTCCAAAGAAAATAACATTTTAGAAGAAAATCTCTCAGTAAATGAGTGATACACAATGACATGGTGGTCAAGTAAAATAAAACCTTCCTTCCTTCCTCTTCCTCTTCCTTTCTCTTTCATTTTCCTCCCCTCCTTCCTCTTCGTCTTTCTCCCTCTCCCCACCCCTCTCTTTTTTCATTCTTTCTCCAGGTAATAGGTTGAATAACCTTATAAAGAAAGTGGTGATGTCAGTTCCTCCATCATTATTTCACTTCAGGATAAATCTTTTTTCTCTTCAACTTTCTGCTTTGATAGACAAAATAGAAAATTTATGACCTTTTTTTGCACTTTTTTTTAACAAAAAGCAAAACATATCAGCAAACTATAGGTTCTCCTTTTGCATACATTCACAAAAACAATGCCCTACAGCCATGAAATTTTTATCATTACTATCTCCCCTGTTTAAATGTCCTAGGACTTTTATAATGTTGCAGGGATTAGGGAGAGAAGAGTCTGTAAATTCAATGAGGCAGGGATACAGCAAGTGGTCTTGTTTTGGACCTCTATCTCCTCTCATAAAGCCAGTTCCTCCTGTAAATTTAGCATATCCACAAAATCTGAAACCTTGGAGTAGGTTAAAACAATCTCAGGGCTATTAATTATTTCATCATCAAGTCATCCATTGCTTCTGAGACTTTTTACACAGCAGGTCCAGTAACAAGGCTTTTCATTGACTACACTGAGGACCATTCTTGATTTAGACTACATTTCTAATAATCTTCTGTGTCAGTATACAGTTGGGTTATTCATGAACTGTATAGGCTAATAATTAAGTTCTACTGTAAAAATTATTTTATTCTTCTGTTATCTATCCTCATAGTTCTTTTCTTGTTACTGTTCTTAATGGAAGAGCAACACTACTGGCTTTCAGACCCCTCTGCAAACAATCGCCCAGTGAATTCCTAAATGTTATTCCTCTGTGGATACATGCTTATCTTAGTTTTTTTTTTTTTTTTACAGTTTTAACCTTTCTGATTTCCAGGTCAAGGTCATTATGACTGGGATATTCTATTTCCAACCAAGTTCTAGTTAAAATAATATACAAAATATGGAAACTCTGTTTGCATATTTTTTTATTATACTAATGTGAAATCATTCTATCTCTGGTGCAAGCATCAGCTATGAGTCATTCTGAAATTGTTTGGAAACAGGTCCCATGTGTTTGACTAAGTAGACACTTAATTTAGGTGATATACAAACTTCACATTCTTCCATCAAGCTTTTTAAAAACCATTACAAAAGATATTACAGTCATATCTGAATTCTGTCACTTAACCACAAAAGAGCTCTAGCTTAATAAATCATGAAGAGAATCAATGAGGCTTGCCTTGAATGCCTGAAAGAAAGCTGCAATCATTCATATGAAGTAACACTGGATGATTGCTAAGTTATCTGAAGTAGTTGAGACTGCAGAAAATCATAAATGCTTTGTACAACAATTATCACTATCCAATATATGAATGGAGCCGTTTTGAAAAGTATTTCCAATAAATCCACAGATGCCTTGACTGGAACTGAAGTGAACTGTTTTTTCAAAACTCTATTGAAACTCTCAGCTGCAAAGGTTGCTGTCTAAATGGAATAGTAATGTTCTTTTGTCAGGATGATAAATATTTTTGTGTAATTGTAGATCTTTTGATCAAATGCTTCTACTCAAGAGGAAAAACAACAAAGAGAATTCTATTAGCATGTAGGATAATGTAATGCACACAGAATATGACAGAATCACACAACTTATTTAATAATATAAACTACAAGTGATAGGACAGCTTTTTAGATGCTTCATGAGTTAATGTTTCTCCTTCATATTCAAGAAAATATGCCTCTAGAGTTTTTTATATGTGCCAAGTATTGGACTAGCTCAAGGAGAGAAATAAAGAATAATAAAATTGTTCACTATCCTAAAGTACCCCTATATGAACAAAAAAACATGAGGAGTAAGAAAGAGTGCATACATGTGTACATTCAGAGACCAGGTATTTTCAGATATAGACATACATGAGATCAGCAGTAACATAGAGATTGTGTCTTATTTGTAAACAAACTATTAAAATTATATTTAATCTACAGAAAGTGCAATTTTTGAAGAGTTTTTATTTCATTTGAGATATATATATATATATATATATATATATTCCAAACATATATTCCAAAATCAAGGGGGTGGAAGCTGCCCAAGAGGCAAAATTGCATCTTAATCAAAGCACAGCAAGAGGACATAGAAGGTCTTAATTAACTTGCTGGTGACTGAAAGAACCTGAGATAATTACACATCCCATATGAGAAATTATTATTCATGTTGTATGGTCTGTGCTAATGAACGTTGAACTTATGCAAATTAATGACATGTTTAGAGAATGAAGATATTAGAAAAAGTTAGGAGAAGGGAGTTAGCTATTAGGTGGAAATGATAGACAGTGCATTGGTTGTAATTAACTCACGGATAAATAAGCCAGTAACAATTGTAATTATTAATATATTTACAAGGGCAAATTTGATTTGCATTTTGCATCTGCTGTCAAAGGAAGGGGATGATATGTGAAAACATAGCTACTAGAGTACATCATTGAGTCAGTTTGTACTTCCAATCTGCTCCTAAAAGTAACTTATTTTGCAATGTGTTTCAAATCGTGAGAATTTTTGGCCTTAGCTTACTGGCTTATATATGGAGTGTAGGAGCTCATCTGCATCTGCTCCCAATGGTGACTCTGCTTCATTTACATAGTTCTCTCTGAATCATTTTCACATCTTTCTTTGCACACCCTGGGTAGGAATCCAAAGGCTGAGTATTCTCTGAAGTCAATTGAAATCTGGCATTAGGTTAGCTTGATATGGGTGTTGCAAAAAATCAGTTCTTTTTCTCATGACTAAGGACCAAGGAAAACAGATGGTAGGGTGAGGAATGCGGAGGTTGTCAAATAAAGTTCTTGCCAACAAGATTTGGTGCTAACATAATGTATTCAGTCAATTGGAGCATCTTGATGACACCAAATACAGAAAAGAAAGATGTTTCTTGTTGACTTCCTAATTTATGTGATGACTAAATGAAAACTGACTTAACTTGGTTTGAGCGATATTTGCTTATTATAGAAAAGAGAACTCCATTTTCAAACAATGTAAGTTTCCCAGCTTATGAATGTCGTATAAGTAACTATTTTTTACTTTTAAAACAAAAGCACTTACCAATCATTTAAAAATTATATTGATTCTATAATCAAATTATGGACATTAAATTTAGGTATGGATAGAGAGCTCATGTGTAAAATAATTGAATTTTTAAAAATTTTAATTGCTTTATTTAAAATAAATGACAGCGGAATACATGACAATCTTATTACATATATAGAGTACAATTTTTTCACATCTCTGGTTGTGTATAAAGTATGTTCACACCAGTTCATATTCATACATGTACTTTGGATAATATGTCCATCACATTCCACCATCCTTGCTAAGCCCCTGCCCCCTGCTTTCCCCTCCCACCCCTCTGCCCTATCTAGAGTTCATCTATTCTTCCCATGGTCCCCCTCCCTACCACACTACAAGTCAGCTTCCTTATATCAGATAAAAGATTGGGCATTTATTTTGGGGGGAGTGATTCATTTCACTTAGCATTATCTTCTCCAATGCCATCTATTTACCTCCAAATACCATGATTTTATTCTCTTTTAATGCTAAGTAATATTCCATTGTGTATATAGGACACATTTTTTTATCCATTCATCTACTGAAGGGCATCTAGATTGGATCCACAATAGTTTAACTATTGTGAATTGTGCTGCTATTAACATTGATGTGGCTGTGTCCCTGTAGTATGCTGTTTTTAAGTCCTTTGGGTATAGACCAATGAGAGGGATAGCTGGGTCAAATAGTTCCATTCCAAGTTTTCCAAGGAATCTTCATACTGCTTTCCATATAGGCTGCATCAATTTTCAGTCCCACCAGCAATGTATAAGTGCGCCTATTCCCCAACATCCTAGCCAACACTTATTGTTGTTTGTCTTCATAATAGCTGCCATTCTGACTGGAGTGAGATGATATCTTAGAGTAGTTTTGATTTGCATTTCTCTAATTGCTAGAGATGATGAACATTTTTTCATATATTTGTTGATTGATTGTATGTCCTCTTCTGAGAAGTATCTCTTCAGGTCCTTGGCCCATTTGTTGATTGGGTTATTTGGGTTTTTTTGTGTTTAGCTTTTTAAGTTCTCTATATACCCTAGATATTAGTGCTTTATCTAATATGTGAGAGGTAAAAATTTTCTTTCAAGATGTAGGCTCTCTATTCATCTCATAGATTGTTTCTTTTGCTGAAAGAAACCTTTTAGTTTGAATCCATCCCATTTATTGATTCTCAGTTCTAATTCTTGTGTTATAGGAGTCTTATTAAGGAAGCTGGGGCCTAATCCAACATGATGAATATTAGGGCCTACTTTTTCTTCTATTAGATGCAAAGTCTCTGCTCCTGCTGGTACAAAGGCCTATCCACAGGTGTGGCTGTATGCTGGACCAGTAGTCAATGATAGGTAAGATCCAATTGCAATGGTACTAACCTAAAAGAGTAGGCTGACGCCTTGAGGTCAGCTCATCAGATGACGGATAAGAAAAATATGTAGTATTGGACAACCTAAGGCAGTCATGGTCCCTAAGCCACATGCTTGTTGTTTAAACAGAGAGGGGAAAACGTTGAGAGTCACAGCCAAAGGGGCCCCAGCAAACTTCCAGCTGATTGGCTCACCATGGCCCCAGAAAGCTTCCAGCTGCCAGCTGATTGGCTCCTCTGCGGTGATGCTTATCGGGCTGTTTCCCCGCCCTTTCAGACCATGGAGCTGTTCATTGTGGGACTCTTTTGGCTCCGCCCACGTGACCCAGCCAATCGACTTCAAGAGCAAGAGGAGTGGGGGGGGGGTTGAGAGGCTTGTGGGAAGCCGGTTGTGGTGACAGTTGGGCTTTGAGGGAATTCCTGAAGAACTCGTGTGGTGCGGCATGTGTGTTCAAAAAATAAAGTTTGTTTCTGCTTGATAAGTGGCTCATGAATTGTGCCCAGCCAGACTGCGGCATTTCTGGTTCAATTTCTAGGTCCTTAATCCACTTTGAGATGAGTTTTGTTCATGGTGAGAGATTGGGTTTAATTTCATTTTGTTGCATATAGATTTCCAGTTTTCCCAGCACGATTGGTTGTACAGGCTATCTTACATAACTCAGTTGATACAGTGCTTACCTTGCATACACAAGGCCTTGAGTTCAATCCCCAGCACCACAAATAAATAAACATAAATAAAAATTAAAAAATTTGAATTTTTATGTGACAGGAATAATGACCAATTTTCAGATCAGAAAATAACTCTATATGTGATTGGAGATTATAATACAATATGTATCAAAACAATTATGTTTACAGAGTTGGCAATCACTAGTACCATTTATGGTGTCAAAACAAATTTTTATTGGCACTCACCCACCATATGCCTCTCTATATTTTGGTTTCTTTACTTCTATTCACCTACATCCCAAGATTGTCCTTTCTCTCAGGCAATATTTCTATAGTCTCTTTATGTTTGTCCTTATTCCCCTGGTTGTGAACTGTGGTGATATTTTTCTTTTTACTCTTCAATTGTATTTTACCTATACCATCAAAGATATACTCACAAAAATTTTTAGTTGTGTAGTTAATGCCTCATTTCTGGTCCTAAAACATTTAGTGTCTCAACATTTGGGCCTGAAGATATTCTAGAATAAGAATTTGTTTTACATTATAAAAATTCTTATGTATTTAGAAGAAGAATGGAAAACAAAAAATTTTTCCCAGAATGAGATATGCTCTAGGATATCTTCAGAAACAGGAAGACAAGAAGTATAAGGAAGCAGAAAAGCAAATTATCTTGCTCCCATCAGTTTTTTGCAGTTATGAAAATAGGTGCCATTTGATTGATGTAGAGATACCATAGCATTTTTGAAGAAAAAAATGAAGGAATACAATCCTGGATTCCAAAGTAGATTAGACCTGAAATAAACTCATTTTCTTTTCTTACCGACTGTGTTGTTATAGGCAAGTCACAGTTACTGTGAATGTTTCCTCTTTTCCACAATGAGAACAATGACATTATTCTCTAAGCTTGTTCAGTAGCTGGAAGTAATGTGTATTAAGAATTCATCATAGGATTGAGACTATTCTTCTCTTTCTATTTATATTTTTCCATACATGGGTATTGATCAGAACAGGTAAGATAAATAAGAGTCATGTAACAACATCTGAAGGCCATCTTATACTATTTTTTTCATATTTTTTGTCATCTTAACAAAATAACATCCATTAAGTTCATACTTGGTTATGAATTTAACTTTGTAAAGTTTGTTATTTTTTTGTCCCACACAAGAGATTTATTGTCATAAGAGAAGGCATACCAACAAGTATGTCCCTCTGAGGAGAGCAGACTGATGTTTTTTTTTTTTTAATTTAAACTTTTTGGATATGTCTGAAATTATGAGTATTTACTTTCTTAAAATAGAAACAGTTTCTGAATATTGCTCCACTAAACCCATATGTACCTTGAGGCTTCGTTTCTGCAATTATAATAACATAATTATAATACTTTCATTCTTGCATAGTGATTCACAGTATTCCAACAGCATTATAGAAATACAATGTGATTAGAAGATATTTTATTTAGTTTCAAAGACAAAATGTTGGAGAAAAATGCAAATTTTTCCAGGCCAAATGTTTTTCAGTAGAGAATTTGAGACCCCAAATTTCCATTTTTCTTTTTCTTTTTTAGTGCATTATTTTGTTGTTCATTGGATTTCATAATTTTTTGTATTGTTTTTATAGATATAAATTCCTTTGGATGAATTAATTGGTAAATAAAACTTGTGCATTCATTTCTATATTTTAGCCAAATATTCTTAGATTGAAATACATTCCTTCAAAGTGAAATTTAGAAGAAAACAAGCCTCCATCTATGCTTCAAACAACTTCATGTGTGATTTCTGCCCATGGAAACATTTGTTTAAAAATCAATAGAATGCATAGAGTAATTAGGAAACACTCTTCTTAGCTCTTATTTGAATTAGAATTATTTTTCACTTGAGAGAATTTGTCTTATTTTAGAAGGTCACTGTATTAGTCATTTTTTCCTTGCTAAAACAAAATGTTTGACATAAGCTAATTTTGAAGAAAATAGTTTATTTAGTTCACAGTTTTGAAAGTCTAAACTCCAAGTGGTAGAGCTAAGACTTAGTGAGGGTCCCTTGGCCACATCAACTTATGTATGGCATGGCTAGCAATGGTGGAGACGTGGGCAGGAGCAAGGTCGTTTCTTAAGCCAGGAAGCCAAAAGAGCTGTCTGAGGTTAAATGCAGCTGTTGTAACAATCCTCTGAGGGAACTACTAGTGAGTTGTAGGAGAAGGACCTCAAGCTCCCAGTGACTTAAGAACCTTCCACTTGGTTTTGCTCTTTACAGGTTTCAATGACACTTCCCGGTATCACTACCCTGAGGACCAAGTTTCTAATCACAATGGACCCTTGAAGGACACTTGAACCACAGCCAGAAAAAAAAATGGTTTTTAAAAGTTCATTTTTTTTCTCACTAATGTTTATCATTATACTACTATTTGAGACCAGCAAATTTTGTTTGAATATTATCTTTTATAAATTGCTCTTAACTTTATCTCAATTATTTTCATTCAATTTCAGACATTATTTTCTGTTTTCATAAGGCAATTGAAAAATTCACTGTTGGTTTTATTTGCTATGTGTAACATTTTTTCAAAGTTGACTTGTACAATATATTTCTCACTGAGGGCAAACATTCTGACACCAACTCATGCATCATGGGAAAGGATTATAAAGGCTTTCAAAACCCCTTAAAAACATAGGAACTTTCCTAATATTACTAAAATACTCATTTAATGTTTCCTTGAAGATGTCTGTAGTTATCATTACTTCAAAGAAAGATAATTTATTCCTTTCTGGAGATGAAAGAACACCCTATTTCAATAACCATTAGGGAGTAGTTTCTTATATCAATGTAAAATCATCTTCCTATAATTCTAAATCAGTGTCTCCTGTGTCTACATTTAGAACTATATAGATTAAGTTTTAGTCTATTTGTATATGTCATACACCCAAATATTAAACATTAAATAGCCTGATTTCAAAATTCTTCCTAAAACATAACAAGCAGAACTGAATACAGTGCTACATATGTTGCTAAGCTGTGCAATGAATAATGGAATGACTCTTCCTTTTCTATGAATCAAAAATATGTGCTAGTGCTGAGATCACTGTTCCTCTGCCACACCATTTTGCTGGTCAAAATTGAGTAATCAACAACTATTTTACTACTCCATGTATTGTGAATAGGTACTATGTTAAGCAATTTGATTCATTTACACAACAACCTTCTTATTTGGTTTATTTTATTCATGTGAGACAGAAAAGGAAAGCAAACTTTGACCAAGTTTACATAACTGTGAAGGAGGCTGGATTCTTGAAATCTTGGACTCTCTTATTTCAAAGCTCACATTTTCACTCATTGGATGATATTGCATTTGCTAACTAAAATGCTGGGACAGCTCTGTGGTGTGCCCCAGGTTCTGCAACCACTGGTGAGATGACCCTTTGGCTTTAGGAAAGTTGACTGCCACCTGAACATCAAGCCTGATTTTCCATTCTCCTAATAATTAAAATGCATGACCAACTTTGCAGCTCTTTTTTTAGGGTAGATTTTAATTTCCTTTTCTTTTTGTAAATATGCAGCCAGAATTAGACTTTGTGGTTTATAACTAAGATTGATACACTTACCTAAATGATATTATGACACTATCAAGTTTTTGCTGCGATCAGGATGCATTACCTTACATTAGTTCCCTTATCTTCTCATTTAGTATATGAGAGTTAGTTGACTTATTCTGTAGAAATTACATTTTTAAGTGCTTACCAACTCTATCTAAAAAAATTAATTATCTGTAATTTTTTGTGGATTATAATAAAAACAAAAATCTATTCTAGTATCTGTAATGTATCAATTAACCATTCTGAAAATTATGAAAACATTTATCTATTCCAAGACTTATATTGTAAGTAATTGAACTAATACTGGGAACCCTTTATTTATGAGGTTAGGACATTTCAAAGTCAACAACCAGGTGTCACATTAATCTGATAAGAAAAACGATTTCTTTCTGATTGCTGAGCAATCAAATTAAACATCTGCTTGTGCAATCAGTATATTATATCTGACATAAGTCTTGCCCTATCAACATTTTCTCTTACAGTGATTTATTTGTCTTTCATCATTTTCCAAACAATTCTTATGCCCATTCTTATTTTATTCCTCTATTTTCCTTTCCTACATTGTCAGTACTGTACTTAAATACTCAGATAAGATCTACTGTTCAACAACATAAAATGGCAACTATTACAATTAACATCAATAATTGTTTTGTTTTCGGATAGCCCTAATAATTCCTATCACAATACCTAACAGTTGACTCTGACTAATATGCTTCTCTTGATATATCAAATGTGTATGTCTTGCCACATCCTATGTAGAATCCAAGTCTCTTTAAAAAGAAAAAATGATTGTCCACCTTCCCTGAGATACTTCTGACTTTATTTCTCAATGGGAAACACAAGATTCCCAGTTTCACACAGCTGCCCTGTATTTCAACAGACTGCTTACTTTTATTTTTTTTTCTGAAAAAACTATCAACCTATCTTTGTACAAATTCAAGGCCTACAAACTGACTTGCATCAATACACTCTTTGAATACAGCAATAGAAGAAATGATTTCCTTTTCTTTCCTTCACATTTTAGAAGTGCATATATTTCAAATACATTACAAAAAAGTTCATGCTTTTTTTACTGTTTGTTTTTAGATAGTGTAATAAGGACTTTTTGGATTGTCTGCCAAGGTCCCTGTGGGAGTCCCAGCAGCTGTGATTGTTCTGGGTGATTTCATTTTCCTGGACTTAGCTATCTATGATTGTTTTGGACACCTGGATAGAGCAGGAATTTTGAATTGAGATGCAGAGATACTACTTAATCCAGGTTATTTTCTGAACTGAAACTTGGAAGCTACAAAGCAGTTGGGCATACATGTTTCCCATATAAAAGTGAAGCAAGGGAAAGCTTGTGGTAGAGAGTGGATTTTAAGATACTCAAAATGTATCAGATTTGAAAGATTCTGTGGCCCAAAAGAGTGAGGGAGGAGGGAGAACATGAAGAGAATTAAATAAATGGTACACCTGCAGGGACAACAGAGGAGCTACATTAATTCCCAAGGACTTTATAGTTCTTTTCTTACTGACAGCAGAACTCACTGCTTACCACTATGGTCCATGAGTTAGATTTAGTTTTACTGTGCATTTCCTATTTTTATTAAAGCCAAACTGAGTGAGTTCCTGCTAGTTGCAAACCAAGGAACTTTAACCTAGATGTGCAGTTATAGATATAAAATGCAATAAGAAAAAATGTAAATTTTAAATTAAAAAATGAGATAACTTCATAGAGTTGCATTCATATCAAAAATGTCAAAACATCTGTTTGGAAAACTTTCCAGTCTGAATCACAAAACAAGGGGCTGCAGCACTTTCCTTCTTCTGCAGGAATAAGAGGAACCTGAAAGTAATTAAGTATTGGCCCTTAGAGACACAGTTGAGAGACACAGGAGACAATGAAGAGAGCCATCCTGAAGCAAGGAACTTGATGATAACTGGAATGATGACAGAATTTAGAATCTGAATTCTGAGCAACTGTTGTACCCAGAGTCTGGAAATTATTTTCAATCAGTGTAATTCACCAGTGTAACATGCCTCTCATTACAAGAGAGAACCCATCTATAGGAATATGGGATAGTGAGCTAATCAAAGAAATAATCCAAACTAAGCCATTATAGAAAATTTCTTTATTTTGGGTAAGAATTTTACTTATTCCTTAGTGAGACATAATTACAAGTCAGTGCCAGTATCACAGAGAGTAGAATTATAGTAGATTTTTAAGAATTTGACTCAAGTTAACTACATAGTGGTTATTTTATATTAAAATTTAGTCTTTCTCGGGCTGGGAATGTGGCTCAATTGGTGGCGCGCTCGCCTGGCATGCGTGCAGCCCGGGTTCAATTCTCAGCACCACATACAAACACAGATGTTGTGTCCACCAAGAACTAAAAGATAAATATTAAAAAATTCTCTCTCTCTCTCTCTCTCTCTCTCTCCTCTCTCTCTATAAAAAAAATTTAGTCTTTCTCATATAATTATTTTGTATTTCTGTACATGAGACTTTTTTTTCATTATCTTTTAATACACCCAGTACAAATGAGAAATCTCTGGGGGATTTGACACATAATTCTCTTTGGACTATTGATTCTAGAATAGCTAATGCAACTGTGAGTACCCATAGAGAATAGCTTTATTAGAAATTGTTTCTATCCATTTCCTCATAGTAACATGAAAACCTTTCCTGTCTTCAGTTTTAAGAAATTAGGGAAAGTACTAATGCAATGTGGTTACTGATGTTCCAGTAGACTTATAGTAACATTTTGTTCATTGATTGTTTCCTAATCAGGAAACGTATAAACTGGGGTACAAAGCAATATTTTGCAAATGATGAAACATTTTTGAATATTAAGAGACAGTTATCTGTATGATTTGCTCACCCATAATCTGATGGCAGCATTTGCTTCTCATCAGTTGCAATCAGTGTTAGAGCGCTTGAAGCCATGACAGTCCTTGTGTTATTTGTTCAGTCTGTCTGCACATAGGGACATAACTGCTACTCAAAATTAACATTAGAATTTAGGCTACTTTTCACTCTGTATTAAATTCTAACTCTGAGGCTAAAGGATTTTCTTCAGAACTTCTCTGCTGAGTTCATAAGAGTTAATATTACCTATAAGCATCAGCCTTCTTATAGGATCCTTGAAAGGGAAAATGAATAAACAGTGAGTTTGATTTTCTTTTCTAACCTAATAAATGTGGAGCATGATATGGAGCAGGTTGAGACATCTTGTTCTTTGGTAACAAGGCCATTATACTTGCATGGCAATAGATGGGAGAATGTCCTTTTGTCAACAGACTTGGGAGATAACCTGCTAGAATATGGGCTGAAGGAGAGGAATGGACATATGTATCATTAGTGACAAAACTAGTGAGGTATAGAGAAGAAAAAGAAAGGTTTGAGGCATTTATCATTTTAAAACATCAGGAAAGGTTGTTTAGCTCCAAGCTGAGGATCTGGAAACTATTTTGTTTATATATGAGACGAATTAAAGCATGAATGAGGAAAGCAAAATATGAATGACTATATGAATATACATTTGTCTAGTCCATTCTTTTAAATGTCTAAGCTTTGAATTTCACCTATGTTGAGAGTCAAGGTTTTGCATTGAAAATGAACAGAATATTAGCATCAGAATGCAAATGAATTGCTTTTATCTCTTAATTTATCAGTATTTGGTCATGTGTTTTTAAAGAAATGTTTTAATTTTGTGAGAGCTATATAAATGAATAAACAATTCTTCCCCTGGAAAATAGTTCCATTCTACAGATACTATGAAATACATAAAATGGTAGAGAGAAATGATAAAACAAGAGAAAACATTGATGATTAAAGTGAGATGAGAAACAAGTAAATAGAATAAGATAAATTTGCACAACAAAGTTGTTTTCTTTAAGCTTTTAAATTAAGTCCTTTTATTAATCATCTTCACCTTTATTTTGTGTTTTTCTCAGTGTTGAGGATTGAACTCAGGGCCGTCTTTATGCTAGGCAAACACTCTATCCCTGAGTCACAGCAAAACTAACTTTTAAATATAACTTTTCTAATGTAAGAGCAATAAGAATTTATTATATAAATTATTCACAGACAATAAAACCAAGAAAATTAATAATCCATAATCTCACCCAGTTCTTTGGTATTAACATATGTGTTTACACATGTATATAAATTGTATTTGTGTACACATACATGAAGACAGACAGACTTCTGGAAAATGCATATGTATCCATAAGTAGAATTACAACAGTAATAATTAAAACAGCATAATATGTATCAAAAAATATGTCAATAATCTCAGTAACAGTTACTAAATACTTTCTTAAATTTAATGGAACCAAAAAATAAAATACAAAGCAAACTTTAAATAAATATTTTAAAGTATACACACACACACACACACACACACACACACACACACACACACACACAAACACATACACATATGCTATGGAGATACACATAATGTACACATATATAATATCTTTAAATTAATGTATTTGTATCCATTTTTTTATTTATGTGTATACATTATCTATCAACTTATCATCACTAGGAAGTCAACATAACAAACAAAATGAGTTACTAAAAGTAAAATAATGGTCTTTTTAAGCAAAAATCTAAGAATAAGTAAAAGGGAAAGATTATTATTTGACATTTGAATTATTGGACTGGGAGATCAACTGAAGACTATCTCAAATCACAAAACCAGAATGTTAAGAGATGAAGATTGTGATGTGGAAGAAAGGAGACATGGGAAACAGATAAAAGTATGACATATGAATGATAGAGGTTTCAGAAGGAAAAAAGGGAACAGGTGGAGGAGAGACAGTAATTAAACAAATAGAGAAGAAAATTTCTCTAGTGTGAAGAAAACTTGAGTCTGTAAATTAAAATTGTTCACTACATGCCAGACAGGATTGGTGGAAAACATACCTAGGCATATTCTGCCCAAATTCATGAATTTTAAGAGTAAAAAATAAATCATGTATTCTATCACACAGAAGGCTGGCATTATTTACAAAGGAAAAGAGTATTTTTTTAGAGGTGACCCCAAGTATTACAATACTAATTCAAGTGAAATGGATGTTACCCCAATAATCTTCTACGTAGTTAAGATAATTTTCATTTGTCCTTGAAATAATGGGGAATATGTAAACCAACTTATATTGTCTTCACATTTAATAAGAAACCAAGGACTGCAGATTTGGCTCAGTGGTAGAGCACTTGTCTGGCATGCATGAGGACATATGGTTCTTAGTACTGACAAAAAAATAAAAGAACTCAATATTCTTCCAGAACTTTTAGCAATCAACAAAAGAATCCAAATGGTGATATCAATAAGAAGAGGAGAAAAATTCAGTGGTGAGTTGTGAGTGAGGATAAAGTGGCTGATAATCCTTAATCAGTCCTACTTAGGGAATCCTAAGACAGAAGACAGAAACTGCTATGATCAAAGAAAAATTTGCTGAATGTCACTGAGGGAGAGAAAGAAGATAATTTCTTTCCAAAGTTTCATTTGTTAGTATGGATGCAAGAAAGTCAAAGTATTTTCCAACATTTTATTTTCTTTATGGAAGAGAAAGAGTATAAGAGAGTATATGTTGAAAAATAGTTGGTAGTTGGTTTTTAAATACTAGCAAGAATATATCTTCAGGAGTGTTATAAAAGAAATACTACTACCAGTAGAAGACAAAAATACATAACTTCCAAATAAGTGAATCAGAGGACAAAGTGGACAAGAGGAAAAAACAGTGAAGAAAACAATTACGTAAGTAAAATATGAGGTGACTGTAATGAAATCAAGCTAATCTTGTGCTTGCTACAGCAAGTGTGAGTGGGTGGCATTTGCATTGATGGAGGGTCCTATAGGATTCCAGTGTTTTTTTTTTTTTGTATTGCTAGTAAAAAGGGGAGGAGAAAGTGAAATCTGAGTTGGTTCAAGTGCAATTAGAGAACTCTTGGGAAGCTGTTCTTATTTAGATCCTAAAGAAAGAATATGTGTTAGGTCATTTCAGAGAGCTTTTTATCACATTTTAAAAATTGTATTGAAAACATTACCTTAAAAAAATACCACATGTACTATCTAAATGACAGGCAGAAAATTTAAGAACAAAAAAAATCTCTATCAAAAATTAAAACCTGACAAAACTCTCATTTTTTTTTCATATGAAATTGACCAAAAGTGTTTGTTTACAAGAAGAAAAGGATGCTTCTTTTATCATTTCAGAATAATGACAATGGAAAGTGAAGTTTTCAATAAAGGAACTTGAGTGTGGCTTGTTTTTAAAAGAATAAAAAGTATAAAAGTTTCTACAGATTTCATTTGATTTGAAAATAACTATCAATTCAATAAACTTTTATTCAACATCATGTATGAAGGTAGAATAATAATTATTATAGAAGAAACAGAGATAAATGACATTATCTTGTCCCTGAAGAAATTCTCTGATATTCTCTCTCTCTCTCTCTCTCTCTCTCTCTCTCTCTCTCTCTCTCACACACACACACACACACACACACAAACACACACACACACACACACACACACACACACACACACACAGACACCCAGAGGATGGAGGAGAGAAAGAGAGAAATAGAACAGGTGCTTAAATAGTTGTGGACAAGTGAAAGCTTTTTGATAGTAACATGCAATGATTGCTTATGAGTATTAACATGATTGAAGTAAAGGAAATTCAGTAAAGCATTATTTAAACTTGGTTACTTTGATAATTATTCTCAGTGTTTCACTAGGCATGAGCCTATCTCTCATTGACAGAAAGGGAAATTTAGGTGGTTTGGCATCCAATTACAATGACTGGGCAGCTCCAGGTACATCTGTGAGTAGGGTTCCAGAGGACATTGGCATGTGTCCCTGGACTGAGTGGGGAAGATGCATCAGAAATGTGGTTGGACAGGATCCTATCAGTTTAGGCCCAAATGAAACAAACAAAAAAAAAAATGGTGGAAGGGTGAATACTTGCTCTTCCTCATTTTCTTTTGGAAACAGGTTGCCTTTTTTCTTCTGTCAAAACTCCAGTCTGTTTTGATTTTAAACCCTAGGACCCATGTTGACAAACTCCCTTCACCAGGTTCTCTGATTTTTCTATCTCAGACTGAGAGATGCATCTACTTCCTTGAATCTGAGGACTTTGATTTGCATTGAAGAAGGGATTTTCCTTCTTACTGTATCAGCTTCCTTGGTTCTCCACATTGCACATAGCAAATCATGGGACTTTTCAGCTTTCAAATCAAGTGAGTAAATTCCCCCCTAGTAAATTTCTTCTCCTCTCTCTTTCTCTTACTCTATTTATATACATGTGGATATATGCATTATGTTATATGAAGGATAATAAATCTTAATAGAAGCAATGAATATATGTTTATTACATAACAAGAGACAATATATATTACTATATATTATGTAGACTAAATACATATATGAATTGCATAAAACAAATTATACTTGTTTAAAGTATGTATGTGTGTATATATATTTTGAAGTATATATATATATATATTTCTGTTCTTGTTGGAAATAATGCCAACAAGAACAGAAATCTATATAATGCAGTTTATTTGAAGTATATATGTGTGTATATATACACAGACATATATGTGTGTGTGTATGTATATACACATACATACGTTTTTATATATGTGTGGTGTGTGTGTGTGTGTGTGTGTGTGTGTGTGTGTGTGTGTGTGTGTATATATATATATCTTAGTTTTGTCTTTCTGGAGAACTTGATTGATTAAAACAGTAGGTTAGGAAAGTCTTCATGGGGGAATAGCCCGTTGAAATCTATAAAGGAGGAGGAGGAATTTTATCATACAGTTTGCAATGTAGAAGTTACAGACTAAACATAGAAGAACATAGCAGGAATAGAAAGAATATCTGTGAACCCATTGAAATATGTGTAAGCCATCCAGAGGACATTAGCCTTTTCTGCACTGAGCCTGGTGGTCATAAGGGTGAGTAGGAGAGGTGCAGATGAAACACTATAGAGGAAATAGAAGCTAAGCTGAAGCTGTTATAGGTAATTCTGGGGTTTATTTTTCCCATGGATGATAACAACTCACACATAAATATTAATCAAGATCTTTTATATTTAGATCGATGCTATAGTCCCAGTTTCCCAATTGTTGATCAACTTCTGTGGTACTTCCTGCTCTGAACCTTATTATAACTTTTTAACAAAACATTTTAATAGTATTGGTTTTTAAAAAATTATTTAGAAAACATATTAAACTAAGTCAAAATTTTGAATTTTAGAATTTAATATTTGTTATGATGAAAAGTTTTGCAAAGACATAGCATACTTTTTAGAATTGGTGGGTACTCTTCATTTATACAAGTACCTTTAAGTTCTGGAAATAATGACAACAAGAAAAGAAATCTATATAACACAGTTTATCAGTCTAGATTCCACTTATACTTTTTAACATTTCTAAAATCGATATGTATGATAATCAATGACAGTTTACAACTTTAATCTCAGATATACCTTTCTTATTCAACATTATACGAAATATAATACTTCATCTCAGATTAAGTGGAGTTATAATTATCTCTTAATTGTCCTCTATGTGTTTAAAGGATATTACAAATAGAAACAGGGTTTCCTCTTAGCACAATTTTGATGTTTGGTTGTAGAGACCAGTGTAGTTCACAACTCTGTTATATATATTTTTGCAAACAGAATAATTGTATATTCAAACTTGCCTGGTAGCTCTTCAGAAGAATTCTTAACACTTAAATATTAATTCAACAGAAAAACTTAATTGTATCACAATCACATGGCTCTCAAACTGAGCATACAAATAAGGCTAATAAGGGAAAATGTGTAAACAAGTATGACTTTTATACTCAATGTCAGAAATTTTTACTTTAGTCTGTAACTTCTATGATAAATGACAAACTCAAAATGTTCAAAGCACTGTTACCTGCTGGGTATAAAAAACATAATAAATAATTGCAAAATTGCAAGTTATTAATATCCTTTCATTGCAAATTTCACTGCATATTCATACCTCATGAACTGATAATGTTTCATCAGCTTGCAAATGTCTCACATTTTGTGTAAAATCTATTTGTCAAAAGGGTTGGGGAAAAAAGCAATATGATAGAACTTTGTTTAAATATTTCAGTAGAATTAACATAAACCCAAATTCAACCTTTATGTTTGCATGCATGAAAATCATTGTTGTTTGAGAATTTTTACAACTTTTTTCTTCTGTTGAAAACATATAGACTGACATATCAGGATATATATATATATATATATATATATATATATATATATATATATATATATTATAAAATATCTGATTATTCTGTTTGATGTTCTGAAAGCTTTAAAGTTGGTCTTTTTTCTTTGACTTACATCTCTTTTAAAGAAAATAACTGTGATTCTCCTATCTCTGTAGGGAAAGTGTCAATGAAGTGCAAATCTGGGCTTCTGAAGATGTTTTTTACCCTAGAAGCATTATCACATGTGACTATCTTCTGTGAGTTCATATAAGGTGACAGAGACCACAGAAGGGTCTTGTTATTTGTACATGCTCACAAAATTAAAACATTTTATACAGGGGCATTAACATTATTTTACCTTATAATGAATCAATATTAGAGCCATAAATCTTCTCAAACAGGAAGACTCAGCCTCCCAAATCTAACTATATTGGCCTTAAGAAACTTCCTCCTAAAAGACTGCCTTGTAAACACCATGTACATTGGAAATGTATTTGAAGCTTGTTTAAGAAGAAATGCAAAATGATCAGTATTTACAAAGGGCCAGCCATACAGTAGGTGTTCATTAATTATTGCTAGAGTTACAGAATTTATACCTCACTTCTGTTTGTGATGTCTCTAGCATATTTCAGTTTACCATATTCATCATAAGAAAAAGAACCATGCCTCTTCATAATTATTTTCATTACAAGTTTTTAAATCAAAATAAATAACCAGCATTTTGTATTTTAATTTGTGTATCATCTGATCACTAACTTTTTTTTCAGATTTCTTAATTCTTTAAGAATAAAAATGAGAGGGTGAATATGGTAGAAGTACTCTTATATTCCTGCCTAATCTAATATCTATTCATTTCATTTCTTTAGTAAGTTCTCTCTCTCTCTCTCTCTCTCTCTCTCTCTCTCTCTCTCTCTCTATATATATATATATATATATATATATATATATATATATATATATATATATATATATATTGCAAGCAGAATAATTGTATATATATCCATCCATGCTTCAGGAAAGGCAAGAAGTTCATCTAAGTTGATGATTTCCAAACTTTAATAAACATTGTGATTGCCTAGGGAGCTTACTAAGATACACATAGATGGTGTCCTTCCTCAGTTTTTGTTTTATATTTTTTAGTTAATATGAGTCATAGCCTGAGAATTTATAGTTTGAACCACTTCTCAAATGATGCTGACTCTGCGGGTTCTAAGAATATAATTTAATAACATTAGTCTAAGCCAATAAAAGTAATTCTTGTACCACAGAGATAGGCATGCATTGGACATGCATACTAATTGATAACCGTTGTCTATTATGATTTACCATGTTCTATCCTAACTGGTAGGTGATCATGCTACACAGGTTGTTAAATACCTGAAGGTCATCAAGAACTCATTTTTCCTTTATTTTTTTAATAGTGGACATACAGCTCTGGATAATTAGTAATAAGAAGGGGTCTATTGGGGACCTCCAGAAAATATTCTTAATTTTGAAAAATGATGTGTGGGAAGAAAGGTAGTTTTTCTTCAGGATCTGGATTTTTTTTTCTATTTTAATATAACATCTGAAAAGATGATAGTTAACTTCAGATTAAAGGGAAGTAAGCCTAGGAAGATGAATAAATGTCTGAAAAAAGGCTAAGCAGAAAGATGGAAATACTTTGACCCTGATGATGCTCTTGAGAAGTTCCCAATTTGAGGGACCTCTCAGTCTCCATGTTTTTGTACAAGGGATAATAATGTATTATATTTTTTTAAGTTTTGTTTCACAGAATTTTCATCTTTCTGAGGTCAAAATTATCCTGCACAATTGATAAGCCATATAGCATAATAAGTTAAAAAATACTGAATTTCTTAATCAATGGGCAAAAGTAAAAAACAAACAAACAATAAAAAAACAAAGAGAACAGGAAATAATTATTAACTAGATTGTTACTAGTATAAAATTGTTATACATGTATTCAATAGAGAAACCTCCCAGTTATGATTGCAGATGTTGTGTGATTTATTTTAGTTTCTTTGCATTAAAAATATTTCTGACAGTGTCTAACAGATGTGATCATTGTCTTTTTGACAGAAACCAGGTGGAGTTTATAAAACAGAAGTTATTAAATTTAAATTAAAGACCTTCATTTGCCAAAAATGTCCCTACTGCTAAATATTTTGAGGTGAGATAAATTTAGGGAAACGTTACCTTTTGAAAATGAAACTATTGATTTTGCATAATTTAAACAAAAATTCAGTTATTTCTACTGCCAATACTTTGTTCTTTCTATTCATAGACTTTCATATATGACAAACCCATATATTTTTCCTTTATTCTTCATCACCATTCATATATAGCTTTAATATTTCTGGGCAAAGAGACATCATGTTTTACAGTGACTACTGTCATTAAAAATTCATTTTGACAAAATTAAACAAAATAAGCAGGTCTGATATAGAAATAAAGGGATATTTTTAAGATATCAGGAAACTATTCAGCCCAATTTGTTGAAATATGATAACAACACTTCCATATTTCATCCTGAAGAGAAATAATGCTGCCACTCTTGCACCTGAGTTCTGGACTGGTTGAAATGTTGACATAGACTGTACAGTTGGAGATTAGAATTATATTTATATTTACTGTTAATGAAGTTTATTGAAGAGCTTGATTATGTAAGGAAAATAAAAAGGTGCTATTATGGTTTGGATATGAGTAGTCCCCCCAAAACCCTTGTGTTGAAGTATGAATAAGAAGTATGATGATTAAATTATGTGAACTATAAGCTAATCGATCTATACTAGTTTACATGGATTGATTTGGAGGTAACTGTAGGCAGGTTGAGGGTGGTTGGAGGATGTGGGTCACTGGTCACTAGGGTCTTGCCCTAAAGGATTCATCTTCCCTTTGCCCCACTGCCTTCCCTGTTTTCTGGCTACTATGAACTAAGCAGCCTCCTCTGCCCTGCCCTTCTGCTAGGCTTTCTTCCTCATCTTAGGTCCAGAACAATAGAGTCCCAAAATCATGGACTGAATTCTGAAACTGCAAGTCAGAACAAACTTTTCCTCCCCTCAGTTGTTCTTGTCAAGTATTTTTGGTCACAGTGATAGAAAGCTGGCTAACACATGAGATAGTTCTCCTAAATTAAATAGATTTATCTACCTTGTTACCGTCTCACTTGGGCAACCACATCCTACCTCAAAAGAATAGATAAAATATATACAACCTTTTCATAGGAAGGCAGGTGCAGAAAGAGACAGGCTACAAAGAAACTAAGTTTCTTCTGCCAAAATTATATAGTCAGGTAGGGTATGTGTTCTAGGGTTGGGGAAAAAATAAAAAAGGCACATAGCAGCTAGAAATACTTCTTTATTTTTTTCCACCTCGGCAATGGAATAAAAGTTTCCTCTCCTCTATATGTACAGAAATAAATGAGCATCCTTCTCCTGTTCCTGACCCCAATATTTTGTAATTTTCTGTCTCTTTCTCTTTAAGTCTAACAAACAGCTTTGTAGTTAATCATGCATGATATTGGCTCAACAGGGGAAGAATTGAGAAGGTTAATAGGTCTTCTCACGATGGTTAGCATTGTTCTTTTTTTTTTATTTTGTTTTTTTGGGACACTAGTGTTCAGTTGACTTTTTATTTCTATAAAGATCTAAAATAGATCATAAAAGGACATTCATATAATTCACTTCAAGATTAAAATTATATTTTCAATTATAATTCTCATCGTCAGTTGTGTTCAGACAGCTAGCACATAGAAATCATCAGAGCTTATGCAGTCTAGATGTCTACAACACACAGAAGCCCATGGTTTACAGGAAGAAAATCTTAGGAAGAAACCAAGAACCCCAAAGTAATCATATTTCCATAGTAAGTGAACATAAAACATCATAAAACCCAAAGTAATTAATTACAGATCTAAGAGAAATTTTAATCTAAATTAAACTTCCCAATTGCTTGTTCAGTTTTTCTGCTCTGTCTCAGCTGAATCTTACTTTTTTCCTCTTTTTATCCTGAGAAGGTTTGTGGTATTTTCAGCAGCCACAGTGTGCTGTCTTCACATAGACTAGGTATGATTTCTTTAATATTTTCAAAATTTGAATCAATTCTACCTAAATCATGAATATTCTTTATTTTTAAAACATCTTAGCAGTATTAGCTCTTATAATTGAATACACAAAATTGATGGTATACATCCCTACCATTACTTACAAATACAAGTGACCCTCAATTAATTTTGTCCTAGGCAAACATTATTTTCCCAGAACAGAATACTTCAAATAAACTAGAAAATCAATTAATCTGTTCAATCAAAACCTCAGAAAAGACCCAGTATCTCTGAGATGGATCAAGCCATGGGAACTTTCTCTGTCCTCATCTTGGTCCGCATATTACATATGGCCAGAGATCATTGCTGACAAACTAAAACTCAGAGGGGAAGAAATAACTCATCAAGAGACTATTCATAACACTAAATTTACCATATTTTAATATTTATTTTGTAGGAAGTCTCCTTTAAATATTATGTCTCCACATAATGGAGAGAGGAAAGGAAATTTAGAGGATTAGACAAAGAGGAATGAAAGGAAGGGATGGGGGATGGGAAGAGGAAAGACAGTGGAAAGAATCTGACAAAACTTTCCTAGGTACATGTATGTATACCTCACAATAAATCTCACCATTGTGTACATCCACAAGACTGGGGTCCAAATTAGGATAAGATATATCCCATGTCTGAATAATTATATCAAAATGAACTTCACTTTCATGTATAATTAAAAAGAACCAATAAAAATTTTAAAATGTATTATGTCTCTCTGACAGGGTCCATGGAGACATCCTGCTAACTTGTAGTTGAAAAATAAGAAATTATGGCAGCTATAGTCACCAGAACTCACTAGACAGAACTTTATTTTTATCAAATACATTCCAAATCTCTCAAGGACCCCAATGGCTCTGCATCTTATACCCTGGGCTATGCTCAGTCTTTTTGAGATCTTGCCTCTGTTTGTCTGTTTAAAACATTGCCCTCATTCATACTATCATACATACTAACTGAAGCATCTCCTTCATTTATTATCCCATCTTTATTAATAGCACATGTTCTTTGATATTTCTTATTTCAGCCTTATATTTTCTGACCTAAATTTTTAAGAAAAGTCTTCTCTCTACCTTCCCTTCCTTGATATTTCTAGCATCCTTCCCATGTTCTTGTACTGGAAATTGTACTAAAATATGTTTTTAAAACTAATTCAATTACCATTTGAATTCCTGAACAAAACTATTTGATAGAAACTGAAATTTCTGAACACAGGTTTATGTAATTGTTTTATACATCTTTGAGTATGCAATAATTCCATTAAGCTCTTTCCCTCCTCAATCAAAGAAAATGGAATGCTCTTCATTTAAATGGTCTTTAAGATGGGGAATGTGAACCTAGGGACTGCATAGTAATGTTCCAGGACATAGTGTCTGGCCTCTCAACTTCCTTTCATCTTCTTTTCAGCTAAAAGGATATATTTTCTTTTCTCATTGTCTAGCAAGTTTTCCTTTTCTATATTTCTCTTCATAGTAGTCCTCCAACTTTACAAAAGGGAAAGTATTTCAAATCCTAAATATTTTTGTTATCTATACTCTGGAGGTAAAGAGGGATCTTAAAACTAGGCAATTTAAGCAATTTATCTTGGAGAAAAGTTTCTTTGATGACACTGTTCAAGATCCCATAAATTCACATTAGTGTTTTAAAAATTAAGTGTATTTTACATAATTAATTGATTAGAGTTGGGGTACTTTGATCTTTGTTGAGATATAAAATATTTTACATAGCATAAATAGGAAGGTCAATAATCACTTTCATTTAAAGAGCTCACAATTTCTGTTTTCCATGTATGGTTTACTCTTGAAGGAGTTTTTTGTTAAGAACAAAGCAAAGACTGCAGTAGTTAAAAATTATGAATATCAAAACATAAAAGTTATTTAAGTTACTTTAATGCTTAGCTCTAAAATCTTCTCAATTTGCTAAAATTTTCTAACAGGGGTAGCAATACAGGTTATGATATTGATTACTTGAAATGAAATTGGAATAGTTTTCATGGAATGACAAATATTTTAGTTTGTATTCAAAAAAACTAACAAGACACTTTGCATGATTTCTTCTAGATTCAGTGAATGTGTTCTAATGAAATATTTAGTCATCATATCATAGAGAAATTATTTTAATTAAATATTATCATTTTTATTTCATAAAAATTATTAACATTTTCAATCTCATATTAACAAAAATTAGAAGCATATCTAGTTTTAAACTCAATGTTCTGAGTAATATCTTTCAATTTTATTAAACACAGACAATTGGATTGTGATCTTTTAATGGAAGTATTTCTGGTTTTTAATTTTTTTTATTGTTTTTAACGTGGTTCTTATTTAACTATTTACAAAAGTTAAAACCAAAGCTCATCACAGTTCTGCACCAACATTTGCCTAATAAACATTCTACCTGTTATTGTCACTTCACTTCAGAAATACATGTATATCTCTATGTATGGAAAATATGCATAATTTTCTACACATTTTATTTTAGTACTAAAAATAAATTATGAGGAATCATTTCTATATTTGTCTTTTTCTTCTTGAATACAATCTCCGTAAGGTCATAACCCACTCCTTCTCTCTGTATTTCTGAAGCAAAACAAAAAATTGGCAGTCAGTTATATGTTGTATAAATAAATTAAAAGGTAAAAGTATAGGATACTTAAAATTAATCAAACAATGTAATTTTTTCTTTTACTGGAACAAACATAAACTGCAAGACTGTTGCCTGCACAGTGATAGTATATGCAACATTTTTTGTGTCCATAATCATATTTTTTATCATCAGCAATAAAGGCTTTTGAAGTAAATGAAGGTTAGGAATACTCAAAATGAACAAAAATAGACCCGTGGAAAACCTTCTTAAAAGTTGAAACTAATCAACAATGTACAAAATTTTAGGATATATCAAAAAATGTATTTTAAATGGTATACATTGCTTTTATTGACATTTTGAGAACACATATATGAATTAGTCTTTCAACTAATTCACTTCCTTCATCCCTTGCATATCTGTGTTCCTTGATGTCTTTTAATATTTCTTTCACCTGTAACTTAAAATTGCTATGTCAGGGATATCTCTGGTTATAAAAACTACTATGCATTTTTGCAAAGTCCTTTAATAGATTTCACTGTGTACTTTAGTGAGGACCAACAGGCATCATATTTATATTAATTACAGTACTATCTTTAAGAAAGTGAGACGTTACTGTGAGTATGTGTGTGTGTGTGTGTGTGTGTGTGTGTGTGTGTACACATATAGACACATATATACTCATAAAACCTATATTATTTCATGTTTGTCATAGTATATTTTTTAGGTAAAATAGCTTTCTACCAGTTTGAAACATGTCCACAAATTCTGTCATCATTATTAGGAGATTGTGGTTGTCCTTGCAATGAGCTTTTAGATGTGATTGCTTTGGGAACATGCAATTTCACTAGAACAGCATCTTTGAATACTAGACCTTAAAAGCCAACACTGTTTTCCTGTGACCCACTTTCCATATAGCAATGTGACACATGGGAAACACACATTGATAAATGAGGATCTTTGTGGAACATTAGAACAAAAAGAACTAAATTGAGTCTCCAGATATTAATTATTCTCAGAGAAACAGTCCATCTTAGTGATCTTTAAATTGAGAGACAATTTTATACTTTAATATGATTGAGCATGGAAACATTTTAGACCTGGAAATTTGCAAAAAATTGCAATATCACACAAATGGGCTGGGAAGAGGAAATATTGAAAAAAAAGAGGAAAAAACAACTTTTGAACACATTTATAAATTAAATTAACAATGGAAATATTTCCAGCCCTGAGACATTTTGGTTATCAAAGTTATCTAATTCAAAATCTGAAAAGAAAGGATACTTCTATCCTCTTTTGCTAAGTCTATTAATACCCTTGGGGCAATTTGCTTTGTAAAACAGATTAAAGCACTTTTATAAACAGATGCAGCTTGATCAAAGTCAATATAAATGATATGAATTAATGCTCACCATAGGTGAAGTAACAAGTAAATGCATCCTTTGCCTTTTTATTTTGCATAATGTTAGCTTATTAAATTTTATGTGTAAAAGTTATATTTTCAGTTTATTTGACTAAATGGATACTATTTATGCTGATTATTATAGATCCAGGGATGTTATGAGATTAGATTAAATAATGTATATGAAAAGAGTTCTGGAAAATACAAGGCATTATACAATGAAAGTGATCATGATGGTAATCATCTTAAATAGTGAGAGTAACTGATGTGAACATCTTAAAATACACTTCCAAAGAGAATAATCAGTCAGCCTGTGAGTCAATTGCATTTATTTTATAAATACACATGTAGAATTCTGTATCATGCTAATTTGTGAATGAGGTAGAAAAGGAGAATACATAACCTGTGTTTTCTGAAAGACTTCACAATTTAAAAGGAAGACATGATAATATTAAATGTACATGTAGAAGACAATGTATGCATATTATATGCCAACTGTCAAGCAGAGAAAATATGACAAGACTACAACCTACTATGAGTAAATGTAAGAAAAACAAATGCAATTAAATGGGATAAGAGTAATACAGGTATGCTTAACATAGTGGAGGAAGAGCATAAAGGATAATATTTTATAAAGCAGCACAGGGTCACATCTCCCTTCTTTTATTCCCTCCTTTATTCCTTCATTCCAGCTCTTTCTCTTTTTTATTTTTTCATCCTTCTTTCATTTGGCCTTCAATTTGAAGGATAACTTTATGCTCTGAAATAATGGGACATGCAGTTTTGTCAGGCTGTGTGTCTAGTAAGCACTACCACAAATGGTTTGGGAGGAAGAAGAGCAACAAAAATCAACCCATTAAACAAAACTTTTGTTTGATATGTCTTTTGGTATTTGAGTTTATAACCCCTACTTGTGATTGTCATAAAAATTTCACAGCCAGGTGAAGTTAAACTTGTTTTGATAGTTAAATGAGTTAATCATAGGTAATAAACCATGATGGGAGTGCCAGGGGTGGGGAAGGAGTTTATTAAAAATACTAAATAAAGAAGACAGAAATATACTCAAAGATATGGTTTCTTTTCACAAGATTTGTATTGAATAATGAAAGAAAATGACTCTAAGCTTTTATCACATATTATACTGAAAAACTTCAATTTTGCTACAGAACATCCCTGCCAATGTACTGGGGCATACATCTGTTCAAAGCACTGGTTTTCAGTTCTTGGGGCATCAGAGCAACTTTGTAAAACATTTATATATGAAGTTACTGCAGGCTTTTAGAGACTTAAAATATTAAACTAAGTTATCATCTTCTATAATAAAAGTAGATTTTTAAAGAAACACTGTAAAATACAAAAACAAAGGAATTCACTAATCACTCTAATAATTTTTCTTCTATCATTTTGTTTTCATCATCTTTTTTGCCACTGTGACTAAAAGATCTGACCAGAACAATTTTAGGAGGAAAATGTGTTTGGGGGCTCATGTTTTCAGAGGTCTCAATCCACAGACAGTAGGCTCCATTCCTTAGTGCTCAAGGTGAGGCTGAACATCACCTCAGAAAAGTGTGGTAGAGTGAAATGGCTCACATGATGATCAGAAGCAGAGAGACTGCACTCTCTGGATACAAAGTATGTACCCCATAGGCACGCCTCCAATGAACCACTTCCTCCAGCCACACCACTCCTGCCTCTAGTTACCACTCAGTTAATGCCATCAGAGATCAATTCACTGATTAAGTTAAAGCTGTAATTCAATCATTTTACCTCCAAACCATTTTGCATTATCTCATATGTGAGCTTTTGGGGGACACCTCACATCCAAATTATGACACATTTATGCCATGCTAATGTTTTATAGATCATGTTGTGTATGTATTTTTTGTTTTCTCAGCTTTTCATTTTGTCAAAATACTCTCCCTATGTAATTATAAACCCAACATTATTTAGTGTCAAAATAGAAAGATAAGTTTACATTCTAAATTTTTCATATAAGTATTGTCAATGTTTTATTTTATTTTAAAATATTCTATAATTTTATTACTAAAATGATTATATTATGGGCCAGGCTTTATGGACAAGGACCAAACAGACTCCATTTTGTCCTGAGACTCCATGTCACATAAGAAATTCTTCTCCCATGGGAACCCTGCCTCTGAACCTATCAATAATTGCATAGCATAGCATGATTGCCAACACAAAATGGCAATTCTTATTCAATGTAAAATTATTCTCTCTTTGGTTCTCATTTTTATTGGGCAATGTACCCTACCAGAGATTGATTGTCTAGACATCAGTAACCATTCTTTAACTTGTACTCAACCAGAGTCATTTTGACCCACTTCCCTTCTGCTTATAATTAATAAAAGTCCCATGAGAAATACCAAATGTACCCAGAATGAAAATATGATTATGGGAATTGCATTGTCTCTATAAAATGCTCAATTCAGCTACTGTACCCCTTCTTGCTTGGAGCTATGTCAACCTGGATGCATTTTTTTTTTTTTTTTTTTTTTTTGCCTTTAAATACCTCAAAACGTTCAGAGTGTGGGCTATTCCTCCTAGAGACAGTTTGGATCCTGTAGGGAACAGTTACCAGCGGGCTACTAAAGACTCTCCAATTTGGACAAAGCTGGGACTTGGTGTGTTTTCTGAGTGGTCTGTCCCACAACAATTATTTATATTTATAATATTTTTTATAACTGAAGTGCCCAAAAAGTAAATCTCAAAGTCAAAATGTATAATTTTTATGACTTTTTTAAAATATAATTTTTAAACACATTATTATCGATGTGTTGTGTGGTATTTTAATCAGTGATATGTTCTTATTTTAGTGGTGCCTGCCTATAATCCCAGTGACTTCCAAGGCTGATATATGAGGATCTCAAATTCAAAGTCAGCCTCAGCAATTTAGCAAGAACCGAAGAAACTTAGTGGGGCCCTAAGCAACTTAAAGAGACCCTGTCTCAAATATAAAAAATCAAAAAAGTGTTGGGGATGTGGCTCAGTGTTTGCATGTCCCTGGGTTCAATCCGTGATACCAAAAAATAAAAAAATGGAAAGTAAGTAGTGTTCATATAGTAAATTATCATTGTATTCCACAAAGGATTGTTACTCCATTGAGAGTGAACTAAGACATGGTTGAACTTCATTTAATACCTTGGGAAGGAGTTGGAAAAAGGAAGCTGTACTTCAGTTTCAAATATGTAGTAGTTTTAATGATCAAAAGTAACAACTGAGAAGAACTGAGAATATTCCTGATGCTTCTATTTAGGATCGGTCTGTATAATGCTAATAACAATACTTAAACAATATTAATGGAGGGGCTGGGGGTGTGGCTCAAGTGGTAGCGCACTCACCTGGCATGCGTGTGACCGGGGTTCGATCCTCAGCACCACATACAAACAAATGTTGTATCTGCCGAAAAACTAAAAAATAAATATTAAAATTCTCTCTCTCTCTCTCTCTCTCTCTCTCTCTCTCTCTCTCAAAAAATATTAATGGAGAGAAAATGCAGGGGAAAGATGAAGATAAAAAATATAGAACTTAATTTCAGGAGTCACACATACATACAGATAATTCCCAGTGTAGAGAAAACATCAAATAAATTTTGTTTTGTTAAATACATGGATTTTTGACTGAAGTATGAACATAGAAATGCTAGTTTAAATATACAATGTTCTAATAATAAACCTGTAGGTTTAGGAGAATGGAAACAAATTCTACTAGACAACTAGAAGGCAAATGGTTATATCCATAAGTTGAATTCACAATATCTCCAGGAAATAATAAGCTGTGATGTGTGAACTCATACAGAAAAAGGAAAGACTCTGTACAAAAAGGAAATAAAAAAAACAAACCACAAGATATGCAACAACAAAAATCAGACATGTGAAACTTGCATAAATGTTGCCATATTTGGAAGAAGTAGGTTTAAAATGTCACTGAAATTTAAGTATATTTCCATATATAATGTGGTAGGCTGAATAACAGCTTCTCAAAGATGTCCAAGTCCAGAACGTATGAGCGCATCACCTCAAATGCTAAGATGAATTTTGCAGATGTGGTTAAGGATTCTGAGTGGGTTTTATCTTAGTTTACTCAGGCAAAATACCATTGCCTAGGTGGCTTAACCCACAGAAATTTATTTTCTCACCATCTGGAGACTGGAAAGCTGAGATCAAGGTGCTAGTATGATTTGATTCTGATGAGGTTTCTCTTTCTGACTTGCAGATGGCTACCTTCTCTTTGTGTACTCCTGTGGCCTTTCCTCAATGAGTCATATGAAAATTAGGATCTTCTTTTTCTTCTAATGTGACATTCCTATCAGATTGGGACACAAATCTTGCTATGATTTGGATCTTTAGCATCCCTGAATGACCCGTGTGTTAAAATTTTGGTCCATAGAGTGACACTATTGAGAAATAATGGAAGGTTTAAAAGGTGTAGCCTGGTGGGACATCTAGAGGTCATTCAGAGTATGTCCTTGAAGGGAGTTATGTAACCCCTGATGCCTCCTCATTTTTTGTTTTTCCTCTTTCCATATCATGCTTCTGTGATAATAAGCTTCTTTACCATAGGCCCACAACAATAGAACCAAGTGATCATGGACTAGAACCTCTAAAACTGTAAGCCTCCAGAAACCTCTTCACTATGTAAGTTGATTGTCTCAAGTAATCATTATGGTGCCAGAAAGCTTACTAACAGAACCCTATGACATCATTCACCTTGATTACCTCCTAAACACTCCGTTTTAAAGTATAATCACATTGGGTATTGTGACTTTGACTTAATAATTTTTTTGGGGGGGGACACCATCCAGTGCAGGCAGGTTATTCTATCTGTTTTAGATGTGTTTACAAGAGTTCTTATAAGAAGGAGACAATTGGATCAATGCCAGCAAAAGCAGATATGATAATAGAACCAGAGGATGGAGTGATCAGCTTTGAAGGAGCTGTGAATCAGAGTACATGCAACCTCTAAAAAAAAAAAAAAGCAGGAAATTATATTCTCCACTATAGCTTCCAGAAGGAATGTATCCTGGACTGTATAAAAGGAAATTTAAACTTTTACTTAGTAAGAGTATTTCAAGTCAATAAACTTCAATGAAATTTGTCCAGAGAGTTCCGCATTTTTGAGAATAAGGAAGAAGCTTTGTTTTTTGAAAAAGGAAGAAAAAAGTAGATTAACTTAAATCTCCAGAATTTGGAACTGAATAAAAAAGTGGTAGAAAATAAGAATGGTGGAGAGAAATGTTGAAATATATGAGATGGTTCTATAGCTCATTTAATATAATTCATTCTTAGTTTCTCCATCTTCTATTTCTAGGGAAAAAGTCTGAGTATAAAAGAGGCAAAATGCAAAGAGATAATAGTGTAATTGAAAAGATTTAAGAAACTCACAGAATCCCCAGCAGGAGAACAGAAACAATTTCTCCTCTAAGCACACTAGTGAAAATATACAGAAACATAGACTCAGTGGAAAATTACAGGGGAGATTAATCACCAAAAATCTGTTTTTTTCATTCAGTAGCAATGACATCAAAATTCTCATCAGCCATAAAAAAATGCCAAAACACAATGAAATAATAATAACATAATGAGATAAAATGACAGATAGCTACCTATACTGACATAGCTGAAATACCATTTAAAAGTCAGAGGAAAATTTAGATATTGCTGACAAAGACCAAAACAATCTAGGGTTCACAAATCAGCTCTGATAGAATTACTGAAAGGTGATTTTTGTCAAAGGAAATGATTCAAGAAAGGAGGAATGTGGTTCAAGAAGCAGAGTGGAAGAAAATGAAAGCTAAAAACATGAATTAATGTCATTACATAATATCTAAAACTATAAATAATAAGTCACTCTTTATTAAACATAAAATGGAAACCAGTACTACTCAAAGATATCATGTAAGATGACAACCACCTTAAAGCAGTTCAAGGGCTCTACATTGTGAGACAGGAGGTACTGACTTGCTAAAGACATCATAAATTCCTGGACTGGCATTGTAGCTCAGTGGTAGAGCATTTGGCTAGCATGTGTGAAGCACTGGGTTTGATTCTCAGTATATCATATAAATAAATTAATAAAATAAAAATTCACCAAAAACTAAAAAAAAAGAAAAGATACCATAAAGTCCTAAAGGAGTAAAATTTTAAGTATTAAACACAAGAAATACAAAGTATAATTTCAAAAGCATTTGGGGGAGAGTAGGAAGAAGTAAAGAAGATATTTGAATATTATAATGGAACACAGAAAAAATAGGAAATATATAAAACATAAGGAATATAAAATAAGATGTTGCAAACAAATTCAAATAGTTATATTTTTTCCAAAAATATAAATACATTGTTACTTATTTAAGTTATTTAATCCCAGAAATTATCTAACTGTATTAAAAACTAAGAGATTTCAGTTACTTTCAATACATACCTAGAGGGACATAGAGAGGCTGAAAACAAATATTTCAAGAAAATAGAAAAAGTAGAGTTAGAAGAACAATGCTGACAAATACAAATTTAAGAAATAAATTAACATGATGGATAGAATAATCATTAGTTAATGCTAAGGAGAATGATCACTAGAAGATATAACAATTCTGATATCAAATGCATATAAAAGTAAAGATATAAATTTTATGAAGCAAAACTGGATTAATCATACAGAAAACTAAACAATTTGGTAATTTTAGTGAAATATTTTAAAATAATCTAGAAAATGGTGGTGAAGAAGGAATTTAAAAATTTTAAATGTTATGAAGAATTCGGTTTATTTAAATATACCATACCTAACCAGTATAGAATACTTACAAGTTACTAAGTCATTGTTTTGGGATGCTAGTAGAATACATGACTCCCAGGCTGACAAAAAAAAAATGATCAATCTTTGCACAACAATGTGGACATTTTCTTCATCTTTCTAGATTCAGGAGTGAAGAAATATGTGCCGATGAATGCCTGCATATGCAGCACTGGATTACAGGAGAGGTGGATCAGGCTTGGACAAAATTACCGATGGGTTCTAATTGAACATAGATTGAAATAAGTTCTACTAAAATAACAAAAATGTAATTCATGAAATATAAAAATATGACTTTCAAAAACCTATTATCCTAGGAATGATAGAGTAAAGATAAATTTGCAATAATAATCATAATACACTCAACAATAGTTCTCCTAGAGATATAAAAGTCCTTGAAAAATAAAGAAACTTATAAATCCTCAATAAATAAAATGTATACTATATCTCTGATTTTATTTCACCCCATTAAAGGTTGACACTTTTGGTTTTTCTTTTCAGTTTATTATTATTTTTCTTTTTTTTTAAATTTATTTTATTTTATTTTTTTTCATCTTTCATACATTTGATTCAAGTGAATTATGAGCTTCCATTTTTATCCCAAATACAAATTGCAGAATCACATCAGTTACACATTCACAATGTTTACATAATGCCATATTAGTGACTGTTGTATTCTCCTGCCTTTCCTATCCCCTACTATCCCCACTCCCCTGCCCTCCCATCTTCCTTCTCTACCTCATCTGTTGTTGTTCAGTTCTCTCCCTTCCCCCCCTTTCCCCTCACAAACTCTTATATGCGATTTCGTATAACGATGAGGGTTTCCTTCTGTTTCCGTGCAATTTCCCTTCTCTCTCCCTTTCCCTTCCACCACTCATCTCAGTTTAATGTTAATCTTTTCCTCATGCTCTTCCCCCCTGCTCAGTTCTTAGTTGCTCTCCTTAAATCAAAGAAGACATTTGGCATTTGTTTTTCAAGGATTGGCTACCTTCACTTAGCATAATCTGCTCTAATGCCATCCATTTCCCTGCAAATTCCATGATTTTATCATTTTTTCGTGCTGCATAATACTCCATTGTGTATAGATGCCACATTTTTTTTATCCATTCATCTATTGAAGGGCATCTAGGTTGGTTCCACAGTCTAGCTATTGTGAATTGTGCTGCTATGATCATTGATGTGGCAGTATTCGTATAGTATGCTCTTTTAAGATCCTCAGGGAATAGTCCGAGGAGGGCGATAGCTGGGTCAAATGGTGGTTCCATTCCCAGCTTTCCAAGGAATCTCCATACTGTTTTCCATATTGGCAGCACCAATTTGCAGTCCCACCAGCAATGTACAAGTGTACCCTTTTCCCTACATCCTTGCCAGCACTTATTGTTGTTTGACTTCCTAATGGCTGCCAATCTTACTGGAGTGAGATGGTATCTTAGGGTGGTTTTGATTTGCATTTCTCTGACTGCTAGAGATGGTGAGCATTTTTTCATGTACGTATTGATTGATTGTATGTCCTCCTCTGAGAAGTGTCTGGTCAGGTCCTTGGCCCATTTGTTGATTGGATTATTTGTTATCTTATTGTTTAATTTTTTGAGTTCTTTGTATATTCTGGAAATTAGGGCTCTATCTGAAGTGTGAGGAGTAAAGATTTGTTCCCAGGATGTAGGCTCCCTATTTACTTCTCTTATTGTTTCTCTTGCTGAGAAAAAACTTTTTAGTTTAAGTAAGTCCCATTTGTTTATTCGTGTTATTAACTCTTGGGCTATGGGCGTCCTATTAAGGAATTTGGAGCCCGACCCCACAATATGTAGATCGGAGCCAACTTTTTCTTCTATCAGGTGCAGGGTCTCTGATTTGATATAAAGCTCTTTGATCCATTTTGAGTTAACTTTTGTGTATGGCGGGAGAAAGGGATTCAGTTTCATTTTGTTGCATATGGATTTCCAATTTTCCCAGCACCATTTGTTGAAGATGCTATCCTTCCTCCATTGCATGATTTTAGCCCTGTTATCAAATATAAGAAAGTTGTAAATTTGTGGATTGGTTTCTGTGTCCTCTATTCTGTACCATTGATCCACCTGCCTGTTTTGGTACCAGTACCACGCTGTTTTTGTTACTATTACTTTGTAGTAAAGTTTGAACTCTGGTATCGCTATACCTCCAGATTCACACTTCCTGCTTAGAATTGCTTTTGCTATTCTTTTGTTATTCCATATGAATTTCATGATTGCTTTATCTATTTCTACAAGAAATGCCGTTGGGATTTTGATTGGCATTGCATTATACCTGTAGAGAACTTTGGGTAATATGGCCATTTTGATGATGTTAGTTCTGCCTATCCATGAACAGGGTACATTTTTCCATCTTCTAAGATCTTCTTCTACCTCTCTCTTTAGGGTTCTGTAGTTTTCATTGTATAAATCTTTCACCTCTTTTGTTAGGTTGATTCCCAAGTATTTTATTATTTTTGAGGATATTGTGAATGGAGTGGTTTTCCTCATTTCCATTTCAGAAGTTTTGTTGCTGATATACAGGAATGCCTTTGATTTATGCGTGTTGATTTTATATCCTGCAATTTTGCTGAATTCATTTATTAACTCTAGCAGTTTCTGTGTAGACCCTTTTGGGCCTGTTAAATATATTATCATGTCATCTGCAAATAGCGATAATTTAAGTTCTTCTTTTCCTTTTTTATGCCTTTAATTTCTTCTGTCTGTCTAATTGATCTGGCTAGTATTTCAAGAACTAAATTGAATAGAAGTGATGAGAGAGGGCATCCCTGTCTAGTTCCAGATTTTAGAGGGAATGCCTTCAGTTTTTCTCCATTTAGAATGATGCTAGCCTGAGGCTTAGCATATATAGCTTTTACAATGTTGAGGTAAGTTCCTGTTATCCCTAGTTTTTCTAGTGTTTTTAACATAAAGGGATGCTGTACTTTGTCAAATGCTTTTTCTGCATCTATCGAGATGATCATAGGGTTCTTATCTTTAAGTCTATTGATGTGGTGAATAACATTTATTGATTTCCGTATATTGAAGCAGCCTTGCATCCCAGGGATGAATCCTACTTGATCATGGTGCACAAGTTTTTTGATATGACTTTGTATTCGATTCTCTAGGATTTTATTGAGAATTTTTGCATCTAAGTTCATTAGAGATATTGGTCTGTAGTTTTCTTTCTTTGAAGTGTCTTTGTCTGGTTTCAGGATCAGGGTGATGTTGGCCTCATAGAATAAATTTGGAAGAGCTTCTTCTTTTTCTATTTCTTGAAATAGCTTGAAAAGAATTGGTATTAATTCTTTTTTGAAGGTTTTGTAAAACTCTGCTCTATACCCATCCGGTCCAGGGCTTTTCTTGCTTGGTGGTCTTTTGATGGTCTCTTCTATTTCTTCCTTTGTTATTGATCTGTTTAAATTGTGTGTGTCTTCCTGACTCAATCTGGGCAGATCATATGACTTAAGAAGTTTATCGATGTCTTCACTATCTTCTATTTTATTGGAATATCGGGTTTCAAAATACTTTCTAATTATCTTCTGTATTTCTGTAGTGTCTGTTGTGATATTTCCTTTTTCATCCCGTATGTTAGTAATTTGAGCTCTCTCTCTTCTTCTCTTCGTTAGCATGGCTAAGGGTCTTTCGATCTCATTTATTTTTTCAAAGTACCAACTTTTAGTTTTATCAATTTTTTTCAATGTTTTTTGTTGTTTCAATTTCATTGATTTCCGCTCTGATTTTAATTATTTCTTGTCTTCTACTACATTTGCTGTTGTTTTGCTCTTCCTTTTCTAGGGTTTTAAGATGTAGTGTGAGCTCATTTATTTGTTGATTTCTTCTTTTTTTGAGGAATGAACTCCAGGAAATGAATTTCCCTCTTAAAACTGCTTTCATTGTGTCCCATAGATTCTGGTATGTTGTGTCTGTATTGTTATTTATCTCTAAGAAATTTTTGATTTTCTCCTTTATATCTTCTGTAACCCATTGATCATTCAGTAACATATTGTTCATTTTCCAGGTGATGCAGGATTTTTCCTTCCTTCTTTTATCATTGATTTCCAGTTTCATTCCATTATGGTCATTTATGGTGCATGGTATTATCTCCACACTTTATATTTACTGAGAGTTGCCCTATGGCATAATATATGGTCTATCTTTGAGTAGGATCCATGTGCTTCTGAGAAGAATGTGTATCCACTTGATGATGGTTGATATATTCTATATATGTCAGTTAATTCTAGGTTATTGATTGTGCTATTGAGTTCTATAGTTTCTTTATTCAACTTTTGTCTAGAGGATCTGTCCAATGGCGAGAGCGGTGTGTTGAAGTCCCCCATAATTATTGTGTTGTGGTCTATTTGACTCTTGAACTTGAGGAGACTTTGTTTTATGAACGTTGCAGCACCATTGTTTGGTGCATAAAAATTGATAATTGTTATGTCTTGATGGTGGACGGTTCCTTTTAACAGTATATAGTATCCTTCTTTATCCCTTTTGATTACCTTAGGTTTGAAGTTGATTTTATTCGATATGAGTATGGCCACTCCTGCTTGCTTCCGAGGGCCATGTGAGTGGTATAATTTTTCCCAACCTTTCACCTTCAGTCTGTTTATGTCTTTTCCTATCATATGAGTCTCCTGAAGGCAGCATATTGTTGGATTTTTTTTTTTAATCCAGGTTACTAGCCTATGTCTCTTGATTGGTGAATTTAAGCCATTAACATTTAAGTTTACAATTGAAATAGGGTTTGTTCTTCCAGTCATGTTTATTTATTTATTTATTTTAGTTTGGCTGGTTTTCCCTCTTTGGTTATTTTTCTTCCCCTTTACTGAGATACCTCGCACTATTAGTTTTGGGCATTATTTTTCAATTCCTTTTCTTGTAGTATTTTGCTCAAAATGCTTTGCAGTGCTGGTTTTCTAGCTGTGAATTCTTTTTGCTTTTGTTTATTGTGAAATATTTTAATTTCATTGTCAAATCTGAAGCTTAGTTTTGCTGGATACATACAGTATTCTTGGTTGGAATCCATTATTTTTCAGAGTTTGAAATACGTTGTTCCAGGATCTTCTCGCTTTCAAAGTCTGTGATGAAAAATCAGTCGTTAACCTAATTGGTTTACCCCTGAATGTAATCTGCCTTCTTTCTCTCATAGCTTTTAATGTTTTCTCCTTGTCCTGTATGTTAGCTATCTTCATAATTATGTTTCTTGGAATTGGTCAGTTATGGTTTTGGATGTTTGGGGTCCTGTAGGCTTCCAGGATTTGGCTATCCATTCCATCTTTCATCTCTGGGAAGTTTTCTAGGATTATTTCATTTAATTTTTAATAAGTTATTCATTCCTTTGGTCTGAATCTCTGTCCCTTCTTCTATCCCAATGACTCTCAAATTTGGTTTTTTGATGAGATCCCATATCTCTTGGATAGATTGCTCATGAGATTTAAGCATCTTTTCTGTGTTGATTATATTCCTTTCAAGTTGATAAACTTTGTCTTCATTATCTGATGTTCTGACTTCTACTTGATCTAGTCTACTTGTAATATTCTTCTTAGAGCTTTTAATGTGGTTTATGGTTTCTTGCATTTCTAGGATTACTGTTTGTTTATTTTTTTAAATCTCTATCTCCTGGTAAAGCTCATTCTTTGCAGATTGAATTTGTGTGTTTAGTTCCTTTTCAAAATATACTTTCAATGCTTGGACTTGCTGTCTCATGTCTTCTCTAATATTCCGTTCCATCTGAGTTAGGTATGCCTTGATTTCTTTCCCTGTCCGTGTTTCTGATTCTTCTAGGTTCTCCTGTATATTTAAGTTGTCCTGCATTGTTTGTAGTCCTTTTTTCCCTTGTTTTTTCATGTTGTTCACGTTGCTTTCCAGCTCTGTTTGACTGCTTTGTAACTGCTTTCTCCTATACATTTGTTTTGGCAGAATCCACTTTAGCAGGTGTGTGTCTCCTCTCTATCTCCTGGTAAAGCTCATTCTTTGCAGATTGAATTTGTGTGTTTAGTTCCTTTTCAAAATATACTTTCAATGCTTGGACTTGCTGTCTCATGTCTTCTCTAATATTCGTTCCATCTGAGTTAGGTATGCCTTGATTTCTTTCCCTGTCCTGTTTCTGATTCTTCTAGGATCTCCTGTATATTTAAGTTGTCCTGCATTGTTTGTAGTCATTTTTTCCCTTGTTTTTTCATGTTGTTCACGTTGCTTTCCAGCTCTGTTTGACTGCTTTGTAACTGCTTTCTCCTATACATTTGTTTTGGCTTTGTATATCTCTGTTGTCTCTCCTTTGTGGTGGGAGATTATGCCTAGAAATGTTGGGCTTTGTTGTACTTTAAAGCTGATTCATTCAATTCATAAAAGGCTTCTAGGTTCTGTATGCATATAGTGATTTGTTGTTTGTTCTTAGGACTATATGTTTAGGTTAGGTGCTATGGTGGTACGATGGTTAGTATGTCTTGGCTACTTTAGAAGATTGCTCCACTGAAGTTGGATACTTCCAGGCAATTGGATCAGGGTGTTGAAGGTAGCTAGGTATTTAGGAGTCTTATAGACAGCCTCAAGACATTCACCTTGTTTATTTAGACAATTACACGAAATGGAAGATGTAACGCTTGGAATGAAAGTTGGGGGGTAGGGGAATGAAGGTGCTCTATAAAGAAAGAAGGATAGAGAGATAGATAGATTAGAGGAGAATAAAAAGAACATTAAAACTTGAAATCAGAAAGAAAGAGAAAAGAAAAGGGGAGAAAGAAATAGAGAGAGAGGAAGAAGAAAAAAATAACAATAACAGCAACAACAACAACAACAAAAAAAATAAAGTCTTAGAGATTCACTTTCTTCTCTTCCAGTAGGCGGAGCTGTGCCCTCCGAGTGGAGCTTCTGCTGTCTACCTGCCGATAGCAATCCCTGTAAGGCGTCTCCTGGGAGTCTCTCAGACTTGTCAGTCCAGAGCTGCTTCACTTCTCCGGCCCTTATTCCCCTTCCTCCTGTCAGCCAGCCAGCCAGGTCCTGTTCCCCAGAAGTGATTCCCCAGAGATCTAGTTACACTTGCAGCCCCACCGTGTGTCCCTTGTAAGCCCCAGTGCTGTGGTAAACTGGCAGCTAAGACCTTGGGAGTCACCGCTGGTGATATGGGGGGGCTGGGGGTCGGGGATCCCCTCTGCTTCCCTACAGACACGACCCCTGAGAGGTCAATGAAGTTTCCTGGTTGCTTGTATCAGACTGGGGAGGGAGACACACACCTGCTAAAGTGGATTCTGCTGGGAAGGAATTCCGTTGGCCGAACTTCAATGACGTCACCTCTCTGCTGTGGCGGGCCCCAGGCTCCTTGCCGGGGTGTCCGAAGGGAGGGGTGGGACTGGTCCATCCCGGTTGGCCTCAGCTCCTGGCTCGCTACTTCATGAAGGCTTGGCTAAAGACTTCTTCCTGCCAAGCTGCATCTCTGAGGCTAGCGGGACCCAGTCAGTTTGGCTGTGAGCGGCCGGATGGACCAGCAGCCGTGCCCGCAGCGCGCGGACTGTGGCTGGTGGATCTGGACCTCCGCGTGTCTCGTGGCAGGGTTTTGCTCGTCTGGGTCACACTGACACTTCAAAAAATCCTAGTAGCTCCCGGCCGGTCTCTCTTCAGTGGAATTTTGCTAGGAGATTCTCCGTTGGTAGAATCCAAACGTTATCTATGCGTCTTTATGACCCCATCACTGGGGGTGTATTGAAAGTGCTGCCTCTCCGCCCGCCACCATGTTGGATCCCCGAACATTTTTGCCTATTAATTATTTAATGGATTTTGACCTAAGATGCATGACATCAGGGGACAGAGATAATGATACTTTATTACTCACAGCTAGGAAATAGCATGAGTATCAGCATATCTGCCAGGATTCCCTTGTCCCTTCTTCCCCTTCCCACTTTACAAGAACACAAAGTGATACACAGATAGATGCTTGTACATGATGTGGAATGGATAATGGGAAAGGAATGTTGAATATGGGGAATCCACTGCTTTCATGGCAAATAGCAATTAAGCTTCTTGTTTTGTTTTGGCTGATTGATAGGTATCCCTACGTCAA
Source organism: Callospermophilus lateralis (assembly GCF_048772815.1). Classification (NCBI taxonomy): domain Eukaryota; kingdom Metazoa; phylum Chordata; class Mammalia; order Rodentia; family Sciuridae; genus Callospermophilus; species Callospermophilus lateralis. Next base: position 3,906,709 of record NW_027515935.1, on the reverse strand, counting down.
AATTACCAGCTACAGGTGCAAAAATTAAAGGTGGTGTGTGTAGGTCCAGTAATGAGCAACCAGAGCCTTGTCTTCTTGTCACACCCAATAAAATGTGTAGGAGTACAAGAGGCTTAAGAAGAACTGTATGTGCCAACATATACCATGTTCACAATTGGTATATATCAAAATCAGTAATGCATTAATGTGTTAACTTTCTCCAAATTAATTTATGATGTCATTGTTCAACAAGTTCATTTGTGGATATGGAAAAATATGTACATGGCTGAAGACATGTATATTTACATAATTATTGAGAGATTCTATTTGATAATATCAAGTAAAATTAATGATAATTACATTTTATTTTTTTTATTTTTATTTATTTATTTTTTATATACATGACAACAGTGGAATGCATTACAATCCTTATTACACAGAAGGTTTTTCAGTAGTATGTATGCCCTGGAGAAATTCCCATATGGACATGGGCATTCTCTGGATGTGATGCTCCTTGCAATATTAGAGAAAATTTACCAAAAATATGTTTATCAATATAAGAATGGAAAAATAAGTTATTAGATAGTAATTAAAATAAATAAGTTAGATCTAGTATCACAACTGGAATAACACTCAATAAAACAATCTATAATAAATCAAGTAATAAAAATACCATTATAGTAATTAAAATGTAGAACAATTATTTTTATTTATGATTACAAAATACTAAAAGTTTGACAACATGAACATGACTAAAGATAAAGCAGAAAAGAGGAATAGAATAAATAGAATGAAATGAAAAGTTTTAACCTTTTCTAAATGTTATATTATTTAAAATAAAGACTTGAAACAACCATATCAAAATGTTGATGTTTGTCAGAAATGGATAGCAAAACATAAATATTTGTTACAATTTTCTTTCTTTCTGAATGCATAAATTTTTTAATATTACAATTTTAGAAATACAAAATAGAGACATTTTGCCTGCTTACCTGAGAATATAAATGAATGCATTCAAAAGCATTACCAATTTTCTTCAGGAGCTATTCTTTCTAGATATTAGTGTGATTACTTTTGAGTGTGAGCTCTGTTCTCATGTGCATTTACAAATTTAATCATGATCACTGTTAATAAAAAATATAAGTAGTTGGAAAATGACATTTTCTAAAAAGCAAAAGAATGAGAAAATCAATAATATGGGTAGACATAAGAACTAATAAAAATATTTTGAATGAAAAAAATGCAACATCTTCTTTGAAAGATATTTGAAATACGATTAAGTAATCAGATCCAAAATAATAGCAGTCATTATATTGAAAGCTCTTCATAAAGAAGCAAAATAATTTAAGGATTTTGAGAGCAGAGTGGGTCTAGGTCAACTAGGAGAACAATTTTCAGGCGTTTTTTCTGCCCTCCTAGCCTCTTGGAAAGGATTTTTAATAAAAGAGTATAAGAAAATAGTCAGTAATTTAATTTTAAACATAATTGTTACTAAATGACATTTACTCAAGAAAAGAATGGTGATCCATATATGTTAGGAAAATAAACAATAGGTAAATTGAAAAGAGTCAGTTAATTGGAATATTTCAGTGCTCATTCATTTTGATTAATGATGGTTTTGTTTTTATATACATGAATATGTTTGTTTATGTGTCTACGTGTGTTTTTCTAATGTTTTTGACAAGGAATCCTGTTAAAGGTCTATCTCTAAACTGTTAAATACAGTATCCACTAGCCACATATGGGCAATGAACATTTATAATGAGTCTGGCCCAAATTAAGATGTGTTGTAATTATTAAATGTATTCCAAATTTAGAAAATTTAGTTATGAAAAATAAGAATGTAACAACACCCATCCTTATTTTATGTTGATTGGTGTTATGGTTTGGATGTGAGGTGTTCCCCAAAAGCTCACTGTGTGAGACAATGCAAGAAGGTTTAGAGAAGAAATGATTGGGATTAATTGAGTGGTGACAGAAGGCAGGTGGGGTGTGGCTGGAGGAGGCAGCGCATTGGGGGCATGACTATGGGATGTATATTAATTTCTGGTTAGTGGAATCTCTCCTTGCTTTCTGATAATTTTGTGAGCCGCTTTCCTCAGCCACACTCTTTTGCCATGATGTTCTTCCTCACCTTGAGTCCCAAGAAATGGAGCCAACCTTCTTTGGACTAAGGCCTCTGAAACCATGAGCCTTCTAATAAAGTGTTCCTCCCCTAAAATTGTTCTGGTCAGATCTTCTAGTTGCAGCAGTGAAAAAGCTAACTAAAACAATTGCAAAATAATACTTTGAATATATTGTATTAAATATAGTTTTGAAATTAATTTTAAATTTTCATTCTACCTTTTTAATGTGGATACTAAGAAATTTTAAATTATATGTGTAACCACATTTATGGCTGACACTGCATTTCTTTTATCTTTCTTCTTTTTTTTTTTTTTTTGGTAACAGATATTGAACCCAGGGGTGCTTAACTGCTGAGGCACATCCATATCCCTTTTTATATTTTATTTTCAGACAGGGCTTGCTAAATTGCTTAGGGCCTCGCTAAGTTGCTGAGGCTGACTTTGAATTTGGGAATCTTCTGCTTTAGTTTACCGAGCTGCTAGGTTATGGATGTGCACTACCATCCTGGAGACATTGCATTTCTTTTGGTGTGGAACATAACGAATAACCCTAGTTGATGATAGGTCATGAAAATGCTTATCATGAAGATTCTTCTCAAAGCTGCCAGCACAGAGGATTAGGATGAACTTGTACTCTTTGCCTAGTTAGTTTTCCTGAATTTATTAGTTTATTTTTTCTTTGCAGAAGAGAATGAACATACTAGCAGAAAGAGTCTGGAATTTCTGCTGCTTTTATTATTGGTAGGAGTGGACACTAGGAATTGATCTCAGGTGCACTTGACCTCTGACCACTAGTACACCTAACCTACCAGACCTATTTTATATTTTATGTAGAGACAGGGTCTCACTGAGTTGCTTTGCACCTAACTTTTGCTGAGGCTGGCTTTGACTTCATGATCATATTACCTCAGCCTCCTGAGCTTCTGGGGTTACAGGCATGAGCCACTGTACCTGGCTATGAATTTGTGCTTTATGAGCAGTGTTACCAAGAACAAATTTTGTGAATTGAAGAAGGATTAATATCAGCAAAACTATTTTCCTTAAAACAAAAATGAATATTATATATAACAAATATATACATATATGTATATTATATATTGTAGATTACATATATAATCTACTGATCTTATAATGTTGCTTTTACATGGGTTCTACAAACTTCAAAACTCATTGAGATCAGTAGTTATTTCATTCCCATTTTGAAGATAGAGAACAGTGTTCCTGAGAGTTTAAGTTGCCCAACATTGCCCAGCCAGAAAGGGAAAGAGAAAGATATTTTGACTATGCTCTGCTGCTCTCTCTATTGCATCTTTATTGAAATTAAACACAATCTGTCTAAAGTTCTGCAGATAATCACGTCCAAGTTTTAAGAATGAAATGTATGAGGATGGTGATTAAGTTCTTAAAATTTGAATAAAGAAAACAGACTTTTCTCCTGGGGTTCTGAACTATAACTGTAGAAAGAAGTTCAAAATCTTTTTGAACATTTTTGTGGTATTCATAAAATTACTGCAAAATTCATCAGAACAATTACCTTGAGAAAAGAGTTCATTTTATTATTAAGGTTTAATAACTTCATCTTTCAAAAAAAATCTTGCATTTTCTATAGTTAATAGAAGATGCTCTTTAGCTTAAGATAGGACTATGCTCTTAGAATTCCATAATAAATTGAAAATACCTTAAGTCAAAAATTCATTTAATATTCCTAACCTACCAAGAAATACAATTAGTCATACTGTACATCAGTTGCTTTTCCCAGTGATGGCTGGGTTCACTAGGAGCTACTTCTCTCTGCATCTACACATCCTCACCCAGAAAATATCATATTTCATATCACTAACCTGGGAAAAATTAAAACTCAAAATGTAAAGTGTAACTTTTTCTGGAAACTTATTACTCTCCCATCATCATACAGTTAAAAAGTAATCAGTTGAATCACCATGAGCTAGGGACCTTCTCATCTATACCATCATCATTCATTTACATATATTTATTACATACTTATGCACATGGACAATTGTCATGAATGCTATTTTGTACATAATATTGAATATATATAGGACAAAGTAAAATGATATTACAAAAAAAGGATTTTATGTAAAGATAACACTACAGAGAAGATGAAGGGAAAGTCTCCCCATGTTTCTTGCTAGAATTATTTATAGAATATTCTTTGAAAATTACTTTATAGTCATTAAAATGTAATCCAAAATCCCTCTTGTTCCAAAAGTATAACTAAAGAAAATATATTTTGAATATATAACACTGTTTTATGTTAGTTTTGATTGTTTACTGTTTGTGAGGCTATTGTGTTTTCTACGTTGCAAAACTATATAGTTACAGTAGCATTGCTTCATTTTATATATTCCTATAAGTTAAAAAAGCATTTTATAATATTTGTGCAGCCTTTTTTGGTACTTATGTTGTAGGTTTTGCTCAATCAAATCTTTTTATCTCTTTCAAGCAATTTTTGCTTGATTAATTACTATGGAACGATTCCTATCAATATCACCATACAATTAGGCCATACATGAGTAGGATTTCTTTTACGAGTATGAGAGTTTAGTTTTTTAATACCTTTGTTGCACCAGAGAACTTATTTGGCAGTTGTTTCTTCTCATTTCATACCATTATTGATGTATAATTTAATGATGGAAGATTCCTAATGCATTTGTTGATAAATAGGGGACCAGAAGGTTTGCTCTCTATAGGATTAGTGTATTCTATCTTTTCTTCATTAAGTTGTCAAGGCTGCTATTGTCAATCACAAGTATATCCTGTACATTAATGTACTACAATGATTGGTGATGGAAATGTATACTGGGGAGATGTTCAATTTTTGAATTTCCTGATTTTATATTTTAATTAATTATTCTATAATTACTGTGCATGTAGGGATGTAGGGATGTCATTGATCTCCATCTTCCTAATGCTTCACTTACTGTCCAATATGAGACAAGAAATTCAGGTACATTAATTCTTTCAAGAAGCCAACAGAACAGTTTTCAGTGAATACTGTTGGTGATAAGCTTCAGAGATGGTGCTACAGCCTGTATTCCTGACCAATTATCTTATGGATATGTATCATCAGTCAGAATCTATGATGTCATAGAATCACAGCACAAATTTCAAGTTCTTACTCAAACAGCACCATTTTATAAGGGAATAAATTGTAGTTTGAAGGAATTAAAATTTTTGTGACATCATAAAGTTTAATGACATTTCTAGATAAAGAAGAAATATGACCTGACCCTCAACACAGATCTGGGAATACATATGGTTCTTCCACTTAATGGCAATGTAACAGTAAGTAAGATATGTAATTTATGCAGGTTTTAATTTCATTCTTCCTATATTATAATAACAATTATTTATTGTTTTTATCCAAGAAGTTTGCAAATATACAAAAATTGTTAAATTTTCTTCTTTTATATTTATTGTTTAGGTGAAATTCAACTTCATATCTTAAATCATTGTTTCTTTTTTTAAGAATATTTATTTTTTAGTTGTAGTTGAACACAATACCTTTATTGTATTCATTTATTTTTTATGTGATGCTGAGGACCAAACCCAGGGTCTCACATGTGCAAGGAGAATGCTCTACCGCTGAGCCACAACCCTAGCCAAAAGCATTGTTTCTTGATTATCCCTACAGATAATATTGCCTTTATGACTGTAGATTAGTAAATTTTATTTAAAATAACTGTTTTTAATCAAAGAGCTATCATATTCTAAAATGTTCCATTGTTTTTAGTGGGGAGCAGAGCAAAGAGCAGAAGCCCTCTGAAAAAGTTGAGCTTTACTCTTTCACTGGAACTAGAAAAATTTCAGCAGTTATGTTTTCTTGAAGTGGGGTATTCTTTTTGAGTTTTTATTGTTGTTATTATTTATTTATTTTTTTTATTTTTTTGCTTTCCATTGTACTTTCATGATCAAGAGTGAAAATGAGAGATGATGGTTTGTCACCTAGACAGCTACTTTTGTCTCTTCTGTTTAGTCTAGAAAGGACAGGCTCCTGGGATCCTATTATCTTAGTTATTATTTCTTCTACTAAGAAAAAAAATGTAGAACTATATGTGATATTTATGAGATATTTTTAAAATGTCAAAATTCACTTAATTTTTTATTTTGAGTTGCTTTTCAATTTCAGGAAATTAAATGTAACTGTTGAAATCACTTATTTGAAAAAGATCTGCAAATCTATGGTTGTTTCAGAATAAAAATACATTCTTAAAATTATCTTCAATTCTATTGTCTCATCATAGAAGAGGAAATATAAGAAGTGAATTCTAATGTTTTATAAAATTAAACAAAAATGGTTAAGTCTCACTCTAGATATTGTTGAGACAAATATATTTGGTTTGTAGCACAGTCGCATAAAAAGTGTATGATGCCAGCAAAATTCTTCCAAATAAGAAACAGAGGGGGTGATACCACAGTTTTGAAAATAATATCAAATATTTTTTTTAATTAGTATTTTTTCTAAAAGAGTTGTTGTAATTATTTATAAGAATATATGGTTTTTTTGTTTTGTTTTGGAAAACAAGTATTTGTATGAAAATAAGTGAGTCATATGGTTACAATATAGTTCGTTTTGAACTTCCTCATAATTTCTTCAGAGGCAAATAGAAAGTCCAAACAAGGGTTAATTTTGATGTGATTCCTATATTTCTAGGGTGACCTCAAGTTCATTCATTTATTTCATCTATTCCAAGCATGAGAGATTATTGCCCTGAATCCTATATAGCTAAAACATCTGCATACTTAAGAATAATTGATTATGGATTTTATAAAGTATAATTGAAATTTTTGTGTTAAATCATGAGCAATTAACAAATGGCTTGCTGTGGGGGTTTCGTGGTTGTTATTGTTTATTTGTTTCTTAGATAATTTCATTATAATCCTATAAAGGAACATTTTAAGATATGGCAAATACCAAATTCTAGAATGTAAAAATTTGTGAATGAGAGTTTCATTGTCTTTTTTTGATTAAACAAAAGATTTAGCAGAGATAGCTTATATAAATCTAAAAGCTGTTTGCTGAAAGAATGAAAAACAAGATTCTCTTGGGAAGATAACAATGGATTTAATGTGAAACTCAACTAAAAGGAAAATTTTTTCTAGGTTTGCATGCTTCTCTTTACTCAAATCTAATCAAAGCACATTCTGGACTTGAACTAAAATAAAAACCATTTTAAGGACAGGAACTTGAGTGAATTCACAAAATTTGATAATCCGTTCTTGAATGAGTAGGAAAAGTAAAGTTTATATAGGAAATTATGAACACAGTACAGGACTTGCAGCTATGTTTTGAAATGAGAAGTAGAATAACAGAGTTTTATAATCCTACATGGAGAACAATATGCTTCTAGTTCTAAAATATATTCAGAATGCTCTTTTATACCAGAGAAGACAAATTCCACCTACTGCCTCCATGTCTTTAAAAAATATGTTCCAAAATTCCTTTCTTCATTCTTATTTCCTAAATAAATTGTCTGTCAACAAAATAAAACCTACACATCTATTAAGTGTCATCTCAAATGCCACACATGCCATAATTAAAGCATTTTCACCAATTGATTCAAAACCCTTTATTTCTAAGATGATATTGCTAGTTCTGAATTACACAAAGCTAAAACATTTTATAATTAACTCTAAAATTATACTTTACTGCTTATATATCTGTTGTTTCCTGTATTCTTGAAATTACAGATATTTCCTTGTTAATTTTTAAGTTTCTCACATTATCCAACACAATTCTTTGCAATAATGTATTTCCCAAAAAAAAGAGGTTTTTTTTTGTTGTTGTTGTTGTTTGGATTCAAACTAAAATTTTTACAGGTATTTAAATGTTTTAATCTGATATTACTATGCTTGGTAAATGATCAATTTACAAAGAGGTAGCATAAGATCACTTGGGAAATGAGGCAGAAAAATATATAGAAATAGATATCATGAGGAGGGAAAACAATTCCACAATCACTAATTTATAAAAAGATAAGTTAACTGGCCTGTTCCTAAACTCATTTCTGTTGCATATATGGAAATGGACTATATTGCTTGCTGTAAAATAATTTATGAATTAATGTTTTCTCTAGTCCTGAAAATGAGATGAACAATTGAACTGTGATATTCTCATGTCTGGCAACACTTGAAAATGGCTTCTGCTCTGCAAGATTTTACATCTTTCTTGCACAGAACTTTGGAGCAATTTTTATTTATATAACAAAATCATGTAATTAACTATTTTAATTTATATAACAAAGGCATGTAATAAGATATAGTCCATGCTTGTATGATTATATTCTATGTTTATACGATTATATCAAATAGTTTTATCTTATTACATAATTACTCTGAATACATTATATAGTTTCCTTAACAATAGTGAAGTATTCTTTATATATATATATATATATATATATATATATATATATATATATATGATTATACATCAAATATATATGATTATACATCAAATATATATGATTATACATCAAATATATTCATACAAGTATGGAATATATCTTATTCTAATTACGACCTCAATATATATTATTACACAGACTGCTAAATGACTAAATAAATATATACTAAAATCTCTTTCTCTTTTTAAATCCTATCATCACATTAAGTAACTTTAAATATATTTACCTACTTGTAATTCCTTGTGATATTAAATATTAGTTATTCTGTGTATACCATGGACATTTATTTATTATTTTGCTGTGTTGGAGAATATAACTCAGAACCCCATACATGCTAGGCAAGTGCTCTACCACTGAGTCATACCCACAGTCTCATTTTTGAGGGTTTAGTGGAGATAAAATTATGACAGCTTAAAAACAATACTAAGGGTATTGGGACATGGTTATAAATCTATGATTGGGTCAACTGGGGTATTTAGGGAAGGGGACACCAGTGATTGAACCCAAGGGCACTCAACCACTAAGCCAAATCCTCAGCCCTATTTTGTATTCATTTAGACACAGGGTCTCACTGAGTTGCTTACCACCTTGCTGGTGCTGAGGCCAGCTTTGAACTTGTGATCATCCTGCCTCAGCTTCTGAGCTGGTAGATTACAGGTATGTGCTACTATTTGGCTAACAGGAGTATTTTTGATGACTAAATATTTGACTATATCATGAACATATTTTGACCAAATATGAATAAACTCCTTTTTAAAGATACCTGTAATATCAATCTCTTAAAATTAATGAAAAAGAGAAAAGTCATACAGTTTTTGTTAGAATAGCTTGATCTTTTTTACATATTTACTCTGAACACTTTAAATAGTTTCACTAAGAATAGTGAGGTACTCTTTTTATACTATATTATTAAATATTTTATTACTATATATTTTAATTTCTTCATAACAAAAAAGTCTTTGGATTTGTCTTTAAAATCTTTTGTATATTTTGTTTCCAGTACTAAAATTAAATTGAACCCAGGGGTACTCTCCTCCTGAGTTATACCCCAGCCCTATTTTTTTTTTAATTTTGAGACAGAGTCTCATGAAGTTACCCAGGGTGACCATTGAATTTGTAATCTTTTTGCCTTCACCTTCCAAGAAGCAGGAATTACAGGAGTATGCCACCACTTCCAGATAATTTTATTAATATTTTAAATTTCTTTTCTTAAGGTTTTATTTGTCCTTTCTTTTATATAGACTTAGAGTTTACTTTTTCTGTACTTGGAGCTTGTTCTTAAAATATAATGACTTTGGGGCTGGGGATGTGGCTCAAGCGGTAGGTCGCTTGCCTGGCATGCACGGAGTGCTGGGTTCAATCCTCAGCACCACATAAAATAAATAAATATTAAAAAGTTCTCTCTCTCTCTCTTTAAAAAAATCTTAAAAAATATCATGCCTTGTCATGTAAGGGAATTATGAACTTTTCTTCTATGATAATGTGGTTTTCTTAACTCTCTTGACTTAATTTTTTCCTTGCTTTTGTGGCTTATGTTAAATATTTATTTCTTCTTTAATAAATCTGTTGACTCACACTTTACAATTCTTTTTTGCTGGTTCTTTTTAGTTATACAAGATAGTAGATTCCATTTTGATATAATTACAAGCATGGAATATATCTTATTCTAATTAGGACCCCATTCATATGAATGGACATGATGGTGGGATTCACTGTGATGTATTCATATATATACATAGAAAAGTTATGTCAGGTTCTTTCCACTGTCTTTATTGATTCAAGACACTCTTTCAGTGAAATGGCACTACTAATTGTGTATTTTTAAGGCTCATAGAAATGCAAATGTAAGTACAAAATCAGAAAATAAAACTAATTTAAAAATGTTCACCTGGTCATCATTTTCCTATAAGTTCTACAGATAATTAAACATTTCATCTCATGAAACTTTCTCAAGTTTCACTCCACTAATCTGTAAGTTTTTGTGCTGTTCCTATATGTACAATGTATATTTTTTGTCTTCTAATTATTTTGTAAGAATCAAAGTAAACTTGCATAAAATTATATAATCCTTGACCAATAGATCCACGTAAAGGGACCAGGGTGAGGAAGGAGGGGAAGAAAAATGAAAATACTGGGGAATCCTTTTGGCCAATTATATTGTAGTATTATGTGCATATATACCAACATGTAACAATAAATTTCACCATTATGTACATCTATAATGCACCAATAAAAATACAAAAAAAGTTGTATAATCCTTGAGAATATGGTTATGGTATTGTTTTTAGTATCTTCGCTATTTGAAATGTCTCTCATCTTGTGGTTATATAATGTAGCTATTCAACACATTGATTAAAGGATCAGATAGTTTGTAAATTGTCTCATTAATTTGACTACTGTGAATAATTATTGGAGCATTGTGAGCAAAAATAATTTTCAGTCTCAAAATATCAGTTATTTTGATTCAATCTATATGTCAATAATGTTTAGGAATAATACCAAAGTTATGTGTATTTACTTTTAATTTTCTTAGTTAGCTCTAAGTAGCTCAACAGCAGATTTTGAGTCATCTAATAATTAAAGCATTAAATGGGCTATCTGCATCCATGCAAAAAAGTGGCTTTTCCCTGTGGTTCTCTAATCAAAGCTACTTTCTGTCTGTTCAAGTAGTCACTCCAGAGGTTGTAATTCACAGGATGAACACAGATTTCCCTGACATTCTGCATCTTCCTCAGTGTCATATTTCTGCTGGAACAAAATAACAAAATAACAAATCACAAAATTTTATTTCAGTAAATATAATTTTAAAATAGCAACTATTCTCAAAGGCTTCACTATGCTTTGGACATTATGTTATTATCACATTTAATCATCCTTTATGGGAGAAGTTTCCTCTCCAGGTAGGTTTTAGGATTCCATTTTAGAGAAGACACGTTAAAATAACTTGGCTTTAGTAAAAACCCCACTAACAAGTTCTATAATGAAAATAGAAACATAAAATTGTCCTTGTTAAAACACACACTCTTCACTAAACTATTTTGCTTTCACAAATCCTCTTAAACATAAAGCATAATGAAAAGTGTTCTTCAATCTGTGGCATTTTGTCATTACATCTGTTCTATGTGACAGAGAATAATGGTGACCTCCATTTTGAAATGTTAATTTTGAAATATAAAGGCAGTTAGTCAAAAGATTCATACGGAATACATTTTTTTGTGGAATATATTTTGACTGTGATTTCTAGATCAATAGTTGACATCAATTTTAATAATGTAGATAGATCTAAACCTTCAGAGATAAGCACAAATTTTCTTTGATCACTTTTAGTTGTTGTTACTGTCATTTTAATTTGTGGCTTATTGTTTATAGTCTGACACTTTGATTATGTCATTAAAAAGCTGTAAAACATATCATATTCAGTCACAGAGAACATAGATAAATTGAGCAATTGTCTGGCCATCAAATTTTATTAATGCTGATTACCAACTTAAAACTTCCTTTGAAATAATCTTCCCTTAACTCAATAGATACCCTTGCTGTTTTTTCACCAGGTGCCTTGGGCACCATCTAAATACTTTTCCTTCATTCACTCCTTTATTCATTCACTCATTTATTCATTAGTTGATTCTGTTGTTTATAAGACACTGGTTTTCAAACTGTTGATTGCATAACTCATCTGAAGAGTTTAACAGCCCCATCTCAGAGGTTCTTAATCAGTAATTAACCAAATCTGGTAATTCTGAAGCAGATTACCAAAAGGCCTACACTATGGGAATGTAGATAATTTACACCAGTAACTTACAATTAATATTTATTTTGTAGGTAACACTTTATTGGTTTTAAGAGCATATATATTTCTGCCTTTGAGTATCTTTTAAATCTAATTAGAGAGATAGAATGTACACATATATTCTAGGATATTTATGAATGAATCATTAATTAATAAGCATTCAATAGTTTCTAACAAACATTTCAAATAGCTTACATTCTTTTTTTATTTTTCTTTCAACATTTTTTTAACCATGCTCAGGAGATAAATACAGAATGTTAAGTAATTTTATAGCTTTCCTTATCAATTGCATAAAATAATTGAAAAGTAGTTATTATATTAATTCAAATAAATATTATTAGACTTTATAAAATATCTTGTAACCTAATTTTATTTGTAGGTTTGGGAGGGTTTTCTTTTGGGGGGCTTCCAAAATGGCTCAACCTATTGTTTTACTGTTATTATAAATTTAAGAAAATATTTGATTTAGTCATTTTCAGTTTATTGCTTTTTCTAATTCTGAAAGTCATCAAAATAGAAAAAATAAATTTGATTATAAAATCATATGCACTTAGTTCTGATAAATTCACACCATCTGGATTTATTTGATGGGCAATACAAAAGATTAAGTGCTCTTTATTAGCCTAAAAGGCACTGAAGTATTTTTAAAGGTTGGTATGTGTCTTCTATCACTAAGAAAATGAATGCTGATATCAAGGAAAATGTCTAAAGAACTCACTATGGGAAAGATAAACATATGAATAGTTAATCATGGGAGAATCAAGTAGTATTAAAGCTACGTATGCAGATGATCTTATTGTATTAATTTTAGCCAACTTTAAATGTGTCTCATTGAAGTTCAGTCACAACTTGTATTCAGAGAAGTTAAATAGACTCTGCACTGAGCATTGTCATGATGTTTAAAAGCTGGACCATGGGCTTAAATCAGAGTGATGGTAAACAGTGCAATGTTCCCTGAGTCCATAGCAATGAATGTCAGCCCAATCTTATTTGAAAACTCATTAATGATCTGAGACACGGAGTAAATACTGTACTAATGAATTTCTGACATGAGCTCAGATTGGCAGGTAGTGAGAATTCCACTAAAAGAGGCCACTTCTTGAGACTACCTTAAATGGGTAGAATCTTGGCACAAAGCTAAAACAGTTGGTTGCTAACATGGGATATAACCAAAGAAATTAATGAAAACTACTTGCATGAGCTCAATCTTTAAAAAGCAGTTTGGAAATAGCTATGAGTAAATATTTAGCAGGAATAGTCTATACTCATTTTGTAGCAAAATATTTCCAGAGATATCCCAGCATTACATTCAAAGGTGGAAAAATTTATTAGTTCAAATATATATGTATATATTTGAATATATTACATATTTATTTGAATCTCCACATGCACTTTTTATATTTAATACTCTAGATATATATAGATTACAGTCCTTCAGAGAATGTAAATTTTTTTAATTAATTTTGACTAACTTGTTCCAAGAAACTTGTAGATGATGCGGCAGAAGAGAAAGAAAATGAGCTATAAAAAGCAATTATGAAGTGAAACAGGAATAAGAAATGGAAAAGAATAGCACTGGTAGACACCTTTGGGGAAAAAAAAAAAGTCTTACTGGAATCTTGTGCATGAAGCGAAAGAAGAGAAAATAAATAATAAAACATGAAGTTTAGAATAAATATCATGAAAATTGTGATCAAATAATAGAAATAGTAATATTTACAAATGAAACTTGTTTGAAAAGAACTTTCACTCCAAGATTATTTTAGCAGAAAATGCACATTAATCTCCATGTTATAAATTCAGTTGCCCCATTTATTATAGTCCTAGAATCCCTTTTGTTCTTCTGAGTTAAACATTTCTGTGACATAAATCTGGAATAAATCCCAAACTTTACACTTTCCTTCACTGAAGCATGATTTATTGAGAACTTATCAGTTTGTAAGTTCCTGCATACTTTTTTGCATTAAGGAATTTTGAAATTTTATTTGGTGTCTAGAGTTTGGTCCAGCTTTATAAGAAGGATGTTTATCAAAAGTTCATTTGTTTAAGGCATGGAAAAGAACTCTATTTGTGGTATTATAGTACAAGTATTTGAAAGAAATGCATGTCTGTGGATTCAGATACCTTTAGTTTAGTCACTAACCAGTGTGACTCTGAGAAAATTCTTTAAACATGTAGTATTCATTTTAAAATCAGAGTGGAGGAATTAGATTATACCAGAACTCTGGAATTCTGTGGGTTAGAGAACAGTGCTTTGTTCTTTTCAACTAAGAGCTGGTAAATATGGAAAATGATGTACTAGAATACTAAAAATAAAGGTATAATATAACTAACTAAAATACATTTTATTGTACAATTTTAATAGATATGACATATTTACTTTTCAGACATCTAAGTATTATATCAGGGCAATATTTAAAACTATCTAAAATTCTGAGAACTAATGGAGCTCAATTATGAGTTTTATATGAAGAGTAGAATATAAGTTAACAGAAGGAAAGAATGAGAGTTTTCATTTAGAGTTTAGCATCATTACTTAATTTTGGACCTTTTATTTAAATATTTTATATGAAATTTTGACAAGTGCCACTTGGAGGCACTCTTATACTATTCTACTGAACAATTTACAGTATCAAGATGTCAGAGAATAAAACTTACAGTTTTTATTTCCCTTTTTGAATTCTAGTAATCACTTGTGGATGGGTAATTAACACTGGTGGGATATTTGAACTTTGACATTATTGAAATTATCACCCTATAATTTTTGCTGCTGTAAATAATTCCCTGTTCACTTAATAAGAGAGATGTCCTTTATGCCTGTTATGGAAAAAAAGCAGGGTTTTAGGACAGGATAACACTAAAAAATTAGCCCAAGGATTAATTTTGGTTTACAAGCAAATGCATATTTTTCAAATAAGGACTTTTTATAATTTTATGAAAAGTTAGTTATTTAAATTTGCTATTATCCAAACCAGAAAACTCAATGATAAGTTCTAGACACTCTTGATGAGACCCACTCTCACCAACCAATTTCAGCTTTTCAAGGAGAATATAATGAATTAACAGGTACATACTAAAATACCAGAGATATAAAAAATTGTTCTCTATATGTGTAATAAGAATTTTAATGCATCCTGCATTAAAATTTATTTATATAAATAAGTATTTATATAAATTTAAAAAGTTTAAAAAACTCACAGAATACAATTACATATATAATGGTACAAATTAAAATTAATTTGTACAGGAGAGCTAAAATTTCCACATCTAGTAAGAGATTTTTAAATGAATGAAGTCATATTATTTAAGATGTGTTCATTTTATAGTTCTGGCTTATTTTTTAGTATTACAAAAAATCTTAATATACACGTATGTTTCACTGTTAGTTCATACTTTTGCTTGTTTCAAATACATTTGAAAAATACTGAAGTTTACATGAATAAGTAGCTATATTTTACCTCATTCCACTTAATCTGAAACTGTATTCTATAGAAGCAACAAACCTAGGAACCTGATATTTCAACAGTATATATTCAATATATTTTATATTGTAGACATATTTATATTGTTAATATACATATATATCCCTTTTATTGGTTAATACATTATAGATTATAATCTTCTGATGAGAAAAGGACAAGGTGTTTTGTTTAAATTTGTATAGAAATTATAGTTCTATGTAGTTGCCCAAAATATACTTTTTCAGTAAGTCAAAGCTGGGGTTGTGGCTCAGTGGCAGAGGGCTCACCCAGCATAGGGGAGGCCCTGGGTTTGCTCCTCAACACCACATATAAATAAAAAAAAAACAAAAGTATTTTAAAAATGTACTTTTTCAGTAAGTTAATGCAAAATTATGTTTGGAGATGAGAAATTTGATATGAGGACATATTTTCATAACTGAGCATATTTAATTTGGTATTTTGTATGTCTTGAAATTTCCAGTTCAAGAAAATATATTCATTCTTTCAACAGTGATTAAAAAATCTTTATATCTATTTTTACTATATTACTGAGCAAAAACTTTTGCTAAACCTGTGATGTACTTGCTTTTCTGATTCCATAAGTCTTAGTATGGATTCATTGGAATTTATTTAGTTTGATTCCATGTCTAAATCTTGAATTCTTTGACAAGATCCCTTCCAAATAAGTGTCTGGCTTATGCTCATATAAAGGTGGGAATCATTGACTAATGGGTAGTTCATTTTTTACACTGAAAAAATACTCAAAAAAAGTTATCTTCAATGAAAAGAGAAAAAAAGGAAGTCTATAGAAATAAATATAGAGTATTAACTTATATTTGATCCCTAGTTAGTTAACATTTCTTGACTCCCTCAATTGAAAACTCAATTTGTTTCCTTATGTGGACAATTATAAAATCAATAAATTGAGTAGGTTCAATTTATTGACAAAGGATCACTGTTTACATCTGAGTTAGTGTCTCTTGCTGTCCATTCATAACTCCTTTCTGGTGTGGTAGCAGAAATTTTTGCTATTATTGGTACTATGTTGTTAAGGTCTGCAAACCAGTCAGGATGGCACCTGGTATTTTGCCAGAGAAATGTTAGAGTCTGTAAACAAGTCTGCATGGTGCCTGGCAAAATGCCAGAGGGGATGGTTTGTGAAGTAACAAAAGTGAGCCATTAAGTGTGGAGATTCCTTATTGGTTGACTGCTGTATCTATTTTATGCTAATTAGATAAGCTGTGTAAAATATATAAATACCACTCCTGTCCTACAATAAACAGCTTCCACTCCTGATGTATCAACATACACAAATCATTCGTCACCCCCCAGTTATTTTGCTGCAGCCAGACTGTGGCACTATGTAACAGGTATCTTTCCAGGCATCCATGATAGCTGAGATGGTAACACTTGTCAACATTTCTATCTGCTCTTTCACCTGAACCCTCTTATTTATTGGTATCTGGTGATGAGTTCTCCTGTGATGACTGTAGGCAAAAATGATATATGTCACTCCCAGCCAAAGCAGGAAAAGCCAGATCACAACTCTCAAGCTTTCTTTTCCTCTGAGGCATCAGCAGACAAAGCTTTATTCTAAGATGGTAGAGTTCTTAAAAGCAAAGCAATCTGGATTAATGTGGATCTACTTTTTCCAACATTTGCCCAAAGCTATAACAAATGATAAGCAAGGGAGAAATAAACCTTTGTTTTGTTAAATCATGGAAATTTGGGGGCTGTTTGCTACTGTAGCATAACCCACTCTGTACTGATTCTGTATTGATTAATTAAAGTATCAGCACAATAGAATATTTACTATTCCATTTGACCCATAGTGTGTCCATGTAACCATCCAAAAGACATATCAAAGTACAACTGGGAGACTAAAGTCACGCACAAAACCAGGAAGACATATTTGTGATTAACTTACTGCAAAAAGACCAGGACTCTTGCTCTTCAATACACTATCATTAAGCCATATATCAAAAGAAGTTAACAATGCTATAAGCAGAAAATCTCTGAAGTAGTGTGGTGTTTTGAATTCAGCAGATCTGCTAGTGAACTGGCCACATGAGCAGCATTGCAGAAATCCAAACGTACCCATTGGTCTTACTTCTCTCCAATTTTTGGAAAAGAGAACTACAACTTGCTGGCAACTTTCTAATTAGCCCATAATTGGTAGGGTTGACTGCTCAAGAGCTTGTAGTTATTTTATTTTTAGCAAAATTTTGTCATAAGGTAACATTGTGGAAGCAGTAGTCATAGAAGGTTTACTCTTAAAGATTTTCTTTCTCTAAAAGTCTTTGAAAGGAGCCATGTTGAAATAGAATGGATAAATTGCAAGAGCTTTCAATTTTTTTTTTCTGAGAAGATAAATGGATCTGTAACTGCATTTCAAATTTGGAAGTACTTTCTAGAATTATTTGAATGAAGGGTTTTTGGCTGCTGATGGGAGGGGTGTATGACTAATAGAAATGATGCTGTAAGTATGCTGTTTGCACACCATTAAACCTAATGAACTATGAATATGTGTCTTGCGATCGTCATCTCTCCAGTCACTGCAATGGGTAAAGTTCTGATACTGAGGGGGTATATTTTACCTTGAAACATTTGGAACACTAAAATCTAAGAGTTTGATTGTTCTGGTATTTCTATGATTTGTTTAAAGTAGTTGGAGACTAATTTCAAGACAGAACTGTATTATATTTTAATTGTCATTGGCTAAAAATCAAAATCAGTGAGAAAGCTTTATTTTCATACAGTTATCTAAGACCTTAATTCATTATTTTCTCTAGTAGGAAGACTCTTTTACAGATAGTTTCTCTTGCTCCTGGGTCACTAAATGGATTTATGGTTGTGGATTACATCTTAACTGGTGCCTGATGTTAATTTCACCAGGCAACTGGTAGAACTTAAAACACTTTCTTGCTAAAATGATTCAGCAGAGGTCTTGCACTGTCCCATCAATCAAAAATCCATCTGTTCTAACAAGAAAATTTTATGGTTTACAAGTTGTTTTCTGAAAGTTTAGTGAGACTTACAGCTTATATAAATCATCATTCGCATAATACTGGAACAGATCATAGTATTAATCCATGGTGTTTATAGTGAGGTATAATAAATTGTACCTCTTTACATCTTAAAAAAAAATATATATATATATATATATATATATATATATATATATATACACACATATATACACACTTTGTGTGTGTGTGTGTATGTATACATATATGGCGAGAGAGAGAATTCTAGATTCTCTAAAAGGGCATTGAAATGGTTTCAACAGTATTCATTGGCTAACATTTTAAAATAACTCCACAGCCACGAAAGTTCAATGAGAATCCAATTTCAAATTAATACCTAAAATGTCCACATCCTTTCAGAATGTGCCCTTTAGCAGCCACACCAATGAGTATCTTGGAGAAAGTTTGATCTCTCTCAGGCAGGACTCAACATTTCCTCTCAAATTATCAAGATATTAGATCGAAATTGAAAAAAGATACCAAATGCACATGGTTCTTCAGTACAGGCTGTATCATTTAAAACTTTTTCAGCAGCAAGTATTATCAGATTCAACTAAAAATTGCTGAAAGAATAAGGAACTATGACCTCGTATAAATAGATGGTCAGGTAGAAGTTTCCAGAACTCATTACATCAGTGGGCTTATAGAATCTCAAATACTTAATTGTTTTAATCCTTTGATGTAGCAGTGCTCATTGTTAGTCAGCCAGTATCCATAGATGTGACCCTGTTTGGGGTCAACGTTACAGAATAACTCTCAGCATTGTTCCTTCACCAAACATCTAAAACTCAAAAGGGAAACAAGGTGAGTATTCCACTAAGATGGATGAAACCACTTCCAGAAGCCCATGGACGACATTCTCAAAACAGAACTTGTATGCATTTGCACACACAAAAAATCTTTCCTAGAGCAATCAATGTGGAAAAAAGTAAATATGTCATGATATCCAGAAATGAAGACTTACCATTTAGGTAACTACATGGTGGACACCTGATGTCTGAGTAAATCTGTCCTTACATTAATTACGGAAAATTGGGAAAGGATGGCTATTGGTAGGCAACCAGTAGTGCTTACCAGAGCATTATTTTAAAGGGGCCATGAAAAAATATCAAGAGGAATTTAAAAAGAGGAACAATGGGATGAGAAAAGAGGGTTTGTTCTGAAGACCTGAGGGAGAATTTTGCTACTATCTCTCATTTGCAAAAATTCATCACTTTTCTTGTTTCTTATTTATTACAATGATCAGCATTGTTGCAAAATTCAGAGAAAATTCTTAATAAGATGAGAATTTAAACATAAAATTCATTTTTATTATAAAAGATTGCCACAGTCTGGCTGAGCACAAATCATGAGCCACTTGAAGATTCAAACAGGAACGAACTTTATTTTTAGAACTCACACCTCAGGCCGCCCACCTAAACTCTCCAGGAACTCTCCAGAGCTCCACTGGAACTTCGGAGCACTCAACTGGAACTCAACCCAGGAACTTCACCCGTGGGAACTCTCTAGGAACTCTGCAAGAGCCCAACTGAAACTCAACCAACCCATGGGAACTCTCTAGGAACTCCATGAGAGCTCAAAAACAGTGGGCACCCGAGGCAGCAGGAACCGCTCCTTCTGGCAAAATGCCAGGCACCATCTTGTCCTGGCCATGGCTCTTAACAAAAGATGGCAACATAATCCTTTTTAGCCTTTTTCAACAAATAACAACTATACTGAAAGTATCCTTATGTCAGATAAGAAGAGAATGAATTGTTTAAAATATTGGGATTATAAAGAATTTCTGTTACATTGTAAATGAAACTTCTAGTTCAGGTCACAAAAAATGCTAATCTTAAAATCCTATCAATGTGAGTTCTATTTTTCCATTAAAAATTAGCAGTATCACCTAGAAGTTCAAAACTACCAAACTATGGCTCAGTTGTTGTTAAGAATCTTATCTGCTTTAATTTGAAGAAGAAGTCTTAGGTCAGCATGTTTTAGCCCACAGCATCACGAACAACTTTAAAAGCAAGAGTAATACCATAGTTAATAGTCTTTACCTAGTAATTACAACAAAGATACTTCACAATTTAAAAACGAGCTGGGGATTCAGTAACAGAAAAATGTTCTCTCCACAAAGTTCATTAGATACTGACACATCCAATATGAATGTGGCGGAAGTTCAGCTTGATTCATGCCGCAGCCTGGCTGGCTGGGCAAAATAACCGGGGGGTGACAAACAATTTGTGTACGTTGATACAGCAGGAGTGGAAGCCCTTTATTGTAGGACAGGAGTGGTATTTATACATTTTACACAGCTTATCTAATTAGCATAAAATAGATACAGCAGTCAACCAATAATGAATCTCCACACTTAATGACTTGCTTTTGTTACTTCACAAACCACTCCCTTTGGCATTTTGTCAGGCACCATGCAGACTTGTTTACAGACTTTAACATTTCTCTGGCAAAATACCAGATGCCATCCTGACTTGTTTATAGACCTTAACAGATTCACAAACAGACGTGCCTCATTTTTACCTCTGAAATCACCCAGAAGGCATTTGTTATGGTTTGGATATGAGATGTCCCCCAAAAGCTCACATGTGAGACAATGCAAAAATGTTCAGGGGAGAAATGATTGGGCTGTGAAAGTCTGAACCTAATCAGTGAATTAATCTCCATTGAAGGGAGGTGGGGTGTGGCTGGAGGAAGTGGTTAATTGGGGGCATGGCAATGGGGTATATATTTTGTATCTGGAGCTGGAGTCTCTCTTTCTGCTTCTTGACCACCATGAAGTGAGCTGCTTCCCTCTGCTACACACTGTAATGTTCTGCCTTGCCTGGAGCCCTGAGGAATGAAACCAGCCTTCTCTGCACTGATTTCTCTGAAACCATAAGCCCTCAAATAAACTTTTCCTCCTCTACAGTTGTTTTGGTCAGATCCTTTAGTCAAACAGCTAAAAAACTGACTAAAACAGCATCCTTACAGCCAGCATATATAGCCAAAATGACATGATCATGGCGCCTGTTAAAAACGGATTCCTCAAGTTGATCCCATTTGGAAAACTCTTGCTGCCCTCAATTGTACTAAGTTTTCCATTGCCTTTTATTTTGTACCTCTTTAGTATAAATGCCTTTTATTTAATACCAGAAGATGCAAGTGAAGATTTTCAATCTCTTCTAATTTTGTTGCCCACTTTGTACATTTGGCCTGGGTGAGTCATTGACTAGGTGCTTATTGTTACAGGACAGATAACATGAAAGTAGTAATGAAGTTGTCTTAACATCTTGAGAAATCTTTTTTTTTAATCCTCTAGAGTACTAAATATATTTTCTCCTTGGTTCCTAAATAGGTCTTGCAATTTCACCTCTTTATACAATATTTAATAATAGAAAAGAAATTAAAAAACACAACTGTGCTCTTACTTAAACACTAAACCTAAATTGACTGCTGTTGGTCTCTGTTCCAAAAATTTAAGTAGAATGTGTTTTGTTTTGTTTATATGGTTCTATTATACTTACTTTTTATCCTGGATTTCACAATTTATGGAATTATGGTTAAAATGATTTTATATTTGATTTGATAGTTCAGATATCAAATCTTTGGTTCCATTGGCCCCATAAATATGCACTTTGTGATCAGACCATACTTACCAAAGCATGTCTCAAATAATAAAATATATCCTTAGTACTCATGAATGGACTCATCTTGCACAAAGAAAATTTGGTTAAAATTGTATTCTCCTAGGTCCATATGTAAACTTTGTGGGGCTTTTAGTATTGTGTACTTATTAATATCTGGTTGGATAAAAGAAACAGAAATGTGTAGGAAGGTTATTTTTCCAGCAAATATTAATGCAGAAGTATAGTAATCTACTTTCTAATACTGACAAAATACCTGAAATTAATAACTTAAGAAGAGTACAGTTTTATTTTGGTTCATGGTTTCAGTCCACAGTTGGTTGGTTACTCACAGTTGGTTACTGTCCCTCTAGCATGGGACAGCACATGGCAAGAGCACATAATGAAGCAACTTGCTCAATGTGAGGCAACTGGGAAGTGAGAGAGAGAGAGAGAGAGAGAGAGAGAGAGAGAGAGAGAGAGAGAGAGAGGAATAAGAAAATATGGGAGTCTTGAATCTGCAATAACCTCATCTTCCATCTCTTAAAAGTTCTATTTATTTCTGATAGCACCAAGCTGAAAACAAAGCCCACACACATAGGCCTTCGTGGAGCATTCCAGATTCAAATTATAGCATAAATGAATTAGCAAAAATATAAGAAATATGTATCCTGCTATCCTAGAAACACTGTGGGGATTTAGGCATATCGGGCAGGATATTTGAAAAGATTTAACCCATGGAAAAGAACGCTATTGTAGACAAAATTTTCTGGAGAATGTCTTGAAAAAGTCATGTAATGGGCCAACCTGACAGTAATGCAGCATGGGCCAGCAGGCTCAAGACAAGGAGAACTTACAGTTCAGGGCCAATCCAATATCAATCTTCTGAAGATTTTTTCTCTTGTTTAGGATGATTGGTCTTTTTGTTCTATGTAGGCCTTCAACTGATTGGGTGAAGCTCATTTACATTGTAGAGGACAGTCTGCTTTCCACAAAGT
Organism: Callospermophilus lateralis; assembly: GCF_048772815.1. NCBI lineage: Eukaryota > Metazoa > Chordata > Mammalia > Rodentia > Sciuridae > Callospermophilus > Callospermophilus lateralis. Next base: position 3,883,296 of record NW_027515935.1, on the reverse strand, counting down.
TCACTAATTTAAATATTAATCCCATCCAAAAATATCCTTCAAGTTGTCCCCATAAACTAGTCTCCAAGTATACTATTACACCTGGCAAACACTGTTGAGAAGTGACTGAGTGTTTTTGATATTCTATGGGGAGCCTAGAAACTAGTGATAATTAAGGAGAGAACTATTTATGTTTTCAGACTACAAGAAAAGTAATGGAGATATGACAGTAGAATCAGAATCATTACTGTTCTTTAATTTCATACCATCATGTAATGCAAACAATTAAGACGAACAAAAAAAATCTAGTTACCCAATTGTTCTTTTTGTTTGTGTGGTAAGCATCATAAATTATAAACTGTTAAAATTTTAGGCAGCATGTGATGTACAATGTCTGTTGAACTGTCATGTTTGAATGATATTTTACTTTTATTACTTTGCAGGGTGTAACCTTATGTTATAGCATTTAAGAGTGAGATGGAATTAGTCCACTTGGACATAAAACCAATTGCTAATTATGTGACTTTATATAAATTACTTTTTTTTGCTATACTAGTGATTGCAACCAGAACCTTTCACATGATAGGCAAACACTCTAACACTAATATGTATTCCTTTACCCTATTAGTTCATTTTTCTGTTTTGCCATTTTTCTCTGTGAAATGGAAATACTTAACATAACCTTCTTCCCATGATTGTTGATTAAATAAATGAGACAATTAATACTGAGCATTTGGCACATATTTTAGTACATAACCAATAAACATTAATTTTGTTGTTGTTATTGTAAGTTTAATGATATAATCAATTATCCAAGTGTTCAATTAATTGTGATTCATCCCTGTGTATGCATACATCACACAGTTGAAGACTGACCACAGGTTAATGTTTTAACATGAGTGAAAGGATGACTTAACATTAGCATAAATATGGGAAAATGAGAAGTGAAAGAAATAGTTAATAATACCTATGCTTTGCACTTAATTGGTGTATCATAAAGAAAAATTAAGTTTCTGCAATAATGTTTCATATTCTGTATGCTATGAATAATATTCAGTAAATACCAGCATGGAAGGCTTGTTCTTTGTATGTGAATGCATTTTTTTCCAAAATCAGTTATTTATCCATTTATTTATTCACCAGAAACCATTTTTTCAAGTGACTCATACACCCAAGACACTTTTCTAGACATTGACCTTTTAAAATGAAAAATAGGAGCACAACAGGAGCTCCATTATTATAAGGGATACAGAGTAGCATATCAATAATTAAAATAAAATCACACACGTATACATTACTGTAAGGTGAATGATTATTCTTATGTATTAGTAATATACATTAAAATTCACATATATATTACAATCTGAAGTTATATTACCAATTGAGTATAAGAGGACTTACTATGAATAATTATCTCAAAGATTATAGTAAATATTGTATCCTTTAAAAAGTGTTCATTAAAAAAGTGTTCATTTATTTACAATACTTACTAGACTATACTGTTTGGAATTCACTGAGTCAGGCACTGGGTTGGGTGAGGAATGTAGAAAAGTGGAAAGAAATTAAATAAAATACTGATTTCAGAAAACTTAGGAATGGGGCAAGGACAACCATATGAAATAATCATGGTTCAAGAATGACCAAGGTATGTCAGTGAAAGTATATCAGAAGAAAAAAAGGGAGTCCTCAAAGGGAGAAATGGAAGTTCAAAAATAATGATGAATGAAGTCATAGGTGTCTATGTCGGAATAAAGGTATATGCTAATCATCGTCATAGTTTTCAATTATATTGTTGCAGTAATATGTCGTCACTTTTATTTATGAATATCTTCAATGAATTGGCATTAATTTTATGAAAATACAAACTTTGATCATTTTTAATATTCTGTATGATGAATGGAAAGTATGTGTAAAGTACATCTCTAAATTCAACTAGTATGACTGCCTCAAGGAAAACCCCTGTGTGATTAGGTTATGAGTTGACCTAACAGCATTTTTCATAGAACACAATTTTTACTTGAAAGAATAACAAACTAAGGAACTATTGATATTTTGACTTGGATATTTGTCAGATAAAAATTAAGCAACTGATGCAATATGATTATTATAGGATAAAATTTTAGCTTTCAAGGGAAAGCAAAAATTTTGGAAAATTTTATCTGCAACTATAAGAGTGTCAATTTGCAATATTTAGAGAATTTGGATGAGATTTTGAGTGCTATAAATGAATCCGATAATTTTGTATTTTATAATGAAATGTGTCAAACTTTATGATAGCTGCATAAATCAATGAACTGATATTTTCCAAATGATCAGTACATCATTATAAAATCATGAATGTGTAAAATACCCATTTAGGATGCATGAGTAATCAACAAATTTTAGTGTAATAGAGTATAAGAAGTTTGTTGTTAAAGATTTTAGATTTCACAATGCCACAAATCTTTCATAGATGACCACTTGTCAAGTTTTGGTGTTATATAAAAGAAGAATATTCATAGTCTTATGCAAAGGCTATTAAAATATACCTCCATTTTTCAACTACATATCTTTGAGTGTGAATTTGATTTGTTTTTCAACATACTGCAAGCAAAACAATATATTGCAACAGATTGAATGAAGAAACAGATAATCTGAGAATCCAACTTTCTTCTCTTAAATCTCACATCAAAGAAATAGGCAAAATATAAAATAATACCACTCTTCTATTTTCAAAAATAGTTATTGTTTATAAAGTTATGGATACATGCTAACATACAATAAATTTATTATTGACAATCTAAATAAATTAGTAAATTAGTATATAAATCTCTGAAGTTTTATAACAGATTTAATACACATAAATAAAAACTCCTTTGAAACCATGTGCCAGTAATCAATTCATTGATTTTTCAACATTAAATTCAGTCTATTCACCTGCTCTGTGATAATTTAACTGTGCCCTGTTAATGTTTCCCTTTTGTCAGTCTGGAACAAACTATGTTTGTATGTAAGGACAGTGTAGTGATGAAGGGAATTTTTCTACCTGCCTCTTGTGTGGCTTCATTGTCGGCTCCTGGAGAATGTGGCTTCTGTAGGTCTGAACTCAGATGATTATAGCTGGATCCCTGAAACTGCAGCACGTATATGCTGGGTAAAGTCACTGTTCCCCACATTTTCTCTTCAGATTTATGTACTTGTGCATATATTAGAGGCCACACTGAGCTGCCATCAAGTGAGCAGAGTGCCCACAATTGTCCAAAGTCCAGCATGGTGTACTAACTTTCTACAGAGATGTTCCCCTTCTCTCAGTGGTGTCTACAGTGGTGCTCTGCCTCTCCCCAGAGCCTGGCCACTTGCTCCAACTCACCTGCAGTCCGGAGATTCTTTCTACTCCCTGTGGACCAGCTTTGTCTCAGGTAACTCAGTAGAGGTCTTTACCACCCAGTAAGCAGCTACCAGAATTTTTTCAAAAATTGTAAGCCCCAAACTTGGAACAGTTCTCCACCCAAATTTGTCAAAAAGCCTTTGTATTGAATATCCCCTATTTATATTATTGTGTGGTTTCTGACATCTGATTGGAGCCAGATTTCTTAATAATTTCTAAGTAAAAAAAGTAAAAATTAAAAATTTCTAGTAAAAATGGTCCTGAGACCAAAAATTTGGAGAATAATTACTATATGTTGTAGTGAGAAAAAATGGAAGGGATGACTGCTACATAGATCAGGTAGGGAAGAACATCATTTGAAGTTCTTGTACCACTAGTTATAAATAAACCTCACTCCAATAATAATAGTGGCCTGAAGACTAAAATATCTCCTAAAATGGAAGGAGAAGTCCTCTTGTGGTTGTAAATTTTAGAGTACTCTCTTTTATACACGTATGCTTTTAATTATCAAAACTAGCACAGATTCTGGAAGATTTCAAAACTAAGTACTGATCTTTTCCCCAAACCCATCTCTTTTTTCTATATTTTGCTTTTGGAATAATTGCCCAGAATTTGATCACTTCTCTCCAACATTATCACTATCACTCCTGGACCAAGTTATCACCATTTCTTGCTTGTATAGTGAAAATTATGTGTAATCTGAGCCCGCGCTTCTGCCCTGCTAGGCTAATATATACATGGAAGGCTAATATTTTTATAACACTAATACTTCTAAAATTTAAGGAAATAATACCTCTCTCTCTAAACAAATCTTCCAGGGTTCCCTCATATGACTCAGATCAAAATTCAGAAGCTTTACAATGGCTTATGATTTTCCACACCAACTTACCTTCATTGCCTCTACTCTTACTTCATTTGCTACTTTCACTGTCACTTCCATTCCAGCCATATTGTCCTTCTTGGAATCACAGGTGAATTATGTATCATAATCTTAACACATACAAATTACTTGATGGAATAAAAAAAACTTATTAATATTTAAACATATAGATTTACCTATGTATTTATATAGTTCAGCACTATGAAAAAATACCACAAACACCTGCTTAATAAATCTTTTTTTTAATAAAAGAATAAACCACAGTCTGAGATGAAATGGCTAGAGAAAGTAGACTGAATTTAAAACTATTCTTTTTCTGAAGTGAATACCAATTTTAAATTCACCTCTATTTGTGAATATTTTCTTACTTTATACATCCACGGGAAATATTGTAGTTTCCTTCCATTTTAAAATTATATTTATATGATTATGTCAGAATTGAACTATTAGTTTGTTCACCAAGGCATTGAATTAAATCATTCACTGAACATTAATTAAGCTCCTTTTTACACTTAAGATACTTTTTAACTAAAGTGTAAGCCAAGAAAATGAAAATGTGATCCCTGCCAGTAATGTGGTAAACAAAATAAGTTATATAGCAGATAATTTCACCATCAAAATGGCCAGATTGAGCACACATTAAAATCATTGTGTGGCACATGAAACCTAGGGAAATACAACAAAATAAATATTAAAACCAATCAGTAAACATATAGCTAGGGCCAAAAAAGAAAGGAATACCAAAAGTGCCTAATCTTTGTACTATGTTTGAAAAACGAGCATTCGGTTGAAATTTATCACAAGAGTAGTACACTAAGGACCCAAATGCAATGTCATGGCCCACAAGGGAGATTAGCACAGCCTATACTGTGAATGGGAGAACTATGTGTCAAATGCACTGATAGGCAAACAGTGCCTAAGGAAATTTGCTAACTCAGGAATAGATTTTAAGTAGCACAAAACAAACAATGTGGACCTCATTTTCATTTATCTAGCAGGACATAAAAAGAAAAATCACACATGACCCAGAAAACCTACAAATTAAAAAAAAAGAAAGAGAACAGTGAGATTATGGATCAGCACAGTCTTTGGGAAAAGTTAGAATTTTAAGTATTTTTATGGCAAAAGTAGAATTTGGGCTGATGGAGGAGACAGAAATATTTCACCCTACTAGGAAATGAAGAAAAAATAAAGATGTAGCCATTATAAAGGATATGGGGAAGACAGCTTCTGGAACAGAGGATTGGTACCGGGGAGAAAAAGTTAAGCTGCTTCTCAGCAAAAAAAAATAATCAGTGAGGTGAATAGAGAGCCTACATCTTTTACCACTCGCACATCAGATAGAGCACTAAACTCTAGGGTATATAAAGAACTCAAAAAGCTAAACACCAAAAAAATATACCCAGTCAATAAATGGGCCAAGGAACTGAACAGACACTTCTCAGAAAGTGAAATACAGTCACCTCTAGCAATTAGAGAAATGTAAATCAAAACTAAGATTTCATCTCACTTCAGTCAGAATGGCAGCTATCAAGAATACAAACAACAATAAGTGTTGGCAAGAATATGGGGGAAAAGGCACACTCACACATTGTTGGTGGAACTGCAAATTGGTTCAGCCAATTCGGAAAGCAGTATTCAGAATCCTTGGAAAACTGGGAATGGAACCAACATTTGACCCAGCTATCCCACTCCTTGGTCTGTTGGAGCCACCCTCCGACAGAGATTAGGGGAGAGCACTAGACCAGCTTGTGTCTCCAGGGCTGAATGAGATGATGAGTGTCATGACCTGGCCCCTGGCACCTCACCTGGCCAAAAATCACACCAAGTCGGGAGTTGAGACAGCCTTGATGGTGCAGCAACTCAAATTTATTACTTTGGGAATGACTTTTATAGCTGAGGAAAGCAGGAAGTAGAGGAGAGACGAGGCGGGACCCAATAAGAAATATGCATGTCCCTGTTGCTAGGAATTTATTCTAATATCCTGCTACGTTTGCGGAAGCCAATTCTCATAACTGTACAGGAATGTACACAGAAATATCACAAGACCAGAGTCATAAAACTGTTTCCTCACATATCTACAACTCTGTGGCAAGTATATGCCCCAACATTGGTCTATACCCAAAGGACTTAAAAATAGCATACTACAAGGACACAGCCACATCAATGTTTATAGCAGCACAATTTACAACAGCTAAAATGCGGAACCAATCTAGATGCCCTACAGTAGAAAATGTGGTATATATACACAATGAAATATTACTCAGCAATAAAAGAGAATAAAATCATGTCATTTGCAGGTAAATGGATGGAGTTGGAGAATATAATGGTAAGTGAAGTTAGCCAATCCTAAAAAAAAAATGACAAATATTTTCTCTGATATAAGGAGGCTGATTCATAGTGGTATTGGGAGGGAGAACATGAAAGGATTAGATGAACTCTAGATAGGGTAAAGAGGTGGGAGGGTGAGGGAGAGGGCATCAGGATAGAAAAGATGGTGGAATGAGATGGACATCAATATGCTAAATACATGTATGAAGATATTAATTGTGTGAATACACTTTGTATACACCCAGAGACATGAAAAATTGTGCTCTATATGTGTAATATGAATTGTAATGCATTCTGCTATCATATATAACAAATTAGTATAAAAAATAAATTTAAAAAATAGAAAAAGAAAAAAGAATTAAAATCCAAGGAAGATAAAAGTAAAAAAGGTTTGAGAAATGTGGATTTGAGCTAATAGTTCTTAGGAAATCCTCGTGGATTGATTAGCAGATAAGGACTAATCTTTAGTGAAATACATCCAAATTTAAAGACAATTGGAAGAGCATCAGTAAGTAATAGAGAGATAAATTTTGTATGTAAAGAAGATTAGTGAATACTTTCACAGATCTAAAGAGTTTTGAGGGGTGAGGGGAAGGGTTTCATAATTTATTTAACATCCTTCAAGGTATGAGTATTTAGTTTTTTTTCATTATTTTACAATTATAAATAGTGCTGCAATATTTTATATATATATATATAGTAGTTTTGTATTGTTAAAAATGTATCTTCAGTAAATTCCTAAAAATAAGATTTCTGGATCAAAAGGTGTTATGGTTTGTATTTGAGGTGTCTTCCAAAGAGCTCATACATTAGGCAATTCTGGAATGTTGAGAGGTGCAATGATTATGAGTTCATTTGATGAATGGATAATCTGATTGGATTACAGAGTGGTAACAATAGGCAGGTATGGCGTGGCTGCAGGAAGTAGGTCACTGAGGTCATGGCCTTGAATTTGTCCCTGGCTCCTGCCTCCCTCCCTCTCTCCTTTCCCAGCTTCCATGAGCTGAGAACAGCTTTCCTTCAATATGCCCTTCCACCATGATATTTCTGCCTTGGAGCCAGCTGACCATCGACTGAACCTATGAAACTGTGGATCCAAAAAATGAACTTTTCCTCTTCTAAGTTGTTCTTGTGATGTATTTCGGTTACCATGTTTTTTTTTCTCTAAAAATATCACAAGATTGCTCACTGTCACATAGTAAGATATTATGGTATATTTCAGCTTATATTAACAAACACTCCTGGGGTTAATTTACATTATTTTATGGTATGCATGCAAATAGTCTTTACTAATATTAAATTATTCTTTTTTTTTGATGCTACAAACAATTTTTACATGGCCTAATAAGCAGGAAATGACAGAGACCAAAGGCTGAAACTTGAACTTGTGCAGAACTCTTGAAGGTCAATTGGTGAGGCGCATGTAAATACAAGTAAAATTTAACAGGATGGGAGGGTGGGTAGAAGCAAAATTCACACAAAATCTTAGAGTCCATAAGAAGGCAGTACTAAGTCATAAAATATGCTCTATTAGAGTGAAATAGGTCTCAGATTTGTGACTTCACCTTGTGACCTAGAACAAACCCTTGACTTTTTCAAAGTTTGGTGGGTTTCTCTTACACAAAAATCAGGCTGTTATGGGATTAAATGAAAGAATGGAAGTTCGCAAGAGTTTGGTACACAAAAACATGTGGTAGATATATTATCAGTTTTCTGAGACATCATCTTCACATCTTCAGCTGATCTGGGAAATATTACTTTGTGGTAGTAAAGATGTAGACAAAGCAAATAATTTATTTTCTAAAAGCCAAGTTATTCCAGTACAATTCAAAATGAATCCATATGAATACTTTCAGATAACTCTTAGACTTGCAAATTTTGAAGTATCTGTTCTGGAAATTCGTATTCTTGGCACATTGTATATTTATTTATCTTTCTTTTCCAAGACATGCAGAGCTAGATAAATGGTTCCTTTTAAATTAATACAGTTCTAAAGATTTTTGAAAAAGAAAATCCCCAGGTTGTTAGAATCTTAATTTTACATATTTTCTTTAGTTAAACATTTTGAAACTGGTTACCAAGTAATGAATATCATCTATGGAAGTTTTAGTTAATGGCTCAGATTTGTTGTTACTTTTCCTCTTGAGTTATAGGGTCTAAGTACTCTCTCCCTTGAAACAAGATTGATTCAGGAACATTTTTAGGTAAATCTGTTACAGTCTTTTTCTATCAAAAGATCTGCTTTGGGAGTTCCCAAACAAAATGCACTGGGAATGAGCTGTTGTCTTTTAAAAACAGCAAGCCTTGTGACCTAGAACAAGCCCTTGACTGTCTGAACCTGAGATATGAATGCATGCCCAATGGTCTCAGGTATGTTAGGTATGTGCTCAGTTTGAGATAGTTCTTATGCAGCAAGAGTAATAGGAAGAGAATTTTGTATGTTTAGATGAAATGAAGTCATTAAAAAGAAAATAAATTGGGAAAAAAAAATCAAAAATCAAAACCATAAGGCAAAAATCTAAACCAAGTCATTAGATTTGCAACTGGATCTTAGGTGGATGCTCAAATGGGACTTGAGGAGACTTTGGGGAGTGCTTACAGGAAAGTTGGGAAGCTCTTATTTGAAGGAGGAAAAAAACTAGCTTTCTTGTTAAATAGTGTAGAAAGTGAAACACAACTGACACCTGAAGTAACAAGGAAAACAATGTACCTAATGAATCCACAGATCTGGCTTAAGAAATTTCCAGGCAACAGTTTGAAGTGTCAGTTGTTTACTTGTAGCTGTGCATCATCAGTATAGAGAAAAAGGATTCAAAGAAGGGCTTACTTAATTTTCAGGCAGAATTTAGAAATAATATTTAAAAGTCAGGGCTTGCTGTTTTTAAAAGACAACAACTCATTTCCAGTGTATTTGTTGGGCACTCCCAGAGCAGATCTCTAGATAGAATAAGACTGTAGCAGATTTACCTGAAAAACTTCTGAGTTAAAAACAGAATGCAGCCTTAGAACAGGAGAAGATCTAGAAGACCCTGATGCAGACATAATACCTGTGAAGAAGACAGGGAAGGAAGGAGGGTTGGATAAGCAGTAATGCAATGACAGCACAGTGTTGAGTCATCTTTTTTTTCAGATTAAAATTGTTCTATGAAAATCAAGACTGCAGTAAAAGATGGTTGTTAGCAGCTGGGATCATTGGTCAATTATACTCCCTGCAACAGAAAATCTGGGTCATGCATTTTTTTATTCACTGGAATCCACAATTTACACTGCACAGATTTACTTAACCCACATGTTCAGAGAGCAGCTCCTCCTTTCTTAGTAGGGGTCAATTTAGAAAGAGGGTCTAGTGGAGTCAACTATAATCCCCATCACTGTTTCTTATTGTAGAGCTGCAAGTAGTAGTCCTCCTTTCCCTCCTCCATATCCATTCTATCTTTCACTATTAACTTTTCCTTGCTAGTCTTGGTGCCTGATTAGTGCCCAAACCTTCATTCCTGAGGGGATGAATCCTTGGAATTTATGCCCTTTTCTGATCTGAGTTTTTGCCAATGCTCATTAACAGTTAAAATGTCACAAGAGAATTCCAGGAGGCAAAAACAGCCAGGGATACAAAATTATGTGACCAGTTGATAATAGCCAGTCTTTCCCACAGAATGGGCTCATGGATGGAGTGGTCATGGAGGTAGAGATGGAAGATATATATATATATATATAAAAGCTCAAAAGCACAAGCTGAATAATAAGCAAAATTAGCTATTGTTGCTTTTGAATGTCCAACTTATCAGTAATAGAGATGAACTCTATTTTCCAATATGGCACTATTCCTAAAGGTGATGGCCCAGGCTTTATTGTAATTGCCTGAGTTTATCACCTGGATTCCATACATACTACAAGTTTCCACTGCTTGTCTTCCTTCTTGTTCTACAGATTGAACACAGAGCACTCCACCACTGAACTATATCTCCTGCCCTTTTTATTTTAATTTTAAAATTTGAGATAGGGTCTCCTCTCTAAGCAGCCCAAGATGGCCTTAAACTCCCAATACTCATGCCTCAGCCTCCTGAGTAACTGGGATTGCAAGTGTGTGCCACCAGGCCTGGCTTCTATGTTCTTCTTCTAATCTGGGTCAATAATCCTTAGAAATTTGGTAACCCACATTTAAACTGCTGGTCTCTCTACACAAGAAGGCTTAAGTTCTCCCAGTGTTCTTTGATGCAAACCTGCCATCCTTTCACAGAATTTTGTCTAAAGCAGCTTTTCAGTTATGCTTTTAGGTTGTTTCTTAAAAAAAGAAAGAAAGAAAGAAAGAAAAGAAAAGAAATAAAGAAAAGAACTGTACATCTGCTTCTGGAGAGTGTAGCCTATGATAAAACCAATAGATCCCATAGTAATAGGTCCCCTCTAACCCCACCAGTGCTGTAAATGCCCAAGCCAGATGTTATCTTGTATGACATTCTTTCTTTAATCATTCCATAAGCATTTGAAAAATGGTATTGGCTGAGCATTTTGAGGAAGGAAGGGCTACCCATATTCATAGTAGGTTTACATATTTTTTTGAAAGAGTGAGAGAGAATGAGAGATAGAGAGAATTTTTTAATATATATATATATATATATATTTTTTTTTTAGTTCTCCGAGGACACAACATCTTTGTTTGTATGTGGTGCTGAGGATCAAACCTGGGGCCGCACGCATGCCAGGCGAGGGCGCTACCACTTGAGCCACATCCCCAGCCTGTAGGTTTACATATTAAAGTAGGTGAAACATTGGCCTTTTCAGCATGGGAAAAGTCCAATGCAGCTGACTTGTCCCAAGAAGAAGTGAACACTGACCACTACCCAGGGATCTGTATATATTCTTTCCCCAGATCACCATTTTATGCTCAAAACTAGATTACTAAATATCACTCAGATTTCTTCCCATCATGATTTTCTCTCTCCACTGTCTTTCATAGACACCTAGGGATGCCACTGTAATATAGTTACTTTTAATCTTTGGTTGGCTTCCATCTACCAAGCTAACCTATTTATAAGTCAAGCTGGGAGTTTTCCTTTTCTGGTCTTACAAATTTCCTCATATGGCCATACTGCAAACTGGAGCAGGGGTGTAATTGCACATCAGGTGGATGACATAAGGTTGTAGGCTTCCTCCTCTATGTCCTGTTAACCATTCAGAACCTTCTATATTATTCCAATTCTAGACTGGAGAAGTCTTTGTAAGTGTGAAATATGTGGTAGCAGATACAGAATGCAGCAATGTATTCTGTCTTTGGAATTTGAAATATATATCTAAAATAATTCTACTAAGCAGTTTATAGTTATAATATAATATATTTTGAAATGTAAAATACTATTTGGCACTTACTGTTGAGTCATTATTAAATAATGACCTAGAAATACTTGATTCTTAGGAAAAGGTGTAAAAGAATCATTATGCTGCTATAATGCATTTAGAAATATAAGTATCCACTGAATATTTTTACTGTTTAATAATTAATTCAAAAGGGGAAGTTCTGTATAGGGAATACTGGCACCTACTCATGGAGATGAAGATTTGTATGTGTGAGAAAGTAACAAGCAGAAAGATGAGCTAAGGGAGAGGGAGAGGATCAGGAGAAGGAGAAAGGAGATGAGAAAGGAAGCACATGATGTGTGGAAACACTGAGAATACATGTTTTCATGCACCATATTTTCCTAAAATTATAGAATATGTAGCTACAGAGCCACGTGATTTCTCATTCATCAATTAAAATTTAGTCAGTTTCACTTGGCTATATTTTTTTTTTCTTTTGAGCAGCAATATTTCCAGAGTGTAATGCTGTTTAGGTTCTCAGAAGGGCCTTTGAACAGCCTGTGGTGATAGAACAGACCTTCATTCAGTGAAATCTTGTTGACAGCTGAGAGCAGAATAGTGCATTTTGTAACCTTAAGATAATATAATTGCTGGAATGCAATTGCTCTTCGTCTTATGGTGGTAATAAATCAGTGATTGACAGGTCTAATTAGAAGCCTTGTTATGTGCAATGCGATAGCACTTTCTAACTGCACAGTAGCCGAAAATATCATTTTAGTAATACTATAAGAAAAACATAACATTTTTATAGATAATTCAATTTACATTGCTGTCCTGACTGTTTGCATATATGAAAAGGTTTTATTGGGGGTACAAGAATACCACCTTTGGAAGTATAAATATACTGCTCTAATGGTTTTATGGTATCTCCCAAGGCTTAAGTATTTCTGCTCTAAAGGTTTGATGATTTTTCTAATTGGCAAAGATAGATTATTGTATGTGTATAATTTTTATTGTGTTCAGAACACAGTGTATTTCAGGTGCATAGATATATGTTTTTATGAAAAGATTTTTTCCCCTTCTTTCCAAAAGTGGTAATTCATAATAGGATACAGTAATCAGAAGAGAAATGGCATCTGTTGAAAAATATGGTGCTTGGTTACAAAGTCAATATAAAATATCATATTTTGTTAGACACTGAAAATATCTACAAAAATCAGTGCTCATTTCTTTCCATAATATGACATGTGTTAAGTCTCAGAACAGATTTTTTCACATAGAAATATCTTCAAAAATGTTAAACTTCAAACTGGATAATTACACTGTATATTTGTCTTTTAGCATTTCAATTAGGATCTGTTAATCTTGAACTTGTGCAACTTACTTTGTATGCAGAAGGAGAAATTGGAATTACAGGAAGTATTAAACCATTCTTTTTGTTCTTGATAAAATGATGAAATAATGTACAGAGTGCTTTCCTTCACTTTTCTGATATTTCTTTTAGAAAATGAGGGTTTCCATCATATAGAAAGTGATAAATTACCGTGAGGGCATACTCTCCTTTCTTGCAGAATGTGAATTGTATCAGAGACATGGGTTTTCCTGAGATGTCAAAGCAAAAGACAATATAGAAAATGCAATTATATTTTCACTCTGAATATCCCAGTGCAGTACTTGGAATTAAATGCCTCCTTAGACATTCTGTAAATTAGTCGACACATGCTTTCAAAACTAAATTTAAAACTGAAATATCAGCACAATATCTCGAAAAGCACTGAAAATCAGTCTTTAGAATACTTGGAAGAGAAGGTGACTGGAGGATTCATTTGAAGCATCAGTTTAAAATGCAGATGTAAAGCACAACACAGCAGACACAACTCAGCAATTGTTTCTTTAAAGATAATTTATAGGGTTGGGGTGGTACCTCAGTGGTAGAGCACTTGGCTAGCATGTCCAGCCCTGAGTTCCATTCGCAGTAACACACACACACACACACACACACACACACACACACACACTGTATTTCTGAGCCTTATATTATTATTTCATATTATTGTTATATTATTTTATTATTATTATTATTATTATTGTTATTATTATTTTTTTTTTATTTTGTAATGCTACATGTCACTCTTTTGGATATTGCAACTCCACATATCATTACAGCACATCCATAAAAATCAAACAAAAGCTGGGCATGGTGGCACATGCCTGTAATCCAAGCTGTTCTGGAAGCTGAGGCAGGAGGATTGCAAGTTCAAAGCCAGCCTCAGCAAAAGTGAGGCACTAGGCAACTCAGTGAGACCTGGTCTCTAAATAAAATACAAAATAGGACTGGGATGTGGCTCAGTGGTCAGATGCCTCTGAATTCAATCCTCAGTAGCAGGAAAAAAAATCCTACTTCTGATGGTAATATTTTGTTACCACTTCTCCCAGATCAAACACATGGGAATTTCTAGAATCAAATTGTATATACCACCTTCACATGATAGCTGGTCATGTAAACCAAGAAGTGTGCCTAAAGAAAGCAAGAGGAAGATATCTATTTTACTTAAGAGAATATTTAGAGTACATACTTGAAAATTGCTCTCTGTAAGTCAATCACAATTAAGGGGTATTACCTTATAAAATTATATAAATATATTTCTTGAGAAAAACATCTGGAATCTGGATTTCCTTGATTTCTCCTATCATTTTGCCCTGTGGCATGTGTCCTTTACTCTTTTCAGCACCCTTTGGCTTTTACATATATGTCAAAATCCTACTTCCGAATGTGCTAGTTTCTTCTATGAAATCTCTTCCTTTTAAAACTATGTCAGTGTCCAGAGATCTTATGCATCTTATATATAAGGTAGGCTTCAAATCACTATTCAATTTGCAACCGTCTTCAAATATGCTAGAAATAAGAAAACGACTGGTGGTGGGGCAGAAAAACACAAACAAAACAAAGCAAAAAACCACCACCCTGCAGATTGCTTAGTTTGCATCCTGGATGCTGCAGTTTAAAGTAGTAGCTAGTGGGAGATAGCTATGGGAATTACTTGTGAGTAATTGAGGACAATGTTGCAGATAGCATACATTTTAAAAGGTATTTGTCTGCCTGCTGAAGAGTGAAGTTAATAACATGCCTCCCCTTGGAGCAATAGACAGCATCTACAGACAAGGAAATTTGTCCAGCAGGCTCGTATTTGAAAAGATCAATCAATTGCATCTCTTGGATTCCTTATTTTAAAAGGATTAGCACACTAACAATTAAGAACAGAAAAAGTAATTAATAGCAGAAATATGTGTCAATTTATCCTCTGATGATTCAGAAAGTCTTTATATTTAAAAGATTGACATTTGATTAGTTGCAGTCAGAAACTGAAAGTATTCGTGGAGTACCAACTGATGTCAGACAGTAATCATAAGTATTATAAGTGATAGAATCATGTTTGGGTTTGGGGATAGGAAGGAAAGAAGCATAAGAAATACTTCAGGCTGTGAAAAACATAGTCATTTCTTGCTTTAGAAATATTTTAATTTTTTTTCGGTGCTGGGGATTGAACGAAGGGCCTTGTGCATGTGAGACACAAACTCTATCAACTGAGCTATATACCCAACCCCCTAGAAATATTTTTAAAACACAAGGAATCAATTTGTAATCCATAGTATAAACACAGAGAGATGTTGGTTGGGATTTGCCAATCAATGTACTCAATTTATGTTTTTTCATAAGCTGTTTATTTGCTAAGATGACTTTAATATCTTTCAAGAATACATTTTCTGTTTTTATATGGTTTTGAGTTTAAAGGAAAAATAAAACTTAAGGAATTTTAGAAAGTGCTTATAAAACTGAAAGGAGCTTCTCAATATTTCTGGTCACATTGTCCCTATCATCCTATTAGGTATTCCAGTACTTACAGGAGGCTCATCCATGTCCTGTATCATGGTCCTATACACCATCATCTGCATTTTGTAATTGGTCCTCACTACTAATCTCCAAGAACATTAGGAATAAGAGAGATCTATTTGATCTATCATTTTGCTTTTTTTAATTGAATGAGAAGACATTTATTTAGTGGGGGCCATTCTTTTATTTTTCTGTTTTAGTAGTGAGGGTTTAACCCATGGGGGCTTTACCACTGACCTACGTCCCCAAACCTTTTATTTTTATTATCAGACAGGGCCTTCTTAAGTCGCTTAGGGCCTCACTAATTTGCTAAGGTTGGCTTTCAGCTTGTGAAATTCTTGTCTCAGCCTCCTGAGTAGCTGGCATTAAAGGTATGTGACATTTTAAATATACTATTTGTTTATGGTGTCTCAACTACTTTATTTTTTTCTCCTCTATTCAATAACTCAACTATTCAAATTCCATCTGAATTTTTAAATTATATATGTTTCTTTTAAAAAAATATTTTGGCTTCTAATATCTCAAAAAAAATGCCTCATAAAAACCTGAAGCACTGATTTTTTATACCCATTTCACTATAAAGGAAATGGTATGTCTTAGTTCATCTAGCTGGTTATATCAGAGGCAGACTGGAGGCAGTTTCTGGATTTTAGGCTTTTCACTAGTCTAGAGTGCAATGTAAATTCTTGAGTTTAATTCCTACACCTGAGAACTGTTTGTTTACCTTAGTAGTTATACAACAACAACAAAAAATATGAAAAATAGGAAAGTGTCCAGCTGCTATTAAATTTAGTGGCATTTTCTGACTTATATTGGCCCTCCACTATTTTATAATTTTAGTTCTAATTTCTAATACCTAATTGCTATGAATTCTGTGTTTAAGTCAAAAGTAGACTAAAAAGAAACTAAGTGAAATAATAATATTGGAGTATGGGCTTATTGCCTCAAATACTTTTTTAAAATTTAAGAAAAAATACAAGAATATAACACCAAATTTATTTATGTCAGCACACACATAGTGAAGGCATATTTAATCAAATAAAGGGGATCATATTAAAGTTATCCTATGGGGTTTTCAACACATAATTAGGGTTATTCTAGTAGAAAAATCTCTCATTATTTTAAGAGAATAGAAATGAGATTTCCAGAAGAGTTTTTCTACCTGTACATGTAATATAAGGTACTCTTATTAGTTTGTCATCCTTTTAAATTAACTGACATGCTAATGTTTGTAAACAGTGAAATTTCATAACTTTGAGAAAAACTTCAAAGATTTCCCAAACCATGAATGCATACTCTGAAACAAACTGGAATGGGAGATATCAAATATTCATTCTCATTACTGGAGTAAAGAGTGAAACTCTCCTGTATCTAAGTGCCACTTTTAAGTACTTTGATACCTAATGCAGAGATTCTTAATTGTGAGTCTATTTAACAGAATTCTCTTCCCAAATAGTTACATAGAAAATAACAGAGAACATCCGCTATACTAAAACCATTAACAAAAATGTTCCAAAGAACATCTGTGTAAAATGGTAACTCTGCTAAATTTAATTTAAAAACTCTTAAATTAAACATTGAAAAATTTTAGGTGTTTTAAGGGGAAACTGAGATAAATTGCCATTGATTCTTCTATTAAACTGTCCAAAATTAAGTGAATGACTGATTTTTCATTTAAACTGCATTTATTTATAGCATCCACCTAGCACAGGCAATCTCTAGACTCAGATCATACTGGAAAAAAATGAGATACAGTCTGAATATGAGCCATTGCCTTAGACTTTGTAGACACAAGTTGAAACTTTTGATTTTTAGGCAAATATGCTGAAACATAAAATTTAAATATTTTGGGGCAAAGTATCAAAAACTTATCAGATCAAGATTAAAGATAATTAAAAACCAGGACTCCATGTGATCCATTTCAACTGATTTAATTTTAAATGGGACAAACTGTTATTAAATACATAAGTTTTAAATAAATAATATTGGAAACAAAAATTAATTATATATATATATATATATATATATATATATATATATATATATATATATGATATAATAATATATAATCTCTGATCCAGTAAAATGTTGAAATCACACATGATGACAGAAATTTGGGGAAAAAACCAACAACAACAGTATAATGATATAGGTAAATGCTGTTTTCTGAGTACTCAAAGATGTATAAATGATAGCCATCTACTGAAGCTCTGAAAGCTTTCATGAAGGAAGTGATATTTACAATGGTCATGTAGAATGGGAAATGTTTTCAGTAGGCAAGAGAAGAGGAGAAAATTTGTTCCAAGAGAATTAATTCCACTGGTAAGTGACCAATGTAGGGAGTTAACTTATGGACCCATGAGTAACATCTGAAGGAGCCTGGTGAAATATTGAATGGTATTGAAGCAACTAAGACTTTAAAATATTATTTGTTCATTTATTCATTAGGCAATGGGAGCCTTTGAAGAGAAATGATATTTGAGCTATATTTTAAGAAAATTAATCTTTGATCAAATACAAAGAGCTTGCACATGTCAATGGAAATGCCGTATATACATACTGAATCTCCAATTCAGAGACTACTAAAGCATTATAAGCAGAGTATGTGGGATTTGTATTATAGTGACAACATTAGGGGTAGAAAGCAAGAAACATTGCAATAGATAAAGAAAAATAGAAAATAGGTCTTCAGTTGATGGAATAAGCAAGACAGAAGACAAAAAAAAAATAAAATAAAAATTGCATTAAGGAGGTAACCTAATTGAGATGATGGCATAGTGACATTCTAAGGAATAAGCCAATAGATTTGGGAAGCAGGCTCATTTTGGAGGGTATTATGAATAATACATCTCTTTAATACAAGTGCAGTGAAGTGCCCAGTAGGAGTCTCAAAGGGTGACTGAACTATGGGGGTGGAAAGATAGGTCAATTTTCATTGTTATCCCAGTCACCACAAATATAATTTTATCTTGGAAAATTAAACTTCTCATTGCAAATAAGTACATGGGTACTTTGGTCTACTGGAGATATTTTTATGTATTTAATTAGTTTAAATTTTTATGCCAGAAAGAGTCTGGTCTGATCATTTTCACAGTGAGCTAATACCCTGAGCTCTTCAACTTGTGAATATGAGGAAACCTTGAATAGCAAGGAGGGATGTAAAAGTTGTATTCACATCTCATTTACCACCTTTACTGCATTTCAAACTCTATATAAGTTTTTGTTTTGTTCAAGATAGGTTTGAGTAAAATTTATCTATTCTAAGATGGCTAAGTATTTTTATGAAATAAGGATAAAGGAAGAACTATAAATCTATACACTTCCATGCTCTAATCTGTGCAAAAGATATTAATTGTAGGACCTACCTTTCTATGTAGTTATGAATAGGAAATGAGATAATACATGTAAACACAGAGAACAATGTCAAGTTTCTCAAAATTAGCACAATTAGTGTTTGCTGTGATGATTGGGATAAAGGTGAAAGGGCAATTGCATTAACTGTAGAAGAACAAAGGAAAGATTTCATTTTCAAAAAGGCTGTGCTCCATAGATATAAAATAAAAAATAAACTCATATATGAGCAACTCAATATTTTCTCTTACTTGTTCTAAAAAATGATTTATCCTACAATATTTTATTTCACATCCTGTTAAATATTCCTTAAATTTTGCATGCTTGTTTGTTTCCCACAAAATATTAATATCTATTAGAATGTGAAAGAATTCACACTCCAAAAATAACAAACTATTGTCAAAATAAAATTTAAATAACATAAGTAGGAACAAATGTAGTAAGCCTTGGTTGTGATATTCACATTTAATATAATAAAAAACAAAGAAAATTTCTACTGGCCACATTTATACTTTTAGAAAACATTTTTATTATTTTGGCTAAATATACATGTAAAGTATTTTATACTAAGTTTTATAGTGGCTTAAAATAATCTAAATATACTCTACCAAGCTTTAAAAAGAAAAGATGGCAATTTGTGAGTGAAGTGGTTTGCTTTGTCTCTTATTCTAAATAGACTGCTCAATAACTTGGCCATAAAAAGTCATTTCTAAGTTGGGTCTAAGTACCAACTTTTCCAATTTTATGATTTTCTATAAACCTGGATTTAGTATGAAACTTATTTCCCCAAAGCTATAATTTTTGGACTTACTGTAATTAAATTAAAGTTCTTATCTACTAGAAAGAATGGAAAATATTTCTCAAATACAGGTAGGGTCAGGTGGTGAGAAGGTTGTGGGCAACGTTAGTGAGGAAATCTATGATAAGAGGTCACACTTTAGTTCACCTCAGGATAAATGCTTTTATTACAGCTGTTCACATTTAGCTCACTGAAAGAAAACATGAGTGTTGATGTGTTCAAGTAGCCAGCAAAACACAAATGTATTTCAAATTAAATTGGTGGGTGTTTGTGGCATACTGACATTTGGGTACTTGACTGTGAAATTCTTGAGGTTTAATTTTCCTATGTTTTCAACTTATTATGAAATGTCATTAATTAGTAGATAATTAATAAGTGCTAATTGAATTGAATAGGTCAAAGGATTAAGGGAAACAGAACCAAAGTATAAATTATAGAATTTGGAAGTAGGTAGATAATTACAGATAATTTATATTTTTTGAATTCTGAGATGAAAGAAACCTCTAGACTTCAAACAGTAATAGATTAGCATCTTCTAGATTTTAGTGAGTGATGTGAGGAGAAAAAAAATGTACAGCAAACCAATTTAAAAGGAAGCTGAAAGCAAACACATGTTCAAAAGGATACAATAGAAATGATAAAATAATGTGTTGAAAGCAAAATGCAGTCAAGGAATAAATCTGTGAGTCCCTGCCAACATAAATTTTCATCAAAAGATAGGTATATATTCAAATAGATGTGAGAGTATGAGATTTTTCTATTAAAGACTATAGAAGTGAGGAGTGATGCATTCTTTGGGGCTGACACTTGACTGAAGTGCTCTGAATATCGTGGGTCCCTATCACTGTGAAGAGAGAATGTTGTTTGGAGAGAAGGAAAATAGGATTAAGAATCTCAAAAGTGTTCCCCAGTCCATAAATAAAAAAAGCTTGATAGTAACTGATGTAATGAACATAGTTGACACATGAAGATCAAGAAGAACAATAATTATATTCATTTCATTTATTCATTCCTATATGTCTTATTTTCAATGTTAATTTTCTTTGTATAAATTTTGAAAATATGATCCTTGTCCTATATTCCTCAATCACCCTTAATGATTTATATTCAAACTCAGTAAGAATTCAAAGAACTTGCAACCACCATGGGCAGGTTAAGATGTGTGTCAAATGCAAATTCTCATAATCTGGTACTAGAGGGAAAAAATGGTGTAATCAGGCATCACATGGTCAAGATGACATCATAAGTTCACAGGCCAGGGGTTCAAAGACACACAGGCTTAAGTTACAGAGATCTTCTTCTTGAAGCCTACGTGTCAGGGTTTCTTTGTTATCTTTTCTCTTTTTGGAACTGAATATTTCCAGATTTGATCTCTTGCTTATGTGACTTAAAACAATTACCTGTTTAATCAAAGACATCTATTTCAGTTTATAGAGCAACAAGAGTGAAATCTTCTCTTATGCAGTTTTAAGATCCCTGGGGTCAAAGACCATCCTCTCCTCAACTATCTAGCATAGTAACAATACATTTTAAATAGCAAGGGTATTTTTTTTTCTACTGTGTTGAAAACAGAAGAGGTTGCAGATGAATAATTTCTCCTAATTGCAACTTAAATATTAAGACTCAGAAATCCAATGGGATAATAATAGGTATGTGTATAACATGTAATAATCAACTAATCACACTTTATTTTTTAGTTTGGTGTAACAATTTGAAAAAAATATATGTACATGTTCAGTTGGAAGTCTGTTTATAACTGAAAAGGCAAAAGGTTTAATGTTAGATATGCTCTAAAAATACCTCATTTAGAACTGGATTTAACTCCACTTGTTTTTAAATTCCACTATATGGACTTCATTAAAGAAGAAGATGAGAAAAAATGCCTTGGGAAAAGTGGGTGCTAGTTATAGTTTCAAAATCACATAAGAAAATGAAAGTGCATATCCTTATTAAAATTTTGTGAATTAATTAATCTATTTACTTTTATTTTTTTCATCTTTGGATTCAGTTTGCCACTATGTATTTGCAAGGGATAGGAAGGAAGAAGGAAAGAAAAGGAGGGAGGGAGAAACTAAGGCTGTTTCAAATTTATTAAGATTATAGCTAGAAAATTTGATACTCTAAAATATTATAGAATGGTCAAATTTTGGAGTGGGACCTAGCCATCAAAATTTTATTTTGTTTAAGATTTTCCAATGAGGGTAATGCACATTAGAAGTTGAGAATCACTGATAAAATTATTTGGCTAAAGTTTTACTCTGTTAAAACCTGGCAAGAATACAGCTTAACTTATACCCAGGATAATAATTAATGCTGGTCAGCATCCCAGAATTGGCTATATTGTTTGCAGATTACATTATGATGGATTTGATAGATGCAATTTATTGGGTATTCAAGAGTGAAAAATTAATGGCAAATAGATGTTCTGATATGAATACACCATCTGGTTTTTGTATTGGCATTGAGCTTGCCAGTGACTTCTGCTGGGCTCAAGTAATCCTGAAAATAGCTTCTTGGGGTCAGTAATATATATAATATCAGACAAAATAATGAAATAGTAGCTGTGTCAGGAAGCAACCTCACCTGACTTCTCTATTAGTTGTGAGAGAATATAAAGTGACCTGCCCTCGCTAACATGATCTTAGACCAATTATTATAGTGCATCTCTCTCAAAAGGCCAAGATATCTTAAACCAATGGCCATCGATAAAAGCTTTTTCCCATAAGCTCGCCCTATTAATTAAATCAAATGTAGCTTTTAAATTGATGAAGCTGTAAAGATAAGTTGTTCCTTAAGCTTAGTATATTTATCAAAAAATAATGTAAAACAAAACAATGAGTAAGAGTAGCAAAGCCATTAAGCATCATACTATCCACCTTCAGTTGTCACTGTGTAGTCCTTCAAGTGAAAGAATAAAGTTATTTTAAAAAATTAAGCAAAATCTCATAATGGCTAATATCAAAAGCATAAAGTGAGGCTGCAGGCTATGTGGACAGACTGAGATAACGGGAACTGAAGGGCCATTAAACTAACATCAAAGATGCTAGATAAAAATACATAATATTGTTTTAGAAAAGATAGTTACATATTGATATATTTAAAGGATGTAGTTTATTTTTAGCTTCAAATTAGATACAGAGGAAGTAGTGAAACTCATTGACAAGTGAAAACATACATTTCTGTTGCTTCAGAAAACAAATGTATATAAACTTTTAGATGCTAGCTTTAAAAGTATTAGTGCCAAAATAAATAACTTATTTTACTTGTAAGAAGTCCTTAAATCCAATGTGCATTTAGGATTTAATGTCTGATATTTATCTATAATAATCCTTAGGATTCCTTTCGAAATTTTTGATATCTACCAAAAAATTAAATAATATTCCTAATGCTTTAGGTCACTCATATGTTGCGTTCAATTTCCAGAAGGACATAATATAAATGGTGTTAATTTCATGAAGCCCTTGAGTAGAGTATTTCATTAGTAATGAATTTCAGACACATAGTTCTACTTACCTTGAAGACTAATAGAAAGTGACTCTGAATTTAATACAGGCAAATAAGTATTCCCATCTTCCAAGAATATTTCATATTAATTGCATAAAAGTAAGAGGTTAGGCAAAAGTGAAGCTTAGATCAAGGTAAAACTCTAGCTGGAGGCTTCAGATTTCAAATGTATTTTGAAATCTACAATATTAGTATTTCTGTAACATATTATAGTCCTTAGGAAATATTAACATTTCATAAGAAATTGATGTTACTTTTCAAAACCAAAGAACTTAGTGAATAAAATTTGACTACCAACCTTATCAACCAATCACATTCTTTTTCCTGCCCACCACTAAAAGCACTAGAATCTTAGTAAATGCTGGATTCAGATACTGACATATATCTAGAAAGACAAAGTAGGCTCTGAATTAGATGGAATTATGTTTTGCCTTCACTTCTCACAAGATGAGCAATAGTGAGCAAGCTCATAATAAATGTTAGTCACATTTTTGAGATAGAAAAGGATAGGGGACAGTAAATGTTGACAAGAGTGCAAGCATGAGAATAGCAATTTAATATGCCCCAACATGTTATAAAACAATTGCTGTTTCTCAGAAAGATCATAAATTTCCATCACGATGAAAGCGATGGCAGAATCCCACAGATGCCCACAACTGGGACAATTGAAATACCAAGAACCAATCGACAAAGCACACATGCCTAATAACATTGAAGAACCTCTCAGGAGGCACATAACAACATCTGCTACTGTACCCTTACAAAAAGGAAAGCTGGGAGACTCAAGGGACACTTTTGCCCCTTCCTGAAACACTGCACAGGGAATTCTGAGTCTTTTCCTTTCACTTTCTTTTGAATAAAATATCATTGGTAACATTTTCATTAACTCAAAAATATTTTATTCATCAAAGTCTGCAAGCATCTTTTGCTATAAAATATCTAATTGTTAATCCAACTGTGAATAGAACATAGTCTCCGCCTTCATAGATTTATAATCTATGAGTTTTATAATCTAGTGAATAATTCTTTGAAAATGTTTTGTTACTAATTATTAATGCATATAAATTGTATAAATTAGTGGATTTCACTGTGACTTCCATTCACGGATGTGTTGTGCTTTGATCATGTCCATCCTTCCTTGCTCTCTCTTGCCTCTGCTTGGTCTAGTCCTCCTTTCCTTTTCCCTTCTGTAGATCTGTAATAGTCCCTCTTTCTCTGCTACTTTCAGGTCATTTTTTTTTCAGTATTCACATAAACAAAACATGAAATACTTATTTTTTTATTGTCTAACTTATTTTGTTTAACATAATAACTCCCTGCTACATTAATTTTCCTTTAAATGACAGTATTTCATTCTCCTTATGCCTGAATAATAGTCTATGGCATATATATAAACACTTTATTTTAGTGAATATTTTTATAACTTTGTCTCCTATATTTAATGATGTAAATGTCCTGCAATTTTTTTAGCTTCTAGATCCATACAATTATTCAAATTAAATATCATTGGGAGTTGTTAGCCTTCACAAATTATGCACAGATTAAGGGCAGAGACCAGTCTGGTTTACAGAATTTTAGGGGACTATTTTTTTTCTATTTGTGCTTTTTTGAGGTCTCATAGGAATAGGTAAGGCAATGCCTTCAGAGTACTCCAAAAGTCTGATGGAAAGACCATTTCTTATTCTTTATTCTTAAATGTTTTCATCTGGTTTCCAAGTTCCTGAATAAAAAGTTTAAAATAAAAATATTTAGAACATTACATAGAGCTAAAATCAGCTTTCTATTAGAAGCTCTTTCAGCTGTCATATTTTTGAGTCACATACTCAAATTAGCAAGATAATATTTTATTTTATTGTTGTCATTATCAATAAAATGGTAAGTTAACAGTAAAATATAAGTTGTTGAGTGTTTCTTACGTGCCAGACACTGTGTAAAGGAGTAATATGTATGCTCTCACCTAGATTTGACAACCTCCAGGTATCTGAAGCATTTTACATGTGAAACAAATGAAGCTAAGTAAGGCTAAGAAAGTTATTAAATGTCCCCCAGTGAGTCACAGAAGATTGAACTTGGGTATCTGACTCTGTAATTTTTGCCTTTTATTACTCTCCATTCTTGCTTCCTGAAAGTTCACTTCAGTTCTTGATTCTATGTTTTCCCTTGTTTCTACTCAATCACTGAGGGTATCCATCTTTTAAAATTTTATTCATTTTTAAAAATCAGTAACTTCTCCTTTATTGTCACAATCATCATGTTTATCTAAGTTTCTAGTACACCTCTTACTTTATTTAACTATCTATGAATATCTGTCTATGGTATCTATCTTTCAAGTTGCCATAACAGTAATCATCCTAAAACCCCTAAAATTTGAATTGATCCCTTCTACCTGCTTTGACAGATTCTGAACTCTGTATCTGGTTTCAGTCACCCTCCTGTTTTTAACCCTTCCTATGTTTTGAGCTTATTTCCATAATGGGAATGCTTTACTCTACCAGATTTTTTTGGTCATTGTTATCTGGAACATAATTATTCTAGATTTTCTTACATATTTTTCTTTTTAGAGAAAAGCCTTGTCCTATCATGTTTTTTCATCCAAACTAAGGAATTTTCCAAATTCCAGATCATGTATGATTTTTAACATTTTTTTTTCCTTTTTTAAAAAAGTCTGAGTTAATCATCACAGTATTCTCAAAATTTATGTCATACTAACCATGCTTTTGGCATTTCATACGTACATGCTACTATACAATTAGCATCTTTATTTCTTATTCATTTTACTGAGAAATACTTATTAACACTAACATCAACAGACCCTGCATTCAATATGTTAGGATGTTTAAAGATGATTTGGATGATCCTCAAATAAGTTTTTTTTCTTGTCCAATAGTGAAGTGTAAGTTGAATTATAGTTACTAGTAAAAAAAATTAGAAAAATACCATATTTTTCAATAGACAAAAAACTAAATGCTGTAAGACACATAATAGATTTTTATTATATTTTTGGTAGTTGCAAGTAATAAACTTATTGTCACATGGTTTGAAGTTTCCTTATTTTAGAATAGGCAATGGAATGGAATGCTTAAGCACAGACATTCTGGAGTTAAACCTTTTGGTTTTAAGTATTGAATGTTCCACAGCACATCTTAGGAGTAGTATGTTGGGAAAGACATTTAATTTTTCTATATTTTACTTTCTCCATATGCAAAATGTGTGTAATAGTTGAACTGACCACATAAGATTTTTGGAAAGATGCAAAACATTATTACACATTTATCATTTATAAGGTGTCTACCACATAGCAAGGCATATATATTTGCTATTATCATTATTTTAATTATCATCAATCTTAAATCAAAAAAATGTGAAAATAAAAAAAATAATCTTACAATTGATATCACTTAATTAAGAAAAAATCTCATGGGGCAAAATGTAGTGCAAGTCTCTACATCTACAGGTGAATCAATGCAGTTAGAAATAGTGGTGGTTGGAAACAGTCTTTCATGGCTCAATAGACCATTAAATTGCAGTGTGCTGAGAAGTCCAGACAGCATGTTATAGGAAGAAGCAATCTGACATTCATTTTTCCCCCTCTGGGGAGTGTGTAACATTTTTTAGTGCAAAGTTCTGTATTTAGATATTTATTTTCACATCTATGTATCTATTAAAAATATGAAGCCCATAGTAGGTCTTCAATAAATTTTTAATAAAACAAAGTAGATATCATGGTTAAAATTACTGTAAATGTGAACAATAGTAATTGCCTCTGTACAAATCATCAGAAATTTATCTGCAAGGCAATTAACATTGCTTATAATGATTTGTGCACTGTGCCAATTACATAAAATGGAAAAATATTTGCGAATCTATGCAAGTAGAGGACATTCCTCTCTCAAAACAGTAGACTTTTAACATGGGAATCTAAATAAACTAAATAATTAATGGTGAAAGTTCAGGCCCAAGGGCAAGGACATTTTATTTACAAAATTATATTACAGAAGAGGTTGAATTAGAAATTCCATCATCCTTTCACTAGTGGTATTTCAAACACAATTTACCAGAAATAGAAGCAATTAAAGCAAAAGCGGTTATCCATATACTGTTCTGTAGAATATTTTAACTTTATTTCCCACTTTCTATTCATTAAAACAACCCATAATTATTAAAGATGAATGAATCACTTAAATTAATCAGAACCATAACCTCTGCTAAAATTTTGACCTAGCATTTTTTTTTCTAGAGAGCTAAAACTCAAATTAAATATAGGCATCTATTTCTTTTATTTGGGTTTCCTAATACTAGCTGTAGGAAAGTACAAAAGTGTTAAGTAGAAATGCTTTCTGTTTTCCTAGATCTTTTCAGCAAATGTCTTCAAGTGTTTGATCAAATTATTTCCTGTACATTAGAGAAGTGACATAGTTCTCATACTGTCAATGTCCTTGTAAAAATCACTTTAGATACTACCTTACCATTGAATATCTTAGCTATACTAAGTTCTCAGAAAACTTCAGTTAAAATGAAATTAACTTACTTCCTACGATTATCATTAGTGGTAAAGTGAAGTAAAAGAGAGCTGAGTGCTTTTTCTTACATATTGATGCCAATCAAACAATTCTTAGAAGACAAAATTATCTTCACAAGATTATAGTAATAAAAAATATTTTGTAGGCAACTAAAAAGCCTTTATTTTAAATGTTGTAGATGATTTATTTTAACTTAAGTTACCTTACATCTTTTCTCCCTGATTTGGAAAAATATTAGAGAAACAAATTCTTTTATTCTCCTCTCTCTATAATATGTGGTATGCAGGGCATTTCCTATGATGCAATACTAGAATTTCATAATGGAATCTAATAGAATGTTTTCATGAAGGACACCATTTGGCTCTGTTTAGTCAATATATGCAGTTAGATTTTCATAATGATAATTCGTGTTAATGGTTTAGCTTTGAAAACTAAATGCATGATATAAATTTTTTTAAAAGTACAAAAAAAAAACCTAGGACAATTCTTATTCTTCATGGATAAAGAAAGAAGACTGAATACTATTTGTTTCTGAAGAGATGGAGTTTAAAGGAGATATCAAAAAGTTCCTTAAACTAGCTGTCTGGGGTTGCTCTGTTAGATATACACTCTGCTGCTTTTGTCAATGGATCTTGATCCTTAAGTCATAAACCAAGCCTAAGTACCCTTTGGATACTTCAAAGCTATCCTTGCCATCTTCACATGGCTTCTCAAATACTGTTGTACATCAAAAAAATTATCTCAATTAGACAAATCTATACATTTATTTTCAGCAATCATATTCAGAATTACAATGCATATTCTGGTACATTTAAATTTAAACAATTTTCTTTTCCTGCAATAAATTTTAATCAGATACTTTTTACCAAGTTATACTCTTGTCTAACATGATCCAAAGTGCTGTCGTTGCCAAGGAAACCATTTCCTTGTTATCTGTGCATTCAGTGCTGTCTTACTGTCTGGCTCATTTTTCTCCTCTCTTTCACTCTTTCCATGACTCAACTGCAAGCTTTTGTGTCATTGCTTTAGTTAAAACAAAACTCATCTTTCTTTCTCAGAATACAACGCTCATTTTAAAATGCAGATCCCAGGTTTCAACAATGGCTTCCAAGTCATATTATATTTTTATTGTATGAAAAAAAAGAGAAAAAGAATCCAAATAAGAGAAACATGAGTTTTATTTCATGCTTTTCTTCACACTGGATGAGCTTCACTGTTTATGAAGTATTTCCTTTGATCTGGATCTGTATGAGTTCTGTGAAAGTCTGAGACATGTACTATTTTGAGTACTTATGCTCAGCCTCTTTGCATATACAGCAGGGTAAAAATGTGGGAAAGTAGTCACAAATATAAGATGAAAAATATTTAAAGTGGTAAGCTGGATTACTGTTAAGCATTTTCTAAACACCTGTCACCTATTTACCCTCTCAGTCTCTTTTCCACTAAATGTCTTCTATTGGCACAATACCTAAATTTCAGCCCTTTAGCAAAATGAATATCTTTAATGTATCTTTAATATCTTTAAATGTATCTGTCTTAATTAAGGAAAAAATCCTCAGCAATCTTTTGATGACATGATTGACTTTTTCTTTTCTGACAAGCTACACGTTGAACACAATAAACAGAATTCTGCAGCCATGAATAAACTTCTCAGAATGTGAAAACTGCTTATGGAAGGTAATGACAAAATCAGCACTTGGTTACTGATAAAAATTCAGAAAATTCTGGTAGGCACAGACTCCTGATATATATGTGTGTGTGTGTATACACACACACACACACACACACACACACACACACACACATATATATATATATATATATGTAACTAGATAAATATGGTGCTTTATATTTCATATTTATCTAGTTACCTTATAAAAATTGTACAAGCACACAGGATTGTTATAAGTACTAAATTAGATATTTCTTATGAAACATGCGGTGTAAT
Source organism: Callospermophilus lateralis (assembly GCF_048772815.1). Classification (NCBI taxonomy): domain Eukaryota; kingdom Metazoa; phylum Chordata; class Mammalia; order Rodentia; family Sciuridae; genus Callospermophilus; species Callospermophilus lateralis. The sequence continues at coordinate 3,853,433 of NW_027515935.1, read as the reverse complement.
TACTAAGTTCACACAATTAGAATTTTTTCTTCAAATGCATACCCAAATACAAAGAGGTAAAAACTCAGTTATCTGAACACTGAAGTATAATTGATTTTGAATAGCCAAATTTATCAGATTGCTAATTATTGCTTTACTAATTATTTATTTTAACCAAATTTATTTTTAATTGATACTAAAAAGTAAAAATTTTTACATACTATTGGGGTACCATGGGATATTTTGATACATTATACATTTGCTAATGTTCAAATCACATTAATCACATCTCTCTTCTCAAATATTTATACTATTTTATAGTGAAAACTCAAAACCTTTCTAGATTTTAAAATATATACTATATAACTGTTATCTATATGTGTCCTGCTATGCATTGGCATCCCATCTTCTTCCCACCATTGAGCTGTAACTAAGCACCAATTCTTCTTCTTCCCCCATTTCTCTCTTCCCACTTGCTAACCACCAGTCTATATTGAATTTCTATGAGGTCAGCTTTTTTCATTCCACATATGAATTAGATCATAAGGCACTTGTCTTTTTTTGATCTGGTTCATTTCACTTGAAATATTGATCTCCAGTTTTCTTCCTGTTGTTGCAAAAGACAAGATTTCATTCTTCTAATAACTGAATAGTATTCCACCCTGTACCACATTTTCTTTTTCCATTCATCAATTAATGGACACTTAAATCATTTCTGTCTATTTGCTACTGTGAATAACAATAAATGTGGGAATGCAGATGTTTCATCAACATACTGACTTCATTTGCTTTAAATAAATAACCAGGAATGGATTCATAGATCATATGAAAGTTCTATTTTTAATTTTTGAGGATTCTTCATTCTGTTTCATAACTGTATCAGTTTACATTCCCACCACAGTGGGCAAGAGTTCTTATTATTACATCCTCATCAACCCTTGTCATCTTTGGTCTTTTTGACAATAGCCATTCTTGCTTAAATGAAATTATATTATGATATTGACTTGCATTTTCCTGATGATTGGTGACATACTGAGAATTTTTTTTTCATAAACTTTTTGGCCATTAGTATGTCTTCTTTTAAAAAATGTACTTTTAGGTATGATGCTTATATTTTAGATTATTTAGTTAATTGCTCTTGAGTTTTGGTTTTATTTGTGTATATTGGATATTAAGCCCTTGTGAGATGCATACTATTATGATTTGGATCTGGAATGTCCCCCAAAAAGCTAATGTGTAAGGCAATATAGCGAGGAAGAAGTGAAAAGAATACATTATAAGAACTGTAACTCATCAGTGGATTAATCCATTTGATGGATTCATAACTTGAATGAAATACTAGGTGGTAACTACAGGCAAGTAGGTTGTGGCTGAAAGAATAGGTCATTGTTTATGGTTTGTTCTTCTTTTTTCATTTCGAGTTTCTTGAAATGCAGCAAAATGTTTTTTTATTTGAGATATTTCTGCTTTTTTAATGTAGGCATTCATTACTCAGTTTGTACTATTTTTTTTCTATTATAGATTTTGGGTTGTATCTCTATTAATATTTGTTTCAAGAAAAAAATTATTTATGGATTTCTTTCTTGACCCATTGATTGTTCAAAATTAAATTGTTTAACTTCCTGGTATTTGTATAGTTTTGAAAGTTTCTCTTACTATTACTTCTAGTTTTCTTGCATTATTATTGGGGTAAATACTTGAGGAGAATTTAAATATTTAAAATTTTGAAACTTATTTTGAAGCCAATTATGTGATCTATCATGGAGAATGCTGATGAGAAGAATGGATAGTCTTAAGTTGTGTCAGTCAATATTCCTTACATGTCTATTAGGTACATTTGGTCTAATGTATAATTTTAATTCTGCCATTTCTTTGTTGATTTTATGTCTGGTTACCTAGTCATTGCTGAAATTGAGGTTTTAAATTTCCTTCTTATTATGGCATTGGAGTCTGTATCTACCTTTTGCTCCATTATTATTTGACTTTTATAGTGGATGCTCCAATATTGGGATCATATGTATTTATAATTGTTGTTTCTTTTCCTGAACTGACTCTTTCATCATTTTATAATGACCTTTTTTTGTTTTTATTAATTTTCGTTTAAAATCATTTTTATCTCTTGTAAGTTTGGCTGTTGCTGCTTGCAAGTTTTTTAATTCAGTACGTAAAAATTCCATGACATACTCTCCTGGTCTGTAAAGTATCTGTTGAAAAGTCTGCTGTCAGGTGAATTCGTAGACCCACATGTACTATTTATTTTTCTCTTGCAGTCTTTGACAATCTCTATCTTTCAAATTTGAGGGTTTGATTTTGAAATGTCTTATGGTACACTTAGTTTAGTTAGTCTACTAAATTCTTCTCTAAGTTTGGGATATTTTTAAGTTATGGTCTCTTTGAAAGAGATTTCTCAAGTCCTTTTTTTACAATTTTTTAATTTGTTATATATGACAGCAGAATGCATTACATTTCATATTGCACATATAGAGCACAGCTTTTCATATCTATGGTTGTATACAAAGTAGAGTCACACCATTCATGTTTTCATACATGTACTTGGGGTAATGATGTCAAATTCATTCCACTATCTTTCCTACCCCCATGCCCCCTCCTTTACCCTCCCTCCCCTTTGCCCTATCTGGAGTTCATCTAATCCTCCCATGCCACCCAACAAACACATTATGAATCAGCATGCTTAAATCAGAGAAAACATTCATCATTTGTTTATTTGGGGATTGGCTATCTTCATTAGTATTATATTCTCAAACTTCATCCATTACCTGGAAATGCCATGATTTTATTCACTTTTAATTCTGAATAATATTCCATTGTGTATATATACAACTTTGTCTTTATTCATTCTTCTTCTGAAGGGTTTGTAGGTTAGTTCCACAGTTTAGCTATTCTCAAGTCCCTTTTAACCCCAATAACCCAAATATATATGATTTAATGGCTGTCCCAATGATCACATAGAAGTTTTTTTTTAATTTTATTTTTGTTCATTCTTTTTTTTTTCTTTTTTCTTCTCTACCTGCATATTTACAAATGTACAGGCTTGAATTATTAATTTTTTCTCTTTAATCTCTTCTGTTATTGATGTCTTCTATTACTTTTAAAATTTTACTTGGTAAATTTCAGTTCTATGATTTCAACTTGATTTTTTCAAACTACTTTCATCACTTTAAGTTTCCTTTTTAGAGCATTGAATTATTTCTCCCTGTTTTCTTGAAACTCATTAAATTAACTTAAAACATATCTTTTAAATATCCATCTAAAAATTCATCCACACTTCTTACTATCTTTTTTGGCTCTTATTTTGACTGTTAAGTGAGATAGTGGTTTTCTGAAGGATTTTGATTATCGGTGTGAGACAATGTTTGGGCACTGAAGGATATGAAATTTTTAATCTAGTCTTTATAATCTCACTTTGTTCATACTTGTCTTTCCAGACAATCTAATAGGCTGTTTATTTTCTCTAATGTATAGTAATTTCTGCTATTTCAGCAATATTTCAGCAATGTTTTCTAAGTCCAGGTTTGTCCTGAATCTGCTGTTGTGTTTCCATTCTTTTAGCACTTGAGGGAAATCCTAACTCCCCTTGAACTTCTCTCTGCAATGGTGATAGGTCCAGATGCCTTGTCCAGAGTCATCCAAACTGAGGTCAAAGTCCCTCATTAGGACTACATCCTACCAAATCCACTATAGCACTGGTGTAGGACTAAGGTTCACACTGCTCTGGGCTGCCTGCTATTAAGATGGATTCATGACCCAAGATGACTACAACCAACCATTGGTGATGCTGAGCAGAATGAGTATCTGACATTCTAGGATCACTTGTTTCCATCTGACACCTAAACGGTTCTGGAGGCATTATCTGTGAATATTGGCCTGGTAATGAGGGCCCTCAAGATCTGCCCAGGGGTATGTTTGAATAGCTCATCACTAAGTTCCATGGCAAAATTTTGTGCTAGATCTGCTTTTTTGCCCTCATAGAATAAAATTTTCCTCATTCTATGTTGCTTGAGGTTTGGAAAGAGTTGGTGAAGAGAGACCATTGGCCAAAAAGGCTGACACTAAGCTTGGTTGTGCCTATGTATCAGGGTCTGTGCAGTCTTAGAGGTGTACCTAGATCTGTCACATTGGCAGTGGTACTTAAAGCAAACACCAGTTTGTCCCAGTGTGCCTTAGAGTTCTGCATAATGCTGGGGCAGATGTAGAGGCTTTGTGTCTGTGCCCTGGCTTGGGTATATATATGTAATCTCTTGATTGCCACGGTAGACATTAAAGTGGGTCATATATAAATTTCCTGGTTATGGCAGCCTATGAAGTCTGGGGAGAGGCTATTCTAAGTCTACTGTAAGACTAGTAAAGATACAGGCCAAAACTTGTGTCTGTTTTTCCAGCATGCAGACCTCTGATTGATGCTGGTCATGTCCAGTGGGTCCATCTGTGACCTTTGTCCTGATTATGGGAAACTTTGATTTCTGCCAAATACTTAATCTCACTACAGCCAGTCAAGTATTGAGTCCTAAAATACTGCACTAACTTGCTTTTATGGCCTGCTCCCTGCTCTAATACCTGAGATTTGGATGGGGGTGGATGGATACAGTTCCCTGGCTACTTTACTAACAGTTTCATTGCCTCAGGATATTGACTTGGGAGTAGGAGTCATGGGTCTCTGCCTGGAAACTGGCTTCACTGTGGGTAACCTGGGTTGAATTTCAAGTTTGTGCCCTGGATTTTTTCTCCTTCCTGTAAACAGGAGTCCTACTTCTCTAAACTACTTGAAGTCGGGGAAGGAGTGACACTTTAGCTCTTTCTGACATTCTTTAATATGTCTTTTTTTTCTGTTATACTAAAACCAGACACACTGGCTTCTCATCTGACTACATTAGCTCTTGTGAATGTAGTTTTATGTGTGAGTAACTGTTCAAAATGGTGTGTCTGGGGGAGATGATCATGGAGGATCTCAGTCAACTGGCTTTTTGCTCTGCCTTCATTCCCCTTTTGAGCTTCCATTTTAGTTTTATGGAATTTAATGGTTTTACTCAAACCTTTAATAGTGATAGCTTAACTCAATTCATCTCAATTTTCCCATTGGAAATAAATAAAAACAATATTAACATTAATTTTCTTTATCTTATCCTTTTTTGTATCTCTTGAGTAGGAGGAGGCAAAATATTATAGGTTTATGATCTTCTAATAAAGAACAGTGCCTTGTAAATATTTCAGATTAATAATCCTGATCTGTGAGTAACTTTCTGTTTTTTCACCTAGGTCTAAGGGATGCAAAAATAGGCTAGGGCTAGGATTTTGGCTCAGGGGCAGAGTGCTTACCTAGCACATGTGAGGCCCTGGGTTCCATCCTCAGCACCACATAAAAATAAATAAATAAAATAAAGGCGTTGTGTCCAACTGCAACTAAAAAATTAATAATAATAATAATAATAATAATAATAATAATAATAATAATAAAAATAAATAGGCCATTCATCACATGGAAAATTGAACTTGAATCAACTTTCCTCATAATCTACAAGGAAAAAGAAATTATCTCTGGGTAAATTTAATAGCATTTAGAGACCCAAAATATCTATGAACTTTTAAAAAATAATTTACATGCAATGTTTTGCATTCAAATAAGAAAAATTAATCTTGCAGAAAAAAGCACCAAATGAAAATTGATTAGAAACAATCCAAAAACTCATGATAATAAGAAATATTGACTTTAAATAGCCATTCTTGAAATAATTTCAAGAAATACACTTTAAGAATTAAATGAAAGAATAAATTTTAGCAGAGAAGTAGAAGTTAAAATAGATAAAACTGTGGTCAATAATATGTAAAATTGTATAATCAAGAAAATATAGGTTTTAGAGTAGGTTAAATCCAATTGAAGAAAGAATAAAGTAAACTGGAAAATATTAGAAACTATTCCGATTGAATCAAGGGAATAAATGGGGAATGGAAATATTAAACAATATTCAGGAGACATATGAGACAGAAGCATTCTATGATTTACATAATTGGATACCCAAGAAGAAAATATAGAAATATTAGAAGCAAAGTGTGGGGAAATAATGGTTCAGAATTTTCTTAAAATAATGAAACACATCAAGCCAAATACTGAAAAGGTGCTACAAACACTAAGAATAATAAATAAAAAGGAAATTATACCAAGACATAAACTAAAAATGCTGCAAAGAAACTTAAAAGCAGCAGAGATAGGGATAAAAGAAAAAAAAGACTGATAGGTAGACACAAACACACACACATAAACATGCCCAGAGCTATTGACTAAGATTGAAGCTGTAACAAAATTGGCAGCCAGTTAATAAAAGAAAAGAGAAAATGAGAGGACAGAGAAAAAAGAATTAGCCAGTTTAAGATCTAAAAGAAAGCCTATTCTGATTTAGAACTCTATACCTGGTGAAATTTTTCCTGAAAATAAAAGCACTAAAAACACATATACAACAACAGCTTAGATATGGAAAACATGACAAGAGCACAGAGTGTGTAAAAGATTGTAATTATATTGTGGTTTTGCTGGAGATAATTGCAATGCTTCTGTATTATCATCAAAGCAGTAGATGTACTGGTGTGCTTTAGATATTAATGTCAGAATGGATATTTAAATCTCTAGGTTCTCTACTAAAAAAATTATAAAATTGTAGCAATAACCTAGTGCAAAATAATATAAAATAATTAAAACTGTTATTAATTAAAAGAAAGCAAAATGGGATAATAGGAATGTAGAAAAATTTTGACAAATAACATAGAGTGAGATAATGGATTGAATCCAAATAATTCACTGATTACATTAAGTGCTATAGATTAATGATTTCAAATAAAGGAAAAGGTTTCCACAAGAGAGAAAACAAATCTTTTTGGCAGAGACACCTGAAATGCAAACAATGAACTTAAAGAGTTGGAAAAGATATTCATGTAAGCCAAAAAAAATTAAAGATGATATGCCTATTTAATATATAAAGAAAGTTCTCAGTGAAAGATTCAAGACAAAAGATTGACGGTTCATAATAACAAAAGGGTCATTCCAGAAAGAAGATGTACCATTCTTTATCTGTAACACATAGGCCTTTAGAGAACATTTCAGATACAAACTATTGTACCCTCTTTTCTCTGAAGTTGTGTAAGAGGAATTCTCAACTGGAGATGAAACCTGCAAATTCCCGCAGGGTTCAATGTGTGTTGTTTTGGAGAAGAGAATAACCAGAATATACCTAGAAGCAAGTAAAAACATGAATTGATAGTTTTAACCATGGTTGCCTTTAGGTGGTAGTACATCCTATCTGTTTTTTTTTTTCCTTTTGTTTTGTTTAGTTTTGGTACTGGGGACTGAAACCAGGGGCACCTTACCACTGAGCTACATCCTCATCCCTTTTTATGTTTTATTTTGAAACTGGCTCTTGTTAAGTTGCAGAGGCTAGATCTAAACATGTGATGCTTCTGCCTCAGCCTCCCAAGTCAATGAGATTACAGGTGTGCACCACTATACTATACTTTGTTTTCTTTTCTTGTTTTTTTCCCCCTCAAATTTTTTCTGTTGTTCCTCTTTTCTACATTTCTACAAGGAGTGCACAGAGAGTTCACTATAGACAAAAAAGGAGAGAGAGAAATGTTAAAAATTGAAAATAAAGAAGTTGTTCTAGAAAAAAAAACAACAAAACCTTCAGTTGCCAAGAAACATAAATAAAGAACACAAATATAATATATAAATAAATATAAATAAATAAATAAATAATAAAAAGTTTGCTGTTCTCAGTTGTTGTGGTCTTGATTTCTACTACTGATGGTCAGTTAGGGTACTTTACATGGAACTCAAGGGAAAAAACACACATTCTGTTATGAAGGGAGTGAAAGTGCTGTTACTCAATTGCTGTTATTCTCTTCTCTGTTCTGTTTGCTCTCAAGGGGCAGCTCTCAGTTGAAAAGACTGGCCTTTCAAAAACTTCACCAGAAGCTATGCACTTCAGTTCCTCTGCATGGTGACAAGGACAAAATCATCCATGAAGTCTGGCTATCATTTCTTTGATATTTGGCAGTGTTTGTGTATTCCAGGATACCCACACATCATTTTTCAAATGTCTTCTCTTACTCTGTCCAACTGATTCCATGTTCTGAAATGATCCTGAATCTGAAAGATTACCATGTTCCAATCTTGGAAGAGGTGCGTGTTGCAGTGTATATGTAAACACACAGAGGTGTATACTTAGATAAATTCTTAACCCTGAAAGTAAATGGGGGAGAGTGAAGAGAACAGAAAAAAGGAGGAAGGAGGAATTAAGAAGTAGAAATAAGAAAAAATTATCCCACCAACAAAACTAAAATAAAATATAGGGCTATCTAAACCAAACTGTACTTATGAAATAGTTTTGGATATTATATTTGTGGACATATTAAATAGATAGGCTCTAATAGATGATATGCTAAAGTTTGTGTTTAGATTTTGAAGGTTTCATTATAGCTACATCTGTTAAAGCAAAATGTGTACAGCCTGCTCATCTTGTCATTTTGGTGTTGTTTCTAACCTATCACCAGTAGTGGTGGGATTTTTGTTTGTTTCTCTGAAAAATAGAGAAATCCATTTAGATTTTTATAAATTATAACCATTTTCCCCTTGGTACTACATTCTCCCCATAGAGATTTTTATACAAATGTCTAGATTTTAATAAAACAAGCAAACAAAAAGTTAAACTGTAAAGTGCTAAAAACATATATTAGTAAACATTCTATTCTAACTTTGCCAAATTGGAATTTTATTGCTCTTATCACCTGGAATACTGTTAATTGAGTTAACTCTTGTTCCATTCACTTTCTGTGGATGAACAAGTTTTTGTCAAGAGAATCACTAAAATCCACTTTAGAAAGGTTTAAAAAGGCACCTCGACCTATAAGACATACCATGCTTTAGAATCAGATGTTGAAAAGCTGAACAAAAGGCAAGCTGTGCAGACAGGCATAATTATAAGTAAATAAAGTTTAGAGCTTAGTCATAAACTTTCTTTTGCTTGTGCTGAAGAGAATTAAGTTGTTCTCATAGTGTAAGTGGATTTCAGTATCAAAGAAGAAATCTAAGAGTGGCCAGACATTTCAGGAGAGTTGACACCATTTTAAAATTCTATTTTTTTTTTCAGTAAAAACCCTTAACACAAGATCTACTTTCTTTACATATTTATAATTTTACAAAACATCATTGTTGACTTTTGGTATTATGTGGTAGAGCAGATCTCTAAACTTCATTCATGTTTCTTGAGTGAAACTTTATGCCTATTGATTGGTGGTTCCCATTCTCCTCTTCCTAAACTATTGACAACCACCATTCCACTCTTTGATTCTGTGAATTTGACTATTTCAGACACCATATAAAAATAAAATCATGCAATAATTGTCTTTCTTTTACTGGCTTATTGCACTTAGTATAAAGTCCTCAAGGTCCATTCATGTTGCTATATATTGCAAAATTCCTCTCCATTTTTAGGACTGGATAGTATTCTATTATATGTATATGTGATATTTAAAAAATTGTTTATTTGTTGGTAGACATTGGTTTCTACATCTTGGCTGGTATGAATACAGCTAGAAAGAATATAGGCATGCTACAATTTGGGGAAAGAATCTTGATTTATATTTTATTTATTTTTTGATAAATACCAAAAGGTAAGATTCTTTGATCATATAGTAGTTCTTTTTAAAATTTTTTTGAGCTAGTTCAATATTGCTTTCTGCAGCAGCTACACTATTTGGCATTTCAAGAGTGTGCAAATATTTCAATTTCTTCAAATTCTCAACAACATTAGTTGTCTTTTTTTTTTTTAATAATAGGCAACCTGACAGGTGTGCAATCCTGGTTGATTATAGTTTTGATTTGCATTTTCCTGAAGTTTGATGACATTAGACATTTTTTTCTGCTACCTAGTTGTCCAATTTTAGGCCTTCTTTTTGTCTTTTCATATCTTCTTATGTCTTAGATCTTCTTTTATGAGTGGAGGGGTGGGGGAAGGGTACCAGGGGCACTTGGCCACTATGCCACATCCTCAAACCTATTCTATATTTTCTTTAGAGATAGGGTGTCACTGAATTTCTTAGCTCTGGCTTTTGCTGAGGCTGGCATTGAACTCACAATCCTCCTAAGACTCCTGAGCTGCTGGGATTACAGGTAGCTAATGTCTTCTATTCCAGTCTTAGTCTATTTTTAAATTATTCATTATTATTATTATTGTTATAATTATTTTTACTATTGTAAAATAAAATATTTGTTGAAAGTAAATCTCATACTACCAATAGTAAGAGTTTCTTTATATTTTTAAGATTAATCCCTATTGCAGGTATGGTTTGTAAATATTATTCCTCATTTTTAGGTCAGTTTTTCATTGTATCTATTTTTAAAATTTTCATTGCAGCTCTTATTTGATTTAGTCTGTCTTATTTGTTTGTGTTTCCTGAGATCTTAGTGTCAAATTCCTGAAATTATTGCCAAGAATGATGTCATGTGTAGTTCCTCCATGTTTTTTTCCCCCTGGGATCTTTACATGTTTAGGACTTACATCTTAGTCTTAGCCATAAAAATTGATTCTTTCTCTGCAAGTTATAAGGATCCAATTTTATTTTTTTTCATATTTATATTTAATTTTCTCACCAGAAAATTAAGAATTGTAGAAGGGCCTATCTTTTCCTCATCATCCTGCTTCCTTTGAGACCACAAGATTTCTTCTAAAAAATGTCCTTATAGTCTATGTCCTGCATGGCTATTTATTCAGGTTTCCAAACCAGGGGATTGAGAAAAGACGAACAGACACATAAGTAGAAAAAAAGCCAGTGTTTAGTGGTTCAGCCAACTTCTGATGGAGGAAGACTGGCTCTGAGCAAGCTTGACACATTTGTTATATAATTTTTAACTTCAGAAGGATTTATTATAAGAATGTTACTTTAAAGAAAACAAAACTGAGGTCAAAGATATGAATAGTCCAATTATAATTATCAGCCTGCACCCATAATTCTCAACCCACAGGCAACTGGCATTTGAAATTTAGGTCATGAACTGATAAATTCTGTGTTTGGCCCAGAATTTCTCTTTGAATGGGGTATCACCATAGCAACTGGGCAATCTCAAATCAATACCTTCCCGCTGTCCCAAGAGAGACACAACCTGTCTCTAAACAGTTCAAAACCCATAACTCAATTGCTGCTCCCATCAGATTTTCTTCTTTGTCATAGGTTACCATTGTCTTTCTGCTTATGAGATTCTCTCTTTGTGGCTTTTGACAATTTGATTTAATGTATCTTGTAGTGGATTTCTTTACTCTTATTTGATAGCCTTTAAGTTGTTGGTTCTGGATATCTCTTTCCTTTCCCTGATTTGGGGGAAGTAAATGGAATGTATTTATTTGTTATTATTTCTCTAAGTAAGCCTTTTGGTTCTCTTCTATCTTCTATCTCTGAGATTACTAATATCTACTACTATTTTATATATAAGTTATAAAATGGTCTGCATGATGTGTCCATTATGTCCTTAAACTTTCTTCACTTTTTCATTCTTTTTTCTCTTCTCCCTACTGAGTTATTTCCAACAACCTATATTTGAGTTCACTGTTCCTTTTCTCAAATCACTATTTGAATTTCAATTATTGTGTTTCTCAGTCCAATGATTTATGCTACCAAGCATAAATTACCAAATTTCTCATATTTTCTATTTCTTTTTTGAAATTATTACTTGTTCATGTATTGTTCTCATGATACTAATAAGCATCTTTATAAGACTTATTTTTAATTACCTGTCAGGTAAATTATATAACTCTCTTTTATTGGGATTAATTTCCAAAGATTTATCTTGTTACTCTTGGAAATTTTGTCTGATTCTTCATTTTGTTTCTTTCTGTGTTAGTGTCTATTCATTACACAAAGCAGGCTCCTCTTCTACTCTTCATGGACTGATAAGACTTGGAAATAACTTCCACCACTTAGTCTTCTGAGATTTTGGGGGGCTTCTGTCAACCCCCCACCCACACCTGCCACCAGAGAATCAGACAGATATGATTTTTGGTCTTTTCATTCTCTGCTGAACCAGTGGGTAGATGAGTTGAGAGAGGACTATAGCATCTACCAGCAAACGCTGCTGTCTCCAATCTCTCTCAGGTGGTTGGAACATGCCAAAGAGCCTTTTGACAAGTCAGTTTTAATGTTGGTAAGGCAAATGATGTTTCTTTCTGATGGCACAGAGAAGTTGGGATTCTGGATACAGTGTTCAATTCTTTTCATTTACAAGAGGAAGCTGAGAACTGAGGATTCTTATCTGCATACTTTGTGCTAAGCAGGAGAAGATGGGATCAATTCATCTACTGGCTCAATCCACCTCCTTCATTCTGCCTCTGGCTGCTAGATTGGACTAGACTTGTCATAACTTGAAGATTGGCAAGATAGTAACCAGGAAATGTTGGGGTGCTGGGCACATAAATCAATTTCTTTCTTTCCCTGGTTGAAACTGAGTACTAGGGGATCTCATTCTGATCATATGATTTTGCCCTGGAGTGCTGTCTCTGGTCTGAGGGTGTCTTCAAACTCCCTATTGATTTTACTGAGTTAAGTTTTACATTTTTCTAAGTACAAAGACTTTCAATTAATTTTCAGTTTCTCACTAATGGAATTTGTCTATAAATTGTTACTGAATTGATGTATTTGTGGACAAAAAAAGAGGTTCCAGGGCTTCTACTCTGCAACCTTACTGATATCACTTTTTCCTGGAGCCATTTTTAAGTGCATGTGAATTAGAATAGGATTTATTTAATACAATTCATTGTTAAATCAAAATATAAGTTCAGTTTTGCAAATGTTACGCATATAGATCTCATGCAGAAAAAAAATATGAAGGTTTTTAAGTATATGAACCACTGTTCTATATTATTGATAAAAAGCAAAAAGTGGGACCAGAAATGAAAGAAGAAATGGAATGTATTTATTTGTGCTATTTTTGTAATCAAAATTTCTAATCCTCAACAGTGCTATTTGGAGTTGAACCAAGGACTTCCTTATTAGTATGAAAGTTCTGTGTTGCTAGGGATGAAGGGATGGAAGTACATTCAGTAGTAAAGGGATAACAGAAAAAAATTTGAGTCAAGAAAGTTGAAGCAGAAACAATTGTAACCTGATAGTAACCCCATTTAGATATAGGGCTTGACAACTGAACTTCATATCTCATCTATTCTTATTGGTGACCTATGTCATTTCAAACAGTAAGAAAGATTTTGAAGTTGGATTTTTCCAAATTTATCTAACATGCAGTAGATGCCAAATTGCAGCCAATACTACTATCCACATGCTCTGGGCTCAGTGTTCAGGGACTGTATTTTTAACCCACCACTGTTTAATAATATTAACAAAAAATGGAGTTATCTTGTCAGATTCATTCTGTACCAGGTTTCTGCTTGAAAAAAGTACAGGTGATTTACTTGTTTCTTTCTCTGGAAAAATAACAGTCTCTTCCTTTTATCAGTTTTTAGCTGGTTATGGCTACAGATGTATTAATCTTTAACATTTATTTTTGTCCCCTTTCTTGCATCTTCACTTTGTCAACATCTTAGAAAGCTAACCTTTTATGTTTTAGTTAAGAGAAGGAGGACCTGTGTGAAAGCATTTATAAATGAGCATTTTCAATATGTTATTGAAAATGTCACTCAGATTCTCAGTTCTTTTAAGATGTTTGTTTAGAAAAGCAAAGCAGAGATGATGTAAATCAAAAGAAAGAGAAATATTTCTGAGCTATCAGTAAACAAATTATTTAAAATTTCTCCTTCCTTTATTCTGTGGAATCCTGTCTTCTGCTCTGGGTCCTTCTAGTACTTTGGCTTCTTAGGTTCACAAATTGGGGCCTCTTTTACATCTAAATAATCCCTTGACCCTTATCCTATTATTAAAAAATAAAATATATCTATAAAATGTCTTAGTTGTAGTCTAGTGGCATCTATGCAGCAGTGGGTGTAGACTTAAAAAATAATAAATGCTAGAGTTCAAATAGTGACATCAGAGCAGGTGTCCAATGTCCAAGCCAAAATTTATCTCAAGCAAAGGGAAAAATTCTAAAAAGAAAAAAGCAAACAAACAAACAAAAATATCAAAACAAAACAAAACCCATCAATTTAGAGCTTAGCTATTAATATTTACTTTTATATCAAAGCTAAAGCCTTTTTTAAAAACTTTTCTCTTGGTAAAGTTTTGGTGTTTAAGAGGAAAAAAAACAAGTCTAATTTATATTAACATCATATTAAAATTTACCTAAAATTATAAAGACCATTGGAAGATTTTGCCAAGTTTCCTGTCATAAAGGATCCTGGCTTATTTATATGGCTTTTCACAGCATGTGAACTAAAGAAAAGGAAGGAACATTAAGGAACTTAACCTAAAGAAGCAGCATCAGCTCAAGAGATACATCTGTTAAAAGTATAATTAAAGTGTTGTTTTGCTATGTAGCAGATTTGGGGAGAGCTTTTCATCTGAGATGGCTTCCTTGATTTTTCATAGTTCATTCTCTTTTCTACAATGATTCACATTACTGTGTACCCACTTACCCAGAGCTACAGAAAAGGCAAGTGTTCAGACTGATAGAAAGTCTTAAAGGTTTCCTTCTGTAATCTTTTCTAGCTTTTGTCTTCATATAATTTTGTTTTCATTGAATGGGATAAAGGCAGGGCCTGAGGATGTTGTAGGAGCCAACAATGGATCGATCACCCAATATCCTTGTATAGAAGTTTCCAGAAGTCCCACTTAAGTGTGGCAGGTCAGTGCAAATCTCCCCACTGAGGTAACTTGTGTTCAATTCTGTAGCAATACACTAGCATGATTTTACACCCATAGAAGCTGTGGTTTTTGTGACAACCTGTGTCCTTTGTCTCTTAACAACTACCCAATTTCACCTATGCTTCCATCAGTCCAATTCTCTCTGATTAGCTGTTTCAGTGGCAAATGAAATAAAAATCCATGGTATTAACCTGTCATATTAAGAAACCTTTTTTGCTCTGGTGCATACATTTGGCACAGCTGTGAATTTTGCATTTAAATATCCCTCCACCAGTGGGCTGCTTGAAACTATTGCTTTTCTATGGGAAATTAAACAGGGAGCTGCTTAATGTTCCTTGTTAGTTTTTTAATAAAAATGAAAGTGAGAAGCCAGCAGTACCAGGAGCAAATGTCTGGAGGACCCCATGGCTGTGCTAAAAGCAAAGAGGAGGAACCAAAATGCATATTACTTTAAACTGCCCCTGCACTGGTGGCTTTGCATCACCCGCTCCAATGTGGCCCTTCAAAATTGCCTCTCAAATGTTGTTTAGAGGTTATGTTAAATTGGGAGAGTCTTCTCCTGGGATCATTAGGCAGCTCTCAATTTCATTTCCTAATAAAATATTGAAAGTTACAATTTAGGGGAAGAATAGCTACTATTGAATTTCTGTGATTTCTGCAGATCAGGCAGTCAAGAAGAGAACGATCAAAACAAAGGGACTAGGGAGAAAATAGAGGTAAAAAGAGATGTAAGCACAGAAAGAAAGGAAGAGAGACTGAGATAGACAAAAAGGCATAGAAGTGCAGAAATAGAGATAGACAAGAGAGAGAATGTGTGTGTTTATAAGAACATGATTAAAATTTAAAAATGATGTCCAGCATGGCACTGAACAGAAACCATCTATCTAGGCTTAGCGCTTTGTTTCACCACACCCATCTCTAGGACCAAAACCAAAATTTTAGGGAAAGTCATTCCAAATAACTGCACCATCCTTATTTCAAATGCAGAACATGTCTAGGGGAGTGTTGTACAGGTTTGTAATTGTAAACATGAAATTTGTAATTAGCAGCAGTATCCCAAAGCCATACAGTTTTTTTTTTCATTTCTTAACTTTGTCATTTTTATGCTAACTTGCACACAATTAAACATATTGAGAGGACAAAACCTAATGACCCAATTTTTAAAACAGTCACATAAACCAAGTTTTAACTGTTGACTATATAACATAAATCAGTCAAGTTTTTGTAAAGAGCCAGAGAGTAAATATTTTAGTCTTTGTAGGACATTGTATCTGTCATCACTACCCAAAGCCACATTGAAGAGTGAAAACAGTCATAGCCAATAGTGGAAAATGAGTGTGAAAGTTCAGATAAAACTTTATTTACAATAATGGGTATCAGAATGGACTTAATATAATAATTAGGCCTCAGGTACCCAGCAACACTTTTTTTTAGTAATGATGGGAACATTTATGTTATACTTCTAGGTGAAAGACAGTGCCCAATAATTTCTGCTTTTTTTATCAGAAAACCAGTGCCCTTAAAATCTCTGATATTAGAAAAATGTTTACTTATTTATCACCACGCAGGCTACATATGGCTGCATTTGACACTTTTGAATAAAATTGCAACCCAAGATATTATTCTATTTGGAAAAGAGTGATCATTTTGAGAGTCTATGCATCATTCTATCTTTTAATGTCTACTGATATTTTTCTAAATTTTTTTGATTTCTTTCTTTTTTTAATATTTTTTTTTGCATTCAATCTTTGGTCTTTCAATCTGTGTTATTAGTGTATCTTTCCAGTAATGTCTTAATGTACAAAATTTAAATGAAGACTTTAAACTTCACAAATAGTAGGTACAAAGTGGGTATGACTGGAATGTATATTACTACAGAACTTCATAATTAGGTGTTAAAATGAGACACAATTTCCAAATAACAGGGCCTAACAGTATGTGCAGACATTTCTGTGAGAAATATCTTTCATTGCCGTTGAATATTCAAGAAAGAAATTAACCTATGTAGGGTTATTGTAGGGCTGATTTCCCTGGGATTAGTGTTTTCTTAATGTTATTTCCTTAAAGAACAACATGATGACTGATTCCGGCTAATATCAAGAGTTACATTCAGCTGGCTCATTCCTGTTTCCCAGCAACTCTGGAGGCTGAGTCAGGAATAACTCAAATCCAAGGTCATACCCAGCAACATAGCAAAACTCTGTCTCAAAATAAAAGGGACTGGAAATGTAGTTCAATATTATACCATTTGTCTAGTATGTACAAGGCCCTGGATTCAATCTCTAGCTTTGAAAAAGCAAATAACAACAAGAATATATTTAGAGACGTTAGGGCTTTTCCTGCCAAATTGGGCCAAATGTGGTGTAAGTTCATTTGACAACTACACTTTGGAAGTTAACTGGAGAAAACTAATACTAGCAGTCAGAAACATGAAATTTTGGACAGCAAGCACCATCATAGGAAGACAATGGTAGCTTTGGCATCATTTCTTTATTACTAGAGCCTTCTCTTCTACACCCTTTCCTCAATACGATGTCTAATTTATCATGAGCCTTTTCTTCTACACCCTTTCCTCAATTCAATGCCTAATTTATCATTAAAGATATGGATGTCCCCTAAATTTTCTAGTAATATTTTTTAACATGTGTATGAATCATAGTGTATGAATTTTGAGACTTTCTGGATCTTTGGTTAGAGAGAGAAAGGAAGGAAGAAAAAGAAATGAAAATACAATTATTTCACTGGAAAAAATCATGACATATCTCACTTTTTCCTCATCTACCTCTTTAAAATATTTTGGTCATAGGAAATAATGAAGAAAAGATATTCAAATAATTTTGCAAGATTTTGAGTTTATTTTTTTAAATAATGTGCCTAACACTTTAACTTAAACATTGAATAAAAAAATCTCATATTCAATCTTTTTTCTCGGTGTTTTCCAGAGCTATAAACAAAAAACAGAAAAGAATATAAGTATTTTATTTGACACAAAGGATGCATGGAAAGTGTTCAAGCATACTCAGAATGTCAGAGATCCCAAGGCTAGGATTTTACCATTTGGGGTCCCTCAGAAAAGATATCTCAGAGAAGTAGACATGAAAATAAAAATAACAGGAGGGGATAGGGTAGGGAGTGATAAAGAAAAACATTATCAAAGGAAAACATTTTAAATGGTTCATATGGAATTCTTCTAATATTTTTCCTAAATGAAATTTAAAATCAGTCTGATTGGTTGCAAAAAATAAGACAATTCAATTTGACTCATCCAAATGACTATCAAAGCATTTAAGAGAACCAAGTTTTGGGTGATAAAAATATGTTTTAGATTATCTTGAATATACTTTCAACAATATTTCTACCTGTGTTTCTTCATACTTTCTGATTTTGTGGTTAAAAGATTTACGTAATTTTAGTCTCCTTTTACCTAGCCTGTCTGTATCTGTAGTGCATTTTCATGTATTGACTGAGTTAACCAAGTATACCACTTTTATTCAAGGGACAAAATTTCTAACCTGTACTATTTTTCTATATTTGCATCTTATCCATTCTTCTTAGCCTATCCAAAGACAGTTAAACCTGTATATCCTTTACTGAAATTCCCCATTCTCCTAATATAGAATATTTTGGGATTTGCCAGGTTGTAATGCAGTACTCAGGTTGTCTAACTTAAGAGAGTTTTACAAGTGAAATTTCTTGAAGACAAGATGATGACACATCACAATTTTCCTTTCTTATTCATAAGCAGTACAGTGTATTAGGTGGAAATTATCAATATTTCAGGAAGACACAGCAACTCAAAACTCTTAAAGCACAGTAAAGTGCAACAATCGGAGAATAAAAGAATAAAATTGTCGAAAGAGCATTAAAGAGATTGAGAAAGAAATGAAATCTGTAAATGCATGTAGAAATGAGAGGAATATGTTTTTATACCAACTCACCTGATGAAAAGTTTTTTAAAAATGCAGGGATTATATTTCCTCTTAATCTGTTTTATTATTTCTGTTATTGTTATTAACATTATTTATTGAATTATTCAAGCAGCAAAACTTTTTCTTTAAAAATATTTCGAGTTCATGAATTACCAGATTTCTTGTCAACTATGTATTTTCTTCTCTAGACAGCACAGACAGCACACCATAGCAGTAGATGCCTAGTGGCAAACCTCCTGGCAAGCCAGTGCAACCTCATTTGATGATTAATTATTCATTGAGCACCTACCATGCCCAGGGAAAGTCTTGCTTTCTTGTAGGGACTTACAGCTTGTTTTGCAAACAACCAAAAGAGCCAAAAACCAGTGTGATGAATTTGCCATTCTGTATGTTATGGATCTTAAAGGGATGGGGAGTGTCAAGATAAGGTTAGTGATTGTATCATACTAGAAATCTAGCAAAATCATTTAAGAATGATTAGTGTCTTGGTATTGTAGCTACAAATAAGGGACAATTTCATAACATAGGCTTTCTTCAGGGTATTCATACTCTGAATTTAATAACCTACATATATAAAAACTTGAGTTAAAAGTTTAATTATGTGTGCATGTTATCTTTCATCTCTATATATTTGTATACAGATATAAAATTATTAGAGAAAAAAACAAAAATCAAAGGGTAAAACATTTTCAACTTTGTATTTGATGAGCAAGAGAAAATTGACATAGTATTTTTGTGTTTTGAACACAATTCTCAATCATAAACAACATCTATGAGCAAGAGTGCAGTCCCCAAAATGCAACTGATGAAGATGGTTGTGAAAATCTTGAGCTGAAGAATAGAGATGTTCACAGGCTGCTGCCAGAGGGAAATAAATGTAAGGGTAACTAAGCTATGCAGCTGGGAGATAGAATTTAGGGATCCTTAGTTCCAGTTTAGCACCTCATTCACCAGAACAGTTGCCAAATGCTTTGTTGATTTCTGAGGCATGAAATCAGAATTCTCTATACAGATTGTTGCAACAAGCCACCTCAGTGTTCTGTCTCTTGATACACATTTGCAAATATTTCAGAAGGATTCCCAAATTGCAGTGAATGTGTAGAGTTTTTCCATTATTTCTACATTGCAATGAATTTACAATTAGAAAATGGATTACAGGTTATAATTTTTTTAAACTTAGAATGTAAGTGTGTGTTTGGAAATATGAGACTGTTTAGACTTTGCCATGTAATGTTTTTGTTGCAGTGATTGATTTTTAAGCCCTTATTTCTGGTATCTTACATATCTAAAGGAACCAGGTTTACAATTTGTTTGAACATTTGCCCTTTCTGTTCATTTTCTCATCTCTTAACATTAGAAAATATAAAAAACACAGCTGTAACCAGAAAATAAGGAATCTTAGGTTCAAAGTCCTAGAATTCCTTCAAAACAAAGCTTATACAATACATAAACACACCAATCATAATAAAGTCTGCAGTCAAAACCAAATAAAGATCAGGCCAATGCCTGTCAGTAATAAAGGTTAGAAAATGCAAGAGAAGAAATAGATACCATATATGGGCCTTTGTATCTTTCTTTTTTTAAAGAAAGAGTGGGAGGGAGAGAGACAGAGAGAGAGAGAGAGAGAGAGAGAGAGAGAGAGAGAGAGAGAGAGAGAGAGAATGAATCCCAATATTTATTTTTTAGTGTTTGGTAGACACAACAACTTTGTTGGTATGTGGTGCTGAGGATCGAACCCAGGATGCACACATGCCAGGCGAGTGCGCTATCTCTTGAGCCACATCCCCAGCCCATGGGGACTTTGTATCTTAAGTGAGTGAGGCAATATCATTTGTTGAGACCATTGCATTTAACTTTACAGAACTAGAAACAGACTAACCATTTTTCCTTTACATTCAGGGAATGCTTTACCTTTCATGCCTAATGTGCACTGGCCTAGAAACATGTTAACATATAGACTAATACATTGGACCTGTATTTTCTGCTCTTTTTCCTGAACTATAATCATATTTTCCATATTCTCCAAATATCCTCTAATGGATACACTCTCTGGTAGGTTTGACAAATAAAATGCAGAATCCTTGTTGATATTTAAATTTTAGATATATAACAAATAATTTTTAAAATATACATATTTCCCATTCAAGATTTTGGGCATACATTTGCTAAAGCATATCAGTTTTTATTTATCTAAAAATTTTTATTTATTTTTTACATGAGCTCCATTATTATTATTATTATTATTATTATTATTATTATTATTACATTACAATTCTTAGTACACATTATAGCACAATTTGCCATATCTCTCTATATAAGATATGTTGACACCAAATTCACATCTTCATACATGTATTTTGTATGATGATAAGGGTCTCCTTCCACACTCCATGCTATTCCTCTTCTCCCTCCCTTTCCCTCCCACCCCTCTTCCCTATCTAAAGGTAATCTTCCTCCATGCTCTCCCTCCCTACTCAATTTTGAGTCACCCCCCTTATATCAGAGAAGACATTCGGCATTTGTGTTTTTTTTGGGGGGGGGATTGGCTAACTTAGCATAATTTGTTCTAAAACCATCCATTTCCCTGCAAATGCCATGATCTTATTCCTTTTTAGTGCTGAGAAATATTCCATTGTGTATAAATGCCACATTTTTTTATACATTCATCCATTGAAGGACATCTAGGTTGGCTCCACAGTTTAGCTATTGTGAATTGTGCTGCTATAGTTATCTGAAATTTAATGTATCTGAGAGTCTTGTTTATTGGCTAAATCTGTCGACCCTAAACATGGTAATTCTTTGAAAAACTGAAAAAGTTATGTCTATGCTAGTCTACTATTTCACTCTCTCATTGGCTCTCCTGATAGATAAATTAAAATAGGAAAATCAAGGTGGGCACAGTGATGCATGCTTATAATTCCAGTTACTCAGGAGGCTGATGGTGAGGAAGGAGCATCATAAATTCAAAACCAGCCTGGACAACTTATAGAAACTACATCTCAAAATTAAAAAAAAAAAAATTAAGAAGACTCAGGATATAGTTTAGTGGTATAGCACTTCTAGGTTCGATTTCCAGTACCAGAAAAAGAAAGAGAAGGAAGAAAAGGAGGAGGAGGAGGAGGAGGAGGAGGAGGAGGAGGAGGAGGAGGAGGAGGAGGAAGAGGAGGAGGAGGAGGAAAAGGAGGAGGAGGAGGAGGAAGAAGAAGAGGAGAAGGAGGAGGAAGAGGAATAGGAGGAGGAGGAAGAGGAGGAGGAGGATGAAGAGGAGGAGGAGGAAGGGAGGAGGGGAAGGAGGGGAAGGTAGGGAAGGAGTAGGAGGAGGGGATGAGGAGGAGGAGGAAAAGGAGGAGAAGGAGGGAGAGAAAGAGTGAGAGAAGAGATAGAGAGGAGAAATTCAGGTTTAGGACATATCTCAGTGGTAGTGCACTTATCTAAAATTCTTTAGCATCACTAAAGAATAATGTGTTTTTGCTTCCTGGGATTCAGATCACTTTATCACTTTAGCAGAAGTCTTTGATGTAGAGATCACTGACTTCTAAGGATGCCAAGTATAGAGCCAGGAGGAATTCGTTTGACCTCCTCATTGACCAATGCCATCAGTGTATTTCCACTTCATTTATTTTGATTCTCTGAATTCACAGCATAAAGAGAAAAACTTCAGTGAAGTGATTATGTGACAAAGGGTGAGAAGCAAAGGGCCCAAGGAGACATTCTTTGGAGCATTAAAAATATTGTAATCAATGAGACTTCTTACTCAATGATATGATTCATTTATTTTTAAACATTGTGGCCACATCTGGTCCTAAACTAGAAGGATTACCATGTCTCCAGCTTTTGAGGAGACTTTATAGAACCTAGTTTGTGATCATTATCTCATGGAATAGTTGTTTTGAAAATGTAACCACTTATTTCTAATAAAATGAATGATGATAAAAATCTGTGACAGTATTTAAAAAAGAAAGAAAGAAAAATGTCTCCTTTCCTAGAAATTTAGGAATCTTGAAGAAGATCCTTTTTCTTGATATTATTTACTTGAATCTTTTGTTTAATTCTTTATTCATTTCTTTTCACAGAATGATTTTTAGGCTGAAATTTTCTCATTTATAAAATGAGGATAGTAACACTTACCTTTCTTACTTGTCATGAGGATTAAATGAGAAGAATGTCAAAGTCCTTAGCTTACTTCTGAACCACAGAGTTTAAAAATATTATTTGATACTAGTTGACTAAACGCCTTCTGATCTTATACCATTTTGCAATTTAACATTCACATGCTCTGGGAAAACACTTTCTCTATGTACATGACATTTCTGACAGCAAATATGTGGAGTTTTCCACCTCTCCAGATACTAAGTGTCCTACAATTGAATCCAGTTCTAACACTGTCTACCTGGAGCTACCAACAGTCTCATAAGTTAAAGGCCTCAGTTGCACAACACATTTCCCACTTCAAAGATGCGTCAAATGCCAGTCTCAAGTTCAGGCTTCCCATACCTTTGATACACTAGCTAAAATTAAGATTTTCTTTGATCCCCTACTTAGGTTCAACAATTTGTTAGAATGGCTCATTGAATTCAGAAAAACACCTTGCTTTTGTTTCTCATCTTATTACAGAGAATGTGTTCAGGTATGGATGTGAAGTGTTCCCTCAAACCTCCTGCAGTTCTTGAACCAATCTCCTGCAGATACGGACAATGGCATGTTTATTACACCCCCCAAGCCTTCTCTATAGTGATAAGTAGGCCACTCACCTGAATTTTGCTTTCATGGGGAAGACTGTGTTTTTACATTTTTTTGACAAAGAGGTAGGGTGATGGTTAAAATTTCAGGATCCTTTTTTATCTATTCCAAAGGACTTGACCTACAAGTTTCTGCTTCTATTTCCGTTATTAAACTTCTTCACTAGGTTCCACATTATTTGTAAACATTCTATTACCATACCTAAACATATTTAGACTTCTTGAATTGATGAAAAATTTTAATGGAAAACAATCTGGTCCTTTTGCCTAAGTTTTACCCTTTATTGTTCAATACAATTAAATATTTCAAAGAACCTGTCTACAAATGATTGCAAAAACTATTGTATATGTATATTGAAAGCATAAGGTCAAGACGGTAATTTGTAGAGTGGCAGACTGATTTATTATAAAATAGTAAATCAATAACATGAAAGAATGTGCTAATGTAACCACCCCATCCTCCTTAAAATATTGACAGTATGAAGAATGGTGTTTACTCAGAATAAAATGATAGCAGATCCAGTGCAATAAGAAGTATTTTCATTAATATAAGATTCTTATAATCACTACATTTTCGAAAATGAATATCTGAAAACCAGGTGTAACACTGAGTTCTGTGTTATATAATTTGTAATATAACACTATCATTTTTGGGGGGAGGGAGTTGGATACCTAGGATTGAACTCATGGGCACTTGACTACTGAGCCACATACATCCCTAGCCCTATTGTATATTTTATTAGAGACAGGTTCTCATTGAGTTGCTTAGTGCCTCACTTTTACTGAGGATGGCTTTGAAGTTTCCATCCTCCTTTGTCAGCTTCTGGAGCCACTGGGATTACAGGTATGCACCACTGTTCTCAGCAGCACCATCATTTCAAAGAAAAAGGAAAAAAGAAAACATCTGTATCTTAAGCAATTAATAGCAGCTTTAATTTTTTAAATTCCCTATATCCTATTTTATGACTTTATGCAATTCTCCAAAACATGTACCACAATCATTGAAGAATGTAAAACCAAGGTGCATTTAAGCAAAAAAAAAAAAATTGTAGAATCTGTAAATATTAGTGAGGTACATACCTCTTAGTATTTTAGGGG
Organism: Callospermophilus lateralis; assembly: GCF_048772815.1. NCBI lineage: Eukaryota > Metazoa > Chordata > Mammalia > Rodentia > Sciuridae > Callospermophilus > Callospermophilus lateralis. The sequence goes on along the minus strand of NW_027515935.1, from coordinate 3,828,883 downwards.
ACACAAAAAAAAAGTCAGTATAAAAATTCAGTGAAACAGAACAGAAGATTATAAAATACAATCTCTTTGCTACTGGTTCAATTGTAGTTGGCATCAAGGTTTGCAATCATAATGATATTTAAAATATTTAGCTGTATAGATAATTTATCAAATCTACTCAAACAAAATAAATAGTTACCTTACAGTTAACTTTTAATTAAATGGAATTCTTGACTTAATTATAACTAATTTTTTGAAGTTTGCCTTTTTCAAAGGAAAGCATATATTTTCTCTTTCTACAAAATCAGTATTTAAACCTAATGAAAACTCAATATAAACAACAAATATTGTGGGTGGAAGGAACAGACAATGTTTTTATGAATATGACTTATAAGAAAGTAGCTTGCTATTGCCCAAACTTCTTGGAGATATTGTCTAAATCATAATTGTAGGTCTACGAGATCAAAAAGCAATATAGCTTTGAGATTTAAATGCAAAAACTGATGATGACTGGTTTAGATGAGTACCAAAAGATGAAGGCCACAAGGAGAATATTTCAACATATGACTTTAAGCCAAGGAATGGAGAGCCAGGGGGAATGTGAGAAAAAGGAAACAGTTGGCATTAATGGGTGAGTGGAGGGCAGTCTTGTGTAATATTTAGAGGAGCAAGTGTTCCTGCATATTGATTTAAATATTTCTTGGTTTAAACTTTTCCCTTGACCATCTGTGGGTCTTGTCATGGTTTCTAGAGGTCTCAGGAATTGAATCTCTTTATTTGAGAAGATGACAGTGATATCCTCTCATCGGTTTTCCAACTCATGAAGTTTGAACTTGCAAGCAGAGTTACTGATAGTCATTACACATAACAAACAGTAGCTCTTTCTATTGTGTGCATGGGCCAAATCTCTCAAGAAACCTAGAATGAGAAGAATGCTTGCCATTAAGTATTAACTAAGAAGAAAATAAAAACATGCTGTCAAAAGTAGATAATAATGCTTATTTAAAATAAGGTGTGACGTGGAAATTGTTAATGATGAAACACGATGAAGATGATGTTTTCTCTTTGAAAAAAGATATCTAATAAAAATGTTTGGAACTATATAATACAGAAAATTAGAAGTCATTGCCATAATCACAACACGAATATACTCCTTCTTAACTTTCTTTTGACTTGGACTTTTGAAATGTATACATGCACACATTCAGACACTTTTATTGATAAAACATAATTGTGTTATGAATAGATATTTTGTTTTTGGAGAGTATGATTATATTACATTTTAATAAATACATTACCATTGCCATGATATATGCTGTGAACTACTTAATTGTATACAATTTTATATCTTATTTAGTTATTAATGATGAAATTTTAAGTATGTTCAAATTGATCCATTATAATGATCTGAAAATAAAATTCCCATGAGCCCATATTGATGTAAATAAATTACTGGATAAAAAATTGAGAAGACAAATCTTTGCAGAAAAATTACAATAATTTATAGAGATACTGTACCCTTGAGAAAGTAGTATACACAGAGTAAAATTTTCCCAAGAAGTATGTTATGGAAAGTGGAAGAAAGTATAACTTTACAGTAAGGAAAATGGACAATATTTCCTCTTTTAGGTGTCAGCTGCATACTTATTGTGATGCTGTATTGATAGTTTGTACCTGTGTTGGTCTACTCAGACTGCTATTAAAAAGCACCATAGATAAGATGACTGACATAGCAGATGGTTTTTTGAATATTTTGGAAGCAGTGAAGTGCAAAATCAAATTGCTGGTTGACTTGTCTCCTGGTGAGGACATTTCCTGGCTTACAGATGGGTGACTTTTTGTATTCTGATAAGGCAAAGAAAGATAAAATCCTGGTATCCTTCATCTTCTTCTAAGGGTACTCATCCCATCATGGGGTCCCACCAACATGACCTCATCTAAACCTGATTACATTGCAAAGACTCACCTCCTAATACCAGAATTTGATTTTGGGGATCAACAGATGAATCTTAGAAGAATGTTCACTTCACAGCTATACCCTTGTGATGAACAGTGTACTTTATTTCTGTGGTCCTCCCAAAACATAACTCTATTATAGTCATGTAACAAAAAGATATAATGTTCACAATCAGAAAAACTGTAACAGAGAGCATTCTACAAATACCTAAGCAATATTCTTCAAAACTTTAAAGTCATCACAAATAAGGAAATACTCAAAGACATAGCCAGTAGGCAAGATCTATGGAGACATGACAACGAATTGTAAGGTCATACCTTCAAAGAGATTTTGAGACAGAAAAAGGATATTAGAAAAATACTAGGGTAATCTAAACAAAATATGGATGTTACTAACAATGCACTGGTACAATTTATTAATTTTAACCAATGTACAGGGCCAAGGTAAGATGTTAATAATAAGGGAAACTAGTTTTAAGGTATGTGGAACTACAAATTTGTAACAGTTTAAAATTTTTTAAAAGGTTTATGAACTAAATCAATGAAAATTGTATGTATGTTTTTCCTACTTGCCAAATATTTAGTATGATTCTAAGAGTAGAAAAATTCTATCTCAAAACAGTTCATGTTTGAAATGTATCAAATATGTTTTATACTTGCCCTCTAGCAGGTTATACATGAACTGAGTTTGTGAGTAGATATTTACCAACATCACCCTTCAGTCAGGATATAACAATCCTTTAAGTATTGTCAACTGGCCATATTAAAATTTTATCACGTCTGGGAATGTGGCTCAAGTGGTAGCACGCTCGCCTGGCATGTGTGCGGCCCAAGTTCGATTCTCAGCACCACGTACAAAGATGTTGTGTCCGCTGATAACTAAAAAAATAAATATTAAAAAATTCTCTCTCTCTCTCTCTCTCTCTCTCTCTCTCTCTCTCTCTCTCTCTCTCCCCCCAGTCTCTCTCTTTAAAAAAATATATCATTTTTTAAATTTACATGTTTAAGTAGTGAAGTTCACTATCTTTTAATGTTAATTAGCTTTTTATAAGTTTACATGTTATATGTTAATTGACCTTTTCATAGATTTAAAAATGTTTTGCATATTAAACACATAAACTAATAGGATTATTTTAGCATTTAAACTAATTCTACCATTTGAGGCTTGTTTCATTCTTTTCTCTATCCTGACTTCAAATTGTATCTTCCTAGTGCTTGGCAATATATTCAGGATGAGACAAAAGTCTCCAGAATGGATTCAGTGAGAGTATTTTTTTTTTGTATTGCCTATACCCCTGGGAAAGACACTTGAAGCTGCCTTCCAGCTACAATTCTACTAAGAAAGATATAGGAATATTGTATAACCAACTTATGACTGCAATATATTTATCTGTCACTTAAATTTAGAACAAGAGAACTAGTAAATAGTTTTCTATATGTCAGTATTTTTGTTTCATAATGGACTTTTTGTGCATGAGCAAACTAAATATGATAATTTAATAGGTATGATAAATATGATCATAAAAATCAAACATACCAAAAATTAAGTTAATTATGAATGTTAATAATTTTCTTAACTACCCAATAAAAAGATGCCAAATATCTATCATTAGTTATTCAAATTCAACTGTTATAAATTGCTTCTTATTCTATGGTCTTTAAATTTTTCAATCATTATTTCCAAAAACATATTGATATAAACTTCAAAATTCTGAAACTGTAATAACCCCTAGTTAAAATGCAAATCAAGTCTAGACTAATTGTGTTTTTTATAAAAATCAATTAAGCAGTTTTTACTGCATGATGACATTCAAGACAAGCCTTGGACTAAAAATGTCTACATGGACTCTGAACATTTATACCAAAAGTGAATTGTTAGCCAGAATTTTGTCATTTTGTATGTGTGAAGGTCTGAGTCAATATTATTTCCTTGGTTTTCTTCTAGAGTTTATGAAAACTGTATCATTGCTGAGAAAAAACAAATACACATAGCTCTGTAAGTCATTTTTAAATGATTTCAGACTTTTACTACAGAATTGTTTGCATTGACTGAGGTCCAAAATGAACTTTCTGTACCCACAATTATCCTGTATATTCCCTACAAATGTCTAACATATGAAAAAACTAATTGAGAACAATTGAAAATATTAATTGAGTATGCATTATGTGCTGTTGTAAAGGTTTTAAATGGATGGTTTTAATTAATCCTCATGTAATCTCATGGAGTCAGTATTGTTATTGATTCCTATTTTTTACAGGTGTGAGAATTAAGACAGAGCTATCATGTGCTAAATATTTCAAAGCTAAGGAAGTGGCGAAGTCATTTAAATTATGCATCCTCCTTTAAAGAACATGTTTTTAACTTCTTGTTGACTGTCTTATAGATTATAAGAGATATTGAGGCCATACTAGAAGATGATTATTAAAGCAATTATGATTGTGGATCAATGAGAGAACAAAGGCAATATCTAGCAAGTATAGTGTTGCAATTCAGCTGACATTCAAAAACATCACTTGGATGTTTCTAATATATGTTTCAGGCGCTGGGCTTTCATTCAGGTATATACCAATAGATATTGATATTGTGCTGTGCAGTTCATCATATGATTGAGAACACATGCATAAGTTAACAGTTGTGGTAAAAACAAAACAGTTATAACTGTAAGTTATAAGAGGTTTTAATGGGAACTATTTCTAAGCTGAGTAATTAGGAAGGTTTATCTCACTGATGATGGTGCTGAGATGACAAATGCACCAGTGGTATTACTTCAGGGCAGTGTTGGAACAATGGTTTCAGCAGGAAGATCAAAGTTGAATTTCTAATTTTAAAAAAGGTACTACAGAGAAAAGTTTGAATCTTGACTGCATATTTATCTCAAGAACTATAGGACATCTTTAGAAAATTTGTAACAAGGAGAATACACATATATGTCTGTATTTAAAATATGTCACCTTTCCTTTAGTGTAAGAAAAGATTCAAGGTGATCATGATTGAAAGTAGAAAGATGAGATGGAATTTGCTACAGTAGTCCAGGTAAGAAAGAACCTGTAATCAGACTGCTTATGTTAGATATGGAGCACCTATTTAGACATTGTAAATGACAGAACATGGAAATTGATTTGGTATGGTAGAGAAAGACAAAATATTAATTTTAAAACACTGGAATTTGAATTTCTTTAACAAAACGGGGGGGTGGCTACATTCATTAAAACAAACAATGGAAGAGAAAGTCATAATAAATAGTTCATAATAAAAATACTAAGTTCCATTTTGGATGTGATGAGATGGAGTTGCCTTTTAAACTGTCCACTTGAAGTTGCCAAACAGAAAGATGACAAAAGTCTGAAATTTAGAAGGGAATTCTGAGATATAGAAATAAAAGGACAAATAAAATGACATATATGAATACTGTAAAGAGACATACTGTAAAACAGTAAGAAATTATACCAAATAATAGGGACCTCTAACATTTATCACCCAAGAAGAGAAGGAAGTTGTAAAGATTTACAGTTGTGGCAACAAAGTTGGGGTTTGGGGAGGATTAGCAGACTGCACTGTTCATTAAAGCCAAGGGAGAAGAGAATGCAAGAGAAAGAGAATGATTAATAGTTCTTAATGCTTCTTTGAATTCAAATAAGATAAGAACCTAAAAATGTCCATTGAAAATAACAACCTAGAGATAACCAGTAATCTTTTCTTTTTAATTCAGTGATAAAAAGCTTCATTATTCTTTTACATCCTCACTGCCTTTTCCTTTTATTTCATAAATTGTGTGCATGTTTGGGTTAGGAAAGGTGAAATGTAGGTAAATTGGAAAAGGATATGATCAAGGGTGTGGGACTATGTCTAACTTGCAAAAGGCAGTATCTATCATGCTGTAAGTTTTCTGTATAATCTTAACATTTATTTAAGGCTTTAGCATTAGAGAAATGTACATATTTTCAAATTAGCTACAAATGGCCTACAGACAAGGCATTTAAAATGCCATTTTCTCAGTTTGCAAAAATTAACCATACTCTAAACCAATGTTTGAAAATAAAATCACAACCTTCATTTGTTTGGAGACTGAGTGGCCACCATCCTTTTTCACATGTTTGAATGTTGTTCACGGCCAAAAGTTTGGTGGAAATTTGATATGAAAATATGGATAATACTGAAGCTAATTAAAAAAAAGATAAGATACTGACATAAACTCCAGCAGCCTGATATAAAATTATTGGAGAGCCTCCATTGTGGAGAAGATTTTAGTATCACCAGGGAAGCCTTCTGTGTTGATCTTAGATACTGATGATTTGACTGTCACTCTACTGGGATTCTGTGCAAAAGAGCTTCCTTTCATTTCTCCACCTCCTATAATCCTCATTATGCATGTTTTTCTTAACTGACATGGTCATTACTACACATAGAATTGTCCTTCTAAGTTTGTGGACATTGGCAGGAAGTTTAATAATTACATTACATGAATAAAGTCCTGGAGAACTCCACTAAATAGACAAATGGAAATTGGAATATCCTCTTAAGCCAAAAAAATGCAAGGATTTGGATTAAAGTTCAGGTACTGGCTTCATTTTCTCATTATTTAGTTACAAAATTAATGGTCATGGTCATTTAAAATAGCAGAGAACATATAGCTGACAGAGGGTGTAGGTGTGTGTCAGGCACTGTTTTCTGGCCAAATTTCAAATTGGATATTGTTTTTACTCTCTTCTTGAAAGTTTCTTTATTTTACTGGGATAATATACACCCATTTTCCTCCTTATTAATCAATGTTCTCTGCTGTTAAATATTTGCCATGGTATATTTCAAAGTTTTTCCACTGCTATTCTAAAACAGAAAGTCTTAATTACTTTTCAGAAAGGTGATAAAGCAAACCAATATATGTAAATTGGCTATCTCCTTTGAGCAAGACACTTTAAAGCAGTTAGACATCTAAAATTTGTTATTTGAAACAGAATTCACACTTAGTCCACGGAGTTCTTTTGTGGCTCATTAAGTTCAGACCAAATGCTTACAGCCATTACTGTAAATATGACACTCTCCTAATTGGGGTATATGTTTTGAAAAGAACTAATGATACTTAGAGGAATATTTCCAACTTACCCTTTCCACTTCTTTGGCTTATGCCCTTCCTTCTCTGTACTTTTAACAGAAGCGCTCAGAGCCACATGGGATGGAAAAGCTATCTTGACTTCATATAATGACCAACAGCGTAAGTGGTTTTCAAGTTGTTTTTATGGATATTCTTTATCAAGTCATTTTTGACTCTGTTTAAAATACACAAAACCAAATGTACTGCAAGAGACAGTAAAATAAATCAAATAATACACATTCAAACCTTTCCTAAATGCCTAAAAGAAACAAGTGCAACAGTTTCGGATAAGGGCGGAAATGACAAGTGCTTTTCTGTCTTTTTCTTTTTCGTTTTTATCAGACTTGAAATCGTTTGTGAAAGGAAGAAAGCATCTACTGTGGACATTTCTATCTCAACAAGATAGCTAGCTATTCTTCACTAAGTAGCTTCAGCAAGGTAAATACAGAAAATAACTTTAAATGGACACATTTACCTGTAAGAACTTGAATGCAATTGATATACTTCTAAGAAGTAGATTCTGAGAGAGAAAAAAAAAAGAAGAAGAAAAGATAATTACTTCACTTTTCCCAATAGAAAAAGGAATACAAGTGAAAAGAAAGCACTGGCTTCTTTATATTAAAAATATTAAAAGGACTTCAACTAACTAATTGACAAGGTATTCATTTTAAGAATTTTTCAATAATTTTTTATCTAGCTCTGTTTGAGAATTATTTGAAAATATTATCTACTTAGTTATTAGAATAAAAATATAAGAAGTTGCTACCTAAACATTTCCATAAAACCAGGATATTAGCGCTACTCAAGTGTTTTGAAAGTTCTGCTTCCCTTATGAAATATCCATTCAAAAGGAATGGAAGTTTTGAATATCCCAAATCTGCTCAATTGTAGGACAATAGCCAGAGCTGAATATCTCACCCCTTTAAAACTCTAGCATCTTCAGCCAACTTTCTCTTGGTCACCTCCAGAATTATTTCAGTTCACTCTCTGTTTAAAATTCCTTATCTTGTACTTCCTTTCTTCCTCCTCCTTCTGTTCTTCTTCTTCTCTTCCTATTTCTTGCCTTTCTTCTTCTTTATGTCCCAACACACACACACACACACACACACACACACACAAACACACACACACACTCACCAAGAACACCTCACCTTTTCTTCATTTGGTTAAAATTTTTCATTTCCTCCTCAGAAAGTTGAAAATATTTCTCTAGTTCTAGAAGCTTAAGCAGAGATTTACCACAAATCTTCTTTGCCCACAATTATAACTATTTAGAATCTCTTTGTAGTGGTACAACTAGTTGTCTATGACCTCTATAGACCTATATCAGTTTATGTGCTGATTATATTTGCCCTAGATTATACCACCCCGGGACATTAGTAATATTTCTAAGCATAAACCTTTCAAAAAGTACATAATATGGACTGGGTTTGTTGCTGAGTTTTAGATTGCTTGCCTACAATGTGTGAGACACTGGGTTTGATTCTCAGCACTGCATAAAAATAAATGAATAAAATTAAGGGAAAAAACATAATAGCTTCCTTCCTACTAGAAAAACATAATAGCTTCCTTCCTATTAAAAATTTAATAACAAATATGGTTGATCTTATTATGATTCCCAATCATTTGCCTCTCTCTACTCTTTTGATTAGTGGTTGGCCTGTCTTGCCAGGTTGAGGTTGCTATTTGTCTAGCATTGCCTTTCTCTAGATGAAATCCCCTTCCTCTCCCTAATTGTTGAGCTTGTCCCTGCGACTTAATACAATGAGCCAGAAGCAGTGAAAATGTATTCCTAGAAGAAGCACTGTGTACTGTTGTAAGTTTCCACCAGCTCTCATGCTGTTTTCCCTTAGCTATAAGGATAGCATTGTCCCCAGTGGGAGTCTTTTTTCCATCTATGTTCTGGAAGCACAGAGCACTTGGAATAGAGACAAAGCCCAGCATAGACACATGCACCTAACACAAGTGAGCACTGAACTAATAACAGTGCCTGCTACTAAGATGTTGGAATCACTTTTCATCATTGTATGATCTTGTGATCTTGTAAGCCTTGACTAGTACATAAATACATAAATGACTTATTCTAATATATAAGTATACAAATAAAAATTTCACTTTTTTATTTGATACTACCAAAATTTCTTGATAAACATAATCTCAGAGGTCATCTGCACCTAGGAGATGTTCTATCTTCTTTCCTGTGCAGACAGTTTTAACCATTACCAGACCCTGGATGAGATTGATTTGACACTGTGCCCATCATTATTCCTTGTGTTCAGCTTTTGAGGGGAGGGAAAATAGGATGCCTAGAATTGTTCCTTCTGTATTCTCTTTGTCTTTTTCAAATATGAATTCAAGTTCTTTCTCCAAATTCTTCTATTAATAAAGGGAAAATGAATCATAGTGGAAATCAAACAGGGCAACCAAGCAGCAATTTCTTTCAGAATAGTTGAACTAAATCAAAGTTGCCCAAAGAAGAGGAAAAATGTGACTTTTTCCCCATTTTACCCCAACACATTTTCTGAACATGCTTTGAAACATCTAATAAACTCGTGTCTCTATTAATTAAAAATGAAAAGAGAGTACATTTTGCGTTTTGGCGGGGGTAGCAAATGAAATTGCTTTTAAAAAATCTGCATGATTTGGAAAGCTACATTTTATAAGAACTCAAAACCAACTGCATTTAACATAAAGAAAATAGATAATTTTAAGGAAAACATCTTCTGGGTAGTAGACAACTCTTTCACATTATATATATATAATGTGAAAGAGTTGTCTACTATATATATATATATATAATGTGTGTGTGTATGTGTGTGTGTGTGTGTGTACATACACACATTTCTTTTTCCATATTCCACATTTGTGAATTAGTAATTCACAAATGTAATGCAAGCAGGTGTGTTCATTTTATAATAGATTAGTCACAACAAATGTAGAAAAATGGATCTAGAACAAGTTGATTTAATAAACATTCTTTAAAAAGAATATGCTCTTTGAAAGGAAAATTTGAGAGGCAACCATATAAAAGGAAGGTGGTATCGGGGTTTCTCTTTATCTTCTCACTGGAGCTCATAATTTCCATGTTGTGGCATTGTTTTAGTCAAGCCCAATTTCTTTTAGAAACTAAGGGTCCTTAGGTAAAATTCATGAAAAAGCAATTTATAGGAAATCTCATGATAGGGCCAGTATAATGAAAGCAATGTTTTATGGTTACTGTAGTAGATAGAAAAAATGACTCACTAAGGTATTTATGTCCTAGTCTCATGAACCTGTGAGTATGTTACCTTCCATTACCAAAGGGACTTCTCAAATGTGATTAAGTTTAGAGCCAGGTGGGCCAAATACAATTACATAAGTTCTTAAAATCTCAGCTACAGTTGGAAAGAGACAAAATTAGGGAGGGATCATCAGAAAGATGCAAAGTAACTATCTGAAGATAGAGGAATGGACTACAAGCCAAGGAATGTGGCCTCTAGGAAAGACAAGTAAATGTATTCTCCACTAGAACCTTTTAAGGGGCACAACTCTGATGCCCACTAGATTTTATTCTGGTGAGACCCATTTCAAACAGTAAAATAATAAGCTGTATTATTTAATCCATTGTGTTTGTGAAAATTTGTGACATCAGCCATTGTTGGATAATAGTTAGCAAACATTATTACCTTTTCCTGCTGTATACATAGTAGGACCATGCATCCTAGCTTCTCTGGAATGTAAGTGAAATTTATTACTGACTATATGTGGGAATGTAAACTGTGCACACCTAGGAGGGTCTTGTACTTGTTTTGTTGCTCTATTTTTTACTCTTTTTTTCATCCCCCACCCCCAAAAAAACCCAATTATTTATTTATTTATTTTTAACTTTTTAAATTCTTTAAAGATGTACATGAGAGTAGAGTATATTTTAACATATTATACATACATGGAGTATAACTTATTCTAGTTAGAAACCCATTCTTGGGATTGTACATGCTTAATAATGTCTCAATAAGAAGTGCCACATTTTAATTTTATGATAGGCCTCCAAATTACCTGGCTGGTCCTATTGGGACTGGAGGAGTAGGATCTGCATAGCTACTCTGAACTGGAACTACTTGTCAGTTTGGGGAATGTATCCTAAAATAATAAAATACAATAAGATGACACCAGAAACTCCCCATTCTCTTTCTGTTTTCATTTTCCAACAGGAATTAAAGGCTCCAGTAAGGTTGTAGCTATTCCAGGAAATTCTGGACCTCCTAGATTGGAAAAACAAAATAATAAAAACAGATTCCCTAAATGACAATGTAGAGCAAATCCCTGTTTTAGACCATGATATAGGCCCGAAATAAATTTTCATCATTTTAGGCCCTAATATTTTAAGATTGTTTATAAGAACAATTGGCATCTCTGAATTAAAAAAAAAAAAAAAACTTTGTATTAAAACAATGGGCTCTTCCTGATTACTTGAGCAAGTAATGATATTTCTATGTATAATAATAGAAGTAATACCAAGGGTGGGGACAAGTGCATGGAGTACTGCATACATGGCATATGTTAAGGGTGTCTGAGGAGCAGGTCACTTCCCTTGTGCCAGGCGTGTAAGTGGCAGGCCGCTTACCCAGTAGGCACAGCCCTGGGCATGAGGCTTCATGTTGCAGTGTCTGCACTTGCTCAATGGCCTGCTCCTCAATTGGTCGCTGCCAGAAATTGTATTAATGGCTTCCTGTAATCTGCTTAGCTACTGCCTAAGTATCATACATGGTAACTGTGCAATAAAATCAGAGCTGCTTCCTGCTTGGTCTCTGGAGGTCTTGAGTAGTGACTTCGAGACACTCTCTCTACTCTGTTCTGTGGACCTCCTCACTGGACAAGAGACAGCCCACGCAACTAAGAATGACACTTATTCAGTTATGATTGAGAAAAGAGAAAAATTCTGAAGACTGTTAAAACTTGAACTTTTCCCTACCCTATATCTCTTTGCAACAATAAAAGGCTATGGTAAGTTAAGTAAAAAAATTAATGAAGACTTTCATTTTTCTGTAAGTCATAGTACGGTAAGTATGTCTTTGTTTTTAGCCTACATTAGACCTTCAACATAATTTCATAACGATATGATTAAACTTACTGCCTTGGCTCTTGCCTTGTTTTCCCTGAAGAGGCCTCATCCTTTACTTTTGTAGCCACATAGAAAAACAAGAGAGCCACTGTGTTTGCATTCAGTCATTCAAAGTCAAGCTGCTTTACAACAAAATTTCCTATTTCTCTCTTTCTTTGCTGCTATCTAAATTGAAATACAATGTCTCTAAATGATAAAAAGAATATATACCTTAATTTACGCTTTCATGGAAGAGTGTTAAATCAGAATATCAGTGATTGATTTTCCTATTTTTTTCCAGGTGTTTTCTTTTTTATTTCACTATTGCTGTTGTTGCAATCTTCTAATTAAGAACATACACTTTCATAAATGGCCTCACAAACAAACAGGATGTCAGGAAGAAAAAATAGGTGCATTATTAAAGTTTTTTAGCTCTTAAGACATTGAAAAGCTTAGAGCATATTTTGCTATTATTGGCCTGGTAACGATGTCTTGGATGTTTTGGTTCTTAAACTAAATGAAATACGTGTACAATGTGTCAGTTGTTCTGAACACTGGTTCTGCTTGTACTTTTCTGTTTCACTGAGATGAGTGACTTTACTGTCAGTGAAACTTATGACAAGGTTGAAGAGAGATTGATTTTAGGGTAGGAGGGGCAATGTCACAAAATCAAGTGAGATTCATAGAACACAGAACTGCACATCACTGCACATTAAAATTACCCTGGTGGCATCAACAAACAGACAAATATGAATTGAGCGAGTAGTGTGTGCCTACTATTGATTCAATAGCTCCATTTTGGAAAACATTTTTCAATATTTAAATGAAACTCTATCTAGTAAGGATTTAAAGTATTGTGTTAAAAAAGGTGTGTATGCGTGTAAGTATATATTTTAAAAGTAAATTGTCTTTTTAAGTTTTATTTTTAATTGACACATAATAATTATACATGTTTACAGATTATGGAGTGGTGTTTCAAGATCTGTATGCATTGTGTAATGATGAAATCAGGGTAATTAGCATTTCCATCACTTCCAATATTTATCAGTTCCTTTCAGTGAGAACTCTCAGAATCTTCTAATTATGGAGTAGTATACAATACATTATTCTTAACTATATACTTAAATATACTTCCCTGTATTCTATTCATTCTACTATGCAAGGGCTAGTAACTAAAATCATATGGATGTGAATTATGAGTAAAGTTCAAGAAACCCATGATTTAATTATGAGTTTTGAGTAAATGTGACTTTAGTTTCACTTACATTTGAAGAACAAAATATAATATTTATTGATTTTAAGTCATCGCTGTAAGAATTGAGAAGTTATATTTTATGTTAAGAATATTTTAATTGTGACTTATGCTTAAAAGCTGCAAACTGAAATATATATTTTCTTGTTGTTTTTGACACATCATTAAAGTAATTGTCAATTAATGAATAGTATAAACCATAAGCACAATGAAAACCAAATGGCAGGCATAAAAAATGACTAATGTTAGCAAATTTTAGGAAAATACAAAGTATTAGACAGAGTGTTGACTGATGAAAGGACACTGTCCTTTATAGGAAAAGATGGTTGGGAAAGATGAGGTCACTCAACTATCTGCCAGGAAGGCAAGAGTGAGAAGTGGACTAGACTATAGGGTCACAGCAGTGATGCCCATGCCCTCCCATAATTCCACCCAAGAGATGGGGATATCTAAATCAGATTTGAACTTTAAACAAAACATCCATTGGGAATAACTTGAGAAAAAAATAATAGGCCTTAAGTCCCCTATTCCTATTCTTGCAAATAAGAGTTACTTAGCAAAATGATCACATGCCAGACCTTTATCAAGAAGACACATCCTTCTAGACAAAACATACATGGGTGTATTCAGGTGCATGTCAACTTTCCTTTTCTTCATTAGTAAATGGAAAATATTAATCATTTTCCCTCACAAATAGTGCAACATGAAAGAGAAAACCAAGATAAACAAAAGAAAAATAATTTCTAAGGAGACAGAAATCAGGAAACATATTAAATAAATAAAGCTAACACTGAACTAATTGCTATATTTAGAGGAAGAAAGCAAAAAAAAATGTATTATATCCTTCCAAAAAGATGCAATAAAAATAACAACATAAATATTCCTGGAAACTAAAATTAAAATCCAAAAAAGATGTTACAGGAAATTTAACATGTAAAAAAGAACACAGAGAGTTACAAAAGAGTCCTAAAAACATAAAACAAAAATACATAGAGGTAAAAAAATGAGAAAAGATTCCCAAAAACAAAATTTAAAAAGATAAATTTGAGAAAATTTTTCTATACATTAAATAAAATACATAGTGGTAAAAGGAAAAACATAGGAGATTTTTTTAAGTCAGTTATTGGAAAGTTTTTAGAATGAAGAAAATTTATGTGAATTACTTGCTTTCATATTGGAGAGTAATGAATCATAAATAGTGAGTGAAAAATCATCAATACTAAGACATATTGAATGGAAATTTAATATCACCAAACACAAAGAGAAAATTTTAAATTTCTTCAGAAAAACATCAAAATTATAATAGAATAAGAAAATAAAGAGCAGAATCTGGTTAACATGGTGAAGAACAGAAGGTTACCTTTCAAACTCATCTGTGGCCCTGGACCAGGAAAGAGGACAAACACCTTCTCTTTGATTCATTAAAAAAAAAAAAGAAAGAGGTTTAATTTCATTTTGTAATATGTGAGATGAACAGAGAGCCTACATCCTAGGAGCAAATTTTTACCCCTCACACATCAGATTGAGAACTAATCTCTAGGGTATATAAAAAACTCAAAAAGCTAAGCACCAATAAACCACATAACCCAATCAACAAATGGGTCAAGGATCTGAACAAACACTTCTCAGGATATATAAAATATATCAACAAATATATGAAAAAAATGTTCATCATCTCTAGCTATTCGAGAAATGCAAATCAAAACTACTCTGAGATTTCATCTCATTCCAGTTAGAATGGCAGCTATTATGAAGACAAACAACAATAAATGTTGAGGAGGATGTGGGGAAAAGTACACTCATACACTGCTGGTGGGACTGCAAATTGGTACAGCCAATATGGAAAGCAGTATGGAGATTCCTTGGAAATCAGGGAATGGAACCACCATTTGACCCAGCTATTACTCTCCTCAGTCTATATCCAAAAGACTTATAAAGAGCATACTTCAGGGACACAGGTACATAAATGTTTATAGCAGCACAATTCACAATAGCTAAATTGTGGAGCCAACCTAGATGCCCTTCAGTGGATGAATGGATAAAAAAAAATGTGGCATATATATACAATGGAATTTTACTCAGCAATAAAAGAGAACAATATCATGGCATGTGCAGGTAAATAGATGGTGTTGGAGAAGATAATGCTATGTGAAGTTAGCCAATCCCAAAAAAACAAATGCCAAATGTTTTCTCTGATATAAGGAGACTGACTCATAGTGATACAGGGAGGGGGAGCAGGGAGGAATAGATAAATTCTATAGAGGGAAGAGGGGAAAAGGAGGGGATTAACAAGGGTGGTGGAATGTGATAGATATCATTATCCAAAGTACAAAGATACGAATTGGTGTCAACATACTTTATATATAACCAGAGATATGAAAAATTGTACTGTATATGTGTAATAAGAATTGTAATGCATTCCCTGTCATTTATTTTTTAAAAACCAGACAATATAAAACAATAGAAAAAAAGAAAAGAGGAAGGAAGGAAGGAAAGAAATAAAGGAAAGAAGGAAGGAAGGAAGGAAGGAAGGAAGGAAGGAAGAAAGGAAGGAAGAAAGAAAGAAAGAAAGAAAGAAAGAAAGAAAGAAAGAAAGAAAGAAAGAAATACTAACAGGATTTAATACTGATTCTCAGAATGGCCTAGGGACACAAAAGTTGGGACAGAATAAAATTTCTTAAAAATTTTTTTAAAAAGGAAAAACAGCTGCCAATGTGGACCCATCAGGGGCAGGTTGGAGAGAGAGATTCTAATAGAGACTGCATTTTTTGTGACACTGAGGCATGTCTTGAAGCACAGAATTGGGGACATTGTCAAGCTGATACAGTGGGTGAGCTGGACTTTGTTTTGAGTGAGAGGGTCAGTGTTCATCTCCCAGTGACCTGCAGAGAGCAGCATCAGTTGCCATCTTTTTCCACTGTGCTACAGTAGGGCTGGTGTGGGTCCAAACCCAGGCACCTAGACCTGTGTAATTCCAGCTGGGCCCCAAAACCTGACCTGGCAGAGTCTCACCATGTGACCCACATTGTGAATAGAAAACCAGGTGAAATTCAGATGTGGAAATTGTTGCACCCAGAGGAATTTGTGACACTCAGCCCTGAGAGATCTGGGAAGTTTCACTCTAAATCTCACAGTTGAAGCAGCTGGGGATAAGTGGGGACTAGACCAGCCTGGGGGATAGCAGGGGAATGAATATGCACTTTGGGACTGAGCCTAGGCAGCTGATATATGGGAGCCATGGGAGGCGGGGTGGAGAACTGGCTCTCCATCAACGGGAACAGAATCTAAGGGAGAGTCAAGCAGTACAAATGCTCAGTGTGGACCAGAAGCAGTGGAACTCTGGAGGTGTGCTGATTTAAAAGCTTCCCTAAACATCAGTTCACAAAGCACCAGGGGTCTAGCTAGCTCCAAACCCCACATCTAGGAGGTCTACCTCTGAGAACACCTTTCATAGAACACTTGCTGTGAATGGAGTAGACAACACACTCCCACCTGACTCACCTCATAATGCTGAAAAGGGAAGCTGAAAATGGGCACCAATGATGAGCTCAACAAAAAACAGGAATCAACAGCCCAGACTACTACTCTTGCATGTAATATATCTCAAGAAATACTGGAAAGAAAGACAGATGGGAACTGAAAACCAGCATGTAACTTTATAGACAATTTTTGGACCATCACAACAGAAACAATTCCTTAATCTTCCATCAAGAAACTTTTTTCTGTTTTAAGCTTTTATGTGCTGAGTAGCCTATGAACATTTGAACATATACACATTTGTCTAACTCTTCTTATTTCAAGCATTTATAGAAGGTAATTATTTTCTTGATTCTTTTTGAGGATTAGAGTCTTTGATTAGTATACTTCAGTTTTTTATATTGTTCTTTTGTTTGTTTTATATTGTTTTTCCCCTGTTTCCCTCGATTTTCTTCCTCTCTTTTTTTTCCACTAACAGACAAATTCTATTGTTCTTTCACTCTTTCTTTATCTCTTTTCTACTATTCTCTCTCATCATCTCTCTCAGTTATTGTATCTTACATCTCTTCTGCATTCTCCCTCTTTACCTTTTTGAAATAGGAAATTATATTGTAAACATAGAATTCTATATATTCTATTGTAAACATAATATCTCTGCTATTGGCAATTGCCTACCATATCATTTCTGTTTACAGTGCCATTTAACGTTTTAGATTCCAAAATAGGAACTGAGTATTTAGTTTAATACTGAATATTGATTGCATTGATTATTATTATTTGTCTCCCCTGAAAATGTGAGGTACTAGAAATCTTCAGAAACACTATATATTCATAGGCCAGAAGTTCTGCCACCTCAGGTTTTTTTATATATATACAAACAACATGAAAAAGCAAGGGGATAAACCATTGCAAACAAATCAGAATACCTCATTAACAGAATCCAAAGATATCATAGTGGAGAAAATATCAAGTAATTTAGAAAGTTCATAATTAAACTGATCTCTGAGGTAAAAGACAATGCAAGGAGTTAAATCAGAGTAAATCCAAAAAGTGAAAGATCGATGAGGTGATACAAATGTTGAAAAAGAGATGGACATGATAGTGCACTCCTGTAATCCCTCATCTCAAGAGGCTGAGGTAGGATGATCATGAGTCCAAAGCCTGCCTCAGCAACTTAGTGAGGCCCTGAGCAACTTAGCAAGACCCCATTTCTAAATACAGTATAAAATGGGCTGTGGATATGACTCACTGGTTAAGCACCCCTGGCTTCAATCCCTGGTGCACGCGTGCACACAAACACAAACACACACACACAAAAAAAAAAAGAAAGAAAGAAAGAAAGAAAAAAAGAAAGAAAGAAAAAAAAGAAAAGAAATCCTGAAGAAAAATGAATCAGAAAATTTCAAAATTAAGGAATCAAAAAACCAAGTTAAAAACTAACTGGAAAGCATCACCAACAGACTAGATCACTTGGAAAACAGAATTACAGGCAATCAAGACAAAATATATACTATGGAAAATAAGGTGACCATGGAGAAAAGCTGTTAAGAGAAGATGAATAGATCTTTCGAAATATAATATAAAAAGACAAAAATTAAGACTTATTGTGCTAGCTGAAGGCTAGGAGATACAAACCAAAGGAATGCATAATATTTTCAATGAAATAATATCAGACAATTTCCCAAATCATAATAAAATCAAATATAGAAGGATTATAGGATTCCAAATATACAAAATTACAAAATACATCAAGGCATATTGGAAAATGCCTAACATACAGAATAAGGAAAAAAATTTTAAAGAGTGCTAGAGAAAAATGATCAGTCACGTCAGAGGGCAGCCAATCCAGATCTTAGCTGATTTCCCAACCCAGACTCTCAAAGCTAGAAGTTCTTGGAGTAATATGTATCAAGCCATGAGAGAAAATAAATCCCAACGAGGAATACTATATCCAGTAAAACTAAGCTTTAGAGTTGATAATGAAATAAAAACCTTCCATGATAAACAAAAGTTAAAATAATTCACAATTTAGAAAGTCTACTATACAAAACATACTCAATAAAATATTTCATGAAGAAGAAATAAAAAATAAAATTGAAAATTAGAAAACAGAGGAGCTATACTAAGAGACAATCAAAGAATAAATTGATTGAATTAGAAGCCAGAAATAAATCAAAATGACATGGAATAAAAAATTATTTTTCAATAATACAGTGAATGTGAATGGCCTAAACTCATCAATCAAAAGACATAGACAGGAAGACTTCATTAAAAAACAAGATAAAAACAGTATACTGTCTCCAAGAGACTAACTCATAGCAAAGACATTCACAGACTGAAGGTAAAAGGATGGAAAAAATTTTATCATTTTCATGCATCTGGTAAACAAGCAGTGATTCTACCCTCATAACAAGTAAAGTGGATTTCAAGACAATATTAATCAAAAGGAATCAAGAAGGTCATTTAATACTAACTGAGAGAATTTTATCTCATCAAGATATAAACAATGTGTCATTTTACATAATAATAGTTTATGAGGAAAGAGATTTACTCAAAATGTTAATTGTTTGCAATAACTAATACTAGATTTCCTTTTTTTGCCACTTGTTGTCATGACAAATTCTGTATTTCACTGAAAAATGTCCTCATTGAACTTAATGGAATGATCTAGAAAAGAACTAAATAAAAATCAAGAACTGCTCAGGTATTAAAAAAAGATAAAAACATTGTAAATACCTATGCTCCAAACAATTAAGCATCTATTTAAATGAAACAAAACCTTTTCAATTTTAAGACAACCACATAATAACAGACAACAACAAAATAATACTGGGTAACTTTAACACACCTCTCACATTACTGAATCAATCATCCAAATAAAAACTAAAGAAGGTATCAAACTAAGAATAGAATTAATAACTTAAACTTAAGGACATATTCAGGATATTTCATCCTTCAATGACTAAATACACTTTCTTCTCAACAGCACATGGATCATTTTCTAAAATAGTCTACATCTTAGGCCACAGAGCAACTCTCAGAAAATACAAAATAATAATAATAATAACATTAAAGACAAGTATCTTGCATTCTATCTGGTCACAATAAAATAAAATTAGAAATCAACAATATAGTAAAAATAGAAGCTACTTTAACACATGCAGATTAAATAGTATGCTACTAAATGATCAATAGATAATGGAAGAAATCAGGGAAAAAATACAGAAAATACTTAGAGGTAAATGAGAATAGTGACACACATATCAAACCTCTGGTACATTCTGAAGGTGGCTCAAAGAGGAAAGTTCATAGCCCTGAGCTTATTCTTTAAAACAATGGAAATCATAAAAAAATAAACAAACATTACATCTCAAGGCCCTGGAGAAAGAAGAACAAATCAACACTAAAAGCAGTAGAAGATAGGAAATAATTAAAATCAGAACTGAAGTCAATAAAATTGAAACAAACAAAACATTTTTCAAAATAAATAAATAAATAAACAAAACATAAAGTTGCTTCCTTGAAAAACTCAACAAATTGATAAACCTTAGGCATACTAACCAAGAGAAAAAGGAAAAAAAAAACTCAAATTTCAAGAATTTATGACAAAAAAAGAAAAATCACAATGGACACCATTGAAATACAGAGGATAATCAAAAACTATTTTCAAAACTTATGATACAATAAAATGGAAATTTTGAAGACATCAAGAAATTTCTAGAGAAATATGACTTTCCCCAAATTGAACATGGAGAACAAAGAAAATTTAAACAGATCAATTTCAAGTGATAAAACTGAAGATGCCGTCAAAAGCCTACCATCAACGGAAAGGATGAATTCTCAGCTAATTTCGACCAGATCTTCATAAAAAAACAACAACAACAAAACAAAAGTAATACCAATCCTCCTAAAACTTTTCCATAAAATAGAATATGAAGGAACCCTTTAAAGTTATTATATGATGCTATTATTAACCTGATTCCAAAACAAAAGACACATCAAGTAGAGAAAACATCAGGCCAATATCTCAGATGAACATAAATGCAGAAATTCTTAATGAAATACTGGCAAGTCAAATACAAAAGAAATTCTTAATGAAATACTGGCAAGTCAAATACAAAAACACATTTAAAAGATAGTGCACCAGAATCCAGTAAGTTTTATTCCAAGAAAACAAGGTTGGTTCAACATTGAGAAATCAATAAATGTAATTCACCACATCAATATATATAAAGACAAGATCACATGATTATCTCAATTGATGCAGAAAAAGCATTTGACAAAATATGGCATCCATTCATGTACAAAACACTAGAAAAACTATGAAAATACCTTTAAAATGTAAAAGATTTATACATTAAACCCAAGGCTGACATCATTCTAAATGGAGAAAAACTGAAAGCATTTCCTGTAAAATCTGGAAGACAGGGATGATGTCTTTCACCACTTCTAGTCAACATATTCCTGGAAACTCTAGCCACAGCAATTAGGCAAAAGAATAAAATTAAAGGGATATGAATAAGAAATGAGGAGCTCAAACTATCCCAAAAATTGCCAACAACATGATTCTTTATATAGAAGACCCAAAAAACTCCACCAGAATACTTCTATAACTCATAAATGAATTCAGTGAAGTAGCAGAATATAAAATTAACAACCATAAATCAATTGCATTTCTATTCACCAATGATGAATCAGATAAATGAGAAAACTATCCCACTCACAATAGCTTAAAATAAAATAAAATATCTGGGAATTGATCTAAGAAAATAGGTTTAAAAAGTCTACAATGGAAACTACAGAACACTAAAGAAAAAAGTTGAAGAAGACCTCAGAAAATGGAAAGATTTCCAATGTTCTTGGATACGCATAATAAATATTATCAAAATGACCATAATACCAAAAGTATTATATGGATTTAATGTAATGCCTAGTAAAATTCCAACAACAGTTTTCATAGAAATAAAAAGCAATCATGGAATTCGTTTGGAAAAACAAGAATCCCAGAATAGCTAAAGCAATGCTTAGTGAGAAAAGTGAATGATAAGGTATCACAATACTGGACCTTAAATTATACTACAGAGCTATAGTAACAAAAACAGCATTATATTGATGCAAAAACAGACATGAAAACCCAATGGAACAGAATAGAAGATACAGAGATAAACCCACATAAATACAGTTATCCCATACTGGACAAAGGCACCATAAACATATATATTGGAACAAAGATAGACTCTTCAGCAAAATGTGCTAGAAGTACTGGAAATCTATATGTAGCAGAATGAAATTGAACCCCTCTCTCACCATGCACAACACTCAACTCAAAGTGGATCAAAGGCCTAGACATTAAACCAGAAACCTTACATCTACTGGAAGAATATATAGGCCAAACACTTCATCATGTCTGCTTTGAAACTGAATTTCTCAACAAGATTCTTAATCAAAAGAAGTAAAATAAAGAATCAACAAATGGTATGAAATAAAACTAAAAACTTCTTCATAGCAAAGGGGAAAACATCAAAGAATGTGAAGAGAGCCTACAGAATGGGAGAAAATCTTTGACACATGCACCTCAGATTGAGCATCAATTTCTATAAGTAGAGCTCAAAACACTGAACACCACAAAAACAAATAACCTAATTAATAAATGGGTTAAAAACATATGAATGGCCAACAAATACATGAAAAAATGCTCAATACCTCTAGAAATTAAAGAAATTCAAATTAAAACAACACTGAGATTTCATCTCATTCCAGTCAGAATGACAACAATCAAGAATAAAAATAAAAATGAATTTTGACAAGGATGTGGGGAAAATGGTACATGCATACATGCTGGTGGGACTACAAATTGTTGCAACTACTCTGGAAAGCAGAATGAAGATGCCTAAAAAAAATTAGAATGGAACTACCATTTGACCCAGTAATCCCACTTCTCAGTTAAAAATATCATAGTACAGTGATGCTGCCACATCTATGTTCATAGTAGGTCAATTCACAATAGCCAAGCTATAGAACCAAACTAGGTGCCCTACAACAGATGAATTGATGAAAAAAATGTGGTACTTATACACAATGGAATATTGCTCAACCATAAAGAAGAATGAAATTAAGGCATTTGTTGATAAATGGATTGAACTATTAAGCTAAATGAAATAAGCCAATCTCCAAAAAAGCAAAGGTTGAATGTTCTCTCTGATATGTGGATGTTAAAACTCAAGAAAGTGGGAAGGGGAAGAATGGAAGTTCAGTACATTAGACAAAAGGGAATGAAGAGAATGAAGTGGGGTCAGGAATAGAAAAGACAGCACAATGATTGTGGCATAATTTTCCTATGCACATATATGAATACACCACAGTGAACCTCTACATAATGTACACCACAAGACTGGGATTCTAATTCGAATAAGACATACCCCATGTTTGTATAAGTAAATTGAATTGTACTCTACTGTCTTGTATAACTAAAAATATCATTTTTTTAAAAAAAGGAAAGGAACAGCTCAGCCTCATTGTTCTTCCCTGACCGTGGAGCATTAAGTAAGCAATGGTTTCCTATCCAGAATATGCTTCACTAGAATCTTTCTGTACTGATTGACTTTTCTTTTCTAGTTATAATTAATTTTATTATTGAGACAACTGTAGATCTTCATGCAGTTTTAAGAAAGAGATCCTCTGAACACTTTGTCCTGTTTATCTCAATGGTAAGATTTAAAAATATAGAGTAGGAAAGCACAGCCAGGATATTGGAATAGTAGCATTATATTCATACCTTTCTTTTATCACTAAGACCCTTGCTCTGCGACCCAAACCACACCCTCTCTAACTCTTGGTAACCAGTGATCACTCTGCTACTTCTAAATGTTGCGATTTTGAAAACAATAGGTTTGTTAAAATTCTTCAGAGAACTAATCTGAACTTAGAGTTTTTTTTTCAGGAGCTTATAAATTATAAAATATTTTGAATGATGATAGTACAATTCATATGTCTATTTCAGTTTTGTTAAGTGTTTGTAGTTTGTGTGTTTAAAGAATTGGTCTGTTTCTTTCTAACTTATGTATGATAGCTACTTATTTGCAATATACCCTTATATTGTAATGAATACTGTATGCACTGGTGTTACTAGTTTTATTCTGATATTGATTATCTGTGTCCTCTTTCTTTTCAGGTTTTAGCCTTTTACAACAATTTCATTAATTTTATTCAAGCAACAGATTATTTTTTATTCTCTCCATTGCTTTCCTATTTTTGATTTTATTGATTGCTACTTTACCTTTATTTTATTTTCCCTTTCTTCTGATGGCTATGAGTTAATTTTACTCTTTCTCTAAATTCTGAGCTAACAGCTTAAGTAATTGATTTGATACCATTCTTGGTTTTAAATGTGAGCATTTAGAGCTATAAATTTCTCTCTTAGTATGGCATTATTTGCATTCCATAATACAACTGAACATGACATTTTTGTGGATTTTTAGAATTCTGTTCTAATGTATTTTTTAATTGAGTTTTCCTCTTAGACTCATATATTATTCACAAATGTCTTGTCTACTTTTCATTTATTTGGAGATTGTCCTGTTGTGATTCTGTTATTGAGTCCAAACTTTATTCATATACTCAGAGAATATTTCTCTGAATGGTTTCAAATTTTAAAAATGTTTGTGGTATATTTTATAGTCCCAGATGTGATCTATCTTAGTGAATGTTCTAGATGGGTGCTTACAAAATGTGCATCCTGCTGTTTGGAGAAGAGTGTTCTATTCATGTCAGTTAGACTCTGTTTGCCTTGTTTAGGTCCTCTACATCTTTGATAATTTTCTGTGGAGTAGTTATAGACATTGGTATGAAAGATGAACTATTATTATATTCCCCCACTGAAACTGTGGACTTGGCTATTTCTACTTTCAACTGTGTCAGGTTACTTTCTATGTAGATGAGTTTCTGAGGTTGGGCTGTGTTCAAGTTTAGGATCATTCTGTCTTCCTGACACATTTATCCTTTTATCATTATATCTGTTTGGTCTTTGTTTCTTGTGCTTTTCTCTGTTCTCTGATCTGCTTTTATACATGTCATTACAGTCTCACCTGGTATTTTTCAATTAATTTATGCATGATACATCTTATTTTTCTATTTTTTAACTTTCAAATTACTGGTGATAAAAATTGAAGTGAGTTTCTCTTAAGGAGCATATGTCAGACATTCCAAGCGCCACCCCCAGATTTGATGGTTCACAGTGAAGTCACAGGAGGTGCTGAATTCCTCAACCAATGTATTGTGTCAACATATGTAAAGCATTTTTTTTAAGTTTCTTTTTGGTCAGGGATGTTCATTGGACTTTGTTTTTAGAGGTTTTTTTCATGGGGCATGAGGGTTGGTCACACAGGCAACTTCTGCCTGGCATGTACCAATTTCCAGAACTCCCAAAAGAAAAGCAGGTATTCAGCATAAACAACATTATTTGCAAAAATGATTTATGTACAGTGAGATATTCATCAGAGAATGCTGAGAATCCTTTCAAATCCAAGATCCCATATGGCAAGCAAAGACCAATTTTCTATGCAGGTTTTTCTGAGGATAACAAACTCAAGTTTACTACATTAATTCTTTGCTGCACACAATACATTGTTTGAATCATTTCCTTCCCTCCCTGCTGGTCTCTGTATCATGATTTTTGTATTTTAAGCTCTTATATTTAAGTTACCTACTGAATGTTAGAGTTTAAGTCTGTCAAATTTCAGTTGGTTTTCTATTTCTTGTGGTTCTCCTTCCTGAATTTCTCTTCACTTGCCTTTACTGAAGTTTTATGAGTACATTTTTTAAAACAATTCCAACTTAATTTTTGTAAAGTGACTTTGAGTGCACCTCTTTATTTTAGTCAGTTTTTTTTCCACTCTAACCAAAAGACCTGACAAGAACAATTTTAAAGAAGAAAAGGTTATTTGGGGGTTCATGGTTTCAGAGGTCTCAGTCTACAGGTGGCCAACTGCATTCTCCAGGGCCTGAGGTAAGGCAGGACATCAGGGCAGAAGAGTGTTGCAGAGGAAAGCACTAAGGATATGGTACCAGGAAGCAGAGAGAGGGAGAATTCTGCTCAACAAGGACAATATACAAACCCAAAGGCATGCCTGCAGGGACTCACCTCCTCTAGCCACACCCTGCCTACCTACAGTTATCACCAAGTTAATCCCTATCATGAGATTAATGCTCTGATTTGGTTAAACCTCATATTGCCCAATCATTTCATCTCTAAACCTTGCATTTTCTTACAAATGAGCTTTTTTTGGGGGGGGTCAACAATATTGGAACCGTAACACTATTGGTACAGTTTTTATAGTAGTTAAGGTACCACAATGAATACATGTGACTCATATCAGGCTACAGGTGTCAACATTCCACCTTTTTAATTACTGTGCGGAAATTTTGCTTTCATTTAGTTCCCCCTAGTATATATTACTGCTCTGGGAATCAAACAATGTTCTATTTTTTTTCAAATGTTAAATATCATTTCTAATACTGCAAATGAAAAGATGGTTTAATCTTATGTACTCCTGTTTCTTCTCTTTCCATTGTTTCTTTTTTTCTTCCTGATTCTCCACAATTCCAACTTTTAATATTTTCTCTCTTTGAAGAACTTTCTTAAGCCAATTCTTAAGGAAAATCTGCTATTTACAAATTATTTTAGTTTTAATGTGTTGGTAAATTGTTTATTTTCCTTCTGTATTCCTGAAGAATATTTCACTGGATATTATAGAGTTAGTGATTATACTTTTTTTTACTTCAGCACTTAAAAATATGCCACTTTCCCATATGAAATTTATGATAATTTGAATTGGTGTTTTGTGCTGTATATTTTGGCTACTTTCAATATTTTTTCTGCATTTTAATTTTTAGCAGTTTAATTATCCTGCATCCTAGGATGGTGACTTTGGAGAATATATATATTACTTATTCAGCTTCCTACCTCTATGTTTCTGTCTTTTGCAAAATTCAGGGAGTTTCAATTCTTTTTTCCTTTCTTTTCAGTTTGGGAATTGAACCCCAGAAGCAACCTGCCACTGAGCTATATCCTGAGTCCTTTTTATTATTTATTTTGAGAGAAGATCTAAGTTACTGGGGGCTTCACTAAGTTGCAGAGGCTAGCCTTACTTGAATTTGGGATCCTTCTGCCTCAGCCTCCCAAAATGCTGGGATTTCAGGCATATACCATCACACCTGGTTCATTATTTTTAAAATAATTTTCCATTCTCAATTTCTTCCTATTCTCTTTCTGTAACTCATAGATATTAATCTCGAATCCCTTGCTATATTTCACAGATCCTAAAGACTTCATTTTTAAATTTAATTCCTGCCTATTTTTATTTTCTGTTGTTCAGAACATATCAATTCTACCTTTGGACTCAAGTTCACTGATTTTGTCTTCTGTCATCTCCAGTCTATAACTGAATGTGTCTGTGTATTTTTTTAAAATTCTCTTACTATACTTTAAATTCTATAATTTTAATTTTTCTCATTTTTATAGCTTCTACTTATTTGTGAGAACTCCCTACTTTTATTTGTCTTAAGCGATTTTTTACTTTATTGTTCAAGCATTACTTTGATACTGCTTTAAGATACTGCTTTAACATAAGATTCACCTTGGTACTAGTATCAGTAAATTGTTTTATTTTATTTAAAATTATGTTTTCTGGATTCTTGGTATGATGGTGTTTTTTCTTATTGTGTCTTAAAGCTGTAATCTATTATGTTAGGAGAGCCTTGATCTTAATGTATTATTTTTTAAAAAAATTTAGGACTCAGTCCTCTTATTTAGATAAAGTGTGTGGGCTCCTCCATATTTGTGGGCTGTGATTCCAATGTCAGCTATAAGAAGAGCCCTTTTGGTCTCATTTTTATCTGCCAGATCAATCTAGTGCTACAATGACTCCCATTTGTCCCTGTGGTGAAGAGGGATTTCACTATGACTGGCTCTCAAGCATCCCTCAGTGGGAGAAGGGCACCATGAGAATACCTTCCTGGTTTCCCACCCATAGTGTCTCTATTGGAAGAGAAGGTTCTTGGGCCTACAAGAACACAGATGCTTGTCACACCAAGCCCCTGGCTATAAGTAAATCCCTCACCCATTTGATCTACCAAGTGTCTTTTGGAATAGAAGGAGAACCTAGATTCTTCTAGAATACAAAAATTTCCTAAACTAGGATCCTTGCTATTTTGAAGGTTCTATCTGTCCATCTAGTATCTTTGGAAAGGTAGGATCCTTGCACCTGGGGAGACTAAAAGGCTTTCTAAAAATTAGAACACGTTTTTTTTCTTTGCTAGCTCTGCTTACCTGCTTTGGTGTCTCTCAACCCCTTTCTGGTGGTAACAGCATCTCTTAATGTTACCAGACAGATTCCTGTTTAGGAAAGAATGAGTGCATATGATCAACCTTTAGTTGCTGGGTTAGGACTTGAAAAATGCTGGTCTGGGTAGTCTTTCTCTCTTCCCTGAGGGCACACAAGATACCCTGCTGACACTGTGCTCTTTCTCACTTCTTGGCTTTTTCAATCACCTGTTTGTTTTCTTATCACCTTTCAGAGTTCTCCTTTGGTTGTGTCTTGTACCATTTCAATATTATATATCTGTCTTAAGAGGGTATTTGCAGGTGTATATATATATATATATATATATAAAATAGAGTCTACATCATCCCCAAGAAGTCTCCTAATTTAACTTTTTAGAATGTATTGAATATTTAAAATGTTTAATATTTTTAAAAAGTGATTTTTTAAATGGCAAGTTAAACTACTTATTTGTATAAGAAAAAAATTTAGCTTTTACCTTTTTTAAAACCTATATAATTGTTTTAAGTCTACAAACTTCTTCCAGTGCTCTCTTAGATTAAAGTATGGCCTAACAATTACTGATATTGAAACAACAATGAGAAGAATCATCTTTAAAAACTCATGCTAGATAAATAATATTTTCCTCTTTTAAAGACTTAAAACTTGGTCTCAGAGAGATTTACTGAGTCATGAACAAACAGCTAGAGTTTGCTGTCATGGAGCTGAGACTTAAACTGATATCTCTCCAACTTAAGAAATTATGTCTTTTCCTTACATCCTAATTTAATAGCTTTAGACATGGCCTTTTAAAACTCTGTATAGATATTAGAAAAATATTCATCTGGAACTTGTCAATATATCAGTAATAAAAGAAAAAAATGGTTTAATCCATTGGTATATGAGCCTATAAAATGTAGTATAAAGTCAGATTTTCTTTTCTCAAATTACAATTTTTTCCACTTACTATTAATAAAATCTTGAATAAGCTAGTTTATCTGATTCTCATTTTTTAATCTATAAATTGGAGTTATTGCTTATTCCATTATGTCATTGTGGTTAACCAGGAAAAACATTGCAAAAATGACTATAATTATACATAAAACATTATGTTACCCTGGAACTCTTGGGCTACAAGCAATCTTCCTGCCTGAGCAACTTAAGATATCCTAACTCAAACAAAACACACTTAGGGATGATGTGATTTTCTTCTTGATATTATTATAATTGATATAATGGTTATGAAAATAATAAAGATGAAGAAAATAGGAATAAAAGAGGAAATGTTTTTCAAAAATATTGAAGTATAGAAACAAAATATTCTAGCCTCCCAAAACAGCTTCAGTTTAATGATGTTACACAAATGAGAGATTTAAGAAAATTACCATATATAATAAGTAAAAGTTTCAGTTACAAAAAATAAAGCAAAGGAGAATAAAAATAATTTTGTGCATTTGAATTGAATTTTTCTCATCTTCAATTACTTTCTAATGGCTGAAAAGATGAAATCATGAGAATTCAAGGGAAGTAAAAAATATCATTTGAACATATGAAAATTATTCACAAATATTTATGAAAAAAAACTAGTGACAGCTAAGAATGGATTACTGACTCATCTTTACCTTTGTGAAATTTTTATGCATATGTCTTGTTAAGTAAAGATTTCTGGGACAGAAAGTCACCACCATCTTGGATAAGATGAGACATCTGAGAGCTATTTCCATAAGTGAGGAAATGAAGTTTATTCGCTGGTGGGAAATGCAAATGGGGAAGTAACACATAAAATCTGTGGCTGCAGCTAGAAATCATGTGCAAATACCCAGATTATGATACCCATTAGAAATAATGTGGAATTTTAGGTATCATTTAATTTTTAAAAAATCATATTACTGATGAGAAAACTGTAACTAAAAATGTACAAGATAAAAACAGAAATTTTACACTGATGCAAATTGTGGAGGTTTTAAAAATGAAAGAAACAAAGCACAGTACTTCTAGAATCAAGTCCACTGATAATATGAATTACAGAAGTGGAAATATAGATAGATAGACCATATTTTAATATAGATATCCTTAAAGTAGATTGTAAATAAATTCTACTGCAAAATATGAGGTTTTCCCAGGGCATTTCAACAAGAAAGAAAGAAACAAAATGCTTTGGCAAAAAATCTATTTGTAAATTTAATTTTTTATAATTATTTATTAAGCAAACATGTTCCTGGACATGGATTATATACAAAAGTTCCTGGTCCTTTCTAACAAGTAGCTTAACAGCTATAAAAACAAACAGACATGCCATTAACTAAAATATTTGATCCTTAAACCATTCCATACTTCTTCCATAAGAAAGACTGAAAATGCTAAGACGATGATGGGGCAGAGTGTTTAGAAAAGACCTTGGCATTCAAATATGATATAAAGGATAAGTAGAGATTTGGTGGTGGGGATGGAGGAAAGAAAGATATTATAGACATGAATGAAAGTACAAAGGCATATCAGTAAATAAGGTAAATAACTTAAAAATTGGACTCAGTTTATGGGGGCTCACTGTGCATTTGAGGAGAGGGCCTTTTGTGTCTGAGATGATACTGAAATCCTAGGTTACAGTCAATGTTTAAAGCTGATGCTCTTTTGTGAAAAAGAAATAGCCATCTGATTCTTGGTTTCTGAGGTCACCTAAAAGATACATAGTGAATTGATTAAGTGAATAGAAACTGAAGACTGAGCATTTTAAAGTCTATAAAATGATTCATAAAAAATCTGGAAATGATAAGGACTCAACTTTACATTAAATGGGAATAAAAAAGAGTGGGTGACAATGGTTCCCTCAGGAAAGTGTAATGATGACCTACAGAATAAAAGTGTTTGTAATTATATATTTATTAAGATATTTTATCAGAAATATATGAAGGGGGCTGGGGATGTGGCTCAAGCGGTAGTGTGCTCGCCTGGCATGCGTGCGGCCCGGGTTCAATCCTCAGCACCACATACAAAGATGTTGTGTCCACCGATAACTAAAAAAATAAAAAATAAAATAAAATAAAATAAAAAGATTCCCCTTACACTGCCAAAAAAAAAAGAAAGAAATATATGAAGAACCCTGAAAACACAATATAAAATATAAATAACCTAAGAGATAAGAAAAAATAAATCTGAATAAATATTTCTCTAAACGAGATCTTTTATTATTATGTTGAGATCTTTTCATGTGACCAAGGAACACATGAAAAGATCTCAACATAATTAGTCATCACAGAAATATGAATCAAAACCACAATGGGATGATACTTCACACCCAGTACAATGGCTGTAATCAACAAGAGAAAACAAATCTTGGTGAAGATAAGAAGAAAGTGGTATCCTCATACATTTCTGATGGGCATTTAAAAGGATAGTCACTTAGGTAAACACCTGGGCAATTCTTCAAAACATTAAACACAGTGTTAACCATATGACAAAGCAACTTCTGTTCTGTTTATATTCAAAATATATTAACACGTATTTCCAACAAAACTTGTTCATGAGGGTTCATAGAAGAATTATTCATAATAGCCAAAAGCTATTGAAATGTTCACCAGCTGATGAATGAATAAACAGACTCTGTTAAATATAATCATAAAATGAAGTATAATTTGGAAAAAAAGTTTTTCTATGTGCTACAATATGGATAAACACTGGAAATATTAATATATCAGAAAAACAAGTAAAAAAATTACCATATATTCCAATTATTTTTTTCTTAAGATACTCTCTTTATCTAATAATTCTATTGGTGGAATGAATACTTTACTTCTAATGTGGTAGTGGTGGGCTTCTCTAGCTTTTCTACTTGATACTTTCTTATAATTTCAATCACTGCTATATTTCCAAATTTCCTAATTAATATTTTTCAACTTTTTATTCTATCATTTAAAATATTAATAATACTTATTTCAAAATCTCCAATATACCTTATATCTTGTTATCTCTGATGTTATTTTTACTGTTTATCTCAATATTAAAATACATTTTCTTGATTTCAGTGTGTTTCAAAATATTAAATGTTGCTTGTTATTGGGAGAATAGAAATGACTAAAAGAACCAGTGTCTACATCATAAATGGATATGAGTCCTCTTCTGGCAGCCATTAATATAGGAGGATAAGTCAAATTAGTAGACTTCTGAAATTTACTTTTTGTATTGCTGTGATTATATTTAATTTGACCCAGACTTGAGTTTCTTCCTATTGTCCATTTTATTTAGCATGGAACAACTTGAGGGGTCAAGGGATTCTTCTCAATATTCATGCTCTACCTTAAGCTATTGGCAGTCTATGAAAGCAAAAATGTCTCTCCATACCCCTACTCTTTTACCATTTGCAGACTGTTATTCATTATGCTTGTGACTGTGTGGAAGGCTTACATCAGTGATGTTGGGGCTGGGAATGGAGAGGGTTCTCCATTGTCTTCAGCCAGTCTCAGTATTAGCCTTGGCCATGTAGAGATTTTTGAGTCTGTATACATCATTCTATTCCTCAGTGACATTCAAACTCTGAATTGTTTAGAGTATTGAATAGAGGGTGTTACTCTACCTGCAACAGTAGTAAGCCTCAGACTGTTGGGAGATGAGAAGCAAATGACTATTTTTTTGGGGGGGTGGGTACTCGGTATTGAACTCAGGGGCACTGAACCACTGAGCCACATCCCCAGTCCCTTTTTTGTATTTTATTTAGAGGCAGCGTCTCACTGAGTTACTTGGTGCCTCCATATTTCTGAGGCTGGCTTTGAACTCTAGATCCTCCTGCCTCAGCCTCCTGAGCCACTGGGATTACAGGTAGGCACCACCATGCCAAACCAAAATATGAGTTATTTAGACAGGATCTCTGTAAGTCGATTTATTAGTCCATGTTGCTTACATGTAGTGCACTTAGGATTTATTCTGACATACTTATCTTTATCTGACCGCGTTTGCATATGGAATCCCAGGTGTAAGTAAATCCATATCCCTGCAGAATTCAAATAAGAAAGAGCAACCATATCTAAAATCTTTCCATTATTAAATAAATGTGTTGAAAGAGAGTCTGGTATATTTCTACAAGTTTTCTTGTACTTTAAAAAGGTAAGTTATAACTTAAATTTACACTCAAGTCTATGTGAATCATTGGATAAGTCACTCAATTTTGGGATGTAGTTTCTGCATTTTCAAGTCAATTCAATCAAAATAATCAAGTGCAATTTTTTTGTAGATCATTGTTGATGTAAAGATGAGTGAAATGTAGTGTTTTTCTCAAAGAAGTTTTTATTTTTACTTCAGAAGTACTTGAGGATCAAGTAATAACTATATATATATATATATATATATATATATATATATATATATATATGGATATTATGTTCTGAGTTCAGAAAAATATTAAGTTAAAAATAAATAAAATCATTTAATCATACTAGATAATGTTTGGTATTAAAAATAAAATAATGTTTAACTCAACAGAATCCTTTTGATTTTAATTTATATAAGAAATTTGATTTGTGCTTCTTTTGTGTTTTTTGATTAATATTTCAGTTCATACAAAGATTTATAATATTTTACTTCATACAAAGATTCATTCATCCAAAATCTGCCTGTACATTTTATTTCAAATAAATTAAATTGTTTTTTTTTTTCCAATTCAGGCTTGTTTAATAAATAAATGAATCTCTAAAATTTAATTTAGCATTCAGAGACTCAAAAATTCAGATACTAAGAGCTTTTCATATTATTAGATAGGTTTCACAAAAATGATTATACCTCCAGTTTCATTTTAGTACAAGAGAAAATAGAGTGTTATGAAAAATGACAATTTTTTCTACAATTTTTGGGAGATTCTTTTTGTTCTAAGATGATACACTAATTAGATGACAAAATGAGTACTAATGTGGTTAAATACTACAATTACACATAATTCTTTGAAACATAGTATTTCATAAATTAAATAATGTATATCATAAAAATCACATCTTCATTCATTAAAGAACATATTATCAATAAATATACACTAACAACTAAATAATCTATACAATATAATTATTGTTATAACACTGTTTGTGAGGGTGTATATTTGAAGAGAGAAAGTGTACATGGATAAATCTATATATTTTCTATGTATCTTAATACTGCAAATTTGGGGAAATTGAGGGGTTTTGAGCTACTTTTTTACTCTCTGGGAGGTTTTTTACTACTACTACCAACCAACATTGATATCATTTGAGTTCTCTATAATTCAATTAAATTTTGATACTATCTGCCTGGTTAGGATCAGACTCCATAGTTTTAAAGACTCAGTCACATTAAACTACCCTTATGTCAGACACCAGACAAAAGTCTCAAGTCATTTCTACTTCTCAGAAGACAACTATAATTTTTGGATTCCCAGGACCTCCTCCTAAGTCTCAATGACTTACTAGACTAGCTTAAAGACTTTTATGGTTTGAATATGTGGTGTCTCCCAAAAGCTCATGTGTGAGACAATGCAAGACTATTTCAAGGTGAAATGATAAGATTGTAAGATCTGTAACCTAATCAGTAGGATAATCTACTTGAATGGATTTACATAATTATAAATGTGGGCAGGTAGGATATGGGTGGAGGTAGTAGGCCCCTGGCGGGTGACATTGTGGTTTATATTTTATTCCTGGTGAGCAGAGCTTTCTCTCTCTGCTTCCTGGATCTGAGCTACTTTCCTTTACAATGTCTTTCCACCAAGATGTTCTGCCTCACCTTAAGCCCCAAGCAATGGAATTGACTGACCGGACTGAACCTCTGAAACTATGATTTCAAAATAAATTTTTACTCCTCTAGTTGTTTTCATTGGGTTGTTTGGTCACAGTGATGTTAAATAGACTAATACTCAGACCAAAGAACGCATTTATGTTTACAACTTTGTTGTAAAGTACTCAAATGGACAGCCAAATGAAGTGGAACAAAGTAGGAGGCACAGAGGAGTTCAAAGCCCAGAATCTTCTGTTCTTGTGAAGTTTGGGTGTACCAATCTCCTGATCATGTGTTTGCCCAATCAGAATTTCTCTGAAACCTATTATCTAGTTTTTTGTTTGTTTGTTTGTTTTTGTTTTTTTAAGTATTTCATTGTCAATGGACCTTTATTTTATATATTTGTACATGGTGCTGGGAATCAAACCCAGTGCCTCACACATGCTAGGCAAGCGTTCTACCACTGAGACACAAACCCAGTCCTAGGTTTTTTTGTTTTGTTTTTTAATTTTATTTTTTAGTTGTAGATGGACACAATACCTTTATTTTATTTATTTATTTTTATGTGGTGCTGAGGATCAAACCTAGGGCCTCACATTTGCTAAGAGAGTGCTCTACTGCTGAGCCAAAACCCCAGCCCATCATCTAGGTTTTTATGAAAATTTAATTATGCAAGCATGATTGTTCATATTGATCACTCCTCTCTCCTCTCTGTGATTTGGAATGAGGACTGAAAAGTCCAACTTTCTATTCAAGACATTGTTTTTCTGGTATTCCTTATCCTAAATCTATCAAGGGCCCCAAAACACTAAAAGTGCTTTATTAGAACAAAATTAGAAATTTCAAGGGTTTTAGTAGCTCTGTACAAGGAACTAAAAAGAAAGACTAAGTATCTTTGTATGATACTACATTCTGTACACTGCTTTTTAAAAATTATATATATCTTATATGTGTATATGTATATATACATATATATATTTATGTTTATATATCTCTTTTATAAAAATAAAATAATTTAATGTATAAAATCTGCTCTTTAGCAAAATATGAATTTCATACAAATTATCTGTGTTAACAAACATAAAGCCTATAGTTGGCCTTCCCTATCTGTGAGTTCTACATCCATGGATTCAAACAATCAAGAATGAAAAAACACTAAAAACAAAATTGCAAGCCAGACATGGTGGCCTAGACTGGTAATCCCAGTTACTGGGCAGGCTGAGATAGAAGGATCAAGAATTTAAGGCCAGTCTGGGCAACAAAGTCGGAACCGTGTTTCCAAAAAAAAAAAAAAAAAAAAAAAAAAAATTGCATTTGAATGGAACATGTATAGATATTTTTTTTCTTTTTTTGTTCACATAAAAAATCCTAAGTAGTATTGTACAACAATGATTCATATAACACACTGTATTTTAGGTCATCTAAAAATTAACCAGAGAAGATGCATAAGTTACATGTTAATACATGTTACTTTATATAAGGGACTTGAGAATCCACCAATTTGTATCTGCAGGAGTCCTGGAACCAATTGCTCATGGATAAAAAAACAAAAACAAAAACAACTACATTTTCTTCAATGAGTATCTCTGAAATAAAACTGTTTCTTGAGAAACATTTAAAATTTATCAAAAGACCTTTAGGTTAATTGAATCACAGTTTCATGGTGTCCTAGGTGGTATGATATGTGGGGCACAAAATGAAAGCACATGAAAGAGAATACAGAAAGAAAAAGAAAATGGAGGGAGACCTCATGGACTAGTGATGCTTTATTGAGCACCAGAGCCGCACGACTTCAAGGGGAAAATGGTGGTGGGCCACCTCCAGTGTCTGGGTTTTATATGGCCTTAGCAGAGCCAGATCATGGGAGGAGCTAGTTACTTTTGGTTATTAGTCATCTTGGCTGACAGGGCCAGGTAATGGGAGGAGTTTAGACAAAGGCAGAAGGATAGGTAGCTAACCATATCCTTCACAGAACACCACACCTCACTCTCAGTATCACTACTATCCTTGCCATATTGGGCAAGTTACCAAATAATTTCCACATCCAGGAGACACAGATTTATTTTTATTTTATTTTAGGATCTTGTATGAGAAAGCATGCAAAAAAACCACCAAGATTTAAAGTAGTCCTTGCTAAGTGTTACAGTCTGAATGCCTATGTTCTCCAAACATTCATATTTTTAAATACTAACCTCCAATGCAATTTTAGATGTGGTTTTTGGGAGGCCTGAAGGCTCTGGGAACTAGTGTTTTATCAAATAAGCCCGTGTCCCTTGCCTCTTCTTCCAGGAGAGAACAGAGCAAATAGATGCCTATGAACCAGGAAGAAGGCCCTTACCAGATATGGAAACTGCTGGCCTCTTGGTTTTCAACTTTCTAGCCTGCAGAAATATGAGGCATACATTCTTGCTGCCAATAATCCACTCAGTCTATGATATTTTAGCATGGAAGCCAAAGAGTATTGACCAAAAGTAAATTAATTCTTTATTTAAATTTTATAAATTCAGATTTTGCCGATTTTTAAATAGTAAACTTCTTATACTGACAACTAACTGTATTAGTTGATGGCTATCAGGCTTTCTAGTGAAAATCAATCTAGTGCCTTTCTGATTGTTTTAGTTATGGCTCTTCTCAACCCAGTTAACCCCAGGATCAAAACAAAATTCTTACATTACAAGCAACTTTTCATTGAAGTCAAAACAGGGGATATGGTCTGATTATTCATAATTATTTTGTTTTCCTATTTCTTTCTAATTGTTATAATAGCAGAGTTCAGATTAAAATAGTGAAAACCCCTGTGAATTTCAAATATTCAGTTCAGATTAAAAGTTACATTTACAAAATGTTTAATTGCTTAATTTTGATGACAAAAAAAGAAGAAAAAAAAGACAGAATTTTGCCATCAAGGAACTCAAAATCCTGAAAATGAATGAGTGCTACAAACATTAATGTGGAATTAAATATCAATATCACAAATTGGTATCATGCCTCAATCTCATCATTTATGGGATATGGTTGTAAAATTAGTTGCCCTTGCCCTAAGAAGATATTTTAGGAGATTAACAAAAGATAATTAAATTCTGATTTCTGTGAGAAGTTGGCCAAAGATTCAGAACATAAGATAATCTCTGAGAGGATAAAAAATGGGAAACAAAAAAGAGAGAAATCAAGAGACACTTCAGTGTGAATAAACCATAGAACTTCATGAAGGGAAAGAGGTAAAAAGAAACATCAGTTAGACTGGTCATAAGTAATCAAAACAGAAAAAGAAATGGTGGGGGGGAGGGAGAGAAGGAAGGGAAGAGAGGGAAGGAGGGAGGAATGGGGAAGAGGGAGAGTTTGAGACTTTGGATTCCAGATGATGAATCAGGACAGAGATCAATTTACAGGTGAACTTGTTTACTCACAAAATTAGTTAAGATAGTTGAGCACAGGAATATAATTATGTTAAAACTATTTAGCTTCATTTGGTCACTGGAACTATTAATCCATTTCACTTTATATTTCCTTAACTTTCTTTTATAAAGTTGGCAAATTGGTTTAATTATTTCTTAGAAATGCACACGCACCCCACCCCCACTGAAAATAAGGCAAAATAAAAGGAAAATTTAAAAGAAAAACAAGAGCGCTTTGCATGAGGTCTTTCCACAAAGTGATGTGCTTCAACTGTGGATTATGAGAATGCTCACTTGAATCTGGGCCCACATCACCAAGACTACTGAGAAGAAATTTCAAGTTCAAAATCTGGAGCAGCCAGCACAGCTGTGAAGCCAAGTTTATGGGGCTTACTAGGGCAGCAGCTGGGCATGGACTAAACAAAGAAGATAATTCCAGTGCTTTGGAGCAAAGAGTGTAATGAAAAGCACAGCTTAATCTCCTTGGTGAAACAAGAAAATCACTTTTTAAAAAATTACTAACTGATCAGCACTTTAAATAACAATGTCATTTTAAGGCACTCTGAAAAGTTAATGTTCTTAATTTCCCCCCACAATCATTACTGTCATTCACAGATCATTGCTAAGTCAAACTGTCAGTTCCCTTTGATTTTCAGACTGGGCATTGGAGTGACTTAAAGAATACTTCAATTTGTTGAGAAAATTTAATTGAGAAAATTTAATAGGAAAAATCAAGTCTAACTCAATAGCACAACCTTTAGGAAAATGGATTTAAGAAATCTGGTATTTTCTCTGTATTCTTAACATTGGACCTGTGGGCAAAATGCCAAAAAGAGACTATGAAACATAGAAGTAGAAATTCTGTCTAAAATTCTACTAAAATTTACCTAAAAGTTATCATTTTAAGTTAATTATCAGAGGAATCTTGGATTTTTTTTTAAATATTGCCATGTGAGGTTAAAAAATACATCCATTTATAAATGAATAAAGTCAGAGAGTATATGGTTGAAGAGTTGAGCTAGTCCTATTAAATATTAAATCATCTATAGCAACAAACCTTGAGTATTGTCTCACACCTCCCTTTCTAATCCTTTCTGTAATTTTCCTATAATACTCCCCATCTGCAGTCCATCTGCCAAGACCCTTAGGCTTAATTGAAATTTTTAATATAAAACCACATACACACAAATTTTAAATTTTTTCAAATAAGAAATAAAATTCAAAACAGATTTGCCTTAATACAAATGGCTTCATCCATTTTATAGAGGTATAATAATCAACTTCATTATTTTTAAAAATCTGATTTTTTTTGTATATGTGTAATGATAATTGTATGTTTCAACTGTGCATGACAAAACATCTGGTTATTTGCTGACAGCCAATAGCAGATACCTACATCCTGGCCAGGGAGATTTAATTAGGGCCCAGAAGAATCTCCTGCCCTAATGGATGAATTTAGATGTATATACAAATTATACCTACAGTATTACTGGATTCAGATAAGTATACTTAATAAGTATAAATTATGAGATATATTTGGTCACATGGTTACAAGAATGAGATGAAAGATATGTACAACAGTCGGAAATTGACAAAAGATAATACTGAAAATTCTTCCAGTGGAGTGCTGAGTCTTGTTCTGTCCACCCTTGGTTGGATATCTGATTCTAAAGTGTGTGAACTTTTTATTGACTTTCTGTAGCTATACTACTTTACAACATCGTAGGGATAGAGGTTAACTTATGGGAAAATAAAGGTAACAAATGTTCATTACATATAGTTATGTAAATTAATTTTGTATACATCTTATCCGGTGTATAATATTAACCAGTTTTGCCACTATTAATAAATTAATTTTATTGTTTTTGCTTGTCTAGCCATACCTCTGACCCTCATTGTGTTTTTTTATCTACCTTAATGTCTTACTGATTCCTATATATTTTCTAAGGGCTTTAGAGAAAATAACATAGATTGAGTAACTGTAACAATAGAAACTTATTGTCTCATACTTCTTATAGCTAGAATTCCAAGATAATGGTGTCATCAGAGTTGGTGTTCAATGATATCTCTCTCCTCTATATGCACATGGGCATGTTCTCCCTTTTTCTTCTTATGGTCCAATATCTCTGTGTTCTAACATTCTCTAATACAAAACCAGTACTATTGGTTTAGGGTCCACTCTAATGACACATTTTTACTTCAGTTATATCTGTAAAACCCCTGTCTCAAACGCATTCTAAGTACTGGGAATTAAGCCTTCAAAATATGAATTTGGTGGGAAAAAATTAGCCCATAACACCATCTTACTTAATGGGAATCATGAAAATCTCTGAGAGGCTTATTTATTTTTTGCCCAGGAGCTGGGAGCTACTATGCTTTTTACTTTTTTTTGAAAATTTTAGTTTAGTGAGAGAAAGAGAAATAAAAGGAACATGCTAGAGTTTATTAAATCAGGTTCTATCTCTTGAGTATAGAAATGCAAGTTCCCACTCTAGTGGAGAAAGTGTGCAATTTTGCAATATTTTGTTCACTGCTTGTGTTTGTGTTTAAAATATATAGTTAACATTAATTTTCTGGATACACAGTGAGTGGTCAGGTTTGGAAGGAATCCCAGAAAAACAAAAAATTTTTTAAAAGATTATAAATTTTTGTACCTCAGGAAAAAATATGGAAAAAAGTCCTCCTGTTGGAAATAAAACTCTGATCATTTGGTTACAAATCAACTTCATGTCTTTCTCTTTGTAACTGTGAGAGAAGAAAGGCACAAACACAGCAAAAAAAAGGAAAGAAAATCTGATGCATATTTGATCACCAACCAGCTCCTTGTGGAATTCTATAGTTGTCACTTTTTGTTATCATCTTTTATTAAAGCTTGCTTTATTAAGACCCACCGGGACTGATAGTGGTTGGGCTGTCTGGTAGCCTTCTCCAGGAAATGAAGCTGATTCTAGAGGGTGGGTGGTACAGTGGGAAGAGCAGTGAGAACAATAAGCTCAGATATTGAGCTCACCAAGCTCAGCTGCTAGACAGGAAGGAAAGAAATTCTATTGACTCACTCCTGGACAGGATGCTGTCCTTCTTAGTGTCTGGGCTGTTCTCATGTTGAGAAAGTGGGATTCACTTGATTCACCTTAAAGCTCAGTCAGATTAATGTCAAGATAAATTTGAAATCATTATGCTTAATTATTTGAGTGTAAATGTAGCCTAAAGGGTAAATTTGAGAAAATTTCTTATGACAAAAATGTTAATGTCAATAAATACAGCACTGTAATTAGTCACTGCAAAAATGATTTTGCTATTCATACTCCCAACCTCTTTCAACTTTCTAAAGTGGTTTTAATGTCCCTAATGGCAGCATACCAAATTATTGGCAAGATGACCTGTACTAAGGAGACTTAAAGAGCTTAAAGGCTTTTAAATAGGATACATTGTGACATAAAGTTGAGCTGGGAAGCTCCTACACATACAAGCTCAAAGTGATTTATAATCTATTAATCAAACTAATTCTAAGAGTGGGTTTACTCAGCAGTGGATCAAGTGACTAACGTTCACTATCATTCACTGCCTCTAAACCACAATTTCTTTATGTAAAAAGTAAGAATAATGACAAAATTTACAAGACAGGGTTATTATAAAGACTTGACATATTAATCTGGCCTGTGGACATGCTTAGTAAACATTATGTTTCTTATATAAATAAATATGTACCTTTCACTGTGGGCAGCCAGAGAATAGATCAACAAAAGTAGTAGAGTACCATGGGGTTTTTTTTGGTGGTGGTTGTTTGTATAGTTTTATTAATATATCTTGGGCATCTGTTTACATAATTGGGGTTGATATGCATTATAGGAATCATAAAAATGTGTTACACTGTAATAGTTTAAATGAAATATTATAAAGCCATAATTTAAGGCAGTAAGTTGGGGAAGAAATTATACCTATGAAAGATGTTAAGATTCTAAAATTGTTGAAAATTTATATATATATATATATATATATATATATATATATATATATATATATATATAGAGAGAGAGAGAGAGAGAGAGAGAGAGAGAGAGAGAGAGATACAAATATCTATCTCTATGTATCTATCTATCTGGAAAGAGAGAGAGAGAGAGAAATTTGAAGGAAACTAGATATCCAAATTTCTGAAGTATGAATGGTAACTTCTAAATCTAAATAGTTTATAGGTTGTTGATGATTTGCCTCTTCCCTACCCTTCCCCTTCCTCCTCCTCCTCCTTCTCCTCCTCCTCCTCCTCCTTCTTCTTCTTCATAGCATAATAGCCATTGTGCAAAGATATTTTAAATGCATTAAAATACATCACCTATCAATTAAATCCCTCCAATCACACTCATTGCTTTAAGATAAAATCCGGTATTCCCATCAGGTCGAGGATTGCCAAGACAAAGTTTCTGTGCTGATGTCTGTGAGATGATTACATGCCACAGCTCTCTCTACTTTTAAGGCTGGGTAATAAGCTTCTTTTCCCATTTCTTTAGTACTTACATAGTAAGTGCTTCCTCAACAGAAGGCTTCCAACCTTCTATATTTCTCTTCTGTTTCTCTGGCTGGAAGTTATCTTCACATGTCTGGTCATCTGACCATTCTTTTTCATATGAGCTCTCCTTAAATAACACCTCAAAAGAAAAGATTTCCCTTGCCATATAATCTAATGTGGACCTCCAATTATCTCTTACAATCTACAAAAACCACATCATTTTAATTGTTTAATTGTTTATTATATACCACTTCCAGGTATTTTTCAACTGGATGAAATTATGAACTATGTCACTTTGCTCTAGCCTCTATGTGCTCATCACTTATCAAGGCCCATGACATAAAGAATACAAGTAATGCATACCTACTATGGAAGAGTGAGTTTCTAGTAGAATATATAAAAAGTTGACCTGACAGTTGTTATAATATTTTGTTGTGGTTGATGGAAATATATAGTAAGAAAAATAACATTTCGTCATGGTTTCTGCAAACAGTATTCTTAGGACTTTTTGTCTTATGATGTTAAGGTAAGAGCACTGAAAGGGTAAGATAAGAAGAGGAATTAGTCAACATCCACAAATTCTTCATCAACCATATGGAGTAAGAAACACTGAAAACTGCTGTATTAGGCAGCTTTCTGTTACTGTAATAAATGCCTGAGCTAATCAACCGGTATAGAGAAAAGACTGAGTTTTGGTTCACATTTTTGTAGGTTTCAGTCCATTGTCTTTTGACTCTGTTGCTTCTGGGCCTGTGGCAAAGCAGCACATCATGTCAGGGAGTGAGAGGTGGAGCAAAACTACTTATATCATGACTGGGATATTAATGAGAAGTAAGAGGAGCTGGAGTTCCTTCAAGAGCACACACCTGATGACCAGAAGAACACCACTGGGTTCCACCTCTTAATGTTTTCATCAGGTTCCAAATTAGGAAATAAGCTTTTCATATATGAGTGTTTGGGTAATGTTCTACATCCAAATTATAGCAAATGAAAAGGAAATGTAGTTAATTAAGAATGAAACATGGATAATATAAAATAAGTTGAATAGTCAAGGCAGGGTTAGGTGATAGAAGCAATAGATATTTATATTTATTCCAGAGAAATTTCAGCACATTAAGTATTTTATGATTTATCTATGTAAATCTCTCTTCCCCATCTGACTGGATCTTAAGAATGGTGTGTGTGTGTGTGTGTGTGTGTGTGTGTGTGTGTGTGTAAATAAACTAGAAAGAAGAATGAAGAAACTAGAAGCAAGAAAGAAAAAAATTATAAATGTGCTGGTTTACTTTTAAGACTACAAAAGTCTTCCAGGATTTTCAAACAAATCTCATGAAAGTCACAGTCCTTAATGCTGTTCCAGATTTCTGGATGTTAAAAACTGGCATTACTTGATCATTCAGATCCAGGAGTGAGCTTTGATGCTCTTTGATCACTTGAGAAAAAGAAGACAGCAATAAGCCCATCTCATTTAAGACAGGCATGGCATATATTTTGAAGATCTGATACATAAAAGTAGTAAATCTTAAATTATTTTGTTATCATAGAACCAATACACATACTTTTAAAAATAAAACAAAACCCAGATTGTAGAGCACTTTAGCCAGAAAAATGAAGAAATTTACGTATGGCTCTTAATATAAAATTTTAGTCACTTAAATGAATACTCAATCCATCTCAACTGAGAGTCCTCTTAAACTACATAATTGCAACAACTCATCTATAACCATCTGCCATGAAGATGGTATTCACTGAAAAGGAACCAGATGTGGTAAACAAATTAACATGTGTGCCATTTTCAAATGCTGGTGTTCTAAAACATGCAAGTGACATAGCAATTAATGCCTGTGAACAGCTGGCTTTAAAGAGTATGGAAAGTGATTACTTTGCACCATAAATGGACGAATACACAGATGTTTCAGGT
This sequence comes from Callospermophilus lateralis, assembly GCF_048772815.1. NCBI lineage: Eukaryota > Metazoa > Chordata > Mammalia > Rodentia > Sciuridae > Callospermophilus > Callospermophilus lateralis. Next base: position 3,784,182 of record NW_027515935.1, on the reverse strand, counting down.
TATGCTCAGTTGTTGGCATTTGCAAGACGTATTTTGGATAACACTGTGAATGAAAGCATGCTGTTTTGAAAAACTTTGCTGGCTGATACACTAGGAAAAGAAAACTTTCTTACATATTTTGAGTTAGAACACAGAGCTAGAACATCTCACACGGTAAGTGAGATGTGGTATAAGGTTTTTAATATGGATTCTGGAAAATCAAAAACTGAGGAAAAAAATGAACCTTCTTTTACCAAAAGCTTTCTGGATATATTGTGCTATCTACCACAATGATGTAAATGAAAACATGTGTAGAGATCTGTGAAAAAATGACATCACTTGTCAAATCTTTTACTCGTGGTCATCGTCAATGTCATTAATGGAAGAATTTTAAATTGATTCATCAAATGTGGTCAAATATTAATGTTCTTTCACCATCAAAAATTAAATCTGATACTGATAGACTAATAATCCATTTAGATTTACAAGTTTGTCAGGTGTGATGGCACATACCTATAATCCCACTGACGCCAACCTCAGCAACTTAGAAAGACCTGTCTCAAAATTAGGGGGGAAAAATGTTCTTTGTTTGTAACTAAGTGTAAATGACCTGGATTCAATTATCAATACCACAAGACTTACAAAGATCAACTTCCTGCAATATCTTTTTGTTGTTGTTCCTTTTTTGGATTATATAAACATTTTTTAGACAAAGAGATATGTATCCTTACCATTGCTGACAAGATTGAACCTGCTATGGAATCAGTAAGTTAGTCAATTAAATTAAAAGGCAATATTTGACTTAATTCTTGCCAATACAAAATATAAACACTAAGCAGATTTATCATTCAATTACTATTTCTTCAATAAAACTGGAATGTACTGTGTGATAAGATACAGAGCTGGCTTTATCAAATGGACAATTACACATAATTATTTCCTTCCAGAATTATTTTACAGCTATAAAATTTTTTTTTCATGTGTACCTTTAACTGAGAATTCCTAAATTTTTATAATAATGTCATGTAAGTTTTACTCTTATCCAGTATCAAAGATCCATTTTTATTATTGACTCTTTTCCAAATACATCAGAAAATATATTCAGGTTTCATATAGTGTGGATAGAAAATAATTTCAATCAGTCACTTCACATGTAAAGGAAGGTTTGTAACTGTGACAGTTTAAAACCATAAATTCACATTCTTGATTGTGAACTAAAGAAAGAACATTCCAGAGTTTAAATCAGAGAAGAATGTGTGCTGTTTTCCAATTAACCGAAACAACCAGAGTACATGCAGACAAAATCAGTTACTTTCAACAAAGAACTTTTAACTACTTCAGTTGGAAATATTTTAAGCATGAAGAATCAGATTTAAAGCCATCTCAAACAAACCAGGGTCCTGTCTTTCTGTTCTTCTCCCCCATTGGGAACACCTGCATATTCATAGCCACAGTGAAAAACTGCAGGTGTTTTCTCTGAGGATTTTGTTTAGAAAAAAACAAATGGATTCCTTTTAGTCTCTTTATGCCTTCTCAAGCGAGAAATGGACAATTGATTGAAAGAAAATGAAAAAAAGAATTGCAATGGTGGTCAAACACTCCTAAATTTTTCGTATTAATATGAATGAAAAAAAAACTAACATTTTTGTTTCTTATATTTATCATTTTCTCTTATGGTCATGATGAAATAGCATGGACCAGATAGTCTTCTTACTTTGAACAACTAAAAAAACACAATATATGAAATCATGGACCTTGAACAGAGGCATAACAGGATGATAATTTCTGAGTGAAGTTTAAAAAAAAGAAAAGAAATAGAGGTAAGCCCTTTGGTGGCCCTTGAGTAATACACAGAGAGCATGTTTAAAAGAAGGAAGTGAGAGGCACAGTTCAGATTTCAAGAAAGTAGAGGCGGGTAGAATTTGCAAGCTGGAGTGCCACCAAGAAAACCTCTGAAAGAAAAAGTGGACAGAAGGTAATCTATATATCTGGAGAAATGGACAGGATTCCCCTTGAGTCTTCACTGCAGTAACAACTAGCACATGCATATGTGGAAACTATCAAGGCCAAGGTCAGGAAAAAACAACAGTGAAGAAGAGCTCATGGAAGCATCCTTATAGTTTTCCAAGGAGCAAGAATAGGTTTTTTGTTTGTTTGTTTGTTTGTTTGTTTGTGACTGTCATGGTGGTGCATGCCTTGTTTTGGTTTTAGTACCAGGGATTGAATAGAAGGGTACTTTACTACTGAGTTGCATCCCAGCCCTTTTTATTTTTTGGTTTAAGATAGGTTCCACTAAGATGTTTAACTCCTCACTATGTTGCTGAGGATGGCTTTGAACTTGCAATTCTCTAGCCTTGGCTTCCTGAGTCACTGGGATTACAGGCATGTGTCTCTGAGCCTGACAAGAATACTATTTTCCTAGTACACAAATAATGAAAGGCTTTCAACTGTATGTCGATTTGAGTAGAGGTTTCAGAAAGATAGTGCCTCAGTAATGAGGCATGTTAAAATAGGACTAAACTCTTCCGGATCCACCTACCATAGCAAACACAGAGAGGCTCTAATTGGATCCAATTAACTCAACTGCAGGTGGAATAACATTTACACGGACTTGAAGCAATGCAAACGCATTAGCACCAAGTCACAAATTTATGATTGGCATAAACAAATGACCAGGCCTGCAGAGAACCAGATAAATACAACCTACAATGAGATAAAATATCAATTTATAGAAACAGAACACCAGAAGACAAATAGCAGAATCTGAGGAGTGCATGAAAATTTCTGTATAATCTTCACAACTCTCCTGTAAATTTAAAACTCTTCTAAAATAGAAAGTATATTTAAAACTTAAATGGGGCAATTAATGAGATGAAGGACATTATCAAGAAGCTTGTGTACATGCAATTGCAAATCTAGGTAAGAGTGGTGGCAGAGGTACAAAAAGAATATCTGAAGAAATGATGGTCAAAATCTTCCCAAATTTGATGAAGCAATAAACCTACATATTTGAAAGTCCCATCAAAACCCAAGTGTAGAATAGCAATATAAAGTGCATCATAATTAAATTATTTTAGTCTATGATCCTTGTGACAAGAATAATGTCACTTACTCCTTTTCGTTTTCTGAACTTACCTTTATGTCCTCTCCACACACATATTTTTCCAGAATACCACATGATAGTAAAAATTTATTGTATACTGCTAGAGTTTTCCAGGAAATTTTAAGGTCCATTATGACTACTTCTTCTGTAGTAAATGTTTTTCCTGTTCTTACACAGTTCAGGATGACATAATTGCTCTTAAACATTTTGTTAAAATGCCACATCTTCTTTCAGTCCTATCCTGAGCTCTTTCTGCATGCTTTGTAGGTACTCAGAAAATGCTTGTTCTATAAATAAATAAATGAATGAATGAAAAGATAGATAAATGAGGTTCCATAAGCCTTGAAGCAAAGGATAAAAAACAGTAATTAAAATAAAAGGAGATTGGAGTTGGGGTTGTGGCTCAGTGGTAGAGCGCTTGCCTAGCATGTGTGAGGCACTGGATTCCATTCTCAGCACCACATATAAGTAAATGAACAACATAAAGGTCAATCAACATCTAAAAATATGTTTTAAAAAATAAATTGAGATTATAAATTTCTTCTCCCTAGAATTCTTTTGAAGAATGAAAGTCTTTGGAATAGTGGGTGACTATCTACTATATTTTAGTTTATGGTGTAGCAGGAGAAGATGGATTTTTATGGAAAATACTTATTCAGGTTTCTACTCTTCAGAGTTTCATCTCTCTGATGAATGATAGGTTAATGATGTAGACATTTCATACAGTTCTTCAGTTTCTACAGAGTAAAGTGTATAGGAATATACTCACATGCACACAGGTTTTAGCAGCCATGGAAAGCACGAAGTTAGAGTGTGGTCTAGAATCATTGATGTTATAAGACTCTAGACTTTATGTAATACAATGCTAGTGATAATCATTTATTTTGCAACCAATATTATTTTAGAGGCCAGGGCCATGATTAAGATGAGATAGTGAGTTACTTGTCTTGGCATAAAGTTTAAGGAGGTGCCCAAATCTCAATAATCAAGATAAACATATTTTAATGCACTATTTTTAAAATTAGACAATGCAAAACATCCATGATGATCCAAATATCAAACCCATAAATAAATACAGATTCAATATTATAATTTTTCCTTTGTCTTCAGTCTTCAATATGGATATAGCATATTGTTTTTACTTATTTTGCTTCAAAGTTATGTCTAACTATTTGGGATAGTTATCACATTTGTTCGCATAATTATTTGTAGTATCAAGATAGAAACATATTTCACACCACAGTCAATAGCCACATTAAGATCATAGTCATATAGTCTATCTGATGATAAGATAGAATGTAAACATTTATTTAGCTCTGAGTTTCCTTAAGAAATCCAACAATTTCAATGGGTTTTAATTTCTAACTTTCAAATAGTTTGAAATAGTACTTTATAAAAACAAAAACAAATATTACAACTCTATCTCAGGGAGTTGCTGCAATTTGTGAAACAAACAAATTTAAATATATATATATATATATATATATATATATATATATATATATATATATATATGCTGCCTTTCATTAATGTCAAATTCAAGTGTTCTTAATTTCAAAGTTAAGATGAATTATCCAGGAAATAAAGTTCTAAATTTAATTAACTAATCAATCTTGAAGCAATACTTGCAAAAATATAGCTGTGCTTGGCTGACTGTGTGCCCTAATGTCTGGCAGCAAGATAGGTAACTTCAGTTCATCATGCTGAACAGAGCATGAAGGAACTCTGTCGAGATTCCAATAGTATACCCCTCAGAGCCATACCGCTCAGCTGCAGAGTGTGATACATGTCAGACCAACAGAAAGAGCAACTGAGTCACAATTGAATTGAGTGATTTTGAGAAAACATACCAGGAATTTTACAATAGGAACAACTAATATGTGCTGAGCCCAGTTTGCTCATGTTACTAATTAATCACTAATTTTTCTATGTCACCTTATGGTTTCAGAAACAATTCCTTTCAGCCTTATATTAAGCTTGTGAAGCATGTGAGCATCGGTGTCACTTGCTACACCAAGAAAAGTGGAACTGGAAGTAGACTTGTTCATTTTTATAGAGTGATTAAGAATTGGAGGCAGTTCCTGAAAATAAAGTAGTTTTTTCTATATTGTATAGTCTCTTTTTCCATTCTATTGTGATATACAGAATGAAAAGAATACTAGATTAATCTTTCCTTTTCTTAGTTACATTAATATATGTGATGGTATCTTGCCTTTCTATTTTTAGTATATTTCTATTTGCTGTTTTGAAACAATCTTGAAATGACAGATAGATTGCAAGCATAATGCAAATAAATTATTTTCCCTTTACCTTTGAAAGAGCTGCTGACATTTTTCCCATCACTGCAACTTAGTGTGATTTTTTTAAACAAGACTAGTTTTTTTTTTTCCTATAGACCATAATATAATAGTCAAAATTAACCTTGACTTACTGTTACTATTTACTTTACAAAGTTGAGTTTAAGTTGCCATTAATTTTTACAAATTTTTCAAAAATATCTTGTAAGGCAAAAATATCCAGTTTAGAATCCTGTAATGCATTGCTTATTTGTTTGTTTGTCAGTACTGGAATCGAACCACTGGTGCTTTGCTACTGAAACACATCTATAGACTTTTCCATTTTTCAATTTTGAGGCAAGATCTTTAGCTAACTTGTTCAGGTTGGCCTTGAACTTGAGAGCCTTCTGCCTCAGCCTCCCAAATCACTGGAATTATAGACATGCACCATAGCCCCAGGATCCGATAGTGCATTCAAATCTTTTAGAATTTCTTTAATTCTAAAACCAACTCCCAGTCTTTTTGTAGCATTGATACTTTCATAGAGGCCAGATATTCTATGCATAAAAAATGTTAAGGAATACTTAATATTCCTCAATCTAAATTTGTCTGTTTACTTACAATTATATTCAGACTATGAATCTTAGGCAGAATTACCACAGAAATGATATTGTGTTTTTCACCTTGAATCTTGTTAAATGCCCAATGTTTAAGTTTGTCACACTACTGGCAATGTTAACTATTATTACTTGATTGAAGTGCATCTGTAAAACTTTCTTTTATATGAACTTTTGATTTATGCATTTATTTTTGTATGTCAATGTATATCATGGTTTCTTATTTTTCTCAATGGAGTATAATGCTACTAATATTATTTTTTTAAGGTGAAGTCTCATATTTGCCTGGTAGAAGCCCTCTAAACTGTCTTCTATGTATGCTGTTTTGTCACAGCTCCTCTTCATTTGAGCCATTATTGCTTCTGGTACAATGAGGTCTTCTATGCTTTTGTCATTTCCTAGAATCAGATTTTTCTCCCAGAAATCTTGTTTATCTTATGGAAGAAAGGAATTTAGAAATCAAGTCTGGGTTCAAGATGTTCTTTTTACTAATGAGACATCCCTGTTTCCAGAATTCCTCAATGGAAGAATGTGGAAAACATATTCAGACACACATTTACATCTCCATATCTTTCTATATTAAAAATCTTGGTTCATACCAATACCTATAATTTCGACACAATGACACAGAATTCACATTTTATTTCTCCCTTTCTGTATCTGTAATTCCTAATGGTGAAGAACCCAGCTCGTTATACTTAGCATATTTGTTTATGTGGTTAAAAACTAGCACCTCAGTTCTGTTGCCATCCTCCTTATGCCCAGATGACTTTCCACCCATTTGGGTCCAACCCCCAGCACACATGAATGCCCTTTTTCCTGTTGTTGCTCCGACTCCTTGACTGGGATGGCCTCAGAATGAGGATGCTCCTTTCTTTATCCTCATCCACCCCTCTCATCTGGGGTCTAATACTTCCTGCTCATGATGTGCTGTCTCAGTAAATGTACTCTCTTTTTTCTGCTATGACACCCTTGTGGGACATTTATCCCATATAGCTGTCTCCTCAACCCTGTCAGTCTCACCAATGAAGAGAGATGGATATTGTAGAGAGATCTTCCTCATGCTTTCCATGACCAGATTCTCTTTGTCAAGTTCCCTCTCCCACCCTGGAATGTCCCCATCAAGTAGTTCAAACACTAACATCCTATATTGTCTTAACCCCTCTGCACTCCATATAGACTCCAAAACCCCATGTTAGAACACTGTGTACATTTGGCAAACCCTCTTCGCCTTGCTTCAGCCATGGCATCCCTCATAGTTAGATACAGTTGACATTTGTATTGATAATTAACACTCCCCACACTCTATCCCCACATGGACACCTTTCTTGTGCTGCATGACAAGCTGTACTCCTGTGCAGGCACTGTCCTTAGAAGGTTTTAGTTTTGATACCCAATGTGGAGCCACCCTAACCATGGGAATTTCCTCAAAAGTCTTGGGTTCTGATCCCCTTCACTTTGACTTCACTTGAAACATACTCCATTAAGGGTACTAATTTCCAGTATTTCACTTGGAATACTGTACTCCCACCAGTGTTCTGGGCATCTATTGACTTCAGCATCACCTCATTTGTAGACTGATTTTCTCATAAAGAGAAAGGGAAATGGATGGGGAAGGGGAAGGAAAAAAGCTTTGTCTTTAACTATAGATGATTTTCCCTTATTCTTGCCTCCTTGTTCTGCTATGGGCACTTTTCATTATAAAAGTGGTGTGCATATTCTTTCATCCTGATCAGATGTAGCAATCTCAACTTGCTTATCAGGCCACATGAAGGAAGTGATAAATAAACTAAGTAGAGAAATGATATTCAATATATATAGCAACAATTTATGCACATGTGGAGCCTATTTTGAAGAATGAATTGGGTATAATACTTTTTATGACATCAGATCATTAAAAAGTATTTCCATGATGTTAATTCATTTGATAGAATAATTTTCCATTGACAGTAATTAATTAGAATGTTTTATTGTTAATTGGATACAATTTTCTTTATAAATGAACAAAAACAATTGCTTTCTATGCTGTACCAGAAAAAAAAATCTAAGAAAACAATGGGAATAAAGATCTGATGCTATATCATTAGTAGTGAATTATTTTGACAGCACACTTTATAAGGAAAATATGTGTGTGTGTGTATCCTGACCAAGCAGTGTTATTTAACATCTATTTAATTTTTTATACCTCTTTCCTTACTGAGTATGCTCTTGGCTTTTTAAATATGTGTGTGGGTATATGTGTACCTTACTCTAAGGAAATAATGTATGAGAGACATGGATCTTAGAGTGCAGATCTCAAGTTTTGTGAATTGCTGAGAAAATGTATGCGTTAGGTTTGTGGGGATGGATCTTTCATGATTACTTTTAGGAAGGTCCATGTCAACTAAGTAGATCCTCAGTCAACAAGTCATAACGACTATGACACCTAAACTTTGAAAGTCAAGTCATTCCTATCCTCCAGGCAGTATTAAAAAAAAAAAGTCAAGTTTCCATGGAATGATGACAAATGTCAGTGTCCCCTCACCATGAATGCTATCCTTTTCCCATATCAGCATCTTTGGCTCAGCACAAAGAAATCTGGAGGGACAAAAAATATATATATTTTTTCAAAAAGTTATGTATGTAGTTTTTCTGACTGAAACAAAGTATTGGTGTTCTTTTGACCAATCAAAGAAAATTATATTCACATTGATGATTATAAGAGAAATTGGGAATATTCACATCCACAAACACAGAAAATGTTTCCAGAAATTGGGGCAAAGCTGCAATAAATTCATGCCACTGATTGTCATGTGAGATGTTTTCAGTGTTAGGGGCTATAATAAAACATGAGATCTAAATATAATTGGCAGCAGTATAAACCTGGTCTTGCTGTCAAAATTTCATCCAAGAATCCCCATATATCTGTGAAATTTCAACTGTGACTTAGCCAACTCTGTCTTGGAGAGTCCAGTTAGTTGAAGGTATGTTTTAAAGTTGCAATTTTACATATGATCATAGATTCATCATATACCTGAAACTCATTCCCCAATTATATCAGACTTAATTTTTGTCCCTAGAAATACACTTTATGTATGAAAAATAACTTTATTCAAAACGAAAATTTGTGATATTTTAAAATTACTTCATGTATAGCTTTCTCCTGTGTAATGAATTGATATCTCCTTGGAATCAGCTTATTGTGATTCAAACTTTTACAGTAGCTATCTCTCAGTACCTCTTTGACTGCCACCTGGCTGAGATTCTCTAGATCTCAACAAACCCTGCTTGACTTTTTTGACTTGAAAAATCTGTCACATCCAGCATGAATCAACACTACTGGTCCATATTTTAGTGGGTCTTTTTCACCATAATTCATTTTTGGGGACAGAGAATAAGATATTCATAGTGCTTTCTAATTGCATTAATGTCAAGTGAGGCTGGGTAGGATTTTTTTCCTGTTTTCCTTTAAGTGTGACCCCAGCAGAGGGGATAGTATAAGAAAGTGCTATGACATAAGATGAGTTCTTGATGAAAGAATGTCTTGTATCATGTTGAAGATTTTTTTCTCCATTTCCAAAGACAACAGGCTCACTTCTTAAGAATGGGTGCCCAAAAAGAAAGGAAAAGAAAATTTTGTTCCATTCTTCAAATGCTGTCTGGTTAGTCAGAGCACTTGCCTACATGATCCTCTAGTATATAGAGAGGGAGGGAAGGAAGGAGAAGAAGAATCAGAAATGGAAGAACCAAGAAACAAGGCACTTATTGGAATTGCTTGCCATTTACTATTGGTATTGTGTTCTGAACTGACAGAAGTGTCATCAGTGACAGGCTGTGGGATACATGGAAAACTCATGGGAAACTAATGACAGTGAAATTGATATGGCCACTGCCTTATTTCTGATATTAGGAGGTTGTGTTGTAGAACACTGCCTTAGAGAATATTCTTAATAATCTATTGCTCTACTCCCCCAAAAAGCCAGGCATTCAGTAACCACTACAAGGAAGGCCATGGAGTAGTCAGTTTCAGTTCTCCAGAAAAACAGCAATCATCAACTTGCACAGAATTGTCCCCTCCCTGGTAATGTCAAAGAACACTCATTTTTTCTTTCCAACCCTCCTTCCAACCAGAATAACTAGTGTTATGAATGAAAAAATTGGAGAGTGCAAATAATAATCCTTTCTGCTTTTCTCCCTTCCCCTTTTAAGGCCCTAAAACCATAAGAGACTTAACTTGTGCAACGGGAAAGGAGAAAAATGTGTTGAAACTAGTTTAATGTGAAAGTTTGAAAATAATTGGGGCAGCCTATTACCTATTGAAATAAAGCTATTCAAGTTACTAAAGAGTGAACTAGAAATTCATTGAAATTCTTAAGATATTAAGGGAACCACTTCACAGTGGCATTAGCATAAATAAAATCACTTCATGCTTTTTTATCATCAGAAATTGAAACTTTTTCATAAATTGCCTATACTAGTTAAATGAACCTGGATATTTATGAATACTTTTTGAGTTTCAGAGTCTGAAAATGTGGCTTTGCATTTAAACAGCTAACCTTATAAGAAATGGAAACTCTTGAAGGATAGCAAAGAGATGACAGGGTAGAAATTCTTTTTCTTCTGCCTTCCGTCAGTACAGAAAAAGGACTCCATTGAATGGATGTGAAGGTCAATGTTGTATAGTACAAAAGCCTCAGCTGAACTTAGGACTGAAGGTTAGCAGTGAAGGAGACCTATTTGAGGCATTGGGAGATAGGAAATGATATGAAATGTCCAGTTCTGAGCAAGATAAGTCACACACAAGAAAGTGAGGGACAGGGAAAACTGGTGAACCCAAAGGTAAAAGTCAAAGACAGAATAAGATTCACACTTAAGAAAACCAGAAGCATAAGATTAATAATGAAATGAAATGCTCCAAAGAATGTGCTAGATGCACAACCAACAACCAATGATATTATGAATTTATAAGGCAAAACAAAGCAAAAGGAAATAAAAACTCAAGACAAGTGATCAGGAAGTTGAGTGAAATTATTCCCCCAAAAGTCATGCATGATTTCTTACCCTGTTTCCATACTCTGGCAGATTTACAAATCAAGGACCCATTGGCTAAATAAAAAACTTGGTCACTGGCACACTGTAGAGGAAATACGTAAAATAATGATTCCTCCAGTTCTTTTTTGCAGGCATCTGTGAATATTTTCTTGATAACCTATGCTGGAGATATGTGTATTGAGGAGATTGGAGGAGTATAGCCCAAATTTGCTTCCTCTGATTCTACTTTTCCTACAGATACACCTGAAGTCATTTCCCAAATTCCCAAGCACACAATTGAAAAGTATTTCATACTTGTTAGTTGGTATAATTCACCGTTCCAGTTACTAATGCCATGTAACAGATTATCCCCAGGTTGCTTGGCTTAAAATTAACTTCTCATTTTTCTCTTGTTTTGTTGGCCAGGAATTCAGAAAAGACACTGTCAGTGGGTTTCATGTGAGATATCTTATATTGATATAGTCAGATGAGGTTCCAATTCCCTGAAGACTTCTGAATTGATTATACACGATGATTCACTCACCTGGATATCAGTTGATACTGGCTGTTGACAAAAAGCTTAGGCAAGGCTGTCATGTACAGTAATGTATGTTGATTCTCAGGGCTTTGGAATTCTTACATAACATCTTGCTAGAGCAAAATTCTGCAGAGAATAAGCTGACATCGTATGAACTTTTCTGACCTACCTTTGTAAAGCACATAGTATCACTTCCTCTGCATCCTACAGATCTAATCTTTTCACAAGCTGCCAAAGTAAGAAGAGAAAGAAAGAGTGAGAGGATTTTGAGGCCATATACTAAAACTCCCTTATTCTCCCATTGATTCCGGAGAGGTAAGAGTTATTGTAGTGGGAAAAGCTAAGGAATTTTTTGGAAATATCCTTTCAGCAAACTGGTTATAACAGCAAATCAAAATCAATAGTCATATCCTGGGATAATGGCAGAGATTAGTGTCACCCTTTTAGTCTTAAGAATGCAAAAGTGATATTCAATATCATTTTCCCTTTTAATTTACAAGCATAATCTCTATAAAAGCCAGTGGATCCTAGAGTTTGACAGCAGACTATTAAAAACTTAAATCAGGAATCATTGCTGCTTTTGTAGTAGATAGATATGGGTAGATAATTCTAGCATAAATTTATGTTTATTATATATAATCACTGATCTGAAGAAAACATGATTTCTCATCCTAGCAGGAATGGAAATCAGAGACAATTGATGTTCACATGGAATTGGAAAGAGTTACACTTATGGTCTTGCCCTGGGAGATAGTACCTCTCTTCTCAGTCAGACTATAGTACAAACAGATGAGGATCCCTAGGCGATTCTAGAGAATACCATTAAATGTTTGACATTGTGCATGTTAGACATGACATCTGAGGAACAACATCTTGGAAACTTTGGTAAAATTCATGTTGTCCCAAAGCTGGGAGTTTTAAATCTATGACAATTTATTAGTTACCTATATTCTGGAAAAAATTATGAGTCTAGTGGACTGAGATATTCTAAAACATATCAGCCAAAAGTACATATATTCTAAATTATTGCAAGTAGGACACATTTCCCATCACCTAAAGAGAAAGCCCAGACGTTACTGGGCACATCATTCACAGTTTGTAAAAGTATTCCTCCTCATTTTGATGTTAAAAGAGAAGCCAGCTTTGGATAGGGAATATTCATAAAAGGACTTTGTAGCAGGTTCAAGCTATAGTCTAAACTACAGTGCAAATAGCCTTGCTGTTTAGGCCATATAATTCAAAATACTCTTCAGTAGGAGTGAATAAATTGTGGTTTGCATTCAAAATCTGACCAACTTCCTGCTTTTTTAATTAAAGTTTTGTCAGCACTGAGTAGTGCCTATGTACTTACATATTGTCTATTATTGCTTTCACAATGCAATGGCATAGTTGAGTACAGGCAGCCCTTCCTTTGCACAGCTCTGATGTGCACAAATTTCAGTCAGCACACTTAAATAACACTAGATTCAAAAGAACATGATTCAAATTTCAGTTCTATAGTAGACTACCATTAATTGTTGCCAGCTCTTCAGTCTACAAATCACTATGCAAATAACATTCACAGCATAATCAGTGATTAATCAGTAAATGGTCACTATGCCTCATTTATTCAGTCCATATCCAGACAATGAAGTATGTAGTTGTGTTCCTTCTTATTTTTTAATTTTAAATTCACATACAATTGTAAAAAAAATAAATAATGGAGAGAGATTCCATGTACCCTTTTCCAAGTTTGTCCCACTGATGATAAGTTTGGAAAAATGTGTAATAAAATCTCACAACCTTGATAAGTTTAAATAGAGGAATATATTTTTTTAAATTATTAATGTTTCCAATATTTAAAGTGATGTATACTGGTATTTGTTTTTACTATTTTTCCAATTGTCCTATACACTTACAAGAGGATGAGACTAATGATTTGAAAATAATTTTGAAGTCTAGGGAGCCATCCTAGTTTTATCCATTAACTCAGATTGCATTGCATGTTTTACCCAGTCCTGTTATTGTTCCCATCTCCCTAACAAGCAAGGACATCCTACAATTTTGATTAAAACTATAGTTCACAAAGCCTAAGCAATTTATGAACTGGCTCTTTACAAAAAGTTCCCCAACTTCTTTTCTATAATATTAGTAGGCCCTTGAAGAACTCTGCAATGTTCATATTTAGCAGATTATTATGTCTGACAGAATCCTAAACTTTTTATTGAAATTCTTTAGGAACTGCCAAGAATGTTACAACTTGAATAAAATGAAGAACTACTTGAAATTAAAGATATTTGAAGCTATAAAACTTTGAACATTAAAGAACATTATAGCGTTCATTAAAAGAGGTGGCTTCTACTGAATGGCTGAATGAATTGCATTCCTTCCCATAAACAAATCTTAGCCAGAATGTGTCTGGAGTTATTTTGCTTTTGTTCGTTTTGTCATGTCTTTCTTGAAAAAAACGTGGTAACATAAGAAATGCATGGTTCTAAGAATTCAAGACAGTTCTTTGAAACTTACATTTTTGTCGATCTGTACAGTTTAATAAAAGCAATTACACTTTACATGTAAAAATATTCTGAGTTGGAAAGGTGTATGTTTTCTGTACTTTGACTATACAATACCGAAAACAAAGAAGTTGATTTTATGCACTTACATTAAGGCACTGTAATTTTTAAAAGTAGAAGAAAATTTTACAGAACATATTTTTTATTAGCTCTTGTTTTACAGCATGTAGGGAGAGTTGGTTATTTGAGAATTTATATTGTTATGTAGGATTTTTCAAGAACATCACAGGTGATAATATGTAACAGTTCCACAAATTTTAAAAATATAAACTGGAGTTGTAGAAGCACAGGAGAAATTTGAATTCTGTCTGTATCAACAGCTATCTTCATTTCAGTTCATGAACACTCAATGTCACTTTCAGAATCTCTGTATCACAGGCAGCACAGGATTAAAATCATCACTAGGAGAAAGCAAGCATTGCTCAGACAATGTTTCCTTAACAACATCAATACTGATTTGAATGTACAAGAAAATGATGAGGACAAATGGGAGAAATTTGATCAATATGATTTTTATGCGATTAAAAGACCTATTGTGACTTTTACTTCCATTTATTCTCACCTTCATGTTGACTTTGTGCAATCTGCTTAACACCGTTAATCAACAGTTTACTCATCTGTAAAATGGAGGTAATAGTAGTATTTCTCACAAATGTTATCTTGAGAATTAAAAGAAATATTGGCTGTGAAATGCTTCACACAAAGCTTAAGAAAAAGTGCTCTGATAATTACAATGTGCTGTGAATGAGCTTTAAGTTCAGCCAGTAGTTTTTTTTTTTTTAAAAAGCTAAATATAACACAATGTGCTAAATATTAGAGAAGCCGTTTGATGTAGTAAGCAGTCAGAAACCACTTTACCTACTGACCATTATCTGCTTTCTGAGAAATTCAGACAAACCAACCCTCATCTTATGCTTTAAATCAAATTGGTTCCCTTATATCTTAATAATGCCAAAATATCAGGGGCCGAATAACAGAGGAAATTATAGATAGGGAAGCAAAGTCAATAAGTGTAGTTAATAAGAAAAATTGGAAGCACGGATGAAAACACTCCTGTGTCACAGCTTTTGAGCACAGTATTTAAATAAAGACCCAAAAGAACAAGTTCTCCTTTTGATGGTTATTTTATCAGTCCTGGGAAACAAGATTCATTATTGCAGAAGAATCATTATCAGTCAAGAGATATTTCATTTCAGTTGCTTCCATCAATATGTCTTTCAGTTTGGTTCTGAAATGTTGGAGAACAAAAGGAACCAAAGAAAGTTAGTCATCCATGCTTTGAGAAGAATCAGTTGACCCAAAGTAAGAAACAAGACACCGGACATTAAAAAGATTTTGCCAAATTAAGATATTAGCTAAAGATGAAGAATTTTTTTAAAAAATTGTTGTTATTAAAAATAAGACAAAAATTAGGAATTGCCTGATTGTCTTAATTTATTGAATTGATTATCAATTTTTTTATCAAATAAGAGATGTCAGAAACATTAAAAAATAACTTTATTAAAAATGGACAAAATATGTTAATAGATATTTCTCCAAAGACCTAAAAGGACCTAGAGGCATATATGGTACTCAAGATGCCTGATCATTAGGGAAAAACAAACCCAAACCACTGTGTAAGATAATATCTCATATCTGTTAGGATGAATATTATCAAAAATTCAAAACTTAATAAGTATTGATGAGGTTGTAGAGGAAAAGGAAATGTCATTGAGAATATAGAAATGTACAGTCTTACAGAAAACAGTACCAAATTCTCTAAAAAAATTTCAACTAGAATATTTTATAACCCAATATTTTCTTTTCTGGACATATAGTTGAAGGAAATTAAAACACCACCTCATACAGATATCTGTATTTCCATGTTCATTGCAGCATAATCACAATAGCCTAGACATAGAAAAATACAAGTGAGTGATGAAGAAAGTGAATTACATGTGGTGATTTAGTCAACTTTTTCACCATTGTGATTAAAAGACCTCATCTGAACAACTGTAGAGGAGGAAAGGCTTATTTAGGGGCTCACAGTTTCAGAGGTCTCAGGCCATTATGGCTGGCTCCATTCCCTGGGGCTCAAGGTGAGATAGGACAACATGGCAGATGAGTATAGCAGGGGGAAGAAGCTCACAGGATGAACAGGGAGCAAAGAGAGACTCCACTCACTAGATACAAATATATACCACATAGCCTTGATCCCAGTGAACCACTTCCTCTAGATACACAACACCTGCCTCTAGTTACTACTCAATTAATCCCATCAGGGATTAATTCAGAGATTGGGTTAAGACTCTCACAACCTAATCTCTCTCTCCTATGAACCTTTGTGCATTGTCTCACACACGAGCTTTTGGGGGACACCTCATATCCAAACCATAACACCTGGATAATGGAATATTTTTCAGCCTTAATAAAGACTAAGAATTTTTTGTTTGCTACAACACGGACACACCTGGAGGACATTATGCTAAATGAAAAAGACAGGCACAAAAATATTGCATAATTTCACATATATTTCAATCTGAAAAATGAAAAGAAATCAAATACATAGAGATCCAAACAGTGGTTAACAAGGGTGATTGGAAGGATGGGATTTGTAGGTCAGAGGACACAAAGTAGCAGATATTGAAGATGAAAAAGTTTGTAGATCTAACATAGGACATGAGGACTATATATAATAATATTGAACTGCATAGGGCTTCAGGCAAATGAGTATATTTTAGTGACTCTACCCACAGAAATGAAAAAAAATATTTTAAAAATGAGTAGCTGAGATGATGAATATGTTAATTTGCTTCACTATAGTAACCGTTTTACTATCTATATGTATCTCATAACATCATGCTGCACATTTTAAATATACACAATGTTTATCTTAAAAATACATGAGAAAATAAGAAAATAATTTACTGTAGGATGAAATATGACAGAAGAAATGCCAGCTGGATAAACCAGGGTGATTTTTAAGACAAAAAAAAACCAGAATGAATATATACACTAGTTTGAGGAAAGGGGAAACCAAACCAATAAATAATCAGACAAGTAACAGAGAGGACAACTTAGAGATGATCTCTCACACAGGCAAGCCATCAGATAAATACATTTCAATGATCAGAGAGAGAACAAAAACTTTTACAAATCAGACATTCCAGAATTTTAAAAAGGCCACAAAATGCATGAGCATTCACCAAAGAACAAACAAAAGAGAAACAATGGTTAGTAAGCATATGAAAAGATGCTTAATGCCATAATTCATCAAACAAATGTAAATTAAAACCTAAACATTATAGGATTAAATTCATTTTGGAATGATTAAAAAGAAAATGTAAAGTATTGACATATAGCATGTTAAGCATTGGCAAGGATGTGACACAAATGTAATTCATTACATCGTTGGTGAGAGTATGAAATGGTGCTACCACTTTCTAAAACTATTTGACATTTTCTAGTAATTGTAACAGGCACCTCCCCCATGACACAATAATTCTACCACTAGTTATTAAAATAAATATTTTTCCGTATCCACAAAGAAATGTGTATAAAAATGTTTATAGTGACTTTACTCATAATAGCTAAAACCTGCAATCATCCCAAATGTCCATCAATAGAGAAAAGTTACCTGTGTTGTAGTTATGGAATGAAATACTGCTCAGTAGTAAAAAAGAATTAATTATTAATTAAAAAAGAATCCTCCAAATATCATGTCAGATGAAAGAAGACTGGGAAAAAAGAATAATTATATATGTGTAAAGGACAAGACCAACAAAACTGAAGCACAGATAGAAGGAACAATCACACTTTCTTCTTTGTGTATAATTGGGAAACACTGTGAAGAAGCATAAGGGAACTCTCAAGTATGATAGAAAAGTTCTGTATCATGATTTGGATGGAATTTATGAGCTGCATCCAATTCAAAAATTAAAATTAAAAAGCTATTTTGTAATGCAGGTCTACAATATATAAAGTTTGATGAATTTTGACAAATAATCATGCATAGTCATGTTGTAGAATGCTCTTTTCCACAGGACAGCCAACAGCCACATGTGGCTATTGAGGACTTTAATAGTAAGATGCATTGTGAGTATAGGATACTGTTTGGAATTTAAAATTTAGCATACACACACAATGAAAAATACTCAAGTAATCTTTCTTGGTTATGTGTTTAAATTACAACATTTTGTATATTAGTTTATATAAAATACATTATTAAAATTAATTTAAATTCTTTTCTTCTTAAATGTAGTTACTAGAAAATGTAAAAAAATAATATCAGTGGCTTACATGACAGTTCTAATGAATAGTATTGTTAGGAACATTCAACGTAATTATGGATTCAGTTTGTTTTAAATCTGCCATTTTGATATTTATTTTCTAATTGTTCCATCTTTTCTTGGTCCTCTTCTCTAGCATTCTTTTCAATTATTTGAGACTTTAGATTTCTATTTTTATCTTCAGTATTGGCTTATGGGTTATATATTTATCTTTACTTTTTCAGTGCTTGATCTAGAGGTTACAATATGTGTGCTCGATTAACACAGTTTATGGTAAAATAAAATTTCATCCTTCACATATACTCTAAGCTCTTCACTACAGTACACCATTTCCTTCCATCTTCTTCCATCTCTTTTATTGCTCTTGTTATATAATTTAATTATACATATATTAAAAATAACACAAAATGTTAATATTTTTACTATAAACACACAGTTATATTTTAAAGAATATTAAAAGAAATACTAAATGCTATTTATGATTAACCAGTTTTACTATTATTGATGCTCCAAATTTTTGTTCTGCCAGAATAACCTCTTAAAACTACATTGTGCCAGGCATGCTGGAGCTTGTCTGTAATTCCAGTGGCTCTGGGGCCTGAGGCAGGAGGACTGTAAGTTCAAGGCTAGCCTCAGCAATTTAGCGAGGCTCTAAGAATCTTGGCAAAACTCTGTCTCAAAATAAAACATTAAAAGAGCTGGGGATGTAACTCAGCTCTCTGGATTTAATCACTGTTACCAAAAATAAAAATTAAAATTAAAATGCTATTTTGTAATGCAGGTCTACTGGCGATAAATTCTCTCAACTTTTGTGTTCACAGATTTTCCCCTTCTTTTCAAAAATATATTTTTGCTGGCTTTAGAATCCTAGATTCACAGTTGTTTCAGTATATTGAAACAACTAGCTTTTTTCACCATTTTCTACTAGCTTCCATATATTATTATTGCCATATGTCAGCTATCATTTTAATCTGTTTTGAAATGTTTGTCTTTGTCAGGCTCCTTTTTGATTTTCTTATTCACTGTTTTTTTCTCTCTTTCTTTTCTTTCCTTTTTTTTCAGTTGTCAGTGGACCTTTATTTTATTTATTCATATAAGATAATTATATTGAACCCAGTGCCTCACACATGCCAGGCAAGAACTCTGCCACTGAGCAACAACAGCAGCCCCTTATTCACTGTTTTTTTTTTTTTTTTTTAATTTTCGGTGTACAAACCCAGTAATTTCTTTCTTTCTCTTATTTATTTATTTGTTTTGATTAGGTATATGTGACAGCAGAATGCCTTTTGATTCATTGTACACAATTGCAGCACAACTTTACATTCCTATGGTTGTACACAATGTAGCATTGCACTACATGTGAAGTCATGCATGTCCCTAGGGTAATGGTGTCCATCTTATTCCACCATCTTTCCTACCACCATTTCCCCTCATTCCCTCCCTCCCCTTTGCCCCATCAAGGTTTCTCCGTTTTTCCTATGTCCCCCACATTATGGATCATTATCCTCTTATCAGAGAGAACAATTGGCCTTTGGATTTTTGGGATTGGATTTCTTCATTTAGCATGATATTCTTCAACTCTATCCATTTACCTGTAAATACCATAATTTTATTCTCTTGTAATGCTGAGTAATATTCTATTGTGTATATATACCACAATTTCTTTATCCATTCATCTATTGAAACACATCTTGTTTGTTTCCACAGTTTAGCTATTATGAATTGAGCTGCCATAAACATTGATGTGGCTGTATTACTATAGTATGTTGGTTTAAATTCTACCAAATATTTATTGGGATAGAGGAAGGCACAGAAATTCAAACCAAAGGAATATACAATCTCTTAATCACTGTTTTTAATTATTTCATTTTAACATACCTTGGTAATATTTTTAATGTTTATTCTGCTTGTGGTTCTTAGGTTTCTAAGATCTCTAAATTTTGTATTTCATAAAATTTTAAAAAGACTCAGCCATTTTTTAATACTATAAATTTGTTTGTTTGATTGTTTTCCCATTCTTTCTTTTTTCTTCTCTCCTGTGAAACCAATTATGAATATTAGAGATCATTGATATTTTTTGTTAGGTCACTGATTTCCTAGTTTTTTCTTTCTTCCATTCTTATTGTTTTTTGTTTTTCCAAGTTTTCTTCTTTACACAATTTATTTTGGATAATTACTAATGCTTCATCTTTAATTCTACTTATGTTTTCTTTTACATTTTATTGCCTTTTCTTTCATTCATATTTTTCACTCCTAGTATTGTTTTTTTTTCTCTAGAATTTTCATTTGTTTTTGCATCACTCATTCCTTTATCAGGTTGGTATTTTTCTTTACCTTTCTGAATAACAAAATGCATTTTCTTACTGACCTCTACTTGAAAACAAATTTTGTTTGAAATTTATCCTTCAAATATAATGCTATTTAAGTAATTTTTTGTCAGTTTTAATTTGAATTTTTGCTTATGCATTATATTTTCCTGCTTCTTAACATATTTCATAATCTAGGTGCCAAATAGTTTGAATGTTACATTTTCAAGTAATGTTTAATAGTATCGCATTCCTTTAAATAGTATTAAACTTTTTCTGGAATCTAGCTAAATTGGAACTTTTTTGATACCTTTGAGGCTTGCTTTTAAGCTTTGTTAGTTCATCAGGACAGCCTTTAATTGAGTGCTAATTTAGTTATACAATTAATACAGTGATATTTTCTGAGAATGCTATCTTATACCTTACTTTTGGTGTTTTTTGTTGCTGTTATTGCTCTTGTTTGACCAAGTGTTACTATAATGTACTTCTAATCATATGTAAAATTTGGAAATTATTCAGGCTTCTGTAGTCTTGATGCTATTTGTCTAAGCTTATAACCTTATTTTCTAAATACATTGATTAGTACTCCTCCAGAGGGTTTAGGGGGCTCCTCTGTGGGTCACTGTACCCTTTCATCTCTGCAATAACCTTCTTTTTATTATTGTGACACAAATTAGAACATCAAGGTCCTCCTCAAATTCTGATCTCTGTCTCCCCATGGTAGTGACAGCCAGGTACTTTGTAGATTTCTTCTCCTTGCACCACAGCCTAGAAACAGAGACTGCCTCTAGGCAGAAGGCTGAAGCAGTCATAGGTTCGTTCCATTTTATTAGTTTTCTTCACTTGGACTCACTCTTCTGAGCAACCTGTTGCCTGATAATCTGAGAAATACAATTTCTGAAGTTTTATCTACTTCTTCAGTTGTTTGAGTCAGAGATATGAGTAAATTCCTTTTCATTTATCCAGATCAATTTAAACAAATAATAATATTTTGATTCATTTAATTTCATATTCTGCTGACTCTAGGTTCAGACACTGCTTCTAAGAGATTCAACAATTCTAATTAACTGAAGCAAATATGGAACAAAAATTGTGTACTAAAAATTTTTGTAAACCTTGAGTAGTGTACATGGATAAATAAGGAGTTGAATATATGCTAGTAAATATACATTTATGTGAATAATTTATTTGTCACTTAGCAACATTTTGGAAATACAAAGAAGTACATTTTGATACTAAAGATAGTTTAGAAATAAAGTAAATGACCAAGGTAAATTGTTCCAATGTTACTTTTTCACTTAAAATAATTAATTTTTTTTTAAAAAAATCTTCTATAAATATTTTAAATGAAGCTCTCTGGAAGAATAAGTCTAAATGAAGTAACTACTTTTTCCCAAGCTCTATATTTTTGTAATATTCTATATTTTATAATGTACTTTTTAAAAATCACCTAAGAATCTAACTCATTTAATTTCCATTTTTATTAGTTCTCCCCATGCCTAGCACATTGAATAATCCAGTCACCACCTGCACTTTGATAATTATGAATCTTGACACATATTCTACCTACTTTCTTCTGCTCAAGAGTCTTCTACTCATCAAATCTATTAATGAAAACATTACTTGCCAATGTATATCCCAATATAAAATTTCAGTGAAAATAAATATTCTGTGACTAAAACCTTTTATCTGTTTGCCTATATTCTAAATCTTCATCACATGTGCTTTATAGTTTTTTTAACCTTCTTAAATTGGATAATATTAATATTTCCATGTCAGAGTTATCCATTTGTGAGCCTCAAACTTTGCATAATATTCTCCGAGGCAATGGTGATATTTGGACTCCATTCCAAATAGCTAAGACTGCAGTTACTTATTTCTGGATGAATGTTAATTTTTTTTCTAGGTGAGTATCTAGAAAACAACACACAATGGTTTCACAAGGAGAATTGAAGATGGATTTAAAAGTCAAATGCATTAATTCATGTGTTTGATAAATATTAGTATTTACTATCTTCACAGACTGTACATCTAAGTAGATATGGTAAATATAAATTCCAGTTATAAATACTGAGGGATGGTTTACATTCCTTCCCTTGATATCATAGTTGGATATTATTTTCTATAATGGGTCAACTATATTATGTTTAATATGTGATTGTAAAATTGAATGTTTAGTCAAGAACACTTTACCACTCTCTAATCCCAAGTAGAATTTATCAAAGTGCTTAAAATGAAGATTTGGATAGTGCTGAAAAATAAATAAAAGTATTGGTTGAAATGTAAACTTTCCCCAATTTTATAGAATACAAAAAAGAGATAATAAGCAAGATTAACCCAACTACAGCAGCAGAGGTGCAGCCTCACTTTCATTTTGACAGGTTACTCCAACTTTATGTCTAAGAAGTTTCTTTGGACAAAATATTTGAGTCCTAATAAGACTGCTAGGAAAAAGTGATCTGATGTAGGACGGTTTTACATCTATGTTTAGGGACAGAAGTGGGGAGAAACTTGCTTCTGCAACCCCACCCACCGATGTGATCAGTTTTATGGAAGTCACTTGGCATTGCACATTTTTCACCATCAAACTCCGAAAAGCCATCTTCATAGAGAATTTCTGAAAGTGGTTTCAGAAGATTATTTATGGCTCTGCAAGGATTCCAGATTGCCTCATTTTGAGACAATTAAAACAGAAATTTAGGCAGCCATTATTTACATCTTTAGGAGAAAAACCCATTAACACAAGGCCAGGGGATCATTGGGGCCCAGAGAAGCTACCTTGAATAATAATCCTGAACCTCTGCAAAACCTAGCAAGGAGAGCCAGTGATGCCTGTTAGAGCCATCCGCATGTAGATCGGCACAGAAACAAGCTGAGAGTCTTTTAGGGTGATAACTAATATATTTTTTATGAGGCAGACTGAAATGAGACTCCAGAGAGAGCGTCAGAAGAGACTGATCAGAGAGAGTAAAATTGGTGGTAGGAAGATTGGAAAGTAGAACTCATCGCAGGACAAATAAATCATGGTCAAGTCTGTGCATGGAAGTACGAGAAAGCAGACTAAACTCCAGAAATTCACATTTTGCTAGAGGTCAGCTTAATGAATTATCAATGTGAATATTTAAATTCTTTAATATTTTACCACATATGGGAGAAAGCTAGTTGTTGACAAGAAAGAAAATGTCAGCACTGTGTTAGGAGGTACAACATCACATTAGAAAGCAACTGTGCATAGATTTGGAATAAAACAGTCAGGAAGAATTATTCCAAATAGGCATTTCATCTTTTTTTGAGTTAACATCGCTTGGTCTCTGTGTTAGCAATTAACATACAAATTGACCCACTCCCATGGTGATATTGACACTGACATTCTCACTTACTGAAATGAAGATTTAACAATTGTCTGATGAAATGAAGCCAGTGTATTTTAAGTGTTGGGGGCTATGTGTTTTAGTAGGTATAGATGAGTTTGGGAAAAAAAGGTGGCAAAGTAGTGTTTTTTTCTTTTAAAACTATCTCACCCATTCCTGGCTCAACCACTTCTCTTCATACAACATTCCACATATAAACTAACCCAAAATTCACAATGTTAAAATAATCTTTAAGGTACTAGATACACAAAAATTTTTTAAAAAAAATTGTTTTCTTTCTTCAAAAATTATGTATGTGAGGTCACAAGCAAACTGGGGCTGTGTTTGATACGTCTTAGTTCTTTGCAAGCAACAAAGTGGTAGAAATAGGAGGTGATGATATTTGTTTTCTTTCTCCATGCCTAGAAATGCTTGACTGAAATATCAGAATGTAAGAAATTTCTATCAATCTAACCACCCTAGAAATGCAGCAGAATTAAGTCAAAAATGAGAGTGGTTTATTTATAATAGGACGATATTGACAACTTTTCTAATCTACACATTCAATTTACCTATTTATTTAAAGGACTATAAATCTTTTAATCAAGAAAACTTATCTAAATCTAACTCCCATGCCATAACAAGTATATTTCATTTTGTTTAATCTTTGTTGTAAAACATAAAAAAAGGAAAGAAAGAAAAAAATTAAAAATCCCCCAAAATCAAACAACAAAAATACCCCACCAGGAAAATCATCCAGCAAATGATAACAGAAAGCATGATGTGAGATACAACTTTGACCCGAATGGGATTTATAAATAAATTATGGTGTGTTCATGAAACTTTAAAGTTTTAATAACAACTATAGTTAGTAGAGGCAGAAATAATATCATCTCCTCACTGTCTTTTCCCATTCCTCAAACCCTCATCTTTTATTTAATTAATAAATTTTGGTATTAAGTTATGAATTTTACACACACACACACAGACACACACGCACACACACACACATAAACAGACTACAGTTATTCATATTTAATGTAAATTTTATTAATTTATTCATTCTGGCTTTATTTCTCTTTTTAGTTGTTATTATATTTTTTTTTCCTCCTTGTGTTGTGAGGCACGCTAGGCAAGTAATCTGCCATTGAGTTATACCTTTAGCCCTAGTATGTTATTTATAACTCTTGCAGATTGTGCATGTCTTTTCCAATTAAAAAAAAGAGTTGCTTGTCTTCTTCCTTAAGAAAATTTGATTTTATTGATTTTGTTTTTGTTTTGTTTTGTTTGTTTTGTTTTGGTACTGGGGATTGAACTCAGAGGCATTCAATCACTGAGCCACATCCTCAGTCCTATTTTGTATTTTATTTAGTTGCATAGTGCCTTGCTTTCTGCTGAAGCTTGCTTTGAAGGCTAGATCCTCCTGCCTCAGCTTCCCAAGCTGCTGAGATTACAGGCATGTGGCATTGCACCCAGCAGATTTCATATTTAATGTCACTTGTACCATTCTGAAGATGAATTTCTATAATCATCTTCTACCAAATACTGTAAATAAGAAGTTTGTTTTAAATGTTATTTAATTTTTAAAATATATTGTACCTTATAAAGTACTTCTTTTTAATATTTTAGAGTTCAGAAATGTTAAGAGTTCCAGGATATGTCTAGGGATGATTGTGTATATATATGTTTAAATTTTTTGCCATTCAACACTTAATGAGGCTTTTTAATTTAGTGATCCCACTCTTCTGTAGCTCTAGCTAATTTAAAAATATTTTTAGAATTTCATTTGGTTCATCATTTTACCTTTTGGGACTTCTGAAGAATATTTAAATGTTATATTTATTTTTTATTTCTCTGTTTTCTTCTGTATTTTTTCTCTACTTAATAATTTATCTCATTATTGTAGTCAATTATGACATTAAGCATAGATCCTGAGTTTTTTCTTTTCATGATAAAATTTCAAGTCACTATTGCTGATATCTAAAATAATTATAATCTAAAGCATTAGATTCCTCAGATGTTAATTCCATTTCTTGAATTATGCCTCTACTTTATATTTTATATTATTTGCTACATTTTATATCATTGACTTTCCTCAAAATGTTTATGATTTTTGACTCTGTAGTCAGAGTTCTGTTTACACTCCCTTGAATCGCTTGTTTTGGACTTCCATTAGAAGTGCCAACAGTGGGACATTCTTTTCATGTCATAGTAGACATTTTAAAATACTTGGTACAATTAAGACAAACAAGGAATAGTTACATAAGAAAATTACTTATCCCTGCACTATTTGAAAAGTGAATATTGGCCTGCTGAGTCTCTTGGGGCAAAGATGTAGACACACTATCATCTTTTACTTATAATAGTATTGTTAAATTTCTTCCTTCTTTGACAAGGAGGAAAGCATCTTGTACTCTCCATTTTGATATCATATGCTAATAACTGCACATTACATTACTTCCCTGTGTTTTGACTTTCATTTCCCATATAGCCTCTACTATGATGTAAAACTTAGTAATATTAATATAATATGTACTCCTGAGTCTTTTCTCCACCTACATTCATATAAAATCTAGGGTGGCATAAAAAAAAGGAGCCCAGCTACTTTATTCTTTTTTATTTTCTGTTTTATCTATGAGTCCATTCCCTTTAGAAATGGATTTTCATGTTTCATTTTGCTCTAATAAACATCACACATTTCTTACAATTGTATTTGAATAAATATAAAGCTTGAAACATGAGGGCAAAAAACACCATTATTACCTTAAAGTCAATGTTCAGGGACTATTTTATTGAAAGAATAAACACACATTTATACAAAAGATTCCTGTATTGTTGTCTTGATCAATAGTGACAAGAATTTTTCTTTCACTAAATCTTGAATTATTTACAGGCACCATGACAATAAAATCTATTAATATCATATATCTCTGCAAATTAATAGGTAAAACTTTTTTGGACATATATACAACCAAAAAGGGAAACTATATATCTAGATTACATATTGATATGATAAGTATATTTTTAGTTCTGGGAGCACAATTACTAAGCAAACAAAGAAACAAAATAGGTGTTTGGCACTAAGAATATAAAATTGAAAAGGCAGAGTCCCTTTCTTTAGCATGCTCTCTATGTGATAAATGGTGTGATTTATGCAAAGACACTATGAAAACACCTAAGATTTCATCATCCATACTGGACAAAAGAGAACTTTTCCTGGGAGATGGGAAAAAAAGAATTGATTCTTAATATATGAGTATAAGCTTTATATAAAAAGAAAGGGGATAGAAAATGATGTTCTATCTTGTCTGGGTCACTTAATTCCTTGATTATCCATATCCTTCTAAACACAGACTACTATTTCAAGCAAATTCTATGATGGAAAATTAGGGCTAGATTTGCTTTTCTTCACAACAATAGAAATGCTGTTTTTGGGTTTTTTGCTTTTTTTGTTTTGCTTTTGATTAGTGGTTAAGAAATTCATGGTAACTTCAAATCTATTGATCTATGCAGGAAATGGAGAGAAGAAAAACTTATGGAAAAATAGCAGGGGCTTTCATCAACTCAGACTGTGGCAAGAGTTAGAGTTGGTTCTCTGCAAGTTTCACATCTGCATATTTAATCAAAAACATTTAACAAATTGTGCATGTACTTAACATGTACAGACTATATTCTTGTCATTATTCCCTAGTCAATATGGCTTACCACTATTTAGGTAACATTTCGATGGTATTAGGTATTATGAGTAATCTAGAAATGACTTAAAGTATACAGGAGGATATAGGTAGGATATAGGCAAATACTACACGATTTTACATGCTCATCCATGGAGTGTGTGTACCCAGAAGTCCTGAAACTGAGCTCTCATGGATATAAAGGGGTGGCTGTATTTATGTGGTGCTTGACTTAAATTTCACCCTCTATGAAAGAATAACTGTACTCCTCTGAAATCTGGTGCCATTTCATTCTTTAAAATGAAGTAATTTGCATATATGTAGTGTTTGAGAAATACTTAGAGTAATTGGTGCTTGAATTTTTATTTGATTACTTATTTATTTATATTTTCTGAGAGGGGAGACCTGAAGACTTATGGAAATTTTATTTAGTCAGTGCCAAGTGAGAAGTTATACCCAGAATGATGGAGTGGCCTCCAATTCTTATCACTAAAGCAATTACTTTAGATTGAGATTTTTTGTATCTTGGAATCCTTAGAAAATATAAATATGTTACCTGAGAGGGATAATAATGTTACCCTGAAGGTAGTCATTTATGTTGTATTTCTACTGTAATATCCATACTAAAAGATAATCCTTTGTAAATTTACCCTGAGGTAGCATTTGAGTTTCAAATTGTCCCTGTAACTGAAGTCAGGTAAGTTGTGATGGAAACCAGGTGATAGGGCATGAAAGCTGAACAGCATGGTGACAAATAGAAAGAGAAAAAAACTGAAGGTGTTAGCACAATGTGTACATATACACAAACCTTAATAAACTACACAAATATATGTAAATTAGTCTATATATCTGATTACAATGATTTACAAAAGGAGAAGAGAAAAATGGAGATGGGAGCAAAAGAGCAGAATAGAATAAGAATAACAGAATATGGGCCTGGGGCTGCAGCTCAGTGGTAGAGTGCTTGCCTTGCATGCATGAGGCACTGGGTTCGATCCTCAGCACCACATAAAAATAAATTAATAAAATAAAGATATTGTTTTCGTCTACAACTAAAATACACACACACACACACACACACACACACACACACCACATATAAAGAATAACAGAACAGGATTAATATTGTGCAGGCAAATCAAGTTTCTTGTGTTGGCTAAAGGAGACAGTTTTTCATGAATTGAGGAGAAAAGTTGACTCTCTTTCTCCAACAGAGGTTTCACATATTTATCACTGAACCAATCAGCTAGAAACAAAGAAATGATTAAAATGATAGTGACCTTAACAGACCAGAAAAATATGAGCCACATAGTATGTAATTCCCTATAAACCAAGCTTGGTTCTCCAATCTCTCCTCTTGGACCTGGTTGTATTACCTGGGTTAATTGTACTGATTTTATCATGAGTTGTCATCTAAATCTTTTGCGGAATGGAATGATTTCACTTTTGTTTCTTAGAATGGAATTTCTTGATCATGAACGTCTTGTGAGAAGATCTGATAAGGAATGGAGTCAAGTGCACACACCATTTTGGTGGAGAGGTGAAGAGAATGGCTATCACTTTCTATCTGAGATTAAGCAAATATGAAACTGGATGAAGGAGACATAGTTTATCACATGGAGATATACGGATTTCAATTGCTAATAAACATAACAACCAAGGGAAATATTTATTAACATTATTCTGTAGTTTATGGTTTACTTATATTGTCTTCTTTATTTTTTAATTTTTCAGTACTGGGGTTTGAACCCAGAAGTGCTCTACCACTGAGCTACATCCCCAACCTTTTTAAAATTTATTTTTTAGATGGTCTTACTAGTTACCCAGGCATTTCTTCAACTTGTGATCCTCCTTCCTCAGCCTCCCGAGTAGCCAGAATTAGAGGCATGCACCAGTGTACATGGCTCGCTTACTTTTGTGTATATTATCTCAACCTATCATTGGAATACAGAGCCATAGTAATGTAATGTGATTTCCAAAACTTTTTTGTGGTAATTGGGCTGTCATGGAGAATGATAATATCTATGAAAAAGGAAACTTCAGTCTCTCACTTCATATCTTATGTGCAAATATTTTTATTTAATAGGAAGAGATAAAAATACAGATGTTGATAAAAAGAATCTAAAAATAGTTTACTTTAAATCATTTCAAAGAGAAATTGAAGGAAATGGGATACTGAACATGAAGAAAAGCAAATACTCCTGCACATCAGAAGGGTCTTAATATGGCTGAACATCCATCCCATCAAATTTTGTGGTTAGTTTGGTTCCATCTTTGAAAACTGGTACTAATAGTAAGATGCCATACAATATCATATGTATGCCTACCATAAATATGGTGGGCTGACCAAATAATTAATAAGATGTCTTGGGAGATAGCCTTTTTCCTGACATTGAAAATGAATAAATTCAGAAAGGAATACCTTAGCATGGATGATACAGTAGAAATTTAAGAAAGGGTAGCTTATGGCATTAAATAGTTTCTACTGATTTTTTCAATCCTGAGATGCTGTCATAATTTTTAAGTAATTATTATACATAAATGAATAATTTATCAATAGATAACAGTAGAAAACTTTGTTAAGTGGAGAACTTACTGAATATAAGATCTTCCAACTCAATAATCGTATAATAATTTTTAAAATCTATAAAAAGCTAATTTTCTCAGAAGGCTGTTATGAGGATTTAAATGAGGCAATTGCTCAAAGCATGTGGTTCCAGGTCATCTCAAGTGCTCATAAATACTGCTTGTCTTTGCCATAATTCCCTACCTGCATGAAGATAACTAGGTTTCATAGTGTCCACAATGTACTCTGTGTTGATTATAGTTACATTTCACTTTTCCAGAGGTCATTCACAATAAGTGACCTCATCTATCTGGACATACTCAAGAACCAAGATATGTGTTAAAAAACCCTATGTTGAAAAATAAGGATTGGAAATTTAACTATTGCTTCTGGTTCTTGTTTGTCATTTATTGGTATTCTAGATACAACTAAAATAAGCTTGATTATCAAATATTTCAACTTTCAGTGCAAAGAGCAAACAAAGGAAAAGGGAAAACTTTCATGTATCTTTCAGCTACAAGAAATGATAGCTGAGAGGTAAACAGTGAATATGAGTGAAGGATGCTAGCACTTACTAAGACCCAAATCTGAACCAGGCAGTGCAATAAGAGTTTTATTTAAGTGGCCCCTGAGTAATTTCAATAAATGATGAAGAGTGCACTACCAGTGTCATTTCTTAGGTAATGAAACTGAGCAAGGTTGTGGCTGGTACCCAGACTGCCTGACTCTTAAGATGAGACTTTTTTTTCTCTACAATGTGGTGCCTCCAAGTAAAATAATATGATGAGCTGGCCTAAAATAAAATAAAATATATAG
This sequence comes from Callospermophilus lateralis, assembly GCF_048772815.1. Lineage (NCBI taxonomy): Eukaryota > Metazoa > Chordata > Mammalia > Rodentia > Sciuridae > Callospermophilus > Callospermophilus lateralis. The sequence goes on along the minus strand of NW_027515935.1, from coordinate 3,753,127 downwards.
TCATTGCTGGGAGAAGAGGTGCTTGCCTACAACTGCAGCTACTTGGGAGGCTGAGAGAGGAGGATCCCAAGTTGGGCTACTTGGAGACCAATCTCAGCAACAGCCAGACTCTATCTCAAAATAAAAACTTAAAAGAGAGACAGACAGACACAGGGGACTGAAGATGTAGGTCAGTGGTAGAAGACCCCAGGGTTTAATCACCAGTAAAGTAAAAAAAAAAAAAAAAAAAAAAAAAAAAATATATATATATATATATATATATATATATATATATATATATATATATAATCATTTAGAGATATTCAGAAAAAGAGAAAAATCAATATTGAGACATTATAAAATAATAATCAAAAGTATGACTCATCAATAATTTTTAGCCAGTAATGTTTTATATATATATATGAATAAAATAGTTAGGGGAAAACAAATTTTTTCATAAAATTATAAAAATGTGTTCTGTCAAATGTCTTTTACATGCACTACCCCCAAACTTAACGATACCATAAAAACTGGTGATTTGTTTTGTATTAAAAAGATTATGTTTTTGTATAAAATAAAGAATGGGTTGTTTCTTCAGTGCCCACTTTTTCACTCTATTATAATACTACTTTGAAAATATGATAGAAACACACTCTCTAGATTTGGTATTTGTTCATAAGCAAATTCTAGCTCGGATAAAATAAACACTGAAACTAGAGAAAAATTTTACCCAGTATATTATGTGAAAAATATTCTGACATCCTCATATGAAAGACAAAATAGCAAAATGCTTTGCATTCAGTTCTACATTTCCCTTGATTTTAAACTTCAAAAGTCATCCTGAAGCTCAGTAGGTATAGGTAAGTGATTTTTAGTTATTTTATGGACTAACACATAGAAAGCACAGCATTGCACATGCTGACTCTTGTTGACTTTGCTTTGAAAAATAATTTCAGAGAAACTCAACTGAGTTCAACCAGAACCATCCTAATTGGCTTTGATCAGTAAATCATCAGAAACGGCTCTGCTCTTGCTTAGTCCTTTTTTCCTTCTTCTTGTCAAAAGTGAATGATTAAACACTCAAGTTATGGTGAATTACAAAAACCTGCTTTGTATTGGGTTGGATGTGTTGCTATTCCAAGTAATGTTTGCTTTCTCTCTGCCTTAGTAAGAATCGGCTTTACATTCTTTAGTGGTGGTGTTTGTCATTTCTCACAAATTTATTAATATTTTCGTCTGCACAGCTACAAAAATAATGTCAAAGCCCAAGTAAATTAGTGGTCTGGTAAAGGCCTGCCTGACATTCAAGGCCCTCCACAATCTGGCTTTTATTTATCCCTCAGTATTACTTTCCACTGCCCACTACATAAGCAGCCTATTTTAAAACATATTTTACTAGAATAAAAATTAAAACATATTCAAAGCTTTCCCTCTCGCTTTTCACTTATTGAAAATTCCAACTTTTTTCAAGGTCAGCTCATGTCGTACTTATTTTCACTAAAATGCCTCCCCTTGGTAACTAATTCTCACTCCTGTTTGTCCTGAATGTCTGGGTCCCATAATGAACCTAGCAAAGATGACATTGCTACTTTGTGTACAACCAGGATATGAAAAATTGTGATCTTTATGTGTAATATGAATTGTAAAGCATTCTGCTGTCATACATAACAAATTAGAATGAAAAAGTACAAATTTCAAAAAAATTAATTTTTTTAAAAAAGAAGCAACAATGAGATCCACTGAGTATGAAAATATAAACAACCTGTTAAGCATGGAAAATAGCAGAAAATGGTTTAAGACAAAGAATTAATTTGTACAACAAAATATAAGATTTTATCATTTCTAACTCATAACATCAAGGCCCCATATTGCACAGTTCAGGAAGTACCAATCACACTGTATGATAGTTAAAAAGTACAAAAAAGAAAAAAGAAACTAAAGGGTAAAATGTAATGGGTTTGATTATTTAAAAATTTGAGAATTTCTTTGAAAGTCATTTTCCACAAAACACATACATACTACTTTAGAAGAAGGAACTTGCAATGTCTAAAACTGATAAGAAGTTACAACTTGTAGTTTATAAAGACTTCTTACAAATCAGCTCCAAAGAGCCATAAAGCAAAGAGAAATGCTAATCAGAAACAATTTAGGAAATCCCAGAAATCTGAACATTTAAAAAAGTATATGAAGAGATGTACAAACTTACCAAAAATAAAAAAGACTATCAAATGAACATAAATGAGATGGCACTTTATGAACAACAGTGTGGCAAAGAGCACAAAAGTAGAGAACAGGAAGTGCTGCTGCGGCTGAAGGGAAGCAACAGCTCATGCCCATCACCTTTTGAAGATTACATATATTGAAACAGCCATTTCACAAAGTAATTTGTCATTCTGTTTCCCCAGGATAATTGACCTAATAATCCCACCTGTGAGTGAATACAGGCTGAAGAAATCTCACAGAGCTAAAGATGACTATATGACAGTATCAATGTCAGAATTATTTGAGGTTAGGAAGGAAGTAGCATGTCCATCATCTGAAGACTAGATAAATAACATCATGTTTTACTGTTCTTTACTCCAAGACCAACACAAAGGGATTTGAGCATCCATGGGTTTGGATATCTGCTGGACAGCCCTGGAAACAATCTCTTGCGAATTTTGAGGGACAATCCTATGACTGTTGAGTACTTGAAATGTGGATATTTCTAGTTAAAAGGTGCTATCAGTGTAAATACAGACAGGATTTTAAAGGGGGTAATAAGAATGCAACATATTTTAAGGTATTGGACCAAATACAGCATATTATTAAAATGAACTTCAATGCTTCTTTTTTACTTTTAGAAATATGAGAATTTTAGGAATTTTACAATTACATATTATTTTCATTATGCATCTATTAGAGTTGCTCAGAACTACTAGTATATTAATTATGGTGGAAAAAGAAAACAAATGCTTGGATTGTCCAAAAAAATCACCTTAAAATTTTAGGTAATAAAAATAAGTGCTGGATTTAAAAATGTGTTATTGCTTGATTGCGAATTCCATGGTCTCAGCTTGAGTTTTTCTTCATTTCAGAGAAACGCTGTGATTTTCCCACGGTAGAAAATGTAAGGCTTGCCCAATATTACTATTCTGGCTCGGTTGCAGAAACGTATGTGAGCAGGCGCCTGCACCCCCTCTCTCCCCGCTGGCCGCCTGGGGCGCCGGGATCCTGCTCATGCGTCCTCTGCAGGCTCCCACCCTGGGGCCCTGTGGCCCAGTGAAGCTGCCCGGCGCGTCCCTGTGCGCCCCTTCCCCCCCCCTCCTGGCGACTTCCTGGTTTGTAGAAGGTGCAGGAGTCGCTGTGGGCGGCCTTGGGTGCAGGAACTAAGAGGCCCCTGCTTTGGTGGCGGCGGGGGCGGCGGCCTGCGGAGAAGGGGGCGGTGGACACGCCGCTGCTGCTGTCACAGAAAGGCTCTAGGGGTGGGGTGGGAGGCGGGGTAGCTCCTCCGGGGGCGCCGAGATATGGGCCCTCGGCCACCGCCGCTGTGAGTAGCCTCTTTGGCGGTGGGGCCGCCGGCGGAGGCGGGACCGGCACGACCCTCGAGGGGAGGGCAGCTGGCTTCCAGGCCGGGTCGGAAAGCCCCGTAGAGACATGTAACCGTGGAGTGCAGGTCCAAGTGAGTGGGGACCCGGGGCGCGCGGGGTGGGCGTCCCTCTGAGGCCCCTCCTGGCTCGAATCCTGGCCCCGCGGCTGCCTCAGCCCCGCCCGGCCAGCTCCCCCGGGATCGGAGGGGGTGGCGCAGGCGGGGGCGCGGCCGGGCCGAGACCCAGCTGCAGGCAGGACGGCGCTAGGCCGCAAAGCCTGCCGGCCGAGTTGGGTTGGGCGGGTCCGCGGCTGCCCCTGGCTGCCGGGGCCGCGCCTATGCCTGCACCCGGGGTGGCCAGATAGCCCGGGCGCAGCGACACCCCCCGCCGTGGGCTTCTCCTCCTGCGGGTGTCAGACTCCACGCCTCTGGGTGGTGCGAGGTGGCCGGGAGGGAGCAGCCTTGAGGTTAAGCGGTTATTATTTAAAGTGCTCTCCTAGCATTAAGATAACCATTTTTGTAAGCTGTTTTTATTTTTTCGGTTCTGACTTGGATGTTTCCTTTTGCTGTTTCTTAGAAAATTAAACGGGTCCCTGAGGCTTGTTTATTGGAGGCATTGTGTGGTGTGTGGTGCTGGCAAAGGGTATGCCTGTGTCAAAGTATTCATCAGTGCCTGTCTTACTTCAGCAGGTTAAATAAAAAGCAATTTGAATAACGATGGTGATTTTTCTTTTAGGTATCTTAGAGGCATGAGTTCTTTATTTTTCTCCTGAAACTAACTTTGGAAAGCATTCCGCCTTTTACTTCCCTCCCTTCAAACTCTTCCCTCAAATTACAATAATAAATATCACATATATTTGTATAATTGCAGAAGGCCTTTTAAATGTCACAGAGTGTAACTGAATCAATATTTAACTTTTACACCTACGAGAGATTCTAAATAATACTAGAAAAATAGGGAAACTATGTAATTAAAATTATTTTCTTCAGTGTTTGACAACATAGTGAGTAGGGTGAGTAAAAAAAAGGAGGATACTTTTTGACCTATTATAAGAAGGAAATTACCTGAGTGTGCATTATTTTCATTGAAACAAGCTAATAGTGGGGAAGCCAAGAAAATTCATATTTGCAAATTGATTTATAGAGTTTGTCACTTCCTATGATTCTAGATACATGTAAAGATTTTTTAAATGAACATTTATTTAAAAGTGAGAGCTGGCATTAATTTCTTGAAGGAAATACATATTAAAAATTGCAAATATACAAAGACACTAAGGTCTTGGCAGGGGTACCTGAATTATGTGTATTAGCATTTTGGCATTGTGGTGTCACAATCTTGTGATTGTGATGGAAAGAGAGATTAAAACCAGTCTTTTGGGAGAAAAAAGTGGCTTAATAAATTTCACTCCACTGTTTTTGAAATTTAACCAATAGGTTAAATGTGTGAGAAGTTAGTAAAAATGTCAGTAAATTCTGAATGAATCAAAGCAACCTTACTGTTCCTGTAGGGAAAAATCTAATTTGGAGGTCAATATCCATTTTCCCCAAAGAAAATACATACAAAGCAGATCTTTTTTCTTAGCCTTGGAGTGTGTGAATAGTTTGCTACCATAAACATGTTTAAGTACAGTAAGTACATCTCAAGAAGAGCATATGCAAAGTACCACATTTATAGAACATTATAAATATTACATGGCAATGGCAAGTGGAACCAGGTAGTCGTAGCAAGTCCTTTGAAAAAGGCCTGAGAACCTATGTTAAGGTGTGGCAGGGTTTAAAGGCACTGAGGAATGCAGTGGCTTTCCAATTTTGATTCAGTAGGATAAAAGCAATGCTTTGCATTTATACAGCAGTATACCTTTATAAGGTACTTGCACATATATTATCTGATTTATAGTTCTCACAATTCTGTGATGTGGACAAGACTCTTTATAGGTAAGAAAACAGTCTTTGAGGTTAAACTCTTTGCCTCAAGTCTCTCTTAAGTTGCTAACTGATAGTGTTACTTTTGCTGTGCTAGTTATAGTTATGTACTTAGAAAAAGTATATTGAGACAAGAACAAGATTAGTTTTAGAATTAAGAAAATATAGGGGATGTGGGTATATCTCAGTGGTAAGTGCATGCATTGCATGCATAAGGCCCTGGATTTGAGCCACAGCACTTCATGCCTAACCCCTAAAAAGATAAAAAGCAACACACACACACACACACACACACACACACACACACACACACACACACCTTTATACAGATGTTTGTTTTAGGAAATAAATATAACAAAGTTCTTTTTCTTTTAGGGAAAATCCAGAAAGAACCTTTGACTTGGTATTGAAGGTGAAATGCTGCCTCAGAAAATGAAGGTATGTGTGTTCTAATTCTTAAAATATTTGATTACATTTGTCAAAACAAGGGTTAACATCATGGACTGCTGGAGCATGATAGTATCAGGAAAGTAAATAATACTACATGTGGGTTCTGCATCAAATGTCTCAAGTTGCTAGTAATAAAATAGATACTAGGTCTTTATGGTGGGTTCGAAGAAATCAGGAGTTTTATCCATGCAGCTTGAATTTCAAGCATGTGTTAAGCCTGTATAACTTACAATGTATTTTTATCCTTTGTTGATAAAAATAATTTTTCATAATGGTAAAAGAGGATGTCTTTTCATTTTCTTTTGTTTGAAAATGTAGCTCCATTTGAAAAATGTTTAGTGCATATTCTCTTGCTAGTACTGATGGGACCTTCACCAGTTTCCTGGTAATGTTTCTAGAATGTGAAATACAGACTGAGTAGCCCCTACTATTGATTTACTCCAGTAACATGGCATTTTCAGAGGGAGGTAACAATCGTGTAACATTATTTGGAAGGGTTTCAGCTAACAGTCTGTACAGTTTCCTGAAAATACAGGATATTTTAGTACTATGACTTTTGTCAGTTTTTCCATCACTTTTGTTATAATGTATGTGTTTGTGGGGGAAAGAGAAGCAGAAAAGGATAAGAAGTATCTTTTCTCATTTAATTCTTTCTAGTGTGTCCATACATGGTACATCTTCATGGATATATTCAGCATTTAACTTTATTTGCTGTGTTCTTAGACCCTAGATAGCATGCTCTGGGGTTTTGTGGAGACTAGTTGGCCATCTAAAGCCTTGGTGTAAAGTCTGCTGACATTCTTAGTTTTAGAGACTAGCCAGAAATTACATACTTTTAAGTAATTTGGAACTGCACACCTTAAAATAGAGGAGCCCAACCCAATTGTGGTGAAATGGGCATGGCTAATTTTAGGTAGTAAGTCACACACATTCCTGACTCTACCAGCTCTGCCTGTTGTTCTTCTGGCCTGTTTGAATTACAGCTGTGATCAGGTGTTGTCTACTGGTAAGGGGTGATTCTAAGGTTTTAAAGAGCCTTTTTTTGAATAAAAAGGTTATCTTTTTTTTTATCCTGCATATTGTAGTTTGTCAGTTTGCATCTTTCAGGCCCAACCAAATCCTCTTTACAGAATAGACATGTTATGTGGAATAGATAAATATTTTTTTCAGCTCTGATTTAAATTTATACTGTATTTATGGTATTAATCTTGCAAATACCTACCATACTATTACCTCAGTGTATGAAGTAATGCTTACCTGAAGTGTTTGTAAAATAGCCTAAATTCATTTGGAAAACATGGAATGTCTGTGATTTTGAATGCATGATTTAAAAATTCTAAAGTGGTCTTGATGAAAGGATGAATCTGCCTTATATTACAACTGATCTATTCATGTGTCACAGAGATTGTGACCTGCTGTAAAGATTTTGAGTGGTTTGCTCCCTCCTTCTTCACTTTGCTCTTTGTCACTTAGCACGAGCTAGTTATTCCAATATGTATCTTGTACTTCCAACCTTTTTAAATTACCGACGCTGCCGTTGTCGTCATCGTCGTCTTCTTCTTTTTTTCTTTTTTTGCTGTTGTTATTATCTAAATCACTACTTCCTAAAAATACCTTCATATGTATTTGAATAGTCTATCCAATTTGGTGAAATTGAAATGTCATGATGGATAAAGTAAACAATTTGTTTTTTTCTGTAGGTTAATGCATTTTATATGGCTGTTTGGAGCAAAAAATTCTGAAGATTTTTTTTGAAAAGCTAAACTAATTGTAAAAAGCATTAGTCTTTCTTTTATGATTTTGATCTAAATAGTATGAACAAAATGAATACCGTAGGGTCTAAAAAGTTATAAATTTTGTGCCCTATAATGTAATGATATCTCTAACTAAGAGGGCTATAAAAGTTAAATTTTATGTCAAGTTGAAAGTTTGATGTTCTATAATAGTTGATCAATTTTTTCCTTTATTGATAAATAAGAAGGGAAAATGTATTGAAATTATTTTTTAAATTATTGGACTATTTAACTGTCCATAAACTCTTTTAAATATGACTCTGAGGGCTGGGGATGTGGCTCAAGTGGTAGTGTGCTCGCCTGGCATGCGTGTAGCCCTGGTTCGATTCTCAGCACCACGTACAAACAAAGATGTTGTGTCCGCCGAAAACTAGAAAATAAATATTGAAAAATTCTCTCTCTCTCTCTCTCTCTCTCTCTCTCTCTCTCTCTCTCTCTCCCCCTCTCCCTCTCTCTCTCCTCTCTCACTCTCTCTAAAAAAATATGACTCTGAAATGTATACTAACTTATTTGAAGTGGAATACTTTTTTTTTTTTTTTTTTTTGCTAACATGTAGACAAGCATGGGTGAAATTTTTACATGGTGGTTGAAGTGGAAAACAAAATGTGTGAATTTGGATGCTTTGGGCTACCAACATAAAACTGGTTTGAATACTAAAGAAACTTGAAAGTTCATATAAGAGGAAACCCAATAGGTCGGGAGTGATCCAGGTTCTTTCTAATTCCTAGCTCTTCCACCCACAGAAGGCTTAGATTCTTGTGACTATAAGATGACCATCAGTAGATGTTGGAAGTCTCCTCTCCTGTTCATGTCTGTAGGGCTTTTTATGGCTTTTATATATGGCTTTTTATGGCTCTCTCTTTAGATTCACAAGTTTCTTTTCTAAAATACCCCAGAAAACCTCTTGTTGTATCTCAGTGTCCTGAGTTATCTTGGCCATCACCATTTCCAGTGTACCATTGGCAGAGTAGGTGGAAGGCTGTGGCATGACAACCATGATTCATTTACTGAATAGTTGGCAAGGAGAAGGTGTTGGGAAACCAATTAAAATATTCTTGGTAAAAGGTTTCTCAGAACATTACTTTTTTCTTTTGATGATGCTTGATCAAATAGAAAATAGGTTCAGGGTAGGCTTGATTTATGCAAAGATTGAAATGCTCTTTACTCTTTGTGTTAAGGTATTTGGTATGCTTCTCTTATTCATTATTTAAATAGGGAAGTTTTAATTTCTCTCATTTTTCCTGAGTAACTTAGGTTATAAGTATCTTTAGAGATAGTTATTATTAAGTTTTAGTTAGTAGTTTGAAACAGTATGAGTTGTTCAAATATAATTTGATATAGCCAGCTTTGGTAAAATAGTGATCTTGACCTGGTCTGTTGCTATTTGGATTTGCTTTAGAGGCATTACATTGATTGTTCTGAGCACAACACATTTTAAAAATTAATTAATTCGTTAGTACCAGGGATTGGATCTGGGTGCTTTAATACTTAGCCACATCCCAGCCCTTTTTATTTTTTATTTTTGGGACAGCAAAAATAATAATTTAGAGGGTCTCTCTAAATTATGTAGGGCCTTCCTAAGTTGCTGAGGTTGGCTTTTAACTTGTTATCCTCCTACCTCAGCCTCCCGAGTCACTGGGATTACAGGTGTGAGCCACCATGTGCAGCCACAATAAATTTTAGAACACTGAAGAGTAATTTAGCTTCATATGGAATGCCCCACAAATTTAAAAAAATCACCATGAGAGGGGTTGCTAGTGTTTCCCATCATGCTTCCTGTGTGTTAGTAGAATTGCTTCTGGTGGTATCTGTGGACTGCTTGTGGCATCTTTTAATGGCCATTTCCCGCAAGATAACCTTAGTAACTTGTACTTTAACTCTCCAGAGTGAAGTGCCGAAATTTAGATCTTAATGCTCATCCTGGTAGATCTCCAAGCTAGTTGCCCTCCTCCCTCTTCTCTTTTTTCTTCTCTATTTTCCATCAGACAGGGAAGTACAGCCAGTAGTGATGGCCTCTGCTCAGTTCTAATAGCAGAGCTTATTGTTATTATTCTGCCTCTATTTTTCCTAAAGTGATTTAAGATTTCAGGGAAATGAAAAGTAACCCTTCCCCAGTAGAGACAGGACATGCCCCCTCTAAAGGTTTTTCTTTTATGCAGTGACTTTGAGACTGTAGCTTTCTCTTTTTTTATTCTGTTGATAGTTTGCTGCAAGCAACAGAAGCAACAAACAATGGTGCAGTCCTTCTTCTGTAGCACAGTCCTGATTTTTTTAAAAAAACACATGGTCTATTTAAGCTTCACAAGTCATAGGGAACCAGAAATATTTATCACTATTTCACAGATGAAGAAACTGAAGCACAAGGAAATCAAGAAACTTGTCCGAAGTACTAGTTGCAGAGTCTGTACTTCAATCACTGCTGTATTGCATAATGACTTTATGTAATCTCAGTATAGGCTGTTTTATCATTGGAGGAAATATTAGAGTATATGCTATATGTGATGCAGGTAATTTTTTTGAAACAGTAATATAGTGTTTTAAAATTACTGAATCCAATATAATTCCACCTAAAACTACTACCAGGTTTTTTTCATGTGGTTATAGACCCTAACTCAGCAGACTAACCTCCTAATCCTTTGTTTTTTTAGAATTTTATATCTCTATATTTAATGAATCTTTGATCCAGTACTTCTATTTGTTAGTAATTTTAAGCACATATATAGCAAACATTTTTCTTTTTTTCTTTCCTCTTACCTTGAATAATTTTCCTTAGGAATAAATCTCTTTTTATAAACAGACTTTTTACTTTGATCAGCTTATTCAATCTGGTATCAAATTATCCATTTTTAAAAAATCTCTGGTTTATGTTAGCAGTTTAATGACCTTTTACTCTTCTTAAATCAGACCATTAAGTCAAAGAATCCTAACTTAGTATTTCCTGTGGCCTGCACAAAAAGGCATTTCTAAGCCCTCTTTGGCATTTAATAATGTTTTCTTCTATTGATACCATTCATACTAGAATTCATAGCCTTTCAATTCTGCATATATTTTAGCACTTATTGTGTTCTTATAGGAATGTCTAATATAGGCACATATAGTCATACAGATAATATGACTAAATGTCTGTTTACCTGCTTTAAATAAGCTCTTCATAGACCATATTAACAGATATATATTAATTTGTATCCTTAAGAAAAAACTTATTGCAGTTATCAGACATGTTTAGTGAATATTTACACAATGAAAAAAACTTGGACCTAGTTTATTTCTGGCCATTGAATTATTGAAATGCTGATTAAATTAATTAAATTAGTTCATGGAGAGCTGTTTGTACAAGTGATCTTAGATGCATGCTGGCATGAAAGTATCAGGGACATTAACATATACCTAAGTCCAACAACCCTGGCATTTAGAAAATAGAATCTTGGAGAATTATACACACAGTAAAATGGTTTAGGAGAAAGAAGCCGGATGAGAATTCATGTAGATCATCTCACTAATTCTAACTTTGAGGTAAATTTGAAATCCAGAGAAGAACCCACTGTTTAAATGTTGATTCTACTTGTATAAGATGAATTCTTGACCTCCTCTCATGCCGACCTCACCTTGTGTTCTATTTAGGGTGATTCTGTCCACAGGAGCCTATTGTAGTCTAAACAAAGCTGTTGAACTTCTCACACTGGTCAGATTCTTCAGAGGTATTCACTGGAACCAGGAACTGAGAAGGGGAAGATTTAAAAATGACATCCAGGTTTTTGACTTGAGCAACTGGATGAATCATGGTGACATCTGATCGTAGGCAACATAGAGAAGAACCAGGATATTGGGGACTAATAGCACTGTGTTCAGCGGCAGGTGAATAGCAGCCCAGCTGCTGAGGACACCCAGGTGGAGACAGTGAGTGGGGCACCTCAGCTGGAGGGGGCAACTTTGGATGCATGGACCATTGTTGTGGTTTGCATCTGAAATGTCCCCCAAGGCTCCTGTGTTAAAGGCTAGGGCCCCATGCAGCAGTGCTCTGAGGTGGGGTCCTCAGAGGAGACAGAATCATGAGGATTCATATTTTAAATTGGAAACTTTAGGAGATGGGACTTAGTTGGAGGAAATGGGTGACTGGCACATGTCCTTGAAGGGTGTATTTTGTCCCTGGCCATCTCCACCCTCTGCTTTCTGGGTACCATGAGGTAAGCAGCTTTCTTCCACTGTGCCCTTCCTCTGCAGGCCTAACAGCAACTAGGTCAAGCAGCCAGGGACTGAAATCTCTGAAACTGTGAACCAAATTAACCCTTTCTTACTTTAAGTTGATTTCACTCAGTTATTGTGTCACAGTAATGGAGAGCTGATTAACACAGTCGGAGGCGTTGATTAGCAGCTATCAAGGCACAGCTGGCATTCAACATAATGTGAGTGGATAATCCTGTCCAAGAGGACTGTACAGGGTGACTGGGAAATGAAATGTAGGCCAGAGCCCTGAGGAAGATGAGTACATAGGGGAAGTCTGGATAAGGAGTGTCGCAATGGGCAAAAGGTGTGACTTATGCAGTCCCAGGGGGAGATATAAAGAATATCTATGTGCTTCTGCCCTGTCCAATGCTTTATTCACTCAAGTCACTCAATACAATTTCACTCTATAGGTTCTTCATCAAGAGAATGACAATCCTTAATGCTGGTTACTGCAATAGGTATAATCAATTCACAGCAAACAATTCTAGATTAATTAATTCTAAGCACTGCAAACACATGTAATCATGACAGCTAATGACAGACATTCCCTCTGCATGCTAAGTTCAAGTATCAGATCAAAAGTCTTAGGCTTGAAGTCCAGCAGATGCACACTCACTTGGACCATGGTAATCGAGTCAGGAACCAAGGCAGGCTTCTCCTGGGGTGGAGCTTACGGCTGGCTGAGGAGGCAGTCATAGGGAGAAGTTGCACCTCTCACCAGGGTCCAGAAGTGGCTTAGAGTTTGTTAGCCACGAGAATAATGCAGAGGTTCAGGCAAATGACAAGAGTTGGGATGTCAGTCCAGGTCCTCATCAGGCTCTCAGGCTTGTGTGCATCAGTATTGCCCGGCAGAATGTCTGTTCATTTGCTCTATTATTTATGTTAAGTTTTGGGGCTTCCCCCCTTCAATCCTTAGCAGCTACCACAGGATTTCTCTTTGACATCATTTACCCTGGGGTTAAGACATATGGTCTGGTGGTCCTCACCCTGATCTTTTAGCCTTTCCCTATTAACCAGGGAGGAGCCTGCAAGAGGCTTTTCTCAGAGTTTATCATGGAGGGGGAAAGTCACTTGTTTGTGCCTGAGGGACATACTGGAGGGCTCCCGTAGGCACGCCTGGTGAGACTGGTGGTTTCAAATTGGAAACATCCACAGCTCATTTTAAAAATGGAGTTGCTTAGGCTCAGGCCCAAGGCCATTCTCACAGGAGCCAGTAAGGGGACTTAAAAAGAGTGGTTAAGGGATGCAGTATAAGGTTACAGAAATCAAACAAGCACAAAAGGACGAAGTGGTCAACCGTGCCCAGTATTTCCTTATGTTATTTTAAAAAGTAGAATACAATGCAGGTCTAAATAAACTATCTTTGAGTAAAAAAGCAAATAAGTTAAATAGGGATGAAGTTAACCTCAACTTTACACACTTGTTCTCACTTCATAGATAGACATATTAAAATCTGCAGGAAAGATTAAGTGTTTTAGTACTGGTGAGTGCGCTTCATGAATTTAAAAAGTGTCATGACTTGGAACACTTACATCATCAATCTATTGATTTTCTAGATAGAAGGTGAGGGCCTGGGAAGGGGAAGTCACCTGCCTAAAGTCACGCAAACAGTAAAGGGACTTTCAGGGGGAAGGGTTAAGGATCCTTGATTCTCAATACTTGTTTGGAAAAAAAATCATTAAAGCAAAAATAAATAGTTTATAATAATGAGGGTTCATTAACATGGCTCAGTAATGATGACAAGAAGTACATAAGAAAGATGGCTTACCTTTGAAAGAGAAGTGATAAGCAACTCACAATATCCCCATCAGAAATAGGGAAAGTATTTGTCACCTATCTGGGAATGATTGAGTATTGTTAGGTCTGCCCAGAGGTCGAGTGATGACCTTATATTCCTCTTTGGTCATGGTGACAGTCTCTGACCTGGAAAATCAGTCATCAAAGCCCCTGCTGATAGTCTTTCTGAGCATTGCTCTAAGCTTCAACTGTATTCAATGTGATGTAAACAGACGTGGACTTTGAGTATGATCTGTTTAGGATTAAAATGGCACAACACTGAGAAGGAAAAAAATGAAGGAAACATAATTAACTATATGCACACTGAAGCTGATTATTAATTGTTAACATTAAATGTGAGGAAAATATCTTTGGAGCATGGAAATTTCCAGAAAAATTATATAAATTATATTTTAGATTTGTGAAATTGAAAAAGAACATATTGCTTTTCCAAAGCAATTATTTAAATGTTGTCTCTTAATTATTCTGTAGTATACCCCACTGTTGAGACCAGGGAGGCTGCTCATAAAGGATTGTGTCTCCTAACCTGCGGTTCAGTTGCTCCCATTTCTCCCGGGGAAGAACTGATTCATTTAAACATAGATGCTACAGTGCATAGGCTTGGTTTGTTGGAACTTTCTGCTATACCATAAAACAATGTTCAACAATACACAGTCCCTGGCCTAAAGATGGCCAGCTGCCCATCCAGGTCTCACTGAAACCTAACCATGCCATTTACTCCTCTTTGCCAGTGGCTGCTTCATGCTACAGTGGCAGAGCAGAATAGTTATAGAGGAGAGATTATGGGGCCCAAATAGAAAATATTTACTATCTGACCTTTTACAGAAAGCTTGCTATTCTGCCATAAAAAAGATATTAAAAAATTTAGTAAAATGTGAATTTTGAAGGTAATTTTTTATGTTCAACACGCTTAGCCACACTGAAAAAGGTATCAATGCTTGTCTTTCACAGGGGACATTTTGACACATTTCAGAAAACTGAACACTTAATGGTCCTGTATGACTTTTCATAGAATTTGTCTATCACCCATTGACATGCACATCTTATTAAACTTACTAACACAATACTACTTCACCAGGTCTAATTAACATAATGCAATGATGTTAAATGCTATCATGATGTATTTTCCAGGATACAAAACATCTCTGCAGATTGCATTTTGATAGAAATGAGGAGAATATAAATAACCCTGAGATCAGACAAAGCGAGTACTACTGTTCCTGCCAGATGAAGGTCATCAGTCATCTTCTTGTGATTGTATTTATTAATTGGGATTTAGAAAAAAAAGCATCCACAGCTCAATAGATGGATAAGTGCAAAAGGGACTCAAGGGGCTCTAATAGATTATACCAGTCAAGATACCATATTTGCAACGGGGGCTATGATTGACATCACTCTTGAAGAAAATTTATAATAATCTACTGTCACTCTGCAAGATTCACTAAGGCCCTGTATCAGTCAAAATTGAGTTATACAGTGATATGATAGGAATTATACTGTTTTTAATTTTTATTATTAATATTTGGGATTCCTTCACAAATGTATTTTTTCTTTTTATTCTGGGAGAAGAAGTTGCACTTGGCTATTTCTACCATACATAGTACAGAGATTTTCACAGTAGCATGCTGTGCTTTTCTAAATAATAGAAGCTCAAAATGGTCCTTCAGGTACACTGGGCACACTGTCAGGTGGACTACTTGCAAGACTCCAGATATATCTGCCTCCCAAATTCCCCACTTGGATGAACCAATGTGGTCTTTTGATTCTGTGAATGTTGACTCAGCTCCAACAGCTGCTAATTCCTCCTGAGGCACCACCTACTGTGCTGGGGTCTGCTGCTGTGGACCCACTTACCAGGAATTGCTATTGAGTTTCCAGTTTCGAATGAGGTCTAGAGTACCAGAAGACTCTGCAGCACAAGGTCCAGCCTGACCTTCCTCCAATTTTTAAACTCACATTGTTTCTGCATTGTCAGAACAGATCATTTTGCTCTTCTGTGTAGATTCCAGAGGATCTGTGCAGTAGTTGGGTTTAGGTGGCTGGTATTTTCCTTGAGATTCTATTTCTATGTATTTTTGAGCGGTACGCTTTCTAAAACACATTTCCTTATTTTTTTAAAAAAATATTTTATTCCCGAAAGCATAAAACAATGTCTGAAATTCTTGTAATGGTATTCTGTGTCCTTCATGTTTAAGAAATTTCTATTTTATCTAAAGAGAAAGTAAAATAAATAAATAAACTACAAACCATGGATCCTGAAGCTTTGCTCTGGAATATCTCACCACTGTTATTACTCAGCACAGCTCCTCTTGTTTGTCATTCCGCTTCTTTATTAGTTCCTAGCCTTCCTATAGAAGTTTAGTTTTTAATTTTCCAATGAAATCCTCCTTTAGTACTTTGAAGCCTCATAATGCAATTTAATCTATGCATAGTCTTCTCAATATTTTCCATTTATACACTCACAATATTTCACAATTTATGAATCCAATATTTCTCACTCTATGTATGTCTGTGTATAAAAATGAATATGTCTAATTATGAATACATACCAAGTTTTTTATTTTTCTTATGCCAGACTGTCTGACTCCAGAGCCTGTCTGTCACCTATCCACTAGGATAGAAAAATACAAATGACATAAAGATAAGTTTGTTGTAAAACTACTCTCTTTATTCTTGTCAACATTCTTTTTTTCTTAAATATATTTGTTGTATTGATATACAACAAATACATAGCCACTCAAGCTTATTTTGTTATTGTAAGCATTATACATTCTTTTCTATAATATTACTTTGTTTTTATAATTTGTGTGTAATTCTTTTAAGCAGCATATGATTTATTTTTGCTTTTTTGCCCCATTTTCCCAGATATGTTTGTGTTTTTTTTCTGTGTATTTAGGTGACTGACCTCTCATGTAAATATTAATATTGTAGTTTCAAATCTAACATATTTGTTCTCTATTTGTCCTATGTGTTTTTAACTTTGTTCTTCTTTTCTGCCTCCTTTGGAATAAATCAACTTTAAAAAGTTTATCTCCTTTGGCATCTTATTAGACAAACTCTTTGTTATGTCAGTGAGTGCTTGAAAGTGTGTAGAACACACCTTAAAGCTATCAGAGTCTACTTTCAAGTGTGCCACTCTGCATGCAGTCATCCCCATGGTCCTATTGTCTTGCACTTAGATCCTACATGTTCAACTGAAAAGATCTCTATTTTGAAAATATCTTTAAAAAATCTTTATTAAGAGATTTTTTTTTTAAATCTCCAGTGACCATTTTCAGTGCCCTTCATTTCTGTGTGGATAAATATTTACATCTGGTGTTATTTTCCCACTGATTTGCTTTACTCTTTCTTATAATACAAGTCTGCTGCTCCTAAGTCCTTTTGGAACTTCTATATTTAAATACATTTTTATTTTGACTTCATCCTTGAAAACTATTTTTTTTTCTGGTAATGAAATTGCTATTTTTTTTCTCCTTTTTTTTTTCTTTCCGTGCTCTTGGTCCCCTACTGTCTTCTGCCTTATGTGTGGACTATTTTTACCCTTTTTTTTTCTTTTAATGTAGATAGGATTTTCTCCTTCTCACTGGTTTTAAGCAATTGGTTATGTGGTGTCTTGGTGTACTTTTCATCTTCTACTTGTTTTTCTTGAAGTTCATTGCACTTTTAGAGTCTCTAAATATATTCATTGCATTCTTTGTATGTTTAATATTCCCTCAAATATTTTTCTGTCCCTCCGCCTTTCCTCTCCTTTGAAGACTCAGTATCTAAGTTTTATCTCTCTGCTTCATTTTGAGTAATTCTTTGGCTCTTTATTCAGGTTCACTGGTGGACTCTTCCACAATGACTCACCTGTGGACTCTCCCACCCATGTATTTTCCAGTTACTGTTTTAATAACAAAATGCTTGATTTTGATGGTTTTTAGATCTTTGTTTCTACTTATAATGCTTAGTATTTCTTTCAGTTCCTTCAACACATAGAGTATGTTTTATTAATTTGTCTACTAATTCTATGATATTTTCCAGAATTAGATTTTTTCTTCTGTTTTGGTACTGGGGATTGAATTTAGGGGCTCTTGATCACTGAGTCACATCCCCAGCCCTATTCTGTATTTTATTTAGAGACAGAGTATTCCTGAGTTGCTTAGCACCTTGCTTTTCCTGAGGATGGTTTTGAACTTGCGATCCTCCATCCTCAGCCTCCCAGCCACTGGGATTACAGACACGCACTACCATACCTGGCTCCAGAATTGGCTTTGATCAATATATTTTTATCTTTATGTCATTTGTATTTTTCTACATTTTAACATTCCTGGCAAATTTTTATTGGATGGCAGACATTGTGGATTTGACAATTTTTTTCTTTTTGTTTCTTTAAATATTCTTGTCTTGATTGTAGTTAAGGTAGTTCAAAACAGGCTGCTGCTTTTAGGCTTGCTCATAAGAGTTGCTAGATAATGTCAGGGCAATGCTTGTTTGTTGAAGGTAAGTTTTTGTTCTTCTGAGGCTGAGCTATTCTGAGTCCTCTCGTTGTCCCCTGAATTAGGAGATTTTTTTTCCCATTTAGTCTGTTTTGAACAGAACTATTCTTGGTCTGTGTAAACCCTGGGGACTTTTTCCCTTCCCCTGTCTGAAGAACTTCAGCTCCTTGGCCTCCCCAACCACCAGCTCTGTCTGCACAGCCCCCACTCTGTTCTGTCTTGCACCTCTGGCCAACGGCTTGTGCTGTCTTTGAGTTCATTTATTCTTCTCCTCAGCTCTCACTGATCACTCTCCCTGTGTTCAGGGTCTTGAACGCTGCCCTTTAATATGTTCTTTCTTTTTTCTTATTTCTTTTTAGAGGGGAAGATAGATATAGTTCCTACTAATATGATTTGCCCTAAAGCTGATTCAATGTCTTTGTCTACCCCCCACCCACCCCTGCTAGTTATTAAACTGTTTTGAGAACAGTTTTAGATTTAAAGAAAAATGAAGCACCGAATACAAGAAATTCTCATATACCCTTCTCATCACCCCCACATATTCATCTTGGTTTTGTTTCAAGTGTTACTGATTTCTTTTTTTATTTTATTTATTTATTTTTATGTCGTGCTGAGGATCAAACCCAGTGCCTCACACAGGTGAGGCAAGCGCTTTGCCATTGAGCCACAACGTTAGCCCTGATTTCTTTTTATCCTTTGTTTAGCTTATTTTGGGTTTGGTTTGCTTTTCTAATTTTCTGGTTTTTGAAAGTAGAAGCCAAGGTCACTAACTGGAGGCCTTTCTTCTCTGCTAACATAGGTTTTCAGTGTTATATATTTTAAGGACTATTTTAGGTGTATCCCATACATGTTGACTTTTCAATTTTGATCTTTTACTTGTAGTTCACTTGGAGGTGTGTTGTATTTGCAGATTGTTCAGGTGTCTTTCTGTAATTCTAATGCAATTCCATTGTGATGGGAGGACATATTTTGTAAAGCTTTATTCATTTTAAAGTCTACTGAGGCTTGTTTTATAGTCCAAAAAATAATTTTGGGGATAAATATCCTGTGTGTATTGAGAAGAATTTTTGTTTTGCTTATTTAGGTACTTTTTCTGTAAAAATCAGATAGATGAAGATACTTAATAGTGTTTCTCAAGTACTTTATATCTTTTTTGATCTTTTGCCTACTTATTCTTTCAAATAGTAAGAAAGGAGTATTGCAATCTCCCAAAATCATAATTTAGGCCTTGTCAATTTCTGCCTTGCTTCTGTCATCTTTGTTTTAGGTATTTTGAAGTTCTTTGGTAACTGTAAACACACTTAGGGTTTTATTGATCCCTTGATGGGTTGACATACTTACTATTATAAAACATCTTGTTTGTTCTAGAAACATTCCTCATTCTGTATCCACTTTGTATGTTATTAATATAGGCATTTTAACTTTATTTTAATTTGTATTATCATAACATATTTTTCTGTCTTTTAATTATAACTTGTTCATATCTTTACAATGAAGTGGATTTTGTTTGACAATGGGAATAATTGTACATTCCTGGCAAATTTTTATTGGATGGCAGACATTGTGGCTTTGCCTTTGTTTTGTGTTTGCTTAGAGTAGTTTCCCCAACCTACCTTTATTGACAGTTTGGGTGAGATAACTCTTGGTTTTGGGGTACAGTCCTCTGCATTTTTGGATGTTTAGCTGCATTTGTGGCTTATGCTAGCTGGTTGCCAAAACTTGCCCATCTCTTGTCACAACAGTGAAAAGCACCTCTAGCCATTGCCACATGCTCACTGGGATGACCCAAATCACCTCTGTGTTGAGAACCGCTGTTTACATGTTTTACTGGCATATTTGAATTTAAATCTACCATCTTATTGTTTTTGTTTCATTCATTCTTTCATCTCTATCTTTGACTTTTTTAGATTGAGTAATTTTTATAATTCTGTATTTGTTATTCTAGTGGCTCATTAGATGTATTCATTTAGTATTCATAGTGTTATTCCAGAGGTTTAGTGTGTGTGTGTGTGTGTGTGTGTGTGTGTGTGTGTGAGAGAGAGAGAGAGAGAGAGAGAGAGAGAGAGAGAGAGAGAGATATCTTCAAGTGGTATTGTGATCACTGTACATTTAGTATAAAAACTTCTTAGCAGTGACTTCCCTTCCCCACTCCCTGGCCTTTTGGACCCCCAAGCATTCTTCCTGGCTTCATGCTTCCTCATAAGACTCCTCATCTGTTCGTGTTGATCAGGGCTCTGCTGAAGGTTGGAGGGGGGTGTATACATGTCTCTGGGGCTTTCTCTCCCTCTCCTTTCCACCGTTGTACCCTGTAAAGTCTGGTCATTTTGGTCTCTCTAATCATCACACTCTGTCCCCTCCACTCAGGGTGACCTTCAGATTGTGCTGACTGCTCTCCCTGCACTGTGGTCTGGAAGCAGTCCAGGCAGTGCACAGTACATTGGGGCTTTCATAGACCCATGAAATGTGTTTTTCTTCTCTCTGGTGTCACTGACAAGAGATGCTTTTCTTCCAGTGTCTGAAAACCATTGTGTTATAGATATTGTTCAGTTTTTCAGTTACTTTAGCAGAATGGATAAATCTCATCCCTGCTACTCAATCATAGCTAGAAAACGCATCACCTCAATTTTATTCAAGCAATGTCTCTGACATTTCTTCCAGGTTACAAAGTTTTTTTTTTCCTCCCCCTTTTTTTATTACAGTTGCTTGCTATTGTTAAACATTATCAGATATTAAGTTGTATCTTCCAGTCTCTCAGTGATCTAGAAGAAAATAAGCTGAGATCCTATACTGGGGACAAAGAATTTCAAAGAACCCTGTTTTTGTTAGCTTTTGGTTGTTGGGATCACCTGCCAAGAACAATTTAGAGGAGGAAAAGTTTATTTCGGCTCACACTTTTGGAAGTTCAGTCCATGATTGGCCAACTCCATAGCTCTGAGCCTGAGGTAAGGCAGAACTTCAAGGTAGAAGGGTGTGGCAGAGGGATGCTGAGAGAACTCCACTCACCAGGGACAAAATATAAAGCCCAAGGACATGTCAGTGACTTACTTCCTGTAGCATATCCCTCATGTCTGCAGTTACTACCCAGTTCAATCCATATCAGTGAATTAATCTACTGATTAGTTTATACCTCTCACATCTAACGATTTCACCTCTGAATATTTTTGCATTATCTCACACATGAACTTTTGGGGAACACCTTATATTTAACCATAACAAGCCCTCAATCACTATGTCCGAGGATTCTGGGAGTTAGATGCATTTTCAAATCATCTCTGGCTCTAGTCTCTTACTTCTCCATACTCCTCACTTTCTCTGTTTTATTTGATTATAACTGTGACAAGCAATTCTAATTGTCCTATAGGTTGTGTGTGTGTTCTCTCCCTCTCCCCCCCCCTCTCTCTCTCTCTCTCTCTCTCTCTTTCTCTCTCTTAAACCTATACAGCATTTGTTAGTTTTATACACTGATATTTGTGGAACATTGAAAAAATCACACATTTTTATTTCTGATGAATTTTGGGGAAACTCTGATAATAGGAAGAAATTTCACTGGCCTCTTACTCCAGAAATATTCTAATCTTCCCCATCTTACTAGATGATTTGGTTTCCTTTATTTATTTATTTTTGTACCTTTCCAATATTGTCATCCCTTTGGTGTTGCCCATGAAATTTGAAATCCATTTCCTTCTGATGTGCTGGACAATTTAATCATGCACTGAGCCTATTCCTGAACTCGAGCACTCTGAGGTCCTCCTGTGTATATACCAGGCTAAACAACCATATCAGTTCTAGGTGATTGAACCTCAATCTAATGATATGACTTAAGAAGGGACATTTTTCTCTTGTGAAGGGAGGGGTTATATCCCAGGGAGAAGCATAAATAGACTCAAACCCTTCAGATTTTCCCCAATTCTCCTGTTTCTTGGGCAGCATGGTTTAATGACTTCACACTAATTCCCTCTTGGACACTGGTTCCGCAAGTGTAGGTCATCCAGGTCACCCTAGTGATGAGCCCATTCTTCTCCTAGGACCAATGTGTGAGATTCTGTGGGAGAGCTCCATTTGACTCAATATTTGTCTACCCTGTGCTGGAGGAAAAAGTCTAAAAAACTTCTCAACATGTCCTCTTATAATGCTAGAATAACACCAAAAATTTCTCCAAAGAAGCCGACATGCATTTCCTAGGTAAAGGAGAAATTTTATACTCTTAGGTGTGCATTCCAGTCCCACAGATTATTTTTAAAACCCAGTTTGCTATAGTTATTAATAGCAACTTTGTTAACCATTGACTATGTACATTATATACACGTTTTCATTGAATACAACATCCTTCCCATTTTGAAGATGAGAAATCTGAAGTTTACTGAGACTAAGTAACTCATCCAAGGACAAATTTCTGCCTATTAAGTAGCTGAAGTTTGAGACCCAAGTCCCTTATCTGCAAGTTTCTCTGGACCCATGATCTTAATTATCATACCACACTGCTTCTACAAGATTTCAGAATTGACCTTCTGTGTACTCTCATAATCATTCCTCTGCCTTCAATATTTTTATCATAAATGGGGAACATAGTGTTATTATGTAAAATCTATATCTTTTCAAAGTGTGAAGTAAGCATTCCATTTTTACTCATGCTTCAGTTGGTGAATGATATTAACTTTCTGATCTTTATTGCTTTATTGCTCTGTAACTAGGACCACTCACATGAAGACAATTCCTTTTTTTTAAAAAAAAAGAGATGCAGATGGAGAGGAAAAGAGAATAAACTTTTACCAAGGTCTGATTATTCCTGATATTTTATATGAAATATTTCTTAATATTCATATCACCCTTGTGATAGGCAATTATGTTTTAGAGTGGGAGAACAGCCTGAGAGAGCTTGATGTCAAAGGTTCAATCTTTCATGCATTCAATAAGTCACTAAACTTCATGCATTGATAGAGTGAGAATCATATAGCACAGCATCCCTGTTGTGAAAGATCTCAGAGCAGAGAAGTGAATAGACCCTTCCATGCAGTAAGAGGGATTGTTCTAGACACCTAGACAGGGTGTGCAGGATGCACATGGAGAGCCTTGCATTCAGGAGGTGCCAGGCTTCGTAGGAGAGACTATATCTAAGCATAAGCTTGAAAATCCCTGAAAACCATGCGCATGGTGAGTGCAGCATTCTGCCCTGGGTGATTTGAGCACACCGAGGGAACAGGAAAAATGTGGAAGAGTGAAAGAAAGAAGGGAAATTTAATATTTGAAAGAATTTAAGTCCCTGTTTCAACCAGGTAAATCCAGATGACAACTGAAGGACTTTCACTTCTTCTTCTTCCTCCTCTTCCTCCTTCTCCTACTTCTTCTCCTTCTCCTTCTCCTTCTCCTTTTTCTTCTTCTTCTTCTTTTGAATCCTTGTGTCATGACTAAAAAATGTGAAGGATTAAAAACTTCCCCCAAGGACTAAGTAGCCGTAGAATTTCAGCTTGTTTTTCTGGTAAGGATCTTTTATGATGGAATGAAACTCTGCACATCTGCATTTTTTTCTTTCTGATGTTGAGGAAGTTTATTTGCAAATCATTTTGATGATTTATGGGAGACAATTCTCTTTTCCTATGTACTGTATATAATTTATGCAACTCTGAATCTGTGTTGCAAGAAGCCAGAATATGGAGTGAGGACATGCAGGGACTTAAAGTAAGTGTATGGATGCCTGCATGGAGGGGTGGCATGGGCCACCAGGGAGTGTGCAACCTGATTGATGGGCTGTGGATCCAAAGGTGTAAAGGGCACCCCATGATGATCCTGGGATTGTGAGCTGCCCTTTAAAGGAAATCCAAGCTTTTCATGTGCCATTCTTGATAATAATGCATTTATTATGGAATGTGGCTAGGGTTAGGGGAGTTCTATAGACAAGTAGGAAATAATATTTCTTGTGCTCAACTAAAAAACCTTTGCCAACATCTACTTCTCAGAATTGGACTTGCTAATGGGTGATAAATAGAATCCTCTAAGTTATTGTGGGCCAAATTAATCTTCGTCTTTCTTACATTGTTTAGGGGCTTGTGAAGTTCAAGGACTAAGAGGTCGGTGAAGTGTGGTGGATATTAAGTAGGAAGGAGGGAATTGAGAGGTGAGGCTGAAGTGAGTACAGATTGTCTAATTTAAAGATTCTTACGGGAAAAAAAAAGATGGTTAGATATGTGTTGACATGATTGTACTGTTTTATGAAAACCAGGCATGTGACATTTTAAGGACACAAACATGCAGGGATTGGAAAGCAATCAGTCTATCACAGTGGTTCCCATTCTTTGCTACAAATTAGAAACACCTGGAAGCTTTGAAAACTACAGATGCCAGGTCACACCCCAAACCAATTACATCAGAATATCTGGTGATAGGAGCAAGGTATTTAGTGTTTCATTTAAGGAAAAAATAAGGGCATGAGCCCTCCTCAAGGCTGTCAATACATTTGTGCATAGAGTTCTAACCCAGGTCCAAATACAATTTGGAGGAACTTTTATTTACTGCCTGGACTGAAATTAGAAGCCCCAGGGGCAAGTCTACAAGAGATGTATTGTGCAAACTCATTGTCCATCAGGGGCATTCATATTTCACACAAAGAATTTGGAGCACCGAGACCTTAAAAATATTTCTGTACCTTTAATCAGACATCAATAGCTCCTGCACATTTGTTCCCACTTAAAGTCTGGGAAAGGACTTGTAGGTTTCTTTCTTTTCTTTTTTAACCTAGATTTCTAAAACATTTCAGTCTGGCTTGAGGGTGCTATAGAAATGGGCAGAAAAGTGGATGTTTCTGGCTCACATACAGAATTTTGTGCTTTCAGTGTAATGTGGCTCCATGGATAGCTTCTAGTGATTTCACATGAGGGGTTTGTGGTTTTCCCTAACTGTTTTGTGGTCATCTATTTTGGGGACATTTTGATGCTTTTCCCATAATGGGGATTTATCTGATAGTCCTCCTCCACCTCTGAGATGAAGTTGACAAAGCACACATTCATGCAGGGAACCACTGACTTCCTTAAGCATATTTTCCTTCTCAAGCCTTGCGAAGGAATCTTCCAGAAGATATGCACAGTGGCGTGTAAGTGGTAAAACATTTTCCTTTTGATTTGCTGCTGTTCTGTGGTCTTCAATATGTTATCTATTTTGGTATTTACTATGGACCTATTAAGTTAGTTCCATTTAACTTTAAGTGATTTTCTACTGTTTTTATTTCAGCTTAACCATATCTATCTGATTCACTTTGCAAAACAGCAGAAATTTCTAATGGTAGCATTGTTGCTGCCTTGACCCAATGAGATAAGACCCAGATTTGTTCTGTTTATTGTACTTTGCTTCTTGTTGTTTTATTCAATTAACCCCCATGGAGAAGAATCATATATTGGATGAAGAGTATTGGTAATGAAATCTGCTTTTATGAAGTGCAAGTGCTTTTTTGAAATGCTCTGATGAGCCCATGCAAAACCAGTGAACACTGAAATAATTTCATCCATTTATTTTCCTATCAAATATTTTTAACTCTAATAAACTTGATCAAATATTTTTTAACTCTAATAAACTTGCTGACCTTCTTGGCTACTTTAGTTGTCTGCACAGGGAGTCTATAGGGACTTTAGCTCCTCAGACAGGTTCTATGAGCTACCAACAAGTGTTGATGTAGCTTACAGTACATCAATAAATTCTCTGGGAGAATTTATTTAGGATTTTTCTCTATCCACTGGTTCTTCCATATCTTCATTCTCAGTCAAATATCAGCATTGCTTCTACTCCAGTCACCATTGTACTATCTTTGGGCTCTGGCTGACCTATTAGAAATAGTCACTATAAGACCATGACCCAGTACTTATTCTGATCTAGTTCATGGGGCTCAGATATTAGATTCTTTCTTAAAACTCCCCAGGAGATTGTAAAGTGAGCGTGGGGTTGAAAACCAGGAATCCCAAAAGATGGTTGCTATACTCCAGTGGATCCTGAGAAGATTCCTAGGAAGCAATGACTCACTTTTCGATATTCACTTGGTCTGTGTTTTGTGAAATATGATGGACTCAGACCTGAATTCTCATCTTTGCGTATTCATTTTTTGTCACCCACTGTTTGGAGCATCTTTAGGACCTTCAATCACAGTTCAAATTCTATATCTATCATCTTCTGTGAATGTCATCTATGATCTGAATATTTGTGTCCCTCTTTATTTTATATACTGAAACCTAATTCTGAAGGCAGAGTACTAAGAGTTGTGGCCTTTAGGAAGTAATGAGGTCAAGAGGGATGCATGGGAATTGTGCCATTATAAAATAAGCCCCAGGGAACCTGTTTGCTGCCCCTTGCATATGAGGACACCAAAGCACAAAGGCACCACCTGTGAGGAAAAGCCCTCATCAGACGCCAAACCTGCTAGCACCTTTATCTTGGATTTCTCAGCCTCCAGTACAGCGAGAAACAAATTTCTATTGTTTATAAGCTACAAGTTTATGGTGTTTTGAATACGGCAGCCTAAATGTACTGACAACATTTTCTAGAGGTAACTTTGGTTAAATTAACTAACCTAGCTGAATCTATTTGCTAGTTGGCAAAATGAAACCAATGAAACCTATATCTCGGGATTCTTTTGCTGTTCAAATAAATGAGGTTTGTGTTTGAAATCCTTAGTAACATGCTTAGTCAGAAAAAGCCTGGGTGGGAGTTGCCACTATGTATTAGAAACAGCAATGGCAGCAGTGATATTTACCAGCCACACTCGACTTTGTGTTCCTCTGAGACAGCATTTGAGACGAAGAGTTAGTCTTTGCAAGTTAGACAAAATGTCCAACCATTATTATTACCCAGAAAACACACTAGGATGTAAAACGTTCTGTAGGTCACCAATTTCAAGCTTCATTAAACTCTGAAAAAGCGGAATTTTAAAGTTGGGTCTCTTCACAAACAAACAAAAAATTCAAAATGCCATAGTGCTTTTCTCCTGGGTATGAATGGCAGAAGTCTGGAGTCATTGGCCAAGATGATTAACTGGGTGAGATGCAATCTCTGAAGTCATCTGAAATAATGAACAAGGCCAGGTTTCAGCTAGTGGAGAGCATAGGTCCTCGTTATGTCTAGGTGTTCCAGATTGAGAAGAATGCTTCTGGGGTGCCAGGAAGTGTGTTGTCTAGAAAGATCATGCAGATTGTAGTGAACAGTTACAGTACCTGGCTAGTGAGTAAGCTCAGAAGCTGTACCAGCTGCTGTCAGATGTGGCTTTGAAATGGAAACGTGAGCGAAAGAGCCAGTTAAGTTCCTCATGTGTCTTTCGTAACTCAAATCCAGGGCCAGGATTTTGACTAGTCACACATGTATCAAATCTGTGCTATAATCCACATTTTAAAAGAGAGCAATTAAAAAATTTGCCTCATGATACAGCAAGCACCACAGATTATTTTAAAATAATAACATAATGCAGCCTGGGGGAAAGGGAATGAATGCTGCAATAAGAGGGATTCAACATGAATCCCAGATCTATCACTTATTAACTCTGCTCTGTAGCAAATTACTAACTTCTTTGAATAGGAGCTTTTCCAGAAATGAAAGGGAATTTTAACAACCACCTTGGAAGTATGGTGACAGAATTAGTTACCAAATCACCATTGGCTAAGGCTTAACATAATGCCAAAGACAGCCAATTCTCAAGGTAGGTTTGTCTCCATGTCCTTTTCCTTCTGTCCTTATTTTGTACCCATCTACTACAACACTGAACCCTGTACCCTTACTTTTTATTCCAAGCCTCAGTTGGAAATAATTTTGCTGTTTAATATTTGAGGTAGAGTTTTAATTCATGCAAGTAATGATAAGTATTGCTAAAGTCACACGTGTCTGTGGATGGAGAGAAGGGCATGAGGGAAAACTGAGAAAAGCCTATTTCTTGTGCAGGTTTGCATGGGATCTAATCTTTGTATACCCTATTTCAGCCAACCTCATTTTCCCGCCTACATCTTGGTGCTGGGCTGGCAGATTAGTGTCTGGGAGGGAGGGCTTTACTAGGGGGGCACAGGAGGTTCATTGGTCTAAGTGGGCTGGAAGTGGGCAGGTCAGAGTGCGAGAAGTGGCCACTTCTAGAGGTGACAGGAAAAGGTGGAATAGTACAACAACTCTTCGCAGTGGTCAGAGGGTGCTTCCCACCATCTGTAAATGACCTGTTAATCAGGTACATACTTAGTGGACTACCCCTAGCCTTTTAAAAGAATGAGCTATTTCAGAAAGCAGAAACTTTTCCATAAAGAAAAATCTTAGTAACTGCACATGTTGCTTGTGATCAAACTCAGAAGTTGAGTCTACTTTCCCTAAGTGTGAAATAATTGGGAACTAGGATCTTATCAACCGTGGAAGACAGATGTAGCTTATCCACATCTTTTCACAGAATGAAGGAACCAAAGGAATATTAGATAAGGTTTGACTTCCAGGCTTATAGATAGATTTCAGATGTTCTCATGCATCTGACGTCTGAGGTAGAAAAATATGTATAAAATTTCTAAAAATACATAATTAAAAAATCATCTCAAACAAATAATATACCATGGGTACCATAATGCCTAAAAAGTACAGAGCCTTGATGCCTTTGGTAGATGTGTTGGCTTTTAAGCTTTGAATCTGATTTTGGATTGGAAAGGGAGGGAAACTTTGTGTATCTTTTACCAGTTGCAAGAATGATAATGAAAATATTAGTGAAACTTTTTTTTGAGAACTTACAATATACCAATCTTTGTGCTGAGTGGTTTGTATACATTCTCTCACATCATCCTAACAAAACCATGTAAAGTCAGTATTATGGATAATTATATGTAGGACTAGTATTATTATAGTTTCAGTTTGGCAAACAAGAAGAATGCTTAGACACATTAAATCTAATTTCTGTCAGGATTTAAACTATCATGCCTCCATGATATCCATCTGCTAGACCAGGGGTTGGCAAAATGGTTTCTGTAAAGGATTCCATATGGCAGGGCAGAGACTTAGCCAAGGACAACACATAAGATAGGGTCGTGCCTATGTTCCAGGCAAGGTTTACATACAAAAGGACATGGCAGTTTGGTGCTGGTTGCTGGCCATGGCCCATGATCCTTGCTCCATAGCAGCATTGTCTGGTAGAATCTTCAGAATTGATGGAAATGTTCTATATTTGCAATGCTGCCATTGTACCTATTAGCCACAGGTGACAATGGGACCCCTGAATGTGGCTTTTGTGAAGTAGGAACTGAATTTTCAATTTGGCCTTCCATTAATTAATTTATGTATCAATTTAAATAGCCACATCTACCTAGGGGCTATAACACTGGACAGATTCGTTATAGATCTTGGCATATTAAGTAGTTCTAGTCATCACAGAATAGATTAGCAATGATTCAGCTGAAACCCTGTTTAACGAATGACTTCAAAGAAAAAAATAATTATAAAGCATAGAGTATTAAAGACAAATCAGAATAAAATAATTTAAATTTGGAAGAATTATTATCTTAGCCTCTTTCTTCTCAAACATTATCATTGGGTTACTATAATTTTCCTTTCTTAATTTGTTCTGTCATACATAGCACATGCATTAAAAAATGAGGTTCCCTCTCTCTTCCTCTCTGAGCCTATCTAGAGCCAGGAGAAGCAACTGGCCTCCTTCTCTTTGAAGCTCTTCAGATGGACAGGGTTGAAATCTCCAAAAGTACCAGCTGTGTTACCTTTGGGCAAGTTATTTTCATCTAAAACCAGGTGACTATTACTTTTATCTTTATTTGAAAATTTTGGAGGGAATTAATTGAAATAATATATTAAAAAACCCCAGCATTAATTATATGACATGGTAGGTAACTTCCAAATGCTCATCCAATTGCTTTCTTCCCTTCACCCGGAATTCATGGCATGCTAATTTTGTTTCATGCTGTTGTAGACCACCTTCCCCAACCAAATGAACAACCTGGATATTCCTTGCCCTTTTGGTTGCTGATCTTCCTTTAAGGATAAGTCATTGATATTATCTTTTTTTAATTTTTAATTAGCACTCCTAACCACCAATTGCAGACTGTGTTAAAAAAAACATTAAAAATATGCAATGATACAACAATTAACCTAATTTGTTCCCTTCTAGTTTCTGTTATTTAGATGATTTACAAAACTAATGAAGCTGCTAGAATGGATAAAGATATTGGGTCCTTAAATGTGTGCTGTGCTCCGGAGTGCATGCTCCACACAGAATGCATGCCCACCTTCACCCTCAGAAAAGAATAGGTTATGTTTCTGTCTTAGAATATTTGCAAAAAAAATTAATTTAAGAGCCAGTACAATATTATTTTGGTATGTACCACAGCAGCAGTTACATGACAGGGAAAAATTGTGTCCACTTAAAGCCAAAACATTGACCAAACTGACTTTTAGGTATTAAATCAGTTATTAAAAATGTAGCACCACAATATTTATGCATATGAAGGAGCATAGGGGAAATAAATTTTCTACTTTCAAAATAATATGTCAATACCCATCAGTTTTTTGCTACTCAGCATTTGCTCACTGATTGATTTATTACAGATCCTCAATATATCTATGCTTAGGGATTCATGAGTTGACAAATACAGGAATGTAAAGGTATCCGTACCATGCATGATGCACCTATGTACAATTGCATACTCCTGGCCAGCTTTTTTAATTTGCTGTGTGAAAAATGATACAAGTCATTCAATTGCTAATATTGAATTTATGTAATGTAAAAACTACCTTGAAGGTTTAAGGCTGAGAAGAAGGGGCAGCATCATTTTATATAAACATTATCTCAGCCTCCTCCTGCTGCGTTGTGAACATATCTTTGTGCATATTTAAAGTTTATAGCAGAGCACAGGTTCAGAGTTTCTTTTCATATTCAAACTTTTTAGCAAAGCCACAACTACATATTAATATAGCAGTTGTAATGTATTTCTAGTTAAGCTGTCATAAAGTCTAGGGCTTTTCACATCATCACTTTTGAAGGTCGAAACCACCAAGAAAAAAGCCATTTGTACTGGATCAACATGGTGGTTTATAATCCACATGGTAATAAATATCACAGTATATTTCATTTTTATACGTTTTTGATGAAGAGGTAAAAGTGCATCTTCTACAGTTGCTTTTCAGAAATTGCTCATCTGTTTGGGACGAGGGTAAAAGTGACTGAAGCTTGGCATTATTTATCGAGGTATTACCAGTCTTCGCTCACACGGCAGCTGAGATGAGAAAAAGGATGCCAATGGGATTTCATTTACAGTATTGATTTCCCCAGCTTGCCCTGTGGAAGGACTGCATGTGTATTCAGGACTCAAGTGAGCAAATAGAGAGATTCTGATAAGCATAGTTTCCTTTGTGTTTTATTTTTATGATTCTCACAATGTATATCCTTTTCAAATGGAATTGGAAATGTCTTCAGATATTACTTCACTACCTTCCTGTGGCATCTGATATTCATATGCACATTAGAAATCTTGGAAAGATGTATGTGTGTGTAGGTATGCACGAACTCAGTTTACGTAGGTGGAGTTTCTTATAGTAATGAGAACTTCCTTGAGCAAGGCTCCCGGGTGCACTTAGGAAGCATGCCTTAGGAGAGAGAGAAATGACATCTGCATCCTTTCTTTCCCTCCGACTTGCTCCCATTTGGCCTTCCTCTTTTGATCAGTTAATTGCACTCATTTTCTGGTTGAAATCACATATCCTAGCTAAGTGAATTATCTGCCATTTTCCCTTTTAAAGCTCTGCTTCATGATGACTTCTGAGACACAGTCTCCCCAGCATTCTGCTGTATACCTTATCAACACAAATGTCTACCAGAATAAGGAGAGAGGCGCTCAGGACAGGCCAGTGATGGACAGGTGACAGAAGGAGGAGAACAGGAGGAGTGGGAGGGGGATGTTCAGGTGGAATCCCGTCTCACTCCCACTCTGTCTTCCCTGAGCCAGATGGAATGACTCCCAAAGCTCCCCAAACTCCTCTGCTTTCCACCTCTACCCCATGTCAGAAGCACCACATGAGCAGGACCTTAGCGAAGTCTGGGGATGGAGGCAGGCAAGACCTTCTTTTCCCTTTTGCTCTCTTCCCAGGCTCCTTCTTGACTCCCATGCCAATTACCCCACCTGTTTGGGTTTCTTCAAAGAATTTGAGAATTTCTTTTATTGAGAATGACAGAACTGTGGGCAACAAGGGTCTCCCCTACACAGAATTATCATGAAATCCAAAGATGCCTAGTTATAATTTCAATGGTTACCAAAACAGGGACTCCTAACAACAGGAATTGACGCTGCCTGCAGATTCAGGTATGTCGCCACCAATCTGGGCAATTTCTATGTGAACTTAAAGTCTTCATTTAATTTTTAATTAGCATAATCCCTTAATGCATCATCTTGGACATATACTTATGTGGAGCAAGGTGACAATAAAGATAGAAACATACTTCCCATGTGTAATTTTAGAAATAACAAGAAATTTTCAGCCAAATGTGAGAAACTCATTACATAAGAATATATAGCTTTAATAACTAGGATTTTAGATACAAGGAATTGAATTATGTATTTGAGAAATGAGAAATCTTCAGTGACATATGATCATGTCTATGCTTATGTACTGTGTTTACTGAGAAGGAATGCATAGGAATACACCCTCATCAGGCCATATGTATGCTTTAGGGTACCACTTGCATATCGGGATTTCTCGGTGCTATTTCTGAGTGTGACTTCAAGAAGACACATGATGAACACAACTGAACACAGGTTTTGAAAAGCAAAGCAGATCCTACAACAGGAGTGAAAAATGTCATGGACTGGAAAATTAGATCACTTATTAACTCATTTGTTAAAGGTCGTTCTGAATGTCTCAAACGCTGCCTACCATGGGTAATTTTGTGTCAATTTGACTGGGCTCAGGAATGCTCACCCACGTCACTGTTAGAGCATTATGTCAGGGTGTGTCTGTGAGGATATTCCTGGAAGAGATTAGTAGTTTATTCAGTAGACTCAGTAGAGAAGATTACCCCCTCACCAATATGGGTGACATCATACTGTTCACTGGCACTTTGGTTAGAAATTACAGGGCAGTTTATTCTCTCTCTTGAGCTAGGTTACCTTCTTCATATGTGCTGGGATATCAGAACTCCTGGTCCTCGGGCCTTCAGACTCCAGGACATAACCAGTGCCCTCCTCACACTCCCTGTTTTCAGGTCTGCAGCTGTGAACTGAGTTGTATCAGGGTGTTGAGCTGGGGAACTTAGGTGGAGCTTCACAACCAACTTTTGTACTAAGGGTTGCTGAAGGCAAATCCTGGGATTTCTCAGCCTCCATCACTGTGTGAGGGCCAGTTCTCATGATAAATCTCTCATAAGTCTATACATTCATTTTCTATTGGTTCTGCTTCTTTGGAAAACTCTGAATAATTCAGTAGCAAATCAGATTAGGGAAAGAGGAACCAGTATGAGATACTAGTTGAGGTTTGAAAGCATAGATGTTAGAACCCTCCTTGGCACTTAAAGAATTATTCTCACTCAGTAAAACCTTCTTCATTATTTGGTGGCCCAAGTAAAACTTTAATCTCTCATAAGGCAAAGAAATGATAAAAGAAACAGCTAATGTGTATTTGTTTTTTTCATGATGGGAAAGAGTAGAGAATGAAGTGCAATTAATCAAAACTTTCCCAGAATTAAGACTATATTACCAACAAGTTCACCATATCCAAAGAGTTAGGTCAGGTGCTATCCAGACCTGGAAAACTTCAAACATTACTGATAAAGTTTAACTTCATTTCTCATTGGCAATTGCTACTTTTAACCAGATGTTTTGAGTAGGGGGAATAAGTGATGCAGTTATTAAAAATTACTTGTATCCTACAAATGAGAACAGTGATAGCAAAATGAGGAATAAATATGAAGAAAGATTCCAAATTAGGTCAGTCTTCACTCAAAGCATCATGTGTGCAATTAAAAGATTGGCATACAAGGTAAGCCACACTTAAATCCAAGAGTACCTAACAGGAATCCACAAGCTTCCAGGGGATGCCAAGGTGAGCATACTGGTAGCTAAGTCACAGTATTGATTGGTATGGTTTAAAGATCCAGGACCCTGGATGTCTGTCTTCACTCCCAGGGTTCTCGGAATGTGTGGCTTACATCCCTATTACTACTCTATGATGCTTCTCTACTTATTTTCTTGTTTATGTCAGATTTACTATTCATCTTGCAGTAATGACATCTTAGTTTCAATGAATGGATGTCTCTTCTTCACATCTTCTCCACCACTTACTGTTATAATTTTTTTTCTTTTTAAAAACCATTCTAATGGGCAATAATATTTTATTGAGCTTTGAATTTGCAATTCCTAATGACAAATGAAGTAGATCATCTTTTTATTCTTTAATAGGTATTTCATATATTTTCTTGGTAAAAACGATAATTGAAACTCTTTAAAAGTTAAAAAAAATTGAAATTGCCTTTTGATTATTGAGTTGTAAGAGTTTCTATATTTTGGATATAAGTCTTTTATCAGATGTGATTTACAAACTTATTCTTCTGATGTGTGGTTTGCAGGTCATTTTCTTAAAAGTATTTTGAGGAGTGAGAATTTTTCATTTCAATGTCAATTATCACTTTTTATGATTTATGCTTAGTGATCCATTTAATAAAGTTTTGTATAATCAAAGATTCCATAGTTGTTTGTCCCATTTTCATCTGTAAATTTTCTGGTCATAGGTTTGATATTTAGGTCTAGAATAGATTTGTGTATGTGGCAAGTGAGAATCTAGCTTCACTTACTTTTCTATGGAGATCTAATTTTTGAATGGCATCAGTTTTGCAAATTATTGTAGTTTTCAGTGTCTAGACTTGAGGTGTTTTATTAAACAAAATGTTTTCAATTTATTGATGTTATTATAATGATACTTTAAAGAAAAAGCATTTCCTGTTTGCTCATCATTAATATGTAGATCTATATAACCTTTTAAGTTATTGATTAGTTTGTCCTTTTTGGACTAGAATCTTAAGGATTTTCTACATAATAATTCATCTGTGAATGAAGACAATTAACTTGATTTAGTTTTTCTTACTTTATGACAATAACTGGACTCTCCCATACTATGTTGCCCAAGAGTAGTGGGAGCTGGTACCTGTGGTTTGCTCCAGTTTCTAAGCAAAAATCATGTGTTCTTTCATTATTGCATATAATAATAGCTGTGGGCTTTCTGTTGATCTCATTTTTCAGTTTCAGGAAGTTATTTCTAATTCTGGTTTACTACAATATTTTTACTGTGATAATTTTAGAATTTTTTCCAATGGTTTCTATTTTCTATTATTTTTAGAAAGCAATTTAAAACTTAAAAATCTTTATTTGGTGAATTATATTGTTTAATTTTCAAACATTAAACTAACTGCATTCTTATGTACTTAAATTAGTAATGATGTGTTACTTTATTAAAAATTTAATTTCAAGTATCTTACACCTGGTAGACAAGAACCCTCCCACTGAGGGTCCTTTAAAAAATTATTTTGAGATAGGGTGTAGCTAAGTTGTTCAGGCTGACCTCAAACACGTGTTCCCCCTGCCTCAGCCTCCTGAGTCACTGGGGTTAGAGATGTGGGCCACCATCCCCAGCTAAAGCTCTTTTTCTAAATGCACTTAAACATGAGATTTGCATGTTCTTTTGGTAATTCATTGTTTTATGTCTATGAAATGCCCTCTGTCCCTGGTCATGGTTCCTCTTTAAAATTACTACCCTTATATTAATTTTGCCACATCTTTATACTCACATCCTAGTTCTGTCCTTATATTTAATCGCTGTTTCTATTAGGTAACATATAGGTGTTGTTAGCTTTTTAATTCAAATTGACATTTTCATATTTTTATTCAGGGCTTAGACCATTTATATTTAATGTAATCATTAATATGATTTGATTTAATCCTATAGTTTTTTCTGGTTTTGTATATGTCCCATATTCTTTGTTCCAACTTTTCTTGTCTTCTTCTATATTTATTTTCTCATGATTTATTTCTGCTTCCTGTCATAACTAACTATACCTTGTTATTTTTCATTTGTTACAATGGTTTTGTAAACACGTTAGTATACATCTTAACTTATAAGTCTGTTTCCAAACAGTGTTGCACAACTCCACAGTAGGGTAAGAAATTTGCACAAAATATAGCTTCCATTTCTCATCTCATCTATTTTACTATTGTTTTCAGATATTTGACTTAAATATTTTGAAATAACCACAAGGCATTATTACTTTTTAAACAGTGAAATCATTTTCAGATTTACTTGCTCAAATATTATTTATGTGGATGTTTGTTTCAAGATATGCATCTTGTTCTTCTGAAGTTTACCCTAGATTTACTTTTTTATGCAGTTTAATAAATGTTTCCTTATTTTATCAGAAAATTACTTAAGTTTGATTATAAACTAATGTCTAATCAAATTCTGTCTATACTTATTTATTAATCTATCATAATGTTCAGTATGAACTATATCTACTTATTGAAATACTTCTAACAATTAATATTTTTGAACAGTTTGTTTTTGTTATAACAAGAGTGTTCAAATGATTGAGCTAGATAAAAATATTAATTTACCATATTAGATAAGTATCACAGAATAGATATTTCTAGGTATTTAATGCTTGAGTATAAATTTATATGATTGTAGCTCTATGAAAAGTGAATTAGTTCCTCCAAAAATGCTGAGCACATTGATTTGAGAATTTGTACCTGATCCACCAGCAGCAGCAGTAAAACACTTCATTGTATAAAAGTCAAGAAAAACATTACCTGGAACTATGTTTAAATGAGGTAATTTTTCATTCAAACAATAGGCTGACCATAAAAAGCTAGGGGTCACATATTCAATGGGATTCTATATTTGGATTTAGTTCAAATAAAGACTTTAGTTATATCTGGACATCTTGCTCCACCTGCCATAGTTAATGTAATACTCTCTTATTTCCAATATTTTATATATATATAATTTGTGGTGCTGGGGATTGAAACCAGGGCCTTGTGCATGCGAGGCAAGCACTCTACCACTGAGCTATATCCCCAACCCAATATTTGATATTATAAAATGAATTATTTCCAGGCATTTCAAGCCACTATGACAGCAGAATATCAACATTTCATGTAAAAATAATACAGAGATCATTATTATTATGTCTGGATCTGATTTTCCTACATATATGAAAATCACAAGGGGATGGATCCATACTTCCAGAAATTATTATCAGGGGCTGTAAACTGACTGTATGAAGTTTACTTTGTCCCCAGGAGGAGCCACAAAGAACAACATGATTTAAACTATGGAAGGAATGGGTAGAGAAAATTAATGCAACAGAGAAAATAGTTCACTTTAAGCTCAAATTTAGTTTCACAGCAGCCAAAAGCCCAATTTGAGAATACAAAGTAGACATCCAAAGATAAAACTAAAAGCCTAAGAACCAGTTAAAAATATAAAGGAAGACTAGTCTTTGAGCTAAAATTTAAATATAGCATTTGGGACTCTTTTGGGACCTAGATGGAGGAGGAGCAAACCCTGTCCATCACTCTTCTTGCTTCCTGCTTATAGTTGACTAATCCCTCCTTACACTTAGAAGAACTTTTTCTGTCTCTGAGTAGGAAGGTCCAGAATTTTTGGCTCTTTTGTATTCTGTCAAATTGGAAGGATGGACAATGTAGTGATTGTCTCTAGAGTGATGTTTAGATTTTTTGTTATTTTTGAGATTAGAAAATTGTAGGTGTGGTCCCATTTATCTATCATAGGAAGTTTCTTTGACAGCTAATAGAGGCCAGAGTACCTTATTTTCTTCCACTAAACTTAAAAATATTGTCAATTCTCAGTCTTAAAAAAGCAAAAACCAAACAAAAGAACTTGATGGCATAATTCCTTAACCACATTGGAGGGGCTCATTCTGGCACAAATTGTGAGCATCTTATGTATGCATATTTCAAGGTCTTTGTATTGGGTGACTTCCATCTCTCTAGTCTGATCTGCTCCTTCTCCTGTGTCTGAAGTCCCAGGAAAGGCACATCATTTTGTTTGCATTGCTCCCTCCTTGAACCTCTGAGTCACTCTCTTCAATGTCTTCTTTCAACACCTTACTGCCCTTCTGCATAGACACTGGCTCCTTCTGTCTTTCCTAATATCTCCATCCACAGGGGAAAAAAATTTTCTCCCAGTATTCTCCACAAGATATTTTTGAGAAGTCTTACTAAAACCCTGATTTTATTCTCACAGGACACTCTTTGTATCCACTGTGGTGTTCATCACACAGAATGAACACAATGAACACGTTTAGGGTGAATGTTAAATAAATTAGGAATTAACAAAGAGAAGAAGAATGACCTTAGTGACTATAGACGTAAGAGTACTTCTTACAGTCAGTCTCTTACCTACTTTCAGAATTAACATTAATTTTTTTTACATACAAACAATGATGGCATAAAACCTAGGAAAACAAACAAAAAAAGTGATATGGTCCTTTCTAAAAGGCAATGGCCTCTTAAGCATAAAAGAAATGTCAAAATTCTAAAGAGAACATTTATATGTATGGAAAGTTCTTTGTTAAAATACCAAAAACAAATAAAAAAACTAGATTGGGAAATATTAGGAATAAACATGATAATAAGCTACACCCTTTATGTTTAAAGTATTTGTTCAGTGGATCTGGAAGGTGCAGTTTTACTCCAAACAATCACTCTAGCCATGGGCATGGGATGTGCACTGAATGGCCACCACTTTAGGAACTGAAGGATTATCTGTTATCCCAGAAACATGTGGATTCAAAACTACAGCTAAAGGTTAGAGGGAGTGGGAATGGATTATGACAATGTAATCAGTCATTTCTTGGAGAAATGAGATTGTAATTGATTTTTATTATCTTTCCTGTTTTTCTTTCTAGATTTTCTATAATAATCATGAATTATTGCTTTTATGATCAGAATTATATTCTATAGGTATGTATTATTTTTTAAAAATAAACTCTACAGCTTATGAGATGGCTGAAAGAACCTCTGCAGAAATAGGAGCACTTTTCTCTCAGGTGTAATGAAGACCAAAACACTGCAGCCACAAAGGTGTCCAGCAGAAGGCTATTAAGAGAGCAGCCTGAGAGTCTCCAATACCATTGTGAAGTGTCCCCCTTAGTCCTGCTGCTCTTCCTCAGTGGTTTGCAGAAAAACTGTATTTCTTGGATACATTTTAGGAAAGAAATGCAGATGAAAAGCAGAAGACCTGGATTAAAAAAACATAGGGAACAATGTCACTTTCTTTTAAAAGAAAAGATTTCACATAAATTTAGATTTTGGGAACCTTTGAATCATTTGGAAAAAATATTATCTTTCAAGGCAGGTATTGGAATTTTCCTCAGGAGTGTGAGTGCGTGGGTATGTAAGGCACTTCAACTTTGGGGCTTTAATTTGTTTGTTTCTATAAACAATGGATGTGTTATATAATCTTTGCTATAGGTCCTCTTCAGCCCTCAAATTTCTAAAATTTTAAATGATGTATATCTTGTCTAATTCTGATTCCCTCATCTTTTGTGATAAATAGCCACCAGACACAGGAAAATAAATAGTTTGGGCTGAACTATTGTTAACATTTTCTAAGTTACTATCACCCGTGTTAATCATCTGTCCTTGAACTTGCCACTGAGTCAGTACCAAAAATAATTAAGAGAATTTGTAATTCTCAGCCTTCAACTCTTTGAGAATACAATCCTCTGTGTAAAATAAGCAATTTTGGGGGGGAAGGCAAAAGCTATATTTTCAAAATAAAATTCAAAGTCCATTGAATTTTCACTCTGACTTTGTTTCAGGCTAACCATTGGGACAATATTAGAGTGTCTATAACTGCAATCCACAACCTCAGCTGACTGATCTCTCTGGAGAAAGCTTTTATGAGCATTTTGCCCAAGCCTTAGTATTGGACAGCAGTAATATGAAGTTTTTTTTTTTTTTTAAATAGGTATGTCTACTGCTGAAGTGTTATGTGGCAGCGTGATGAATAATTTTAAGTCACCCTGATATATTAAGAATTAATCATAATAAAACAACATTATCTTTTTACTTAGCTTTATAATTTTTTTCCGGGTATTTAAATAGTAGTAACACATTTATAAAAATGTATCTTAACTCCAGAATAAGTTTTAAAAATGAATTTGGTCCTTTTTAATCACTGATGCATGAAAAGAAACATGTTTTTGATAAAAGATGGTCAACTTTTCATTTTCCTTAATTATGTTGACATTTTTCAAACTTTAGGGTTTTAAAAAATTTCTTAGAACTACTTTCACAGTACTTACATAGTTTAATTATTATTAATTTCCTTCAACTATTTTTCAGTTTAATAATTTATATTTCCAAAATAAGAAAACACAAAAGTATAGAAGTATTTAGGTAAATACACACATACACACAATATAAAACTATAGCCTAAAAATACATATAATATAATCAAATGTTATAGACTTTTTATTATTTATTTATTTTTAATTTATTTATATATAT
The DNA here is from genome assembly GCF_048772815.1 of Callospermophilus lateralis. Classification (NCBI taxonomy): domain Eukaryota; kingdom Metazoa; phylum Chordata; class Mammalia; order Rodentia; family Sciuridae; genus Callospermophilus; species Callospermophilus lateralis. The sequence continues at coordinate 3,712,404 of NW_027515935.1, read as the reverse complement.
ATATTTTATTAGAGCATTATAATTATAATGCAGTAGTTGGGTTCATCTCAACAAATTAATAATGACTGGAGTTCAATTTCAGTTTATGTTCATCCCAGCCCTCTATTCCTCCCCTCTGCCCTCATTCACCTTCCTCTATTCTACTGATCATCCTTTCTATTTTTTAAAATTTTTGATTCATTCTTTCTACATATAAATAAAGATGAAATTCATTGTGGTGCATTTATTATGCACATAGCAAAATACTAAAATTTCATTCTACATTTTCTCTCCTTTTCCATCCCTCCCCTTGAGCTTCAAGGCTCTTGAGGAAGTCAATGCCTACACCTACATGATGGAGTGTTGACAATAAATTTTCTTCTAGAAGTAGCAACATTTCTGAATTTATTTATCAGCTCTAGAAGTCTGCTGGTGAAGTTCTTTAGGTTTTCTAGACACAGGATCACTCATCAGTCAACAAAGATAGTTTGACTTCTTTTCCTATTTGAAGTATCCTTCTAATTCCCTTCTCTTGTTTGATTCCTCTAGTTAGTGTTTTGAGAATCATATTGAATAGAAGTGGCGAGAGTCTAGTGGAACATGACTTGTTCCCAACTTTAGAGGAAATGCTCTCAACTATTCTCCATTCACACTGATGTTGGATTTGGGTTTGTCATTTATAGTTTTTATAATGTTGAGGTAAGTTTCTTTTATCTCTAGCTTCTCCAGAATTTTTAACATGAATGGATGCTAGATTCTATTAAAAGCTTTTTTTGCATCTATGAAGATGATTATGTAATTCTTGTCCTTAATTCTAATAATGTAATGAATTATATTTATTGATTTGCATGTGTTGAATCAACCCTGCATCCCTGGGATGAAACTCAATTGATGATAGTGTATTATCTTCTTGATATGTTTTTGAATATAGTTTTCTAATATTTTATTGAGAAATTTTGCATCTATGTTTGTCAAGGGCATCTAGTTTTCTTTGATTGATGTATCTTTGTATGGTTTTGGTATCAGGGTTATACTGGCATCATAGAATATATTTCACAGTGTTCCTTCCATTTTAATTTCATGGAATAATTTGAAAATACTAATATTAGTTCTTCTTTAAAGTTCTCATAGAACTCAGCTGACAACCCATCTGGTCCTGGGCTTTTCTTTTTTGAAAGGTTTTCAATTGCTGTCTCAATTTCATTATTTGATATTTGTTTGTTTAAATTTTCTATATCTTTCTGATTCAATTTGGGCAGGTCATATGTGTCTGGAAATTTGTCAATGTCTTCTAGATTTTCTAGTTTGTTGAAGTACAATTTTCAAAAGAGTTTCTAATGATCCTCTGGATATCAGAAGTATCTGTGGTATGTGTCCTTTTTCATCTCTAACTTTGTTTATTTGGGTCTTCTCTTTCTTTGGGGTAGTTGGGATAAGGGTTGGTAAATTTTATTTATCTTTAAAAATAACCAATTCTTCATTGAATTCATCCTGAATATTGTTTTTATTCTAATTTTATTCATTGTAGCTCTGATCTTAATTATTTCCTGTCTTCTCCTGATTTGGGGATTAGTTTGTTCTTCCTTGTATCGTGCCTTGAGGTGGAACATAAGCTTATTTATTTGGGATCTCTCTTTTTTTTTAAATGCAGGTCCTTATGCCTCAACTTTTCATCTTTGAACTGCTTTCATGTTGACCCAGATATTTTGATGTTGTATCTCTGTTATAATTTATTTCTAAGAATTTCTTCTCTCATTTCTTCTTTGATTCATTCTTCATTTAAAAGAGTATTGTCCAATCTCCATGTGTTTATGTAGTTTCTACTATTTCTGTTTCTGTTGATTTCTGCTTTCATTCCATTTGATCTGATAGGAAGTACGGGATCATATGGATTTTTTTTTTTGAATTTACTAAGACTTAACATTGTGACCCAGGACATGGTCTATTTTGGTCTATTTTAAAAATTAAAACAATAATACATGTAATTAATTCATTGAATTTCAGATCAGAAAGTGAAATTTTGAAGGAAAACTTTACAGAAATAAAAGGCTTGTAATTAATAATTATGCAATACATTTAATTTAGTTTGGGTTGAAAATAGGGTTTAAATTAATTATACAAAGCTACTTTTAAATTTAGGGTGATCTCACATATCTGTGTGCTTAGAAAATGTAACATAAAACTTCCTTCAATAGAGTTGGATGTGTAAAAAGTAAATAGTAATTGTAACGATATGTCTTTTATTAAAAAAATTGTTTATGTCAAGAATGTACACATTAGGCATTGGGTTCAAACCTCAGCACCACATAAGAATGAAATAAAGATATTGTGTCTACCTACAACTAAAAATAAATGTTTTTTTAAAGAAGTCATCTAAAAGGCTACTCAGCTTCTGTTGTGCAAAACGTGTGATTATTTAATAATTTCTAGTATATAAGGACCAAATTTGTAATGTTCAGTGTATTTAAAAGAATACTTTTTTTGGTTAAGTTAATAGGAAATGTTAACAGTTAGATTTATTGATCAGAAGAGTGATTGAATGATGAGAATTTGTTGCAGAAGTTTTTATTCTTTGGGGGGAGGTGAAGGTGGAGTGGAGTACTGTACTCACAATCTCAGAAACCAGTTCTCTATGTTCCTGAATTTCAAAGACGTGACATGAGGCATTTGGGCTCATATACCTTGTCAGCATCAAAACCAAGGCCAGCCCCCAATTCTAACAGGCTCTCAAGTTCACCCCGACCACCACTGAGAAACCTGAAGTGTGAAAGAATGCTAGCCTGGCCTTCTTTGTCCTCAAACACTTGGTCCGGGTTTGCGGCATGGTCTGGTAGGAGCTTCCCTTGCTTAGACTGGGGCTGCTCTGCCTCCCTCTGGCCATCTGATCTCACCTGGCCCAGTCCTGCTTTGAAAATTGTGTAGCGGGACTTTTGGCAGAAATGTGCATGCCCTGCCCGAATGAACTACCCCTCGACTTTCTTCCTATACCACGTGTCCCCTTCTTATCCATTGTTCCCCACCTGTGTGAGTCACCTTTCCATCATTGTGACAAAATAATCAAGAAAGCAACTTAAAGCAGGAAAGATTTATTTTGGCTCATGATTCTCAGAGGTTTCAGTCCATTATCTCTTAGCTTCAACACTGTGGGCTTATAGGGATACAGGGCATCACAGCAAGGAGTGTGTTGGGGAGCAAAACTGCTCCCCTCAAGGTGATTGGGAAGCAGGGAGACAGAGCTTGGCGTGTGTGGGTGGGTGGAGAGACAGCATTCAGGTGTGTGCAGGAAGGAGCCAGGGACAAGATACAGGCTCATAGGGGACAACTCCAAATGCCTACTTTCTCTGATTAATCCCACTTACAAGTTTCTGTCACTTCCCATTATTGCCACCAGCTGGGGACTGCGTCTTCTGTACACGATCCTTTGGGAGATATTCCAGATCAAATCTTTTCACTAGCTTGGTCCTACCTTTCTGGTTGAGGCTCCCTTCCTCTCCAATCCCTTAGTAATGTCTGTTGTAAAATTTCTATGAGTGGTAATTAGTCCATTCTTCAGTAAACAGCCCTTATTTTCAATTTTTTTGTGTGTAATATGTTTTTCAATATTTTTGAAAACTGTTTTGCAAGTCTGTGGATTAACACTATTTATTGTTTCTCCATTCTTTTCATTATATAATTTTGGACATTTTCTCTTTGAAGACACTGGTTTCATTTCATAAGGGAACTGTAAGAAGGATGACATTACACATATTTCATAACTTGTTAGCAGCTATGAATGTAAAATAAATTAGTAGGCAAAGGAAAAGAGAAGATTGAGAGTCATGATTGGCATGGGGATTGGTGCTGTGCCAAGTTTTATCTCTCATGCTGACCCAGTTCTTTGCTAATATGGACAATAAGGAATGTGTTCTATTTATCACCCTGAAGGGCTGAGGTCAAATCAGTTCAGCAGTATTTTAAAACATCATTTTCCCACTTATATATTTTTCTCTCATAGACCATGGGTCTTTCTCATTCAACCATGTCATTCCCATCTGCATGCAGACATATTCTAGAAACATCCATCTTAAAATGAATGAAATGTAACCTACCCCCCAAAAAAACACAAAACCTCAAAAGTCCTTTAACTCCACATAATGCTCCAGCTAATTCCACATATTTTCCCCCTTTTATAAAAAAATTTAAAATTGTGACTTGTCCAATTTGTCACCTCTTTCCTTTTTAAGTCTATTCCAAACTGACTTCCATCTCAAGTATTCAAAACTCCTTTTTTATACGTGTAATTTTTGGTACTGGGGAATAGAAGTCAGGGGTGCTGAATCACTGAGCCACACACTAAATCCTTTATTTTTCTTTACTTTTTATTTTGAGACAGGGTCTTGCTAAGTTGCTTAGGGCCTCACTAAGTTGCTGAGGCTGGCTTTGAACTTATAATCCTCCTGCCTGGGCCTCCTGAGTTACTGAGATTACAGGTACCACCTCATCCATCTCAAATACTTTAAAAAAGTTATTTGTCTCTATGTTGCCCAAATCTGTGGGAATGCCTCCTTGTTTGGTCTAATTTATCAGTAGTTTTTGACCTGTCTGCCCTTCCTTCTTGCTTCAAACACTCGTCCATTGCTGTCTGTGTGCCACACTCTTGGTTTCCCTAATGCAGCTTTGGCTGTGCCTGGTTGGTATCTTTTCTTGACGGCTCTCCTATCAGGGTGTTAAAATTTGAAATGCTTCAGGGGGCTGGTTTTAGCCCCTCTTCTCATTTGGATATATCACCTTATGATTATAAATAGCCTCTATTATGGATAATTCAAATTCTTTTACTCTAGTTTATATTCAGTTGCAAATTTGAAATATATATGTATGTGTATATATATATATCTATTTTTTTCTAGTCTTGTAATAAATAAACCATAACCATCACAAACTTTCCTCTCCAAGTCTCCTGTCATTTCAGTAAAATAGCTCCTAAATCCACCTGTACTCATTTCATCAGCAAGTCCAGATATTGCACTTCCATAACATCTGTCAAATGTATCTCCTTGTCTCCATCTTCATTGCCTCCACTCCAATCCAGCTATCATTCTCTCTCACCCAGAAAAACTGAATTTCACGTGAAATCTTGCCTTCCTGCCTCTACTTTTGCTCTTGAATAGTTACTTCTTCACACATCAGCCATAGTGGTTTCACACACCATGTTACTGCCATGTTATTTATTCATCCATTGTCCTTCCATTTCTTTTATGGAAAAATCCAAGCATTTTCATTGTCTTTCAAGCCCTTTAATGATCTGCATGCTTCTCCAACTTCATCTCATTCACTATATGTGTCCATAGCAATATGAAAATGAACTTCCTAGAATATCATTTTCTGCTCTACTTTCTGGTCCTTCAGTACATGAACCCATTTCATCTCTCAGAACCTTCTCACTTGGAATGCTCTGCTCTAAGCTCATGTCATGGGTGAGTCTTATCATTTGTTATTGGTACAAATACCTTCTAAGAAATTTTCTTTCTAATAACCACAGAGTTACTTCTCCTTTCTATCATATTACAGTGTTTATTTACCTTAAAGTATTTTTCAGGATTTAAAACCATCTTATTTAAATAGTTATTATTTGACTTGTTAGTATTTACGATCAGGATAGTCAGATCCTTTGTCTCTATGATGCCTGGAACATTGTACGCATGGAATATTGTTCATCCTGAGTCATAGGAACTTACAATTGATTTTTGGAACCATGATGCATAGAAATGTCAGTATTAGCACAAGAGAAACATCAAGTGGAATAATTCCAATGGATCCACAGGAAGCTCTATAAGCATTTTTGAAAAGTATAAAATATTTTTAAGGGAAAAGAAAATACAGATATGCAGTTAAGGAGACAGCCCAGTTTTATAGGAGGGAAATGAAAGAGTTTGACGAAATGAAATAAGTACCAGTTGGACTGATGCAACTCAGAGGTGAAAGAGCTGCAAATTTAGGATTAGGCTTTTTTTTTTTTTTTTTTTTGAGCTTTAGATACGGGTTGAGGAATTAGACTTTCCACTAAGTAAAAATCTGTGAAATACTGGGGCAGAGAAGAAGCAGTTGATGTGACATCAAAAAAGAACTTAATGAGAGAATCAATTATGAATGTAGGAGAAAGATATGATATAGGAGGAATGATTAAAGAACTTTCAAACTAGTCCGCACAGGAGTGGATGGAGAACATGGCAACATTGACCATGGAAAGGGAAAGGAAAAAACACAAAAGACACAGTAACAGGGGGGAATTGCTGTCTAATTAGGAATTGAAAAAGGATGAGAATGAAAGATTTCAAGGCAGCTATTACTGCCATTGGGAGGGAAAAAAAAGACAAAATTGAGTCTCTGTTTTATGTTTTATATATATATATATATATATATATATATATATATATATATATATATGGAAAAAATATCATTATTCACAGATGACATAGCTATGTACCCAAAATTTCAAAAGAATCTATAAGCAAACAACCAGAATTAAAGAGTGAATTTAGCCAGTGTGCTGGATATAAAAGTCAATATGTAAGAAATAGTTTAAGAACATATGCCAGCTAGCAGCTACAGGAAGTAAAATTTAATAAGGATTAAATAAACAAAAGTGAAAACAAATACCACATGCTGAGAAAATAACCAAATGAAAGTTGTACAAAGCCTCTACACAGAAAAATAAAAACCAAATTTACTGAAAAGGAATTAGATAAGGAAGTGATATTTAATGGTCATAGATGGTCATTGTAAATTCATTGGTTCCCCCCAACCCAAATCAATGGGATCAATACAACATCAATCAAACCACTTTCTGGGGAGGCTAAACTAATTCTGAAATGTGTCTGGAAAGGCAAACAGCAAAGTACAATCAAGGTAACTACAGAAGATGATGTTGGCAACCTTGAACCACAAGGTACTGAGCTCTGTTGTAAAGCTGTGGTGATCAAAATATGTGGGAATTACATAAAGACAGACAAACTGACTATTAGAGTGAAATCAGCCCACATTCACACATGTGCATGCACACATTCACAAACACCGGCATTAAAGACAACTGCTGATGAACATGGTTTATTAAAATTTATATTTGCATATGGGTTGTAGGAATCTAAATTTCACAAAGGAAATTTTGTAGCACCAAACATAGACTTGTTATGCATGTAGTTGATAATTTATGCTTTTATGTGAAGGTTGAGTTTCATTCTTTTATTCAACAAAGATTTACTGAGTGTGTACGGAAGGGCCAGCATTGTTCTCCATGGTTGTAGGCTAAGGGCTTCAACTGCCTTTTTATTTAAAACTGTTGTATAAATACATCTTCTGCAAAGTTGATGTTGATCACAGCTTAAGTAGAAAAATTGAAAAGATATCACAAAAAATTCTCATGTATTCCACACCCAGTTTCTTCTATTATTAATATTTTATGTTAGTATGGTACATTTGTTAAAATTAATAAGTTGTGCCAGGTCCAGTGGTACACACCTGTAATCCCAGCAGTTCAGGAGGCTGAGTCAGGAAGATTGTGAGTTCAAAGCCAGCCTCAGCAAAAAAGTGAGGCACTAAGCAACTCAGTGAGACCCTGTCTCTAAATAAAATATGAAATTGGCTGGGGAAGTGGCTCAGTGGCCGTGTGCCCCTTAGTTCAATCCCCAGTACCCTCCACACAAAAGAAAAATAAATTGTTATTAATCAAACATTGTTTGGTCCACACTTCACTCAGATTCCTTAGTTTCTAGAATCTCATCCCGGATATCTCATTAGACTTAGTTCTCCTATTTCCCTGGCATCTTCTTTGTTCTAACGGTTCCTCAGCTTTCCTGGATGTTAATGGCTCTCCTGGCTTTGAAGAGAGCTGCTCTACTATTTTGCACTCAATTTTCATCATGTCTGACATCTTTCTCTTAAAGGCACTGGGGTTATGTGTTCCTGGGGGAAAAAAACAGCTCAAGTAGCATTAAGTACATCAGTTCAACAGTGCAGACTACCAACATGTCTTTTCACAGTTGATGTTGACCTCCATCACCCAGTTGAGGTAGTGTTTGTCAGGTTTTTCTACTGTAAATTACTCTTTTTATCTCCTGTTTGTATCATATTTTTGTAATGGAGTTACTAAGAGCTGTCCAGAATTAAGGAGTGAGAAGTGATGTTTCATCTCATGGAGGGCAGAGTATCTTCATAAATTATCTGGAATTTTTCTATGAGTGATTTATTATGTTTTCCCAATGAATTCATTCAATCTTTATATTAATATGAGCTCATGAATATTTATTTTATGTTTTAGGTCATAATTCAATACTATTTTTTTTGAATTTTCTAGCTCAAATTGTTCTACTTTGGCTATTGGGAGCTCTTTCATTTATATTCTGTAATTCTTGTCATTTATCTGGCTTATCACTCTGTGTGTGATACTTTCTTCCTTTGTGGCACTGGAAGATATTCTGAGATAAGCTGGTATAGTTCCTGCCCTGATTCTAATTCTGCAGATGTTTCTCTAAGGAGAAAACTCCTGTTTCCTTTTACAGGGGAAAGATATTGCAAACAAGTTTTAGGTACTTGTTGTGCTTATTGTTAATAGGGTGCTGTTTGCTTGTAGAATCTATAGTTGAAGACTAAGGGAATATGTGTGTGAACATAATAGCCTTTTTCAGAATTAAAATATCTATTATTGATTGCTTTAACGTATGCTTATATGAAAAGTGTTTATTTATTCTTTTCCTACAAGGATATAACTCCTGTCAGTTTGTTATCCTGATTCCTAGTAATGGGAATAAAATTTCATACCTTTAAGAAATGATCCTTAGAACTGAATATTTAGAAAAAAAGAACTCTTCCCCATATCTTTGTAAGTGCTTGGCTGCTGATTGTATTTCTTAGTAATGGTATTTAAGAGGCTCTTGGGACAACTAATACTGGAACAACTTGTGCAAATTCCATGATTTAAGAAACCACATGCCTTTTAGATTAACTCCTAAAAATGTCTGCTAAGGAAGATAGTTGCACTTACCACAGGTAAGTCAGCCTGGAACATTCCATTGTCTATAGAGTTACTTTATTCAGAGTAGTCAAGGAAGGATCTCTGGAAAAGTTGATGTGAACACACACACACACACACACACACACACACACATACACACACACACACACACATTTTGTAAATAATGTTGACTACATTAAAAAACTGCAATGTAATAGAAACTTTATTACCTAAGTCAGATGTGATATTCCACACATGTAATTATCTACAACAGAAGATACTGTAAGCATCAATGCATTTTGGCTCAAAGTATTAATTTTTCCCTTCTGGGAATGTATTTAAAGTATTTTTGGATTTTTCAATAAGTATTTAGTTAACTTAATTTTTCCATTTTTCACTTAAAGTTTATGATTATTGTTATGTGCATGAGTTTTTTGATGCATGCAAAATATTGATAAAATCGGATACTAAGTTGCATAATTTATTTTTATTCTTATTTAAATGACTGAGCATATCATGTGACATGAGTAAAAATGCCCATCTTTAATGAATGCACATATTTGAGGTACAAAAATGCATAGAAAGTAAAAATGAATATCTCTGTAGCCAATAAAGAGTGTAAGAAAAATCATTACAGATGTTCTGGACCCCTCCATCCCATAAGCTCTCCCTCCAGATTTAAAATCAATTTTGAATAGTATGTTTATTAGTTTCAAGCATGTTCTGATATTTTTAGAATGTGTTGTGGATCTGTAAACTATATATACTGAAGCATTGTAACTTTTTGTAATTTAATAAATATGTGATGTCAATCTATATATTCCACTCAGGAACATTTTTTATTTCAAATTTTGTTTTGAGACTTCTGTATATTTTTCACCTAAATCTACATCAGAGGTCAGAATACTAAAGCTTGTGGCCTCAATGTGGACTGCCACCTGATTTTTTAAAAGTTTTTCTTTTTTTGTACTTACGTTTTTATTAGTCCTTGTTAGTTATACATGACGAAATAATGCATTTTGACACATCAATCATAAGTGGAGTACAACTTCTCCCTCTTCTGGTTGTACATGATGTAGAATCACACTGGTCATGTAATCATAGGGTACACAGGGTAATAATGCCAGACTCCTTCTACTGTCCTTCCTCATACCCTTATCCTTCCTTCACTCTCCTCTGCCTAAAGTAACTCTGTAGTTCCCTATTGCTCCTGCCCCCTTATTGTGAATTAGCATCTGCTTATCAGAGAAAACATTTGGATTTTGGTTTTTAGGGATTGGCTTATTTCATTTAGCATGATATTCTCCTGCTCCATTCATGCACAGGCAAATGCCATAATTTCATTCTTCCTTAAGGCTGAACAAAATTTTATTGTGTATATATACCACATTTTCTTTATCTACTTCATCTAATGAAGGGCATCTAGGTTGGTTCCATAGTTTGGCTCTTGTGAATTCAGCTGCTGTGATGTGGCTGCATCATAGTAGTATGCTGATTTTAAGTCCTTATGGTATTAACCAAAGAGTGGAATAGCTGGGTCAAATGGTAATTCCATTCCAAGTTTTCTGAGGAATTTCCAGACTGATTTCCATAATGGTTGCACGAATTTTCAGTCCTACCAGCAGTGTATGAGTGTACCTTTTCCCCAAAATCTTTGTCAACATTTATTGTTGCTTGTATTCTTGATAATTGTCATTCTGACTGGACTGAGAAGAAATCTTAGAGTAGTTTTGATTTGAATTTCTCTAATTCTAGATATATTGGACATTTTTTCATATGTTTGCTGATCGATTTTATTTCTTCTGTGAAGTGTCTGTTCAGTTCCTTAGCCCATTTATTGATTGGGCTATTTGTTGTTTGATGTTGAGTTTTTTATATATCCTGGAGATTAATGCTCTAAGGTGCATGTGGTAAAGATTTTTCTCCCATCCTGTAGGCTCTCACGCCATGCTATTGATTTTTTCCTTTCCTGAAAAGAAGGTTTTTAGCTTGAATCCATCAAAATAATTAATTCTTGATTTTATTTCTTGTGCTTTAGAGGTCCTGTTAAGAAAGTCAGATCCTAGGCCAACATGGTAAAAATTTGGGGCTATTTTTCTTCTATTAGGGGCAGAGTCTCTGTGATAATGCCTAAGTCTTTGATCCACTTTGAATTGAGTTTTATGCAGGGTGAGAGATAGGGGTTTGATTTTTATTTTGTTGCATATGGATTTCCAGTTTCCCAGCATCATTTGCTGAAGGGGCTATCTTTTCTCCAATGAATGTTTTTGATGCCTTTGTCTAATATTAGATAACTGTATTTATGTGGGTTTGTCTCTGTGTCCTCATTCTGTCTCTGTGTCCTCTATTCTGTACCATTGGTCTTCATGTCTGTTTTTTGCAATAGTATGCTATTTTTATTACTATGTGCTGCCTGATTTTGTGCATAATTTTTATTGGAATCTTTATCATGAAGCATGGCCTGGTCTGCTGTGGCTGCCTGTGTGACATCTGAGCTGACTTGAGGAGTGGGGGTAGTAACCATACAGCTCACAATGCTGAACATTTACTATCTGGTCTTTTACTGGTATTAAAGTTCCCTGGGTCCTGCTCTGGATCATTAAGTTCATTTGCTGTGATAGCATGATATTATATGAATATAATATAATCTGTGAACTTCATTTAGTTTTCCTCCTACTGCTAGGTAATTTGTCTACTTTAATAGAGTCCAGACTTTCTTCCACTGCAGTTCCTGGTTTTCTTCTGCTGTTAGGGGCTTCTAATCTGATATAGAATGGTGTGTCAGTTCCCTTTTTCTTGCTAAGACAAACACCGAAAGGAAACAACTTGAAGGAGGAAAGAGGTATCTTGGCTCACAGAGTGAGAGGTTTCATCCCGTGTTTGGCTGGATCCATTGCTTCAAATATGAGACAAGACAGAACATCATGGAAGATGGATGTAGCAGAAGAAAGCTCCTTAACTCATGGCAACTGAGAAGGAGAAAGAGAAAAAGAGAGAGAGGAAAGAGAGAAAGAAAACCTAAGAAAGAAAAAGGGGCCTTGGTCCAGAAATCCTCTTCCATGGCACACCCCCAGTGGCTTCTTCCTTTGGCTAGCTTCACTGCCTGTAGTTTCCATTACCTCCTGGGGGGAGTCCTCTCAGCTATCGATGGATTATTAATCCGCTGGGGAGGAGCCCTCATGATTCTGTCACTTCTCTAAAACCCCACCTTTGAACATTGGTGCATTGGGGTTCGAATCTCCAACAGATGAGGCTTTGAGGGACATTTCAGTTCCAAAACATAGCATGTGGGAAAAGTCTCAATAAGGCTTGTCAACACTGATTTTAAACTAGGAGGAAGATAACACTGAATCAGGATTTTGGAAATGCCCCGAAGCATTACCGGTGTTAGTTTGGGGTCTGTATGCAGCATGGATGCCTTGTTTTCTTCATTCTTCATCTCCAGCTATACTCCTAACTGTTAAAGTTTTCTTTTCTTTTTTTTTTTTTTTGTATGTGGGGTGGGTATGAGCAGGCATGTATCAGATGCCATGGAACATACGAAACTGAGATATGTAGATAGATCCCTCAGCATATAACCCATTGCTCTTGGTAAAATATTATTCTGTTGTAAGAAAAATAGGAAGATGTGATCTTCAAAAGATACCAGTGAAATACTCAGACAGATGTCCAGGTAAAACACTTCCTGAAGTGAATTCCAGATTGATGATGGAACTGCAAAGAAATAAGCTAATGGTTACAAAAAATCCTTCTGTTCTTCTTTAGGGATCAAGGGTATAAAATATACCTGCCTGCTGGTAAACATGCATAGCAAAGCATTTCCATCTATCATCTCATGTTCTGAAAGGCAGCAACACTATTCTGATTCCAGAATCTTGAATTTCCTTAATGAGTTCTCTGCTAGAATATCACAAGCTGATCCATTAAATCGGTTTCAGGAGAGTTAAGCAGAATTTGTATTAAAATGATTGTGTATCTATTACTTGCTAGAGGAGGAAAAATGAGACTGGCTAAAGGAGAATTCAATGTGGCTTCTTCAAACCTGAATTTATTCTATTTTTCAACCTTCTCCTCACGCAAGTGCTTCCTAATGTCGGCTGAAGTCATCCATTTAAGCATGACTTATTCATGCTCAAAAAATGATTGATCTAGACAGCCAATGAAATGCTGAACTCCCTGTTCCCATTGCTTGACACACTTGCTCTGAAGATACTGATGGTTTAAAGCGGCAAGATTGACTATATGGAGGATCAGCCAGAATGCCAAGATGGATCAGTGACAGCCACATTGACTTTTAAATGCAGTTACCATAAAAAGGAGTGGGTAAAAATGGAATTATGGAAGTCCATTTGTCCCTCTTGGTGACTTCTAAAGATGATTTGTTAAGTTTCTAGCCATAGAGCATGTGATTCTCTTATAAGGAGCTTTAAAAATGACACTGCTCTAAGTAAAGCTATCTACCTTAAACATTATTATCAGATATGAGGAATTAGTAGACAATCAAGTACAAATAAAGGATTAAAAGTGTCTAATGCTGATTTTTCAAAACCTATTCTCCTAAGCCTTCATTTCTAGGAGTGAACAATTTTTTTTTTAATTTTAAAGTAGGAACAACCTAGCCACACACCTTAGGTATGGATGAAATGGTGTTTATAAGAAAACTAAACTTTAAAAAATAATTTTATTATATAATTTTTTAAAATTTATTTGCAGATGGTGCTTTATGGATATACATAGATGAAATTCACTGTGACATATTTATATGTGCACATAGTATAATGTTGTAAAATCCATTCAGCATTTTAACCCCTTCCCATTCCCATTCCTTCCTTCTCTCCACCAATCATTTTCTATTTCACTAATCTCTTCTTTATCTTTGTTATATCAAAATATTTTCTTTTCCCCCCCCCTTATTTGGCTATAGCTTCCCCACATGATAGAAAATATTTAAACTCTTGATTTTATGAGTCTGGCTTATTTCACTTAGCATGATGTTCTCCATTTCCATGCTTTCAGTAGAAAATACCATAATTTCTATTTTATTTATGACTCAATAAAGCTCCATTGTGTATATATACCACGTTTTCTTCATTTAGTCATCCATTAACAGTCCTGTGGGCTGGTACGCATGTTGTGGATGACTATTTTGAATTGTGTTGTTATAAACCTTGTTAGGGTTCTATTTCTATAGCCTGATGATTTTAGTTCTTTTGGGTAAATACTGAGGAGTGGGATATGGTGGTTCTAATCCTTCTTTTTTTCTTTTTAGAGAAATTGTACTAATTTAAAAAGATAGAGTTAGTTTTATCAATTTCCATATTGGTTTTGAATATGAAATGATTCATGCAAAGTGTTCATCATTGTACCTGTTCTGTTGTAAGTACTAAGTGAAAGTTCCCTGTTTGCCAGTTTGCTACCACCACCACTACCACTGCTACTACCTGCAAATGTAATTGGAGAGTAGATTCACAGAGAAGAGTATTTGTACAAAGGTGAGGGAGCTAAGAATAACTCAGAGGTCCACTTTTCACTCATATGTGCTGGCTGTTTTCCATCCTAAATCAGTCAGATAGTTCCAGTTTCTACCATTATTTGAGTACTGCCAGGTATCTAATGAATTTTGTAATTTCAAATGATGATTTATTGAGGTTAAAAGAAAGAACCGGGTCCAATAACATAATATTTTACTAAAAAACCCCCAAAATACATAAGTGTTTTTATTTTATGAATTTCATCTTTTAATCATTCTTTCTCTTTTGACTTCACACAGTGTTAACAGGGTGGGGTTTCCTCTTGTTTCTTATGCAGAACCATTGTCTAGACTGAAGCATGAATACCACACTAAGGGTTCTGTTCCACAAGTTATCCTAAAATCAGTTCTTCTTGAATTTGAACAACTTCTTTTGTTGTTGACTGTGGTTTATCACAGTACCACCTTTAAATGGAAACGATGATATTTCATCTATGATTATTCTCTAAGCAACAGGGACATATGATTTTCTTAATATCATTTTTGTTTTTTTGTCCCAGTAGGAGAAGTTTGAGAAGGAGTTAACGATTGTCCAATGGTGGCCAATGCCATAGATGAGGTTTGAGCTGAGCAAACACCCTTGAGTTTGGTGATTAGATAGTCAATGTTTGATAGGATAAGATCAGCATAGGCCTGAATGATAAAATCAGGTTGTGATGTTCCTTGGGAAAAACTGGGTACAACAAGTGATGCAAAGTCAGCTGTGCCAGCAGGGTGAAGCCAGTCTACCTGCAAGAGAAACACATTCTTGTTGTATTTCTTTTCTGTGCCTTATCCTGCTCCCTCACTATTTTTTCCTAAGGGTATTAAATTTAATAAATCACTAGAATAATCTCATCACAGGCTCAGCTTTGGGAGACAAAGATGTATAAAGGAATCAGGGGACTGCAAAGATGAAATGATTAAAGTCAGTCAGAGCTAATTCTTGGTGGAATTTGTCAGAGTCTTGTGATGGTTGTTGGATTTTTGTTGGTTTGATTTTACTTTTACAGCTGTCCTTGGCAGTCCCAAGAAAACAGCTGTAGGTTGACAGTATAAAATACAAGCCTGATTGTTCCAGAGAGGATGTGGCTGAAATTACTGACCATGAGCTCTAGGCTGGGAAGGAAAGTGTGAAATCCAAGGGCAGTACTATTAGGTAAGAGGACTAAAACTTACCTAACTAAAACTAAAATCAGAAACTCTCTCACATCAGTGATATTTGCTCTATAGATTACTTCCAGTTCCTTAAGACTCTGTACCTTCATCACTTCTGTCTACCCCAGGAGTACAAGGGCATACTTTGGGACATGACAATCTCAGCTGTCTCCAGTAGATTTATAGGCTGTTTCTTACTCCAGGAAAAATGAAGATGTATATTTGTAGCTTGATATTGTAAGTATTTAAAAACATTCAAGAGTTAAGTAGACCAGTTACCAAAACACAAGAAAAATCAGCATCAATTCTTGACTTTCTTCCTTTTTTGGTCTAATATATTACATAATTTGATGACTGAATTAACATAGTTCCTCCATTGGATTGAGTTTCTTAAATATTCCAATAGATTCCATTCAAAGCAAGTAACATTTCTTTAAGGATATATCCTGATGCTCCCTATTCCCTTTTCCCTCACCCTACCATTTTGGAAGGGAAAAAAGGGTTCTGTCTTGATTGGTATTAATGGCACTCCCCTTCCATTTTTTTTTTAAATTTTGTCCAGGTAAGGTCAGTATTCTCATATTTCTATGTATAGATAGTTAAGAACACTTTTGCATAAGATTATATATTGCAGCATGGAATTTTCCAAAGCATATTAGAACAGGAGTCCTGAAATCATATTTTTTTTATCCCTAGTTTTGTCATCAACTAGCTGTGAGCTTGAGAAAGTTATCTAGTGTTCAATGTCATTACTTTTTTTTAATTTGATCAAGAAGATATGCTAGTTCCTTCTGGATTTTAATCATTAGTTTGTTGAATATAAAAGGCTTGTTCTGCATGAGCATTTGGGGAGTAGTGCTAGATCTTTGCTCTCTAGAAGTTCACCTCTTGAAAGACACTATGACTCAAAAGCAAAGACTTGAATTTTCAGAAGAGACCAGTTAAAGTGTGGTGAAGGGTGTTATAAATCTATTTTAGGCACCTTAGGTGATAAAGAAATAGAGAAAATAGCAAGAGACTACTCTTTACCTAAAGTCCTGAAAAAACGCAAATACATCTTTAAGTACAACACAAACTGTACTCAGAATAATAATGGAGAGATGCCATTAAAGGCTGGATGAGGTTGCATAGTCCTACAGTATCATCACCAGTTTTTATTTATTACCATCAAACATTAGTAGATTGACCTTTTGCTTTCAGCTACAAAGGCCTCATCACAACAATGAGGACTACTTACTGTGAACGTAACATAGAATCTACTGTCAATCTACTCTACTTATTGTGAACATAACATACAAGTGTTCACTTGCTATTGTGTCAAAGTTGTCATTTTGAATTTTTTGATGATTTACACAAAATTCACAAATATTTATCATAAAACACAGTTTTAGACTTTTGTGTGTTTGTCTTTTTGGAAGAATATATTCTATTTATTGCACACAGAAAAACCTTCATTTTTATTCAAGGGCTGGGTCAAATTATTTTGGTAGAATTTTTTTTAAATAAATAGGAGTTCTGTTGAAAACAAGGTAACTTAAATAGAAATGGAATAAAAAATTGAGCATTTGGAGACAATAAAAGAAGTGATACAGAAAGTTTTCTTTAACTTATGCTCACACCCAGGAATTCAAGAGAAAACTGCTTAGGGAACAATAAAGTACACATCTGTGTCCTTTAATTTATGTGGTAGTAATATGACTTATTTTTCATCATGGGTGTGTATGTGAGTTTCTTTTGGAGGTACTGGAGCTTGAATCCAGGGCCTCACACATACTATACAAGTTCTCTACCACTGAGCTACATACCCAACACTTTTTATTTTATTTTGAGACAGGGTCTCACTAAGTTTCTAGGCTGGCCTTGAACCTGTGATCTTTCTGCCTCAGCCTCCCAAATTTCTGGGTTTATGTTGGGTGAATTTTGAAATTGTGTGAAATATGAAAATTCCAAAGAGAACTTTCTCAGAGCATCACAAAAAAACCTACTTCCTTTTCACATCTTGATTGCAATGTGATATTTACTAAGAGTAAAACATAAAGTTCATTGAAATTCTACCAGGCAGAGTGAAACAGAGTGGTGGGGACCATGTTGTTCTTGAGCTCTTCTGAGCTAACTGGAGAAGACAAAAGAGAAACACAATAAATGCAGCATCCTTGGTACAAACCACAAATGCTAATGAAAGTCAGGAAGAAGACATCAGAGGGCTGGGACCTTCTGGGGGTGTCAGGAAAGTTTAATATCTTAAGGATTTCAGATTTGATTAGATACAACATAAAATATTAATATGCTACTTGGGTTACAAAATAATGGCATGAGCAAAGAAAGCCTCCATTGTCTAAAGGTTAGGATCTAATAGAGTTGACAAGAGCTTCAGCCTCTTATTAATTCCTTTCCATGTGCTATGAATAATGGTGTTTTATGATTTCTTTCAATCCTCATAACAGGCTGATTATCATTCCTGCTTTTCAGATGGAAACACAGGCCCAGAAAGTGTTTGCCCTCAGTTTTTCTGGATCTCACAGACAAGAAGTAATGAAGTTGGCATTTGATTCTCAATTTGTCTAGCTCCGATCCTCTTCATTTTTCATCATATGGCTACTCTTTCAAGAGTATTAAGCAGAGAAGAGCTATGATACATTGATCGTTAAGAAAGATTGCTTTTTTCAGTGGTGTGGATGGTGAATAAGAGGGGGAGAAAGAATCGAGCACAGGATATCAAATGGCACATTTTGGCTGTAATTCTGTCATTTCTGTATGATTCTTTTTATAATTTCCAAATATCTGCTGGAATTACCTATCTAATCTTGCATGTAGTCTACCTTTTCTATTATGGTCTTTGACATATTTGTCATAGTCAATTTTCCTGTTTCAAATTACAACATCTACATCATATCTGAGTCTTTTTCTGATGATTCTCTGTCTCAGATTGCATTTTCTGGCCTGTTTTATATATATATATATATATATATGCCTTGCAATTTTGTTGGATCTATATGTGGAGAGAGACACTGAGGTCAATAAGCATTTAGCATATAATTCACATTTATCTTCTCGTCAAGTCGTGCTTTGTTTGAATTGGATTATTGCTGTGGGCAAACTCCTCCAGTGAACTTGGTCTTCTTTGGCTTCTGATTCTCTCTTTGTGCAGCTCCAACAGCTGGATATTAACACCTTGCCTGTGTCTGTTGATGAAATCACCATCTTCAGAGTGCTCACTGGGCCCAAGCCTTGGGGGTTTGCCTGTACAAGCACGTCAATTCTTTTCCCAGAAGTGGAGGATTTTCCTCTTTGCCACCTATTCCTTGCTCTGGTGGAATGGGTCCCCTACAGTGTTCCCAGTCTTCGCACTAGAGATTCTCTCCTCTGGAGGTTAAGGATTTTCATTCTCTTTGGTGAGGCAGGGAGATTGGGGCTGGTAAACACCCTTCGCACTCACTGAGATGGAATTTTACCCATGTCCTTGGTAGCTATCCTTTGCCCTAAAGACCAAGACTTTTACATCATGAGGGAGAAAGATGTGGGTCAATTTTACAGTGAATGAATTTCACATCTTCCAGGTGGCACTATTAGGGTCATTATCTAATTTCTTTCCTATTTTTCTCATAAGAGTCTGGAGAAAAGAATGGATACAGGATGGAGGATCCTGCCTTTCTAGGATTTCTTAGGCTTTTTAACTGCCGGACAAGCTGACCACTGACCTCCAAAGATGTATTACACACTTGTCTACCTCTTCCATCTGCCACTGCTTCTTCCACTTTTTACAGTGACTATATTCTCCTCTGCCAGTTCCCCAAAAGATAAAATGCTTGTATGTCCCAGTTTTACTGGAGGATCCATCCCTTTCCTGAGTTTAGTTCAAAAGCTGGGCCTAATTTTTCACCACGAACCAAATTATGAAAGCCAATTCAGCCAAATTAGAGTTTCAGCTTTTACAACGAAGAGGAGGCCTTGGAACTTGATAATAGCTGTATCTGAACCCTCTTGTTTTCCCTCCATGGCCCTTATTCTACTTCTGAATTGGTTCTCTGGTGACTTAACACAGAATGAGGAGAAAACATATCAGAGCACTCCAAGCTGAAAACAAAAGAGCATATGGAAACCCAGGAGTTAATGCTTTCAAGTGACCAGTTAGTGTAGTAGGAGGATTGAACACAGGACGGGATGTGGCAAGATGAAAAGGACAAACTGGATTAGAGATCACCGACAAAGGGAGTTTTTAATCATTATGGTAAAAAACACATAAAACGACACTGTATTTCAGTAGTATTAAGTACATGCATATAGTGGTGAAACACATCACCAGAACTTTTTCATCTTGCAAATTTGAAACTAAAACTCTCCACCCATTACATAGCTCCCATTTCACCAGTGTTAGAGATATGATGTCAGCGTCCTCCCCAAATCCACATGTTGAAAGATTTACCTCCAATGCATTGATGTTGGGAGCTGGCCCTTGGGAACTAATTTGGCCGAGAGAGTGGAACCTCATGAATGGGATTAGTGCTGTCTTGAAGAAGACCCCAGAGAGCTCCCTCCCCTCTCTGTCACAGGAAATCACAGCTGTGTATGAACCAGGAAGTAGTCCTCACAAGATGTAGAATCAGAGCCTTCACCCTGGAGGATGTGAAATAAGGGATTATTTTATGTGACACCAAGCTTATTGTATTTTTATTACAGCAACCTAAATGAACCAAGGCACCATGGCTGAACCAGTAAAGATTTGATCACACCCACACACCCACACACACACTGACACTGTTAAAACGAGCAGCAGCAATGACTGTATGGTCCAGGGAATGGGGAGGGTGAAAAGTTGGCTTAAACAGCAGGACACAGCTCAATGACAATGTAATAATCAAATGGGTGGAGTTGAAGTTTATCCACATAGTTTGTGAAGATACTAACACTTTTGTTGTATCTTCAGGCTAGGTAGATATTGATGTGAGTTTGAATTAGGATTTCAGAAGTGAGGAATCAGGAGCTGGGATGGATATTACAATCATTTTGAATGTTATCAATTTCTATTGTGATATTAATCAATTGCCTTTTTAATATTTTATCTCAATTTAATGTTTGATGGAATGTGTATAATCCTAATAGCATTATTCAATTTTTAAATATAACACTCGAGTGCTTTTATGTGTTGAAATCTGTTAGAAGTTTTCAAAAGTAAAGCATGATCATGAATGGCAATATTTCAAAAATATATAGTATAAGTAATAGTGGTGTGATAGCTATTCTAAATATTTCAACAAATACACCTATTTTTAATGAATAATAGTCAACAGTATTTCTAGTTGCATTACAAATATTTAGTTCAATCTGTGATCAATTAGCTGATTGTCATTGAATTTTTTTATAATGTTATGACTTCTTTAAGAAATTCTCCCTACTTTGCTATATACTTAATAGTCGTTCAATGAAGGTCTAGTTTGATACTATTAGGGAAATGTAGTAAACAAACCTATCCGAATCCAGAAACCTCTCCACATGAGTAGAAAAATGAAATACTTTTAATTATTAAATAAGCATTAAAAAATATGATGAGTATCTCATGTAATTCACTAAAGGGATTGCACATGTAGAGTTAAATTAGACTCTTTTATATAGCCATGCACATACATGGAAGTGTGGGAAGCCAAGTGGTAGCCTCTCTCCAAATTGCAAAACCATCTCCCATCATAAAGATATGAAAAGTTGATTTTACCTTAGATAAAGTCAACTAACACAGGTGGATATTCTGACTGCCAGATAGATTTATAATAATACCATCAAGTTTTCTTATTTGAGAAATATTTATCTTGAGAAAATGCATGCAGTGATGTATGGGCACTTTCTTCCTTGATGAGTACATTTCAAGAAATGTCTCTGGATGTTGAACAAGACATTCCTATTCTGTAACATAGCCTATAATATATATATATATATATATATATATATATATATATATATATATATATATATATATATATATATATATCTTTAAAATGGTTTCTATATATTTGAGATGAGAAAGTTATGGATATGGGGAAAAAGATATATACATAGCTGATAGGACTGCAAATTGGTACAGCCCATATGAAAAGCAGTATGGAGATTCCTTGGAAAATTGTAAATGGAACCACCATTGACCCAGCTACCCCTTTCTTCAGTCTAATGATGGTGGAATGTGATGGTCATTACTGTCCAAAGTACATGTATGAAGACACAAATTTGTGTGAATATACTATGTATACAACCAGAGATATGAAAAATTGTGCCCTATATATGTAATAAGAATTGTAATGCATTCTTCTGTCATATATAAATAAAAAATTACATAAAAAAGAAAATAATCCAGGAAAAAGGGAAAAAGGAGAGGGACTCTTCCCCTATTTTTAATAGAAATAATTAAATTAATGTTAAATTTATTATTTTAAAATTTTTATTTCCCCTTATGGTACCTAGAAGTTATGATTCTGTTTTACAGCAAATTTTTCAGTAGTTGCTGTTGAGTATCATACCAGAAAAAATATAATCTTTTGGTGAAACATTAGTTACAATGTAGAACAAAAAACCTTATACTAGCTCTATGATTAAGAATGCTGATTTAAAAGTAATGTAACTGCTATCCTAAATTGCTTCACAGTGGGGTTATTATCATTCAAGTGAAAAAAAGTATATTTAAAGTAGAATGAAAAAGATACTTAGATGTAGGTCAGAATGTCTTCAAACATATATCAACAATAGCTACAGTCTTGTCAAAATACAGATTTTATGATCAAGGGTGGTTCCAGTTTTTGGTAATGAAAGTTGAGGTTACTTGGATCAAGCTTTCCACTAAAAGCAATAAAAAATTGTTTTAGAAGAATGTGTTTTTGAAACCACTAAGGAATCAGAAAAACAGTAGGAGACTCCAGTTCTCAATATTGGAATAAAATCACACTGGCAGAGAGGTGAGCTCTAATCTTCCTTTATTTTGGGGCATGTTCTGATAAAGTTCTCTTGGACTTTGATTTGACAACATTACACAGGCAGAAGTGAAGTTCTAGGATTGGGTCAAAGTGAAGGCGTGGAGTTCCATAGGTTTCCTTTTTCCCATTACAAATGGAACCTCAGATGGCTTGGGAGGCTGAGGCAGGAGGATCGTGAGTTCAAAGCCAGCCTCAACTAAAAGAGAGGCGCAAAGCAACTCAGTAAGACCCTGTCTCTAAATAAAATACAAAATAGGGCTGGGGATATTGCTCAGTAGCTGAGTGCCCTTGAGCTAAATCCCTAGTACCAAAATAAATACATAAATAAATAAAATTTTAAAAAATGGGAACTCGAAGAATTGTGTCCATTGAGAAGGTTTAACCCAACTCTCTTCTCTTGCCACTCTGAATCTTTTGAGACATCATAGAGGCTGTCTTAGCTCTGAGTAGGCAAAGAATAAAATGAAAGGGGAAAATGAGGATTTACTGCTGAGAACCAGCCTTTGCATGGATTTGCTCTCTAGCCTGAAGTGTTCAAGGAACCTCCAGACATGAACTTTATTTGAGGAAATCTGACTTGAGGCGACTCCTTGCATCAGGCAAAAGCACTCCTGAAAAATGGCTTGTCCTTCCTAGGAACCTGGGAATGCTTACAAGTAACTTTTCAAAACCATTGACTCTTACTTAATCAAAGATACCTAGTACATGCAGTAAACATATCTGCTCTTTTAAATGTATAAATGTCACTCATCAAAACACCTGAAGATAATAAAGTTTTATAAATGTGGCATAGCCAGTTTGAAAAACAAGCAAAAAGAATTTCCTTAAATGATTATTGAAATAACCCAAATTAAAAATTGGCAATAGATTGAATGCACAAAAGAAATAACTAGAATGAAAAGAAGAATAAAAAAATTATCCAGATTAGTCTTAGGCAAAAAGATGGAAATTCAGAAGACAAAGCACAGTGGTAGTTGTGAGTTCAGCATGTCCTGAGTGCTTGCTAAAATACAGATTCCTGTCTCTTGAGGCCTAAATACATGAGTTGTTTTGGTCAATGGGATGTTGGGTGAATAGACAAAAGCAGGAACATTAGATGCACATCTCAGTAGGTCTTACTTTCTTGCACGTCTGCCATCTCCATCAGAAAGCTTGCATAAAACAATGCTTCTAAAATTGTCTCAAACCAGGTGAAGCAGCACTACTCAAAACCTTATTTGAAATGCAAATTTTCTGGCCCCAGGTCAGACCTACTGAATTGGAAACTCAGGAGGAAGCTCCATGGACATATGTTCCATCTCTGTGAGATCATCACAGGGATGAAAGTAGTTCTGGCTTTGCTTCAATTTACCTTATATAAATAATGAGAAGTTCAGAGTGAAGGTTATAAAGAGATATGAAGAAAACATTAATACAAAATGCTGATGTAGCTATATTAATATAGGACAAAATGAGATTTTGTTATGAATTTAGAGATTAAAAATTTCTATTCAGTTGGAACATAAAATATTTTTAAGTATGTATACTTTAATATCACAGCCTCAAGTTTATAAGAATGAAAGTATGTTTTTTTCCTAGAAGATAGAATTTATTTTTGCAAAGTTATGAAACATGATACAATTTGTCATTCATCAACTTATTCATTCATCAATCATTCCATAAACATGATATTCCAGGTATCATGCTAAGAATGGAAGACATACAGATAAACATGACAGGATTTCTATCAAGAAGTATTTAATTGTTATGTGAGTTTAAAATTTGTTTTGCTTTAGATAAAATATAAAAAAGAAACAACATTTTAAGTGTCAGATGACTTCCTCTTTCCACCTCCCAGAATCTCCAAACAATTTCAAGAGCAAAGAGTGGCACATACTTGATTAATGTCATGTCCTGTGAGCAGTGACATACTTCGGCTTTCACAGGCATGGATATCTAAGTTACGTGATGTTGCCTTAAATGAGAGTGGAAAATTGTAGGACCCATTCCCAGTCAAAAATGTCTGAGGCTCTATGATTCTGAATGTGACTGTTTAAATTTTGGAGTCAGCTTTTGCACAGTTAGAAGGGAGAGCCATGTATTCCTACTGATGTCTTTCCAGTATTACTTTGAGAAGAAGGGGAGAGCTGGGTTGTAGCTCAGTGGTAGAGCCCTTGCCCAGCATGTGCAAGGTCCTGGGTTCAATCCCTAACACTTGTCAAAAGAAAACAACAATAAAAGAACCATGGAGCACAGTTCATACTATGAAAATAAGGGATACGAAGAAAAAATAAACAGCCCATTCTGCTAATCCTGGACAAATGCAAGCAAGGACAACCCTCCAGCAAGTAGCACTGCAGAATGCGTACTCTCCAGCTCATGAGCACTATTATGTTAGCCCTCCACCAACGTGTCTTAGAGTGTGTATGAGTTTATTTACATAAACAATACATTCACATAGTTCAAAAGTCAATACAGCATGAAAAAGGGATGTACTGTTTCCATCCATGCATCATATTCTCAAACTGACTATGGTTTCTTCTCTTCAAATATAAGAAAATATAATTACATATTATTATCACTTCCCCTCCATTTTTAATTTTTTTAAATTTATTCTAATTAGTTATACATGACAGCAGAATACATTTCAACTCATTGTGCACAACTTCTGAATTCTCTGTACATGATACAGTCACACCATTTGTGCAATCATACACATACAGAGTAATAATGTCTGTCTCATTTCATCATCTTTCTCACACCCATGTCCCTCCACTCCCCTTGCTCCCCTCTGCCCAATGCAAATTTCTTCTATTTTTCCGTTGCTACCCCTCCAACCATTATGGATCGACTTATCAGAGAAAACGTTTGGCCTTTGGATTTTTGGGGTTGGCTTGCTTTGCTTAGCATGATATTCTCCAACTCCATCCATTTACTTTTAAATGCCATAATTTTATTCTTCTTCAAAGCTGAGTTATATTCCATTGTGTATATGTACCATGGTTTCTTTATCCATTCATCTGTTGAAGGGCATCTAGGTTGGCTCCAGAGTTTAGTTATTGTGAATTGAGCTGCATAGAGATACAAACCAAAACAATGAGCAATTTTTTCAATGACATATCAGAAGCCACATCTCCACCCCCTTTTTTGTAATTTTTTAAAAAATTTTAAACAGGGTATCACTGAATTGCTTAGTCCTCACAAAGTTGCTGAGGCTGACTTTGAACTCACCATTGCTCTCCTTCAGCTTCTGGAGCTTCTGGGATTATAGTGTGCACCTCCACGCCTAGCTACTCTCTCCTTTTTTATGAAAAATGTTGTGTGTTATGTATGTAGTTCTGTTCTTTGTTTTCTTTCTTCATAATTCATTTTAAAGAACTTTCCATAGTTACACATTTATCATTTTTCTGCAGATCATAGCATTTCATTGGGCTAACATACTATCATTTTGTTAACTCCTGCCCTATTGGTAGTCTGTTCCCAGTATTTTGCTATTATAAACTTCTTCAATTAAACCACCTATAAGATAGAATAGATATTTCCTTAAAAGTAATTGTAAGGTATCAAAAATCTTTGATTTGGGTAAGAAGAGACTTTATTCAAAAGGATTATAGCAGTAAGCAGAGAGAGACTTTTACAATATGAGCACAGTTTCTTATAATAGGGAGAAGTCTCCAACTGAAGTTATGCAGATACCTCAAAGGTTAGGCAGGAAAGGGTTATTCATATAGAGGGAGAGAAAAAGAGAGCTAAAAGAGCCATGGAGGGGAATAGGAATAGGTCAAACATTGCAGGTTCTCCAAAGTCAGAATTGTCTTTTATTCCAGTGTGGGTCACAGCTTTTCTGCACGCAAGAACATGTTATTTGCAATTACAGTTTTACTTCCTTCCTTGTGGAATGCCTTGGATCTTGTCTAAATGCCCTGGCTACAAGTTCTAGTACCGTGTTGAATCCAGATAAGCAAAGCAGAGACTTGGTCTTGTTCCTGACATTAGAAGAGAGCATACCAGTCTTTCACTGTTATGTATAATATTAGCTGTGTAGTATTTTTGTAAATGCCTGCTAGTAGGTTGAAGAAATCCTTTCTATACCTAGTTTATTGAGTGCTTTTATTAAAAGTTTTTGGATTTTATCAAATGCTTTTCTGCATCTATTGAAACACACATGGTTTCATATTTTATTAATATTGATGTACTGCACCCATTGAGTTTTGGAATGTTAAATGAAACTTGCATTCCTGGCATAGGCCCTGTCAAAGTGTGTATCTATCTTTTCTTATATGTAGCTGGATTACGTTTTCTAGGATTTGAGGAAATGCTGCATTCAGATTTATAATCGATATTGAGCTGTGATGTTTTTTTCCTTGTAATGTTTTTGTCCAGTTTTGGCATCCAAGTGATACTGGATTTATAGGATGAGTTAAAGTATTCTCCCCTCTTCTATTTTGTGGAAGCATTCACAAAGAATTGTATTAAATCTTTTTTAATTATTAAGTAGATAGTGAAGTCATCTAGTCTGGTTTTTTATTTGGGGATAGTTTATTTAAATTACTAAATCAGTTTATTTTTATAAGTCTACTTGGATTTTCTATTTCTTTTCAGTTAATTTTTGTAGTTTATATTTTTCTAGAAAAGTGTCCATTTAATGGGTCCTTCAATGGGTCCTTTCATCTAGATGTTCTAACTTTTCACATATATTTATTTATAGTATTCCTTTATAATCCTTTTCCCCCATAAAGTTGGTAGTTATGTACTTTCTTTTATTTGAATATTATCTCCTTTTAAAAAAATTAGTCTAGCTAAAGATTTGCCCTTTTTTTCTGATTTTTCAAAGAACCGGCTTTGGGTTTTATTGATTTTCTTTATTTCTATGATTTCTATGATGTTTCATTAATTTGAGGTCTAGCAAGTATTATTTCATTCTTCCTGCTTACTTTAGGTATTCTCCTCTTACTTTGCAATGTTTTAAGGGGGAGGACTACACTTGGCCTGAGATCTCCCTTCAGTATTTTATTGTGCTCATTTCTCTGATGCCTGCCATTAGACTGAGGGCTTTATGCACTCTGAGCACATGCTCTCCCAGGGAGTTATATCCCTGGCCTATTTTTCTTTAAATCTAGGCATTTGCAGGTATAAAATTTTCTTTAAACACCACTTTGACTGAATTCTATAAGTTTGGTTATGTTATACCTTCATTTTGAGTCATCTCAAAGTATTCTCTAAAAAGTATTTCTCTTTTGATGCTCTTTTATGTATTCCTTATTTAGAAATCTGTGGCTTTAATCCAAGATGGCAGCCCAGAGGGAGGCAGCATTCTGTGCTGCTCTGTGACCTGGGATTCAAGGAGTGAGAATACTGCTTCTCTGAGAGCCATATTTCTGCCCCCACTTAGGAAGCACCATGCCCATCCAGGGCTCCAGGCCTCAGGGTCAGGGTGGGTCTCCCAACTACTCACCCACGTGGGACAATCTGTGGCAGCAGTACCCACACAGAACTTTTGGCCGCCCACCTGAGCAGAAATCACAGATGCCACTCCCACACAGGACACCTGGCTGCTTCCCACAAGTAGGAACTCTGACTGCCACTGCCGTGTGGACCCCCATCTTCCAATGTGGGCCTCCCTTGGTTGCCGCCACCTTGGGACTCTGCAGCAGGGGAGATAGTCCCCTGTGTGCAGTGTCCTGCCTGCACCTGGGAACCTCACACAGGCTCTGAAGTCAGCCACAGCCACACACTGAACACCACAGAACTCATCTCTGAACTCATCATCCAACACCAACACTTGCTTCCCCCACCTGACCTGAGACCCCACCACTGAGAGCAGGCACCTCTATCTTGGGCTACCTTCATCACCATCTTCAGTGGAGGCAAATTCCAGTTTGAATTCCGGCTGGCCAGGTATCCAGTTTCCACCTCCCCACTAATTCCCCGGCAGCCACTACCCTGGCATAGTGACACCCTGGTTAACTTCATCATCCTGAGGGTGGAGATACCGCCAACAAGAGATGACCCCACCTATTGGAATGAGAAGGGAAACAGGAAGGATACTGATCTCCAACCAAAACAATCCTTGTTTCTTTTTTCAATATGTTTCCTCTCCCTCTCTATTCTTCTGCCCTCACATCCCCAACATATGTGAAACCAAGTATTTTGCATGAATTGGGATTTTGAGAACTGGGACATCTGAATTGTATATTACCATTATGTTGTATATCCTTTTTTCTTTTATTCCAATTTCTACTATTTTAAAATTTTTATTTTCCTTAATATACATGTGTGTTTGTTTTATGTACTCTACTGTCGTCCCACTTACTTGTCTACCCAAGATTACTTCTGCTCCCTTCTCTTGATACTAATCTTCCTCTTTAGATTTCTCTTTCACACTTCCTAAGATTTAATAACTCTATATCTTCACCTCCTGCCTCCTCAGCATATTATCCTACTCCCCATCCCTGGTTCTTTGTCCACCATCAGAAACTGCAAACCCTTTCACAAACCTACTGAGTATATTGTAGATAATAATTGAATTCACCATTTCTGTACATTGTGATCAAACTGTAAATGTCTTAATAGCAAACATTTGTTTTTAGTGTACATATTGTTTATATTGGGATCTGTTAACATTGTCCTTCACCTCAAATGAGAGGTATTGGATCCCTAAAGGGGCACTATAAGCCTACAGGCTAAAACAGTAACACTTCAGACCCACAGTGCTTGAAGGGAACACACACAAGCAATATGAAAAGACAAGTGAAGAAAGTGCCACAAACAAATCAAGATACCACATTATTAGAATCCATGGACAGCTCAGCAGAAGAAATGACAAAGAAGGAGTTTAGGATGTACATAATTAAAATGTTCTGTGAATCAAAGGATGAAATAAAGAGGGCAAATACAGGCAGCAAAAGATCATTTTGACAAAGAGCAACATAAAAAAATACGGAAGAAAAAAATAATTTAATAGGCAGATAGAGGTTCTAAACAAACAAACAGAAATCCTTGAAGTGAAAGAAAATCTAAAACAAAAGTTCAATTGAAAGCATCACCAATAGAATAGACCACTTGGAAGATAGGACCTCTGACAATGAAGACAAAATATATAATCTTGAAAAGAATGTAGAGCGCACAGGGAAAATGGTAAGAAACCATGAGCAGAACATTCAAAAAATATGGGATACCCATGAAAAGAATAAATTTAAGAGATATTGGGTTAGAGGAAGGAATTGAGTTTGAAACCAAAGGAATGAGCAATTTATTCAGTGAAATAATACCTGAAAATTTTCCAACATGAAGAATGAATTAGAAAATCAAATCCAGGTGGCTTACAGGACACCAAATGTACAATATCACAACAGATCCACACTAAGTCACATTATAATGAAAATGCTCAATATACAGAGTAAGGAGAGAATATTAAAAGCCACAAAAGAAGGGAATCAGATTGCATATGGGAGAAACCAATTAGATTATGTGTGGATTTTTCAACCCAGACCCTGAAAGCTAGAAGATCCTGGAACAACATATCAAGCTCTGAAAGAAAACGGATGCCAACCAAGAATCTTATATCCAGAAAAATGAAGCTTTAGATTTGGTAATGAAATAAAAATCTTTCATGATAAACAAAAGTTAAAAGAATTTACACCTAGAAAGCCTTCACTATAGAACATCTCAGCAAAATATTCCATAAAGAGGAAATGAAGAACAATAATGAAAATCAGCAGAGGGAGGGATTACACTAAAGGAAAACCTATTCAGAGGAGAAACTAAGACACCATAAATACCAAAAAAAATTAAAAAATGGCTGTGAATACAAATCATGTCTCAATAATAACCCTGGATGTTAATGGTCTAAATGCACCAATCAAAAGACATTGACTGGCAGATTGGATTTTAAAAAAATCCAACAATATGCTGCCTCTAAGAAACTCATCTCATAAAAAAAGACATCCACAGACTGAAAGTGAAATCATACCATTCACATGGACTTGAGGAAACAAACAGGGGTCTCCATCCTTGTATCAAAATAGACTTCAAGACAAAGTTAATCAAAAAAAAAATAAATAATGACATTTCATACTGTTTAAGGGAACCATTCATCAATAATACATAACAATAATAAATTTATATAATCTAAACAATAGAGCATCTACATTCATCAAACAAACTCTTCTGAAATTCAAGAGTCAAATAGACCACAACACAATAATTCTGGGTGACTTTAACACATCTCTTTCACCAGTGGATAGATCTTCCAAACAAAAGCTGAAATAAGAAACTGTAGAACTTAATAATACAATCAATAACTTAGACTTAACTGACATATATAGAATATTTCAACATTCAATGCATGAATATTACTTTTTTATCAGCAGCACATGGATCCTTCTCTAAAATAGACCATATATTATGCCACAAAGCAACTCTTAGCAAACATAAAAAAGTAGAGATACTACCCTGCATTCTATCAGATCATAATGGAATGAAATTAGAAATCAATGATAAAATAAAAAATAAAAGCTATTCCAAGATCTGGAGGCTAAATAATATGCTACTAAATGAAAAATGGGTTGCAAATACATCAAGGAGGAGATTAAAAAATTCTTAGAGGTGAATGAGAACACAGATACAATATATCAAAATCTCTGGGACACTATTAAGGCAATACTAACAGGAAAGTCTACTGCAAGGAGTTTATTGCTAAAAAGAAGAAAAAGCCAACAAATAAATGACTTAACATTACATCTCAAAGCCATAGAAAAAGAAGAACAAATCAACACCAATAGCAGTAAAGACAGAGAATAGTTAAAATCAGAGCTGAAATCAATTAAATTGAAACAAAACAATTGAAAAAATTGACAGAGCAAAAAATTGGTTCTGTGAAAAAATAGATAAAATTAACAAACTCTTAGCAATGCTAACAAATAGAAGGTCAGAAAAAACTCACAATACTAACATATGTGATGAAAAAGGAAATATCACAAAGGACACTACAGATATACAGAAGATAATTAGAAATTATTTAAAACCTTGTACTCCAATAAAATAGAAAATATTAAAGGCACTGACAAATTTCTAGAGTCATATGATTTGCCCAAATTGAATCAGGATGATATACACAATTTAAACAAATCAATTTCAAGCCATGAATTAGAAGACACCATCAGAAGCCTACCAACCAAGAGAAGCCCAGGATAGGATGGATACACAGCTGAGTTCTACAAGGCCTATAAAGAAGAACTAATTCCAATACTCTCCAATTTATTTCAGGAAATAGAAAAAGAGGGAGCTCTTTCAAACTCATTCTATGAGGCCAATATCACCCTGAATCCAAAACCAGGCAAAGACACATCAAAGAAAGAAAATTTCAGACCAATATCTGTAATTAACTTGGATGCAAAAATTCTCAATAAAATTCTGGCAAATTGAAAGAAAAACATATCAAACAGATAGTGCACCATGATCAAATGGGGTTCATTCCACTGATGCAAGTTTGGTTCAACATTGGAAATCAATAAATGTAATTCATCACATCAATAGACTTAAAGATGAGAATCATATGATCATCTCAATAAATGCAGAAAAAGCACTTGACAAAATACAGCACTGCTTCATGTTCAAAGCATTAGAAAAACCAGGGAAGACAGGAACATATCTCAACATTGTAAAAGCTATCTATGCTAAGCCCTAGGCCAACATTATTCTAAATGGAGAAAAAATTGAAAGCATCCCTTGTAGAAACTGGAACAAGACAGGGATGCCCTCTTTCATCACTTCTATTTAACACAGTTTTTGTTAAACACTGGCCAGAGCAATTACACAGATGAAATAAATTAATGAGATACAGATAGGATAAGAACAACTCAGATTAGCACTACTTGCAGATGATATGATTCTATACCTAGAAGACCCAAAAATTTCTACCATAAATCTTTTAGAACTAGTAAATGAATTCAACAAAGTAGCAACATAAAAAATCAACACCTAAAAATCAAAGGCATTTCTGTATATCAGTGACAAATCCTCTGAAAGGGAAATGAGGAAAACTATCCCATTTACAATAGCATCAAAAATAAATAAATAAATAAATAAATAAATGATTTTGGAATCAACTTGTAAGAACTCTACAATAAACACCACAGAACCCTAAAGAAAGAAATTAAAGAAGACCTTAGAAGATGGAAAGATCTACCTTGTACTTGGGTAGGCAAAATTAATATTGTTAAAATGACCATACTACCTAAATGATTACACAAGTTTAATGCAATTCTGATCAAAAACCCAATGACATTCCTCATAGAAATAGAAAAATCAATCATGAAATTCATCTGAAAAAATAAAAGACCCCAAATAGCTAGAGCAATCCTTAGGAAGAAGAGTAAAGTGCATGGTATCACTATACGAGACCTCTAACTATACTATGGAGCAATAGTAACAAAAACAGCATGGTATTGGCACCAAAACAGAGTGGTAGACTAGTGGTACAGAATAGAAGACACAGAGACTAATCCATATAATTGCAATTATCTTATATTAGACAAAGGTGCCAAAAACATACATTGGAGAAAAGATATCTGCTTCAACAAATGATGCTAGGTAAACTGGAAATCCATATGCAACAAAATGAGATTAAACCCCTATCTCTAGTACAAAACTCAACTCAAAGTGCATTAAGAACCTAGGAATTCAACCAGAGACCCTGCATCTAATAGAATAAAAAGAAGGCCCTAATCTCCATCATATCGGATTAGGCCCTTACTTCCTTAATAAGACTCCCGTAGTGCAAGAATTAAGATTAAGGATTAATAAATGGAATGGATTTAAAATAAAATCTTCTTTTCAGCAAAAAAAAAAAAAAAAAAAAAAAAACAATCAGTGAGGCAGAATAGAAAGTCTACGTCTTGGAAATGAATTTTAACCACTTGCACATCAGATACAGCACTGATCTCTAATGTATATAAAGAACTCAAAGAACTAAACACCAAAACGGAACAAAACAAAACACTCAAATAATCCAATCAATAAATGGGTCAAGGAACTGAACAGACACTTCTCAGAATAGGATATATAATTAATCAACAAATATATGAAAAAATGTTCAACATCTGTAGCAATAAGAGAAATGCAAATCAAAACTAATTAAGATTTCATCTCACTCCAGTCAGAATGGCAGCTATTATGAAGACAAATAATAAAAAGTTTTGGCAAGGATGTGGAGAAAAAGGTACACTCATACGTTGCTAGTGGGACTGCAAATTGGTGTAGCCAATATGGAAAGCAGTATGGAGATTCCTTGGAAGTCTGGGAATGGAACCACCATTTGATCCAGCTATCCTACTCCTCAGTGTATACCCAAAGAACTTAGCATACTACAGGGACACAGCCACATCAATGTTTACAGCAGCACCATTCACAATAGCTAAACTGTGGAGCTAACCTAGATGCCCTTCAGTAAATGAATGAATAAAGAAAATGTGTTTTATACACACACACACTGGAATATTACTCAGCAATAAAAGAGAATAAAGTCATGGCATTTGCAGGTAAATGGATGGAGTTGGTGAATATAATGCTAAGTGAAGTTAGCCAATCACCAAAAATCAAATGCCGAATTTTTTCTCTGATATAGGAGGCTGATTCATGGTGGGGTTGGGAGGGAGATCAAGGGATGATTGGACAAACTTTAGATAGAACAAAGGTGTGGGAGGGGAAAGGAGGGAGTATAGGGATATGAAACACAGTGGACTGAAGTGGACATCATTACTCTAAGTACGTGAATAAGACACAAATAATGTATATAACCAGAGATATGAAAAATTGTGCTCTATATGTGTAATGTGAACTATAATGCATTCTGCTTTCATATATAACAAATTAGAATAATAAATAAATAAATAAGAAATGTGTGGCTTAGTTTTCACATATTTGTGAATTTTTTTTCTGTTATTGTTTTCTAACATTTCTATAATGATTACAGAACAAGGCCTTGTGTTATATTCATTACTTTAATTTGACTAAGATTTGCTTGAGTGTCTTGGTGACTATTCCTAGTATACGTGAAACACATTTTATTCTGTTGTTGGGTGAAGCATTCTACACCTCTACTACATCTAGGTGGTCTGCAGTGTTTACTCCTTTTACTGCCTTGTTGACCTTCTGCCTAGTTGTTGCTAAGCACTGTTAAAGTTTGGAAAACAAGTCTGAGATTATTGTAATGAAGTATTTCTCCATTTCTTGCAGTTTTGCTTCCGATGTTATGGTGTTCTGATTTTAGGCACATTAATTTATAATTTTTGATGAACTGATCCATTTTTTTAATCATTAAATGCCCCTTTATCTCTAGGAACATTTTTGGTTTGACATTAGTGTAGCCACTCTTTCTTGTGATCAAGTTTTTCGAGATACACACATTTGTATACATGTTCATACACACACACACACACACACACAAAAAAAAAATTTTATCCTTTTACTTCCAACCTATTGGAATCTTTGAATCTGATGGTCATCTCTGGTGCGCAATCTATAGTTTGATCTTGTGTTTATATCCAATATGAACATTTCTCCCTGTTTACTGGATTGTTTAATCCATTCATATTTAATGCCATAAATTACAAAGTTGGATTTATGTCTTCCATTTTCGTGTTGACTTTCTATCTGGTTCATATTATTCTTTACATCTGTCTTTTGAATAAAGTGAATATTTTTATTATGATATGTTAATTTTGTTAGTGATTACAGCAGCATATTGTTGGGATTGTAACATTTGTAGAGGTAATAATTGTAACATCAAAACTATAACAGGATAAAAAGAACAGAGCTATTTAATAACCATTCATCTTTTTATATCTCATTGGAGTTAAGTTCCTGTGAGATCATGATTACTTATGTAATTTTATACCTTTAAAAGAAGCTCATAGAAGAAAAGAGAGTAAGTTTATATTTATACCTTTTGTTACATTTAACTTTTTATTTATTATTTCTGGATCTCATCATTGGTTTTTATGGATTTGAATTCCTTTTTTTCTGCTCATCTCCTTTGTAGTTCTCCTGGCAAATATATTACATTTCCATATGGTGTAGGTCTAAGAATAAATTAGACATATTTTTTATATTAAGAGAAAAATGAAAAAGAAATATTTCTTCTTACTGGTTTTTATAATCACACAACTACATTTCTGCACTGTTTATATTTTTAATTTATTTTTGTTAAAGTAGATTTGAGCTATTGTTTGAATTTCTTTCAAAAAGAACCTCCTTTGGTGTTTCTTGGAAATTGGATCTACTAACAAATTTTCTTAGTGCATTAATCTGGGAATACTTTTATTTTATTTTGCTGTCACTAATGGAAGACATTTATACTTGGTTGCCAAGGTTTCATTGTTGTTGTTGCTATTGTTATTGTTTTAGTCTCCAAATATGTATTCTCACTGCCTTCTGGTTTCTGTTGTTTCTGATAAGTCAGCTGATGCTCTTCTTGGGGTTCCCTTATAGGAAGGTAACAATTCATTTGCTTTTTGATGTTTTCGGGATTTTCTTTTCCTTGTCTCTGGCCTTTATTGGTTTTATTGAAGCATATTCTTTGGGAATCTCTGAATTTACCTTGCCTCAATTTACTAAGATTCTAGGTATGTAGAGTCATGTTTATCAATTTATCAGGAAGTTCAGCCACTATTCCTTTGCATCTTTTTCTTGCTTTATTCTCGCTCTTTTCCTCCCGTTATACGTGTTTGGGTATGTCCCCTTGTGTCTCTCAGTTCCCTGAGATTCTGATTATTTTCTTCCATTATTTTTTTGTTGTTTGGAATGTGTAGCCTGTATCAATCTATCTTCACGTTTGCTATTCTTATTCCAGTTCACATCTGCTGTTGAGCCCTTCTAGTGAATTTAATCATTTCGATCGTTGCACTTTTTTACTCTGGAATTTTCTTTGGTTTTTTTTTTTTTTTTTTTTTTTGCATAATCTGTCTGTATTGATTTTCGGTATTGACGCAATATGATGCATCCTTTTACTTTTTCAAATTGTGATTTCCTATAGTTTTTTGGACAAGATTTGTAATAGCTTCTTTGGAGTTTTTGCCTGTTAATTCCAACCTCTGATGACTTTAGTTCCTGTTGTCAATTTGTCGTTCATTTTACAGTAAAAGAGGCATACTTTCCTGAGTCTTTGCATGTCCCTTAACTTTTACATTGGAAATAAGTCTTCTCCCTCCCTCTCTCCAGACTACTGTTATTTTTTGTTTGATTATTTGGTGGTCAGCTGGATTATTTTCATATTTAGAAAAGTGATTTCCTTATTGAAGTGCAAAGTGTCTGGTGTTGTTCTCCAGGTATTGCAGAGTTGGTTATGCTGAATAAATATTTGCCATATGCTGTATGTTCTTAGGATCATTGCGAGAGTTTTAACTTTCTTCAAAGCAATTTTCACCAGTTCACTGGGAAGCAGGTCTGCAGAACTCCTAAAGCTATCATGCCACTCACTATGTGTTCTTATAAACATAAGTTTTGTATTTAAATCTTTGTTCTATAGGATTCTTTCTTCATGTAAATGAGAAGTGTGAATATAATTGTATCCTCTTTGTACTCATTTATTCTCATTTTTGGTGGGGAAGAGGGAAAATTAAATCTAACCCAAGTGATCTGCAATGACCATATCATTATATGATAAATTCGTATATACTTGTTTCTACTTCTGATTTTTTAAAATTGTCTTCTATTTTTTGGTAAGTTTAGTGACATGCCAGTGTCTACTTCTCATTGTTTGAGTCTGTATAATGTGTTTTAAGATCTGATTAGGTTAGTTTTCTTATTCTTTATTCTTCATTTAAAAAATAGTCTTGCTTTTTTTTTTTACAAATAAGGTTTAGAATAAGCATCACTATCAATATAAAGATCTATTAGTATTTTTATTAGATTTAAGTGAGATTTATTAATTTTCTTTGTATAAAGGATGTGGCTTCAGCTTTCTGTCCAAGAGAATTTCATGTTCACATTTGTTCAATTACTCTTTTGAGTTTTAACTGTGTTTAATTTTTTCCCTTATTCTAAGATTTACATATTTCTTATTAAGTTTACTCCTAAATATTTGATGAAGTATATGGGATTTTAGATATTAATTTTATAATTTCCATACTATGTTATTTTGTTTTCTAGAATGAATTCTCAATGTATTCTTATCTTTGCTAGGTTATAGGTATGGCTTCTGAAGCTAGATATTTCTAACTGATTTTCCATTTTTGATGATTTTGGCTTGTACCTGCAGTACAATGTTAAACAGTGAAAATGCGTAGTGGGTGCTTTTGATATATTTTTCTATTTTTGATGGAAACTCATCTGGTATTTTTTTAATATATTCATATTTAATATGTAATTATACTTGTATATAAAATTATATGACAATATATGAATAATTTTAAATTGTCTTTTTTCTATATCATTAAGAGATTCAAATGAAGAATGAGTCTGAAATTTTCAAATTTTCAAATTTTTTTACTTTCCATCATCTGTGAAGACAATAACATAACATTTTCATTAGCTCTATTAGCACAAGAATGATACTCTTATATTTCCTAATATTGACTAATCCTTGATTTTTAGGAATAAACCAGAAGATTTATTCCTAACATGATGCTGATTTTTAAAAATGTTTACTTCTGATTACTTGTATTAATTATAAACATCAATGGAGTTTATGTGATATTTCAGTACATGAATGCAGTGTGCACTGATCAATTCTATTCTCCCTTATCCCCTTCCCAACTTCTACATTCAAGTTCACAATTTTTAGCCTCCACATAGGAGAGAATATGAGGCATTTCTGCATATGGCTTATTTCAATTAACATAATATTCTGTAGTTCCAAATATTTTTCTGCAAATGACAGGATTTTATTCTTATAGCTGAAAAATAGCCATAGTGTATACACACCACATTTTGTCTATTCTTCTGTTGATGGGCACCTAGGTTAGTTATGTATCTTGGCTACCGTGAACAATGCCACAGTAAGCAGGGACATGCAGTTATCACTGTGGTACGCTGATTTCATTACCTTTGCACATATACCAGAAGCATGATAGCTGCATTATATGACAGATCTAGTTTGAGTTTTGGGGGTACCTCCACACTCTTCTCCACAATATTTATAATAATTTACATTCTCAATAAGTGTATGAGAAATCCTTCTTCTCTACATCCTCACTAGCATTTTCTTGTTCTTTTTTTCATTTTTTTTATATTTTGGTAATAAACATTCTTATGAAAGTAAGATTGTATCACATTGTGGTTTTAATTTTCATTCCCCCAATGATCAATAAAAATTAATCATTTTTTATGTATTTGTTGACCATTTAGATTTATTCTTTTGAGAATTAGCTAATTAATGAATTTGTTTATTTTAAAAAATTGGATTTCATGTTTTTGTTAAGTTTTTAACTCATTTTATGTTATGAATATTAATCCTCTGTTAGGTGGATAGTTTGTAAATATTTTCTCCCATTCTATATGTTTTCTTTTTGTTGTTCATTTTTTCCTTTATTGTATAGATGCTTTTGAGTTTGATAAAATATAATTTATCTTTTTATAGTTTTTCATTTTAGGGCTTTTCATAGCCCCAAATATCATTGCCTATACCAATGTCTTACAGTGTTTTCCATGTTTTCATCTAGTATTTCACAGTTTCAGGTCTTACTTAGGTCTTTGATCCATTTTGGGTTGATTTTTGTTGTTGTTGTTGTTGGTTGAGAAATGGAGTAAATCTCAGTCTTCTACATGTAGATATGCAGGGTGCCAGCACCATTTATTGAAGATACAGTGCTTTCCTGATGTGTTATTTTTGTGGCTTCCTTGAGAAACAGTTGGCTTGTAGATGTGTGGGTTTATTTTGGGGATCTCTTCTGTTCCATTGTTTTCTGTATCTGTTTTTGTTATAGGACCATGTGGTTTTAGTTTCTGTATCTCTATAGTATATCTTGAAATCAGGTGTCATGTTTCCAACATACTGAGAATTTTTGCTTGGTAAGATTTTACTCAAGTGTTTTTGCATCAATATTTTTGAGTAGGATGAGTTTGCCACTTACTTTTGCAGATGAGATCCGCACATAAGACTTAATAATTATAGCATAACAAACAATCAAAACATCATAAGCATCCACACTGCTTAAGAAATATATTTCAAATTAGAATAATTTGCTAAGGGCACAAAACTGGATGAGAATGACATTATTTTACCTTAATACCTATTCTAATGGGTGGATAGTTTATACAGAGACTCAGAGCCTGCCTTGGGATGCATGACAAGGAGCTACAGAGGATTTGAGATTTGTAGGTTAGAGGAAGGGAAGGGGAAGGAGAGGAGGTTAGAATCTAATGAGTCTGTGGATGTCCAGACATGAAAGAAACTTCTGAGTAGGTATTTGTGTGATTTACCCAGGAGTACTGAGGAACCCAGTGTAGTTTCAAAATTTCTCTCATTCCCTCTGCCACCGGGCTGTACTTCATCTCCATTGTGCCCATCCTTCTTGATCAGCTTCTGCAACAGCCTGAGTTAGTTGTATGTATAGCTATAGCTTGGGAATGGAGAGAAAGTTACCCCCTCCACAGAGACTGTGGACCCCCTTTGAAAGATTATCACCTTGCAGATCCCAGGGCAATCCCCAGGGCAAGACCAACTGTGAAGTGCATCCATGACAGAGAGTCAATCTCCGGAGTCTGGAGGAGGAGGTGGACTAGTTTAGAAGTGAGTTTGAAATAGTCTGTCTTATCCTGAATGATTAAAGGAAGGTGACACTGGGGAGGTGAAGAGGCCAAAACAGAGCAGCCTGATAATCAAGTCTACTCTTGCATAGCATTTAAAATCTGAATGTCACATTCATGTGCATAATTTCATTTGAACTTTTATAGGAATTTGGTGTGTTAGGGAGGGCAAGCCGTGTTATTATTTTCTAGTTGAATAAAATTACATTGTAAGAGCTCATGTTCTTAGTCCAAGGTCACGCAGCTAGTTAGAAGTGAAATCGAGTTTATGTCTAGGCTTTCCAAATCTTTTTCTTTTTATTTTTCATGGTAATTGAGACCCATAAAGCTATATGTTCCTGAGGGAATTCTTCTGCAATTTTCATCTCTAACCTGGAGTGAGTTTTGTTTGCCTACCCTGGTCATCATTGATTTGATGTGATTCTTTGAGACCTTCATAGACTGAAGGTGTCAAGTGAACACCCTAAATAGGAAGTGAAACTGATACACACAAACACATACACAGTTGAATCTTGACTTGCCAAACTGATCACACTTAGAATGCCATTTCTGTGCACATTTGATGTTCCTGGAGGGGTTATCAACTACAATCAAAATATGTATGGGTGTTTACTTGCTTTGAAAAATGATGATGTCATTAAAAGTAATTCAGTAAAGATCCCTGATCATTGCCGGTTTGACAGATATGGATCAAAGTAAACTTCCTATAGAGACAGTAAGTTGCTCAGTAATTCACCAAGCTGAACTTTAAAATGTGCTTCTAGTAGTCTATGAATATGATGCTATGCATGGGTGACACCTTAGATTTCTACTTGGCTGCTTGCAAAGATTAATGACCAGTGTCATGGCAAGAAAGAAAAATAGTAATGATTGTGGAGAATGCACAGTACATCTCATAGTTTCCTTAAATAGCATTTAAGTATTTTTTCTTGCATAGAATATATTTTTATTCCCACCAATAAATGAGAGCACTGTGAAAATTGCAATGAGCTCTGTTAAGTAATATTTTATCTCAGTAAGACCCCTATATGACTTTTGTTTAAAACTAGGGTCACTGTCTTGCATTTCCAAATGCTTGGTCATCTATGACAGGATATATTTGGCAAATGTACTCATATTTTGTAGAAGTAATTCCATAGTGAATTTTAAACATTCTAACTGCAGAAGAATAAGAGAACTGCAAACTTTTTAGACACTTGGGAAAACTAAGTTGCCATCTTTTGAAATCTACTAGTATTTTAACATTGTACTTTCAGGAATTATTTTTAGTTTTTATTCTTTTCAGTTATACATAACATCAGAATTCATTTTGACATAATTACAAAAGCATGAAATATAATGTGCTTTAATTCAGTCCCTAGAATGCCCCTTTACCTCTCCTTCTCTCTCCCCCATTCCCTTCCCTCAACTCTGCTGATCTTTCTGCTATTGACTTATAGTTTTATTTTTTAATTGGGACATTGTTGATATATACATCAAAGGGAGATTCACTGTAGTGTATTAGTAATTATATATAGTTTTAAGCTGTATTGGTAAAATATCTTTTTATAATCTGACCCTCAATTGTTCGTTCCAAGAGACTAGCTACAATTACAATGTTTTTTCCTGGTTTACATATTGAACTGTAGAGGACCTCAGAGACATGGATTCTAACAAAACACTGACATTTGGACTGATGTGTCCAGTAAAAGTGATGTAGCCTCATTTTGCCTGTGACAGTACCCAAACCATTTACTAGGTTTACAATAAATTGAATCCAGCTCTCCTTATTTAATTTTTAACCAACTTTTCTTAATGAAAAATATTTCAACCAACCCCTCAATTAAATGAACTTTGTGTTTTCCTTCATTTACTTAAAAATCAACTCCAATAGTTGCTAAATGTAATTTTTTAAGAGTAAATAGCTGCTCTAGTAAGAAATATAATTGCTCATTTTCATAAGGTATTATTTCTTTTGTTTTTAATGAGTAATTTAAAAATCTATGTTTATATACAAATTAGCAGTAAAACATTTTGCAGGTGGGAACTTTCACACAGGGAACATTTTGCTCTTGAATTCCATGAATGATGTGGGGTGGATCCCTTGGTGAAGACCAGAGCAGGGGATGTTGAGGTGCTGAGGTGATTCCTCAGTGGTTTTCCTAATGTGGCTCCATAGGAAGTGTCACTTAGCAGCATTTGGATGTATATAGCTATATCATTTTTAGTGCAAAAATAAAATCAAATATGAACTCTTGAATTATTTGAGAAGGGGCAAAAATTGTGCTAGTTGTCATTGTTAAAATTATTTTTGAATGCTTTTAGTTTTATCCAATTAAAAAAAATCTTTGTTCTTTAATTAAAATGAATTATTTGAGACAGATTTTGTTAATAAAAAAGTTTTTACAATAGAAAAAGTGGACAGTATAAGAGTCATGGCAAAGCTATAAAGGTCAGTTTAAGTAAATAAGCATTTTTGATGAAGGAGGAAACATTTTCCATGTCATGGCTATCCCTAGCCCACTGGCAGGTGTGGAAGATAGATGTCCATCATAGTGCATCACCTCTGAGTTTGCCTGACACACACCTGATAGCAAAATGTTATGATCCTAACTCACTTTATGAGCAGTAAAAGATTGGTCTTGCTTCCCTAGGAAATTTGCTTGAGGAAAACCTTTGGTTATCTCTGTGCCCTGACTTTAACCAAGCAATTACCAGTCTTTCTCCCATATGGACTGCTGTATGGTTTTCTGCACATTATATTTCTAGTTCTGGGAAATGAAGTTCTACTTGGCTGGGACCTTGACAGTTCTCATCCATTCCAGCTTCCTTTGCTTGGAGTAATATTCCAATATTCTATCCTAGCCAGAAGCTGGGGGTCTCATTTCACCTTGGTAGAGTACATAAAAATCTAGCTTTTCGTTCTCCTAACAACATTATAAACATTATAACAGATGAGAGCGATGCTCACTGTTACCTTGCAACCACATGATAGCAGATTTGGGATATGGACTA
Organism: Callospermophilus lateralis; assembly: GCF_048772815.1. Lineage (NCBI taxonomy): Eukaryota > Metazoa > Chordata > Mammalia > Rodentia > Sciuridae > Callospermophilus > Callospermophilus lateralis. The sequence goes on along the minus strand of NW_027515935.1, from coordinate 3,669,098 downwards.
CTCTATATTAGTAGTATTTATTTTTAATTTAATTTAATTTTGTTTTAGATCCATGAGTCAAAGTTAGATGCAGAAAAGACATTCGTAGAGGAGACTCCTTTAGGCTTCCTCCAATGACATCTTCCTAAGTTGACGTCCATCTAGAATTCTTAACTCCAGAAGGGAATGTTATAGCAGGCGATTTACAACTGAGAGGACATGGCCAAGTGTAGGTCATGCTCTGGTGCTTGACCAAACAATATTTAATATTTAAAAAGAAGAGAAGCTGAGGAGAACTGAGAAGTTGTCTAAGAACTATTGTCAGACTTTTCCTTCATCTCATTTTCTTTGGTGTTCTTCCAAATTGGAACAAGAAATAAAAAAGAAAGGATATTAAAATCACCAAAGTGATGTAGTTGACCCTGACCCCTCTGGCCTCTGCCAGAATTAGACAGAGCTGATCGATGGCCAGTTAGGGAGGCTGCTGTGGAGTTGGGAAGTCTCACGGGACTGCTTCTCTGATGAGGTATTTTTCTATTTGGTAGGAATTGCTTTAATGGGTTTTGGAAAGAGAGGAAGATACTGTTTTACTTTGATTTCTGGTCTCATGTCTGCATTTATGGCTCTATGACTATCTCCATTCATGCTCTAAAATCCCTGCAAACTATCCATTCTTTTATGTGACAGTTCAGGCTGGATGCATTCAACTGGATTAGTCCTTATACCTACAGTGAGTATACACACAGTGCGTGTAGAATACAAATGGGCCAGTGCAAGATGGACCATTGCTTCTTAATGCCTGATGTCCAGCTATAATGGGTACTTACCACTACAGCCTCTGAAAGTGATTTGTATCATATCATTTTTGCTTATTGTACAAAAGTAGCTTGCTGAATTTATTTTTTATACTTAGGAATCCAGCTCAGGTAGGCAGATTTTTAGCTTTTAAACATAAGGAGGAGAGCATCTTAATTTTATTGGTGTTGCTAATGCAGTTAACAGCTATCCTGACAATAGCTTTTATGAGAATAAATGCTTTCTGACAAAATTTTCCTTGTTAGCTTACTCCTGAGAAACTCTACATTAGATCAAACTAAACTGAATTTGTCTCCTGCTGGATGCAGTATCTCCTCTGCAGCTTTATTTAGATGTCTGGGTCTTTCAGGACAGCGTCACATTTTACTAGGAATTATCTTGCTCAAGCAATCTTAGTCAAAACTTTTATACAAGTAAACTTAATACCCAGTATCCTTTAATGCATACGAAAGTACACCCCATAGAAAAGTGACAAATGCACCCTTTGCCTTTCCGATCTTCTGTCCCTGTTTTTTGTGAGACAGAAAACTGGGCCAGGTACTTTTTCCTTACCATTGCCTCCTGTTGCTTTTTCTTGCTTCCTTTATTTCAAAACACATCAAATTATCTATCACTGAAACAACTAAAAGCACATGTACTTTTTTATCTAGCAGGTATAAGAAAAGAAAAAAAATTATCTTTGTCGGTTTTTTCCTTTAATTCTAGCAAATGTGAACAGCGCTTTATTGAATGTGCAGCATGTCTGTTTGCCCGGGTGTTCTTAGCTGTCCTTACTTCTTTGTTTGCCTTCCTTTATTTCTGGAAGTTGTTGGCAGTGTTATTCTTAAATGTCATTCATGACGCATTTGTCCAACCTCTTAAGAAAAGTCATGTCAACTTATGTGCTTTATTCACCAGGGAAAGGGATTCCAGGATGGGATATTCACAATGTGCTTCACAATAAATTTTCTCTTACTCTAACATCAATTCATCAAACTTATAGGTTTGTTTTAAGCACACAGATAAAAGTAACCCTAAATAGGCAGTCATAAAACACTCAGAGTATGAAGTAAGAGTAAGATATAGAAACAGCAAAAGGATGAATATAATTCAGGTTAGATAAAGTGCAAATACCTTAAAACTAATACAAATGTTAAAAGAGTGAAAAAATAACACATTATGAAGAGCATAACTTAAATGTAGAACATTCTAGAGAGACTCCTAATGAGAAATCATTAAGCCAAAGGAAGGCAGTGTTTTTGAGGATTGCAATAGGGAGTTGACTTGGAGTAATGTGTCACAGATGCTTTGTACTCATATCATGCCCTGATTCTGAGTCAAATACTTTGGGAAGTAGAATCAATTTTTTAAAGCACAGAAACCTCGTTATGTCAATGTTTACTACAGGAAGACATTCTATGTGAAATGGGGCTTTCTTGGCTTTTTTCTTCTGATGAGATTTCACTAAAGAAGAAATGGCAGGCTTTCATTAGGGAGTAAAAACATTAAGCTTTCTCAACTCATGGACCCCAAATACAGAGTGCTTTAGTATCCAAGTAAAGCCTAGTAAATTTTAGCTTTAATAAGGTGAAGAAATTTAAAACAGCCTTAAAATGTCAAGTGTCTTATCACACAAGAAGCAGTTTAGAAGGACAAAGACTTTTTATTGCATATTTTAAAACATCTCTTGACCATTAATCCTAAAAAAAGAAGGCAGGCGCAGAATAATTCTTGCTGAACAAATGACTATGGAATTCTGATCTGAAAGTTAATTTGTTGACTATTCTATTCTGGGTCATAGAATATAATTGACAACAATTTTCCCACATACAAATCCTGACTTGATAATTCATTATAAGTATTATAGTCATGATCCTGCTCTATATATCTCAATACAATGATCTTTTATAAAAAAAATTATTTTTGTAGTTGTAGATAGACAGAATGACTTCATTTTATTTGTTTATTTTTATGTGGTGCTGAGGATCAAACCCAGTGCCTCATGCATGCTAGGCAAGTGCCCTGCAACTGGACTGCAGCCCCAGCCCCTATAATGATCTTTTGATTGTGAGTCTTGTCTTGTCAGACCTAGCCGAACAATATTATTTTATTAAAACAGAACTATTGTTGTTTGTAAATGTGGTTCTCTCTTATTAATTCCTTAAGAGGATTTTCATCTATTTGTCTCTTGCAATTTTTTTGCATCTCTGAAAAATATTTCCCAACATAGCTTAAAGTAATATGGCTCTAAGAATTCAAAGACTTAAACCTTAATGAGAAAATACTCAGAACTTAAAAAAAATCATTTTAAATAAGTATTCACACTTTCCTAATACTTAATGGTTATCAATGTTAAAGGACTGTGCCATTACTGAAAGATCATAAATCAAAGTACTTACATAGGAGAAATAAAAGTAGAGCAGGGTCTCAATAGAATGAATTATTGTCTAAAAATAACATTTTCCTAAAATAAAATGAATTCTATTTTCATTAACATCTCCAATGGAAAATAGAATTTTCTTCTCCTTATTAGAATTGTTGAGATGTATTAAAGATAAACATTGTCAAAATGCCAAGGAGCAGAGGGAAGAACTAAGTCTGTGTAATTCCGATATATAATAAACCAAGTCCTTTCTCTTTCTATGCAACTTGGACCTTGTCTATGGCAACGTCCTCCACTATAAATTCTCTTCCTCTATGGTGATGGCAGATCATATTGGTTTCCTCCATTTCAGTAATCACAAATAATCTAGATCCTGCAAGTTTTTTGAACTTGAATGTTTCTCCGCTTTGAATTCCTTTTCTCCAACTATTTGAAGAGATGGTTAAATTTCACTCATGATATCTCCATGCCCTTCAATGTGGTTGATTATTTCCAAATATGGTCACAGTAATTATTCCATTTCTGAATAGACAGTCAACTCCTCCTGTCCAGAGGTGGACTCTTTTTCTCCATTTTCAGTCTGGCATGGCCTTATACTCTCCTAGACTAATAAGATTCTGCATGAGTGATGTGTAAGAATGCCTAACTCAGACTTTAGGAAGATATGTAGCTCCTTCTCTGGCTCTTTTGGGATCAAGACTCCACATTTTGTTAAAAATGTGACACCTGCAAATTGTCAAGGAAAAAGAGAACACTTTCCTAGGTAACTTTAATGGATGAGAGAGTTGTTCTTTCCCAGAAATGCAATAAAATAGTGTTTCTAGTTTCACCAATGCTAACTGGATTGTATGCCCATCTCTGAGCTCATTGTTCTGGGCATGAAGGACAACTCCATCTATTGTCTTAATGTCGTCAGGGTGCAGGAGTATGTGTCTCGGTTTAAGACAAGGTGAGACTACTAAAAGATATATTAGAAGGAGCTAAATTATGACCACATCCTCAATATTGTTTTCTCAGCAGTTTAAATCATAAAGGCTGGCTAAGTTTACCCACATTTATCACCTAGAGATTTGCTATTTACTCTTTCTTCTGCCTCAGGCTTTTGACTCAGAGCCAATACAATTTGTAAATCTGCCAACATAGAGATTTCTTGGAAATTTTAATTCAGGATTTGAATTATTTATAGTACTTTTCTTTAGGAGTTTTTTTTTAACATGGTAGTTATAATCCTAGTTTTTAACTCTACTATCTAACCCAGTCTTGGACATAGGAGGATCACATTTATAGGTTTTGGAGAATAAAAAAATATTTTAAATACTATTGATTCTCTTTTACAGAGGAATGAAATTCAGTCTATATAGAATATTATTTAAAGCTACTGAAAGAGTCCTAAAATGCATGACATTTTATTGTAGGTTGTTCAATAAATCTAATTTGCCAGAAATAGATGTCTTCTCCATCAATATCCACGTCACTTGAAGATAGCTCAATAATCATCAGAAGGTGAAAAAGAGAGAACATGCAGGATGGTCTGAGGAGACATGGAACAGGATTTATGCTATATTTCTTTTGAAATTTTTCAAGGGTAGATAGAGGAGTGCTTTCTGGAGGTCCATTGGGAGCTTGGGAGTCCAAATACTTCCTCCTTTTTCTTCTCATATTAAATGACAAGTTGGAACCCTGAGTCAGTACTCACTGGCCTAACTCACTCAAAGGAAGCATTTCACTAGCACAAGCCACCATGGGGAACCAGGAGTCAGTGGACAAAAACTCAAAAACAGTATCTATTTCTCTCCTCCTTATTTCTCATCATGAATTTTTATTCTTTTTTCCCTACTTTTAAAAATATTTTAAACTTTCAATTTTGGAATGATTTTATACTTGCAGAGAGTTGAAAGCACATTACTGCAGTGTTCTCACATGTCCTCATCATGCATCACACAGCCATCCTCTTGTATTACTCTGTCCATTGGTCAAAACAAAGAACCTAGCTTTGGTATTTTGCCACTAATAAGACCACAGAATTCGTTTGCTTCCACTAGGTTTTTGACTATCCTCTTTCTTCCCAGGATTTAATCCAGCACACCACATGTATTCATTTTCTTGAATGTCTCCTCATTTTCTTTTCTCTACCTCTCTCTCTGCTTTCTCTCTTCCTTCAGTTGACTCTCTATTGTCTCTCAATTTCAGCATCCTTTACTTTATTATCACATTTTCCTCAACATGTTTCTTCTGAACTCTTGCAGCCCAGCTCTGCTCCTCTGTGCTCCACTGTAACTGTTTATTCACTCATGAAAGTCACTGTTTCAGAACAGTTTTAGGGCTACAGAAGAGACTGTGAGGAGTGCAGAGTTCCCATGCACTTCACAGCTAGTTCCTCTGGTGTGAACATCTTTCATTAGAATGCTATGTTAGTTACAGTGAAGGAAACATTGGTGAATTTTGTGCTTGATTCATGTGACCTTAGCTTTGACCTAAGAATCTTTTTTATTTCACAAATCACTGTCTTGTTACCATCTTAGGGTCAGTCACTGCATCTCCTGGTCCCCTCTTCGTTGTGACACTTTCTTGGACTTTCCCTCTTTGGGATGATCTTGGCGGTTTTGAAGAGTACCAGACAGTTATTTTGTGCAATATCCTTTATTTTGGTATTTCATGCTTTATCTCATGATTATAATGGAGATAAAGACAGTAGGAATAAAGTGCAATTTTAACTACATCCTATCAAATGCACACACTATAGCACCACTTTCAATTATTTTTAGTTTTTTAAAAAATTTGTTCTTATTTGTTATACATGACAGTAGAATGCATTTTGACATCTGGTTGTACATGGTGTAGAATTACAATGGTCTGCAATCATATATGCACATAGCAAAGTAATGTCGGATTTATTCTACTATCTCTCCTATCTCCCATCCCCCCTTCCCTTAATTCCACTTTGTCTAATTCAAAGTACTTCTATTCTTCCCTACTGTTCCCCTAATTGTGAGTTAGCATTCATATATTGAAAGAGCATTTGGCCTTCAGTTTTGGAGGGTTGGCTGATTTCACTTAGCATGAGAGTCTCCAGTTCCATTCATTTACTAGCAAATGCCATAATTTCATTTCTCTTTAGGGTTGAGTAGTATTCCATTGTGTATATATACCACATTTTTTTATCCATTTATCTGTTGAAGGGCACCTAGGCTGGTTCCATTGCTTAGCTATTGTGAATTGATCTCAATCACATGACTGGGGTAGTAGTTTTCAGGTTTATACATTGTAAAGTTATGTTCCTACTTCCTTTTATGTATTCAATGGAAAGATGTCTCTAATAGTATTTATACATAAGGAATGGGTTGTATTTACATGGATAATTTGTACTCATTCTACACAAGGGTTGTGTCTACTCCCTATTTGTTAAATTATTTAATCTTTATATCAATGTTGATCATGAATTTTTTTAATACCTTGAGTAATAAACTGATACTACTTGATTTTGTTGCTAGAGTTCTTAGGTCCTTTTGACATATGTCATTTAATTTGCAGATTTTTTTCTTCCATTTTTTAAAAATTTCTGGAACTATAGTACTCCAGGACTATTTTATATATTTTCTGCCTCAATCCTAGAATGAAACATTTCTCTAAGAATCTCAATTGTTTTTCTTTTTCTTTATTTTCTTCTTCCCTTCTCTTCTTTCCCCCATTTCCTTCTTTCCTTCCTAGAGGGGTATTGGAAGTCAAGTTCATACAATTATCAATCATTTTTGAAAATATCTCTTGGATTTATTCCTTCCATAGCAATATCAATGCTCATAGTCCAATATATACTATATGCTAACTTTGATAGTTTTTTGCTGAAAGCTACTAGAATATTGCATGATATTTTTAAACATTCCCCTGAGTATTTTATATATGAAATAAAACACATTGCATTTATGAACAGTGCTAGATTTTTCCACATGCATTCAAGAGTATGCATTACTTGGTTCTGCTATGCTTTCTGAATATGACTTCCTATCTTTTTAAACACTCTACCTGCTTTTTGATCTGCCTTTTTTGTAGCATCTCACAAGTGAAACACCCATTCCTATTTCTGTGCTTTTGTTTGGGCATTTTCCCTATGTAGGATTTTCTTACTCTCAGATGTAACTCTAGGTTCATCTTTATGTATTAATTGCCAGATTTTATTAGAGTAACTCCACATAACATAAATATCAGCAGATTGTAAATTGAAATCAAAACACCTCAATACATGTGCCCAAACATAAGTGAGTGAATTTATACTCCTTACTGGAGAGTCTCCACCCTGTTATTCCAGTTGTTTTCTCTCCCCACTAGGATTCTCCCTAACTATGAACACAGTCAGCACCATGGACATCTTCCTGAGAATGTTTCAGCCTGTGATCAGGACTGTTGCCAAGCATTGCCCTCTGCAATTGAGGGTCAAGCTCCTTTCTCCAGAATGGACTGCGAGAATGATACTATAGATGGGTCACTTGTTTTTGTGGTGTTATCATTTATATATTGCCTGAGATGAAAAGTCTGATAGAGTGAAATGAAGAACAATGTAAGGTTTCCATATTAGTCAAATCCAATTGGTAAGGAATTTAATTAAGATCACATAATGATGGCTCACTTATGATGGAACTTACGACAGAGGTATGAGCCGGCTTCACGGGAGTGACAATAGTGCAGGAGTGAGGACCAGCAGGCTCTTTCCACCCTGAGGGTCAGAGAGACAAGAGGATGAAGAGAACCACATTGGGCAGAGAGCCTTGAATGGAGCAGTGGCTTTGGTAGTTATAGGTAACATGAGGAAGGCTCTCAGGGAGGGAACCAGTGGGGCAAAAAGTGATGATTCCAGAATGGAGAAACAAGAGATGGGCATAACTGAAGACCTCACACCTCTCTTCTCTGATTGTTTTAGGGGTCTTCATCCACTGGCCCCCATGGAAGTGACAGGACATCGTTGATCTGATGATACAACCCATGCAGGTGAGCCCCAGAGACACAAAACAGGATGAAAAAGGGTACAGAACGAGTCTAGGGTAGATAATGGAAATTTTAGGCCCTTTTAAGTTTAGCTCCTAATTCATGTCTGTCATACGTTGATGAATTAGATACTTCTCTCTTAATTTTAGTGTCAAATGTCACAATTAGAAGCATGAGGGTGTCATTAAATGCTGAATTTCATTTTGATACACTTTGAAGTTGAGATAAAATGAAAATATCATTTCATAAAAACAATAAGGCCTTCTACTTGCATTATGCTTTATGGTTCTAAGTGCTTTTGCATATGTGGTCTCATTTAGAAGACACTAAAAAACCAATAAATCGTAGCCATCGGTCCCATGCTATATTCTGGATGCTCTTCTGAAGAAATTAATTCCAATTACCTTAGTAAGATGGTGTATCTTATAGATAAGAAAATAAGACACAGTGAGGTTATCTAAGTTGCCAAAGAGTAGAACTTGGATTTAAAGACAGGATCTACCCTCAAAACCAACCCATGTGATGTTTTTGACATGTGCAATTAAAATGGAAAGCTTAAGTGTATCAATAGCTATTTTTCATAAGAAAAAAAGAAACAAAGGATTTGGGAAGAGAATGTTAAATTCTTTGAATTCTTTAGGGTAAAGAATTTAGCAAAAAGAAAATGATTTGTAAGTTCAGACCATTTTTGCTATGGTAGCCATGATGTAGTCACATTTCAAGTTCCTGTTAGAGCTGATGCATACATGTGTTTATATGTGTATCAAATAAAGATGTGACACACAAAAGCATAAATACACATATTTGGGTTTCTATTTAATGTACACACAAAAAATAATCAAATTCACTCCACTTAGATAAATGCTATCAGGTGTCAACAGCAGATCTCCTCTTGGAATTGCTCCAGATTCCCTGTGCTGAGCAGTGGCCCTCACGTCACTCATATGGTAAGGAGTCTATACCTCTTCTTGCTTTCCTCAGAGAGTCAGAGGTAGCACTGCCACACAGCTGTCCAGAGCTACAGCATCTATGAGGTTCTCCTGCAGTGTGCATTGTGTTTCAATATTCCATGTCAGCAACATACTTTCAACCATTTTTGTCAGGGCTCCTGTTGCTCTGATGTTCCTTTTCTTCAGCCTGAGTAGGACAGCTTGGATTTGTGTTTGGTACATATGCTCTTTACTTATTAATATTCTTTGTTATTTCTAGCCCTTAAGATTCACATTCCTTAAGATGTACATGAATCTTGGGCCACTATAACCTTGGTGTATTTTTTTTATTCCCTTAATTTAACACAACCCAACTCAATTTTTTAAAATGCAATCTATTTTGATTTCTTTCCTTGATTCATCTACATCAAAATATTCATATCATATTGCCTTATATTGAAAATAGGTATTTATTCTGTACAATGAAATCCCAATCCTTATGTCAAGTAGTAGACATTATTCAACTATACTATCTTCTCTTACCAAACTTAATGTAGGTTTCTGTGCTTTCTCTATATTGGCTTTTCCTTAGCAACCCAAATAAGATCTTCTTTCATGTGATGAACAACTATTCACCTTCCTTGACTAATTTCCCCTTGACATTTTGATCAAATTTTAAGCATTATTGTCTAGAGATCATTTCCATTAAATTGTGGATTTAAATATTGAAATATCTCTTTATAACACCACAATTAATATTTAGCAGTCACTTTAGTGTCTCAAATTAACTAACTTATGCATTCATGTAATCTTCTTCTCCTCCTTAGCTCCCCTGGACAGGGAGCCCCATGGGACCAGGATCACATTCCTTTGGTTCATCATGTCAGGGTGGCACTGAGCACAGGATCAGGTTCAGCACTTCGGAGACACTATAAGAAATCTCTGAGAGACTGAATGAATTTTGCTCATCAACTAATTCTGTTATTATGGAAGGTAAAATGTTTTGGATTTTTTGGAATGCCTAGAGCATTTTAATTTGTTTAATGAATCTTCATCCAATTCCTTTTCTCCCTTTCTTCCTTTCCTCAAATCTTCAGGGCTTCTTGGACTCCAATTTGGGGTACTGAATATTTTTTTTACCTGTTTTAGACAAAATTCCCTATGAGGGCTGGCTTCTGTGACAACTTCTTTACTTGGGGGCCAGATACTTTTTTTTATTTTTTTTTTGGTAAGGGGATTGAACTCAGGAGCACTTGACCACTGAGCCACATCCCTACACTGTATTTATTCTCATCTGTGTTCTGCCATGTGTACACTTTCTCTGTGAGTTTCTCAGGTTTGCTTTATGATTCTGGACTTAGATGTATATATTATTCAAATCTCTCAGCAATTTGTGTTTTTGCCCTGTCACTCATTTTCTGATATTTGTAAAATGAATTCTGCTCAGATTTGCCTATTGAGCATACTTGCTTCTTTCCTCCCTCCTTTCTTCCTTCCATCTTTTCTCCTCACCTCTCTTCCTTGGTCTTTTTCTTTTTTGTTTTGTTTCTTTGTTTATTCTTTTTCTTGTGTTTAATTTGGAGACTTTGTGCATCACCATCCCCGCTGTAACCACCCAGCTTCATTTCTTGCTTAATAAACTGGGCAACTCTTTCATAATTACACAACTTGGAAGTATTTCCTGTTAATTGGAATGTGTATAAACTCATGCCCACAAAATCTAAATTGCCTTTTCTCCCTAAGGACCACCTTTCCTCTAACAAACGCAGGTAAGAGTGTCCTATTATCTTCTGTGCACTGAAGACTTAGGGAAATTATGCAAGATTTATTTTTTATTCCCTGTTCTAGACATAATTCCCCGATGTGGGCTGGCTTCTATGATTGCTTCTATGTTTGGTGGTCAGATTTGATCTCTATCTCCCTTTCCATTTGACTGTATTTTAGAGCTTTCTTTAACTTTTTACTCCCAAATCTTAGATTAACTGTGTTTGTTCCTTGGTACCCAATTTGTTATCTCCAAATGCTAGCCACATCAGAGTCCTGGATTAGAACCCCAAGTCTCCTGCTTGAAAAAGTTAAGTGTTCACACCAATGACACAGCAGTCTGTCTTATCTGATATTGTATGTAAAAAGTCAACAAGTCCATATAGATGAAACCTATGAAAGTTGGGGGGGAATGGTGAAACAAAAGATTAATTCTGCATGATGCTAATCTTTGAGTGTTAGAATTAGGTTTAGGAAATTTTCTCTGTGATTAACTAGATAACAGTTTTGAACTGGTATGAAATCATTCCCTCAGGTGAAGATATATCTGTATAATCTCTGTAGAATATATATCAGTTTCTAAAATAATACATATTCCACAAAAATTGTATTGATTTGAAGACCTGACCCAAGAGGAAATTGATCATTTACTAGAATCGGCCAACTTGCCTCAAGCATGGGTACAATGGAGGCCATGCATCATATACACAAATATCTAAAGATTGAAATAAAACTAGCAATCTATTCTCCCACAATTATGTGGAAGGGCCAACTCAAATTTATTGTTTTATTTCTTGTACTAACATGCAGGAACATGTGGACCTCATCCTGACTCTTTACCCTGGCCTACCTGTTTTTTCTCTGAATATTGTTCTGTGATACATTGTAGAAGACCTTCTTTATACCCTGTGTGGACACAAAACTCATGGGTCCATGTTCTCTCCTATCCTGTGCCATAGCATGTTGCATCCAGATGTGAATACATCTGTGATTCTCCTTTAGAGACCTTGGGTGCAGGATATGCAAGTCCCGTTGCAGATCTGGGGTGTCTGGGAAGTCTGGGAAGTTCCCATATGGTCTAGAAAAGACCAGGTAAGTGTAATCACATTGACTCACAAATACCTTACCCTGCTTTAAGGGAAATTGCCAGGAGAGGATTCAAGTTAGAGCCAAGATGCCTCAAATTCACAGATCAAGGCAGGAACTAAGACTCTTCCTCAGCCTAAGTCGGGTCCAGTATTAGAGTTTATTAAGAATTTATATTTTGCATGTAAACCAAGTCAGTGCTTCAGAGTAGGTATAATGATTTCTTTCCATTTTATTTTTTTTTTACTTTTTCAAATTCAGATTATCATTGTCACCTGAAGGGAGAAGGTGAATTTGTACTAATGATGTCTCTTTTTTTAACTGAGAAAGGAAAAATAACATTCAATTTGGTTTTTTAATGTTTTATTTTTCCATTTTTAAAAACTCTTTTTAAACAGCTTTATTGAGCTATAATTGATACACAAATCTGCACACACATAATGTACACAATTATGAGTTTGTACATACACATAAATCCATAGAAACATCATAATCAAGGTATAAGCATTTTCATCACATCCATAAAATTTTTTGTGCCTCATTTTTAATTTTTTTTCCTGTGTGATTAGATTACTTAACATGCAATCTAAGCTCTTAAGAAGAGTTTTAATAGCATAACACAGTATCGTTAAGAATAGTGTTTTAGTCAGCTGTTTTACTGCTGGGACTGAAAGATCTGACCAGAACAATTTTAGGGGAGGAAAAGTTCATTTGAGAGCTCATAGTTTTAGAGGTCTTAATCCATAGAAGACTGGTTCCACTCCTCAGGGCTCGAGGAGAGGCAGAACATCATGGAGGAAGAGTGTGGCAGAGGAAATTGTCTCACATGATAATCAGAAAACACAAAGAGAATTCTCCACTTGCCAGAATCAAATATATAGCCCAAATACACACTTTGGATTCCCACCTCTTCCAGCCACACCTACCAGTTTAGTTACCACTCAGTTAATCCCTGTCAAGGGATTAATCACTGACTGGGTTAGGATTCTCACAATCCAATCATTTGTCTTCTGAACCTTCTTCCATTGTCTCACATGTGAGCTTTTGGGTGACACCTCACATCCAAACCATAACATGTAGGTACTAGATTATATAGCAGATTCTTAAAAGCTGCAAAATCCAAATATTCTCAGGACTGGCCTAAGAACTGGCTTCTGGGCGATCACTTGTGAATCTTTGGAATATCATGGCTCATAAGAATGTCTTTGTGTACCAGATCTTGGGCCATGATAGATAGGTCATGCTAACTATGTGGTTTATTGTAATTGTCCATTTTTGTACATATGCCTGGAGTTTTGGGGTGTCTCAAGCATGGGTACAATGGAGGCCATGTACCATGAGCCATTCTCTATCAGTTTGCCTCCTTAGGGAGGCAAGTTGAGCAGTTGAGGTGAGTCACACAGGGATTGCATACGTAGGGTACCTGCCCTGAGATAAAGCCTGCGACTCAGGGCTGGGATGAGCTTCCTCTGTTATCACAGACTGTCAGTGGAGAGCTCAGTTCTAACTTGTGTCTTCCCTGACAACACAACTGGGACCTCATGGCTGGTTTCTTCTGCATTCCTCCCTAGAAACCTGTTTCCTTTGCTGACTTTGATTAATATACTCTTGCTGTAATAACCTGTCATCATGCGTACAACAGCTTTCAGAGTCCTATAAACCTTTCCTGTGAATCATCAAAACAGAGGGTGGACTTGGGGACCCTCACATTGGAAAACAAGACTTAATGAGATTTTTGTAAAATCCTGAGTTAAAGAGCTAAGCTCTTCTTTCTAGTTATCAATGTTTCTCTCAAGAATTGCTATTTTAATATGTTATGTGCTATTATGTTCTATTTTCATATAGTGTTCGCTGGCTATAAGACAAATAATGGAATGTAGAACTAGTACTTGACCAAATGCTTCCAGAACATTGTGTAATAATATGAGAACCAAGACACACAAGAGAGCAAAGTGACTTGGAATTTGACATTGTTCATAAAACACAAAGAGACAATCGATAGTTTATACAGTTTCTCAGAAAGCAGTTTATTGCACACTACATTTGCATAAATTGTTTTTTGTTAATCCCCACTTTTGCTACCTCTGGATGTGTCCCTTATCTCTTTATGGGGTTGAGTTGGCAAGATGTGAGTTACAGTGACAAAACAAACATGATAAATTTCTGCTGCCCTGTGAAATTTGTTCAGTGTAGAGTTCTTTTGCTGTTTAGAATCTTAATGTTATGCTCAAGCAGCCCTTTTCATCTATCAGATAGCATGCTGCCATCTGTGGAAGTGCCACTGTACTAAGATTTATGTGTTACTATTTAAGGAATTTAAGTTTGGCAACTCCATGCTGTTCATTTTGTCAAACAATAATATGCTAATTAACCTCCTTGGCCTAAATTATGCAGTACTTGAAGATGTTCAGCCAACCCAATTGCTCAACTGGCTGAGCATTCCTGACCCTACAGTTTGGCATATAAGGAGCTGTGAATCAGAAAACAAATAGTTATTGGAATGTTCCACTTCATCATTTGAAAGGGAATTTATTATGTTCAGTTTAGGAGAAGAATTTATATTTCATTTGGTTTGTTATGATTATACCAATATTGCACAATTACTGTGCATTGTTAGGGAGAAAACCTTTACTTTCCTTCCCAGAATCATTTGTATTTTGTAGTTCACTGAAACACTAATACAGAAATATAGATATTCACATTTATTACAGCTTGCACTTAGGACTTGAAATTCAAGATCTATATGTGGGCTTCAGAGTACATGAGTGCTTGGAAAGTATATTTCAAAGAATTATGAGTTTATGGTATCTTACTGGAAAAATTTCTCTTTTAAGACTGCCAAAATGGATTCTTACACCTACAATAAAATTTAAGATATAGTTGTTGGATATTCAAAATATCAGTCTTTTTAAAAATAAGTTTCTGCTGAGTGTGGTTGTACACATCTGTAATCCCAGTGACCTGGGAGGCTGAGGCAGGAGGATTGTGAATTTAAAGCCTTAGCAACTAAGTGAGACCCTGTCTCAAAATTACAGAAAGTGAGAACAAGGCAGAAAAAACAGGACAGAGGGAGAATCTAACAGAAAACAATGTATCTTCATTGAAATACATTGAAGATATCCATTAATGATGTTGTGTACCATATTTCTAGATAGGAAAAAAGTCCAACTATCCAAATCAGGAACTTGCAAGTAAACTCCAGCATGTTATGAGTATTTGATAAGTGGGTTCTACAATTCAGGATGAAGAGTAGAGATCAAGTTATTCATGAATAAAAACTAGGTACTTTCTGTACCAGATATCAAAGTGTGTCTTAGAGCATGGTAATTGAATGTGACATTTGGTACATAGATACATAAAGACACTATCCAGGTCATGTATTACTCAGAACCCAAACAGATCTCTACATCTATGAAATGTTGAACCAAGGCAGATGAGTAGTGTTAGGACAGGTCAGTAAGTGGGCTCCTGAGGTGGGTGTCTGTCTACAGAAGAGAAAATAGAAAGCTTCCCTGTATCCAACTATACATCAAAGTCAATTCCAGATAGGTAACTCAAGTACAGACAAAAAGCCATAAAGCTTTCAGAAGAAAATATGAATCTCCTTATGACTTTTGATTAAGTAAACATTTGTTAAGGTGGTATTCAAGTAAATAGAATAGATTAAAAATTCTAGCAAATAGAGTCTGTAAATAGAACAAGCTGAATATTTTATTTACACTCAAATCATCATAAAGAAAATTATAAATATAGGCCACACATTTAGTGAGGGCATTAGCAATACACATGAGTAGTAAAAGGTAAAGAATACATTTGAAACAAATCAATAACTTATGAATACAAGTTGCTAGATTGATGTACCAAAGCAAAAAATGAAATTTAAAAATGGAAACAAGAAACTCAACTTCATAGTGATCACCAACTAAAAATCACACTAACAAGAGCCATATTATTAACCGTAGAAGAACATTCAAGTTTAAAAGTCTGAAAATATCAAGTGTGAATATATAGCTCAATGGCACAACTACTTTGGCACACAAGTTGTTATTTTTGTATTACATTAAACATGTATATACATATGAGTTAAGATTTATAATATTGTAGCTTATATTTCTTTGACAATGACATTAAAATTTTCTTGAAAACCTTTAGAATACACTGATTCATCAAAGTAAATCCATATTGATACATATGTACAATAGGCATATATATCAACACAAAATAATTTTGAAAATGAAGTGTTAAATATATCCTAGTTTAGAATCCTCAGAAAATAGAATGCATTTCTGAGATCTGTGCTTAGATTTATTTGACAGTGTGCTTGGAAACAATATCTGTGAGCAACAAGGAAGGAGATTTAGAAATAAAGAAGTTGACCATGGTGGATTTGTACCAGGGGCCTCAGCCAATCCACTGTGGCTGTTTAACAGTCAGATAGCCTTGGTCAAACCCTGACCCTGTCACTCAATATGGTCATTATATAATCAAGTTGCTTCCAGAATCCCACCTGACCTCCTTTGTTTAAGAATCTCTTTATCCCTTTTGCTAGCATAACCAAGTTCTGTAAATTCTGTAATAGCATATTTTACCATTAGCCCTGACCTACAGGGTGAATAGAAAGTCCTCTAGGTTTTATGATGAGTTTTCTTGTGTTAGAATTTCCAAATTCCTGAGGTTTCTTTCTTTCTTTTTTCTTTTTTAATCTCTTTCTCTACTGTTGGCCATGGAAGTTCTGGATGCCTGCTCTTAATTTTAATCAATGTTTAAACTTTTTGTTCCCATCTGAAAACATAGTAACGCTCTGTTCTGTGATGTTCCTTTACTAGAGCATTTAATCCCACATAATGGGAGAGTGCTTCCATTTCAATGAATTCCAGCCCTTTGTCCCATCTCTCTTATTTCAGGACCTAAAGGATCCCTTCCTACTCTCCCAACTCATACTGGGACATGTCAACCAGGTCTTAGAAGCCCTTTGAGTGTAAGGTCCTTTTCCTTTCATAGCAGACTGAGCCATTATATGGATGGATCATGTCATGATTTAACCCTAAATAATGGTCTGGTAATCAGGAGGGAGAAGAGTATTTTGTAGGGGGTATATATGCTTGGGAAGTAGGAGAATCAGTAAGACATTTAGAAACAATGGAGTACTTGCCTCCAACAAGGATGAGTGAGCTGCTTATCAGGCTCATACCATTCAGGAGAATCTGAGATTTGAGACACTATGGTCTTGGAACCATATTTGAGGGTCTGAGCTAGGTAGCATCTGGTAGCTGCAAGAGTTGGTACATCATTTCTGAAGAGGAGACTAGGTAGTGATCCATAATATCTACTACAAACTAAAAGATATAAGCTGAAAATTATAAACTATAAACAATGCTTTAGAAGTTTGATAAAAGGTAAGAAAGCAAGTCACCACCTATGTATGAATGTATACACATCCATCACCCATAGATTTGCATTTGTGGAAAAACTGTAAAGGTAAGGGAGTAATTTGCAGAAAGTCACTACTGCATTTAACTGAGTGAAGGGAGAGATTGATTATCAGAAAGTGCATTTCATTTGTTTTTTAATATATAAGCTTAAATTTTAAATTTATACCATATTGTTGTTCTTTTAAAGAAGAGGATAATGAAAGTATATGCAAATTATTACTTTTTTAATATTTAAAACTGAAATAAACCAAAGGTGTGAAGTGAGTATTAAAGGTGTTAAAAAAAGGGTTCCAGGTACCTGATGTGATGGTCAGATCCTCCAATGCTTATGGCATCTTTCACTGAGCTCTGGGTGCTGGCGCTTTGATCAATGCTTTCTCCCCGTGGAAGAAATTTTAAATTCAGCTAAAGCAGGAAACATTCTGTTTAGATATTTCCTTCAAACATTTTGTTTGGAAAATTCTGTTTTTTAGAAAAGGGTTTGACTCATAACATGAAGTGGTAGAGTCAGGGGAAACAGAAAAATCAGAATAAAAAGATAGTCATTTGTTATGTGGAAATTTCAAATCAAATACCCAAGGTAGAATTGATTCATTTAAGAAATAATATATTTGCTGTCATTAGAAATGGGTAAAAAGAATTTTTACCACTTTACCACGTGAATATTGTAGAGGGGATTTAAGAACCAGAGGAGTTAGTTATTTCATTTACATGACAGACATTGACCAAGCATCGTGAAAGTGTGTACTGGGGATAGAATGGTAAATATGAAAGATACAGGTCCCGACTAATAGTAGCAAAAATCTAGTTTTCATAGTTTAAGAGCCAGAATGAATTTATTTAAATAAAATTTATATCAAGCCACCAGATAAATGCAAAATAATTGAAGTGGAGGCAATGGGATGTTAACTCCTTCCTCCATCATTTTCTTCTGGCAAAACCTGCACATGAATGTGAACACACATGATGCCTACAACATTATTGCAAAAATTAGGGATTAAAAAATCTCTGTTTGAAATAAAGCAATCTATAGTACTTAAGATGCTCTTTTTGAGACTCTTCTGTCTTTTAAAACTAAATTTACTTTCATGGATACATAAAAATGTAAAAATTGCATTTATCGGTACCATGTGATGTTTCCATACATGAATACACTGGGTAGTGATTAAACCATGTTAAATGTATATGTCTCCTCAAAATTTCATCATTTCTTTATTTTTTTAAAGAGAGAGTGAGAGAGAGAGAGAGTGGGAGAGAGAGGGAGAGAGAGAGAGAGAGAGAGAGAGAGAGAGAGAGAGAGAGAGAGAGAATTTTAATATTTTTTTAAGTATTTGGCTGATACAACATCTTTGTTTGTATGTGGTGCTGAGGATCGAACCCCAGGACACACGCATGCCAGGTGAGCGCGCTACCGCTTGAGCCACATTCCCAGCCCCTTCATCATTTCTTTATGGTGAAAACTTATAAAATGCTTTTTTCTAGTCTGTGGTCACCCTACTGTACATCAGCAACCAGAACTTCTTACTCCTATTTAACTGTAACGTGGCTCTCATTGATAAATTTTCCACATCTGCCCTTTCCCCCTACTGTCCCCAACCTCTGGTGACCACCATTGAACTCCAATTTCTATGAGATCAAATATTTTACATTCCACATGAGTGAGATCATGCAGTACTTACATGTCTTTTTGTACTTGTCTTATCTCTCTTAATATAATAATCTCTAGTTCTATCCATGTTGTCACATGATAGGGACTTCTTGGTTTATATGCCATATTTTCTTTAATCACTCATCAGTTGACAGACACTTAGGTTGATTCCATTTCTGGGTGATTGTGAATAAAGCTACAATAAACACAGTGCAGATGACTCTGACATACTGATTTTATTGCCTTTGGTACATACCTAATTGTGGGGTTGCTAGTTCACATGCTGCTTCTATTTTTAATTTTGTGAGGAACCTCCAAGCTGTTTTCCAGAATAGTTGTACTAATTTACATTTCTATCACTGTGCAGGGGTTTCCTTTTCTCTCATACTGTGTAGCACTTGTTATCTTTTGGTTTTTTGTATAGAGCCACTCTTACTGAAGTGAGATGGTGTCTCATTGTGGATTTGACTCAACTTTCCCATATGACTGGTGATGTGGAGCATTTTTTCATATTCCTATTGACATTTGAATGCCTTCTTTTGAGCAATATCTGCTTAGTTCTATTTTCCAGTTTTTAAGTGGGATATTATTATGACTTTTTAAATGAGTTTTTGGAGTTCTTTATATATTCTGGATATTAAGTTCTCATCAGATTTATAGTTTGCAAATATTTCCTCCTGTTGTGTATGTTGTAACTTTACCTAGTGGACTCTTTTCTTTACTGTGCAGTAATCTCTTAGTTTGATATACTCCCATTTGTCTATTTTGGCTTTTATTTCCTATGTTTTTTGTGGTCTTGTTCAAAGAAATATTTGCTGATTGCAATGTCCTGAAACATTTCCCATTTTCTTCTAGTAGTTTCATAGCATCAGGTCTTATGTTTAAGTCTTTAATAACATTTTGAGGAGATTTCCATAATTGGTTAAAGATGGGGTCTAATATCATTTTTCTGCATATGAACATGCAATTTTACTACCAGCATTTTCTGAAAAGATTGTCTTTTCTCTAATACATGTTTGTAGCACCTTTGTAAATATCAGTTGACTTAGGTGTGTGGGTTGACTTCCAGGCTCTCTATTTTGTTCTGTTGATGTATGTGTTTGTTTTTATATTCATACTTTGTTGTTTGATTACCACAGTTTTGTAGTATACTCTGAAGTCAGGAAATACAATATCTCTTATTCTGTTATTTATTTATTTTCATTCAAGATGGTTGAATGGTTTGTGGTTCCATATAAAGTTAACATTGTGTTTTTCTGCTTTTATGAAAAATATAATTAATATTTTGATAAGAATTGCATTGAATATGAATACATAGTTTTTTTGGGGTGATAAGCACACTGTAACAGATTTGATTATTCTAATTCATGAATATAAAATGTTTTTCCATACTTTTGTGTTCTTTTCAGTCTTTTAAATCAGTGATTTGTAGTTTTTATTTTAGAGAATTTTCACCAGTTTGTTAAATTTACTCTTCATGTTTTATTTTACTTTTTGTAACTATTGTAAATGGTACTGCTTTTTAGGTTTCTATTGCAGATAATTTGCTGTTCAAATGTAGCAATGCTACTGGTTTTTGTATGTTGATTTTGTATCCTGCAACTTTTCTGAATTTATTGATGCATACTAATAGTTTCTGTGGAATCTGTGGTTTTCTACATATAGGATCAGGTTATTTATAAACAGTGACAATTTGACTTCCTTTTTTCCAATTTGGATGCCTTTACTTCCTTTTTCTTGTCTTATTGCTCTTTTTCTTTCCTGCTTGCTTTTTTGGAGGGGTACTGCGGATTGAACTCCAGGCACTTGACCACTGAACTACATCCCCAGCCCTATTTTGCATTTTATTTAGAGACAGGGTCTCACTGAGTTGCTTAGCATCTCACTTTTGCTGAGACTGTCTTTATACTTAGGATCCTCCTGTCTCAGCCTCCAGAGCCTCTGGGATTACACGTGTGTACCATTTTACCCAGCTGTCTTATTGCTTTTTCTAGCACTTCTGAGACGATGTTGAATAAAATGATGACAGTGGGCATCCTTATTTTTTTCCAAATTTTAAGAGAAAGCTTAGAGCTGTTCCATAATAAGTATTATACTAGCTGTTGGCTTATTAAATATACCCTTTATTATGTTGGAGTACATTCCTGCAATGACTCATTGTTTGTCATTTTTGTTGTGAAGGGACAACTTTGCATCTGTTGATATGATCACATAGTGTGTGTCCTTCATCTGTTGAATAAATATCATGGTTATTTATTGGCATGTATTGAAGGATCCTTATCCACATGGAGTGCATCCCACTTGATCATAGTGAATAATATTTTTAATATGTTCTTTGATTCAGTTTGCTAGTACTTTGGTGAGTATTGTTCTATCCCATCAGGGATAGTATCCTGTCATTTTCTTTTTTGTTGTGTTATTGTCTGGTTTTGGTATCAGGGTAATGATGGCCTCATAGAATGAATTTTGGAAGAATTTCCTTTTTTCTCAATTTTTGGAATAATATAAGAGGAATTGGCATAAGTTCTTCTTTATTGTTTGATAGATTGCAGTAGTGATGCCTTCTGGTCCTGAGCTTTATTTTCATGGGCTACATTTTATTACTGATTCAATCTCATTGCTTGTTACTTTTAGGTTCAAATATGCTACTTCTACCCAATTCAATATTGGTAAGATGAATGTGTCCAGGAATTAGCTAGTTTCTACTAGGTTTTTAATTGCCTTGTGCAAAGTTGTTCAAAATAATCTCTAATGAACCTTTGTATTTCTCTGTTGTCATTTGAAACGTTTTCCTTTTCATTTCTGAATTTATTAATTTGTATCTTCTCATTTGTTTTCTTAGTTAATCTAGATAAAGATATATCAATTTTATTTTCTTGGAAAAGCCAGGTCTTTTGTTTTGTTGATCTTTTATATTTTTTTAACTCTTATTTATGCTGTAATCTTTATTATTTCTTTCATTCTACTATTTTGGGGATTTGGTTCATTCTTATTTTTTTTTTAATCTTAATAAGATGCACCAGTAGATTTTTTATTGGAATTCTTTTTGTTTTCTTCAAGGTGGATGTTGATTACAACTATTCCTCTCTGTACTGCTTTTGCTGTATCTCATAACTTTCAGTTATTATTTTTCATTTTCATTTATTTCAAGAAATCCTTGATTTTCCTTATTTCTTCCTTTATCCATTGATTATTCATGAGTAAGTGGTCTAATTTTAATGTATTGTATAGTTCTACAGTATATCTTGTTTTTAATTTCTAGTTGTATTTCATCATGTTCAGAAAAGATGCATGAAAAGATCTTGATTTTAAAAAAAAGTGTGAGGACAAGTTAATAGTTTATCTCATGATTCATCCTGGAGAATGTTTCATGTGAGAATAAGTATTCTGCAGTTGTTGGATGGATTATTCTGTAGATGTGTTAGGTCTGTTTGATCTAGGGTACAATTTCACTGCCATTCCCTTGTTCAATTTCTATCTGGATGGTCTATCTATTGCTAAATGCAGGGTGTTAAGAATCCCCTAATATTATTATAATGAAATTTTTCTTTTCCTTTTGGTTAATTATTATTTTCTATATATATTTGGGTACCCTAGTACTAGGTGAATATATATTTAGAATTTTTATTTCTTCTTGCTTATTGGATCCCGTTATCATTATATAATAACCTTCATTGTCACCTTATTTCATTTGACTTACAGTCCATTTTATCTGATGTAAATATGGTTACTTGGGCTTTCCTTTGGATTCTGTTTGTTTGTGAATGAGGTAACTGCCTCATTTCTATCCCTTCACCTTAGTCTATGTGTATCCTAAGAGGTGAAGTGAGTTTCTCATAAGCAACATACTGTTGTGTCTTGTTATCCACTCTGTCATGTTATATCTTTTATCTGGATAATTTCATCAGTTTATATTTAAGGTATTTAATAATGGGTGAGGTCTTATTATAGACATTTTGTAACTTGTTTTGTATTATTGGAAAAAAATTGGGGGGGGGGGTTCTTCTCCCAGCCACTTTAGTCCTTCTTTTGATTTACTCTTGTAGTATATTTTGATTCATTGCTAATGATTTTTGGTTTGCCTATAACGTATTCGTTTTGTGACTACTATGAGAGTTTCAAAAAAATCTTTTTGTTATAATAACTATTTTGAAATGATAGTAACTTAGCATGATTTTTAAGGCAATGAAAAAGAGAGAGGGGAAATATACTGAACAAATACTGTGCACTTGTGTTATATTCTTCCCCACACTTAAATATTCTGATGTCATGTTTTCTATATTGCTTATCTTTTAACATATTAACATAGTCATTATCATTTTAAAATGGTTTGAATTTTAAATCCACAGGGCTTGGATTCCTGTGACCTTTCCCCACTCCTTGGGAACGTTGCCTGCATGCGATCTCCAGAGCTTTTACTAAAAGGAGATTCCTCAACACTTAATGGCTCCTGAATGAATCAAAACCCACAGTGTCAACTTCTTCATTCTTGAAATATGGCTAGGCCAATACCATGAAGTTTTTGAGAATACCATGACCCGAAATCCCTGGAGAACCTTTAGATCTCCTGTTGCTCATCATGACTGAACCACCGAGTGCCATTTTTGACTGAGTGGAATTCATGACCATCTCTGTGAAGAACAGAGATGCCAGTGAGTAGGAGCCACCAGGGAACTGGGAGCAATGGAGTGCAGGTGTGTGATCCAACATCTGTGGTGGGCCCCTGTGGTTCTGTCATTGCTTCCAAATGACATGAGACTGACAAGGTGAAGCCAGGAGACCCCAAAATATAAAGGCATGTTGTTGTGGGGAGAGGATATAGTGCAATGCTCAGAAAAAAGTTGCTATGCTCAAGTGGGAAAGATATATGGGGTAGCAGCCCAGTTTGTGTTTTTGCCTTCAGACTCTGACTCACCCCACGTGGCAGATCTCCCTCCAGCACTGTGTCCTAGTTGACCTTTTTGTATTTCAAAAACAAACACCAATTTTCAGGGAAGCTGAAAGAAATGCCATTAAAACTAGGCAGTGAGCCAAAGGATTCACAATCCACCCAGGGAGATATTCATACCCCAATGGCCACAGTTCCTGCATAGAGAGGATTCAGCTCTGCTGCCTCCTGTTCCTATTGGAAAATATGAACCCATGTCCTCCTATTCACATAGACTCAGACCAAGCTTTCATGATCTAACTACAAAGGAAGCTAAAACACAAAGCTATATTTCTAGTGGACGAATGTCAGAGGCAGATAGTCAAGAAGTCATTAGGCCAGCAATGTTCCATGTTTGTGGAATGTTTACCCTGTCCTCTACTTTTGGGATCTCTTCTGCCACACCCAAATTTGTGAGCTCCTCAGAATTTCCAATTCCAGACATGTATTCACAGATTTTTTTCTCTTCTCCTCTCATTGTGTCTTCTTTGGGGTGATAGTAATGTCCAGGCATTGTTGTGGATGACAGTGGAAGATTTTTATATGTCACGTGTTCCCATATGTATTAGACTCATTTTCCGTTTTGCCATTTGAAATATTGAATCTCTGATACTAACCCATAACCTTCTAGGCTCTGACTACTTATCCTAACATCAATAAAAATAATCTTAAAGGAATAGAAATAGAGGCATTTGATAGGAGGCATGGTGTATACTTGGACTTGCCTTTTGCTTCATCAGAGATACATATTATAAAACCTTTGACACATTTTTTTCTCATTTTACTTCTCCAAGAATTTACATAATCAACAAATATGTAATTTTCTGACTCCCTGTCTCTGTCGCCTGGGTCACAATGTATATTTTTATATACATATATATAATCCTACTACCATCACAGGTATATTCTTGAGAGTACTCTCACTTTGGTAAACACGAATTTCATGAAGAGATCACTGCCTCCCAATACACTGAGGTAACTGAAAATTCAAGCAGTGGTGAGCTTTATACTTCAACAAGTTTAGACATGAAACAATGTAGAGGAAAATGAATATTTTGGGTACATATGTGAAGGATATATATCCCCTTATGAATTTCGATTGCCATATATACTATTATATTTTAATGTATTAAATATATGCATATATATATATAGTATGAATTTGCAAACATTAACTATATGTGTCATATACTTATACTACTTTGATTCTTTCATGTCCATCTGTGTGGATTTATAATCAACTTCTCAGGAGATATTTTTCGAAAAATTTCATTGTCTTGACATACATATTCATTTCAGAATACTCAAAATGAACTTCAGTGAATATTGAGTACTAACCCTACTATTTCTAAAGTAAGTGACCCAGTTTAACATCAATGAAAGTATATTCATATGGGACATGATGTGTATTTTGAGTTAAATTTTTATTCAAAATTGTTATATTCCTATTTCTTCAGTATATATACATCATAGGATGTATCATTTCATGCACAATTCACGAATTGATATGCATATGATTCACTTTCATTCACTTCATGTATTTCTCCATGTTGCTTTAGTTGCTTTTTCATGAGATTTCTATTATATCACATAACTTTTGAATTCCATCATCATTTTAGAAGCAAAACTCAAACACAGTTTGTTATAATTATTAACCCTAATATTACCACTACAGGTATAACTACTTGGATTGAATGTTTGTATGTGAATACCAGATGTCATGTATTTTTTAAAATATCAATTCCATCCATTATTTAAAATAGTAACCTGTTATATTTTTTATTCACCATATGGTCTATTCATGCATCATCTATATATACATAAACCCAGGTACACCTATTTTTATCCCCAAACTCTAAATGATAGGGTTTCAAAACATGCTCCCAGAAATGGTGGAAGAAATACACATGTCACCTGCTCCATGTATTCCTTTCATCACATCATGTTCTGGACACAAAATGCAAAACTCACACTTATCTTATTCTTCTCCCAAATCCTCATTTTAAAGAGAGCATGGATTTCTAAAATCATCAATGTCTGTATTGCCTATTCTTTTCCAATTTCAATCCTATGGTGAGTATACACTTGTTTCTTTCAAGGATATTGTGTTCAACTACCGCCCTGTTGATCTTGTCACTCATTTTGTACTTTGCCTGATCTCCTAACATCCTTATTGATATCTATTTCCCCAAGTGCCTTGTTGTGACTGACTCTTCATGTGTCCTGACATTCCTATTTACACTTCAATAGAATTTCATTGGATTTCAAACAGGGCCTTTGGTCCAAATCCTAAACTCACTATTCTTTCTTACCCTACACTGGAATCCTGCCTACTCTCTGTATTTCACTGCAAGTTCTCTTTTACTTTCAGATGTCCCAGGTACAAGATCTTAGGCCATTGTCTATGGATTTAGAGGATTCATCTCTGCAGAACATAATTCAAAACTATGTTTCCAAATCAAGGGTCCAAGAAACTTGTGTGCTTCAGATCTTACCTAGTTTTCTATTTTCATACTTACATTTCACCTTACATTCGTATAAATATCCCAGTTGCCCAATACCCGTATTCATCCAGCAGAATGACTCCTAACCCAAATCGAACATGATATGACCCTTAACCATACTCTGTTCCTTCAATCTATTTTCACATAACAGCAGGTCCTGAGTTGATCTTGCCATACAGGTATGTAGGGAATCCTACAGCTGCTGAGAAGCTCAAAGGTAGATGCACCAATGATCCCTGGAGCAAATGTAGGCAGCTCTGTAGGAACTGTGAGGTCAAAAGTCATCTTCAATGCCAAGAACCCAGTCAGGATGAAGGGATGAGGCTGAATCAGCCTCTCTCTTCTCAATGCAGGGAAGATGGACACAATCAGGTGTGTGTGGATTGCTGATTTAGGGCTCCTAGGGTATACAGACCTCTATGTCTTGTGAAAATGTCACAGGAAGGTGGGGCATCCTCTATCTCATGGGACCCTTGGGCACAACTGTTAGGACAAAGTGGTTGCCAAGGCAGTGACCTCATTCACTTCCCTGAAGGAAGTGACCTCACCTCACTTCCTTGGTGATGGAACTCTCTGAACTTGGGATCCAGGAGGCGAGGCATCCAGGAGCAGTTCCACTTTTAGTGGGCTCACTTGATTGTCTGTACCAAGGCCAGAGTCATTTTTTGTTGGTATCTAGTGATGTCTGGATAGCCAAATGCCTTGAATGGTTTCAACAGGGGCCTTTCCTGAGAAAGAAGTGTTGACTCATGACTGGCTCCTGACAACTACACAAAGATGGCCAAGGAGACCAGAGCTGAGACAGGACAGGCCACTGCTTAGGAACATATTTTCACCCACCAGTCAGCAGACAGAGTGGATAGATGCAGACCAAATACAGGGGTGGTTTGTGTGTCTCAGTGGGTGTGTGTTTCAATTTGTCATTTTGTCTCATGTTTGGAGAACATGAAGGAAAAAAGGTTTTTTTTTTGTTGTTGTTGTTGGTTTGAAATGGACTGTTAACTAGTGAGTCTTTTTATGTCAGTGGCTCCCACTGAGTTTGTGGTTAAAGAGAGTAGAGAGAAGAATGCAGCCGTGAATGTGTCCTGTCTAGTGGAAATCTTTGCAGGACTCCTCATGGCCAATTTTTGAATAAACTGCTGCTTGCCTTGCAGATGGGCAACACCTACCAAGATCCTAAGTTTCTGTATTCTTCCTGAATTGTGGCCACTCTCTGAAGGGGTTCGTGGTTTTGTGTCCAAGATGAGTACCACATTCAAGCTCTGTGATATGGCCATGGACTGGATTGCTGAAGGGCATGCCAAGCATCTCAGAAAACTCAAAAATTAGCATGACTGGTAAGGATCTCTCTGGAGAATCCCTGCTTGGATAGATAGTAACCCAAGTTGCATGATTAGGAGCTGTCAGTGCCACAGTGTTCAATTAAAGAAAAGTTTTTCTCCAGGCTTCCTTCTTCCCTATTGTTCTGTTCTCCTGAATGTCAGGGAGGTGTTTGCCTTAGGGCATTCCTTTGGGACTCCTCAAGAAAACAGTTTCAAATGGAAATGAAGAGGCCTAATCTGTGCCTTTGAAGTAAAGTGCTTTGTAAAAGCTGTGTCTGAATCAGACTCTTGGCCCTGTGTGTGGCTGTGAATTACATTCTCAGCACCCTATGAAACTCAAGAAAAATCCCATGTGTCCCTTCCAATCTAAAAGGATGAAAAAGAAGTGTACTATTGCATGAAGTCTCTGGCCATCCTCTGGTCAGGCTCCTGACCCCTATGAAGTCAGAACAGGGATCCTCAGGGTCAAATGAGTTGTTGCAAGCCCTCCAGTAACTAGCACACAGGTGTTTGGGTTTTTTCATGAGTCCAGTACACATAAAGAATCTCCCCCGGGCAGGCAGGAGTCCTCTAATTTGAGAAGCAGAGCAGTATTAACTACAGGCCCATTTTATCTATCCTGTTTCTCAGGAAGGGTGTCCAGGCCACCAAGACATTTGGCATATGATGGGCATGAGAGCTTACTTTGCACACCATCTAAGACTGCTCACCGTATAGAAATCCACAGCCAGAATGTTATGATGAGTGTCTGTATGGAAGAAGATGAGGGCCATGTGGGAGTGTTTTTGTTAGAATAGTGGTCTTTTGTGTGGTGGTAGGAAAAGGTGACTAGGTCCACCTCAGCTTGAACTCTGGTGTGATGCCATTAGAGACTGAGTTCTGGAACTGATCTCAGAGAACTATTGCCATGAATTGTGTTGGGATTTTAGAAGGCCAGGCATTAGAGGGGCCTTTGTAAACTCAGATCTAGGCCGAGGGTGGCTTTCTCCACAGCTCTGTGAATCTCACCAGGATTTTACATGATTTTGCTGTGAAAGCCTTTTCAGCTATAGTTGAGAGCCGAAACTCACAGGAACCTCATATTTTAGACCCCAATGGGCCTGGATTCCTGTGACCTTTCGCCACTCCTTGGGAACCTTGCCTGCATGGGATCTCCAGAGCTTTTACTGAAAGGAGATTCCTCAACACTTAATGGCTCCTGAATGAATCAAAACCCACAGTGTCAACTTCTTCATTCTTGAAATATGGCTAGGCCAATACCATGAAGTTTTTGAGAATCCCATGACCAGAAATCCCTGGAGAACCTTTAGATCTCCTGTTTCTCATCATGACTGAACCAGCGAGTGCCATTTTTGACTGAGAGGAATTCATGACCATGGTGAAGAACTGTCATGCCAGTGAGTAGCAGTCAGCAGGGAACTGGGCCTGGAGCAAAGGAGTGCAGGTGTGTGATCCAACATCTGTGGTGGGCTCCTATGGTTATGTCACTGGCTTCCAAATGACATGAGCCTGACAAGGTGCAGCCAGGAGACCTGAAAATATAAAGGCATGTTGTTGTGAGGAGAGGATTTGGTGCAATGCTCAGAAACAAGTTGCTATGCTCAAGTGGGAAAGATATATGGGGTAGCAGCCCAGTTTGTGTTTTTGCCTTCAGACCCTGACTCACCACATGTGACAGATCTCCCTCCAGCACTGCGTCCTGGTTGACCTTTTTGTATTTCAAAAACAAACACCAATTTTCCAGGGAAGCTGTAAGAAATGCCATTAAAACTGGGCAGTGAGCCAAAGGTTTCACATTCCACTCAGGGAGAGATTCATACCCCAACGGCCACAGTTACCTGTAAAGAGAGGATTCAGCTCTGCTGCCTCCTGTTCCTATTGGAAAATATGAACCCATGTCCTCCTGTTCACATAGACTCAGACCAAGCTTTCATGATCTCACAACAAAGGAAGCTAAAACACAAAGCTATATTTCTAGTGGACGAATGTCAGAGGCAGATAGTCAAGAAGTCATTAGGCCAGCAAAGTTCCATGTTTGTGGAAAGTTTACCCTGTCCTCTACTTTTTGGATCTCTTCTGCCACACCCAATTTGTGAGCTCCTCAGAATTTCCAATTCCAGATATGTATTCACAGAATTTTTCCTCTTTTCCTCTCATTGTGTCTTCTTTAAGGTGATAGTAATGTCCAGGCATTCTGGTGGATGACAGTGGAAGCTTTTTATGTGCCACGTGTTCCTATATGTATTAAACTTATTTTCCGTTTTTCCATTTGAAATATTGAATCTCTGACACTAACCCATAACCTTCCAGGCTCTGACTACTTACCCTAACATCGATAAAAATAATCCTAAAGCAATACAAGTAGAGGCATTTGATAGGAGGCATGGTGTGTACTTGGACTTGCCTTTTGCTTCATCAGAGATACATATTATAAAACCTGTGACACATTTTTCTCATTTTCCTTCTCCAAGAATTTTCAAAATCAACAAATATGTAACTTCCTGACTCCCTATCTCTGTCGCCTGGGTCACAATGTATATATATATATATATATATATATATATATAATCCTACTGCCATCACAGGTATATTCATGAGAGTACTCTCACTTTGGTAAATACGAATTTCATGAAGAGATCACTGCCCCCCAATACACTGAGGTAACTGAAAATTCAAGCTGTGGTGAGCTTTATACTTCAACAAGTTTAGACATGAAACAATGTAGAAGAAAATGAATATTTTGGGTACATATGTGAAGGATATATATCCCCTTATGAATTTCGATTGGCATACATACTATTACGTTTTAATGTATTAAATATATATATATATATATATATATATATATATATATATATATATATATACAGTATGAATTTGCAAACATGAACTATATGTGTCATATACTTATACTACCTTGATTCTTTCATGTGCATCTGTGTGGATTTATAATGAACTTTTCAGGAGATATTTTTCAGAAATATTCATTTTCTTGACATACATATTCATTTTGGAATACTCAAAATGAACTTCAGTGCCAAGGTTAAGAAAATTCATTCTATAACAGCAGCTTCACAGGAAGCCCTCCCCACAAGGCCCTCCTCAAGGAACAACATATTCCTGCTGTTATTCCCTCCCTCTGGGCCTCAATTCCCCCACATAGTTTTCTTTAATTCACCCTTGAAACTAGCACCAATATTAAATCATCTCCAGAAACCTCTGCCAAATGAGTTTTTTGATGTTTTCCTAGACTCTAACTGGTACACACAGGATGAGTCATAAGAAAAAAAATAGTACAAGGATTTTCCTGGCAAATGTTCACTGACCACTGCTAAGGAAGAGTAGAAATGGCAAGGTCTGGAGGCAGGAGACAGGGGATTTAAACTCATGAGAAGCCTTCAAGGAGAGAGGGTGTCCAAGTGATTATGAGGATACCAGCAGGCTCAGGGCGTCCATCCCCAACACAGGAGAGGACAAGGCAGGCTACATGGGTTAGAAGTGCCTTCCTAACCCTGAGTATACACAGAGGCAGATTTACCAGAGAGCTAATGAAGCCAATGGGCAGTATTCCTTACCGGCAGTAGCACTTTCTAAGGATGTAAGGGGGGCCCTAGTGATTGGCCTACATAATTATATATGTTGAGAATTTTTTCAGAAATAAGATATTTTAACTGCAATTGATTAACAATGCCAACTTTCCTTTATTAACCACATGTGGTGGTACATGTTGGTAATCCCAGTGACTTGAGAGATAACAGCATGAGGATCACAAGTTCAAGGCCAGCCTCAGCAACATAGTGAGACCCTATCTCAAAATTTAAAAATTAAAAGGACATGGAATATAACTCAGAAGTAAAGCACCCCTGACTTTAATTTCAGTACAAAAAGAAAAAAATTCCTCTCCAACTTTTCTTTTATCATATTTGAATTCGTGTTAGGGGGCACTAGAGGATCCAGCTAAAACAAAGCTGAGTTGTAAATATATATAATTGGCTTTAGTGGGATATGTTTATACAGTTCACAGTCAGTTTGGAGTATACTAAAGTTACTACTAGCCATCCAACTGTAAGAAAGACTCTTAGGAGTACTTACATCACCCCCATCAAGAACTCACCTGGCATTATGACATGAAGAGACAGATCCAGAGCTCTTAGGACAATACGAACATGTCTAAAAATAGTGTAGGAGATGCATTAAGACAGAAGGTAGTGTGTGGAAAAGTTCTTCCAATCAGTGAATATGTAATTAGTTCCTTCCATTCTCTGATCCAAATGGAAGCTCTTTCCTTCAGGAATATACTTGTGTCAGACAACATGTACATTAGTCAGCTTTTCATCACTGCAATTCCAGAGAAAATTTACTTGGAGGAAGAAAGATTTATTTTGTCTCATAGTTACAGAGGTTTCATTCCATGATCAGCCAGCTCCATTGCTCTGGGTCTGAATTGGCAGAGACCATGGCAGAAGAAAGGTGCTCAACTTATAGCATTCAGGAAACTAGGAGGGGACCAGGGAAAAGATGAACAATTTGTGGAACACCTCCTGTGACCTATTCCCTCCAACTAGGCCCCACCTCCAAGTAATCCATTAATGACTTTATCCACTGATGAGGATAAAGCCCTCATATTCCAATCAATTTCCAAAAGGTCCACCTCTAACACATGAGACTGTATGGGGAAATTCAGATCCAAACCATAACTTTCCATCGCTGTGACAAAATACCTGAGACAATCAGATTATAAAGAGGAAAGATTTATTTTGACTCTCAATTTGAGGGGTTTAAGTCCATAGTTTCTTAGCCCTGTTGCTTTTAAGTCCATAGTTTCTTGGCCTGCGGTACAATAGCGCATCATGGTGAGTATAAGTGACAGAGGAAATCTGCTCTCCTCATGGTAATCAGCAAACAGAAAGGAAGGGATCTGGGTCCCATATTCCCACAAGAACACACTCTCAAAGACTTAACTTCCTCCCTTTAGGCCACGCCTCTTAAAGATTCCACCACCTTCGCACTACAAACTGGGTATCAAGTCTTTAACACTTGGGTCATCATGGGACATTCCAAGTCCAAACCCTAGCAATACTATAATGCAGAGGTTGATTGCAAATGTATCATTGATTTTTTTTTCTTTTAGGGATTTCAGGGAATGAAGAATAATAATCAGGCTACACTTCAGCTTTTATTGACCCCCTCACCTGACCCCTTTGTAAGAGCAAAGGGGTAACTATCAGCAACTTGAATGATAAGGAGACTTTAAAGCTATATCAGAGTCTAGCTGTGCATGGCATATGAAAAGTGCTAAGTAAATTGAATGAGCAGATGAATGAATGAATTGGCATGCCCTGCGGTAGTTGGGGAGGTTTCATGGGAAAATAAAGAGGTCAACGATGTTTAAGACAAACTCTGGAAAGGAGCCCAGTGTGAAAGAGGTCGAGTGAGGAAGCCATCCCCTGAAGAGAACAAGTCCTCCAAAGGAGCAATGGAGGGTTATGCTGGGCAGGAGGGTAGGTCCAGGATCCTGGAACTCCTTGTATTATGGGATAGTTTCATTTTTATATCCTAAATAACAGCAAATCATTATAGGTTCCAGAGCCTGGTAGTGAGGTAATAAAAAGTAGTATTTCCCAAAAACTAACTTTGTCAGTGGACCCAAGATGAACTATAGCAGGGAACAATGAGACACAATGAAGCTTTGTAGTAATTCAAGAATGAAATGTTGTGGGTATGGATTAAGGTGCTTGGAATGAAAAAGAAAAGATGACGTTAAGAATCATGGCCAGGGTAATCTCAAACTGGTATTTAAAATCTCTATGATGTTGTAGAGTACCTCTTAGGATTGGTAATGGACACAACGATTTCATGGGTCTGCATTTGCAGATGAGCTGTTTGACCATTTTAGGCTCTAGGAATATATAATTTGTTCAAGAAAAAAAACTCTTCAGACATGTTGATAAAGAAAATCTCCATGCAGCCAGTATCTTAGCCCCTATCTACACTCACAGAGTCAGCTGCTCCCACTGTCATCCTCTTCAGCTGTTCGGTAGCATGTGGCATTTCTGAATGGGACTTGAACGAAAATCCAGTGGGTACTGATGCCCATTTTAGGGCCTGCTGTACGGCAGCAGAAATGAACGTCCTCTTAGGATGGTGGGTGTATTCCGGAGCTCTCAATCAGATGAGACTGCTCAGACCTCTTCAAAGGAACTTTAGGATAATTAATTAAATCACTGCTTTTCAGTTGCCCTGATTGGGTATTGAACTATCCTCAGCAGGTTTCTATCCTCTAGAGAATCATTCCACTCAATGGAAAACTGTTTTTTTTCCTTTCTTCCAGGTCTTCTGGCAGGAGGAAGCCAGTCCATCAAAGGAGCAAATGGATTATTCATAACTTTTGACAATGCAGTCATTAAAGTGCTGTTGCTAAATGAGTCTGCCTTATTTATCTTTCTTCCTCACTCTGCAATTCCACGATGCAGCATGTACTTGTTACCCAGAATCTTAAAGGGCTTTAAGTATTCCCTGTGAGGATTACCCAGAGTCACTTTGTGCTGTGTCTCACCGGGACGCTCTTCTTTATGGCCCATGCAATTTGGTCAGGCCAAGGACCAGATTGGAGCAGCATTACAACTTTCCTCCTGAGGGCTGAATTTTTATTTCAGAATAGTTGAAAATTATTCTCCAGAATTCTCTGTGCTTCCTTCTCCTTCAGAAGGAGCCCTGACTTTTGCTCTTCTCTATGCCACCCCACATTTTGGCCAGATTAGATCTAAACAAATGACTACAAAATTGTGACCAAATGCCAGAAAAGAGCATTTTTTCCAGAATATAAAATCTAATCAGACTAAAAAAAGTGACAACTTGAATAAGGAAGTATATAGTTCAATAAGTTCTTCAAATCATCTGCAAAAAGATTACAAGCCACCCAAATATCAATATGAAGAGTTCAAGAATTTCTCCTATCCAAACTTCATAGAGGAAAGGTAAAGAGCAGTTCAATCATCAATAACTGTTGAAGAAATGACTTTGAAACATAGCTAGTTGTTTGACTTTTAAATTTAAAATATTAACAAAAATCGTCATATGATTTTAACAAAACTAAAAACCTTTTTAAATTTTTCAAAATTTTCTCCTGTCCAAAACTGGCAATAAAATATTGAAGGAAAGGATAAAAATTTGATAAAAGTGAAACTTAAAAGACACCTGTCTTAGACTATTGGGGCTGCTATAACAAAATATCATTGGTTGAGTGACTTATGGGTAAAGGATATTTATTTCTCATAGTTCTGGGTCTGAGAAGCCCAAAATCAAGGTTCTAAATGGTTTAGTGTCTGCTGAGGGATCACTTTCTGATTCATAGATGACACCTTTTCACTGTGTCATCATTTATTGGGAAAGAGAGTATTGTCTTGAGCCTCCCTGTAGGGCATTAATCCCATTCATGAGAGCGCCACACTCATGACCTTATACCTCCAGAGGGCCCTACTCCATGTTTCTGAACTTTCAAGTGAAGAACTGAGGAGGACACTGAGCTAGAGGAGTTTACACTGAATTTTATTCCTAGGGGAACCCAGGAGTCTTTGGAAAATGCTTCCATTTAGTCTCAGCCCGTGCTAATTACTGTGTGACCAAAAGTGCACCTGGCAAATCATGATCCCAAAGTAGTTTTGGAGAATAGTGGGACCAAGTGGATTCAAGACAGAGGTACACAGGAAAGTGCAACCTGCTCTCCCTTTGAGCCCTGTGGTCTAAACAACCAGTAAAAAAGAATCAGGGAAGTTAACCAGGCAGGGGTGATTACACTGGGGACAAGAGAGTGCAAACTAATTTCCTTTTGAACTCTATTGCACAAAATCAGATAAAAAGAATCAGAGGAAATCAACCAGATGGGCATGCTTACATTCAGGGACACAGTCTTGAAAACTCATACAGGGTGGTGGGTGGACTACCAGAAACTTGCAGTACATCATCAACCTGTAGAGTTAGTAGAACTCTCTGGAGATGTTAGAATCTCAGATGCCCAACTGAGACTGACGTATACACAGGTTTAAAGCTGTAAGGATTTAAATGCTTTGAGTACATACCTCAGAAGAAGGTTTAAATTCTAATTAGAA
The DNA here is from genome assembly GCF_048772815.1 of Callospermophilus lateralis. Lineage (NCBI taxonomy): Eukaryota > Metazoa > Chordata > Mammalia > Rodentia > Sciuridae > Callospermophilus > Callospermophilus lateralis. Next base: position 3,633,244 of record NW_027515935.1, on the reverse strand, counting down.
CTCATCTCCAGCAACCAGAACTTCCCAAACAGATTTCTGCATGACTTCTAACAAGGAAATAGAGACATGGAAGATGTTTGTGCAAAATCCTAATAGAAGGTACTTCCAGTTCCATCTCCCCTGTATTGGTACAGAAGCTGAGAGCCATTTTAACCAGTTACACTTTCAATCCTTTCCAGAAGATGAAGAGAAGAAAATCACAAATGGAGGTTGGGTTTAATGTCACACAGTCCTGTCTCCCTCTAAGAGATACATAGCTCAAGAAGTAGGGTACAGGACACCCTGGGATAGATGTAAATACTCAACTTCAACTACCTCAGTGGAAGAATTATAGCATTTTTAAATTAAGAATGTCTCATTTTTACTTTTTCTTTTTATTAATAATTTTATTAGTAATTCTGGCTATATTTTCTGGCTGATTCATGTATTTATGAATATATATGAATATAAATATATATAAAATAGAAATTGTCATATAATTTTAATAAAATTATAAAACTTTTAAAAATTTTCTACCTAGAAAGGGGCTCGAGAATAGATGCACCCCCAGCACATAAGTATATATATGTATGAATCTGAGGGGTTTTTCCTAATTTTATCATTTCTCTTTCTTTTATTAACCTTTAACTATTTTGTTCTCATTTTCTAAGAGGTAATGACTTTTATTCCTTTTTGTTGTTATTTTTATTTGGGAATTTTTTGTTTTTTTGCATTTTGTTGTTTTTTATTTTCTTATTTTTTGGCTTTTAGTTTTGGTGGTATTAGGGCAGTTATATTATTCTGCTTTATTTGTTTGCTTGTTTTATTACTCTTATTCTCTTTACCTCTCTAATACCAAATTTTCTTGTTCTCCCTCCTCTACTTTTTTACTTCCTCTCTCCTTAGAATCTTCAGGTATGCCCTTTATTCCACTTTGTCTCCTCTCAAGGTTTGAATATTCTAAACTTCATTTGCCTTCATATCCCAGCTTCTTTGCTCATAATAAAATGATGTTTTTTTTAACATCCTTTAATTCATGTAGTCTGTTCCTTTGAGAAGTGAAATAAGGTCTTCAGAGGAAGCCATACTATCATAGCAGCTCCCCAAGAGTAAATCAAAACAGCAATTCAGCACCAACAAGTTGAGTCTACAAAGCTGAGAAGAATGAAGAACTCTTTCATGTGGAAAAGGTGATCTGACCTCTGGGACAAGGAGCCTGGCTTACTCTGGGGGGGGCGGGTAGAGGAGGAACTGAGACCAAAGCTAGAAAGAGGCTGAAGGATAGAATCACCCCCAGCACAAGGTTTGAGACTCCAAGAATGAGGGAATCAGCAAAGCTATCCAACTAAGAAGGGGTCTAAAACCGTGTACTGAAACTATGCAAACAGACTCCCCTAATGAATTTGATCACTTTAGTTTAGAGCTGAGAATAAACAAACTGCGAAACAACTGAAACCCAGAAAGAAAACATCCTATTTAAAAACCCTGACCAAGAACAAGAGATTTGTAGTGGACTGCTAAAGAACGTTGTTAATAAGATTTTTTAAGGTTTTAGTATAGAAGTTGCTGTGTCTACTGGAAATTAGTATCTCCTCTCAAGGAGGTATCAGAGGCTGGACATAGTAGCAAATTCAAATTGAGAGAAAATATTGACACCAACATATTTGCCTAACTCAGGACACACATTAAAGAAAGGGCAGCTCATCAAAAAGTCCCTCATATAAAATTATAAGAGAAAATTATCCTAGAAGATGGGCATCGATAATAATGATATGAAAAATCAAGTGATCAAGCCATCTCAAATAGCACACAACACAACTGAGCCCATTTGTACCACAGCAGAGACAATGCCAGCAAAAGAATGTAGGAGGTTGATCATTAAAATTTTCAGTGAATAGAAAGACGATCAAAGGAATAAAGTAAGACGGAATATACAGGAAGTGAAAGAATATTTCAGCAAAATATAGAGATTCTTAAAAAGAAACAAACCGAAATTCTGGAATTGAAAGGCTCAACAAATCAAATCAAAAATTCATTCAAAAGCATCACCAACAGGTGAGGTCACTTTGACGACAGTTTCTTAGGCTTCAAAGACAAAACATGTAATCTTGAAGATAAAATCAACAATTTCTTTAGAAAAGATATTAATGCAGAGTAATATTCCATTGTGTATAAATGCCGAATGTTTTCTCTGACATAAGCAAGGTGACTCAAAATGGGGTAGGGAGGGAGAGCATGGATGAAAATTACCTCTAGATAGGGAACAGGGGTGGGAGGGAAAGGAAGGGAGAAGGGGAATAGCAAGGATAGTGAAAGGAGATGGTCATCATTATACAAAATTCATGTATGAAGATGTGAATTTGGTGTCGAAATACCATATATACAGAGATTTAATAAATTGTGGTATAAAGGTATATTAAGAATTGTAATGCAAAAAAAAATAGGAAAAAAAGGACTGAGTATAGTACCACATTTGTGATATGAGTTTGTTTCTGCTGGGCCGTTGAACCCCTTTTTCCTCCCAGGTGGTAATAAAAGACTTTCATTTCCTGGAAAGGGATAAGAGAGGGTTTTGGCTCCATCCCCAGCAAAACCAGCTTCAGAGAAATAGTCTGGCAAAAATGCAAAAAAAAAAAAAAAAAGACCATGACCAGAGTATTCAAGAAACCTAGGATAACATAAAGAAACCAAATCTAAGAATCATTGGCATATGTGAAGACACTGGAATACAAACTAAAAAAATGAACAACCTTTTAAATAAAATAATTTCAAAAAATTCCCAATGAGATGGAAATCCAAATACAAAAAGCATATAGAACCTCAAATAGACAGATCAAAAAGCATCATCTTCAAGAAATATTAAAATTAAAATGCATGCTATACAGAACAAAGATACAATTCTAAAAGCCACAAGAGAAAAACAGATCATATTGAGAGTAAAGCCAATTAGAATTTTTACTTGTTTCTCAGGCCAGACCCTGAAAGATAAAGGATGCCAACCAAGACTTCTATAGCCAGCAAAACTATCCTTCAGAATTGAAGATGAAAGAAAAACTTTTCATGGTAATCAGAAATTTAATGAATTTGTAACCACTAAGCCAGCACTATAAAATGTATTTCTTGCAGAAGAAGTGAAAAATAAATACTAAAGCCATCATATGGATGAATCTTACCAGAAGAATAGCCAATTAAAAGAAAATCAGGTCTCAATTAAGCATCAGAAAGAAATAAAAATGACAGGAAATAAAAATCACCTCTCTAAAATATCACTAAATATAAATGTTCTTCAAAATCTACAATCAAAAGACATTGATTGGCAGAATGAATTAAAAAAACAAGACCCAGTCATACTCATCTTACAGGCAAAGACATGGACAAGTTCAATCTAAAAGGATGCAAGGGAATACCATGCAAATAGAGAGCAAAAGCAAATTCATTCTAGGGAGCCAATATCTGTCTGATATCAAAATAAATACATAAAGAAAAACTACAGACTAATATCCCCAATGAACAAAAATCCTTAATTAAATATTATCAAATAACATTCAAAAACACATTAAAAAGATAGTACAACATATTCAAGTAAATTTCATTCCAAAGATGCAAAGTTGGAATGAATATAAATAAATAAATATAATTCACTACATAAATAAAATTAAGAATGAGAATCACATGATCATTTCAATAGCTGCAAAAAAGGCCTTTGACCACATCAGCAACTATTCATGTTAAAATTACTGGAGAAATCAAGGATATAAGGAACTCACCTTAACATTATAAAGGCCATATTTAACAACCCCAAAGCCAACATTACCCTGAATTGAGAAAAACTGAAACATTTCCTCTAAAAGCAAGAATAAGATAAGGTGTCCACTCTCACCACTCTCATCCAATGTAGGCTTTGAAAATCTAGCTCAAGCAATCAGGCAAAAGGAAATCAAAGGGATAGAAAGAAGAAAAGGAGAATTCAAATTATGTTTGCTGATGGCTTGATCCTATATCTAGAACACCCAAAAACACTCCACCAGAAGATTTCTAGAGCTGATAACCAAATTCAGCAGAGTAGCAGGACACAAGATCAATACCCAAAAACCAGTCATTATGGCATTTTCTGGTAAATGGATAGGTCTGTAGAACATCATGATAAGTGAAATAAGCCAGACACAGAAAAGTCAAGGGTCAGATGTTTTCTCTTATATGGGGAAGCTAAAGCAAGGAAAAGTGGGTAGGGACACCATGAAAAGGGAGATCTGTGGAGTGTAGGAGGGACAGGAAAGGGGAGAAACTGGGGAATGGGGCTGACCAAATTATCCTGTGTGTATGTGTGAAGAAGGTGCCATGGTAAATTTCACTTTTATGTATACCTGTAAAGCACCAATTCATAAAAATAATAAATAGATGTGAGAAAGACCCATGGAATAGAGGAGGAGAAATAGGGATGGGGGTGGGGAAGGAAGGAAAGACTTACTGGGAACTGAAATAGAGCAAATTATATTCCATGCATATGTGATTCTAAAAATGAACCCACTATTATAAATATAATGCAGTAATTAAAAAAAGAAGGATCATGAATGTACAACTAACCTGAGCAATATAGTAAGATCTTATTTAAAATATATGTGTGTGTATATAATTACTGTTGCAAATTTAGAAATATTTTAAAATTATAGGAATAATCATTTTTCTTATTAAGACAATGTATAATTTCAAATTGAAGTTATTTGTGCTTTTCATGTAAAAAATGTAAAAAAGCTTAATTGTTAATAAACAATTTGAACAGCTCATGAAATTTGATTTATGACATTTATAAACATCCACTATTTAATTTGCAAAAACTGCACCAAAACTATAGAGCTTGTTTGCTGGATATGGGAGTTTGCCCTCTCAAGCATTTGATGTATTTAAGAATACCAGGCAAATTGCATTTTAATGTACACAAAGATGTTTAAGAAGTATAAGTTAATTAGGTTTGTAAATGAGGTTAATTGCTTAGGAGAAATCAATCTGTTAAAGGTATTAAGTTATTGTCTTTACTAATGTACATGGAAAAGCAATTATTCTTATATAAATATTTAATAAATTTATATGTACAATAACAAGTTTTATAAGTTGAACTTATGCCTGAAGAAAAATAGATTTTTGAATATGCAACTTGAACAAACTAACCACTAATTTTATTTTGGAGGTTACATGTTCACAGTTTATTGAGTTTTTCAAACGCAGGCATTGTAGTTATTGTGGGAGACACCTCTGTGAACAGTCATACCTTCCCCACATGGGGCTTATATTCTGAAGGTTGAAATAGTATACAGCTGATTAAGCAATTAATTATTTAATTATAAGTCTGATGTGTTCAAAAATTTACTGAAATAGTTATTATTTCAACACAGAACATTATGACCTAAATTTAGATATTTTCACAAACAAAAAAAAAAAGCAACTGTGGAAATAACACCTAAGTGAAAGTTACAATAGATATGAAGGATGGTTTCTTTGGTCAATCTAAGACAAAATTAAAGACTCCTAATTAAAAATATGAACCTCTTGAACTTATTCTTCCTAACTAAAATTTTGTATCCACTGACTACCTAAGAATTCATTTTAAAACTACCTAACTACAAACTACCTAACACAAATACACAAAAGCCTTGGGCAACTTTAAACAACATTGAAAAACAGAGGCTAGGGTTTCACTGGAGCCCAGAGGCTATGATCTCATCAAGCTCCTCCCACTCCTGGCCTGTGCTCTCTGCTCCTCCCCCTGCAGAGAGCACATCAGACTTCCCTGTTGGGTAAGAAATTATTCCCCTGGGAGCAATGTCCATGTTCTCTCTTACACTTGACCATCAGTGTCATAATATAAGAGGCCATCTCTGTTATGTGCATTATTATATATTGCCATCATTATCTGCCTATCATGGGACCTAAAATAAAAGTCACATAACAAATATTAAATGAGTGAATGAGCTAATAGTGAGTGTGCAGCCTACCTGGATCCCTGGACCTGCTCTGTACTGTCTCTAGGCAGGGAATGAAATACCTTGTCCTTCCTTAAACTTGCTTATTTCCTACTTCTTTGTCCATACTCTGAGTTACCCTCTTTTCTCACTCTCCAGAATTCAATCTCCTGAGACCTTAGGCTACTTACCTGACATGAGCTACCTTCTTAGCAAATTTCCCCAACCATAATGTATCTTTCAGTCCCTCATTGCTAGATTTGTTTGGTCACTACCTAAAATTGAAATCCAGTAAGCAACTTATACACTTTGGGCTACAATTTCCTAGAGACAGAGACAGATACAGATGGACAATTTGCTGTAAAGATGCCATCTTTTATAAACCAGCAAGGGGATTTTGGACTCCATCTCCTCAGCAGGGACCAGGATATCCTTCAGCAGCCGACTGTCTACTTAGAGGAAAGCTCTAAAGACTCATGAACATTCATGGGAAGTGATGCTATCAAAGAGTTCCCCTGTAGCAATAACCAGCACCATGAAATCAACAAGAAATAATCATTAACAAGGAAACATACTTGACAATAGAAGCTTAGTTTTTTAAACCCTTGTCAGATTAGTGTGCTCCAGGACAAATGGTTCTGTTTAATGTCAGTAATCAAAAATCTCATGCTAACTTCATTGTGCATCTTTGTTCCTTATTGCACCAGCCTGTAATAACTGATGACCTTGGAAAAGCAACCTTGATGTGTGTCTTAAAACAGGTGAATGTCTCACCTGTCTGTCTCTATGATGATGCCTTTTGATTCTGAACATCATGCCTGGATTTGACCCAGGACTTTGTTTAGGCATTGAGTATCTGGATATATCCCAAGACCTTCATGCCTTCCTGAGTGATCATATTGAGTTCTTCCCACTACTAGGCTGATTTCCTTGACTAGCTCTCCTCCTGTGGTTCTAGGCCCTGATGGCATACCAATGGTAACTGCTGATATTTCTAATCCAACATCCTTCCTTTTGCTTCCTATTTCCTCTCTCCCATTGCTCAACATGTGAGAGCCCATGAAGGAAGAAAGGAAAAATTAGAAGGAACAAATAAGAAAAAGAGGATTGAACCTCATTCTTTTCTTTTTATGCAGTCAAGAGAAGGGAGTTATAGATAACCTTTAGCCTTAATGAAAAGAATGACTAAAGAAAAAAGGCTCTTCCTTTAAACTCCTGGTTCCCATCATGATGCCATTATCTTTTGTGAAGCTTAAGGGAATAGATGCAAAGCCAGCAGTGCCCTAAAAAGATGAGATGCCTCATCCCTAACAGTGCTGCAAACTGCCATCATCACAGGAACATATAACTCTCCCCCTGAAGTTTCTCTAAAACCCATAAAAATCACAACATAGATTCTGGGTCTAAAAACTTTTTGTGATCACTAAGGGTTCTTAAGTGGTAACCTGAATTCAAAGTCAACTTTAGATATGTCAATAGCGTATGAGTGCTAAATCTATCAAAATAAATGGAAAACTTGGATAAAATACAGAGAGAAATGTAAATGCTTTTTGAAATAGATGGGCATCTTTCCTGAAAAGATATTAGATATGTTATTTCACCAAAAGGACAAATCTCATCCAGATTCTTTTGCTTAGGGTTTTGATACACACTTCATAGAAACTAAGAGAAACTGTCTCTAAAACCCAGAATGGTCACTGGACAAACCCACATCAGATTTGAAGTTTCAGTTGGTTTTTTGTTTGTTTGTTTTTATTTTTTCAGATTTTCAAGGAATATTTGGATTATGTCAGATAAAGCATGTCTTACTTAAGGAACAGGGGGAAATAGCACATAAAAGACACAGCCCGGATAGGAACAGGAAGGTTGTTCAGGATACAAGGGCACCTTTCATGTCCAACAGCAAACCCAATCTGTATCTCACCTCTCCCCCAAGGGTTCTTTTCTTTTTATTCTCTTTACTTCTCTGGACTCCTCTTCTCTCTAGTCTCCTCTCTGCTGACCCAATTTCCTCCTGTTCCATGGCTTGGACTCACCTTTTTCTGCATCTCTTAGCATGCACTGCCATTCTCTGTGGATCATCAGTTTTCATATTAAAGTTCCCCATAACAGTCTCCTTTGGGGTGTCTTGGTCTTGTCTCCTACAGGTGCCCTTCTATGGTTGGAATGTGTTCCCCATCCCCAGTTTCCCGTGTTGGAAATTTGGTTCCCTATGTGGCCATGTTGGGAGGTGGTGGAACCTTTAGAGAAAGGTCTTCAGGGAATTGGTTAGGTCATTGGAAACCACTGTCCTCAGAAGAAATTAAGATAATTCTTGTGGGACCCTAGTTAGTTCTTGCAGCAGCAAGTTGTTATAAAGGAGAGAGCTGATCCTTGAAAAAGCTGAGTCACACATGTTCAATCCACCAATACTTAAAAACATATGCTACATGTCAGGATCTGATCTAGCAATTAACAAAATAGATAAAGGCCTTAACTGCCTTGGAGCTTATGTTCTTGTGCTTTGGTTTTGTCGAGGTGTTTGTTTTTGTTTTTTGTTTTTGCATCACATGGACTCCCATTGCAAGACTATTCTCATACTCTTCTAGCTGCTTAGAATCCTATCCCCCTCAATCATTTCCACTTAAATAATTTCCAACATCTTTTGAGTCCAACTCAAATCATATCTCTTCCATGACTCTTTCCCAGCTTTCTCTAGCTCAGAATGTCCTTAAATTCCAGCCAAACACAGTCTTTATCAATTATTTAGTTTGCACTACCTTAATTATTATTGATATATGTTTATGCACATATCCTGTCTCTGCAACTATACTGAAGTCCTTCCAGGACAGGGAATGATTCTTGTCATTTTTAAACCCCAACACTAAAAAGAGTGCCCTGTATGAAGAAGGTACATTATAAGTGGTGGTAGCTAAAGGAAATGATAGCAAACTGAAGAGTATTTTTTCCTTTTACCGGGAACAAAGAGGCAATAAATAAATCAAGGATATCACCAGAAGTGGTGCTTTCATTGGTGACAATTTTTTTTAATTCACTGATAACTACCTACCAGCCAGTTTTCTTGATTTGATCCTAAGTACAGTTCAAATGCCTATTGTGCACTATTGCTTTGAATCCACTGTCTTTAAAATATCCCTTTGGCATTGAAATCAGCTGGTTCATTGATGCTTACTTTAATTTAATTTCCAGGTGAGCAGTCTATGAATGAAAAAGGAAAAAACCTTTGACTCTCATTCTATTTAAACTGAATCGAGCAAGGAGACACTCCACAGGGGTAATGTAGCAGATTGCATAATACCTATAGCAGTATGAAAATTTACTTTCAGGTGATAAAATTTAAGCAAAAACAAGATGTGCTTTATAGACTTTTTTTTAGAGGCCAAGCTTTTCCTAAACTCATGACAGTCATGTGACCAAGTAAGCTCTGTCTGCCAGAGAAAGCTCTAGCATGTAAGCATCATTGCTGTTTTGGCTGGGATTTTCCAGATAGCCTAGGAAACCTGGGAACTTTTGAGAAGCATAAAAATATAACAAACCTTTTCTTATGAATATCATTCTAAAATTTACAGCACATTCATATACTTTATCTCAGTCCTTCCACAAATTCAGCAGAAAGCAGTCAGTATTATATACCTTCTTCTTCTTCTTTTTTTTAATACTGAGAAACTGGATCTGAAGTGTGAAGATTATTGCAAGAATATATCATATTAGTAAAAGCTTTCACCTTCAAATCAGGTCTCCTTTAAGACTTCCTCCACGTTGAGATGGAGGGAAAATTTTTAAAATTAAATTTATCTTAGGAAAGAGACTTTCATACTCAGTTTGGAAGAATCATTGACCCAATGACTTGTTTCAGTGAGTTGTACCTATTGATTTCTTATTTTTCCAGACATACCTATGTATTGGCTCCCTGTTTTCCTTCCTCTGATCCATCTTTCTATGTTTAAAATTAGACAAAATAAATAAGAGTTCTGGCTCTGGCAAAGAGGGTTGATTTGTGGGGACCAATTAATAGATAACAACTAGGAAACACAGGTGAAGCACATTGAAATATCTAATGGAAGGCCTCTTGGCTACAGGGGTGGTGAGAATTTGTGAGTTCAGTATCCTAGAGAGAAGGAAATCTCAGAGAAATGAATCCAGTATTTGGTGCACTATTTCTGCTCAAAACATTTATCAATTCAAAAGTAGCAGTGAAGAGTTTGAGAAATTGAATAGAGTTTTCATAAGTCTCCCAGGGACAGGGAGTAAGAATTGGAGTCTGGATATATGGGAAAAGGAAAAGAGTTCCTAGCAAATACTCCAGGATTTTTTGTTGTGACATAGAAAGGCTACAACCAAGATGAAAGGACAAAGTAGAAATAGACTCATTAAGACTGAAAACACAGTAAGATCAGACCATTTCCTGAGAGGATTCATGATTCATACTCCCACATCTGACATCTTGCCAGGAGCAAAAGTAAATTTTTCTTGGAAGAATGTATCATCTATAACTTCAAACTATCTCTATAATTTTTCAACACAATGTTCAATATGCACATAAAAAACAGTCCTACCAAAAGATAAGAATAAGCCATACAACAAAAGAAAATGACAATGAGCAATAATAAACTCAAATACAATGGTAGAGAATAGTAACAGACCCACATGAGACTCATCTATTGAGACTATGAGGAAAGTGTCCAAGAATGTAAATGATAAGATGAGACACGTTAGGAGAGAAGTAGAAACTACAAAAAGGAGATAAATGAAAATTCTTAACAGAAATGAAGAGCTCAATGAATGGAAAAAATTGATGCAGCTGAAGAAAAACTATAGATGAGAAAAAATTCTCAGACTGAATCATAGAGAAACAAGAGGATAAAAATTAGTGAACATTTTTAAAAGAAGAAGAGGCATATGGAATATAATTTTTTCAAAAGTCTAAAATATGTTTTATTGGTTTCCAATAGAAAGAGATAAGACAAAATGGGACAGAAACAATATATGATAAAATAATGGCTGAGAATATCTAAAACTAATGAAAGGTTTCAAACCATAGGCTCAAGAAGCACCATCTACCCAAAGCAGGGTAAACAGAAATAGAGTCAGTCTCAGGGATGTAATAAATTATAGAAAAATGCATACAAGGAAAAAGCAATTGGAAAAAAGGGACATATTTCTTCCAAGAAAACAACAATCACACTGAAAGCTGACTTCTCAACATGACCAAATGGAATACAGGAGACAATGGTATTAAATCTTTAGAGAGCTCAAAGAAAAATTTCATACGTTGAAATTATTGTTCTATAATGAAGTCTTAATAACAACACTTTCTGATAAAAAACTCAATTGTCCAGCAATATAATCACACTAAAGGAAATACTAAAGAGAGTTCTTTAAGCAAAAGAAAAATAAATCTGGGAGGAAAATGGAAATCCAATAAGAAAGAAGAGCAATGAAGAATTAAATATGTGGGCAAATATAAAGGATCACTTACAGTAAATACAATATTGTTCTATGGTACTTGCAACAAATAGAAGACAGATGATTGATAGATAGAGACACAGATATTGATTGATTGATTGATTGATTTAAAAATAATCATCAAATGGCACACATATACACAGTAGCAAAAATTAAAGAGATTGGCAAAATTAATTGTTGATGAGGATTTGGAAAAACTAGAACTCACACACTGCTGGTGTAAGTATAAATTCGTACCACTAATTTTGAAAACTATTTGACAGTATCTATTAAAGTCAAGCATATAGCCTACAAATTTCACTTCTAGATCTATATTCAGCAGAACACATGCATTTGAACCAAAAAGAATGTACCAGAGTATTCATAACATCTAAAAATGGCACCAATCCTTGTCAGAAGAAAACATAAATTAATGGTGGCATACTTGTTCCAGGAAATACCACACAGTTATGGAAATGGAGGAAGTACTGCTATATACAACAACATAAATAAGTTTCCAATTATAATCATAATGCTAAACAAAGTTACACTTGCTGAAATAAATATTATATGATTCTATTTGCATAATGTTGATTTTGAAACACAGGCAAATTATTGTGCTAGAGATTATAAATTATAGTTGAGGGAGGGAGAGGTTTTTGTTTAGCAGGGGTCTGATGACAACTTCTGGGGAGCTGGTTAGTCTTGGGAATGGCAGCCACACTGGATACATTGATTTTATCATTCTGTGGGCATAGTTTGTGCATTTTATGTATTAACATTATACTTCAATTAAAATTTACTAAACAACAAAAATAAATTTAAAAGTTTAAATCTATTTATTTTTAAAAATATAACTAAATTTAAATTTTAAATCTATTTAAAACTATTTATCTTTGAGAATGTTCATTTTCAAATAACGGTTTCCCAATGATTCCACTTTTAGAGACCGGAGCAGGAAGCCGCGACAGCCGCCCAGCCAGACCGGAGCAGGAAGCCGCGACAGCCGCCCAGCCAGACCGGAGCAGGAAGCCGCGACAGCCGCCCAGCCAGACCGGAGCAGGAAGCCGCGACAGCCGCCCAGCCAGACCGGAGCAGGAAGCCGCGACAGCCGCCCAGCCAGACCGGAGCAGGAAGCCGCGACAGCCGCCCAGCCAGACCGGAGCAGGAAGCCGCGACAGCCGCCCAGCCAGACCGGAGCAGGAAGGCGCCAGACGCCAGCCAGACCGGAGGAGGAAGGCGCCAGCCGCTCAGCCAGACCGGAGGAGGAAGTCCGGTCCCTTCCCGAGCGCTAATCTCCAGGAAGCCCATCAACACTTAAAACCCATCAAAGTGGGTGTGGCTACCAGCACAGTTGCGGCTGATCCAGGTACCCGGTTTCCAACTCCCCCACCCTTAGCTGCGATAACTCAAAATATTTCCCACAAGCTTTTGGGGATTGTAGCTATCAACACAAAACAACAACTGTAGAGGCACCTGGTTTCTACCTCAGAGACTAGAGTAGGGAAGATACAGGTGGAAGCTCATTTCCCTTCACACTGGCTATACCCACCACCCTGAACACAGAGGCTCAAACTAGGAATAGACAACGCCACCTACTGGAAGCAAGGAAAACAGTGTTCTGAGAGACTTTTTTTTTTCCTCTCTTTCTCTTTTCTTCTCTCTCTTCCACAACTTCAGCATATGTGAAACCAAGAACTGAGCATGAACAACTGAATTACCAAAGTAATATAATATAGAGGAATTGCATATACCCCACCTCCCCCCTATTTTTTTCTGTATTTCTATCTTACTTCCCTTTCCCTTCTCTTATTTCTCTTTTCTTCCTTGTTATTTCTTTTCTTTTCTTTTTTTTTAATTCATATTCTCTCTATACCACTTTCAATCTCCTAACTTTTGCTATCTATACATAGGGTAACTATCTAAATAGGAGGTTGAGTCTATACATTCTTCCATAAATTACCAGTCGAATGGTTAGAGTTCTCCAAAGGTGCTAAGTTAGTTTAACCTCATTCCCTCACTCCTTTCTCTTTAAGTATAACATCCTTCGTCTGAAATTAAGTTTTCTATATGCCACCAGATATGGTACGCCTTTTATGAAACTAAGGAATATATTCTTAAGTAATAATTAAATCCAATATCTATAGTCTTAGAATCTAACTATAAATGTATTAATAATGAAAACTTGTCCTTAGATAATGTACTGTTGATATTGGGATCTGTTAACATTGTCTTTCTCAGAAAAAGAGGGATATTGGAGCTATTCAAGAACAATACAAATATATAAGGGGAAAAACATTAGCTCAACAGTTTCACAAAGCTAGAAAGAATCATGAGCAGTATGAAAAGACAAGGAAAGAAAGGACCACAAACAATACAGGTCAATTCAACATTAGATGAGGTAATATCTGCAGCTGATGGAATGTCAGACAAAGAGTTCAGGATATACATGCTTCAGATGATCTGGAGTCTCAAGGAAGACATTATTCATCAAATTCAGACAATGAAAAATCACTTTGACAATGAATTACATAAACAAATCCAAGAAGCAAAAGATCAACTCTATAGGGAGATAGAGGATATAAAAAACAAACAAACAGAAATCCTGGAAATGCAGGAAACAATAAACCAAATTAAAAACTCAAATGAGAGTATTACCAGCAGAGTAGAACACTTGGAAGATAGAACTTCAGACAACGAAGACAAAGTTTTTCAACTTGAAAAGAACATAGACAGCTCAGCGAGAATGTTAAGAAATCATGAGCAGAACATCCAAGAATTATGGGATAACATCAAGAAACCAAACCTAAGAGTTATTGGGATACAAGAGGGTACAGAGGTCCAAACCAAGGGAATGAGTAATCTATTCAATGAAATAATACTAGAAAACTCCCCAGGCTTAAAGAATGAAAAAGAAATCCAAATACTAGAAGCCTACAGGACACCGAATATACAAAATCATAAGAGATCCACACCAAGACATATAATAATGAAGATGCCCAACATACAGAATAAGGAGAGAATCTTAAAAGCCACAAGAGAGAGGAAGCAGATTACATTTAAGGGTAAACCAATCAGGATAACTGCTGATCTTTCAACACAGACTCTGAAAGCTAGAAGATCCTGGAACAACATATTTCAAACGCTGAAAGAAAAAGGGTTCCAACCAAGAATCATGTATCCAGCGAAATTAAGCTTCAGGATTGAAGATGAAATAAAAAACTTCCACGATAAGCAAAAGCTAAAAGAATTTGCAGCTAGAAAACCAGCTCTTCAAAACATCCTTGGCAAAACATTACAGGAAGAGGAAATGAAAAACAACAATGAAAACCAACAACGGGAGGTAGTACAATAAAGGAAAAACTAAGCATAGAGGAAAAACTAATCATGTTAAATATCATACATAACCAAATATGGCTGGAAATACAAACCATATCTCAATAGTAACCCTAAATGTTAATGGCTTAAATGCACCAATCAAAAGACATAGGGTAGTAGAATGGATTAAAAAAAAAGATCCAACAATATGCTGCCTACAGGAGACTCATCTGATAGGAAAAGACATACACAGACTGAAGGTGAAAGGTTGGGAAAAATCATATCACTCATACGGACCCCGGAAGCAAGCAGGGGTGTCCATACTTGTATCAAATAAAATAGACTTCAAGCCAAAGTTAATCAAAAGGGATAAACAAGGACAATACATTCTGCTCAAGGGAACCATACACCAACAAGACTTGACGATCATTAATATATATGCCCAAACAATGGTGCAGCTACGTTCATCAAACAAACTCTTCTCAAGTTCAAGAGTCTAATAGACCACAACACAATAATCATGGGAGATTTTAATACACCTCTCTCACCAATGGACAGATCTTCCAAACAAAAATTGAATAAAGAAACCATAGAGCTCAATAATACAATAAATAACTTAGACTTAATTGATATATACAGAATATACCACCCAACATCAAGCGGATACACTTTCTTCTCAGCAGCACATGGATCCTTCTCAAAAATAGACCATATATTATGTCACAGGGCAAAGCTTAGCAATTACAAAGGAGTTGAGATACTACCATGCATTTTATCTGATCATAATGGAATGAAATTGGAAATCAATAATAAAATGAGAAAGGAAAAACCCTACATCACATGGAGATTAAACAATATGCTACTGAATGAACAAAGGGTTACAGAAGACATCAAAGAGGAAATTAAAAAATTCTTAGAGGTAAACGAAAACTCAGAAACAACATATCGAAATCTTTGGGACACTATGAAAGCAGTACTAAGAGGAAAATTCATTTCATGGAGTTCATTCCTTAAAAGAAGGAAAAGCCAACAAATAAATGACCTCATGCTACACCTCAAAGCCTTAGAAAAAGAAGAACAAATCAGCAGCAAATACAGCAGAAGGCAAGAAATAATTAAAATTAGAGCTGAAATCAATGAAATCGAAACAAAAGAAACAATCGAAAAAATTGACAAAACTAAAAGTTGGTTCTTTGAAAAAATAAATAAGATTGATAGACCACTAGCCACACTAACAAGGATAAGAAGAGAGAGAACCGAAATTACTAGCTTACGGGATGAAAAAGGCAACATCACAACAGACAATTCAGAAATACAGATGATAATTAGAAATTATTTTGAAACCCTATACTCTAATAAAATAGAAGATAGTGAAGGCATAGATAAATTCCTTGAGACATATGAACTACCCAGATTGAATCAGGAAGATATAAACAACCTAAACAGATCAATATCAAGGGAGGAAATAGAAGAAGCCATCAAAAGACTACCAACCAAGAAAAGCCCAGGACCGGATGGATATACAGCAGAGTTTTACAAAACATTTAAAGAGGAACTAATACTAATACTCCATAATCTATTTCAGGAGATAGAAAAAGAGGGAGAACTCCCAAATTCATTCTATGAGGCCAATATCACCCTGATTCCCAAACCAGAGAAGGACACCTCAAAGAAAGAAAACTACAGACCAATATCCCTAATGAATTTAGATGCAAAAATCCTCAATAAAATTCTGGCAAATCGTATACAAAAACATATCAAAAAGATTGTGCACCATGATCAAGTAGGATTCATCCCTGGGATGCAAGGCTGGTTCAATATACGGAAATCAATAAACGTTATTCACCACATCAATAGACTTAAAGATAAGAACCATATGATCATCTCGGTGGATGCAGAAAAAGCATTCGACAAAGTACAGCATCCCTTTATGTTCAAAACATTAGAAAAACTAGGGATAACAGGAACTTACCTCAAAATTATAAAAGCTATATATGCTAAGCCTCAGGCTAGCATCATTCTAAATGGAAAAAAACTGAAGGCATTCCCTCTAAAATCTGGAACAAGACAGGGATGCCCTCTCTCACCACTTCTATTCAATATAGTTCTCGAAACACTGGCCAGAGCAATTAGACAGACGAAAGAAATTAAAGGCATAAAAATAGGAAAAGAAGAACTTAAATTATCACTATTTGCGGATGATATGATCCTATACCTAGAAGACACAAAAGGGTCTACAAAGAAACTACTAGAGCTAATAAATGAATTCAGCAAAGTGGCTGAATATAAAATCAACACGCATAAATCAAAGGCATTCCTGTATATCAGCGACAAATCTTCTGAACTGGAAATGAGGACATCTACCCCATTCACAATATCCTTAAAAAAAATAAAATACTTGGGAATCAACCTAACAAAAGAGGTGAAAGATTTATACAATGAAAACTACAGAACCCTAAAGAGAGAAATAGAAGAAGATCTCAGAAGATGAAAAAATATACCCTGTTCATGGATAGGCAGAACTAACATCATCAAAATGGCAATATTATCAAAAGTTCTCTATAGGTTCAATGCAATGCCAATCAAAATCCCAACGGCATTTCTTGAAGAAATAGATAAAGCAATCATGAAATTCATATGGAAAAATAAAAGACCCAGAATAGCAACAGCAATTCTAAGCAGGAAGTATGAATCAGGAGGTGTAGCGATACCAGATTTCAAACTGTACTACAAAGCAATAGTAACAAAAACAGCATGGTACTGGTACCAAAACAGGCGGGTGGACCAATGGTACAGAATACAGGACACAGAAACCAATCCACAAAATTACAACTATCTTATATTCGATAAAGGGGCTAAAAGCATGCAATGGAGGAAGGATAGCATCTTCAACAAATGGTGCTGGGAAAACTGGAAATCCATATGCAATAAAATGAAACTGAATCCCCTACTCTCGCCTTGCACAAAAGTTAACTCAAAATGGATCAAGGACCTTGATATCAAATCAGAGACTATGAGTCTGATAGATGAAAAGGTTGGCTCCGATCTACATATTGTGGGGTCGGGCTCCAAATTCCTTAATAGGACACCCATAGCACAAGAGTTAAAAACAAGAATCAACAAATGGGACTTACTTAAACTAAAAAGTTTTTTCTCAGCAAGAGAAACAATAAGAGAGGTAAATAGGGAGCCTACATCATGGGAACAAATTTTTACTCCTCACACTTCAGATAGAGCCCTAATATCCAGAGTATACAAAGAACTCAAAAAATTAAACAATAAGAAAACAAATAACCCAATCAACAAATGGGCCAAAGACCTGAACAGACACTTCTCAGAGGAGGACATACAATCAATCAACAAGTACATGAAAAAATGCTCACCATCTCTAGCAGTCAGAGAAATGCAAATCAAAACCACCCTAAGATACCATCTCACTCCAGTAAGATTGGCAGCCATTATGAAGTCGAACAATAACAAGTGCTGGCGAGGATGTGGGGAAAAGGGTACTCTTATACATTGCTGGTGGGACTGCAAAATGGTGAGGCCAATATGGAAAGCAGTATGGAGATTCCTGGGAAAGCTGGGAATGGAACCACCATTTGACTCAGCTATTGCCCTTCTCGGACTCTTCCCTGAAGACCTCAAAAGAGCGTACTACAGGGATACTGCCACATCGATGTTCATAGCAGCACAATTCACAATAGCTAGACTGTGGAACCAACCCCGATGCCCCTCAATAGATGAATGGATAAAAAAAATGTGGCATTTATACACAATGGAGTACTACGCAGCACTAAGAAATGACAAAATCATGGAATTTGCAGGGAAATGGATGGCACTAGAGCAGATTATGCTAAGTGAAGCTAGCCAATCCCTAAAAAACAAATGCCAACTGTCTTCTTTGATATAATGAGAGCAACCAAGAACAGAGCAGGGAGGAAGAGCAGGAGGAAAAGATTAACAATAAGCAGAGTCATGAAGTGGAAGGGAAAGGGAGAGAAAAGGGAAATTGCTTGGAAATGGAAGGAGACCCTCATTGTTATAAAAAATTACATATAAGAGTTTGTGAGGGGAATGGGAAAAAAATAAGGAGAGAAATGAATTACAGTAGATGGGGTAGAGAGAGAAGATGGGAGGGGAGGGGAGGGGGGATAGTAGAGGATAGGAAAGGTAGCAGAATACAACAGTTACTATTATGGTATTATGTAAAAATGTGGATGTGTAACCGATGTGATTCTGAAATATTTGTAATGTTTTGAATAACCAATAAAAAAATAAAATTAAAAAATAAAATAAAATAAAATGAATGAGGCCCAAAAAAAAAAAAAAATGATTCCACTTTTACTAATTTGTCCCAAGGAAATAATGGTAACAGAATACAATGATTCCACTTTTGGTAACTCATCCTAAGGAATTAATTTTAATGGATATATGCCATGGTGTGCATTTCCTGTGTTTTGAAGAGCTATCTCTCCTTATTGTATATTAATTGTCTTCTCAATGTTGTTTCTATGATAAATAATGCTGTGATAAACAGATGATTCAGACATTTTTTCCTTTGGTTCAAATTATCTACCGAAAATACACTACCACTGAAAAATGTTTATAAAGAGGACTTAACATAAAATCTGATGTTATAACATAAAGAATAAAAAAAGCCAAGAATAAAATTACAGAGCAAGAATGCTTACAACTTTTCTCAAAGTTAATGAAGAAATAAAAGAAAAGTTAATGAAGAAAGATTGCAAGGAAACATACCAAAATTCCGTAATTTTGATTGTCTCTGTTTAGAGTTATTATAAATAGATTTTTCTCTTATTTTTATTACTTGGATACTTTATGATATATATATATATATATATATATATATATATATATATATATATATATATATATAATTTTTGTAACAGTCACAATGTAAAAACCTCATCATTAAAATGGGAAATTGTTATTTGTAAAGGAACCACCCAAGTTCTCACCCTGACTCTGCCTTTCCCCTCTACTGGGGGGTTTGATTTTGAGCTGGTGCTACATTGTTCATCAATGTCCCCCACAACACACATATTGTTTTGATTTTCATGTTTTAGAACTCAGCTAAAACACAGTAGCAGGTCCTATTGTAACTTCTGTTCAGTTCTTGAACTGAATCTCCCCAGTAAGGATATCCATCCAAGCCAATGTGAGAGACTATATTTCATGGCATGTGATTTTAAAGCAGAGTAGTGTGTGAACATATACACACAAATAGCTCATTAGCTGATGGAACTTGCTGGAAATGTTTGTTGAATGTCATTTGAACCATGAAATAACTACTGAACCCAATTCTCCCTGATTCCTCCATTAGTTCCTGGCATATGCCAAGATGCTACAGACACAAATTCACTTTCCTCACCCTCTAAGTGCTGGTTAGTACATTACTATTGCAAAATTTACTTTGGGGAAACTTTTATATTTCTATGTATTTCAGAACTTTTAGTTAAAACCTGGGGGTTAAGAAAACAATGTGCAAACCACACACACTCATTAAAAAAAAAAGTTTACTCATTATTGGCTGGAAACCTATTGGGAAACTAAATTTAGAACTTTTTTTCCAGAGAATTTCCATGGAAAAAGCAAAATTAATCACTTTAATCATATAAAATTTCCTTATGAGTCATTTCATTCATTCCATTTTAGTGCCAATGTTGTGTAAGACACTATAGTGGGTTCTGGATATTAAAAAATAATAATAATAAAGAGATTTTCCCTGAACTCAATGAGCTCAGAGTCCGGAGCAGAGAACGTAAGTCAACAGTAGGGTCAGGGCTATGATGGAAAACAACAGTGTTGGAGGATCTCCCAGGAGGGACACTGGATTAATTTTCTATTGTTGTGTAACAAATGACCCCAAACTTGTGGCTTACAACAACACATATTTATTATCTCACAATTTCCATGGGTCAAGAGTCCAAGCATGGCTTCTACAGGCAACTGCTCAGGATCATACAAGGCTCCTAATTATTGGCCAGGCTTCCTTTCTTTCTGGAACTTGGTGTTCTCTTCTAGGCTTACACCAATGTTAGCAAAATTCACTTGTTGAGAATTAAGGTTCACTTTCTTTTCTAGCTGTCCATGCAGGGAAATTGTCAGCTTCTATAGGCCCCTAAAGATCCCTGATATTTGGCCCTATCACAGGCCATCTCACGGCATGTCAGCCTACTTCTTAAATCCAAGTAGGAGAAAATTTGAATTCCATACCTTCTTTTAAGGGCTCACCTGATGAAGTCAGGCCCCCTAGGATAATCCCCCTTTGATTAACTCAAAGTCAACTTAATCACATCCACAAATTTCTTCACCTTTGCCATATATTATTAGAACACTTTATTCTGATTATATGATGTGTATACACCAGAGAGTAGAAAACTTAAAGGTATATTAGGTACTACCCCAAAACTGAACTTTCAGTGGCTGCCTAGAAGAAAAGACAATAGATCAATTAGTAAAGATGAGTATCAGAAATGATGCAGAGAGGGAGAAGGGTGTTTTAGTTAAAGTTACCAAGTGCAAAGTCACAATGAAAAATATCATGGAAATTTTGAGAAAACAGTGGTTTTTGCATTTCTAACTAGTTGTTTGCTAGTCTGTAGAAAGAAGAAAGTCAGCGATAGACATGGGCTCATCTTTTGGATATATTGACTTTGTCTATGGAGCTCCCATGAACAAATGACCAGAAGAGATACCAGTCTGTAACTCAGAGAGAAAGGATTATAACAAAAATTATAGGTTTGGGACTATCTGTTCAGCATCCATAATCAAGCCTTAGTAATGGATAAAATTAGCCTTGACATACATGTGGAGAAGACATTCAAAGACTCAGATGTCAGAATAGCACTATTCAAAAGGAACACAGGGAGGCAAGACTGTGAAGAAGACTGAAAGAAGCAGCTAGAAGAAGAAAAAATTATTTCTAGAAGAAAAAGAAGGAGAGGACCTCTTGGAGGTGGGACCCAATGTCCAAAGCAGTCCAAATGTTGAGATAAAGACCCAAAACAATCTATCACCAGATTGCTGTTTAATTTGAAGTAAAGGAAAAAAAAACACTGGGGTAGATGGAAGACTAGATGAGCCATGGGAATGCTGTGAGTATGGAAGTTCCTTTGAAGTAGTTCCATATGAAGAGAAGGAGAGAGAGTTGGGCAGTGCAGGGTGGAGTTTGGATTGAGGACCGAGCATAACTTGAGAAGATGCCATAATTCTATGTGTGGTGAGTCACACTAAAATGTTACAGCTGGAACCAACTGTGCTTATAATCTGCAATATATTCATAACAGATGTCAATTAGAGTCTTTTCATTTGTAAAGCTCTCATGGATCGTGCAGGCCAGAGCTGAATCCTTCTTCAACACACTTTTACAACACGAGCTCCACCTCCCCTTCAGAGAGCTTTGATCACAGTGGCAATTTTCCATTAACTTTCATGACTAGTTTGAACTCCATGAAGGAAGATATTGGGTCTGGTCTGCTCACCATTTTATCCCTAAAGCCTAGCACACTTCCTTGCACATATTGTCCATTCAATAAACACATGTCAAGTATATAACTGAGCCCTTTCATTTTTGAGGTAAAGGAAATTGAAGCTCTAACATTAAATTACCTGTCATTGGTTACACTGTTATTAGAGGTAGGTTGAGTGAAGGCGTGTGGGTTCATTTTCAGACTTTTTGAAATAATGGTCACTTTTCACCTACAGTACCATTATGTGTCCTCTGAACAGGCTTTAAAAACATGAACAAACTCCTCCAGGATTTGTACCTCATGGCTGTTACCATCTCACCTCTTCATACATTCCTTTGATGACAGCAACATACTGTTTCCTCAATCCTTTGTTTAAATTATCATTTATCAAGTACTCTCTCCATGCTAGACACAAAAAAGCTAAGGATATTATATTTATTTTCATTTTATTTTTCATAACAATTTCTTAAGTTGGTTGATATTACTCTTTTTTATAAGGAGGATAACCAAGTCTCAGAGAAGTGAAGTAACTTACCAAAAGATTGAATGTTGGGACCAAGATACAAATGCAGGTCTGTCAGAACTCCAGAACTTAGGACCTTATCCACCATGTTCTGGTACTTCTTTGACTTTGCTCTTTACGAGGTTTTTAACAACTCCACAATTCTTTCTCTACCAAATACACTAGCTTAGGGCAAATACATAACTTTGCAGAGAAACCAGTTAGCATGTTCAAGGTCCTGTGGGTTGTCATGAGAGAAAGGTATGGAAAGAAAAGTAATGTAAAGCACATTATAGAATGTAAATGTGTTTAGCATTAACTCATTTCAATAATATAAATTCTATGGAAATGAATAATTTGAAAATTATATAGATATGAATATACATATGCATTACAAATATATTAGTAATAGTATTCTTGGTAATGCCACATGGGTATAGACGGTTTGGGCTTCTCTAGATTAACAGTTTTTTTAAGTGTTATCTGTTATACACTTCCTTCTCCTTCCAAAACAGCAACTACATTTAATCTATTGCTCCTCATGTTTCCTAAGCAAACTACAATATCAAACATCACATATGGAAAGAAACAGAAGAAAACTCTCTAAACACAAACCTTTGTGTTTAAAAAGACATGGAAGTCAAACACCCTAATTTTATGGATTAAACTATCTGTGACAAAGAGAATGCAACTCAGTCTTTTGGCAGAAGTATTGATTAAAGAGTTGGAAAACAGGATTTCTGTTTCCTCCTCTAAAACTACTACTCCAGCAGCTGTGCAATGTAAGAGAGATTTCATCTCCACAAATCAAGTTCTACATCTGTTCAATGAAGCTATGAACATGAGCTCCCTTCTCCCTTGGATTCTGTAAATACAATGCAAGATGGGTTAAAGCAAAGAGTGCCATCAGATTAGAAGAATTTTGTTAATTCAAGAACTCTCTCCAAGATTATATCTCCAAACTCATCCACATAGAAGTACTTCAGGTTTCTCCAGTTAGTATTTAAAATTGAATTCATCATACTTTCATTAGACAAAAAAAGAGTGCTCCTCAACTTGTAGTCCCTCTTGTAGTAAAGACAGTTGCCTCAGTTCAGACTATCAAGCTAGAAACCTGAGTCTTTTCACAGCTATTATTTCCTCCATTACTTTCACCTGATTGATGGCCATGTTCTGCTGATGTCATCTGAGTGGTGTGTCTAATTCCACGTGCCCTCTCCAATTCCAAATTCACTTCCTTCAGGCAGGTATCTTCACCTGAAACCTGGAGAGTTACAAGTCAAATGTCCTCAGCTGCAAATCTTTCCCCATAATGCGTATGGATTTATCCATCAGAAGGAAAAAAAATAGAAGGCATATCAGATGATTCATTGGTTATAAATACCCACATTTATAAATTGCCTCTTCATTGCTTACAGGATAAAAGCAAATTCCTTAGCTCGGAATTCAAGTAACTTACTAAAGGAGGACTCTATACAATCTCCTTAGATTGAGTAAAACCATTTCAGAATTCCACAGTTGATCTTATCTCATGTCTCACACTGGTCAGAATTGCCTCTTTTGCCCAAGCTTGCAAAAGGGAATTCAACCCTCTTGATGGATTAAGACCAATCCAGAATTTTCCTGAGGTCTTTTTTGGAGCCAATTCCTAAGTAACCTCTTGTCTTTGTCTATGGTTCCTGGCACAGAGCTCCTAAACCATTTTAATTTTTCTGAGTGATGGAGTTATAAGCAACCTGAACCACCTAAGACAAAAGCCTTGAACTTTTGAAAGCATTTGGACTAAATTCAACTTCACTTTGGACTAAAATGAACTTCACTTCATCCTTTTCTTGCACTATCTCCAAAATAAAGTCAGAATATAAAATCTTTGTTATAATAACGGAACAATTCTCCAGGACAAGAAATGTGAAAAGACCCATAACACTTGCATATGCTAAATGTTTTTCCTGTGGCTTCAAATAAATATTCCATCTTTACATTATCTTCCTAACCCCTGTCTGGGAAATAAAAATGGTTCCTATTTGCAGTTTCCTATATTGGGAGCCCTTTATTGATAAGAACTATAGATAGCCTCCACCTCTTTCATTTGATCCCCATAGTAACTACCAGAAAGATCTGCCTACAGTAGATAAATTTCTGTCCAGAGACTGATTATAGCCAGTGGAACAGGGAAGGAAATGCCCCTTCATCTATTCTGGATTAGAGCAGAATAACAATGTACATTTTTATAAGATCAAACTGATCATAACCACAAGGCAATTTTGCAGCTAAGAGAGGTATTGCTCATCAGCCACTATTGCACAGAAATCAGCATGGTACCAGGCACAGGCTCAAGGACAAATTGTCTCCTCTCACTCTATGGGCATTAGTATTGCACAGAAATCAGCATGGTACCAGGCACAGGTTCAAGGACAAATTGTCTCCTCTCACTCTATGGGCATAGACTGGGAGGAGATGTTGCCTGGCCACTTGAAATGTCATCAGTAGAACCCACAGCCAGAGATTTAGAGTCATCAGCAGCAAATTGAGCTACTGGTCTCAACTACAAAAAAAATTGAGGACAATAGAAAATGGAATTTTACCATTGGTGTTAAAAGATTCCTACTTTCCACCAAAATCAGGAAAAGAGCAGAAAGTCCTACCTGCTTAGGAATCCAAATGAGAAATTTCATAGGCGTGAACTAAACCATTACCTCACATGCTACATTTCCAAGACAGAAACGTATAAAATTATTCTCTATTTTGCAAAATGGAGAAGAAAAGGGCATTTCAGAAAATAGGAGTGATTTGACCTAACTACCTGCTAAGAAGTCACAAGGAAAACGGATCTCTTCATTCTGTCATGTCCTGGACCCCAGTGTTCTTCTGACCATGACCTGGCCATCTCTCTGCTCATTAAGTGCCCTGTTCATCATGGAGCAAGCCCTACTCAAGTCAAAGTAGAGCATTCATTCAGCTCCAGGAACACTGAATTGCACCATTAGTTTTCAGAGGCTGATAGCAGGTCAGAAGTTCCCTGCGCCTGTCTGAAATTGAAGAGACCTCTTGGATCCTTCCAACAGAGATTCTGTTGGAATCACCAACAGAGGAAAAATACCTTGACATTATGAAGCTTAAGAGTTCATCTGAGTTAAAGGGAATCACAGCTATGTAGAAACATTTACCCTGTACTTCATGGTTCTCTTTGTGGTTTTCTTTCTCCCTTTGGGACCTTGAAATATTGGGTCCATAATGTTGTTGTTTTTTTTTTTTTCATGTCCCAGAGAACTAAAAATGCTAAAAGATAAAATATACAAGTTTTCCCATTGCCATAACCTATATACTTGAAAAACTATATAGGAGCTTATATATATGGTGAAGTGATTTGTGAGTGGCACCTAAGACAGTGTCATAGTGTAACAGTGGTCACCTCGTGCTTTGAATATAGCCCTTATTGCTCTGCCACTGAGGCTTATTTTAAAATACTTATGTTTTTTTTATTTCTCTTCTCCACTCCCCCTCCCTAACCTGGGGTACACCTTTCTTCCCCACTCTAGGCCCAGTTATCTGTCCTTGGTGCCAAAAGAGCTAAGAAATAACTATCTCCCAAATTAACAAGTAAATTCCAATCCTCCTACAGGGAATACCTGGATCATAGCCTTTGAACTACCTCTTTTTTAAATCCTGTGTTCTCCCTGATGGTGAGAATCACAGGTTCGGGGATAGAAGTGCCCCATGTTTCTCGTTTACTAGCCTCAGTTCCTCTGCCCATTTATTCAATGGCTGTCTAACGAGAGCCTACTCGGCACTAGGCCCTCTTCCGGGTGTCAGAAAAAGAAATAAATAACTCAAGAAGACATGAAGGCAAATGGAGCAGATGGATCTCTAAACAGATCCATGAAAGCGAGTGCAAAAAGAGAGCTAAACACAAGGTCATGGAGGCATGATGTACATGAACCCCTTTCCAGAATGGGGTTTGAAGAAGTCCTGCTGGGGTGGATGACATCAGAGCTGAGAGGGGCAGGAGGGAAAAGCTGGGTAAAGTGGGTCAGGAGGGAGAAGAAACTTTTTGTATGTCCTCTCCAGGAGAGATGGCCTTGCATGTGTGACCAGGAGGGCACAGTGCGCAGTGGAGAAGTGAAGAACTTATCTCAAGAGAATCAACAAAAATATTAGTATTAATCTTACTTACCTACAGGGAGGAAAGATTTACAAGCTTTATTTTATCCTCCTTTTTCTTCATTTTCCAATTTTTCTAAAATGACTCTATAATGCTTTGACAATGAGGAAAGGCAGAAGCATCATGAATATGAAAATAATACATTTGTTTTCATGGTTTCTCACTCCCATGACCCTCCCATCATCATCACAGGCCTGACTAGATGACAGCAAAGGGTCCATCCGGGGCAGTTCTGAGCAAAAGGCCTTACCATATCCCTGCCAAAGATGGGCTGCCACATCTCTCCCACCTCACTGTACTGTTTTTCACAACAGCCTAGACAGCATTTCTCAATTTGTTTTGCTTAATGTTGCCATGGGTAAAGATGTCAATGTGGCACTCAAACCTCACTTTATTTTTTCAAGACTTGTTTTTATTTTTGGTTGGATTATCATTTTATTGTTTGTGTCCATCATCAGGATGGGTTTGCATTTTTAAAAAGATGCCTAAGGTGCTCGTCCTCCCTTGTGGGCAGAGAAATGATATCACTGGATGATGAGCTCTCTGTTCCCATCAGATTCAACCTGAGAAGTTGCAAACCCAAAAGGACCTCGGATGGAGCAAACTATAGGGAGTGTTGGGGTACCTAAATTCATAGGTGATAGTTATAGTTGGACATTGAACGTTTATCAAGTGTCAGGCACTGTGCTAAGGCATTCATTTGCATGGTTTTAATCAATTATTGCAAGACTCCTGTGAAGCAGATATTGTTCTTATTATCATCATCATTATCACTATTGTTCCTGTTTTTGCAGATGAGAAAACTGTACCACAGTGAGGCTAAGGAAGTTGCCAAAGACCCCAGACATACTAAGTGGAAGAGTTACATCTGAATCTAAGGGTCTTCACTGCCATCCTAGGCTGGGATCTGTGGCCTAAAGACCATTCCATTTTCTCAATCACACTTCCTGAGTCCCTGTGGTGTGCAGAGTGGTGGTTCTTCTCTCCCTTTACAATTTCTCATTTTGATCATTCCTTTCCATCCCCACCATCTCGGCTGCTTTCTTCCTCTCTCACCTGGATTATTTCAGTAATATCCTCACTGGAGTTCAAGCCTCTGGACTGACCCTTCAAATTACAATACAGGAATTTTTTTTCCAAAATAGAGAACTGATCAAATCCTTCCTCCACTTAAAACCCCTCAGCAGCTCCCCTCACTTTCAGAGTCAAGGTCAGGATCTTCTTAACCAAGTAGACAAGGCCCTTCATGATGTAGTTCCTGCTTTGCTCTCTAACTCATCTCCCATCACTCTCCAAGTCCACACCATATACACTGTCTCTCTCTCATACACATTCACACACAAATGCACACTCTCCTCATCAGCCTTCCTGAACTATTTATAGTTCTCCCCAGGTGGGTCATCAGTAGCTCCTCTCATATGCTTCTCCTGCCCCTGAATGCTCTTTTACCACTGCTTCATCTGGTCAAATCCTACTACACATTGGAAGCTCAAGCATCACTTCCTTTAGAATTTAAGATATGGAAGCTCCTTCTCTTGCTTTATCTTTCATAGTGCTCATCGCCCAGTTCTATAATAAATGATCTACTATCTCTCTTCCTCATTAGGCTGAGATATTAACAATAAATACAGCAATATCTTATTCAATTTTGTATTTTCAGCCCCTCTGATAGCAACCAGTTCAGTAAATATCTGTACAGGTAATAAATTGTTTGAGGAGAACTTCTAGTTCCCCAGCCTTGGGTTCCCACACAGAGGAAGTTTCACTAGAGTAAGTCTCCCCCAGTTTTTATGGAAGAAAAAACTGAGCATGCCCTGCTCAGAGCCTCCTGGGGTTTTTTCTTGGAGTGGGTTGGCCCTCAGCAATCTTGTCTTCCAGCTTACTTGTGCTCCACCATGCAGTAAGGAGCCTACTCTTTGGGAAAGCCTATGATGGCTCAGACATCAAAAATTTTTTTCTTCCTTCTTTCTTTTTTTACCAGATTTATTGAGGTATAAATGCTATGCAAAAAAAATGTACTACTAATGCATACACTTTGATGAGTTTGAACATGCATATAACTGAGAAACCATCACCATAAAGCAAAGTACTAACTTATCCACCACTTTCAAATTTTACCCCATACCCCTTTTTGGGGGAGTTATTATTTGTTTTTGTGGTAAGAACACTTGAAATGAGATCTACCCTCTTAACAGATATTTAAGTGCACGGTACAGTACTTTATTCAAAAATAGAGAATTGAGGCACTATGTTGTACAGAAGATCTCTAGAACCTATTCTTCCATAACTGAAATTCTATACCCATTGAATAATATCTCTCATTTCTCCCTCCCTAAACCCCTGGCAATCACCTTTCTATTTAGTGTTTCTATATATTTGATTATTTCTATGTGTTTGAATATTTTAGATACCTAACATAAATGGGATGGCATAGTATTTGTCTTTATGTAACTGGCTTTACTCACCATCAGAGTGAAGACACTTTGTTTAGGCCAAAATCTATGGTCTTTTATCTGTCTTTTCAGTAAGAAGAGGAATATTTTCATCTTCATTTTTCTGGCTCCAAAGTCTACCTCTTCATGGATTCCAAACTCATAAGAGGAAGAAATATGTGATTTATTGACTCCACAAAACCCAAATGAAATGTTTAATGAAGTAATAAATTAATTACTGAGATAGAGTCCCAAGCTTCAAGAAATTCCCAATCAAATCAAAGCAATGAGAGTGAGAAGCGAGATAGTTTAACTAGTGAGCAGAAGGAGCACTGGGAGATTATATGAACCACACATTTGCATCAAAGAGGATAAGTCATGTGTGGAAGGCTGTGGACAAATGAGTTGGAAGTCCGTGGAGTAAGAATGTGGGGATATAAGAAAAGGAGAGTAAAATTGCTTGGAGAGGAAGCCATTTGCTTGCATGGAATAGTGTAAATGTGCTTCAAAAAAAAAATAAGTGTTTAGACAAATTAGGACTTTAATAAAGATGAAAATAACAACAAGCTGTATGGACACTGACACTGGGCCAGGACAGCTTCCCTGGCAGCTGCCAGCTCCACTACCCAGCATTGAGGTGTGGCCAAGTGGGAGCTGGGGATGGAGTCCCCAGAGCCCCAATGTCTCTGTCAGCCTGTCACACACACACACACACACACACACACACACACACACCTGGAAAAAGAAACACAAAGAGCATCACAAGAAACAGGGTGGTGTGCTGGAAAGGGCCCTGGGCCTGGAATCTAAACACTAGGTTCTCCACCAACATTCCACCTACCAGGGAAGGCCTTTCTGGGTCTGAATGCCTCCTGGAATGATCAAACATGCCTTTCAGGATCGTTGTGGATAGTGCATGGCTTCGTATAGAACAAGGTTGCAGAAACTGTAAAATGTTTTAGACTATTTTCACCATAAAATCTAAGTTAAATATGAAGAACCCCTTCCTAGATGGCCAGCAGTGTGTTTCCACAGAATTGCTCCTCTGTTTTCCTTTGCTCACTGGCTGGCTTTGTTCACAAGGGAGGCATGGATTTGAATATTTGGATTGAATATTTTCCGAGACTCTGATTCCCAAGCAAGAGTCATCACCTCTTGCTTGAACAGCCAAGTAGAACCTCTTGCTGTAATAAGGAAGAGAGAGAGGTGGGGGTTTTATTTTGCTAAATAGATGAACAACTTCAAAATAAGCTTTGAATATAAATACTCAAGCTCTAATGTATAACACACACATTCACACACAAACCTCTCTCTCTCTCTCTCTCTCTCTCTCTCTCTCTCTCACACACACACACACACACACACACATACACACACACACACACACACACACATTCACATGCAAACTTTCCTTCAGTTCCCCTTCCTTGCAGAGTTAATTTTCTCAAATACAGATGCAGATGGATACTATTCCACATAATAGTGCTATTGATGAGCCTGCTTAGGATCAGTAAGGATCACTCCTCCCAAATATTCCATAAAGATATTTCACATATCTAATGTAAGAGCAGCAAGCTGCTTTCTTAGTAAGAAGACACATCAGATGCCATTCCATAGATCTGATGATATCACACTCAGTTCTCACTAGCACTGCAGATCTCAGTGCAAATTGAATTTGTTCAAGTCAAGAGCCCTTAGAGGGAATAGAAAGTTCATCGGTCCTACCTAAGGCATAGCACAAGGGACAGCACTAGTGAGACCTGGGAAAACTCCAATCTCTTAGAGGCCACTTTCTGAGTCATTTGCTTTTTCAAAGTGTCTTATTGTTATGAAGCAGTTGCAATAAGAATGGGCCTCCTAGATGTCTGGGCCACCAGGCAGGGTCTTTGAGGTGAAATGTCAGAAAGCACCCAGAAAGTCTCCAGAATCCAAAGTCCATTCTGTAATGTCACTTATAACAAGAAAATATGCATCATCTCACTATTTCCTCTACTAGACAAAGATAAGTGACATTATCCTTGACAGAGTGTCTCAGACTTCACCAATTTTATCATCTTCCTGCTCTGAACAGATTCCATGAATAACAAGTAGTGGCACAGAGAATCAGAGCTAAAAACACCTACAAGAAAACAAAGATTGGTGAGAAAAAAATCTATCATTGGGATGATTAGAACATTACATATGGAACACAATCAGAGTCAGATTCTTCCACTCATTAACTGACTCCTTCTTAAGACTACATAATATTAAAGATTACATAATATTAGGAATTTCTGAAGGAATGACTGTTAAGATTTGGATATGAGGTGTCCCCCAGAAGTTCATGTGTGTGACAACGCAAGAAGGTTTAGAGGAGAAACAATTGGATCATAAAAGCCTTAATCCAATCATTGAATTAACCCCCTGATGGGGATTAACTGAGTGGTAACTGAAGTCAGGTAGGGTATGGCTGGAGGAGCTGGGTCCCTGGGGACATGGCCTTGAAGTATATATTTTGTATCTGGAGAGTGAAGTCTGTCTCTCTGCTTTCTGATCATCATTGAGCCACTTCCCTTTGCCACACTCTTCCACTATGATGTTCTGCCTCATCACAAGCCCCAAGGAATGGAGCCAGCCTTCTATCGACTAAGACCTCTGAAACCATGAACCCTCAAATAAACTTTTCCTCCCCTGTGCTCATCAGATCATTTAGTCACAGCAGCGGAAAAAGCTGATCAAAACAATGACTGAGCATATTGGTACACTTAAACGCCCTTAAAATTGATTTCCTCTGGCAGATGAAGAAGCAAAATTTTCCCACAACCATAATTGGAGACACTGCTATATGCCTGGAATGTATATGAGTTCTGTGATTTTCAGCACTATATGGAACAATAGTAGTCACCACTTACAGAAGAACCTATGCTCAAGATTTCAGTTTTTTCCATTCTGATGATAAAAAGAATTTCTTGAATATTTTTGGCTTTGTTTTTATCAGTGCATTCTAGTTATGCATAATAGCTGGGTTCCTTCTGACATAATCATACTTGTAGAGAATACAGTTTGCTCTGCTTCAGTCTGCAGTGCTTTCTCTCTCCCTTTCTTCCTCCAACTTCCTATTTTCCTTGCTCTACTTGGTCCATCTTTCTTCCATTTTTTATTTTTTTTAAATTAGTGCTTTATAGATATACATAAAGGTGAGATTCAGTGTGGTATATTCATATAGGCACATAGTACAGTTTGGTCAATTTCACTCTACCCTTCCTCCCTTTTCCCTGCCCTTCCTCCCCTACCCTCAATCTCTTTCTTTTACTCCATTGATCTCCCTTCTATGTTCATGGGGTCCCCCCTTTTTCCCCTTATTCTGGGCTAGCTTTCT
Organism: Callospermophilus lateralis; assembly: GCF_048772815.1. Classification (NCBI taxonomy): domain Eukaryota; kingdom Metazoa; phylum Chordata; class Mammalia; order Rodentia; family Sciuridae; genus Callospermophilus; species Callospermophilus lateralis. Next base: position 3,600,595 of record NW_027515935.1, on the reverse strand, counting down.
CATATGAGAGGAAATATTGGACCATTGACTTTTTTGAGTCTGGCTTATTTTATTGAGCCTGATGTTCTCCAGTTCCATCTATTTAACAGCAAATGTCATAATTTCAACTTTAATAATAATTATTAAAGTAAATTTAATAATAAATGTAATAATTTCCTTCCAAAAATAATCAAAGCTCTTTTTAGGGTTTCTTAACCTCAACATTATTTACATTTTGAATTACATGATTCTTTTTGTGAGAGGGTGGTCCTCTGCCTTGGAGGATATTTAGCAGATGCCAGCCGTGTCCTCACCACAGTTGTAACAACCAAAACAAAAAACAAAAAACTCCAGTCATTGCCAAATGTTCTCTGAAGGACAAAATTTCCCCCTGAATCAGAGCCACTGCTTTAGAATGATTTTTAAATGTTAAGATTTTTAAATGTTAAGAATAATTTACCAGTGACTCAGGAGGCTGAGGCAGGAGGATCACAAGGCCAGCATCAGCAATTTAGTGAAGACCCAAGTAACTTAGTGAGACTCTGTCTCAAAATAAAAAATAAAAAGTGCTAGGGATGTGGCTCAGTGACTAAGTGCCCTGGGTTCAATCTCTGATACTAAAAAAAAAAAAAATGTTCCTCAAGTATAAGCTTGAGATAGTGGTTAGAGAAAATTATTGGATTCTCTCTATATATTATCAGTAAGAATTGTACCTTTGAAAAATTTTAAAAGTTAAGTATATTTAATGATGCCTAACATATTTTATTGGCTGTATTTAACAAAAGGCACTATGCCGCAGTTGTTTTTGACAAGCATGAAAACATCACAGCATGAGACTGCAAAAGGAATTATGGAGAGAAATTACAGGTGATCCATCTGTCAATGAATTATCCACCTCAATAGCCCACAGAACTCAGCTACCAATTAACACCTACTTCATTACATGTTGGGATGTACTTAATAACTTTCATGTGTTTATGCACTATTACCTTGACTGATGCCTCTTGTACAATTAGGCATAATTGGCATATCCATATGCAAAAGTTAAAAGGATTAACCCTCTTAAAACTAATGAGCATTTCTGTATCCAGCTGCTAAATGAGACAAAGTTAGCATTTTTCACTTTTGGGCAGGATTTTATCATGCAGTTTCTCATTGTTGATATTACCTTGTTACATAACTTTAGTTTGGGGGGTTGTATGCTGGACTGCTAGAGAATAAGAATTTTCCAAAGTTAAATTAGCTATAATTATCCCAGCTTTTGTTTCCGAATTCTTAGCCTGGGCAATATGTATTCCTCGATAAGGAACAAAAATAAAAGTTACTTTGGGTTTTGTGTGCTCAGTGCATAATTATATAAAAGGGGTATTTTAGTGAGGATATGTCATTTCACCGAGAAAACTTGGCTCAGAGATACTGTATTGAAAGCTTGCCATGGCACTAATTTTCTTTCTGTCTCAGTTCTTTTCATCTCTTTTTCCATGCACAATTTTCTGACTAGATACTGACAGAATGTAAAGTATTTTGGCATATTTATTCAAACAAGCCTGTTAAAGTTATCTGCTCAAGCTAAACTAAGAACTTGATTTTTTCAGAATTTGGGTGATGGGGTGAGGTCAAAGAAGAGATTTTGAATTTAGGAGAAGTGGGAAGAGATGTCTTCTAACCTGCCCATGTTCATGTGAAGCACACTTAGTTGTAACAGAAATTAATATAAAATTGCATACTTACAGACCATACATATGTTATGCATCCTATTTGATAAATGTCTTATATATAATTTGTTCACCAGTATAATGATTGTATAAATCTTATATAGACTTATCCAACTCTACAATGCACAAGAATCTTATATTACATAATTCATATTGATGTTATTACAAAAATGAGTTTAAATATGCTGATATCACGTTAATTGAATCACTTCGTCATTCACTTATGAATTTTTTTTATTTTGTTCAATTAAAAATATTTTTTCATGATTATATACTTAAAACACAGTGGCTTCTATCCCAGTACTTTACACAGAATGGAGATATTCTCCATGGGATATCACTTTTACTCCAATTCACCACTTATTAGGTGCTTTTATATTCTAGGCATTGCTCCTGTTACCAATGCATCAAGGTCTGAGTTGACAACACCATCTTTGAGGTTTCCGTCTCAAAACTGTTCTGCTGACTCTCAATTGGATACCTATAGACACACACTCAACCAGTTGATGCATGCCATATTCATTTCTTCCAACTTGTTTGGAAGGGATTTAACACTCCAATGAGAAACTGCAATTGGTGGGAAAGAGAAGCGATGGATAACAGTCCCTCTCTGCACTCTGGTTCAAGAATTCTTACTTTTGTTTTACATGACACTTCAAAGGATCTATAGAGGAATTAATCCACAGTTTAGATAAACTTAGTAATTTATCCTTCAATTAGCTTTCTTTCCATTATTTCACTGTTAGAAATGCCTATTATGAATTTGTTGGGGCCACTCATTCCTGTTTCCTCCTGGAAACACACACACACACACACATACACACACACACACACACACACACACACACACACACTTCATTTTAGCTCTAGTTTTAATGGGGACCAACTTTGAATCTTGAATGGTAAGTGCTCTAGAAAGCAGTGCTTTGGTAATATTGAACCACTATAAATCTCGTAAGACTGGTGGTAAATGGAGTGATGGTAGACAGTGCTTGGCTTAAAAAAGCAACATGGAATTGTCACATAGTAGAATGGAATAAGATAAAGTAGGAAGTTGAATCATTAGCTTATACAGGATAGCTATATTTAAACCATATCTGGGCAATTAAATTATAAATGATATCAAGTTGACTGGTAGCTTTAGAGGCCTTGAGAAATGAATATGACATGTTCAGAGTTAGGCAACTGTCAACTCAAGGCATAACACAAGAGTTAGAATGACTCTCTGCACATATTTAAATAGACACCTAATGCCATTATCCACAGGGTGTTTGTGCTGAATATCAAACTCAGGGCTGAGCCCAAACTACTTAAGCTACAATGTTCAGTAAATGCAAACCCTCAAAAAAATCTGTGATAATACCTTTAGTATTATGGGAGGAACCAAGTGATATCCTCAGACTCAAGAAGGGGAACTTTGAATTTATCAGCATAAGTAAATTGAATGCTCTACTCTTCTCCTAAACCCCTCAGCCAGAAGAAGTGGCAGCCTTCTTATAAGTAGTGGCCTTGAGATATGGTCAATATTTCCCAATTTATATATCTAAATTGAGATATCTGATCAAAATATTGGCCAAAGCCTCCCTCACTGCATCCATGATGCTAACTATGGTCAACACAATCCAAGAAAAGAAACACAATGCACATTGTAGGAGAAAATAGTGTACACATCTCTCCCCCATATTTTGAGCTATGTGATTATTTACTGGAAGAAAGCAGAGTATACTATGTTAGAATGAGTCTGAGGGTATTTGATAGTGAGGCTGAATGTAAGGCTGCATAAGAAATGGACAAAAGTGAACAGAAGGTTGATAGCAGGTGCCACAGTGAAAAACCATGCTTTCTCACTGAGTTTTCTAATGTAGTTGAGGTCTCATTTATTGAAAGCAAGGCAGGGTCCCCTTTAGGAAGTACTCCACAGTACCACTGCTTATACACTTAATATATAATATCCCATCACTTTGCCATAGGTACCTTAACCAGAAAGGTCCTTATCAGACCTTTGGGTGATTACCAAAAAATTTGTACTCTAGAGAGAGATATATATCCACCATTAGCAATTGTTGTTGGTAAGGCCTCTGAATCAATATTGATACCAGTGCTCTAGTAGAGGTATCATGGAACCTAGAATGTGGGTTTATGATCAATTCTAATTGGAGTACTGGCATAAATTAATCTTGCAAAAGGATCAGTGGTTTAATGACACATCTTAGATCTGAGTACATAATTGGGATATAGCACCTGGTAGAGACCTACTATTTGTGTCTCAGCCTATAGAGAGAGAGCCAGTCCTCATTCCTGTTCTATGGGATTACTTTCCAAAGAACCATCTATATACATGCCCTCATTTCAGATTATGCTTTCAGAGAGGAATCTAGTTTAAACAATGCCTCAATGAACTATATAAACCAAGAGTCATTTCTAAATTTTCTAATAAATTCATGGGGAGAAAAGTTGTATTGCTTGCTTCTGAGCTTGACCTACCTGCTGGACACCTGTAATAGGAAACAATCATCATACAGGTGAACCCGCTTCTAAAGGAAGCCATGAGAGAACAAAGAAAATATGGAAACAAGCCAATTACTCATAAAGCCATTCGAGTCACACATACACGTTTCCTTAATTTATCAGTTAATTAGGTCAGTTTGTTACATTGTACACATAAGCAATTTTGATTTGTGTCTCTGCAGAAAATATACACCTATGAGAAACCCAGGCACTTATTCCTGAGTGGTCTGGGTCCCTAGTTACATGCACTCATTAGGATATGGTAATGTACTGTTAAAATTGGACATGAAAGTGCCAGTAGACATCCCAGTGTATCAAGTGTCAAAGAGTCTTCCATGTCCTGACAAGGAAGCACACTGTACTTTTTGGGGATCAGTGTCAATTAAAATTGCTTATATGACAATTTATTTTTACTTTTCCTGCTGATCTGCTGCCATTAGAAGACAAAAGTGACCAAGTGCAGCTGCAACTTTTAAGGTGAGTGAAATTCGTGTTATATCTCCTGGTTAAGAGGAACACTCACCCAAGCTTGACCAGAAATGAAGGGGATTCTGAGACTGGATTCTTGATTTTAAGTCCTAGACAGTCCTAGGACAAATTTATCACATTATTCTTCATAAAGGTATTTCCTCCTTAGGAAGAAGGTGTTTGCTAGGTATGTTGGGAATCACCTGTCTTCATCCTGTAGATCCTAAACTCATATATTGGGATCTAGCTCTTGGCTTCACAATGCTATATAATGAGTGTTGGTTTAAAAACATTGCCCTATGCTGGGAGAATGTCAACTCTAGCTGGTTCCTCAGTGGTGACTTTCAGAGACAAAGGTACTATGTAGCTTGTTCTCTAACCCTGGTGTGTTAGATCTTTTGAAGAGATTGGGGGTTAAGAGTCTTTTTATGAATTAAGCATTATGGGTGCACAAATGGACCTAAGCAGCCCAAGCAAAAGGACTATCCAGGTATTTCCTATTCCCTGCTTAGTAGAACCCATGCAGGGATACACTCAGCCATTTCTGGTGTCTGCACATGTCTGAATGTGGACCAATGCATGACTCATCAGAGCAGGAGCCAGTGGGTAAATATCCTCCTTTTCTATTCCTTGTAATATAATATAAAGCTCATTCTATGTGACTTCTCATAAAATTCCTCATGGGATCCAGCCCCCTTTGACAGCAGTGATAAACTCGATGACCCACTATTAGATTTGTCTGCCCTTCTTCTCTCTTTCACTTTTCACTGATTTTCTGAATAGATTTCCAGTGCATCATCCTTGTTTTTGGCATGTAGGTGTGATGTTTGGGAGCTGGTTAGCCTAAAACCAACATCCTGATGCTTTGTGAAAGTCACAGTGATTGCTGCAAGCTATAGAAATCTAACCCAAACTGGTTTATACACACAAAGTGACTCATTAGCCAAATTAGCTGATAAGTCCAGGCAAGTGTGGATCCAGGAGCTTAGATCATTGTAATAGTCATAGGCTATGTCTCCTCTTCCTGCTCTGCTTCTTTTCCTTGGTGGCTTAACCATGAAGATTATTCCTGTGCATGATGGCCTACTTATAGCAAAATAGTCTCAAGTTCAGCAGAAAAAAGATACTCTTTCTCAGCAATTCTAACAAAAGATGTGGACTTAGATTTCTTTGTCTCCTTGTCTTAGATAGGTTGGGTTGTATTCTCCACCAAATAAAAATTCACACCTTGTTATGATCAATCTCAGTTACATTTCTAACCATGGAGCTGAGTGGGAGACACCAGACCCTCATCTTAGCAATGTGGATTGAGTGGTAGGGGTGGTTCATTGAAAAATAAATAAATAAATAAGAAGCAATTGCCATTAACAGGAACGGATGTTGGGCAGAGAGAAACAAAGCTCTACTCCATGATTCAGGCCTCTCAGCTTTATGCCCCAGTCCATTTTCGTAAGAAAAACTTGTGCGCTTGTTTACTCCCTGCCCCCAGTTGCCACCTGAAACAGGGCACACCGCCCTTCTGCCAGGAACCCCTAGTTCTCCTACCCCTTTACAAACCCACCATTAGCCCCTACATCTACCTCTGTTCACCAAGTGCTGAGATCTTCCCTGAGTGCTGCAACAGTCTCCACTGCTCTCTATGAGGTGCTCTATTTCTTCACAGGATGCTCACAGAGGAAAAATCACTCATTCATCGATGTCCCTTAACACTGCTTTTGTTTCACGTGTGGCCATTCAAGCAGCAAGGGAGGCCTCCTGAGGTCATCGGAACCTCATGGATGCCTCTTTTCAACTACCAGGGAGGCACCATAATAAACAGAGAGGTAGGCTGAGGCAAGGTGGTGGCTCAATTCATCATGGAACTAATAGAACATATCCATGGAGTGATCAAAGAAAGATTCAGGGAAGAGAAAAAGGATGCATTGCTAAAAATGTGTAGCAGAAATTTTTGTTTTTTATATTTAGGGCACTAGGCTGAGACTTGAAAATGGATTAGTTTTTCAGGATCTCGTGAAACATTTCTATCTTAAATCTCAAGGAGAGAAGCAGTCTCTGTCCACTCTGCTGCTTATAACCTATGCAATATGGAAAATTTAGACGTTTCTGCCTGATCGGGTACTTTTCTACCTATTTACAGCCAAAGGAATGGAAGAACACTGCTTCAGACACACTATTGAGTGGCCTATGGTTGAGGTTCGAGGCAGTGTGGAGCAAAGGGTTCCATGTCCAGGTGGCCTAATTAATTTCCTCCAAGGTCTTGAACTGCAACTTAAATTTTTTCCCATCACTTCATAAAGTCTCATCACTTTGTCACTCTGTGAATAAATGGAGAAAGCATATTTAGGTTAATGCTAAGGACTTATCCCACTGGAAAGGGGACTTAAGCTTTCTGATTTATTTATGGTGAGTTCAGGAATGTCATTTCTAAAGTAAAAACAACTAGAAATTAGAGCATGATTCATGCATGGTCAGATAGACAAGGTGCTTTGGAGGCTTGACCTGAACCCCCAGCCCTCTTTCAGCTACAGTAAGAACCTGGATTCCCAAAACAACTAAAAGAGTACATTCTGATTGCTTCTCTTGCTCTATGTAGGACTTAATTAGATGGCTTTATCAGAAGAATTATGCCCCCTTTATATCAAATTCCAAATAATATGTTTCTTTGGAAACACTTATTCTCTTCAAACTGGATTACGTTGCAAATTGACATTAGATTTAAATAGGATCAAAAATATTCCCCCATGATTAAATATTTCTTGCCTAAATATTGCCTGTAGCTTACTTTCCAAATTCTGGCAACCTATATGAAAACTTTTATGATTTTGTTTTGACCTGACATAACCACCAAGAGTTACAATTATATTCTATTTCCCGAATATAACCTATTTGTTGATACATTCTGATTTTGTAAGTGTTTTAAGTTCTGTCTGAAATGACCTTCCCTGGCTGGTGTAATATAATCAAGTTGTTACCTTTCTGGGAAGCCTTTCTAAATCTCAGCCCCTCCCTCCTCTGTGCCTCTCAAGAAAAGTACCCTTTTAAGATTATTATTATTATTATTATTATTATTATTATTATCACTATCAAACCTCAATTTTACCACCACAACTCATAGAAATGAATTGCAGAAATGGATATTTACAATGCATGAATAAATAAGTTATATCTTAGAGTTACATGTTGATAGTTTATAATGACTTGTTTGTCTTTTCTCTTTCCTCCTTCTTTTCATTTTTTTCTTCTTCATTTTCTCAAGTTATTTTCCACGTAATTTAATGAAGTTCACTTATTATGTGTGTGTAGTTTACTTTGTGTATATCCCTGTAAACAGGACACAATCTCTGACCTCATGATACAGCCATTTTAGCATCATGTGACTCTGTGTCTCATGGTGTATGTTCAAGAATGATTAGGATCATGCAGGAAAGTAAAACAGAGAAAACAGAGAGAGAAAGATTTTGAATAATGTGGTCAAGAATGTTTTCACTTGGACATATTTGAGCAAATTGCTAAAAAAAAAAAAAGTAAAGGAGAAACCAATCTGCGAGATAGTAAAGGCCAGGAGCAAGAACATGCCCAATGTGCTGTAGAAAAGCCAGGCAGCCAGTAGGGCTGGAGGCGGTGGTGAGCATAGTCCCTGACATGACAGTGAGTTAGAGATGGCCTTATATTCTCATGGTAGAAATATGATAGAATAATTAAATCAGTTAGCCACTACTATATGAGAGGCCTTCTGAGAACTGGCAGCTGAACACAGCAGCAATTTATTACTTCTCACGAATCTCCTAAGCTGAGCAGCTATGCCAGTCTAAACTAGGGTTGACAAATATCAACTGGGCTTACTCATGAGTCTCAGTCAGCTGACAAGATGTTAATGCCTGGGATATCTTGGATGGCACCTGCTAAGATAACTTGGCTGTAATCTGAGTCATCTTTCATCCTCCAGCAGTCTAGTTAGCTCACCTTTCTCCTCTTGGCTATCCAAGGAAAAAGGCAGAAGCATGCACAGCTTCCAGAAGGTGCACATTGTCATGTCTGTCATATTCTAGAGGCCAGCAAAATTCACAACACCAGCATAGACTTAGGGTGGGGAAATTGAACTCACTGCTTAATGGGACCTCTGCAAACTCATACTCCAAAGGACATGGATATACAGAGATGAGTGGAGAACTTGCACTATTTTAGCAATAAATCAACTTATCAATCATAGTTATTCACATTCTCTCACATAAATATATCCTTACCCACTCTCAAAGAACCCTAAAGACTAATACAGTCATGAATCAGACTCCAAATCCAGCACTTTTTGATCGAATTCACATCTGAATATGGTGTCTCTTAATGAAGAGCTATGAGTCCAAAACACAGGTTCCTCTACTCCATGCCCAATATAAACTCAGTGGGGAGCTGGGGCAAGGTGTGTACAATAGATGATACCACTGAGAAAGAACAAAAATGGAGGATTAGAAGATTATAATTCACAGCAATTCCAAAATCATCCAGCTGTTACTAGATACCTTGACTCTTGGGACTAAGAGTGTTGCTTGATCAGGCCCTATTCTCCCTGCAAGTGGTATGTATCCCATTGATACTCAGTGTTTTGGTACACATCCCACTTTTTTTGGGCTGTGCCTTCTGAAATTAATTTCCTTATTCATCCTCTCTGGTCATTTATGAAGGTGGTATTTTATAATATAATATATACTTTGGGCAATGTTTTAAACCTACTTCCAACATATTGTAAATACCTTGGATGTGACAAGCTGCTATAGTAAACTTCCCTTAATATTCTTATAAAGGATTTTTTTTTCCCAAAGTATTGTATGAATCCAGGTTTTCTAGAGGAATAAACATAACCAATAGAACACTGATAAATATATATGCAGAGAAAGAATTTATTTTAGAATCATGATTCATATAATAATTGAGGCCAGAAATGCCCAAACCTGCTGGGTGGGCCAGCAGGCTGGAGATTCAGTAAAGAGCTGTTTATTTGCTCAAGTTCAAATGCCATCTGCCACTGCCACTTGCTTGGGTAGGTCAGTGTTTTGTTCTGTCAGCCTTCAAGTAATTGGGTGAGGCTTGCTCACAGTATGGAGAGCAATCTGCTTTACTCAAAGATGCCTGAATTAAAGGTTAATCTCATCAAAAAGTTCCCCCCTAAAGACATTCAAAATAATGTTTACTACTTATGTGGATACCTTGGCCCACCCAAGTTGACATAAAATCAACATTTCAGGTGTTTATTAGATACATGTTAATTATTTAATAAGTTGTAACAAACAACCCTTCAGTCGTATCTTTGATTTAATCTTTGGCTCCCAGTCTTCATTAGACTTGGAGAATTTTTTCCCAAGTACAATATTGAAAGAGGGCATACAGTTTTTTTGTTTGTTTTCAAAAGAATTTTTATCTCCTTTATGCTCCCTATAAGCTCCACTTACAAATTCAATAATTCCTTTATTAGCTCATCTCTTTCTTTTATAATTAATATTTTTCATATTTTCATATTTTTTCTTATATATTTCATATTCTTTCCTGAAATTTTTTATGACTCATGTCCATAAGATTATTAGATAAATTTTCTGTCTGCTAAGTTAGTGCAGATGATTGATTTGCCAATAGTTTCACTACTGTGCAACATAAGATGACATATTTCCCACCATGTAAAGCAATTTTCTCATCATATTCCCAGCCCATATTTGTTGCTTGGACTCAAAGACATTACTAGGTATTTTATTTACTCATGGAGGGATCTCACAGAACACTACCATTTTCTATCTCAGTTAACTATTGCTGCATAAGAAAAACTCCTCAGATTCTAGTTTCAACACAAAAATAGTTTCTTATTACTTATGCATATGTAGGTTGGTTAGGAGGTCTTGCTGTATTATGTCAGTCTCAATTCACTTAATCTTATCTTCACCTATCTGTGATCTATAGTCAGGTGGTATGTCATTTGGGAGGTGTCAAAAATGCTCAAAGGGCAAATGGACTTTGTTCAAGGTTACTGCAACAGAGGAGAAAAGGAAGAGTTCAGTCTAAACTCAACTTTACTAAAGTGTGGGAGGAATTTTAAGCTCTGTGGTGAGTTAATGGAAAATACTGGAGGATGGTAAGGGGAAGTCACACGTCAACTGTGTTTGCTAACTGGCTTTATCGAAAGAAGAAATAAACTGCTTACTCTTTATGACTCCAGGTACTTTTTGAGTAGGTGACAAGAAAGTTAGGCTACAAAGACTGGGAGCTAAGAGTTCAGTGTTCCCTGACAATTACTTTTCAAAGGTTTGGTTCTTATTTCCTTGAGGATGATATTCTTGGGTTGTAAAATTGGCAAGAGACTTTTTTTAAAAAAAGGTTCATATGTCAAAGTTACAGAAAAATAATTTAATTATGTATTTCCTGAAGAAGGTGCTAAAAGAAGGATAGTCAGGAACCTAGAACCAGAAAGAAACCTGTATAACCCTGAAGGAAATATTAAGGTTGCCTTGCTCTGGGGAAACAGGATTAGGATGATTTTGTCTGACATAACTTTGTTCTGCTCCAAGTCCCTCACTATCCAATAGACCAACTCAGACGTGCCAAATTCAAGGGTCAGAGAGTTAAAGTGAGAACAGGAAAGGCCTTCTGAGAACAAGGCTTGGAACTGGCATGCTGTTACTTCTGCTGCATTTTATTAACCAATTACAGATAGAAGCATAATAAGGACAAAAGGTGGGCAATAAATTTCACCAGTCATGGTAGAGACAAGCATGTTGCAAATCACTTTGCAAACATCATGATTGCATGGTGAGTCAGGAAATTGGGGTATTTTGGCACTAAGTTTATCCCAGTGATTCTCCTTGCACAACTATAACTTAAAATTAGTTAAAAAACTTCCCTGATCCATAGCAAACCAGGACTTCTCTATAACCTGAAAAGATGGATTTTATAAAAGGAATATTCTGAAGCTTTCTTCTAACTGATGGTTAGAAAACAGTACTCCATGAAATATATATCATCAATCACATATTAACTGAGCATGAACTTCTAAAACCTGGGGTGTTCCCTATGCTCATAGCCAGCCTGTTTCACTCAGTGTTCATCACTCTGCTCAGAGTGCAGAGCATGCTGACTTGGCCACTTTTTCTAAGAGTGTCCACCTTTTCCCTTCAGTTTCTGTCTGTACTGTCTCCTTCTGTGTCAACCTTGTTAAATAGACTTCTTACAGGGTTGGGGATGAAGATGGACACCAGTGGAGATTTTTCAATGAGAGGTAATTCATGAGACTGATAGTCTAGAGTCATGCATGCATATTGGTGACTGAGTTTTTAGTAGTCATTTGCAACTCCCATAAATAAAGATGTTGGGATTTTGGTTTTCCAGGTTTAATTCTGGCTGTCTTTGGAATTTAGAAACTGTGTGCAATTTGCTACGGATCTTTTTTGATGTATTTCAGAAAATGTAGAATGATCTTAAACATATTTTTGTAGCGGGTCATATTGTAGGTGTTGATGAATATGGAAGACCACTAAGGACTGCAGCTGTAGAAATCAGGGTGCTACCGCCAGGGGACAGAATCAGGTTGAGGAAAAATCCAGGCACCAAGAATCAGAAGTAGACATGATTCTGATGAATTAATGGAAGCAGTGGATACGGCACTTTCCAGATGAATAATTTTAACTTCTTTTTTTTTTCCCCCAGAAAGAGAAATTTTGTAGTTTTGTTTACACTGAGCAAAAGACTTAGAGAGTTCTAAATAAAAGGTAAATCAAAAGAACACCAATATTTATTACAAAACATCCAAAATCACTGTTCTTCTACTTTGACTTGTTTAGAAACATTAAAGTGCCTTAGAAACTAGTAAGAGATGCATTTTTCAATAGCAAAACATCATTTATTTAACATGCACTACTGGTTTATTGTTTCTTTTATCAGGGTAATTTCACTTACTGCTGCTTTCAAGAGAGCAGCTACCTCCGCTTTCTTTCTTCCTCTCATCCCTTTCATACATACCTTCACCAATCAATTACTCACACTGCCTGATTATTGCCCACCCCCTTCACTTCCTCATTATTTTCCATCTCACAAAGAGAATCTTCTAAGGCTGAACTGGGTAAATGATAGGTGATCTAGAAAATTATCTTCTTAGAGGGTTTGAATTATTTTTTATGACTGCTGGGTGACAATTTCTATTACTCATCCCACACCAAAACAAAAGGCAGTGATTTTCCTGCTTTCACATCTTAAATGAAAGTAACCTTTATTCATCAATTCTTTTTTCCCCCCATGGTCATAACTTAGACTAATAAAAGTTGATGTCATGGGTGGAAGAGAGGTAATCTGAGTTTATAATGAGAATGATACTTTATCATTCCCAACAGATTTTGGGCTCTGTGTAGGCAGTAATTAAAGAAGGGTCTCAGGACTTGTGAGGACATAAATAAGCTTCCTTGGAAGAGATCTTTATTGAAGCACAGTGGGGACAGAACTCAGAATGGTGACAAGAAAATATTTCAGAGATTCTGCAAGTGGGAAACTGGAGGTCTCTGCTGAGGGCCAACTGTTCTCAAGTGTCCTCAGAGCACAGTGAATCCTGGAGTTGCTCTCATCACTATTACAGAGGGGCAGAGAGACTGAGAAAAGCTTCCAATTAAAGGTGAACGGCTCTTATGTGGAAGAAAGGGTTCCGCCACTATCCTGGATATAAGGGCTGCCACTGAAGCACAGGGAATGAGCAAGCCAGGTACCTGGAAGAAAGTGATTCAGAGAATAGAGAGAGATTCTGACCAGGTAGATGTGGGGGGGTAGAATGGAGACCAAAAAAAAAAAAAAAAACCACAAAACAATAGCATCTGAAACTGCATCTCTTTGATCTCTTTGGGTCTGAACAAAGATTCTCCCTTGCAGTTAGAAGTTTCACAGTGTCCTTCAATATCCTGGTAAGGTCACTTCTTATTACAGAAATAGGATGTTAAGGAATGCATGAGAAGGCTTAAGAAGGAATGGGTTATTACCCCCTCTTTCTGTCTCTCATTTAAGACATTTAGGGAAAAAGGAGAGTAGGGAGGAGTGAATGAGATTGGTGGTGGAGAGAATGAATAAATGGAAGGAAGGAAGGAAGGGAGGGAGGGAGGGAGGAAGGGAGGGAAGGAGGGAGGAAGGGCGAGCTTGTCAAAAAGGGAGGAGCAGGGAGGACAGGAAGAAATCTTGGGACCTATGGATCAGTCCTGCAGTGATCTGACTTGCAGTCAGGTGTAATCAGGTTGAAATGAACATCACCTGTGTTGAGGGAGTAAGAGCAGAAGCCATGCTCTTATTTCAGTAATTTCAGTCTGGGAGATGGAGTTTAGCATGATCAGGAGAGAAAGGGAACTGCCAAGCTGGCCATCCTATTTAGTTTTTCTTAGGACTGGGAGATGATTTTGATCTGAAATTTTCTTCTTTATCACAAGAATTGTGAGGTCCTTTTGTAATCTGTTAGTAGTGGTACCTTTTTTTTTTCTCTCTCACCCTTCATTTTCCATTCTGTTTTTCTAAGTTAGTGCATCAAATCATGTGGCCTTGAGAGTATCATAAAGTTAGGCCACATGTCCCAGTTTGACACATGCTGATTTGGGCTGGGAAATAAAGAAGTTCTGGAGCAACTTCTGTGGATTTGGAGAACACCCTGACAGATCCAGGTTGTGCCACCCTACCTTGCATGTATAAATTCTATGACTCTGACAAGGTCCAGGATTTGTGCTATGGTTTGGATGTGGTTTGAGTGTGTTTCTCAAATATCATGAGTTAGATGCTTGATCCCATGTGGCTATGTGGAAGGTGACAGAACCTTTAAGAAGTATGGCCTAGTGGGAAGTAACTAAGTCACGGGGGGCATTTGATGTAGTTCTAATGGACCCCGGTTAGCTGTCATGAAAAGGTTGTTACCAAAGAGCAAGACTGGCTCCTGCCCACTCTGGCTTCCTGTCTTGCCCTGCAAACTCTCCTTCTCCCATGTGCTCACAACGTTGTGATGCCACCTGCCAGGAGGCCTTAACTGGAGCTTAGCAGAGACCAGGAAAATTTCTTGAGCCTCCAAAACTGTGAGTTAAATAAATCTGTTTTCTTTATAAAGTTCTCATCCTCAGTTATTTTGTTAGAGCAATGGAAATGACTAATATATTGAAGTTTCCTCATCTTTAAAATGTGAATAAATGTATTCCTTCTAGAATCATAAGAGAGTGAAACACAAAAGTGCCTAACATGATTCTTGGCAATATTTATAAAAAATCCTAAAGGAATAATGAATCCAAGTTTTAATAGCTTACACTAAGGGAGAGCAAGATGCAGGATAGGGTCCTAAAAAGAGCTTTGGTTTGGGTGACAGGAAGTCTTCCGCTAAAATCCAAGCCTTCAATGTGCCAGCTCTTTGCATTAGATTTCCTGAACCTCTGTGTGTTCATTTGAAAATGGAATTAATAAAATCCACCCTGGGGCACCCATGAGAATTATTCCTGATGCTCAGAATGAGCAGCTTAATTATGAAATGGATTATAGAAGTAAAGTATGGAGAGATAATGAGTCCATCTTGTGTCTCATCTTGACTTAGGTTAGAAAGATTGGAGTCAAAATGTGTGGTGCTCATAAAGATCCCTGATCAGGAGCTGCAGAAATTGCTGTGAATTGTTAATTAAAGTTTAGAAAAACTCTTTAAAACTGAGATTAATGTCTAAAGGGTGAAGATGGTGAAAAACAGCATCAACTGGTCAGTGTTGAGAGCCAACACCAATTAATGTGATAATTTTTTATAAAAGGAAAAGCAAGCTTAAAAAAAGAAAGAACTAAATAATTGCTTTCATCAGTAGTGTTTGCCTCTGTCAGAATCAATCTGACTTATCCTGACTAAACATGCAGCCAGACTCCAGAACTTTCTAGATCTTGAAAAATGAAAAATTTCAAGAAACCAGGATATTTTATTTCCTCTCCCTCCATCCTTCCCTCCCTCTCCCCTCCCCCCTCCCCCTCTCTCTCTCCCTTTTCTCTGTTACAGAATCTTTATCTCTGCAGAAGATGGGTCCCTGCAATTCTTAAATGCATATATTACAGTTCCTCCCATGAGCACATACTGTGCCCATCTTCTAAGTCTTCATTCAAAACACCAAGCAGATAAAAGCCAGCAATGACTCATCTACAACAGGTGCAAAGGATGCTTTGTCAGACAAAGCCAGAGGGTCAGTTTCATCCTATGGTCACAGAGACTGTTGGGAACAAGCACATACTACAAAATGGCAATAAGAAAGACTTGCTTAAAGGGACAAAAGCTAAACGTGGCCTTTGGCTTTCCACTTTACAGAGCAAACTTAGCATCTGGCAGGTTTTTTCACTTGTTGACTTTGTTGCAATCAGTTGACGGGGGTGGATATAATGAAGACAAGAAATGCTCCAAGTCAGAAAGAAAAAAACATGTAGTCATATTCACTGCCTTTCTGAAAGAGAGGGTGACAGACTTTTCTATCGTTCCTCCCAAATTTCAACTCCAATCAGAAAACATTTTATTTTTACTTTGGGTTAAGAATTTTCTTGGAGAACCAGAAAAGAGTTTTCCCACCACGTCCTTTTCAGATCAAGGAGTGTAGCTGGAGGCTGTGCACCAAATCCCATTCCTTGAATGTGAAGCCAGAAATAATCCAGTAATTATCTGCATTGAGAGTTAATCAACCACCTCCTAAGTAAAGAATAAATTTCATGGTATTTCCCACCTCATTAAGGAAAATTGCCTGCTGACATTCTCTGCCTATTCCCTCCCCAACTTGCACAGAACTCCTTTTTCATTTTAAAGAACCAACCTGTATGAATCTGAGACATATTCTTTTAGATTTTTGCATTGACAAATTTACAAAATGAGCTAGTTTAAGGTCCTGTAAAGCAGCATGCTGGGTAAATGAAAAATAAATGTTCCCCACAGGGGATAAACTTACTTGGAATCATAGCAGTCAATTGTCCTCTTTAGCCACCTTAGCCAACCTCTCCATCTTTCCTCCACTTTAACTCCCCAGATGAGCTGCAATTAAGAATTATGTTAGTATGCAAATTGGTCTCTTGGGCACTGGATTGGATTAATAGTAACTGTCCATCATGTGTTGAGAAGGAATCTGAGGTTTTGTACTGACTGAATTTAGAAAGAATGCAGAGGTTAATATTATTGAATATTAACCAATAATATTAATATTATTGTTCTCGTAAAGTAGAAAAGAATAATACCAACATGTATGCCATTAGGTACCTCTGGCTGTATTGAAGGAAGCCTGAAGGAGATGTTCTTTTCTCCTTATTAACATGAAATCATATGGAATATGGTTACACTAAACATGTGAACCCATGTTCAACATTTATTAAACACCTTTCATATGCCAGACACAATCTCTCTCTCTCTCTCTCTCTCTCTCTCTCTCTCTCTCTCACTCTCTCTCTCACTCTCTCTCTCTCTCTCTCCCTCTCTCTAGTAATTACCCTATGAATAGAGTCTATTATTCACCCTTATAGATCAGAATCTAAGAAGTAATATGCCCAGCCACATGGCTAGGGCATGGTGGAACACAGAATCTAGGCCTGCTAAGTCCAGTGGCCTTAACCCTTGAGCCGTGGTGTACCATATGAGGGTTCAGGGTGCAGGGTGTCAAGTAGGGACCCCATGTTGGTGCCATAATGAACTCCTTCACCCTGTCTCACAGCCAGCTTCATTCACATCCTTCACTGTATTTTACTTCCACAGAAACCATATAGATAGATAGCTATAATTATTCTTAAATTTGTACCTTTAGAATTGCTTGAAAGTAGTCCAAATCATAATGATTATAACCATAAATATCAGCAGCCATCTCAGTATCTCACTCCATAGTTAAAATATTGGCATTTGGAGATGAAAGCAATAGAATCTTGAAGCAAAGAAACTTGCAAGTCCCTATTAAATCCCAACAATGGAATATTACAATAAAAATATTAAAAAGGACAAATTAAAAATAATTTTGTTTGCAGTAGAGTTTTATGTTTGTGTATATCTCTCATCAAATGGTTTCAAATGCACTTCACTACAGGTAAACATTGTATCATGAACTCATTTGTGTTTATGATTAATTGTGAATCTCATTTCCCTTCTGTGAGTTATTTTTGCTTTATTTTAAAGTACAACAAATACATAAAAATTACAGGATTAGCAAAACCTTCCATTGGCCACACACATCCCCAAACAATTTTTACCTAGAGACTCTATTTCAGGTTTGTTTTCATCAAATTTCCATTTGGAAAAATAAATTTTCTTCTTATGATCAATACAGATGTCACTCTGTTCATTCTCAATCCATCGCCTGGGTGATTCATACATGGAAAGCCAATACTTTACATAAGGAGGCAAATGGCAATGTAAAGAAGCCATCCCAGTGTCACCAGCGTATCTAGTGATAAAGCCAAAGCTGTGTAAGAGCAGGCCATCTGTGGGCCCCTCCACCTCAGTCCTGTTGGGAAGAGCCACAGCCAGGCTTTCTGATGCTGTGTGTGTGAGTTCAACCTACGATTGCCATGGGTGCTTCACCAGGTACTCAGAAAGCACCTGGGGAGGAAGCTTCTGTTGGCAGAAAAGGTGCTCATTTTCTGTACCAATTTTCTAGAGTCAGAGAGGCTTATGCATAAACAATGAGAGAAAAAGGGATGGGTCATTTTGCAAAATGGAAAGCTGCAGGTGTCCCTGCAAAACAAGCGGAAACAAGGAAAACAGCCAGGCGGTGCTGTGGAGGAGGTGAGGGCTCCTAGGAGCAGACCTAGGATCAAGTCTACTTCCCACCATTTGCTCACCATGAGGCTTTAGGCAGGTCGTTCAACATTGCAAAAACTATGTCTTCATCTGTAAAACAGAGACAATGATCCAGATTGCTGTGCTGATGAAATGAGATGATGTCCTTAGCATTCTGGTCAAACATCTGTATCAAAGTAAACATTAGCAAAAGTCAGGCACCTGACTGCTTCTTTCCAGCACCTCCCAACAGAAACTAAGACTTCATTTGGGTCTCTAAGCCATCATTTCAGCAAAGATTTTGTGAACGGCTCCGTGAGGGAAAGATGGCCTCCTTTTTATTGATTACTAATGTGTGAGGACTAATAATTCCCCACTGTGTGCATGTTAAATAGAGTTGTCTAACTATTTCAGAGTCACCTTGCCTTCTAGTCATCTAGCTCCCTCTAATCATTTCATTTATCCTTTCCTCTGGGATATTATACTCTGCGTCCCTCCCACAATTAAATTTGAGAAATTATCCCTCTTCTATTCTCTGGCAATGTAATTTAATTGGGTAAATTTCTCATCCTGGTTCTAGAGGTAAGCACATGACTCCAGCCACTGCCAAGGAAAGTGTTAACTGTTGTTTCTTTGTTAAATAGAGTTTAAGACGAATCTTTTTTTTCCCCTTTAGAGATGGTGGGTTAGGGCCCTACTTTGAAAAATATTTGTCCAAAATGAGTCTAACACAAGACACAGAAAGGAAAAATACAAATCTTGGTGGCATGATTTGAGATCCCCTCCAGCTGTGACTGAAATGTGCAGCTTTTGTTCACATTGGCGCAGATTGCTAAGGGCTAAGGGACACCTACTTAAACTGGGTTTGGAGAATATAGCTGGTCAGGGTTAGCCAGGAATGCAGGTGATGGGTACCCTGGAAAAGAAGTATTATTGTGACACTCTAGTAGGATAAGAATATGCGGGTTTCAGCAGTGGAAGAAATTAAAGCCTGGAGCTGCAATTGGTAATGGGGCAAGGTTTCTTTGTTTATATATTTTTTTCTTCTTAACTTACCATCTGTAAATGAGAGAAGTAAATGGTGGAAAAGCTCCAAATGATGAGTACAGGTAATAAGAGCTATTTCTGAGGAAGGAACAATGAGCTATCTAGATGATAAAGCTGTTCACAGAAATAAAGTGGAACAAACTCTTAGTGGAGAAACAAATGAGAACAATGTTCACTACCAGCAGGAAGGCTCTAAATTCCTACCAGGTGCCAAAAGGCATATATCGCTTCATATGATGCTGCTTATACTGGCTTCTCATGAACTGAAGACTTTTTTCCCCGAAAGCATCTCCTTCTGTCTTTCCCCTCATGTAGTCTGTTTTTTTTTATTTCTACCTTTTCCAAAATATTCTGATAAATTTTTCTGATGTAAGCCCAGTACATAACATATACCTGTCATCTGCCTTCATAATTTTGCTGTTACTATTACCAAATAATATTCAGTAAATATTTATTGGATGATAAATGAATATTAAATGTGCATTATTTTCCTGCTTATTTATTCAATATGCAATTACTGAGCACAGGATCATAGAAAGAAAAGATGTTGGTCTTTGTCTTCTGGGAGCTCACACATGATTCTTTACCCATGTAGTATTTCCAGAGAGCAGGACTTATTTATTGTTTCCCCTATTGTCTGTATGTGTGTGCATGCATGCATGTGCCTCTAGAGCCATGAGATGAAATACAGAGAACATTAATACAGAATAGTAACTTAGGTCCATTTGATGCCTTGTAAAAAAGTAAAGGGATGATTTCCATTTGCAGTAGAGGCCTGGGAAAGATAGACTATGCAGTTACATGATTCCTTATGGTGTCTGCTATAAAAATAATAATAATTTAGGGTCTTAAATAACAACAACAATAACAGGGTCCTAAATAATAATAATTTAGGATCCTAAATGTTATGATTTGCTGAGCGTGCAGTGTCCCTTGTGTGGAGCTCAGGAAGCTCACTAAGGTGGAGGTTATTGCCAATGTGCAAGGTGGGAGGCACATATTCCTATATCCCCATGATGTGAGCAAATTGAATTATTATCACAGGATGGTTAACTGTGCAGAATAATATTAAGAATTGAAAGAGGGAATGAGTTTTGCTTTCATTGAAATGAATCTTTAATGCTGAAGTTTTAAATTTTTGTAGTATTAATAGATTTATCTGAATTGAAATTCATAAATCAAACTTGATCACTGCAGAATATTTTAACCATATGTGAGGTGGCGTTATGTGCTTATGCTATTTAAACACTAGAATTTCTCTGTTTCTGGTGAGTATTTTTTTGGTTTTTGTATTTTTGTATTTTAGGAAAAGTATGTAGCAATGAAATAGAAGGCATGTTATGGGTTTTCAGTTCTACTTTATCAGCTACTAGGATTGGGTATTATGAAGAAAAGATATTTAATTTCTCTGTGCCTTTCTCATTGCATCTATAAAATGGGAATAAAACACCAGGATTATTGAGCTGAGAGCTTTTTTAGGACCCTATGGGCACACTGTGATCATTCCTTCTGTCAAACATCCCTCCAAGTTGTTTTCCTTATATGCTGGGCCCCAAGTCACAGTCCTGTGTATCACCTTTTCTTATTGTACAATTGTTTGGGACAGGAGAGGACCTTATTCTCTATAATCACAGCACAAAGCAGGTGGTTAACTAATGTGCTTGGGAGGGGATGCAAAAATACTACACTTATTTAGTTTCTCCTTCAGTTAACACATAACATAGGAGAAAGCACATTTAAGTATATAGATATCAGATATACTAATCACAGGCAGTAGGTGTGGGCTGGAATACGACTTCAGCTTTATCAATCCTTATTCTTTTTCTTCAACTGACTTTCTCTGTCCTTCAGTGTGAGAGCAGCCTGACCCCTTGGGCATTTTACAAAGTCATCAGGAACCTAAAACAGGGAGTACATTGAAAAAAACAAGGAAAGAGGAAACAGAACCAAAAGAAATAACTGTCTTGAAGGTGATGTGAAAGTCCCCAGCTTATTTCTCTGATTAGCTTCCTCTAGCAAACACGGACAGGGTCCTCTCTTTCTGGGAGAGGATTCCCTCCTATTCCAGTCTGCCCTCTACTCTGAAGAACAAGTGTTTCTTTTGCATCATGGATTCAACTCCACTGAACTTGTTTCAACCAAAGAAAAGGAGAGAAAGATTTTCTAATTTTGTTGTTTTCATCATACAATTTGATTTCTGTTTCTTCCTTATTTTCTAAACTGCATTAACATTCTTGAGAAGTTGAAAATACAAACATCATGCGATTCCCCAGGTAGTCTGTTGGATGGTTAACCCCTGTCACATCACCCTTAAGGGTGATCACAGCCCATCTTCCTAGGAACAAACATTTTAAATTAAACATGAACTCAAGTTGGAACAGATGAGAAATCCACTTGCATTGTAAAAAAAAAAGACTTTCAAGCAAAGCCTTACACCAAGCCATTTTAGATGGCATGATCCTATTCTTCAGTAAATCCCAAGTTGAGTCTTATCTACAGTCTAATGTTTTGGAGTGATTTTAGTTGGAATACAATTTTACTTAAATTAAAACAACAACAACAAAAAAAACATTTCTCTACCTTTTAAGAAGTAGATTAATGTCTGATGTTCTACTTTCAATGGCTTCATTTTCTCACTGAAACTTTTGTTTACTCTTTGATTTCCCAGACTTAATTCTTCACTATTCAGAAAAACTCAGATTTCCCATCTTAATGCCTTTGCTCATGGTGGCCCATCTGTAAAACAATCCTTTCTCTGAGACTCAATTCCTCTTAGAAATGTGTTCAGACTTTTCCCATTTTTTTCAGAAGTGGCTAACTTTCTTTAATTTCTTTCTCAAAAACTTCTGTAGCACATCTCACAGGAATATTCATAATTCAACAAATAACTATAAAGTTCTCACTTTTGACTAGCTACCATATTGGCCACCAAAAATACAAGTTTAAATAAGAATACAACTAGTCTGAATAAGTTCTCCCATGCACTTTTTCTAACTGCATTATACTTTTGAATAACGTGTATATGCATAATGTATATTAATGTGGTTAGCAATATATAGTTGAGTGAATACATATACATATCTATTTGTAAACACAGGATGCTGTAGAAAAATAAATATTTTAGAAACAGCAGAATCTAGGTTCTACTTAGACCTTTATTCCTGCTAATCTGTTATCTTCATAAACTACTTAACTTCCTTGAATTTCAATTTTCCCCTCTTAAATGGGGGTTAGTGATATTTGGGTCATGGTGGGCATTAAATGAAAAAGTGCACACCAGCAGTTGGCCTACGTGTAAAATAGAGGAGAAGTAGCAAAGATTCTGAAATCTTTAAGGTTCTATTATGCTAAGATTTCTAAAATCACTGAATACAATTCACTGTTTTGCCAAGACTGTTGTGATCCGACATAAATCCAGGTGTGACAGAACCCCATCTTTTTGCTTTGGTTCCCTGTTGATATGAGGATTGTTCTCCTTTCAGAATCAAGGTCAAGAACACTCTTCCTCTCTGCTCCCCAGAATGTAGGCTTGGCAGTGACACTTATTTCAGGAGCACCTTCCTTTCTGTGCTGTGTCACACAGACATGCCTGGAGGGATGACAGCACATCTTGGGGTATTCCCCAAATTGGGGAGCTGCCTCTGGAATTGGTATGTTCTGTATCCTCTTGTCACAGCTTTAATCTATCCTTCAAGTGGCCTAATGTTGAAGATAAATGTTTCCTGGGGCCTGGGAATTCATAATGGACTGTAATTAACTACAGGTTAAGAAAATAAAACAAGAAATAAGGTGATCATTTTAAAGTTCTGAATAGAAAGAGTCAAGGGTTGGACCTTAACTAATTGGTTTCCTGATAAAGGTTTCCTCCAGGGCCTTGGAGAGACCTTTTATTTTAATGAGTATTTGCCAAGATTAGAGGTTTCTCTAAGCTACTGCCTCCTGGTTATCACTATCTCTCACGTGCGCGCGCACACACACACACACACACACACACACACACAGACAAAGGATGAGAAATCTAAACTTTGTAACAGCCTCCAAGATTTGCTGCATTCAAGAAAAACATTATATAAAGTTACCCTGCAGTGTGTGGGGTGAGGATTAATCGGCCCTTCTCTAGTTCTGTGCCTTTGGGGGCCCTCATTTGCATTTTAAGGCTAAAGCTGAGGCTCAGAATGGGTCAGTTTAGGAGTTTCTAAATTAGAGTTGAAACTTCCATTCCCCAAACTTGAATCTACATATAACTCTAGTCAGCCTGGCAACTGAGAAATTTCTATGATTTTCTTCAGTTGTGGAGTAATTTATGTTTCTAATAGTGATAAAATAAATAACCCTCTAATATCCTGAATTAATAAATTCACCATTAAAGGTATTCTCATCTTTTAAAACCTCACTTTATTTTCTAGCTGGGAGGCATGCAAAATAATACCCAGTATTTCAGGCAGTGTATGTGCTAAGGAAAACACTTCCAGCCATCAGTGGCTTCCTAGAGTAGTTAACCATGAAGCTGAAATAAATAGGACTCAGTGGAGAAATGAGGTAGTCCTAGGAAACCATGTCTCCCTTTATGCAGAATTCTGAAAGCACAGATTTGTTAAGTGGTTTTAACACATGTCCACAAAGTGATTCTACATTTCTCTAATTAAGAGTCGAATTCCACACTCTCTGACCATGGTCTGGCCTTAGTGACTTGCTGATAACACAGAATGTGGCATTCTGCATGACTTCTAAGGTTAACTCATACAGATGTTAGAGCTTTTGCCTAGCTCTCTTATGGGGCATGTGTTCTCAGAACCCTGATCCACTAGGTAAGAGGTCTGGCCATGCTGAATCTGTCATGTATGGGAGACCACCTGGAGAGACCCTATGAGGATAGAGATGACTGAGAATTCCAAAGGACTCATGTCCCAGATCTTTGAGTTTTCTCAGCTCATATGAATAAAGAAGCTTTCAAGATGGCTTCAGTTGTCACCTGTCCTCAAGTACATGAGAAACTCAAGCAAGGAATGCCTAGCTTAGTTCAGATATCCACAACAGCCATGAGCAATAATAAGAAACTATTATTGTTACTTATGCCCCTAGATTTGGGGTATATTATTACATGGAAATAGATAATTAAAACAAGGGAAAAGCAACAGGTTGGTCTGACTGGAGAAAAGATTTTATCATGACCACATAAGAATCTGAGTGAAGTCAAATTAGACTGTAGGATAAGTTGGGTCTCAGGGGACCTAGAATTTTTGGTGGAAAAATTCAGTTTTTTTTTTCTTTTTGACAGAAGTAAACTATTGGCATCTTAAAAGATGATTCTGGTAGAGTCGCATAGATCACAACTTGGAAACAGAAGATCCATTGCCCAACAAAAATTCTAAAAGAGGGAAAGGGTAGAAATGAAGATAAAGAGACTGATTTTGAATTCAGACAGTTCCAGTTTGACTTCTGGCAGATCCCATGCTCCTGCCTAGTCTTATTTTCTTTCCCTACCCTTTCCATCTCCATGTGATGGGGACAAAGAGATGCAAGTGATGGATACATGAAGTTAAAGGAATAATTTACAAAATGGGCCTATTGAGCTGACCCCCCACACTTTCTTTTCCAAGAAACAATTTACTTGCAGACCTTCCTGACTTAAGTGAACAGGATATGTCACATTCCTCAACAAACTACCTATTATCTACAGAATAAATGAAGGCCTGAAATAATATCAGTAAGAGAAATGCAAGTTACCCTGAAGGGTGACCCTTTTGCGACCCTGGTCATAGATCAGATCCCAAAACTCGGGGAGATAAAGACCATTCCTCTTAATCATAAAATCTGTAAGAATGTGTGGTTAAGAATCCAAATAGAACCCATCAGCATGAACCAGGTGACTAGAGTTGTCATGGCAGTAAAGACCTGAAAGTCTGATATCATCCAGCTGTCAGTCAAGACTGAAGAGGTAGACCTGGACAGGACTCTCTGGAAACTTCTCTTGGATACCCAATGAAACCGAAGTTCAGGACAGGCACACTATCCTTCTCCTCTCTGAAGGGAACTACTCTCCATAGAGAGTATCCCCTCCCACCTTCCCTATCACTTCAACAAACGAATGACTGTTTCTCTGAGTGACATATATGAAATCTTTCTGACTTGATCACAAGAATTGGGGTTTGAAGGGCAGGTCTTTGTACTGCCTCAGTTTGCCAGGAGGCTTCAGCTCTGTAACATACAGTATCTTACACTTCCCAGGCACATGGTAGGACTTGGCAGATATTTGTTGGCAAGAGAGAAACTGTAGTTTAATAAAAATACTTTTGATTAAAGGTGGAAGAATTTGGTTCTATTTCTGGCTTCAGAAGTTACTGATCATATAAAAATTAAGTACACTCCTTGGGACCAATTTGCTTCTATTGAAATTGCAATAATATTATTAGGTTCCTGAGCTTATTTCAAGCCTCTCATTTCATGTTTAAACCACTCCCTAGACAATTTTATCAATACTCATGGCTTCTGTTATCTCATAGACGCAGAACCTTCTAAACGTAACCCCAATCTGTCCCCAAAATACTGACCAACAGATCATCTAATATCATCTCCATCTGATAGCTATGGATAACTCAGAATCAGCATGTGATAAAATGTAATTGGCACTTCCTTGTTCCAGTCTTCCTCTGGCCTCCTACTCTCCATAAATAGTTTCTAAAATGTTCTTTCTAAGGAGTCATGACCTAATCAAAAGATATAAACTTTAATGACAAAACTGGCCAAAGTAAGAGACTAACAGGAATAAAATGTTTGATTTGAGAAACTGTCTGGTAGCATGGACATTTCCTATAATCACAACCAACTCTCTCTTCCAAAAAGAATTTGGCTTGCCCACATTACCTCATGTGCCCTTCATTTCTCATTTATTAAATATGATTGAATTAATAAGCAGAAATCCCACTGCAAATTGCTGTACCTGAATCAGCTGCATCCCCAAATTAACAATATCAAAAACATTAATATCTGATCAGGATGCCCCCAAATACTGTAGATTGTATACGTCAGTGTTTGTAATCAAAATTTTATTTCTATTATCTCCAGAACATTGCTTAATTTCTTTTATTTAGAAAACACAGAATATCTCTGGTGGCATCTGATTATGGGTTTTCTGGGCTCACAGCATGAGAATTCAAATCATATCTACCAGATAGGATTTAGAAGAATAACAATTTGGACTTCTGTCTGAAAATAACTGGATGACAAAAGATGGTTAGTCCATCTTTTGGCACCACAGCATATATAGACCCTAAACAAAACATAAAAAGGTAAAGCTAGTGTCGTTTTCCCTTGTTAAAGATGACCTAATGATGTGAAAAAGAACACTGGGTCTTGCCACCCTCCTTTGGACCTGCCTCACACAATGGTATCTCTTATCAGGGAAAACACTTAGCTACATTTCAAATCAATCTCCATTAAGATTACAGCTGAGATAAGAAGTTCCCTTTGAGTCAGAATTCACTTTTAGTTAGTGTTGATTTGATGCATTTTTTTAAGTAACAAGGAAGGAGAGGAAGACTGTAATTTCTTATTTCAGAAGCTGTCTTGAAGTCAGTGGGATGGAGAGTTTTGAAGAACTTCTTAGCTCTTTTCCTTAGTGGCTTTGATTTTTCCTAAGAAGCCTGAGCTGATTCACATTTGGCAAGTGGGGCGGTAGTTGGGGACAGCCCAGGTTTGTGGATGGTAATGAGAAAGTTTAGAACACAAGCCAAGCTCTATTCTGCACTATAGGAGCAGGCTTAGAGCTACCAAAGACGTGACTGTTTTCTGTGAGCTCAAACCTGCTTCTTTCTTTCTTTTTTTTTTTTTTTTTAGTTGTCAATGTGCAGGTTTGATTGACATTGCATCTGGAGGAATAAGTCATTGATGCATGATCATGCCAGTCACTGATACACACCACACTTGCTGTAAGTGAAACTAGTGTTCACTCAAAACTCTTAAGAAATCCATCCTGTAGAAACTGGTTATAAGGAGTCCCAGATCATAACAAAAATATGGCAAAATTTCTTCTAGAGGTAGGGAAAACTGATGCATATGCACTACAAGAATGTACTTAAATGTAATGAGGGTCAAATGCTTAGCAAAAAAAAAAATGCCATTTAATAACTACGTGTAGAAAGTTTTATTTAATCCATAGAACTAAGCAGAAGCCATAGTTCACCCCATTATAGGTAGTCAGAATGCTAAGATGTTATTTTAGTTCTCTAAAAGCATAGCATTTCTTGACTACCAGAAAAGAAACTTGAGGAAGTAAACATAGGGCATCTTAAAATGGTAGAAATTGGAAGAGAAACAATGGATTACAGATCCGGCTATGCCAGAATCCTTGTTTTATATTAGCTCCCCTTCAACAAAAATTTGAAACTTGAAAAAATAGTCTTTGCAGGCACTAATGAAGAACAAAATTTAGCAAAAACTGTAGACTCTTTGACCTTTGTAGAAAGAAAATGGCATTGTGTGTTTTATAGGTCTTATCCTTGGGTTCCTTTCCATACTACAATGTACAGTGGCTAAAACCCATATAGAAAATTGGATGCTTGTTGGTTTTACGCATTTGGAGGTACAGTGACTGAAGCTGACAAAGTAGCCGGAAATGAGAAAATGAACATGAAAAGTGGAAAGGCACAGTGGGGTGTCCCCAAGCTTTGCCTCTGAAATCCCCTCACACTCTTTGCAGATACTTGAATTTCACATGCCTCCAAAGAACCCAAAAGAGAGCAACAATTGCATAACTGAAAATCTAAGTGAAAATTTCTTCTATTCTCCATCACAGTGGGAAACAAAGAGAGTTTGGAGTTTGAATCCTACCAGGCTAAACAAGTATGGTAGTCACCTTGGGCTTCCCATGAAACCCCAGAAGAGCTAACCCATCAAAGAGAAGGTGAGGAGCAGGGGTTAAGGATCTTCATAAAACAAATGGCAAATCTAAAGGATACAAAACCTAACAAAGTATACCCCAAACAAGGAACAATTTCTATGTGATTAGCCAATAATTTAATTACTTATTAGAATAAATGTTATTTGGAGAAAGGCACCTGAAACAAGTCTTCAATGTAGTATATTTAAAATGCTTAGCATATAATCAAAATTTATCAAGTACATAAAGAAATAAGACAAATTAAGCTAAGATTAAGGGATAAAAGCACACAACAGAAAAAGTGTTTCATAGGTGTTAAATTGATAAAAAAGGAGTGATTTCAAATTGAAAAACCATAGGTTAATTATTAATAATAAAAATGAAATATAAGATTTCAAATAAAAGACATGAATTGGAAAATATACAGATGGTCTTAATAGCCAGCTGGAGAAGGAAAAGATAATGGAGTCAAGAATAATGAAAAATAGAGTAATGGAAATTATCTAAATTGAAAAAAAAGGGGATAAAAAGGATGAATGAGACCTTAGAAACCTGAGACACAATAGCCAAAGTTTAGGCAGGTGGATAACAGGATTTCTAATAAGGGAGTTAATAAAAGAAGTGGATTATTTATTTGTAGCTCTGATGATTGTTGCTAATATTGAAAGGACACTCCCCATGTTCTAAGCATTATGAGCTCTTACACAGTTTGTCACATTTTCTCAACTTCATGATGTAGGCATTGGTGAACACAACTTTATAGATACATAAAAAGTGACTCACAGAATTGGCTTTCCTAAGTAACCACAGTAAGAGAAACCTAAGAATATGGCTTTCCTAAATAACTACAGTGACACATACCCTCAGTCTTCCTGATGCCTGCACAAAATCTCCAAACCCACTTTACCTTTCATTGTTAAGTGAGAGCTCTATGACCTTTTCCAGGTATTCTGAATCTACTACAACTCTGTTTCCACAGGGATGCTAATCCTCATCCTTTATTTACAAAGGAGAAAGTGTTCCAGGAGCTATCATGACATAGCAACATTTTGCAGACTGAAAAAAACCAAACAGTCATGTAATATTTTTCAAGTGGTTAATAAATGCTGATGGGAACACGTTTTACTGACTTATTGGAAATTAGCATGCAACTTGACCAGTGACATCTGGAGTCAACTATTTCCTTCTTGAAAGATCAATTACACACATCTCCATCCAGGTTCATTTTCAGTGTAGTATGAAGTTTACATGGGAGAGTATTTAAACTATAGTTTGGCCAACATATTAAATCAGAGTTTTACCATCCCAACTCCCCACACACATACCAGAGAGCCAACTAGTAAACATTTGCCAGCATTCCATTGATATTTATCAAGCTACCACTGAACCCTAATTTGATGACTTAACATAAGATTTTATTTCTTAATGAATACACATGATTAGAAAAATGAATCAAGAGAAAATTTTATATTCATATGCATCATGAACCTAGAGCATGTGATAGCATCAATTCATTTTCTCTTTGTATCTGGGCTCCAATTTATTTTCTCTGAATTAGCCCAATTCTCAGACAGGTTTTCCCCTTGAGATCAAAGAATTTGCAGGATGAAAGGCATGCCCACTCTTGATCTTCCCAATCACATTCAAAAGATTAGTTTATTTCCTATGCATCTGATTCTGTGGCCAAGTCACAACATTTCCTCTGGAGTTTGAAGGTAGTATCAGCTCCATCCAAAACACAACCTGATAGTAGAGAGCTCTAT
This sequence comes from Callospermophilus lateralis, assembly GCF_048772815.1. Taxonomy (NCBI): domain Eukaryota; kingdom Metazoa; phylum Chordata; class Mammalia; order Rodentia; family Sciuridae; genus Callospermophilus; species Callospermophilus lateralis. The sequence continues at coordinate 3,570,490 of NW_027515935.1, read as the reverse complement.
GACCTTTCCTCAGAGGGAAACAGAGTTAATTTTAGTAATGGAGGGATTCCGAGTTGCATGGCTACCATAATACCAGATGCTCATCAATTCAGCATGCCCATGAATATTCAGGCCAAACTATAGCATGAAATACTGTTTATCCACCAACATATGGACTTGTGCTGATAATGGTTTTCCAAGATTCTGGGGACTTTTGACCTTGCTACTACATGCAGTTCTTCTAGACTCACAGATTGCCTCTTTCACAAAATGAACATTTTTTTTTTGCCACTAAATTATTTGGCTAGGTTCTCAACCAAATTCTTTAGTGTCAAATCTTGTCCACCTGGCATCTTAGACACTCTCTGTGCCACCTAACACAGTTCTAGAGTAGCATGAACAAATGACAATGACCTGGTTAAAAGAAAAGAAAAAGAAAGGGTAAAAAATTATTATTTTTTTTAATGTTACAAAGAGCATAAAAAGAAAAAAAACTGGAGTTTAATCTTCTGTGGGTTTTCAAGTGATCTGGGGTTTAGCATGAGAAATATTAAATTCAATCTGAAACTTTGAGAAAGAATGTGATTTTATGTTTTCGTCTTATTTAAAATGAACGAGGCTGCCAGTTCTCATTTCAGCAACTATATTTTATAAAGCTATGCTTTGTAGGTTGATCCTGCTGCACACATGGATTACTGGAGAGGTACAGCTCAGCTTTCCAGAGCGGGGGAGCATCCCCTTGAGATGCAGCTAAAGAGACAAGCAGAGACAGGTAAATCTCTGGCTTTCAACTTATTTTTCTTATCTTCACTTTTCCCTGCTCTTTGAACAGGGTTACATTGCCATCACACATGACTCATTCTGTCTTGGATGTGGTTTTCATCTTCTTTTGCCCAAGACACAGCTGGTTCACATATTTCCAGATCAAGAAGGGACTCCTTTGGTCCTATGCCTGGATAAATTTCACTGTTACAGAAAGACTGGTTAGTTCTGTATGTCGGATTAAGAGATCATCTTTCCAGTGAGCGTACCAATGCAGTTTGAAATGTTCTATCTCAGACCTTGTTATGAAGACTTTTGGAAGCCCACATATGAATTTGTATAGTCTTTTTACTTATTTACTTACTTATTTACTTATTTCAGTGTTGGGGATTGAACCCAGTGTCTGCTAGGCAGCCATGCTACTACTGAGCTACATCCCCAGCCCTGAATCTGTATGGTCTTTATCTTCAATCTACCCTTTTGACTCATTACCCTAAACCCTGCATTTATTACCATCCCATATTTATTTGTAATTTTCCCCTTTACCACCAAAATATCTCTTTATTTTTCTAATCTACCCATCTAAATGGGAACCACATTTTAAAAGCTTCTTGATATCATATAATATACCAAACTTGTCCCATCTCTGCTTACTTGGTCCACAACTGTGACACTATAAGCCATTTTATTTATTTATTTATTTTATTAGCATAAGCCATTTTAATAATATTCATGGAAGTTTTTGTTTTCTTATCTATTTCCCATTATTATTACTAACCAATATAGTATCCAAAGCAATCTACATACTCCTTACATCTGGGCCCACTACTGTGCATTCCTTGTATACTTAAGGTTACAGTGCTATTTGTTGCTATAATGAACTTAATTCTCTCCTCGACTTTACAACAACTCCATAGACTGTCACATTTTTCCAGACACTGATTTCTTAATTCTTAATTCTCCAACTTAAGTGTATTTCAATGTTGTCTAGATTGTTGGGGGGTGGGCAGGGGATAAATGTGTATATATATATATATATATATATATATATATATATATATATATTCCTCCCCCCCCAATCCATTCATAAGGATTCAATTTATATAGGTATACACACTCACACACACACACACACACACACACAAATGCTTGGTGGCCTCAGAGAAATCAAAATTAAAAATTTGAACTATTGTTTCTACTAAATGCATACTGCTTTTGTAACCATCATAAAGGTGAAATTAAGTCAAATTATTTGTTATCAGCAATTATTTATTTGTAAGTACATGCCAATACTGAGTATTGCATAGGACTAATCTACATTCCAAGTTTTAAAAAAATGCATGCCAGATGGGCTGGGGTTGTAGCACAGTGCTAGAGCACTTACCAGCATTCGTGAGGAACTGGGTTTGATCTTTAGAACCACATAAAAAATAAATAAAGGTATTGTGTTCATCTACAAATAAAAAAAATTTAAAAAATGCACACAAGAGAGGCAAGGTAAAATTAAATGCATTCAATATCTAGACAGGTAATTTGGAACATAATTTGGTGTCCGTGTGGGTAGGCAACATGTAGCTCCAGTCTTGTTATTCTTTGGGAATGAAGATATAAAATTGTAAGATCCTTCAATGTTTCCCCCTCCCCGGAGAAGTATGTGAAATCTTTCACTTTTAAATATCAGTGCAAAAAATGTATATAATAAATAGAAAAACAAGTTTGCTTGCTGCTAGCCTGAGTTCTATGCTTTACATAATGTAGTTCTATTTAAATAGGTAGCCTTTGTATTAATAGATAAGATGAGACCACTTAGTCCTCCAGGGTCTCTGATATCTTACCCCTAAAATGGATCTAAGATTATACCATATGATTTTTTAATTCATTCAATCCTACCAAGTTCTAAATCTCTGGATTCTCATATGAAATATCATAGTATTTTTATTTGTTCTTTTTTTTTTAAATTCAAAAACTACTTATTGAGCTATTCTTGAGCTAGATGTTAAGGATAAGAAGAAAATGAAACAGATGATTCTTATGAGTCTTTCATCTAGTGAAATAAATGATAATACACCTCAACTAAAATGAAAAATCAAAGTCTTGATGTTGAGCAATTTATAGTATGATTAAGGACATGAAAACCACATAGATAGGAAAAAGACCTGAGATTCTTTTTCAAAAGCTCACAGACATGAACATATTGCCCATTAGAGGAAGGAGTAATTGGAATAAGACATTATTATTTTTTTAATGAAAGAAAAGCCTTTAAACCATTAAAATGGGGCCATTGTCAGAGAACTATGAGGATCAGGCAGCCTGAACTCCAGCAGTGGGAAAGCATTTGGCTAAATTTAGTAAACACAAAGCTGGGACATTGGGACCAAGGCTTTGTCAGAATGCATCAGCATTCGTGAGGAACTGGGTTTGATCTTTAGAAAAGGTCATCTGAGAGAAAAGATGTAAGACGATAAGTCTTTTCATATACTGTAGGTTTTTCAAATGGGAAAATGGGTTACATTTGTTCTTATTGCCCCAAGGGGTAGAATTAGCTTTAATAAATAGAAGATTCTGAGGATAGCTTTCGGGTGTGTAGAAGCAAGTGAGTCTCCCATCTGTCACACGTGGACAGGTCAGTTCCAAGAGACAGTTTCTCTCACAGAAGATACTAGAGGAGAATACAGAGAAAGAATAGTGGGGCTGTGAAGAGAGGATCTGAGCATTAGAAGGTGAGGTGGATGGTGTGCTGGTCCACAAGTCTTACTGCTCATCAGAACCACCTGGGAAGATTTTTAAACATGAAAACATGAAAAGAGTATGATTCACTTGGTCTAGGGGGAGCCAGAGAACTTCTGTTTGGGGCAAGTAATTCCCAGTTATTCTGTTGCAGCCATCTGCCAGTGAAACCACTGGACTTAGTTCTGCAGAGTGCCGCTTTCACATTTAGGATTCTCTAAAATGGCTTTTAAAGCAGTCACCTGGTTTTGATCATGCATATTGTGTGATCAGCTGTGCTGTTTGCATTTTGTTCTTTACCTTTTTTAATGCTTCTCTCTTCCGTGGGGCTGGTTCTCATATCGATGAGTAAAATGATGCTTTGTGAGGTTCTATAACAATGGAGTCAAAACACCACTATCCATAGTGCTCAGTCTGTGTTTCTTTGTGCTTACGGAGAGTTGTTCCTGGAATCAGGAGGTATAGGAAAGCAGAAAGGAGGTGTCCCCAGGAATGTGGCAATAACTGAGCTAGTCTTGTGATCCTTCGATCAAGTAAAGTCTTCTACTACAAATATCAATTAATTACATTTCCCAACAAACCACTGGGTACTAATGTGCCTTTTATTATATATGGATAAAAATAATTCAAGAGATGGAGATAATGGGGAAGATAAAGTAAAAGGGAAAAGCTTGAGGGGAAAACACTTTTCAGATGGAATGATATTTATCTGATTAATGTATTGACTTCCTCCTCATATTTAATGAATAACTGCATTTAGAGCCACACAGAACTTTCTCAAAAGGAACTGTTGAAGCAAGAGAATGTAGCAACTATGTAAAGCAAACCCAATAATGCAAACATACAATCAGTGTAACTGGTTCCAGAGAAAAGGCAAAGCCTGTGGTGTTGAAAAATTCAATTCCTGATTCCCCCTCAGCCACTGAAAGGCAGTGTGGGCACTCTGTAATGATCTTGCAACTCTATTCAACTTTTTAGTTTATTTTCCACTCCAGGATAGGACAATAGATGTTTTCCCATGCAAAGAAGACCACATTTTTCTAAATTAAAATGATCTCTGTGTAAGCAAAGGTCAGTCGAGTCTGGAGTTTTCTTTCTTAATTAACAAATCATGGGCCTCTGTTACTTCCAGTTTTATTTTAATCAAAGAGAGGCCTGCAGATGCTATCAGCAAGGCCAGTGAGGCATGCATTACATTACCAGAATCAGAAACAGCTAGGAGGAGAGCCAGTTATTACCATATGTTTGTACGTGAGCTCTCATAGAGATGTTGATAAAGATCTAGATATTCAGAGCATATGAAATAGCACTGTCAGTGTATTTCTTGATTTTAAAATAATACTATTCATCCTAGTGGTAAAGAACTTTCCAGAAATAATAATGGGGCCCTTATATTGTATAACATTTTCTGCCCACTCAGGTTTTTTATGTTCTTCTGCAAAAACACTAAGGTCAGTCAGATGGCCTCTGAGATACATACAGTAGAGTCATTATCTCTCTACCTATAAAAAGGTATCTGCAAGCTATCAGAAGAGAATAACTGAAAATATTGTCAGTAAAAATAATCTGAATGTGTAGAAATTAGTTAGATGGAAGAACTAGAAAAATCTCTTTATAATGGGACAGTAGGAGTCGATATCTATGAAACTTGCCTCAGAGACAAGGTTTACGCGTTTAACCATGCCAACAACAGCACATACTCAGTAAATGTCTGTTGAACTCATGGATTTGGCATTTGATTGGTCACAGAAGTTAAAATGATTACTGGATATAGAATCTTCATCGGGGTGCGCTACCTGCTCTTGTAAATAAAGTTTTGCTGAAATACAGCCTATCCTCTTGGTTTGCATTTGGCCAATGGCTGCTTTCCTGCTAAGATGGCAAGGGCTGAGACCAGATGACCTTCAAGCTCATAACCTGGAATACTTTCTCATTGAACCCTTACAAAATGCTCACTGGTTGGACATGCTACATGAATGGAATGGTATTGGTACAAACAGAAGAGAAGGTATAGTTTAGAATATAGGTAGAAGGCAGTAGTTTGATTTGACAAGTTGGTTTGTAAATGGCTATTATTGCTATAAGAAAAAATAAAAAAAGAAATAAGAAAATTATAAATTGTATGCTATTAGTATTACATTAAAACAAATTTCCAGGGAGCTGGAGTCATGGCTCAGTGGTGGAAAACTTGCATGGCATGTGTGAGGCCCTGGGCTTGATCCTCAGCACTGCATATAAATAAAGAAAAGATCCATTGACAACTTAAAAATTTAAAATTACATTTTTAGGCAGTATGGATTTGGTTTTTATACTAGACTTATTTTGGAGGGGATTACTGGGGACTGAATTCAGGGACACTCAACCATTGAGCTACATTCCCCATTCCATTTTGTATTTCATTAAGAGACAGGGTCTCACTGAGTTGCTTAGCACTTTGCTGTTGCTGAGGCTAGATTTGAACTTGTGATCCTCCTGTTTCAGTCTCCTGAGCAGCTGGGAGTTCAGGCATGTGTCATAGTGCCCAGCTATACTATACTGGACTTTTTAGTAGATTTTAATGTCAAAATACTAACATCAGATCTCTGATGAACTAAAGAAAGTTGATAAAATTTCATTATCTGTGTTTTGTTTATTTGTTTGTTTTCCCTAGGAATAAACATGGTGATCCAGGCCTGGTGGTATACTCCTATAATTTCAACAATTTGGAAGGCTGAGAGAGGAGGATCTCAAATTTGAGGTCAGCATGGGCAACTTAGTGAGACCCTACCTAAAAATAAAAAATCAAAAAGGATTGAGGATGTAGCTTGGTGGTATAGTGTCCCTGGCTTCAATCCCTAGTACTGAGGAAAGAAATAAAGAAAGAAAGAAAGAAAGAAAGAAAGAAAGAAAGAAAGAAAGAAAGAAAGAAAGGAAGGAAGGAAGGAAGGAAGAAGGGGGGAGGGAGGGAGGGAAGGAAGGAAGGAAGGAAGAAAGAAAGGAAGGAGAAAAGAGAAATATGGTATTCTATCACTAAGCATGTCATTTTTTTTTTTTTTGGTACCTGGGATTAAACCCAGAGGTGCTTAATTTCTAAGCCACATCCCTAGTTCTTTTTTATATTTTCTTTAGAGACAGGGTCTCACTCAGTTGCTTAGGGCCTCACTATGTTGCTGAGGCTGGCTTTGAACTCATGATCCTTCTGCCTCAGCCTCCTGAGCTGTTGGGATTACAGGCATGTGCCACTGTGCCCAGTTGTCAAATAATTTTTGAGTATGAAACCTATTTTGAACTTGATATTTGATAATTCAATTTATTGTTCAAAACTGAATGCTATGAATCACTAGTATTCACTCTCACATTAGTAAAGAACAAAATTTCTGTGTTCAAAGACAACGTTATAATCATACCAATTCCAAAATCCTTCAATCTGATTATTTGTTCTCTAGATCCAACTCTGGAATCAGTACAGTATACATCAGGTTTCAACATGATATAGGGAAATCAGATTAGGCAATTCATGGGTGAACTCTTCGTGCATAGTATTGTTAAGCAAGGTAAAAAATGATGAAAGGGAAGAAACAGAATATTAAGTAATGGCAGCATAAGAGTAATAACTACAGAAAGCAACTATCAAAATAAATCTGGTGGAACAAAAAGATGAGGATAGAATTAATTAATCACAATCTTCACTTTTTTAGGAGTCATCCTGTAGAGGTGGAACTGAGACCAATGAGGTAGCATCACCCTCTGGTTGCAGCTGTTATCAAAAGAGCTTGGCCAGGTGCGGTGGCACATGCCTACAATACCAGCAGCTCAGGAGGCTGAGACAGGAGAACTGTGAGTTCCATGCCAGTTTCAGCAACAGCGAGGCACTTATCAATTCAGTGAGACTCTGGGTCTAAATAAATACAAAATAAGGCTGTGGATGTGACTCAGTGGTTGTGTGCCCCTGAGTTCAATCCCTGGTACTCCCCCCAAAAAACCCCCCCTAAAAAAAAAGAAAGAAATTGGAGAGTTAGGGATATTGCTCGGTGGCAATGTGTTTGCCTAGCATACCTGAAGCCCTGGGTGTGATCTCCAGCATCACACACATGCACATGCTTGTGCACACGCTTGCATGCACACACACACATACACACACGCACACACACACACACACACAAATACCAGAGCTTGGAGAAGGAACAGATCAGTACCAGGTTCAAGATCTCTCTGGAATAAGTATTGCTCAAATAGTCATCCTCAGGGGCTCACAAGAAGGGTCCCTTCCTATGCATCTGGTGCAGATTTCCTTTTGGAGGGTGAGGCTGAAAAAGGTAGCAGATACCAAAAGCGTCCCCTGGTGCCTCTAGAGCCTGCCATCTATTGGTGGAATGTGAAAGGAAACTACCTGACAGAAAAGAAAAATATTTTCCTATTCAGCCCCAACAACATAACAGAGTAAATAAAGATAGATGATTAACAGATAGCAAAGCATACCAATTCCCAGTATGCATGGCCTTGAAGGTAGGCTTACTGTCTCATTTGGCCATATTTTATATACAATTTAGGAAGAATATATAAATTCAAGCTCAAGGAAAAGAAGGAAGGAATCAATGGGGTATAGTTGTTTGTAGAAGAGGTGTGAGAATAACAATAGAGTGTGTATTTATATTTAGTATAAATGGACATAATATATGCGTCACTAATGGTCTGAGTCCTCTCTGATCCCAGTTAGGGGAAACCGGGTGTGTATGGGTGTGTGAAGGAGGCCAGGTGTTCTGTATATGTGCTTCCTCATTTGCACCACTCTCACAGTATTTGTGCTTAAACCAGGAGTGAAACATGGGCACACATGTGCCCCAAATTAACTCCTACCAGTTGTTTTGTAATTAAATCACCTTATTAAGTATAAGCCAAAGCAATGCGACAAATCATCACATAGAAAGAAATCAAAAACACGGTACATTAAATATGAGTTAGTGAGAGTTTATTGAAATTAATTTGTAAGAGGTCTTGCTTTTCTAAATGGTTTATCTTTCATAATAAAATAGTTTATGGGAACAAGGTGAAGGAATCCATTTGCCTGTGCAGTAATAAAAGGGTAGGGCAATTTGTAAAGTTCATGTTATACCTCACTCTTCTCTCTGGATAGTACACAAAAATATCCCAGAGATGGGAAAATAGTATGTCCTTCACAGGAAATGAAAGGAATCAAAAGTGTATTGTGAAATCATTAAATCTTATATATGAACCATGTTCTCTGGAATAAAGGCAAATAGGGAAATGGATTTAACTGAAAAAGGTTTTAAGAGAGAGACATAGGAAGGCAATCAAAGGGCTATATTTTGAGAGACAGTCTGGAAATTGGCAGGCAGGAATTGTGGACTTCTCTCAAGCCTCTGTGTCTACAAATAATTGCATCACTAATTGTCAGATAACCCAGAGCAATCAGGGGGAAGAGCCACAGAAATAATTTGGAATCAAAAGCAAAGATTTATGAAAATGAGACATGTGCTGAAAAATCCTGCTAGTCAGGTTGGAACATGGCTGTCTTGTTAAAATTCAGGTCTTTATTGCATTCCTCACTGATGAACAAGATCAGAGGATTCAAATAAGAAATAAAAGACAGGGAGGAACAATCTTCTCTACAAATTGCAGGTCCTATCTTGAGATTGAAGAGCTTATTCTTAATGCTTAGAATGGTGATCTGTCCAGAAGAAGCAAAGTGATCAAGATAATGAAGGACTGATTTGAAATCCCCCATGGTAATGGTGGACAAGGGTCTCACTCCCATGTTTGTTGCCCTTGGAAATTTAGAAATTAAATGGGACCATCCCCTTTCCATCTGCTGTTGGTGATAGTAACTTCCCCAAATGTAGCCTTCTCCATGTTGCTGATGGTTTTCATGACAAATAAACCTATACAAGATTCTTTGACAGAGACTGGGTTTGAAATACATTTATAATCAAAAGCAGTTGATCTTTTCTTGAGCCAATGCTTGGCTTGTTTTAATCCAAAAGGTTCTTTTTAATTTTTAATATTTTATTTTTTTAGTTTTCGGCAGACACAACATCTTTGTTTGTATGTAGTGCTGAGGATCAAACCCAGGCTGCACACATGACAGGCGAGCGTGCTACCGCATGAGCCACATCTCCAGCCCAATCCAAAAGTTTTTAATCCAAAATGTGAAGGATGCCTGAGTTACCAGCTCCTATGTTGGTAGCTTCCTAGCTGTCGGGATATAATGTGAATGCTGATTGAGTAAATAATATCCACTGGGCCAAGAAATTTAAATTCCCTAGTAACCTCCCCATCTAAGGCTACACATATGAATTTTTGCAAACTCTGGGTCCTGGTATTCTGTAAATTCATAATGAAAGCTCACATTCACTGTACCTCTGCAGTGGTCCAGAGAGAGATAAAGGAACTCAATGCTGAATTGAGTTCCCTTCCTTCGGATACTTACAGTCTCATGAGTGCAAAGAGACTTATATAATGGGGGGAGGGGGTTAAAGTTCCATATTATGTAATAGATGCTGTAACAAAAGCACATCCAGGGTTTAATGGGAACGCGCTGGAGGAGTGACACTGAGATAGCAGAATTCCCTTTCAAAATGGGTCCTCAAGGACGCATAAGTCTTGAAATATGGACAAGGCCTTAGAAGTAGGAAAATGAAGTAATGCCAATATTAATATCAATACTTCACCTTCTAGAGTGCTTATTTGTGTGAGTAAGTATGCCAGGATTCTTGCATGCATTACATTCAACCCTATGAGGTTGTCATTGTTATTTTCAGTTTACCGATAGAAAAGAGCAGGTCAGCATGATCAAGTGGGAACTCAATATTCAGGAACATTTATTGAATTCTAACATTCATGCACTTGAGTGCAAGGCCCCTGCCTCCCCCCTGACAAGGGAGGGAAGAGCACTAGAGGCAAATGGAAGCACCTGTGCACAAATCAAGAGCTAAGAATTCTTAGCTGAGTAGGAAAATGAGAATACACTGGTGAGGCAGGAAGGGGTCATATTAGAAGACAATTCAAATGCCACAGTAAAGCGTCTGGGTTCTCAAGTGGAAAGCAAATGAAGATCACTGAGTGACAGTGAACTAGAAGTATGCCATAGTCAGGTTTGCATTTTAGTGAATTCACTTCACAGTGGAATTGTGAATAAGTGTATGAGAGACAGATGAGACCAGGGATAGAGTTCAAAGTCTAAAGGAGCCTCAAGTAAGGAAATGGCAGTAGAATGCAGAGGTGAATCAAGAGCTCAAAGCCATTCAACCATAGACTTGTAGGACTTGTTGAAGAATTGTGCAATGAAAGTATGAAATAGGAGTTTCAAATGCTTCCTCAGTATCGCCATTAGATGACAGTATATATAATGCATGTATCTTTGTATGGAATATAAAGAATCAGGACAGTTTGTGGAGAAAATACCAAGTTAAATTATTTGTTAATGTGGAATTAGAGGGGTTTTTAGGTCATCTATGTGATTATATGCACAGGAATATGTGGGTCTAGGATTCAGCTGAGAGGTGACCCAGAATATGCTAAGACACACCTATTTTACAAACAACAACCACAAAAGCCTTTAAATGTTTCATTTATCTTTGAAATTTGCTTTAGAATTTCAGAGGAAAAAATAAGAATAAAATATCTAAAATTATTTCAGGAAAGTTAAATAGATGTTCAATTATATGAGAGTTTGTTCTTTATGTTTCATCATCCATATAGATGTTTATGTATAATATAGTCCTATATTTTTGTAGTTATATTCAGATAGAACAAAAGTACCACTGTTCAAAAGGGAGCTTTCCTCTGGAATATGTATCTCACATCACTTAACAAGGGTGATAACCATGCAGATGCTTGGAAGAGGCAGGTCCCAGGCTTAGCCCCATTCCACACATGCCAGTCATCATAGTTCACAAAAAGAGACCCTTTTGTTCTCTATTTTTTCACCATGATTTTTTAGTCTGCTTTACTTGTTTTGAAAGCTCAGGATGTTTTTCTTCATTCTAATGAGTATCATCTTACTTTTTAAAGAACAAATATGCTAAATAAACTCTCATCACAATAGCCATAAAGACTCTATTCTGCAAGCTCAGTCTACAGCCCCTTCAACACCCTTATTTTTTAAGCGATCATCATAAAAGATGTTAGGTTCACCACACTGGGCTTTCCTGTTCAGGAGCCCATGGAAGCAAGGCGATGGGTGTAGCCCCTGAAGAGCTCTCATGTACTTTGTTTTATATCCATTTGGACACATCTGGCTCATTGGATAGAAAAAATGTTTCAGTAAAAGATTTTCAGACTTAAGTCTTTCTACCAGCCATCTATTATGTATTTGAACTGAACTGGACTTTAAGTATCACTGACATTCTGTAGGACCTAGGCACTAGGCAGCCCAGGATTCACAGCTTTCTACCTCCACAGCAGGGGTTCCCATCTGAGGCAAGCTCTTATGGACCGCCACCCCCCCGTAAGTCTGGTCAGCCATCTTGAGTAAGGACATGTAGCGGACACTCTGCTCTCATGTCACCATCTCTCTGTTGGGCTCCCAAATGCTACTGCTCAATCCCCACATCCTCTTTCACAGTCCTAATGTCTGACTGACAGAATTCACAAAGATAAACAAAATATACCTGGTCTCTGCACCCAGGCCACTTCTTCTTCTTGGGTTCTGCTTATTCCCAAAAGGGAATCCACTTTCCCCTTTGAGTCCAAAAAGGAATGGAAACATCCCAGACACCAATCTTAAATGAGTGCCTTTAAATAAACATGTGAACATGAATCAGAACACTTCCATTTTACTCCACCCTTATCAGTGGGCACACTTATTTGATGACCATCCTCACTCTGCTATGGAAATCTAAACTTGAACAACCAGATCTAAATGTTTTTAAAGCCATTGCTCTTCAGTGGACAAAATGATTAAAAACACAGAAAATAAACAAGTATTGATGAGTGAATGGAAAAATTAGTAAAATTGTATGCTATTGTGAAAATGTAAAATAGCGAGTCCCCTTTGGGAAATAATTTAGATGTTCCTCAAATAGTAAAATACAGAGTACTATATGATCTAGCATTTCTTCCCCCAAGTATATATACTCAAGAAAAAGGAAATCTAATATCCACACAAAAACCTGTATATGAATGTTTACAATAGCATTATTCATCTGTATGAATGGATAAAGAAAATGTAGCATATCCATACAATAGAATATTATTTGACAAATAAATAAATAAACCTTATGACATGCTGATACATGCTACAATTTGGACAGACCTGGAAAACATTATGCTAAGTCAAAGAGGATTGTCATAAATGGCCACATATTCTATCATTGCATTTATATGAAATGTCTAGAAGAGATAAATCTATAGACACAGAAATATATTACTGGGAAGTCCTGGAGGAAATGGAGAGATTTGGTCAATGGCCATGGAATGCAGCATTTTCTGCATTTAACTTCACAATTAAAATCTAATTGTGATGGATGCTCCATTGTGTGAATATACTAAAAGCTGTTGAGTTATTCACTTTAAAAGAGCGAATTGTAATATGTGTGAATTATGCCTTAATAAATCTGTTGAAAAAATAAAGAAAACAACAGGGAGTCTTTTAATTTTCAGAATATTCACTGCAGGTTTTCCTTGAATATTGAATTGCCCTAGTGAATTACACTGATAGATATAATGAAATTAGGTTTATAAAACCTATTACTCTAGGGTAAGGAAAGGCCCTGCAGTGTGAGAATTGTGTGGATTATATTGCTACCTGTGGTCCAGTGGGTCTCTCTCCTAAGAGAAATTCCATAAACCTGTCAGCCTTATTTTCCCCCACAGGACTTTGATGTGAGGCTAATGCATAGCCCAAAAAAGTTTTCTTACAATTACCTCCCTGGAACTCAGCCTTCAATGTCTGCTGATCTTCCCTTAATGAATTTTGACACAGGTGAAATTAGAGAACACAGAAAATACAATCAAGGATGGCCCTGAGACCTAGTGGCCCCACCACCAACAGGGCTTTGTTGTCTGAGTGCCTTGTGATTTAAAAAAAAAAAAAAAAAAAAAATATATATATATATATATATATATATATATATATATATATATATATATATATATATATTGTTGCTGTAACAAAGAGTTAGTCCTTTCTCATCAAATTTGCAGAGTTTTATAATCAGACTATTAACCTTTAAGAAAGACTGTGTGGCTATGCTGGGGTGCCAAAGTGAGGAGACAGTTGGGAGATAAGGGGGGATCTCTTACAAGTTAAGTGTCATACTTAAATTACAGAGTGTTAAGCCTATGCAACTGAAAGTCCATCATTTTTTAACCTATAAGAATGAACAGATCTTTGTGTGTGTGTTCGCAAGGGAAGTTTGGCTTCAGTTAATACTGGGTTTTTAAATAGCAAATCTTGGCTTTAATGTCTTATTGGCAATACCTCCACTTACTTCCATACCGTGTTTATTTTGGGCTGCCAAGTGCCAATACAGAACATAAGGACCCTTGGTGTTCCAGGAAACTCTGTCTTTATCACAGTTACAGATCAATCTGTGGACCCAGATCCACACTACCAACTGTAAGTAGACCATCCCTGCCCTAGAATCAAAGTTAATTTAACTCTGATTAAGGTTTGATCAGAGCCCACTGTGGCATCCACATGCCTGTAATCTCAGCTATTGGGAAGGTTAAGGCAGGATCACATCAGCCTCAGCAACTTAGAGAGGCCCTGTCTCAAAATAAAATAAAAAGGGCTTAGGATGTAGCTCAGTGGTAAAGTACCCCTGCTTTCAACCCACAGTACCCTCCCCCCACACACACACAAAAAAAAGTTTGGATTAGAAAAGACAATATGTGCTTATGTCTATTTTCTATCAGATATTTATCCCCAGGTTTGGATTCATTGTCCTTACTCTCTAGTGCAAGACCACCAGTGCACACTGCAGTCAGATCTCTGTGTGCAGGGAGAGGGAGGGTGTGTGTATGTGTATGTGCATGTGAAGAAGCCGGCAGAGGGCAGTTTGCCCCTAGTCCTGCATTTAGGAAAAATAAAATTATTAGAAGTATAATAATATAATTCATTGATTTTAGAGTCAAAAAAATCTGAAATTTACACTCAATAGAGGGATGATATAGAAAAAGCACCTTATTCCTCTAATTCTGACTTTCCAAAGCTGAAAATGGCCACAAAGACTGAACCAATTATAGCCTCATGGTAAAGATGAAGAAATGGAATAAGGCATAGGAAATTGTTGTATATATAGGGCAGCCTTTGCTAATAATAATTCATGTGTTCTCTGGGTCCTACCTAGAGGGTTACTCTCTTCCCTGTAGGTGTGGTCTCCTACCTTTGGACTTATTTTCTATCTCTTTTCAGCTGTCTCAAGCCGTAGAGTAATTATGGAAAGTTCTGAGTATCCCAAAGTGTGAATTGGGCTCTCACTTTCTGTTCTCTCTGAATTTTCAATGAGATTCAAGCAGCTGACCATCTCAGCTTCAACTCAAAAGCTCAATTACCTGAAATATGCACCCTTGAGCATTTGCAGCTGCCAATGGAGGGAATTTGGGAAATTAGACTGGGAAATTAGACTGGGAAATTAGATTGAAGTAGCTAAATGCTGCCAATTCCTATTTTCCAAGCTTCTAGAGACTAAGACCACCATTTAAAGGATTAATATGTAAATGATAAGCATATTGATTCTTCTAAAAGGCTTGTGCAATCATAAATAAATTTAAAGACCAGACTTTTCCATGTAAATAGCATTTGGTAGGCCTGGCTTCATGAAAACAAATCATAGCCTTGTCCCATCAAGACGGACAAAAGATGGCACTTGGTAAAGCACAGAAACCTATCTCACTCTCTAAAGTTTAGCTACTTTAATATATCTGTCCCTGTCCATTGCCCAAGGTAGAATGTGCTGCAAAGGTGCACCCTAATCCAGGATGGCTATTTCTGAACCCAACCTTAAGATGCAAATGCAGCTTCCTCCTACAGATAGCATGGCATATCATAAAATCAGCTGGTGCTGTCTTTGTGACTCAGAGGCACATCTCCCAGATTTGTTCTCCTTCATTACCAGTAATGTTTCTTCCATAGATTATACAACTATTTCCATCAGCTATTTCCTCTTTCCACTATAACACTTTCCTATCACTGACCCCACTCCCACCACTAATCAAAATAATATCCTAGGAAAGATTTTTGGCATAATCCATTTATCTTTTACAGTAACCTTCAGTGACCTAGGTGAAATCATTGTGAAAACATAAGATTTTCATTATGGTGTCAACTCAGGTAGCAAGGGTCTGAGGAAATTCATTAAGAGAGATTCACAAACAGCATCTAGGCTTAAAGTGGGGTTGTGATGGAGAGGAAAGGGTAGTGAGGATGATGTAATCACCAATTGCTAATGTATAGAATTTAGGTCACATTTGAAGCAGACTTCTAGATGTTCCTGTCTCTACTTGGGGAGAGTTAGGGCATAAGTCAGCATGCCTGCCTCAAATGGGACAAGATAAGGAGTTGTTTGCATGTAGCAAGACAAAAGAATGCTACTTGTAAAAAAGAGACCAGTCCTTAGTTTTGAAGTAAATTCAGAGTACAAATTTTTCTCTCAAGTAGAAAATTTTATTTTGCACTTCTTTTCTATCATCTTATATACAGTTAACATCTATACAGATTGTAGTATAAGGAATCTCTATATCATTGTGAATTAGAGAGGGCAATGTATGACATTTAGAGTAGGTAATAGCATTCAGTGTGAGTCAACGCTTCTTAGGGCAATGTAGGCAGGTGGGTCTGAGACTCTCCTGCCTCAGTTGATTGATCACAAACATCTGCCTTGGGCATAAGAGTACAGGAGTAGAAAAGATGACATCTTGCATTGGGGATTACTGCTTAGTAAGAAGAGTACCATAGAGTTCTACATCCAGTTCTGACAGATTGTCTGATCTTAGTCAAATCATGTTACCATTTGGGCTTTGACTGATTTTAAAAGACTAGAAATACAAATGGATAGAAACATGAAATCTCTTCACTTTTTTTAGACTTTAGTCTAAAAAAATTTGGTCATTATTTCAGACTTTAAAAAGCTGTATGATTTCTACAAATAATTTTCCCAAGCGCTCACTCAGATTCCCTAAATATTAACAAGTTTCTCTGTCCTATGAACATGCTCTCAGGCTCTGTCCATCTAAGTTGGGGATGTCTTATATTTTTTTTAAATTTTTTTGTCCTTGCAGATGGACTGCATGCCTTTATTTTATTTGTTTATTCTATGTGGTGCAGGGCCTCACTTGTGCTAGGCAAGGTCTCTACCACTGAGCCACAGAAAAGCTCTGTCTTATATTTTTAATGTCTAGATTGACATCATTGTTGACTGGAATCCTACATAAGGTCTATTAAGTTCTATTCTGCTCTAGATTGTGTGCATGACAATCGTAGGCACATGATGTAGATTTGTTGCATTCCTGATGTTAACCACGATTACTTGGTTTTAATAATTTGTTCCTTCTTAATTAGTAACTTGCAAATAGTTGTTTTGAAACTAGGCAATTATCCTCCTCCTACATGATAATATTTCACCCATGAATCGCAGCACCTATTGACAATTCTTTCCTGTAACAATGATTATGGCAACTGCCAGTTGGTAATTTTCTAATTCCGTTAGTCTTCTACATTTATGACTTTGATTTGAACTGTAAGAAGGAGTTCTATTCTTATTTAAGGATTTATATCCATGTGGTCTCATGAATTATTATTTTATTAAGTGGATTAAAATCCTTTACTATCATTATTTATTTAGATGTGCTAAATGATTCCAGATATAGTAAGTGGTTCCTTGCAGACTTGGCTTCTGTGAGTACTTCTTTGCTTTATGGCACAGAATAATATTTTGGGCATATATTGTTTCTGTTCTATCTGTCTCCAAATTCTGCCACTTCTTCAAAATATTTCCATTCCTTTTAAGTGAATAGTATGGTTAGAAGCCAAAATCTAATTACTGGATGTGTTCATTGATAGGTTCTCTGAGTGGCCAGAGTTAGAAACCCTGGTTATGGTTTATACACTCATACTCCTACATTTATATTTATATGCATTTGTCAATAGATCTATATTCATAGATGCACCTATACACATATATCTGTATACATACAATAAATGTAACTATGTACACACATACATATGAACATACATGAGAACCAGAAATATCCATCATAGCTATTGATCTACCTGACAATCTTAAGTTTTACTCCAAATTCCAGTCAAATACTAGAGGCATAGAGTCCTTTCAGCTCTCCATATTTTAGCTTCCTTCTCTGACAATGGAAAACATAGCTCTTAATATCCACACTATCTTTGCTTATTTGCCTAGACCTAGAATGCACAGAAAATGTTTTCTTTCTTTTGAAAATAATATTTATCATATATTTTCTTCATTTCTGTTAATATGTAATTGGGGTTTGTCTTTTTTCTTTTTTAATTTATTTTTTACATACATGACATGGAATGTATTACATTCATTAATACCCATTTACAGCATAAATTTTCATAACTCTGTATATAAAGTTTGTTCACACCAAATTATGCCAATATACATGTACTTTTCATCATTATACAAAATATATGTAAGAAGATTTGGAGTTAGTGTCAGCATACCTTATATACAAATAGAGATATGAAAAATTTTGGTATATATGTGTATTAAGAATTGTAATGCAAAAAAGTACAGAAAATGGTTTTAAGTTGCCAACCCATCATGCTAGTTTTATGTCAAACTTCTTAATATTTTATCCCATCACATCTAGACATAGAAAAATAACTTAGCTATTATGATTTGCTGATATTAAATAGATGAGAAAATTGAGCAGCTGCGTCTCAACTGTCCCATGTCAAGATATATATAAAAGACATATATATGTACACATAAATAGTCACATAGATGTTACAAATTATATTAAGTGATATCTACTTATTATACATATTATATGTGTGTCATTCCTGGGTATGCAATTGTGACAATAATAAGACTTTCCTACCCTAATGAAATTATGATTTGGAAAATGTATTTTAAACTGTATATATTAATAAAAATGTTAATGAGTTATAATTTAACTTTTTGCACTTTTAGAGTTTACTTGAGGTGATTAGCCTTGTCAGAGAGGTTATTATAAGTATATGTAAGGAAAGGAGCTGAGATGATCTGGAATTAAAGGCCAAGTCGGCACTACTTAGGAGCCAATTGAGGTGGAGGCAAAGAGTGGCCCAGAAAGAAGATACTGTTTCTGAAAGGGAATGGTGAGCATGAGGGGCCTGAGGAGATGTGCACGTGGTCACACTGAGTGAAAGACAGAGTGGGAGGAGTGGTGGCCCTTAGAGGAACAACTTGGCTAATGGAGGTGGCACTCCCAGTTCAAAAATTTAAATTATCAATCTAGGAAAAAGAGAAAGACAACCATACTTAGTTTTTTAAAGCATACAGTTTAGCAGGAATTTGGAGAATCGTCAAAGCAGGACAAATGTGCATTGAGTAGGCCAATTCAGAAGCTCTTGCAGTAGGCTGGTCTTTTACTATAAAAGTGTGGATGATTGAGAATCTTTAAATATTGAGAATTTAATCATTGAGTTCCCTGCATTAGGGGATGGAGATGAAAAGAGTTGGATAGACATGAGCAATATTCAAGAGGAAAATAGCTGATACGTATAGATCTTTGGGGCATGGAGTGTAAAGGGTCTGTTTTAAGGATAGCACTCAAGTTTGTGGCTTGCAGAGAAAACAATGTATGGTGATTTTGGAGGGAGCCCATGTTTGGGGTAGACATTCAGGTATTTGGACTGAACATTTCAAGAACTTGTGAGAATTTTGGGCTGTCTTCTAGGAGAAATAGAAAGTGTGACTTATCAAGTGAGACCAGGAGTTATAGGAGAGGTCTGAGTCAGAAAGACAGGCCTGAGTGTGAGTCACCTGCAAAGGGGTAGCATTCAGAGATGTAGGTGAAAGTGAGATGGAAAAGAATAGAGAGTAGGAGGAAAGAGCAGCTCATCCTGAGGCATGAGGGATACCAGAGTTTAATAACTAGGTCGAGAGAAGTAAACTTGGCAAGTGAGAGAAGGAGAAAACAGAATAGTGTGAGTCATGGAAATTGGCTATAGATTTTTAAAAAATGGTGTCAAGTAGTTATAATGGATGAGAGGAGAAAACTAAAACTGTTAGTTCGGTTTAGTGACATGGAACCCTTTCTTAACTTTAGTGAAATCTCTGGGAAAAGGTGGCCAGCATTGGAGTCAAAGGAGAGTGGGCCAGGCAGTAAGGAAGGGGTGAGGCGGTGAGGAGGCCTTCTGAGCAGGTTTGGCTACAAAGAAGAAAGAGGGATACTAGAAGTTTGAAAACGTTTCAAAGAAAACATGGAAGTTTGTTCTGGGTTTGAGATTTTAAATCTTCTTCTTCTCCTTCTTCTCTTCCTTTAGATTCTGTGCTTCAGCAAACCAGACAGTTGCAAATATCAAGCTATCACAGGAGTAAGTTAAGAGAACCCACCTAGGTTCTCTAAACCCATCATCTCAGGGAGTAAGTGCCTAGGTTGCTGCTGGAAAGGTTCCCAAGCTGTGAAGGTGACATTTAATGATCACTAAATGATCAATGTAAGGGTCTATATTGACCAAAGTGCAGTGCTGGAGAACATCTCAATATTAATAAATAATGTTCTTGCGAATACAGTCAGCATTCAAAAGTAACAAACCCACTACTTTATGTGGCCAGTGACTGTGACATTTCTGTTTCCCTAAGTAATCTGTCTCATTAACTGAATCTGTCTACTTACTTGTCCTTAACTCACTTAATGCTACCACTTTAATAGACACAGACTGCCTGAAACATCTATATTTTTTAAGATCTCCCAAGCCCTTCTTCTCTATGGCTCCTTTTGTTTTTATTGAGTGAGTTTTATGGTGGTAAAAAGGTTGCAAACTGAAATTTGTCACTTTCTGGTTAGCAATGATTTAGCATCCAAGGAGAAAAACTGCTAGGTCATGGATAAGTGCAGTAGCTCAGGAGCTGATGTTCGAGGCACAAATGGGTTGACTTAAAAGGGACTGATTGTGACTCAGACGTGGAAATTGGGGTGAGAAAGCACTCTGCACTGTGAATGTGAGAAGGAACGAAAAGGGAATGTGCACATCAGGCTGCTGGAAAATGTTAGAGCAGAGAGAAAGGAGCACACCCTGCTAATACTGTGAACAAAACACTTATCCAATGTTATCAGCCTTCCTGCTAAACACTGCTCAGAGGGCTTTGGAAGTGAAACTCATTTCACAATACCTTATGATTTGTGAAAACATTTTAATTTTTACAAACTCCAGTTTATGAATCTAAAGTCTAAATGAAAATAAGTTAAAAAACCAACTTCACACTGTGGAGTTCCAAAGTGCTTTGAAGAAAAACGAAGTAAGGTAAGGCAAAAGCCAGTGGGAGGGCAAGAAAGAAAAATCTGTATTTAGGTTGCTCAGTAATGGTTTCCTTGATAGGGTGATTTCAGAGCTGAGATCTGAAGAAAGTGGGGACATGAGTGTTAGAAGTAACAAAGTGCCACAAGAAATCAAACACGTGCTTGAAAGTGGGTCAGTGAGGCACAATTGTACCTCTGCAGAAGGGTGCGCTCCCAAAGACAGTCCAATAAGCAATCACCCCTAGATCCTGATACAAAGAAATTAGAGGTACAATCTAGGACATTAGCTAATTTACAATTGGAGGAAGTGGACATTGAAAATGGCTACAGTTGTGATTGGATACTTGTTAAGAAATTTAAAATGTCGCCACTCTGGTCATTTGATTCCCTAATGAAGATGGCTCCATTCTGACCACTTGGTTCCCTAAGGCAGATGGATCCATTATACATCTGAAATAAGTTATGGTAATCATGCCTGTGTTGCATTACAGGGTCAACTTTGATAGAAAACATAAATCTTACAAAGAGCCAGTCTAATATTCAGGAGAAAAGTGTTCTGGGCAAAGGACAACAATTACAAAGACACTAAGACAAGAATATAACTGGTGAGATTGAGAATGTACAGAGGTAATATAACTAGTGGGTAAGCCATGGTGGATAGAGGCAGGAGTCTCAAGTCACCATGAAGGTTTGGGATTCCATTAGCAGCTGATGATGTGATGTCATCATAATCAAATGGGATCCTGGCAGGCAAACACTGGTGATGGGTGAGTGGCAGGTCAATGAGGCAGTAGCACAGTGCCCCTGGCAAGAGAGGGTGCTTTAACCCAGAAGAACAGAGGCAGAGTAACTATGAAGTGATTGTCTTTTGAGGTTAGTCTCTGAAATAGATATGGCTTTACATGTGGTATAAAAATGGGAGAAAATTAAGAGGAACTTTAAAGATTTTAGCTTGAGAAAACAAAGAATGGTATGCTGAAACTGCCATTCATTGAGAAAGACAACCAGCAAAGGTGATTTAGGATGAATAATCAAATTTTCAATTTTGAAACTCTAAAGTTTAAGATACCAATCATATATCTAGGTGGAGACGCTTAGTTGCTCAGAATTCAATAGTCCCCTAGCAAATATTATTATATAACAAAGAAACAACTGGGACAAAGTATGTCTCCCCATGACTCTCAGACCTTGTGGTCTTGTCCAGAAGTTTCCAAACCTGCCTGCTGCTAAGACTCAGCAGAAGATATTTTTATAGATCTTTGGTAACACTTCCACCACGCCACTTTGGACACAGTCTGTCGTTGCTGCCCTATGACCAGGCACAAGTTCCGTGCTTCCTCAGAAGCACTCCAGGGATTCCACAAATAGTTCTACTCAATGGCCAAGATGTAGTGCACTGACAGGGCAAGAATCACAGCCAGAGAGATTAGCGCCAGCAGAGCAGCTCAAGTGGGGTTGGGTATTTAACTCCATGTGTGGGCTTCCCATGATCTCCCTTCCCACAGGGGCCTCCCCCTGCCTTGAGTGCAGGCACCTGCATGTGGTTTTCTGCCCAGGGAAGCCCATTGGAATCAGTCTAGGATTTTTATCAGGGGCTGGTTACACAGGCACAAATGATCAGCCATAACTATCAAACCTCTAGATGCCTTGAAGGAAATCAGGTCATCAGGGCCCCAGAGAAGCAAATGTTCTTATCACTTGGAATAAAAAAAATCCATGTGCCCAGATGCCAGTCAGGGGCCAGTCACGCAAGCAGATTCAGTTTCCCACATTAACTCTTCTTCATCTAATTACAGAATTGGGGACAGGGTCATAGCACATATTCAGATGCCACAGTGATAAAATAGGACTAGGCAATCTCTAGCTTTGTTATATGGCTGGGAACACTAACAGAAGAAGCCACATGCAACTCAGGATAGCCTACCCGAAGCAAATTTCCCCACACATAACCCAGCAGGGTATGGCAGAGGGGCTGGAGACCCTGGTATCAAAACTCAGTCACTGGGCAAATCACCTTACCACTCTCTTGTTTCATGTGTAAAAGAATGAGAGGTAGATTGCTGACACCCAGGAGATGGTTCACCTCTAAAACTCCAGGTTGGAGAAAGCAGAAGTAGGTGAAAAGACACAGGCATGTTGGCCAAGCTCTTCCTGCTCCCTCCCTGAAAACCAGAAAGCGAAACCCACCTCTGCCCTGCATCTTCAGACTGGAGGTGCCTTGCCTGGAGCATGCTTCAAGATCAAAAGAGGCAAAGACTGCTTTGACCAGACTTCCTCTCCACAGGAATGGCACCAGCAACAAGGTGGTTTTATAGGGGAAGGAAATGTGCTTGGTTTGTGGGAATAAAAGGCAGAGATTAAAACTTGAAGAGCCACCGGTGCCTTTGGGGGAATTTGTAAGTGAGGTGCACTTTAAGAGAACTGTAGTGATAAATCTTAGATTTCCAGAGGGAGCTTTTTATCCTATTTTGTGTCCATAATCTTTAATGGCAGTTATGAGAAAACCGTGGCTGTCTGTTTCAAAACAGAAGTAACCAAGACAAAACAAGATACTAGAGTCTGTAATAGTATTAGGAGATCTCAATTCCACGCCTCTCTGCAATAGGGTAAAGGAAGTTGGCAGGGTCAAGGAGACCCCAGACTCCAAGGGGTAGGTCAGGACCCATAAAATGGCAAAACCTAATGTGTTGAATCCCAACTCATGGAGCAGGTCACTGGTACTTCCCCTTGTTCTGTGTCCTCCCACCCTTTGTGCTCTCAAACCTGCCTTACCTCCTAGATCTTTCTTATAAATACACCAGCACACATTGGTGTCCCTCAACTTCAAACGCACTGACCTGGATTAGCTCATCACCTGTCCATTTCTCTGTTCTTCCCAACAAAGTCTTCATGCAGGTTGTTCAGATAGGATACCATTTCAAATCACCAATGCACTGTTGGTCCTCCTCCAGAGTGAGATTTATCCCCAACTATTCCCAAGAAAACTGCTCTCACCAAGGACATCAACAACCTGGGATAAGTCTTTCAGCCATTGCTATCTCTTGGACCCATGGCCACTACAATCCCACAATTTTCCTTGTAACTTACATGTTACATGTATGTGCACATGCCTATGGACACGCAGATTCATACATCCTTTGTCAGCTGGACAAATTTTTACATATTACACCAAAATAAAGACTATGTTCAGGAGGATCCCTTAGGTCACTTCCAAGTCAGTGCATCCTGCCCTGAGAAATAAACACCCTTCTTTTGTGAGCATATCCTGCAGGGATCCCTGTGCTAGCAAGGGATAGCAAGGCCCACAGACAAGCAGTCCTCAGGCCTTCACATGGGACAGAGGAACATTTCTCTCACTTTGCACTGGCCACATAGAGGGTCACGGGTAGGTCTGCACTGAGGAGGAAAGACTCTTCTTCTTTAAAGGCATTGCAAAGTTGCACTAAAAAAGGGACGTTCCCCCTCTTGAGAATGAGGAAGAGGGACAGATTCACATGGATGAGATGACAATCTGCTCCCCAAACTCTGTGATTACAACCCAAGGAAGGATCTGTATCTCTTTGTTCTCCCCAAAACACCTGCTACATTTTTTTTGTTAGTTTTATACTAGAAAAAAAAAGTTTGATGTTCTTTCTGCTTTCAATTGCATCCATTAAAAGTGATAATGATAATAGCCCTTACTCAATGAGTGGCAGGCCCCACGCTACACAATGTTTTTACATTTAATTCTTTTAAAAAATTTTACATTTAATTATTAAGTACTTCTCCATAATAATACTCTTATTATTCTCATTTTAGAGGTGAGGTATTGAGACTCAGCAAAATTAAGTAACATTTTGAAGGAGACAAAAAACATATGTAGTAGAATTGGAACTCAAACACAAGCATATGTGACCCCAAACTCACCATCTCCAGTCCTCATACATCCCAGCTCTTATGAAATATTTGTTTAAAATTTGAGGGCTGAAGATTTGATGGAAGTCACCTACAAAAACACTCTTCACATTGAACACAATTTTCAACGTCCTCTAGGTCAACACCTGGTTAGGCCCGCAGTCCCTCCAGGAATGAGGGAGACAGCAAGTTGACTAGAAAGTCAAGGCCATTTCCAGGGGAGAAAAGGCACCTTGTAATCATGAGTGACTGGAGGAGACAGTGGGGCAGAGAACAAGCCAGACACATGGGCCCTGGCCCTTGTACCTAGGTGGAGTGCCTGTGCCCTCCTGATTGATAGTCCTGTCCAAGCCAGATCCACTCCCCCCCCCCCGCAATCTCTCTTATCAAATAGCATTCACTTTTCAGAAGGGGAAAGGAGTGGAGAAAATTGGCAAAACAGAATAACTGCTGGCTCTGAGAAACCAGATTTAGAGTGTGTGTATGTCAGAGCACTTTGGTATTGAGAGGACAGATCTTAACCAATGTGGTAATATAACAATGAAAATGAAGTACAGACTCTTTTAACATCAATCCTCCATTTCCTCACATGAAACTTCTGAATAGTCTGAGTAAATACAGACTAACTTCTGAAGGATCCCTTAGGTCACTTCCAATGACAGTTGTTAAAGTTGTACAGTGAACAATTGAAGGCTGCCTTTCATCTTGCTGTTTCCATAGACGTGTTTGCTTGTTATTCCATCTTCCTGGCAGATGACGGTTAGTTTCCTAAAGAAGGGATTTTCTTTTCCTAATTCTGCCAAGTTCACCCTTAACAGATAGTAGGAAAACATGCATCCCAGAAGCCATGCCCTTCCCTGGCACTTGGAGCAATTCTTCAAACCAAGACTGACTTCTTTTAAGCTAACAAGCTGAGCTGTATTACTTCAGGTTTTTTTAAAGTCATGAAATTGATGTACCAGAAAAAATTAAATTCAATTGCCCTTGGATAGCCCAATGCCTTCAACTGGAGACACATTATTTTTCTTTCTTCAGAACTTAATAAAACCAGTGAGCAGACACATAGGTGTCATCCCTGACCCGGGGCATTGAGCCACACTGGGTCCCAGAGGCCGTTCCCTAAGGTAGTGAGATTCGTGGACTTCACTCATGTCAGGGGTCCAGTTACCTATGAACTCACAGAAGGAGCTGCTGCAGTGCCCAGACACTGGCTGGCAGACAGCGTTACAGCTGTCATTCCGACTTTGTGACACTGGTGACATTGGCCTATCAGTGGCCTTTCAGCTATCCCAAATCTTCTCTCATGGGAAACTGTGGTGACCCTATCCACCATTACCACCTTCCATAGGTGTGGAGCTTAAAATGCACTAAATTGACTGAAAATATCTATGAGAGGATGTTCTAGACCACAACGTAGGACATGAACCTAAGAGTTTCTTAAATATCACTTTGATTTTGTCCTTAAGGAAGACGTCACAAGATCCAGTCTGTGGAGGACTAGTGAGTGGGACCCGCTCTTAGGCTTTCATTGTCACTAATACATGATGCAGGCACCTGAACTCTGCCAACAACATTTCCTCAGCCAAGGACAGTAGCTCTGCCCACGAGGGCACTCCAGGGAGGCTGGAAGCTCCGGGAGGAGGGAGTTTGCTTCTCTTTGCTTCCTGCTCCAGTTTTACTTTGGTCCCGGTTTCCCATCTGTTCCCATCAGTGTTGGTGTAGCAACATTTCTCTTTCCCCGTAACATTCCAGAACTAGCAACTGATTTTGCAGTTGATCCAGGCTCACCCAGCCCCATGGAGTACCTCCACATGGCCCTGTGCTTTTTTGTGCAAAAGTCTAGGTTACAGCCTCCAGGTTCCTTGGTCAGAGGTTGTTTTCAGCCCTTTCCAGGACTTCAGATTTTAACCAATACAACCCTTTTCCTGTTTGTCTCCCAGCCCAAAGGTGGTGGCTGCTTCTTGATGTTCCTATCTCCTTTTATCTTAGTATCCCTCTGTGTATCTTTTTTACTCCTTCCACATCCAGTTTATGGTGTTTGTCCTAAATGCACTCTGCTCAACTGATTGCTGTAGGCCCCCTCTCCTCACTTACTACTCACTAGTGCAGATATATACATTAGTCAGACTCACTATTTCTTACACATCTTGGTTTCTCTGACACATGGGTACTTTTATTTACTTTACACAGTTGTTTTTCTTATGCAGCTTAGTTTCTCATACACATTTATGCTTTGTTGTATTGTGAACATGCAACCTCTTTCCACAATTTTGTGGGTTCTTCCTCTTTTGTTCTTCTTCCTGAAATGCTCTGCTCTCCTGTACTACCTTCATTTACCCACTTCTACTAAACATGTGCATCCAAAGAACATTTCACTTTTCCTTTATTTTTAGTGGAAAACATAAGCACAATCCAAATGAGACAGAAAGACTGAGTTCTCAGTGGAACTCAGGATTAAGAAGAAAGGGGGAGAAGTGGAGAAACTGACCAACTGCAGGGTGTGTGCTGAAACTAAAGCCTGACTCACTTCGGCTGATTGTTTCAGGGAAGGCGTGAGAGCTCCGAGGTGGTGGAGCCCCACGTTTTTCACAAGAAAATAGAAATCCAGATTTTGGTATCTTGAACTGAAATGTTCATAACTAATTGGGAAAGAATATTAAATATTATGCTGGCTTAGACATTGTGTAGACCAAACAATAGCCATCTGTGGCACCCAAGTAGCTGCCAAGATTGTTCTTGCCATCCAAATCCTGTTTCTATCAGCCAAGGCTTCATGCACACCTTCAAACCCTCACGCTACAGCAGCAGGGGAGCAAATGAGGTACAGCCAAGGAGAAAATCCCAGCTATAAATAGAAGTCATTGGTCACAGTATCATGATTTGAAAAAGATCTATATGCGGGGTGTTCTCTATGACTGGGACCATTTAGGAGAAGATGGCCATTGAAAGGTTTTGAGGAAGTAAGGCTAGATTAGAAGAAAATCCTCTAATTTATTATTTCAAAATCACTTCAGTATAATTGGATTCTCTTTCCAAATATAGACCTCAGAATAGTAACAGCAAGTTCCAGACCATGAGCAGTACAGCCGCTGTCTGCAGAGTCACTGCTGGTTATTGGGGGAACTCTGGCAAGTTCTGGAACATACAGATGGCAGAATTATCATTTTTCAGTAGCATATAATTTCAAAAATTTTTTTTGGTACTGAGTCAAGCCAAATTTGGATCTAGGGATATTCTTCGATATTAGAGCAAAGTGTTTACATTGAAAATATTCCAATTTTTGTTTACAAGCAGCTAATTGATCAACAACTCATTCATCTGATAGAATTTCATTCATTCCTAGTTAATTAAGAAGGTTTGTTATCTGACCTGGGGTTGACTGTACAGCTGTCATCTGTATTTCTCTGTGGGGCCTTTCCTCCTGTGTTCATGTAGGATCATTGCCATTTCCACCAAATCTGCCAGTATCTTTGTTAACTTCTCAGAAAGCTATTCCTGACTTCTTTCTCCTTGTCTTTCTATAGATGAAGTTCTCTCTTCTGTCCTTCCTTTGCTTTCTTCTCAGTGTTGATATTATTCATTTTCCAGTTTCTTCCATTGAACAATGCACAGTACAAAGATCTAAGCTACCTTCCAACTTCAGTGAGTTGATAGATGTGGTTCAAAGCTCTGTGGAGAGAAGATCCCTGGTTTGACTGGGGTTCCTGGGGAAAAACAAGGTTGATTATTCACGCCTACTCAGAACTGGAGAGCCACACAGACACGGCTACATTGTGGGTACTGTTTGGCTTTTTCAACCGTTCTTTCTGCAGAATAATCCTGATTTGCCAAACGAGAAGAATAAAGCTGCTCCATTACCTTCCTGTCAAGGGGCATGCCACAAAGGGCAAGGCAGGATTAGCTTTCTGCTCTTTAACCTGAAAGTCTGCATTTCTTTTAGGAACAAATGCTGCATCCAGTTTAATTCACAGAATGAAATAGACTGGTGGAAGTGACTGATATACCTCTAGCCCAGCACCAAACCCTGTGAAAATAAGGACATAAAAGGAGACACTGGCCCCGTCCTCAAGGAACTCCCTTGAAGGTGGCAAGCTCTTAAGATCCAAAGGCTGTGATAGTGATGGTGTCACTGAAGACCCTGTGCAATCTCCCATGGAGCGTTGATGACTCTTCATTTAGTCAAATCTCATTCTTTTTCATAAAACAGATCACCTTATGTCTATTAAGCTTTGCTGTGTCTAGCATCTTTTAACTTTCTTGAGGAACGATAGATTGGACGGTGACACTAGTGAGAATTGCCTCTGAACCCTTTCACAAAAGGCCTTGTAAGTTAAGAGGAAGAACCTGATTTGGAGCAGCCAGGTACTGATTCAAATTACTGCGTGACCACATATTAGCTTAATTCCGCGAAATGGTGATACCTACTTCTAAGTGTTTTCCAAGTGCCTACCTCATGCCAGGCACTTTGTAGGCCCTGATTCAAAGGTCCACTGTGTCCAAGCCACAACTAGCAACCCACGTCAATGTCAGAAATAGGAGTTAGCAAGTTGCTTCAAGCTTTCATGTACAAATAAAATTGTACATAAAAGAACTGATGGTATAAATTGCTTGAGAGTGTTGCTTACAGTCACAAGGTCTTGAGTAGCCACTGACCTTTCAAATGTTCTCAAATGACATTAATTTACTTGTTTTTGTTACTTTTAAGGGAAGTCTGAAAGGGGCTGGCTGGCGATCAATACCGTACTTAGAGAGCTGGACGAAAGGAGACAATGCCCAGTCCTTGGTGGAGGCAGGATGGATGGAGCTGCTCTCTGCAATCCTCTTCTGATGAGGCTCAGTTGCTGCACAGACTTTGGTCTTTTCTGTTGTAAGTTGTGGTAGAGAGAAGCAGAGACCTGGCAGCCAACAGCTGTGCTTACTCACAGAAACACCTGACATGAAAACATGTTTAATTCAGGCCAAGAAAAATATATATATTCCTTATTAACCTAATCCAAATGGTGGGAACCATTCGGAACTCTCAACCTGGGCCAGGCTTTTCAATGGGGCTGGGGGTGCCATGACTGTACTACACAGAAAACTGACCAGGCTCCACTTTTTATTTACAACAATGTCTATCACTCAGTGGGATGAATGTGTAATAATAATTTAGGATGATCACTGGTGAAGGAATACACAGGATATTCCTTGTACCATGATCACAATTCTTCTATAATATAAAACTATTAAAAAATTAAGTTTGTTTTTAAATGTCTGCCACATTTTCTATATTAGTATAACATGAAGTTCAGAGGTGACTGAGGAAGCTTGGACATATTTTCAGGAAACAATGACAATTAAGCTTAAAGCTTAAAATATGAGTAGTAAGTAAGGTGTATTAATAATGGTAGGGAACCATATTTGGAGCCTAGTCTTTTCAAATAATATCTCATAGACATCTTTCTATGACAGTCACTAAAGATCTACTTTATTTTTGTTGGGCTCATAGTTCCTGGAATAAATGTACAATAAGTCAATAATTTCTTCAATTATGGACATTTACGGTATTATAATTTTCTGCAGAAAACATACAATAATGTTTCCACTCATATTTAAAGTGCCTGTTTAATTTTCTCTTGTTGAACTATTATCTTCCCATGGACAAGAACTGTGAGTTATCTTGCTCCCTCCTTAGTCATCAGTATATAGTATGACTATAAAATTTTAAAGTAGCATATGTAAAGATATGGACAGAAAAAATAGCAAGAATTAAGAGATTTCCTTAAAATAGATTTTTAAGATGTTGATTAAACTTTATTTATTTATATGTGGTGCTGAAAATCAAACCTAGTGCCTCATACATGCCAGGCAAGCACTCTACCACAGAGCTACAATCTCAACCCAAAAGTGTAAGATTTGCAAGTAATTTTCTATAGTGGGGTTAAAGGCTGCCTATTGTGGAATTTTGAGAAATAAGGAAGGAATTGAAGGGGTTGACAATCACTAAAAATAAAAAATATGTTAATTTTGGATTCATTTGTGCTTAACACTGTTACCACAAATATAAGGAGACAGAATTGCTCACCCAGAGAGGGAGTTTATGAGCATGTAGAGCCCATAATATAAAGTAATGCCCTTTTTTCTTTCATTTAAAGACTACAGAAAGATTTGTAGAAACATTAGAAGGACTTTTCAAATCAGCTCCCTTCTCTGCAGAAGGAAACAGAGAGGTAATGGTAGGAAACAGACACTCAGCTTTAAGTTTATGCAATAACCTAGAAAGAAACAATTAATGATTCTACTAAATTACTGTGGAGACTGAGAGAGCATGGTTGCAGGGGTAGCCATGACATGCAGGCAGCTGTGAGGAGAGATGCAAGAGGAAGACAGGTGTCTATCAGGGTACAGTGTCAGGGCTGCTGTAGGTCTGTCTGGGTGTGGAGATAATGTGCACAGCCTTGAAATCCAAGTTCCTTATCAATGGCTGGTATCACTGCGTTGACAGAAATGACACCTGCCAAATGAGATCATCCAGAAAGTTAGCACAGTTTGGTGTATGATCAGAATGGGATGCCCCAACCTGTCATGGTGAAGGAAACTAGAAGGCTCCTCAGTGGGGGTGCCCAGCAGGCAGGCAGGTAAGCTGGATTCCAGGGAGACAGCTCTGGGCTGAAGACCAGGGTCTCTGAATTACACAGGAGCAAATACCACAAGGTGAGTCATTGTAAATGAAAACCTGCAATAGGTTTAACCAGAAGAGAATCCAGAATTGGCTCTTAAAAGAACCAGCATTTAAAATGAAAGAAGAAATTAGAAACCCATTTTAAAATCATGGTCAGAATGATGGGAAGGATAACTCACTGAATTTTATTACAGAAGAAGGGACCACTTTTAGCACTACAGGGTGTCAAATAGGGGTTGCATTACAAAGCCCCATAAGTGTCAGGAGTTCTCCTTTGGACATTATCCATAGCCTTCCTTCGAGCAGGGCTGGACCCTGTTAATTGTTTCACATGGAGGATCACATTTAATGTACACAATAGCTGATGAGATAGGTCATATAGTCTTAGTTTTACAGATCAAGAATAAGTAGCTGATTCAAATATATGATAAGTCAAGGTCATTGTACTGTCATGTGTAACTAATTAAAACAAATGTAAAAAGTAAAAAAAAAGCAAAAAAAAAGAAAGAAAAAGTAGCTTTACTAACTGACTCACACACATGCAACTAGTTATCAGTAAAACTCTGATTCAGACCCAGGAAAGCAGGTGCTGGGAGCTGCACTCTCAACAACCAAGCTCTACTGTGCCACCCACTGACACATCTAATTATATTCAATTCCCCATTTTACAAAAGTTTGGAGTTTTGTTTTGTCCTCTAATTTTTCATAACAATAAATGGTAATTCTCTCATGCTATTCTAAAGTATCATCAGGATTGAGACATGTCATATGTGTTGCCCCAAGTTTTTTGCCCAAATGGGGATAGCCAGTGTAAAATCCATTCAGTAAATGATATTGAGCAGAAATAGGCATTGAGGGTACTAAAGCCTGGCAGACCATCCAGGTTGTCCTCCACTGAAACAAATAACAGATCAAAAGAACTACTTGATCATGGCCTGTGTTCCTTAGTTCTAAACTCTCCTTCACAGTACTTCTCCAATGACTTACGTGCAAAATCTCCAAGGTTATAAGACTAGGCCACACGCAGACCTTGATACCTCCATAATGAGTTAATAATGTATACTCCATACTTAATGTATGAGGAAACAAACCACAGAAATTGCACAAAAGAGGTCAAACACACATCTCTGGTGGGCAGTTCCTTTGAGCTTTGAGTCTACAACAAACTATTGTGAAAAGAAACTGCTTTTCATCTTCCTGCTAATAAATAAATCACCAGTTGTTTTATATTTTAAAGCCTCTGAACAGCACCCCAGGGCTCCACAAAGGCTCCATCCTCTTGTCGAATTGGCATGCAAGCCATCCTCTTAGATGTGTTCATAATCACCTGCAGAAGCCATGTCATGGGATAGGCACCCTTCTGAAAGGTGGGCATCACAGCGACCTTTCACATAGAACTGGCTGCCATGGTACAATTAGAGGAGAAGCCAATCTTACCATCTTGATGTCAGCCCATGCAACCAAAGCCAGGAAACGTAGATGGCTTTGAGAAAATGGGATCTTGTATTCTCTGACAGTGTAAATATTAAGCTCTGTCAGCTTATTAGATTTATTTCATAAAAATCACTTAACACTTCATGAAGATATTACTTTTGCCAACAAATATCACTTTTGGGAAACATTAATAATTTAGGAACTTCAATATTAAAAACAGCTAATTCACTAAGTGCATGAGAAGCTCCAAGTTTTGAGTCCTCCCATTCTGTAAGACTCCCCAACACCCGTTTTGTTGGTATATAATTGACATACAAAAAAAAAAAAAAAAACTCCCCATAATGTATAAAATTCTGTAAATTTGGGTATATGCTGACACACCATCATCACAATCCAGGTGACAAGTATACTTCTTATTTCATTCTCATTGAAAGTCTGGAGGAATAAGGAGGGCTGAGGTTAGGAGCTGCTGTCTGATGTTCAGAGGCCAAGTAGCTGACAAGACAATTCAAACGATTGGGAGAGTGTTGCAGCTGTTTTTACATGCATTTTTCTCTGGAGCAACAGATGTGTGTGTTCTTAAATGCTATTTTTAACTTAAATCTAAAGCCTTGTCTTATAAAGACTCTTCTCTTTGAACTGAAGTACACGAGCAATGGAAAATGCATAGTTCACTCACTTCAGTTGACTTTTTAAAGTGTATTTACAAAAAATAAAAGTAAAATTTGATCATTTTGGTGAATTTTGACTCACAAACTCAATCTTGTGAACACCATAGCAATCAAAATACCGAAAAATGCTGTCTCCCCACCAGAACATGTGCTGCCCCACCGTGACTGGCCTCTCTTTCAACCCCTCTCTGCTGGCAACCCACTCATCAGTTTTCTGTCTCTGCAGTTTTGGTTTCCACACTGTTGTGTAATAGATTTTTTTTTTGATGAGCACTATTTCATTGTATAGAATTCCATAGTTTCACCCTGTTTATCCTGAGCAAAGCACGCATTCATCATGCTCTGATGGCAAGGACACCAATAACCTCTGACACTGTGCAAATTCTTTCTGTGTTACTGTCAATACACCCACCACCTCATTTAATTTTCTCATCATATAAGTTAGGTGATAACACGACACCTCCTCTTTAGAGAACAGAATAGAAAAATAATTTTTGAAATGTTCTTTTCAAAAAATACTAAGTAAACCTCTCTAGGGCCACATAATTTATGAATGTCATAGCCTGAATTTGCATCGGGGCAGTCTGACTCTAGAGCCTAGCATAGTATCCACTATCACATGAAAGATAGGTTGAAGAAAATGAGGATTACAGAGATAATGTAATTTTCCATAAGTCACTCGGACAATATTACCTTATTTTTAACCAAATCATGAAAACAGTTTTAGTACCCAAAAGGGTGCTTAGCTTTGATCAGTTTCTGGATTTCATTTTTTAAAATTATTTGCTCCTGTGGCATTGCATTTTCAATTTATATCTGCATACATGGAGCCTTCTAGAATTGGAATAACTTGTTGGGCATTGGTACAAATCATCTTCCAGCCTTTAAGATTAGATAATAAAATATATTTGATCCAAAAGAGACTTTGTCTCTATCTTGATTTATCTCTGCCTGTGGGAAATTGAAGGGAAGAAAAAAAGTCTGCTCTTCTGAATTGAACTATATAGAGTTGATGTGTAGCAAAAATATTAAAAATATTTATATTCATTTTAACTTTGGATTGTTCCTCAAGAGGTTAAATCTTTTCTCCAGAATGAAGATAAAAATAAATTTTGATGCTAGATTGCTTATGTTATCACCTTATCATGATCCCTGTAGAATTGGAAGCAACAGTCTCCAACAGAGATGTCTAAGGGGAGAATGTGACTGTATTTTTCAATTGTATTTATGGTAATAATAATGTACTCAATTCACATCTTTAAGAAAAAGGTCTTGAAGTACTTTATGTATTTTAATTAACCCTTACTATTCTCAGGACATAGATAGTATATCAATTTTATGGAGGCATGTAAAACAAATTTAAGTTCTTAAGGTCAAAGTCAAGGCATGCGGGTAATAACAACATTTCACAATGAAAACAAATCTGTGGGAAAAAAAAACTAGGCAACAACCCAAAAAACTCTACTGTCTGACATTTCAACAACATTGCATCCTTGCATATTCCACTAGTCCTTTGGATTATTAATATCTCAGTAAATTCTCATTAAAAAAAAAACACCCTGAGTGCTTTTTCCCATGTCCCTCCCATATGCATTAGCAGAGCATAACTATGGAATTTGCTTAGATGCAAAGCAGCACTTCCTTCAACTCTAAGAAACCAGCAAGAGCCTGGGCAAGCTTTCACTTAGCAGCTTTGAGGTATAAGCAACAGACAGTACGCTATACATGTCCATTACATTTTAAATGCTGCCCACGTTTATTATCTTAATTTTTAAGTGTACAGTTTAGTAGTATTAAGTATACTCATTTTGTTGTACAACAAATCTCTGAACTTTCTCATCCTGAAAAACTGAAGCTTGATTCTAGTTAAATGACTGATCATTTCCCTTTCCTCCCAGACCTTGCAACCACTATTCTACCTTAGTTTTCAATGAATTGGACTACATCAAGTAACTTATATGGGATAACATGGTGTTTGTCTTTTTGTGACTGACTTTAACTGGCATAATGTCTTCACGGTTCATATATGTTGTACATATAACAATTCCCTTACTAAAGCTGAATGATGTTTCATTGCATGCATATATCATTTATCCATTCATCTCTAGATGAACATCTGGGATCCTTCCATCTTTTGACTGTTGTGTGTATTGCTTCTATGAACATGAGTATGTTTGAGATCCTGTTTTTATTTTTTATTTTTTTTGGGGGAGGAGGCTATACCAGAAGTGGAATTGTTATGTTAACTGCTAATTCTATTTTTAGTTACTTAAGGAACCATTTATATTAGTCAGCTTTCCATTATGGTAGCAAAATACTTGAGATATCAACATAAAAAGGAAAAAGATTTATTTTGGCTCCCAATTTGGGAGGCTTTGTCTATGGTCAGTTGGCCGAGTTGCTTTTTGGGTCCGTGGCAAGGCAACATACCCTAGCAAGACTGGATGATGGAGCAGGATGCTCACCTTATGATGACGAAGAGATGAGTGAGACAAAGAAAAAGGGACTAGGGTCCTATTATCCCCTTCAAGTGCAGGCTTCCAATGACATAAAACCTCCTACAAGTCCTGACCTTTCACAGGTTTTTATTGCTGCTTAATCACACTGAGCTGGGGACTCAGGGCTTTTGGAGGATCTTCCAGATCTAAACCAGTACAGTTTGTAATTTTCACAGTGTCTGCATCATTTTTCACTTCTGGTAGTAGCGTACCCGGGTTCCCTCTGCACCACATCCTCACTAGTATCTTTACTTAGTATTTCTTGTTTTTTGAGTAGCCCCCTTAATGAGTGTGAGGTGTAACTTCAACTTTCTTTTTTTTTTGGTTATTAAAATATTTTAATGTGTATTTGTTGTAAGCAAATATATGTTCTTTTTTTTCTTTTTTTATTATTAGTTGTTCAAAACATTAAATAGTTCTTGACATATCATATCATTTCATACATTTGATTCAAGTGGGTTATGAACTCCCATTTTTACCCCGTATACAGATTGCAGAATCACATCGGTTACACATCCACGTTTTTACATACTGCCATACTAGTGTCTGTTGTGTTCTGTTGCCTTTCCGATCCTCTACTATAACCCTCGCCTCCCCTCTCCTTCCATCTTCTCTCTCTACCCCATCTACTGTAACTCATTTCTCTCCCTTGTTTTTTCCCCTTTCCCCTCACTTCCTCTTATATGTAATATTGTATAACAATGAGGGTCTCCTTCCATTTCCATGCAATTTCCCTTCTCTCTTCCTTTCCCTCCCACCTCTTGTCCCTGTTTAATGTTAATCTTCTTTTCATGCTTTCCTCCCTGCTCTGTTCTTAGATGCTCTCCTTGTTTTTTAAGGGATTGGCTAGCTTCACTTAGCATAATCTGCTCTAATGTCATCCATTTCCCTGCAAATGCCATGATTTTGTCATTTTTTTAGTGCAGAGTAATACCAACAAATAAATGATCTCACAATTCATCTCAAAACCCTAGAAAAAGAAGAGCAAAACAACAGCAAAAATAGTAGAAGGCAAGAAATAATTAAAATCAGAGCTGAAATCAATGAAATTGAAACAAAAGAAACAATTGAAAAAAATTGACAAAACTAAAAGTTGGTTCTTTGAAAAAATAAATAAGATCGACAGACACTTAGCCATGCTAACGAATAGAAGAACAGAGAGAACTCAAATTACTAGCATACAGGATGAAAAAGGCAATATCACAACAGAAACTACAGAAATACAGAATATAGTTAGAAATTATTTTGAATCCTTATACTCCAATAAAATAGAAGATAGTGAAGGCATTGATAAATTTCTTAAGTCATATGATCTGCCCAGATTGAGTCAGGAGGATATACACAACCTAAACAGACCAATATCAATTGAGGAAATAGAAGAAGCCATCAAAAGATTACCAACTAAGAAAATCCCAGGACTGGATGGGTATACAGCAGAGTTTTACAAAATCTTTAAAGAAGAACTAATACCAATACTTTTCAAGCTATTTCAGGAAATAGAAAATGAGGGAGAACTTCCAAATTCATTCTACAAGGCCAACATTACCCTGATTCCTAAACCAGACAAAGACACTTCAAAGAAAAAAAACTACAAACCAATATCTCTAATGAACATAGATGCAAAAGTCCTCAATAGAATTCTGGCAAATTGGATACAGAAACATATCAAAAAGATCATGCATCATGATCAAGTAGGATTCATCCCAGGGATGCAAGGATGGTTCAATATACGGAAATCAATAAATGTTATTCACCACATCAATAGACTTAAAGATAAGAACCATATGATCATCTTGATAGATGCACAAAAAGCACCCGACAAAGTACAGCATCCCTTTATGTTCAAAACACTAGAAAAAATAGGGATAACAGGAACATACCTCAATATTGTAAAAGCTATCTATGCTAAGCCTCAGGCTAGCATCATTCTGAACGGACAAAAATTGAAGGCATTCCCTCTAAAATCTGGAACAAGACAGGGATGTCCTCTCTCACCACTTCTATTCAATATAGTTCTCGAAACACTGGCTAGAGCAATTATACAGATGAAAGAAATTAAAGACATAAAAATAGGAAAAGAAGAACTTAACTTATCACTATTTGTGGTTGACATGATTCTATACCTAGCAGACCCAAAAGGGTCTACAAAGAAACTACTAGAGCTATTAAATGAATTCAGCAAAGTGGCAGGATATAAAATCAACACACATAAATCAAAGGCATTCCTGTACATCAGTGACAAATCTTCTGAAATGGAAATGAGGACAACCATCCCATTCACAATATCCTCAAAAAAAATAAAATACTTGGGAATCAACCTAACAAAATAGGTGAAATATTTATACAATGACAACTACAGAACCCTAAAGAGAGAAATAGAAGAAGATCTTAGAAGATGGAAAAATATACCCTGTTCATGGATAGGCAGAACTAACATCATCAAAATGGCGATATTACCAAAAGTTCTCTATAGGTTTAATGCAATGCCAATCAAAATCCCAATGGCATTTCTTGTAGAAATAGATAAAGCAATCATGAAATTCATATGGAAAAATAAAAGACCCAGAATAGCAAAAGCAACTCTAAGCAGGAAGAGTGAATCAGGCAGTATAGCGATACCAGACTTCAAACTATACTACAGAGCAATAGTAACAAAAACAGCACGGTACTGGTACCAAAACAGGTGGGTGGACCAATGGTACAGAATAGAGGACACAGAGACCAATTCACAAAATTACAACTACCTTATATTTGACGAAGGGGCTAAAAGCATGCAATGAAGGAAGAATAGCATCTTCAACAAATGGTGCTGGGAAAACTGGAAATCCATATGCAACAAAATGAAACTGAATCCCTTTCTCCGATCATGCACAAAAGTTAACTAAAAATGGATCAAGGAGCTTGAAATAAAATCAGAGACTCTGTGTCTGATAGAAGAAAAAGTTGGCTCCAATATACATATTGTGGGGTTGGGCTCCAAATTCCTTAATAGGACACCCATAGCACAAGAGTTAAAAATAAGAATCAACAAATGGGACTTACTCTAACTAAAAATTTTTTTCTCAGCAAGAGAAACAATAAGAGAGGTAAATAGGGAGCCTACATCCTGGGAACAAAGTTTTACTCCTCACACTTCAGATAGAGCCCTAATATCCAGAGTTTACAAAGAACTCAAAAAATTAAACAATAAGAAAACAAATAACCCAATAAGCAAATGGGCCAAGGACCTGAACAGACACTTCTCAGAGGAGGACATACAATCAATCAACAAGTACATGAAAAAATGCTCACCATCTCTAGCAGTCAGAGTTATGCAAATCAAAACCACCCTAAGATACCATCTCACTCCAGTAAGATTGGCAGCCATTATGAATTTAAACAACAAGTGCTGGCGGCGAGGATGTGGGGAAAAGGGTACACTTGTACATTGCTGGTGGGACTGCAAATTGGTGTGGCCAATTTGGAAAGCAGTATGGTGATTCCTTTGAAAGCTGGGAATGGAACCACCATTTGACCCAGCTATTCCCCTTCTCAGACTATTCCCTAAAGACCGTAACTTCAACTTTTAAAACGAGAAAATTGATGAATTGAAAGCTATGCAATCTTCCAGGCTTAGATTATTTACATTCTGTTTTTAATTATAGATTTGAACTTTTCCAAACAACTTTTTCTCTTCTTGCAAGTTTTCTAAAATGTTTTTTAATGATGATGATGATGATGGTGATAATGCATATTCTAAAATATGTTTGGTATGTGTGATTATGTGTTATCTCTACATATTATATTTAACTACGTAGATATAAGATATATATCTACACTTATAGATACATAGAGAGATAAAGTTATAAATATAGATGATTATATGTGATAGTTGACTATATGTGACTGTATCTATATATACATAATACTAAGAAAGATCTAGTAGGGTTATGGTAATTTCCTTAGTAACTACTCCTGAAATGTCCCTTCCTTATTTCACTTTCCCACTTCACTGGGATCACTTCTAAACCAAGTCCTGGCTTGAAGTCATTACCTTAGGGTCTGCCCAGGGTAAACTAGGCAAGGAAAAGTATCTAGTTACTCTTATTAACTCAGGTAAAATACTTAAGATTGCAATTGAGGGAGCATATTTGATGGATCTAGCACAGTTCTTTGAAGTTAACTTTAATTGTAGTGTTACTGTTCTTGTTCTTGCATTCATCATAGAACAAGAAGAATTATTTATAATCCTTTATCAGTGCTCCCATGTCTTCCCCCAGAAAAAGAGTGACAGACACATAGAGCACTACCCAACCAGAGGTGGAGAATCTCGGGCCTGAGCCAAACCATCTTGGAGCTAAGTATGGCTCATATATTGTATCTTATGTTTTTCACGAAGCTGTAGGTGGTAGGAATCCAAGAAGAAACCAAGGCTGACAGAAAAATTTCCAATTACTACTTACCAAGCAAGTGTCATGACCTTGAACAAGTTCATTGGCAATGGTTACTTAATGAGATGGCACTCATAAGAAGAGAGGAAAGAGAGCATGTTTTAGCTCTTAATGAGTAAGGAAACTTGATATCTTCCTGTGATTCTGATGTGTCTCAGTAATAGGAATGCAGTTATTTGAACTTAACTTTATTTGTGGTGTTACTGTTTTTTTTAAAGAGAGAGTGAGAGAGGGAGAGAGAGATAGAGAGAGAGAATTTTTTTAATATTTATTTTTTAGTTATTGGCGGGCACAACATCTTTGCTTTGTATGTGGTGCTGAGGATCGAACCCGGGCCACACGCATGCCAAGCGAGCGCGCTACCGCTTGAGCCACATCCCCAGCCCAGTGTTACTGTTTTTATTCTTGCATTCATCATAGAGCATGAAGAATGATTCATGAGGGGCCCTTTAATTCATGTCTATTAACAAATAGAAAGCTGGTGTTGGACTGTATCATTTTTTCCCTAAGCATTTTCTCTTCTAGTCATTAGAACATAAATAATGATAAAATAATTATAACAACAGTACTAGTATCTGAACTAACATCATGCAGGCTTAAAGCGTGCTTGGCCTTACTGAGGCTGATTCCTGGAAAGCAGCGTGAGAAAGGGAGGTGTTTCTGCTGACAAAACTTGCTTTGATTATCTGTTCTCCTGAGAATAAGTGGGAAACAAATGATCACCACTCAAAAGGCACTTTGGACATGAGGGTGCAACCACCAATATTCTTACAAAATCCTTCTTTGCATTGATTTATGCCTATTCTAGCCTATCTCAATGGTCATTTAGATATCAGGCCTAAGCAATTAAAAATGTGGAAAAGAAAGAAATACATTGAACCTCTGACTGACAGCAACCTCACCATCAAGTTCTCCCTACAACCCACCTTCTCCAGGCAGAAGTCATTCTTCTTTCCTGTATGTTTTCATTGCATCCTACGCACCTCTGCCACAATAACTGGCATTTGTGTTAATTCCACTTGCTGTCACTCAGGTTTGAATGTGAGTTTGTAGAGTGCAGGAACCGAGTTGGTTTCTTCTTTCTTTCTCCAGGAAGGAAACACATGGAGTGTTTCCCTTCTCCTTGCCCCCTCCACTGCCTTCCTATTACTGAGACACATCAGAATCACAGGAAGATATCAAGTTTCCTTACTCATTAAGAGCCAAAACATGCTCTCCTTCCTCTCTTCCTATGAGTGCCACCTCATTAAGCAACCATTGCCAATGAACTTGTTCAAGGTCATGACACTTGCTTGGTAAGTAGTAATTGGAAAATTTTCTGTCAGCCTTGGTTTCTTCTTTGATTCCTACTACAGACAGCTTTGGGAAAAAAAACATAAGATACAATATATGAGCTATACTTAGCTCTAAGATTGGCTTTATATAATAAGGGCCTGATAAACAATATTTATTGTTGCTATTGTTAGGATGGTTTTTATTTTATCCAGGTGCTATAGGGCTACAGAAAGCTCCTCACAGACGATCTGGTCCAGCTTCCTTGGTTTAAAAGTTAAGAATGCAAGGATGATGAACCACCCCTCAATGGTCAAACAGTTGATTAACAACAGCACCAGGGCTGAATATCAGATCTGCTAATCCCCAGTTCTTCTACAAGGAACTGCTAAATGGCACAGAGGTAATGTCAATCTCAACCACGCTTCATGTTGATATACACAGTGGGATCATCACTATAGGAAACCTCAGATCTCATCCAAGTGCCATGAGAGTCCGGGCATTAAATCTCTTTGATTCTCAGGCTGCTGTTTTCTCCATAAATGAACAATTTTGAGGATAGTTCCTTAGGATCCTCATAACCATGTATACATACATATCATTATTTAACATTTAAAAAAATTTAATAGTTCCTATGTTCCCATGATACAGATAGAGTTGTTATAAAATAAGAAAGGATATGCTATGGTTTAGATATGAGGTGTCCCCCAAAAGCTTATGTGTGAGACAATGCAAGAAGGTTCAGATGTGAAGTGATTTGGTTATGAAACCCTTAATCCCATCAGGGAAAGAATTCCCTGAAAGTGATTCACTAAGTAGTAACTATAGACTGGTGGGGTGTGGCTGGAGAAAATAGGGAAGGAAGTACACCATTGGGTTTATATTTTGTCTCAGTGAGGAAAGCTCTCTCTCTCTCTCTCTCTCTCTCTCTCTCTCTCTCTCTCTCTCACACACACACACACACACACACACATACACACACACACACACACACACACACACACACACACACACTCTCCTTCCTGGACCATATCCCTATATGCTTTCCTTGCAACACACTTCCACTATGATGTTCTGCCTTATCTTGCATCCTGAGGAATGGAGCCAGCCAACTATGAACAGAGACCTCTGAAACCATGAACCCCAAAATAAACTTTTCCTCTTCTACTTGTTTTTGTCAGGCCTTTTGGTCATAGCAGAACAACAACAACAACAACAACAACAACAACTGACTATAACAGGATACAAATAATTAGCAGAAAGTTTAGAAAAGTTTTGTTTCCTTTTAGAACATGGAACAAAGCTTCAAAGGACAATTCACAGAGATTCATGTTCACACAAGAAGAAAATAAGCATAAAAATTAAAAGGATTTTTTTGTACTTTTTTAGGAGTATTCTGGTGAATCATTGCACAGTGACAGAACAGCGGATCGGAGAATTTAACAGTAGAGTTAGAAGGGATCCATAAGATGCCCTTATTCACATTGGTAAACAGTTCCTAGAGTGTGCAATGTTTAAGAATGGACACTGAAGATAAATCTGACGAGTAAGTGGGTAATAACTGTGAAGTCCAAAGAATGTGAAGCTCTCCCTGAATGTCAGGAGCACAGTCAATACTCTCAACCAATTATTTGGTAAAGAATGATAACCTTTGGCATTTCAAAGGTTTCTTTTCTTTTCTTTTTTTTTTTAAATGAGAGAGAGAGAGAGAGAGAGAGAGAGAGAGAGAGAGAGAGAGAAAGAGATTTTTAATATTTACTTTTTAGTTTTCGGCGGACACAACATCTCTGTTTGTATTTGGTGCTGAGGATCGAACCCGGGCTGCACGCATGCCAGGCGAGCGCACTACCACTTGAGTCACATCCCCAGCCCGAAAAGGTTTATTTTCACTATTCCTGTGAAGTGTACTCATGGAGCACAAGGTTCCTGGGTAAGTAACAAAACTTAGACCCACAGAATTCACATTCAAGTAGAAAAAATGTATACCTATGACACAAATTAAGAGTACATTTAAGGGCTCAGAATGTGGCTCAAGTGGTAGTGTGCTTGCCTGGCATGCGTGAGGCACTGGGTTCGATGCTCATCACCACATGAAAATTAAAAAATAAATAAATATAGATATTGTGTCCACCTAAAGCTAAAAAATAAACATTTTTTTAA
Source organism: Callospermophilus lateralis (assembly GCF_048772815.1). NCBI lineage: Eukaryota > Metazoa > Chordata > Mammalia > Rodentia > Sciuridae > Callospermophilus > Callospermophilus lateralis. The sequence continues at coordinate 3,526,578 of NW_027515935.1, read as the reverse complement.
AAAAAGTGCATTTGAGAATCTTTATTCCCACTAATATTTGGATTTCTTTAAAACAGATACTGTTCAAGTTTATCTCTGACCTCCCATGAAAAATCATAATTGTTGGTATATATTAGGTGCTCAAAAAATTTAAGAGTGTCTTTTCACACTATTTAGAGATAAAACTACGAATGGGAAAGGCATGCTAGATAATTGGATGAAATTGAAGTTTCACTATTAATGAATTTTAAGAAAGTACTAAAAACCATGGGCACATTCTTAGACAAGAAGCCAGGATGCTACAGAACTAAACTGCACAATTTGAACTCAAAACAGACTTGGGAATGTGCAATTTTGACAGGTCATTAAAATCACTCAGGAACAGAAGCAGCAATTTTCATTCAAGAGTAAAAGTATAACTCACTCCAAATGGACTTTACTAAGCAAGGTATAAGGTAAACGTTTACTTTACCTGTCTTATTTAGTTAAGGGTAGAATAGAAATAGAATAGAAAATTCCTCATGTAATAGAAGTCAGATTTGGTTCAAAAGACAAATATACATGTAATTTAAAATTTTATTTTGCAAACCTCATAGAATCAGTATGATAAGTCATATTACAAACTAACTTCTATATAGACCATCTCTCTTTGGTATTCCCTTCATGCACCCTATTCTACTAAGTTACCACCTATACACATGCTCTACCATTTCTTTCCTTATTTCACTAATGAGGTGGTTTCTTTCAGAGTTGTACAATTAGGGATTATGAGATAATGGTCACCCTAGATGGAGTTTGCTATATGCCTGCCCAGGCTTCCCATTATTCTTCATCACAGTGTCTTAATTTCTTCCTTTTTAATACTATAACAAGTAATCATGTTATTTGTCAGTTACTTATATCTATCACTAGACTGTAAACTCCATGAAAGAGTGATATTTGGTAAACTATTTAATACCATTTCCCAGGGCCTCAAACAAGGTTTGGGTCAGAGACAGTAATTAAAATATTTTGGGTAAATAAATTTTTAAAATGTACAAATAAATATGTAGACAGAGGAAAAAATACCATAAGGAGTATTTCCATTAGGGTCATCAAGACATGACTCATTTAATTATGTCCAGAAAACTAAGAAGGATCACATATTATCTGTTTGGTCTTCCTTCTGCTCCTCCTCCTTCTCTACCATCATTTCATTCTTAAGTTAGGAATTACTTGCTGTTATCATATACTGCTTTTCAGGAGGCAAGTAAGCTACCCAGCACTTCAAAATTAAGAAGGAATAAGGCTTAATGAATATGAAATATTTCAAGGAATTTCTGTAGATAATTGTATTGAGGGGTATAGCTCAGTGGTAGAGCATTTGCCCAACATGCATCGGGTCCTGAGAATTTAATCCCCAGCACTATAAAACAGAAAATGAAATGTGCATATATGAATGTGTGTGTGTGTGTGTGTGTGTGTGTGTTTTAAAAGATTTTGGAGGTTTTCATCAGGACAGGAAGACAGTATCATGGTAGCTATTTTAAAGTACCACAAAATTGTATTATTTTATTCAGTTGGCTGTTAAATATATTTGTGTAACAGTGGAAGATGCATAATTTTATCCCTGAGTATGAGACCTAATCAAAACCCCTGAGTTTTTTATTATTAATATTTATTTAGGTTTTTCTTCCTCCAAAACCTGCTACTAATTTAGTTCAGGTGATACATATTAGAGCAGAAGAAGCTGGGAAATCATCTAAGGAACCACTTTAAAGTCCCCAGAACTGAAGAAACCATTGATGGAATCTCATGGGATAAGTCCAGAGATGGCAGAAGGCTGTTTGGGCTCCAATAATCAACATTAGGTCATAGGTCAAATGAAAATTTTCTGGGACTGATCAATGGCTATCCATTTAAAAGAAAAATGTAGCCCTTGTCCTCAGTAAGAATGTTTGTGTCTTGTTATTCATTGATGGTTTACTATGTGCCAGGTACTCTTCTACACAATTCACCTGTTTTACCTCTTTTAATTCTTATATTAAGCCTGAAGAATACTCACTATTATCAACCCCCCCACACAAATTAGAGGGCTTTCAAGAAAAAGAGCTGGGTTTGAACCCAGAGTCCATGACTTTAATCACAGCACTTTGTTACCCATAGACAGAAGGGATATGATACACACATATGTACACATGTTATGATGATATGCTGTCATTGTAAGGAAATGATTAAAAATATGTACATCATAGAAAGGAGATGGTGTTTTCACCATGGAAGGACTTGAGTTGGACCATGTAAGATAAAATGAAGCTGTTTTGCTTTATTAATGTGTGTGTGTGTGTGTGTGTGTGTGTGTGTGTGAGAGAGAGAGAGAGAGAGAGAGAGAGAGAGAGGTGGGGGCAGAATTTTAACAATCAAAATTAGGCATAAAGCCAGGTGCCACGCCACATGCCTATAATCCCAGATGCTTGGGAGACTCGAGTAGGAGGATGGCAAGTTCAAAGCCAGCCTCAGCAATTCATCGAGGCCCTAAGCAACTCAACAAGACCCTATCTCTAAATAAAATACAAAAAAGGACTGGAGATATGACTCGGTGGTTAAGTGCTCATAAGTTTAATACCTGGTACCAAAAAAAAAAAAAAAAAAAAAAAAGCAGGAATCATTGGCAGTTAAACAAATCACATGAGCAAAAGTAGCACATTGGAAGAAATAATAGTGTTACAGTGGGTTTCAATTTTTAGCTTTTAAATCCTTTCATATTTTCCTCATGATAACTTTTAAGAGAGGTATTTTTATTTCCATCCTCACCTTCCAACAAGAAAATCAAATTACAGCAATCATCTAGTATGTACAAGGTATATGCTGAGCAACTTAACTGGAAAAGAAAATTTGTGTAAGAAAGGAAACTAAGACAATAATGAAGGGAATGTTTCCCAGCACGAACACTCAGCTGAGGCGTTTACTGACTCCCTGGCTTGCCAACTGTATTTTCATCATCCTTAGAATACACTTCTAGCCCTTCCCCTAGTAATAATGCTGAAGACCTCATGTCACATGCAGTGCAGTAAAGGGGTTTACGAGGAGCAACCTGGTGACTGAAGAGACCACAGGTAAACTGGTCAGGTCATACAGCCCCAGGAGTGATGATTAACCCAGGGCTTGTTAGTGCCAGTGTCCAGGCCCTTCACCTTCCACCCTGATGCCCAGTGTATTTTTGCTTGTTTTCTGGACAGATTTTTGGTTCTTTGAACACATGAGATGCAGTGTTTGTTTCTTGTTTTCTATCACTGGTGCCCAGTGAAGTTCTTGGAAAGTAGTGAGTTACCAGTAACTTGTGAATATAAGTAAATAATCAATGAAAAAATGAATAATTGAATTCTATTATTTGGAAGTAACAGTCATAGTACTGATACATAAAAGGACACAGATGAAGTCATCTAGACTGGAGATAAACAGGGTTCCAAGTGTGTTCACCTGAACAGCATAAACACCTTGATGCTAGACGCGTCTATTACCTTGACTTGGTGATATAATCACATTTTGCATTATGTCCAAATTTATCAAATCGTACACATTAAATATGCGCACGTCTTTGTGTATCAATTAGCCCACTAAAACACCTGTGACTGTTCAGTTCCTTGATTTCAATTCTTTTGGATAAACATACAGAAGTGGGATCAGCAGATCATATGGTAGTTCTATTTTCACGGTTTTGAGGAAGCTCCATACTGTTTTCCACAGAGGCTGCCCAATTATGCATTCTCACCAACAGCACAGGAACATCAGGGAAATGCAAATCAAAGCCACAATGAGAGCACTCTTCACATCTGTTAGGATGGCTATTATTAAAACTATACACAAAAATACAAGTATTGGAGATGGAGAAACTGAAATTCTTCAACGCCCTTCTTTATGTGTTATGAACTCTGTTAATGCCTTTGTAATTTCATTTGGCTTTAAACACTCACACATTTCTTTTTTTTTTCAGAGTATCAAATGATTTTATTACAAAACTTAACGCCATTTACTGATAATTTACTTTTCTAAAAAACAAACACGAGAAAAGAACAAACGCATCCAAGGCTCACCAGCCTTGGAGGACAGGAAGCAGCCCTGCACAGGATACCTGCAAACGTTTTTCTTATGCCTGATATCTCGGCCTCCTTGTTCACTGTTTCCACCTTCTGTCACCTCTGACATGGGGAGGAAACTGGCTAGAAGAGTCACAGACAAGAAGGTCACAACCAACTTTAAGGCTATCTGATGCTAAGGGCTTTTACAGATAGTCTGGAACTTTGTGAAAGGTATTGGACGAGCGCTGTCAGATGCCTACTCCCCACTAAGCTTTACTGTCCCTATTCTCTGAATTACCTCTGGGACTGGTTAGGGTCTTCCGTGGTAACCTCTAGTCATCCCAGAGCACAAACCCTAAAGGCCATGTGCAGTCTCCATGTTCAAGTATAAAGCTGTCTGGGAACCACCCCAGCAGCTGTAGTGTTCATACTCTGTAGTGTGTACTGGGTGCCACACCCCTGAACAATCAGGCCAGTGGCAGCCCAAGGCAGGGGCACCCACAGACAGAGTTCCCACTGCCAAGCTTGCTTCTGTCCTATCAGGACACTGTCCCACAGTCAGGGTAGAAATCTTGAGTTCAGAAGCCCCCAGCCAGATGAAGTCATGCTCTCTCGGAACAGGGATCCATTTCTTCACCATTAATTAAATGGAGTTTTCAAAAGGTGCCAGGAATATTCTTAGGAAGTGTCCTGGGACGGGGCAGGCAGGTCCTGGCTCTCTGGGTCAGGAAGGGGTGCTGGCACAGCTTCTTTTTTCTGGGCCGCCAGAAATTCATGAATTGCTCCTTCAATCTGTGGCCTGAAGATGTGGTTGAGTTTTGGATCCACCACCTGAGAAATAATCCTGTCTACTCCTGCTTCCAGCATCCCCGACTGAACCACACTCTGCCTCAGCCCATTTCGTAACTGGTTCTTGTTCATCGTAGGATTCCACTCCTGCTTGTCCAGATGTGTCGACACAAAATTATCCACTTTTTGCCTCAGGTTTTGGTAAGCTGGCTTGGTGTCCACGTCCGCCAGGCAGTCCCGGCGGAGGCTGTCAAAGAGGCCGCGGCTCTTGAGCTGCTCCACAATGAGCCTGATAAGCTCCGGGTCGCCCAGCGGCAGCGAGGCGGGGTTGCTGGGGCAGCCGCTCCCGCCCGCCCCGGCCGCCGCAGCCGCCCCTGCTGAGGCCTGGTCCGCGCCGCTGCTGCCCCCCAGCGCCCGCGCCGCCACCATTCACCATGCCTGCGCCCCGCTCCCGAGTGCGGCTCCTGCTCTGGGTCTGGGGGCCTGCGTTGTGCACGGGAGGTGGAGAACCCCACTGAGGCAGCGGCGGTGGCGTCGGAGGTGGGAATGGCGGCGGAGATGGCGGCGGTGGCGGTGGTGGCGGAGGCGGCGGCCAGTCACACATTTCTTTAAGCATACATTTTATAAAAACTATTTTACCACATATTTTTTCACTCAAGTCCCCTTCATTATTCATGATATTTGGCTTCCGTAAATGAGTTATTTTCAGGTAACCTAGAGAATTTTATTTTGCATTTCTTACAATATAGGTCTACTGGTATCTAACTCTTTAGGCTATTATTTTATCTTTATTTCAGCTTCTTTTTTTTCACCACAAAATACAGAATTACAGATTCAGAGGTTTTCCAATCACCATAAAGAAGCAATCTCAATTCTTTCTGTTCTCATTCCTAAGAAAATGTCAAACGTCTTCTTATTTTTGTTCCTTAAAATGTAATATGCCTGTTTTTCCTGTGGCCACCTTTGTGACTTTTTTCTTTACTTTTGATTTACCTTGCTACAACCTTTGTGCTTATCTTGCTGAGCTGCTAAGACCTTTGGGCTGACACCATCATTTATTTTGGGATGCTTTTCCCTTATATCTTCAAAATATCTCCACGTGCCACTCCAATACATGGAGCGCAATCATTTGATTTCGTCTGACAGGTATCTAACAATATATTTTTATTTTCTTTCAGTTTTTCTCAGATTTTTTGTTTAGACAATTTTGATTGACCTAAACTGCATTTCAACTATCATTCAACTTCTGACTCATTTTGTTGCTACACCTAATGATTTTTTAATTTCAGATATTGTTTTTTCTCCAATTGAAAAATGCCTATGTGTTTGTTTCTGGGGTTATTTTTGTTTGTTTGTTTTTCTATTCCCTATAGGCATACTTAGGTCTGCTTTTTTCTCCAAGTTCTTTAACACCTAATAATATGTGCAAAATCTTGGCCTGCTTGTTTTCATATGCAGGTCATTTGTGAGCCTGTTTGTTTTGAATTTTTCTCTTTAATAACAAAGTTATCTTAATTGTGGTTTCTATTTGTACTCCATTGCTTATACTATATATTACTTTTTCTTCTACAGCAGACATTAAACATTGCTGTAAAACATGAGAGACTGAAGATGATATTGTTTTTCCAGAGACCTCACACCCTTCCCTCTGTAAGTGAGCCTGGGAAGAGCTCCTCATTCAGTTCTAATAGAGTACTGATCTAAATAGGGCTACTTGAAGCCTTACTTGACTTAAGTTCGACTTCGGTTTTGAAATTTTTTAGGGTGAACTCCATTCTTCTCTTCAGCAGGGTTTTGAGATTTAATCTCACAAGACTAGAAAGAGGGATAATTTTATGTTTGAGAATCTTTACTAATGTTATCCTTGTGGACAATTGTCATTAAAAGTCATCTGATTTAAGTTTGTCTCAGCAAAGTTCAGTTTTAGGCTTGCTCCTCCATATCTCCATAACCATGAGGCAATTGGTTCCAAGCACAAGTTGCAGCAGCTGGTCCTTTTTCACCTAGGAAAGGCTTGATCCTTTATTAAATTTGGTTTGCTTGAGTTTCTGCTTCTGAAGTTCTTCAAGGGTCCTATGAAAAGATGTTATTTCATTTTACTTTATCCAGGCTTTTTTTACTGCTAAACAAGGCACAATGGCTTTCTAGAATTTTCTGCAGCCTAACTGCAAAGCCAAAAGGGCTGTTATTTGTTAAGCTCACCATTGTGCTATTATTTCAACATAAACTGCAAAAGAGTACGTAGGAAGATGAGATAACAAATGACATAAACTGCATACTGAAGGAAGGGAATAGATTTATTCTCTATGAACAGAATGGATACAAACATATTTTGGGTTAATAGGAGAGCCAATTCTCCAAATTCAGGGCTGTGCAACAACAGAAGTCTTTTATTCATAAAGTCTACAAGTTTCTTGTCACTAGAGATATCTGCACTCTATAGAAGAGTAAGGCAATTCAGGGATTGGGTTTAGACTGGGTGATTTTTAAAGTCCTTGATAGAATACAAACAGTATTGGCAAATAGGACTAGATATGCTTTTCCACTGAATTCCCATCCTGGGTGGGGGATAAAAAGCTGATTCCTTTGGAGGCAAGATTTTTCAAATAAAAGGAAATCTTATTTTGGGTTAACAATCCTTTTCTGGTTTTTTTTGTTTTTGTTTTTGTTTTTGTTTTGTTTTTCCCAAGGAACTACTGCATCCTGTAAATATTGCTGGCAAGTAAATTGTGAATCTAATGTGTGTTAGGACCTGGAAGAGGCAGGAAACATGGACCATTTCTGAAAGTTTTTAACAAATTCTGGAGTAACATTACATGGAAATTGCTTATTAATTTACATGTCTTTCTTCTCAGACTAATCTATAGGAAGTCATTGAGTTAGACTTTTCTGTTGCAATTTATAGATCCTATTCCTGCCTAATTTGAGCGGAAAATAAATTCACTAAAATATATATTGAATAATGTATAATTCACTACATTTCTTAGAGGAGTTAAAAAACAATTCTTTCACACGACACAATCAGGTTAAAAAAAGGCAGGGGTGGGGAGCAAAGTATGCCACATGTCTGGTGACAATACTTAAGTATTCAGGTATTTAAGATTGAGTTGGATTATCACCACAGCCACTGGTTCTACTTCTCTACTTTGATGTGGCTCTTCCTGCTACTGCCTTCACCAAACAGCTTCCACAGTCTCCCCCCACCCCACCCCCCACTAGCTTTAGAATCAAAATCAAGTGTGGACGCCTGGGGAGTCTATATCACATCCCTTCAACCCTAAAGGAGAAGTTGAAAAGGTGAGTTTCTGGCATTTTCCCCTCTTAAAGGGAAGTGAATTCCGCTTTCTTTCAATACTTAATGAGATGGGGCACTGCCCACCCACAGAGAGTACAGGTATTTGTTATACATGTCCTTGGAAAGATAAGTTAAATGGATGATTAGAAACAGGCTTGGTTACTAAGAGATGCTGGGCTATACTTAACTGTCATTGTGGATTTCCCTTTGTTCTCTGTAGAGGATAAAGAACAGGATCACACTGTGCCCATTCTCATGGGAAGCCGAAGAGAGGATCAACTTGAGTTTTGTTTTTCCATGACTCTTGAGTTCCCTCCCCAGTGTCAGCCACTGGAATAATAAATGGGCTTCAATGGTGAGGACAGACAGACATAGCTGGCACTGATGTTGACTACAGGCCAAGAAAGCTCAGAATTTCCTTCAGTCAGCATCAGATATTAGAAGTCTTACCCTCTACACTTAGACATTAACTAAAATGATCCAACAAATCATTTTACCACAAGAGGGAGGCTGGGGCCTGCTGCCAAGATAAGTAATTTCTCTACCTTCAACTTTCTGATTTCCTTCCCTAGATTATATGCTACCTGAAATCAAGGACTATGACCTCCCGACTAACATTTCAATTCCAAACAATGCATCTGGCATGGTGTTCTGAGAATAATTTTTGGAGAAGTAGATGAATAAATGCAAAGTTAATGATTAAATTAGGGAAATGCCATCCACTTCTGGAATTAATCAGATCCTGCATCTTTGAAAAAAATCTTTGTCAATAAACTCAGGAGATGGTAAGCCCTGTAGGTAAAAGATCCATCCAGGTCATGAGGAGAAAGGGAGCATAGTGCCTCTGTAAGACAGAAAAGGTCATCAGTCCATGGATGGTAATATGCCTGTTATGGAAACCTGAGATTCCAGAATCAATAAGTTACAATTTGGGTTGCATACTCTCATGTACAAAGACAGATGGTGAAGGAACTGTAATTAATGCAGATCCACTACAGGCTCTGGAGCAGAAGAGTGGCATGATATTAATTCTGGCTAAATTTTATGACATACCTCCAATATAGCAGATGTATCATATACGTAATTCATACCTCCCAGAACAACCTTACGGGTAGGAACTTTCCCTGTTTCAGAAATATGAGTACAGAGACTCAGAGAAACTGAGTAACTTCCCAAGGTCATACAACAGGGGAGAGGAAGAGATACTTCCCAGACCCTCCAACTCCCACACCAGTGCCCATTAAGGAAAGATTAAGGCAGCAGTATGTTAGAGGGCACAGTTTTCAGAAAAGAGGGCAGTTGTGCCCAAAGGCAGTTCTTCATTGGTGCTGGGGACTGAACCAGACAGGAGCTCTACCGTGAGCCACACCCCAGCCCTCTCTCTTCTGAAGGGTAGGAGACAGCAGAATTGGGTAGAAGGTGAAGACCCCATGTAAAAAATACCCAGAAATATTCAAGGCTCACAGTCTACTCTGAAGTGAGCTCCAAGAGGCAGTCAAGGAGCCTGAGGAGGAGAGTTACTGTGGGTCTTTCTGCACTCTCAAAATCGACTCTCCCTTCCCTGGACTTCAAACTGTGTCTCACAATAAGGGTAGGCAGGGTGGGAAATGAGTATTTCATCCTCAAATAAGAGCAACTGCTGCCTGTAACTCCAGTCAGTCCTAAATGTGTTTTTTGTTTGTTTGCTTGTTTACTGAATTCATGTCCACTTTGGGTTTTCCTGATTTCCTGCTGGATCTCTGAGTAGCTTGCAAAACCCAGAATGCAACTGTGGAGGCAGGGAAAAGTAAGTGGAGGGGCTAAAGTAAAAAGAAAAGGTGGAGGTAAGCAGAGAGAGGGCCAGGTACAAAGCCTCTGGCTGCCACCAATGACTGGTTCAGCGACTCTGAGGACTCCTACAAAGGGAGGCACCTGTGGAGGTCAGACCTTTCTGTGGGGCCACCCAGGGAGGAAGCTGGATCCTGCCCTGGGTTATCTTTCTTCAAGCCTTGGTTGACAATTCCAGGCAGGAGCTCCCCTTGGTGTTTCCAGAGGCACTGCACATCCGGTGCTTCTTGTTTACATGGAATGTATCTTTCTTTCTGTCAGCTGAATCCATTTTCTGAAGATGAGAAATGGTCTTTGCCACTAATACTGCCATGCATGAGCTCAGTGCGAAGAATAGAAAATATTGGCTCCTACTTGAGTTTCAGGGACAGAATTAGGATATTCAGAGACTCCAAAAAAATTAGTTATATTCACAAGGTTAGTTTTATATGCATTTTTTAATCAATGCATTTTTTATGAGCCAGAGTTTAGGCAAAATTATTTTTAGGTACTATCATTAATCCTAAACCCATGCACTTTCAAACTTTTAAGTAAATGTTATGTTTTCCTGCTTTTCAACTCATACATGGTGAAATTAGGGTTTAGATTCTGGTATGTCTCACCCAAAATTTTAAGTCTACCTACTAGAGTACTCTACATTTAAAGCTCAACTAGTGACTATTCAGAGGTTGGGGCCACAGTCGGGCTTTACTTGAAGTCAAGGAAACCGAGTGTACTTTAGTGATCTGTTTCTGGTCATACACTGTTGAAGGAATATTTTTTTGTTGTTCCACAATTGATATGTCTGATTTTTTTTCCTTAGAAAAAGGCATATAGAAAAGGCTGTGAGGAAAAACCATAGTGAGGATGGTGGGTCACATGGGTGAGCAGACCTCTATTCTTATAGCTTCTTTATACCATTTTGTTTTGCTCAGGGCCAATTTTCAAAATACCACTTAAATTCTAAAATAGGTTGATACTGGCCCTGCCTGATCTTAAGATTTGGGGTATGAAAGCTCTCAGCCATGATGGAGAGCACTGGTTGCATATTCACTTCATCTACCATGGTCAGTAAATTGATTGCTATCATGGTCTAGTAGGCCTCAGGAGCTGGTATTAAATGATGACTAATTTTCTGAAGGAAAACACGACTTTTCCCCAGGACCCTAAGGGTATGACTTCCTTTTTGTGTCTCCATTCCTGCACACTGTCTTTATCTACCCAATGTAGATCAACTACTATGGTATCTTTTAGGTCATATTATTCAAGAGATAAGGCTGATTCTATTACAGTCTGGACCTAATGCAGAGCTTTCTTTCTCTAGCCTTCAGCAAAATGGAAGCTATCAGTTTCACCTTGTAAATAAAACAGCAGTATTTCTAAATGCAGGGTTTGCAACTTCAATTGTTATAACAAGTTCTGTGTTCCTTTTTAGTGATGAGATGCCAAATGCAATAACTTGTTGCTTACTGAGGAGAGATGGTCTTCATGTCCCAAATGACTTGAGCCCTAAAACCTTACATAATATGGAAGGCCTTAAATGAGGAGTACATGTGTCTTACTAGGGCCTCTAAAGAACTTGATACTTAAGGTTCAGTAGGTCTAAGATTTTTAATATAGTTGATCACCATAAGGTCTTTGGAAAAGCCAGGTGATTTAGGCCTTTTTGAGCTACCCTATAACAGAGAAGAATAGAGTGAAGGTTTATCATTTTATATCCCAGATGAGTGTGATCCTCTTCTGATAATACCCTGTTATGATGAGTGTTGTATATAGTAAATACATTAATAAATAGACAAATTTTAAGTATCAAAGGTCGAGCTGATTAGTTCTCATTTAAAAAAATCACATCTAGTTCAGCAGCTACATTTGAAGCTGTTAATTAATTAAGTTTGCAGTTGTCTAGCAGTACTAACTATTTCCTGGTTTGGGGGGCAGTAATACAGATAAATTCAAAAAGAGAAATAATGGGGACCACCATTCCTGTACATTTTAGGTTATTTAGAAAATGACATTAATCTCTGTCATTTGATTTAATTAGCTAAAATATATTTTCACAACATTTCACCTTTCCTATAACAATAGCTATTACTTCAACATGTCAATGAACCAATGTGAGGTTTCTGCCAATTTTTAATTATGTCCATTGCAATTAAGTATTGTGTTACTATCTGAGCCAGAAATCCATTAATTATTTGACTTCTTTGTGCTGTTTATCAGGGATTCCTAATGGTACTATGGTTTTCCCAAACATCTGAGTTTGTGTAACAACCTAAAATACTGTCATATGACATCAATTTCCCAGCATTGAAAGTCAATATTTGTAAACAAGTGAAATGGCTAAGATGGAGTTGAGGCCTGAATTCTATTTATTACATAAACCTCATTTGCTTTGCTAGATTAAAAGGAGCCTGTATTAGACAGGCTCTCTAAAAACACAGAATCAATAGGATATCCAAAATATGCAGGGTGAGCCAACAGACTCAGTCCCAGGCTAGAGCCCCAGAAAGAGATGATGTTGCCATTCAAGTCTGAAAACTATCACTGGAAGATTCCTTCTTGCTCCAGGGAGGTAATTCATTTGTTCTATTCAGGTCTTAACCTATCTGGATGAAGCCTAAGCACATTATGGAGGGCAATATGCTTTATTAAGTTTACTAATTTAAGTATTAATCTCACTCAAAACACCCTCATAGGAACATCCAGAATAATGCCAACATATTTGGATACTGTATCCCAGCAAATTTGACATATAATGTTGACAAACACTGAGCCTTATGCCATTTTATTTTCATATGTATTTGTGAAGCCAACCATTGTGTCTAGTATTCTTGAACGACATTTGGGTAATTGAAGGGATTTCTCTTTTTAGAGAGAATAACTTCTGTTACATTTGCTGCACCATTTGATTTTTATCTTTTATTGTTTTTCTTATGTTGGCTTTGCCTCTCTTTCAAACGGTGTGTTCCGTATCTGAGAATTGGCTTAGATCTAGAATCTACGCAAGGTGTTGTGATCGTTATTGATGTGGCTGATAGAGCATGTAGTTTTTCTTGGGTTCAATATAGGCAGCTGGGTTGCTGACAAGGAATTCCATACATACCGCATATATAATAAAAGAGATAAAGAATAGATTAACAGAAGCACAATGCTTCTCCAGGCCCATAGGCTTCAGAAGAATTGAAAAGATGAATGTTCACAAGGAAGTTTCACCAAATATCCCCATCCCAATTCTGCAAATTCAGCCTTCTCTCATATGCTGCTACTTCTACAAGCAAGTCCTGTCCTGGTAGTCACTATGTTTTGCTCTCTGGTTGCTGATGGAGAACACTTTAAATGCTTCCATGTAAACCACCAGGATTTGATAGATTGCTTTAAATCAAAAACTGATCACATTGCCATTTTCCCTCTTTAGTGCTTTAGCAATAATAATCACTTTACTCCAGTGCCCTTATAATTGCTATTTTCTTTGCACCTCATACATTCCATAGAAACTGTACAACCTCTTCCATCATTATCTCACCCCACTTCAACATAAATAACCTCTGCAATACAAAGGCTATAGCCTGCCAGGGGCTATTAGCACTCAGTCTCCCCTGCAGTGCCATCTTCACCAGCTGTGAGTGATCCAACTCCAGAATCTGACTCTTAGAGTGTCTTGGGTCACATTTTCTAAAGGACCCTCCAGAGTTACAGGACATATTTAAGTGGTTCATTGTCTCTGGTGAAACTATTAAGTGAGGAGCATACAGCAAAGGAAGAAAACAAACAAAAAAACTAGAACCCTCTTTTCTCTGAAGCTCTTTCCTCAATCTAATCACATGAAAATTTCGAGGGTCTAAGCTACTGAGAGCTTGCCCCATCTTGATAAAAGAAAACTAGGATTTTTGTATTTCCTTACCTAGAATTTATCGATGATGAACTGCCTTAGAACAGAGTGAGTGGTATGACCCAAAATAATTTCAGGATCTTCATAAAAGCAAAGTGCATCCAGCATCAAAGGGCATACTCTGAAGAAAATCATGGATGGAAGCCATTAAGAAGAAAGATCATAGAAGATGAAATATGGCTGGGGAAGAGAAGGAAAGGGGATCCAAGGGAATCTGTGAGGAGCACCAACAATCTACTCTTCCTCCATAGATTTTCCAAGACTCTAGAAAGCACCAGATGATCAGACTAATTCTGATGTCTAGTAATTTGCATGCCATCAAACAATTTTTACATTCATTGTATCTGTGCTATTCACAATATCCAAGTCAGGTAGGCAAAATAGACATTATCTCTAATAAGGAGAAAACATTGTTAAAAGGTTTTTGAATTAATTAATTTCCACAGTTGGGACCCAGATTGTGCAAGATGCTGATTTTCTAATCAGTTAGTAAGTCTTAATATATACTTGAGCATTCCTAACACTGGTTATTCACCTGCCCAAAGAAGCTTCCTAATCTATGATACTTTTTACCTGTCATGTCAATATTCTATCACAAGCATTGAAAATTCATGTGATAAACAATATGCCAGAAGACACAAGTGACTCCCAAGAGGACTAGAACACTTTCTTCTTCTGTAGAGGGTTTATATCCATTATGAGTTAGGTTATGTCCTCAAAAAGAGGTATTGAAGACCTAAATTCAAATACCTGTGACTGTGACTTTAATCAGAGATAGGGTCTTTGCAAATTAATCAAATTAAGATATAGTTCCATATAATTTTATTAAAAATTATTTTTAAAAAAAATCCAAAGATTTGAAAAGCTATCTGGAATTGGGTTGTGTTTTAGTCAATACTCTTCAGGGTGGACCTTAATCCAGTCTGACTGGGGTTCTCATTATTATAGCTGGGTAAAGAGAGAACACAGGAGAATTCCATGTGAAGACAGAACACAGATGCTTCTGCAAGCCAAGGCAAACTAGAATTGATGGCCTCCACCAGAAGAGATGCAGAGAGAGTCTTAATCTCAGACTTCAGAGGAATTATAGCTCTACCAAAACCCTGATTTCAGACTGTTAGCCTCCAGAATTGTCAGATGATAAATATCTATTACATTCGTGGTACTTTGTTATGGCAGTCCTGGAAACTAATATATGTCCTACGTGGAAATTCAAAATCAATGCTCATGACATAAAGGTGATTGCAAGTTTGAATTTTGTGTAAAGAAGGAACATTAGGAGGCCTGTTTTGGGATCTTGAGTCCACAGACTCTAAGTTGTAACTTTGCATTAATCTTTTGTTCTCCTTGAATCATAAGTTCTTCATAGGAGATATTTCATACATTCCTCAGGCTGAAAGCTAAATTAAGCAGAGGGAGCAGTCAACAAAGATAAACAGTATTACCCATTTAAGTTTTGTTTTAACTTTAGGAGAGAGGCTAACATGATTATTTTGAATGCCAATTTCTCCATATAATTTTGTTAAAAAATATTTTTTTAAAAAATTTAAAGGTTTGAAAAGCTATCTGAAATTGGGTTGTGTTTTAGTCAATAATTTTTAGTGTTTTAGTAAATACTCTTCCATTGCTGTTACTAAAAGACCTGACAAGAACAATTTTAAGAAGTAAAAGTTTATTTGGGGGCTCAGAGGTCTCAGTCCACAGACTCCTGTTTCCATTCCTCCAGGCTTGAGGTGAGGCTGAATATCATGGTGAAAGATTGTAGCAAAGGGAAGTTTCACATTATGATCAGAGAGCAGAGAGAAAAATTTTACTTTTCAGATAAAAAATATATCCAGATAAAAAATATACACCCAAAGGCACATTACCAATGACCCACCTCCTCCAGCCACACCCTACCAGCCTTCAGTTACCACCCAGTTAATCTCATCATCCCATCAAGAGGATTAATCCCAGATTAAGTTAAGGCTTTCCTAACCCAATCATTTGTCCTCTAAACCTTCTTGCACTGTCTCACACATGAGCTTTTTGGGGACTTCACATCCAAACTCTAACAGGTGGTATTTAATGTCTCCTTGCAAGTCCCCAGAGTCTGATGTTTGGTTGGTTAAGAGCTCTTGTTTAACCGACATGCACAGGTACACCTGGGCGGTATTAAAGAGCAGACAGATATAAAATGAGAGGGGAATATTGCTAAGACATTTGCACCTGGCAACCCATCAGGAAAAAGCCAAACACATTAAGGAGAATGAAACCTAAGCAGATTTGCTGGAAATTCCTTATGTCATTGGAATATTTCACCAAGTTTCAGTGACAAAAGAGAAACATTTGGATCACAAGAGCTCCTAGAAAGTGGAGAATTCTAAATATATCCCCAGCCAGCTCAGGGTGTAAGTTTTGTTCCATAGCCAGTTTGAGAGTCTTATTTCAAATAAAAGCTTTTACTCAATCTATAATGAATTGAGATTCCAGCAGGTAGAACTCATAGAGGGAAATTGCTTCTGCAATGATATATGATTCATTCATTCACATCTCTGAGCTATTTAGAGGAAATAATCCATGGGATTTTATCATTAGTTTAAAAGCTATTGCAATATTTTTTTGTCAGCATAATTTTAATACATGTTAGAGCATTAGTAAGAAAAACATGTTTGAAAAAGCATCTACCTCTTTCCATATTGCTAAAATTAGGATTTCAGAGACTTTTTTAAAAAATATTTTCATTTGCAACCAGTTGCATGGATAAGCTTAAGAAGAGTCAATCCTCTCCTATGTATGTGATAAGATTTTATTCCTCCTGCTAAGTCCTCTATCATAAAGACAAGTCTGATCTGGGGATAGTGGTAGAGGATAATGGCCAGTTTTTTTCTTGAAAGCTACTCTGTAATTGGCCACCTGGATAGGAAAGCTTTGTTTCTAGTTCCATATGATATCTGAGCTACTCATTTAAGTTCAGTATGAAATTCAAGTTATTTCTCTAATTGTTTTTATAATAGAACAAGAAATCATATTTATGAAGGAAATATTAAAACACTTGGGAAATAAGTGAGGGAAAAGTTCTGCCTACTTGACCTATCTGCCTACTTGACGTATCTCATAGGTTTTCCGATGAGATGAGATGGTTGAAATGCTTAAAAGGAGCACAGAAATAAATATCGAAATAAATAAATATTGAAAGAAAAAATGAATAAATATTGAAAGAAAATTAATCAAAGCTTAATATGGCAGCTATTGCTTTAGATAAACAAAAGCATATTCAACTTGTATTGTACATTTTCTTTATTCTGCTTTGCCTTTCCTGAATACTATATTGATTAGCCTACATGGAGTGAAGTGGGCACTTCTTTTTTTCATCTCTAAACTGTTGCAATACTATTTTAAGTTTGTATTTTAAAGCATTTTACACTTGAATTTTGCTTTTATGTATTCTAAATATCTTAAATTTACACTTGGAATACTTTTCCCAGTTACAATTATTTCTGTTTATTGTGGTCAGAATATTAATATGAGACTCATCTTCCTAGCAGACTTTTAAGTGTACAAAAGTATTGCTGAGCAATGGCAATGATGTTGGGGTGCAGATCAAAAGAACTTACTTTTCTTGTACAACTGTAACTTCATATAGCAGTTCCTCATTTCTCCCTATCCCCAGGTCTCAGCAAACATTATTCTACTGTCTTTTTCCATGAGTTTGACTATTTCATTTTTTAAAAAAATTATAGAATTTACTAATTAGAGTCAAACATAAAAGTTTTACATATTAATGGGGTACCATGTAATGTTTCAATACATGTTTACATGGTGTAATATTTAAATCAGATTAAACATTTGTCTCCTCGAACATTAATAATTTATTTCTAAATGTTTTTAATAGTACCTTATAGTTCTATATCATATTGGGGTTCATTTTGCATAATCATACATTCATGGAATAAAATCTGCTGCACTTCAATCTCCAGTACTTCCTCTTTCCCTCCCTCCCTCTCTCCTCTTATTCGCCTTCCTCTACTATAAGGGCCATTCTTATTTATTTACTTTTTATAATTGGTGCTTTATAGATGTACATAAAGGTGAGATTCACTGTGGCATATTCATTATTATTAAATATCATTATTCATAGATGTTTGTAGCATAATTTGGTCAATTTCATTCTGTAATTCCTCCATTTTCAAGTCTCTCTCATCTCCCTTAATTCCTTTCCCCTATTTCACTCATTTCCATGCAATTTTCAAGGGCTCCCCACACATTGTTTTCCCTTATTTTGCTTTTTGTTCGCTTTCTTTTTGCATATGATGGAAAACATTTGATCCTTGACATTCTGAGCCTGGCTTATTTCATAATATTCTCCAGTTCCATCCATGTACCAGCAAATGCCATAATTTCATTCTTTATAGCTAAATAAAACTCCATTGTGTCGCATTTTCTTTAACCATTTATCTGTTGGTGTGCCCCCTAGGTGGGTTTCACAACCTGGCTCTTGTGAATTGTGCTGCTATAAGAATCAATGTACTTATATCACTGCAGAATGATGATTTTAGTTATTTTGAATAAATACAAAGGAGTGAAATGGCTTTGGTTTTTTACAATGTTGAGATATGTTCCTGTTATCCCTAGTTTTTCTAGTGTTTTGAACATGAAGGTGTGCTGTATTTTGTCAAATGCTCTTCTGCATCTATTTTGATGATCATATGATTCTTATCTTTAAGTCTATTAATGTGACAAATTATATTTATTGATTTCTGTATGCTGAACCAACCTTGCATCCCTGGGGTAAACCCTATTTGATCTTGGTGCTCCATCTTTTGATATGTTTTTGTATTCAATTTACCAGAATTTTATTGAGAATTTTTGCATCTATATTCATTAGGGACACTGGTCTGAAGTTTTATTTCTTGATGTGTCTGATTTTGGAATCAGGGTGATATTGGCTTCATAGAATGATTTTAAAAGTGTTCCCTCTTCTTCTATTTTATGAAACAATTTGAGGTTGTGGGAAGCCACCCCTGAGCTATTTGAGCATCTTCACTTGGCCTTGGAGTCAAGGAGATTTTGGTTTGGTATTGCAAGCTTTTGTGGCTCCTCCCACTTAATGGATTGTGCAATGCATGTGACCTCTATCTTCACTTATCTACGAAGACTGATCTCAAATCTCTGGGGTTGGGCATGACTGGACAGCTCACTTGCTGAGAGCCATTAGCCAAGTAGGTATGACAATTTCCTTGCCAGCGTACCCCATGTTGCTTAGAGGAAGGACTCGTGGAAATGGACTTGCCTTGGACATTTTTCAGTGACATTGCATGTAAGGTGACCTTGCTCAAGGACCAGGGTGAATCTGGGTTTAGGGTGGATCAGGGTTTAGGGCTCTCCTTGGGTTTAGGGCGGTTCCAGGTTTAAGGTGTACCCTGCTGGGAATAGGGCGTATCCTGCTGCCTCAGGCGTGCCACTCCTGGAGTTCCCATTGAGTTCTCCAGGGATTCAGAGAGTATTTGGGATCCAGAATGTGGAACTTGGCAGAGAAAGTGGATTGCCCCAGAACGCGATTGTAGAGTGTCGGTGTGAGTTCGGGAATAAAGAATTGCTGTTTGAATCTACAAAGCTGTGAGTGGCTCGTGATTTTGTGCCCAGCCAGACTGCGGCACTCACTTCCTACCTTAATTGACTAAGAACATTCTGTAGAAAGCCTCTGAAGTTCCCCCACATAAATAAAGCCAATAGGGCTCTCACTCTCTTTCCAGTGTGGAAGCTCAACCCTTAAGGTTGAAGAGCTGTCCTGCTCTTTGCTCTTTAAAGCTATTTTTTCTGTGTCATGTGATTTTTTCAACATGTTTCTCAGCCAGCCCACTGCATGCAGGGGAACCCAGCAAGGTTGAGGAGTATTGGTATTAGTTTTTTAAAGGTCTTGTAGACCTCAGCTATGTACCTATCTGGTCCTGGCCTTTTCTTGGTTGGTAGGCTTCTGATGGTGTCTTCTATTTCATGGCTTGAAATTGATCACTTTAACTGTGCATATCATCCTGATCCAGTTTCAGCAAATCATATGATTCTAGAAATTTGTTGATGCCTTCAATATTTTTTATTTTATTGGAGTACAGATTTTCAAAATAAAATTATCTTTTTTTAAAATGTCTTTTTTTAGTTGTAGATGGACACTATACCTTTATTTAATTAATTTATTTTTATGTGGTGCTGAGGATTGAACCCAGGGCTTCATACATGCAAGGCAAGGCCTCTACCAATGAATCAGAGCCCCAACACTCTAATTATCCTCTGTATTTCTGTAGTGTCTGTTGTGATATTCCCTTTTTCATCACATGTGTTAGTAATTTGAGTTTTCTCTCTTTTTCTCTTTGTTAGCATGGCTAAGGGTTTGTCAATTTTATTTATTTTTTCAAAGAACCAACTTTTTGTTTTATCAATTTTTTCTTTTGTTTCACTTTCATTGATTTCAGCTCTGATTTTAATTATTTTCTGTCTTTTATTGCTTTTAGTATTGATTTGTTCTTTTTTATCTAGGGCTTTGAGATGTAATGTTAAGTCATTTATGTGTTGACTTTTTCTTTTAAGGAATGAAGTCCATGCAATGAACTTTCCTTTTAGTATTGCCTTCATAGTGTCCCAGAGATATTTATGTGCTGTATCAGTGTTCTCATTTATTTCTAAGAACTTTTTAATCTCCTTTTTGATGTCTTTTGCAATCCATTGTTCATTCAATAGCATATTATTTAGTCTCCAGGTGTTGGAGTAGCTTGTATTTTTTATTTTATCATTGATTTCTAATTTCATTCCATTATGATCTGATAGAATGCAGGGTAGTATCTCTACTATTTTGTATTTTCTAAGAGTTGCTTTGTGGCATAATATGTGGTCTATTTTAGAGAAGAATCCATGTGCTACTGAGAAGAAAATGTATTCACTTGTTGATAGATGAAATATTCTATACATGTCTGTTAAATCTAAGTCATTGATTATATTATAAAGTTCCATAGTTTCTTTGTTTAGCTTTTGTTTGAAAGATCTATCCAGTGGTGAAAGAGGTGTGTTAAAAGCACCCAGAATTATTTTGTTGTGGTATATTTGACCCTTGAACTTGAGAATAGTTTGTTTGATGAACTTAGATGTTTCCTTGTTTGGGGCATATATATTTATAATTGTTATGTCTTGTTAATGTATGGTTCCCTTGAGCAGTATGAAATGTCCTTCTTTATCTCTTTTGATTAAATTTTGCTTGATATCCACTTTATTTGATATGAGGATGGAAACTCCTGCTTGTTTCCGAAGTCTGAATGAGTGGTATGATTTTCCCAACCTTTCAACTTCAGTCTGTGGAAGTATTTTCCTATGAGATGAGTCTCTTGAAAGCAGCATATTGTTGGGTCCTTTATAAAAATCCAACCTGCTGGTCTATATCATTTGTTTGGTATGTTTAGAGCATTAACATTCAGGGTTATTATTTGGCATGATTTGTTTTCCCAGTCATTTTTGTGTATTTTTGGTATTTAACTTGACTTGATTTCTCCTTTGATTGGTTTTTCCTTTAGTGTAATACCTCCCTTTGCTGATTTTAATTGTTTTTCATTTCCTCCTCATGGAATATTTTGCCAAGGATGTTTATAACACAAGATTTCTAGTTGTAAATTATTTTAACTTTTGTTTATCATAGAAGGTTTTTATTTTGTCACCTAATCTAAAGCTTAATTTTGCTAGATATAAGACTCTTGGGTGGCATCAATTTTCTTTCAGTGTTTGGTGTGTGTTTTCCTATGATCATGTAGCTTTCAGAGTCTGGGTTGAAAAATCTGCAGATATCCTAATAGGTTACCCCCTATATGTAATCTGATTCCTTTCTCTTGTGGCTTTTAAAATTTTCTCCATATTCTGTATGCTAGGCATTTTCATTATAATGTTATGATTTTGTACATTTGGTATCCTATAAGCCTCTTGTATTTTATTTTCCAATTCCATCTTCATGTTTGAAATTTTTTTTGATTATTTTTTTTATTGAATAGATTGTTAATTCCTTTGGTTTGAAACTCTATGTCTTCCTCTATCCTAATAATTCTTAGATTTGGTCTTTTTATATTATCCCATAATTCTTGAATGTTCTGCTCATGGTTTCTTACCATCTTCACTGTGTGGTCAACATTCTTTTCAATATTATATATTTTGTCTTCATTGTCTGAGGCCCTGTCTTCTAAGTAATCTAATCTGTTGGTGGTGCTTTCTGTTGAATACTTAATTTGATTTTTTGTTTCTTTCATTTCTAGGATTTCAGGTTTTTTTTTTTTAAGAACCTCTAGCTCCTTATTAAAATGTTCTTTTGCTTCCTGTATTTGCTTATGTAGCTCTTTATAAAAGTGATCTTTTGCTGCCTGTATTTGCTTATGTAGCTCTTTATCAAAGTGGTCTTTTGCTGCATGTATTCGCTCTGTCATTTTTTAATTCACAGAAGTTTTTAACTATATACATCCTGAACTCCTTCTCTGTCATTTCTTCTGTTTTGCTAACCCCAGATTCTAATAATGTAGAATCTTAGTTTGTTGAGACACTTTCTTCCCTTGTTTCTCCATGTTGTTCATGTGTCTTCCCTTCTAGGACTGTGGATCTGAGGCATTACAGTTTTTACCCTATAGGCTTATAGTGTCCCTGCAGGGTTCCAATACTTCTCCTTGATATTTCTTCTAAGCCCAGCTGGTGTTCCAAGCTGGGACTTCCTCCAACTAAAGATGGCAGCAAATGTGTCCCAAGATGGAGGTGGCTGCTTTAGCAGTGGGGTATTGGGTCAGGTCCAGAGAAAGTGGCAGTGGGCCTCATCTTCAGACATGCAGCTCTGTGGTGTGCAGTGCTGTAGTTGGCAGATGTCTCCAGAACCTGTGCCATGTCCCCAGGTGCAGGCTACTCTGTGTAGGGGACTATGGCAGTGGTTGCCGTGTCCCAAGATGGAGGCAGCCAGGGGAGCACCATGTTGGTAGATGAGGGTCCACACAGGTGTGGAGGCAGTAGTTTTTGTGTGTAGACAACTGCCAGGTGTCTGTTTAGGAGAGGTGGCTGGGGTTCCTGTGTGGGTGGGCAGCCAGGAGTCCTATGCAGGAGCTGATGCCTGTGGTCATGCTCAGCCACCTGGAGGATATGCATGGATGAATGGTTGGGAATCCTGCACTGACTCTGAGACCTGGAGACTTGTGGGGCATGGTGACTACTTAAATCTCAGGTCCCAGAGCAGCACAGAATGCAGCCTTTCTCTAGCCCACCATCTTGGATCCACCCTTTTATCAGTTTTAATAACTTCTCAAATATTAGATCTTCAAACATTTATCCCTACCCTCTCTTTTTTCCTTCTATGATTCTATTATTTATTTATTTATTTATTATTGATCTTACTATTAATGTTTTATCTAAGAATCTTTGCCTGACATACATTTATCTCTATGTTTTCATCTAGTATTTGTATAATTTTAAAATGTCCCATATGTATCTATTTTCCATCTAGAGTTAATTTTTATATGGTATGAGGTATGGGCTATACATTCTCTTTTTAAACACAAACATAACCATGTAACCATCTGTTGCATACTATTCTCTCATTGATATTGTACATTTACTAAAAATCAATTGACAAATAAGTATGAATCAATTTCAAAACTCATGAATCAATTTCAAAACTCTGCTTTTTTCTATTTTGCTTTATTTCTCTTTTTAACTTTAGGCTAACAAAAAACTATCTTAATTGTTATGGTTTGTATGGAGAATGTCCCCCAAAAGTTCAATTTTTACACTTTTGGTGCAGCAATGTTCAGTGGGTTTGGGAGAGATGATTAGATTATGAATACTCTGACTCTACTGACTGATTAATCCATTGAGAAATTCAAGCTTAATGGACTATTGGAAAGTAGTGGGAACTGTAGGTGGTAGAACCTAGTTGAAGGGTGTGGGTCTTTGGGAGTGTGAACTTGGAGACTACATCTTGTTCCTATTTCTCTTTCTTTCTCTGTTCTCTCTTTTCTGGTAGCCATGAGGTAGGCAGCTTACCACCACCATGCCCTCTCTACCATAGTGTTCTGCCTCCCCACAGGCCCATAGCATGGAGCCTGTGAAATGCAGATGAAAAATTTCTACAACTATAAACCAAAATGAATATTTCTCCCTTCTAGTTGTTGTTCTCAGGTATTTTGTCAGAGACAAAAAGCTAACACATTGATTATTTAACTATGTTTAAAATGTCTTCATGCCAGGTGATATAAAGTCACCAAAAACAAAACAAAACAAAAAAAGTCTCCCCTTTTCAAATTGTACAGGCTTTTCTAGACCCTTTGCATTTTTTCCTGAATTTCAGAAAAAAAAAAAACTTTTAAATTTCAAGCAACACTTGCTTTCTTGGATTTTTATTGGAATTGTGTTGAACAGATAAATTTGCAGAGACTTGACAACATCATCATCAACTATACCAATTCATTTATGTGGTATGTCTCTTCATTTATTATTTAGTATAATTTCAATCACCTGCATTGAATAGATTTTGCACATCTTTTATCAGATTTAAGCATTTCATACTTATAGTCATTCTAAATAGAATTTTGAATGTCAAACTTTAATTTTCCATTCTATTATATAAAACACAATTAGATATTTTTGTATATTGATTTAGTATTAAGAAGTCTTACTAAGCTCATCTTTTAGATCAGTAGCCCTTTTTTTAGATTTAATAAATGTTTCAATATAGGAATTCTTATGTTCTCTTAATAAAGTCAGTTTTAATTCTTAAGTTTCCAACCCAGATTTCTCTCTTTCATTTCATTGCTTTACAATACTAGTTCAAACCTCTAGTAATAAAAGTAAAGAGATCATTAAGTTTCACCACTAAATATAATAAGAGCTCAATGGTTGGTCAAAGATGCTCACCACCAAGTTGAGGAACTTTCTTTCTATCACCACTTGAATAAGAGATTTTATCAGGATTAGATTCATTTTTTTCTCCACTGATGTGATTTTTAAAATTAAAATAGTAAATTATCTGTATTATTTTAGTCTTAATGCAATCTTGGATAATGACTATACATGGTCATGATGTGAGCTTATTTTAAAATTGTTGTTGAATTACATTTGTTAATATATTGCTAAGAAATTTTTCATTTGTGCCCATGAGGAAAATTGTAGTTTTATTTTCTAACATTATGTAGTTTTAGTATCAGAATAATGCTGAATGCTTGCCTCATTTAATGATTTGGGGAATATGAAGTACTTTCTCTTTTCTTTTTATCTAGATTCTATTTCTTTTTCAATAAATTGACATTATTCTTCCCTAAATATTTGATAGTATTCAACAGTGAAGCCTATGTTCCTGGAATTTCCTTTTGGGAAATTTTTTAAACTAAATATTAAATTTTAATAAGTATCAGGCTAATCAAATGATGAGTGTGTCATTGAATTAAGCTTTGCTACTTTGTGTATTTTTTATTAATCCATATTCCCATCTGATAGAATTTTTTTCTGTCTGATGGATTTCCTATAATACATTTATGTTTAACTAGTTGGCAATTCTCTCAACTTTGGACATACAAAAAAATTTCCCCTTATTTACTGAAATATTTTAATTGTAGAGAATTCGATTTGGACAGACATTTTTCAGTGTTTTAAAATGTTGCTCCACTATTTTCTGGCATGCATGGTTTCCAAAGAGAAGTCTCCTACTTTGACCTTAGTTCCTGTGTGTGTGAGTGTGTGTGTATATGTGTGTGTACGCAGGTGTGTGTGTGTGTGTGTGTATGTGTATTTTATACTCATATATGTATAAAAGTATACGCATATATAAAACACAAAGTTTAATATAATAAACATATATGCATTATATGTGTATGTATGCTGTGTGTGTGTGTTTATGTGTCTGTCTGTGTTTGTGTTTCTCTGTCTTAAGGTTTTCTCTTGATTATTGGTTTCGAGTAATTATGTGGTAATTTTGTGTAGTTTTCTTCGTATTTATGCATTTTGTTCTACTGAGGTTAGTGGGGATGCACAGCTATAGTTTTCACCAAATCTGAAAAAAAAAATTCATGTGTAATTTTGTTTGGAAATTTCATCTGTTATTTTGTGTGTCCCTCTTCTGTTTTTTAGTGACATCAGTTACTTGTATATTAGATTGCTTAAGATTCTCTTACAGCACAAAGTGACCAGGTGTTTTTTTGCTGTGTTTTATTTCAGAGAGTTTTTATTTCTATGCCTTTTAATTTACCAGTCATAGTATACCATTAATAACTCAGGGGCTGTGGTTATAGCTAGTGGAATACTTGCCTCACACATGTGAGGCACTAGTTCAATCCTCAGCACCACATAGAAAGAAAGAAAGAAAGAAAGAAAGAAAGAAAGAAAGAAAGAAAGAAAGAAAGAAAGACATTAAAGAAAAAACAAAACTCCAGTATAATTTTCCATCTCAGATATTGTAGTTTCCATCTCTAGAAATATCATTTGTATCTTTTTTAAAAATGTCTTCCATGCCTCTAGTTGATACATGCAAACTTTGCCTTAGTTTTTGAAAGTATGAAGTATACTTTTAATAGAAGTAATATTAGTAATAACTGTTGCAATGTCATTGTGTATCAAGTATACAATTTTTTTTTCATTTCTGGGTATATTTATACTAATTTTATGTCTTATTATGGGTCTTTTTATTGCCTCTTTCCATGCCTGATAATTTTTAAATTTGATGTCATACTCTATAAATTTTACTTCTGAGCTAGTTGTTTACAGAGACTGCAAAAAAATAACATATTCTATTATCCTTTGTTGAAGTTATTGGAGCCTATATGACCCAGTTCAATAATAAAGATCAATCTTATATGAGAGTTTCTAGAAAATACTCCCTGATAGAATGTGAAAACATTTTGGGGGCAATGTTTTGATGTAAAAAGTGTTATTTTATGGGCTGGTGTTCAGACTTACTTAGCAGTGATCTTTGATATGGAAAGAAAGCATTGAGTTTTCGTAGGAAGGAAGTTTGATTTATTATAAGAACCTTTAACCTTTAATTTGCTAATTCACTCACAGGATTATCATGAGTTTTTTGATACATCCTATTATTGAAGATGGGATGTTAAAATACATATTATCCTAAGAAAAGATAACTGGGTCTCTTATACTTAAAACCTCTCAATATCAATCTGTAATAATTTATACACTTAAAGAAATCCAGAAAGTTTGAAGATGTTTCTAGTAGTTAAGTACATAACTTGAAAGTATCCCTCAAAGTATCTGCTATGATTATAAAATAAAATTTCTGCATCACTTGAAAATTCTTCCAAAAGACATCCTAAAGCCTCATTACAAATGCTGCTTGACCTACAATAGGTTTACCTCCTAAAATGACCATCATACATTGAAAATATCATATATCAAAATGCATTTAATATGCCTACCCGACCAAACATCTCAGCTTACCTTAGCCTGCTGTGAACATGCTCAGAACACTTCTGCCTACAGTTGGGCAAAAATTGTTCAATGCAAAGCCTATTTTATAATAGTTTTGAATATTGCATGTGATTTACTATATGTTAGAGTGAAGGTAAAAAACAAAATGGTTACATGGGTGTACTTTGCTACCATCATATAGTAAAAAAAATAATTGAAATCATCAGATGTTGGGGACCATATGTATATGATATACTGTTGGATGGTGATAGGTTAATTTTCTCTATGTAGTGGCATTCATAAGAGATTGTATCTGTCTTCTACAGATTCATTGTCATGAATCAAACAAATAAACAAAGCATCAGTATTTTCACCTTTGCACAACTTGATAAGGCTGCCTTTTATAAATTTACAGATCCATGTCACCTGCTCCTCCTCTCCCTATATATGAAAACAGAGTTGTGTGGTGGTATAATTAGTGTCTGTTTCTAAACGTATAATGTGGTTTGATGGAAAAATAAGATGGCACTGGAGATATAACTGTTCATTTTGGAAACAGAAAGTGAGAAATAAATTATATTAGGAAATAGGAGATTGGGATCAGGTGAACAGGATAGAAAGTACCAAACACAAACAGTTTTGAGAACGTTGGGAAAGGAGTTGAGTAAATAAAACTTAGGGCTCAGGAATCCCTGTTATAAGTATTGGGTTCTCTTTCAACTCAATACTTATTGATTAAATTGAAAATAAGCTATCATGAAACAGAAATACTCACATACTTTAAATCAATTTATTCTTTTTTTTCTCTCCCCAGTCTTGCTAGAGCTCCACAAAAATAAATAAATAAATAGAAAAAGAAAAAAAGAGAGGGAGAGAGAGAAAAGGAGGTAATCTCAAACTATATAATAATTGCAAACACCCCAAGTTCCAACCAGTATGGCTTGGTAAATTGAGTGAATCTCTCTCCCGCCCTTCCTTCCTCCCTCTGAACTGCTTCCCCCACCCTCTGACATAATGTAATCCATTATCAGATGCAAATTTGATTTTATGGTTTACTTGCACTAAAATGGAGCAGGGACTTCCATGATGCTGAATCTTAGGGTTGACAACGTGGCACAATATAAACCTCTTCTTACCACTGTACATGTGACTTAATAATACCTATTGCAAAGTTTTATGGACTAAATAAGATGATATGAACAAAATTATTGAGAAAATACATTTCAAATATTTAAGCAGTGTCCAGGTCAAGCTATTAAATACTTGGGGGAAAAACTATAAGGAGGGAAAAAATAAAGAGAATATCCTCAAGATTCATCTTTTTTATTTGCATGCATGAGAATTTGCTTCCTTTTTCAGACTAAATAATAATCCATTGTGTGTATACGCCATGTCTTATTTATTCATTTTGTGGACAATGAGCATAAGACTTCTTCCACATTTTAGGTCTTACCAATAATACTGCTATGAATACACAGGTATACAGATATGATTTGAGACCCTGTTTTCAATTTTAGTAATGCATCACCAGAGATGGAATTGTATCTGTTTTTTTAATGAAACTGCCACACTGTTTTCCATAGCGAGCATACAGTGTACAAGAATTCCCATTACTCCACACACTGACCAACACTTGTTTGTGTGTGTGTGTGTGTATTTGTAAAGTGTACTTATTAGACATTTCTGTGCCTTCTGTGGAAAAATAGCAATTAAATCTTACCCATTTTCAATCTGTTTTTTTGTTGTTGTTGTTGTTCTTCTTCTTCTTCTTCTTCTTCATAACTTTTAGGAGCTTGGTATTTATCGAATTGTCTATTAATTCTACATCAATATTTGATTTGAAAATAATTTCTTTCATTTTGTGCATTGCCTTTGTACTTGGTTGAAATTAACAGAGAGAAGTGAAAAGATCCATGAGATCATCTCAATTGATGCAGAAAAACATTTGACAAAATTCCACTCTAGTCATGACAAAAGCCCCCGCAATTTATGAATAGATGGAAACTATCTCAAATAATGAAAGTCATATATTTGAAAAACCACAGCAAATATTATATTTGATGGTGAAAAACTGAAAACTTTTCCTCTAAGATCAGGAAGAGGACAAGGAGGCCCATTTCCACCACTTTTGTTCAACACTGAACTGAAAGTTCTAGACAGAGAGTTGGGCAAGAAAAAGAAATAAGACATCAGAATTGATAAATAAGAAGTAAAATTATTTCTGTTCATAAGTGATTTGATCTTTTATGCAGAAAATCCTAAAGATCCACCAACAAAACTGTTGGAACTATATATGGATTCAGTAAAGCAGCAGAAAACAAAGTCAATGCAAAAATAATTTATATTTCTATAAGCTTAAAATGAATCATCTGAAAAAGAAATTACAAGAATAAGTCCATTTACAATAACACCAACAAGAACATATCACTGAGGAATTAAGGAGGTGAAAATTAAGGAGGTGAAAAATCAAGGAGGTGAAAGTCTTGTACAATAAAAATTACAAAACATACTTAAACAAATTTTAAAAGTTATAATTGTAAATGCATCCCACGTTTACAGACTGAAAAGGCCTAAAGTTTTTTTTTTAAATATTGTTTTAGTTAAAGTTGGACCCAATGCCTTTATTTTATTTATTTTTATGTGGTGCTGAGGGTCGAACCCAGCTCCTCACGCATACTTGACAAGCTCTCTACCGCTGAGCCACAAACCCAGGCCCAAGATTTTTTTCAACTCAGTTTTTTTTTTCACTTTTTTAATTTAATAGGAAAAATATTCTAAGGTTCTAAATCATAGAATTGTAGAGTTAAACAATATATCTCCATAATAATTTTTTAAAAGAAAATTTAATTATTTTGCTTTTATAAATTCATAGGAAATTAATATAATTTCATGGGTTCTGTTGAACCTGTTCAGGAATAATCACTGGCATAATTTTACAACTGCAGGGACAAGCAGTATGAGACTTTAGTGCCCCAGCAGCAGTGGCTGTTTCTTTCACTGTTCATGACACTGAGTAGAGCATGACTGTGGCAGGGAAAGGCAGCACAGAGACGAAACATCAGAAGGAAGGCATAAGAGAGCTTTGTTTTGGTACCAGGACTGAACCCAGGAGCACTTAACCATTGAGCCACATCCTCAACCCTTTTGTATATCTTATTAGAGACAGGATCTCACTGAGTTGCTCAGGGCCTTGCTCTGTTTCTGAGGCTGGCTTTGAACTCATGATCCTCCAAGCTCAGCCTCCCAAAATAGAAGAGTTTTTTTCCCCATTTCACAATTGGGCAGACATGTGCAAAGACACACACACAGACACACACACACAGACACACACACAAGTCTTGAGTGGCTTTTCTCTGGACTCTGCACTCTTGTCTCTTTCATGAGACATGGCTGGTGTTCAGAGCTGAGTGAAGTTCTCCCTGCTAGTAGACTGGATATTCAGAGTCTCCCTTTAAACTGTCTCAGACACCTTAGTCAAAACTGACACAGTTTCATTAAAGAATTGTGAGCTCCCCATGTATCAGATTATTATCTATCACATCAGACAAAAGTGGTGTTCATAAATACCCTGTTTTGGCTATTATTTCAGATTTGGTTATCTCTTCTTTATGGCATTTGTATGTATACAAGTGCACATGTGTTTGTGTGTTGCTGTTGTTATTTTATAATATATATTAATATTATATATTAATATGTATTAATACATAATATTGATATACTTCCTTAAATCAAAAAAAATATTTATGGTATCCTTTTTTATAAATATTCTCATTTTTTATTATATGATAATAATCTTTTCCTTCATTCTACCATCCATCTTCTGAACATTTTGTAAAAACTAGCTTATTTTCTGTTTTATCTGCCCTTCATTTCTTTTATTCAGATATGCACACATACAATACATATATATAATGCCCTTTTCTCTATTAGTTTCCTAAGCACTAGACATAATACTTTTCAGTATATGGATTTCTTCATACTGTAAATCACATTATTTTAGTTTAGAATTGTCTTTATTCTTCATTATATCCTTATTGAATATCACATAATTTATTCTGCTTTTCTTCCTTCTTTTGTTTGCATATTTAGAAATCCAGTATATGACAGTTAGAAACAACATTGGAATGTCTGCATCAGAGTTCTGTATTGTTGGGAGAGTAAATTCAGAATGATTTCCTAGAAGAGTCATTTCTGAATGAGTGAAACTTCAAATGTAGTATTGTTTGACATTGCCAAATTTCCTTCCCCAAGCTCCACTAACTTCCAAATTCTTGCCAATGTGGTGGGTGAGAAATTACTTCTAAATTTAGTTTGAATTTGTATTGGAACACCTTACAAATTTAAAGTCCATTTTAATGTCTTCATGGTAAATTTCCTGTTTGCATTGATTGTCTACTTTTTGCAATTACTGCCTAGCTTTTTGATGAGAGTTTTGGTAATTTTTTCAAACTTGAAATTTCTTTTTTATATTAATGGTATTAGCCTCTGTCTTTGACATATTACAAATGTTTTTTTTCTAGGTTTTCAATTATCTTTAATTTTTGTTTATATGAATTTTTCCATGAAAAACTTACTTTTCTTATTGTATAGTTAACTTTACCAATTTTGAATCAAATCTATATTTTGATTTATTTGGAAAGATGTTTCATAAATGGAAGGAATTGGAGCTTCCTTGAGAATTGTATAATTTATTTGTTTGCATATGATGGGAGGAGTACATCTAATATTGTATACTTTGAAATATTTACACCATTCTTTCCATTGAAGTCCTTTTTGATTCATTAATTTGAGTTACCACATTAATTATATCATAGAATTCTTAGGTAGTTTTTCTTTTCTCTTTCATTTTATTTCATTGTTCTGCCTATTCACTTGTGAGAATTATGGTGTGTTAACAGAGAAGCTTTAAAATACATTTTAATATCTGAGAGAGCTAATACTGTTTCTTAGCTCTTCCTTTGGGGTACTATTCTAACTATTTTTATTTGTTTATTTTAACATAGAGACTTTTTTGTGTGTGTGGCGGGGAGCTACTGGGGATTGAACTCAGGGGTAATCAAACACTGAGCCACATCCTCAGCCCTATTTTGTATTTTTTTAAAGACAGAGTCTCACTGAGTTGCTTAGTGCTTCGATTTTGCTGAGCCAGGCTTTGAAGTTACAATCTTCCTGCATCAGCCACCAAAGCTGCTGGGATTACATGCTTTATATAGAGACCTTACAATCAACTCCCTCACTTCATAAAAACCTTGTTGATATTCCCTTTAGAATCACACAAAAGTTAAAAATGATTTAGTGAGAACTAAACTTTTGAAAATATTGAAAGTGCTAAGAAAACCAAAACCAGAATCTTCATTTTTCCAGGTTATATTTCTATCCATGAGTGTCAGGTTTCATAGGAAACATGGTATAGGTTTGCAAAAAGAAAAATGGAATTACCATATTAGCTGATGCTTGAAATCTTTTCAGGGCAAGAACTATATTTCACTTGTAATGAAACACTGAAATAATGGTGGTGGATCGAAGGGAAGAGTAGGCATCAAAGTATCATGATATCAGATCAAGGATCAACTGCATCATAGAGCAGATTTTGAAATCTTGGGAATAATCCATAAAGAAGTGGAAAGAAATATAATTGGTAAGTAGAGGAAGGAAGAATCAGAAAGATGTAGAAAGTCATGCAAGATATAATGTCATCCCTGTTGTGTCTCCACTGGAACTCCGAAAATCCTCCATGAAAGGTCAACCAGAGTCCAAATAAAAGCCCTGAGTTTCATTCAAGTTGGCTGTTGCTAGGGAAAGGGTGCACACAGAAAAGCAGTAAAGCTCTGGTGTGGCATTGTGACTAGAGGTAACAACTATTTTCACCATAAAGAATTAATTGTGTAATATTTGAGACAGATAACCTTAAACATTACAGAATACATACATGTATTGAAACATTGTGATACCCTTTTAACATATATATTTTTTGGTATGTATCAGTTAAAAAACAAATTTAATTTTAAACAAGCAAAATAAACGTACTACCTATTTAACAATATACTTTTTAAAAAGCAAAGCAAAAAATATAGTGATTCATAATGCAGAAACAAATGTAATGCCAAGTCAAAAATCCCATAACATTTTGTTAAAACCTTGGAAAATGCCTCATATATCTGGGCAGTGGAGGGGCAGGTAGTTTTTAAATCAATTTAAATTAGCTTGACCTGGATATATAATGACAATGAGGCCCCTCAGTGGTCATCTGGATTAAAACAGTAAACAAGAAAGTAATCAGTGACATAAGTGAGTTGTACACACTAACATCAAAACGGCTTTGAGGACAGCTGTGAGGGTTAACTGCAGATGCTACCTTGACTGGATGAAGGGATGTCCAGGTCTCTGATAAAGCACTATTTCTGGATTATGCTTCTGAGGCTGTTCCAGCGTAGACTAGCATTTGAATCAGTGGACTGGGTAATGAAGGTCAGCCCTCACCCACTGTTGGGGCAAACACTATCTAATGAGTTAAGGACTCAGAATAAAGAGGAAAACTGATTGTCCCCACCTCCACATCTCTCCAAGAGTTGGGACACCTTCTTTTCTTGCCCTTGGACATCATAAATCCAGATTTTCCAACCTCCACACTCTGGGACTTGAACCAGAAGCCCCACAGTTTCTCAGGTCTTTGGCCTTCAAGGGTCAGTAGCTCTAGTTTTCAGGCTTTCAGACATGGATTAAGCAAGGCCACTGTGTGCAGCTTCCAGATGGCCTCTTGTAAAGCTTCTCAGCCTCAAGGTCACGGAAGACCATTCATCTAATAAATTCTGTTCCATATATCTCTCTATAGCTACCTCTGTCTCTACCTCTGCCTCTCCTGTTGGTTCTGTATCTCTGGAGAACCATGATCAATGCAGGGCCTTGTCCATCACTCACCAAGAATGGTTTCCTTAGGGATGTGTAGGCAAACATATATGTGAATGAAGACTTCTTTCTAAATTGAGGAAGGCCAAATTTGCAGTACGATAAGATAATTATCACTTCCATGTGCAGTGGCACATGCCTGTGACCCCAACAGCTTTGGAGGCTAAGGCAGGAGAATCGCGAGTTCAAAGCCAGCCTTAGCAACAGGCAATGCATTAAGCAACTCAGTGAGACCCTGTCTCTAAATAACATACAAAATAGGGCTGGGGATGTGGTTTAGTGGTCAAGTGTTCCTGAGTTCAATCCCCCCCCCAAAATGGGTAATTATCACTAATATATTTTGAATATATGTTTGTATACATATTTATGTGCCATTTACATATATACTTAAATGGATGAATATTATATTTATGTTTACATATAACATGCATATGTTGTATATATACACATATATACTTATATGTACATATATCACCCATAGTAACCTTTTAAAATACCTACTCTTAAAAATTAGGAAATTAAAGTTAAAAGGGACAAGCTCACATTCGAAGTCATGCAGTTAGAATACAGAAAACAAAAATGAAATTTAAAATAAATTTGATTGCAGAGTGCAAGTAACTAGCCACTGTGCAGTTACATTTCAGTCTGTTTCTACCTCTGGCCATATAGAGGATCACAAACTTCAGAAGAGAATGCAGGACAAGTAAAGATGACATTTGAAGAAGAGCTATGCAGATTAAAAAAAAAGGTCAAAGATGCACTAAAAAAGACATTTAGTGCTTCTCTTTTGCTGCCAAAGAATAAAAGAGCATCACCAAAAAATAAATCACATATGCATGTGACACTTGGTGTAGTGACCCTTTGAACAGCTTCTCTGTTCTAGAATAACATGATCCAACAGTAGGAGGTCATCAGTCCCTATCTTTTCTATCGTCTAACAGAAGAGTTGTTCTCTTTAAAAGAACTAAAGAAAATGCATGATAAAGAAAAGAAATAAAAATTTTTGCAACATGTTTATAATTTCTGTTTTGTGTAGGAAAATAAAAAGCAGGGTGATAGTCTTTCCAAAATTTGCCTGAGTCTGACATTGTTAGCTCCAAAAGCACTGCCACAGGATCTCTTAATATTGTAGTGATTAATCTCTGCTGTATAATGTCTCATATTTTCAATGAATGTTTGTGTGCATTGCCAAGACACAATAAAAGAAAATTAAAATAACCAAGAGAAATTTTTTTTTTTCTGAAGAACACTTTTAAATAACTTTCAGCCAGAACAGTGTCATCTGAAGCATTTGGGAATTCCACATTGTATTGTTAATAAATAGTGTGGGTTAGATGAATTGTGTTAACAGAGGCAATACGAGTCAGATGTATATTTCATAGTCTGAAGAAATGGCTTCCTGGGGGAGCAAGTGGGACATCCTTCATCTGTCACCACATGGATCTTAGGGGATAAGTATCAGAAGGCCTGGAGATGGTGAGCTAGAATCACACCCACTCCCAAATTCAAATAGACTCTGACCTCAAATGGAAGGATTCCTCCACCAGACTACAAGGGTTGAGTAAAACCAGGTGTTGCCAAAATCTACTTCCCTCCTTGTCTTTGGAGGGAGTCCTGTCCCAAAAATCCAATGGGGAATCTATTAGTTCTCTGTCTCTATATCAATTTGCATGGCTCTGGACTTTATTGTGAACATCGTGGTTTTTTTTAAAGCATGCTGGGTTATCTAATGTGCAAAATCCTGTCACTCACGTAGAGGAGAACAGCACCAAGAAGATGAGCTCTGGGTGATGTGTGGATAGAAAACAAAGTAAGAGGGACTACAAAGAGTGCATTTCTTTCAAGGTTTGCAAACTAAGAAAGAGATGAGGTACATGAGAGGCAAGAAAGAAACCCTGAAAGCCAGTAGTGCAGAAAAGGGAGTCACCAGCACCTCAGAGGACAACTGGTGGCACTAGAGAGGCAACAGTTGATGGATACCTGATATGGCAGGAACCCAAAGATCTCAGAGAAGTGGAGTGCACAAGTGTGAAATCAGGACAGAAGAAAAAACATGGGGGTTTTTTGTATGTGGGTTTTTCAACTTTTGGCATGTAGTATATTTGGAGCACTGTATAATACATAAGCTTATAGACTAGTGAAGATTTTACAAACTAAACCCAACCAGACAAGGCAATGAGCACCACAATACCCAGAAACTCTGCTCAGGCTGTCTTCCCAAAGCTAAGTTTTTGTGTCTGGCTCCTTCCATTCACGTTCATAAGATGCAATATTTCCCTATCATAGTAGCATCATTCCCAGATAATTCATTCTCATTGCTATAGTATGTGCCATTTTAAGAGGAGAACCCAGTATTTTTATCCATTCAGCTGCTGATTAGTTGTGTCAATTCAAAATAGAACTACAATGAACCTGCCAGCTCATGTCTTTTTCTGTAACTTTTGAACACATTTTGCTTAGGTATAGAACTAAGAGTGTAACTGTCAGTAAAAACACGGCAAATATATCCATCTGGAATAGATCCACTAGTTTTCAAAGCTGTTGTTCCAAATGACCCTCCCGCTGTGAGAGTGATGAGAAATTTGATCAATATTCTGACAAAAATTTGGTATTTCTCATTTTAATATCTTAGTGATTCCAATAGTTTTATACTGATATTTATCATAGATTTAATGTGAATAATATTATTGATAAATGAGATTAAGCACTTTCCATAGTTTCGTTGACCACTAGTACATCCTTCTTTGTGAAGTGTCTAATCCCCTTTCTGTTCATTTTTCTAAACTGTGACTGTAATTTTTCTTACTGAATTTTAGGAGTTAATGATAAATGTAATTCCTTTACTCCATAGACCACAAATATCTTCTTACTCCCTGCATTTCCATTTGAAATTTGCATCTTCTAATTCATCAAAGTTCTCAAAATCAGAATTTATTTCTGCCTTCTTGTTTGATTAATGCTTTGTCATTGTTGAGGAAAATCTAGTCAACTCCAAGGTAATAAACATTTCCTCCTATATTTTTCTTTAGAGATTTCATTTGTCTTTCTTAATTTAGGGTTGCAAAATAAAACCTGGCAGTTGTTTTTATATATGGTTTGAGGTAGGACTCCAGAAATTCATTTTTCTCCAGCATGGAAATCTAATTTGCATAACTCTCATAATGTAAAAGACCACCTTTTCCCACTTTCTTATAAATCAGGTTACAAAGTAACTGTGGATCCATTTCCAGAATCGGTGTCCCATTGTTTGTTTTTTTATATCTTTGTGCCAAAACTATGCTGTATTATTTACTATAGATTTATAAAGTCTTCATATTTGCAGTGTAAACCCATCAACTTTGTTTCTCTTCAAGGTTATCTTGGTTATACTTCTCCCTTTACATTTCAATGAAAGTTTTCTAAGGAACTGATCGATTTCTGGGAAGACTACTGGGATTTTAATTTGAATTGCATTGTATTTATAAATTAATTTTTGGAGAATTAGCATTTTTTACAGGATAGATCCTGCCAATCTATAAACAGGATCTATCCCTCATTTTATTTAAATCTTTAATTTCTCTCAGTGAGGTTCATAGTTTATAGCACAGATTGAGATCTTGTGCATGTATCAGCAGAGTTGTTCCTAAGTGATTTGATTTTTATTACAAAAATGAAGTTCAGACTGTAAAGAAACCCAAAAGCCTTCAACAGGAAGATAAGCAAGCTGGAGTGCACACCTATGATGGAATAATGTTCAGTGATTACAAGAAATGATGCACTATCATTTCCTCCATGATGCTCACACAATGAAATTAGCCAGCCACACACAGATGAAGAGAAATATTAAATGTATATTGCTAGGAAAAAAAAAAG
Source organism: Callospermophilus lateralis (assembly GCF_048772815.1). NCBI lineage: Eukaryota > Metazoa > Chordata > Mammalia > Rodentia > Sciuridae > Callospermophilus > Callospermophilus lateralis. Next base: position 3,488,609 of record NW_027515935.1, on the reverse strand, counting down.
CTAACCATAAAAATCTAATAATGTAACAGCTATCATATAAAGTTTTATTAAATTCAAAATAATTGTTACTATAAAGATAAGCATGTGTATTGGGAGAAGGGAAGTCTAAGGAAGGGTTAAAAGGTCGGTCAAGGAGGACTTTGGCGAGCATGAAACTATTCTTTATAACCTTGTAAAACTGGATATATGATACTATGTATTTTGTGAAACTCATAAATTTTGCCACACAAACAGTAAGCCTTGATGTTTTCATAGGAGTTTTAAAAATCATTTATGAGGTCGGGGATCCCAAGACAGAATGAAATAAGTAATAAAACAATTTAACTCTATCATAAATGTATGAAATGATTTCATTGAAAAAAGTGGGAAAAAGATGATAATCTAAGTAGCTTTTGAACTGAGATTGTGTGTGATAGTGAAGGCGAAAGAAACCATACTTAGGTACCACATTCTAACACACACAGTTGTTACTCATGGAGGTGTTGGGTAACTTTTTTTTTCAGTACTGGGAATTGAACCCAGGGGTACTGTACCAGTAAGCTACAACCACAGCTCCTTTTATTTATTCATTTATTTATTTTATTTTGATAAAGGCTTTCACAAATTTGGTGAGGTTGGCCTTGAACTTGCAATTCTGCCTTAGTCCCCAACTGCTAGGATTACAGGTACACACCACACCTAGATGTAGGTCAAGTACACTCAAAACTACAGGTATTTACTATAATTAGTCAGTTAAAGAAAAGTAGGAATCATATTTCTTACTGTTGAAGTGGGAATTTCCAGATAACCAAGAATTGAGGAAGCTAGAATTACTTAAGTGGTAATCCAGTGGAGCTAGAGACATCAGGATGAACTCATGTTTAGATTAATATCATTACAGATGTTTGCATATTAAACTATTTCCAGATAATAGGTGTGCACACACTATTTCTTTGCTTTATCAGCTTACAGGACCTATTAGCAGCATTTCAGAATAAAAAGCCTGGCAATTAGGCAGAACTTGGTTTCTAATACCATGTCCAAAGAGAAATCGCTCATTATAGGATGAATCAGGAAATAGAAATATAAAGATGAACCTAGAGCACCTTGTAGTATTCTAAACTACAAGAAAAAATAACCCAAACATAGCAATGGTAATGAATGTGAAAACAGAAAACAGAAACCAATTGAAAAGGGGTCCAATGATCAAAGCTAGAACAAGATGAGCAACAAAATAAAAAAAAAACTATTGAAGAATAACCTAAAGGATAAAATAAATAGCCATGGTTCCATAGTGAGATACAAAAATGAATAAATAAATAAATGGGAGAGAAGAGAGAAACCTAGTCTGCAGAAAAAAATCCAAATAATTTACACATATACACTGTCTTTAAAGAGGTTGAACGGAACTCCCCACTCTTCAAATGTGATCCACACATAGTAACCTTCTTCCAAAGAGTATAGTATGGGAAGAGGAGAGGAGAAAATGAGAGCAACTTTACAATTGGAAAATGATCAGCACTACTTCAGCCAGATGATCATACATCAACATCAAAGTCATGCAATAATATTCCTCTTACATATAACATGATGAGACTATCACTTCATCTCTATGTCGCAGTCTGGCTGGGCACAAATCACGAGCCACTGAAGCAGGAACAAACTTTATTTCTGAACTCCACCAGCACACTCCACACACGCTCCCCGGGAACTCTCCCGAACGCCACCCATGTGGCTCCTCCAGGAACCACCAACCGGAAATCCCTCCTCCGGCACTTCCCCAACCAATAGGAACTCTCTGGGAATCCCCGGGAGAACTTCAAAGTAGCAGGCCTAGGCGGACAGCAGGGGTCTAATATACACAGCTTAACATAACCATTATCATCTCAATGGCTTGCTGGCATCACCTCTCAACCACTTCATTCTGGCAAAAATGCCATGGGTCATTCGGACTGGGCTATGGCTCTCAGCATCTCTATGTGTTTTGCCTTCCTCAAAACTCATAACCTCAGTCTAATCATGATAAAAGCATTAAACATCTCCAAATCAATAGACTTTATACAAAATAACTGACCAGGACTCCTCAATTGTCAAAGAAAGTCCAGAGAATGTTTGCTGCCAAGAGAAGCCTAAGGAGGAATGACAAATATACATAAACTAATATGTTACACTGGATAGGAATCTAAAACAAAACAACAAAAAAATTAAAGTAGTTTTAAAAAGCAAGGAAATCTGTTGGGGCCATAGTTCAGTGGTAGAGGGCTTGTCTGGCATGTGTGGGGCACTGTGTTTGATCCTCAGTACCACATAAAAATAAATAAAATAAAGGTCCATCAAAAAGTAAAGAAATCTGAGTAAGAGGTAGACTTTAATTAATCTAATTGTTGTAATGTTGACTCATTAATAGTAACAAAATATATCACACCAATGTTAATAATAACAGAGGAAAGTTGCATAGAGGAATTTTTTCATTATTTTTGTATTTCTAAAACTTATAAAATAAAATTTTACTTAAAAATGAATTTGAGCCTTTTTATTCTTTTTCTTATTTTTGCTATTGAATAAGTTGTATGCTATTACAGTGACATTGAATCCAGGGATCTCATTTAATTCTTTTATTACATTTAATATTTTTTTAAGATTTTTTTTAGATTTTCTTGGCATGAAACTCAAATCATTTGAGAATAATGACAGTTTTATTTCCTCTATACCAATGATATACCTTCTCCTTCATTTGTTTGTCTTAGGACTTGCATCAGAAAGTTCAGTCCAGCTTTGCAATTTCCTTTTCTGCAATGTCCTTGTCATATTTTGGAATCATAATTATGCTGGCCTCAGAAAAAAGTTAGGAATTTGCCTTTCTTTTTTAATGCAATGGAAATACTTATTTAAGATTAGTGATATTCTTTTCTTAAATATTTGTTAGAAATTTTTTTTATTTATTTTTATTATTGGTTGTTCAAAACATTACAGAGCTCTTGACATATCATATTTCATGCACTAGATTCAAGTGGGTTATGAACTCCCATTTGTTAGAAAATTTCACCAGCAAATTCATGTGGGTTTGGGGTTTCTTTTGTGAAAGTATATTTTTTTTAAAATAGCATCCTTAATTTCATTAACAAAGGCGAGAATCTTCTATGTTCTTTTTATTTGCTGTAAAATTTACATAGTTTTATGTTTTTTGATTATTCACTTTGCCTCAATCAACATGTTAAATACATTGGCATAATTTTTCATTACAAAAGATTTTTTCCTTTTATTCCTGTGCAATTTGTAGTAATGTTCCCTTCTTTTCATTCTGAAAGAATGGTAAATCAATAAAGAATAAACATAATAGGAAATAAAAATGTAAATATAAAAGAATTGAATATCTGCAGCCTTGAAAATTGCAAAATCTCGAGAGTCATATAACAAGCTAAAATGTATAATATAATTACCAAAAAAAGGTACAAGAGAGTTAAATGTATTTCTAGCTTTATATAATTTTCAAATTGTTTGAGACATGGTAAAAGTACTAACCAAAGATAGACTATAACAGTGAAATTTGGATTTTAATAAATATTTTCAGGTAACATGCAATGAGACCAGTACTTAAAAAAAATTAAATAGGTGATCAAGCAAAAGAAAGTAATAAATGAAAAAATAAATAATTTTTAAAATTTCAAGATGACCATCATAATACCAGATATGTCAATATTGACCTTAAATGTAAATTAAATAAGGTTTACAAATGAAAAACAAGGTTATCAAACCAGACCATACATCTATCATTGCATAAGTGAACATTTAAATCTTAAAAGAGCAGATTAAAGTTTAAAAGGATAGGAAAATTTATATGTCAACAAAGAACCTTAAAAGAAATATGGTCTGATTATATTAATATTAGGTAAATGATATGTTTTTAAAATGTATAGAAAAATACAAAGAAAAGGAAGATTCATGAGGAAAAAGATCATTTTACAAGACAATATTGTGATTCTAAATTCAAATGCACATAATAATATGTATATATATATATATATATATATATATATATATATATCTTAATAAAAATGTAAACTCTACCAAAAATGCTATTAAGAAAACATATACCCACAGACTGTGAGAAAATATTTGAAAAGTGTGTGAACACATATACACACTTTTATATAAAATAAATGATTTGTAATTGGAATGTAAGAACTCAATAAGAGAAACAAATGAAAAGTATAAAAATTGAAAAGATCCTTCACCAAATATGCTATATAATCAGCAAATAAGCATAAGAGCACAATCCAAACCTTCAATAGCCATTAATGAGTTGAAAGTTAAAATCATAATTCTAACACTTATGAGAGCTAAAGAAAATAAAATGAGTATGTCCAAGAGACATACTATGTCATACTACATTCCCATGTTTACTGCAGCATTTTTCTCAATATCCAATATCTAGAATCAACCTAAATGCCTATCAACTGATGAATGAACCAAGAAAATAGAGACACGCATATTGTTCATCCACGAAAAAGATGAAAATCCAGGCTTTTTTGACAATATAGATGAAACTGGAGGACATTATGCCAAGTGAAACAAGCCAGGCATATAAAGACAAAAATCACATGATCTTACTTACATATGAGATTTTAAATAGTTGATCCTATAGAAGTTAAGAATAGAATTGTGGCTACTAGAGGATAGAGTGGTTAGGAGGAAGAGAATTCTGGGGAGATGCTGGTCAATTCATAGATAATTACAGTTAGGTAGAGGGAATAAGTTCAAGTGATCCATGAGCTAGCATGGATATAGTTAATTACAACATATATTCTTGAAAATGAAAAATGAATGAATATTAACTGTTCTTGAGACATAATAACTATATGAGATAACAATGCATTTCCTAATTAGCTGTATGTAACTATTCTGCAATGCATGTGTACATCAAAACATCATGTTATATATAATAAATCAACACATACACACACACACACACACACACACACACACACACATATATATATACACATACATATATACAAAGCCATAAAACAAAATGAGCAATAAATTAAATTCATTGAAAATATAAAGAAATGAACTAATAAACACACGACAGCATAGATAAATCTCAATGTATGATACTCTGGGGGAAAAGCAGACAAAAAAGAGTACATGATTTATAATTACATTTACATAAAGTTATAAAAGTGTTAACAAAACCCTAGAGCTTACTTGATACTTTATAATACAAGACTGAAAATTTCCTTGATAATATCATGAATATGGCAAGGGTGCCCTCTCCCATCACTTCTATTCAGTATTGCCCTAGAGAGCTTAGAATAAGGCAAGAGAAGGGAAAAACATATATATATATATATATATATATATATATATATATATATATATATATATATATATACACACACACACACACACACACACACACACACACACACATATATATACACACACACCTATGTGTATGAGTGTGTGTATATATATATATATATATTTTTTTTTTAAATATAGTTATATATATATATAGTTGTATATGTGGTTTTGGTTTTTGTTGTTGTTTTTAACTTCAAGGCATGGTCTTGCTAAGTAGTACAGGCTGGGCTCAAACTTGCAATCCTCTTCCCCAAGCCTCCTGAACACCTTGGGATTATAGGTGTTTACTATTGTGCTCTGCTAAAGATTAAATTTACCAAATTTGACTAGACTTCTAGAAATAAAACTATAAAACACTACTGATTGAAAATTAAAAATTTAAAAAGCCTAAATAAGTGGAGATATAGACTGGGCTCATAAATTCCATAACACATTTGTGTGTGTGTGTGTGTGTGTGATCTTAACAATAAAACCTAGGGTCTTGCACATGTAAGTACAAGATAAGTGTTCTACCACAGCCCAATACTCATTATTTTAGTTTTTAATTGTCCCTAAACTGATCTATAATCAAAATCAAAATCTCAGCAGAAATTTTTGTAGAATTCGGACAACTTACTAAAAAATATATAAGGAAATACATACGGCCCAGAATATGTAGCGCAATCCTGAGGAAATGTCAAAGTTAAAAGGTTTCAGTACTGAATAAAGAGCTACTGTAAGTGATATTTGCTGACACTGAAGTAAAAACTGATAGTAAATAAACAGAACAGAATGTTGTTTAGAAATGAACATACACTTAACAGAGTACCTTGCTATTTTAAAATCTGCTAAGTGGAAGTAGAAGGGAGAGCCTTTTCATAAATGGTGCATTATGTTTACCTGAGAAAAACATGAAACTCCAACCATGTTTCCTACCAGACTTTAAGAAATCAATAGATTTAACTGTGAAACACCATAGAGCATTTTAAACATTATCAACAACCAAAGGACATATTTATAGTTTGGGGTTTACCATAGGTATTTTTAAACAGTGTTTTAATCAAAGCTTTCCCACCACTGTGACTAAAGGAATCTACCAGAACAACTGCAGAGGAGGAAGATTTTACTTGGGAGCTCACAGTTTCAGAGCTCTTAATCCACAGACAACAGGCTCCATTTCTAGGGACTGGAGGTGGGGCTGAACCTCATGGGTGAGTGTGGCAGAGGGAAGCAGCCATGATCAGGAATCAGAGAGAGACTCCACTGCTAGATACAAATATATACCCCAAGGCCAGGCCCCAATGCCCCACCTCCTCCAGCCATATCCCAGAGGCCTTCAGTCACTGCTCAATTAATCCCACCAGGGGATCGATTCACTGATTAGGTTGAGACTCTCACAACCCAATCACTTCTCTGAAACTTTTTGCACTCTCTCACACATTAGCTTTTGAAGGACACCTCACATCCAAACTATAAAAGACAGGAAAAAGAAATAATCATAAAAGTAAAATTACAAGCAATATGCAGTTAAAATATTTTTTTCATGAAAATACACTCTGAAGAAAATGTATAGCGAACTCATACTTGGCAAAAATATTTGCATAGAAAATGACAAAGGATACATATCCAAGATGTGTATACGCTTCAAATATTCTTAAAATAAGAGCAACCCAATTTTACATTAAAATCAATATATAAAATAATTATTATGTGAAAAATAACCAAACGAATACTTCACAAAATAAGATATAAAATAGTCAGTAAGCATATTAAAATGTGGGCAACAGCATTAGTCATTAGAAAACTACAAATTAAAGGCACAATGGAATGCACTATCCCCTACCTTTAAAAAGGATTCCTTGGATAAATCAACAAAATCAAGTTTATTTTTTGAAAGGACAAAATAACGCAACCCTATAAAATCTTTAAAAGAAGAAATAGGGAAGGAGGGAAAGAGAGGAGAGAGGGCTGAGAGAATATAATTCATCGAAATGGGGAAATAAAACATTCAAATAGTCTACAGTGTCTATGGTTTGCTTTTTCAGTCTTAAGAATGTATTTTGATAAATAATCATTCTTAAACTTAATAAAATCTATTAAGAACATTTATCAAAGGCAGGAGCCATGGCTCAGTGGTAGAGCGCTTGTTTTGCATGTGTGAGGCCCTGAGTTCAATCCTCAGCACCATATAAAAATAAATAAATAAATAAATAAATAAAGACATTTTAAAAAACAAAAGAACATTTATCAAAGTACATCTTTAAAAGTGAAGAGGCATATTACAGATTTACAGAATATGTTTGACCACACAACATATCTTGGCAACACCTATATTCAGAATATATAAATAATTCAAACGCTAGTAATAAAACCTCCCAAACAATCTAATTAAAACTTGGGAAGGATTTTGACAACTTTTTTCAAAAAGGAAGGTAACCAAATATCCAATGAGTATTTCAAAATTGCTCAACATCACTACTTCTCCTAGAAATGCCCTAGGTTAGCATAATGGCATATGGCAGGTGAATAAAATAGAGACTTGAATGCCATTGCTGGCAGAAATGGGAGAAACTAGAAACTTCAAGTACTGCTGGGAGTGTCAATTACTTCACCCATTGTGCAAACTATTGTGTACATTTCATTAAAGGTAAATATAGACAAATACCCTAGCCCAGCATTTTCACTCCTGAGAACATACCCAAGAGAAATGAGGAAATAAATAAAATAAAATATACCTTTATGCATAGTGGCCACAAATCAAAAAATATTATAAATGTTCATCCACATTAGGAGGATAATTATAATATATTAATAAAAATAACAAATTAGTGATACACATCTAACATGAAAAAAATTCACAAAATTTTATATTTAGCCAAAGAAGCCAGAAACAGTCCTTAGTATAGAATCCTATACATCAATTTGATGTATAGAATTTCTGATGTATAGAATCCCAAGAAGCAGGTTAAAATAAGATATGTTTAACTCAAGAATATTACCTCTGTGGACATATGGACTTTAAATGAACATGGGAGATTTTCTGGAGTTCTGGAAGCAGTCTGTATCTTAATTTTTGTGGTTTACCCAGATGAGCACATATGAAGCTATCTACATAGGATTAGTTTGTGGTGCAAATTACACTTAATCAGATGAATGGATAAAAAAAGTAGGAATGTACAAATTAATGGACTGAGTAAATGAAACAACATCTTCTATGCTACCTAATCTTATATATATTAAATACCTAACCACAGCATATCAAGTGAATTCATGAATGGATCTTCCCATTATGTGCTGAGTATCAGGACATTTATCTCCCAGGAAGGAGATATGAGAAATATAAATGACCATGGAATCCACCCATTCTACCGTATACCATATTTCTCAGATGTTACCAGTTAGTACATTGTTGAAATTTTCTCATAAAAACATATCTAAGGCACCAGATCTTGATGACTCTCTGAAAGGTTAAGGTGGTTTTATTTAAAATTTGGTTCATACCTTCAGAAAAAAAAGCCATTATATAATTTCCCTACTCCGTAAAACATGTAGGTGCGGAGAACAGAAAGTAGAATTGGGAATCAACCCACCTATCACTAGCAATGATGCATTGGAGACTAATACAACAGCTCTCTATTGTATTAGAAGCCCAATTTTCCAAGGTGAGACAAAAAAAAATTTCAAAAATTCAAAATAAAAAACCTAAGAAATAGACAACATTGATCATTCATCTCTTATGTCATTATAAAGGCAGGGAAAGAAAGGATTTGCCATTCTGAGAGTGATGATCTACCCAATTTTCATTATGGCCGCTACAAAATGGGAAGGAAGAGGTATGACTGTAATTTAGAGTATTCATTGGAATATGCTTTTGTATTTCTCAGTAATAACCAGGAATGTGTCATTACAACAGCCTGAGCCTAATGAGGAGATAGTAAGTAGACATAAGCCTGGCTTATGCCTTGAGCTTATAGAAGAGGGAGATCTTACAAGGGCAGTCCATGTCTCTGCAGCAGTTACAGCAGCTCTTCCTGCCCTCTGCCCATCAATGATAAGATGAGGTAAATTTACCTCAGCGCTGAGAAGCATGGTAAAGTCTTCCAACTATTTGTGCATGCCTCTCTTTGCCTAATGTGTTCCCTGGTCATCTATGCTTCCTCTGCTTACATGTGAAGTATGCTGCGCATCCTTCAAAAGGGTTAGTACGACCTGGGAGCAACTTTTAACCAAGGAATAATGAGTAGGAGCATGCAAATGCACGTTTCCTTATTCCTCACATGAAATAACTCAGGCACACCTGTGTGATGCTGACTTCAAGAGCTCTCTAGAAGGTTGGGCAGAATGAATCCCACTACCATGTATAATTATAATTCACCAATTAAAAACCCTCTGAAAGGGTTGAGCCGTGTGCATTCAGTGTGACATTGCTTGACAACGCATCCTCACCTATACCTTTCACCACTTCACTGCCAGCATGTCTTAGGGTCACCTCCAAATAAAATTGCTATGAAAAAGCTGGTTTGGGGAGGAAATACAAAGAGCAGAGAATATGCAGAGTACTAAACAGAGTACAATATACTACACTGGTCTTTATATTTTTGAGAATGAGAAAAGGCTATATGTTATTAAATTAAATTCTCTTATCTTATACAGCAAACATTTTATTTTTTTTTCTTTTGGATCCTGGGGATTGAACCCCATGAGGCTTTACCACTGAGCTACATCTCCAGCCCTTTTTATTTTGGGGGAGTACCTGGGATGGAACTCACGGGCACTCAACCACTGAGCGACATCCCCAGCCCTATTTTTTATTTTATTTAGAGATAGGACCTCATTGAGTTGCTTAACACCTCGCTTTTTTGCTGAGGCTGGCTTTGAACTCGCGGTCCTCCTGTCTCAGCCCCATGAGCCATTGAGATAACAGGCGTGCACCACCGTGTCCCGCTGTTTTCTTATTTTGAGACAGGGTCTCCATCTTGCTAAGTTGCTTCGGACCTTGCAAATTGCTAAGGCTGGCTTCAAACTTAAACTTGTAATCCTCCTGCCTTAGCCTTCACACATTTATTTTTTTAAGTATCGAATTAAAGAGACAGGTTCTAAATCCCCAGCTATAGCTACTGAGTGACGTTGAAAAAGTGACATAACCTCTCTATATCTCATGTTCTTCTGCCCCAGAACAAACTCAGGAATTCAACACTGGTATGCTAGAATATAATTATTTGCATTATTCCATAAAAATACTGAAGTTTTATGTTTTTCTGATTCCTCCCTCTTTCCCTTTTTCTTCACAGGCATGGCCTTTGCACCACATCATTTTTAAATGTATTATATAAATTATATTTTCATCTGGTTACTATGGTGATCAGCACCACTCAAATCCTTAGATAGGAGTGCTGAATTTTGTTCTTGTCAAAGATAATACTCATTGTTTCTGCTGCAACTTGTGGGTTATGGAGAAACGTAAGTGCTGGCTGTTGAGGGTACTTGAGAATCTGACATGTGCTGGAATCCTCCGCAATAGGGGGACTAGAAGGATAGAGGATTCCAAGGTAGCAGCCCTTAATAACTGGAAAATAAAACCATACAAAGCGCTAGTAATTGACTGGGACTCCAGAGAATGCACCTCTTGACCTTATTTCAGCAATGAACCAATTAGCTAGGTGGTGGATTTTGACTTCATGAAGATACCAGGAAGGTTTAAAGCTACAGTAAAATTTCAGGCTGGCTAATTCTTCATAAGCGTTGTTCTACTTTCTTTAAGTGTCAAAGTACAAGTACACATGATACTGCTTCTATCAGTGTCTCCAACTCCAGTCTGTAATTCTTTCTCCTAATACTTCAGAATGGAGATGGGATCCCTTACACTTCCTTAAAACAAAGAGCTTTATTTTTCTGGAGTTACCAAATGGCAGCCCCTGGGCCAGATGTGGGCCACAGAAGGATTTTGTTAGTTATGGTGACCTACACTTTCAGTTTTCCAGGGAGACAGGACTTTTTCATTTTAAAACTGAGGTAGTCCCAGGCAAATCATCAGGAGTTTTTCCACTCTTGATTTTTTTTTAAATTACATGGTATTTAAAAAATATATTTTTGAATCAAAATGCCACATTTAATAACTAAGAAATAATACAGCTATTCAGGATTTAAATGTCTCTTGAAAAAAACTCAGACCTAGCAACAATGGCTCTTCAAAGCTTCAGAGCTGTGAGTATTGAATCATAGACATTGTCCCTTGTGGGTGGGGCCTGAGCCCCCTGGGTTGCCACCACTCCACTTTCCCTAGTTTCTACCCAATTAGGCCAGAACATTCTCTTCTCTCTTTTGCTATTTTTCTTACCCTTGAAGAACTTCTCCTGCTTATATTACCTGCCTGGTCTCTAAGAAGAGTTTGAGATCATAAATACTGGTTTTCAAATATTTTTTCATATATTTTCCAGGAAGGCCCATCTTTGTACAGCACTCAGAGAACAATTTCTTGCCTTTTACGATGACTGAAACATCCTTTTGACACACTCTAAAACTCGAGTTGATTGTTCCCTACATTTTTTCCTCTCTGCTTATCCATAAAACATTCATCACATAATGGCTCAATTATTTATTAATATTTCTCTATCCCCTATGACACCAGGAGACACATAGATAAAGAGGTGGGGTGGGGAGAGGTGAGAAGAAAGAAGAAGTGAACTCTTACTATTAATTTACTGTATCAACATTTCACTCTTAATATCATGTTTGTTAGACACAAGTTGAAGTATATGGGCTAGCACTGAAGACGAGAAACGCTTACTTAGAAATATACACTCTTTCTGAAGGAAATGTAAATTTGTAAAGAAACTTTGTATAGCCAATTGAAGATGACAAAAAAGAAAAGAAAAACTATGTTCCTAATATCTATCATTTTTGCTATTCAGTATCTACCTGAGAGAGATACACTTTTGACAACATTCACAGTGATGCTTAGTCTCACATTTATTCAAATTGCAAAGATTTGGAAGTAAACTAAATGAAAGGAATGGATGAATAGCTAAATAAATTTTGATGTATCTATATTATGAAATAGTTTAGAGATGAAAGATTTTTAGTTTTCATGTAAATATATTTATAACTTAGCAATTTAAAACAGAAAACGGAACAAAATATGCAGTATGAAAATATTACGTAAACACAAGTGAAAATGAAAATCTCTTCGTAGGTATGTTAGAACATTCATAGAAAAAGAGTCTTGGAGAAAATATGACAAACTGGTGATAACAGATGCCTCTGGAATGGGAATAAGATTTTAAATGTCATCAAAGGAAATTTGGGGTGAGGAGAGAGAAGGAGAGAAGGAGAATTAAATATATAGAAATAGGAAGAAAATAATAAGCATACACACAGATAATTCATCAACCATCATTAACTACTTTGTTTTGCTTTTAATGTATTATTTATAGAAATGACTGTTATAGTTTATATATGAGGTATCTCCCAAAAGCTCATGTGAGAAAAAATACAAGAAAATTTAGAGATGAAATGATCAGGTTATAAGAGCTTTAATATAATCAGTGTATTAATCCACTTGAACAGATTAACTGGGTTATTACTATAGACAGGTGGAGTATGGCTGGAGGAGGTGGTCACTGGGGGTAAGGTTTTTGTTCCCCCTCTGTACATCTCACCTTCTGAGGCTTTAAGCTAGATGGTTGTTTTATAACATCAACTTAAAAAAATAGTCTGTACCATAACCAAATTTTAATGTAGTTATACATGAAAGCTCATTACATACCCCATTTCTGCATAGTTTATCAGTTCCCGAGGGATCCAATTCTTAGTGTTTTTTCTTAGTAACTTAAATCACAAGATTTCATTAATCACAAGGATTCATGGATGCATTCTTTCCTGTGATAGTTATGTTTTCCACTGCCTGCCGATTACTTTTAATTTTGGATTAAGTCTTCAGTGGTTATAATCTCCTTGAATCACACATTTTTTGTCTCTAGAGCAGTGTTGCTATTAAAAAAAATATGGGGACCATCTGATTTTTTTCACCTTGTAATTACTTTTAAAATTTTTTATTTTATTTTTTGGATGATTGAAATATCTTTTTTTTTCTTGATGCTAAGTGACCAAATGGATAGTTCCCCCCACACACATACATTTTTTATTGGTGCATTATAGTTGTACATACTGATGAGATTTACTGGTAAATATTTGTACATGCACACAATACACAATATAAAAACACAATTTGGCCAATATCAGTTCCCAGCACTGCCCCCTCCCTCCCACCTCCCATCTCTTCCCTCTTCTGTGCTCCCTTTGATTTTCATGAGATCTCTCATCTCCCTTTTCCTTTTTTCTCTCTAGCTTCCACATATGAGAGAAAACAGATGATCCTTAATCTTCTGAGTTGGACCTATTTCACTGAACATCATTATCTCTAGTCCCATTCATTTTCCTGAAAATGACATGATTTCATTTTTCTTTATGGCTGAACTCCATTGGGTATATATACCACATTTACTTTATCCACTGATGGACATCTAGGCTGCTTCCAGAGTTCGTCTATTGTGAATTGTGCTGCTATGAACATGGTTATGCATGTATCACTGTAGTATAATGACTATGATGACTTTGATTCTTCAGGATGAATTTTTTACTGAGGAGTGGTATAGCTGGGTCACATGATGGTTCCATACCTAACCTTTTGAGAAACTTCCATACTGATTGCCATAGTGTCTGTTCTAGTTTACAGTTCCGTCAACAGGGTAAAGGCATTCCGTTTTCTCCATATCCTCTGCAGCATTTATTATGATTTGTATTCTTGATGACTGTCATTCTGACTGGTGTGAGATGAAATTTCATTATAATTTTAATTTGCATTTCTTTGCATACTTCTTCATATATTTGTTGGCCATTGTATTTCTTCCTTTAAGAGGTATATTTAATTTATTTGCCCATTTATTAATTTGGTTATTTGATTTTTTGGTGTAAAGTTTTTTTGAGTTCTTTATATATTCTAAATATTAATCCTCTCAGAAGAATAGCTTGCAAAGATTCTTCTTCCATTCTGTAGGTTCCCTCTTGACGTTCCTAATTGTTTCCTTTGCTGTGCAGAAGCTTTTAAATTTGATGCCACGCATTAATTAATTCTTGACATTATTTCCTGAAATTTAGGGCCCTATTGAGAAAGCAATTAACCTGTATCCAAAAGCTGAAATGTTAAAAAATAAAATAACAAAATAAAAGCTGAAATGTTGATCCTATATTTTCTCATAGGAGTTATATAATTTCTGGTCTAATTTCTAGGTCCCCTGCTGCATTTTATTTGTGCAGGGTGAGAGATAAGAGCCTAGTTTAATTTTTCTACATATGGTTATCTAGTTTTCCCAGCAACATTTATTAATATCTTTTCTCCAAAGTATGTTTTTGGCACTTTTGTCAAGGATCAGATGACTGTACATATATGGATTTGTCTCTATCTTCTATTCTTTACCATTGGTCTATGTATCTGTTTTATGTCAGTGCCATACAGTTTTTTGTTACTGTAGCTCTGTAGTATAATTTGAAGTCAGGTATTGCAATGCCTTCAGCATTGCTTTTTTGGCTTAGAATTGCTTTGGCCATTCTGAGTCTTTTAGTCTTCCAAATGGATGTTAGGACAGTTTTTTCTAGTTTTGTGAAGAACATCATTGGTAGTTGATAAGGATAGCATTGAATCTGTATGTTGCTGATGGTAATATGGCCATTTTAACAATATTAATTCTACCTATCCATGAACATGGCAAGTCTTGCCATCTTCTGAGGTCTTCTTCAATTTCTTTCTTCAATTTTCTGTAGTTTTCATTAAAGATCTTTCACTTCGTTGGTTAGATTTATTCCTAGTTTTTTTTGTTTGTTTGTTTGTTTTATTTTTCCTTGAGGTTCTTGTGAATGGAATTGTTTTCCTGATTTATTTATCAGAAAGTTCATTTTTGTAGATAGGAAAGATATTGATTTTGTGTATGCTAATTTTGTAACCTGTGACTTTGCCAAATTAGTTTATCTGTCCTAGCAGTCTTTTGGTGGATTTCATTGGATATTCCAGGCATAGGATCATACCATCTGCAAACAGTGATAATTTGTTTTCTTCCTTTCCTGTTTAAATCCATTTTTTTAAATTAATTTTTATTGTAGGTTGTTCAAAACATTACATAGTTCTTGATATATTTCACACTTTGATTCAAGTGGGATATGAACTCCCATTTTTACCCCATATACAGATTGCAGAATCACATCAGTTGCACAACCATTGATTTACATATTGCCATTCTGGTGTCTGTTGTATTCCCTTTTATCTTATTCTCTTGCCTAATGGCTCTGGGTAGAATTTCTAGCACAATAGTAAACAGGAATCCTGAGAGTAGACATCCTTGTCTTGTCCCGGCTTTTAAAGAAAATGCTTTCAGTTTTCAATTTACTATGAAGTTGGTTTTGTGTTTTTCATATATAGCCTACACAATATTGAGGTAGATTCCTTCCATCCTTAGTTTCATCAGTGTTTTTATCATGGGTGCTGCATTTTGTCACAGGCCTTCTCTGCATGTATTGAGATGACTAAATGATTTTTGTCCTTGAATCCACTTATGTGATGAATTACATTAATTGTTTCCCATATACTCAACCATCCTTGCATCTCTGGAGTAAAACCAACTTGGTCATAGTGTACAATCTTCTTAATATGATGTTGTTAATATTTTATTTGTGTTGCTTAATATTTATTTTATTTATTTTGTTTATGTTGCTTAATATGATTTGCTAATGTTTTATTAAGTATTTCTACGTCAAAGTTCATCAGGGATATTGTATAGTTTTCTTTCCTTTATGTGTCCTTATCTGATTTTGGTATGAGGTGACACTGATTTTACAGAATTTGGAGGAGTTCTATCCCTTCACGAGTATGGATAGTTTGTTTTAATGTTGGATCTCAAAATTTCATGGAGGAGTTAATAATTTTTCAATATTTGTATGAAGTTTTTTTTTTTAATTTTAGGATGTTTTATTCTATATTTGAAAAAATATTTTTGTATTTAATCAAATGCTCCAATTATTCCTACATTGGAGTCTATTTATCAATCCATTTTTTCCTCTTTTACATACTTATTTTCTGATGAGCTTAAATCTTTCCTTTCTGTTGTTTATTCAGTGCATAGATTTGGGCCCTTATTGTTTACACTCACTTGTTATTTTTGGTCTTATATTGAACTTACCACCCAGATCTGCAATGTTTATAAGATTGTTTCTATATCCTTCTCTATCTTTTTCTCTTGTTTTTTCAGTACTTGTTTTATTAAGTCATTATTATTTTTTTTATTCTGGGAATTAAACACAGGGACACTTTACTGATAAGTAACATCCTGAGCTCTTTTTATTTTTTATTTTTAAGTTGTGGGCCTTAAACTTGTGATCCTCTCACTTTAGCCACCTGAATCACCAGCAAATTAAGTATTTTTTAGGGAGTAATAAGAAATGCAGAAGTTGTGAAGAATTTCCTTCTATCCATGAGGATATATTTTTCTTTTAGGTCTGATTGTTCTTATTTTCATGATTTCTTTCTTTCTTTTTTTCTTTCTTCCTTCTCCACCCGTGTGTTACCTTGACAACAGGTGCCCTTGGAAATTACATCAGTTTTACATTTCAGTGTGTCACCCTGAAGTCTCAACCTTTGTCAGAGGCTGATGGTTTGTTTTCTTAGTCACCAGATTGTAATTCTCTTAAACCAAAAATAAAAGGTGAAACTTATATTAAGCATGTTTTTCTCCCAATAAGGAGCATTAGTGAGACTCCATGGAATGTTGTTGACACAGGAGTACTGGTATGGATGTGGTAGGTAAGAGGTAAGAGGCAAAGTCCCTCTGTACACCTGCTTCACTCCAGAGGCATCTGTTTCTGCCATGCGCCACATGATTTTGAAGACCGTCAAATGCAGTGGTCAATCCCAGATGCGTAGTAGACTCATTTAGGAATTTATTTATTTTTTAATGCTTACACGTAGGTCTGTATCTGAAATCTTAATCTATAAATCTAATTTAATGGGTCTGTGGAGCGATATAGGTGTCCTTATTTTTTGAAGTTACCTGTGAAATACTAATGCTCAGATGAGTTTGAGAGCACCTGCATTATTCTATATTAATCTTTTTTTACTGATATTTTTCATCAATTCTATGGGTCAGGATTACATTTTTCTCCATAAATTAAAGATAATAGCCTAAGATATAGCATGGCTTCACCTTCTTAATCTTGAAATTACTTGCAATATGTAAAATAGGCTATTTTTGTAGCCATTGTCCCCATGTCTCAGAGTCTTATGAAAAAAAGTTAATTTTTCCTGCATCCTACATGAAATGTGTAACGTTGTTGACCATGATGGTACAGCTCTCTTGAGCAGCTCTTCTCAACCAGCTGGAGACTCAAAAGATAAAGGCGAACTACAGTTGTGATTCCACCATGTTCCCCACATGATTTGGAAACAACCCTGTCATCCTATAGCAGGCAGATGGGAGAAGAAAAAAAAATGAAGGAAACACCCACTCCTCAATACCACTGCCTGTAAGATGCTTCATGTAGAGTAAATTAGATGCAAGGAAGTGAGCTATGAAGATAAAAACAGTTTGGTTAGCAACCAGCCTGTCTCAACCACACAGGCTCTCTAATCTTTTAGATCTTGCTCACATCTAATATTTGTGTATTATTTGCTGTATTTTTTTTTACAAAAAAAGAAGAAATTAAATAATTTGCCAAAGAAGTTGGCAATGAATAGACTAGGCTGCCTAGAAAAGAGTTACCTGAAGAAGAGAGAAAAAAGTGGTGGATTGGGTAGGAAAAACAAACAAACAAAGGAGAACCTAGACCTTCAGCCAGATAGTGAACGCTGGGATTCGTTGACAACTTCATGCATAAAGTTTGCTGAGCAGAAGCAGAAACATTACACATCATGACAAACCTGAGTTGCAGAATATTAGACAAGATCTTTGTCAAATTTCCCAAAGACATCAAAAAGTGGTAGTAGATATGCAGAAGCTCTTCTTATCCCAATATAGTTACAATTTCCTGGCTGAATAGCTAAAGTGGAACTCAAATTTCTGTGCTCCTAAATCACTCCCTTAACCTACAGGTGCAGACCTAGGGAAGGTAGAAATGATTACAAGAAAATCAAAAAGCATCTAGAAGGTAAACACCATATCCCAACCAAGGCCTCCCCTCTTGTATGGAAGAAGAAATAATGCAGAATAAATATAGGTCTGCATAATCTGAGAGGAAGGAAAGGCTTTGTTCTCTGCAGGTTTTGAGGAAAAAAAAACTATCTGTTGAAACAAAGTGCAGCTTCTCTCCATAACAAATTCTGGAGCCTCCATCTAAGAAGAAACTGTTGAAAACAAGATTGGCTGAGGAATAACCTCACGATTTTTGTTTGTATATTTCCCTGCCATACCCTAACCTTTCAGAAGCACTGAAGTAAATGGCTTTCTGGAATATGGCACTGTATCTTATAGGCTGGGCCTATGGGGCATCAATGCCAGCTCTGAGCAAGGCTCCAGGATTGCACATCACACAAGGCATCCCTGGGCTGAAATTTAGACTCTGCTTGTCAAGCTATGAGACTTTGCTCCCTGTTCCTTAAAGTGGTCCCACTGTAGGATAAGATTTTTCTAATTACTTTCCTAGAGAAAGTAACCTTTTCTAATTTGCACAAAGTCCCTGTATAGGCAAACTTTAAACAATCACAAATAGGAGACATGTTCATCTTGGCCTTTGAGATAACATGACAAATGTTTTATCCCATTGTACTTTCCTGGTCATGACTAGGTTAGAAGGAACTTTTTTCTGTCCTCTCCTATTTTCTTGCCAAGCAAAATATATGAGTGACTTGGCCTCTACTTATTTCTGAGGCCTATCACATCCATCTTAGAAATCATTGAGAAAGCAAGCAGTCTTGGGTCTCTAGTTCATTCCTGGGATAGTAGTAACAGTTTATAATTTTGAAGTCCTTTCTTAGACCATTTTCTGGGTTAACCACTTTACATCTTCCAGTTTAGGTAGGACTTGCAACTCATCTGTGATGTAGATATTATAACTCCCATTTCAGGAAATCAACAGATAAGTTAGGTAACTGGTCATGGTCCTGCTCTTGATGGGGCCTCCACTTGGGACACAGATTTCTGTGACTCAAAGGCCCACATACCAATGCAATTCCTATGCACACTTACTAGAGAGTCCCAGTGAGGCTTCAGTAAACTAGCTTTTGTTGCACGTGCTGTGTCAAAGAAAAATGGTGCATTATCAGGGGTTGCTCTCTTTCAGTTCTTAAACATGATATGACACCTATTGCAAAACCTGTTTGAGATCAAGTCATCTGTCTATATCATCAGGATTTTTTTACATTGTTTCTGAAAAACTCAAATTTATTTTTACATTTAAAAAAATGTTTTGAATGTTCCTATGTGTCTAGACTTGTCCTAAATGCTGGGGTTATAATGATTAAACAGACTACATGGCCCTGATAGAATTTATATTCTACAGGGGAAGTCCTATAAAGAAAAACCAACAGGACGGGCAAGAAGTGCTCCCTAAACAAGAATTGTCTCTGAGGGCGTAAGAATGGAGCACAGACCTGAGGGCCTGAGGGAGGGAGCTGTGCCCAACTTGAGGGGAGAGTATGCCACACAGATTCCAAGGGCTTACAGGAGAGAATGAGCTTAGTATACTTAAGAAATGATAGGTTTAATTAAGACCTTCTATGCATAAATACCTTGAATTTATACTTTTTTCTTCAGAATTACACTTAATATCTACAATTTATTTAAATTTTTAATTAAGGAAGCAAACAGCACAATTCTTGGGATCCTCTGCTGGCCAGTGAGGCAGCATAATCTTATTACCCTTATGGATAATTTGGCATTTCTTAGCAAGGAGGAGCTCCAAGGGCACCCCTAGCCAGTGGTCGACAGATGTGAAAAGGAGCCTTTTAATCAGAATAGAATACAGAAAAGTGTCTGGGGGTACACATGTGTGTTTTGGGGGAATGTGTGTGTGTGAGAGAGAGAGAGAGAGGAATTGTGGGAACAGTCAATTCAATAGCAGGAAATGTCAGTTTTGAAACTCTAAAATGAAACATAAAATAGAAAAAAAGAAAGATTTGGGGAGGTTCCTTTACTTTGAGATGAAAAAGAAAATAATCCAGGAAAGTTCAGGGCCTAGAAAATAAAGATTATATTGTATTCTGTTATAATAAGCAATTATTTTCACTATGATCACATCAATCTTGTCCATTGATATGGTCCACCACTGTCTATCTAGTCATATTTTGTTTCATCTGCACAAATCTGTGCTTTGTTGAGAAATAATCCACATCTTCCTTATGTGGAAGGAAATGAAATACGCCAACTAAAATTTTCCATTTATTTTCTAATTTGATGATCATAATATCTCTGTAGTGCATATATTAGCTTCATTTTGTTGATAAGAACTCTGAATCAGAAAATTTAAGTGAGGAGCACAAAAAGTTACTAAGTCGATGGCCCACCTTCAGCATCATCTCAAGCATAAAACTATATCAAGGAGGATGTAATCAGGTACATACACACACACACACACACACACAGAGAAATCTTTATAAATATTTCTAATGATTACATTATCAAAAAAAGTTTCCTTAATGGTAGGTGTAGCATTTATTGTTGGTTGTGACATCTATCTTTCAGGTTGGTTTTGACAGAATTGGTTTTGCTTGATGTGAGAAACTACATACACATAGAAAATTAAACTTAGAAGAACTGAGATGTGTTACAAATGCAATTTCCTTCCACAAGAAATTCCCTGTGAATATAGGTCCCATCCTCAAAGCTCCTGCTAGCCCAGAACACAAAATAAAATAGAAGCCCTTAGTAAAGCATCAATTTACTGCCCCATTACATTCCCCCAAAGCACACATCTTCTCTTCCTTGTTTCAGTAAGGGACTGGAGCTATGACTCAGTGGTAGAGAGCTTGCCTAGCATGTGTGAGGCACTGGATTGGATTCTCAGCCACCATATATAAATAAATAAAATAAAGATCCATTGAAAACTAAATGATATTAAAAAAAGAAAGAAAGAAATGTGTTAATTCTTCCTCCAAAACTAATGATTCCACCTATGTTTTTAAAGTCTTCTCCACCTGCCCTTTCTAGGACGTAATTTTCTTGTTTTTCTCTCCACTCTTTATCTTCACCTTCTCCTCTTAATAAGTTTAAAATAATTAAAACAACTTCCTGGAATTTTAACCTAAGCCCCTCTGAACTCCTATTTTTCCACTATCCTTCAAAAAGAAAGTTCTAAATTATTAGATTATGCACCGATTCTTCAACCTTCTGTAATTTAGCTCCTTTCCCCCATAATGTCACAGAAACTTCTTACTCCTTGGTCAAAAGAAACATTTTCTGCTAAATCTGAGTGGACTCTTTTCAGGCTTTATCTTTCTTATCCTCTGGCATAATTTCACAATGTTGACTATTACCTCTTTCATGAACTACTCCTGTAGATTTTCCCTCTTACTCCCTAACGTCTACTCAGTCTCCTTGTGGTATTTTCTCCCTTTTTTCTCCCTTTTCACATCCCTTGTTTGTGCTCTGATAGTAGAGCCTTGCTCCTTTGCTCTGCATCCCACACTTTACTCACTGGGAGTATTCCCACTATTAGGACTCCATTAACCACCACGATCCAATAAATCTCCCACCAATGACAAAATTTTAACATCCCCATTAACGCAATGTCTCTCTGAGTACATCACCAATATTGGATATATCATTTTCCCCACAATGAATATCAGCAACATTAATAAAGCTGCCCAATTCAGAAAAGTGAGAAGCTACCTTTGACTTTTCTCTTTATCCATTCCTCATTCCCAACTATATATTAGTTTAGGATTTCATAGTTCTAAATTTTTCAAGCATTTTTCCATCTTCAATAGCAAAACTCTGGTTCAACTGGGTGCAACGGCTTGCATGCTTATAATCCCAGAAACTTGGGAGGCTGAGGCAAGAGGATCACAAGTTTATGGACAGTCTCAGCAATTTAGCAAAGCCCTTAGCAACTCAGTGAAATCCTATCTAAAAATAAATGTTTTTTTTTTTTTTTTTTTTTTTAAACAAGGTGGGGTTTGGGATGTAACTCAGTGGTAAAGCACCACTGGTTTTGATCTTTATACAAAAAAAAGCAAATCTCTGATTAAATTTTTTGTACCCTCTCCAACTACACTTTTGTCTACCTATTCAATTATGAACACTGAAGGTAGCAGGAGTCTATTAATATATAATTCTGACTTGTCCAATTTTGCTTCATATTCGATTGCATTTATTATAAGAATTTCAACATCTTACCTCTTTCTGCAAGGTCAGCGATGTGTCTACCATGTTCACAACTGTATCCCAGTGTCTTAGTGCAGTTCTTATCACATGACAGAGTTAATCAGATGAATGAGGCAAGTTCACCTATTTTTCATTTGGTAAATAAATCCAAAAAGACAATGTAATGGGAATACCTTGAAATTCAGGGAAACTGAGTCCTAGCTTCTATACTCTGCCTCTAATTTACTGTATGATGTTGGGACACTCCGAGTGTTTTGCAGCCTGAAAACCAGCTGGTCTCAAAATTTCCTAAATTAGCAACCCTCTAATTTTTTTGTGTCGGAAGTCAAACATGAGGGAAAAAAAGTCAAAATTTACTAATAAAAAATGTGTAAAAAGAAAATTATTTTAACCATCTCATTGCTTTTTTATGACATGAACATTTGGAAGTTACATATTAAATAAACAAAAACATTCTATTCCATCTTCTTCATTTAATCCATCACCTGGAGCACGCATATTCAAGTGTAGATTAATTCATATTGTTCACATAAACCAAGGAAAACACAAAGAAAAGCTAAGTATCAGACAACATTTGTGAGCTTATAAATACCATAATACATTACCATAAGTTTGTGGAGTGACCACAGCAGCCTTTTATATATTGTGATCTGGAATTATTTTTACTGTAAAAGGAGTTCACCAAGTTGTACATCTCAATTTTTTAGGAAATGTATGACAATTTCAATATGAAAAATGTACAAGTGGCCTTAACTAAATGAATAATTTCAAAATAATAAAAGTATACAAATTCCTAAAAGAAAAATCTCTGAGGGCTACGGTTGTAGCTCAGTGGCAGAGCACTTGCCTAGCATGTGTGAGGCACTGAGTTCAATCCACAGCACCACATAAAAATAGATAAATAAAATGAAGAATGAAGGTATTGTGTCCATTAAAAAAAGAAAGGATCCATGCTCAGACCAGTTCTCTTCCATGTACAGAATAGTTAGTGCTCCTCACTAACGCCAGCATTCTTTTAGTTCTATGTTCATTCTTGCTCTCATCTCTGAGATGGTATTAGTTGAAAAACACCGTTTGCTTTCATGGTCCAACTTTTTATTCTGAGAATGAGAAAAGGTTACTGAAGACATGCCGCCCATCCTCCAAGGCTCTACTATTCACTCTTTCTACAAGAGGAATGCCTGATGTGACTTGGTAAGCCAGGTTTCCTGGCCTTTCATTTACTGCCTGTACTGGAGAAGCAAGACTTGGGAATCTTCTTTGGCTGTGTCTCCCATTCAGCAAGTGCACCAGAATAGACCTGCTTCAGCATGTTCACAATCTCCAATATTGTCATCTTGCCATTAGGTCAGGGTGCTGTGCATTTTGGTAGGAAAAGAAAGAAAGCCTTTCTCAGAAAAACCAGGCATAGTGGCTCATGTCTATGGTCCCATTACTTAGGAAGCTTAAGGCAGGAGACTGGTTTGAATGCAATAGTTTGGGGCCAGTCTGAGATCTCATCTCAAAAATAAAAGCCTTCCTAAGTCTTCTGGTCTAAGCCAGGTTCTACATTTCAGATCTACTAATAATGCCTCTCCTTATTTCTCATTGATTGTTTTTAACCCAGGAGATACTTAGAGCTATATAATGATGGCGTTGAAATAGTATGTTATACCTTATTTATCAAAATGAAATATATCTCTTAAGATTTAATTTATCATTGATTGCCCAGCATGAAATATATTTGAGGCTAGGGGACTTCTTTAACACATCATAGACACATCATAGACAAGCAAACAATCATCTTCCAGTGTCACTATACAATGGTACCTACTAAGTTTGTTCCTGTGATCATGTTTTAAGTCATTTTGCTCAAAAATGCAGATTCTAAATCTGGTGCATGTGACTTCTGATTCTTGTTTACATATCTAATAGGCCCGTGACTCTGGGCAAGTTACTTAAATTTTCTATGCCTCAGTTTCACATCAGCAAAATGAAAATATGATCATTAATATGATAGGACTGCCTTGAAAAATGATATTTGAAAAACAATATTTGAAAGTTCATAGAATAGGACCTAGAACATAATAAACATTAAAAAATTGATAAATGTGTGTTACTGTGATTGTGGTTACCATTTCGTGGTTGCATTTTATACTTTCTTTAGTTCTTCTACCTTTGTGTTGTATCTTCCTTTTTCTTCTCCTCCTTTCCTTCTACCTTCACCCTACTCATGAGTTTCTGTCCTTCCTGCTTAATCAGTATATTTATTACATTAGTTTTTCCTTCTTGGTCTCAAGTTTGGGGAAAGTTGACATTCACAGTCCATAGTCACTAATGTCCTACAAATTAGGTGGACACTTGAAGTGCATGAAGCAACTTAAAGTGTTGGGGACATTTAATGGCATTAAAGCTAATTGCACCAACTGGAATTTATCCAGAACAGCTATGGAAAATGCATCGTGAAGATTTTATTGACTATTAGTGGCAAAGTCCTTGATTTTATATGTCCTCTAAATGACAACACCTCCTTTCTCCTAGTCACCTGCCAGAAGTAGAAGGCAAATCAAGTTCCTCAAGATTTAGGTTCAGCAATTACATGGACCTAAAATGTCACAAGACTAATTTGTTTCAAGGGGTAGCAGTAGCATTATAAAGAATGTGGGAGGCCATCTGGTGGAGAGGCACAGAGTGGGTTTCCTAGCCTGCTAATTAATAGACATTAAGGTTGGACAGGTGACCTACTGCTTCTGAGTTCCAGTTTCCTCACCTCAAAAGTGGAGATGAAAATAACTATATGATAAATTTGTTGTGGTAATTAAAGGAGATGACATTAATGATGTGCCTTAGGCAGAACTAGGCTTAGAATAGCCATATATAAATGGTATTTTTATTTGTGTGATTTTGAAACCTTCTATATTGTTTTCAAACTTCACTCTGGCTAAAATCTGGTGAATAAATCACTTCTTTTACACATCAGTCTCTAAACATAGAAAAAGGAAACAATATCCCTCAGTCTGAGCTGCAGTCAAAAAGATACCGTTTCAACCCTTCATAGACTCTAGCTCTGGTGAGACACTCTTGTGCCCAGTTAATAAGCAGGACGCTGAGTTATTTATTATTCATTTATTTGATGCATGGAATAAAGAATTTTTGATTCTTATTATGGGTTAACCACTATTCTAAGTGCTGAGTAAAGCAAGCAAGTTTCCTGTTCTTAAAAGATTTAAATTCTAATGAAGAGTCAGAATAAACAAGAGAACAAGCAAGATAATTACAGGATATCAAGAATGCTGGGAATAAAATGAAACAGGAAAATGTGAGCTACAATGTTGGGTGGGGGTGACCATTTTATTTCTGAGTCCCTCTGATAAAAATCTGAACTATTTTAAATGATGAGAAGAATCCAGATTTGTGACACTTTGTGGAAAGAGTCTTCTAGACAGAGAGGAGTACAAGGTCAAAGGCTTTGGGGTGAGAATAAACTTCAAGACCGAATGAGCAGAAGAAGGGCAGTATAGATGGAGCATGGAGACCCTCGGGACAAATGGTAGGAGTGGAAATCAAAGGAGGCAAAGACCAGATCAGGACAACCTGAAGACCATGATCAAGGCAAGGGTTCCATCCATATGCAAGAGGAAATGAGCAAACAGTTTTAAGCATGGTACAACTTGATCTGAATGCTCTTAATATTTTCACAAAGTCCTTTGGCTGAGAAGGCAACAATATTTACACCTGGTGCTAAAAAGGGTTAATAAATATTTAATCCCCCCTATTTATTTTTGGATAAAGAAAAATAATTCAATCTTCAGAGAGAAATATTTATTCAAAAAGTTCACATCTTGTTAATAGTACAAGCTGGACCTGAAATCAGAACTTTGGTCTCTTGGTCTATGCTCTTTCTATTCAAGGGCCCTAAACTTTGGTAAATATCACCCAAGGCTTCAAGGCTGAGTTTATAGGAGAATAAAGTAGATAAAATAAATCAACAGAGCCCTCACAAGCATCTGTAGGAGTCTGTGGGATGGCCCCATCATTAGCCATATGTCCATTCTAATTTTTTCATACTGCTCCTTTCTCTCTCTCTCTCTCCCTCTCTCTCTCTCTCTCTCTCTCTCTCTCTCTCTCTCTCTCTCTCTCTATCTATCTCTCTCCCTCTCTCTCTCTCCTTCCTGTCCACTTAGTTCTTGAGAGAATACCAATGGTACCAAAGTCTACCCAGGGAACTGGAAGTTTCCTGAAGCACTAGGAAAATAGTCCTTTCGTGGTTCCAGAGAGTCATTTGTCTTCTGGACTATAAATGGCACTTCTTAAGCCCCAGACTCACAAAGTCTCTATTAAATTAGACCTAAAAGATTTAGGTCTCCCATAATCTTTGTCTTCTGGAGGACTGAACAGGGTATGCAAACCACAGTTCTGTCTGCCTCTTCTTTTTTTCTCCATCCCTCCTGTATAGATCAACAACCACATATTCTTCTACACAAATTAAAACCTAACAAGACCAACCTTGCACATTTCAATTTCTATAACAGGGTGTCTTAAGGAGTCCTTTCTCCGTAGCTTAACTTTCCAAACAGGCTTACTCTGGATTCCATTCCAGGTCCCCCAAAATTAACATCTGCAAATGGCCTACTTACCTAATTTGGTACCTTCCACAATAAAATGAAGTCATAAATCAAGATCCACCAGGACTCCTCTCCTTTTGGGTAAGAGCAACCTTAGAACCAGTCCTTCTCTAAACTTTAGAAACCTCCCGTGTCTCCTCCAAGGCTTAAAAACAATTTCTAGCCCTCTGCTGCTGCAGTTGCCATTTCCTTAAGGGCCCGGAGATATTTGAGGAATGAAGAAAGAACATATTTAGTAGGAAATCAGAGATGTGCAAGGATGATTTGACAGGGGAAATGACAACATTTCTTTGGACAGGAAATCTGCACCCAACCTCAGGAACAGGGTGTTAAGAAAAAGCCACTCAATGACCCTCACACAAACAGCAATTGAGACCCTTTGTGTCAACGAGTCCCTAAGCAGCAGAGTGGCTAACTCAGCATGAAAGTGTGAGTCTAGATGGATTCAGCTCCTGGTTCACACCACAGTCTGGACAATACCCTGAATTTATCACTCATAAAATACATTTGTCCAGAGCTTTCCCTGCCACCCCCTCCATGGCCAAACACATGGACAAACTCCAGAGCTCGGCCTCAAGCTTCTAATTGGAAAATGTCTTCTAACATCCTGACGCCAACGCCAGTGTTTTGGCTGCTCCCAAGTTGACATCCAGACTTTCAAGCTTAAAAAAAAAAAAAAGCCTCAGATACAGAAAAAGCACCTTATGGTCCAGTGGAGGGAAGATGCCTTCTATTCCCCAGGAAGACTTACAAAGACACAAGTGTCTTTTACTAACAATGTTAGAAGGTAAAGTTGAATATAGCTGTTGCTATAGCGATCCCCTCTTTCGCAGATTCACATGAGAACGTCAGCACTGTGCTGTACTTTGAGATCATTGTGAGGACAATTTGTTAACTTCAGCTGATGAAAAATACAGAGATTTGTTGACACAGGATATTTATGTTCAAGAATCTCAATGATTTTTCTACACTTCTTTCTGAACACATCTTGAAGTCCAGATTTTGATTTTATCATCTCCAAAATTTTATTGATTGCCTCAGAGATTTCTTTACTCCCTGACAAAATAAAAATAGTCACTCCATTTTAAAAAGAATCCTATTTGTAGAACCTATGAGAATGCCCCATGAAACATTCTTATCTTAAATGCTTCCATCCTGCTGCCCAGGCAAGCCCACATCTCTAACCCTCAGCTCTCAGTTCTCCAACTGTTCTTTTTCCCAGGTAAATACTTTCTTACAGCCTTTTCCACTTTCTCATATGTTTTGGGGGGAAGCTTTAGAAATTTTTCACAATCAGATTAATTAAAACTATATGATATCCTAATATCACTGAACTGTACACTTAAAAATGGTTAAAATTATAAATTTTATTTGTATATTTTAACTCAATGAAAACATTACATGATAGTTCAATATACATAAGTTTAAACTAGCTCAATCCCTTTTAAGAAAATCAAATAAATTATAAAATAGAGAGAAGGTATACATGGATTATTTTTAACCCTACCCTTTCATAGAAATACTAAGGTTGTAATTTAACCAATTTGGGGCTTTTCCTTCTGTAAAAGTCTGAGCTACATGATCACGTAATTTCATATGGGAAGAATGAATCATGCATTGGGCTGTTTTTCCAAATTTTAAAGATATGAACTTATTATCCCATAGTAATCAATTAATATAGTTGCATAGAAGGGTTGGTATCCTTCAACAGTAAATAATTTAAATACACTTTACCCTGACACTGATGTTCATTTTATTATTAATAAGAAAATGCTGGGCCTGTAATCCCAGTGGCTCTGGAGGCTGAGGCAGGAGGATTGCAAGTTCAAAGCCAGCCTCAGCAACTTAGGGAGGCCCTAAGCAACTTGGCAAGACTCTGTCTCTAAATAAGATATATATAAAAAAAAGGGCTGGGGATGTGTTTCAGTTGTTAAGCGTCTCTGGGTTCAAACCCCAGTACCCCCCTCAAAAAAATTAAATTAAACTAAACAATAAATATATTTTAGAAATAAAGAAAATGCTTGCAAGGGAAGGATTTCTAACTGGTGTTCTCAGAGATCTGGGAACCCACTGAATCGGTTCAAGTGCAGGTGCAGGCACGTGGAGGGGTTTCCAATGACTTCCTGCCAAACACATTAAGAACCTAAATCTCAGACCAAGACAAAGCAGTTCAAGGCCAGGGAAGGAGGGCAAGTGCCTGTTGGGAGGCTTCGGAGGATAGGGCAGCTGGCGGTTCATTTTCGTGGCACTGCTATAAAGAGAACCCAGGTGTTCTCTCCAGGGCAGTGGTCTCCTTCAGGAAGGAGGCCTCATTGTCCTGGCTGGTCTCCTGCAGTGCTTCTGCATGCACCTCTGAAACAAAGTGACAAGTCCCGCGTGCAGATGGGACACCTGGAAACAGGGAGGCTCTGTCAAAAGGCACTCCCAAAAGGTATTCCCAAACCGCGCTGGGCTCCCGCGCCCTCTGGGATGCACAAGGAAGACTGTGGCCCCAGAAGCAGGGCCAGTTGTCACCACACCACGCATGCCCACAGTCCGCCGCCTTTCTCCGCAGCTGCCATGAATTTCAGGAGCAAGCTCACCTGCAGATGAAGGCCGCTGCACCTGCCCTACTGCCCCCTCCAGCCCCTCAGACCCCGGGAGCTCCCTGCAGTTCTCTCAGAGGCTCTCCCGGACTCCTCTGTGGACCTCCCCCAGAATTCTGGCGTTTTCTAACTCTGCAAAACTTCCGCATCTGGAAGGGGCCTAGGAGCCAGGCAATCACCAGCACTCACTCTGTGAAGATGGAGAGTCTGTTCCCTGGAGACTCAGTAGACCCTCCACCCTACCCTTTAGTCAGCTGCCACGTCCTGCAGACCCCGGCAAGACCCCGACCCTTGTACCCACCATTACCTCCTTCCTGCCACCCCAATTCAGGTCCTCATCACTCCTCCCCTGGGCACCCCGCTACCTATTAACTCATCTTCCCAGCACTTATGGGGTCCCTACCTCCCTTCCTGAGCACCCTGCCCCTGCCTGGTGCAAATCATGTCACTTCCCCACAAGAAAGCAACATGTTCCCGTCATCTGGTGAACTGAGGACACACTACAGCTGAAATCAAGCCCGTACCCTGGTGTCACTCAGTGGTAAGCACTTGACAGTCGTGTTTCGAACCTTCCAAACCACCTCTCCTCTGCATTCGCACCCTCAAAATCTCCAGTTTACAAATGAGGAAGAAATGGCAGGTCAGAAGTCATTCATGCCCTATCACTAACGCGGGGCAGCAGGAGAGCGGCTCCCTGGAGCCCCTTCAGCTGGCATCAGAAGTCCCCCTACAGTGTGACTCCAACCCCCGTGGTGCCTTGCCTCATGAATGCTGCTCCAGGTTTTCTCCTGACCCAAGTGACCAGTCAAATGACACTGGCCCTGATCCTCGCACCCAGAACTCTGCCTGAAATTGCCTCCATGTCCAGATCCCTCCCAACCACCCCTGGAGTAGTGTACACAGGGCACTACCCACCAAGTTCTAGGCCTGGGGATACTGCCAAATTTGGGTCTGGAATGTCCCCAAAGCCCCATGGTCCCCACCATGGCGCTACTGGGAGGGGGTAGAAACCTTAAGAGGTGGGACCTTGTGGGGGGTCTCCCGGTAATTGGAACATGCACTTGGAAGGGATTGTGGGGAATCCCAACTTCTCCCTTCCACCCTCTCTCCTGTCCATGACCTGAGTAATTTTTCCCTTCCTTGGGTGCCCATCACAATGTGCTGCCCATTGACCATGAACTGAACTATGAGCCCAAAGGAGCCTTTTTTCCTTATAAGTTGGTTTTCCTCATGTATTTGTTATAGTGATGGAAAGCCAGCTAACACAGCTGCCATGAACAACAGTGAGGGAAGAATGGAATGCCCGGTCCTATCGAGCTTACAGGCAAATGCCAGAGAAGTCATTCATGGAGAACCACGTGACTGTGCAAGTGCAACCCAGCCTTTCTTCAAGCATCCTTCCACCATCACTGGCTGAGGAAGACTTTCTGCAGCACACCCCTTACTCCTACTCAGATCTCCACAGCCAGCGTGTCCCCTGCCATGCTCCCTTCCTCCTGCTTCTTCCCAGATTAACTCCTACCCAGTCTCCCTGTCTTAGAAGGCAGCCTCCCCCAGGGCAGGAAATACCTAACCAATCCTAATCCTACCTCTGACTTCCCCAGGGAATTCACAGAGCCTCAGTTTCCCCATCTACAAGACTGGCAGCAGGATTGAGGGGGATGAATGTGCACACAGAAGCCCTGAGGGCCTGACATGCCAGTTCCCCCAGG
Organism: Callospermophilus lateralis; assembly: GCF_048772815.1. Classification (NCBI taxonomy): domain Eukaryota; kingdom Metazoa; phylum Chordata; class Mammalia; order Rodentia; family Sciuridae; genus Callospermophilus; species Callospermophilus lateralis. Next base: position 3,457,023 of record NW_027515935.1, on the reverse strand, counting down.
GTGGAACGACCTGCCCCAAGATCCACCATGGAGCTCCTCTGTGTTCACTAATGGTGTGAATGATTTGCACTCTGTCCTTATGTAAAGGCCAAACCAAGTACTCCTCCTGGCACACCTGCCTCCTGGCACACCTGCCTCCTGGTATACCTGTGGGTGCATCTCCCTGGGAGCCATGGGCCCGGGTCATGCTGGAGGTCCCCCTCTCCCAAGACCACAGCCAATCCCCATTGACAGGGCAGTTTCTAAACCTGTCACACGAGGACTCTCCCAGCACGGAGTGGGTCCAGTTTCATTAAGCAAATAGCTCCTTGAACAATAAAATGCACTAAAGTGACAGGAGCCAGAGCTGCGTTTTTTGTTTTGTTTTGTTTTTTTTTAATTGAACCTGGCTCTTCCCTGGAGCCTGAAGTCTGAGCCTCCGCATGGCCCAAACACACACACACAAGCACACACACACACACACACACACACACACACACACACACACACGATAAACCTGAAATGGAAGATCCACTTTGAAAGTACCCAAAGGATATTATAAGAAAACCCCATTGCAGTTCTTACTGCGGCCTAAATGATTAATAGAGTTGTGTTTCCAGTGACCCAAATAAAATGTTTAAGGGCACTAGGAACTGTGCCAATCATGTCACTTACATAAGTCATCCATGCATGACCACTGAACATGACCACTGAAGTGGTCCCGCCCCCCCAGTGCTGAGTATTGAACCCAGGGCCTCCTGGAATGGTTTTATGAGCCAGACTCTTCATGGAGACTTCTGCAGCAGAACACAGAGAAGATAGGGTGCTCTAGCCCCAGTTTGGGCCAATATTCATACCTGCTTGCTGCAAAGAGGCCTCAGCTCCTGAGGGTGCTCTTGGCTGGCTGTCAGGAGGATTTACCCAGCCCAAACTTTGCAGTCACCAGGCCTTAATCTATCCAGAACATCAGAATAGCTCAGTGACCCAGAACTCTAACGATAATAGCATTACTGTATATAAGCACATAATTTGGAAGTGTATATTCTATAAGCTTACTTCTAAAGTTTATCAGTAACCAATTACATGATAGGCCAAGTACCGTTTTTCTTTCTTCTTTGTTTTGGGGGTAAGTAACACTGAGCCATATCCCCAGTCCGCCCCCACCCAATCGCCTTTTTTTTTTTTGGTTTTTTATTTAGAGACAGACTCTTATTGAATTGCTTAGTGCCTCACTTTTGCTGAGGCTGAATTTGAACTCAAGGTGCTCCTGCCTCAGCCTCCTGAGCCTCTGGAATTACAGGTGTGCCCCCATGGCACCCAGCAAGCACTGTTTTTCTTTGGATTGTTGGGGGCTATATAATCCTGAAGCTGGAGTTTAAAATCTTTCAGCATTCGTCTTAGGAGGACCAGAAACCACATCCCAAGATGCCCCCTGAACCCCGGCACCTCACGGGTTGACTGCACTTGGCTAAGTCACACATTTCTGCCAGGGACAAGGGGTGGGCAGGTGGGTACATCTCTTTCCTCATCACTGCCATTGTTCTCTACCTAAAAGTCCAGGGTTCCCTCACGAACGATGTCAGCCAGCCAACTGGACGCCAGGGCATTCAGGTTGTCACGACACATGTCAATCACTGTTTGTTAACATCTTCATTTAAAAAGGACGGTTGTCAAGGCCAACCAGGGCCGCCAGGGGTGCTGTGGCACATGAGGGGGTACATCTGCGTGCATGAGGATCACGTCCCACTCTGTCCTGCTACTGTCACAAAACCTGCCCTTCCAAGTTTCATGGTCACACAGCCAGAGAATTTGTGGAGCTGGAGAGACTCCTCCCATAGGAACTGGGACAAAATAACTCCACGGAGGGCAAGTGGTCTGCCCCACAGTTCCTGAGCATCACTTCCTGGCTCACCGCTCAAGGCCCTAAACCTCTGGTTTTGTTCTGGTTACCACTTCTACGCTTTTTTTTCCCCTATTTAGGGGACATCTAGGAGTCTCTGAGTTTAGGCTAGTGGAATGCATTCAAGAGGGGGCTACAGTTAGGCAAAGAAATTACCCTGTTTTCAGGATCATCGAAGATGTGATGGTATTAGCTTGCAGCCTGTGCCCACACTGTCAGAAGTAAAACAATTAGTAATAAGGCCCAACATGATTCAATTACAAATTCTTATTACCCAAAAAAGTCTCCAGAAAGAGAACAGTCGTGCCAGTGGTGTGCTAGATTTCATGCCCAAATGCACACTGGCTAAGGCACAGGACAAGGTTTTCAAAGAAAGGTGACCACAGGCTGTTTAAAGCCTTCATTAGACACACACACGCAGCTCTGGGGAGGTGAGGGGCTGCAGTCCATACTACTTACAGGTCTGCCCCACACAGTGGGTGTGACTGCAGCAGGAAAGTGTTACTTTACTTACCAATTGATCTGCAGGGACAGTGCTCCTTTTGGAAAAACCATCTGGATTCAAAATCATAAAAATGATCCCCCAAAACTGCATATGTTTAAATGTCAACAGTATATAGCAACTTCCAGAAGCACAAACTAAAAGCTATCTTTCCTACTACGGATTTTGGTGTTACTTAGTGGTCACAATAGGCTTAAATTTGTGGTTTGTGACAGTGGTTTAATTGTCAGGAGAACCATCTTGCTGTTCATAAAATCACACAGAAGGAGATCTAATTAGATTTCTAGATTTCTGCTGCCTCTAAGCATTCCTGATGCTTTTTATTCTCTTGTTCAGGAAGTCAAATTTTAAATTAAATTATAATGGAAATGTTCCCAAAAAACACTTCCTACTGGAAGCTATCATACAAGAAAATAAATTGCTCAGAAAAACTCTTATTCAGGCAAGACTTGGTTGACTTATGAACTCTCTCATAACTTCACAACCTCTAGGCAACTACTAATGTCCCTAAAAAAGCAGAGGGCAAATACACCTACTGGACAGTGTGCTCCCTGAGGAGCTCTGTTCTGTTCTCTTTGGTTCCACACAATCTCTGACTCAAAAGCTAGCTCATCAATAAAGGAATGAATAATCTGATTATTCATTCAAAACAGTTGTTGAGTACCCATTCTGCCAAGTACTGGAGATACAGAGATGAGTAAAACAAGGTTCTTTTTGATTTTTGCCAGAAACGTTTTCCATTTATTTTAAAACTGAAATATACACAGTACATGAAGCAGCAAACTGCACCTTACACAAATTGCATCACAACTATCAAAAAAGTACAAATGAGCTCTGGGCTCCTCCCATGACCTTCTACCAGGATGACAGTGAGCCCCTTCACTCAGTAGATGGTTTCTGGCTAAGTGTTTTCAAAAGTCCAAGAGGAAAAATATTAAAGCAGCATTTCTTTTAAATGCCAAGGAGAAAATATGGGGTAACTTGTTTTTTGTTTTGTTTGTGTTTTTATTTGTTTTGTTGTTTTTGTTTTTGTTTTGATTACTGGTTCAGTAATCACAGGGAACTGAGGTAACCCTGAGACCTCAACAGCTAAGAGATTTCAACAAAACCCATGCAAACAAGAACATAGACACTCACCCCATTACCTCCACCAAATATACTAGGGCCATCACCAAAACAGAATTCTCAGCCACTCAACACTCCTTCATGCTTTCCCATCACAGTGCATCTGCTTGCATTGGATGCAGAATCCAAGTATATTGCCCCTGCGATGGAGTTAGCTGACCTGAGCACAGGACTGACCCAACAAAGACAGATTCTCATCTAGTGCTAGGAGCTGCACTGAGCTCCCCTCTGTGAGGTTCCTGCAAGGGAGAATTTCAGGGATGGAAGTCACCTGGACTAGATGAGTGATCTACATGGATGAATCATGAACCTCCTGAGCTTTGACCATCTCTGAACAGGGAGGGTGATGGCAACTCCTTCAAGGGGTGTCTAGGCACTTCTGCTCAGAGCCCAGTGTAGGTGCTCAGTTGGGTCTACCCAGGCCTGCATTCCTTTCACCCTGCATGAACCTTGGCAGATGGGAGTAGGTGAGCCAGATAAAGACAGCTGCTATTTACAGAAAACTTCATCAAGCAGATCAGCAACACAATGACAGCTCTGGAAAAATACCCAAGAAGAACACAACCTGGCTGTAGACTAACCCAGCCAAACCAGGTGTGAGATCAGTCTCTCTCCTGGGAAGGGAACTTTTTATCACATCCTGGTGATGTTCACAGCACACACACCGAGCCCCACTGTACTCCACCCACATACAAAACCCTTGGCAGGAGCCACACACTGATTGGCAATCTTAAAATAAATCATAGGTGGTAGGCAGAATAGTGGCCCCACAGAAATGTCCTTGTCCTAATCCCCAGAACCTGTGACTACACTGGGAGACATTGCAAAAGGCAATGAAGATGGCAGGTGGAGGCAAAATTGCTTATCAGTTAATAATTAATCTAGATCCTCCTGGATTATCAGGAGACCCCAGTGTAATCCCAATGATCCTTAAAAGCCAAAGAGGGAGGTGGAAGAGAGAACAGAGAGATGTCAGCATGAGAAGCACTCAACTTCATGTTGAGGCTTTGAAAAGAGAGAAAGGCACCACAAGCCAAAGAATGCAGGCAGCCTGTAGGAGCCAGAAATGGCAAGGGGAAAGATTCTCCTCTAGAGCCCACAGCAGGGACGCAGCCCTGCCAACACTGGATTTTAGCTCAGTAAGATCCATTTTGAACTACTGGACTCTAAAACTGTAAAATGATAAATGTGGGCAGTTTTAAGCCACTAAGTTTGTGGAAACTTTCTATAGCAGCTAACCAGAAATTAACATCCTATGCTGTACGATCGAGATTGCATTAAACCCCATGGATCCTGCATGGAAGCCATTTCCTCACACATCCTCCTTTTCCAGAAGGGTCTCTGCTCTTCTGAACTTCAGCTTTTTGGTTAGAGGCTGGGTCACCTCTGACCATTGTACAAGAGACTTTCTTGATTCACTTCAAGATCACTCAGGAAGAGATTTTTTTTTTCAGTTGTTGATAGACATTTATTTTAATTATTTATATGTGGTAATGAGAATCAAACCCAGTGCCTCACACATAGCAGGCAAGTGAGCTACCACTGAGCCCCAACCCCAGCCCCAGGAAGAGATTTTGAAGAGACAAGAGAGATGGTTGCTGAGACCTTGGTTTGCCACTTGGGAGTGACATATTGTTTTAGTCAGCTTTTTTTTGTTGTTGTTGCTGCAACCAAAAGACTGAAAAAACAATTTTAGAGGAGGAAATGTTTATTTGGTGCTCACAGTTTCAGAGGCTTCAGTTCATTGACAGCCGGCCTCCATTGCTCTGGGCCAAAGGTGAGGTAGGGCATCATGGTGGTGTGTGGAGGAGACATGTCAGCCAGGAAGCAGAGAGAGAGAACTCCTCTCACCAGGCACAAAACACAAGCCCCCAAAGCCACAACCACAGGTACCACCTCCTCTAGACACACCCTACCTGCCTACAGTTACCCCCCCAGTTAATCCCTATCACTGGATGAAGGCACTGATTGGGTTAAGGGCCCCATAATCCAATCATCTCACCTCTAATTTTTCTTGGACTTTTGGGGGATGCCTCATATCCAAACCGTAACACTTCTGATACCCATGTGTGCCCCATCCAGTGCTTCAGGTCCATGAAGCCATGTCTCCCTCCACCCTCTTTACTCTCTTCCTTCTTTCCACAAATAACTATTAAGCACCTATACACTACCTACGGTCTAGTGCCCCTGAGTTCAATCCCTGGTAATATACGACCTATTGCCAGAGGCAAGGAAATACAAAAATGAGTGAATAATCCTTAATCTTTATCCAAGGAGCTCATTAGTCAAAGACTTACCATCCAATTAGAGTGGTGACTTTCAAACTTTTTAGACCATTACCACAGCAATAGATGCATTTCTATGTCACAGTCTACTACACACACACACACACATACAGACACACACACACACACACACACACACACACACAAGCACACACACACATGGCAAATGGAAATAAAACTTTCACCAAATCATACTACCCTTACTTAAAGGGATGTACTCTTATTTCCTTCATTCTGACTAACATTCTATTCTATTCTTTTTTTGGTGGCAGGGGATTACCAGGGATTGAACTCAGGGGCACTAGACTACTGAGACACATCTTAAACCCACCCTTTTTTGTATTTTATTTTGAGACAGGGTCTCACTGAGTTGCTTAATGCCCCGCTTTTGCCGAGGCTGGCTTTGAATTTGTGATCCTCTTGCCTCAGCCTCCTGAGCCTCTGGGATTACAGGCATGCACTACCATGCCCAGCATATTCTATTCTTTCCATTCTTAATTCTGACCATAACCTGAGTTCACGACCTGTCATGGTGTGTACTTCTCAGTGGGAAAAAAGCTAACCCAGAAGTCTTGATACCTATGTAAAATGGTCCCTCCTCAGCTCCACAGAGGCTAGTCCTCAGGAACGCGTACCAGTCCCTGGTGGTCTGCAGACACCCCTCCCCCCCGCACCTCACTGTCTGTTCAGGTGAGCTGACTCGGGCTCTGTCAGTTCTGTGATAACCACAAACACACAGTGCCACCAGCCCGGGAGGCTGAGGAATCAAAGGAGCTGGATGTGGAAAGCCGTGATGTGCTGTTCCTGCCAACCAGGTACATGGCCACAAATGTCACTCAAGTGAAGTCACAGCTGTGGGCTCAGAGCAAAGAAGAAGAAAACAGTGCCCACGGAGGCAGCACTGAGGACCAAAGCCACAAGTTGTCCAGCCTATCCACAGAGATTAATCTTCCTGCAAGGAGAAGCTACCAAAGCATTTGGGCAAAACACCAAATGACTAAAAATGTGCTGCGACTGACTTCATGAATCACCCCACACATCTAGGGGAGATTACTAGTGGACGATGCAAACCCTGGTCAGGCCCTCTGCAAGCCTGTGCTAGGGACTCGCGCCCAGCTGAATGCCTCTCCGGTGCTCCTCCGTGGGGTGCCCAGGGTACCAGCTCCAGAGGGCACTGCTATAAAAAGCAGCTGAAAACGTCACAGTACCCTTTTATGTAAGAGAGCCTATTTGCACAGATTATTTTTTGAAATGGGAATTTTTACTCTCAATTACTTGTCATTCCACCTAATGACATATATTAAAGCTTATCTTTCCACGGGCTAATTTTAGATGGATAGCAGTTCCCAGATCACTTATTTAGAAAAACACTACCCTGCTTTGCAGATTCAGTCCACTCTGCCGAGAAGATTCCTTGGCAGAGCTGCTGGGCAGCCAGAGGCTCTGCAGGATGAGTGGCCCCTGCAGCCTCCATGAGGCCCTTCCCTTCCCGGCTCTGGGCTGGGGCTGCCCACATGAACACCGCAGGGCTTCTCAAGGTCTGGGTCATGTTCAGACATTGCCTTTGCAGAGCCCTCTCAGGCTTCTCCAGAGTTTTTCTGGCAGAAAATATTGAGGGGGGCCCAAAATAGCACACGTCAATGTCAAAGCAACCCCCAAGGAACGGGGTGTTCCTCTAATCACAACGCCTACCTGCACCCCCACCGCCAGCAGCGTTTCATTATATTCACACTTTATGCCATCACCCAGGAAAGATGAAGATTGGAACCCCATCGTTCCATTGCCTGTAGGGCCGTAATGTCACAAACGAGATGTTTCCACATTCTAATGGAGGCAGGCCAGGCTCAGGGTGGATCTCTGACTCTCATCTGCAGGATCAGCCGCCCTGGTGCATCGACCACTTCTGAACTGACATTGCCTTCCTGTCCAAATACCCACACTCCTCGAGCCTGTGACCTTCTCCCTGTCGCCCTGCCAGCCTGGACCCCCGGTTCATCACTTGCCTCCTCTCTTGCCACTGCCAGGGCTCTCGGTCCTGCATTTTCTCTGCTAAATTCCAGCCCTCAATGGATCACAGGTCTGCTCACACAACCCCACACTCCCAGGCCTGGCAGAAGAGAGCCACGGTGCATGTGGCAGATTCCCCCAGACACGAGAAGTCCGAATCCTAGAGGCCAAGGAACACTGTCCTGTCCCAGTAACACTTTTCCTCCCCATTTCATGGATTGATACTTCCGTTTCGACCACAAGCCTCACTTCTCAGCTCCCTTGGTGTATTCGTGTCAGAACGAGCTATCCAATGGGCCTCTGAGGACAGATGGATCAAGAACAGCAGGTAAGAACTCCCTCCCCTTCACCTGCCACCCAACCTTTGACCTTCCTTCCTCACCTATAGTCCTAGGGTAGGGCTGCCCTTCCCGTCTTGGGTCACTCTCCCAAGCTCTGCTCTGCACCCTCCTTCCACCCTCTCTGCTCCTGGCCCTGCTCTCAGATACACCCTTATTTCACCTGATTTTTTTCTACTTTTTCTCTTAACTGGCTCTTCACCTGCCTTCTCCCTCAGATATCACCTAAAATTCCTCCTCCCCATAACTACCATTTATAAAAGGGAGGCTGCAATTGGTGCCACCCCTCCTTGCTCCTCAGCCCCCACCATTTACTCTTTGACCCACTATAATGCAATCTCCTTTTCCACAAAAATGCTTTGCAAAGATCACTACAACCTCCAAATTGCCAGATACAAAGCCCACTGCAAACTTTTCCTACCCACCCCACTCCAGGATCTGATGCTGGTTTCCACTCACATTTCTTGAGCTCCCTCCTAACAGTTTCCAGCTTCCCTTCTCTGCATTTTGCCTTTCTAACCCCAAAAGCTGTTTCTCTGTGGAATTGTGTTCTGAGGTCTCCCTGGATTCTCTTCATTTACCCTTACAGCAGAGTTCAATGACATCCCAGGCCACCCTCTCCCCAAGATCCGTATATCCTACCACCTGGCACTCTTCACTCAGGGCTCCAAAAGGCCCTTTAACCAGTTAATCAGCTCCACAAGAGTGGGGGCCATGTGGCCCTTGGTTGTTTGAAGGGATCCTGCAAACCTAACATGGTGTCTAACATGCCCTAAGCATGATATAAGCTGAGTGAATGTCCCAAACCAAATCTATTGCTTTCCCCCTTAAGCCTCCTTCTGTCCTTGGAATGCCTCTTAAATGGTGCCACCCAACCATCCAAGAAGGTCCTCAGTTGTTACAACTGTCCTTCTCATACCCCACCCCCCTGCATCTATTCTCTGCATGTCATGTGGCTATTACCTCCATGTTGTCTCCCTCCCACCAGCCCCAGGGCCACACCTGTACCAGGCCCTCAGCATCTGGATGTGAACCAGAGTGATGACCACCTTTGGACCTCCTACCCCTGGTCTGACCACCTCGGATTCACAGCCTGCTCTTCATCCTCTCACTCTGCCTGCTTCTGTGGGAAGAATGCAGAGGGCAAGGTGTGACCATGTGGTCAGGGGATCTAACAGCTCCCATGACAAAGTGCCTACTGGGATGACCTCTGAAGACCGTAGGAGGCAAAGGAACCTGGGGTAGAGCGGGGTCCCAGGATAAGATGGTGTGGGGCGTGCTCTGGGCTACCAGGCAGCCAGTGTGGCTGCAGGCATCAAAAGGAGCATCTGGCAAGACGAGGCTGGAGAGGACCAGGCACTGATGGCCCTAGGCCTGGGAATCAGGGAGAAGTTGAGTTTCCTCTCCAGAGCTCTGGGAAGTGGTGGAGTGACATGGTCAAGTGGATCTTTTAAAAATATACTTCTGCAATATACTTAGTCAATGAAGTGCTGATGGTTACTTTCCTAACATGATGAAATCCAATGATTCCAACCTGAAACGCAGCAGGGAGCAGAGAGCACAGAGTATTCCATGACTCGGGAGCTGGACAGAATGTCCACGACCATCATTCTTTGAGGAACTGGCCAATGCATTTGGGTAAGAATAAGAATGAGGATCAAAACTCAAAGAGGTAAAATTATTACTGTTTACATATCATATGCTCACAGAGCCACTTGCCCCCAAGAGAATCCACTAAGAACTGGATGGCATTAGAGAAGATTATGCTAAGTGAAGTTAGCCAATCCCAAAAAAACAAATGCCGAATGTTTTCTCTGATATAAGAGGGGTTACTCAAAGTCAGGTAGGGAGGGAGAGCATGAGTGGAAAATTACTTCTAGATAGGGAATAGGGGTGGGAGGGAAAGGGAGGGAGAATGGTAATAGCAAGGATGGTGAAAGGAGACCCTCATCATTATACAAAATTCATGTATGAAGATGTAAATTTGGTGTCAACATCCTTATATACAAACAGAGATTTGATAAATTGTGCTATAAAGATGTACTAAGAATTGTAATACAAAAAAAATCATGAATGTAATGCACTCCTCTGCTGTGATGTATGTAAGAAATAATAAAAATCAATTAATCAATTAATTAATTTTTAAAAAAGAAAGAAACTCTCCACTCCATGAGAAAATTCAGTAAGCTGGTAGACACAAATTGATACATAGAAATCAATAACTTATTTATATCCAAACAATAACCAGTTGAAAGAAATATTAGAAGAAAGTCCTCCGTCTGTAGGAGCAACAACAGTATGAAATTCTTAAAAAGGATTGTATAAGATCTTTATGAAGAGAATTTAAATTAACCTGAACGATGAAAATCACTTCAAGTCTATTCCCAAACAATAAGATTTGAGGTAAACTGATACAATCCTTTTCATTTAATCGATAAAGGCAATGGAATCCTTCCCAAAATAATGATGAGGTTTTTGAAATATCAGAACAATCTGATTTTAGGGCTTACATAAAAAATTCCCTCTGGTTACAGAGTGGTTTTGCAAGAAGAGCGAAAGGGATGGGGGTAGGGGAACAAGGAGACCCAGCTGTGGTCCTGATGAGGAATGCTGGGCCCAGGTTGGGGACCAGGGTCTGGGAACCAGAGCCTGAGGTTTGGAGTGGCGTTTGACATGCAGAGAAAGGATGTATTGGAGAGATATTTCCATGGAGATCAGACATGGGACTTGAGTGAGAGATGTGAAAGAAAGGCTCCTGGTTTCATCGGTGCCAGATCAGTAATCTAACACCCCACAAACCTAACCCCCCCCCGATTTCTGAAATCCCATCTTGGCTGGTGGCCATGTCTCTGGGCCAAGTGGACATTTAACAAGGCCCTCCTGAAAGTCTCGCTACCTAGTGTGTGTTCATGGCCCAGTGAAGCATCGGTTCTGCACTCTGACTGCTGATGAGGTATCTGCTGAGAGCTCTGGTGAGTGGATGGCCTTGGCCTAGGGAGCCTCGGTGACTCTTGTCCTTCCCTCTCTGTGCTTTTTCTTTTTTCCTCTTGATTGAAAATCCCCACTTCCTCGGGGATGAACCTGCAGAAAAAAAAAAAAAAAAAGAGCAGCGATCATGTTGGAGTCCTACCTAACCAGAGTCCAGGTTTCCTTTGCTGACAGGACACCTCGATCCTACCTTTCCTCTTCTTTAATAAATAAATAAGTCCCAAAGGTACAACACACCTTCTCACTGCCCCACCTGCCGTTCTGTCAGGAGAAAGGTCCCTTTCAGGTTTGCCTCTTCCCCCCCCCCCCAATTCACAGCTCCTTTCAACACATCGTCAACCAGAACAAAGTATGTTTAAATAGATCACACAGTGGTTGCCTCAAACATTTTCAGGAATCAGCTCAGTGCATGTGGTGTTTGAGATGAAAAAGAGACGTATTTGTTTTTGGTGCAAACAGCCAGTTTTGCAAAGTCTGCATTTGTTAAAACACGGGTGAAACAAGCAGAGGCTTTTGATGAGGGTAGTTGGGACCCAGCTCACCCCAACTGTCTCTCAGCCGGGCTTTCTTTGGGAGCTACAAAATGAGATGCCAAGAGGAGGTGCATGGGGCAGTGCCTTGACACCTTGCACTGTACACAAATTGTCTGGGTGGTCCAGCCAAGCTCAGAGTCAGCCTGCAGCTCTGGGGAGAGGCCTGGGCCTTGCCCTCCTAAATATGCCACCCTACAGAGCCACAGCCCACAGTGAGAGGATTGAGAGTTGGAACAGCTCAGTAAGGGAAGGCCACTTCCTCTGGGATGAACCTGCAGGTGACACATGTTCTACTCACTGATGCAGCAGCCTGTTCCACTGTTTACATTTCAGAGCCCCAACGTGACAAGTGAAGGCTGCCAAGTCAGAATTCCTCATCCCAGTCCAGCTTCAGATGCTCCACTGGCTAAAGAGCCTACCTACGAAATCCCTAAATACTTAGGAAAGCCTCACCAATTTGGATTAAATAAAAGGGAATCGTTAATTGTGGAATTTTTAAAAATATAATATAGCTTATTACTTTCAGTTTTTAACTTTGAGGTGTTTGAAAAAGTAGCATTTCAAACACTTACTTACAGATAATGTTTATCATATTTCATGTTCACTGTCTAAGAAGAAAAAGAAAATCTGGGTCTTTCCAGCCTGAACCTATGAATAATTGCATATTCCAAATAAAAGGAAAAGGAATTCCAAAAGTCTTCATGCATTTAAAATAAAAGGTCCCTAAAACTTACAATACCTGCCTTCCTTCAACTGTAACCACACCTGTCAACCGGCCTCCACTTAACCCATTTCTGGACGGAAAAGCAAAGGCCTAAAATCCAAGCAAAGTTGGTCTAACTCAAGGTCATTGCCATTTTGGGGATCTTATTAAGCTGAGGAATGACAATGACAATAAACTTTACCAACGGGAGTACCAGCAACCTTGAGGGAAGGCTTGTGTCTCTGGCAACATTACAACCTCAGTCTAGTTGGTTTGGCCTTAGAGAATATTTTCCTTACCAACCAAAAAGTAGAAAGCAGAAGAGTACATTATAACTAATATTTAAAAAGAGGTGAGGTAAGGTAAGTATTGCACACATATTTAAGTGGTTTTTCCTATTCACAGAGATCCACATTCCTGCACGTGAAAGACCCTGAGGTTATAGACATATTGTGAAAAGAGCTGCTCTCTTTTGCACAGTTTGCAAAATGCATAATAAAAAGACACAAAATTTTAAAATACAAAAAGCACATAATAGGTCTATACGAATGCCTTACACATACTGTTAGAGTCTGTAAACAAGTCAGGATGGTGCCTGGCAAATGTTAAGGTCTGTAAACAAGTCTGGATGGTGCCTGGCATTTTGCCAGAGGGAGTGGTTTGTGAAGTAATGCCAGCAAGCCATTAAGAATGGAGATTCCTTATTGGTTGACTGCTGTATCTAGTTTATGTTAATTAAGATAAGCTGTGTGGAATGTATAAATACCTCTGTTGTCCTACAATAAACGGCTCCCACTCCTGCTGTATCAATCTACGCAAGTTGTTCGTCTCCCCCAGGTTATTTTGCTGCAGCCGGACTCCGGCAACATACCATTACTAACTTTTGCTGACACATCCCCCATTATCATGAACAGGACTTACCTTTTCCATCCTGACACTGGAGGGAGAACCCTTAAAAACAGGGGACCACCTTCAAAAGTCATTCAGTGAAAATGGAATATCTAGTATGTCCACATAATAATGATGCATAAGAAGCTTCCAGGTAACAGGTGTCTTAAACAGGCCACCTCCCACTACACAGTCAGAGCTCCCTGCTTTCCTGGGTCCCACTACACCAGAGATGGAGTTCAGCTCCACAGTCATCAACTTGTCCCTTCAACCACATTAAGTCTAGGGTGGGTGGGTGGAGGTTCCAGAAAGGGAATTGGAATATTTTTAAAATTTGGAACATTCAATGGAGTGGTGTGGGAAATATCTGACGGAAGAAAAACACAAAGTCTGCATTGCTTCTAGAGCACTAATGCTGACCTCCATGTTGATCCTAACACAGAGTGTATTCCCACCCTCCATCAACCACCTTCCTGTGCTACATCAACTCTTAACTACATCACCTGCAGGCTGGAATATCTGGAAGATGCTCTGGGGAAGGTTATGGTTCAGCCCACCGGAAAGAGTTCCAAACAGACCCAGACACATGGCTGAGTTGCTTCTTGTGCCCACCAGGGCTCTCACCTGCTGAATGGAGCTGAATTCCCTGCTCCCAAGAGCTGTTATGATTCTCCTGAAACCTAGAAAGGCTGCTGAATGGAGAATTGAGTTTCAGATGAGATAATTGTGTGCAACACATAATGCAAATGTTAGTTATTACAATTCTATTACTACTTTTCCACGAAGGCCCTCAAGCTCACTACTCGAACGACGGGAAACTCCTCTCCTGAATGTTATATGGAGCAACAGGAACGCTCGTTCACTGCTGGTGGGGATTTGAATTGTTTGCAGTTCACAGAGCAGGTAGTTTGCTTGTATCTTGGTTTGTAGAATATAGCTAGACTCCAAGTTCTGTTTTGTTTCAATTCTGGGCTCTTAGTAGCAACAGTACAAGGATTTGATAAAGAAGAAAATATAGGAATGCTCTTTACTAAAAAAGAAATTCTATATGTCAGGATGCCTTGGCTGTAAATCATCAGGAAATTCAGCTCATGCTAGCTTAACCCATGAGTTGGCTCATCTGGATCTTATATGAAGGTCAGGCCAGCTGATCCCGAGGCCTACTTTGCATAGGGACAGGAGGTAATGTCTACTGAAACCAACAAGGCCACTGTGGGAACCTACTAGCCCTCCACCCATTCAGGCAAACCCCATCCTTGAGGTCATCTCCCTTGTTGAGTCATTCACTCAACTGGACTGAAATGTGTCCAAGTTCTAACCTAAACGTTAGAGCATGCTGCTTCCACAGGGGGAAGAAAGAGAAGCAGTCACTGAGATGTGCTCAAAGCTGACTTAGGTCACTCAGATTGACAATAAATCAGTCTCAGAGGCCCAGCCCACTGCTTGAATGACAGCAACTTCTCTCCAATCCTTCGTGTCTCCGGTTTGCTCTCCTAAGACAAGAGACTCCTTGCTGTGTAAGAGATCTTAAAATAGCTCAGAAAGATGCCAAATAAACATGTGAAAAGACACCCCATAGCATATTATCAGGAAACTGCAAATTAAAACAATGAGATGCTACTGCACTTCAATTAGAATAGTTAAAATCCAAAACACTGGCAATACCAAATGCTGCCAAGTACGTGGGGCAGTGGAAACTCCCTTCCACTCATTGTTGGTGGGAATGCAGGAGGACACGGTCCCTATGCAACACAATTTGATGAACTATTTCAAAGCTAAACATAGTTTAACCCAGTAATCACATTTCTGGATATTTACCCCAATGAATCAAAACCTTGTGTCCACACAAAAACCTGTCCATCAAAGTTTTATTAATAAGTGCCAAAAATTGAAAGCAACCAAGATGTCCTTCAAATGGTGGTGGATAAACCAATAGTGGTACATCTGCACAGTGGAATACCAGTTAACAGTACAAAGAAAAGAGGTGCCAACCTACAAAATGACATAAAGGACACTTGAATACACATTGTTAAGCAAGAAAAGTCAATCTGAAAGGGCCACATAGCACATGATTCTAACTGTGTAACAGTCTGCAACTTAGGGATTATAAAAAGATGAATGATTGTCAGACTCGGGAGAGGGCATGCAGGGAATATTCAGGACAAGGAAACTCTTCTGTGTGGTACTATAATAGTGGGTACATCACGTCACACATGACATAAACCCACAGAATGTACCACGCACAGCGTGAATCCCAACATAAACTGTGGACCTCAGTTAATAGTGATGAATCAACGTAAGCTGAGCAATCTTAACAAATGTACCACACTATCATTGCAAGGAGGCTGAAAATTAAAAACCCTTATTTTTAACCCCCTGGAATCCACCCCAGCCCTGCCCCAAGCTTGCTGCAATACAGATGTCCTCCAAGCCTGCATGTGCACCTTAAATCAATCACCACTTGTGCACTACGTATAAAGTCCTAGCATCTTCAGTTCATTATTCCAATGCAACTCTTGTCCAATATAACAATGGAATCGCTAAAGTTCCTCCAGTGTTCCCAACTTGGTTTAATAGCTGACTCTAAATCCCCTTATCTTTGACCCTCTGTGAGGGCTCTGACTTACAAGGAAACCAACACCTGGTGAATTATTTGGTAACAGATACATTTGCAGAAGTCTGACAGACACTCACTGAGATGTTTCTGGAATACTGAATGGCTCATCTGCCACAGATGGGGGATGGCTGAGGAAAGAGACCACAGTTCTCTGGCTTCCACTGTGCAGTAAAAGGACACACACTGTCACAATGATGGAAAGGCCTCGTGCTGATCTCAAAATATGAACAAGTGTTGTCCACCTGTGTTTGCAGATGTACATTTAGTATACCTCCACTTCCCCACCCTGTTTGGACATACTTCCTGGATAATGGGTACACACATCTGATCATGGACACATCGTGCTTCATAGAATCCTCCAAAGTGCAGCACTCTCAGCTCCAAAAGTCACTTCCTGAACAACTGCTTCAGCTTCCTTTAGGTTTACAGGAGTATAAATCGGTGCTACATTTTCTCCAGGAAATCTGGGGATATTCTTTAAGATTTTAAATTTGGCTTCAGGACTGCTGACCCTGAATTCTGCTTGAGGGGCTTTATCCTTCTAGAAGCATGAAAACTGACCCCTCAATGCACATTCTGCCCCTGGCCTGTGACTGGTTTTAGAAGGGGTCATGAGACAGACTAGGGCTTCCCGACTTCTGGGAAATGATGGCCTCACATTTCCCTAGATAGTATCCAATCTGGATGTGTCTCCCTGGAGTCAGGGCAGCCACCTGGGACCCTGCAGTGAATGAATGCAGAGGGAGAAAGAGCCTGGGCCCTTGAGACAACACTGAGCACAAACATACATCCTGGAGCATGCCTGACCTTGGGCTTCTTCCTTAGAGAGACAGTAGGTTTACATATCATGTAAACCAATGCAAACCATCATTTTCTGTAACTCACAGCTGAAAATCAAGTATAACAATTCTATAGAAAAGTCACATGTGAATGCCAAACTCTATGTACAAGAATGTTGACTGCAGCCAAAAGTCCATTTTGCTTAAGTACCTTCTTGTCCACCCATACCACAGAATGTTGGCAGCACCTGAGGAGATACCAGGGCTCTGGTGTGCTAACACAGAGACCTGCCCAAGGTGTGTTATCAGGTAACTAAAACAGTACAGAATAGCATGTAGGGTATGAGTTCATGTGTGTAGGGTCTATTCATAGGCCCATATGCTTTTAAGCACAAGCATGCATGCACAAAGACAAACAAGCACATTTCTGGAAGGACATCATAAAATTGCTACCAATGGTTACAACTAGGGGAGGATTGCAGGGGTAGGGGGGGATGGACTTGTTTGCATTTAACAGCATCTGTACAGTTGGAACTTTTTACTATAGCATGTACAATTTTTTATAATTTCTTAAATCAAGTTGAAAAAACACTTTCAAAATGGTTGAAGGACTCAATTATGATAATTCACAGATATTCCAATGGCAAATACACATACAAAAATTACTGCCTAGAAAATCATTCAAATCATACTTTTTGACACAGACCTATAAGGTTAGCCCCAGGAAAATGGCAGTTTTTAACCCTTTTCTTCCTCTTTCTCTACAACTTTCTAGCTACCTAAAGTCAGTATGAATTAGGGAGTTACAAAATAAATTTTAATATAGCCTGAGTAAGAGGAAATTTACAAAATTCAGTCCAAATACACATTCCAAAACCAAAGATTTTTGCAATGATACAGACTCCTGTTGGCGCAATTACAAAGTCCTTGAAGAGCTAGTGCAAGAAGACCCTGGTTTTCCAGATTTCCTTCTGGTACCCAGTTTACACCTGGGGCACTTCTAAGCACAGCCACTCAGTACAGACACCAATTTTGAATTGTGTATCCTTTTTAAAATAGCACCTGTCACAATATGCAATGACATTCCAGAGATGGTGAGCTTTGGGGGGAAAGTTGGAGAATTTTCCCACCAGGCTCTTAGACAATGAGAATTTTTCTCTTCTCCTCTCTAATCTGTGCATCCCAGTCCCCAGAATGCTCCTACCTGCCTTCCCTCAGGCACCACTTCCTCCCAGGAGCCTGTCCCCCTTCATCTCCCCCTACATTTCACTCTCTAGTTTCCATTGGTCTGCATCTCCCTCCTCTTCCTCTAAATCACGTGCCTCTGCTAGGGGCAGAGACTTGGGTTTTTCCCCTCTGCTGTCCCTGTAACCTGGCACAGTGATATTCTGGAGAGAGAGGAACCTGCATCAGGACCATAAGCCCAAGTTATGCTGGAGATGCTCCTCTGTGACCCTTTGAGTCCAGGTGTACTCACCTGCCTAGTGGGGGTAATTATATCTACAGTTGGTC
This sequence comes from Callospermophilus lateralis, assembly GCF_048772815.1. Taxonomy (NCBI): domain Eukaryota; kingdom Metazoa; phylum Chordata; class Mammalia; order Rodentia; family Sciuridae; genus Callospermophilus; species Callospermophilus lateralis. Next base: position 3,438,867 of record NW_027515935.1, on the reverse strand, counting down.
CCACGGGTGGGCCATGGAAGCTGACAGTGGTACATATCAAAATATTATTTGGCTTTGGAGTACACAGCATTGGTGGCAGTAGTAAAGGTAATAAGGATAATAATATGTGTGTGATGAATAAATTAGGCTGAATAGCTTGGTATCTAATGCAACTGGGCTCAACCATCTCCCTTCAAGAGGGGGCACAAACTTGAAAACATACAGTTCAGCCTGGAGATTCCTTAAGCAATGTTCCTAGCAATACTCAATAAAACCAGACAAGGTAAACGAATCACTGCCCACAGATGCTGAAAGTACTGCATAACACCTGTTCTCCCCCACGAGCACCTGCATGGGTGATTCCAGCATCAGGGTCCACAACAATGTTACTCCCGTGGGCTTTGGAGAGGCATACAGAGAAGGAGGAAGACAGTCGCAAAGACACCCCAGTTCTCTGGAGAGCTTTTGCGGGCCATATGTCGATATTTATATGCAGCGCACAATGGTTTCTGTTCTTTCTTTTGTTGTTTCAATGGCCAAAATCCTGGCAGAAGAAAACCATTTTGCTAGTATTAGTCGAAAAACTGTGTGTTATCCTCAAAGACAGCTCATTCGAAAACTGCAGGAGGACCATCCCCAGCCCTCCCTCTTTCCCATCACACTGTCTCCAGACTCCCACTTAAGTGGAATTGCTTAATTTATAGGATCTTTAAGCTTCCACGTGGGTCCTTCTGGTACAATTATTCCCCTAGCTGAGAAGTGTCAGGCAGAGCTCCCCCTGGCATTCCAAGCGTGAGCCACTTCACGGCTCCATCCAGGTCCACTGTCAAGGCTCTGGCCTGACTCCTCGCACACTCTCTGGGTGATCCAAGAAAAACAGTAATGAGCATTTAAAAGTGTGTGCCAACATATTAAAAAGGTGTTTAGGGGGGAAGCCTTCTGAGGAAACAATACTGTTTTGAATGTTAAAAGGGGGCCAGGAAATTGGAAGAGGTAAAAAAATGGCAACCTGAATTTTTCTTTTTAACCACAACGTCACCTGCTTTGGCCAGGCCTGCACCTGTAGCTACATGTCACAGACTGCAAGCTCCCTGAGGGCCTGTGTCACTGCCTCCCTGTGATGGCTCCCTGAGTGAACAAGTCAATTTTGGTATTTTTCAGGTTAGAAAATTATGCCTGTCTTGGAAATCTCTCTGCCACCAACTTTTAGTTTATCCTTCCAAAGAATCCATGATTGGGGAAAAAAATGAACATCTTATTATCTCTGAACAGATTACGTCTGATAAGCTTCTCTCTCCTGAAATGCATCCCCCTCCATTCTATAGAAGCCTTAATGTTGCCCACTTAGCAATCTTCATGCAATAAGCACATTTCAGGGCTCCATTCACTCCTTAAACAACACTCCACTGTCCTTCCTGCCTCTATATCAACTCCTCTGAGAGTGGTGATTTTTTTTAAAAAATGCTTTCCTACTCCTTACACAACTCTTTAATAAACTAGCAATAAAGATAATGATAAGAACTGGAGTTGTAGCTCAGTGGTAGAGCACTTGCCTAGCACATGTGAGGCATGGGGTTCCATCCTCAGCACCATATAAAAATAAATAAATAAGCATTAAATTTTTAAAAAGAAAGAAATATTTTTTAAAAAACAAAGTTAATGATAAATTATTATGACAGTATTATTTATCATATTACTTAATAGCTTTTGGGAGTCCAGCCCAACCCAAAATATAGAAGGAACTTTAAAAACAAAAACAACCGGAATTCATTAACTCATTGTTGATATATTGATTATGAAGCTGGAAGCATTAAACCATCATCAGTATAGCCCTCTCGACAGTGAGCAAGGCCAGTCCCACACCCCACTTTCTTTACCAACACCCCCCACCATCCGTTCTGTGAAGTCTGGCCCACTATGTCCTGAAAGTGTGACATTTTAGAGGATTAAACACATAGCTAGACAGAAGCATGAGAGATGCGTGGATTCAATCACGTGCTATTAAAACATCTAGAAAATGTGTCATTCAGACAGGCAGAAAGAAAGAAAACAAGACAGGATTCAATCAGGCAAAGAAGAGACTTGTAAAAAAAATTCAAAGATCTGAATTAGAGGGTGTGGATTGTACCTACGCCAACCCAAACATGACATTAACTACAGAAAGAAGTTGTGAGCGAATTTTCCAAGGTTATCACTTAAACTCAGGGAGAGACACCACCAGCTGGATGCTGCAGATGCTGACATCATGGAGACTCAACTCCCCATGTCCCCTTTCTCTCCAGCACCCCAAGAATCAATGTGGAGGATTCCTTCTGATTTGACTTTAAAGGCAGGAGGGAAAGAATGGCACCACAGTTGTCATCACTGAGGGTGCCAGTCAGTCAGCCCCAGAGTCTAGCTCATTAGATCATCATCCATTGGAAATGGAGGAAAGCTCGGCCATCCAGTAAATCTGGGAATAAAGAAAATCTTCCCAGGGAGGCAAAGGGAGTGAGCCACAGGTGCACAGCTGGACAGCAGCAGAGCCGGTGTGACTATTGTGGCTAAGGATGACCCAGTGATGGAAGCTGCTTTAGATCTGATTCTTACAGAAACAACCCACACACTAAAAGTCCCATGCACTGTGCCTGCTGTCTCAGCTTAACAAGTAATTTCAAGATTTCCCCCCTTACTTTGGAAAGAAGGGCAAGAAGCAGAGATCAAAATTCTGTGATGTCCATGTGCCAGGTCTTTGATTCTTCAGAACCAAGGGGTTGATCAAGGCAGCTGGAAGTTTTTGTTACAAAGGGTGACTCCCGGTATGCAATCCAGCTGCCCAGGCAAACAGGAGAACCCAGCTCAGTTTCTAGCAGGACAGTTCTTTCCACGGGCACCTGCTGCACTGTGCAGCCCTGCAGGCTGTGCATTCACAGCAGGAGTCTCTAGCAGACCCAGGGAAATTTTGCACCAGCCTGTGTTCAGCTAAAATCCAACAATGACCCGCACAGGCTCCACTCACCCAGCTGGTGAGTGGAAACTGGGTACAAATGCATGTTTGTGCTCTGCTTCTGCTGCCCTCTGGCCAATCATCTGAGATCACTGACCACTTCCCTTTATTTCCCTTTCTTTTTCTACCCTCTCCCACTTTGGTAAGCAATTAGCATTTGGTGTTTAAGGATACAGCTACAGAATTTGCTGATGTTTACATGTCACCAGTGTCAAATGCTTTGGGAAACACTATCCATTCACAGAAGTCCACAAAAAACACAGAATAATTTCCTCATATGTAGTATAATTTATGATATCAAAAATGAATCATCATTATGGTTCAGGCTAAGAACCAAGGTACATGTCCCATGTCAGAAAGGACAAAGGAGAAGCATCAGGAAAGTTTCAAAGTAAACTCTGGACCACTATCAGACACATGCCTGTTACACGGAGAAGAATCTCTCTTCCCACAGCCAAAACCTCTGCCTCACTTGGGATCTAGCACCTCCTGCCTTCTCGGGAAGCCTGCACTGGCAAAAAAAAAAAACCGACTCTTTCTCTTAGAACCAATTAATTCTTGTAAATCTAGTTAAGTCTCTACCTTAAGGCAAAAAAAAGCCCCCTCCCAGTCTCAGACCCTTTCTAGCCCTGACCTTGCTCTTCTCCCCCACGTGGCCAAACTCATAGACTTTGTTGCTTCCTGCCTCCCACAGTGCCTCAGCCCACTCCAATCTGGTGTCCCCACCATTGTCTCATCAGAACAGCTCTTGTTAAGGTCACCAATGACCAGGATGTCACCAAATCCAGTAGCCACTTTTAGCACCAGCATTCATGAGGGCTGCCTCCCCCCTGAAATCCTCCCTTTTCTGCCTGTACCCCTTTGTCCTTCTCCTCTCCCCTGCCCTTCTCACATCTGCTCTGTCCCCCCACCCCCATCCAGCCTCTGCCTGTCCCAGCAGCCATTCTTGCAGTTAAACTTTTTCCCTGAATGCAGTCACACTCAACAATGTAACTCCCAAGGTTAGACAAGAGCACCTCAAATTCAACAAGTCAAGCCCTTGCCCCTCTCTCCCTCCCTCTCCCCCTCTCTGCCACCACCTTCAGCACTGCAAACCAGGGGCTCTCCACCACCACTCTGACCTAAGTACAGTCCATTACTCCTTCTCCAAGATGCCCCTTCGCCACCCCTGGACTTCTTCCATTCCTGCCCCTCCATCCAGCCCCCCACGCTTAAACCAAGTTGTCATTTCAAAGCTCTCTCTCCATGCTATCTGTGGCTTCCACTGCTCACTTAGCAGGCCAGTGTGACCCCTCTTCCAGTTACTCAAAAGGGCAGGAGGGAAGCCCTGTCCAGAAAGCTCCCCTGAGATGCCCACTTTTCCCAGAAGGCTCCCCTCATTCTTCAGAGCTCAGCTCCCCTAGGGCGGGGCCTTCCCTGGCCGGCACTGCAGACTAGGTTCCATGGCGATGTTGTGCCTTCCAACAAATTCCCCTGTGTGCAGGGATCCTTGCAGCTCTGACTTTACGTTTTTTGAGGTGATTGGAGTTAATATCTTTGCCCATCCCCACTAATGGGGAAGCATCAGATGGCATGTCCCAGAACTCCTATTTTGGGGAGCATTATAGCAGGGGACCAAGCTGCTGCACTTGGAAATCCCTTTTGTGTGAGGCCACCCCTCCCAGTGATGTCCCCAGTCAATGTCTTAGTGGGGACTCTAAGACAGAACTTTTCCTAGGGGTCCTAGGACCCCTGTCTTCTGACTTGGACTCAAGTTGTTTTCCAAACAATTTGCCAAACCCTCCCTAGACTGTGCAGAAGGTCTCATACAACTTCTGCCTTCCCTGGAGTGAGAACCGAATGTTCTAAGGGTTCTAACCTTCCAAGATTCCAGCTCCCTTGGTGTCCTCTCCCCATCAGGGCATTTCTCCTAATAAAATTACAGCACACTTAATCCCTTCACATCTGATTCCCCAGGGACCCAGACAAATATAACTCTGGAACCCTCTGCTCATGTAGGTCACCTGTGAATTTCCAATGCCTGGTGCAGTAATTTTGGATGTGTATTTGTGGAATATATGAGAGAATCAATGGATATGTCATTTTGGGAAGACGTGAGAATACAAACATCCAGAATCTCTGATTTTATGTCCTTTACTTAGTGGTACATGTGTCTATGTAAAACTCTAAATAGACTCTCAAGGTCTCACTGAGTGAGCAGATCCCCAAGTAATTGGCATGGGCTCACCATGGACCCGAATCCTTTGTCACACTGCAAGGTGAGTGACACATTAACTTCTGCAAAAGCAAATAAATACAGAAACGTGTTGGGTGGCCTTTGCTGTGTTGACCCACAGGCCAGGCCCCAGTGCCTTTCTGGGGAGGAAGGAATACAGCAGCACTTAGCAGAAAGGACACTCAGAGCAAATGTTCATGGGAAGCCACCAGGCTTGGCAACCCAAGCACGGGCACAAATTCTGTGGAGAAAGAATAATTTGTGGACAGAGGAGAGTTCTGAGGTTTCATGGAGACTTGCTTTAGATGGAACAAGACATTTTAGAAAATGCAGTGTAGTGAGATTTTCAACACCCACACATTCTTCCCACTAAGTTTCTGAATGTGAGAAATGTTTGGCTGCCTTCTGACTTAAAAAAAAAAAGGCTTTAAAAGATCTACCTAAAAAAGGAAAAAAGATCAATCTGAAAGAACATTACCTGCTATTTGAGGTAATTTTAGTGCTATGAAATAAGAAACTCCCCTTCCTGAGTCAAACTGTCCAACACCAAGCCATCACATAACATATTGAGAAACAGAACCATAGAAGGTGCGTCCACCCGCAGGGCACCAGTTGGCAGGTGAAGATGGCTGTCCATCAGCTTCTCTCTACAGAGAGAACCCTGGAGTACCCTTGGGGCTCAGCCTCTGTTGTAGAGCGTTTCAGAGGGGCTGGTGCCATGAAGATGAGGTGCCCGAAAGGCAGTGAGAACTGAGGACCACGGGAACACCTGCATGCCCCTGCCCCTGGAAGGGCCTCACATGGCCAGGACTTCCAGAAATACCCAAGAGGTGTCTCCTCCACACCAGGTGCTGCCCTGAGCACTCAGAACACCTCCACAGGTGGGGTTACCCTCCACCCCATTCCCCCAGCACCTCCAGGTTTTTACTTGGCCTTCACTTTTAATCCCACAACCCCTTGTTCATGGTGTGACACATGGGTTTGTCCCACTCTAACCTGGGTGTGGCCTGGCTGAACTCTTCCCTATCGCAGGTGAACTGTTGCACCCTTGTCTATCACCATGCATTCTGCAGGTCACCAAAGTCACTTTAGTGGTATCGTCCTTTCCACCTGCATTTCTAAGTTAATGACTACACCAGCCTAAATCCATTCCCACTCTAAACTATCTTCTGCTTCCAGGCAATTGATAAAAAATCCAATAAATTTCAGGTCTAAGGCCAGCTCCCTGCCACACACTAACATACTGATACACTGCCACCACTGATGGGTGTGTCATTGAAACCACTGGCCACACACCAGGGTCATACCAGGGACACCCGGAAAGCTCTTTTTACCATTTTATTTTGAAATAATTATAGACTGATAGGAGTTGCAAAAATAGAGCAGGCAGTACTCGACCTTTTAATTTATCTCTTCTTTCTTGCTTATTTTTCTTACCCTTAACCTTTTCACTGATCTTATTTTCTATCTAAAAAAGTACTGACATCTGACTTTCCCTAAGAGTGACACCTTACATAATGAAAGAAAGTTGGTTGGCCCAGTACAAGGAACTTTGTACTGTGTTCTTTGCATGCAGTCATTTATTTGTTTTCTTTTGCATAAATTTATAACATTTTGACATATTCACAGATTAATCAAGATACAGGGTTGTCCCATCAACACAAACAGAGTCTTTCTACTGTCTTCCTGCCCTCCCCTAACCTGTGAGAACTGTATGTCTGTTCTCTGCGTCATTTTAAGAATTTTACATAATTGCATTATACTGTATATAACCTTTAGAGACTAGCTATTTTCACTTACTAAAAGCTTTTAATAAATGACACTTCCTGAGCTTTATCACTACCCATTGCCCAGCTCTGAGGTTCTGGGTCAGTAGATCTTACGTGGGATCCAGGAGACTGGTATCTTAAAAAGCTTCCTGGGGATCCTTACCCACTATGGCACCTGGGCCCCTCACCTGGACCACTTCCTCTGGCTAATGGATGACTGTGGTGTTAAAGATGGAGTTAAATATCTTGCTGGAGGTGAATAATGTTGCATTATCACCCCTTTCATCTGCCACATCCTCCAAGGGACCACATCAGGGAGATGTGACCACTTCCACACACAATTACACCAGCTTTGACCTCATACCCTGTTATTTCTGAGGTACCTGATAACTGAGCCTCTGATGAGTTTTTTGTTTGTCAAAGTGATTTCTTGCTCCTAGGCCTGCAAGTCTTTGAACATAAATTCTTACTTTTTCATTCAGAATCATACAGGTTTTGATTGTAGCTTGTCTGACCCCGAGACAGACAGAATCCATGAAAAACAAAAGTCACTAAGTACAGGTAGGCTCCTGATCACCAGCCACTGGGGCAGGACATTTGGGAAGCACTGAAGCTAGCAGAGAGCCCCTCTCCACTATCAACAGGTACTTGAAGGCCACTCAGAATATCTGCTGGGAGGACGGGAGGCAGAAGACCAGCCTCTCACCATGCCCTTGGAGGAAATGGAAACCTCACGTAACACTTTCACAGGGTGACAGCAAAGGTGAAGAGAGGGAAGGAAGAGATGGCAAGGTGGAGGCACTCGGTTGGGTCATTTGTTCTTGCCTTCAGTCTCTGACTTTCCACGGCAACATCAGCCCCACGAGGACAGGGGTGCAGTGTGGTGTGTTTGGTCCCCTGCTCTGGTCTAGTGCTTGACTTACTGTTGGTGCTTAATAAATATCTAAGGGTACCACATTTACCCAACCAAGCATGTTCGGCTCCTTGCTCTTTACCAGGAAAGAAAGGGGGTTGCCCAAGCAAACGTCACCCACATTGCATCTACCGAGAAGACCTGAGAGGCATGAGACGGGGGAACCTGCTACTGCCTTGGCCTCTGAAAAGCAGGGTCCCACCAGACACTGACAGCTGCCGTGGAGGGCCACACCATGTCCCACCCACCTAGCCTCAGATGTCAGCTCCCCATGTGGACCCAACACAGTCACGTTCCCTGGGAACCGGAAGTCTCAATGCGTACCCAACTGAGACTGACTCTCGTGTGTTTCCTCCATGACACTGAACTATGACCAAATCTTGGCTGAATCTCTGCCTCTACAGCCTTGTGGTGCGGCCAGCACCATTAAGCAGTTATGTAAAACAATCCTGCCTACTCAAGTGAGTTATTGCCCAAAATTCACTTTATTACACAAATATGCACTGTGGTCATTAACAGCAAAACATGCCTTCCACCCTACTGTCACAATAGTGTTAACAAAAATAGAGGGCCTTGGAGAGGTCTCCAACCAAACTTTTCACATTCTAAGAGTAAAGAACTTTAAAAAAAAAGCCATAAATTTTTAAGTCACCTGGCAAAAGTTTTGTACTGGATATTTTTTTTTCTTTTGAGAGAGAGACAGAATTTTTAAATATTTATTTTTTAGTTTTTGATGGACACAACATCTTTATTTTATTTTTCCGTGGTGCTGAGGATCGAACCCAGTGCCCCGCATATGGCAGGCAAGTGCACCACCACTTGAGCCACATCCCCAGCCCCTATACTGGATCTTGATTGTGCAAATAAGCTACCAAATGGGTTTCTCTCCTCATTTCATGTTTCTGGGTTCATACTCTAACATACAATATTCCTGATATTTTTTAAATGATCAGAAATAGTTTTAATTAAGCAGATTTGACTCCTTTGCTCTCTGCCCACTGAGGTTGAAGCCTGCCACCTTGGAAGACAGATGTGTGCACATCTGTGTGGGTCGACCTGGGAGGCGACTTTTCTCATGTGTGTTTTGAATCCACTTGCATATCTTTTTTTCCTGACTATTAGTTGTGCATGAGGAATCAATTCATGAACTCTCAGCTCCTCATGAGAAAACACTGGTATATGAGGAAGGACTGGAATATGAACCAACAAAGCAAAAGGTTAGGCACTATTTTCCTCGTGTTTCTATAAGTCTGAAACATCCTAAAAAAAAAAGTTTAGTTTAAACACAATAATCTAACCAAAGAAAAGGATCTAACTTCCACTTTGGGTCTATGAGCTGCATCCAGAACTAACTGCTCAGGCATATTCTTTTCTTGACCCACCACCAGGAAACCTCAAAAGCTATTTTCCTCCCCTCCAAAATGGATACTCTCCAGGGAAGTGGGGAGATACCCTCTGGAAGCAAGTCACAGACACCCATCAAGGTACCTGTCAACACCGAGGAGTCTTAGCAGAGCAAAGAATGTTTAATAATGGCTCTACGAGTCAGTATGGGAGGACATAAACCATTTTTTAAAGAAACAGCTGTTTTGCCTTTGTGAACAAATACCATTCTCTATACACAACAGATTCTAATAATATAGACTTAGTCTATTTTCTCAACTGAAAAATGGAATGAGTAACAGGACCTAGAATTGGGTGCTGTGAGGCTTGAGCAATGCCTGAGCCCTTAGCTGGTGCCTAGTGTGAGTTCACAGGCAGTCCACACGGGGAGTGCCCCTGCCTGGTGCCTGCCCTGTCCAGCACACCGGGATGCTGGCTGAGCAGGGGCCTAGGCTGGGAACCCTGTCCTCGGGAGGCAGCTGTGCAGTGGTCCCCGAGGTCTGCCACCTCCTGGCTGCCTCTCATTCTCCCAGGGCTGAGGTGTGCATGTCACAGTCTCACATTAGCTAATGAGATCATACTTGCTAAACTAAGCTAAGCTAATGAGCTCTGTCTGCTTAGTTAATCAGCTCTAAAATACACGCTTGCTTTCTTATGGAACAGGCAGCCCCCAGAGTTCATTTGAAGGCTGGTTGTTTGGAATTGAAAATGTGTTTTCCCATAGAAACAATGTGACAAGGGAAAAGAGTTCTTAGGCCAAGAGGTCTGGCCAGCCCCACACCTTCCAATCTTCAGGAAAGGGCCCAACAGTGAGGAACGTGTAGTGTAGGGTCCTAGAGCTGCAGGTCCCCGGTGCAGGCAAGAAAGAATGTCTTCTCCTCCCCTAGGAACACAGGTGGCTAAGGGCAAAAAGTGGGGGGGGGGAGAAAGAAAAGAAACACCAGTGACTATTCCATTCTAACCAACTAAATGACCACAAATGTCACACAATATGTGCTTTGGTTCATAACCAAGTAGGTTATTACTTTCCTCATGGCTCACGATACATCCAAATAGTATTTTCTTAAAGGAAAAAAACAACAATAAAGAAATTTTGTTTAAAACCCATTTCCCATATAAGGATGCTTGTTAGGGATTCTATTTCCATTTCTCTTTCTGTGCTAGGATCTTTAATGAGGGCAGGTGAAAATCTAGGAACCCTAAAAGCTAAATCTACAAATTCAGGTGAAAATTAGCAGCAATTTTTATCCCAAACTATGCGAGAAGTCCAGTTCAAAAAGCAATAGTACACACGTTGCCAGTCTGAAAATGTCAATGTCTTCAACAAGGGCTGACATGGTAGGCTGCCCAGCACTTCTCCCAAAAAATACAAGCTGAAGCAAGAAACTGTCAGAAGAATTTCATGCTTAAAATGAGCTTTGCGGGCAGGAGGATGGGAGCGTCACAATCTCCTTCATCGTCTTTGTTATTTTAAAAGGCCTGCCGTGATGGAGACACGCAGAGCAGATATGCACCGTGCCTGCCTATGATGCTGAGAGCTGTGTGATTGACATCAGTCATCTAAGCCTCGTGGGCCTCAGCTACCTCATCTGGGAAATGAGGGTATTTTTACCAGTTCTATCTTTGTATGGTCATCACTAAGAGAAAAGGGTTCCTGAACATAGCTAGTCAAATTCTGGGATATCATTTACCAAGACAGTCAACGCTAAACAAGGAAAAAAAAATGCTAACTTGAAAGGCACCTAGTTTAGAAGTCCATTATGTGAAACGCCTGTGTTTCTATTGCCCTTGAACTCTGACCTAACACCAACTGACAGCTAGCCATCACTCCAGTGCTTCTCGAGGGAAGGCTTTAGCATCTGACCAGCAGACAGTGAAGGGGGCCCGTGCACAGACCAGGTGCACAGGACCTTGAAATGCATGCGCCCTGGCTTAAAGGCCAGTTTCCCTTGGCCCCTCCACCCAAGGCATTGTCGTTTTTATTGAGGTTCTAGAAATGTTGATCTGGTGCTGACCGTAAGTCCCCCACCAGGGCCAGAGGCATGAGAGACAAAGACGAATAAGGCAGGGCTGAGCCCTGTCCCGAAGGCTTTCTAAATCATAGGTGCTTGAGAAAGACAGGAAGGATGGCTGTCTGCATTCACAGGTTCCTGGCTGGAGGTGGCAGGACATGTGGGCAGACGCCACAGGGTGATGACGAGGGGGAAGGAGAACCTGGCACCCGTGGCAGGCAGGGGGAGTGACATGGGGGTGGGGAAGGGAGCAGTGCTTGGTGAAGTGCAGGTCATGGAATCAAGTCAGCAGGTCAATAAGCATTCCGTGTTGAGGTCTCCTGAGATAAAACCACAGTGGGACAGACCAGAGTTCAGTGCCCGTGGTCACAGTCATCACCGCTCTGTGAAACTCCTTTGTGGGTCCTCCTGTACTGCTCAGTGTAGGTCACCCTTAAAGTCTAAAGGCCACTGCTCAGGAGTGTAGGGTGCAGAGTGGCCATCCAGTCACCATCTCCATTACCACTGTCCACAGAACAGAGCCCGGGGCAGAAGCAGCTCTATGGGTGACAACGATGTTTCTCACCCTGGGTGGACATTCCTGAGGAGGGTCCCAACAAAGGTGTGGAGGGCTGGGCTGGGGCTTGGCCCTGCCTATCCACCAACTCTCCCCAAGCAAGGCTCTGCCAACTGCCCAGAGAGACCACAGTGGCACAGGGCACAGTAAGGAAGCACGAAAAATGAGGAAGTTCAGCGTTAATGAATTTATTCACAACTTTTCAACTGGAAAAACAAACTTGTTTGACAGTTTATTTTAATATAAATTACATGTGCTGATGGGGAAGAAGACTGGCCACAGAAGCTTCCCAGTGTTTATGGCTCTGAAAGGCCTTAATCCAGCCCCCATGGAGACAGCTGAAGTGGCTCAGAGCTAAACTCCCCTTGCCCCAGTGTCACCACACCATCCCCTCTCAAAGTCACCTAACTGGTACTCATGCACTGGAACTCGTAAACTGCAGCAGGCTCCTGTTTGGCATCGGGACCAGGGCCATCTTGAAGGCCTTTCTCTTGAAAGTGGGCCCATGTCTGAGACATGCAAAGGAATGTGCATGAGAGTGGACAGTACACCGGAACTTTCTCCTTCCGGATCTTTCTTCTTCACAAACCCATTGACCTTCTAGTGGCTAATATGAGAGACAATCACAACAACTATTTTTTCACCTTGAAACAAAAATCTTGTGAAGGAAAAGACACAAATTATGAGGAGAAAGAAGGCTGAAGAAAAGGCTTGGACATCCAACTGCACAGGGCAGGCGAGACAACACCTTTATTTCTTAGGTCATGTCAGGGTGCTTCCTCAAATAGTCAGGAAATACTAACTTTGGCCCTGACATCAGACACAGCTCCCCAATTTACCTGCACTGACGTGTCTTACACGTACCATATCTCCAAAGCACACCCCTTGTGCTCAGCATGTGATAACACTCAACTAATATTTCATGACTCAAGTGAGCAAGAAATACTAACAAAAGTAAAGGAAAAGTGAAATTTTTATGAAGAAAGATACATGGGGGAAATGCCAGGAATAAATAGCAACAACAGAGGACCTGAAAGAAATGGAAGTGAGGCTCCTGTTCAAGAGGGATGATGTCATCCATTGGTCTAAGTGCTGTCAATCAAGAAAGCAAGGTTTGATAAACTGAATTAGCTCAGGTCCCCTGCAGAAAATCACATGAGTTCACAAACTTCCTTGTCATTGATCAATGCATTAGACCAGACACTCCAAGTAAAAACTATTTTTCTTTAGAGGTTGAATTCACCTAATTGACTGGAGACTGTGGAAATGAACAAGCTGTTTCCCAACCTCCACTGTATGTTGACCATACAACACACACCAAAGCTTTTCCTCTTTTGTGATACTGGTCAGTGTAGATGCAAAGAGAAATCCCCCTGAAAAGGAATTATTATAACTGCAGGATTCTTTTCTCTAACCAAAAAATTTAAAACAAACAAGAATGGCAATATGTGCTCCAAAATAAAGAAGAAATGCCTTAATGTGATACAATCTGTTGTGTTCTTACAAAGATCTTCACAGTCACCCTGACTCAGAAGGTCCTTCCTCACACTTTCTCCAGAGCATAATTACTCCCATTCTTCTGTTTTAGGTAGAGAGAGGGAAGAAAACAATGAAATATTTAAATCTTCCTTGGAGGAGACAGGTCTATCAGAAATGAGCAGGAAGTTGAGTCATATGTCAGATTCAGCCAGGCCTCCCCTTGGCTGCCCTCTCCTCCCCACAAATAGACCCAGGGGAGATGGAGCCATATAGCTCTTCCCCATTCCAGAACGCTGCTCTCCCTGACCCCATGCCCAGGGGTAGCCCCATCCCCAGCCTGACCTGTCATGGTCCCTGCACTTGAGCCCTTATTCTTCAATGGCCAGAACTGCAGCCTGGCCAGGTACCCCCAATCCCCTCACCACTGCCTGGGCACAAAGCTTTCTGCTGGACCTCATTCTTGGACCTGGGATTCTGCTGAGACGCTGCCCTGTCTCCATATTCCACCGAATCCAATCACTCTTCACTTCTGCCTCCTCTGCCCAGGCTCTGCCTGCCTGGGGCCGTTGGGGTCCACTCGCTGCTGCAGGCTGGGGTGTCCCTCGCCTGTACTTCAGTTTGTCTCCCCAGAGCCTGCACAGTCCCACTGGGCAACTGACCCATGCACAACATCCAACGTGGTTAACTGTCGTGGTCACTGTGGTTAGCCAGACAATCCCCTGCACCCCCACTGCCTATGCTTTCGGGGGGGAGGGAGTCATTCCAGGAGCTTCTGGGAAGGTTGGCCTCTGCCAGCTCTCCACTGAGCGCCTCTCAGGAAACTGACTGCAACTGAAGACAGTCACCTCCACCAAGGTCTTGCCCCGCTTCTGGAGCTACCATAAGTGATGAGAAGTCATGCAGGCCTTCAAAGGCCAGTTCCTTGCCAGAGGATGGCAGAAGACTGCTGTGACTACATCTGCCCAGCCTGGCTACCCTCTCTCTGCACATGTCCATCCAAGAGCACACCCTGGCAATTGTCCCTCAGACAAATCCCTGTCCCAGTGTTGGCTTCCCTGGGACCCTATCCATGACAGGCCAGTCCCTGAGTGCTCTGCTTCATCTCCTGAATTCCTTGGAATCCCATAAATAACAAGGAATCCACTCTGTGCGCCCATTTTATGATGTCAGGTTACCAAGTCCTGCTCCGAGGATTGTGTAAAAGTGTTCAGACTTTCAAGTGCAGCTTCATCAGGAGAAAATAAGGACTGGGGTACGTTCTCCCAAAACTGTTCACATCCCAACCTATGCACAGGTAAACTTACATTGCCCAGGGATTTTCCTGTCTAGGGACATTAAGGTCCTTTAGATGGGCATCCTGGATCAACAAGTGGGACCCTGTGTAACCTCACAGCTTCTTAAAATCAGAGGGCAGGTCTTGGCTGCAGAGAGAGAAGTGACTACAGAAGAAAGGCACAGAAAGGTGGCATGTTGCTGGCTTTAAAAAATGGAAGGAGGGAGTCACAAGGCAGCTCTTGAAACTGAGAAAGCACAGATACAGATTCCCTTATTGCTGCTTGACAAGCACCCAGCCCTGCCGGCTCCTTGGTGTTAGCCAGACACCAGGGTCAGGCTTCGGACTTACAGTCTATAACATAATAAGTTTGTGTTATTTCAAGCCACTAAATTTGTGGTAATTTATTATGGTACCAAAAGAAAACTAATCCTGGAGAAAGAGCCCTTTTATAGACACCCTTCATTTACTTCCCACTTCAGTGTTCTGCTTCATGCCTGACTGGGGCTCCATCCAGGAAGGCCTGTGACCTTTGTTGACAATACCACCAGGGTCACATGAACAAACCCAGCCAACCTTGCAAAGTCAACAATTCATATAATGATAAAGAGGAATCCTAAGAAGATGGACAGTTCCCTAGGAGGTCATTCCCCAACTCTCATGATCCCCCACAGCCAAGAAGCAGAAGAGCAGAGTTATAAATAAGTGGGCTGAACTTTGCTGCCACTTCATCTTCTAAATTTAGAAAAAAAATTCATAAATTTTCTGGCTCAAAGGCATACATTTTAAAATTCATGCTTCCTACATTTATTTATTTATTCAGTACTGCTGGGGAATGAACCCAGGGCCTTTCACAAGCGAGGCAAGTGCTCTAACACTGAGCTACACACCAGCCCTTATGCTTTTCGTTCTGAGCCTAAGAAGAAATTTTGCATAAAACAATGTTGGTCCTGACTGAAAAGTAATTTGGAGATGATAGAGCTAATATTTAGTAGCTACCTGCCTTTAAAAAGACAAGAGTATACTTTCCGAAATATTCACAAAAATATGCTGATAGCTAATGGAATAAGAACACAAACTCAGTTTGTCTCCTAAGTAGAGTAGTAATCACCATTTGAATGTGTGTGCTGGGACCATTTTGACATTTAATTTGTATGGGTAGCAATCTTAAAGAGAAGCAGGAAGATTTAAATCAAGTTAGTAACTGTGAGGTAATCTGAGTAAAGAATTCTTCTCCCTGCCTAGAAAGATAAATAGACCATATATAGCTACAGAATTTAACTTGACTTTGGCTTTTTACGTTAAAAAAGAGACCTTATCTGCCATCAAGAATGTGTATATGAGAAACTCATGGCATTTAAAGACCCCCAAATAGGATCATTCAAGATGATAAAGTGCTTTGATCATAAAATCTGAGGCCCACTGGAAAGACCAAATCACTGGGGATCACTGGTTGCCAAGCTGCCCACTTGTAGGGCAGCGAAGCTCTGCAGACCACAAGGCTGTCATAGGCTATTTCTGAAAAGGCCTCGGTGTGTCTCAAGTGCTGAGGCAGGAGAACCCGGCCTCTGGTCTTGTCAGTGACCCTGAGGAAACTGGACTTTCTGGCACACAACAGGGTCAACCACATTCAATGCCCTTCAAAATCAACAGACAGGACCGTCATTCACCAAGACAGTAAGGAACAGAGCATCCGGGGCACTTAACACATTGGGAAAAATAGGTAGGCCTGAGTACCCCGTTAAACAGGTTTGCACGAGTTTGGTTTCCCACACAGTAGGTGTCTGAATAAGGCAGTTCCCATGTGGAAGGAAACTTGGGAGTTTTAAGGCTGGAACGAGGGAACAGTAGAGCCAGGAAGTGGGAAAGGAAGCAGGGATGGCCATCGATGCGCAGGGTGCTGAGGACCTAGACCACTAGACTTTCCCACCAGGACACATATGACAGACGACTTCTCCCACGGAAGAGCAAGGGCGCAACAGGACAGTGGATGGTGAAGTCGCTTTGTCGCTTTTCTTCCCGCTCCAGGAAATACACTGGAACAGAAGTGCGGGAGGAGAGCTGACCAACAGTTTAAACAATAATTCTCAAACTTCAACACAGTGATTTGAGGGCCGTCTGTCATACACTATGTGTCCCAAACCAGTCCCCAAGCTCCATTTGAGAATTTCTGATAGTTGTTTTCCAGTTACCCAGTTACTATGGCTATATGATAAACCTCCCCTAAACACAGTGGCTTAAAACAATGACCATATATTGTTCATGAATCTGCAATTTGGACAGAGCTCAGCACAGCTCGCTCCTATCTGCCCCATTCAGCTTTCACTGGGCCAAAGATGGGGGTGGAGGTAAGAGAACTGGGTGGGGAGGTTGGGGAGGGCGTGGTTAGCACCATGTGAAGTCCCACTCATCCAACCAGGGACTCCACAGTCCCCTCTGTCTCTTGTGGTCTTATCTGCTTCCATCTGACCTTTGCACTATGGGAAACTCAAGGTGGCCTGACTTACATGGCAGCTCAAGGCTTGGAAGGTGCGCCTCTCCCATGAGGGCAGGAGTGGGTAAGGGGAAGGCAGAAGCTTTGGCACATTGCCTAAGGTCACCAGAAAGCAGCATCCCTGCCACCAACCATTTTTCACATGGGAGCTGCCCCATACTCAAGAGGAGGGGAATTCAACGTCACTGTTGTATGGGAAGAGTGTCAGAGAAGTTGCAAAACTGTGTAAAAACTAGCACATTAAGTACAGAGGCAGAGGAAGAACGCAGTCCCAGAGATCCTGGAGAGAAGCACCCACCGGCGGGTCGGTTGGATGGCAGGAGGCAACTGAGAAAGGACATCAGGAGGCAAGCCCAGGAGGTGCGCTTTCACTATGAGCAGAGGAACATGAGGGGGCCCCTTCCAGAAGAACTGGGAGGCACTGGGGTTTTCCATGGCGCCCTCTGAGTCAGAGGGAAGAGGAAGTGCCAGGCCAGGGCTCCAGCCAGAGGTGAAAGCCACTTCCCCAAAGGCCAGAGTGACCCTGTGACAATGCCAACTGCTTGAGGAAGGGTAGAAGGGGAAGAGCAGGTAATCCGAGACAATAGGGAGGGAGCAGATGTAGGAGGAGAAAAAGCAGCAACCAAAGGACAGCAGAAGTTGAACATCCCAGAAGTCAGGGGAAAAGAGTTTCCAGAGAAAGCCATCCCTGTCTTACTCTGAGTGAAAAGGAAAAATTAAGGGCTGGGAAAGTAGCTCAGTGGCAAAGCGCTTGTGCAGGAGAAGTGGGGCCCTGGGTTTGATCCCCAGTGCTGCAAAAAATGAAAACTGAGAAAAGGACACTAGATTTTTCCCGGAACACATTTTTGGGAGATCTATTTTATTTCTGCAATCAGTACAAAGAGAGGCAATAATTTCTCAGTAAGTAGAGCTGATGCCTCAAACAGAATGCAGTGTTTTTATGTTAAAATAAGCAGCTGCCCTGCAGGAGAGGCATCTGAAAACCACCCAAAGCTAGCACACTTAGGGAGCTTAACTTCTTCCCCAGGGGACTGGACTACCATGCTTCCTGATAAGCCTATCTCAGAGCAAACACACCCAGCCCCAAAGGGCCATTGGCTACAGCCTCCTCTATCAGCCACCCTGCCCAGCCCTGTCACATTCTGATTGTGCCTGGTAGTAACACCAGTTCCCATGGACTTGGAAGTCAGCAGTTTTTAAAATCCAGTGTGAATGTATAGGAAATGGTTTCAGTTCTGTTTTTAATAGAGTGTTAAAATGTGCTTAAATTATTCTAAAATAAAATGGCCCTGTTACAATTGAAAGCAAATCTACCTGAAAATCTCCAAAAGGGGACAGGGAAGTCTATTTTCATGGTATGAAGGGCCAAAGAGATTGCAGCAAAAAAATAGGCCTAAATTAAGGATAGTACAACATCTACAGACCAAAGGAACAGTGCAGTCAGAGAGAGGGAAACAGGCACAGAGGCAGGGTTGGCATCCTGCTCTCTGTTTTGGATCCTATCAGTAGTGGAAATGATTTTCCCTCTCCTGTGAAGCAGCTCAGACTGATGGTCTGCAAGGACCAAGCCAGCCACATGAAAAACCAGCCACATTAGGGCTGTATTTAAAAGGGGTATGAGATCAGAGACTTTCAAAACCAATGTGCGGCTACACACCTGTAATCTCAGCCACTCAGGAGGCGGAGGCAAGTTTATCACAAGCGGGAAGCCACTTAGAACCTGTCTCAAAGTAAAAAATAGAAAGACTGGGGATGTATGTCAGTGTTAAAGCACCCCTGGGTCCAATCCCCAGTACCCAAAAACAAAACAAAACAAAACAAAAAAGTAGAAGATGATCTGTAATAAAGTACCTTGCTCACCATTAAGGATATATATTTCTGTAAAACTTGCTCTTAATTATATGTAGCTTCAGTCCATGATGAGATGATAGTTGGAATTCAACATTTTTATAAATGTTTAATAATAATCTAAAAGCCCCTGGATCCCATGCTACTCCTTCTGTGATTCTGGCCCACACACTGAAATCTCGATGTCATAGCTATTGGCAGCGCATGTTCTAGGTCAAAACCTATGAAGTGGCCCTCTTGCATATTCTATCCTGTAACATGTCAGCAAATCCCAAGAATCGGTGGAGTTTAGATTAGAGAGAAAATAAAGAATAAGCTGAACATACCTACAGAAATCAAATATTATACTAATAAAAATGAATTACACATATATGCAACATACAAATGAATCTGAGAAACATAATATTAAGTTAAAAAATTCACAAGAAGAATGTTGTGATTGCAATCACTCCTACACAAGAACGAGTCAGATTAGCTACAAAAGCATAGCCTTTAAAATCTGTCAGGGAGCCAAAAATGCAAAGAAGCCTAGATATGGCAAAGCCTTTCTCAGGAGAAAAAGGCCATCAAATTCTTCCGTCCCCAATGAAGCAGTGGGAAGGATCAGAACATCATAGACAGCAATGAATAAGCCAGCTAAACTTTCAACCAGCATCAGTAACCATGGGGGACTTCCAAATAGATCAGAATTCCAAAAACTCTTGGCCACAGAGTAGGTATGTGCCACCAGCCACCAAGAGAGTTGAAAGACATCTGATCAAGGCCATGTCATAAAGGGTTAGAGCATAAAACTGAGAATGTCACTCTCTAGACACTCCAGACCACTGAAGTGGGCCTCCAAACTTGTGCAGAGTAGCCAGTAGAGATGTCCTGAGATTCAGAAAGCCAAGGCCAGATTGAAAGCAAAGATAACTCCCTGGTGACCCAAAAAGCTGGCAGTCAGGCTGTAAAGCAGAGAGAAATCATTTACAGTTCAGAAAACTGGTGCTGGGCTAGAAAGCATAAAGAAATCTTTAGTTTGTCCAGAACTCAAGCCCTGTAAAAATAAAATTCCAATTCTGACCTTAAAATATCTAAAGCCAGTGATGAAATGAATCTAAAAAAAGCTTCCCCCAAACCCACACCCATTTAGAAATTATGAACTGAAATTTATAATTTCAGTTATAAATTGAGCATTCCCAATAGAAAAATCCCAAATTCAAAAGGCTCCAAAAAACAAAACTTTTGAGTGCCATCATGATGCCATGAAGAAGATTCCACACCTGACCTCATAAGATGAGTGGCAATCAAAATGCAGGCAAACTAAAAATATTATACAAAATTTCCTTCAGGTTATGTGTGGAAGGTGCATATGAAACATAAACCAATTCTGTGTTTTGGTTTCATGTTCAAGATATCTCATTAAGTATATACATAATTCCAAAATTTGAAAAATAAATAAGGTTCAAAACACTTCTAGTCTCAAGCATTTTAGATAAGAGATACTCAACTTGTACAAATCTGATTGACTCAGCCCACACACCAGAGACCTGAAAACATCTTAAATTACTAAAGTTTCTATAATTCTTTTACACACAATGTCTGGCATTCAATAAAAAATGACGAGGCAATGGTTGCAGTTGTGGCTCAGGGGTAGAGCATTCGCCTAGCATGTGTGAGGCACTGAATTTGATCCTCAGAACCACTTATAAATAAGAGATACTGTGTCCATCTACAACTAAAATTTTTTAAAAGACAACCATGATTTAAAAAAATTTAATGATGAAGCATGCAAAAAAAGGAAGAAAATATAGCCCACAGTCAAGAGGAGAAATAGGAAAAATGTAGATTCACATAAGATAAGATGTTAGGATTATTAAGCAAGAATTTTAAAATAACTACCAAAAAATATGTCAAAGGATGTAGTAGAAAATATGAACATGAACAGATAAATATTTTCAGTACAGGACAGGAAACTATAAATTTTAAATTTTTTCAGTGTAGAAATGTTCAAAATATAAAAAATATAAGAAAATTTATCAAAAATGGCTTAACATAGAAAGGATCTATAAATTTGAAGACTAATAGGAATTACCTAAACTGAAACACAAAGAGAAAAAAATAAAGAAAACACATGAAATAAAATAACTAATACATCTGGGACTATATAAAATGGTTTGTATAAAAGTAATCAGAGTTCCAGGAAAGGAAAGAGAATGGGATAAAAGAAATGTTTGAAGAAATAATGGATGAAAAATTTCCCAACCTGATGAAAGATATTAACCCACAGATCCAAGAACCTCAGCAAACTCCAACAGGGTAAATATGGAGAATGTCACACATAGGCACATCATACTTCAACTGTGAAAAAAAGAAAAAGAAAAAACATGAGCTAGAGAAATATCACACATTATATATAGGAAAGAAATTCTAAAAAAATAACAGCTATTTTCTCATCCAATAAAAAAAGCCAGAAGACAACTGGCCAACATCATCAAACTGTCAGCACAGAAGTCTATATCCACTGAAAATATCTTTTAAGATGACAACAAAATAAATATTTTCAGAAAAAGCAAAAGCTAAGAGAATTTGTCACCAGCAACTCCATAGACAAGAAATGCAGGGTAAAAAGCACTTTAAGCCAAGTGTGGTAATGCACCCCTGAAATCCCAGTGACTCAGGAAGCTGAGGATCACAGTTTGAGGCTAGCTTGGGCAACTTAGTAAGACTCTGTCTCAAGGGAAAAAGGCTGCAAATGTAGCTCAGTGGTTGAATGCCCCTCATTCAAACCCCAGTCCCAAGTCCAGGGTTTTGGTGGTGGTGCACTTTAAGCCAAAAAGAAATGATACAGTGAGTACCCAAAATTGCGAATATGTGAAGACAAATATGAAAAGCCCATTTTAACTGTTAGATATTTTATAAATGTACATATGTATGCATGTTTTATGTGTGTATATATGTATGTTATATTTTATATCTGGATGTATGTCATGTTTTAAAATATCTGTATCTCTTATATTTTATTTATTTGTTTGTTTCTTTTAAATAGTATTGACCACTTAGAAATAACATTACTGGCTTTATAGTACACATAGATATAAAATCTAGAACAATGAGAGTACAAAGGATGGGAAAAAGTAAGGAAATCAAAATGTTTCATGTTTCTTAAGTTATTCTTTAAGTACAACACTGTTACTTGGAGATAGAATATAATTGGTTAAAGTTGCAAATTGTGATCTCTTATGCAACTACTAAAAATAGCACAAAGAAACATTCAAAACTTTTTTAAAGAATATAAAAATATGCAGTTCATTTAAAAGAAGGCAGAAGATAGAAAAGAAAAAAATGCATATTAGATAAATAGAAAACAAATGCCAAAGTGATCAACATAAACCCAACTATATTGAGACAAGTGGCAAATTTTGAATATGGAATATTGTATTCATGTTCCTTCCTGAAATTGATCCTGGTATTGTGCTTATATAAAGGAATATTCTTTTTATTAAGAATTACATGTGGAAGTATTAGGACAAGAAGGGTCATGATGTCTGAAACTTATTCTTCAATGGCTCAGGGAGAAGATATAACAAACAGCAAGACAAGGGAAAGAACAATGATGACAGAAATATATCAACAACCAATGAATCTGTCTAAGGGGGCAGACAAGAATTCTATGAATTATTCTTGCAACTGTTCTAGAACTCTGAAATCATTTCAAACTAAAAAGTTGTTACATCTCAAGAATTAAATGTATTCAGTGCGATGCTCTTTTGTTAAGTAGATACTAAATCAATGTTATCATTTTTTAAAAAAGATTACATATGGCATGACACTCTATTTATAAAGAAAAAAATAAACCAAACTAAACAACCTATCATTTGAGAATGCATAAATGAAAAACCCTTGAGGAGAAAATAAAAAGGTGTAATTATGATTGACGATGCTCAGTCTGTGATGGCCACAGGGTAGGAGGGCTGTTGGATCTGGGCAGCAGCAGTAAGGGTGTGAAGAGATTCAAAATGCTGCTACTATTTTTGCACCACAAAGAAATGATAAATGCTTAAGGAGATAAATGTGCTTACCCTGAGTTGAACATTACAAAATGTTTATATGAACAGAAACATCACTTAGCACTGCATAAATATGTATAATTTTATGTATCAATTAAAAATTTTTAATGAAGAAAGCAGTGGTATTGATTGGTTTTTGGAATGAATAGTAGTTTCATGAATGTTCTTTATAGTATTTTATTTAAGAACTTGTACCAAATACTATATAAAATCCTCTACATGAATTAATGTACTTTTTAAAGGTAAAAATTGAGGCAATAGAAGATCATCCGGTTTATAAAGATGAATTTGAATTAGGGCTGGCCTTCATATCTAGAGAAGAGCCAAACAAGAGCTATAAGATGGACCCCACCTTTACCAGAACTAGTGCATATTTCATTAGACCCAGTTTCTGGATGTAACTTATTTACGTATCTATTGACCACCAATGCCTTTTGCCTTCCTAGCAAAATTAGCTACAAAAGAATGAAGCACTTCCTTGAAATCCTTAATTTAAATTCTCTGGCTAAGACATAATAACTCTGCCATGAATAAATTATGTGCAACATTGTACTGCAAAAGAAAAATCTCCAGGATATGCAGATATGACCCATTAAATAATTAACCATCACTCTATTTTAGGGACATCCAAAAGTCCTTCCTGCATAATACGGGATCACTTCCCACTAGCTGAGAAATAATGCAATAAAAATGGGAGTGGTCAATAATATCCTTGAGAGCTTTATTTGATCAATTCGAGTGTCTAAAGTCAGAATCCATAAAACAGAAAATTATTCTAGGTGCTGATGATTGTTCACTAACATCTCTCCCAATCCTGCTCTGCCCCCCTCCCCGCCCAATATATATATATCACAGATTACTTTGTTTGCCTAAAACATTGAGGTCAAAAATAAAGAAACACTACAAAGAAGTCTTGGTTAGCCAAGTGAATCCCAACCTTACTACTAGTTTTCTAAGTATCTAAGAAAGTCTCTCTCCTTGTCTTCAATTAACACACTTGAAAAGGGATGTAGCTTTATTCTGAATCCAGAAGAATTATACAGAATAGTCATAGATTGTAAGGCAAATGTGTTCCACAGACATGATTAATGAGAAATTTTATTAATGTCCCCAATTTTACAATTACACCATTAAACAAAAAATATTTATCGAGGGTCAGGGATGATCAGGTTCTAGTCTAAGGACTACAGATATGGTAGTGGACAAACAAGGAGTCTCAGCCTCCAGGGTCTTACCCATATTGACCTACACAAATGAATGGGCAAGTGCCTTCATGTCATTACTAAGGCTTTGTTCATTGTTGTTTGTTTTGCAGCACTGGGGATTGAACCCATGCTAGGCAAGCATTTGACCACTGAGGTACAACCCTCACCTTTTTTTTTTTTTTTTTGGAGACAGATCTTGCTAAGTTACAGAGGCTGGCCTTGAACTTGTGATTCTCCTGCCTCGGCCTCCCAAGCAGCAGGAGTACACCTCTAATAAGGTTTCAAAGTCACCTAAAATCCTTGTGGGTTATAACTTGGAGCCATGACTGTGCTAACTGCAATGTGCCTTGGTAAGGTCTGGACAGTCATCTACCACCATCTGTATCTGCCCCATGCTGTTCTACTGTGCACAGCATGGCCACTGTTTGGCCAAAAGAACATGGGACACTTTGCAGACATGTTTTCCTGAGGTGGTGGAGACCTGGATACAGTTCTGCAGAGGAGATTTGATGAAATGGAGTTCTTAAATGTTATAAGGGCAGCACACAACAGAATCATTATTATAAAAATGACACTTTCATTTATGGGAGACAGCACCTGAAGCTATCATTTCAATGTCAAATGGCCTCAAAGACACGTGCATTAAAGGCTTGGTCTGGGGTGGGGCATTGGAAGACGGTGAACCTTTTGGAGGTGAGGCTCCATTGGAGGCTCTTAGTCTTTGGGGGTGTGCCCTCAAAGGGGATTGTGAGACCCTGACCCCTTCCTTTTCCTCTTTTGCTTCCTGAATTGAACAGTTTTCTTTCCCACGTTTCCACCATGGCCATTCTGCCTGTCCACAGCCACCTAAGAGCAACGAGTCCACCAAATCAGAGACTGAAAGCTCTAAAACCAGGAGCCAAAAAAGGCCTTTTTTCATTGTAAGCTAATTATCTCTAGTATATTGTTGTAATGACAGAAACATGACTAACAGAGTTCTTCTGTTACAAGGGCAGCACCTTCTACTAGATTATAAATGTTACCCCCTCCATGACAGTGACTTCATTATAGGAAATGACATTTTTGTTTACCAGTGATAGTCCCAAGCTCTATCTTCAAGGCCAAGAATTCTACACATTCACGATGTTCATCATTTATTTCAGAGTGGAATAACTAAATTGAAAAATCAAAGAAAGGAAAGGAAGAAGAGAATGAAAGAAGGAAGGAACAGAGAGAAAGAAAAAACATAAGGGGTTTTTTTTTGGGGGGGAAGGGGGTACCTGGGATTGAACTCAGGGGCACTCCACCACTGAGCCACATCCCAGCCCTATTTTCTATTTTATTAGAGACAGGGTCTCATTCAGCTGCTTAGCCCCTCGCTAAATTGCTGAGTCTGGCTATGAACTCCAGACCCTCCTCCCTCCTCCCCTATTCTAACTCAATCCTCCGCCTCCCAAACTGCTGGGATTATAGGCATGGGCCACTGCACCCGGTAACATAAGGTTGTTTTTTTGTTTGTTTGTCTGTTTGTTTTCATCATCAATGGATTCCTAGCAATGAGAAATTTGAGAATGTTTCCAAATTCTCACATTTGAGCAGCAATAACACATTGGAACTGTCCGAAGTGACAGCACAGAATTGGGTGCCATGGTCACACCCTTGACCTAGGCAGGCCCCCTGCACCTTCTTTCTGCCCCTGTGATCAAGAGACTGTAAAATTTCAATATTTCAGAACCAAAGCCTTTTTAATTTAAAAATTCCAGTTATCAAGAAAAGTAGGCTGTGAGAGAGAGAGAGATTGAAGAGAGAAAGAGAGAGGGAGGTAGAGAGGTGAAGAAACTGATTGTGTTCGCTGATCTTTTTAAATCCTCGTTCTGGAGTCTTTCATGAGGCTTAATACCTTCAGGAGCAGTGAGGTGTGTGCCTGCCATCCGCTCCCTTCCCTCAAACGCTATGAAAAGCCCTCACCTCTCCGTGGTGCTCCACGGGCTGAATGAAGGGGGCCCAGGTGGGCAGTCCTGGGCTGCCTGAGACAGGGTGTGTTCCAGCTGCTCACACCCGGCAGCCTTCTCTACTGCCTCCACGGCTCTCAGAAAAGGGCAGCCAGAGTCCTGGGAGGATTTCTAGGTGTACTCTGATGATATTTACACTTACTGATCAGTTGCTATATACTGGGCAATGCACTAAGTATGCTTTTTCATTTAATTGTCACAACATTTAAAGGTAGACATTATCATTCCCCTTTTATAGATTGGGAAAAGGAGGCTAAAAAGACAAACCATTTGCCAGTGGTCATACTGTTGGGATCTGCCTTTCCAAAAGCCCTGTCCTTAACCATGTCTACACCTGCGGGGCAGCACAGTGGGTCTGAAGGAGCACATTTTAAAAACCATAATATATACCTCTTGTAATAGTGGATATTTTCTTTTGGATGTATGACAGATGTAGCACTAATTTTCACCATGAACCAGGATACATCTACTTCTGCAGATAAGGGATCATACTCCCACTTCTTGAAGTTCGATAAACATGTGACTAGTGTATATAAGAAAAAGAAATGTTTGTCACTTCCAGGCTGAGTATTAACCACGGGAGTTGACTTTCTAGGCCTCTCCTGCCTTCCCATTGCAGTACTGGAAATCTGTGTCACCCAGGTGGTGCTTCATGATAAAAGTAACCAATTCAGGGACAGTGGCTCCAAAAATGAAGATGAAACCCAGGGTCTGGATCAGCGCAGTTCCCCAGGCCCCTTAGGACTCCACTCTGCAGGGGCAGGACCCAGGACATGGCTTCACACAGGCTCCTGGACTGTGCGACAGTCTTTTTTTTTAAATGAGTGACTGCACAGCTCCCATTTTTTTGGCCGTAACATGCTCTCAATCACTCTCACTGTTCCTTATTAACCTACATATTCTCATATCCATAAAGTCTAGAATATGAACTTAAATGAATGTTTTCTGAGAAAAGCAATTCTCACTACGATGGCCAAGTCTTATGAAGCAATTAAAAACAGGGCACAACCGAAAAGCAACAGCTGTTCACATGAAATAAACCAAGCAACAAGGATGACTCTCGGAGCCAGGGCCAACTTGTGGGCAGGAGCCTTCCCACACCAGTGCCAGCATCTTGGTGATCATGGGACCTGTCCCAGCCACTCACTTCATCTCCCAGATGGGAATACAAATTTCTACCCTGCCTTTCTCCAGCAGTTGAAGAAGCATCAGCATCTGTTGCTGAGTTCCAATAAGTTCATTTCTCTGGAAAAAACATATCCATCTGCTCAAGATCACAATAAGAGGAGTGGTGAGAGATGAGGTGTAGATAAGGAAGTTCAAAACTGAAATTACAAGTTAGGTGTTTTTCTTCTCACATTTTTCATTTGTCTTTCTAAGGTGGCACATGGATGAAAGTTTTAGAGACACTTTGTGTTTCTGGATTATAGAAACAGAGTGACTGAAGGGAGATTCCTAGACATCAGTCAGCCAGGCAAGTATCCTTAGGAGCCACATCATCTCTCTTATTTCTGGTTTTTCATAATAAAGCGGAGAGTCATAATTTAAGCTATATAGAACTTTGAAGATTAAATAATGGTGCTTTGTCCGTGCCTGATACATAGGATATCCCAAATGATAAACATTATGATTCCTGTTCAAGTAACACTTTTACAACCTAATGATAATTTTTATCTCCTGATATATTAGTATTATATGGTCTTACTCTGTTCTGTTTTAGGAAGAAACTGAATTACCAGATTCTTGGAAGTTATCATTGATGCTATAATTACTGACATATCTAAAGGCTGTGCCTTCATATCAGTAGATCCTATAATGATCCTGGCAATAGTCCTACATCTGCAAGTGAGAAGATAGAAACTAAGTGAACTCATTAGTGGCAAAAACAACTCAAAAGAGTTTTAAATTCCAATAACTGCCCATTTATTAGAATTGATGCTGTAAGGATTTTAAGAAATTAATTAAACTGAGGTATAATCTGAAGATCTTAAGTATATGGAGCTCCATATGGAGCTCTAAAGCAACTAGAGACCCTGTTTATAACTTAAATGTAGACATTTAAGGCACCACCTTGGTGACAGATTTCCAGTATTGCGATGGGAATGCAGGAGAGGCCTAGGAAGTCACCTCCTATGGTTAATACTCAGCCTGGAAGTGACACACATTTCTTTTTCTCATATACACTAGTCACATGGTTAAGCTACATATACTTAAAATTTGAAGTTGTTGTTGCTTTGCTTTGGAGAAGTCAGTTCTTTCTGTGTACCATCAATGAAGATTTTCAGAATAAAAAACTATACCAAAAACTCCCACAAAATACAAATAGTAGTCCACCAAGATTGAGGCAACCAGAAATAGACACCCCCCTATAGTTCCAGTTCCTTCCAGGGATGAAGTGCTATCTCTAGTGAAAAAAATGTGAAGATTTTAAGTAGCAGAGCTCCATTGTCTAAAGCAACTTGAGACCTGTTTATAACTTAAATGTAGATGCTGGGTTTCCATATCCACAGCTTGAGCAATCGAGACTAGGGCTAAGTGGTGTTTCCCCCACTCTCCTCGGTTCTTTCTCCTGTTTTGAAGCCCTTATATTCCTGGTTGGCTGTTTTCCAGATGATTCCTCCTACTGGTTCAGTTACTTACCTATGACCCTGGGAAAAAAATAAATAATACAGTATGGGGGAAATGAGAGAAAAGAGAAAAACCAGGCCAGGAATGGGAATGGGAGCACTATCCTGCTGAAGTTGAGCAGCTGCCCTTCACTCTCCTACCCTGGCCTCCTTTGCTTTCCACCCACTGCTTCCTGGCAGCTTACTATTCTATGTCACTGAGAAAAGAACGGTAAATGATGCTGCTTGTGCCTTGGCCATCTCACATCGCTTTTGAAAACTGTGTCATTAAGCTAAGTTTTAACATGTTCACCCAGAAAGATGAAGGGAGAGAACCAGGCAACACATTGTAAACTCTTTCTGAGAAGTGCCTGTTTTTCAACTATGAAAGTGTGTGCAAAGTTCCTCAATGGGGGCATGGTTGGTGCTTTGGACAAGTCAGTTCTTTCTGTGTACCATCAATAAGGATTTTCAGAGTAAAAAACTACCAAAAATTCCCACCAAATACAAATAGTAGCCCACTAAGATTGTGACAACCAGAAATAGACACTCCCCCCGCCCATATTCCAGGTCCTTTCAGGGATGAAGTACTGTCCCTAGTGAAGAAACTCTTATAAAGGGATCATCATAGTGCAAAAACTCTGCTCAGCAAGGAGAGTGAAAAGAAGGGGTGGGGGGAAGAGAGGCATGTCCCATAATGTGTGTATGTTCAAGATTGGAATCTGGGTCTAGAGCTTGGAGATGCTTGGCGTGGGTCTCCTAAGACTATATAGTATCTTCAGTCTCAGAATAGTTCAACCAAAATTATATATAACTTAAATAATGCTTTTAACAAACAAACCACTATAATTATTTCCATGTGAGCTTTGTTCTTAGAACACATCTTTATAATGTGTGTGCACCTAATATACAGTAGGTGTGCTTTATGTGCATCATTGCAATCCTCACAACTGGAGGCAGATAGTTATTATCTCCATCCTGCATAGTGGAAAATATGGCTGGAGAGAGTAGGCAGCTTTTCCAGGTGGCGGAACTAGAGTTTGAACGGAGACTCTGATATCACCTATGAATTTGGAAACAAGGTAAAGATTTACCCTCAATTTGAAAAAATAAGTATCAACATGAAAAAATATATTAACTAACTCTCAGATAACCACTCTAAGAATGTCTGCATGTTGCTGATGAGTCCAGGGTTCTTCACAATCCAGATGAGGAGAGGAGAAACGGTGAGGCTGTGGTGCTGCCGAAACGGCGTCTTCATAGCAGACCCAGAGAGAGGATAAGCATCCATCAGAGTGTGTAAGACTCTAGCTCCAGGAGCCAGCACTTCCCCTCTCAGCTGGGGTGTAGGCCTTAGGTGGACCAGGCACCCAGGTGAACTGCAGGAATCCTATCAGCACTACATAAGATCTCCCAACCCCTGCCATGACTCTTGGATTCCATATCAACTTCTGCTGGTAAAACCCCTACCCAGGCTTTTCTACACTGCCTGGCCCATAAGAACTTTCTAATTTATTTGCCATTCATTGATTCATTTGTTTTAATAAACTCCTACTAAGTTTCTTTTCTCCATTCTTTCCCTCTGACCCTAAAATTCTCACTTTGAATGACCTAAGTATGTTCATTTATTTGGACTGACAGAAATGGCATTCTTTGCTACATCTGTATGTGTGAAAGCCAGCGATCCACACCATTCCTCTGATAGCAGATTCATATCCTAGAGGGTTGACAGTGTTGCCTTCCAGACGAAGAATAAAATTTTGTGCTATTTAGTTAATGGATTCATACTTGGAAGAAGAGGTGTGTGCTTTGTTCTGTCGAGGCAGCTGGAATACAGACCTCGGTGGTTATTGGTTATTCCTTTTGCTCTGCGCTGTGAGCAGTGAAGTGTTTTCCAGTCAGCAAAGGTGCCGTCTCTAATAGTTTTGGCTGTTTCTCCCTTCTTCTGACATTTGATGACCAATTTTTTTTCCTTCTTCTAGATGAAAGACTTTTGAAGTAAAATGCAATCGATATTTCCAACAATTCCCAGGAACTCCACATCAGCTTTTGAGTGGGAGGAAGCACTGAAATCTAAATAGAAGGACATGGGTGAATTCCAGAATGATTGCTGCAGTAAGGGTGATTTTGGAAACACCACCATAGTTGAAAAGGGACTGGGAGAAATTTCCCCATCGATCACCAACAGATTGTGATGAAACGCAGGATGGCAGTGTCGAGGTTCCCTGGCAGGCGCTCTTTCTGTGTGCCTGAGTCTGTCGGGTGGGAAATGTCTTCCCAAAGTTCAGATGACTATTTAACAATAATAATCATTGGGATGCCTTCCCAGGTGGAGGGGGCCCAAAGGAAAGATGTCTGTTTAGAACAATAAACCAAGGGTTGTACCTGGGAAAAAAAGAGTTTATAATAAAGTATGACAAAGAATCTTTATAAGCAGACCTGTAACAGCAGTGATACCTCAATGTATTTACATAAGTGGGTTTTATGAGCCTTTCCTGTCAGTATATGCCTGAGACTCTGGATGGTTACTATGAGGCAGTGTCTAAAGTGACAGGCTCATTGGTGACTCCCACATAGTGGGAGGAAGTCGTGTGGCTTGTGGTCCTGAAAGTCATCTTTGGTTTGCAGCTAGGACACATTCCAGTTGCTCACCGAATGGCCTCACTGGAAGGCCCTGTGAACCATTATGGGTAAGACAAAAAGCCAACAACAGATTATGATAAATGACACAGCTGGGCTAAAATAACAATAATGGGTATAAGTTGTACTTTCTTGAAAAATTAGTTCTGGGTCCTGAATACTGATAATCTATAGCTTTGTCTCAAAGTAAACCTATCTTGAATATTTTTAACAGAATCATCTTAGTCTCAGAAATTGGTAACTGTTCCTTAATGAAGCTAATTCTTACCTACATACGTAACCCTCTCATGTCCTCCAGGATCTCACAGAAAACAGATGGAAAATAATGTCTACATGCAATTATTTTTACTGGAAATTAAAATTCTTTAAAGAAGAGAAAATAATGTGTCAGTATGTCCAGAGAAATCACCCCTGGTCGAACATCACTTGTGCAATTTCCTTAGACTCACTTAGGCTCTAAATAGTCAGCAATCAGGTTTAATAAAGCACATTTGAAATTTCTGTTATAATGAAACCTTTTAGTTGTAAGGGAAAATTTTAAATGAAATGTCAAATGCATAATGTAACATTCTTCTCTAGATCACGCTACCCTATTAAAATTACTGTATTGTTAATTAAACAGGTGTATTCAGTGTCTGGGTTCACGTGGAACCTGTTAAAAATCCAAGACTAAAAGGAAAGGATTGTGAAATTTATCAGCGTATGGGGTGAGGAGTAGTAAAAAAATTTTCACTCATTTTTAAGTAACTCTTTAAATAACTCTCTCTGAAGAGAAGATTTCCAGCCTTTGAATGCAACGAAGAGGCAGGAGCCAAACCAAGCAGGTGAGGGCTGGGTCCAGGCTCCCCTCAGCAGGTGGGTGACCTACAACCATTTGTAGCTAGGATCTCCATTTTCATTTCCCCAGATGGAGAGAACCTATTGATTTCTGGAAGATCATCCCTGGGTAGAAGGAATGAGAATCCTTAAGTTGCTGGAGTTATAAAGGGGAGTCATTAATTGTGATTCTGTTGAATGAATTCCTGCCTTTGAGCTCCTTGAGGGTGGGGACTTCCTCTGGGGAACTTCTGAACTTGTGACAGCACCTGCTTTGGGGGCTGGGTACACTGGACTGATGGCAGAGACGCCCTAGGAAGGAGCCAGGCCTTGGTGGGTGTGCTGCGTTCCCACGGGCAGCACAGAAGAAGCCTGAGAAAGGCACGCAGGTGGAGTGAGGGAACGCTGGCCTGTGGTGCTAAAAAAACCCTGTCCTTACACATGACTTATGTCGTCCTTGACAGATGGCAGAGGGACCCTGTAGAAATGACCATGAGTCACCTGCTGAGGGAAAGCTACCTGGGACAGATTTCCCATAATAGGTACCAAGCATTGGTTCCAATTGCACTTTAAAAGCAAAAACAAAGTAACAAAGATGAAAATTCAAAAAGAAAACAAGCAATATGACTAAAGTGATGTCTTTCCTCAGTCAGAACTCAGATATCAGAAGATTTAGTCTATTCCTTTTATACCAGAGGCATATTGTTAAATTGGTTAATGGAAAGGAAAAATGTTTAACAGATAATGTTATTCTTTATGTGAAGTACCATCTGTGAATTGCATTCTGAATGTTCTGAATATGGAAGAGAGGAAGTGTTATGGAATTTCAAGTTTGCCTTCTTGCTGTCTTTATCTTGGGTAGAGTATGACAAACATAATCACATTTATTTCCTGGAGCATAAAGAGTTTTAATCACCCTATTAACCAGGATGACATTTTTCACAGACTTAAAAAGGAATAAAACAGATATTATCTCCCCATAAGCAATCCATTTCATGGAGGCTGAGCACTAGAAATGCTTTGAAGAAGGGATAACACAGGCCATTTCCATTTCCTGTCTCAGCCAACATTAAGGAGGTTTTTGGTAAGGATGTGGCTTCCACTGGGTGAGTGTTATGCTTTACACTTAGAATCACAGTGCCCAAAGGGATGCAAGAGGAAGTCATAGGAGAAAACATGGCGGGCAGAGGTGACTTTCAACACTCGATTCTTTCAAGAGAAATGTGCATCCTGGTAAGTTATGTATCCTCCCCACTGGCTGGTTTTGTTTTTTGTTGTTGTTGTTGTTGTTGTTGTTGTTTGAGCCAAGAAAATGTGATTTTTGAACAACCTGAGAATGGAAAATAGGGACTGGGAAGTATCTCAGCAGCCTGCCACTAGAAGAAACAAGGATGGATTCCAGTGATAGGGACAGTAAGCAGATGTCCTACAGCAAAGCCAAGATGGGGCAGTGGGTGACCCTCCTCCATCCTCATTCCAACTTGACATTGACAGTGGAAAGAAACTTGCCATGCTCTCATCTGAGCTACTGGGGAGGCTGAGGCAGGAGGTTCCCAAATGCCAGGCCAATCTGGCAACCCGATAAGACCCTGTCTTGAAATAAAAAGGGCTGTAGCTCAGAGAGCACCCCTGGGTTCAATCCCCAGTACAACTAATCATTTCAATTATCTCACCTGCCATACTTTAGTCCCATGGACGGTATGGGGCTGAGCTTGCAAATTAATCATTGCTACCTAAGGGAAAGACCGAAGAAATCAGCATCGGGAGGAGGGCCCATTGGGACAAAAGTAATTTAAATCCACTGAATTTAGCTATTTCACTTCAGGCAATATTTAATCTTCCATAGGTCTGTTTTATGGAGAACGTTGTTTATTTTCATCTCATTTCACGTATCTTCTTTAAAACAAATAGTTAAGTATAGGAAAAGTACAAAAGTTTTCCTCAAATAGTTGAATTTCCTGCCACAGTCAGATGCATATTTTATAGCCTTTTTTGATGTTTAGAATTTTTCATGTAGGTGTTTTTATTTTCTGCCAAGAGTCACTGAATGATAGAGCAAGTACTGGGGCCTCTCTTGGTGTTATCAGGATTCATTGTCAAAGGCTGTGATTTCATGAGTGCAGAGAGAAGGAAAGCAAGCATCTTTTTAGCAAATTTTGTCTGATGACAGATTACTCAGTTTTGGAGAAAATTAGAATCACAGTTATCAGGAAGTAGGTACAGTTTTAGTATTAGTGGAGTGATTTAGGACCTTAATTTACATTTCTTACATAAGCTGGATCAGATCCTTTTCCTCATTACCATTTTATGAGGCATGAACACTTACTTTAAAAAATGAAGCAATAGTAAAATAATAATAATAACAGGAAAGTGAGTGCGTAAATGTACTTAAAGACATAAAGTCCATCGTCACTGGACTCTCCTGAGAAGCCCCATCAGGCAGAGTGGGAAAACTTGGTATATTCATAACACCTATTACCTGCTCATCTGAAAACAATTAAAAAGTCAGTCTTCCCCTGATATCCCAGGCTCAGGGTGGTTTTCCAGGTTTTAACCTGACAGTGACACTCTGTGGGACACATTTGGGAGGATGTCTGAAACATGAGGCTCTGGGCTGTACTCTCAGCATCCATGCCCTGCTTGAAAAGAACAAGTTGACCAAACAGTTGGTATAAGAAAGCTCCATTCAATAGTCCTTCTGGAATCGTGCCCCACCTTGAAGAGGCAGGTGATGGGAATGGGTTTATTTTGTTGCTACTGGTTGTCTTCTCCAGCTGTCCCTGTGGTAGGGGTCGAGTTTCTCCATTTTCTGCCCCAAGCAGAGACCAGATGTTAGACAGCCAGGGGAGGGTGACCAATGGGTCCATCAAGGCAGCCACCACCTGAACCCTTTCATTTTTCTTCATACATGGTGGCCACAGCTGCTCAGGGACCTTCCTGCAAATGAGACAGAGGTTATAAAGCTAAGAAAGTTCTAGTGAGACCTCTCATCAAAAGAAAGGAGGAAACCCTCTGCTCTAAGTTTTCTTGTGGGCCAGCTCAGATTCCCTTTTCATAGAGTTTTATTACAAATAATTTTGGTAAAATATCTGTGCCCATCATAAAGTCTGCCAACTGTTTCTGAGAGACACTGTTTTTTACGGCATCGTCAGCGCAAGACAATGCAAGTAGGTGATCCTGGTTCTTCCCAAGTTGGAGGTCAAGATGTGGCTCCCACCAGCCATCAACTTGAGTCCCAGTTGCCCGTGTCTCTCACATACAATGATGTCCTGGCTGGTGAAGATGATGGATTGGTGAAGTTTAACGTCTCCGAGCAGGAGGTGGAATTCACATTCCATACAGGAGCAAGTTAGCTGTAAACTTCCAAATGTAACTGAAGGAGCTGGAAGTGAGGTTTGGGATCAAAAGCACAGGGTCCAGGGAGACCTAAGCAAAATGCCCACACCCCTGCCAGAGGCAGACATTCACCCTCAGATTGTTTCTTAAGATAAGACCAAGCCTACCACGAGCTCCTGTCAAGCATGGGGAGGGGTGGAGGGAAAGGGAGATGAAGAAAAGGGCCAGGGGCTGGGAGAGAAGGAAAGAGCAGGGAGGAGAAGGAGGAGATGCCTCACCAGGAGAGGACCCAAATGGCCAAGTGGCTGAATCAGGGTACAGCCATGTCCTGGTGGAACACATCTGCCTTCTCACCCAGGCTAGCCCCATTTACACCAGCCACCAAAACTCAAAAAAAACAAAAAATGAAAATCACATAAAACTGGCAAAGAAATCATTTCTGAGTCCTGTGGAGGACAATTCCAACTCTTAGTCCTGTGACCAAATAGGTTAAAAATTAAAAGCCATCTGGCAAAATCCTAATGCATTCTCTAACCCTGGCCTACTGGACAGGAAGAAGCACTTGAGGTGAAGAGCCCCAGCACCGAGAGGGGCCAGTCCCACCCAGCGCCTGATCTTGGGGTCCTCCCTGAGTGCAGAGACCTGGAAATACACACAAACTTCTCACCTCGTTTCTGAAACCTCTCCTCTCACTTTAGCATTGGCAAAACCGTCTTGAACTCAGCCTGCCTCTTCTTCTCTGAGGTGGAGGGTTTTATTTTGTCTCCAGAAAGCCACGTTGAAGTTCTACTCTGAGAGCACCTGGGATCAGGAAGGGCTCCCAGGAATACCGTGGGCCAGGGCATCTGGTCACAAAGTTGTTTGTTGAACAAATTGGACAAACCAACCAGCCATCCACTTTGCTTGAATCTAATATGGCCTGGAAAGACCAATAATTCCACCCAATCTCCCCAATTTGTGCCCTTAATGTAAGTCCAAGCATTATGTCTTACTTTTTCACTACTCACTAAATCATTCTGAGAGGAGTGCCATCACATATTAATTATGTAGCATGACAAAGCCCCCTGTCCTCTGGTTTCCAGGGTTGTGTCTGCTGGGAGGCAGTGGCAGTTATTAGACAAGTTCGGCTGCCAGGTTAATATCATCCCTTCTGGTATCAGTTTGCCACCCACCCCCTGTGCCTGGACTGTAAGCACCAAAATAAAACCCTCTCTCTCAAACACGCAGCAGGTTGAGTCTTCTGGGCCCCGGGCCATGCTGACCAAGCAGTGACTTTATTCCCTGTGGCTTCAAACTTCTAAATTGCCCACTCAGAGTAAGTGTTCAGCGCCCAGGAGCTGTGCCAGCCCAGGCCCCAGGCTGGGAGCCTGGCGACCACTCTTCAGTGTGGGATCCAGCACTGGCCAGGGGCAGCAGGCCAGAGGGAGGCAGAAGCACATCCAGGCTCAGCCAGAGGCCCAGGAAACCTTAGCCCTGAGTGCTCCAGAAAATATTCCTGAAACCTTCCTGAAGAAGCCATTTTCAAACCCTGTCTAGGTCCATCCCGGTTATTAACAGTCTGTGACACACCAATAAAAGTTTTCTGTGTGGCTAAAACTCCTTCATAACAAACCCGCCACCGTTCACACTGGAAAGGTTCTTCACGCTCACGCAGTGCCCACATAACCAGGCAGTCTGCTCGAAGGGGCTTCCAGGGGCCACTGGGGAGTGAAAGGGACACCAGAGTCCCTTGCCCTCCAGCGGCTCAGTCGCCAGACCACCACCTGCAGGCCCCCTCTATCATAACTCAGCCCCCAGCTGGAGGCCTCTCAGAAGCAAACCACTGACAGCCGAGATGACAGGCAAACGACGCCATGCCCACTGCCTTCATTTCAAAAGGGCACAAGGACTCTTGTGTCACCACTGGCAGGGACACTGAATGAAGATGTGTGGTGGTCTGCAGCACACAGCACTCGACAGGACGCCCTGCCAGCCCTTCCCATGTTTGTGCGGCTGACAGCATGAGGCAGCAGACAGACAGCAGACGCTCACCCCAGCTCATTCCTGCCCGCCCCTCGGGGCAGCTTCCTCCCAAGTTGGTGCTTGGGTCTCCAGGTCACAGCCACCTCTCACCCAGCCCCCAGACCTGGGCTTCCAAGGCTGCACCTGCTGGTGAGCTGGGCCTTCTTGGGGACAGTCCCTACCTCCATATGTACATATCTGAACTCTGAGGGACCACTGGGGTCAGAGGGGAGGGCTGGGATGCCTCCCTGCTGGGGTAAACAGGGCCCATTAGTCCACTTAAGTCAGGAAAGGAGGGGCACCACATCACCCTGTCTAGACCATGGTTCTCAAATCATAGCCTGAATCCAAATCATCCAGGGAAACAGTTAAAACACAGACCCCTGGCCCCAGCTGTGGGGTCTGATTCAGCCTGTCTTGGATAGAGTCGGAACCCAGGTTCTTCAGTTCCCTGGGATGCTCTGCTGCCTGTTCTTACAATGTGCCAAGGCCGGCCAGCCACCTTTCTCCTTACGGAGCAGGACTTGGCTTGCCCTCTTCACACCGTCTGTTCTTTAGAGCCTTGTACTCTGGCATGTCTGGGTGGCCCCAAGTGCTGCCCAGCACCCTGGGTGATGCTGGTCCAGGAACCACAGTCTGAGAACCACTGCCCTATTCTGTTCCTTCCTCTAATGATAGGATGGTGCCTGTGATAAAAATGGGTCCCAGGGACTCACCGTTGCTGATGGTTCACTTGCCACCACAAGCAACCATCTCAGGCTTCTGCAGCTTCCTGCACCCGACCTTGTCCTGATTCCACATCTCCAAGCCACTGTGTTCACAGGGCTGGAAAGACATCCAGGGTGTCACTGTCCCACCTCAGCAGACTATCTCCCACCTGGCCACCTCTGAGTGTGGCAGAACCTTCACCTTCACCTTCATCCAGGCAGCCAGTGGAGGGTACTGCCTGCCCCTGTGGAGTGTCAGGGGACGGGGCAGGACAAAGGAGCCCACAACAAGAGGAGAACCCACAGACCTGTTCTGGGTGGTGTGGGGATAAGGCGAGCATACAGGTGTCCAGCAGGTCTCAGCCCAGAAGCTGTGGACACTCAGGCAAGGTCACATGCAACTTCAGCTGCAAGACTCTGACATGGCTGATGAGAGTCCTTCCCTGCAGGCCTCCTCTGGGGCAGGAGAGGAAGGGGCCTTGGGAGACAAGTTGAGAGGGCGTGAGGCTGAACAGAGCTGACTAAGCCAGCTTGGGACTGGGTCACGGGATGGGGGTACAAGAGGGAAATACAGAAAGATGGGTTAGGGCCAAAATTACAAAAGGCCTGGATTGGCAACAAGAGGCTGTGGTTTTGCCTATAAGCAATGGGACTATGAAGTTCATTCCGTTTTCTGAGCTTGTGACAAATGACACGGATATGTTCAAGTAATTAGTTAATTAATCTAAGGCATGCTTATTAAGTGCCTGGTTGGTTCTAGGTGTGGGCCTGGCAACAATTAAACAGGCCCCCTGAAAGAACTCTCCTTCTAGTGACAGGGAAGGGAGAAGAAGGCTTTGACTGTGGAGGACAGGAAGGAGTGAGGTGCCACCGTGGGTGGCCAGCAGGGGGCGAAGAGCCCAGTCAGATGACCAGAGAGAGACTGGCTGAACAGCCTGGAGCACAAAGGGTGTGGGTTGTGGGCTGAGCTTCCACAGGACCCCCAGAACCCCCAGGACCCCCAATAATTTTCCTTTTTGAAAAAGAAAATTAAAACTGTTATATCATAGCTGTAACCAGGCAGGATCCCTGTGTGGTCACCACATGGGGACATGTTGGCTAGAGCAGCCTGGTGACCCTGGGTGCAGCCTCTATGTGGGATCCTTCCATGAAATGGTGAGAGCCAGGTCACATGCTGCCCATAAAAGTACTAGAGGTATGGGGGTCACTTCAGGTTCCAGGGAAAGGGGGCCAGGACACACAGTCCCTTGAGGGACTGGCTACTGAGCACAGGCATATGCAGCAAAGAGTCCCGTCCTGTGCTCTGGAGAACCCCCAGGAGGTAATTAGACAACCCCCACTATGAGGAAGAGGAACCGATCCTATTAATAACAGCATCTGCTATAGTCGGGGGCTGTTCTAAACGTTTCACATGTATTGACTCATTTAATGAGCCTCTCAGAATGGATACACTATCATTATCCTTGTTGTGTAGAGGAGGAATCCGAGATCAAAGGACTTCTTACAAGTTCATAGCTGAGACTCAAACCAGGTGAAATACCAGATGCAAGATCACCATCTAATAAATGTCATCACTCAGATTAAAATCCACGTCTGACCTACAAAGCCCTCCGTATCCCATTTACCAAGTCAGCTGATAAGACAAGAAACAGTTTCAGCTTGAGAGTCCTACGTTGGCCAGACAGGGGCAAGAATACCAGTGGAGGCCCAGATACAGAATGCTTACTGTTACTTGGAACTATCATAAATCAAGCTAACCAGTTGATTCATAAAATATGCTTAGCCACCTTCCTTGACAACTAGTTTCATAGTCTAGAAGACAGGTGCACATATGGAATCCTTAGACTCTGTAGAGGCCCGTGGGACAAAATGGCAGGGGCAGAGCTGGCCTGACCGAGGGCTCAGCCCATTCTCCTCCCTCAGCCAGGCCTGGTCCTTTGCTGCATGCGTATATGCACACCCGGCCTACAGTCCTAGTGTCCCCTGCTCCCCTGGATCACACTGGCCTCTTCTCAGGCCTAGGGGTAGGGACACCTGTGTGGCTGGGGGCCCTGGCCTTGGGGATTTTCTATGGGATGAGGGAGCAAGAGAAGCAGAGGCCTTTGTAGTGAGGGCTGGGCTGGGCCCTTGTCTAAGGCAGCCCAGGATCTCTCCAGTCCCACTGCTCCCTGCTGCCCTAGCCACAGGTGGGAAGAGCTGGACCTTCCCTTTTACCTTCCTCAGAGACCATTCTAGGAGTCACCAGGTGAATGAAAACAGGGCCAGGGACCCCTTAATTTCCTTGCAAAACTAATCCACTGCTTTGCAACTTTATTTTCCTTACTGAGACTTTGAAAGGTCTGCAAGGCCCATTTCCATCTTTGCTTTGGCCACCCAAAAGCTCAGAACATAACTTCTTCTTGAATCACGCTTGTTTTCCCACCTTCTCCGCCTTCTCCTCCTGCGTAAGTTTTCCATTTTCTCTTCCTGTTTTAGCAACCTTATTGTGCACATATCTTTCAATGGAAGCTGCCTCTGATCTTTTTAGAAGCTGACACAGTGTAAATTATAAATAAAAATAAATACTGCTGAAATCTCCCCCATTGTAGCCTTCTTATTTCAGAAGGTACCTGAAATCCTGACTTGGCATTTGAGATCAATTCAACGCAAAATATCTTGTGCACCAACACATATCTAAGGTTTTGCTTAGATGCTGGCTTGCAATTGGCCTGGACTCAAAACTGAAAACTCTCCTGGAGTAAGCATCTGACCTCAAACAGGGCTGTTTGCAATGCCTCACATTTGTCCTAAGAAAGCATGGTTTAAATTTGGGGGTTAAAATTTGTGGGTTATTCCTAGCTAGCTGGGCATAGCTGGAGTGGGAGGTTGGGAAAGGTGGAGTCACTTATGATTGAAGATAAAGAGTCTTGAATTTACCAGTTAGCACAGGGATTTCATTGTCTTTCTTTTTTCTCTGTCATCAGAGGGGCCAAAGGAAAGAAGGGCATTCCCTCTGGTGGGGGTGCAGTAGGGGGAAATCAGGATTCTGCTGCCACTGGTCTAACTCTCTAAAGGGAGTTCCAGCGGTGACCGAGCAGACATCCTTCAGCTCTCCAGGGTCAGGGAAAAGGAACCTTCTTACTTAACCCAGGAGAAAAGACACCCAAGAGATTCAGCCTGTCCAATGAACACCTTTGTCTCATGCCTTTATTTTTTGAAATCTTATCCTATGAGACTAGATACTTTGCCATTTAATGCTATTGATATTTAGCAGTTGTGCTAGAGAATTCTGTTTTGTTCAAAAGAAGCTGTATACACACACCCATGGTATCTGGCTGCTTTAAGCTCCTGGGGGCCCCTGTCCCCTGCCCTGACCACTACCCCGAAGGCAGTTTGCTTATTATGGGTCAATCATGAACCTGGTTCTGCTCCTCCCAGCCCAACTCCTCCACATCCAATTTAGCCCTGCTTTTGGTCTGCAGGACAATGGGGTCTCTTCTCCATTCCTGTCTTCAGGACACTGTAAGCTCTATTCCTTGGCCATGGGCCCAGCTACTCACTGTGGGTATGTCTCCTGCAGTCACACTACAGGACATCCTTCCCCGAGCTCACCTGGGCTCCTCCAGGCAATCTGGACTTTGCTCCTCTTCGAACCACACAAGCAAAGCACCTGTGGCCTATGGAGGTCCTACTGCCAGACTCGCTTTGAAGGATGAATCACCCTTCAGAAAGTGAATTTACAAAGTGACACGGAAACCATAGCTGCAGAAAGGCTGGGCACGTGGCACTGTTTTCAGTGTGAACACTGCCGTCATTGTGCATATAGACGCATCTTTCCCATGCACACATCTCTGGAAGCCGGGACCCCAGGGAATTTTAACCCTTCTTTGCACTCCTTGGGCTCCCCCAGCCCCAGTGGACATGCCTTACTCTTCAAACTAGAAAAAGTAATAAAGGGTGGTTTTTTTAATAAATGTTTAGAATAATAAAAACAACATTGCCTACAGTATATTGGTTGATCTGAAACCTTGAGCAGTCTCCACTCCCCAGTCCTACCCTGGGGAAGTAGAAATGCCCCCAGTCCTCCTTGCTGTAAGTCTCTGCACCAGACTGGCGATTGCCTGGGGCCACTCTGGTTACTTGAGATCATGGAGACCCTTTAGTGTTCCCTCTGCCTTGAGAGCAGAGCCCTCAATTCCCACTCTGGACTTTGCTTGCCCACCCAGAGCAGGCCTGCTTTGTGTGGAGTTGAGATTCTACAGAAGCTGTGTGCAGTCCTGCCCCCAGCACCTGTGACCTTCTTCAGAAACCATCTTTGCAGATATGATCAAGTTAAAGTCATATTTCATTAGAGTAGGGTCTACTCCAACATGACTGTTGTCCTTATAAACAGAGAAGAGACAAGGACATGCTACAGAATGGCACTGTGAGGAAGACACGCTGGAGTGACAGGTGGCCCCCTAGGAGAAAGGAATGGAGCAGATCCTCCCCTGGAGCCTTGGAAAGTAGGGCCCTGTGCACACTTAGAACCATGGAAGAATAAATTTCTGTCGTTTTAAGCCACCTAATCTGTGGCACTTTGGTGAGGCAGCTCCAGGGAAGAATACACGGCCTTGGTCGCCCCACAAGCACCTGCAGTGGGCGGACCCTGCCAGGTGCCCAGTGGAAACGCCCGCTGCTGACTTTCCCAGTCTCACCTCCTAGAGGAAGCCACCCATCTGCCACCCCCATCTGCCGCCCCCCTGGGCTTCTGATGGCGTTGCTTGTTTGTCAAGCTGTCCCTGCCTTCACCTCCAGTTCCAGGAGGAACTGGGTCCACGTCTTGTTGCTCTGTGTGGGTCCCCACGCTCTCAGCATGGGCTCACAGGCAACATGAGACAAGTGTCTGTCCCGCTCTCGGACCGATGGGTCTCTGGGTCACAGTCAGCCTCTCGCACTCCTCAGCCTGTCCCGCTAAGCTAAGCCCGCCCTTCCACCGCGTCCCCTTCCAGGGTCCCCTGCGTTGGTGTTTTCAAGGATACCATGTCAACTCCCCCGCGGGAGCAGGAAGCACGAAGAAGTGTCATTCACGCTTCCACCAGCAGATGGCGGGCGCGACGCGGGCCCGCGGCCGCTGCTGTCGCGCTGCTGGCGGGTGAAAGAACCGCGGAGAGGGCGGGGAGCGCGGCGGCCCTACACGGGGCCCTGTCCCAACCCGTGCAAGACGCGGCCTCCCCCGCGTGCCACAAGCTGGCCCCTGGCAAGCCGGGGCCCAGCCTCACGTGCCATCTGCAAAAAGGACTGCGAGGACACCGCCAGCTACCGGGCCCCGCGGCGCGGGTCGCGTTGCCTTTGGCTCTTTTGTTTTAAGTCCAGTTCCCGAGAACCAGGGCCACTAAAGACTCCCGGAAACGCCCAAGCGACATCTCGCCGACCTTCCCCCTGAGAAGCCACACGCAACCCTGGCCTGCCCACGTGTCCTAAAGGTGTGATCAAGGGCTCGTGGTCATTCCGACCGGGTCGCCTTTAGCCATTGGGCACCAGTCCGGAAAGGCCCCCTCAGGCGGACCTGTCGCCTGTCCCTGGCTCCCGCGGCGCACCGCCCCAGATGCGGGAGGCCGCATG
The DNA here is from genome assembly GCF_048772815.1 of Callospermophilus lateralis. NCBI lineage: Eukaryota > Metazoa > Chordata > Mammalia > Rodentia > Sciuridae > Callospermophilus > Callospermophilus lateralis. The sequence goes on along the minus strand of NW_027515935.1, from coordinate 3,395,026 downwards.
GTTCCGGTCCAGACGGAGGTGCAAGGGCGGAGAGACACTCGGGGTTCACTCCCAGCTGCCCCACCACCCCATCACCCCATCTCCACGCTCCCGAGAGCTGGCAGAGGAGGGCGACAGCCTGCGCATTCCTGGAACTCCTTGTTGTGCCCGGTGCCCTCTCCTGAAGCTCAGCCCCAGGAGAGCCCTCCCCAGATTTCCGGGGTTGCCCGCGAGATCCAGTGCGGTTTCTGGCAATTTGGACATCAGCGTACTTTCTAAGTGTCTACTTTCCTACTTTTTGAATGACTTTTGTTTCTTGCTCAAGATAGAAAAATGAGAAAATGTATAAAACATATAAGATAAATGAATGAAGAGTCACCTGAAATCCCAGCTTCCTCTGCCAGTAATGGGAGTGACATTTAGGTGTGTCTGTCTCCGTGCATGGGTGTGTGTACAGTGATGTTATTTTTCCAAAGCTGGGGTCACACCCTTCCACCTACCTCTGAGATGTGCCTTTCCTGCTGCTGAAGCGTCATTGAGCACACACTCAGAGGCCACACGAAGAGCTGGCAGCCCTGGGAGGAAGGGCAGGGCGTGGGGGGCAAACCCCATGGCCCAGGCTCAGAGGGAGGATGGCTAAGCCTGTGAGCCTCCCGAGCACCTGCCACTCCATGGTCCCCGGGGTTCAGTGTGGCCTTTTAAAGGACTCTTTGAATAAGAAAATACCATTCCTGCTCTTTCTCTCTTGCCCCTGACAGTTCCATCTGCAGTTGAAACAACTCCCTCCTTCATAGGGGGCTCTTTTGGCATGGATTTAAATCTGAAAAATATGAACCACATCTATGTATTGATACCTAAAGGAGCACAATGCCTATTGTCTACAACCAGGCACCAAGGAGTATCTAATCAGTGATTCTCCATGTGGAAAGGTGGAGGTCAGGTCTCCCCCTCCCGCAGGGGACATGTGACAGTGCCTAGAAACATTTTTGATTGCCAAGACTGGTGGAGTGCTCCTGGCAGTGCACAGGAGCGCCACACTCTTCTCCGTCGTCCCTGCAGGTTCATAAAGAAAAGGCAGCTAAAAGACACCCAGAGAAGGGCAAAGAGAAGCAGGGCAGAGAGGCAAGCGGGGAGGGGAGGGTTCCATGACAGTGGATGGGAAATGGCTTCTGTCCTGGGTGGGGGACAGGCCAGATGAAGGACAGTCCAGGAGACCGGGAAACTTGGGCCCCAGAGCCACCTGGGATTCTCTCCAAATCCCACACGAGGCATCTCAAAACCCAGTGTGGCCATGGTCCGGGTCCTCAGGCAGCACCCCAGTTTGCATGTCTACATTCTAATTGTACCCTCCTCTGGGCTCTGTTTGGCCCCCCTCCTGAGTCTTTTAGGTGTCTTTTGAGGTTCTGGTGTTTTGCTTGCTCTGCTAACAAGTCAGAATGTGCATGAGAAGGCCAAGAAAGAAGGCACAGTGCCTCACACTGGCTGCTGCTGAGCTGCCCAAGTCCACCAGGCTGGCTGGGGTTTGAGCTGAGCTAGAATGTCTTTGGGTGCTGCCTCGCTTTCCTCAGAGCCTGTGAGGCAGCTGTGCCCTCTCTCTAGGGACCAGCCCATGCATGATCAAGGGTCTTGGACCCTTCTCTTGGTGCTGTGAGCCTCCTGTGGTCAGGTAGGGTAGGAAGACCTGTTGTCTGGCCCTATTTAGGTCTTGAAGGAGTTCTTGTCCTCAAAATTTCTGTAGTTTGCAGAGACACCAGGGACTTCATCTTCCTGCTCAGACAGTCTGGGTACAAGGAGTACCTCCTGCCCACCCCACTCCTAGGAGCACAGGGAGGGCCCTCTGGGGCAGCAACTCAGGTGAGCTGCCCAGGAGAAGCTCTACCCTTTGGAGGATAACTACAAAACTGGTCGTCTCTAGTCAGCCTTGTGAGTGGTGCCTGGGACCCTCTGTGGCCATTGCTCTGTAGCACTTGTAGGACTGAGACACACAATTCACAATCACACATTGCCGCAGAACAGTGTATTGTGAGAGAGGGAATCTGGGCCAGGCTGTTGGGTGGGAACCTTTTCCACTGACTGTGGTGATTCAGCCTCTCTGAAATCAAAGTTCTTGTGTCAAGCTGGGATAAACCTACCTTACAGGGTAACTCTTAGCATTTAGAGGTAAAAGATTCAGTGTGCATGGTTCAGCCCTGGGCCTGATGCAAATTATGATAATGAGCTTTACTTCCTATCATTTTCCTTGGGCAGCAGTCATTGGCTTGATAACCTGTCAGAGAAATTCCACCATTTGTCCTTTGATCACAGCTCAATATAGGGGTCATTAGAAACCACCAATATCTGGTATCTAGATTTTACTGCCCAGTGACCTGTCACTCAATCTTGGAAAGTTGTCCCCATGTGGCACCACATGAGCCCCTGTGCAAAGACTGATTTCAAATGGGCCTTGTGCAGAGAAGTGAAGCCCTTAGCAGAGGTGAAGAGTGCTTTCTGGGGGCTCCTTTTCTGCGTTTGTTTATGTTGGTCCTTTTGTTCCCACAGCATACATTTATCCTATTATTGGTGGCTCCCCTCTTCCTAAGGAAAATCCCCACCATATGAATCTTTACTTCTCAGGCAGCAGTTCACATTTCCAGCTCCCCTTGCAGCTGGACTCGGGCTCCACCCACCAGATATGACCACAGAGGGAGTCTGGGAGAGGCCAACGCACAGGAACCAGCCTGCTGGGAAGCCCACCGTGCTAGCACTGGTGGAGGCAAATGTACCGCAGTTCTGGTAACAGTAGTGGCATGGGCTGTAGCACCTGGCTGGTTGGTCCCCTTCTTCTGCAGGGAGGCACCATGGTGGGTAGAGCCCTGCTTGTGACGGAGCCTAGAGCTCCATGTTTGGTGTGACTTTGACACTGGAAGATCAGCCTTGACCTGTTTCCCAGACCTCTCCATGAGCCTGAGGACCCCTGCTACCCTTTGTTGATTTTTTTCTGTCTGAGCCAAGCGATGTGTCCTGCTGCTCAGAACCAAGACAACTGCCCAAGAAGCCTCTGTTCCCTGATAGTCACGATACCATGTGGCAGGTCCACATCCTCTTCACCTCGCCTCACGGCATCGCCTCATTCCTTCCACAACAGCAGTGGAAGGGGAGCGACTGGCCTCAGATCCAAGCCTCCTCATGTCAGCTAGATATCTATATCTATATCTATATCTATATCTATATCTATATCTATATCTATCTATCTATCTATATATATATATATATATTAGGGTCATCAAACCTAAAATACACTTCAGACCAGACGCTGAGATGGGCACTGGAGCTCACCTGGAGCTCACAGGTACTCCATGGCCCCCGAGCAGCTGGACCCCAGTTGCCCCTTCTCAACTTGGAGCCCCTAGGTCTCAGACAGAGGCAGGAGACCTTGGGGAGTGATGGGGAGAAGTGTGCACCCCTGAGGCTTCCTGGTACCATCAGGAGGGAGAAGGCCACCTCATGCTGCCTGGGGAGTCTGCCTGGGCCTTGCCCTTTGCCTCACTTCTTAAGTTTGTTGAAGCATTTGAGCTGCTCACCGGCCACTCAGAATACCCAGTGAACCCCATCTCTGCAGGCCAGGCCCTTGCATGGAAGGAACAGCTGTGCATGCTCATTTTCTCTCTGATGACCCTTGTCTCAAATCTTTCTGTGAGCAGCACTTTTTATCTCCTTCAACGACTTCCAGGTCAAAGCCAGGGTCTAAGTCTGGATTAGGAGAGCTGCTCCCCCACCCCCACTCATTCCCTCACTTAATGCACATTTCTTGAGCACACACTCTGCTGCGCTGGGTGTGACCCCAGGTGTGGGTTCCCGGTGTTCATCAGACAAGGTGACGCTGCTGTCATGTGGCCTTCACAGCATGGAAGGCAGACTCCAGGAATGAAGGAGGTGGTCTGACAGAGGACAGGTCCCGGGAGACATGGGGAGAATGGGGTTTGCCTGGGCTCTGGGGGTGCTGGGCAGGGTCAAGCTCTGTGACCACCACAGACTGAGACAACAGGGTCCACTGAAGGTCTGGGGAGCTCCTGAGCCTAGGAAGAAAGAGGACGATTCTGGTGTTCAGAGGCCAAAGGGGCTGGAGTGTGGGGGATGACAGAGAGGGTGGGCAGAATCTCCGGGCCCACTGCAAGGCAAAATCACAGGCCTATTTAAGTCAGCTTTTTTGTAGCATTGACTAAGGACCAAACCAGAACAATTGTAGAGGAGGAAAAGTTTATCTAGGGGCTCATAGTTTCAGAGGTCTCAATCCATAGACAGCAGACTCCATTCCTCAGGGCTCAAGGTGAGTCAGGACAGAGATTCAGATAGCACAGTGATCTATGGAGCTGTGGCCAGTCAGTCAGTCCGGGGAGGGATGGCTCCGGCCAGAGCTCCCACTAGGAATAAAGAGCAATAATCAACTATGAGAAGAATTTGCATTTCCATAACTCCCTGTGCTGAAAAGACAGGCACTTTCCCGAGGCAGTACGACCTGGTGTGGATCATTTATTTATAGCCCCTGAAGTGCTGCACAACAAAACCAGACATTCATTCAGCTCCTGAGCCTCCAGGGGGCTGTTCAGAGTGCCCCTAGCTGCTGTGGGTAGCTCATCCACACATCTGGGACTGCTGGCCACTCTAGGATGGCCTCCCTCACAACTGGGGCAAGCCAGGCTGCCCTGGGTGTGCCCAGCTCTTGGCCAGAGCAGAGGGAAAGAAAAGCAAATCTAATCATGCAAGTGCCCTGCGAGCCTGGAGTGGCCTCACATTTGTAAAAATCCATCAACCAAAGCAAGGCCCCATGGCGAGGGCTAGAGTTGAAGTAGACAGGGAAGAATTGGGTCACCCTTATAATATGATATACCAACTAAGCCAACCGCCTCCCAGCAGCCACTAAAATGAGATGCCGTCAATGGAGGAGAGGAGAAACCTAATCTGAGCTGATCTTAAGAACAAAAGGGCTGCTAGATCATGAAGTGGTCTGAGATGATCAGGTTAGACTAGTTTTTCTGCCATCAGACAGAAATGGGGTTTAGGATAAAAACTAAGTTTAATTGTAGAAAAATTAAGCTATGATTTTTGCTTATGTGATTTTGTGACTGCAATTTGTATCACTTCAAAATTCAAACCAAAGGTTTAAAAATTACAGAACAGGACTGGGGTTGTAGCTCAGTAGAACTGCATGTGCTTAGCATGCTCCAGGCCCTGGGTAACATCCACAGCACCAAATAAAAAAATAAAGGAAAAATCATCAAGTCACAAGACAGCAACCAAGTCAGTCTTAAAAATCATGGAAGCCAGCCCTCTGAGGAACTCCAACCCAACTGGCAGTTGCCACCAGAAGCAGATATGGATTGACTTCCAAGAGGAGAAGAGACTGGTGACACATTTTGTCTCACAGGGTGAATTCTGCAACAGTGTGTCCAGGAGCCTCTGACACCTTCCCTAGAATATCACCTTTCTGTTGACAACCATCTCTGTAATTGCAACAATGACTGCTTCAAATGTAAAATACCACTTATCTGACCAGAAGGCCCTTCTGGGTCAAGACAAAAAATAACGTTCAATTACTCATTGTGGAATGAATAATGCTATCATCATGAAGCCAGTTCTAGGGTGCAATCTACTGGATGAGGGTGGTTCATTTGGGGACTCACCTGAACGCCAAACTAAGTACGAATGTTCTGAGTCTCTCCCCGTGCCTGACTTGCAGCAAGTTGGCCATAGGAATGCAGGGGCTGGGGCCCAGGACAGCCAGAGCAAAAGGAGAAGGGACACGAATGCCACAGAGTGGAGGGAGGGGCTCTTCAGGTCTGGGAGATCTGTCTTATGAGAGGGAGATGTTCTCCCCACTTTCCCAGTGACATAAGCATGATGTGATCTGGGTGTATGAACCTTGTCTTGCCCATGCCTGTGTGAGTATGTGGGGATGAGAGAGAGAGAGAGAGAGAGAGAGAGAGAGAGAGAGAGAGAGAGAGAGAGCAAGAGTAAGCATGTGTGTGCATATGTGATATTGTGATATTTGTTCCAATGCCTCAAATTTTTTTCAAAGAACAAAACACGGCACCTTTCCCATAAGCATGGGTTGCGGCCTAGGGGACAGAGTTGGCGGGATCTATTTTTTCTGTCCCGATATTTCTTGGTGACTAAAGGTCATGGGGTCCTGCAGGCCTCTTAGTCAGGAGTTCTACTTCAAATTGGGATCCCAAAGGGCAAGGACTTCCCACTCCACCTAAATAGCAGGTACCAAGTCAAAAGACGCCTGCCCTGAGGTGCCCGCTTACTGTGGGTGAACCAGCTCGAGGTGGTTTGCAAAGTTGATCTCAATGGTGCTTTTAAAAAGCAGGTCTGGAGTGCCAGGCCCTGCAGTCTCTGGGGACCTGGGAGGCTCTGCTGCAGAGCCAGAACACCTGGCCTGAGCTCTGGGGATTTCTTTCTGATTCCAGGCACCAGTGGCCACCCTCACCAAGGACTGTGGAAGTGGCGTGGAAAGCCAGAGAAACACCTCCAAAGGGTTGTGCCGTGGATCATTGCCTGTAGAGTGGTGGGGACCCCAGCATCTTCAGGGCTGGGGCTGGATCCAGACCTCTGCAGGACATGCTTGGTCACTGATTCACAGAGGGACATAGAGCCCACTGGTGTCAGCCAAACACTCAGGGGACTGGAACAGGCAGCCCATCTGCACAGAGGGTCCACAGCTCCCAGATGAGGGCCTGAGAGCTGCTTTCTTACAGAGGAGCTCTTCCTCTCCCCAACCCTGGAAAGTCTCTCAGAGAGCAGGGGAACCCTACCCTGCCCACAGTGGGCAGCACAGGGGTCATCATCACCCTCTGAGGACCCTGAGTCACATCAAGCAAGAAGAAAGAGAAGATCTCCACAGTCCTTGCTCTGGTGTGCTGCTGTGAGGCAGGGTACAATTCTAGTGCTTTCCTGTAGAAGCTTCTGGAAGATCCCACAGGGAAGCTCAAGGTGTGGACACTGCCATCCTGAAGACGGGCCCCCAGCCCACTTTCTGGCAATGAGTGTGGTTCTTTAAACCATGGTGACACATAAACCTTTGGCCAGCAGGCCACTGTGCAGCTGCCAGTGCCCATGCTGTGAATGAAAGGGTCTGGCTGGAACGGCCTGTCCTGTGGCCTGGACTAGTCACCCAGACTTGGCCCTGCAGCCCTGCTTTCATGAGCCAAATGCTGGGCCCCTGAGATCCCTGTAAACAAAGGCTGTATCTATTTCAGTTCCTGTTTGGACAGACCTGCAGTCCCCATGGGCAGGGAGGCCCCAGCTGGCCCCTCTCTGGGGACACCACACAGTTTTCTACCCAAAGTGGCCTTGTAGAACAGCTGCAGATGCTGCCCAGGCAGGAAGTTCTTTCCCATTCCAGGGTTTAGCAGGTACTATGGGTTGCTCACACAACATGCCCCCAATTTTGTTCCAGGTCACCCTGTCCCCAGCTCCAGGACATGCTCTGATTGGATCAAACCCAAGATCATGCTCTGCTAACTGGCAGAGATTGGTTAGGAGAGGGCACTGGACCCAGGCTGGGAAAATTTCCTGGCTCTTAAGAAGATGCAGAAGAGTCAGTCCTTCCTCTGAGGACAATGTCTGGATGTGACAGTCCAAAGACACCCAGAGCCCTGTGGCCAACCTGCTGCCACTCTGCCTTCCAAAGTCAGACATGCAAGAATCCCTGCCTGTGTGGACTCCACCAGTGTCGCCTGGCCTCCCTGTTCCCTGCTGATGGTGGCCCCAGAGCCACTCGTACTGTAAATGTGGAAACACCTGGGGGCCCTCCAGGGTCCCCCTGCTTTGGCTTTCCATCCTCTCACGGGGCATGTCCTTCTTTTCCTCATTTTCCCACTCTTTACTCGACCTTCCCTGGCCACACAGATCAGTAGGAGTCAGGCCTCCTGACTCTTCCACCCAAGTCCTGCCTCCCGGTGGGACTTGAGTAGTGAGCAGCAGCAGCAGGAGCAGCCACGCCTCCTGAGCCCCACCCTGGTCAGGTCCTGGGCCTCGGGCTCACACTCCTTCATCCTATCCTGGCCTCCAGGGCCATGACCTCATTTTACACACTTGAGTGCAAAGGCCCAAAGAGGTGTGAGGACTTGTCCAACATCACCAAGCTGGAATCTGTCAGAAACAGAATCTGAACCCTCTGTAGATGGGCTACTCAGGGCAGCTGCCTTGGGCCCCTACACCCATTGCTCCCAGCATGGCCTCAGCTCTTCACCACACCTGTTGCCTCCAGTGTTTCAGGCAGAGATGGCAGAGGACCTTCACCACAGGAAGCAGGAAAGAGGGTGCCTCACACCACAGCAACCAGGGTCCTCAGAGCCCGTGAGGATGAGCTCTACTGCAGGGTGCTGGTGGCCTGGTTTTTGGCTCTGGGCTTGCCCACATGACTCCTTTTGGTCATTGACACTGTGCGAGCTCTAAGTCCATCCTCAAAAAAATTTGTCTGTTCCCACTTATTTCTTGCAATTTTGTCATCATCATGAGAGCAGCTGCTGCCCCTTCAGCCAGGACCCAGCCTGAGCACATTCCTCTGTGACACCTAGAAGAGAGGCATCCCTGCTGACCCTAAGCTCTGTAGCCCAGCCCAGGGAGACCACTCCCAGCTGCAATAGTGCATGAGTGAAGACAGTTGTGGTGGGCAGAGCCACCCAGCCACCTGGCAACTGCCTAAGGTGGTAGCTCCAGTTCATGGTTGCTTGCTACATATGTGATGGGGGTCATTTGTCCTGTTCGTACCCATATTTTCATATCTTGTGTGGTATACTGCCTCTTTGACAAAAAGAAGTGTTTTGCCTTGAGAGAGCTATTTCTATAAAATGTTCTGTACAAAATAATAGCATGCAATGAAGATGGCAACGGTGATGATGGCAATGATGTTGGTGACATTGATATCGATGGTGGTAATATGTTGGTAGTGATGATAGTAATGACGATGATGGTGATCATGTTCATACTGATGATGCTAATGATGGTGATGATGCTGGTAGTGCTGATGATGGTGATGATGATGATGATGGTAATGATGACAATCATGTTCATATTGATGAGATTGATGATGCTCATCATGTTCATATTGATGATAGTGATGGTGATGATTGTAATGGTGGTGATGATGGTGATGATGGTGGTGATGGTGATGACACTGCTTATGTTCATATTGATGATGGTGATAGTGGTAATGGTGATGATGATGATGGTGGTGATAGTGATCATGGTGGTGATGGTGGTTATGGTTGTGATGGTGGTGATGGTGGTGGTGATAATGATGATGGTAATGATGGTGGTGATGGTGGTGATGGTAGTGATGGTAGTGATGGTGGTGATGATGATGGTGATAGTGATGATGATGGTGATGGTGGTGGTGATAGTGATGATGGTGATGATGGTGGTGATGGTGGTGATGGTAGTGATGGTGGTGATGATGATGGTGATAGTGATGATGATGGTTATGGTGGTGGTGATAATGATGATAGTGATGATAGTGATCATGGTGATGATAATGATCATGGTGGTGATGGTAGTGACGGTAGTGATGGTGGTGATGATGGTGGTGATAATGATGATTGTGATGATGGTGGTGATGATGATGATGGTGGTGATATTGATGATGGTAATATGGTGATAGTAATGGTAGTAATGATGGTAATGCTGACAATGAAGATGACCATGATAATGATAGTAGTTCCTTAGGTCCTGTTGAGGCCCCTGGCTGCTCAGGGACCCCTGAGAACCCCATTCCTTTGGCCACAGAAGGAGCCCCTTCCTTCCACAAAGAGCTTGGTGCGGTAGAAAGCCTTGGGCTCCCGACCCAAACCTCCTTCATCTCAGTCCAATTATACAGCAGCTGCCAGGCACTGGTAGCTCTCTCTGATGGTATTTACCTGCCCCTGGCATTTTGGCTTATAAACACAGAGGATAACTCTTCCATCTTGTCATTTCTGGTAGGGGGATGAGACCTGACAAATAATGAGGTGATTACAAAGAAAAAGAATATCTGTGGTCCCTCTGTGACCTCCAAGGCTTTCTGGGAATGGACTCAGGCCTCTCCTGTCACCAGTGGTTCTCTCCAGAGTCACAGGCAACTGGGCCTATGCTCACCTGAAGAAGTTAGGGGGCACTGTGGCCACTAGAGGGAAAGTGGGACACCAAGACACACAGGTGAGAGCTGAATTCACTCTTTCCCTCCCAGAGCAGCCAGGTGCTCAGGCTGGGAAGATGGAGAGAGGACTCACTTTCTCCCAATTACATTCACATGGGACAGACACACCCCAAGCATATCCAGAAAAAAGATCAGAAGTATGAAAGAATGCTTCCAAGAATAGCAAGGGAGGGGATGTAAGAGGCTGCTGGGGGCCATGTTGTGGGCCGCACTGTGCCCCCCTGCCCCATTCATATGTCGAAGTCCAACCCCCTGGTCAGCAGGGCCCCCAGTCCAGTCCACCTGGGGTTCTTACAAGAGGGGAAATTTGGCCACCAGCCCACACAGGCAAAACAGGTGTGATCAGGGAGATGCCATTTACAAGCCACACAAGAAGCCAGGAACAGACCCTCCCTCGCAGGCTCAGAAGGACCCACCAGCCAATGCCCTGAATACAGACTCCAGCCTCCAGGACGGGGACGAAACACATCTTGCTGTTTAGAGCCCCCAGTCTGTGTGGCTCCAAGAAACAAATTCAGGGTGTCCAGGTTGACTGGGGAGAGGAGACCTGACCAGTACAGAGGCTGAGCCAGGTAAGGTTGGGAGAACATTCAAGATGAAAAGTGGGACCAGAGGACAGGGGCCCGACAGGAGCAAGCCAGGGTGAGGTGGGCTGGTGAGGAGCAAGAGTTTCATCCCCAACATCCTGGGAACCTGGGGGGCGGGAGTTGCGTGGAGCATCGAGGAGACCTAAAATCCACCACAGAATGTGCTGGGTCCCTGCTGGAGAACTGCTACAGGGCAGAGGTGACAGTGGAAGGGCAAGGAAGGAGGCCACTGTGTCACCCAAGCCAGGTGGTGCGGCTCACTTGGGGCCAGGGGCTGGTGGAAGGTTTGCTGGAAAGGAAGACTTGGGCCCGGAAGAATCCCACTTTGGAATTCCCTCTGGCGTATAAGATTTCCAGCAGAGAGCTGAAATTTCTCTTCAGAAGAGATTAGAGAAGGGGACAGCACTTTTATAACATGGGACTTTGTCAACCTACACAAAAGGAAAGAGAATAAACAGACTCCTGTGGGTCCCTGTCTTCCACCCAACCCCCAGATGTATTTTAAAGAAAATCTAGGACATTCTATGATTTCACCCAGGTTTACTTTGGTATTCATCTGCAACAGATAAAGACCCAAAGAACCTGAGCTCTTCGCCACTGTCACCGTCACCGTCTCACCTAACAGAGTCGATCAGATGGAGAATTGGTGTCATGTTTGTTTGTGGAGGGAAGTGACCCAGCAGAGATCCAAGCTGCCAACCAAGGCAGAAGGTGGCCCTCCAGTCACTCATGTTCCACAGACAGGAGAAAGAAGGCCACCAACCGGGAGAGAGGAGGGGAGACAGGCAGCAGGCGGGGGAATGGCTGGGAAGTGCAGGTGTGGCCAAGGGCCGCAGAGGCTCTGGTTGTGCATGACACCAATCAGCATGGTTGTGGGGTTTCCCCAAGGAGTCCAGCTGCACAGGGGCAGGCCCAGAGAAGGTGAGGTGCTGGGTAACCAGGGTCGCAAGACCCCTGGTGGGGAAGCAACCAGGGCAGGGACACACTGACAGACCCCCGAGTCCCTGCAGGGAAAAGCAGGAAGTGAACACAGTGGGGGTCTCACGAAGCCTGTGGCAGCACTGGGGCCCCTGGGCTGGAGGTGCTGAGGTCCTGGATTGTTGGCTTCAGGGTGCCACCAGGAGTCACGGTTCTCAAGGAAGGGTGGGTGGCAACCACAGAGGGAGGCCTGGGGGAGCCTTTTCTGGAGGGGGGGCTGTGATCAGAAATGTGGGGTGTCCTTGGCCTTGTAGGCACGGGGCCTGGGGACCCAGAAGAGAGTAATCGGAGAGACACTGTGATCAAGATCCTGGGCCAAAGAGGGAGAGGGCGGGAGAGTGACATCATCACAATGAGGAGGGGCTGTGGTTCGTGTGACACTCTGGCGCACCTGTCAGAGGAGTGGGGGTTCTGAGGAAGGGACAGCAACGGTAACAAGCAGGAGGTACACAGGACGAGAAGACAGCTTCTTCCAGAGAGGCCCTCAGGAGCCATCTCCTCCTGGGGACAGGCTTCAGTGGACAGTGGCACTCCGAAGGCCCTCTGTGTCCCTCATGCTCTGCCCAGGGCCTGTCCTATTTAGAGCACATTCTGTACACTCGGTCCCTCTTCTACATGATGAGAGGGCAGGAAGCAGAAGGACATTTTCTGCTCTGCAAGTTTCCCGAGTCCTCTGCCGTCTGAGCACCCCAACCCCAGCCCCAGCACTCGAGCTCCTGGTGGAAACCAGCAAGTCTTAACAGGCCCTGTCTCTGCATCTCTCCATCTGCAAATCCCTCTTGTCTCTCTCCCTCCGTGTATATACACACGGAGGATTCTGACAGATATGTGTACCTGTATATATATATATGCAGAATCTGCAGGTGAAGTTGGTCGAACTCCCAGGCTGTTTTCAGGATTTGCTGTCAATCACATCCTACGAATGATTGACACCCATTGTCTGACTGCAAGAAACTCAGCCCTTCACTGCCTGCCCGTGCAGTGGTGCCTGGTTCCTGCCAGGGTCCAGTCCTACAGCTGCTGCCCTGCTGGCTGAGTAAGTGGGAACAAGCCCAAGGGACAGAAGCTTCCAGAAGGGATTTTAGCCTCGGAATGGAATGGACATTCCAGTTCTAGGCCTGGCTTGCTGAAGGCTGCCTCCCCTCACCCCGGGCTGTGTGTGGCAGGACTCTGGACTCACCACTGTGCCCACCCTCTGGGCCCTGCACCCACCTGAGGGAGGAGCAGGCTTCTCTTCAGGGTCTGCCTGTCCTTTTTCATCTCTGCCCAGTACTCAGGCTAGGTTGTGATAAGAAAAATCATTTTGCCCTGCCGCAGTCTCTGGCTGGGCACAAATCACGAGTCTCCACACAGCTTGTAGATTCAAACAGCAATTCTTTATTCCCGAACTCACACCGGCCGTCTACAAACACGTTCTGGGGAAATCCACGTTCTCTGCCCAAATCCACACTCGGGTTTCTGTCTCCCAAAATATACTGTCTGACCCTAAGCACTCAAGAGGAACTCAGCAGCAGGATACGCCCTATTCTAAAGGGGAAACACCCTAATCTCCTATTATGCTAAACCGCCCTATTCTAAAGGGGGAACACCCTAAACACGGATCCTGCCCTGGTCCTTGAGCAAGGTCACCTTTCAGAAGTTTTTCCACTAGACAGCATCGGAGTAAGCTGGCAAGGAATTTGTCATACCTACTTGGCTGATGGCTCCCAGCATTGCCCAGCGTTGAGTTGGTGGACTAGACTTCTCTGTAGAATGCTTGCCAAAGGACTTCGCAGAACACAGGAAAACCACCCACCTAGAGAGCCTGGCTGGGCAACCCCTCAGCCCAGCACACCCTCATTAAGAGTTTCAGACGCAAAACTGATTCCTCCACAAGGGTCTGCATCCTTGAGGCCTCCCCTTGTCCCTCCAGACCCATGAAGAGTGCACACTGCCATCACTCTTCAGCGGACACACTTAGAACAAGGTCGGCCTTTGCGGGCTCCCTCTGGGGCTCTGGGTCTGGCCTCTGGGACTGGCTCTGGGTCTGCCCCCAGTGGGGAGTTCTGCTTCTCCCTCCGTCTTCCAGACTGCACCCCGAGATTCGGCAGGAGGTCCTTGTGGCTCCTGGGTTGCCTTGCCCCTGGGGCCCAACTTGCAGAAGGCTCCTGATTTCTTTCTGTGTTTATTCTGGGCACGCCACTCCTGGTTTCCTGTGAAATCCCTGTGGATACAATGGTGACACAGGCAGGGGGCAAACACCACCAAGGGCTGACACACTGTACTTAAAGTGCCACATACACAGATGGGGTTCTGGGCTGGGTCTGCATGGAGGGCCCCTGGCACTCCTGTGCACTGCCCCTCTGTGTGTGCAAGCTGAACTCTTCATGACCAGGGTTAGACGACATATTAGCCCAATGGTTCAGAGTCTGGCTGGTACCACACTGCTGGGGTCAGGACTAGCTCTGTCACCTACTGAAGAACTGTCCAGGGGGAGTTGTTTAACCTGCACAGTGCCTCAGTTTGGTCATCTATATAGTGGGGACCTTGCTCGTTTCCACTTGGACACTGTTGAGAAGATGACGAAGCACTTGGGGTTCCTGCTGGGCTTTGGCTGGGGTTACTGTGGTGATGAAGGCTGTGAATACCCGGGACGGGGATGCTGGTAGATGGCCAGAGAATGCATCTCTCCTGACTGGAAGTCTAGAGGTCGCCAGTCCAGGATGGCATCTAGCTCCCCACTCCGCCAACCTTAGCATGCAGCTAGCTGTCCTAGGCCTGTTGCTTTACAGTCACAAGCCTCTGCCACACTCCTGGGATCGCACCATCCCACAAAAGCATTTGAGGCAGGGAGGTGAGGCAGAGGGGGCCTTCTTCTTAGGTCGCTTTGTCTTGAATCCATCTCACTGATCACAACTGACCACAAGCCAAGTCATGGAGCCATCTTGGAATGACGGTGATTGGCTCAGATCCGGTCCAGTGTGCCCCAGGGGGCTGCAATTGAGGGACTACCTTTCCTTTACCTCAGGAAATCCCATAGCACAAGAGTTAATAGCAAGAATCAACAAATGGGACTTACTTAAACTAAAAAGTTTTTTCACAGCAAGAGAAACAATAAGAGAAGTAAATAGGGAGCCTACATCATGGGAACAAATATTTACTCCTCACACGTCAGATAGAGCCCTAATATGCAGAATATACAAAGAACTCAAAAAATTAGACAATGAGATAACAAATAACCCAATCAACAAATGGCCAAGGACCTGAACAGACACTTCTCAGAGGAGGACATACAATCAATCAACAAGTACATGAAAAAATGCTCACCATCTCTAGCAGTCAGAGAAATGCAAATCAAAACCACCCCAAGATACCATCTCACTCCAGTAAGATTGGCAGCCATTAGGAAGTCAAACAACAACAAGTGCTGGCGAGGATGTGGGGAAAAGGGTACACTTGTACATTGCTGATGGGACTGCAAATTGGTGCGGCCAATTTGGAAAGCAGTATGGAGATTCCTGGGAAAGCTGGGAATGGAACCACCATTTGACCCAGCTATTGCCCTTCTCGGACTATTCCCTGATGACCTTAAAAGAGCGTATTACAGGGATACTGCCACATCGATGTTCATAGCAGCACAATTTACAATAGCTAGACTGTGGATCCAACCCAGATGCCCTTCAATGGATGAATGGATTAAAAAAATGTGGCATCTATACACCATGGAGTATTATGCAGCACTAAAAAATGACAAAATCTTGGAATTTGCAGGGAAATGGATGGCACTAGAGCAGATTATGCCTAGTGAAGCTAGCCAATCCCTAAAAAACAAATACCAAATGTCTTCTTTGATATAATGAGAGAAACTAAGAATAGAGCAGGGAGGAAGAGCAGGAAGAAAAGATTAACATTGAACAGAGACATGAGGTGGGAGGGAAAGGGAGAGAAAAGGGGAATTGCATGGAAACGGAGGGAGACCCTCATTGTTATACTAAATTACATATAAGAGGTTGTAAATGGAATGGGAAAATTAACAAGGTGAGAAATGAATTACAGTAGATGGGGTAGAGAGAGAAGATGGGAGGGGAGGGGAGGGGGGATAGTAGAGGATAGGAAAGGTAGCAGAATACAACAGTTACTAGTATGGTATTATGTAAAAATGTGGATGTGAAACCCATGTGATTCTGCAATCTGTACTTGGGGTAAAAAAGGGAGTTCATAACTCACTTGAAGCTAATGTATGCTAATGTATGAAATATGATATGTCAAGAGCTTTGTAGGGTTTTGAACAACCAATAAAAAATAAATAAATAAAATAAGTTCTGAATATACTGACTTATATAAAATGAAACATCAAATGATTAAGTTACAATTTCCTATTCAGAAGCATTAATTGCCTGTGCCCTTGAAAAATTACAGTTTCAGTTGATTTGGTGATAAGTGTCCGGGTTACATAAATGTGTATCAATGCAATTGTTTATGTTCAATAGTCAAAATCAGAACACAGTCTCCTACAGTACAACCCGCACCCTCAGAATTATGTTCTTATCAATGAGCATTAATAGCTTCTGACCCCAGGTGATTTTTATTAGGTTGCTATCCACTGGGTTTGTACATTCCATTCAAACATTTTGCACAAAAGCATCAGCATCAGCCTAAGAGCTTATGTGAAAAAAAAAAAACATGTGATAAGTTCTAGGCACCAGTAGGTATGACCTGCACTTCTAAGAATGGTGCTCATAGGTGAAGGAGTAACCACTGCATTAGGGTCCTATAGGGGACATTCGGAGGGAGAGGTGTCAGTAATAAACTCACTGATCAGTATATCGCGTGAGTCACTTATTTTACATGGGAAACTGGAAGACCTTTAGTTGGGACAAGGGCCAGAGTCATCTTATAAGACCTCACAACATCAAATTCCCATGTGCAGTGTTTGTAGCCAGCTCTAGAATTGTCAAGTGGAAAAATGTAGGTGAAACTGAAAAATTACTCTCTGTCTTTCCTAATGTCAGCACAGCATATCACCTTAGATGTCCCTTGGCTGTGTGTTGATTCAGCACTCTTTAATAAGCACAGATTCAACATGTAACATTGTAGTCACTACAATGCTGCTATCTTTCTATTAAAAATATTTAATTACAAAAGAATTGTATAGATATGTTTTAGATGTTAAAAAGTCTACTTGAATCATTACCCAATCCTAGCCCCATTCCCACAATTATTTATTTGGTATTCATGCTTCCAAACACTTTTTTTAGCATTTGCCAGTGAATAACTGTGCCAAGAGAAAGTATATAAAATTAATTTGGAAGGCTGTTTTTGTGTGATTTGCTGTTTTTATGTGATAGATATTCTGTTTTCCTTTTTAAGTTAAAAACATATTTTAAACATCTTTCCAAGTCAGAATATAGAAGGCTACTTTCCATCTCATTTCTTTTTATTCCATGGTATTAAGTATTATAGAATTATTTAATTGTTCCCTTTCATGAACATTTGGGTTGGGTTTTTTTTTTGCCACTATAAACAAGGCTACAATTAACATTCCAATACCATATTACTTGTTATTAAAAACACACAAAGCTAATTAAATCTCTTGGCAATGGAGGTGTTTCTGCTAGATTATAAAGAAAATTCCACTCAGCCAATTGGACCTGAGTATCAGGCAGTGCCAAATAGTTCCCTTACAAGGTTTTAAACAGGAGCCTCCTGCCCACCTGTTGCCTGTGAGTCCCACAAGGTAGGAATTTGAATTAACTCCCTCCCTCTTTAGAGGCAAATGCTAGTGGATTCAGTAAGGGTAAGATGAGGGGAAGCTCAAGTAAGCTTTTCCTAGATGAATCAGGTAAACAGGGTCATTTCTGGCACAAAGAACAAGAGATGACTGGCGACAGGGCCACACTGGTAATCTTCTCAAGGCTCTGACACCAGTGCTTGGAAGCTATGGAAGTAAGGAGCCACTGTGCCCCCTGAGTCTCTCCAATGACTGTTTTAACCTGTCCTTGAGAAGCTTGTGCTCATTCAGTGTAGAATAACCTCAGGACTGGGATGAAGTGCAGAAGAATTCCAGCTGTGGCTTGGCCTGCAGTTAGTGCCTGCCTGCAGGTTACTCCTGGGCTGTCCCTTCCCAAATAGCTTCTGGAGCAGAAATGTAGTCAAAACGTGAACTGAGTGGGTCTATTAAACCAAAGGTCGCTCTTGTCAGTCCAGGGCAGTAAGCAGACCTCCCAGCACCACCATTCTGAGAGCTTAGTTGGAAGCAAGCAGGAAGACCTTCCTACTTTTTATTTAGTTTTGAATGACTCATTGTATAAATGGTTAGGGTTGATTTCAGAATCAGCTTACTACTTTGTGTAGAGAGCAGTGTTCTCAGGTTTCACCAAGGTGGAGAAATCCCTGCATATGTTATTTATATGCCAACAGAAAGGCTGTTTTTTGTTTGTTTGTTTGTTTTTTGTTTTGCCAGGGGCAAGGGGTACCAGTGATTGAACTCAGGGGTTCTGAGCCACTGAGCCACATCCCAAATTGCAAAATGTAATAGGTTATTTTGTATTTTAGTTAGAGACAGGGTCTCACTGAATTGCTTAACACCTTGCTTTTGTTGAGACTGCCTTTGAACAATGGATCCTCCTGCCTCAGCATCCCAGGCTGCTGGGATATCAGGAGTGCACCACCACACCTGGCTAGAAAGGCAGTTTTTGAGGAGATGCCAAAATGTCTATCAGCTTCACTGTATAGAGATGAATGTTTGGACAATTTCTGTTTCAGTTTTTGGCTAAAACTTAGAAAAGATGGTTTAAAATAGAAGTGAGTAAGCACAGAATGTGCCTCCAGGGGGCCGCCATCCTGATTCCTGGTCCACTGGTATCAGGGTTTCTAATGTCCAGGGCTGGAGCAGTGAGTCATTAATGCCCTGCTGTCTTCCACTGTCAGCTACCTGCCTGGTTCACCTCTGGCCCCTTAAAACATCCATAAGCCATTTCACATCCAGATGAAAAGTAAGGGGTTTGCCTGCTTGGACGGAAAGTAAAATATAATTAAGGATATTTCATATGGTGTAAAAGAGAGAGATTTTTGAATGAAATGATGGAGGGTTTTCCATCCAAAGCTACCATTGACTGTTATCTTTCGTGAATGATTTACTTTCTTTGAGCCTTAGTTTCTTAACCTATTACATTTTGCTATTTGCCTTCAAGTGTGAATAACTGTGACACCATATAGAAAGCATGTAGCAGAATGCTGGGCACATGTATTACAAAATATAAATACCATCAATTGCTATCATCTAAGGGTTTCTCTAGAGTAGAGGAAAAAAAAGAGGGGTAGGGAACTTTCTTTTATTGTGAATCTGTAGCCCAGATATGTATTTGATGCCTGGTTGTCACTGCAATGCTGATATCTGGGACATTTTTCATCTAAACCTCTGCTATGCTGTCTATAAAACAAAAAGAAGTACCCCCATAGGCGCTTAAAGTCACATAATTAGAAAGTGATGGAACTGTGGTACACCAAACACATGTCTATCTTCCATGCCATTTTTACCAGAAAACTCATTTACCTGACTGCTAAACATGTTTCTTTTGCTCAAACAAAATGACAACCATGTTAATTTCATATTCTGTTGCATGTAAATGCTGAAATAACCTCAAATCCATTCTCTTTTTTTTCTCCACCAGTATCTATAATTATCTCAGTTTGCACATACACAAGCACAGCCTCACTGAGTTATACCTACATATGGTTAAATTTTGTTTATAGTGTGTTGGAACCAAGGAAAACACTGCAAATTTAAGTTGCTAAATTAACTAGAACATTGCTTGTTTCATGCCAGTAGTAAAAGATTCTGTAAATATCAAATAAAGTGGCACTGGGTTGGTTTGCTTTAAGAAAACAAAATAATCTTCTCAAGGGACAGATTTCTTCTTGCTATTAAGTTGCAGTTATTTCTAGATGTATTTTTTTTTGAAGTGCATGTAGAAATTTCTGTCTGTGGAATTTCTTTATAGGAGCCATTAATTCCTCATGGAAGAATGTTCAAAGACAACTCTTACTATTTCTCAGGGTTAGTTTATCAATATATGATGGGGATATTTCCTCATGAAGCACAATTTTAAAATGATAGTTTAATTTCTGTCGCTATATAAAATATTTAGTGAGTCCAAGAAAAATAAATACAGACTTAAATTCTATGACAAATAACAATTTCCATACTATTAACATACATTTTGAATGTTTTAGAACAGGCTTTTATAAACATATTCCTCTCTACCTCAGCCATAGAAACACTGAACCCCTATCTAATGTACCATTCCCTTGAATTTGCTATTTCCAGGGACATCGTGAGCTGTGATCTCTTCCCATGTGACTCTATTCCAGGTGCCCTGTGGGGATTTTGATGTTCTGTCTGATCTCTGTTCAATGAAATTTTTCAGTGTGCATCAAGGAGAATAATTGGCCCTAAAATTGGTGCATGTGTTTAAAGTCCACAGAAAGGAAATCAGTTGCATTATTAACAGACTGATCGCTGCAGGGGACTGTGTAGCTGTTTTCTAGCCAAGAACTCTGCAGTCTCAATGCGAACACACAATAATTGCTTGTTGATATGAAGTTGACTCCTCAGAGTATGCTTCTTAGCTAAAGTTTCCCATCTTTTCATGGGAAGTCATAGGGATTGAGAAATGAAGAAGATGTGTATTACAGTCATGGACACCCACTTCCTCTTATGGTTGTTCCTACCCACATGGATAGAATTGGCATTAGTGTTTCTCACCCAGGTGCTCTGGCAAAGCGGCACAAGAACAGCAAATTAGCCCAGAGTCCCTGGACTCCTAATCATTTTCTGTCTGACCTTGTGCAATTCTCTAAGCTATCTCCTTTTCCTGATGTGCAAAACAAGGGGATTAGATGATCTCTGAGAAGCCTTCAAACTCTAAAATTTCCTTGATCAACTGAAATGATTCAATAGTAGGATTCCTTGGATTGCAGGTGTTCTAAAAAAGGAAACATGTTTCTATAATTCGGTTTGACAATGAATTGACTCAGATTGTGGATCCTATGAGCCAGTTCTCATGATTCTTTATATTAAGTCATTTAGTCAAGTGTGGCCACATGCCCCATTTTATCAAGCTTGTGTTCAAAAGGAAATCCCATTCCATTTACTATTCAAATTAAATAACTTGTGCTTTCATCTTGCTTAATGCAAGAGCCACTTTATTCCATTCACTTGGTCTTCTGTCTTATTCCAGGCCCTTATCCCTAGGTCTGCCTACTTGGTTTAAAGGAAAAGTTTAGAGAGTGGTTTTGACTTCAGATAAAGAACTTGGAAGACCTCCCTAGTCAGCCAAGGACTTTCTAAATATTGCTATTAGGGATTTTGCATAGGATGATTGTTGATTCATGGGCACATTGCTATCCCTGAGCATTCCTTATCACCTGGATTCCACTTAAAGCGTCTTTGAGCTGCATATACCTACACACAACGGATACATATAGCCAGCCACCAGTAAGGCCTGTCAGCTTGGATGTCTGGCACAGTCCCTTTTCACTGAAGATGAGGAGACCTGGACTCCTCCACCACTGCTTTCCTGGGGGCAGTTTCTCTGAGTAAAGTGATGGAAAAACCTATCTCTATTTCATTGTTAAGCCCTACTACTGCTGTCAGAGGTCTGAAGGTATATAGCTCTTTCAACTTACACATATGAACGTAACATGTTGCTCTTTCCTCATTGTTAAGAGTAGTGGGTCTAGAAATATTTTAAGTCTTAGCCACACACTGTACCCAGACCCAACCCCCTTCTGTGTCCCTAAGGCTTGCTCTATTTCCTACTTCATTAAGTCCAGTATCCTTAGAACAAAGCAGAGTTTTCCCTTGAAACCAAAGCACATAGTCCAATCCACAAAATGAAACTATTTTATATTTTTCTCATTGTGAGTAGTAATATGGGAAACCATCGCTCAGTGGCAATAATATCCATATGGGTCAGCAAGAACTAGAGTTCCAGTTTACCTCGGTCACTACATGTTCTAATTCCTATGAAAAAAAGGAAGATGCATCTTTACATCAAAGCCTGATTTCTCGGCTTATTTTTCAAAGCATGAGTCAAAGTGTAAGAGGAGGCAAGAGCATCCCACATAGAATGAAAAACAATTGACAGTTTGGTTCCACAACACTAGTTTTAACCTCCTGGGTAGTGGCATTTAATCCTGGCTGCTAGCTAGAATCACCTTCAGGGGACTTAAAGTGAAAACAAAAACAAACTGATGTCCAAAGTTCCCAATTAAATTCAAATTCCTAGGGGAAGGACCTAGGCATCATACATGTATAAAATGCTCTCAAGTGATTCAAAGGGTCAGATAGAAGTGAGATTTCTGCATCTTATGGAATGTCAAAGAGATAGGTGTACTCTCATATTAATTGCAACGTTACTCCAGTGGTCAAAATATAGAAGGCAAATAGGTGTCCATTAGAAGATGAATGAATAAGGGAAATGAGGAATACACAGTGGACTACTAAGAAGTCTTTAAACACAATGACCCTCAGTCATTTCCAACAACATGGATGGAACTAGCGGACATGCTGCCAAGTGAAATAATCCAGGCACAGGAAGACAAACACCACATGATCTCACTTACATGTGGAATCTTAAAAAATTGCTGTCATAGAATCAGAAGAGAAAGGTGTTTACCATAGTGGGTAGATGATAGTGAAAAGGGAGATGTCCTTTAAAGCATACACATTGTAGTTAGACTGGAGAAATGAGTTTTAGTGATCTGCATGGGACCACAGTTAATAACAACATATCGTGCATTTAAGATTTTTCAAAGAGAGAGATTTTTAATGTTCGCACCACAAAAAATAACTTGATGTATATGTTTGTTACCTTGATTGAATCTTTCTACAATGTCTATATTGATTACATTGTACTCCATAAATATGCAGTTATTATTAGATTTGAGATCTGCTGAGCTTACACAATGCTCTTACCTTAATAAGTGAATAGTCATAAATACATGTAGTCTGACCACATCACCCCAAATTCCCAAGAGGGGAAAATAAAAAAGGCTGAATAGAAAAATCTGCAGTATGAAGACTCACAATGCTTCTTTCCAGGTTTAACCTCACAAAGAAGAAAATATGGCCTTCATCTTTTTTTAAAAAATTGTCCAGGCAGCACATAAGCAAAATGAAAGAAAGTATGGGTAAAAAGGAAGAGGTGACAGAGTCATTTCAAGATAGGAAGGAGGAGAATGGCTGAAACTGGGGGTGTTGGAGTAATAAGGCAGTCTCCACTGATGAGCTGTAGGTAATATCAAAGGCACATTTTCAGAATATTTCCTTTTCAGTAATTGTACAAAGACTCCCTTGCCATTGCAAAGCACTTTTCTTCTTGGCAGATTGAAGAATGCTTTACCAACTAAATGCATCTCAGTAATATCCAGAGCTCAGGTCCAACATAATCACAAGTTGCCTTGTTATTACGGAAGTAGCAGCCCCATTTAATAACATATTAAATGCATTATTCATTTATGTAACTCAGACCCAGGGACAGCTGCTGAGATGGAAATGGAACCATTCTGTAATGCAAAAAGCAGGTGTGTGCTTACTTGAATAAATTAACTCTGTATTTCTGCACAATTTTCTTCTAAATTTCAGGGACAGGTCTGGTAGGGCTAATGTGATGCCATTTTCATCCAAGAAATAAAATGGTTTCAGAATGGTTTTTGATGAGCATTTAAAAAAAAAATCACCAACAGCCTTCTCTGTGGCAGAATCCCAGGAGGATAGATTCGTGCTTTGGGTTGAAGCAGAGCTCCTGTTGCTGCAGGATTTGGGAGAACCTGAGGTCATGATTGGTCAGAAGGGGTGACAAACAAAAGAAATACTCTGCACTTCATGATTCCAGTAGCAGTGGTGGGCCAGTGCTTCTAGTGCTGCTCGCCAAGATGGAGCCACAGGTGTGCTTGATACTATGCAATTAAAAACCATAACCTGCCTTTAGTTTGCACACTGCCACACCTCTGAACCAGCAGGCAGTTTCTAATGCACAGTTAAACTCCCTGAGATGCCATGATTATTCCGGAGGCTTTTGCTGGTTATTTTCTTGCTACCATTGCTGTTACCAAAATGTTATCATTCTCCAATGTATGCACCATGGAAGTTTTTTTTCCCCTTTTTCCTCTCCCACCTGCCCTTACTTTCTCTCATAATCAGTTTACACCCATAAAAACATAAAAAGGAATTTCTTTTCTAGGCTGATGTTCAAATTGCTCAGGCATGACAGTGATCCAGCAGAATGGTCTAAGTACCGGAGCTGGAGTTTGGAGGCTGCCCAGTCAGCTAGGTGTTAACTCCTTAGTTGATGGATTATGAGGAGAAGCAAGGACTCCTAGGATAGAGATCAGCACTGCTCATTTGGTGAGTGAGGGGCTTGGAGTGTGTGGGGCAGCAGTAATAACTGATGCTATGCTGGCATGTCAACACGTAAACTGATACAGTTACACCAGTGAGGATTTCTAGATTCTCAGCTCTGCTTATTTGAGCACAAGGAGACCCTCAAGGAGCTTTAAAGTTCATTCATTTCTCAGGAATCCTGTGAAATCATGCAATTCAAAGAATTTCTATTACATGAATCATGAAGACCTCTTTAAGAGTGTAGAGGTGGGTCAATCTTACTACTGTAAAGAGGCAGTGCAGAAAGGATGTGTTATAGGGACAAGTAATCCAAATTGGCCACGCAAGAGGGCACAGAAGCAGAAGGAGCAGAAGAAAAGAAGTGGTTTCAAGAAGATTAGAAAGAGTTTTGGATGGAGCAGAGTGAGCTGGCTGGGGAGAAACTTCAGAAAAAGTAGAATAAAATCATCTTGTAGAGGGCTTCTGTGAAGAATTACAGGATTCACACTTATCTGGAGGGCATTTGGAAACCATGAAGCTTGTGAACAGAGAAAAGAAATAACAATACTAACTGAAAATAGTTAAAAACATTTCACAAGTACTTGCTAAATGATAGGGCAGTTTTCAGCAATCTGGGTACATTAATTCATGGAATTCTTGCACCTACCCCATGACATGAGTTAAGTATTAATGGTTGACCTTTGTGCTGATCCATAATGTCCAAAGTGCTTTTGAAAGTTTCTCATTGATTTTTTGACCCTGCTTTTAGCTTGTCAATCCTGAGATTCAGGAACAGAGGGAAGGACATTGGCTAGATGTAAATGAATTGGAAAACTGCCTGCAGCTCAGATAGATCCAATCTATTGCCAGTGTTGTCAAGTTTTCCTGGAACCTAGTTTTACCCATTCTTTCATGTACTATGTGAACTTTTCATGGTATAGTCACCAAGCTGAGTAGTAGTGCAAAGACATAGCTTACAAAGCAAAAGGCTTATTAGCTGGCCCCTTAAAAGTTTGCCAACCTCCGGTCTAGTATATTTTGATTTCTTCCAATTTATGTTCTACCACTAACTCTGGAAAAGTGAATTTGAGAGATCAAATATAACTACAGGGATTGCTGAGCCCCTTAGGGGAGAAAAAAAAAGATGAATTGGTAATACTGAACCTCAAAGTTCTTAAAGGTTGGTCATCCTGAATATACAGTTTCTAATTTACCGTGAAGCTGATAAATTTCTAATAAATTGAAAGGGACATATTTGTAAGATAATTCATTTATTCTTTTATTAGAGCTAAAATGAGAATAAGCAAAAGTTTGAAGGATTTACTCAGAATGCAAAAACTGAAGCTTCCTTGGTGTAAGGTTTCAATAGTTCAATCAGTATACTTTCTCAAGAAATGATTAGAAATTACCAAATTTAGCCAGCTTTTTCTGTACTGTGCCATTATTGTAGCATCCTTTCTCTGAACTGTAAGTTCCCTTGCCATCTATGCAGTAGTCCCCCATTATCCATAGCTTCACATTCCACAGTTTCAGGTACCCATGGTCAACTGCAGCCAAAAAATGTTAAAAGGAAAATTCCAGAAATACATGTTTTATTAGTTTTCAACTGTGTGTCATTCTGAGCAGTGAGGTGAACCATGCCTAACTCTACATCACAATGCCTTTGTTCTTCAGTTAACAGCGTCTCATCATGTAGCCATTGTTCACCTCCCATCATCAGAGGAAGATACTGGGAGTTCAGTAAGATATTGCGAGAGAGAAAGGGAGACACAGAGAGACCACATTCACACCAATGTTATTATAGTCTATTATTGAAATTGTTCTCTTTTATTGTTATTGTTCTTAATCTATTATTGTATCTAATTTGTAAATCACACTTTCTAATAGACATATGTGTATAGGGAAAAGCTTGTATTTATCAGATTTGTTACTATTCATAGTTCAGGCATCAACGGGGATCTTAGAACAAATGCCCAGGACTGTATTATTCATTTTGGTCCTTAATTATATGTTCTTTAAATGATCTCCTTAATTATTGATTTATGTCTCTTCATCCTGATTTTTGACTTAGTGTAGGGACAATGTCTTCCACTGTGTGTATTTCCTACAGTTCCGAAATGAAGAAGTGATTCATCAGTTGATTTGATGAATCAAAGAAGTCAATTAAGATGCAAATAATAGGTAACAATTTGTTGCTCCAATTATTTCTCTTTATTTATCTCTGTTGAATGCTAGATATGAATCAGCCCTAATGCTCAGAGTAACAGGGAAGGTAGGTGGTTGATGGCCCTGATGACCCTCAGGGCCAAGCAGCTCACTGTAGTAAAATCGTGGGAGTGATCTACTTTGTCAAGAGCTAGATGACAACTTGAGCTTTTCTCCTTTTAGGTATAGAAAGGTGGTTTCCAATAACTGCACTGATGGCGTCTGAGAACAGTACATGGCCAAACCACAGAAGTGTCCAGGGAAGGCCCCTCATGGGCTCCGGATCATCACTGCAGATGAAAAGCTGACTGCAGAACAGGGGCACAATGTCATCTCATGGTGAAGCTGGAAGAGGTAGCCTGATTCCTGTCTTCCTCTAACCTTCTAGAGCTGGTGATTTTGTTCTAACAAAGCATAGTTTCCTTTGAGTATCCTTTTTAACCTTCTCATTTTTGATGCAGTTGTTTTTTGGTCTTTTAACTTTGCTTTATTGGCACTTTCAGCAAAATATATTCTCAGGATACATTAACAGTATTTAGAGTAATTTAACCCACACATATACTCACCAACCTAAAAGATGCTAATGCTTTTGCCCTCTCAGCCTCACTTCTTGGCTTTTTGTTTTTTTTTTTTTTTTTTCCAAAGGAAACAGGCTGGTCAAACATACATCACAAAGGCAAATCGAAACATCACCAAGTCTAATATCTTTGACAGTTGGGAGCTTGTATTTTGGTAGAACCTGAGGGATATCATTGTGAGCATCAATTATTTTTTGCCAAACTATGGTTGTCTGAAATTTCTGACTACATAGATGGCAGATAAAATGAAGTTTCTCCTATGAGGTTTAGAATGCACACAGGGCTTTTGTCATCTTGTAAATGAAGAAGAAGGCCTCCCAAGGATAAGTACTTTCATTACATTATTTCAATTATTACACCAGGCAGTCCTACCTTCAACCATATTTTGGAGGAAGCTAAAATGTGCCCAGCACTGTACTGGGCCAAGCAAATAAAAAGGGATTTTAAAAGTCAATATTAAATATATACCATTGCCTTCCAGTTTCCTCTTCTGACAGTTCTTGGCTTCAGGTCTTTGACATGCATGGACTCCCCTGGAGAGCAGGTTCAAATGCTGTGTTTTGGTCACATGCCCAAAGATTTTTATTTGGAGAGTTGGCATGGAGCCTAAGAATTCCTTTTTGGAGCAAGATCAAGGGTTATGCCTTGTGCTTGGAGAAAAACAAACAAAAACAATGTCAGTGTTTTGGGGAGAGGACAAATAAGGAGAGAACAAAATCATAGGCTCTGGGGCATGACTTGAAAGAAAAAGGTGAAGTAATTAGGATTGCTGTGTCAGGTTACATCAAAATTATTTGTATTTTTGTTCCTCTGGGATAAATGAATATTGAGTTTGAAACCGTGGCTTAGATGATGCTTTTCCTTCTGGTCCAAGGGATACTTAAAAACCAGTGCTTTAATTGAATACTTTTTTCCTAATACTCCTCAATGAGTGCCTTTCAAGACCAATATTCTAAAGACTGAGATTTCCCCAAAATCATGTATTGGGACTAGAATAATACAAGTTAATTTAGATCAATTGGAATCACTTGTATTTCACATAAATAAATTCTGTGGGGACTTCTGCCTGAGGCTATGACAGATTAGCTTGCAGCAAACCAAATCAAGAAGACTGGGAAGCTAAGTTCTCTTCACGAGAGATGAGGGATTCCATGGGATTAGTACAATATTTTATCTTATATTTCTCTTGAAGAACTTTGTCAATTGATATATTATACTATATAGTAAGCTTGGATTTCAGATTCCTAAATAAGACCAGACAGAAAGTGTTGGCTAAAAAGGAATAATAATATTAATAATAATAATAATAATAATATTATAAATAAAGGAAATGAGTAGTAGAGCACTTGCTTAGCCTGTATGAGGCACTGGGTTTGATGCTCAGCAAGACATAAATAAATAAAATAAAGTATTGTGTCCATATACAACTAAAAAAAATGGTAGAAAATTATGAAATGATAGGTAGGTCTAACACAGATGGAATTATAGGCCTAGCAAAGAGGGACATTAGGAGCAAGCATCACCTCTGAAGAAATAGTGACTAAGAATGTTCTTAGAGTCTAGAAATGGAACAGAGTCAAGAAACAGAGGTATATAAAAATATATGTTTATGTATTATCTAATGAAATGAATATATATGAGTATGTGTACTTATAAAGAATATATATATATATATATATATATATATATATATATATATATATATTCAGTAACAAATACATAAATATCAATAAACAAATCATAGTCTTTTCAATAATGGTGCTGCAACATTGAATATCTACATGGGATATTGAGGCCATTGACTATCCTATGTCTTCCCATAATATGAGAAATAATTCTCACTGGACTGTCATTCTAATTTGGAAGGTAATACCAAACTTTCTAAAATAAAACAAGAGTATCTTCATGACCTTGAGTTTGACAAAGATTTTTTTTTTTAAAGGAAACAACCCGCTGGGCATAAAGAATCTATGCTTTAGAGCACATTAACAAATACTATATAAAATCAAACAAAATATAGTACTTTGTCTTTAGATCTTTGTGGGGGAAAAAAATCTCTGTTGGATTCTTAGGGAAGAATTCATTTCCTAGACCAACCCTCTACTCTGTTTACCTGCATTATATATTACCCAGAGACACATGGAACCTGAATATGATTCGCCAAAAGGTATCTCTTTTGAAGTAGTAGATGTTTACTCTGTTGCTCCATTTCTTAGAACATAGTAGAGCACTCTCTGAAGTAAGACCTTTGGCTCCTGGTCAGCTCAGACCTTTGAACAAATGAGAACACACTTGAGGGGCATGGCCTTGTCTCAATTCTATCTGGCTTTCCAAATAACAATAATTATCAGGCATTTCACATTGGGCTACCTGACATGGGAAAATGGGAACAGACTGGGTGACCTGGTACTAAGATGTGTGAATTCATGCCTTCTGCTCTCAGGAAGGGAAAAAAACATATTAAGTCAATTCATTCCACTTGAGTGGGTGAAGCTACATTGGAAGGGATAAAGTCTGCTGCCTTCTGCTGTCAGACATGGCCCCTGAATGCTCTTATCTCCTGTGCAGACATGGAAGCCAAGACAACTGACTCCCATCAGGAGGCCCTGGAGACCACACATTTGAATATGGGATTCTGTGCTTATTCTTCACAGACTCTTGCAGAAACAACCTCAGTTTTTCTGTTGCTCTCTTGATTATGCACATAGGCATGTGTGATAAATGTAATGAACAAGGGAGAGTAAAGGTCTCTGTGTATCCAGGGAGCACTGAACTTTGGCACAATTAATGACAATTTGGATGTACATTTATTGAGCAGTATCAGTTCTAGTTTGCAAGTGCATCACTTGGATTATCTCATTTAGATCTCACAGTGCTCTATGTAAATAGGTGGTGTCATATTTGCCATTTATAGATGATGTAGCTGAGGCATAAAAAAGCAAAGTAAATTAGCTGAGATCATACACGTACTAAGTAGTAGACTCAGGAGTCAAAGTTAAAGCTTGTAGCATCTTTCTATAGTTTCTCTATGATAGAAAGAAACATTTTCTGAGCAAGAACTTTCTGTAGTTTCTATGCCTCTGTAGAAACCCTTGGCTGGGGGCAGATAGTAACAAAGATAAAGAAGTAGAAAGGAAAACCAACATCATCTCTGCCCAAGCCAGTTTGGCCTACAGGTGCTCATTGTCAGACAGTAGTTGACAAATCTACTAATATTTTCCTTATTTTATGAGATGATTTATACTTTCAGACCAGTTTGTTGAAAAACATTTCAGCAAAGAGAGATACTAAATCCTCTCTTGGGTTTCTCCCTCTTTGAAAAACTATACATTTCATGAATACCTACTTATATCTGAAATTGTTGAATTTATTCTAAAGAATATTGAAAATCATAAGCTGTGAATGCAGTACCTAAGGAGTTTAGAATTCATGTATAGTAAATCAAATTTCTCCTGTGGCCTAGGTATGAATTAAAATGTAATTGTTTAATAAAAATTAAATCCCAAACTAAAACGATTTAAAAATTCCCCACAACTGGCAGCACATGTTGTTTCTAAATCCTCCTCAGACATTTCTGAGCATTCACTTCTCACTTGAACTTGATGCACCTAATTTGCTTTGGAAATAGTGTCTCACTCATGCCCAGTATCTAGTGCCAAGTGTTATAAAATAGGAATATTTAATGTCATTCCTCTGATACCTGAAAAATAGCAAGTCTTTCTGGTGCCAAAGGGATCCAGAGGTCCCTGCTACCTTATGATGTGACATCATGGTTGTGATTAATGCAGAAGTGGACGAAAGACTCCCCTTCCCTAGAAGGATATTTGTTTTTACTTGTGCACTGAAGCCTGTGTCTCTGTTTCATTGTTCAACTTTCTCCTATAGTCTTGTGGTCCCTCTTGGGCTTGGAGGATGTATGGGCTGATGAAGCCCTCTTTTTGTTCTCAATTACTTACATTCAAACCCTTTCACATAGTTTCCATCTCCTCTGCCTATTACCTGAAGCACCATAAGGCTCAGGAAGCAATAGTTAGATGTATATCTATTTATTTGTTTTTAATATATATTTTTCTAAGCACCAATTTTATGTAATGTACTTTCCATTCACAAGTAGACTTACTTTAGGTGTAAGTGGGAATACATGTTTTTGAGTTAACTAGGACCTCTGCTGTATCAAACACTATGTAAAAATCCATCCATATGAAGCATAAATGACTAAAAAGTACAGAACAAAAAAACAAATTTGCATCACATTATAATAATATTTTTGACATTCTCAAACTATGAATATCATTTAGGTAAGAATCATGTCACTTCTAGTTGCATATTGATACAGCACATTTATAGAGAAAAAATAACACAATAAATATGTGTGGATTTGAATAAGCTTATCCAGGAAGAACAGAGACAAAGCCCAAACTTGGAAGAAAAAGACTGTTGAAGTTTGAATACCTTACAAAACAGGTTAAAATCTCCATCTGAAATCTAAGTCTCTTCCTTTATCCTCTAATTGTGCATGTCCTAATCGCAACACAGGAATACATGAAGCGAAGCCCAGTAGCCCATGCCTGTAATTCTTGCTTCTCAGGAAGCTGAGGCAGAAGGATCACAAGTTCAAGATCAGCCTGGGAAATTTAGCAAGACTCCATCTCAAAAGTGAAAAGAGCTTTGGATGTTGTTCAGATGTAGAACACTTGCCTAATATGAGTGAGTCCTGCATTCACTCCCCAGTTGAGAGAGAGAGAGAGGGGGAGAGAGAAAGAAGAAGAAGGAGGGGGAGAGGGAGAAATGGTAGAGAAGATGACCTTGATAAAACTTGATAACATTGCCAAAATCAGAGCAAAGCAGAGAACTTTCTCTTATTGACAATAGAAACTCAAAGATAAGGTGACCCAGGCTAGCTTGCAATTTCACATATGAGAGTAAGTACCTAAGCTAGAGTACTGCAGATTTTACCTGTGTATAAAATTAAATCCCTTCTGCAAATAGCATATGAAGTCACTCTCAAAATTTAGGTGACATAAGTGACTTCCTAATACAGTTTCTCTAACATCCCACAGTCTGCCTTACCTAAAGTATTACTCAGAGGTCAACATAACTGTTGCGGTTGATGAAAAATTCCATTGTCAGTATCCATCCCTTCTGCTTTTAGAGTTCTCTCCATATGTATGCTAAAGGAGGGGGGAGCTTCATTAGGATCAGAAAGGCAAAGGAGTGGTATTGCTTCCATCTCAAACTCATTGTAGCACAACTGAGGAGAATACTCACATGCACACACACATACATTGTATTTGTTCATTGTTGTCTCTGTAAGAACAAAGAACAGTTGATCCAAGAACCAACCAAGAAGGAAGTGGAAGAATCTATGAGGTTGTGTCTAAGAAGCCAAACCTTTTCAACTATGCCTGAGTTGAAAACTATGCCAAGTTGATCAAAGATATTTTTGCACTGAGACCTAATCATGCAATGAGAGGTGGCATTTCAGCATTTGGAGACTGACTCAAGGTGGATGGTCTCTGGAGCACTAACAAGCACCTGATGAGCCTGCAGACTTTCAACATGATAACTGCACAGAGAAATCCAGAGCAAGATCCTGCAGGCACAGGGTGTTTGGTGAAGGACCAAATCCATTTCCAGAACTCAACACAACTAATTTGGGAGTAGTGCCTGCATGTTACAGAAAATAAATCACATCTGTTTTATACCGCTGTAAGAATAAAGAGATGCCATTTTGTGCATACTTTAAGATTTAAAATTAAATCTGAGGCAAGAGACTAAAATTAAAACTTTGAATGGTATCTTGTTGTTTCAATACTTCCATTTACATACAAACACTGAAACTTAAAAAGGAAAATTCATGGTTACATTTCAGTGAGATTTAAGTGAAACCTGAGGGCTGTGTCCTCATTAGATGGATTCCAATGAGCCATAATTTCACTTTCACATACATTGAAAGACTGATGGGGCATGGACGTGCCCACAGTGTAATAACACTTCATAAATATTGCAGGGTACTGGCCACCATCATATAGTAGAGAAGATGGCCTTAATAAAACGGGCTGTGAGATGCTCCTTTGTTTGAATTCATGACAGAAATTGGCCTACTTTTTTATCTAGAAGAAAGACTATTTAGAGCCTTTAGAAGTGGCACAAAAGGGTTGGCAGACAGTGTTAAGTTGGGGCAGATATCAGCTCAGTTCTGACACACAAGCCTCAGTTGTTTTCTCCTTCTACACAAAGGAGCAAAAGCTGAAATCAATGAGCCATGAGATTTGAGACTTTCTCGTGTATTATTGCTTACTCCATTCAGCTTTACTCTCTTTGACTCTAATGAGGCAATTGAGCCACTTCATTTCTCTTCCCGTGTTGCCTGAGATTACAAAGGAAAGAAGGAAATGGGGCAGGCAGTTAGGATTGTCTTCAGCCAGAGGCCTAGTGTCTAAAGTTCAAGTTGCATTGATTGGGCTCCATTGTTCTCTCCTCTCAAAAGCAGTACACATAAGTTGGGGTATTGTTGTTCCTTAGGGTCTCAAAGGAGAGATGTTTGCAAAGAGTTTTGCTCCACCTTGACCAGCAAAGGGAGATAACTGGCTGATTACTGAGGGTTTCAGCTCAATGAACATCCTAGGGCTTAGAGTCCTGAAATAGTCTTCAGTTTGGAATTTTACCCTCCTAGCCTGCTTGATTGAGGCTCTAACGTTCCACATCATTAACAGGGTGGCAACGACCCTCCAGTAAGGGCTTCACCACACCTGCTAATCCTTGACTGTGGATAACTTCCTCTAGCTCAGGCTTTGCAGTTTACCATTCATTATTCTATGCCTCAGCCTCAGAGCTCAGTGTTCAACCTAATCCATAACTGATGTGCAATGGAAAATTTCTACCATGTCACAGCAGCACTTGAGTAAGTGCTGCATGTTCACCAGAGTTGAGATGATCCCATCAGCCCAAAGATGTATTAGGATATGTGTGTGTGAGTGTTCAATACCACCAATGATAAGAATAATGGAATTATAAAAGTCACTGCCTATCTGAACTAGAAATAGCAATAAGGATCCTCGGGTCTGCCCATCTTTATTTTACAGGCAAAGAAATTAAGATCCAAATATTTAAAGTATTGCAAAGGACATGCAACTATCTGTTCTAGCTGACCTCTGCAAGGCACCTCTTCCACATATAGCACCCTGCTAGATCTCTGTAAACTCACTTTGATTCCACAACAGCCTAATAATTTGGAAAGGGGATGAAGCAACTTTAAGGTTAAGAAATGGTGCATCCATTTCATAGAAGGGGTTGTGTCACTTGGTGAAGTCCACCAAGTGATGACAGGCATAAAAACTGAAAGGTATGTGAAAATGTCTACAGCAAAATCTTCAAATAGCGATTCCACAGCTGTTATGGTAGTCTTGGTTATGTGTATGTGTTCAGGAATTCTCCTTGATTAAGATGATATTCACCAATCTGTTGACAATCTGCTTTCTAGGTGGCAAAATTGTGTGCAATTTTAAATTTCTTTTTCATCATTTTTTGACATTTCTCCAATGAATACACCATGACTTCTCTCTCCGTTTCTTTTCATAAAGCTTACATATTTCTATTACATCTTTTACTACTAGGAAAATCTCGTTGCCCAGGTTGATTCCTAAAGGAATCTTCCTACTACTCATTTAAAAAATGTAATTCTGTTCTTATTACATAGTTGAATGTTTTACTTTATGAGTGATTTTAAAAGTCACTCAGAAACATTTATAAGATTTATGTCCCTTGGTAACTCCATAGTTTTCCTGCCAAAGTCTACTGAGGTAATTCCTTAAGCCACCATGTAGTGGTAATATAGAGAAAATTCTTAGTCATTTAAAAATACCTACATGGAGTAGAGAGGCCCCAATTTATAGTCATCTCTCTACTTACACAAGCCAAGTGTGCCTCTTCTATGTGCGCTGTTCTACCCTAAGCCAGGCACCAAGTACAGAAGACATAAAAACAAAATTTGAAAGTCTGTAGTTCCTTCAAATATATGGTGTTATATCCATTTGAAAGTGAAGGAGCAAATCATTTTTGAGGTTCCTATTGGAAATTCTTGATCTGAGTGTTACATCTAGAAATACCTGAAAGTTTAGTTGGCAAATCCCAAGGATCAGAGTCCTCAGAGAAAGGCTTAAAAACCGAGCTAGTTGCCATCTGATTAATAAAAGGTGAAATTATCACAAGTCAAGTCCAATGATGTGTTGGTCAATACTGTGGTCTCTCTGGTATCCCTGGCCTTATCAGGCCTAACTTATGCCTCGAAACATTACCTACCACTCTCTTCAATGTGATGGCCATTTCTCCTCCGGGTCAGACCATACAAGTTCATGTTGTCTTTGCTTGCCGAGAGGCCCAGGAGACCTGTGTACCTGGGGAGACACCTGTGCTTTAGAAAACCATCTCTGAACAGGCAAGGAGAGGAGGCTGCCTCTGTTCTGCACCTCTTCATGTGGTTCAGAGCTCAGGTTTGAAACTAAAGAAAAGCCCATAGGGCATGATTCAAACCAGAGGTGCTGGGGAGACTCTCTTCCAGCTGTTCTGGTGGGGCAGCCTCAGCTTTCAGCATTGGCAGCACCTCTTGAAAGGAAGACAAGAGGCCCAGGAACTTGCTTGGAGACAAAAGATAGTACAGTTGTAACTGCCTTTTGTCATAGAGTGGTTTGTTCTGCATAGGAAGTTCCCAGATAGATCACCATTATAAAATCTCCCCTGGGAAGGCCCAAATGGCAGTTATAACAGTTACTTCCCAATTACAGTCTCTCATTCATTGTTCAAACACTCACACCACCAGGGGTCCTCATAATCAGAATTTTGTAGCTTCCATGGTATTTTATAGAGCCTGGCACATTTCACTGGGAACCTCTTACATCAGTATTTTCAGAAGAATTTTTTACACATTTTCATGCCCCTAAAGAAATTTAATTAGTGTCTTACTCTGTTTTGTACTGGTCTAACAGACTGAGATGAGTAATTTATAAAGAACAGAGATTAACTTGTTACAGGTCTGGAAGCCGGGAAGTTCATAGTCAAGGTACTTACATCTGCCAAGGGTCGTCTCATGCATCATCCCATGGTGGTAGGTAGGTTGGCAAGAGAACATGTGTACTAATGAGAGAGAAGGGGCCCACATTCATATTTTTATCAGGAAGGCCCCACCTCTCAGCACTCTTACAATGAACATGAAGTTTCCAGCTCTTGACCTTTGGAGGGCGATTTCAAACCAGAACAGTCAGCCCTCTGATTTCATGTATGAATGAATGCTCACTCTAGCACCCAACTAGACATGAGCACAGCGGAGCAGGATGAGTGTCCTGTGAATTAGTAGGAGTGTGAGACTTAGAGTTAAAAAGGACCAGTCTAATGATTCTAGGAAAATTCAAACAGGCCTGAGTCTTTCAGGGTTGAAGATTAAATAAGATAATACACAGAAAGCAATTTCTATTATTTCTTGCACAATAAACTTTCAAGAAACCTTTCTCTGCTTCTTAGTGACCACCAAGGTATGTTCTAGAGTAATCTAGTTTGCACCCCAACTTTGTGTGTGAGTCACATGAGTTCAATCCTATTGAATAAGGGCAGTGTAGATAAAACTTCTATCCAGTGCTCCTTCCACTGGCTGATTAAACATCTTATTTGAAGTCCAGGGTAAAAGGAAAGTGAGGAACGGGGAGACAGGAAAACGAGAAATGAAAGATGGAGACCAGGCAGAGATACACATGGGATTTTATTTGTCAGAGCCAACAAATAAAGGCACATCTCTCCATAGATGGAGAGAGGCAAAACAGGCTTGGGGATTTGGACTTTTATGGGGTGGTCTCAGGGATTAGAGAGCCAGGTGGGTCCTGATGCTGTGTGTGTGTGTGTGTGTGTAAGTGTGTGAAGTTTCAGGATTGTTACGAGGGAGTTATGAGCCTTTCTCAGAAACAACCTTGGGTTGGAAAGTGAAATGTTTCTTAAAATGGTGGCTGTCACTTAAGATGGCCAGCCAGATGCTAAGCAAGGACCTTACACAGGACACTTTGCTCCATAGTTTTCTCCTTTCCCACTTATCAAGATCTTGCTAACCTGGGTCTGCCTACCTGGAGTAGTATGCTAGGTAATGCTGAGTGACTTGCTCCCTGCCTAAAGATTGCCATAGGATAAAGGGCTGAGGTCTATGATTTCTGTTTAGGATGCTCAGTGCAGCATAAGGATTTTTTATTTTGGTCTCTTTTTTTTTTCTTTTTAAAATTTTTTTTATTTGTTCTAATTAGTTATCCATGACAGCAGAATGCTCTTCAATTCATTGTACACAATGGAGCCCAATTGTTGACTTGTCTGGTGGTACACTAAGTAGAGTCACATCATTCATGCAGTCATACACATACCTACGGTAATGATGGCTGTCTCATTCGACCATCTTATTTTGGTCCTAATTTGTGGTCACAAGAATACTTAAATAACAACAGATACCCAAACTAAAGTTGACTATGTTTCATCATCAAATATAATATCGGTGTCACATTCTGCTTAGGTCCCATATATTTAATCAATATTTCAATACTTATGGTAACAGTGGAGATAAAATATTGTGATTTGCAATGCTTCTATCCCCCTTTTAAATCTAATGGGATCACCATTTCCCCACTTTTCTCCCCTGTCTTTCAGAGCTCCTGTTGTATTCGGGCCCCTTCCTTTACACCACCCAGGCCAGAGTAATCAGTATGGTTACATTGGTTAACACCCTTCTTTGTTCTCATACCCACCCACTTAGACTTATGGTATATACACTGTGACATTTTTTGTTTATTTTTAATGAAATGGGATGTACGAACTCGGTCTCTACAATGCGGTTTTTGTCAGATGATCTTTAAGCTCCTTCAGAGACAAAATGTTACCGAAACCTGAGTTAAGCCTACTGTCATACTCTGACAATGAGCTTGGTTTCATGCAGTGTGTCTCTGACACTTCCTTGTATCTCTGTGTCTTGCTTCTGGACTGAGGCCTTGGTGCGGACTTACTATGCCATTTATTTTTTTCTCTGAGTCTATGTCACAGAATCTGATAGACTCACACACCTTTCACTGCTTCGGTTAATCTGGGCTTCATTGTGGCTGATTGATACATTTGTTTTTCTATTGCAGAAGTCAGTGATGCCCTTGGAGAATCCCCATCTGGATTTCTTGTGGCTTTTCTGCTTTTGCCAGGCACTTATTTGAGCCAGTCTTCTCAGTTCTGCGTCTATATTAGCGCAGGTGACTAAAGGGCTTTGGAAGTAAAGAATTTCTGTGATAGTCCAGGGGTTTGCTGGCCTCAGTTCAGGTGCAGAAACAATGGCTTTCATTCATTAAATTCAAGTAACTCTCAATTATACATAAAGTTTCCCCAACCATGGATTATGGAAACAGAGTGTTTCTCATATTCTCTATCTTCTCTATGGCTTGAGCATGATACTGCTTCACTGGGGCCAACCCTTCTTGAGTTAGAAGTGTCTAAGTCAAAATGTTGACCAAGGAGAAAATGGTCAAAGCTGCGAATTGAGTCAAACAAGAGAAGAAAGTGAAGCCTCATCTTATCATCTTTCTCTCACCCTGAAAGGTATTATTAGGAACTCTCACCTGAAGAAACTCAGAGAAAACTGTGCTAAATGGACAGTCTAAAACGCCTCTATAAAATTCTTAATAGCTGTGTGACTCTAGGAATCTTATTTAACATGTCTCTGCCCCAGTTTCCTACTATATCAAAGAGAAATTGCATCTGTCCTTTCAATCTCCCAGGTATCTTAACGACTAAATGAGATAATATGTTAAAAATTACCATTTTGATAAACACATTTTAAATGCACAACAATCAAACTGCATTAAAAATAATTATCTGAATCCAGACATTAACAGAATACATTCCAGCCTTTAGGAGTTTGCAAATAAGTATGGTATCAGACAGCGACTCATTTTCCTAGAGAAGGCAGCTAATCTTGACTGCACATATCCCAGAACTTCTGTGAGTGATTGTGCTGTATTCCACCAACAGGGAGTTTAGTCCTTCCATTCCCGGCTTTATTAATGCACCTTTAGCACTTCAAATCCTAGAGCATCCTGAAGAAACTTTATCATCACATTAAAATCTAATAAGAATAGCATCATTTTGTGTTATACTATATTCATCTTTGGATGAATCCA
Organism: Callospermophilus lateralis; assembly: GCF_048772815.1. Taxonomy (NCBI): domain Eukaryota; kingdom Metazoa; phylum Chordata; class Mammalia; order Rodentia; family Sciuridae; genus Callospermophilus; species Callospermophilus lateralis. Next base: position 3,355,970 of record NW_027515935.1, on the reverse strand, counting down.
ATCACAAGAAGGCCTGCCATTCAACAGTCTGAACCAGAGGGCCTCAACCCTGAGTACAGCCCCATGTAGTGGGGGAACTTCTAGATCTGCAACAAGACTGAGCATCCTCCCCAGAAATCATGAATCATGGTTCTTGGGAGTAGTTGGGCATCAACATTCAAAAAAATATCTATAAGAGATACTGCTGTTAAATGCTCGGAATAATTGATTATGTCACCAATAAACTATTTGTGAGTTAGTTTTCAGAGAGATGCATGTAACTTCATGAGGCAGCTTTTGTTTTCAGTCTGCCATTATCTACCCCAAATTGCCTGCTCATTAGCTTCCCAGCATACATGACCCCCTTCATTTCATCCTCCACATGGTAGTGGAGAGATCATTTATCACCATGCATCTTACCCCAAACTTCTGCTTGGCACACTTCAATGGCTGTCCATTGCTCTTAGAAGAAAGGTCAAATTCAGAAACTAGACCCTCAAGTCCCAAAAGGCCTGTGTCTCCTCGCCAGCCTCATTTTACAAGATGCTCTTGTCTACTCTTTCTTCTTCAGTCTCCTTTACCTGTTTCCACTGTACCATCTCCCCTTGCCACAGAGCCTTCCACTCTTCTTCCGTCTCTCTTTCTCATCGCCTCCCTCACCTCCCACTCTCTCACTCAGTTTTTTCATTTGGTTAATTTATTTTCTTCCTTCAGGTTTTCTCAGCTCAGTTATCATTTTCTCTGGGAAGACTTCCCTGAAGTTCCCAGTTTATGAGCTTTGCAGCTCTCCTTACTGTATGAACTCACCATGCCCCAGGACACTCCTTCATGCCTTTTTCTTTCTGGTGTGATTATTTAAAATGCATTTATCTCACTAATGATGTGGAAGCTCATGAAATCTCAGGCCATGTTTGTATTGTCGATTTGGTTAATATTTACCTCCCTGCAGACTGTGTGTGTGTGTGTTTAGGAGATATATATGTATATTAAGGTTAGATATATGTCTATCTAGATATATGTACATACATCTAGATAGGTAAATGGATCTTCTAAGAACCTGATTCTGCTGTGGTCTTAGATAGTGTTTAGGCCTCAACATTTTAAAATATTTAAAACATTTTCCATTAGAGATGCTTATCGCTGCATTCATGTAAACATTGAGTAACTCCCTTCTTTCACCAACTGTATGCATAGAGAACTTTATCATAAATCAAGATGTCAGAATATTATCAAGCCAAAGGACCACATGAAATCCAGACAGATAGAACTTGGAGGGGTTTATGTAATTGACAAGAGGTCTAAGTCAAGGACAACTAAAGGAAAATAGTGAATACCTAACAGGAAATTCACACCAATGTAGACTGAAATGATGTTGGCTGACATTTTAGTCTTGCCGGTTCTGTGGGTGGCTTATCTCTCCTTCACTCTCTGTTTGTCTCTCTCTCAAGGGAGAATGAAGCAGAGTTAGCTGTAGGTGGAAATCTCCCCTCCGTCCTCTTGTAAGCGATGGCCCCTGTCTGACGCCTTTTTTGTCCCCACAAAGCCTGTCTCTCTCCCTCTCCCACTCCACTGCTTGTTGAATGACCTGGAGAACCCCACCTACCCCTGATATTTACCCCGGACCCTCATTTCAAAAAGTGGTCTTTTCCCCTCAGCACACACCTAGGGTTGGCTTCCCAACTACTTTGTCAAAAACCCGGAAGACCTGGAAATGGAAACTCACCAGAAGCAGAAAGATGGATTCATTAGTCCACTCTGGTTGCCCAAGCAAAGGACAAGTTAGCAAGATTAGTTGACATTTATATTTATTAGTGAAGGGAATTCAAGTAATTGCACAATGCTTGAGCTTGTGGATGTTTGCTTCATACTTTTGAGTCGAGTTTCTTTTTCCACTCCAGGGGAGGACTTTGGCCTGTGTGTTTCCTGAGAGCTGTACTAGGTTCTCAATGAGCGTTAGCTGCTGTGTGCCCCTCAACAGTGCTCGGTTAGGCATAGATCAGAAGAGTAGGTCACACAGATTCATAGGATTTGAACTGCTTTTCCTTTGGTGTGAAATAATCCTTTAACCATCAGCTTTTAAATTTGGCCTTTTCAAAAAATGTGATACCATATAAACCTTACTTAATCAGAAAGACATTTCTAGTTTAAAGGTATTTTTTTCTTTTTCTTTTTATCTGAAAATGGGAAAGACTATCAAAAAGAATGAAACATGGTTTGATAAAGATGGACTGTGTGAAAGAAGATTTTAGTTCTTGTTGTTTTGCCAATTTGGTCTAAGCAACTTTGCTTCTTGAGAAACTAAAGAGGTCTGAGGTTTTGGATTAGAGACTTTACCTTCTGTCTGCTCATGGGAGATTTAGAGTCATATAATCCTAGTCCATCTTTGCAGAAGTATTGTAGGTCTTTTACAGCTGTGTTGTTTTTATAGTCATTGATTTTTGTGTAACACTTTATGGATTACTAATTATCTACATGTTTTTAAAAATCTTTTGAGTTAAGATGGTGTAGTAGTATTGTGTCCATTTCATAGATTTGGTAACTGAGACCAAAGAAGGCTGAATGATAGACCCCATGTGTGAAGTCATCTAGCTTGTTAATAACACACTGAAATTCAAGCTTCAGGGGCTTCAACTTTACTCACAGTGGTATGTTGAAATGGATGAACCAAAATCCAGAGGACCAGGTCAGAATCCTGGTCCACCAGTTACTAGCTGTGTTAACCTGAGTGAATGATGAAACCTTTGTAGACTTCATAATCTTCATCTGTCAAGGCATTTGAACTGTCCCTGTTCTTTTATCCAGACTCAGATTCTGTGAAGACTAAAATGAGACCATTTTCTTAATACAAAATACTGAATTTTAAGAAAATTCAGTGTCCTATCTGATGTCAGGCTAGGTGTCCTCTACCCTTCCTCCAAAATTGTTAGGGAACCAGAAACAAAGAGGATGATTCAGGAGAAGCAGGAGGTACCTGGTGACCACAACAGGTAGGCTGAATTTTTGAAGCCACCTGGCTGCAACTTTTATTGATTTGGATGATAAGACTGTTAACAAAGCCTTCTTGAGTAATTGAATATCAAATTGAACCTGATAATCAAACACTGTTAATCTCCAAAGCCTTGAAATTTCTGGTAGTTGGTGCCCTACATGTTTGGAGAGTATCCATCTTAGCAAATTTCTGTCTTCCAGGGAGTGTCAGGAGGGATTCTAACAAAACAGACAGATGTTCCCAGCTGTTGGAGGAGTCAGGACCAAAACAAAGCCCCAGGCCCCTAGAAAGTGCAGCCAAGCTCTGACTCCCTTCCTGCTGACTCTGAGCTCTTTTGCAGGGTGATGTCCAGCGGACACTCATCCAAGTGGACTTTGGTGATGGCATTGCAGTGTCTTACGTCAATCTCAGCTCCATGGAAGATTGGATCAAACATGTATATCAGAATGTGGGCATTTTCCGAGTGACCGTGCAGGTGGACAACAGTCTGGGGTCTGACAGCGCCGTCCTGTACTTACATGTAACTTGTATGTTATTACTGTTGTTGGCTTATGACATAGCTTAAATTTATGTCCTTTTAAAATGTGATCCCACATTTCTTATCCAGAAGAAACACAGGAGTTACATTTTAGCAGAGGGGGGAAAGGAAATGAGTCAGAGGGCAAAGTAGAGATAAAGTAAGAAGAAAATCCACGAGGGGAATCTGAGCCATCTTGGAATCTGAATTGCTTGAAATTGTAACTGCAGTGAGATTATTTCTTCCAGATACCCCAGAGATATAGCACCTGCGTGTGGGCCTGAATCTGGACAATTTTCAGAACTCAGTTGAAACTCAGAACTTTTCTCAGTTGAAACATGGCATGAGTTGCCCCCCACCACCAGCTCTTTGGTTACAAATGGTCAGAAACAAAGAAATGCACAGTTCAATCAAGCTAGCACAGGCAAAGGAATTGCTCTCCTAGCCACTTATTTCTGTTTTCCAAGTTATGTCTTGCTAAAAATCATCCTTTTAACATTTTCACTCCTTTTTTTTTCTTTTTAATGTGATTTCTGGTCTACTTTCTAAGGATGGTTTGGTATTCCAGAGAAGGTGATATGGAGGGAAAGAGTGTTGAGTGTTAAGAAAGCTACCCTAGGAAAGAGTTCCAAGACATGCTGTAGCTTTTCCCCATTGAGGAATCAGAAGGCACGGCTGGATGTATTGAGATAACAACTAAATTATGTTGGGTATATTGTGTGTCATAAATATCGTATGCATGAAGTTGTCCCCCACAGTTCTCAGACTCATTTTGGTTCTTAGAAAAATTGTTTACATTAAAGTAATTTCCTTACATTAAGGCTTAGTACAAATTTCAAGTCCCCAGAGAAAGAGTATTAAGGCCTGTCAATACTCTATACCTCTCCCCTGCACCTTGTCCAGGGAACAAAATAAGAGTAATGAAAGTGACATCTAGGTCTCTGTCTTTAAATGATAAGAATAATATAAAATCTGTGTGAAAAAACAGGACTATTTAGGGATGCTCAAGAGACAGTGTGGTTGCTGAAGACTCCAAATGTATTACTTCTTCTCCATCTTTGCCTATTGTACACTCATGGCTGGGGTTCTCTGAGGAAGCACACACTCCCTAATTTGGGTCTAAACAGAGTTAGACAGGGTTCCCACTTTGCTAACTGTCTCCCACACTTTGGCTACACTTTATTAAGTTCTTCCTCTGTATGCCAGGTAGGCTTTGCACTATAAGCTCTTTATGTGTATTACCACACTTCTCAAAACAATCCTATGAAGTAGAAGCAGTGAGAAACCCTGCTTTGCAAAGGATGACAGAGCTAAAAGTGAATTGTTTGAGGTAGCTGATGTACTACCTAACAGAGCCAGGCCCCAGACTCAGGCCTGCCAGTTTCAGGAATTCCAGTTCTTGATCACTAAAGTTAGGGTCAGTGTGAAGAGTGGATGGGGCTGCAGGAATTATCTCCATCAGCAGGTATTCTCTCCCTCCATAACTTGGCAGACATCCTGAAGACACATGAGTGTTTAGGTTAGAAGTAGCTTCCTTGCTACACAACTATGCAGGTTTAAGATGCATTGCACAGGATCCCCTCCATCTCATATAGCCAAGACACAATACCTCCTGTCCATCAGTGTTGAGGGCAATAAAGGGATGATCATGAGAATAATCTAAAAATCTCTGAAGGTACACCACAAAAATGTTAATTATTGGTAACAAAAAAAATGACTTGTGACACAAATGACAGTCCATTTGCTGAGAATGGTGGCCTTTCTAGTAGCTTATCATTTCCTACAACTTGTTCTGTGAGGGTGGATTTCTACTAGACAGTGACCCTCCTTGGGAAATGGAGCTGCAGTCCACTTCTCATGTATTTATTATGCATGCACCTCACTCCAGTCATGTACAACTCTGGACCTAGAATTCAGGAGTGGCTCTGATCTCTGCTTCTCAGGGCCTCCCATTGAGTCCTCCCTGGCTCAAGATTAAGGCCTGCCAAAGCCCAAGGCTTCTAAAAGAAATGAGTTTCTTTGTTCCTCTGCATTTTTTTCATTCCATCAACCTGGTTGATCAGGTAAAATAGCAGAAGATGATTTGTGATTGAATGTTTGTGTTCTGACTTTAATCTCTCAGACTCCTCTTGGGTGAAGTTGTTGGGTAAGCCCACCTCCTCATACTAATGGAACCCCTTTCTGAGCTTGGCCTTGGGGATGAGAATTCACTCTTATATACAGATTGTGTTAATGCAGGATCACATTTAAAGCTGTTTGTAGCTCACATTAACCTAATACCCACACCTCAGCAGGGTCCACAGGTTCTGACACGTTAGCTCAGCACCTCTTCTAAAGTCTCTGGGGTGCTTTACTATGCCCTTAAACTCATTTTGTCTGTTTTCACATCTGTACCATAATAAATGACTTATGCCCTTCCTTTCAGGTAGAGAAAACAAAGACTGGAGAAGCTCTCTGATTTTGGCTCTGTTTTACAATAAAAGGAAGTCACAATAAGAGTAGCACTGAGTCACACTCCCAAACTTCTAATGCCTGGGAGGTGTAGTAAGTGATTTTTAGTGCCTAAGTTCAGGTGGGGGACAGAGTTGGCTTTGTGAGAGAAAGGTTTTTAAAAGTACTGGTCAGAGTTTCTGATGTGCTGTTTAAGTCCAAATGCTAGTCATATTACTCTGTCTCACTGAACCTAGATTTTCTTCTCTATCAAATGGAAGCACATCTTATTCTCAAAAGATCTATCAAGCAGTACCCTGTCAATTAACAACATTTGGTTTTCCATCATCTTAAAGTAGCATGTGCATTTGGACTTCATGGATTCTTAGCTACAGAATTAGCCACAAAGCTTGCTAACCTCCTCTCTGCCCCTGTCCCACTGACTCCCCCATCGGTCAACTCCAGAAAACCAATAAACCAATTTCTTGTCTTACATACACATTCTCTCCACTCTCCAGTGCAGAAAGGTGATTTTATTCCAAATCAGAGGTTTTTCAATATGGGTTTGCAAGGGTCATCAGAAACAAATGGAGCCCTTGTTCCTGCTTTAATGCATGCAGGAATGGGCCAGCTGCTCTGCTCTCACAGAGCACCTGGGTAATTTGTTGAAGGCTGACAGTTGGAAATTCCTTGGGGATAGTATTCACTGTGCTCTGCTGTTTTGCAAACTAATGAGACACATGCTGCGGCCACCATTGCCTTCAGCTGGATGGGGCAGAGATTTTAGAGGGCATGCAGATTTTTGCTCAGAAAGCTGCCCTATCACAACCATCTTGCAAAAAAAAAAAAAAACAAACATTGAAGACTTTGCAAACTTGCAGGATGGGAGGTGAAAGAAGATGAGGTAGATGTTCTAGTTCTTCCTCAAACCATTTCCTTAACTGCTCCCTTACATAGGAGCAATTTGAAGATATCTCTCTGGCCCCACCTTTAGGGTAAAGTCATCCATATGGCTTGAAAAAAACATGTGGCTTTGCAACTATCATGCCATCATTATATTGACTGCCAAATCAGAACAGGTTTTTTTTTTTTTTTTTTTTAAGTGTGGTTGAATGAACCAGTTGCTCAAAATTAAATAGTAATTTTCTTTTTCTGGGTTCTATCCCTAACCTTCTAAATTAAGACAATTGGAGATGTAGTATCATAGTGTGCTTTGAACACAGTAGTATGCTTCTTATATATGCTGAAGTTTGAGAAAGTCTGATTTTGGAATATCTTCCTTATAGTTCAAATCCCCTTTACTTCTTCTAGTGTCTTTTTGAAAATCACTTCAGATACATAAGAATATTACATATTTGCAATATTTAATTAACTATTCAGAAGTCTTCAGGACATAAATGCTAAAGGGAGATCACAGCAGTCAGTGTGCGTGTATACACACACACACACACACACACACACACACACACAAAATGTTCAGTCTCACAGACATCAGCTGTTTCCTGCAGCATGGGAAGGCAATACAAAAAAAGGATAGGGAAACCCAATTCACCCAAGTAATTCCTAATTCTCTCAACCAACTTGCCAGGAATATTCATATGGAGTGATTCAGCGCCACCTGCTGTCCCTTTTGTGCATCGCAGGCACCTATATGTAGAGCAGCATCTACCAATTTGTTTAGCTCTTTGAGCAGAACCATCAACTGGGGACTTCCATAGGGTGGAATTTTACTCTGTGGCTCCTTTAGGGAAGACTTCACCCTCTGTGCAGAACAGAGATGCTTAATGGTTAGGGTTCTGGACAGCAAAACCCCAGGTATTTTATACCCATGAAAAGTAGGTAAAGACAAGAGGCCAGGCAAATCTGAAAAATGTCACACTTTTATGGAGGTATAATGTATATACATGCAAGGATAAACTTATACAATCCCATATATATGTACTTCAGAGCCTACAAGGCCAATGTGCTGTGTGTCCTTGAACCCTGATGGACCTGCTCGGCTACACGTTTTCCTCCATTTTTCCACTTAGGTGTTCTTGCATCCTTGCTGGTCAGCTGACATGGAAAGCGCATCTTCTCCTCAAGGTCTTTATACTGGAGCATCACAAACAGACACTTGGTATAATCTTTCACTCTATCCAGGCCACTGTTCAAACATCATTTCTTCTGAGAAGGCTTCTTTAACCACTCCATCAAAATTAGCCCTGCTTTATGTTTTCAATAACTTTTTCCCTTAAAATTACCTAAGCTTATTAAGTGCTAAATATCTCTGGGACCTAAGATTATACTCAATACCTAACAGTACTGTTTAGTTAGCTTTTTCATCACTGTGACCAAAGGACCTGACAAAAACAATGTTGAAGAGAGGAAGTTTATTTGGGGCTCATAGTTTCAGAGGTCTCAGTCCATAGATGGCTGACTCTATAGCTCTGGCCCAAGATGAGACAGAACATCATGACAGAGGAAAGTAGTTCAGGATCTGGCAACAAGGATGCAGAGAGATCTTGACTCCCCAGGGACAAAATATAAACCCTAATGGCACACCCCAATGACCGACCTCCTTCAAGCATACCCTACCTGCTCAGAGTTACCGTCCAGTTAATCAATATCAGTGGATTAATTCACTGATCAGATTGTATCTCCCAATTCTACCATTCTGCATCTGAACAATTCTTGCATTGTCTCAGACATCAGCTTTTGGGGGATGCCCAATATCTAAACCATGACAAGTGCTTAAGAATTATTGATTGAATTAATGACTATGACTCACTAACAAGGTGTCCTATTTGTCATTGACACAATGACAGGGAGAGCATCACAGAGGAGGTGATGCTGGAACCGAAACCTGAAGGCTGACAGGGCCGTGAGAAAGGTGTATAAGCACAGGCCCTGCAGAAGGCAAAGGTATGCCTGCTGGGGGAAAAGTGTGAGTGGCATTGGCAAGATCTGCACAATCAATGATGGCAAGACCAAGGGGCATGTTCCAAAGCCCGGAGCACACTGGCACAGAGCCCTTTCTGTGTGCCTCTTTCCTGGGCAAGCCTAACTCAGCCCCAAATATAGTGTGTTCCATGCTTACCAGGCAGATTCCCATTCACATGCTCACACACACAGGCACACCTATACACACCTTTGAAATGCAAAAATAATAAAGAAAAATTACTTGTGGAATGATTTGGGGATTTGCATACTTCTCACCCCAATATGATTCTCGGCAGGTCCCCATGATTCTGGTTTATCACCAAGGCTATAATCTCTTGGAAAGACCTTGCATCTCCCTGTGAAATCTTGTCTGTTCATTTAAGGACTTCATAAACTACTTGTAAATTTTTTTTTTTAACTTTCACACATCTATAACTCAGGTTATAGACCTGGAAGTTAGATCTGTAAATACAAAATGACAAAATTACTTTGTTTGCAATATATTTCTGTTCTCCAAAGTGGTGAGAGCACCAGGCACTTCCCTTAGGGAAGGTGGCTGTGATGTTTGCGAGGCTTCTGAGTAAATATGTGTTATCTCAGAGCAGGGAAGGCAGAACAGCTGAAGCTCTTCCCTCTCCATGGCCCCTCTTTTTCTTGTGTTTTAGGTCCCTTGGAGCATGTGCACCTATCTCTTCCCTTTGTCACCACAAAGAACAAGGAGGTCAATGCAACTGCAGTGCTGTGGCCCAGCCAAGTGTTCACCCTCACTTATGTGTGGTGTATGGAAACAACACAGAGGTGAGTCTGCCTTCTGTACAGGGCTAGTGACTGAGGCTCAGCTTATGCTGGCTGAAGCCAAATGGAAGGGAATATGGCTTATGAATGCAAGAGTTCAGGGGGAGCCCTAGCTTCAGGGCCAGCAGGCGGTCTATGTTAAGTATCTCATTACAAAGAGGCAACCCATATCCATTACAACCCCCTCCCCACTGCCACATAAATGCATGTACACACACACACACACACACACACACACACAAAATGGTCTCGCATCCTAAATCAGACATGATCCTTTCTTTAGGTCAGCTTCATTTTTTATGTTTTCTGTAAATATCCTGGTACTCAAAAGTCAGCAATAATTTTAAAACCAGTAGAGACCTTAACCTTCATTTACTCTTAGTCCTTCCTTTTTCAGGTGAGAAGAGTGAGGCTGCTACAGCAGAAGTAGCTTCCTCCAATCTCTTCTAGGTGCTTCATAGAGACGCAAAATCCCAGGCCTTCTGCTCCTTTATTCATTTTCCTTCCTGCCCTCCAGGCTGCATGGTCTTTGTCAGTTTTGAACTCATTCCATTCTCGGAAGATTAAATACTTCCAAATGTCAGTAAAATAGTGGGATTAAGGCCCAAAGCATCCCTTCCCAAAAGGGCACTCAGATGAACCTCCCTGGACAGGGACACTGTATCATCTTCCAAGAGTTACATTCCCTCTGTGGCTTTGCTCTTCCAATGCTATACACCTCATTTTAGTAAAAACGTGATTTTGATAACTGAATTTTGGCTTTAACATAGCTGTGCACATGCAGGGAGGAGAGCTCTCTTGCACCTAGACTTGCTGCAAGCCTTATAGGGATGGAAGCTCTTGCCCCCACTGCTGACACAACAGAGTACAAAAGAAGCTCCTTGATTTCTTCTGAAGCTATGCATGCAAATGTAGCCCATTGGGCCCACTGACCCCAGTGGGAAAGGAGAAATCAATGCTATTTGCCTGAAAGCTGGTATAGACTGTGAAAGCCCTAAACAACTTGCTTCTCTGCCTCCTATTTTTTTTTCTTAATTTTAATATAAAACAAAATTCTCAACCAAGCCTATTAAAAATAATTCTTATGCTGGACTTTAGTCTGCCCTTTACCATACATGGAATTAAATGAATTTTGATTTTAGAACTAATTAAGATGGGAAAGAAATATTTGTGAGGAGTGAGTCATGGGAGGTCAGCAGATTAATAATTTTTTCTTCTAGAAACTTAGCATCTGCTTATTTTACAGCACTTCTCCAATACTTGTTTTTCTTCTTTCTTGAGTCCTGAAACCACAATCCAATAACTACTTATTTTCACGGAAGCTACTTCCAGGAAACTGTTGATGGTGCTTCTCACCAGGAGCCGCCACACCTCCCATCCCTATCTATTGTCCAATTTAAGTGTCCACGGTTGCTGTGTTCCATTGGAATTTCATATAATGGTAGACCCTAGAGATGAATGTTTGGCAAAGTATAGATTTTCTGTGGCTGCTATTAAGTTTAGATTAATAAGAGATCCCCTTTCTTGTTTGATTTGAAAGTGTGCTTGGATTAAAACATGTGCTTGATCAAAATAGATTGTGAAAAAAGAGAGACATGTAACCCATCAACAAGAAAGACCTGTTGATTTTCCAGGCCAGAGTCAGGATGATACCAGGAGAGAGGTGTCCAATCCTCCCAAAATGGATAGAATCATGTGGGGCCATTGTTGCAATAGGCAGCCTCCCCTCTGGCCTGCATTTCAGGTGATGGGGATGCATAGAAAGTTCCATGTTAGTGTACCAAGAAGAGCCCCTGCAGAGTTACTGACCAGCTGGTTCACGGCTATTTCAACTTTAACTAAGCAGCTTTCTGCTTGCTCTGTTTCCTATTTATTATAGCCCTTGATCACCTTGGAGGGAAGCATATCATTCAAATTTACTTCAGAAGGAATGAACACCATTACAGTGCAGGTCTCTGCCGGAAATGCCATCCTGCAGGACACAAAGACCATTGCAGTATATGGTGAGTGCCTGTCTTTGCTGATCTGTCCCTGCCCCCATGCTCAGATGAGGATGTCTGGTACCATAGCACTGGAAATCCTTCTGGCTTAGACTTTCACCTGGACAATTGAGAAAGAGCTGAGATGATTCTGGTCTCCTCCTTTAGGGAAATTTGATTCACCAACAAAATTGTGGCCACAGGACCAAGAAGGAGTTTGTTCTGTGTTTGTTTCTTTTCTTTCTTTCTTTCTTTCTTTCTTTTTTTAAGAAAGAGAGAGAGGAGAGAGAGAGAGAGAGAGAGAGAGAGAGAGAGAGAGAGAGAGAGGGAGGGAGGGAGAGTTTATTTTCCAGTTTTTAGTGGACACAACATCTTTATTTTATTTTTATATGGTGCTGAGGACAGAACCTAGTGCCCTGTGCATGCCAGGCGAGCACGTTACTGCTTGAACCACATCTTCATCCCTGTTCTATGTTCTTGAAGTTGGTCTGAAGCACTTAGACTGTTGGCTCACTCACCTTAAGTGGAAGAGGCTGGGTTTCATTATGAGTAAAGCCGGTTCATTTCAATTGAGATGCTGGTAGCATTTGAAAAGCTAAAACCAGTTCTAAAAGAAAAGAGCTAATGCCGCGGCATTTTTTGAAAGTTCAACTTTAAGAGAAATCTTCCATTATCAAATTACTTTTAAAAATCTCTTTCAAAAGTCAGCATTTAAAAAAAATACAAAAAAACCCAAACAAACAAAAAACCCTCTACTCGACTAAAAGCAAAACAAAGGAAGGGTCATAAGTGGATATCACTTGTAGCAGTAGACTGGCTATTGAACAATCTGATGTATGGAACAATTTTGTGATCAAGCTGGGAAATTGAATGTGGTCAAAGCATCAGATGGAATGAAAATGTGCTGAAATGGAAAACTGTGATCATTGCTTGGAAATGGGATATAAAAACAATACATCCAGATTGATACCATTTTGGTAAGTTTTTTTTTTCTGCATAGAAAGCTGTTCAGGTGGATATGAACAAGGTGTTATCAGGAGAGGGTTAAAAAGGCAAACATTTAATATTAATATGGAAGGGGTACATATGTATCACAGAATAGTTGGAAAAGAGGATTTAAATTTAGGTGAGGAAAATATATGCTGTGCCAAAAGAGAGAACAAGAAGGTGGGAAGGAGAAAGACAGGACGAGAAAGGGCAGCAAGGACCCAAGTTCTGTAAATTAATTGATGCTACTGAGATAATTTGGGACTTCTTCTTTCTGTGGAGAGTCGGATTTTTTTTTCATTTCTCCTCTTGCCAGTTTGATGTTCAAAACCTGAAAATCATTTGTAGGCCACTTTAAGTATGTCAAGGAACCAAGGGCCAAGGACACTATTCCATGCATGGCCGGCCAGGAATTAGATTTCATGATTTTTCTTCTCTCCCTTCCTCCTGAAGAGACTTGATCAGTCCAGATAGTAGCAGGAAGTAAACAAGGGCTGAGAATTTCCTAACTAGGCCCCATCAGTGAGTACAGCTTCTCCTCCAGGTGGCCATTGAGTGGCTGTGTGCTTCTCTTTCCTCCCCCACCTCTTTTCTTGGTCCCAGTAATGCATTTAATGCATTTAATCTTCTTCGTATCAAGCCTGCTACCAGGAAGGTGATATTATTAGTCATTTTCTCCTGGAGGTAAGTAACTTGCCCCAGTTAGTAAGAGGTAGAGTTGGACCTCCAACCCAGACCACCTAGTCCCAGGGCCCATGGTCTGAAATCACCCTGATTGACTAACTTCAGTTTCTTTTCCATCGGATGCTCTTTTTCCTCTCTCTGCCCCTTCTGGATGTCACAGGCTGCACTAATGGCACTCAGCCATTAGCCTGACAGATGTCCTCTTGGTTAAGTGTATGGAGAGCTTCCTCATTAGAATCACAAAGAAAACCTTAAATCTGGAAGGGTTTTGGCCTTTTCTTAACAAGTGTCATTTTACAGATAGGAACTTGAGACCCAAATTTGGATGAGTACTGGTTTAAAGTCATTTCACCAGAAGTGGTCATGGTGAAGGTGATAATAACTAACACTGATGAAGCACTTACCACCTGTATCTGTTCTAAGCACTTGATGTATATGGTCTGTTTTATTGAATCCTTTGAACCGACAAGAAAAAAATCTGTAATTATCTCTGTTTTACAGGTAAGCAAACATGAGATAAGTGTAATGAATAAACAGCGTAAGGATTCTGAACCCAGAGGGCAAGTTTCTATGCACCTTCCACCCCGCTGCTGTTCCTTCTTCCTCTTTCTGCAGTCTCCTCAAAGGAATCATCTGAGGGTGACTCACTTTACATAAAATGCATTCTCTCTCTCTTCATTAAAGATTTCAGCAGAGGAAGTGGTCTCCTCCTCCTTTAACCAAATTCCTGAGCCACCAACCATCCTTAACTCATCCTCAATCAAACGAGTTATCCAAGATGTCTACACAGGATTTGGAATTTTTAGTGACAAGTGTGACTTATTAAGGGAGAATCACACCAGACAGAATTAAACAGGCAGGATTGAACTCCACTGAAACAAAAGGCAGAAGACCCAACATGCTGGGATTAGCTAATAAGAAAGTACTGGAGGATATTGAGGAGTACATGGAGTTTTCAGTGTGATTAGTGCTCTGCTCAAATGAATGACCCTTTGGGGGAAGTTAGTTTCCCATCCTCCCTCATGGCCAAGGAGACAGGGAAACCTTTATTTCTTGATGATAATGAACCCTTTCCTGAGTTGTAGCAGATTAGAATCTTGAGCATCTCAGTGGGGCAGAGAAAGAGATTACAGCTGCAAGTTATTTAGAGTAAATGCTCAAGGAAAGGGAGGTCAGGGGCCTCCTGTCAGACACCTGTCTAAAGCTTAGTCAAAGGGCAGAGGATACCATTATGGTCAGAGGAAGAAGGAATTCCAGAGAGAAGTGAATGCAGGGGCTGGAGGTGCAGCCCAGTAGCAGATGCTTGGCCAATATGCATAGCATACAGGAGGCCCTGGGTTCAATCCCCAGCACTGCACATACACAATAAAACAAAATTTGGCTGAGGAAGGAATAGAATGGAATTCCTAATACAATGGAAGAAAGAAAATCTAGTTTGCATTATTTCCATTCATTTTCTCCAGGGGATGGGTTTGCCTTTAAATAAAAAATGCAAATGCTCTTTCAGCACCTGCAAAAGAGCTATATTTCTGGTGTTTGCCTGATGTCCTCCCACAGGCAGCCCCTGTTTATTGAATAAATTCCGCCACACCATCACCACTTTTCCAGCCATCATCATGGAGGCAGCTGTGTCATCCATGTCCTTTCACTAAGGTGAACACTGTCCCCTGTAGATAACTCTCTAGAGCTTGGTGAGAGGTGCAGAGAAAGTGAGAGTAACATAAATCTATACCATCAGAGCTGCAAAGTTACGACTCAGTTGGTGCATCTTCAGTGCCACGGTTTACCATGCTGCTAATTAACATGCATTTTGTTATTCTCCATCAGAACTGAATCAGTGATATTCACCTAGGTGACCAGTGACTCATAAAATAGTGAAGCTTTGAAAAATATGTCTTTGGAATCAGGTTACTGCCATAAATTCACATTTTATAATGTAAGCATCTTCAAAGCATGTGTTGGATAACCCATGAGCATCATTAGGAAGTGCACAAGGGGGATTTTATGTTTCCTGAATTTATAATTGATACCAGTGAAATCGCTTAGCCCCAACTGAAACCCACGGACATGCTTAAAATAAGTACTGTGTACTGAAGAAGTAAACATAGAAATAACAGAGAGCCTTCACTATAATTTAACCATTTATTTATTCAATAAACATTTACTAATTAAATGTCCCAGAGATAATAATTGAAAACCTACTATGTTCTAGCACTCTCTCACAGCCAGGAACATAGTCCCTGTTCTTAATCATTTTACATTCCAGTTAGGGAGACATGTAGTGAAGACAAATTAGATAATATTAGGTATAAAGAAGACAAACAGGATCCAGAGATGGAGGGTACTTGGGGCTGGTGAACAGGAGGCTTCCTGAGGTCAGTTGGTCAGAAAGTCTGCTAGCAGACTGAATAATGAGAAGAGCTACATGCTGTAATGTGGAGAGGCAGAGGTGAGCTGGGGTAGGAGAGTAAGTCTACACCAGGGTGTGGGAGAACAGGAAGGCTTGGTAAGAATCTAAACTTCACTGTGGAGTCACTCACAGGTTGTAGGGGAGAGCTTACCTGGGTGTGTCCTTTGGCAAACACTGCCCTGTGTTAAGGTATAGAAGCCATAAAGATGCACCCTAGAAACTTCCAACTCTGGGAAGCAAAACTGACAAACCCTGGATGCTGTGCTCTGGAATTCCTCACTGTCCTGGGCCTGGTTTCTTCTTCTAGGGCTGGGTCCCAGCCAGTGATGGGGGTTCCAGAGGTACTGAGGCTGGCCCATTCCTGGGACACAGGGGACTCCTTTGCAGGTCAGCTTTGGTTCAACATCTCCCAGTCATCTTGCTGAGCCTTCTGCATGCTGCAGGGCAGTCACCAGCCTTCTTCCTCTATCTAACAGCTCTGCAGGCCTGTGAGCTGATGGCTCACCATGCCTCCCCTGGGTCCCTCCTTGTTTTCTCCCAAAGATGATTCTGTTCATAAAATCTTTGCTTGTTTAATCCCCAACCCATTTTCTGGAGGATGCAGATGAACCCAGGCCTAATTCAGGGGTTACACAAAAAATGAACACAGTCCTCAACATAAGGAGCTTAACATTCCTTTCAATGAAACTTCTTTGCAGACAAAAGATAAAGTAACTATAATAAATAAAAGTATATAATTATATTACTATTATTATACAATCAAATGATAAAAGTATGTGAAAAACATAGTAGTTTCATTAAAAAATTAAAATGTTTGGGGTTTGGTAGAATGGTCAGTCAGGAAAACTTAAACTAGAGCTTGAAAGCTTTGTGGAAAGACAGTGGGGTGAATGGGAATTCCAGGTGGAGAAAGAGGACAGGGAAAGACCCTGGGGTCATAAGTATATCATGTATTCCGAGCTCAACGGTCAGTTAGTATCCATGAAGGCCAAGTCTGGAATTGGGGATAATAGTCAGTGTCTATAGAGCTAGGAGTGAGCCAGAGTCCTAGAATTTGGTTTATAAAGTAAGAAACTAATGAAATACCAGGGACAGGGATAGAAAATTTTCTTTCTCTGGTGAGTGTGAAAGGAGAGAGGACCCTCCATGAGGGCTTTGCATCAAATACAAAGTTTATGCTGCTTTACTAAACTACCTGACTTCCAGTAATCCACCTGCTGTTGTATCCCCAGAGGAATTCCGTTCTCTTCGCTTGTCCTTTTCTCCAAACCTGGATGACTACAACCTGGACATTCCTGAGTGGAGGAGGGACACCAGCAGAGTCATCAAAAAGTCCCTGGTAGAAATGAGTGCCAAGAGTTCTTCTCTCATTTTGACCCATTTTCTCTCTGTTCTTGGAGAACTTTATGGAAGAACACCTAAGAAGGGACAGGAAAGAGATGGAGCCACAGGAAGCTAGTTGTGAGGTGTGGTGTCACTGGTGCTGAGCCCCCACATGCAGCCCTGTGGCAGGCACCAGGGTAAAGAGCAACCGTGAGGGTCATGAGGTGCTTGTCCCTCTCAGAGTTGATTCTGCTTAGAGAGAGTTCACGATGGATGAGGCCTTTAGTGTAAGATGAGCCACTGTGCATAATGATGGAGGGGCATGCGCCAGAGTGTCCTCGTGGGCAGGTGTAATTACTAAGAGCAGGCTGGGTGCCAGCCCCACCACTGTGTGCAGTGAGGACTCATACCTGATGGTGGGTCATATGTGCTGCTTCTCTTAAATAAGACATTTCCCTCCTGTACCAGTATCAAGAGGAAGCTATTACTATTTTATTTTCATAGATGAGGCAACTGAGGTTCAGAGAATTTAGAAGACTTTCATAAACTCTCACAGACAATAGGTGACAAAGCTTCAGAATTGAAATGAAGGGCCTGAGTCCAGTGTTTAAGGTTTTGTAATGCAACATGATCTCCTGAGGTTTCTAGGAGCATCCAAGGGTGTACACTTTATCCCTCCCTGAGTAGATGTTTCTGAAGAGTGGGTAAGACACCCTTTGTGGGGGTACCATCTTCCCCGACCTACTCCACTTGCAGGAGTAAGCACAGTGGGATAGCAGCTCCGTGGCTGCTTGGACTAGGTGCACAGACCCAGGACATTAGGCACGAGCTGTCTTTTCCTGAGGTTCTAAACCCACACAGAAAACCAGTTTAAGTTTCTGTATATCCTACTCCCAACACATATTATCACTGATGGAAAATGGTGTTGTAGTAAGACCTTCAGAGAACCCTGGTCAGAAAAGAGATCCCATATCAGCCTCTCAGCATTCCAGTCCTCACACCATCACCTTTATTGACATTTGTTTAGCACTTAAAATATTCTAGACCCTTCCGTTCGTGCTTCATACTGTTTAATGTTAAATACCAAGGATAAGCCTATAAAGCTTGTACTCCTTTTACAGGTATAAGAGACATCAAGGAACTTGCCCAAGGTCATGCCACTACAAATTCAGGCTCAGACCTTCAAGGCTAAAAATCTCCATTTTGTGGTTTCCTACTGTTCCACAGTACTGCTGTCTATTGTCTTTCTTCAAGGAGAAACAGGGATGGAAGCCATATTGCGGTAGAGAAGGGGGATCTTCATGTGTCTCCTGGTAATTGCAGTCCAGCTCTGTCTCCATGGCTTCACCAGGCATGCCATTATTAAAGCTTCAACACTATGGCTACCAGGAAGGGCAGCTACTAGACTAAGGACTTTCTGTCTTTGGAGCCATCTTTCCCTGGAGTGACAATTGGTTTCTTTCTCCTGCTATTCAAGCGAGATGACTTACAACTTTTCATGAACCCACCCACAGCCCACCTGGTTAACTCTGCAACCTTCTAGAGACATGGGATCCCTTAGGCACCTAAGTATCCCAGGCAACAATCCAAACCCACCAGGTGATTGTGGGCACCAGCTCAGGCACCAGCTCAACAGTGATTAGCCTTCTGGGATGATTTCTCTTCACATTATCTAGAGGTCAGATGCCCTGGGCCGCCTCCTTCCCACCAGCTGTCCAGTAGGCCAGAAACCACTGCTCATCAGTATTCCTAAGGCTGCTGCATATTATAATCAGCTAAACAAGAATAAATGTGTTGCTCAGCATCCTTTAGGACAGGGTGGTGGGGGGGATGGTAATATCTTTTAGTACCCAAAATTTTCCAGTTACTCCATCCCAGTAGGCAGCTGATCCAGCCTGTGTTCCCCTGGAACCGTGTCTTTGAGATCATCAATTACATTTGGCTACTTTCCTAAGTCTTAAGGGACACATTGCCAAGTGTGCCCTAACAATCCCTATAAAATGTACAACTTAGAATCGGTTTATTGGCAGTTTTCTTCCTATTCATTTATGTGACAGAATTCGGTATAAAATTAGTGGTCCATTCCTCATCAAATTGGCTTTTGCTATTGACATATCATGATGAAATCTTTAATTAAATGTCATTCAGGAAGCATTTTTGTTATAATGAGGATGATTTAATTTAATCTCTGAGTTTACAATCTAATAGAGGCATTAAACAGCATGTGCTCAGCTGTAATGGGAGCTGGTATGTGTGTTTGTCAGGAGAAAGGAGGCCTAGAGTTCAGGTTACCATCACAGGCTTCACCGTGAAATGCAGCTTTATAAGCCTCATAGCCTCTTCCTAAATGGCCTTGAGCCACTATTTCACCTGCCTCAGCACCCATCTTTCCTGGGGTGGAGATAAGGACACATACCTAGATCCTGGTTCAGGAGAGACTTGTCTTGGCTGCTAGGGAGCTGTGGTCAGAGGCTTTACCTGCCTTGTCCTGGATCATGTCATCTCACAGGGTAGCTCCAGTCGAGTGGTAGACAGGTATGGTTATACACACAAAGTCCTGGCCATCTCAGCCCAACCAACAAAAACTCTGAAGGCCAGCCTTTCTCCCCACAGGTCCTTTGAGACTGGACCTACATGGCTGCTCAGTTCCTCCCCTGTCCATGCCTGCTAACTTTCCCTACCCCATAGGTGTTATTCTCAAGCTCTTCTTACTAAGTTCCCTGAACACTAAACTCAGAGTGAGCATCCTGAGGCACCAACCTGTGATGTGATTTTTTACCATCCAAGTGAGGTGGAACTATACTTGCTTGCTTTATTATTTATTTATTTATTTTGCATAAAACAATATCTATAGGTTACTTAGCAAAATTTCAGGCACACGATAAGGAATCAAATGTATAAAAAATTTGTGACTGCTTCAAAAATGTAGCTCCAAGACAGTCACCTACTTGAGAAACTAGGGAACAATGTACTGAAGTGTGTGGATTTGTAAATGACTCATGAAAGGTAAGCAGAGTTCTATCTGCAAAGACAGAGAAAAGACATCCCGAGGGAGGTGGCAGGCACACAGAGAAACACAGGTAAAACTTGATGGGGTGCACATAAAGACTGAATTGGGATTTCAGTGGTGGATGTTTAAGTGAGAAGGAACCAGTAGGATCATTAGTGTGGAAGAGGACTTGTCAGGGTCTCATAGGATGATTGCATGTAACAGAGTGAGGAGGGCATAATACAGGAGGTGAGTGTAAGGCTTCAGGCTAGGTAATCTGGGAAGGGCCTACTTCCTGTCACCTCAAAGATAGAATGAAAATGGCGGGGGGTGGAATGGCAAGTTCTTTTTTTGACAGATTTGTTGAAAGTCCTAGTGAAGAGCCAAGCAGTGTGTTCTGACTGACCATGAAGAGAAAAGATGGGATTATAAATATTGATTCTAGAACTGTCTAGAGAGAGGGATTGGGGGACACCCTGGGATATAAGTTC
Source organism: Callospermophilus lateralis (assembly GCF_048772815.1). NCBI lineage: Eukaryota > Metazoa > Chordata > Mammalia > Rodentia > Sciuridae > Callospermophilus > Callospermophilus lateralis. The sequence continues at coordinate 3,335,475 of NW_027515935.1, read as the reverse complement.
AAGGGAAAGCTAGAAAAAGGCAAAGAGGAAATTGAGTAATATTTCTAATTTTTAAGAGAAGCATTAGCACAGCAAGTGAAGAGCTCAGAGTGCTTCATGGAGCAGGACTGGCCATCAGCTTCTGGTACTGGACAGAAGTGAACAGGAGCCCCTGAGGGCTGTCCTAGTTGGGTTGATAATTAGAATATGACTGGTGGATTTGAAGAGTATCTCCACTTGGGTGACAAAGGAAAAAGCTGGGTTAGCATGGATGATGGCCGGGGGGGGCAGATAAAGAAGTTAGTGAGGGTCCCTGTTTTCTATTTGAGGAAATATAGGCAGTGAGAAGATAAGTGATGGGTGAGTCTCACAGTGGCGGAGCTGGAAAAAAAAAAAAAAAAACCTCTGTGGATCTCTCTGGAGTCTGCACTTGTGATCAGGGGTGCCTCTCCTGTGCCTTCCTGCCAGGAGCACCCAGGCCTCTGCCTTAATGTCCCCCACACACTTCCCTGTATCTTCTGCCTGAACCCACACCCCAGCTGAATACCTGGTTCCTTTTCACCATTTTCTACAGGACCTCACCTGAGCCTCTCTTTCTCAGGCCACAGGAATTCCAAGCCAGCATATCCTGGTGGCAGTACTGCTTCGTTTACCCATCACTGCCGAGCTCTTCGTCTTGCCTTACCAGGATTCAACAGGAGAAAACAAAAGGTCACTGGAGGATCTGGAGCAGGTAAGTCCCCTAGCAAACATTTTCAGCTTCTGTTTGCAGTCTGGGTCACCCCACTGCTAGTTCAACCATCACAGCAGCTCTGAGGGGTTCTAGGGAGCAGGGTCTGGGGGCACCACCTCTTTTGGGGAATCTTCCACTTTCTGGTTCCATTTCTCAGTCACACGCTGGTGGCCCTAACTGTAGTTTCACCAAATCAACACATAGAGGATCGAATTGCTCATACTGCAAAATACTTGGCAGCATTTATGATTAGTTAGAGAAATCTACGTGCATAGGCATGAAAACATGCCCAAGACATTATGAGAAAAAAAATCAAGTAGCTGATTGACACATGGACAAGAAGCCCACTTAGAACTTACTTGACTTCTTTCATTTTGAGTGTTGTGGGAGTCCAATGACACCTGTTATAAAAGCTACAACTTTGATTCAAATATTGATCCTTTTATTATCACTGTGCTAAGATGATCTGATTTGTATTCACAACGATTATGTGATATCTGCTCTAGAGCTCCTCTTCTGGCTATGTGAAAGTTCACCTTCTCTTGATTTCAATCAGTTCTGGAGAGTGTGTTTGTGTGTGTGTGTGTGTGTGTGTGTGTGTGTGTCCTGCCCTCTTTGGTCATTTTTTTTTCTTTCTCATCCTTTTAACTTCAAAAGGCTCTTCTCCTTCTGTATTGAGGAAGATATTTTTCTCCTTTATCCATTCAACTAAAATGATTAGTCTTGGTCTGTTGTTCTCGTAAAAACCAAAGGATTTGGGTTTCTCAATTCTTCTAGGAACATAGATTTAAAAGGGATTCCTCTCAACCACTAAATAAGTATTGGATTTGGCTCCTCAAGAACTTGGAGCTTTTTAATTTACTTTGAATAAACCCATAATCCAGTCCCATGATCTCTAGTCTTCCAGGTTGGCCTATGAACTACAATACCCTTACTAACAACAACCCCAAATTAAAGCTCAGTCCACCTCTGAGCATATATTCTTCTTTCAGCTGCTACTTTCTCACCCATCAGAAAAATTGCCTCTCTAATTTTCTCTGTATGTAAATCATAAAGAACATAGCTGTCCCAGAAGTCCCGGATGAACCCATTTCCTAGCCAGATGCAATTGGAGAGCAGGCGGCAGGTAACCTGTTGGATTTGCATCTGAACTTGCCCTCTGCCATGCTCAGCTTCCCATTATATTCTACAAATTATTATCTGAACTGTAATGTAATAGGAGAAAAAAATGAATTAGTTCTTACCACAGAATGCTGAGAACCTGAGGGGGAAGTTAATCCTTATCCAAGATATGGACATTTGTAGCTGTTCCTTTTCTGGAAATTTTAGGAATTTTCTATGAAATTCAGAGTATAATTATTTTAAGTATGGGAGAGAGTCCAGAGATAGAGCCAGATATTTTCCCAGGCATGAAGTCATCCATGAATTTCTATGTTTCATTCTGCCCCCACTTTTTTTAGTGTAATATTTTCTCAATGATTCCTTTAGGGGAAACATGGAAAGAAGGATCTATTTGTTAAACATGTTTATGCAGGATGTATCTTGCTTTGACTGCAGATTTGTTTTAACTTCTTTCCCTCTCTTCTCTGTCTCTTCTGGGTGCTTCCTTCACAGAGGCACACAGGTTGCTGAGGGAAGGTACTCAAGCAGCCTGAATGAGTCATTGAAAACCCATTTTATCAGAGATCTTAAGGCAGCTGACTCATTTGAAGAAAGACTGTGCAACATAGCACCCAGCACCCATGGGGGGGGGGGCATCAGCCATTTTGGTAGGCGATCACAAGTTTAGAGAAATGCAAACCAGGCTTCTAGTTTCAGCTCTGATATCCATGTGTCTATTTCATAGTGGAGGAAAATAAGGAACAGAAAAGTTAAATGATGTAGCCAAAGTCACAGCAATTCCATAGGGTGTTTGAGAAGATAAAATAAATAATATAGTTGGGGAACTTGGTTTGATAGAAGATATTCCATAAGTGGCAAGTTGATAATAGCTATATTTATGCTTATTTCATAATAGGAAGAGATATGAAAATACAAATTCAAAGTTAAGGCTTATTAACCAGGCATGGTGGCACATGCCTGTAATCCCAGGGATTTGGGAGGCTGAGGCAAGAGAATCATGAGTTCAAAGCCAGCCTCAGCAACAATGAGATGCTAAGCAACTCAGTGAGACCCTGTCTCTAAATAAAATACAAAATAGGACAGAGGACATGGCTCAGTGATTGAGTGCCCCCTCTGGGCTAAAAAAAAAAAAAAGCCAAATCTCATTAAATGGACCATATAGTCAGGGACGTATGTTGGAAGAGAGGGTGTGGAGAGTAAGCAAGAAAAAAAATTAGTGAATGGGATTTCACAAAATGGAGACAAAAACAAGGACAATACAAAAAGGCAAGAATGTATATTATTGATGTGAGCCCATGTAAATATGCAGATTTAGAACAGAAGTCTTACTTATATCATTTTAAAAGAAAATAGGATACCAAGCTAGAGATTGTAACTCTGATTAAGAAGGTTGGCTGCAGTCTCTTCCAGGACTCAAACCAAAGTAAACGTGGTGACCACACAGAGCCCCTGAGAAAATGGTGTCTTGGTTGTGCATAACATTATTACCCTGAGAGAAAAGTACAGTAAATCAACTTTTGAAACAAGACACTTTTGGAGGGCCTGTGAAATGGGCTGCCCACTGGAAACCTGTAATTTTCAATCTAGGTGGATCTTTCGAGCCTCTGTTCTGACTTAGTCTCTTAAATAACTTCCCGGGGAAAGCAAGTGAGCTTATGAACTCACTTAATTTAGAAGTCCAGAGATTCAGTCCCGGCATGGATGAATTCAGAGCTGTTCAGAAGTGCAGAAGTGTCTACAAATTGCTTCCCTCTGTCTCTCTGTCTGTCTGTCTCTCTCTCTCTGTCTGTCTCTCTCTCTGTGTGTGTGTGTTTTCCTTGCCATCACATGGGTGTTTTGGAATGAAGCCTGAACATAGAAAGCAAGGATGGCCACAGCACCAGCTGCCATGTGGCCATTTTGTCAACTCCATCCCACAGACAGCACCAGCCACAGCCCCAGGTTTGCAGTTCTCACCACTCCAGCCTGGGTGAAGTGGGATCTCTTAACCAATCCCTGAAGGCTTGAACAGAGTGCTTTCTGTGACTACCCGAGTGTTTTATGTGCTCTCCGCCTCATGGGGTTAGGGCAGCCCTTCCTGAACCAAATGGGCTGAGAGCAGGGCACTCGGTCCCTCACAGAAAGATGAAGGGGGAGGGAGGAGGTCCACTGGGCAGGCAAACACAACTGACTTTAAATTCCATGAAATACACACAAATTTTAAAAAAAATGCAGAGAAAATCCAAACAACAGAAATGAACCTCTCCCTTGAAGATTACTCTAAATCTTAGAGGAAACTTTGGAAGGGCTGACCTCATTCCCTCTCCTCATGCTTTGGCCTCCTTCTTGTAAACCTAAGTGTGCAGAAGCCCAGCAGGGAAGAACAAGGATCCTGGCCAGCGGGCCCTGAAGAGTGGGAGGTAAAGACCCAGCAAAAGCCCTGGACTCTCTTCCCTGAGCTTCCTGTGGGAGCTTTCCCAGGGGATCAGAGATGCTGGCTTGGATCGAGCTCTCTTTTCTGTGAAATAAATTGAAAACTCTTCCCTGTGATAGTACTTGACACTGTTATCAGGATCACATGGGCTGAGTTAATCAAGCGACCTTCTTCCAGGAGGCTTCCAGTCAGTCTTTCTTTCAGCTCTCCAGCAACTCAGAAAAGGCTCTCTTTCCCTTCGTGGCCTCTCTAGGGGTAGTGCATCATGCTGTGCTGAGGCCAAATGCTCAAGCATGGATCAGGCTCAGCCTTCCAGGCACCGCATTTTCCTGCTTTCCTCAAGTCCTCAGGGGTGATGAGTCTGCACCCTTCTCTCCTGATGGGAGGAGGGAAGGTCACAATGCTCAGGGAGAATTTTTGTGATGCTGTTCTGGGGCGATGATGTTGTTCAGTGTTGTCTTTCAGAATCCTTAAAGGCTATGAGAATGTTCAAAAGGAACAAAAAAAAGTCCATGTAAAATGTCAATCACAATGCATTTCCTTGTCTGTTTGTATTAAATTTCACATTTGACAGATGGCAGAATACAAAATCAAAGGGAGAAAGCAGAGGCAGATTTAAACATAGAATAGACTATTGGCAGCATTTTAGAAAACTAAAGATTCACTATGAAATGTAGTTAATACTTCCAGGTTGTATTCTATATCCACCTGGTCTACTTTCTTTGTTCTGAATTTTAATGCAAAGATTTGGATTACAAAGGTACTCTGGAGTTCACAAGGAAGGTCACTGAAATAGGAAACTATAACTAAAAGTAGAGTAGGTAAGAAACGGACCTTTTGGGGGGAAGAAGTTTAAAACTGGTGATGCAGAAAGAATTATTAGGGGTTTGATTTGTTTCTTCTTGTACATCATCCAGGAAACTCCTTCAGCATTTTCATCAAGCTGAATCTTTTCTGATAAGAAAGGATTGGATTGTGTGAACTGTGTTAACTCTTAGGTAGCTTTTGGCTGCATTGCCTCCCTGTGATTTAATCCTGACACTGTGTTGTGTAAGTTGGGGAAAATCTTCCTCCATTGAATATAAGAGAAAGATTCCTCAAATGCTATTTGAAGGTATCTTAAAATGTGACAGCATTAGGATTGACCAAGTGGGTCAGCTCTGGGGTCATCTCAGGCCAGGCTCCATCTCAATTATCTTGCCACAGTGCTTTTTTATGTTCATTAGGATTTGTGCTTCTCATACCAACATCATGGCTAATCGTTATATTTTGGCCAAGGTTAGCCTTATCATAGATAAATTTTCCAAACCCATTTTTAAACCTATATCTTCACCTGATGCCACTTCTTTGTGCTACACGTTCTATAAATGTGCCAATTGCTCTATTGTTCTTAAACTTCTATTTTTTCATATTTCAATGATTGACATTTTTGTTCTGATAATCTGAGACTGATTATCCCTAATGAATTTAATTAAAAGTAGTTTAGATTTGTGTAGTAATCATCACAGGTGTTGACTAAATGTTTCCAGCCCACTGCCTGTGTTGCAGTGTAGGATCATACCTGTGTATCTCTTCTGATTGGGCAGAGCCACAGTACTTATTCAGGCTAATGAATAAGTGATACGTGATATGTGTCACTTCCAGTCTGACAAGTTCAAGTGCCCATAAGCCTTGAGAACTGTTTTCTCCTCCCGAGGTATAGCAAATAGAAATGTTTAAAATGGCTGCTCCACTAGCCTGGTTCCCTGTGTGATCATTAAGAAATATCTATCCACAGTGGTTACCACGTGTCAGCAAGAAGTATGCCTTTATTGTTTCAAGCCTCTGAGAAGTTACCATGCTTCCTTCAGCCCACCCTAGTTGATTCCCACTGATGTACTTGATCATTATCTTTTATGAAGAAGGCAAGAAGAAAGTTGGTATTTTTCCTCTAGCATGTCCCCCTAGCTTTTATCCTATTTGTATTGAATCTCCACTGTCCTCTAATGTGGTAATTTAACTGAAGTGTGGGCTACCTTTGAATAATGTGCATAGTCTACCTAATAAGTAGACACTGGGAATGATTTGTGTTTCTTTGACCATGATTGTTTAGCTACAGTACAGTAGGAGGTGTACTGTGTAGGACAGCAGCATCAGGAAGATGTCATTACAGAGGATAAATGAAATTGGCTAAAAAAAATGCATTTTTAAGGCTATGAACACGAAAACCTTTAATCAAGCTCATATTTTGGTTTTAATTATTGGGATGTACTTGCTAAGAATTTGTGTTTTGTTTTCCATGTATTTTTATTGGTGCATTATAGGAACACAACTTTACAGGACAGAAAAAGAAATAGAAGTAAATTCTACCTGTTTTGGCAGGTTCAGTCTCCCAGATATCACATATTGTTTCACTTGGATCTTTATCAGGCCAGTGTTTTTGATCTGCTCATTTAGGTCTTGCTGTGCCTCTCTGTGTATTGCATTTATTGTACTCTTCTCAAAGCCCAGATGCTCCCAAATATTACAAAAGGTGCAGACTTGTGAAAATAATGTGACAGTCCTGAGATTAGAAATTGCCTATTCCTGTGGTCCATATTAGTCAGCTGACTTTGGGAATGGTATTTTAACTTGTGTGCTTCATGGATGAATCAGAGATGACAGTAAAATTAATAAAAGGAACCTTTCTTTTTTTCTATCTCCTAAGCCCACTTAGCCAGAACTTTCTCTACATATCTCTGGCTGTCTTTGTCAACTTGTTCACAGACTTTTTTTTTAAATGAAAATTCTCTAGATTACGGGTCAAACAAAGCTGAAGTCTAGTCTCAATTCTTCAAATATGAACTGGGTAAACTTAGGTCTGTCCAGTAATCTCTGTGTTCCACTCCACATAGACACCAGACATGTAGTATTAGGAATAACAGCCAGAAAGAAGCAATTTTATCAAAATAAAGTGCTCAATGCACATATAATATTCTTAAAAATATATGCAACCAGCTCATGATCTGATGCAAACAATCAAAGATATGCATTTCTCCAAGTAACATAGTAAATATTTAAAATGTTGTCAAAATCTGTCAACAGTCTCACAGTAATTTATTTGAGTAGAAAAGTACATGGTTCTAATTGAGGTTATTCTTGTATGGAATGTAAATTTCACTTAGTTTTGTTTCTTATGCACAATTTCTTTCCCACAGAGTATGTGTTCTTTATTGAATGTCCTTTGATGCAAGTTAAATACATGAAATATACTTTCTGCTACCTGATGATTTTTGCACAGCCTGCTTAGTTTTGTAAATGATACAGAACAAACCAATGAAGCAATGCTAGGAACCAAACACATCTAGGAAGTTAATCATTTTCAGAACGGAGTTTCCTGAAGATTATAAATGAGAAGCATGCAGTTCTGATAAAACCTATTTTATCCTTTGCTTATTTATTTTTCTCTCTTGAGGAAAAACATTTACAGGGATAAGAAATGAGTATAGCTTCACCTGGTTGAAAGAGGAAAGTCTTTCTCTTACAAGTACATTGTTCTCTTTTGTTTGTGATAATTTCTACATAAAAAGGTAAACTTTTAACTTGCTTATGACAAGTCTTTCATATTGAGTTAAAATAATTTTTATGTAATTACATATGTTCATATATATATATATATGTATATTAAACATTATTATATGTGCATGTTTGTATCTCACAGACAAACCTTTATTAAAGAACCATTGTCAGATTCCTATCAAGACCCTATCAATTGGATGATAAGAATAAGATAGGAGGACTGGGGTTGCGGCTTAGTGGTAGAGTGCTTTCATAGCTCATGTGAGGTACTGAGTTCGATCCCTAGCATCACATAAAAATATAATAAAAATAATATCCCAATAATGTTTAAAAAGAGAAAAGAATAAGGTAGGAAAGGAACTTACAGGACATATAGGTAATCCATTTGATAGATTATTGATTAGAAATCCATTCCTCCTATAAACTGGAACCATTCTGGAAGATTGTCAGTACTCAAGAAAAGGAGTATCTTAATAGAGAGGAAAAAGTTGTTTTCAACATAGTTTTAAAAGTCTAATTTTTCTCTGTGGTTTGCCAAATGAGAGCATTTGATGTACTGGTATTACTCAAGATCCCAGGTGTCCATCCATAGTGCATGGAGAATTATCCCAGGCTCCTGTTATTCAGCAGAGAAGTTCATCTTCAGGGCAATTTAGTTCTATTGCCAACCAGGGCATTCTTTAAGGGTCTCTGCTGCCAAACTAAGCCATCAGGCCCTGTTTAATTATTAAAGAGATCAAAAGTGTCATTTTGGCAACTCAGTGGAGAAAATGAAGCTTGATAAATTGAAAAAAAAAGGGGAAATGAAGAATTTTACCAGCATAATGATTCTCAGAAAACATCAATTAACATTTAAATAGTGTATCAAATAAAATATGAACTTTATGATTAAAACAGATTATTAAAAATAGATAAGGATACCAGATAAAAAAAATAGGAGCGTGATTATCCCTCATAGCTTTGCATAAATTCTTCAAAAGTATAAGCAAAACTGGGTAAAAGTCTACTCTAAACAAATGAATACAATTTTACCATATCTGTAAACTTTGCATTGTAATATTTACCAAAACTAAGTTTGGCACCCCATGGTCAGGTTCAATATTCCATGGTCCAGAATTCTACGTTTCTGTCCAGTTCATGTGCCAGCCGTAGGAGCAAATAAGATCACTGCCCCTGTTGGTTACATTTTGTGTTTGTGAATACACTTTGTTTCAACTATACAATTTATTATTTCATAAGAATTTTATGTACCATTCAGTAGTACCCTCAAAGTACCTTGTCTGGGAGAGCCATGGGGTACAGTTTGGGGGAGGAAAGGAAAGGCAAATGAAATCTCATGAATCTTACCAGAATGTGTATATTGGGGTTGTGGCTTAGTGGTAGAGCGGTTGCCTAGCACATGTGAGACATTAGGATTGACCCCCAGCATAACATAAAAAATAATTATAACAAAAAAGAAGTTTTTATCTACTTCCTTTAAGTCCTTATGCATAACAAATGCTTTCTGAGAAAACTAAGAGTGACTTCTCTAAGGTAACACAGGGTAAGTTTTAAAAGTAGAAATGATCTTATTTGCTAATATTTTGTTTTTTAGCAATCAGGATGTAAAGTCTGGTCATTCTTAAAAATAGTTCTATCTACATACTCCAGAATATAACTCAAAATCATTTAAAACTTGCTTATACAATTTACAGGTATAATGTTGGGATACCTCAATAAGAATAGTAATATTTCTCAGCATTTTTATTCATGGTCAGTGATAACAGTGTTGGTAGCACTAACTATAACACTTCTTCTTTCAGATATCAGAAGTACTGATCCATAAACTCAACCAAAACTCAGTGCACTTTGAATTGAAGCCTGAGGTCCAAGTTCTGGTCCATGCAGCTCACCTAACAGCAGGTCAGTTTCTGTGTCCCAGGACTCTGGCTAGTGACCCTGTCAAAGGGAAAGACCAGACCTTTGAAAAGAGGTGTGAAACTTATTTAATTAAATTTTCTATTCTTTTCAGAAAGCAGACTAGATCTCATAATCCTCTCCTGTGGCCACTGGAGCTACTTACTCCCTATGAATTTAGAGGTTGAAGAGCAACTGAACCTGATATTCCATACTGAACTCCATTTTAAGGGATCACTATCTAGTCCATCATTTGTGGTCTAAAATTCGCTTTATAGCATACTCAGCTTCTGAATAACATTCTCAGGCTGTATGTTGTGCTCTGCACTGGTGTGATTTATCAGAAAACCCTCCTTTTATCAGAATTATCTATTGAAAGGGGGAGCATCCTAAGTCAAGCTGGATAGACAGCTAGCCTCATGTTTCCAATTCTTCAACTCTGGAGGTACGCCAACATTTCGTCATTCTTCTTTCTCTCATAGTTCTCTCCCATAGTTTATTATTTCTGTTTGATTTTCATTTGACTTATTATTTTTTTATTATGTGCCAAATATTGCTCAGATTATTGGGGGGGATTTGAAATATTAAATGCTATTTTAAAAAATGTTCATGCAAGAAGAATTGGGTTAGAGCTGGGACCAAGTTGAAAAATAGGAATTTAAGAATTTATTAATTAACTGAGACTGGTTTGGCCAAGACTTGTGTCAAGATTAGCACTTTTCAACAATTGAAACAAGGAAGCCAAATTTAAGAGGATTCAGCTTTTTGTTTGAGATTGATTCTAAGTTAGAACTAGCTATCTGATTTAGAAAAACAATACAAAAAATATTTAAACAGGTGTTAGACTCTATCTACCAAAGACAATAGAGAGAGTTCTCCTTTCACACATGAAAAGACTGACACTTTGAATGAAGGATTTGTGGGATGAGATAATTGCCATAATTTCTCTCTTTCTTTATTTTCTTTTTCTTTGGTACCAGGGATTGAAGCCAGGGGCACTCGGCCACTGAGCCACATCTCAGCCCTATTTTGTATTTTATTTAGAGACAGGGTCTCACTGAGTTGCTTAGTGCTTCACCATTTCTGAGGCTGGCTTTGAACTCACAATCCTCCTGTCTCACTCAGCCTCCCAAGCCACTGAGATTACAGGCATGCACCACAGCACCTGGTTTTGCCACAATTTCTTTTAATTTGAAATGAACATATTCATTTTTGGGTGCCTAGAAGAGAAGCAGGAGGAAGTCTGAAGAAAAGGAGGAAGAGTGAGGAAGAATTCTCACTTCACTTCACCTTCTTTTCCGTTTCATCTCCCTTGTAGGGAGGGAAAATGGTTTTTTTTTGTTTTGTTTTGTTTTAAGAAAAGGACCACTGTTTGCAACATTTCATTTCTCATAAGCAGGATCGCTAATACCTTCCCAGGGACCATTATAACATGCTGCTGCATTCCATTAGTTGCTTAGCAGATGTTCAGCAGTCGTGTTTTAAAAATGTTCAAGCCAGAGTCTGTTGCCATTGAGACGGCAATTCATAATTTGGGTTGTCTCCAAGGGAAAAAGAAATGTCTCCTTTCGGGAATTCACTAGCCTTATTTTGGTTTTTAAATTCCGTTCCCTGTTTTCTTTCATGAGAATACAAGATAAGCATTTGCAGATACCTGAGAATCATCCAAGATTGGTTTTGCTGGTTTCCTCCTACATGTCAGAAAAATGTTTAAGAAATTCTCTTTGCAGGAGAGATTTGAAATTGCATGCGAATAGGAAAGAGATGAGAAACATGTTATCAATAAGTTTGAGGAACATGACCTCAGTGGCTCCCTTAGGCATTTCTGACTTTGTGGCTGCCAGTGACCATGTTTAGCAGACAAAGTCTGGGGCATTACAGAATAATCCAGAGAGTTGGAAAGGGAGTAAAAACCATCATGTGGGAATTGGACTGGAAGCACCAGTGTTTTGACCAAAGTGTATCTTTGCTTATGCTATCCCTGATTGGAATATTTTTCCCAACTTCTTCATCTTTCTTCATCCCCTTATTCTATTTGTATTTTAAGGCTCAGCTCAATGTCAATATTCACATAGAAACTTTCCAGAGAGCTTTACCTAAATAATATCTTCCCCTGGTCTGAACTCACATGTACTTTTAAATCTATATCTTTCTGATGATAATGGTCATGACCAATTGTTACCATGATTTTCATCATTCTTATTTAAATCCTGTGGGTGTGGTTCATTGTATCTTTATATTGTCTTCATCATTGTACCTAGCAGAGAACTTGTACATAGCAAGTACATATTACTTTGGTAGCAATTAGATGTGTAATGAATGTATAACTTTAGCAATGTAGTCAAAATCTCATTCTCTCAGTTAGTCTTTAGATCCAACTTATTCAGTTGGGAATCATATTCCCTGTCACAAAACAACTGGTTTGTGGAGACTTGCATATATTTATCCAATAAGCATCCAGGGGAAATCCACCTCATTTTTCCATATGGCATTAATTATATGTGGCAAGCATTGGGAATGGGCAGGTTGAAGGAAAATTAGATTCATGCTCTCTAGATTTTTGTGTCCTAGAAAAATAGGTCTGAGAAGGACTCAAAGAAGGACCACCAAGAGGCTGTTGCTGAAAGAGAGTGAATCAAGTACAACTTATTAACCCTTATTCTATGTTCTGCTCCCATACAGGAGAGTTTCCAATATCAGAAATCAATGTTACATCATGATGGGGCTCCAGGTCACATACCTGTTATGGAACCAACCTCACCTTACCAAACCAACATTTTTTGTGACATTTCCCTTGCCTTCCCTCTCTCTCTCACTTATGCATTTTCCTTGCCCTTCTGAATTACACATATGTGTATATATACATATATTACATATATATGTGTGTGTATATATACACACATATATAAAAGTATGGCATTTATTTATTTATTTATTTATTTTGGTACGGGTGATTTATCTCAGGGGCACTCAACCACCAAGCCACATCCCCATCCCTTTTTTAAAATTTTATTTAGAGATAAGTTCTCAATGAATTGCTTAGGACCTTGCTACATTGCTGAGGCCAAAATTGAACTCAGAATCTTCCTGTCTCAGACTCCTGAGCCACTGGGGTCACAGGCATGCAACTCAACTTGAATAATATATCTTAAGTGCAGTGAAGTCATTTTAAGGGGAATGTTTTCCAGTGATTCTGGAAAACTCTGATTCAAACCATTTGGTTTCTATAAGTACTTGTGGAAGAAAAAATCCCATCCATTAAGAAAATATTCATGAAATCCCAAAAGTTGTTTCATTGCTTCTGGTAACTTGAGATGTATGATCTTATTCCTCACATGACTCTAGCCCTAGTTTTGCAATTATTACTTTAAACCTGTGGTTTCTCAGAGGTCATGAAATGAATTAGGACTCTCATTCACTCTATACTGGCTAGACTTGAAGCACAGGTGCTAGTACATGAACATTCACTAATTGTAACTACAAAGAATAAAAAAATATATTAGTTGCAGAAGGTTGGGTAAGGATGAGACTTTAGGTTGAATGGAAGTTCACCCAAAGGAGAGGCAATAAGCCTGCCGGGTTGAGAGGCTATTTGAACAAAGTTGCAGCAACAACTGGTTTATGCATCCAATTATGAACTGTTTTATGTGGTTCAGGGCATCTAAACATGAGCTGTCAAATATTCATAGTTGGTGTGTTTATTGTAAGTAAATTATGACAAAGGGGAAGGGTGCAAAAATTCAAGGAACACAAATATGCCAGTGTATCATAAACTTTATTGACCCTCATCCATGTGTACTAGTGAGGAATCTCATTAGTGTAGGTTGGAGATAGTAAAACATGATAAATGTGGGGAAAAGAAAAAGAAGTACAAGAAAGAATTTTTTAAAAAATAATGTTTGAGTAATGGTCCACAATCCTTTCTCTTTATAACATAGATGTTTTCAACCCCATATGTCAAGAGATGGTAATTTATTTGATGGCAATGAGGATCTAGCAGGAGAAGCCTCTTTCTTGGTTTTCAAAGAAGATAAGTTTGGTGGTTTATGTTGGGTTTGATGTCATAAAGCACATAAGTGAAACACCCCATCAGGAAGCTAGAAATCAGAGCTTGAAAACTCATGTGAGAATATCAGGACCTGAAAATACATTCAACTTTGAGTTCAAATTTACCACCACCTACCAGATTTTCAGGTGAGGGGAATCTGCTGACAGGTGGTAAATTAAAGCCCTAATTTGCTGGTACAAATCTTTCAAGCTCCATCAAACCACAATCTTTGTTTTTGTGGGCAGTCATGTTCATGAATAAATTTAGTCTTTATATTTGACTGGGGTCAGGGACATTGGGAAGTGGCATAAAAATGTGTTGATTCTTCTACCATAGAACAGATAATGGTTCTGCATGAGATAAAGAGACAGCAAGAAAGGGGTCACACTGACATTTTATTTGAGTAGGCAAAAGTCTAACTAGATTAATCCACACTAAACTGTAAACAATAACTTTTCAGGGATTATAGGCATTTCTCAAAAGTTGTTTATTGGGCAAATGAACTAAAATCTGAGTGGTGATACTCCAGTGCAGAATGACTAGTAAGAAAAGGGCTGACACATTCCTTCTACCCAATTAGAATGAGTGAAAACCAGTTCTATTGTTGGAAAAGCTATTTCTAACCTATGGTAGGAGATATCTGTTGTAAATCATTTATTCTCAAACCCAAGCACATTTCAGTAAACTTATGAAACTTTGAAAAAAGAGAATTTTCAGACCTCACTGCATTCAGTGAAGCATCCCAGGAGTTCTCAAGGGATGATATCCAGGAATCTGCATTTTTTTAGCAAGTTTCCCAAATCATGCTTATACAGCCATCACTTTCACCAGCCTCAATAACCACTGTTGGAAAGCATTCTACAAATGAAAATCCATCTTCAAAACAAGGGAAGGTGTTGGCACCATCTCCATCAATGAATCTGATTTATAACTAGTAATCCACTCAAACAGAGAAATAAGAAGGGGCTGTGATATTAACTATGAGAGAAAATTATTAATATACATTAAAATTGAATTTCCTGGCATAGTTGGAGACAGTGTAATTGGCAGAAAGGTAGATGACGGGGAGCAAAATGAAATGTGCCTCCAAATCTGGGATGTGCTCTATCTATAATCTAGAGGAATGGCAAAGGCCAGCCAAGCGCTGTGGCCGTAAAGCTGTTGAAAAATGATTAAAGTATGAGTGAGAATCTTAGTGGCAGATATAATTGAATAGCCGTGAGTTTTATGAGAGTTGAACAAATGATATTATCTAGATAATATTCATATGCTAATAGGAGCAGAAAATGAATGATAAATCCACATCTCACTGGATCCCTACACATACTTCAAAATAAGGATGCTGTCCTACCCTTAGCTTTCCAGACAGGTCATTGTTCTCCTGGAGTTTTGGACACACGTGATTAAAAAAAAAAAAAGAAACAAAGGTTAATATTTCTCAAAGGAAGAGCCTCAAATCTCAGGTTAAATAAAATATATATTAAAAATTGCACAGTAATGTCACTCATACTGCCTATCAGTTGCCTTTTTTAAGCAGTTACATTTAGGATAACTGTCCTTTGTCAAGGGTATGTGTGGGTTTTGTAATAAAACTCTTATCTTGTGTCATCTTGGCTTCCATGGTTTTGCTGACTGGTTTAATTTCTTTTGTGGGTGTAATAAAAAGATATTATCACAGAGATATTAGAGAATTAATATTTCCAGGCTTCAGTCGATGCCACTGGACATGTGATAAGTAAGGGTGGAGCATTAGCAGCTCCAAATTTCAACCTAGGTTGTCCAACTCATGAATTCTGCCCTCCGGCTTCCTATTGAGAAAGACACTTCCTGTGTGAGGATAGAACTGGCATTTGTCAAGAAGCTTTGAACCCTACAATGTCATCTAAGTCACAGCATTACAGATGCTACTGTCAAATGGTTGTTGTGGAGCTCTGAAATGTAAAGTGAAATAAATTGTTCCCATAACATTTTCCACTTAGGAATGGAATTAGTACTAGTGAAACTTCCACAGCCAATACATTTCTCTATTTAGTCTCTGGTTGCCTTATTATCTACACAGTGATCATTTAAAGGTCTCTTGTGAGTAACTGAATAGTGATAGTATTTGTTCTTCATTTTGTTTTTCCTAAAATTAATTGTTTTCTTCTTCAAATAATTCAGTTGTTTCACAGATATATGCAAACGTGGCTTTTGACAATTATGAAATCATTATGCTGTTAAGATGAATAATCACAGGTGCTCAGAGATCTAAATAGATCCCTTATCCCAGCGTGATGAAATGAATGTGATGTTTTCATAAATCTATCAAAGATAAGCAATGGAGCTATTCCTCAGCTTCTAATAGATTCTTTTGTCATCATCGTCTTTTTTTTTTTTTCATTTTTTTCAATTACCTGAGCTCATAAAAGAACTGATCAGGGTAACTGGCCTGAGTTGACCAGCCATGAGGAGGCAACTAGGAAGCGCTGGTCTGGGGGAAAAAATGAGAAAACACTTAAAGAGAAGAATCCAGAACCTAGGTCCAGCTAGTCTTCAGATATTAACCAAGTTTCTTATACCTAAAGTGATCGGACTGTCCTGGATAATACCTATTTGTCAGTACAAGCTCTAATACTCCTTTATTCTTAAAGTGTTCTCTTTAAGATGGGTTTATTTTTAACCTGCCTTACCAATTTCTTACCAAGTATTGGATAATGTGGAACCCAGTGGTGAGACTTGCCAGTTGGATTTTAACTAGTTGAAAGAGAATTTTAAGGAGAGGAAGTAGGCGTGGCTTTGTAACAAACCACCTAAAAGGTCAGCATCTTAAAAATAAGCTTTTATTGTTGCTTCTGAGTCTGTGGATCAGCTGGGCGATTCTTCTGGTCTTGTCTGTGTTCTTCCTGCTACCATTTAATGACCTCCTTGATCTTGGCTGGGCTGTCCCACGTGGGAAAGAGTAGCTGCATAGTGACTGCTCTAGATTGGCGTTGGTTGGGATGACTAAACTGTCCTCCACGTGGCCTCTCATCCTTTAGGAGACTGTTCTGGGTTTGCACACCATGGCAGTGTTCCAAGAGGGACAGAGAACAGGACACAGGTCTTCAAACACATGATGAGCACACCATCACTGCTGTTACATTCCATTGTCAAATGCATGTTGTCATGGTAACCCAGACTCAAGGGGTGAAAGAAACAGATTTTACCTCTTGGTGGGAGAAGCTTCAAACTCATTGTACAAGGCCTGGACACAGAGTGTTAGAAAATTGAGCCAGCAATGTAGTCAGTGCCCATGAGGCTGACAATTCACTAAGGGGAGACTTGAAATGTTTATAGGTAATTTTTAGAAAACTCTGAGAGCCATAGTCAGATTCAGCTACTAACAGCAACAAAGAGATACTTTTGGTTTGGTTTGGTTTGGTTTTCATGACCTAGAAAATATGAAAGTCAGGTATGCCCTAAAGATATGGGCTAGATAATTTTATGAGTGATAAGTCTCAACTGATTGTACATAATAGTCATTTATGTATATATATGCAAATGCACACACACGCACACATATATGTATATACACACACTCATATGTAAATATAGATTTTGGAGACTTAGTCTCAGAGATCATATTAGTCAATTTTGCATAACTGTAATGAAATACTTGAGACTGGGTGACTTTATAAAGTCAAGAAGTTTATTAAGCTCACAGTTTTGGAGGTTCAAGACTCACATCTGATTATAGCCTTCTTGCTGGTAGAGTATGAAAGTGGACATGGAGCATATGTATATGTCTGTATTCTTTGGTCTCCCTCTCTCCTTATAAAGCCATTAGTACTCACTCATGGGAGCTTTATTCTAGTGATCACCTACTTCTGATCACTAATGAAAAGCCCCACCTCTAACCACCATAGTCATTTTAAATTTCTACCGCCTTAATAACTCACAATGGGGATTAAATTTAACACTTATAACCCTGTGGGACACACTCAAACCATATCCAAGTCCTATCATTCAAATTTTTTTTCTCCATTGCAGCATAAGGATCTGCTTTTCCACAGTCCAGGTAATTCTGATTAAGAAATTCATAAACTACATTTTGAAAAACAATTTATAGAGTAACAAGGGTTTCTCATTGAATCTCTTTGTGTATATGCACATGCACGCGTGCCTGTGTGTGTGTGGGGGGGTGTTTTTTTTTGTTCTAATTCATTATACATGACAATAAAATACATTTTGACACTTCACACATAAGTGGAATATAACTTTCATCCTTCTGGTTACTCATTGTCTTTCAACCGTAAAAAAACCAAAGACCTGTCTATTCATTATGATGAGGTTTGTTCTTGGAGGTTCTCATGACTCATGATTGTCTTTACTCAGTCAAGTGACCTCAGCTCTCTCTGACAGGATACTTCTGAAGACTAATCCCCAGTTTAACTTCCATACAATACTTCACAAATCATTGAAACTATTAAAAGACAAACTGAAGCACTCTTCAAATACTGAAGAGGTAGAGTTAGATAGACAAAAGTTTGGGGATCCCCCAAGGGGCACTTGGGAATGGCCTTGATGGGTGGAATGTTGAAGCAAGACAAAGAAAATAATGTGACTGGATGAAGTGGAGGAGTAGCCTTATTGGATTATTCCAGTCAGAAGCCCTTGATTAAAGATTGGATGGTAATTTGTGACTGGTTAGCTTAAATTTTGTTTTCCTACAATATGACCATTTATGCTGAACTGGGTTTTGGCAAAGTTCAGAGGAACCTAAGCTGCCTCAGTCAACCAGACTCCCAGTTACTTACTTAGCCAACTTCCCTGGCAATTCCCATCTATTCTGTCTAGTGGTCCCACAGCTTTATCCCAATATGGTACAGCAGTCATTAAGACCATCACAGTTGGGCTTGAATTTGAACTGGAGAGAAGTCCACTGGCCAAGTGAGCATGAGTTTTTATGCCCATTTTACACTCTAGGAAAGCTTTCTCTGTGGTATTACAACACCACCTTAATTTCCCCCCAAAAGTTCCAGATCACATGGATTTTCATATTGCCATTCTACAAGTTGGACTTGGGTGTGCTTTGGGAGGTGGGAGAGGGTAAAAGAAAACCAAGAAGTCTTTTGACTTCTTGACAGCACCAGTTCTTGGGTTAGAAATATATAGTAGTAGCTGAGAGTTTCAGAATCATAGTGCAGGTAGAAGTTCTCCAAGATGATGCCTTTAATAGAAGAAGAGGGAACGCAAGGTAGCCACCATGGATTTTTGCCTGGATTCACTGGGTTATGCTACCATGTCCTTGATTTCAGAACTTGAAAATCAAGTAAGGAAAGGGGCAAAGCTGCAGTACAAGGGACAGTGGTTCTCAGGGTGAGGCAAGCACTTTGTGGGAAACTGGTCTGATGAATTGGTGGAAAACTATAGGAAAGGTAAAGGAGTTCCTTTCCTGCAGGCATGCAAACCTCTGATGTCTTAATGTGCATCATAAATCTTCAGAAGGGGGTTTGCTATTTTCCAAAACTAGTTCACCATGGAACTCTCTAGCACTATTTTTCTACAGAATACACTTTCAGACACATGACAGTAATAATGACAGGGTAAAAATATTAGGCATGTACTGTGTGCCAGAAGCTGTAACAGTGCTTTGTAAATCCCATCTCATTTTATTCTTACAACTTACTACACCAAACATGATTTTTATCTCTATTCTGCAAATGAGGAAACTGAGTGTAATTTGAAGTCCCTTAGCCTGAAGTAGCAAAACCAGGATCTGATTCCCAAATGGGACTCTATCAGTTACTTAACCCCAAATAGGGAGTTTCAAATTTACTCTCAGATGTGCAACTGTGACTATATATGTCAATAATTTTTTTACAAGAAGATGTGTTTATTAATGTGAGCATCCCTATTAGGATAATCAGCTCAGATCCTTATAAATAGAATATAATCATTCAAAGCATTGCTAAGATCCTCATAGGATTTTTCAAATGGTGTGTGCCAGCTTTGGGGCTTAGAAATGTTGAGTCACTTGGAGCAGTACTTGTATCTGTGTTTTGCTCTGTGCGCTTATAATGGGGGAAAAAAACTGCTCAGCACTTTTCCTCCTGCACATCTACTTTGTTTAGGCTGCAATTGAGGAGGGATTAATCTATGCTAATTCCACACAACAAGCCAAAACCCATTTATCACCACTTTCCATTCCTCAGCAAAACACACAGAAACGCACCTAAGTATTGGGCAAACTAAGATATGCAGCCGCTGTTGTGTGGAGCAGTAAAAAACCGTTTATATCCAGGCACACATCAACAAGCAGAAGCCACCCACGAAACACAGAGGGCAGTGGCACTCAATCCCTCTCCACTGCTGTCTGCTGTGTCCCACTTGCTGCCTCTGAGAATTGACTAAGTGAGGAGAGAGAGAGGGGATAGTATGAGTTTTGGAAATTGGGAGGGGGGTCAAAAGCTGCTTTTCCCACACAAATGTGCTAATTGCTAACAGTGTTAACACTGTTTCCTTAAGAACCACAATTTGAGTGTGAATGGTTTAGGATTAAAAGATTTAACCTTGTGATGGGAAGAGAGATGGGAGGAGGAAGGCAAAGATGGGCGGTAAAGTTCTAGTGTGTGTGTGTGCCCGCGCGTGCATGTGCATTATTGCATATGTAAGTTTGCTTTCATATGTGTTAGTGAGGACCTAGCCAAGGAATTTCCTCTTAGTTTTTCATTTATTTTAGATGCCACCCCTTCAAGTAAACTGTGTCTTCTTCTTGGTGGCACCAAGAAGCTATGCTGACAGAGCTCACTTCCAGGCTAGGAAGTTTAAATACTCTTGACTCTAACCACCTCTAGACCTTGATTTATTACCTGACAGATGAAGGGTTTGCCTTAGAAGATTACCTTGCAAATATCTAGTTTTCAATATGATGATGGTTTCCTGATAATGAAGAGAGAGGAGAGAGATTTTATCTTTTAGATTTGCAGATGATGAAATTGTATGATAGAAGCTGCTTCAAAATAATCCAGTGGTTGAGACTGTGGAGATTAGATGGTGGTGAAGAGAAAATAAGATTGGCTGTCATTTGATGGCTGCTGAGACTTAAACAATGAGTACATTAGGATTAATTTCTCTATTCTCTCTCTCTACATACACACAGCCACACACACACACACATGCACACACCCACAAACATTAATGCATATGTATACATGCCATCTACGTTTAAAAGTGTATGATCTAGGATTCTAACTGTTCCTTTTAAAACAAAATTTTAGCTTGTCACTTGTTATTTCTTCCTGTACTATATAGTTTTAGTCCCAATGCCCATATTCATAAATATCTTTTTAAATTTCTAATTATCTCCCAGCAGCCTGAGTATATAGCATGTGTGTGTATGTGTATCTGTGATGACTTGGATTCAAGTATGTGTGCTTCTGTTTATTAGTTCCAAGTCTTTGGAGTGACAGGAACCAAGGAGAACTTCTCTGTTCTTATCTACACAATAAGGATCATTGTCCCCATTTCATTAGTGAAAATCAATGGAGATTTTGTCCATGATAAATGGAAGGTATTCTCCTGCCTGATGATATCCCACCAACCGTAGTGCTAATTCTGAAGTGTTCCTGGACTTGGCTGATGGCACTGAGGCTTTATTTTCTTATTTCACATGGAAAGCGAATTTTCCTTGGGTGTTCCACACAAATAGGGCTGCACCCATCTTCTCACACACGCCAACACAGCTATTTCACAGCTTAATTAAGTGCTGCTTGACTTAGAGGAAGAGAAAAGAGCAGGGAGCTTCCTTATATTCAGTGAGCCAATACTACTAAACTCACTAAGAGAAAGAAGAAGGCTTGGCTTTCGTTTTACACTGAACTGGGTGGTGACATGAATTATACTTTCTAGTGGTGGCCACTGAGTGACAGTGATGTAATCTTATAAAAACCAGACAGTACAGAAGCAGCCGAGGGTCTCTACTGAGACCATTAATATTGCAGTCACTTATTCTTGAACGTTTTTACCTTGATGACCAGAATGTTGACCTCTCGGCTCTCAACAGAAACAAGCCACCGAAAATGGTGCTTAAAGGTCACCTGCATTTCTGGGCATCAGATTCTGCTTAAATTGATGGAAGGTAAAGGTCAACATGCTGGCTTCCACGAGGTTCATGTGGATTGTTGCTCAGGCTGGAGCTGTGCCAGATTTGCAGAATGTCAGTTCTTGAGAGGGTTGAAATTTATTGTAAACAAAGTCATTACAAGTACAACAGGTTTCACCCTGAGGTGGAAGAAGATTTGGAGGTCAGGAGAGATGCTTTCCAACACTGCATGTGTGCGTGCCCTTTCAGGGAAAACTTGAGAAGACTAGTGTTCGCAGAGCTATATTTTTGGGAGGAGAAATCACTGCATTTGAAGGACAGGGGCTTGTTGTCAGGACTTCATGAAGTCATGGAGCCCTCTGCATGTCACACCTTCCCCAGCATCAGAGTGACTGCCCTTGAAAAATATTCACTTAGCTTTCCACACCTTGTTGTGCACAAAAAATATAACATGCACCATCACTTTCCAGTTCTGGTCCTTACAACTGCTAGAATAGGAGCAAAAGAGATTGGGTAATTCACAAAAAAATATTCCTATTGGTGGTTTTACTGGTTATCTGCTTTGCTTAGTGGGAAAAGCTTGCATATAGAATATTGGAAAATTTAATAACAATTAGCATTATATTATTATAAATATGGATGGTCCCTGACTTAAAATGGTTGGACTTAAGAGCTTTACCCATACCAGTGTTCAGTTTTTAACTTTCAGTACAGTATTTAGTAAGTTATATAAAATCATCTAACACAGACTTGCCCTCCACAGGGTGGTCTATAGTTGAATGTTTTGATCTGGTCCACTACACCTTATTCCCCAAACTCTTGCCAGCCCTCCAGTCCACCATCCCCAGCCTCTGAGACCTCTCCTTCTTGTATATTGCTCATAAACATTTGAAGCCCAGTGTTTTAGGTAGGGTTTTGCAAAGGGGGAATTAATTAATGAGAAAGGGGAATAAACTAAATAGAAGCAAGAAAGAGGCATCTTAGCTGTTTCTCTCAGGGATGAATCTGTGTTAGATAATTTTTTTTCCCTACCATAAGATAATGTAAGTGTTTTGTGCAAGTTTAAGGTAGGCTGAGCTAAGTTGTGATGTTTGGTAGGTTCAAGTTACGAGATGTATTTTGACTTGTATTTTCAATGGTATTATCCATGAGTTTATCAGGATATTATCCCAACATTAACTCAAGGAGGACATGTATTAATTAATAATAATAGTAGCAGCTGTAGAAATAAAAGCAAACCTTATAGAGTTCTTAATAATAAGGTACATTAACTCATTTAATCTTTGTGACCACAGAGGAATAGACCATTCATCTCCTCTAACCACAGAAACACATTAAGATGGAGTAACTTGCCCAAGATTCTACAGCTAGCAGGTCGTGGAGCATGGCTGGAATCCTTACAGTCTGGCTCCAGGGTCTTTGCTCTTCATTGCTCCAGTACTTGGTCAGGCCAATTGGAGCATCTGGGGGCTAGAACAGGCTCAGGTGCATACATGTATAAGCTGTATGATTTGTACTTTGTATGTTCCTCCCATGTGGCTTTCTGGCACTCACCAAGCCTGTGTGTGAACTGTGTGAGTCTCTCATGGAGTCTTACCTGCCTGAGTCTCTGCTTATGATGATTCCTTGTTTCCTCCCACAGCCCCACTGGTGGACCTTACTCCAACCCACAGTGGATCCGCCATGTTGATGCTGCTCTCGGTGGTGTTTGTGGGGCTGGCCGTGTTCGTCATCTACAAGTTTAAAAGGTGCATGTCCCTCCATCCAGGTCTCCCCTACCTCTTCCCCCTCCCTCTTTCTGACAGGTTCCGAAGCACACATGGCAGTGTTGTGCTTCTCCCTTGCACAGCAGTGATGGTTTCTGTTAATGTTTTAGGAAGATCCTGGGGATTAATGTTTATGCCCAGATGCATAATGAAAAAGAACAAGAGATGATCAGTCCAGTCAGTCACACTGAAAACAGGCCAAATATCCCTCAGACTGAACTAAGAAGACCTGGCCAGCTAAGAGATGAGAAGGTGGAATCACAGCTCGTAGGTAAATGATTCCCAGTAGTCATCAGTTGTTCAGCCTCTGTAACCAATGGCTGACTCTCCCTCTAACTGCTTTCTGGCTTCACATAACCACTTCCTTCTGTTCTAACACTCCCTGAGAGAAACAGCTAAGATGCCTCTTTCTTGCTTCTATTTAGTTTTTTCCCCTCTCTCATTAATTAATTCACCCTTTGCAAAAACCCTCCCTAAAACACTGGGCTTCAAATGTTTATGAGCAATATATAAGAAGGAGAGGTCTCAGAGGTTGGGGACGGTGGACTGGAGGGCTGGCAAGGGGTTGGGGTCGAGGTGTAGTGGACCAGAGCAAAACATGGCAGCCCAACTATAGACAACCCTGTGGAGGGAAAAGAGTACCACCAAAGAAGGAACATAATAAGAGTGACAAGTGTGACCATCCAGAGATTTTTTAATGTAGCAATTATCTAGAAACTGGTTCCTGAGAACTTGAGGACAAGAGACACAAAGTTTGGGAGAGAGGATCCTAAGAGAGCCCAGTTACAGGATTAGATTATTACAGAGAAAATCAACAAATGCCTTTTTTTTCCCAACTGTCTCATATCAGATACCTTAAAATGGACTTCACATTTCAGTAACCTCTCTCCACCTGTGAAGTAAGCATGGGAGATAAGCAGCTAGGTATAGCATGTCTGAAGCTCAGTTGCTGAGTCCTACTATTTATTGCAGAAGAAAGTTTCCAGGAAGTTAGACAAATCCATGGAGCCACCATTGCTGATCCATTTCTTTCCTGGGTTCCTCTTGTCTGTTGGCCTCAGGAGTTGAAGCTGTAAATGTTCACATCTAGATCCTGCATTACTGACCTGGAAGAATAAATTATTACATAAGTGTTTGCACTTCACTCTAATGTCATAACGCCAAACTGTCTAGAAGGCTTTTACATAAGATTTTAAATCTTTTATTTTAGGGGAAAAATGAGCATGTAAACAGAAACAGAACCCTCTCTTTTACATGGATAAGGGACAGGTCTGTGGAGACATTCAGGGGGAATTCAAATACAATGACTGGCTCCTGTTGTAGGTGGTAATAACACCTGCAGCCACATCTGGTATCCGGTTTTCACCATGCATTTTCTTTTACGGGGGACATATGCTAATAAATTCATACCCCCCCACCCTGTCTGTTTACTTACAAAGCATCTAAGATGCTGCATTTTTGGGGTCATTTGCTTCTCAGTATCATTTCCACAGGGTATATGGCACAGTGGCTGCTTACTTTATTAAAGTAGCAATTCCTCCTTCTCCAGGAACATGTCACACCACATTGCAAATTCTCTGACACTTTTCCATTTCCAGTGTCATTAAATGAGTAAGTGTTACACGTTTTCTCTTAGGAGAGTAGATTTACCCTCCCCTCCCTCCCCTTCTACTCAACCTGGTGACTCATCTCTCTGATTGCAAAGAGCAAGACATGCCACTCCACCTTCAATGCCAAAGCGGGGATCTGCTGGGGCACAATTTACAATTTAAGGAAAAACCCCAAAGGCTACAGGCGACCTGCTGATCAGGAAAGAATTTCGCTCTTGTCCAGTGCATCATCCTTCATGACCACTAACTTTATGTTTCTTTTCTTTCCTCTGTTGTTCTGTTTCCTATTTTTGCCAGGAAGTATTTCCATAGTTGCTGAGAATTAAAGCACAAAAGAAATCCCTACCTATGTAAATGTTTTAATGGAGGACGCCAGTAAAAAAACAAAAACAAAAAAACAAAAACAAAAACAAATCAAAACAAAAAATAAAAATAAAAACAGTCAAAATCCAAACAAACAAAAACAAACACTCATTGCACCAGGACTTTTAATTCTTCTGACACAGACAACAAGGGTTTTTAGCTTTAAGCCTGTGCATGTGGACAATACCTTGAGGACATGTTTGGAGGGGCAGTGTACAGGTGCTCTATTTTAATGGAAAACACTCCCCTCCCCCTTTCTTCTTTTTTTTCTGATCGGTCTTGTTTGTAGAAAATTCATAACATATATAGGCCAAGGAAATCTGCATGTATTTTTGGAAATATTCTTGGCTCTAGATTTAACAGCTATTTTAGCACTCCTGGCCGAGGGGTGGATTAGCCATCCCGGGCCTTTTCATAAGACACAAAGACATGCACAGGGAAACCCTGAGCCATTTTTCTGTCCCACTGTCCTTACTGTCGTTTCCCCCTTCTAAGTTAGCAGTGGTAGCTTTGTTGGTCAGCAGAGGCCACAAAGCTGCTTTCTCTCAATTCTCTGTGGCCACAGGGACAAAGATGCAAGTTGAAGATCATGCGTGCAGGTACACTAGGACAAAAAGAGAGGCAGGGAAGCAAAGCACGTCAGAAACGGACCTTTGTTTCTTGTTCAGCTTTTCTCCTTGCAGCTTTCCCTACTCCCATCCCAACTGAAGTAGAAGGTGGAATTTTTTTCTAGTAGTTATCCTCTGTCTTGCCTTCCCATTTATTTGCCATCCCTGTGTACCCATGATCCGTCCATGTCTTTGAATCCCTTCCTTTCAATCCCCAAGTTATCCTTCAACTGTTCCAACTTTTTCTTCACAAACACGTTGCTAGATTTTGGACATCACCCCTGATGTCTCCTAAATACTGGCCTAGGCTCTGCAAACCCTGACCCCACCACTTGCAAGTCTCAGATCTCTGTTTGTTTTTTACACTCCCAAGCATGCCAGCTTCTGTGCCCACTGCTCCGGCTGCATCCTGCCCAGCAGGTTTGTTTCATGTACCCTTTGTCTCTTCCTCTAGAACCTGCCTTTTCCCAATATCCTTGCCTTTTCCCACCTGGAAACATGTAATGTGAAAGAGTTGATATATGCAAAGCAGTCAAACCTGGCCATATTCTTTGGAAAAGAAAGTGCACAACTGAGTAGTGGTGTTCTTGCACATTAACAAACATCTCGTGCATTCAGATTCTGGAAGCTTCTTGTGAGAAATGTTTTGAACATGTGACTGTATTACAGGGTATGTCTTCCTGTGATAGTTGCTGTTACCACATACTTCCTTTCTCACAACAGAATAAAAACACTTGTGAAATAAACACTGATTTAACCAGAAGGAGAAGCAGGTTAATGGACTTAATGTTTAAGAATGTCAAAAAGTCTGAGAAAATTAGGTCTTATCTTACATTAGGATGAGATTTTGATTACTTAGGGTGATCCTGGTGATTTTACGTGTGGTCTCTAATCTTTTGAGCATCACGGTATCAGTAAAGGAAAAATAACTCAGTATACACGGGAGGAGTAAGGCCTCCAACAAAGCAAAAGAAATCCTCACAGTCCTTAAATCCTGAAAGCGTTTAGATATCCCCAGTTTTCCCAGGGTGATCATGAAAGAAGGACCAGAGAAGGGAACAAAAGTCCATCCACTACTGGAGCCCCCTCAGTACTTGAACTGGACTAAGCCCATTTGAAAGATGGGAGAAATCATTATGATAAACCATCCAGAGAACCTACTGTCCTTCTTGGCTGAGTCCCCAAGCCACCAACAGGGTATAACAGGGTCCTGGTGATGATGAGGATATCCTAAAGATCCCAATGACTCCTGCCCTAATGTAGCTTAGGTAGGGCGAGAGTAGCAAGCTGCTGCCAGAAGTTAACCATGTAAAAGGTGTCATGGTTGAGGAGGCCGCATGTGAATCTGGGCAATGGGCTGTGCCTGGGGGCAGCCACCTTTTAGTAAAACTTGATTGATTCCCAATCTGCCAGGCTTCCTATCTCATAGAAAACATCCTCAATGATTCTCTTCAGTTGGAGCCTCCCAAATTTCATCTGGAAAACCCAAGTGTTTAGAAACCAAATGAGGCTCACTCACACCAGCACAGGGAGTTCTCAGAGTTGCAGTTCAATTCATTTTAATTAGAAAATTGTTAAAAGGGGTATATACTCTTAATCTAGCACAGTGCCTTGCCTAGAGTAGTATTCTGAAAATTATTTGTCGGTGAAATAAATGAGTGAAAAGTCATAGGGAAGAAGGGGCCCTAATTTAAAATAGAGGCAGACATGAGATGCTTGGCATTTTGGAGAGTGACCAAAGGTGGTCAGATATAGATTCAGCATCTCCAGTGTCCTCATGTGCCTCTCCTCAAAGCTCCCTCCCACCTGTAGGTGATTAGTGAGGCAAGGTACTGCTCAGAGGGGACCTCATTGTTCCTATGACTGTGGCTCCTGGTTCTCAAAGTGTGGTACTCAGGCTAGTAGTATCAGCATAACCTGTAACTTGTTAGAAATGCTAATTCTGGGTCTATACCCCAGAGCTACTGAGTCAGAAACTCTAGGGGATGAATAGTGTTGCTCTCTCTCTCTGGATGGAATAGTCCCACCAATCAGTCCAACAAGCCATCCAGGTGATCATGATGCATGCTCAAGTTGGAGAACCACCAGAACAGCCCATTCCAGCTCAAGCCCAAAGACAAGGCAATGATGTCAGCCTACAAATGGGAGGGACCCAAGTGCCTACCTACTCACTAATACCAGGTGCAAACACAATGAGGAGTTTGGTGGGCATAAGGCCAGAGGAGTGTGGAGAGGGATGTGTGTGGAAGGTAAGATTCAGGGCAAGCTAAAAATACAAAACTGCAACATTTTCTAAAACCCCAGAAGGCAAACTGTGCATGTTCTACCCTGAACTACCCAACCAACATTTTCTCTCTTGCCTTATTCCTAATTGGATCCACTATCCAAAATGCAGAGGTTGGCTTTGCTTTTTATCTGAAGTTCCAAACAGCAACTTTGAGAGCAATGGGGTGCTTGGCAGCTGTTCTGCGTTTTCCAGGATTCCAACTGAGCATTGAAATCCCTCATTTGCCAACTTTTTTTTTTATAGGAAGCAAATTAAAAAAAAAAAAAGAAAGTTTTCTTATTGTATTGGAACTACTTCTAATTTCAAAATGACTTTTTTTGATGTATTTTTTTTGTTAAATACTATGTAGTGTAATGTATAATTGCTCTTGTTTCTTGCTTTAACATTCATATTTATTAAACAGATAATGTCTCTAAAGTCTTTGCCTGGAGATGTTTATTTTTATCCCAAAACTCTGTATTTAGTCAAAAAGTTATGCATTTACAAGATTTCATAATGGCTAATTACAAAACAATATCGTTAACACCACAGGCTCAAGGTTTTTTATATTTTTTTTAAACTAACAAAGTAGAATATATTTTCCAATCTAAATTGTACCTATATTTTAGTTGAGTGTACAATACCTGTCACTTCATTACATTGCATTATTCCATTTCAGCATCCTTCCACCCTGGTTACATTGAAAGGAATAACATTATATTTGTTATCAATTCAAAGTTACAAATTAACAGGGAGCAAACCCATTCAGATTTATTCGCAACCTTGTAGTTACTGAAGGACCAAACTACATGTAATTAACTGAGACTTGGAAGATGCGCTAGAGGCTCAGATGGTAGAAAGAAACCTAGAATAGTTCTAGGACCTGGAATAGTTCCCTTCTGTCTCTACCAGCTGTGTGACCTTGAGCAAACCACTTTAACACAGAAGATTCACTGCCTCCATGTGTATAATTTGGAGGAAGAAGACCCCTTACTATTGTGGTGTTTTGAGTGGGTGAGTCATTCCCAAGAGTTCCAAATAAATGATTCAAAGTTAGTGGAAAACAAAGAAGTTGACTGGATCTGTCACTCTTTGGGGACCATCTGTTCCTTAGGTCAAAACATTTGTGCAGGCACAAAACCTTCCTCAGCACTCCCCCAATAGTACTGGAGTCAGAAGGTTGTGGTGTCTTCAGTGCAGTCTCAGTATGCATGGGAATTTCCTTTTTTTTAATTTTATGGCTGCCTTTAGTTTTTTCCTTTTCCACAGACTGATGCCTCTCACCCTGCATTGCTCTTCAGGCCAATCTGTGCCCCATCAGAAGCAGATTATCTCCTATGTCAGTCAGAGGTTAGCCACAAGAACAGAAAGCCTGCCTAGGTATTTCACACAAAGGGGATTTAATACAGGGAATTTGTTACTTGAATAATGGAAGAGCTGAGATGCCAGTTAGGAGCAGAGAAGGCTATGCTGAGATTAGCCTAATGAGGACATCTCTAATTTCCCTGGTCTGGAAATACCAGGCATGATGAGAGCCTTGGAGCCAGTACTGACACATGGAAGCCAAAGTCACAGCAGATGCATCTGACAGGACCAGGGGGCAGGGCAGTGATGGTTGGCCAAGGGGAGGAGAGGGCAAAGGCAGTTTGTCTTTGCTCTGGTTCTTCCTGGCCAATCCTCTTCACTGCCCACACCTGGCCAAAAGCCGACAGTCAATGAAACCTGGGAAATGTCATTTACTGAAATAGCCAGAGCAAGTGTGGGTGGGAAGTCGACCTGTGCGAATACGGGCAGGTGACTGGCACAGACTCCCTTCAAATTCAGCCTGTGTGGAATCCGCAAATCTCCCCCAGCCCAAAGGGAGTCTTTACACAGGGAGAGCTTCGTGCTCTATGATTTTTTTCCCACATTGTTAGAATTTAGCATTATGTTTATGTGTGGCATGTTACTCCTTTTTTTTCTGAAGTCTTTGCTAATTTTAAAGAGGATCATTTTTATTTTATTTCATTTGATTTATTCCATTCCTTCAGCATTCAGCTGTGGACATTGCCATTAAGGGGCACTAGATAAATGTTTGATGAAACTCAACCCTTGATTTTCAGCTTAGTGTTGTGAGCAAGTCCATTTTATTTAGACACGATCTCGGAGGTGGCATCGTGGGTCAAACCTAACCCAGCTTGCACCTCTAATTACATGTCCAATTGCTGTTTGTCAAGAACCAACACCTCCTGCCCTTCCTCTCTGTTACCATGCAAGCTGTAGGATTCGACGAGCTATTCTTAGACAGTAATTTAAGTGAAATAATTACACTTTAGAAAAAAGGGGGGGGGGAAATTAGCTAGAAAGTGGAATAAAAAATCAAAGGTCCAAGTTCGATTTCTAGATTGTTATATAATTTGTTTACCTACTTCTTGAGGAGCTAATAGGATTTTGAAAATGCATTTTTGGGCTGATGTTTGCATGGTGGGGGAAATCCCAAAATAATTCCAGATGAACACCTGCAAGGAAATGGCTATTATACATTTTAGTGTTAAATACATGGACAAGAATCTGTGGTTTACAGAATAAAGATAATTATTGATCTGTATGTGGCGTATACTGCTAGAGGTGGAGATGACACAACTACTATCAAGGCAGTTAAAATATCTGCCTTCGGGAAGCACATTCTAACAAGAATGAGGTAATTTGGTATGTCATAAACAACACTCATTAGATAATTTCACATTATTATAATGTGAAAATAAAACAGGATAGGCAACAGAGTGATTGAGGCCCAGGATGGGAGTGAAAGATTTGGACCTCAGAAGCTCAAATGTCTTGATGTTAAGGACCAACCTGTCCCTGATCTTAACACAGAACAAGAACCAGCAATTTGAAGACATGTGAACAGTTCCAAAGTGTTTCAAGTCAGCCTCAAAACCACCTGACCCAGAAAAAAACGATTTTGAATCTAAACAAAACTCACAAATGCTCCTGAGATTCAGGGAAAATTCTCTCACATTGCACATGCAGAGGTTTTTTCCCAGAGGGTGGTATATATAATCAGTTGTTCTGTGATATGATGTGACATGGTATTCTGAAAGATCCCCTCACTATGCAAAAATGGCACAAGTAAAACACCACAAAGCCTAGGAACATAAAACCTCTTTCACATCTCAGGATAATGTGTCCAGGGACACACTGAAAAGAGGTACAAGCCTAATTAAAATGGTATCCCTTTTACACACATTAAATTGTTAACAAGTACACATGAACAAAACACTTATCTTGAAGAAGGCATGCAGTTTGCTTGAAAGAATGGTCATTCAAATGCTTCCAGCTTATGAGTTATTGTGAAATGAAGCAAAGAAAGTTACCTGTAATGACACAGAAGTTTATAACACTAAATGTGATCAGTGTGGAGTAACACTCAGGGAGGAGAGGGCTGCTGGTCAAAGTTGTAGGGTGTGTGTGTGTGTGTTCTGTGTATTTTTACATAGCTGGTGTTTTGGTCAGCTTTTACACTGCTGTGACCAAAAGACCTGACAAGAACAATTAGAGGAGGAAATGTTTATTTAAGGGCTAATGGTTTCAGAGGTCTCAATCCATAGATGGTGATTGTATTCCTCAGAGCTTGAATTATGAGTGTGAATGTCATGACAGAAGGATTTGGTAGAGGAAATTGGCTAAGAAAATGATGATCAGAAAGGAGAAAGAGAGGGACTACACTCAGCTCACCAGATAATTATCCTGAAGGCCTGCCCCCAGGGACCCACCTCCTCCAGCCACACCCTACCTCCAGCCTAAAGACACTACTCAGTTAATCCCTATCAGGGGAATAATTCACTGATTGGGTTAAGGCTCTCATAATCCAAACATCCTACCTCTAAACCTTCTTGCGCTGTCTCACAGGTAAGATTTTGAGGGACACCTCATATCCAACCATGGTATTTCTCATTCATGCAGTTATACACAAGCTCGTACAACCCTTGTATTATCTTCAAACTCTCCCCTAATACATCAGTTATATTGGAACAAATTTACATATTCAAAAAATACTTCATAGCAGAACAAACTAATGCAGAGTGTAGTTGAAAAGTAATTTGGATATACTGTAGAAGAAAAAACGTCTTCACAACAGTGGGAAAGGAAAAGAAAATCACGCCATCAATCTCCATTATATTCCTCATCGCCTCTGCCTGAGGTCTTTGGTGTGTGGCCAGCCTCCCTATTCACCTCTATAGACCTGGAAGCAGTGCACAGTTCCCACCTCCCCAGCAACTCCTATTTGGGAACTTCACTGTGGCTCCATGGAATGTCAAAGTGTGGCCAGAATGCCTCTTTACAGAAGATGGTGTGGAAAAGAAATTTGTAAGGTATTCAACAAGAAGTAGACAGTCAGGCATGGTTACACAAACCTGTAATCTCCAGGACTCAGGAGGCTGAGATAGGAGGATAAGAAGCTGGGGTACAGTCTCAGCAACTTAGTAAGACCCTGTCTCAAAGTAAAAAATGATAAGGGATGAGGATATACCTCAATGGTACGGTAGCTCTGGATTCAATTCCCAGTAGTGAAAAAAAAAGTCAGAAAAGGAAGAAGAAAAGAAAAACAAAAGAAGGTTGTGAAATTTTTAAAGTATAAGCTTCTAGATGAGAATAAAAATGCTACATGACCATACTAACATTTCAATATATGCATATATATGTGTATTTATAAAATCATGCATATGTAAGTATTAATAACAGCTGGTGGATGCATAAGAATTCAATGAATAGTATGCATAAGCTTAGTAGTTAGTAGGAAATACAGACACACACATTTATGTATATATACATGTATATACATGTACTCATAACAGAAACTTTCTCTTAAAGTACTTTTTCTAAGAAATATTTAATGACATAGGATAAAAATTGATGTTAATAATAGAATTTAAAGCCTTACATGGTATGATAACTTTTTACAGAAATATAGGACTGAGGAATAGCTCTGTAATAGAGCACTTGTCTATCATGTGCAAGGTTCTGGGTTCCATCCCAAATACTGAAAGTAAAATATATATGTATGGACATGTACAAACAGAAAGACTAAATATTAACAACAGTGGTTATTTCTAACTTATAAAACTGAATATTTTAATTTTTTTCATCATTTTTGGGCATACTTTCTAAGATTTTCTAAAATGAACATACATTTATTGCATGCTCAAAATGCTAAATAAAAATGCTAAATAAAATTTACAAGAAATATATTGTGAAGTAAGCATAAAGTTTTATTTTCTATTAGAATTGTGTAATTATTTATAAATAAATATGAAGTGTATAGAAAAATTCATTACTGCCAACAGTATATAGATTCTTTTAATAAAGTAAGAATAATTTCTTAGATAAAAATATATTTTTTTCTCATTTTTATCAATTTAAATTCATATTGAGATGAAAATATTATTTTGCTTTTATGGTGCCTACAATTTAATATATGAATTTTCAAATGTTTTAACATTTTTAAACTGTAATTATGCTACCCATGTGTATATGAATCATACACACGTACATACCCACACAGAGATACATACATGTATGTGATTAATACAAATTTTCAGCATAAAAATAAATATGTATATTTGCATATTTTTGCATGATTTAAATATATGCACATACACAAACTTGGATTTAAACAATTAAGGAAGTATCAGTAGTTATTTATGTACCATAAACAAACAAAAGATGTGCTATTAAAGGTTGTAGACCTATTGCATAGACTGTGTGTTAACTCTTGGAGGATTTTGTGTTTCTTTAGTATTCATGGTGTGCAGCAGACTGAGGTGGGGAGGGGACATGTAGGCAGAAAAGTCCTTCCCAGGAGAGATGGGTGGAAGCTGCTGGAGGACAACACTCTCCCTTTGAACTACTGTACCATCTTGTTACCTGCCTCTCCAGGAGCTCATTGCTTCCCTTACCACCTTTCAGCCACAAGAAGGAAGACAATCTGATTTAGTAGTGACACTAACAAGCACTACCACACACACACACACACACACACACACACACACACACACACTTGACAAATGGCTGGGACTGGTGTAGCCAAGTGCATGCCGAAGAACCAAGGATAGGAAGTTCTCACTGGCCACAGCCAGGAAGCAATTCTCACCATCAATAGGTAAGTCAACCAGACTTTACAGTGCAAAGTCCAGGTCCAAACAGGTGAGACTCTACGACCACCAGGTCTGAAGGGCCAAAGGCTACTAAGATTGAAAGTCCCAAGCTAAGAGTTAAAAGTTACATGAACCTAAAATATATAAATAAACCAAAAGTGTAGTGAAGAACAGGAAGTCCTGGATGGAAAACATTCAGGATAATGGACATAGGAAAGCAGCTACAATTATTTTTAACATTTATGTGACATTGTTCACTCATTATCTTTTTTAATTCACACAAGTTTCCTAGAAAGGAAAGTTTTCCTTCTTTTACATTTGATGAAGGTAAAGCTCAGAGAACTGAAAAGACTCACTAGTGATCACACTCACAAAGCTCAGAAACCCCAAAGGATTTGTTTCCTATAAAAGCTCAGTTGTGTGATGGATTAAATGAGAGAGCTGTGGACTGTTTTTCAAAGTCTTCAGTGTGCTACATTTTAGGCAGCTCAAAGGCAGACACAGTTGTCCTTAGTGACATGCATGGCCAAGTTTCTGTCTGAAAGAATGCCCAGAAACGATTCGATTCTTCCTTCTTGCTATTTAGAGCTTCACTTCTGTTTTAGATTTAATAGATGTCCCTGGGGAATTTCGGAATCAAAACCTCTGGGCATCCAGACAAGGAGGGTTGGCATAAGTTGATAAAAATCTCTCTCTTTCACTCACTCTGTGTGTGTGTGTGTGTGTGTGTGTGTGTGTGTGTTAAACTAGTAAGCACAAAAAATAATTAGCATGAGATAGAATTACCCCATATAAATATTCAGACATTACTTCCAATAAATACAAAAGGGAACGTAGTATTTTTTTATTTTTAATATGGCAGACAAATCAGAAAGCTATTGGATCAATTGAGGGTATCATTTATAATCCCTAAATGCATTTACAAATGTGCCACATATATTTCTTCATTTTTGTCTCCCAAATTTATGCAAACATTACCCAATGAAGGTAGGGACTGTGGGATAGGAGGATGTGAAGGGTTTTATATAAGTTGGGGCAATCAGCTATAAAGAAGGAAAGTTAAAGTTGGTGTCATATGGTACTTGTAATATGTTATCAGAAATAAGGGAATAAAAGATTTAAAGTATGCAAATGTTTTAAGGTGATTATGTTCATTTACTAATGTGGAAACATCAGTCTGGAAAAATTAATTCACTCATCTAAGATCTCATAACAAGTAAAGTAGCAATATCAGAATTTCAACTTATGGATGTACCCACTTCTCTTTCCATTCTACCAGTCCACCTATGGGTCAGCCACAAATAAGAGATGATTCAAAACAAGAGAATTGCATGTTCATGCAGTTTTATTCCATATGTAGTTTTCAGAGTTTACACAAGGAAAACAGTATCATTCTTCTGAAAGCATATAGCAAATCCCATCTCCGCCCTTGCTGTTGAGATACACAAATAAAGACTTACTCTGTTTGACCTTATTTAACATGATATACTTGATAGGTGGAGCATCTAAGCTCCCTCAAAGGAAAGGACTGATATTTGCTAACTTCAGTAAATAAGTGGAGATGGAGTGTTTTCCAAATAGTGACACTAAATAATCTGAGACCTAGCAGCTTATACAGCTTATATAAGCTATCTATCTACCTACCTATCTATATATGAATACCCATACAATATATACATATGAAATATATATAATATATACATATCATATACATACAGACATGTATGTATATAACTCCATATATATTTAGACATTGCTTGAACTGTTACAGATAAGAACCCTACATGTAATTCCCATTTTCATGCATGAGGCTTCTCTTCAGTGACCTCATTGTGGGGCAAGATCTTCCTTCTGCACTTCTCATAAAGTAGAAATTTTCTTGTAAAAGCTCAGAATGAGGCCTTGTGGCTCTATTATAAATAAGTACATTAGAAGAAGTACATTTCTCTTGCTTGTTTGTTTTTTAACTCACAAGAACTCATTCTATCATTACAAATAGGAGAAGCTAGTTTGGGGTGTTCTACTGAGTCAGGAAGCACCCTGAACTTAAGTGGGAAGGGATAAGATAGCAGACTGAGAAGGTGGTAAGGCAGGATGAACCCTGCTAAGAGGCTGTTTCTTGAATTTAATCCAGTATCCAAAGAGGGGTAGAAAATTTAGATTGTGCTAGACCCCAAGCCAAAGGCAAGTTAGCTCAAGATTGTAATCAGTGATTATGCCAGAAGTCAGGATGATGGCCCAATTTTTGCTGATCCCTGCAAGTCCACAATAATGGGTCCCTGTAATAAGACCTGGCAGAGTAACCTGGGGTGGATAGGTAGTGAAGGGCTGGCTGATTCTCCAGGACAGGGAATGGTGCAAATAAATCATGGCATCAGGGTTCAAGTGGTTCACATCAGAATATAATGGAGATTTGGAGTCTCAGCAAAAACTGAGACAAGTGCTCACATTTGAGTCTTGTGGTAAAGACAAGAGAATAGCTGAGATTCAGTAAACGAGATTTAAGAGCTGATCTCAGGTACATTAGACATACCTTTGAAAGCATCTCAACTTCTCCCAGATTGAAAGAGGGACCTGGGGACTCCTAACAGCCCCTTCATCCTTGCCTAAAGGATGTTCTGGACACCATGGACTCCATTTTCTCTAAACCCTCTGGGGATCAATTATCTGCTGTTCTCAGAGCTTCTTTGACATAAAGAAGCAGCCACATAAATATAGTAACTGCCAATTTATTATAAGGTTCAATTAGATTTTGTCTGTATTTTCTTTCCCTCCACATTCTTCATACTTTCCCTCTTTCCAACACCGACTTGGCTCCTAGCTCTGTGTAGTTTTAGGGGACAAGTAATACAGTGGGGTAACATGTAACCAACCCACCTTAAACTCCTTGGCAAACAAAATTTTCTTGAAACCAGCAGGTTTGTTTGTTCTGTGCATATGTGGATGTGAGTTCCCTGGTAGCATATGCAGTTGGCAGTTTCTAGGAACAAAGCAAAAGCAATGCCAAGGTGGCTTATTGAGCATATTACAGTGGCGCACTCTGCATAATTTCAGAGTGGAACTGCCATGCTCTCCTGGGAAGAGGAGGCAGAAAGTATTTCGGCATGACTATACATTTTCAGAGCTCAGGGCAAATCTCTCTTAAGAGTCAAGCCTGGGGAAATTGCTTGACTTGAATCCTGGAATTCTAGAGCTTGAAGGAAAATTAGAAATAATCCACTAAGTAGATCTTGAGCACTGAGTATGAAGTATCATGCATCCTCTTCAACCATCAACTTGGCCAATCACCTCCTTTGAAGAAGATTTTGCTGTTTTTTCAAGGACACATAGCAAATAGATAGCAGAGAAACCACATGTAACCAGATCAAATCCTCTTTCCCATACAAATTGCTAGTCTTAGTTATTTTCTCTGTGATGCTGTCTTTTATTTATGCAGAACACTGCCAAGAATGCGTGGAATGAATAGAAAACAATCCAAGAACATGGGGACAATAACAACCATAAAATTCATGGTCTAGAACACCATGAACATGTAATGTCCCTAAGGTTCACTTATACCTGATGATTCTGTTCCCATGCAAGTGTTAAATAAGAATAGTCCCTAATATATTATGTGGAAAAATTCACATGGTTTCAATGAATAGTGTGTAACAGTCCTAGAGATGCCCCATCATCAACCCAAGAACTCCAGGCAGAAACCAAAATTCTTCCTTTGTTACAGCAGCTAATAATACACAGTACAGAAATACTATCATTTGTTCACTAAAATTAAAAATCATAACAGTTTTTGCATAAGCACATTGCTATAGTTTGAATATGTTCCCTCAAAGTTAATTTGTTGGAAACTTTATCCCAAAATGCATACATTAATGGAATTTGGAACTGGGGCCTTTGGAAAGTAAATAGTTTGAATGAGGTCATTAAAGCAACGCCTTGTTATGGCTTTACCATGTTATTATAAAGAAAGAAGTCCCCATCAGATGTTGGCACCATGCTCTTGGGCTTCCCAGCCTCCAGAATCATAAGTTTAATAAACCTTTTTTTCTTTATATGTTACCTGGTCTTACTTATTTTGTTATAGCAACCAAAAATGGATTAAAATATTCATCTCAGAGCAAAAGTGTATAGAATAGCACTTAAGAACAAAGAGGAAAAAGAGGTGGAGAATAAAGATTTAAAACCTAAAAACAAAAACAAAGAAAAAAGGAAGAAAATTATTAAAGAGAAAATTTTGTTGACAAGTGATCCATAAAATATAGTTTCTTTTTTTTAAATATGAGGGAAGTTGAGAGTAATAAAACAAAGCATCCTGACCACATAGGAGTCAGGGCAGTGGTCATTTCAACAGTGCACTTTTGAAAGCAGCAACTCTGAAAGAACAGGCACCAAGGGGCTGGGGATGTGGCTCAAGTGGTAGCGCGCTCGCCTGGCATGCGTGTGGCCCGGGTTTGATCCTCAACACCACATACAAACAAAGATGTTGTGTCTGCTGAAAACTAAAAAAATAAATAAATATTAAAAATTCAAAAAAAAAGTTACATTTAAAGTATTAAAAAAAAAAAAAAAGAACAGGCACCAAATCAACAACTCAACAGAAGAAAAAGACAGTAATACTCCTGACCAACCCCAGTCATTATTCCAGTGTCTCATTAATAGAATACCAGATGATGTGAAGCCTATTTTTTTTATCTCTGCTGGCATTCTAAAGATGTGTGTGTGTGTGTGTGTGTGTGTGTGTGTGTGTGTATCCTTCTGCTGTACATAAAAGAATCACTCATATCTTCATTTTCTTAAGGAAGATAGTTTGAAATGAGTTTGCAGAAAAAAGTCTCTGTAATCACCATAAAAACATTACTATCTTTTTCTTTATTATTTCTGAAGTTTACTTTAGAGTAGGGTCTAGGATGAGTGGTGCATTAATATCTATTGCTGTATAAAACATTGCCCCGAATTTTGCAGCCTAAAAGAAACATTTACTTATACACTCTCTAAGAGATAAGAATTAAAGAGTGAATCAGCAAGGCAGTCCCAACTCGGCAGTCCTCGTGAGGCTGCAGTCAAGATGTTGGCTCTGAATATAGCCATATGAGAAGGTATCAGGATAGCTCAATATCATGACTTTCACAGGAATCCTTAGCTTCTCATCACATGGGTCTCTATAGGTTGCTTAAATTTCTTCAGGTCATTAGAGGCCAGCTTCTCCAAGAGCATTCCAAGAGAAAATGATTAAGAAGGGAGTTTGGTACTTTTAATGACTTAGTTTCTGAAGCCACACACTGTCACTTCTGCTTCAGCCTATTTACTTAAAAGTGGGTCCCTAAGTTCAATCTATATTCAAGGGGCAGAGGTCAGTTATTGCGCTCCACCTATTGAAGGGAAAGATAGCAAAAAAAATTAAGAACCTGAATTAAAACCAACACAGATGACTTAGCCTCAGAATATTTTAAGAATGTTCTACTTTACATATGTATCCAATTCCAGAAGGTATTTGGGGCAGGAAAACAAATTATAAATCTAGTGCCATGGTCAAGAAGACCAAACGGCTAGACTTTACCTAAAGTTGTATGGTGACAGAAAGGATGTTAGAGATAATACATGAAATACACTATGAAGGTAGATTATAGCAAGACAACAAATCAGATGTTAAGAATTTTTCAAATTTTATTATGTATAAATTATTTGTGATCATCTGATGTGATTAGATTGGCAGATAATACTATCATGGCCATAATGAAGAAGTCTGAAGATATGCTGGTGAGAGATGAAAAGACATTTTGTTTGTTTCAGGAAAGATTGAGCTTGTGATGTCATGGTCAGCACTTACCAGGCTGTTGAAAGACTAACCAAGAACTTAACTGTGAGTCTGGAAAACAAGAATTGGGCAATAATGTAAACCAGACAATGAATGAATGTCCAAAGGAGAAAGAATGAAGGTTTTGTTCAGAGTCTTGATAAATGGCTGTATTTCAGGGAAAGAAACAGACCAAGGAGACAGTTAAGAGTTGTAAGGGGCCCAAGAAGTAATACTAATGTAGACAATCAGAATCAAATTTCAGTCAATGCTTTGAGAGATCAGGAAGGGTGTGCATGGTGTGGTAATAGCTGTGGTTGGGGAATCATGCTGTCTGGGTGACAGAGTTGGATGGGGAATAAGGACAACCACATGGTGTGGAGGTGGGCAGGGAGTGGAAAAATGGTGCACTGCAAAGCGTTAACAAATGGCCCTCCATGTGGGTAGGTTTTGGTGGATGAGTGGAGATATTAATGCTTTGATGTAAATACTTCCACCACGGCCAGTTTTAGAGTACCGATGATTTAATAACTGCCACATAACATTCTAAACACACACATACATAAAATTCTAAAATCATATATGTATGTATGTATATACATACATACACATGTGTGTGTGTGTGTGTGTGTGTGTGTGTGTGTTTGTGTGTGTGTGTATACAATGTAAGGCACTCTTTTGGAAATTCTTAGAAATAAACATTAACTTATGCTCTGTAAGTGTGGAAAGGCATGATACATCTCAGGAAACATCTAGGAATCCTCATCATGTCCAGAGGACAGACGGAAATGTTTTTCTGTTTTCTGTTTCACTGCCATGAGCTGTTCACCTGGTCACTTGGGTTCACTTTTCCTTTAGTTTCTCTCCCTCTTTCTATCATTCTTCCCCTAAGGAAAGACCTTATCTCACATACATTTTCCCAGTATAAATCTTTTGTATTGAACCCTCACATTCATCATGGATGGAATATCTCAAAAATAAACAAGACTCTTTCTTCTTAGTATCTACCCTATCTCAACAGAATTTTGATTCATCATGCTTAAAGCCTGCTTCCACACCAGGAGTAAAAACTAGAATAAAAAAGACAAAGGTGAAGGAGAATCAGAAATTACCACATTCAAAATATATAGAATGGAATTTTATAGGGAACAAAAATTAATTACCAGGCTCTTACCCCACTGGAACACTGGCATATCTCCTCATCATTTTGATTTTGGGGTCACTGCTCTCCTTGGTGCTGAGCCACCATCTCCCACAAATACAACGAAGATAATTGTTCCTATAAAATATTCAAAGACAAGGACTCTCTTTACCTGTGAGTCTTGTCTGTGCCAGAGTATAATGTGCTTATTTGGGAGTTTTGAAGAAAGTAATTGCCAACATTTATTCATGATGTATGTTCTTTGAAGCCTAAAATTACTAGACTTGAAAGCTGTGTGATTTTAAAGCAAATTGATCAAGACCACAACTGTTAATAAAATGCATGACTACAGTCTGTATATTAAACATGATCCCTGAGGAAATACACTCGGGAATCGCACACTGAAATTTTTGCACTTCAGTTTTGAATCTTCATTTCTTAAAATGAAACTTTATTGTGATTATTAACCTGCAGAAATTTTAATTATCCTTCCAATGCTTGAAAGTTCTTAATGGAGAGGTGCCAGAAAAACCCCACTGCTAATTAAATCCAACTGAATATTTTCTTTACCTGAAGATATAAAAGTGTTTCTTATTTGTCAAATCCCTTTCAGCCAAATAACCACTTAACTAATCTCAAATTGAATATCTTATTTAAGATTTTGAATTATCCTATCTCTCCAGGGAGCTGCTATTGAATATTGTAATGGCATCATCCAGGGAAATATTTCTGAACTCTTCTGACTGGAGGAACAGAAAGAAAAAAAAAACATGTTTCTTTATATTACTGAGGAGATTGAAATCTGGGAGAATGAACAAGTTGACATTTTTAAGCAAAAGAGCATGAGTAGAAGGTAGAAGTAGCTTTCTCCATGCATACAAATACTAGTCTGGAGCTCACAAAATAGAAAAGACTCGGATCTTTTCCTTTATTGACTAATTTGATTGGTCTTGCTGAGAATTAAAAATTATGGTCCTAGTAATCATGTCTATAAATCACCAAATAAAGACCTAGAGATGCTTATAGATCATGGAAGGGGCAGAGCTACCTGAATATCAGCATGTAGGTCAGGGGAAACAGAATTACATCTGACTCCTCTGCTTGTGAGTTTTATAATGATGGACAATTCACTTAAGTGCTTTGAATATCAGTTCAGACAGCATCTGAAACATGTCTGAAATCAAGCCTATATTTTTACTCTTTAGGTCTATTTTAATTGAAGGAACAGCAATGAAGAAACATTGCAAAGTTAATTCATGTTATGTCTGTTCCATGGAATAGTTTGTCATTTTGCTCAAGTTAAATTCTGATCCCCTTTCCATGGTCTGTAATCTAACTCCTCATTACTGCTTTGACCTGAACTCTCTCTCCTCCCTCCTGTGTCCTCACTGTGCCATCCATACTGGCCTCTTCCTTGTTTCTTTTTTTCTCTATGAAGAGAAACTTCTAAACCTAGCCTCTGCACTCACTAGCGCCTCTTCTTTGTATGTTCTCCAAGTTTTCCACAGGTTGCACCTGACTCTTATATTTCAGCAAAGTCCTTTGAACTTATAATACTTCATGGCTGCTAGCACTTCTTATACCTCTAGTTAAGAGACAATTTACTTAAAATTCCTGAGTCTCATATAAACATCTATCATGCTGAATTTTATGTGTCAAGTTGAGGAAGAAAATGGTTAGATGAAATTGATGCTGGATCAGTGAACTTGGAGTAAGTGAATGCTTCTCCATAATGTAGTCAGGATCAATCCAATCAGTTGAAGTCTAAATAGAAGAAAAATAGAATTCTCAGGAAAAAAAAAAAAAGCAAGATGAAATTCTCAGCAGACTGCCGCCAGACAGGAATTACACCACTGGGTCTCTTAGGTTTCCAGCTACTGGCCCAGACTGCAGATTTTGAATACTCACTCCAGTCTCCGTAATTGTGTAAGCCAATTCCATATAATAAGTCTTCTATACATGTCCTATTGGCTCTGTTTCATTGGAAAATCCATATGAATACAACATCAAATTAACAAGTGCCAAATATTTTATTTAACTCATTAATTAATGAGTGAACCAATAAAGTACAAGGACTGATTATAATGAAAAGTGTATTTACAGTTTCCATTGGTCAGGAATCTGGATATGGTTAATTGGATTCTCTGCTTAATCTCTCTCCAGGC
The DNA here is from genome assembly GCF_048772815.1 of Callospermophilus lateralis. Lineage (NCBI taxonomy): Eukaryota > Metazoa > Chordata > Mammalia > Rodentia > Sciuridae > Callospermophilus > Callospermophilus lateralis. The sequence goes on along the minus strand of NW_027515935.1, from coordinate 3,291,838 downwards.
TGTAATCAAAGTAATGGCCAGGGTTAGGTTGAGAACTGGGGAAGGATCCACCCCTAAATTCAGATTGTTAGCAGAACTTCCTTTCTTCAATTGTAGAACTAAGGACCTTGGCTTCTTACTGGCAGTTAGCTAGAGGCTATCCTCAGCTCCCACAGGCCTGAAGTCCCTGTTGACTTGGCTGCATTTCCTTGCCATGTGGGTTTGACAATATGGTCACTTACTTTATCAAGTTTGCAAAGAAAGTCTCTAAGACCAGTGTTAGCAAGATAGAGACACATAAAATGTTAAGTAATCATGACAAACCATCATTTTGTAATCTTCGGTTGGTGAGAAGCAAGTCACAGATCTCGATAGCGTTCAAGGGAAGGAAATTATATGAGAGCACTGTGTCAGATGTATGAACTATTGTGTGTATTTTACAGTCTGTCTGCTATGCAGCTAGTGTCAATCAAAGACTCAAACTCAAGTCAATTAGAATCATCTAATTCCTAGAGGGTCCATGAGATCACACTGCCATTTAGAAGACAGTTTTTTTTTTCAATTTTTACAAAGCTTCATATAGTTTTATTATATGTTAAACAAGCACACTCTTCAGTACTTTAATTATGATTTAGAATCTGCACAAAAAAATATTTCTAGTAGCTGATTTTATTTTCATGAAAAACTGGCTGCAAAGACTTCTGAGGAAGGAGAAGGAAGGTTGAATAGGGCAGTGAAGCTATTCTGTAGTTGTAGATATATAACATTACACATTTTTAAAAACCCATTGAACTTTATGGCAAGACATGTGAAATGATGTGTGCAAATTTTAAAATAATTCATTTAGGAGTTTAAGAGAATCCTAGGATGAAATGCAAGATGTGAAGAGAATTAAATTTATTCTCAGGTAAATTAATGTCTGTTTTACTAATGAGAAAATAGGTGGGGTGAGGAGGAAAAGAAAATAATCACTTTCCTGGAAAATCAAAGGTCTTTCACATGCTAACACTTTGGTCAGCAAAACACTCATCTCCGTTGGTCCTTATAAATTCTTATTTTATAAACCAGAAGTTTGAAGCTGAAGGAAACTCGTTCCATCTTGCAAGTCTCCATGACGAGCCACGAGCAGAGTTGGGATTTGAACTGGATACCTCCTGTGTGGTAGTCAGCTCTCCATCACTGTGACAAATTACCTGATAAAATTAACCTAGAGAAGAACAGGTTTATTTTGGATCACAGTTTCAGAGATTTCAGACCATGCTTAGTAGACACCACTGTTTTTAGGGTTGCGTCAAGGCGGGGACATCATGGCAGAAGGATGTGGTGGAGGAAAGATTCTGAGCTTATGGCAGCCATACATAAAAGAGAGAGAAAGAAAGAGAGGGAAAGAAGTGGGGGTGGAGGGAGGCTGGGGACATGACCTCATAGGTATACCCTCAGTGACCCATTCCCTCCAACTAGGGTTCCACCTCTTAGAATTTAAACCACCTCCCAATGATACATTCAGTTATGCATATCTCAATGGATTAATCCACTAATGAGGTCAGAATTCTCAAGATCCAATCAAGCTCCTCCTCTGATCATTGCTGTATTGGAGGGACAACCCTTCAGCACATGAGCTTTGGGGGTGATACTCCAAGTCCAAACCCATGCATCATGTGTCCCTAACAATGTTTTTCTTATGTTAGGATATGATATGTTTTCCGGAATACTTGGCAGACATTTTGTCATGTTTTATAGAATAAGTGGTTCGTTTTTAACTAAAGTTTGAACGCTACTGTGTTCTCTCCTAAAGAAACCTTACCTTCTATCTTAATTATTTAAATGGTTTCTCTGGAAAAAATGGTACAGTGGAGAAATGGAAATGCATTTGCTGGCTCTGAAAATAAATAGTGAGACAGCAAAAGAAGAAAGGTCAAGTTTGAGGGCCAAAGAAAAGAGGCAGGCCTGCTGATGGTATCAACTTTGGAAAGGGCAAAGATTGATTTTTTTGTGGGGAGTTCTCAGAGCATGAGCCAAGATCCACTTCAATGAAGTACCCATCAGTTCCCAAGACTGAGCCAGGTAAGGGTCCAAGCTGGCACAGGCTCTTTCCTACTATGTTGGCAAACAAGGACGTGACACTGATAGAGGAGCAATTCTCTCCCAATGGACTGCCCTTTTTTTTCTATCTGCCCTCCAGTCACTGACACTTAAATTGAAAGGAAAGAGTAGGTGATTTTCTTAAGCTTCTGGTACACACAATTTTGTTACCAGAGCAATGAGAAAAATGGTATGGTTTTTACCAATAATGACTTTTCCAGTCTTTTATCAGCAGAGAAAAATAAGCATGGTATGTCCGAGTAGACATGAAAAGATGTTCCCTATCTGGAGCATCAACTTTGGAGTTCTTAGCAGCGAGGTAAGATGTATGAAGAGGTTATAGAGATACTTTTCTTGCTCATTTTTTTTTCATAATTTCTTTGCTTTTCTATAGCCTGTGAGAGAGAGAGAGAGAGAGAAGAGGGTAGAATATTTTGGAAGAACTGAGCATAATTTGGTTGTTGTTTTGTTTATTTTATCTATCTATTATTTAGGGAGATTTTCTTTGCCTATGAAAAGAGTCTTTACTTACCCTTCTGTTTCTCCATAGTATAAAGCTGGTATTTCTTAGAATTTACTCTGCATGGAATTTCAAATGCTTAATATGTATTGGATTACTTCATCCACACAATTACCCAATGACAACAGTTATAATTGTATTTTACATAAGAGTAAGCCAAGTTACAGGGAGATGGCATAATATACTCAATACCATACAGCTAATCAGTGGTGATTCAAACCCGAGGTTGCCATTAGACACTCTGACAGCACTGGACTCAGATAAGACCAGGCATGTTCCTACTCCCACTCCCACCCCCAGTCATGTTGCTTTAGTAAATTTATTATCTAAGACAATTGTCACGTCATTTGCTCTGCATAGAATACGTGAGAACAACCTAGGAAAACTCATGTGCGGGCTGAACAATAGACTGGCTCATGGCCTTCTTTCCTTTGGACCTTAAAATACCAGCATATCAATTCGTACTTATTCCCATATGTGCAAGAAAACAAATTATGCTAATCTTAAACTTTTAAAGCACTTAATGGAAAAATCCACAAAATTTAAAGAATGTTAGACTTGGCATATTCATATTTATTAGTCTATTTTTCATCTCAGTAGCCAAAATACCTGACAAGAACAACTTGGGTTAGGAAAGATTTAATTTGACTCATGCTTTCAGAGAATGCAGTCTATAGCTGGCTGGGTCCAAGGCAGCAGGCAACATCGTAATGGAAGGTCATGACAAAGAAAATCTGCATGGTAGCCAGGAAGGAGAAAGGGAGTGAGAGAGGGCTGGGGGAGAGGGAGGAAAGGGACAGGACCAATAGAGTCCTTAAGACCATGCCCCCAGCAACCCAGTGACCTACTTCCTATATACCCACCCCACTGCTTATAGTTATCAATCAGTAGTATATTCTACTGTCAGTGGATTAATCCAGCTAATGGGTTGATCCACTGATGAAGTCATTTCCCTAATCATTGCCTAAAACCCCATCTCTGAACCTTGCTACATTATGAATCAGGCTTTTAACACATGAGCTTTTGAGGGACATTCTAGATCTAACTATAATATCATGCTAAGACTTCCTGGATCCATGATATAGAAGACAATGTTTAGGACAGAGATGGTTTTTGGCAGAAAGAGAGTACATACGAGAAATTATACCCCATTAGATTCAAATGTATGATATGTCAAGATCATTGTATTATCATGAACAACTAATAGAAAAAAATAATAAAAAAGAACTAAATGACCAAAGAGAGAGAGAGAGAGAGAGAGAGAGAGAGAGAGAGAGAAAGAGAGAGAGAGAGAGAGAGAGAGAGAGAGAGAGAGAGAGAGAGTACATAAGAGCTACAGAGATGTCTAAAGAATGGTGTGTCTGAGTGTGTTTTGGGTTGGGTGTTGGTTTTTATACAAGAGAAAAACTTAATACTTATCTTTTAAAAAACACACACTCAGAATTTCATTTACATGAGAAAAAAACAATAATACACCCTCAGGAAACTTACAAACCAGGTGAGGACATGAGATATAAACTTATAGCCTAAGGGGTGTGATGTATGAAATTATTTAACTTGTTATAACTTTATTTGATATGTTTTTCTGAAGTAAGTTAAAAAGTACCAATTCAAACCAATTTAGACACAAAGAGAATGTGTCAACACATCCATATTTAGGGGTTCAAAAATGTGTCAACTGGAAACTGACTCTATTGATTGTTTAGAAGGGTTTCCAGAACCTCATCTTCTTTCAGCTCAGTAACTGGTGGCAGCAGTGTATGTTTCTTAGTAATTACAGAAAATGTTAGTCTATTAAGCTGGGCTCAGATTCTTAAATCCATAAATCCATCTCTGTAGCCTGGAGGAAAAAAATTATCTGAATGACAGGGTCAAGACAAGTATAAGTGTGGGTTGTTACCACACCAAACAGATACTCCAGGTTTGATAATTTCCCAAAATGAAATGCAGACACTCTTAGGTGAGGAAGAAAGGACTTTGTATGAGTATGATGAACAGCATCCTCCCATATGACTACAGATGCATGGAGATCATATTTGGTCATTCTCGGTGACATTTTGGCTTGGGACAGCAACATCAGCCTCCCAAGGTATGGCTCACTTTGGGAATAACATGGAAGCATTCTTTTGCTGAATCTCATGTGCGGCTTCTTCTAGAGCCAGTTGGCTGTCCTCCAGTCCAGTACATTAACTTTTTAATTTATACTGGCTCTTGGTCAGCTTCCAAGTTTAAGTCAAGGTGTTAATTTTGAACCAATGTAAAAAATGTCTAAATCCATGGCCACTCTTGTGGCAAAAGAAGAGTTTATGATTTTGGTTCTGCAGATCCAGCTGCCTCAGTCTGATGGCTAAATTATACTATCATTTCTAGAGCCCTGTTATGGTCCTCACTATCTCCTCCACCCCTCCCACTCTGCAGAGCTCTGGGAAAAATTAGATTTAAGACATATTTGTTGGTAGGAAAGTACAACAATGATATCAACAGAATGAAAACTTCCTCATAATTCTTAGATAAGACCTAAGATTTGCTTACTATTTCAATTGTCTTTATTAATATCTCCATTGTATTTTTAAATTGTGAGAAAATATACAACTTAAATGGAAGTGTGAAGTATAGTATTGTTATCCATATGCACAGCACTGTACAGTAAGTTTCAAGAATTTTTTTATCTTGCAAAACCAAAACACTATACTCATTGAACAACTTCCCTTATCCCTCTCCTGTCAGTCCTGAAAATCACTGTTCTACTCTAAGAGTTTGATGACTTTAGATACCTCATATAAGTGCAATCAGACAGTATTTATATTTTAGTGATTGGCTTATTTCACTTAGCAATTATTTCTTGAGGTTTCACTTAAAAGCAAAGCTGAATAATATTCCATTGTATCCATAGATCATATTTTATTTCTCCATTCACATACATTTAGATTGCATTTATGTCTTACCATTAGTAATTATGCTACAACCAATATGGATATATTAGTGAGCTTGTGCAGCTATAACAAAACACAAGGATCAAGTGGCTGAAAAAATTTTCTCACAGTTTAGGATGCTGGAATCCAAGATCAGGGTACCAGTATTGCTATGTCCCGGCAATGCTCAATTGGTGATGCCTTTTTCCTTGGATATTCTCACATGCAGAGAAAGAGAGAGAGAGAGAGAGAGAGAGAGAGAGAGAGAGAGAGAGAGAGAAGAGAAGAGAAGAGAAGAGAAGAGAAGAGAGAGAAGTGGTGGTGGGATAACTCCATTGTTTTCATATAAGAACATTAATTCCATCACGGGAGTCCCAACATATGACCTCATCAAAACCTAATTATCTCCTAAAGACCCTATAATATACAAATATAATATACAAATAATAACACATTGAGGACTAGGGTTTCAAAATGTGAAATGGGTATATAGATATCTTTTTGAGATCTTGTTTTCAATTCTTTTGTGTATAGAAACAAAAGTAAGATTCTTGGATCACATGATTCTCTTTTTAATTTCTTTTGAGAAACCTCCATATTGTTTTCCACAAAAGCTGCACCACTTTGCATTCCCACCAACAGCATTCAAGTGTAGAATTATGATCATAATTTTTCCACATCCTCATGGACACTCATTTCCTGTATTTTTGATGGAAATCAACCTAATGAATATGAGATGAAGTTTCATTGTGGTTTTTATTTGTTTACCTCTTGTTATAGATTTTGCACATTCTTTTAAATTATTATAGGGAGTTATCTCTCTCTCTACAACAAATGCTAGAGGAACATTTGTGGACAATAAGTAATATGCATAATACTTAAATAAATGAAAACATTATAAAATTCCACAAGGTATAGATAAAAAAAAGAGCAGCAGAAATGTCTAGAACATATCAAGTTACATTATACAAGAAATAATTGAGAGACCAGAGATGCTTAATTTGAATGAGGGTATACACCTAGGGGACTTGAGAGCTTTATGCATGCGTCAAGTGACCGCTGTGCATATAAACTGCTTCAAATCTGATTTTGAAGTAAGTAGGATGTACATTATTCAAAATAAATAAATTCTCAATGATTCCAGTCACAAGAAGAAAAAAATTTAGTTTAATTTAAAGAAAGTACTATGTAACAGGGCTGTCTTATCATAAGATGAGAATCCTTGGAAAGAACTGAGCTATCCACCATTGCAGGTATTGAAATATAAGCTGTTAATAAAACAATTGAATTTTGCAGGAGGTCACTCAGACGTCATGCAAGGATTAACTTACCTGTCCTCTTCATCCCTTAACAATAAAACTTCTCCATAGATTTGTGAAAGAAAATGACAATGGCTTATTAGGTATTTGGCATTGCGTAAATGCAAAATCCAGTGCTTCACATGAGATTCAGAAAGTTGAAAATTCAAGCTTTCTTAGGAACATACTGAGCCATAGTATACTTTATCAAAATTTAAAATACAGATGGGAGATATGGGAATTCCTTCTACTCTTGACAATAATGAAGTATAAGGAACCATTATTAATAACTATAAAACTGAGTAAAATATATTAAATGACTATATTCAGCCCCTGAACACTAGGAAGTGCTGAAATATGATGCCTGAGAGAAGGGAAATAAATGAGGTAAGTACTGTAATTTCTAGGCCTCTTCTCAGGGACACTTTGAACCATGGATAGAGGGAAGGGAAAAACAAACAGAGCCCGGTGATCTTGCTGAATGAAGGAGACAGAGACCAAGTTCAAGGAGACAGAGACATCAGGAAATGTGGGTCAGAACTCCAGAAAAGAGAAAGAAATGTAGAAGAAAGCTCTACAAGTCTGTCCATAAGGGTGAACAAAATACAGACCACAAAGCAGAAAGCTGAACTAGACATAAAGCTTACAGAGAGGTGCAAGTTTTAGCCAGGCACAGGGAGTGTCCTCTAGGACTTTCTAGAGCAATTAGAAAACTCTCCAGAAATTGCACACTTCAGATGTGAGCCCCAACTCTCCCAGAGTGAAGGTTACTCTGCCTTTAGACTCACCTACAAAAAGCTTTAAAACACAAAACAAGAAGATCACACTGATCCACTGGTAACTGACCTGCCTGACAGAACAAAGCCCAGCGGTCTTTAAAGAAAGACAGCAGAAATCTAGATACTCAACAATGTAATGTTCACAATATTAAGCTTTGGTCAGACAGGGCAAGAGGCTGGCAAGCAACTGTATTCTTCAACCAAGAAAAAGATCAACCATTCAAACCAGAACCAGAAATGACACAGATAACAAAACCAGCATGGGAGGATGTTAATGCAGCTTTTAGGGATGAAAACATTTTCAAAGAAAAAGGAAAGACAGATAAAAGAACCAATACAGTAAAATAAAGATATATAACATCTGATTATATAAATCCTGTATAAAATGAACAGAAGATTTGAAATCACTGTAGAACATTTACTGTGACTTGAGAGAGAGAGAGAGAGAGAGAGAGAGAGAGAGAGAGACTGACTAATGGAAGCATATCATTGACTCAGGGACTTCTAGAACAAAATGGCTTGGTCTAATACACATATAATTTATCCCAGAAAAAGCAGGGTGGGGAGAGGCAGGAAAAACATTTGAAGAAATAATGACCATGTTTTTTCTAAGTGTCATGAAAACTGTGAACACAGACTTAATAGAAAGCCACACAAAGGCACATCATAATCAAATGCATGGGAACCAGTGGCAAAGGAAAAATGTTGTAGAAGCACTAAGAGATTAAAGGCACATCAAATGCTGAGGAACAAAGGTAAGAATTACCACAGGAAAGAAGAATATATCAGGTGCAGAGGAACAAGGAAAATATTACTTAAAAGAAGTCTTATCATCAACTATGCAAGCCAGAAGATGATAGAGCAAACACTTTTACGTGCATGGAGGTGGGGGGGAGCGGAAATTTTGACAATCTAGAATTTTATGCCCAGGAAAAAAAATACCTTCAAAAATTAAGGTGAAATGGAAGTTTTTTCAGACAACAAACACTGAGAAAAAAGTTGTGCCAGCAGATTTTTACTATAGGGAATATTTTTAAAGCTCTTCAAGAGGAAGGAAGTGACAGGAGAGTAACACTTGGATTAACATGAGTAAGTGAAGACAACTATCAATGGAAAATATGAAAAACACTGGTTTTTCAGTTTTAAGTGTCTTTTCTTTAAAAGAAAATAAACTGCTCAATGCAAAAATAAAAATTTTGCTGGGGTTTAAAAGATATGTAGATAAAAAGTATGATAAGAATAACACAAAGAATAAAATGAAAGAATTGTGTAAGCCTTACATGATTTTGTACTTTGGATACCTATTATGAACCCTAAAGCAACCACTGACTAATAGATAAGATAAAAATGAAGTGGAGCAAGTTGATCCAACAAGAGACAAGAAAAGGCAGGGAGAGCTTACACAGCATGATAGGAAAGGAATAACAGGCTGTAGATTTAAATTTATTCCTATTTTTAATATTTGAACTTAAATTATGGAGACACCCCAATGTAAAGCCTAGATTTTTCAGACTACATAAGAGGACAATATCTACATGCTGTCTATACCTAACCGCTTAAAATATAAATACACATGGAAATAAAGACAAAATGTGTAAAAGGATATATATACCATGAAAACCAGGGCAGCTTTATTAATACAAATGAAGTGGACTTTAGAAAAAGCAATATTTCCAGGGATCAAGGACACATTTTTTTTTTTATGATAAAGAGTTCAATTGATCTGGAAGGTGAAACTCCTAAAGGTTTATATGTCTAATTACAGAGCTTCTGATAAATGAAGCAAAATGTCAGAAAAGCAAACTGACAAATAGAAAATCCACAATTATAGCTGGAGAATTTAGGACTCCTAAACTGGTTAAGGACTCATATCCAAAGTATATAAAGAACTCTCGACCTTCAGACAATAATTAAATGAAAAATGATTTAAAACATATTCTCTAACAGAAGACACAGGGGAGGATAGCAAACACATGGCAAAAATGCGTATTAATCCTCAAAAAAAATGCAAATTTAAATCACGGTGAAACAGTCATCTGTTCATAGAATGGTCAAATTTAAGAAACTGACAAATTCCAGGTGCTGGCAAAAAAGAAGAACAGGCCTTTTTCTAAAGCATGGTTAGAATGTAAAATGGCACAACATCTTGTTAGTTTCTTGGGGAATTAACATACATATTATCATGTAATTCAAGAATTCCATTTTTAGTTTTTTTCACAAAAGAAAATAAAAATCCAACTTCTTCTCAAAAACTTGTATATAAATGTGGTTCAATATAATCCCCAAAAGGGAAACAAATAAATGTCCACCAGTAGGTGAATCAAAAAGCAAAAGATAATGCATTAATTCAAGAGATGTCTACTTAGCACTACCTCAGAATATTAATAATACCATGGATGAATATCAAAAATATTATGTTGAGTGTAAGAAACCAGACATTAAAGGATACCTAGTATATAATTCCATTGGCAGAAAATTTTTAAAAGATAAAACTAGTCTCTGGAGACAAAAGAGAAACAGACCATGACTGCCTGGAATTTGGAGACGGATGTGACTGGTGGAAGATGAAATGATGGAAACTTTCTGAATCTTGACTGGTTTCACAAGTGCCTAATCGACTGCTCTTGTGCTTGAATGGGTGAATTTTATTGTGTAGTTTATGTTTTATATACTTTGAACTATTGTATCTCTCAATAAATTTTAAAGCCATAAAGATGATTTTAAAAACCAAAGCAAAACAAAATTCAATTACAAAATAAAAGACGTTAGAGATTGTTATGTTTTGGATGTGAGGTGTCCCCAAAAGTTCACGTGTGGGACAATGTAAGAAGGTTCAGAGGAGAAATGATTGGGTTGTAAGAGTCTTAACCCAATCAGCGAATTAATCCCCGCTGGGATTAATTGAAGTGGTAGGGTGTGGTTGGAGGAGGTGGGAATTGGAATGTGGCTATGGGGTATGTATTTTGAGCTTAGGACTTTGATCCCCCTTCCAGCACAGTACAATTAGCAGAGTGAATCACCAGAGTGGAGGAGCACCCTCAGACCATGAGAGACACAGTCCTCTATATATACATGCATCGGATAACCAAGTATAAGGTCAGGCTTCATCCTTTTTGCCGTACCTTTAATCCTGAGAAAGTTCTGTATCAGCAGGCCAAAGCGATATGTCTTACAATTAATTAAATAAATTTATTAGCGCATGATTTATTAGAAAGTCCTTCACAACCTTATTTTGTTCCAAGATCTGTTTGCAATATTCTTGAAAACTTTTGGTCTCTCTCATTCTTCAGGGAAAAGGTCTTTGGTGAAGTTCAGTTCCTGCAGTAGCCTAAAACAATTAACTGATAACATTATTCAGTGTTGGCTATTCCTTTCCAGTCAAAAAGCTGCTAGTTTTTTGTTAACAAAAGTACTCTATGGGTCTCCTATATATTGAAGTCATTTCCCTCACAAGTCTGAAACTTGCAACACCACCCAACAGTGCTTGGTTTTGTCTGAGAAGAATATAAAACAGGAAGAACATTCTCAGCAAGGACTTGGTTTGATTTAACTCACTTAACGGTGAATCTTAGTTTTGCAAACTGTGTTATACAAATAGTGATGACAAATACACGATTTCAAATGCCATACATATTAAAAAAAACTTTTAATAATTCTGTTTTTGTGTACATTACAAAATATATTAGCAGAACATAAATTCTATAATTTCACAGCTGATCCTTTTTAAGACAAGGCTTAAGGTGACTACTTTGTTGACAACAAAGAGATATAAGTAGACATTTTAATTAATAATATACAGAGCAAACAGATATGTAAATATACTAAAGGTGAATTTTGTGGGAGGAGGATGCAACCTTTGGACACATGTTGGTTTCATTATCTTTAGGCTCTCTGGTTTTCAGAGTTATGTTACCTGGCCAGTCTTCTCTACCTTCCTTACTCTATCCCTGCTACAAGAACAAACAAACCTGGTTTCTGATCATAGCTACAGGCTTATGTATACACACACACACACACACACACACACACACACACACACACACACACCTCCTTCATTGATGAACATGCCTCTGGCCTGTTTTGATGATTAAAATGACTGTGAACCTCAAAGAGTAGGTAACTGAGTGGCTAATGGGTTAGGAGTGGAGCCCAGATTTCTTAGCTGATCCCCTGACCTCTGGCAAGTGTCTTACCCGATGGTTTATCAAGAGGAAGCTCAAATAGATTTTAGGGAGTTTTATGTGATTTATGAGCTTACCAGCTAGGTCACGAGTAGGAAATAAGTACTATTTATCAACTCTCTAGGACCAATGGCACAGGGATAAGAACTGGCCTTCAGGCCCAGCAGAAAACATCTCTCATGTACCCTGGGCGGGGGGAGGGAACACTGCTCCCCTTTAGCCAGAAGCAGGGACTCTGTCACACTTCTCACCAAACACTACTTTGTCAAGTAATTTTTCAGTTCCAGTTGGAAATCTTAAAAAAATAATTGAACACGTCAAGATTAATGTTGAGAATTGATGTTATGAATAAAAAATTATGCCAAATTAACACTTCAGATTTAATTTTATGTGCAGCACACTGCCAAGTAACTTGGAACATTTGTAGGTTGTTGGAAAATAGTTACAAATGGCACACAGCTTCCTCTACCTCCTTCTCTTCTCCTCCCCTCTCCTCTATATCTGCTCTTCCAGGACAGGCATTGACACTGGATATGGTGTTTGTGTGTGTGTGTGTGTGTGTGTGTGTGTGTGTGTGTACCTGTGTGTGTGTGTGTGTGTGTGTATGTAGCAGTGTTTATGGCCCCTAAAGAAAAGAGGGACAGGAAAATGTCATGTCCCTAAATGTCTCTTTTGGGTTCCCAAAAAATCCTACCCAAATTAAGGGCCAGAAAGTTCAGATACATATTATCCTCAAGGGCACTGTCTCTGTGCTATGCACATTGGGAGCCAGGGCAAGTTAACATTACATGTAGAAAGCTGTTTTCTTGCATGCACACTATGATAGTTGCTTCTTGGGATGTGCCTCATGACAGCTAAGTAAGCTGATGCTGATGATGTCACTGCTTCTGCAGCCTAAAACACAAAACCTGTGTGAGTGGGGATGTTCCCACAGAACTGAGGGCACTGTGGGAAGGATATGTGAATCATACAGCTAGCCACCACTGGACTTAACATCATGAGGGACAGGAGACCCTGCTTGACAAAGCACTGTGAGGGACAGAGGTGCTGTCAGTCCATCTTGGATCATTGATGTTACTTTTCTCAATAAATCTCCTGTGAACTTTCCTCAATAAATCCTATGTCTCCCATGCTATCTCCAGGTACTTTCTTTGGTCTGTCTGCAACCTACTCCCCTTCCTGGCCCAACTGGACTGTGGGTGAGACACAGTGATAAGGAATTTTTAGATTGTTTCTAACACAATTTCTTAAGAAAGATTTTAAGTTTCCAGACTTTGACTAAAGGAATTTATTAAATTCAGATCCCCATACTTTCAATTCACATCTCCTTCAACAGAAAACAGGAAAAACAATCAGCCTATTTTCATAACCTATAAGGACACAGAGTTTCTTTCACTTGGTCAAACTCCTTAAAAATATTGAAATAAACAAAGTGTGTACTTTAATAGCATCATGTGCTTTAAGTCAAATTCTTTAAAGAAAAATCCTGTGATGTCTACCTGAGCTTTGTGTTCATGTCCAACACATCTCTGACATGTGCTCTGAGGGACTGAATTTCTGCTCCTCTATGTCCACATTCTGATCCCAAATCAAATGGTTATCTTTGAAAATGTTGATTCGTGGCTAAATTCTATGAGGCTATTTCATTAAAAGGGGATTTTATTTTACTGAATCAGACTTCAAAATGCTTGTATTTTTAACTACTATTTCTTCTTCATGACTGTCTGTTTAATTATGCTATGTATTATTCTATGTATTACACGGTCTTTATTAACAAAACTGTATATTGGAGATAAATCTAGGAGGATATCTGGTTTCTTCCCCTTTGCATGAAGGAAACAGGTGCACCAAGAAGTTGTTTACCCAAAATGACATTTACTGATAAGAGCCTGGTACTTTCTGCTTGCACTCTTCAGACAGGACCTCCCATGATATTCCTCTCATATAACAGGGATAAAGTCTGCATTCAAAGAGATGTTAGTTTGTTCCCTCTAGAAAGGATGTCTTAAATGTTTGGGGAGTACATTTTTGCATACATGATCTCAAACTGCTTTTGAAGTTTTATTGTGTTCTCTTGTCAATCAACTAGCTGTTCAGACTCCTAGTTGTCCTGTGTATCACGGAGTCTTATCTGCCTTCAGCATTGCTGGGTGGGTTTTGCCCTTTCTTATTGGTGTGGAGAGTAGAATGCTGACTGCCTAGTGCATGAAGCAGAATACAAAAAGAAAAGGAGCTGTCTGCAGGCTGCAAGATGATACAAATATCAGACTCTTATGGGGAACAGGAGAACAAACAAGTGAGATATTCAGAAGACATGCAGTTAAGAGGCCATTCTCCAAAAAACAAGTAGCTCATCCATTTGTTTATTTATTTACATGACAAATATTAATGAGCACTCATTGTATAAATGCATCTTGATAGGTGTGATGAAAATGGCAAGAATAAATCACTCTGCATTCTTATCTCCAAAACTGAATTAGAAAGCCATGTATAAGAACAATTCCAAAAGAGAAGCTGTAAAAAATAGAATGCATTTATGTGAATAAGCAAACAAGGAATGCAGACAATAATTTTAAATTTCTACATACAGAATGAATTTATTAAGACTCTGAGTATTACAGAGTGTTAGCCTTGTTGATGTTTCTTGCTTACTTCTTATGTGTCAAGAACTGTTCTGTGCCAATTCTCATAGTGGGCTATATTTTGGTAAGTTTTGAATAACTAGTCCAAACTCACACAGCTATGATATATTGGAAGCCAGAAGATAATTGTTGTAATAATTTTAATTAAAAAGCCAAACTTTCACCAAAGGAGGTCCAAAATAGAAGGCCTATCAGTGGACCATGGATCATTTGCTATTTGGGTAGATGAGGATGACAGAGAAGGGCCCATCACTGGTGGACATATGGGGGAATGACAGTGTCCCATGGAATAGGAAGCTGGTACTTCATGCCAGATCTCATCTATTGAGACACACCACTGACATGCAGGTGATATGCTGCCACAGAGTTCAGCAGGTGTTTGGCATCCACTGACACAGAAGCAGATAAATCAATTACATCCTATATTGGGGTAGGATTATTATGGACCTGCTCTTCATCTGTCACTACGACTAAAACAGAAGAAAAATAAGCCTCTTGAATCATTCTCCTATTGAATCCTTTCTTCTGTCCTAGGCTCTGGGTAACAACACTTACCAAAACTGAATTAGAAAGCCATTTATGGAAAAAAATTTCAAAAGAGGAGCTGTCAAAAATAAAAAATCAGCCAGGTACAGTGGTGCGTGCCTGTAGTCCCAACTGCTCAGGAGGCTGAGGCAGGAGGATCGCGAGTTCAAAGCCAGCCTCAGCAATTTTGAGGGGCTAAGTAACTCAATGAGACCCAGTCTCTAAATAAAACACAAAGTAGGTCTTAGAATGTGACTCAGTGGTTCAGTGCCCCTCAATTTAATCCCTGATATGCTCCCCCAATAAATAAATAAGTGAATAAATAAAAATGAAACTCACTTATGTCAATAAGCAAATAGGGAACACAGATAAAGATTTAAAATTTCTACATTGAGAAGGAGTTTATTAAGACTCTGGGTGTTTCCCTCTTGATACTTCTCATTACACTTGTTATGTACGCAGCACTTTTGAGCCTAAGAAGAACTTGTCTTGAAGGGGGAAACGAGGGAAAGAGTCTTCCTATGAAGATGCTCTTCAACAAGAAACAAAACCAACAGATCAGTTTTACTGAAAAGTAATTCTTATACTGTTCAGAGGACCAAGATTAGAGACAACTAGAAATTAAAGATGATATTATTTTAATAATTAATGATATCATTAAATATTATGTGTCATTGGTACATTTTATTTTTATTTTTTTTAGTTGTAGATGGACAAAACACCTTCACTTTATTTTTAGGTGGTGCTGAGGATCAAACCCAGTGCCCTCCACATGCAAGGTGAGCACTCTACAAGTTACAACCCCAGCCCTTATTTTTGTTTTTGATGTTATAGTCTATCCTCCTCTTCAAAGATGGGGAAGCTGAAATGAGAGGCAAAGATTTTGACAAGGTAATAGTAAGGTTAGTGACAGAAACACATGGGGCCTCATGTTTTCTACATTCCATGGGGTCCTTCTAGGGGCACACCTTGATATTTTTTTTTCCTATTAAATTCCTTAGGTGTTTCCTATTTGAATTTAAAAAAAATGGCAAAATTGTCACTTTTATTATATAAAAATATACACATTTGTTAAGTGCCTTCCTACATTAGGAGCTTAAACCTGAGGCCCATATCTTAACCATCATGGTATTTTACAGCCAGTAGCCCACACCAGGGTCTGTGAAAAGGTACCTTGCTGTATGTGTTGGATGAATAACTAAATGCATCTGTGCCACTGGGTCAGAGGCATCCTGATGGTGGCTAATTACACTGGACAATTAACATTAAGAGGTAAACACATGTCTTGGTATTATTTACTACTGTTGGGTTTGGGGAGAGTTTCTTTACCTTTTTAATTTTTCAATTCATTTTTTTATTTTGTAAAATGAAGACAGGAGTAGAACTTGCTTCACAGGAGTGTCTGTGACTTCCAGTGGATTAATGTACACAAATGTGTGGTACCATGTGTGCCATGTGATGGTTGTTGATTCACTGTAGAGGTGACTGTCTATGCCTACTCATGTCGGAGAACCTAAGAACCCAGAAGTTCTTATTTTGCCTCAGTGGGTTACTAGCGAGTTGGAACACCCAATGTTCCCATTGAGTTAAAAATGCACCGTTTTTGAAAACAAGCATTTGAACTCATCAAAGTGACTGTAAGGTGAGGGTTAATTTCCATAGAAGCACATGTGTTCTCTGAAGACACAGCCTGGAGTTATCTGGAGAGCCTGAGACCAGGTAACATGTGGATCTGTGGATCTCCTGTTGTTACCACAGGACAGATTGTTCTTGTGACTTCTCATCCTTTTCACTGTGCAGCTATGATCCTGCCACCGAGTGGATAATACCTACCAGCCTCTCTCCCTATAGCTCTGTGGTTCTGTTTTGTGTTCAGATCAGTGGGTAGAAAGCCTCAGTGCTCTCCAGAATGACATATACATTGCTGGTAATTACTTTCCTAAACTGGAGAGGAAATTAAAATAAAAGCCTGAATGTAGAAGGAGGTGGCAGGTCTTTGGAAAAGTGTATCAGCAATTTGAAATATGAATAATTAATTTTGTCTGAGATCAAGTTCAGTCTGTGTTTATGATCTGGTAGGGAAAAAAAACCCTCTAATGGGTTCTAAATAAATTCAGTATCAATTTAAACTATTACAGGAAGTTAAATCAAAATAATTAGGATATTAAAATACTTTGTGCATTTCCAATCACTGCCTTATTGAGGCCCTGGATCTTTTCCAGGAACAATAATAGCATGAATATATTAGGGTGTTTGCTTCCTTTAGAAAGTGGCTCTTTGCTCATGTAAAGAAGATTGAGAACTTGTAGGAGAAGGAAAGCCGGATCGATGTGTTGACATATTCAAGGGAGCTGGTGCTATATAAGTGATAAATTGTTTTGTACATATAGGTTTAAAACAGCATAGTCCCAGTTCACTATTAAAATAGTTGAGCTTGATTATTCTTTACTTAGAGTAATTACTAATCTCACACTATAGTAAAGGAAGCCATGTTTCTATGATATCTTCAGTTACTGTAGAAGGAGTCAGTAAATCTGAATAAGGTTAAGGTGAAATCCAATAGAGCCCAGATCTTGGTTATGTGTTTATTTTTCTTAAAATGGCAGCTCAGTGTAATTTCAATAGTGATCAAGAAATCCTTCCCCTACATGTTTATTTACTAGAATTAATACCACTCTCTTTCCACTTTTATGCTTACTTGGAGCTTAGCAGTGGTGGAAATCAGAACAAATACAAAATTTTTTGAGATATGTTTTGGCCCTTTTTCTGTGACAAAGCTCATTTTCTTATAAATAATTTCAGTAAACCTCTATAGCAATACTGTGGTGGGATTTCCATGAGCATTTTAGAGCTCATAACCTCTTTAGGTTTAGTTGAGGATCTTGTAAGATTTGGTCTTAAAGAGATTTCTCTTCAATATTTCAAATTTTTTCAACTAAGCATTATGTCAATTCTACATTTTTAATATTGCCTCTTAGAATATTACTACTTGGTAAAACATAATTTGAGAAGTGGCATGACAATTCATATAGTCATGTATGACTTGCTTTCTTATTTTTTTCCCAGAGAAAGAGAGAGAAAAGACTGAATTTTAGGGAATCCAAATTAATTTATTCTGAAACTGAAGTATGAGATTGAATGCTTCTTTGAAAATCAGAAAAGATAATTAGGATTTGCAAAATGGATCCTCCCTTTCTAACAGATAGCAGAAAATATAATTTCCAGTACTGTTATAAATGATTCAGCAAAACAAGACTAGTTTTAGATCTAAGGAGCTCAAAAAATGATAAACAAAAATTAATAAGCAACTGCAAAATTATTCTTAGTAAAATAATGAAGCTGTGCTGTATCTCCTAATGAGAATGAATGAGAGATACTTAATTCCCTGAATATATATAGTGAGTTTTCCCTTGTTTTTGTAATGTTAATGGAAATCCACTCATTCTCTGCCTCATTAGAAAGGGGTTGTTATGCTTTCAAAATGTAAGTTTTTCATATTTTCTGAAATAGAGCTGAACATCAGTAATTGGAAAATTATATCTATAAAGGCTTTTGTCTCACTTCAGAAGATTCCACTGAGTGCCTCTAGTACTGATAGTGGCAAGATTTTTCTTCTGAATTATTGTCTCATAATATTTCTAATAGCGGAACAATGACTGCATTCATCTGAGCTGTATGCTTATTGCCTTTGTCATCTTTTTGTCACTGTGATGAAACTACCTGACAATAACACTTCATGGAGGAAAGGTTTACCTTGGCTCATGGTTTCAGAGGTGCCACTCCTTGATTGGCCAGCTTCATTGCTCTGGCCCCAAGATGAGGGAAGACATCATGGCTGAAGAACATGGAAAGGAAAGCTACTGCCTTTATGGGTGAGGGGTTAGGCACAAGAAACAGCCTTCCACGGCATGTCCCTGATGACCTATTTCCTCCAACTAGATTCCAACTCCTACACCTTTTATCACCTCCCAATAGTGCATTCCAATTAGTAATCCAGCAAGTGGATTAATCCACAGATGAGGTTAGAAGCCTCATGACCTAATCAGTTTCCAGAAGCCCCTAGTCAATACGTTGCTGCATTGGTGATCAAGCCTTCAACACTTGAGCTTTGAAAAGACAGTACACGTCTAAATCAAGCATTTATTTACCTTTGTCATTTTCTATTTTAGGAATCTGGCTGTGGTATGTAAAATACAGTTAAAACTGTCGTCTTTCAGTTTCCCTTAGTATGTGGATAGGTATTGTGTGAGAGAAGCAAGCCAGAAAGATTGACAAGTTCAATATAGTGGGAAAGCCTTGGGTTTGGACCCTGATAGTACTGGAGTTTGTTGCTGACATCATCTCTGACCTTGGGCAAGTAGTTTTATTTCACTGAGTCTTTGTTTCTTCACTTGTAAAATAAATACATTGATAATATTTACATTGCAAGTTTCTCATTAATAGTAGAGATAATTAATGCATCTACTATGGTGCCTGGTAATTAATGCATACTCAGTAAGTGCTGGCTGGTAGGAGTGGCCAAGATCTGAGTCATTTGTAGTAGTTATCATTAATATTCAGGTAGTATTATTTTCCTGTGGGTAAGTCATCAGTCATATATTCATGAATTATTTTCTTTTTAATTTCAGAGTCTTCTAAATCCAGTGCTTAGATGTGTGGGGAAGATAGCTCAGATGAGTGTTTTAGATGAGGTATGATGTGAGGAATGGCATATGGCATTGAGGCTTTGATCAGGGAGACAGCAAGCAACTGTGGATTCTAGAATTCTGGAGGACACATATCCTGTCTAAGTGTGGCAGGTGTTACTAGCTTTCAACTATTTTTTAACCCCTTTACAACACAGAAGTCTTGGTGTTAACCACTCCTTTAATTACTTTTTTTTCCTCAGAGAATCTAAAACTCTAAAAATGAAAAATATTCCCTTTAAATGTTTACAACAGATTGAAAAGTGTTGTGCACGCCGAGTGTGAGGTTGGGACACAGCATCCCTACAGAACATGTTCAGCCTGTGGATGCCAGTTTGAAATCTTTCATATGTCTAGCAAAGTTCAATACATCTGTTAACTTACATAACATCCACCATTTGCTACCTGGGTATCAAATTTGTTTGCATATAAACATATTTCAGCCTCTTAATTACCCTAGAAGATAGGTACTGATAATGACTATTATTTAATCAAATCCTCTTTAAAGAGAAAGAAATTGAGGAAAAGGGAAATGAAATACCATTCCCATAGATCTCAGAGTTAGCAGCAGAACTGAGATTTGAACCCTGTAACCTGGCTAGAAAGTGTTTGCATTTAACCCTAGGGTAAACAGATTCAAGTAATAATTCCTCTTATTTATAGAAATCTTTTTTGTTTCTTTTTAAAATTTTTTTGGGAATCACTTTTAAAATGAGGTCTCATGAAAATTCTGTGTAAGACTTAAATGTTATTGTAAGGCACAAATCATTTAATAGCATTTATTGAATATGTTCAAGATGCTTGTCTTAAACAAGCAGTGATAAAGGTAAAGATATCTAAGTCAAGAGCTTTGTTTTTCAAGAGAAAATGCGTGACCACAGAAACTTCACAACATGTGATGGAGCTCCATAGAATGTCTCTAAGGTTTCTGGTCTTGGAGGGGGAGTGTTAATTAGCATGTTAATGGATGTCTTCACAAATGTGATGGCATTTAAGCTTAATTCTAAAAATATTTCAGATTTCAACAGAGATGAAGGCACTAAGGATCATTAGAAGCAGAAACGTTGTGGTGGGAGAGAGAACACTTTAGCAGATAGAAGGAAAGAAGGAAATTTAAAGGATAGTTTAGTTATTCTGTAATTAGGGTTTGTAGAGGACAGAGAAAGAAGAAGATGGAAAGATATCTGATGGCTATGAGTGTCTATTAATGTGTTCTCTGATATTCCCTATTGTTAACTATATGAAATCCCTAACTCTGTGTGCATACATGCATGTGTGTGCTCACACACACTCACACACACTCATACACAAAAACTTTTACTCTCATAAAAACAGTAACACAAAACAAACATCAAGTTTCCAGAAGGGCCCAAATATTTCAAACAACTCAGAAAGATAGGTTTTTGGAATGATTTACTCTTGGTGCCCCCATAACAGAATTGTGAACAATCAAAGAGAGAACCATAAAATGCTCTTTCCTTGTTTCATTTATAATATAAAAGTCATAGGAGATAGAGATATTTCAGACTGAGACTCTAGAAAGGAAGATAAATTTTAGTAGAAGGGGAAGAGATTATGGATGACCATGAGTGTGAGTGGAAAATTACTAGACTACTACCTAGATTGAATTATAATTTTTGCTTCTCTACAGGAGGAACACAAGGTCTTTGTGATCTATAGCAAGCACAATACTGTTTAGTTATTAAAATGATTTCAAACTTACAAATGGTAGCTTTTGAAATCAAATAGTCATGCTCAATGATTACCACTAAGTTGATGGAAGTTATTATTTTCCTTACTTTAAAAATATTTATTGCTATCTTAAATATATTCATGCAGTCTCAAGATGAACTAGCATAAAGCTGTTTGGACACAATGTGCAGTTGCCTAACAGAAATAAACCAGTACTGAGGTGAGGTTCTCCTTAGTGCTGACTCTTCAGGCTCCTGACTAATTCATCTCTTCAAGTAAATATGTTTTATGTATATAGGTTGTTTAGCACAGAGCAGGGCATGGAAAACTGCTTCATTCATTTACCTAAGATAGCAATATTACATGTTATCATTTCTATCAGCAGCAGCAGATCTCTTCTCAAGCTGCATTGGAAACCCATATCCTCAATTTATCCTGGCCATTAACCTCTCCTGAGATGGTGCTGGATTCATGAAGTCTGACAAGGCAGAGTTTGGATAATAACCCATGGAAGGCCATTGAATTTCATCACCAATCACTGCAAATCTATTTATGTGCTGCCAAAGCCTTTAATTTACCATGTTAAATCACAATTGTAAAAATTGTCAAACCAAATTTACCCCATCAACTGCAAGGCATTAAAAGACAAATTACATTTTTAAAGCACACATTTATTATTCTTTCTTAATTCTTTTTTTCCCACCCCATTTTCCCCCAGGGGGTGGAAAGAGTGGTTCAAGAGAGGCCTGTCATTATAGTTATTTTAATCTTTATTCTATCTCATCTCTTCCTAGACTCATTTAATCTACTTGACTTTTAAGTCATGATTATATCCTCCAGATACCAATTCATGACCTCCTTCCAAAGAATTGTTCATTAAAATCTAATTTTTACCTTCTAATGCTGGCTTTTTTAGCTAATGAAATCCACAGTAATTATAAATATCCATCTTACAAAACCTCAGAATTATTGGCATTTATATATAAAGTCAAACAGTGAGAGAATGATATTAGCATTGAAGTTAGCTCTTTTCCTTTTCATTTCAATGAAGTGAAGTGAGTATATATGTATAGTTATGTATATTTAAGTAAAAGAATCTTGTTTAGCTTCTTTCAATATTTTTACACTGTCATTAGAACTCTTTTGATTGGTACCCAAGGGATGCCACATCTAATTTAAACTTCATGGCAGAAAAGACATCAGGAAACTTCAGATTCATTATTTAGGGCAATGATCTGAAAAGACTGAGGAAAATTTTCTGTGATATTGGGCTTTGATCTACCCAAGGTGCCCTGTACTTCTAGATCCCCTTTAATTTTTTCTGAAGTATCAGTTGAAGTTTTATCAAAAGGACAAATCATTTATGAAAAGTTGGAACGCTTCCCTGGCTCATGAGTTTTAGCCATGCCTAAGCAAAACAATGCACTAAATTCCCTGGTTCTAAGAAAGTGAGAGCAAGAGGGGCCTCACAGCAAGACAGGGAAGAACTGATCAGCATGCAGCCTGCACAGTCAGAGAATAAAGATCAGATCACAGATATAGAAGGCCCATTAAATATGAATTTCACTGACACTCACTCTTGGAGGGAAGGATGGACATATTGTGTGCAGTGGAAAGAGCAGCTTAACCAAGGATAAAGTGTTGAAAAGCAGTGAAGCTGTGACTCTAATCCAGGTCTGTTTGATGCCAAATTCAGTTAACGTGTACGAGTCTTCATTTCGTTATCTGCACAACAAGAATAATAATGTCTACCTTGATAGGACTCATCCAAAGATTAGATGAGACATTACCCACGGTTTATTGAATGCTTTCTATATGCAGTTTACTATTTTCATTTAATACCAAGTGTGCCCTCAGGACTGGAATAGAAAATTAGATTGTGTTCTTTGGTGATTGAATACCACTGATAGCCTACCAGAACAAAGCAGTAAATGAAGCCCATTGTTCCCGCTCAGATGGCCTTCAGTTTCTTTCCCTTAGTCTGGTGTGACAGCCTCATGCAAATGTGTACTTCGTGTATCTTCCTTAGAGAAAATTGAACTGGAGACACAAATCTCTGAGCCCTTGAAACAAAGTTCTGTTTGGGGAGGGAAGTTGAGCTGATGTAAACATCAGTGGATTATAAGCAGTAAATTCAATAAAAATATGCTTTATTCTCCTAGCATAAAAGGCAAAAGTCTTATCCACATTAATGTATTACCTCTTATTTTCACACCAAACAATGTAAGATTTCTTGGCTTAACCTATCACTTTCTACTAAAACTTTAATGAAGGTTTACATTGGCTGACTGCTTCAACTCTTACATCAAGAAGCCTAGGGTCATTACAGATTGAATAAGTCCTTGAAATAATAATTTGAATAATTATTACTTTATATTTAAGCATTAATAGAAAGCAAGAGTTTTTTTTAGGGATTTTTATTTATTAGGTTACACTGATTCATTAATTCAGAATCCATGATTTTAAGACCCATAGATTTTTTTTTCTTTCTTTTCTTTTTTTGTTTTTTTGGTACTGGGGATTGAACTCAGGGGCACTTGACTACTGAGCCATACTCCAGAAGTATTTTGTATATTATTTAGAGACAGGGTGTCTCTGAGTTGTTCAGTGCCTCACCTTTTCTGAGACAGGCTTTGAACTAGTGATCCTTCTGCCTCAGCCTCAGGAACTGCTGGGATTATAGGTGTGTGCCACCATATTCAGTGAGACCCATAGATTTTTAAGGTTTTAGTATTTGGGGTTCACAGCAAGCAATGATTTTATTTATTAATTTAGTATATATTAGGTATTAATTATTGTGCAGCCAGAAATTTATGGGATAAAAACAATATGGAAATAAATTGTTCTTTTTGTTGTTGTTGTTGTTCTCCAATTTGTTAGAGATATTCATTAGATGTGATTAATAAGTAAAACTAAGCTGCTGGAGGACAGAGCAAATACAGATGTAAGAAATATAATGCATTATTAAAAGCCATACTTACCACTTAATAAATGATAGCCATGTGCATTTATTACACAAAAAAACTCATATATTATCTTCACCACAGTTTAACAAGGAAGATACAGTTAATGCTTTTTTTCCTACAAGAAAAAAAACAGAAATCATGAGTGATTATGTGTCTTGTCAAGGCCACTGGCCAAGTTAGAGGCAGAAGTAACACTGGGACCAGTCTGAGTGTTACAGAAAAGTGATCTGTCCACTTTTCTAGACTATCTCCTTCACATAGATAAAGTCAATCCCAAAACAAGGGGTCACAATATGGTGTGAAATTAGCCAGGAGGGGGTGTCTATTCTCTCTTTATATCCATGTGTCTGTCTAGATTGCAAGTTCTAATGATGCTGTGATATTTGAAAGATAAGTTCTTTAATAATTTGCTTATACTGATGCTGCAATGCATTTTTTCATAAATATTAAACTCCCTGGAGGACCAAGCACAGTGTTGCATGTCTGGAATACCAACGACTCAGGAGATTGAGGCAGGAGGATTGCAAGTTCCAGACCAGCCTCAGTAACTTAGAATCTAAGCAACTCCACAAGTCTCTATCTCAAAGGGAAAAATTTAAAAAAAAGGACTATGAATATGTGACTCAGTGGTGGAGTACCTCTGGGTTTAACCTTAGTATGAATACATAAATAAATAAAATGCATGAGTAAATCCCATGGAGTTCTATGGATTAGGAATATGAATTTGTTGATTGTATAAAGTGACAATACATCACTAGTTTAGTTGGGATACTGGTAAGGCCAAGAAGCTATTGAAATTACGTGGCTTAATTGTTCATTTTTATAACAGGAGAACTGAAATCCAACAGTATTTTCAGTTCTGCACAGACATTTAGGATGGGGCTGAAAAAGTTCAAAGGTCTTAAGAGACAAATGATACTTAACATGTTAGAGATTTTAGTGTGTCTACTCCCTCAATCCATCCCCGTCCCCTTCTCCATTTTTACTCTGAAACTCTATTCTAGTGTGTTTATGCTGCTAAACAAACAACCCAAAACAAAATCAACTGTGGACTTACAGTCCACTCAGTAGTGAAAAAGCCCTGAGTGCTGAGTCAAAAGATTTGGTTGCAGTCAGGGATCTGTCAACTAATAGCCTTGTGACATTGTGCAATCAACTTAAATTTTCTAGAATAATCATATAATAGATACTGTTGGTTGTCTAAAGTCACTTTCCTTTTCTTTTACCAGCTGACAAAAGACTCCTTAGCTTTAGGTACAAAGCTAGGCATATGCTGGGAATGTTAAGCTCCTATTCCCAAATTTCCAAATAATTCTCTGGGTCCTTTGAAAGTGAAGATAAAAGCTTTCTTTTCCAGCCAGGGCTGAAAGTACAGAGAACCAAGCATTCTCAGAAAAACAATCTTGCATTAGTCCCATAGAGCAAGGATATTATGGTCAGGGGGCAATTAGGTGGGGGTGGAGGTGTTAGCTTCTATGTGAGTGGGCTTAAATGTGTGTTTGTTGGGGGGGGAATTTCACATGGGGTGAGGTATCTGAACAAAATTGGGTAAATATGGGCTCATTTTCAAATCAGCCCATAACAGGAGGTAGGTAATCTCCAGCTTGAATTCCAGAGGACTAACTGCTTTTAATAAGGACTGTCAGGATGATCACACTCTTCATTCTCTGTCATGGCTTCAGGGGAGCACATGTAACCTAAAAACAGAAAAGAGGAAGATGTGGGCTCTGATATTAGTTAAGTGTGTCTGAAAGGATCCCTGTTTTGAGATTTAATTCCATTTATGAGGGAATAAGAGGTTAGGAACTTAATCCAACTATGGTATGTGGAGAGGGGGCCTTTGGGATGTGATTGGGATTAGAGTGAGTCAATAGATTGGAGCCTTCATGATTACAACATCCATGCTCCCTGTCTCTTTTCATGTCTCTTTTCCTTGCTTATTGCCCTTGGACTCAATTAGCAAGGATGTCATTGCTACATGTGGTTCCTTGACCTTAGACATTCAGAACTCTGAGTAAAAATGAACTTAAAACAACAGAACAATTTACCCATCTGTGGCACTGTATTAAAAACAACAGAAAATTGACTAATTAATGACTGAAGGACTTTTGGTGAATATTTTGAACCCAATGAAAAGAGAAAGTGTAAGGAAGAAAATGACTACCATCATTCATTCTTACCTTTTCTGTACTGGAGGCTACCCTGTGGTCCAAGAAAAATTGTTCTAGCAACTTTGAGAATATGAATAGAGATATTAACAAATCTACATGTTAGTGTAGACGGAAAAAACTATGATGGTTTTTCTTTCCCAACTTTAAACTACCTTACTTTATTGTTCTTCATAAAACTTATATATGCATATATATCTGTGTACATATATATATACACATATATACTTACATTTATATATGAGCATATAGAGAGATATTTTTATATCTATTTTTTAATGTTTCTCTTATCTTCAAATCCAAACACAAATGTAATAAAATTTGAAGAGATTAATGACTTTTGTGTTCCATGCTAAATCCCCAGTGGGACAAATGAATTTAATTACTATATAGATCTCTAGATTTCTTATAAAGTGAAATGGATAAGCCTGTATTATTTAAATGGATTTTACCCCATGTTGCTATGTATTGACAAAATATTGCAATTTATATAATGTACAACACAACATACTCTAAATCTATAAAACTTTTTTTAAAATGGTACCTTGTTTATTTGATGCCACTTGGACAATTAGTGAGATTGAGTATCTTTCTATTCTTGTACTTTCTACTTGTATCTACCTTATGTGAAGGATCTGCTGATTCCTTCTGCAAGTCAAGGTTTTATTTTTAGGAAGACAAGAAGAAGGACTGGGCATGTAGCTCAGTGGTAGAGTTGCTGCCTAGCATGTGCAAGTATGTGAGGCCCTGGGACTGATCACCACCACAAAAAAAAAGACTTAAAAAATGATTTCCAAACTTATTGCATAATTTTCTTTTTTTCCATAGAATTCTAGACATCCACAGGAGAATCAACTAATAAGAATTATTATGCTAGGCACAATTAAAAGAACATATAAATG
Organism: Callospermophilus lateralis; assembly: GCF_048772815.1. NCBI lineage: Eukaryota > Metazoa > Chordata > Mammalia > Rodentia > Sciuridae > Callospermophilus > Callospermophilus lateralis. The sequence continues at coordinate 3,264,507 of NW_027515935.1, read as the reverse complement.
CTACAATGAGACATTCTTGTTCTCAAAATGCTTATACTCAAGCTTAAAAGCAATCTGAATACATGCACAGAATCAGAAAACAATAACAACAATAAATATGCAATGTATTCTCAATTATGTGAGAAAGCAATAAGAGCTACTCCTGTAGCAATCTATATTCATTCAGCTTTGTGCTTAATTTTCCTTATTAAATTAAAATATTTTTATTTACACGTTTATTTTTGCCTCTTGCATATAAGAATTTTAAATCCTTCACTCATGCAGCCAAATATTTGCATTTCTGGCTGCTGGTAACTGCATCTCAGCACAGTGTAAGTTAACAGCGAAAGAACAAGTGATCAATGACATATCAATAGTTTGAAAAGATTCCCAGAAAACTTGGTCTTAGGAATTGAAGATGGAGATTTAAAAAGGCAGAGTGGGGCTGGAGCTATGGCTCAGAAGTAGCGCACTTGCCTAGCATGTGTAGGGCACTGGGTTTGATTCTCAGCACCACATATAAATAAATAAAGATCTATCAACAACTTAAATATATATATATATATATTTAAAAAGGCAGATGGGAATGAGGAATGTTACAGCATGGAGAAATTGATGATGTAATTCACTAGCTGGGAATGACTATTGAGAGTTCATTGATCAGGAAGGCAAGAGAACTTGACAAGGAAAGGATGTAGGTATAGAACAGAGAATGAAAAGGAAAGAGGTTCAGTAGGCAGAGATCACAGGAGTCCTGGAAATTCAGGATAAGAAATTGAAATCCACAGATATTGCAAAATGGATAAAGAGCTTTGGAAAGAGGTGTGACCATGGAGACAATGACTGAGCATGTGGATTGACCAGAAAAGGACAGAGTGAGCAGAAAGACCATTTGGACAGATCCTGTGTGACTGGCGTCAGCAACAGAGCAGTAACATAATGGCTTCCAGTAATCTGACTTTATCATCTAAGGACCACCCTACAAAGGTTAGGTGTCTGACAAAAGTAGATATATGCAACTCTATTGAGCTTTCAAAACTGAGGGAATCATTCATTCATTTATTCAATAGGCGTTTCTTGAATATCATGTGCCAGGTGTACGGAATTTATTGGGATTTGAATGTTTGGAAATTGATTAGGGATTTAAAATTGAACCACTGTCTCAAAATGTTTAGCTCAAATCTCTAATTTTACCTCTAAATTTTTGAATAAAACACACCTCTTTTTGTAATTTCTTGGAATTGATTATGCCTTTAATACTATGGCACCAAGCTTTACTTGGTTGTATTATATTCTGATGGTTTACTATCTTGGGTTCTATTAGAGACCTGACTGCTGGTTAAATCAATAGTAAATAGAGCTGATGTCATTCCAGAATATTTAATTTTCTGATAGAATTATAAAATTTCAGATGTAGTAATTCATTAAGTACTGCAAAAATAGGGCTGGAGAGAGGAGATTAAAGTATGCATCATTTTACTCCTGCAGTTGAAGATGAAAAATTCTATCCCAAAGGTCATTATTAATCACTGTGTTGATTTCTTCTAGGGAAGGTAGACTGCTGTAGTATCTATTAAAATAATTCCATGAAAGAATATGTAAGCCAAGAGCCACTAACAATCTAGTAGAAGAACAAATACCTGAGGCTTCCCTGGATGACTCTGTGCTTTCAGAGATGTTACTGCTTGGATTTGCAATGGCAGGAAATGGCAGGAAGGGCTGATTTCTAGTAACTAGAGGGAAATGGCTTTGTTAGGGAAGAAGTCATAAGACAGGGTAGCTATAGTTTGTTGGGGAGATCATATGGAATAAACAAGACTATCCTAGCCAGGGGTAAACATGAGATCACTACAACAATAATTATAATAGCATTTCACTATGTTTATCATTTCAATAACAACTCCATTTTCCTCTAATTCTTTATTTTGATGAGGTCAAAAGTTAATTATATTTGCTTAATTTGTTTCTTTTCTATTTTTTCCCTCTCTGCACTGTTCTTGCATTACTTATAAGACTAGAGAAAATAATTACAATGTATTTCAGTCCAAATAGTAACTGAATGAAATCTCCAGGGGGCACGTTATGTATTCACAAACTTTTGTTTATATTTTCTGTTTTGTTTTTATTTCTCCTCAATTCCATAATTTTCTGCTGAGACCAGAAAATAACGTTCTTTCTTTCTCTGGTCCATGTTGTTGCTCACACTAACTTTCTTATTTGGCATTTTCAAATCCCAGATGCTAGGAAAGCTATTTCACTCTTCCACTTTTGACTGATTCTTTTATTCAGGTTACACAGTGGAACTACCTCATTTCTTTAAAGATTTTTAAAAAGTTCAGCAAGGCAGATTTTTTATTTTTACTGATTTTTATTAAAATCTAACCAAACTTCAGAGCAACTGAGCAATACATCTGTGAATGGTCAATGTTCTTCCCTATTTAAGATGAATCTTTCACTTTTACCACCATACCAATGTTCTTGGACCACCTTGTTGTTCCTCAAGATCTTTTTTCTTGAGTTATTTCTTGGAAGCTACTGGATCTATTCTATAAATACACTTCTGGAAGAACTGAATCACCCATCTTCAGATATGGCTAGACAAATCTGCAATCTTGGGAGAAAATAGTTTAGTTTCCTATTAAGAGCACTCACTTCAACATATAGATGCCCAGTTATTAGTGTATTTTACTGCTACTGTATGTTTTTTTCATTGTGTAAAAGTATCTATATATAAATTTCAATGATACTCTTGTCACAGAAGCCCTGGGTACTATTTTTCATATATAATGCATTTATTATTAATTATTAAAATAATTGGCATCAGCTTGATTTTAGTCTTTTAATAGTTTAAGCAATTATGGTGATTTCTTTTTATCACTTGGTTCTGATTATTTTGCTATATATCTCCATTCCGGATTGTAACAAATCTTTCTATCAAAACAGGAAATAGGGAGAACAGAGAGACATACCATTGCTGTACTTGTGTTTGAATTGTGACAAAAGCTTTTATCTATAATATCCTAATATACTCAATCTCAAAAGTAAGTATATCAGTTATTGTGTGGTAGATCAAACCCCAAATTCTATACTGCAGAAACCATTTCCTTTGGCATCAAGTAGCTGTAATATTCATATCAAAGAGGCCATATATTTCTGAAGATCATTTTCAGTTTCAAAATATGAAATTCCTGTATCTCCTTAAAGTTATTTTAATTGAAAATTGAGAGCAAGGTTGAAGGCACAACTTGTTAGAGGCTGTAACTTGCACTCAATGACCCACAGTGTAGGTCTGATTTATTATGCAAATAAGGAGGCAGAATAATATATTCTGTTTAATCAAGCAGAATTTTTTTAATATGATGGAGTGTCCAGGCACACAAATGAATATTTTATGAGTCCAAAATCTACTTCATAAATGAAGGTGTTCATATGGGGTTATAATAGCAAGGTTTCAGAACTTTGATTTATAAGAATTTGCTTGGATGATGTTACAAAACAGTTTATCTTTAAACAACTGAATTTTATAATGAGAAAATTATCAAAAGCTTCGAGCCACTTAGATTATTTAAGTGAAATATGAATTCATCCATTATAGGCTATAAAACCCATTGATTTTTTGGCTTGATTACTGAAACCTTATGGCCTAAGAATCTTGTCTGGCTGATATATCCCCTCTTCAACCAGAACGTATTATTGAAGAAAGATTTTATGATAATGCAGCATTTCAGGTAAGCACTGTTCTCTCGACAAACACGAAGAGATAATTCACATAGGCAAACGGTAATATATTTGGAGCTTAGCAGCAGGTCTGTGGCAGCTATTTCACCTTCCCATACCAGTGCCAAATCTTGCATCTCTAGTCCACAAGATGAATTCATTGGGAGAACAATGGATGCTTTGTTTCTAGCATTTTGTAACCAAATATTAGTCTCTAAAGACTAATATTCATCAGAAAAGAATGGTTGGAAAAAGAATAAATATGGGGATCAGTGCTATATTTAGGTTACTGTGTGTTGTTCGGAGACTTAAAAACAAATATTATAAAATGCTTAATTCCTTTATGCCAAATGTTTAGGTAGGTGCTTTTACATGTATTTTGTAGATAGGAAGTCTTTAGAGAGATTAAATGGCTTTTCCAAGAGCACTCTTTTAAGAAATTGCATGGTTATGATTTCAAAATTGATTTTTTTTTTGCATGGTCTTCAAGATGGAAGCCTAGTAATTCCAGACCTTGATATTTACAAAGTATGAAAGGGTCATATAGAAAACAACTACCAAATATGTAAAAACTACTCATACCCTGTGAATATATTAATATTCTATGGACCTATATAATTTGACAGTCACCTTTTAGTTTTACTTCAAAAATAAGATCAGCACAGTTGACTAAGCTTGTAAGGATTGTAGTCTTCAGTGCTGTTCTCAAATACCCAAACTGAGCAGGATTCTTCCAGATTTCCTTTTATCTCTGCAAACCATGAGAGATCGATGAATTATTTCAAGCAGGGAAATTTGGAACTCTGTATGTTTTTTTTTTCTTTTTTGAAAAAAGAAGAACATAAAAAGATACAATTTGCACTCAAACTGGCAGATTTTAAGGATATGTAATTTGTGATTTTTGAAGTGAGCTGAGGCCAAGATTAACTCATAATCTTAAAATGATGATGACCATCTGCCTTCTAGTATGTTATGTAGAACCAATCTCTGAAAAATATTCCTCATTACTGAAATAATAATGCAGACTTCTGTGCAAATTTTATTTATTGGCTGTATCTGAAGCAGCCCCTGATGCTTCAAGGCCATTTGTAAAAAAAATTCTTCCATAATATTTGGAAGCAATTCTGGTTAATTTCTACATCCACTCTTGTTCATATACACAATATTTTTGTTTTAAATTCTTCTTTAAGGCAGTTGAATGGAAATAAAACCTTTGCTTTTAAAAGTTTGTCTATTCCTAGTACTCCATTCTTGAAGTTATAAATTCTGTTTTTATCTTTAGTTGTCATGGGAATGAATGAACAGCTTTGTTATAGAGGATTGGTAGTGTTCTGGTTCTGTGATTTGGGAAAGAGGAGGATCAGATTTCACAAAATCCCTTTCATGCCCTTTAAAAAAAACAAAGCAATGAACAATAGAAACGAGAAATAGACCCTCCAATGGTGGTTCACTGTGTTTGCCTTTCTTTTCTGTGGTTGTACTTTATGAGCATATGTTTCCTCTGTGGTACTCCATGTGTGGCTGGGAGCAGTATCGGATTCAAGGGAAAAGCACACAAGAGGGGCTTCCACAATATTTAATGGTTGTTCAACATAATGTATGACTACAATTTGGCCACTGGACTGTAAACTCTGAAAGTGAAAACCACTGATGTGTTGCTACTGTGTCTCCAGTATCTAGTATGCAATGGAGCAACAATAGTTTCTATTTAGGGACTAAGACTGGCAATCCCACTCTCTTCTTCTACTTCAAGGTGTATCAGGTCAGAAGAACTCCTTATGTTTGGTTAAGGGACTAAAAATTTGTCAAAAGTGATAATTAGATTACGTCTTGGGGCAAAGGTTGGGGTCATCATATGTGTTGCCTAAAGGGACAAACTTGGTGGTGATGTGAAAGATAGATGGGCAGAGGGATAAATAAACTATGGTAGATTGCCACAGTCTGGCTGGGCATAAATCACGAGCCACTCACAGCTTTGTAGATTCAAACAACAATTCTTTATTCCCGGTCTCACACTGGCCGTCTATAAACACGTTCTGGGGAAATCCACGTTCTCTGCCCAAATCCACCACCCACTGGGTTTCTGTCTCCCAAATATATTCTGAATCCCGTGAGAACTCAAGGGACACTCAGGCAGCAGGATACGCCCTATTCTAAATGGGGAACACCCTAATCTCGTATTATGCTAAACCAGGAACACCCTAAACACGGATCCGCCCTGGTCCTTGAGCAAGGTCACCTTACATGCAATATCGCTGCAAAATGTCCTATTTCCATGAGTCCTTCCACTAAAGAAACATGGGGGTACGCCGGCAAGGAAATTGTCATACCTACTTGGCTGATGGCTCCCAGCAGTAGATTATTTTACAGCCATATGAATCCAATGGAAAGTGAGCACCAGAGGCTTTGGAAAGAGATCTGAAACAATTCCCTATTTCAGTTACCTCACATGGTTATTATGAAGGGCCCAGTTTTGAATCACATGGAAAACTGTGAATGTGCCAGAAACTTTTATGGTAACTCAAATCTCCTAATAAATCACAAGCATCTGTTCTTCTGAGTCTGAATCAATGGACAAGACTTCACTTTTGCTTACTTAAAGACCATAGTAGGAATGAGATCTTAGAATAAGCTTTCTCTCATATCTTTCCTCTCCAAGAATGAAATTCAAGTGAGGGAGACTGACTGAATCTGTAGGACATACAGTTACCAAGGAAAATTGTGACCAAGCTCACAACTTTCAGCTCAGAAAGACCAAGAATCCAAGATTCAAATGGCTCAATGAGGGTTAAACTTATCTGTCTACCCAAGGGAGAAATAAGGATTAATGGCTGCTGTACTTTGGTAATATCAGCAATCAGATAATAATGCCTCTTCCAATGGGGAAAAGATACTGTTAAGGGAGGACAGAAGGAGAGATTCCTCTCCCCATAATCTCTGAGAGATAGACAGGGATTCCTTCTATATGATTGGTAAGAATTGGGAAAGACTCATTTTTTTATTGACATTTTCTGCATTATCACTGTGGCCTCTGCTTTTTTTTTCTTTTCAGTGACATGGGATCCAACTCTCTGTGAGGATCTTAGGGCACAGGCTTAGTGATCCTTCACATGTCTTTTCATGGTGAGTGAGAGGAGTATTAGGGTTGGTTTAGCTTGCTCGATTGCTTTCCTGGCTACCCTTGACCCATCTCAATGATGCCAGATAGTGAACTTTTAACCCTGGATGTTCCATACTCTGGATATTCTTCCTGGTATCTACCATCCTAGGAGCTTCTTACCCTGTAAGAAGGATTGGATGCAAGTGCCTTTCATGAGTTTATCTCTATTACGAGAGGCATGACAATGGTGGCTACAATTATAAGGTGATTAGGTGGTAATTGACAACACAAGTGTACTGAAGTTATGTTCCACTTGTTTCAATTGTGTTTAATATAAGTGGTATTCTATATTTTTTAGCAAGTGAGGCTTCTAATCAAGTCACAAATGATCTTCTTAATTGTCTGACTCTCTGGAATAAAATGTAGTTTTGTTTAGGAAAATAAAGTAGGTGTTAGAATAATCCTAGTTCTTATCAGCAAGCCCCTTTTTTCCTCTTTCCAATGGCTTTGTCAGCAGAGACAGAAAATCAGTGCTTATACATTGCAAGCCTCATGCATTCACTGAGCAAATCACGCCAGTATCCTTACCAACCAGGCAGATTACAAAATCCTGAATTGTGATTGGGCCATATTTTCTAATTGTACATTCAGTGGCTTCAACTGTCATCAGTCTATAAAGGGCTTTCCTAGCCAGTGGTTCTTAAGCCTGAATGCACATTAGCATCCCCTGAAAGATTTTTATGAACAACAAATGCTCACATTCAAATCCCATATCAACTTAATAAGCATCTCAAGAGATAGGACCCTTATGGTAGATGATTCTAATGCCCACTAGAGTTGAGAATTATGCACTTTGGCCAATAGACAAAAGTCTTTTTTTTTTCTTCTAGAGGGACAGATGGGAAATATCTTAGACTGTGTTGGTCTCTTCCACAACTACTCAAGTCTGACATGAAGGCAATATGCAAATAAATAGGTACAACTTTGTCCTATAAAACTTTATTTATAACCGGAGGCACTAAATAAAACTTGGGTTGACATTAAGGATTTGACTTAACAATTCAATGATCCTGATTTTAGTCTCAGAATCCAATAATTAATTTATAAAATGAACACCACAATGTTACAGCAAAATATAATAAAGCATATATTTGAGCCTTACAGATAAAAAGACCTTAGTTTAAAACATTGCTTCAAAACTACTACCTAATGTACAAAAATATGGGAATATCTGAGATGCAGTTTCTTCCCTTCTAAAATGGGATAATGAGATAATGATACCATGTCAAAGAATCTGGATGGTGCTGGTCATACCACTTTATTGTTTTACACATCCACAGATTATCTAACTTAGACCTAATACCTTTGCAAGTGGAGCCACATAAACATGTTTACAGGCAGGACCCAAACATCTGGAAGTGTGGCAGAAGAGCAGTATGCTCAAGAAGAAGAGTCAGGGGACCTGAATTTAGTTCAACATTCCGGCTGTAGAGCTCTGAGGATCTGAACTCACTATGGTGATGAAGACAGAAGGAAAGAAGGACGCAGACTCAAGAGTAAACATTGGAAGCTACAAAGAAGAAAAGCATGATTGAATGGGACAGAAACCAAGAAAGAAGTCTGAATTCACAGTTTTTAAATAGTGGTATGTTGCCCCAACTTGGGAAGTCTCAAGGAAGAGGTGTGGTAGTTATGTGGTAGATTTAGTGTGACTATGCTCAGTTGGAAGTATTCAGAGAAGAGCTGTTTGACAGGCAGATGAAATTTTGAGAGAGAATGAAAATCAAATGGAACCTGTATTTCCAGAAGTTGGGTGAACATCATGAGCAAATTTCTGTGCAGAAATAACCTCTTCCTTTTTTTGTTGGCTCAAGATTTAGTCCCAGCAGGAAATTATAAAGGATATACTAATTGTCCACTAAGCTGAATTCATTCCAACAAATCACTGATTTATTCAAATTGTATGCCAAGGGTAAGGTTTCTTTTCAACTTGTCATCATTTGGAAGAGATTGACTGCACATGTCTCTGATGAGGTCTGTGTTTTATAGTAAGCTACTTTTTTCCCCCTATGTTTTCATTTGATGGTTGAGATATTTGATAAAGTTTATTTCCTTACTCAAGGAGAAAGGACATAAAACATTTGAAGAAATAATCAATTATGAAATAGCAAAAGGAAAAAAATGTGTACAAAAGCTCATGTAGGTGCCTTTACTTGTTCCTAAGGAATAGTGGACTCACCCTTGATATTGTCCAACTTTTTGTGTGGACCCAGGTTTTATAAAGAACATTAGGGATATGGGAGAACATGAAAGAAGCTGGGTATGCTTTAGGGGTGAATGGGGCTAATTGGGAACCAGGAAAAGTTTTGGAGATGAATATTGGAACAACCCTATTTTCAAAGTGAATGATACATACTATATTACAGAGAAGAATCTAAAAGGAAATAGGTGAGTCAGGAAGCTCTTGAAGTGGGACCTAAGATTGTGAATAATGGAAAAATATATGAAAGATACTACAGTCGTAGAGTTGATCATGCTTAACAAAAGATTAAATAAATATATATCTGAGTCAAAAGCTGCCACATTTTTTAAAACTCCACTGGCCCAAAGAAAGGTAGACCTATTTAACATGTCAGAAAAATGGCAGGAGATATGACTCTTTTCTTTGTCTTGGAGTGAGGAAGGCTTTGAACATGAACATTAGGTTATATGCTAAGGATGTTTGAAAAAAGAAGCCATGTTTATGCAATGATGATCAGGAATGGAAGGAGGGCTTCTGTCGGAGTTGAACAGGCGAAGGGGACATCTTTGCTTCATAGACATGCTAACTATGAAACCTATCAGTGGACACTATGCTACTATTTCCTGAGAAGGTTTCTGGGGATTAACTTCTAGGAGGAATCATGACAAGACACTGCCTACTTGGCAAGCCCTGTCTCGGGAGGAATGCCACGTACTTGATAGGTTACCACCTTAGGGTCATAAAGGGGAGAGAAGGGGGAAAGCAAAACCGTGGGCTCAGCTCAGTGCATGCACCATCTCCTGATATCATTTCAGTGTTTTTGGCTTTTATCATTTTTATTTTTATTCTTCTTCTTATATAATTCAAGATTCCCCACAGCATGCTCACCAATTTGTAGTAGTTCTAGAAAAGTAAAGACTTTAGCATGTTGCCTTCTAAAAAACACTTTTAAGGGCCAATCTGCATTTCACATCCTGTCCCGTTGAATTTTTTTGAAGGGTGGGTAGCTGCATTTTTGCTAAGCTTTGTTGTGCACATGTGGCTAGCCTAGAAAATATAATGGCAGGTAACAACAGAGTGTGGCTAAATTTGTTGTGGTATGGTGCTGATTTTTGTGATCACTATGTTTATGATGATTAAACTAAAACCCTCTATTTTTCTGTGTGTAAGGTGCCACAGCCTTAACCCAAAGTTCTTCTCATGAAAACCAAGAAAAACCCGCAATATAAACTTCTATATCATCAATTACATTAGTTAGTAACCAGTTGTTAAGAGACACTCAACTGTTACTGTTTCTTAGTTACAATGTGCACATCTCTGAATTATGAAAAGGAAGTGGATGCTGCTTTGGTTTTGCTTATATTCAATTGTGCTATATTCTCTGGCCTTGGGATGAATATCAAAATTCCTTTCCGCACAACCTAGTACAACCATGGCCTGTACCAGCTTCATTTTAACAGTCGCTGTTGATCTCATTATTCTAAAAGTCAAAAATTATTTACTTGAATTAACCAGATTTGTGCTGGTAGCTAATGATACTTTTATAATTCTCAAGGAGGATTTATTACCAGGCTAAAGAAACTATTTCATTTGATAATAATGTATACCTCCTGTTATCTTCACTCATTTTTTTTTTAAAAAAACTGATATTGTTCGTTTCTGGTAGGTTTCCAGGTCAGTAGCAATTTCTATATTTATTATCACTCAGATATGCAAGTCTTTACGTTCCTGTGCATTTGTCTTGGTCCCTTAAAATTTTTTTAAGGAAAGAGAAGCTTCCAGATTCTATGATGAGACAAATCACCTGCTGAAGAGGGAGATTAAATAAACCCATCGCTATTGTGTTGCAATGAGTGAGCCCACAACCAGGTGCCTTAACACCAGTAATTATCATGTGGCAGCTTTCATTTCAGAAGGTAACAGTGAATGGAATCACACCAACCCATCTCTAACGCTGCTGGCATGGCAATGAAGATAAAAGAAATTGCAGGGAGAAAAAATCCTGTGTAGAAAACAAAACAACAAAGCATACAGGGTCCCTAAGAGGTTTTCATCAGCATAAACAGTATCTATTTAGTGATGACTCAGAAGTAGGAATAAAGAGAGTCTTGTCTTGATAGGTGTGTTATAAAAGCAGAATAGACTTCCACATGCAGGTGGTGGTGGTGACAGGATTTTATACATATAAATCCTCTCTTAGAAGGTTTTACTCTTTGTTTGCTGCAACTGACATTATCTCCTTATGTTTTACTTTTCATTGAGATTAGGAAAATCATCCTTAACTCCTCAGAGCACTCATAATTCCCTATTTTTCAACTGAATGCAGCCTAACTAAAGGGCTAAAGCTCATAGAAATCTCCTGGCCACATCCCCTTCTCAAAGTCATGTCAATGATAAGTCCAGTATCTGAGCTTGCTTTACTAACATGGATTCTCAGAATCTCAGTTAATATGAGTAGAGGTTGATTTGTTGCATGTATCAGTTCTGTCCTTCTATATTTTTTATTGTATTCTTAATCAGTTTCCTACCTTGTAGGGTCTGTACAGACCCAGGTTTTTATCTTATAAGCAAAACAAATCCAGTAAAACCAACACCTTCATTTCATAGCTTATGTCTTAACGCCATCTCTGAATCGGTCATGCTGACTCACTTGCATGGAATGCATCCAATTGGCCAGGCATGGTCATCTGTCAAAATGCAGGAGGAAAGCAGAAGGTGCACAGTCCCCTGTTAGAGAATCAGGGTGTATTCATTAGTATATGGATATGTGGATGCCAGGCACACATAACGATTTCCAAAATCTATATGCCTTGGAATTTATTAAACCCCGGGTTGTTCTTTTTCAGTTCTTTGTGAATACAACCTCTTTTTGTTCAAAACAGATCCTTCACCACCTGTAATATTCACAATGCTCAAATGGGCTTAGACAATAGTGTTTATAACACTGTCCCATAATTATAATCAACATTACCGTGTCCTCAGACATCCTTCTCTTCCACAAAAATGTGAGAGGCCATAAAAACAGTGAAAAGGCACTTGAAAAGAAAAGTCTTGTATAAATTCCAACAGTGGCCACACAATAGATCCCGAGTAATTGTTCATGTCTCAAACATTATTGGTTCACATATATTTAAACCAGGGAACTCTGGTTGACTCTTTTTTCTTCATTGAGTCCATCTAGGCTTTATTTGTTTTTATTTGTTGTTTATATGTTAGTGCTGCTTCTTTTTGGAGAATACTCCAAGAATGGTTTTTACTTTGTATTTTCAATCATAAATCAGTAAAGGCAGCTCCTGGTCATCTTCTCCAGGAGGCACCCTTCTCTTTATAGATCCTTATCTGCTTATTATCTGTGCCCCTATCCTTTCTGGCTAATGATACCATTTTATATGTGTTTTTTTTAAATCATGTTCATTCAACTATGTTGAAATGCCATATCTTATCTCATATCCTTCTCAAGTTTCTCAGAGCAATCATGTGATTTCTTGATCAGTAGCTGTTACATTGAAAAGGATGAGGCATAAGAAATAAAAAGGGAGAAAATAGATTACAAAGTTGAAATGGTTGAAAAGACCTCAGCATTTTTTTTTCTGTTTTTGATACTGGAGATTGAACCAAGAGGTACTTTACCTTTGAGCTACATCCCCAGTCCTTTTTACTTTTTATTTTGAGACAGGTCTCTCTGAATTCCTGAGGCAGCCCTTGAACTTGCCATCCTCCTGCCTCAGTCTCTCGAGTCTCTGCTTTTACAGGTGTGCACCACTGCAACCAACTCATTTCCTAAATTTCTACCACAGGTATGTTTTGTTTTATAGTTAGAAAAACATTAGGCTCTTCAAAAATCAAAAGGGATTCATTTGGTTTGTTATTAATGTCTACTATAAATAGTAATTTTGACATCACTTATACTGAAGTGTGTATTGTGTGTGTGTACATGTGATTATATATGATTTGTAAAAGTAAATCAACTCTGATCATAGGTGTTATAAATTCTGAGTTATGACATTTCAAATTAATGATTATTTTTGAATTTACTATTATATTTATTCCCGTAGAAATTTCAATCTCTTCAATCATTATCTCTCCAAAGATACAGGACTAATATTTAGATAAACAAATAGTTATCTTAAAATATTATATAATAACTCAATAGGGAAATAAAAGACCTAAAATTGGATTTTTTTAAGGGAGGGACAGGCTCTGGGTTAAAGGTTCAGCAGGGAAAGTAGCACAGGAAATTTGTGATTAGTCTTACCTGATTAGTGTCCTTGGGTTTTGAATAGAGGGAGATCTATATGCTTTAGATGTTCACATGTTCAGGTGAAATAAATGCATATTCTATTTACATATCCATCTTGGTTGAAAAGGTTAAAAAAATGAGTCAAATGAAATGTTTAAATATTCCTGGGCAAAAATTTAACTGGAACTCCCAGAATTTCTGGGTACTACTGATTGTCTACCGCTTTGCTGACTTTAGTCAGGGAATGTGGGACAGGGGAGGCATAATGCACAGTGTATATCATCTGAAACCTCTAAAGATGGTAGAGGGATAGGATTAAGAGTGTTAAATGGCTTTGGGAGACTGGTTGGCTGGGCTGGTGCTCAGTGGGCAACTGAGTCTTGAATTAGATCAAGTGCCTAAAGGAGTTTATCAGTGGACAAAGGTAGGTTAGGGGATGCCCAGTGGGTCCTGTATGATCTCTAATAGAAAATTTTATGTTGATAACTTCAAACTGTGCTCTGTGCTTTTTAGTACAACTTTGATCATTGTTAACTCCTGAGATTAAATGCATGTAAAATTAACTTTAATTAACATAGGTCATTTTCTTTTCAGAGAACATCTATTAAAAACAGATTTTTAAATGTGATTAATATAAATGTCTTCTATTTCACTATAGTTACCTATGAGTCCAACACCTTAAGACATTTTGAAACTTAACTAATTTAAGAGTGTTGCCTTAACATGTTAACATGTTCTACATTGTCTTTTTTTAAAAAATATTTGTTTTTCAGTTTTCAGTGGACACATCATCTTTATTTTATTTTTATGTGGTGTTGAGGATCAAACCTAGTGCCTTGTGCATGCCAGGCAAGCGCATTACCGCTTGAGCCACATCCCCAGCCCCTCTACATTTTCTTGAACACATGAGCTAGGGGTGCTTTTTTCTCTATTCTTGATATTTCCTTCCATGTGGATCAATGTTAACTAGTACAATTCATCTGAATGATCTTTCCCTCTTTATTCCTTCTGCCAAGAGGAGAAAGAGAGACATCTGATTGGTGGGATTGAAGGAAAATCTGGTATGTTAACACAGTTCCTTTCTCCTCTATCAGGTATGATACAGGGAAACCTGCGTTCCCTTTGTCTCTCTATGTCATTTTTCCCATAGACCTCACCTTGAAGGAGCAGGAGACACCACACCCAGGATTACTTGAGACGGAATAAATAAATTTACAGTTTCTAGTCGTTGTTGGAGGACCAGAAAGATCTTTCTTACTAAAAAGTCTGATACACTTCTACAACAATTTTATAGCAGCACAATTCACAATAGATAGACTGTGGAACCAACCTAGATGCCCTTCAATATCTGAAATGTGTTCCTGGAAGTAACATAGAGTCTCATTAAAATATTTTATTCTAAAATATAGCAAAATATATGAGCCATCAAACTAGTGTTGATAGGACAAACTCACTATTTAGAGCATATATTTCTTCACAAGAAACAGATTTCCTAGAAATCATTATGTTGGAAATAAATCCTTCTTAAAGTGTGGGCAAATAGTCGTTGAAAGTTCCATTATTATCGTCAAAATCATTATTTCAAAATTTGCCTTAATAAATAATCCAAATTTTCTAATTTAGGATTTCTTATATTATTGAAATGATACAGAAGATGGAATCAGAAAAATTTTGTAAAATAAATATGCATTAAAAAAACAAAAGGATAGCTATACACACATGTATATATATATATATATATATATATATATATATACACACACACATATGTGTATGTATGTATGTGTGTGTATATTTGTGTGTGTGTGTATGTGTGTGAATATATATATATATTTACTTATTTGAAGGCTCATGAGCAAGAAATGAGTGATATTAAAGCCAAGATGAGGCTAGGCCTTCACAAGAAATTTGTTGATTTTTACTGCTTCTTTAGCAAACTAGGAAAGTACAGCAGTAGACTGATAGCTACTGGCTACAGGCAAATATCTTGTTGGTCTTCACATCCTATTTTTAGACTAACTATGTGATATAAATTTGGTTTTGTATTACTAAAGATTTTCCAGCAATTTTTTCAGTATCTCAAAACTGTATTTATTCAGTTATATAAATGCAGAGTTAGAACTACTTGAACTGGCACACACACAAAAAAAATCTATCTATGGGTTTTCCACCTGAATTCCATAAATAAAAATCTTTTTCCCCCCATTCCAGGGTTCCAAATTGTGAATTGGTTGTAACTCTGTGTCATCATTCCCATATCTTAGTTGATTGGTTAGGAAACTAAAAAACTATAATATGACTGATAAGCTGTTCTAGAATAAACTAAACCTAACATGAGGTTAAATATGTTATTTATTTCTTTAGAATGTCAGTAGTTGTTTTTTTCAGTGTGAACATGTCAATTACCAAATTATCATTGAGGCCTTGTACCTCTATGTAGTAATGAAGCAAGTGTTTGAGGCTCAAAAATGATGCTCCCCATGGCACAATTTCATCTGCTCAGGTATTATTTTTTCTTACAACAAGAACCTTTCATTTGCATGGACCTCAGTGAAAGAGAAATGGCCCTGTGAGCTCCTTCCTGATGAATGAATTCTGAACAAGAATGACAATTATCCCACATTCATAGAATAGAATGAGAAATTCATATCATTTCCAAGCATCTTCACACTTTCATAGAAAATTGCTGAGCTCTAAGGTTCAGTATGCAAGGCAGTTTTGAAACTGCAGCTCCTCCCTGCCAGGAACTGCATTTTTCTCTCAGTCTGAGTGAACATTTAGAAATCTGTGACACAATGCACAATGATAGTGGCCACATGTGTGCAAACAAGTGTCTCATTGAAAGCAAGGAAGCACATTGTTTTATAGGTTCCTTAGAACCTTAAAACTATGGCTGCCTCCGTGCATACTCATGCACACAGTGGTATTTCAGTACTGCTGGCATATCTAGCAAACAAAATATGGTTCAAATGGCTTAACAGTCCTAGAAACAGAAGGCTCCAGTTTAATGAGGTCTCCTCTGCTTGAAATTAAAGTGGAAAGAGTTTTACAGAGAACAGTATTCAATAACAAAATATTAAATGATAAACACAGATTGCTTAAAATCAGACGGGCCATTTTAAGAAAAGTATTTTAGCTCATCATGATATGTAGCACCTTATTTAAATTAGGAGGTGTTAATTCGTAGCTTGAATAATATATTAATATAATATATAAAGTGAATGACATTGTTAATCACAGTCGCGCCTAGAACGACTTTGCTTATGTGCACTGAATGTTAATTTTGCAAAACATTAATTTCAAAGATTTTGCAGCAGTGTTTTTTTTAATTAAATATTAATGTCATATGTTATTGCAGTAGCATGTTTATGAAAGCCGGCAACACTTCAAGTCAACTCATTTGTTTTTATATTTATTCTTGTACATCTGCAATCCCTTCCATTTTACAATTTCAAAGTGAAGGCCATTTTGAAAAGTGAATATGTGAACATTTTTCATTGTAAGTGTTTTTTAACATCCAACAGGGTAAATATTTAATGTTGTGTTTTTAGCTGGTATAATTTTTCAGAAAATTGGCTATAACTTTTAACAACTCAAAGGTACCTAAACAGTCTTAGTTTTGGCTTAAGTGATCTGAAAATAAAGTAGCAATAAATGTGATGAAGCTGTGTAAAAATATTTAAGAATTAGAGGTGTTATGTGAAAGTTTGAAGTTAGAATTACAATTCTATTCACAAGATATCTTAGCACTTACTTATTTTAATATATTTTTTATAATGGCGCTGTATTATCTCAAGAAATTTAAAAGATGAAATTGACTTTTGGTTAACTTTTTCTAAGTTCCATAACTAGACAAAGAATAGAAAAATTTAACCTGTTACTTATTACATGATTTGAAGTTACACATTTGTTTTAAAAGATAATCGCCATCTTACTCCAAGTTTATACTCTTTTTATTTCACTATATTTGGTTAGACCAAATCACTACAGCTGGTGATTTTGTACAGATGCACCCTGTTTATTAATTACTTTTAGCTTAAAAATTAAGTCATTTACATTTATGAACCTAGATAACAAGTAATGCAATTCTAGGCATTATAGTTCAAAAATATTATTTTATGCATCTAGCAAAGTTGTTTTCTACAATGACATCCCTTTTAAAAAATCACATTTTTTAAAAAAATATTATGGAATGAATTATCCATATTACCAAAAAAAATCTAGGAAAAATCAAGATATATTATGTTTGGTTATGGGCACATTTAACAGTTAAAAATTCTGTCTGCACCTGAGGTTGCATGTTAACAGCTAATGCCATTTGACAGTGATGAAATTAAAGGATGAAGAAGAGATACAAACTACATTTTACAAGCATGATGGGTCTCCAACAATGTCATTTAAATATTATTTGTCACTATTTAAAATGAACCTTTCCCCTTTAAGCTATGCCATTACGCTCATTTGTCCTCTCACCACTGACAGGCTATATGACTCACACACAAAAATGGTCATTAGGTACTGCATCTTCATCTTATTTAAAAAAAAAGAAAGAAAGAAGGAAGGAAAGAAAGCATTTTGATGCTTCTAAAAGCCTGTGATCTTTTTCATCCGAAGAGATAGTGTTGCTCGGAAGGTAATTTAATAACCTTTTGCATGTACCTGGGGAATGCCTCTCCAGGGTACCAAGGTGCCGACATGCCATTCAGTCGTCAAAACATGACCTTTAATGGTTGCTTGGAGAGAAGTTAGCGTCGAATGTTGTACACAGTGCAATGCTAATTCTGCTTTCTAATATATGCAAAATTTAGTTCTTGAGCAATGATCTTTGTAAGATGAATTAATATAGGTACTGCTCAAGGAAACAAAAGAAATTGCAATGTGAAAGTCTCCCCCCCACCACTACACATAATCTTTTATACTTCAGTTTGAAGTAGCTAACAACTTGAACAACCTGTATAAAAAATAGTGCAAAATACTCCAGAAGTCTTTGCTTCCTTTCCTCCTTTGAGTTGGTTGATGAATTCTATTCTATATACTATGGAAATGTAAAACAGGATTAAAGGGATTTCTTTGATAAGTTTATTTTCTGAAATAAGACTTGGCCCCAACTCTGTGAACAAGAAAAAGCAATGCTTACCTTTCATATACCCTCTCTGTTTTATAACACAATGTATGTGGCTCGTTGAAATTACTAATGCAGTTACTGAATTAGTTTTTTAAAATCCTTCATTGATTTTCAAAGTGAAAATATGGCATTTTGAATACTCGCATAGACAAAAAAGAGGCACAGGCTGTTTCCTGTAACAACCAGGTTCAGAAACTCCTTATTTTGGTAGTCTGATATTAGATCCCGCCTTAGTTAGAAATGCTAGCATTTCAACTCCTACCACTGACATGCCATCCGTCAATTTATTAGCATGCTGGTGCAGTAAGCCACTGAACAGGCTATATCAATTCCTTTAGTTTTTTTTCTTTAAAATGTCTGTAATCCTCAGCTCTGCTTTCTCAACTGGTCAGCATTAAAGATTTATGTTGCACTTTTTTTCATTGCCACACCTGAAAATGGATTACTTAAATGGGCTGCAAATAATTCATATCTGGGAATAAGTTTCCATTACTGATCAATGTTGTAATTTAATATACTGTATTATGGGTTATACAATTTTAAATTGTTTTCTGTGTGCATTCTGCAGTCAGGCAGACAACAGTTTAAGTAAAAAGGGTGAGGTGTTTGTTCAGCTTATTTTCACGTTCACTCTGTGTGCTCAAATAAGCAACAGGGCTAAAGGAAGCAGAAACCTACTTTCAACTGCATGTTTTTCTGCTATTTATGGAAATCCTTTTTTTTTTTGAAGCACTTGACCTAAAACAAAGTATGAAAATATGTAATAGCATATTATTGACAAATTTGAGAAAGAAATAAAATGTGTTAATGTCAGTGACTCAAAATCTTGGTTCTTGAGAATCAAAGTATAATCTTGATTCTTGAAGCCAAAGGTTAACTTTCCTGTTCAATGCTTGATTATTCTATGCATAAAATGCCCAAAATAAAATCATAATTTATTTGACAGTTAGGTTTGAACGTGGCTACTGGATCAAATACGCAAAAGCTATTTTTAAAGCATAGGCAAGTGTTTACTCTTAAAAGAGCTTTAAACAATTTAAGATTAAGTTGAGTATAGTAAAAATTAATAATAGGTTAATACATGAAAATCTATGAAGACACATAAGATAATGATTTAAAAAGGAATAATTTAAAGAGATGAATTAAAAAGTCGAATCAGAAAAGAAGGCCAGCATAAACTAGGGAAAAACATGCTGTGAATGAAGTCTGTTATTTCTTGAAATAGGAGAACTGCTAAATAATGTATAGTTTTATTTTTCTATCATTTACATAAACCTTAAGAGAGTATTTATTTGTGTAAAACTTGATGTATCGAGTAAGGAGAATGAAAAAAATGTCATTCATTTTGTTTTCATTTTAGTATTTAGGAAAAATATTCTGTTACATATGGACTATTTAGACCTAATTATCTGACTGAATGTGCTGTGCGCCTTGAGCCAGGTTGGAAAGGGCTGGCTGGAGAACAGTGCCCTGGTCTTGCTGCAGGCGATGCAGGTTGGCCCATGCTCTGCTGGGGAGCAGATGGTGAGCCAATGCTTGTAGTCACACTTACCTTCCTTGCTAAATCCATAATCCCTCACTGGACACGGAGCCAAGGAAAGCTTGGAGGCAGAAAGGAGGTTACAATCTGGACTTGGGTAGTGACTGACAAAACTGAGAAAACAGCTCAGAAATTTCAGTTGTAGAAAATGTGTTCCAAATTATGTATCAAAAATTATGCAATGAGAAATTTAAAATACAAAACACTAAGTACCATATAAATGATCATTTAGTTTACTGGCTTCAATATTGCTTGAACTACTTATTTGGTAATTAATCATAATCATGTGTTGCCTAGAGACATCACCTTTATAGTGCTATTTATTAGTACTTAATTACTTATTTATCTCTGTAGTTTGTATTTTCAACTTCATATAGCCACAGACTATTTTGTAAAGGATCAAAATACTAGAAATCATTAGACAAATGCTGTAATTATATAGATAGGAAACTGAGGCCCAAAGATGTAAATGCTTTTTATATTTTTACAGTGGCAGAGTTGGAATGCAAACCCTGGTTTTCAAGACCAATGTCCTTATTTAAAAATATTAAATTGAGCCTAGCATAGTGGTACACACATGTAATCCCAGGCACTCAGGAAGTTGAGGCAGGAGGCTAGAAAGTTCATGGACAGCCTAGGTAACTTAAAGAGACCCTGACTCAAAATAAAAATATAAAAGGGTTTGGGAATATAGCTCAGTGGTACAGCATCCTTGGGCTCAATCCCTAGTACCTTTCCCCCCATCACACATCTGAAATGGAGAGGCTATGTCTTATACTAAAGACAAATTTATATTGTTTTTATCTCTTAGTAAAAAATTTTATATCTTTTGTTCATTTTTGGTTTTAAATTGTTGACACTCATAATGTCCTAGCTCAATCTTTGATATTAACATAAATATGATTTTATAGGAAATTTGCATTGTTAAAAATAACCTTTAAAGTTTTCTTCCTTTGTGTTCTCATCCAAGAACAGGACATTAACATTAAATCAACCTTTAATTACATTAACTTGACTTGTTTAAAAGTCCATGAAAGTATTCATAAATAAAAACAAAAATTAAATAAGTGCAAATATCATAAGGTACATCATTTTTGGTAAAGGGATGAAGTGAAACTACTTTAAATCTTTTTATGACTTTTTATAGTAAAGTTTCCTACTGATAATTAAAAAACCTTGTAAATATTATTATATTTAGAGTTTATTTTTTCTGATGCAGTAATGATAAGATAATCATTACAAATATCAAGCACATTATTGTGTGAAAAACTACACTTAATATTTCCAAAATGTATTATAATAATTATTTTTGCTCTCATATGTCCTTTTATAAATACTGACCTACATATATCTCCTATCAAGGCACATTCTTGAATTACAAGATGGGGCAGATAATAAAGCTTCTACATTCTTATTTCTTCATATGAGTTTCTGAAGAAAACATTAATATCAGGAAAGGACATACTGAGTGATGTAGGTACTGGCAAGAAATGAATTCTGAAAGAGGTTCACAAAGAGAAGAAATTAAAAGAATGTTCCAAGTTTAAGTAAAGACGAAGTAAGTACTTTATAAAGAGAGGCAATGGAAAAAGGGAATAAAAAGAGAGTGAGAAAAGGATCTGATGATGGTCCCTGAATGGGAAGCTCAAGTTATTCACATATACACAGAGAGTACCAGTAGCCCTTTGTCAAGGGATCAAAATATAGATGTTGCAGTGGACTGATTAAAGCTACAAAATATATGCTCATCAATGAATTTTACTGCAAGGATATCTAAGAATGTTTAGTAAAGGATGATGTCCAAGAGAATGAGGAATGATTGAAAATACAGAGGAAAAAAACCAAGGGATTTTTCTAATACACACTAGGTAGACTAAAACCTATCTAAAATAAGCCACTGTTATGCACAACTTGTAATTAGAAGAGTTAGCTTTTTCTTATATATTATTGTATAGAATTTAAGTCAATCCAGTCCTAATGGAATATGTTGACATTTTATGCATATTTTGTTTTATATGAACACTCCATGGTTTTAGTTTATGAGATATGTATGCATTTTATCATTTTTTTTTACATTAAAGAGATGGCACTTACTATCTCTTTTATTACAAATGATTAGAATTTGGCTACCCACTCAATATTTTTATTTTGTATTTCTGATTTATAATGTCTGTGTTGATGATGAACCCCATTCACACATGTAAAAACATACATATACATACATAAGCATTATATATATGAAAATTAACTAATCATTTAATTTTTTGAAAAGATAACTCATTGAGAAGTCTATGCTAGTATCAATATCATGTTGCATAGCTATGTATTTTCTTATAGAAGGAAAATATTTCGTATTTATAGGCATGTATGGAATGTTTTCCTTCTATAAGGTCCAGATTTATAAAGAAAATAAATTGCTTTTTTTCTTTAAAATAAATGCTTCCTCTTTTTTATTTTTTACTCAATGTATTTCATTTCAATCACAAAATACAGTTCATTTTAAATGTATTTTTGCATAATGTAACAATAAATGTGGCTTTTAATTATTGGTTTTGGTGATTTTTGAAGATTTTTGTATTTAGATGGCATACACATTTTCAATCATCTCTTAATTACTTTTAAAAATGATGCACTGGCTTAGGGACAAGACAGATAACTTGTTAAGCATTTGACATTTATGATTTGTTTAATCATTAACACAGCCAAGTTATTCAGTGATGATTCTCACATTACTGGTGGTAAGAAAGGCAACCAGTCTGACACAAAGAGTTCCCATGAATTCCTGAGAATACACTTGACCCTCTGTGCTGTGCTGACTCTTAGGGTAATATTCAAGGGTGAAAAGAAGTTAGCAGTGCAGAGCCCAGTGAAGGCATGTCCTAGGTAGAGGATAAAGGCAGGCAGTTGCAGGAAAAAGCTGCATGTATTTGCAAAACTGAAGAATCTATGGCCAGACAATTGTGTTCATACAGGACAGATGGATGAACAAAGAGATTAGAGCCCCTGTAGGCCCCAGAATCTAGAAAGAAATATTGATTTTATTCTTGAAACTCTAGAATTGTTTGAAAGATTGTTGTTTTTATTTTGTTTTTTTAAATAATAATAATTGTGGAAAAATATCTGTGTAACATGAAATTTACCATTTCAACATGTGTAGTTAAAAGAGGATTAAATACATTAATTGTCTGGCAGCCATTACTAATATCCATTTTCAAAACATTGAGAAATGAACCTCTAAACTCATCAAATATTAATTCTTTGTTCCTTTTTCTCATCAGCCTTTGGAAAATACCATTCTATTTTCTGATTATAAATTTTCTGCTCTATGGTCCTCATTTACATAGATTCTACAGAATTTTTCATTTTGGTCCCATTTTTCAATTTTAATTAAATAGTGTTTGGAGATAATTTTCAATTCACATGCACTGACAGAAAGTAAATCAGGGTAATGCTATGTCTCCTTTAGCCAGTTTTTGTACAACTTAAAAAATGAGCACAGTGTAACAATCAGGATACTTACGACGATACAAATAAGATACAGAATATTTTTTTTCATACAATGATTTGCCACATTTTTAATGGCTGCAATTAGTTTTTTTCTCTTGCCTCAACCCCTATCTAAACCCTGGCAATCACTAATCTGTTATTTCTTTGTATAATTTTATCATTTCAGGAATTTTTATGAGAAAAATCCCGCAGTGTGTAGTTTTTTGAAGTTGAATTTTGTATTCAGCATAATCCTCTTGTTTGTCACAAAAGTAAAAAAGGTCTTCATTTATTTAATAAATCATTTAAGGTCTGGAGTTTTAGCTCAGATGGAGAGTGCCTGCCTACCCCATGTGAGGAACTGGGTTCAATCATTAGCACCACATAAAAAACAAATAAAATAAAGGTATTGTGTCCATTTATGACTTAAAAAAAGTCATTTGAGTGGAAAAAAAACATACAATATGCAGCTAAAAGAAGAACTGTTATTCTGGTAGATGTGAGGAAAATACTCAGAATAAAGCACCAAAATAGAAATATTAATATTAAAACTATGAAAGAAAAAATAAGAGGATAGGAAGTTAATCAGTAGACATGTCAGAAAATTTCCAGAATTAAATGAAGAGAATTGGGATTAGATAATGTTGAAAGAGAAAATTGCTACAATATTTCCTAAAATGATAAAACTTTGGAGTCAAAAAGCAGGGAAAAAATCGAGTAAAAATATATCTAAAGCCATACATACTACAGTTTAACTATAGAATTTCAAGAACAATGAAGATCTTTTTGGGGTATTGAACTCAGGGGCACTCAACCACTGAGTAACACCCCAAGACCCATTTTGTATATTATTTAGAAACAGGGTCTCAATGTGTGACTTAGATCCTCACTTTTGCTGAGGCTGGCTTTGAACTTCTATCCTTGTGCCTAAGCCTCCTGAGCTGCTGGGATTACAGTCTTTCTCTAGCATTCCAAGCAAGAATATCTATCGATCTATATCTATATGTATATCTATATCTATATCTATATATCTATATGTCTATATATCTATATCTATATCTATCTATCTATCTATATATATATATATATATATATATATATATATATATATATTAGTTATAGATGTACACCTATAACAAACAAGGAAACTCACTATTTTGTGGGTAACATTGAGTGCAAATGCAGTTACCATGTATGGAGATAATTTTTTTCCAGTGAAGTTGAGAGTTTCAGATAAAAGGGGTCAGGAACAAAATGTTAAGGGAGTTTGAAAGGGGGTTATGTGTGTCAATTGTCTGAGTTTTATTAGGGGTAGAAAGACAATTAGACAAATA
This sequence comes from Callospermophilus lateralis, assembly GCF_048772815.1. Lineage (NCBI taxonomy): Eukaryota > Metazoa > Chordata > Mammalia > Rodentia > Sciuridae > Callospermophilus > Callospermophilus lateralis. The sequence continues at coordinate 3,239,744 of NW_027515935.1, read as the reverse complement.
TGATACAGTTATAGATGTACACCTGTGAGCACCTGTGGATTGGATGAATAGTGAGCACCTGTGGATTGGATGAATAATTATAGTGGACAAAGAGCAGAAATTGGGTGTACAGGTCTAGTCTTCTTGTTTTCACCTAGACCACTCAGCCAGTACCAGAAATTGGGCCTCTCCTTCCACTCAAAGAGCTCAGGTGATGAAATCCAGGAACCTGGTAGAGTTGAATATTTTGATGGATGAGTTTCACCTATTATAGAAGCAGAAAAGTTGAATGCATGTGTATCAGAAAATAAATTTCAGCTCCATGCCCCTTCCTGAGGTTTGTCTGTGGGTTATTCACTCTTTCCTCTTGCTGTTCTGGGATCACTTCTGTATAGACTTGGTGTGCAGGCTGTTGCAAAGGCTGTGCTTTCCAGTAAAAATAGACTAACTTGTGGGGTATTGAAAGTCTGAACTTCAGAATGGAACTTTAGAAAGATTGACAAAATTTAGTGAGTGACCATGATAATAAGGGGCTGAGATGGTAAAGAGAAAAAAGTTAAGAGCAGTGGGAAGTTTAAGGTACCTAAGTAAGTGTTAGAGTGAGTACAATTGTCAGTGGGAAGTGAAGATCAGGAGCTATAGGAAAATGGTGTGGGATCAGGAGCATTTGAAGCCTTGGAAAAAACAGCATTGAGAAGAAACTTAAGATTTCCTGGGCTTTAAGGTGTCTGGGACTTGTACTGAGAAAGGGAAGGATTGTTGGGTAGTGCCTGCTCGTGACTTTGGTGGGAGCTTGATCTGGGTAGACAAGATGCTCTAAATGCCTCCTGGAACTGCCTCTGTGAGCATTTGGTTCCATTCTTTAGCAGCTTGGAAAGTCACCAAAGAGTAATGTGTCCAGGGGCACCCCATCTTTATATATGGAGCAGGGAGAATGACTGATGGAGCTAGTGTAGTGATATTAATGCTAGATGCCAAGCAGGAAAGGAATTTGCTTATTTTAGTACAAATTAGTGAAATCTGTGCTGTATGTACCCCCACACACACACACAAAAAGAAAAACAACTAATGTCTATGCATGTAGCCTTGAGGATGCTGTAGATGGGTTTATCTGCATGGCTGTGCACATATGTTCTGTGACTCATAGCAGACCTGTTGAGTAAAGGATATGCTTCAGCCTAGGGCACAGCCCCTCTGTCTCAGTGGCCTCAGCTCCTGTAAAATATCCTTGATGGTTTTCCAAGTGTTGGATTCTAAAGTGCAGAAAGTACTGTTTGATGTTTCTGTTGTGACCACATCCAGGAGGTTAAGTCACAGGATTCTTTTGTCTGAGCTAATGTTATTCTGAGAAAAAATCATGTCCCTAAGAGTTGGTAAGTAAAAGATGAAAAGTATTATGTTGGTTCAACGAATAGATTCAACCTGTTGACTCAGTTGCCTGTTCTGTGATTTACACAGTATCCCACTGTGAATAGTGAAAGCCTCAGTTACCAAGATTATACTGAGAACTTCATATTTTCTTTCACATTTTCAGGAGGTGTGAGAAGGGCTGCCTCACAGACTGTGTTAGACCAGGTCATGAATACTGGCTGGCAGTAGGTGAATGGTTAAGTTTGAGGTCTGCATCACTGACAAGTGCAACTGGAGTGATGGAGGTCTCTAGTATCTTCTCTTGTTGACTGCAGTTAGCTGAAGCCATGATGCTACTGGTGGTGTGTGGCAGCCCAGGAACTGTTTCTGTACAGACTGAACAGCCAAGGAAGGGTGAAACCTAAGGAAGACTCTGTTCCTTTTGAGTTGGCAATGTAGTGTTTAACTTTGATGATAAGAGTTTAATATCCTGGAAGCAGACGTGGGAAACATGAGGCCCATGCAAATGACGTGGAGGCAAACACTTTTCTTACCTGCCTGAAAGACTGCTCTCAGTCTTCATAATATACTATGAATGAAAATAGCAAAAGTCTTATCACAAAGATTCTGTGGATAAGTAGATGGGGAAACAAAGTAACTAGGTTATTTAAACCCCAAAGAATATATTAGAGGTGGAGCTCTAACACTGAGGACGGTTCTCAGTGTTCAAATAGTAGCTTTTTTGGTGAGTTTTTGTGAATGCTTGTAACAGAGTTCATCTCCACTTGCCCATAAGAGTAAAGACATGGCAGAAAGCACTTTACCCAGCCTCTGTAATTGTGAAACCATACTCAGCCAGGTGCCAGGGGAAAATGCTAAGTTTTGCTTAGGGTCTTTTCTCTCTGTGTGGAGTTCAGGGATAGTTAGGGGGTTTTCTGACCTTAGAGGACTTTTATATGTGTATATAATTATCAAATACTGTCACAGATTTAGGAGTCTTTTGTGAATTACTAAGTTTCACATCTTGTTAATGTAAAATTATTTCTTATGATGTCTTACTCTTTGTTGAAATCAGAGCTGAACAAAGCTTAGCTAGATTGAATGGCTAGAGTATTTGCTTCCAAATGACAGTTTCTAGTATCCAGTCCTCATTCAAGCAGTAAGTACCAGCTATGTACTAGGCTCTGCAGACAAAATTCAATAATATGGCCTGATTCTTGAGGGCTTCTGGTTCCATTAGAGTGACATAGCAGCATCACAACAGTTCATCCCATGTACCCTTTTAAAAAAATAATATCTTTAGTGAGATGTACTCTACCACAATAAAATTCACTTGTGAACTGCCCAGTTCTTGTTCCAGGCATTAGCACGTCCAGGCTGTTGTGTACCTATCACCACTGTCTAACAGAAATTCTTCTCTACCACAAAAGACAACCCTTTACTAAATTGTAACCATTCCCATTCTTACTTCTTCTCTAGCTCAAGGAACCATGAATTTTACTTTCTTATTAATTTTTCCACACAGAATATTTAATACAGATGAAAATACACTCCATGGCCTTTTTACACCATTTGTGGACTTAATCAGCTCTTTTTCTTTTCTCTTATCTTTTGATGACCATCATCTTATACTTCAGTGAGTCATTATTTTGTACTTCTATGGCCTGAGTTCTGTGGAATAAAGTAAAGCCACACTTTTCCTCAACTAGTACTTATGAGAAGCCTCATTTTGTCACATTCCACTGGTCCCTGTTACTAAATTAATAGTCTGATAAAGGTAAAGTGACAAAAATAAGCAAAGCATAAACACATAAACATAATCAAATGATCAGAGAAGACTTTTCCAAAGATAAGATATTTAAAACAAAATTTGAAGAAGGATCCAGTGAGACAAAACATTGGGGCTAGACACTTGGCACATCATGTGCAGAGGAGCTAAGGTGAGCAGGTGGCTGGTGAATTTCAAGGCCTGAAACAAAGCCAGAGTGGCTGCAGTGATGTGAGGAGGGTGGGCACAGTTGAGAAAAACAAGACCAGATTATCTGGCGCTTTGTCATTGAACACAGGTTTGAATTTTTTTTCGGATGCAGGATAAGGATTTAAAACAGGAAAATGCTATGATCTGATTTCTTTAAATAAAATCTGGCTGCTCTGTGGATAATGCATAGCAAAGATCAAGGTGGAAACAAGTTTTGAGAAAATTTTGCAGAGATCCTAGAAAAGGGCACTGGCAGCCTTGGACAAAACAGGACAGAAGTAATGAAGCAGATTGGACACATGAAAAAGCTATGTCAAGGCCCATTTACCTGCCTATTGCCTGTGCATCACGTGTCACATGCCACCTATTCATGGATCACCCAATGTTAGTCTGAAAACTGCTCACAGAAAGTAGTTGGGTCATTGATCACTGCCCCCTGATGCCTGCAAGCTCGTTGTCACTGTACCCTCTGTTTTGTTTACACATGACCACAACCATCTTGGGATACCCACTGGAGACTACACATTTGCCATCAACACTGCCACTATCTTGAGGCATGGCCACCTCAGTCTGGGGACACTGGCCAGGGCCTGAAACTATATTGGCATAGTACTTGTGGGTCTGGTTGCATCTGAGGTCTTTCTGCTTGATGTGCTATTGACCACCATCTGAATGCCTCTTTGCAGGGCCACTACTTTGTGAAAGTGCATCTCTCTGGCCTCTGTGAAAGGTGAAATGGCATTGAAATCTTAGAACTGCAGCAAAGCTGAGTCTGGGGAAGCTGAAAAACAGGTTCATCTGATTGCAGCTTGGTTTGTGTGGACCAGTCTGTATCTGTCAAGCTGTGGAGAGCCAGAGACTAGGGGCAGTTCCTCAAGTGAGCTTAGGTTGGAGAAACTAGAGAAACTCAGGCTCTTTCCAGCTCAGTGAGTCTTAAAATGCATGGGGAGAGAAAGGGTTGTCTACAATGGGTGAGAAGACTTGAAGAGGGAGTAGGAGCATCTTGCAATCTGCTCACATACCCAACTTGTCTCGCAGCCACCAGAATGGAGCTACTATCAAACTTCAGATAATTCTACCTATTGGTGGAAAATGAATGTTCAGAAAAATTTTGAAAGTCAATAAAAGGTAACATTTAATATTCAATTGAGATTTTCTTTCTTTCCCCCTCTCTCTCATATCTCTATGTTCTTTGAATGCACATATTTTTTATTTATCCATTTATTGAGGAATGGGATGTTTTAAAAATATATTAAAGATTTGCTGTCTATATATATTTATCTATATCTGTCTATCATCTATCTATCTATTTCTTTTTTTCCCAAATCTGTAGGTATGTGTGTGTGTGTGTGTGTGTGTATATATATATATTTTTTTTTCCTCACCTCTTTGTCTCCATGAGGAATGGGATATTTTAATAATATATTAAAATTTTGCTGTCTATATATCGATCGATCTATCTCTATCTATCTCTATCTATCTCTATCTATCTATCTATATATCTATCTATCATATATATATATATATATATATATATATATATATATATATATATATATTTCTCTTTTACCCAAATCTGTATGTATATATACATATTTTTTTTCTCACCTCTTCGTCTCCATGGATTCTCTTTCTCTCTTCTTTCATACTAAAACAAACCTCTAGTAAATCTTCTATCACTCTTACTGTAAATTTTTATCTCTATATACTCTCCTTCTCCCTGAAAAACCACACATCTTACATTACTTCTGTTACCTCATTGCCCATAATTAGAAAGTGTAAACCCTTTTAGCATACTTACTATTTGTACTGTAGATAAAAATTTAACACATTATTTCTGTTTATTGTGACAAACCTGAAGCTACTTTAATAGGAGCTACTAGAATTAAAGTTGTATTGTTTGCATTGGGTGCTATTAACATTGGTCTCTCCTTTGAAGGTGAGGTACTGGGAGACTTCAGGGATGCTATAAGATGACAGGGTAGAAACTACTGCCTCAGAGTGATACAGCTAGGTGGGAAAAAACACAAACAACATGTAAATCAAGGGACCACCATGCCTCAAAAAACCAACATGTTCCAGCAATGGAATCCATAAGTGACAGAGTAGAAGAAATGTCAGACAAGGAATTTAGAAGATACATTAATAGGCTGAACTTTTAAATGAAGGATGATATAGTATAGGAAATACAAGAAGTAAAATATCACTTCAATAAAGAGGCAGAGATTATGAAAACAAATCAAGTAGAATTCCTCAAATGAAGAAAACAATAAACCAAATTAAAATTTCAGTGAAAAATATCACCAACAGACTAGACTGCTTAGAAGGAAAAAAATCAGGTAATGAGACAAAGTATATATTCTTGAAAAATGAAGTTAACCACACCAAGAAGATGGTAAGAAATCATGAACAGATTTCTAAGAAATATGAAATAACATCAAAAGACCAAATTTAAGATTTATTAAAACAGAGGAAGCCTTGAAGTTGCAAACTAAATTAATGCAGAAACTTTAACAAAATGATGTCAGAAAAATTTTCCAAATCTTAAGAATGAAATGGAGAATCAGCTACAAGAGGCTTACAAGAACCCCACTGTACAAAATTACAGCAAAACCACACCAAGGCACATTATAATAAGAGTGAATAATAAACAGAATAAGAATAGAATTTTAAAGCCTGAAAAAATACATATGGATGGGGACCAATTCAGTTTTCAGCTGATTTCTCAACTCAGACTCTCAATGCCAGGAGGTCCTGGAATAACATATATCATGCTATAAAAGAAAATTGATTCCAACCAAGGTTTTCATATATAGCAAAATTAAGCTTCAGATTTAAAAATGCAGGCTCTGAGAATCTGCCATATTTGGAGAAGGACACAGATAAGGTACCACAAGATTGCAGATGGGGAGGAGGTATCAGGAGAGCTTGGTAGCATTCAGGCACCAGAAAGCATCCTTTTCAGATGATTCCACCTCTGCTTAGGAGCCTTGACTCAATAAAGAGTAAATTCAGTACAAATTAAGTAAATAAAAGATCCGCAAAACAGAGGCAGAGAATGGAAGGCATTAGGTAGAAAAGTGAGAAGCAAAGAGCAAGGCGTGGGCGAGCCTGAATTTATAGTTTCCCTCATATTTGAATAAAATATGTTTGTAACAGACTTAGCTCAACAGCTTTGTTGGTAAAAGTTCAGCTCCATTCTCACAACAATTATTAATTGGAAAGCCTCCTGGGAAAAATGTGCTGTGAAAAGATTAGAAAATTTTGGATTAGACAACCCTAGCAGTACTAGTTCATCCTTTACCCAGTATAATTATACTTCATGATTTAGTGCTTAGTTTTTGTGCCTGCTCACAAAACTATACTGTTTTACCTTGAATGATTATAAATTAGGAAGCATTCTTAGAACTTATTTATTTTTGAGAGCATGAATCTTTCCTTCAGTCTAGACTTGCACATTAATTATTAGAAGAGTTAAATTATTCTATTTGAGAGAAAAATTATGTCCTCTGGTGATATGTACAATGTGAATATTTTTATAATTGGAGCCTATAAATGAATGCATGAAGCCATTTTTAGAATGACTTATGGTGAGTATTTTTTTGGTATTTAGGATCTCACCTTTATGAAGTGTGTGTTCATGGTCTTTTTAAAACCTATCTTTCATTCTATGAAACCATTGATATACCATTATTGCCTAATTTAGTACTCTTAATTATCATTTACCAGTGATTTTTAGAATTTAGTATTATATCCCAAAATCTACATCATGCCAAGAACTTTGAAAAATTAATTCACTCCAGATACTTTTATTAATATTTTTCTTAATTTCTGTCTGGTTTGAAGCTACGATATTTGAACTGAATTTACTTAGTCATATTTTTGATAAATTTAAGAATTTTGTCTGTAGAAATGAATGTGAAAAAGCACTTGTGTCGATTCAATTTGAAGTGAAAGGCGGCATTGGCAACCTGCCTTTGGCTGATCTCGGATCCTTGGTTGTGAGTGGACTATCTAGTTATTTAGTGCTTAGCCTTCATCTACTAGACTGTTTATGAATTTGAATAAATTGTAAATTCCCTAGGTACAAAGAAATAATTTCTTTCATCTTGTGATGAAATAAAGAATATTCGCAGTAATGCAATTTTTGAAAATTATCTAGTAATTAAAAATTTAAAAAAAAACCTCTTTCTGAATTCTTCATCAAAAAACATCTTTTATTTATTATAGTTTTGTGTTATTACTATGCTTCTTAATATCTTTAGGAATATATAATAGTTAAACCTTGGAAAGAGGCAATACAAAATGGTAGGTAAGAATGTGGACTTAGAAATCTGACTGACTGTCTTGGTTCAAGTCCTGGCTCTAACACGGCACATCCATATAGTCTTGGGCACTCTAGTCAACCTCTCAGGATTGTTGTTTCCTTTTCAGTAAAGATAGCATATTAATAATAATGCCTGAATCAGGATTGCTGTTGTATAACCTGTTCAAAAATGTGTATAAATATGTAAATCTTTGAACCTGAAGAAATACCTAAGTCATAGAAAGACCATCCTAACTTTTCTTTCTTTCTTTCTTTCCTTCCTTCTTTCTTTCTTTCTTTCTTTCTTTCTTTCTTTCTTTCTTTCTTTCTTTCTTTCTTTCTTTCTTTCTTCTTGCTTTCTTGCTTTCTTCTTTTCTTGCTTTCTTGCTATTTTTCTTAATTTTTTATTATTACAGGAGGTTTCTCTTATTCATTTTCCTCTGCATAATTTATTTACTAGGTCAGCTGCAGTCCTAAACTGTTGCATGGAAAATTCCAGAAATAAAGAATTCATGAGTTGTATATATGTGCTATTCTGAGAATAGTGATGAAATGTTGTTTCTTCCCAATGAGAACATAATGATGACTCTGTCAAGTGTTTTCATGTTTTATACACAATCTGGGTGTTATCAGATTGTCGCAATAATATTTTGTCCTCAAATAAGCCTATTTTACTTAATAATTGCCCCCAAAGCATATTAATAGTGATACAAAGGAGGTATCAGGGCATAAAACATGAAGAACAGATTAACTCCTGTACTCTGGGGCAGCATGAAAGGTACCTAAAAAAATCCTTTTTTGTGCATGGAGGTTTATAGTTTTCAAGGTTTCAGACATCTGTTGGGAGGTCTTGAAATATCAATACCCTGGATCCCAGGAGGAAGAAAGGCTGTGTTATTACTTTTTTGAATGATTTCAAGACAGAAAGAGGTAGTGGTGGAATTTTCCTGTTGGGGTTAATTCAAATTAGTACGAGCAAAATTTTGCATTTATGATTATTCTCATGTGTCTGGAGAAATGAAAATCATTTTCTTAATGTTTTTTTTAACAACAGTTCAAATTCATAATAGCAGTAGGTAAAAAAAAAACACTGATGAAGTAGCAGTGAAATAAGCCTTTTGGGTTGAGTTTAAGTTATGCAGTTTTAAAGGTACTATCCAAATTTCTCAGTGTTTTTAAAATGGTATTGTTCTTGGTTACAGAATTTTCTTGGTTTGATTCTCGGTATGAAACTGAAAGTGAAAAGCACATCTTCTCTTTGCTTTCTTTTCTCACCATCAACATTAACCCTGAAAGGAAAACCCATCGTGTGGACAACCCTTCAAAGATACTGTTTGTCATTGAAGACCCTGTTTTAGCAGACAGAGAATGTACTGGAGATCCAGGCCTTCTTGTTTTTTGTTATTCTGAGAAAGGGTCCCACACTCACAGTCTAAGTCAGAGAAGGAGGTGCACAGCAGAAATGACAGATATTTTGCCCTCTGCATTCTACAAATGTGTCTCATTTTGCATGTTAAAGCTATGTAATGTATCTGAAAGTGTGTGTGTCTGCACATATGTGCTTGTGTGTACCAGAAAACCAGTATTCATATTTTAATTTTTTGATCTTTGATAATTAGATTTGATAATTTCAATTTGATAATTAAATAATTAATTTTTATAATTTTCATATATTATAATCTTTTTTTATTAATTGTTCATGACATTACAATGATCTTGACATATCATTCATTTGAATCAAATGGGGTATAATTTCTCATTTTTCCAAGTACACAGGTTTCAGAATCACGTTGGTTATAGAGCCACGTTCATACATACAGTGATACTAGTGTCTATTTTATTCTGCTGCCCTACATATCCCCCCTTTAATGTCCCTCCCCTCCCATCACCTTTATCAACCCAATCTAATGTGCACATTTCTTTTTTTTCTCACATCATCATACATGTATTTTCTATAATGATGAGAGTCTCCTTCCATTTTCTGTGCAATTCCCCTACTCTCTCCCATTTCCTCCCACCTCTCTTCCCTATTTAGTGGTAATCTTCTCTCATGCTCTTCCTCCCTACCCCTATTTGAGTCACCCTCCTTATATCAGAGAAGACACTTGGCATTTGTTTTTAGGGATTGGCTATCTTCACTTAGCATAATCTGCTCTAATGCCATCTATTTCTCTGCAAATGCCATGATCTTGTTATTTTTAGTGCTGTGTAATAGTCCATTGTGTATAAATGCCACATTTTTTTTATCCATTCATCTATTGAAGGGCATCTAGGTTGATTCCACAGTATAACTATTGTGAATTGTGCTGCTATGAACATTGATGTGGCTGTGTCCCTGTAGTGTGCACTTTTTAGTCTTTTGGGCACAGTCTGAGAAGGGCAACAATTGGGTCAAATGGTGGTTCCATTCTCAGATTTCCAAGGAATCTCCATACTGCTTTCCAACTTGGCTGCACCAATTTGCAGTCTGACCAGCAATTTACAAGTATAAATTTTTCCCCACATTCTCGCCAACACTTGTTGTTGTTTGGCTTCATAATGACTGCCATTGTTACTGGAGTGAAATAGTAACTTAGAGTAGTTTTAATTTTCATTTTTCTGATTGCTAGAGATGATGAGCTTTTTTTGTGTGTATTGGTTGATTGATTGTATATCCTCCTCTTCAAAGTGTCTGTTTAGGTCCTTGGCCCATTTGTTGACTGGGTTATTTATTTATTTTTGTGGTTTAACTTTTTGAGTTCTTTGTGTACTCTAGAGGTTAGAGCTCTATCTGAAGTGTTAGGGTTAGGGTTAGGGTTGCATTTTGTAACAGAAGCCCTTCAATATATCTATGTGATTTCCTTCATTCTAAGACTTCATTTGGGAATTTCAAATCTTATTCAAACAATGATAGGCTATATTTTTAAGAGCTGCCCAAAAAAATGATAAATTATGTTGAAACCATTTGAAGATACTTCTATAATATGTAATTATTTTTAAATCAGCACAAAAATTCCAACAATGAAATATCTGTTTGAAAATTAAAAAAAAATTAAAGATAGCCTCTTGCTTTCATTGGGTGTTATTATTGTTAGAATACCCAATTTATGGCATGTTGGTTTAGGGTTTACCTTGTGTTTGTTTTTTTTTTTTTTTTTTTTTTTTTTTTTTTTTTTTTTTTTGGTACCACAGATTGAATTTAAGGACATTTGACCTCTAAGCCACATTCCCAGACCTATTTTGTATTTTATAGAGAGGCAGGGTCTCACTGAGTTACTTATGGCCTCACAGTTGCTAAGGCTGGCTTGAACTTGAGACCCTCCTGTATCAGGCTTTTGAGCCACTGGGATTACAAGTGTGCACCAGCATGCCCTACTTCCATGGAATTTTAATGAACTTCTTAAATCACAGTAAAACCTTGCATGCCTATTTTAAATATTGCCTCAACCTTATTCTTTTATTTAGCATTTTGACCTAAAAAAATCCAGGAGAACAAATCTGAACTTTAAAGACTATGCTGCAGTCAAATAGTTTTGGCAATAAGAAATAAGTTTTAACATACAAATTACAATGTAATTTAATAACTGATATATATTTATGTATACATATATACATATTTATGTATATCAGATATATATATATATATTAGTTTCTTAGCTTACATAAATATTTTTTCAGAAAAAAAGAGAGAATCAGATTTGAAGTGCTTGAGAGTCATGAATTTGGATGACCATATTAAAATAAAATAAAATAAAATAAAAGTTAGTTGTTATGCATGCTACAAGTATAAGTTGTTCTTATTAGTCCTTACCAGAAAAATGAGATAATTGACCATTATGCAAAACAGTGATAAATAGTGTGTAAATGTAGCCACAATGTAAAAGGATATCAATTAATTTCCCATAATTTCTGGGAGATAGTTGTGTTTATTATTTCGTTATTCATAAGCTAGTTTACTTAAAACTTAATCTAATATTTTGTAGATTTTTTGTGGAACAATAATTGGCCATATGATGCTAGCCTTAATAAGAGAGCTTAAAAAGCACTCTTCTATCAAGAGACAAAAATATATCTTATTAATCACATTAGAATGCCTTCAAAGGTAAAGGGAGGAAAGGAGAGAAAAAATGTGCTATAGATAAAGAGTGATCAAATTATTTTTGTGTGAATCTGTGGATATTAAATAATTAATTCCACTATTATGTATAATTAAATGCACCAGTAAGCATTTTTTTGAAATAATTTCACTTAAAAAAGGAAATAAAAAGAGAAAGACAGGAATGGGAATTCTGTCAATCAACATCATTTTTTATCACATCAAATTCCTGTGTAAAGGAATTGGGGGTCATATTATTATTTTCACCATAACATACTTTTTATGTTCAATAATCTATTTCTGACCTTATTTGGGGAATTAATAAGAGAACAACTTTTATACAAAGACCACTCTACATGGTGACACTTATACAAGAGTTGAAAGTATTCTCACACATTTCTCATCAAGTGCACACCTCTAATGAACCAAATGCTTCCAAAATTTTGGTCATCACTTCTGAGAAGAAATCAATTACAATTAAAGAGCTATATATTTTTTCGAAGTCTGAAAATCAGCATATAAAAGATCTTACGTTTGAAACTGCCTCACTTTTTTGCTTCTGCCCCACTATGAAACTCTTAGCCTGTATGCTGAAAGTCTTCTGTGGACAAAAAGCAGCATCACCCATTTTCTGTGGTTTATGGCCAAAAGCCAAGACTGACCTAGTAACAGTAAAGCATTTAAATACCCTGTCATGACTCTGTCATTAGTTTACATTTTGCCCTCAAGAAAAGTATAAATTTTTTTTAGGTAAAAATTAAAATCAACTGGATTCTTTTCAGGTTATTCACATTTATCTTTCCACACTTGCATTACTGTCACATTGCTCTAGATTCTAGTGACATTGCACCACTGGTGATTACACAAGTGTTCTTTCTTATTTCATTGTCTTCATGCCCCTCTTCTCTCTGTGTCACAATTTCTCCTTTTCATTCAGGTGTTACCTTACATATTAATTCCAATGAAGTACCTCAAACACTGAAACAAATTTGGGACTGAAGTCCCTTCTAAGGGTTCCAGTAGTATCCTGTTTTATCCCTGTCATAATGCCAATGACTCTGTATTGAAATCAACTATTTTCCTGCTTTTCAAGCTATGGTATATGACTGTTGAGTGGTGTTCATTATCATTTTCATGTTGTCATCCCACTGCTTGCCAGAATACCCTAGAATATGGTTGTCAAATTCATGCATAAGTGGTGGAAAATCAAAAGATCTGATACACAGTCATAATGATAACGTTGTATGAAAATATGGGTATATTGCTTTTCATAGTAATTTTGTATTGTGGACATACATATCAATTTTCCATTCTTATGAGCAATGAAAAGTTCTCAACTTTTTTACTGATTCATGATTATAAAATCTTTGAGACAACTTATAATTCTTTTTCTCTCCACTTGCTACAGAATTTGAATCTTGATTATGGGAGCTTCTGCCTGAACAATTACTAGTAAGCCCAGAAATCTTCCACTTTTGAAAAAAACCATAAGGATATACAGAGATATTAAGAAAAAGCATAAGAAGAATAATATTGTGTTTTTCAGACAGTTGATATAATATTTTTATTGTTTGATGAAATGTATGATGTGAACACTTTATTGAAAAGGATGTATCATATATATAATGAAATTCTCAAAATATGAAGCTTTATATACATCTGTAAGAAAAGTTGAAGTGCATGTCCAAACCAGTTTTTATTGAGATGTTTTTAAATTGTCTAGATGCTAACATTTAAACTTCATTCAACAAGCAAATGGTCAACACTAATTTGGTAAATCTAAATATCGCATTAATGATAGATTATATGTATTTAAAAAATGTGTCCCTGAATATGAATCCAGAGATTTAGGTAATATTTAGGTAAATATTCCATTTACTATATTAACTATATTAATATATATATTAATATATATATATATATATATATATATATATATTCCATAGTAAATGGAATATATATATATTCCATTTACTATATTAACTATATTAATGTATTAGAATTATTATACTTCCATCAAACATAGAGCCTTTCAATTTTTATAATTTTAATTTGTATAAATTTAATTTTTATAAATTTAATTTTTAAGACGTTTCTAATAAAATCAGTATTTGCTTAATAGTTTTTTTTCAAATTTTCTCTTTGTTTATACAATCTTGGAAAATAATAGTGAAGTTTCAGATTCTAATATAATGTACTTTTGTTCACTGAATAATTTTAAAGTGAATTGCTGACATATGCTGTCATTTATGATATTTTTAGTATTTTCTACAGATCAGAACATGCTAGAAAACTACAATACAACCTTCATTCATTATCAATGATTTTTCAAATATTAGCAACTAACAGAATACTTGTTAATCATATATGTTTTATAATAAGGTTGTATTGTAGTTATCTAGCATGTTCTTATTGAAGTAAAAACTAAATATATCATAGATGATGTCATATGTCATCATTTCACTTTAAAATGCTTCAATGGACAAAAGTACTTTAAATTAAAATGTGCAACTTTACTAATATATTTCAAGATGTTATGAAAAGAAAAGGCAAAAAAAACATTAAGCAATTGCTTTTCCTCAAATCAGTAATAATACATTCTATCATAATGCCTTTAACCACTTAATCCTCAAATTATTTTCATTCATTGCTAGTAGTATGATATTGTCCTTTATAGCAAAATATTTCATTCAGAGCCATGAAATGAAATTAATTGTTGTATTTTACAGATGCCTTCAGGTTCAAATCGTTCATAGTCTCTTCTTTACCTTTGCATCTTTTCAGGGGGAAAGCATGTAGAATGTGCTTAAGATGGATTTTTTGGTTTCTTTATGATTGGAAGTAGATTACATGTTTTTTTTGGCAAGAGTATCATAGAATCAATTCTCTGATTTTCTTTTTGAGTCACATCATGTGACATATAATATCCTCACTACTGCTCATGGTAATATTGGTTATTAAGGTGGTATTTGCAGTATTTTAATTTGTAATTAAATTTTGTAGGGAGAGAGTTTGAGACTATAAATATCTTTGTAATCATCAACCAATAATTTTTTTATTTAATTATACCTATACAGATTCACGGTTTATTTTATTGAGTATGTTGTTACTTGTTAATATTTTAAAGAAATATTTTTCTTTCAGATATATTCTGTTTTGACAGTTTCAGATTTATAGATGATTTATAATAGCAGAGCAAAGAATCCATAGGAAATATTTCTCAAATGTTACTATTTTATTAACTTGTTTTATCTCTTTTTCTCCATTTCAAAAAAGGTACATAATAAGAAAATTAAATTATGAATATCTACTCTACAAACCTTATTCAAAATTTGTCAGTTATTTCAACAATTGTCTTTGAACCAAAATCAATCCAATTTTGAGAAATTTTAGTATCACTATTCACTGTGCCCAGTGGTCTCATTTTTTTTTGCATCTTTAATCTGGGACAATAGTGAGTTTTCATGGGCTATTTATAATATTTATGATTTTGAATGCTGTATATCAGTAGTAGTTTTTAAAATTTTCTTTCAATTTAGAATCATATGATATGTTCTCATGAGTGGATTTAGATTTTGCCATTACAAGAAGAACATCATGCATACAATGCCTAGTTCTTACACTAGAGCATATTCTGGCAGCACTGACAGACATGGTAACAAACTATGGTTAGCCTCTAGTAATGGTGGAAAACTTGTAGGATCTAGAGTTAGCCTCTACTTAAAAGTAAGGAAATATTTGGGGCCTCAATGACACAGACACAAGAAACTGTGGAAGGATGTAGTGTCACTTTGTTCCATCACTGGTTACTTTTCACAAATTATTTGGTTAAGAAGTATCTGCCAGGTTGTTCCATGATAAACCTAGTATTTATATACCCTTTGTATTTCATAAATATTTCGGGTGGTGACATTTTGTGACTTCATAAATATCTGTTTGGTCCTTAAATTTTCATTCATTAAAATTAATATTTTATAGATGATTCCTTCTTGTGTCAAATGATTACTATGTGGTGGCCAAATTATAATTTTTTAAAATTTGGTTCTACATAAACAAATATAGCAAAACCAACCATAAGTGGGGAAGAAGATAAAGCTTATAATTTTGGTACTCACATGCCTATATATAAACAGCTGCTGCTATTTAAAGCTGATTACATATCTTTTTGATGTGTTCCCATTTATCCTGTAGTACTTTTCAGTTTCTCACAAAATAAGGTGTTTCATGCACATCATTTTTTTTTTTTTTTTGCTCCAGACCTGTAATTAGCCATTTATCCTATAAAGTCTGTTCTCTGTTAGAGGAGGAATGTCTGACCAGTATTTGTGATGGTTGTCATTATTGCATTTGGAGCTTTCCTGTTAAGGACTGTTATATATATAACAGTTATATATATATATATATATATATATATATATATATATATATATATATACCATTAACAACTAAAAGAGTATTAAAATATATATATATATATATATATATATATATATATATATATATATATAAAATACTCTTTTAGTTGTTAATGGTCCTTTATTGATGTATGGTACTGAAAATCAAACCCAGAACCTCACACATGCTAGGCAAGTGCTCTGCCACTGAACCATAACCCCATCCACAAATGTGCATATTTCATATAGAAAACATGCAAGAATCTTTTGTATATATCCTGATTTTGCATGTATATATTCATATAAAAACATTTATACTGATATACTACATATGCATATGTAAGAAATATTCTATTTAAAATTTTCTTATGAATTAGAAATAGTCCAAATATTCTTGAAGAATTCTGTTTTTATGTCTGTAAAATAATGTAGCATGCAATCATTTTTTAAGTGAAGAGAGATTTATAGACTATATAGTATTTCAAATATGAAGCATATATAAAACACTTAGTTGCTTTGGGCGGGGCTGCCAGTCCATGCCACCAGGGGCCACCACGTGCCCAGCCCCGCTTGCCGGTGTCTGCCACTCTCCCGCCATGCGCAGCTTCCACTACAACTTCTTGGAGAAGCCCAAGCACCGACTGCTGTGCCCTATGTGCAGGAAACCCATGCGCGAGCCCCTGCAGGTTTCTACCTATGGCCACCGCTTCTGCGAAACCTGCCTGCAGCAGTTGCTCAGGGAAGGAGTCTTCAAATGCCCTGAGGACCAACTTCCACTGGACTATGCCAAGATCTACCCAGACCCAGAGCTGGAGGTCCAGATGCTAGGCCTGCCCATTCGCTGCATCCACAGTGAGGAGGGCTGCTGCTGGAGTGGGCCACTTTGTCATTTATAGAGACACCTGAATAGCTGCAGCTTCATTGAAGTTCCCTGCCCCAATCGCTGTCCTGCCAAGCTGAGTCACTGTGATCTGCCTGCAAACTTGCAACACGACTGCCCCAAGCGGTGCCTCAATTGCGAGTTCTGTGGCTTTGATTTCAGTGGGGAAGCCTTTGAGAGCCATGAGGGTATGTGCCCCCAAGAGAGTGCGTACTGTGAGAACAAGAGTGGTGCCTGCATGATGCGGTGACTACTGGCCCAGCATGCAACTTCTGAGTGCCCCAAGTGCACCCAGCCTTGTACCTATTGCACAAAGGAAGTCAATAGGTACAGCGTCACCAGTACCAGTGCCCAAGGCTGTCTGTGCCCTACTCTAACCAGGGTGGCATGGGCACTGTGTCACAGGAGGATCTGCCAAATCATCTGACGGACAGCGGTAGGACTGCCTTGGTGCTATACCCGTTCAAAGACTCTGATTGCATGCACAGGGTCAGATGCCCCTTCTTCCTGTTAACCTTCTTTAGGCGATGAAGTCCTGAATGAAGGATAGGGTTCCTGGGAGTTTAGTTCTTTGAGGTCCTTCCCCTTGATGTCCGGCTACAGGTGCTTCCTAGCACCCTGTCTTCATCATGGAGAGTTGGGCGCCTTCTACCCCTGTGTCTTTCCCTTTTGGTAACAGTTCTCCCTTTCCTCATTGCCTGGGACTTTGCCAACAGTGCCCTAAGCTGACAATGGTGCAGCATGTGGAGGAGAGTGTGAAGCCACCTCTGGCTATGATGTGTGCCCTGGTGAGCCAGCAGTGGCAGGAGCTGCAGGAACTGTGTGGAGAGCTGGAGGAACTATCAGTAGGAAGTGATGGAGCGCTCATCTGGAAGATTGGCAGCTATGGGCAGAGGGTTCAAGAGGCCAAGCCTAACGTTGAGTGCTTCAGACCAGCCTTCAAAATACATAAGTATGGTTACAAACTACAGGTGTCTGCACTCCTCATTGGCAACGGCAGTAGTGAGAGCACATATCTCTCTCTGTACATTCATGTGCTACCAGGCACCTTTGACAGTCTCCTTGAGTGGCATTTTGCCCGTTGTGTCACATTCTTCCTGCTAGATCAGAGCAACCCAGGGCTTGCTAATCCATAGCCTTTCATTGAGACTTTCCACTCTGACTCAAAATGAAAAAAATTTCAAAAGCCAGGCACGTGGTGAAGCTCCTTGGATGAGAGTTCTCTGGGCTTTGGATATCCCAAGTTAATCTCCCACCAGGATATCCGAAAGGGAAACTATGTGCAATGTGATGCAGTTTTCATCCGTGCCTCTGTTGAACTGCCCAGGAAGATCCTCAGCTTAGTGCAGAGGTTGCAGGCTCAAGGGGAGAAGGGGGTATGGATGGGACATGACTTATCAGGCTACTGGTTGAACCTGGAGAGGGGGCTGGACCCTCTTTCAGCTGCTTATGCTGCCTAGGTTGTTACCCTGTTCTCCCCCTACCACCACCACCCACAGATGCCTCCAATTGATGCTTCAGCCCTGGCCCCTGCTGGAAGCAGGTCTATGGGATTCAAGGGCTGGAAACAAATGATCCTAGGACCTATCTCCCCTTCTGGGCAGGGCAGGTAAGCCTTGGTGCCGCCCACATTCTACCTGGACTGAGGTACCTGCTCATGTGCTATGTCCCAAGAGCCATAGGGGGAGGGGTTGGGAAGGGAGGTGCAGTTTAATAAATCTGTCTTGGGATTGATTTTCTTTCCCCAGCTGTGTCCCTTCTGGTTATTTATTTCTTTATCACCAGGAAGGCACAAAATGGGAGCTCTAATTTTTAATAAATTCTGAATTTTATTTATTAACTTGGTTCTGGCCTGTCTCCTCCGAGTTAGTTAAGGCCCTGGGAGGTTGGGGCTAACTATGCAAAGGATCACTGAGAGAAGCAATGCTGCCACAATGACCACAAGATCAGCTGCCCTGCTTTGTTGCCGTCTGGTGGGCACCAGGGGGAACCACAGCAGGCATTGGAAGAGACCTTTTGCTGCCTCCTGATGGTTAAATAGGAAAGGTGCAGCATAAGGCTGGAATCCCCAGTTCTTTACTCACCCAAAATTGAGTACTATGTCATAAGCAAGCCCCAACCTCAGACCTCTGGTTTTGGGGATTGAACCCAGGGACACTTTGTTAATAAGCTACATCCGCAACCCTTTTTTATTCAGAGGGGTCTCAGTTGCTGAGGCTGGCCTTGAACTGTGATCCTCTGCCTCCTGAGTTTTATCATCAATCCAGGCTCCTGCTGACAACTGCCATTTATTTAGTACTTTCTGGTACAGACAATGCCATTAACTTAATGCAAAATATTTCTTTCCATATAGCAGTCAAGTTAAATTAATTTTTACATCATAGTTAAAGGACCTGTCTATAATGGGCCTTATTGAAGTTAATGAGACAATACATGTTTCTGACACTTATTGTAAGTGCTTAACAAATGTTAACCCAACTGGAGCAAGCCTACACATGGGGACTGAATAGAGGGGTCTTCAATGTACAAGGCAAGCTAGGGTCGTGGCTCAGTCATAGAGCACTTGTGTAAGACAGTGGGTGTAGAGCACTTGTGTGAGACACTGGACTCGATCCTCAGCAACATAAAGAAAACAAAGGTCTACAACTAAAAGAAAAAAAAAGAGACACAAGACACCAACTTTTTTTGTCTATCCTTCATATAGGCCTCAGTGGCCACCTGCAGTGACCCATACTTTACTAGCAAGGAACATTAGTGAATTATCAGTACTCTTTCAGCTGGTCTAGGACAGGGCTGAATTTCTCTTTTTCTACTGGTGCTGGGTATCTTTGTGCATACTACCTATATGATTTACTGAGCTACAATTCCAGGCCGAAGATTTTTTTAAAACTAGAAATATCTGGAAATGTAGCTCCAATTCTGACAGTACAATTGGGCTTGCATTTGGCAAGTTTCTTAGCTACATGTGAATGAATTCTGCTCAATTCTAGATTTTGTTGAAATGATTAAATTAACTAATAAAATAAAAATAAAATAAAATAAAACACTGAGTGTGATAAAACATTTTAAGGTTATTTTATTCTAATATTTCTAAAAATTTGCCAAGATGTAGAAAGAATCTTACTGCCATACTCACACTCTACCTGGTTACCTCAATTTTACTCATAATTAGATTTAGATTTTTATTACCAGCAGATAAATGCTGAAATATTTGACTCCCAAATTAACTAGAATGCTGTTGGGGATTGCACATAGGGATCCATGTTCCAAAAACCTTTCAATATATTTGGTGGTATTAAAATTATATCAATGGATTTTTCCAAAATATTTCTTCAGAGGACCATATCATGAAGATTTTTGGCTGTGTGGACCAGAAGTTCGCTTCAATCATAGCGTAAAACTGCAATATATAGTAACTTAATGCATGATGGCATTCCAATAAAACTATATTTTTCAGGAGAAGGGGGTGTAACTCATTGGGAGCATATTTGCTCAGTAGGTATAAAGCCTGAGGTCAAATAACAACACTTCATAACAAAACAACAACAGAAGCATTTGATTTGCTAAAACATACTACATTCTGGATTTTATCTTGATCTGATGGTCCATCATGCTGCTAGTGCATTGAAACTTCAGTGGTACCCTGCATGCATGTCATTTTCTTTTCTATACACAACACACTTCATATGGACTGCACCATTTTTCTACACAGAGTTTCTGTACAACTCAGTTTATAAAATAAGAATATTTTCTGAATCTGCCCTCATATGTTTTGTTATTGAATTTACCATTTCAATATGAATAAGTACTTTGAACATCTTTTTAAAGACAGAATGCATTTATTTTATTTATTTATTTTTATGTGGTGCTGAGGATCAAACCCAGTGCCTCACAGATGCTAGACAAGCACTCTGCCACTGAGATAAAAACTCAGCCCTGAATATCTCAAGTTTTAGATAATTATATAAGTCTAGTTATACTGGCCATTTGAATTTCTATTACTTGTGAGTCTTAATGATGAAACAATTCTGTATGATAATTTAATTATATAAGATAATATTTTCATGTTATACATTATAGTAATAACAAAAGTAATTCTATAAAACATGGAATAAGTTTTAATTCAAATAAATTTTGTAGCATGTTGGGAATAAATACTTGTGTCTTGGATAAGATATAGTAATAGACTTGAAAATGCCTTCCTCTAGCACCTACCCAGGAGCCTTCTCTATTTCCTCTCTATCCAGATTTGGAGTGGAGGATTTCAGGATGGGGTTATATAGTGGCAATAGCTTACCTCATCTCACTAGACTGGAAATATTGGTTTGAGAATAGCTCTATTACTGTAGACAGAGAGGGAGTCCCCAGTTGTAAACAGAAAACTTTTTTTTTTCATTCTCAGTAATAAAGAAGCACTATCTGGATAAAAAATTTTGATTGCACTTCTCATTTTCTAAGGAAAGTGACCCCAGGTTTTTTATGTGGGTACTAATCATAAAAAACTAGTTGATGACATCACATGTGTCTCCTAAAAAAATTAAGACACCCATTATCAATTTATATACCTCACAGTGAGATTTAAATTCTAAATGCTTTGGTTGTTAGAAGAAAACATGGAGACTGAATTGGGACAACTACTTCTAGAATGAAACAAAAACAGTTAATAGGTATGAGAAAAAACAGATAGAGGAAAGAGAATTAAGAAGAAAGGAAGAAATTCATGACTAATGGGATTTTGATAATTGCACAGGAAGACAGGTTAAAGAGGCCTCCTCCCTGTGAGGGAGCCAGGTTTCTCTGCACTGAGGTAATTGTAACTTTCCTCAATAACTGTGGGTCCTCAGGTATTGTACCATTTTAGTCCATTTCTTCACTTCTCTCATTCAAGTGAAACTTGAATTTTAAGATTTGTTCTTTTTGTTGTACTGAAATCCATCACAAAACCTACACAGGCCATGGCTTCTCTTGGAGGTAATTTCTGTACCTTCTATAGATTGGAGATTAGCCAAGAGCAGATGATGTGAGAATCTTGGATTTCAGTCCATGAGTACTCTCTCCTTCTCACTTTAGTCTCTGTAAAAGGAAATGTCATTGCTGCTAACTTTGGCTAACTAATATAGGGAAAGCTCAAAACTAGCCATGGGTGGGTCCACCTATTGGGACAGAATTTACTCACAGGCCTTTATCCATGCTACTGGTTGATAGTGTCAGTTACTACTAAAGTCCAGAAATTGGAAGGGTTATGCTATTTAAAAAATGGAGAAGAAAATGTGGGGCTTCCCCAATGCCAAATATCAATTACTCTTTTCATAACAGCTCTGATTATAACATCAGAAAAAACTGTATTTAATATGTTCCATCACTGTTACTTACACAAATTATCCTGCTGAATACCCATCACATCTTATCAGGTAGCTGGAAGAAAATTATTTTTAAAATATTTTTATTTGTAAATGGATGCACTACCTATATTTTTTTGTTTATATGGTGCTGAGGATTGAACCCAGTGCCCCACACATGAGAAACAAGCATTCTACTCTGAAGAAATTCTCTGAATGACCACACCTTTCATTACCAAAGCACAAAAGGCTTTTACCAGTCAATACATTTCTTGTTGACTTCAGCCTTCTCCCAGATCTGATAGCAAGGGTGGTCTTCAGGTGTAGTCAAAACCAAGGGCATTAAGCTATACTCACCTATTCCTTTGTAACCCTACCTGTTCCCTCATTTGAATGGCTTCTTCCCAATAAAAAGATTAAGCAAATACTCCTCTCTCTTTATCCATGGACCCCCATAGGTCCGAGAAACCATCACAGGATGTAAAGAAAAATGTATTTCCCTGTCTCTGTGTGGTTATTTCATGCTGCCCAGTTGACCTAGAGTCACCTTGAGTGTTTAGTGCTTAGACCTGACAATTGGTGGCCAATGCTGGGTCTCCAGGTTACATTCTAGAAATTTAATGAGTTTGGCATCTCTTTATATGTTAAGTGCACTTAAGGTTTCAAAATATTTTGGACACAATTGTAGAAAGTAAGTGAATTAGATAAAAAATCTGTGATGCTGAACTTTATAAATATCTGAGAATATTTTATCTTTAGAAAGATGAAAATTTTGAAATGTTAGAAACCTTAAAATATTTAAAGTATTATTAAGATTATTAACAGAATATATTGTTAAATTCAGTCCTCTCCCATGAGAAAATCGCTTTTATGGACTTTTTGGGATTGTTTCTATGAATTTTTACATCTTAAAAAATAGGTAAAGATTTTAGGGTTTTATATGGTAGAAATCCATGCTTGGAAAGTGTAAGAGTAAAAAAGAATTATGATTATGATTATTTATGATGAGACTGTAAAAGAAAAATTTTCTACTACTTGAGAGGGAATTTTTTTATATATTTTAGTTATTTTGATGTTTAAAAAGGTGCTCTAACAACTTATATTACAACTTTTTACCACATTCTTGTTCTACCTATCAGAATGGCTGTAACCCAGCCTCTGTGGACAAAAGAGTTTAGCTGCTTTTCCTATGGGGTCTGTAAGTAGACCCACAACCAGCAGTGCTTTTAACCATTAAACAACCTGGCCTGAATGCCAAAAGCAAACTGCCCTAAGATCTGATAGTAACACTGGCATCTGCCATTAAAACTCACTTTTAAAGTGCCCATGTGCTGCAAGGAAAAATACAAAGAAGAAGACAACACACACTGCAAGAAGAGGTGGTAAAGACAAAGCAAGCCACTTCACTCTAGTTAGATAAATACAAACAAATCAAATAAAATGAAACCTGCTCTTGAAGCCTTTTCCCCAGACAATGAACAACTAACTCCAAGCTGTTTGCATCACCATGGTAACAGCAGGAAGCCTGGATAGCCAATTATTCTTCCTAGTTTCTTCTTTTACATTTTGGGTGCTTCCCATTGGTATTTCTCCTGTCATTTCACCAGGACATCTGATCTTGCCTCCAGTCACTAAACTGTACTTTCAGTTTCACACAGACCTGCTCCTGAAACTACATAGAGCCTACATTTTTATGAATTCTCACCTGTAAATGCTAACAAAATGTATCTTTTTTTAAGGCAAAATCTAATTCCACAGGATTCTACATTGCAGCCCTAAGCCTGACTTGCTCTCAAGACTAAACAACTTGACTGTTTTTTATCCCACAACAGCTTCATTTAGGATCTTTCATTTTTCTATATATGGCTGTTACTAAATAATTTTTATTGATGAGAGGTATTAAACATATGTTTCTTTGTATTTTACTTTCAATTTTGAAGGTTAAAAGAAAGCATTTGTTCACCACAAGAAATAAAGCCAGCCAAGACCTTTGATGAGCAAAAAATGCTATTCTCATCACTGACTATATAACTAGAAGAAATAAGTAAATGTATGCACAAAGATCTTATTATGTGACCACACAAATATAAAAAAGTGCACTACTAATCCAAGGAAAATTGAAATGGACACAAATGTCTTAAAAAACACATTGTTAAAAAAGTTAATACAATTATAAATTATGCCCTTATTCTCAATATGTATTTTTCTTGGTATTTGGATAACCAATAGTTGCTAATCCAGAAAATAATTTGCATTTATGTCTATTTATTCAGTTAATATATATTTATCTAATCATTTTTCTTCAACAGAAAACATAAATATATAAATATATGTGTAAATATATATATGTATACATGTATGCATATATAATGATATATATATATATATATATATATATATATATATATATATATGATGTTCCCTATCTATAATTAGAAATATTTAACATAAATGTATTTTACTATAAACTTACTTTCCAGAGATAATCAAGTGACTTTTAATTCTCAAATCATTGAACAAACTTTATAAGTCGAAAAACAAATGTGATTATTCCTACAAAATTATCTAAGGGCCTTAACTATATTTTAATTAAAATTTAAATGTATTCTATTTCTCTTTATCAATGTACAATTATTTGTTTATATTCTAAGATTTTCAAGAATTATTCCAGAATATAACCAGTAAGAATTCTAAAGGGAAAAGAAGATATTTCCACAGAGAAAAAAGAAGTCATCTTTGATTAAAACAAGATCTTTATATTCTAAATTTTAATAATAAAATTATTTTCCTAATTAGAAAAATCTATATCAATATATCTGTAGATTATATAGAAAGTTAAAACAATTGAGAAACAGATAACTGGGATGATTATAAAAATATAAACTGATTAATTCAAGGATATTTCAGATTATTTCCATGATTTTATTATGCTGATATAAGCTAAGATTTTTTCCATTTTTTGACATAATAAAGACCTATTAAAATGTTAAGTTAATTTTCTTTAAGTAGTGACTTTATTGCCTAATGATTGTTACTGTTTAAGATGCATTAATTTTAATAAATAAATTCATGTTTTTGATTAAACCCTAAATATAGTAAATGACTGACTTAGATTACAATTTTGACAATTCTCCTTGAAGACTAATTTGATTAATTCAAAGTCACTGCTGATTCTTGTGTATTACTTCTGTTTGTTGGATATTGTAAGATATGGCAGAACATTTTATTAGGACTGATGCTTTCTAAATTAAATTCCTATGTTAGTTTTAAACAATAAAAATTACAAAATTTGTTGGAAATTCAAAAATACATAAGTTGTCTGACAGGACCTATTATCCATAAAAATATGGTAATATGTATATGCTACTTCCTACATTGGGAAGTTACCTTAATCATATATTCTAGAAGACAATTAAGAGACACCTATTCAAAGGATGATATTCTAAGAGATAAAAGATACTTTGAAACCTTCTCTCCAAAAGAGATTGAGGGTTCCTTTTAAATTGTCAAATTACACATAATATCAAAATAAATCATCTATGCTATATACAAAAAATTTACAGTGATTATTAAAAGATGTCTCATCTTCATAACTAGCATCAATTACTATTAAGAGAGATGGCCTTTAAAATTTCCTACCGGAAACTAAAATTGAAGAAAATCTCTGAAACTTAATATAGACCAAAAGAAATTAAAAGAGACTTTCAAAAAATTTAAACTCATATATTGTATCTTTCAAAAATTATGTCAGATGTATATTACTTTGCTCAACTTTAAAATAGATCACCATGTCAAAAACCGTTTTAAGAAAGATTTATCTTAACCATGTCCCAGTAACACACAATAGTGACAAGTCTGACAGTATGGAGAACAGAGAATTCCCTGGGACATATTGGTATTAAATAGAGAAAATGCCTAAAAAAATAATTTATTTACCCTTTAAAATATTTTACTGCTTTCATAGAGAGACTTAAAGAGAAAATAGAGCACCTTTAACTTACAAGGGGTCACCCATTTTCAAAATATGAGTTTACTACCCAGTTAGCCCTAGATATTCCAAGACAGTTATAGCGGTTAACATAATTCTAGTCTATTTTTAATATTACACCATAATTAAATGATTAAATATTTTTATAACCAAAGAAAAAAAAGACAAACTTCCAGACAAAAGAATTAAAATGCTAATCTTATGCCAAGACAAATAGGGTTTCTACTTAAAAATTTTACTCATCTTCTAAGGTAGAAGAAAATTTTAGAGACCTCTAAACATTGAAACAGGGCTTTATTTCTTAACCCTATCAACAGTATTTTAATGAAAAAAATAAGCCTAAACTAGTTGCCCCTAAATATAAAACAGAAAGCCAATAATAAATCAGCTCAACAGTCGATAGCTAATTCAATAAGAAATCTACAATGTTGAATATTTTCTCAACCTTAATATTATGATATAATACATTGAATACTTTATATTTTTAAAACTCATAAGGCCACAAATTATACATAATTGTCAAAGCTAATTTTGGTACATTAACTATAGTTATCTAACATGCTTATATAACTGTTTATTTATAAACAAAATTGCTTTAACAAAGATCCCTCAAGGTAATTGCAATTTCAATCTCATAAAATTCTAATTTAATCACTATCTAAAACAATACTATTGCCTTATGTTTACCCATTGATATTTGAGATTCTAACAGCCCCTACTTACTAAGTTTTATAATAATAATGACAGTTTTTCATGGATTGGTAGACAAAAGATTATACATTTTTCTAAACCATTTTTTATTAATTGTATTAATTGATTATCATAATATATATTATAGGTTATTTATATATAAATAGTAAATATATATATATATATATATATATATATCTTATATACATATATATGTATATGTGTGTATATATATATATATATATATATATATATGTGTGTGTGTGTGTGTGTGTGTGTGTGTGTGTGTGTGTATATATAGATAGATAGCTAGATAGGTATCTAGGTTTATTTAACATATGTAATTTCAATTTTGGATAGATATAATTTCTCATGTCCCTAATAAAGACCACTGCTTCTAAGTTAAACACTCTGTCACAGTCAAAATTCCAAATTAATATAATTATTTAAGTTAATCTAGAGCTAATTTCAAAAATACACATTTTTATATACATCTTATTATATTCTTTAATTTTGATAATTCTGTTAAAGTCAAAATCAGATTATACATATAGTAAAACCTAAATATCTATTTGTCATGGTCCCTTTAAATAACTTTTGTCAAAATCTAGGACCAACTACAGATGGTAAATCTTTTCTTGTTATTTAAATATGTGTACTATTATCTATAACTTAAACTAATAATACTATGGCTGAAACAAGGCCTCCACTCAATTTTATTAAGTGAGGAAAAGGGCGGAAACAGAGCCCCATAGGACACATAAGTCTTACACATATTACAAACATTTTCTTAATTGTGATACTGAGAGTCTTAAGGTACTAAAAATGAATCAGTAAATTAATCAGATTTCAAAAGGTAGAGTTTCACCCAGTAATTGTGAAAATGACTGAAAAACCTGACACAGAAAATTGAAACTCCCAGATACAGAGTTTTTAGACATACCACTTCCTAGGTTTGTCAGGAAAGTAAAAATTATGAACACGTTCTATGATGATGATCTTGGATCAAAAATCCAGTGAGAGATAAAATTCCCCAGTTGACTTTTTAATTTATATTAATAAAGGTGGGATAAGTGGAAAGCCACTCTGAGTGACCACACATTGCATCCCTAAAACACAAGGCTCTGACCAGTCACTACATCTCTTGGTAACTTGGAAGTTCTCCCTGCTCAGATAGCAAGGAAGATCTACATGTGTAGTCATAAGCCACGGGGTTGAGTTACACTCACCTGTTCCTTTGTAATGCTACTCCTTCCCTCATTTTAATGGCTACTTCACAATAAAAGGGTTCAGTACATGCTCCTTTCTTTATTTCCACACACCCCTGTAGGTCAGAAGAGTCATCACAGAATCCCCTGAAAAGGTATTACTCTCCCTCTGTGTGGTTATTTCATGCAGTACTGTTTACTTGGAGTGATCTTGAGTGTGTATTCATAAGATATGTCACTCTAACACTGAGCCACCACCCCAACCCAGCATAATCATTTTATAAGCTACATGGTGGAATTTTTTTTTGGTACCAGCAATTGAACCCAGAGTTATTAGTTGCTGAGTAACATCCTCAGCCAGTTTTAATATACACAGAATATTTGACTATTTTGCTATGTTGCTGAAGCTGGCTTTAATATCATGATTCTCCTGACTCAGCCTCTCAAGATACCAGAATTACAGGTATGCATCACTGGGCCTCACTTTGCTATGGACTTTCTAAAAAGCCATTTCAGATCATTTTCTCTTCAGTATAAATGTACTAAAATTACATTGGAACAAATGTTCTCAGTATTTAAGGAAGTACTATCTATTTTACAGGAAGATAACATGTCACTCATGTTTGCGTTAAAGTTGAATCAATTTTCTTCAGCAGGTAAGATACTAGTTTTCCCTATAAGGTCTTTTGTTTACCATTATCTATAAAGAGATTGAAAATTTTGACAATGTTTTTGGTAGGAGAGTGTGAGAAACAAGCTCAAGTACTCATAAGAGACAAAATATATAGCATTAAATGAGGCTTTTACTGATAATATTGTAAGATCCAGTGTCTAGGTGAACAGTCAGAAACAATGAGAATTTCCTTCTCTAGTTCACAAGGCCTTTCCCCTTGTTCCTCATTGGTGAGTATGTGAGATGTACAGTATTCCTCAACATTGCCTAACTTAAACTCTCTCTATTGGGTTTTTTAAATAAATGTCCTTTTAGTTGTCCTCCCTCCTTTATTGTGTGATCAGTGTTAGTGATCAGTGTTAGTAAGGCAAGACCATTTCCACTCACTTCCTGTCTGCCACACTCACGTGTTACCTGTTGGTGACCCTTTGTTCTGTTTTCTATTTTCTGATATTTGTATATCCTTAGTGAGTTGACAATTAAAACTAAAATACAATATTTTGAAAATGGATGCCTGAACTTTCTATATCTTACAAAAGGTTCACAAAAACCTCATAGGAAAAAAAAAGACAGAGTTGTGTGGGTCATTAATTTATAGAATGAAGGCATCTGTGTCACTGAGTGAGGGCCATCCAGGCATAGCTCATAGCTGAGGTATGAGAACCCCCAGTGTGTTCTGTTTGTTTTTGTAGAAAGGCATTATTTTTCTCAAATAAGGTTACATTTACAGGGCAATTTAGCATATAGAGAAGAGTTCTCACATGCCTTCTCTACACACAGATATTTCTATTATTTACATTCTGCCTATTCATTTAAGATTCATTATCATTAGAGAACCAATAAAATGGCAACCAAGACTAATTGGACTACTTGTTATTTATTTCTAAAGAAACTGATAAAATATCCTGTTGAGTGTCCACCATTTTGTTACATTATTAACAGTGTCAGAATGTAAAAGTTCTCTGTTCTTCATTTTTTCACTGTTTTCTATCGCCCCTGAATCTATGGAACCATAAATACTTTATTGTCTATTGTTTAGCATTTTTAAGAGTGTCACATTCTTGAACTCACAGAGCTATAAAATTTTAAATCAGCTATTCTTTAAGCAGTATGCATTAAATGTGCCTCTGTGTCCTCTCATATTTGTTAGCCCATTGATTTTGTATTCTGAACAACACATCATTTGATGAAAATGACACTTTTTAATTTAAAAAATGTGTTTACTGAAGGATATCTTGTTTTCTTCCTTTTCTGGGCAACTATGAATAACGGAATTATGAATACTTTTATTTTTGTGTAATCATGGAATGGAACTCAGAAACTCATGCACACTAGGCAAGTGAAGTTCCACCTATCTGTATCCACAACTTAAGACCTTATAAAAATGTGCATGCAGATTTTCATGTAGGCATTAGATCTCAACTCCATTAGATAAATATCATAAAAGTGGTTGTGACAATTGTGGTTAAGACTGTGTTTAGCTTTGTAAGAAAATGCCCAACTTTTCCAAAGTGGCTGAACAATTTTGTTATCCTGCTAGCAATAAATGAGAGTTCCTGTTGAACCTCCACTTACACAAAGCAGTTGGTATTGTAAGATTTTTGTATTTACCCATGCTTCAAGATGTAATTTCTAATTATAGTAATCCAGCTTCTCAAGAAGCTGAGGCAAGAGGATGGCAAAATCAAAGCCAGGCTCAACAAAAGTGAGGTTCTAAGCAACTGAGTGAGACCCTGTCTCTAAACAAAATACAAAACACAGCTGGGGTTATGGCTCAGTGACTGAGGGCTCCTGAGTTCAATGTCCTGTACAAAAAAAGCATTATCTAGTCCTAGGTTCCCCATGATGAAACAGTATCTTCAATGTGGCCTTGATCCTCAAGGTGTGAACCATGCAGCTTAACATCCAATGACATAGAATGTTAATCATCTTTTCTGCATTTATTTGTCATCTGTATATACCGCCATCTTTTTTTTCCTTTTATTTTTGGGTTGCTTGTTGTGATTTTTATCATAACAGCTAACACTTATTGACTATTTATATACCAGACATTATTTTTGTTGAGTAAGTAATTTAATTCTCATTTTCCCCCATTATTCTTATTAAGTGGTAGAATTATTATCATCATTTTATGAACAAAACATTTGAGGTCCAGGCTGGTAAAATAATTCACTCAAGGTTTTACAGCTACTAAATGACAGAGATAGAATCAGATCACAGGTAATCCATGTCTAGTACAAATGTTCTAATTATTTTATTCTGCTCCACTTTGGAAATAAACAAGTGACAGTAATCAATGTTTTGATACTAAGCACCACACTAGCCTTTGTCATATGCCTGAAAATCACCTCATATCACTGCAGACAATAGTATGACTCAGAGATGTGTATGTCCCTGCTTAATTGGAGAAAGAAATAGGAGTACTAAAATCACATGTCACATAAGCTTCATGGTTCACAATTTGAGGACCAAGTCCATATTGAAGATACTGCCTCATCATAGGGAACCTAGGACTCAGATAATTTTTTTTAGAAAAGAAGATTGAACTCAGGAGCACTTGACCACTGAGCCACATCCCTATCCCTGTTTTGTATTTTGTTTAGAGAGAGGGTCTCATTGAGTTGCTTAGGACTTCACTTTTGCTGGGACTGGCTTTGAACTTCCCATTCTCCTGTCTAAAAATCTCAAGCATCTGGAATACAGGCAGGAACCACTGTGCCTGGCTCATATAATGTTTTATTAATCTCTCTGTCAAAATGCAGTTTCTACAAATTTATTTTGAACCTTTTAATAGGTACCCAGAGTGCCCAAGAATCCACTTTCCCCTCTCTTGTCTTTGGTTTCCTCTCCTATTAAACTGATCAAACCAGAAAACAACTCTCTTATTGCAATAGGGTCCTTTTTTTCTTTTTTTTTTTTTTGTTCTTGTTTGGTGCATATAGTTGTATATAATGGTAGAATGTGTTGTTATACATTCTTACGTGCACAAAGTATAACAATATAATTTGGCAAATATTATTCCCCAGCACTTCCATTCTCCCTCCATCTCCCCATGTCTTTAATCTACTGTTCTTTGACAAGGGGGAGTCTATGACTATAGGTAGTATTATCTAAAAGTCTAAGGTTACAATACAGAAAATATGTATTGGTAAATTATACCCCTCTCTCACTAGAGCTTGCATTAACTTGTCCTATATTATAGGATGAAAAACATGAGTAGCATTGATGCATGGGTTAATGTTTATTATTAAGTCCCAGGACTTTTGGACTTTTCTCTTATTCAGGGATAAACCTTTTGTATCTATGATAGTACACTGCATGTGCAGCTGCAGGTCTTTGGTGGAACTCTGTAGGTTCCCCATTTCCCCTTCCTCACCATTCTGTGAGGGAAAATGCCCTGTCTTATAGGATTACCTCAGGTCCCTGCTTATGACCAGCTGTGTGGCCTCTCTTTTCCAGTGAGAAGCTTCATGGAACAGAATAGAGGAGAGTGTGGCTGCAGAGTCACTAATCAAGTACTGCAGAGACTAAGCTGGAAGCAGGTCTGAATTTAGTGCACAGATACCATGTATATATACACAGGCATAAGCTAAGCAGATTATAGGCAGCCACCAATACAATTTCTGGCTAACTGTCCTTGCAAGGACCAATTGAGAAGTAGGCCATAAAGGAAGTGTAGGGTCTGCAACACGTGGTCCCACGTCCAGGGCTGTGAATATGGGGTAAGCCATGTGCCATTCACACACTTTGCATGAGGGGAATGGCCTGCCACTGAGACACCCTTAATGTATTCCATGTATGCAGTACTCCATGCACTTGTTCCAACATATCTGTAGAAATTTTATTTGAAAATTATTGTGTGGTGGATACACTTGATGTTTTTACTCATTGTGGTATATTCACATATAGAATTTGGGCAGATTAATTCAAGTGTTATTCCCTTTTCCTGTCTCTTCTTCCTCCCCTTCAATACATTTTATCTACTCTTCTGATCTTTTTCTCAATTTTGATTCAAATTCCTCTCCTTTTTTTAATGATAGTCTCAAAAGGCACTGAGATTGTTCAAATTTAATATAATATCTATGTGATAGTGAAAAACATAATTAGTCATTACATGTAATAAAACTGTAAACATTTCAATGAACAAAATGTTTTTTATAAACACAAACTACATATTTTATTTGAAATGACTCCTACTGCTAATATTATGTTAGCTAAGATTTTTACTATGTGTGTCCCTGAGTTTATGAATTGCTATAAGAAGAGTTGAAATATGTTAAGTACTACAAAGTAGTTTAAATCTAGAACTGCCAGTCTTTTAAATTCTTATTCGTTGTGCATAAATTCTTATGCTTTGTGCATATTTATACTGAAAATTTTTCATGTACAATGAAATTTTAATATTATAAATTATACTAATACTATAAGATAAAAGAAATTCTATAAAATTTCCAGTAAGGACTGATGTTGTTGCTAAGTGGCAGTGATTGCCTAGCATGGGTGAAAAGCTGAGTTTAATCCTCAGGACCACATAACAATAAATAAAATAAAGGTTTTGTGTCCAACTACAAATAAAAAATATTTTTAAAATTTAGGTAAGTAACAATTCAAAGCATACCTATTTGTGGGTTTTGATGGAGAAAGGTCAGACTTCAAAGTGCCTTCCTAGGGCCTACCTAAGAGACTCCTCTGTCTCCACTTTCATTCAGATTTGGAGCTGGAGCTTTCAAAATGAGGTTATATGAGACAGAAGCTTTGGCTTATCTCTCTGTAGACTGGTAATCTTGTTGTTGCCTCTCAAGTCTGACAATACCTGTATTGCCATAGTTTGAGAGGATGTCCTCAAAGAAAAAGAAAACTATTTATTCCATTCTCAGATAACAATAAACAAGCCCCCTCTGAAGGAAAACTTTTTGATTTGTAGCTATTGTTTTCCAAAGCAGAAGACTTGCATTTTGGAGGCTACCAATTATAGCAAACTGAACTTAGCCCACTAACATGGATACAAAATTGGTAAATCCTGGCATAAAATAATAAAGTATAAATCTTTAAGGGTTATATATGAATAAAATAAAATGAAAAGATACATTTTCAGGTCTGTCTGCTGAAAACATCTCACAGTAATCACATTCATATATCAGTGGTATTTAGCTTTCAGTGAAATTTGATTTCTGAATACCTAAGTGGAGCCAATATCACAGTGACTTCTGAGGACTTGGCAGAAGGATTACAAGTAGAAAGCCAGTTTCAAGAACTTAATGGGGCCCTAAGCATCTCAGTGAGGTCTTCTCTCTAAAGAAAATACAAAAAAGGTCTCATAAGTAAAAAGTCCTTGTATTCAATCCCAGGTATAAAACAAAATAACAACAAAAAACTCATTGGAAAAATAGTAAATTTATAGAGTGAACTCAGACATCAAATGCTGCAAAGAAAAGAAAAAAGTGAAAGTAGAAGTTAGTGAGCGTTGTCAGAAAGAAAAAGAAGGAGAAGAGAGGAAGAAATCCAGAGACTAATGGAATAAACTCCCCTGGACTTTAAGTTAGGTTAAAGATGACATTCCTGAGTGAGCCACTCTTTTCTTCATTGTGGGAAATATTTCTTTCATAAATAACTGTGGTTACCCTAATTGTCCTCCATTTTATTCCACATCTCATTCTCTCAAGTAAAACTTGAATTTTGTGGGGATCTATACTCATTATTCAATTCAATGGTTCATGGAATGACATATTTCATCCTATAGCTGGAAGCAAAGTTCTATATTTAATGGAGATTCTAGCTTATCCAAGGGCATATGGTGTGAAAACTTTGGATGTCTTTTAAACAGGACTCATATTTAGGTATGGTTAAAGCATTCATTTTTTAAAAAATTGCCCTAAGTAGTTATAAAGGACAGTAAGATGCATTTTGATACATTGTACAAAAATTCATTCTTTCTCTGTCTGTCAATAGTGTAGGATCACACAAGTAGTGTAATCATTCATATGTATAGAGGAATAATGACAGTCTCATTCCACCATCTTTTCCATTCCCATATCTACCTCTGTTCCCCTTATATCCCTCTGCACAACTCAAAGTTAACATTTAAGTTTTGATTGTAGTATTATGTGACTCCAATAACCTTTTTCAACATCATTGATATATCTTTATTTATTTATGAATATGTGGTGTTGAGAATTGAACCCAGTGCCTCACACATGCAAGGAAAGTGCACTACCACTAAGCCACATTCACAGCCCTCCAAAGAAATTATTTTTGCATGCATATCCATTTGTCCAAGCACCATCAGTGATACGACTGTCCTCTAACCATTGTGTATTCTTATAAAATATTCATAGGCAAAAGACAGGTGGATTTTATTCTGGGTTATCTACTTTTTCCATTAATCAATGTGTTTGTGTCCTGATGCCAGTACCACATTGTTGTGATTTGTATAAATTTAACTTACAAATTCTGAGTTATATTTCTTTTAAAAGTATTTTATTTTTGCTATTTGTGTCACTTTTCTGTTTAGTCTGAATTTGATGACCAGCTATCCTACTTCTGCAAAATAAAAAAAAATGTATTTGGAATTTTGACAGAGATCATTTTAGAGCTGTTGATTATTTTATTCAGCATTTCCCTCTTTTCAAACTAACTACATCATCTATGAACATGGAATATCTTCTTATATATTTTGAACTATTTTATTTGAGGAATGTTTTCTATTTTTATGTACAAGTTTTTTTTCTGGTTTTGGTTATTTGTTCTATGCATTTTATATTTTATGCAAATATAAATAAATTTTTTTAGATGTTTACATTAAAATGTTTATTACTGCTATATAAATCAGATGATCTTTTCATTATTTATTTTGTAATCTGTTATTTTGCTGAATTCATTATATTGGCTGTGGCAGTGATATTTTTAACCTACATTATCTGGCATCTTTTATATATGGGATTATTTACCTGCAAATAGAGATAGTTTTACTTCTCTCTATCTAATTTGGTTGCTTTTCCCCAAAATAAATATTTCACAATTTATTTTTACTGAGCCAACCGTTGTTCTTTTACTGATCTTCTATAAAGAATTGAATGATTTTTACACACTTTTCTCACCACTTAATAGATATTCCATAAAAAGTAGAACAAAACAACTATAGAACTCAAAATAATACAATCAACAACTTAGACTTAACTGACATATATAGAATATTTCAACCTACTTCAAGATAATATGCCTTCTTCTCAGCAGTACATGGAGCCTTCTCTAAAATAAACCATATAGTATGCCACAAATGAACTCTTACCAAATACAAAAAAGTAGAGATTCTATCATGCACTTTATCAGATTATAATGGAATGAAATTGAAAATCAGTGATTAAATACAAAATAAAAATTAATCCAACACCTGGAGACTAAACAATATGCTACTTAATGAACAATTGGTTGCATACAATATCAATGGGAGATTAAAAAAATTCTTAGAGGTAAATGAGAAAATAGATGCAACATATCAAAATATCTGGGAAACTATGAAAGCAGTACTATGAAGAAAGTTCATTGCATGGAGTTCATTCTTTTAAAGAAGAAAAAGTCATTGAATAAATTTTCCCACATTACATCTCCAAGTTCTGGCAAAAAGAAGAACAAATCAACAGCAACATCAGTAGAAGGCAAGAAATAATTAAAATAATAGCTGAAATCAATGAAATCAAAACAAAAGAAACAATTGAATAATTGACAAAACAATAAGTTGGTTCTTTGGAAAAATAAATAAAATTGACAGACCCTTAGCTACACTAAAGAAGAGAAGAACAGAAAAAACTCAAATTACCTGCATATGTGATAGAAAAGGTAACATTAAAACAGACACTACAGAAATACAGAAGATAATTTCAAAGTATTTTGAAAACTTATAATCCAATAAAATAGAAGATATTGAAGGCATTGACAAATTTCTTAACACATACAATTTACCCAGATTGAATCAGGAAGACACACACAATTTAAACAGTCCACAATCAAGCAATGAAATAGAAGACGCTATCAGAAGCTTACCAACCAAGAAAAGCCTAGAGCCAGATGAATACACACCGGAGTTTGCCAAGACCTTTAAAGGAGAACTACTATCAAAACTATTCAATTTATTTCAGGAAATAGAAAAAGAGGGAGCACTTTCAAACTCATTCTATGGGGCCAATATCCCCCTAATTCCAAAACCAGCAAAGACAAAACAAAAAGAAAAAAGAAAACTTTAGACTAACATTTCTAATGAACATAAATGCAAAAATTATCAATAAAATTCTGGAAAATCAAATACAAAAATATCAAAAAAGATTGTGCACCATGATCAAGTGGGATTCATCCAAAGAATGCAAGGTTGGCTCAATATATGTAAATCAATAAATGTAATTTATCACATCAATAGACCTAAAGATAAGAATTATGTAATCATCTCAATAGATGCAAAAAAAAAGCATTTGACAAAATACAGCACCTTTTATGTTCCAGACACAAGAAAAACTAGGAATAATGGGAACATATCTAAATATGAAAAATGCTATTTATGCTAAGCCCCAGGTCAACATTATTCTAAATTAAGAAAAAATGAAAGCATTCTTTAAAAAAAAAAATGGAACAAAACAGGGATGCTCTCTTTCACCACTTCTATTTAACATAGTTTTTGAAACATTGGCCAGAGCAATTAGACAGACTAAAGAAATTAAAGAGATACATATTGGAGAAGAAGAACTTAAATCAGAACTAATTGATGAAGATATAATTCTATACCTAAATTAACCAGGAAGCTTCACCAGAACAATTCTAGATCTAGTAATGGAATTTAGCAAAGTAGCAGGATATAAAAATAAACACTCATATGTCAAAGGCATTTCTGTATATCAGTGACAAATCCTCTGAGAGAGAAATGAAAAAAAAACTACCCAGTTTACAATAGTCTCAAAAAAATACTTGGGAATTAATATAATGAAAGAGGTAAAATATCTGTACAATTAAAACCACAAAACCCTAAAGAAAGAAATTAAAGAAGACCTTAGAAGATAAAAAAAAATCTGCATTGCCATTGGATTGGCAGAATTAAAATTATCAAAATGACCACACTACAAAAAGCACTTTACAAATTTAATGCAATTGATCAAAATCCAAAGTGCATTCCTCATAAAAATAGAAAGAGCAATCATGAAACTTATCTGGAAAAATAAGAGAATAGAATAGCTAAATCAATCTTTAGCAGGAAGAGTGGCATTACTATACCAGATCTTCAACAATGCAACAGAGCAATGTAACAAAAACAGCATGGTATTAGCACCAAAACAGACTAGTAGACCTGTGGTACTGAATTTAGGAACCAGAGACTAACCTGCAAAACTACAATCATATTATATTGTAAAAAAGTGACAAAAAAACATGCACTGGAGAAAAGATAACCTCTTCAATAAATGGTGCTGGGAAAACTGGAAATCTATATGCAGCAAAATAAAATTAAATCTGTATCTCTCACCATGCACAAAAACTCAACTCAATATAGATCAAGGACATAGGAATTAAATCAAAGTCTCTTTATCTAATAGAAGAAAAATTAGGCCCTAAACTTCATCATGTGAGATTAGGCTCCAACTTCCTTAATAAGACTCCTGTGGTACAAGAGTTAAAATCAAGAATCAATAAATTGAAAAACTCAAACTAAAAAGATTCTTCCCACATAAGAAACAATCTGTGAGGTAAATAAAATACCTATATCTTGGGAGCAAATTTTTCCCCTCACACATCAGATAAGGCATTAATCTCCCAGGTATATAAATAACTCAAAAAGTTAAGCACCAAAAAAATAAATAAATAAAACCCAAATAAATGAATCAATAAATGGGACAAGGACCTGAACAGACATTTCTCAGAAGAGGATATAAAATCAATAAACAAATACATGAAAAAATGTTCATAATCTCTAGCAATTAGAGAAATGCAAATCAAAACTACTCAAAGATATCATCTCACTCTAGTCAGAATAGCAGCAATTATGAAGACAAACAACAATACCTAAACTGTGGAACCAAATTAGATGCCCTTCAGTATAGAGATGGATAAAACAAAAACATGATTATATATATATAAAATATTCTCTCTATAAATTACTCAGCAATAAAAGAGAATAAAATCATGGCATTTGCAGGTAAATGGATGAAACTGGAGAAGATAATGCTAAGTGAAATTATCAAATCCCAAAAAGACAAATGTCAGAATATTCCTCTGATATGAGGCGACTGACTCAAAGATGGGTGTTGATGGGGAGAATGAGAGAAATAGACAAACCCTATATAGGCCTGAGGGCTGGGAGGGGAAAACAGGGGGCAGATGGTTACAATGATTGTGGAATTTGATAGACATCATTATCCAAAGTACATGTATGAAGACATGAATTGATGTGAACATACTTTATATAGATACAAAGACATAAAAAATGTGCCCTATATGTATATTAAGAATTATTATATATATTCTGCTGTCATGTGTTTAAAAAATAAGTTCAATTAAGTTCAAAAATATTAATGTAGGAACTGAAGTTTTCAAATGTACACCAGTTCTCATAGTACCATTTTAAAAAATAACCCCTGATGGAAAAACCTCAATGTCCAAAAACACATGAAATTATAGGAAAAACATGTCATGGGCATACCGTTGAATATTATGCATATTGGAACAACAACAAAAAATGGTTCAGGAGTAATTCACAACCTTTCAAAAATCATTGAAAGTGACTTATCAGTCATTAATTATCCAATGCTTTAAGACTTTAATGTAGAAGGTGGAATTGAGAGTAGAAACTCTTACAGACAGAAAACAGAATGGCAGTTTCCAGGAGGTGAGAAAATAAATCAGGGATATATTGAGAAGAAGAAAAATCAATGGAATGGATGGTGAATGTTTTCACAATAGTACAAATGTGCTTACTGTCCCTTATCTGCACTCTTAGAAAGAATCAAAAGTTTCAACCAAAAGAATTGGAACAAAATTTTAATGGGTTGCAACTTCTATATGTATATGTATATATATAATATTTGTAAACCAATGATCTTGGTATTAAAAGAAAAGATAAAAATGTTAAATTTTCTATTTTGTGTACCTTACCATAACAAGAAGTACACCATGACATTTTTTATGTTAGGTGTAATGTTTCCAGTGCAGAAGGACAAACACCAAAGGTCCTCATTCATTTGTAGAAAGCAATAAGTAAATATAGTAGAACAGAATGGAATAGTAATCACAGGAGAATGGGAAGAGTAGAAATGGACAAATCAAAAGAGTTCATTGAAGAGCACAAAGACCAAAATGGAGAAATCACTTCTGGTACTTCTACAGCACAGTTGTGTAAGTATTATTGAAAATAACCTAAAATATGTTTCCAAACAAAATTTACACCTGGCAGGTGGCACATGCCTGTAATCCCACTAACTTCACGGACACAGGCAGGAAGATTTTCAGTTCAAAACCAGCCTCAGCAATCCTGTCTCTAAGTAAAATAATAAAAGAGGTCTTGAGGTGTGGCTCAGTTGCTAAGTACCACTGAGTTCTAACCCCAGTATCAATTAAACAATAAAGAAATAAATAAGCAAATAAATAAATTAGTAAATAGATTTACAATACATAAAAATAATTAACATTTAAAGAGATAAAAATACTTATTTCTATAATCTGATTACTACTACTTATATATATGGACTGAATTATCATAATGTATCCCACAAAATGCATATATAAAATATATATTAAAAAGTTTCCAGTAACTTCATAAACAGCTGTGAAAAAGTTCTCTAAAATAAAAAGAATTTTATCTGTCATGATTCTAAAGATGTCAATATATAATTTGTATACTTTCTCAAAATTATAAAGCATTTTAGTACATTGGGTTCATATCATTTTTGTTTTTTCTTTTCTTTTCCCACCGATGGCAATGAACCATTAAACCATGCCCCTATTTATATATTTATTTATTCATTCATTCAAAATAGGGTCTCAGTAAGTTGCTTTGGCTCTTGCTAGGTTGTTAGAGAGTAGGCTCAAACTTTTGATTCTCCTGCCTCAATCTCCCAAGTAACTGAGATTACAGAAGTGTGCCACATTGCAATTTCTCCAAAGAAAGAGGAGGAACTCTAAATATGGATTCAATTAAGCATCAGGCTATGCTGCTCACTCTTTCAAGATTATGTTTCCTTGAGTAGCAACAGTTTCTTCATTTTCTGGGTGATATGTTTCACAAGAAATCAAAATGTAAAATTTAAATGGTAGAAAAATACATGAAAAATGTCTGGCCTTGATAATTCATGCCATGAAAATTATGGAGTTGTATTATTTTAATAAGAAAAAACTATTAAAGTTGCATTTCTAAATAGATGTCAGTATTTTATGTCACTGAATATATCAAAAGATGTACTGTGGGATATGTTAAATATCATATATATCTTATATTCTACTCCCTCATAATATTATTCTTTTTGTGAGTAATTTTGGATTTAAAATTGTGACCTCATAAACAAACAACTGAAAATTGATAACTGGTTCAGTTAATTTGTAGATCGGTTGTATATGCATATCTTCTAAATAATGAAATAATCAAAATAAACACTAATAATTCCTCAATTAATGAACATGTACAATTAGTTGAAATAGTGGGATGCTGTGCCACCGGAGTTCCAGTGAGTGACAAGTACAGAAGAGAACAAGACATGAAAAGACCCTTCACAAAATAAGCTCTAGAAAGAGCATGAAAACATATGGAAAGATGATAAATAGCACCTGTCAAATGGGAAATGAAATTAAAATTACTAGCAGATTCCTGTAGCCACTAATAAATGGCACACACTCACACAAAACACAGAATTAACAAATACTGATTGGTTACAGAGTTCAGAAAGTCTCTGATTGTTTCTTGGATGCTGACACAGCCTTCTGGGAAAGAAGCATTGTGTTTTTTATCCTTAATAAAGTTACCATATGATCCAATGATCACACTGCCACATTTTATCCACGTTTATTAACTGATGACTACAGAAATGGTGTATATGCTACCAAGCCTTGATCTTTTTCCCTGATACCAATTTAAAAAGGAGGAAATGATTTTGAGAAAAAGGCAAAGCAGGTATATTATTGCTTTGCTAGTAAAGGAGAAGCACCTTGCTTTGGCTGAGGTTGCCTTTGAATTCACAATCCTCCTGCCTCATCTTCCTGAGCCACTGAAATTATAGGCATGAGCCACCATTCCTGGCAGAACAAAGGATTTTTTCAAAATAAGCTATTCAAAGTCTGCCTGCCTGAAACATCCTGTAAAGAAATTGTGATTCACTTGTTAATTTGGGAGATAGCTATACCTTAGATCTTCTTGTGCTGTCTTTGAAGTCTGAATTGCTTGGTTCCTCTGGTGGGTGTGTTCTCAAGGCTTTTTGTCCTAGCACCCAAGTTACAAAATATTAGAGATAGAGGTAGAGATAGAGATAGAGATAGAGATAGATAGATAGATAGATAGATAGATAGATAGATAGATAGATAGATAGAAAGGTCCTTTTTTTCTTTAAAACCTCAGTGGGTGAGTTACAAGGGTTATATTCAAAGCATGGGATAAACCACTTTTACATGTGCAAATATTGACAGCAAATTATTCAACAACAATTTAAATTGGAAGGAATATAGACATTCTTTAGCAAATTTATGGAGAAGCATATGTACTTCCAAGAAATTTCCATTCAACAAGAAAAGAATAGCCTATAATTAGCTCAACAACCAAAATAAAACTTAAATGCATTTTTCTAAGTAAAAGAAGCCAGTGTAGTCAAGTGAGAAAAGGTTAGACACCAGAGGAGTATCAGGAAGAAGATTTATTTGCTGCAGCTAGATTCAGAGGAAAAACTTTGTGCTGTACTCAATCAATCATCCTAACGGCCTTTTTCTGGACATTTTAGAACTTTATACCCAGGGTATAGGAAGAGGTACTCAGAGGTTCAAAATCTACAGAAGTTTCTAACACAACAGAATTTTTTTCACTGTTCTGAGCAAATTAACACCTCAAAAACACCTTTTTTTCTTTAACAACAATCAGTAACTGAGAAAGAAAGAGCTTCTTTTACTCTTTCTTTCCTACCCTTACCAGCCATTACCATTGAGCCCAATTAGTGAAATCTTCACTACTCTTTGAAATGTAAATACCCCTCTGAAGCTCCTTGCCCAAGGATAAAGACTTTATTACAATACTTTATCTATCTTATCATACTCTGCATTTTCAAACACACTTCCCACTTGAAAACTTTCACAAACTATTATATATCATCACAATGATTGATTGCTCAAAAATCTTGTGAAAAACTAGTAAAGAAGTGTTCAGCATCTGATGTGCTGATCTCTTTTCAGGATAATGGCAAAGTAAGATAGAGCAACAGGAAATAGGAAGCTTAACTACATTGAACACTTTTGTATTTTCTTTTGCTCATAGTAATCAGATCAATTATGGTAAAGATTTGTAGAGAAGTTTAATTAATATTTTCGGTGTAGAAGGGGATTCCATTAGAATAGGATTCAAAGTGTAGTTCTTTCATTCAATATGACATTCCTGAGAATGAGAACACATGGAGTAAACTTAAGTAAACGTCTACTTATTTTCAGAGTTGGACAACAGTGCAGACCTCTGATAAAATGTGGATGTGGCTGGCCATCCTGTGCCTGAAATCCTAGCTACTCAGGAAGCTGAGGCAGAACAGAATAAGCCCACAAGAATGAGACCAGACTGAGCATTAGAGAAAGAATCTGTCTTAAAAAACAAACAAAAAAATGAAAAGTCAGAAATAAGAACAACCAACAACAAAAACAAATAATCTGAGATCACTTTTATGGTGAAGAAACTTTTCTGTACTAGAATGAAATGACATATAAATGAATGACTTACATTTTCAAAACTGTGGAACTTATGTTACAAATACTGAACTCTAATGTGAGTAAATGCAATAAAAAACTTTAAAAGAAAAATGGTCTGAGTTTTTTTTTTAAACAAATGCTGTTTGGACAGGAAATTACACAAATATAGCTAACATCTGAAGTAATGTTTACCAAGCACTTTACTCTACTAGGTAAGCAAGTTTGTTATGTAAGTATTGATTAAGAATTCATCAAC
The DNA here is from genome assembly GCF_048772815.1 of Callospermophilus lateralis. Lineage (NCBI taxonomy): Eukaryota > Metazoa > Chordata > Mammalia > Rodentia > Sciuridae > Callospermophilus > Callospermophilus lateralis. The sequence continues at coordinate 3,195,730 of NW_027515935.1, read as the reverse complement.
TTTACTTCTAATAAAACAAATATGTATATGGTGGGTAGTGGGTACTGGATTTTGTGCCTTTGGACAGCAAAGAAATAGTCAAGAAAGAAAGTCTAGACTGAGTTTGCTGCATTATGTCATGATAAGAGACACCAACATGAACTTGCATATCTTGGTAATAACACAAGTTGAGAAATACAGAAAGAAAGATGCAAGTGTCTAAATGCCCCAGCTATCTATTATCTATCTATCTATCTATCTATCTATCTATCTATCTATCTATCTACCTCTATATCTATATCTATATCACACCCAGTTTTGTTAAGATGTCCAGAGCAGCAACACCTAGTAGGTGGATCTTGGTTTCTACAAAACAGAATTAAAGAATATTTTAAGTAGGAAGAAGAGGAAGTTTCAGCCCACTCCCAACACATAACACTGATGTAATATTTCATGGACCAAGACAATTTTGTGAGAAATTCAGAATCCAGTGAGGATTCAGTACCATGCAAGAACACAAAACAAAAAAATATTTGTAATTCACATGATTAGAATCAATCAGGGCCAAGTTTTATTTCTCCAGATGTCAAAGGGTGAACACCTAAAAATGCTGAGGAAAGTGAAAAAAGCAAGTTTTATTTAAAGGTTAGAACAGAGATAGACTTCTCCAGTGCTGCTTACTGGAGGCTGGTGCAGAAGGGCCATTGGTCAATGTGTATAACATTTCAGTTTAGTTCTAAAAATTTCATGTATAATATTATGCCTAGAGTTTTCAATGTTGTAGCACTTAAAAGTTTGCTTAGAGGGTGTATTTGATGGCTAGTATTATTTTTTTCAAAGAGACAGAGAGAAGGAGAGAGAGAGAGAGAGAGAGAGAGAGAGAGAGAGAGCGAGAGAGCATGGGTGTTCAACCTATATAATCACACATGGCTCCATGTTCAGAGGGTACTTATGCAATACTAATTCATCTTTGTGCTTATGTTTTATAGGTGAAATCCAATAGGAAATGAGATGGTAAACATAAAATGTACATGGGATTTACTTGCTGCCATTCTTTGTAGCCTTTTGTATATAGCATTCATGATCCTCTGGCAAGGTTCTTATAAAATGTTTAAGTTGATCCTGGGCTTTTGGGTTAAAAAGCATGCTTTGCTTAATTCAACTTGCTTTCAATAAAATTGTTATTTTTCTTAATAAATTTGTCCTTGAACTCAGGGTCTATCATTATCTTTATAAAACCAGGCAACTGCACAAAAAATTAAAATTCAAAACCCCTGATAAGAATAGATGTAACATTTCTCACAAAATGAAAGAAAATTGAACCTAATAGCACCTAAAAGATATTATACCCTGTGAGTAATTGACCATAAAAATGCAAGGATGTTCACACATAAACAAATCAATAATGTGAAGTATTATATTAACAGAATGAAAGGCAAAAACCATTGGGATATCCCAATAATAAATATTCAATTCAACTCAACCTCTCTTCATAATAAAACCTCTTCAAACAGATATAGAACAATGCAAAATGCTGCCTACATAAGAAAAACCCATAGTCAACATCATACTGGGGAAATACTGAATGGATAAATGCTGAAATCATTTTCTCTAAGATCAGAAATAAGACAAAGGTGTCTGGTTTCAACCACTCTTATTGAGTATACCATTGGAAGTTTTACTCAGAACAGTAAGAGACGAAAACAGGGCACCTACATAGGAAAAAAAAAAACACTGAATCATCCCTGTTCACACAATGTGTATTTTTATGTAGAACACATTGAAGACACCAGGTACAGCTGACCATCTCTTTGCACATAGCCAGGGAGGAAGAAGCTAATCCTGTGGCTTTCAGGGGCTGTATGCACAGGTGGGTCACTCTGCACTGATCATCAGATATCAAACTGAGGCAGAGCCAACCTATACCACTTAGACTAAAGTCACATCTTGTTCCTAGGTTAACTATGGGACAATTTGATCCACTAGCTCCTCCATGCCCAGGTTTACTCATCTATTAGGTAGAGATAGTGAGTTCCAAATGAACAGACAGAAGTTTTTTGTTTTTTGATTTTTTTGTTTGTTTGTTTGGGGGAGTAGTGCATAAACCAAGCAGCATATAGTGCTTAAATAATGTACTCATAAACAATGTACTCAGATTTTCAGGCAGCAATGATCCCATATGCTGATTTGCATTGTTTATTGCCCTTAAATCCTGTGGTAATCTCAAATTATCTGACTGTTTCTTAATAACAAAAATGGGGTTGTTTCAAAGACTAAGTGTTGATTCTATATGATCAGCCTGAAGTTGTTCCTCAACTAACATATAAATTATCTTACGTTTTTCCCCTGAGATCGGCCACTGAGAAATCCATATAGACTCTTCTGTGATCCTGGTGATATTTTCTGCTGTTTTTGGAATTGGGGAGACACTCATTGCCCCTAGTAAAAATTTTGGTTTGGAGTATTTACTCATCTCTGTCAAGGAGACTGGTTTGTAAGCAGATACTCTCCCTGATAAGTTCCCTCATTATCTCCAGGAAGAACCCTTGATTAATTTCCTCAAATGATCTCATAGAATTTAGAGTTACTAATAATAATCCTATTTTCCTTACTATATCTCTTTCCCATAGGTTTACTGGTAAAGTCTCGAACACATAAGGTTTAAAACTCCAGTGTTCTCATCAGGATCCTCCCAAGGGAGATAATTAGCACTTTGAGCAGGTTGTGAGATTTTTTCAATTCCCTCTAAGTTAGCTGGTGCTATATGTAAGGGCCACTTCTTAGGCCAGAAGTGACTGGACAGGACTGATATATCTTATCCGGTGTCCACTACACCTTTGAACTTTTTATAATTAATTTTAAGTTCAAGTAGGCGGCACTTGTGCCACACTAATTTAGACCAGTTCACTCTGTCTGGCAGTTTGGAAACTTAATATACTTGTGGGTGTCCATTCGAATTACAGGGTAATAAAATTATTTGAGCAAATGTATTTTTTTGGAGTAAGCCAAAGGGCATAATTTGACATTACAGTAACATTTAAATCTCCCTCAAAATAAGAATCTACTACTCTAGGTATCATCTCATTGGCCACTTTTAAATTGTTACATCCAAAAATTAACCCTATACTTCCTCTAGGGAGTGGCTTGAAAATCCTAGTAGGGATTTGTTGTAGCCCTAATTAAGGATTTAGTTCATTTGTCATTGAGGGTCATAAAGAAACTGTCTCACAGACGTGAGATCTGCTCTGGTAGAAATTTAACATCATCACACCTTATGGTAGGCTGTGATGACGTTTAATTGCACAACCTTTCTTCTGATTCCCCTGTATTTCTGGCCTGGGGATGGGCCGACCAGAAGATTTGTTACTCCTTACTAACAGAAGTGGAAGCCAGTAGGCAAACTGATAAGCCCCATCTTGGCCTGCCACATGGTCTTCAACTCTGTAATATCTATTACCAACAGCAGATGGAGCCCTGGACTTAAAATTATGAGCATTAAAATTACACATGTAAAGGCTGTTCCTCCCACAATGAAAGCAGATCCTGCAGGTTCTGCATACTAAATCTTGGGGCTGAAGAGTTTGTTTTGAAGCTGCTGTGAGAGTAATTGTTTGTAAATAGGCTGGATCAATATCAGAACAAAAGCGAAGAATCTCTGAAACCATCTCACAGACGTGAGATCTGCTCCGGTATAAACTCTGAATAAACTCAGAAAACCCTTTTTTCTGTGGGATATGAGAACATCTTGACAATATTTATTTGCATTTTCAAATGCCAATTGCTTAACAATAAACTCACAAGCACCTGGATCACCAAAGGAATGGTTTTCAGTCTGATAGAGTCACACAGGAAATCAGAATAAAGTTCATTGGCACCTTGCTTAACCTTACTCAGAACTAAACTAGATTGGTCCCTGGAGGCAATCTTTCTCCAGTATGCTTTGCACAGACTGTAATTTGATCATACACTGCAAATTCATACTTTAGCTGCCTTTCAAAATCAATGAATTCACCTATTCCTAAAAACATGTCCACGGGTGTTTGAAAATCTTGCCTCCAATTGCTTTCTGCCTGCTTCAAACAAAAGTCTGTCCAATATGACTGCAAGAGTAAAAATTCCCCCCACTCAAACAAGGTCTAGCGAAGGAAATCCAGTCACTCCGTGGGAGCAGTTGAGAGCAGATAGTCTCAAGCAAGCTCTGCACAAATGGTGAATTTGGACCATAGACCTTGTAGGCATTTTTTAACTCTTTAATAGTTTTAAAAAGAATTACACATGGTCCTGATCATTGAACCTGTTCAAAAACTGGAAAGAGTTGAAATTTGCTTGTGTCTTCCCCAGCTTCCTGTGCCTTTCCAATTCCCCGCTGGAATGAAGTAAGAAAAGTCATCGCCAGCTTAGAGTATCTGTTAAAATTTGTCCTTTTAAGAGACAATGGCTGAAATCAAATGGCTGGGACAGGTGCCGTAAAGCAAAACCTATTAAAATTCCCCGGTAAATCCTGGACTTCATTTTCTGGCTCACCTTCCTCAGACTGCAATTTTTCTGTAGATTCTTCCCTGTCTTCATGTTGAATTTGAGCTTGTAAGTCCTGTGGAGGAGGACTTTCTATATCTCTATGAATCTCCTCTGGATTCTCCTCTCTGTGAAAATGACCTTCTATCCCCCTGGAGACCAACTTTCTATGGTCTTCCTCTGTACTACTATAGTTTGGTTCAGGCAAGGCTAAGGTTTTTACTTTCAGTTTTGCCCCGAGGTTTTTTGTTTGAATATAATTTGTTTTAGTTTTTAACAGGCTTAGAGGAAAAGAGATTTCTGTAGCCTCAGGTAATTTCTCCATTTGAATAGAGTTAATGGCTCTTTGAATATCTTTCAATCGATCTTCAGGGGGCCATGGACTATGGCCCATGTAATCAAAAAGACAGATCTCTAATGCAGTCCAAACCTTTTGAATATTCTCAAAGTTTCCAGGTAATTCATCAGAAAGGCAAATTTTATGTTATTTTCTTCCAAATTTGTCCCATGTATGTAAATTTGGTGAATCTTGGTCATAAAACCAAGGGCAAAATTCACCTACTACCTCTAAGAATTGTAGCAACTGAGTCTTTTTAACTTGCTTTCCCTTATGATTAATTATTGTCTCTAAAATAGTCAAATACATGTCTTTATTGGTAGAAGTTGAATTCCCCATCAGTAAGTTTTTTTAACGTCCCTTTTCTTCAAAAACTGGCTAGTACTTCTGTGACCCTAAAATTTGTCAAAAATTCTGCATTTCTATAGCACGCTTCCTAACTCAACCTTGTCAATTTAACATATGAGCCCCATGTTGGGTGCCACCTCTTCCATTCGACCAGCACTAGCTTCATGTAAGAAGGTTTTATTCATGAGTAAACACTAGGGAGTTTTAAATTTAAGAGACAAGACTCTAATTACCTTTAGAACCAGCTCTGGGATGGTTTCTCCTAGCTCCCACCTCCAGGCACCCAATGCGATAGCGAGGTTTACTGAAGAGGCTAGCAAGAGAGCAAGAACACGCCAAGGAGTAAACTTTTTATTGAAGACCAAAAAATTCCAGGGAAAATCCTATCCAATGAAGGTTAAAGTGGGCAACATCCCAAGGTAAGGGGTGATGATTGGGTCTTTGGGGCAGTGGCCAGACACACCTCTGCATGGACAAACCCTTGGACCTGGAGAATTGTGGAGAAAGCTCTGATACAGCTGTGTTTAAGTGCCTCTCACCCAGTCAGGGAGGTAACTCAAATCACGTGTGAGGATGGTCTCCCACATGTTATCAGATTTTAAATAAAAAATCCAAAAAAAAAATAACAAAAAAATTAAAAACCCAGAAAATACTAACAAAAAAAAAATGAAGTCTACTTAATTGTAGGGAATACCAGCTCTTGGTGAAATAAAGGCACTAGGGATCTATACATTTCCTTACGTACTGTAGATCCCTGATTAAATCTTGTCTAGTAACTCCAGGAATTTCAAGCCTACTGTATGCCAAATCCTATCCCAGTTTTTTTATATATTTTAATAATTACCTTTCCCGAAGGTCTTACATTCTGCTTGGAGAAATTCTCACTTTTTTATATTAATTTTCTATCAGTGATAAACCTAGGGTTACTTAACTACTAAGCAAATATGTAGATCTTTATTTTTTTCACATTGAGACAGCCTCTTCATAAGTTGCTCAGGAACTCACAAAACTGCTGATGCTAGACTTGAACTTATCATCCTCCTGCCTGAGCCTCCTGAGCCACCTGAATTACAGTCCTATGCCACCAGCCAGGTAGCGTCATGATTTTAGAGATGACTAAATTAAGGGAGATTTTTCAAAGTTCATCCACTATGCAGACCACAGATATGGCTACTCATATAAATTTCAAATTATTATTTCATCTATGATGATAAAAATTTTGTTCTGTGTTGTTTCTATATAATGGAGGAGGAAGAGGCAGGGTTTCCAAAGGGGCACAAGAAACCTGTTGGGTGTGATGTAAATGTTCACTGTCTTGATTGTGCTGATGCTTTTATGTAGATGTAAATATATAAAAACTCAATGTATTGATAATTCAGTTTGTTTAGTTCATTGTATGTCAGTTTTACCTAATTTTTTAATTAATGAAAGATCTGTGAAGATATACAAGCAAATATAGATGACAATCAAGGACAGGAAAACATTTTCAACATCATGGATCAAACTGAATTGCAAGTAATGCACCCATAAGCGTGGCTGAAATTCCAAAGTCTGATAATGCAAACTGTTAGGCAAAGAAGAGAAACAAGAGCAACTTTTATTTATGGCTAAGGGGATCACAAAATTGTAAAGCCAACCTAGAAAGTGACTTTGGCAATTTCTTTTAAAGCTGCAGTCTTACCATATATCTACAGACTACATACTAGGTATTTATTTATTGGATTTCAAAGCTGGATTCCACACAAATTCTTCATTCAAAGGTTGATGATTTTTTTTTATTGGGAATGTGGCTCCTTAATAGGGGAATTATCTAACAAGCATGAGAATTCAGGTTTCATCACCAGTATCTCTCTCTCTGTCTCTCTCTCTGTCTCTCTCTCTCTCTGTCTCTCTCTCTCTCTCTCCCTCTCTCCCTCTCTCTCTCTCTCTCTCTCTCTCACACACACACACACACACACACACACACACACACACACACAATGTAACATATTTATTCATATTTTGCAAGAACAGAAAGCAATAATTACCCTTCAGTAAGTATTTACATATTATTAATCAAAAATGAACTCATAAATAAAGTGAAACATGATTCATAAAATATTAATAAGCAAACAAACATGGAAAGTTGCGGAGGTATCTTAAACACATTTTGATTAGGAAAATAGCTAGGATAAAAGGCCACATCTATATTATTCTGAGTATATGACATTCTGGATGACGCTAAGCAACAGACAATTACAAGATTTATGATTTCCCATGTCTCAGGATAACTAGGAAAGGGTAAAAATTGGATATCTTTGAGGCACTGAATCTATTCTGTAACATACTATAATTGTGGCTACTCTAGATTATGTTTTTTTTTTCCAATACTTAAACAACTGCATATCCTGGCATCTTTGGGTACAAATGTAATCATAGCAGATTGGGAGGCTGAGGGGAGATAGGAAGATAACATCTTCCAGGTCAGACTCGGCAACTTAGCAAGGCCCTAAGCAACTTGGAGAAACCCTACATCCAAATCAATCACAACAACTATCTAGTATTATCTTATTTTGAGTTGTAACTTCATATAAAATGTGTTATCTGAATTTACATGAAATAGGAAACATTGCATTCTTTAAAATGCTTCTTGTTACACTATATCAGAATTACTTTAACTTGCACTTTACTAGAGCTTAGATATTTAATGGAGGTGAATTTAAATTTTTTAAAAGATCTTAGTGATGCATGGAGACAAAAAATAGTAGAATAAACATAAATTAGTAATAAAATAAAACATACTATTTTATGGTTTGGCATACTGATATTTGAATACACAACCATAGGCCCAAAATTCTGGTTACAGTTTATTATTTCATGTATCAGAAAACCTTGCTTCTTTATATCTGACATGGATCTGGAATGCTAATATTTTAGTTGATCTTGTAGTTTTATTATTTCTTATGAAGACATATCCTTGATAAAGAACATAAAATATGACAATAGAATTTTCCAATTCTAGTCTTTGGTTTTTATGTAGATACACTGAATTTTGTAATTTTAAAAATACCAAAAGTATGAATACACCACAGTAAAACACTAGAATAAATTTAAGTTTAAATAAAAACATGCTACTTTTTCATGACATGGCAGAGTGCTATTATTACAGAAAACCATAGGCTCATTTAAATCGATACTGCAAACTCCCCCCTTTATTATACAACATTTTTTCTTTGATACCTGAAATTTTCTAGAATTCTTTTCTTTTCCCAGCTGTTTCATGAGCTTTAGAGTTATTCTTTACTAACATATAATTATTTAAATATTTTATAAAATCATGAGAATTGTCAATAAACAGAACTAACTGGACATAACTTTACTATGTACATATATGAATCTACCACAGTGAATAACATCATCAAGTAAATTTACAAAGTGGGGTCACAATTAGAATGAGATATTTTTCATTCTTCTATAATTATACCAAAATACATCCTCCTGTCATGTATAAGATACTCAATAATAAAAAAATTCTTATTTTATTTTTTAATATCCTTAATTTGTTGTTTTTTTTTAAATTTTGTGTCAAGGATTGAAACCAGAGCCTCAGAAGTACTAGTCAAGCATGCTATGACTGAGTGACAACCCCAGTGCCTTGATTATTTTAAATATGTAAATATTTCTTAAACTTAAATGACAAATTGATTTATTATAATTTCAATTAATTTTGTACAATTAAGAAGAACAATTTAAAATAGCCTAAAGAAAATATATTTTCTCTTTTCATGAGAACTATTTTCTCTTATATTTTCCATTCAAATTTTGACTAATGGTGTTCTGAGTTAATTTTTTTTTCACAAAAATGTTTTCCAAGTGCAATTTTAATCCAGTCACATTTGCCTTTTCATGAAGGTAGATGAAGAAGAAATGTTACCTAGATCATAATAGTGGAGATATTTTGCACACTGTTCAGCAACTATCTAAATACAGTCACTGGTAGGAGAATGACTTTAAGTTTGAAAACATGGGCATATTTTGTAAAAAAGAAACAATACCCTGAGTGTTTCAGTGCTTCAATGAATATGATGTAAGAGAAGTCACATAAGGAATGTCATATAACAAATATTCCAGCATCATACAATCACAAGTTTTTAAATTTTTCTTAAAATTGTTTATGAGAGACAGTTCTTCTTTTTCCATTGGTGATAGATATTCTAACTGAAATGTTACAGGTTGAATTTGATAGGATCTGATTTAAATGAAGGTCATGTGAATAAATGAAAAAAATATTTTAAACTCTTACAATTAAGCACTTGCAAATTAAAAAAGACTTGGAAATGAGCATGATGGGATCATTTCCCTAGAAGATTTCTATATCATTTTTAAAAATATTTTTATTTGTAAATGGACCCAATACCTTTATTTTACATTAATGTGGTTCTGAGGATTGGACCCAGTGCCTCATGCTTGCTAGGCAAGCACTTAATCACTGATCTACAACCCCAGCTCAATATTCCTATTTCTGCTTATGAAAACATGAAATCCACAATTTGTAGTAAATAATTTTAATGTAAGTAAAAATATTTCAGACACTGTAGATACAAGCAAAATAAGACACCATTTTTAATTTTAAGAAATCTGCAGGGAAGATTGAAAATCAAGCAAACACTGAGCATTAAATAATATAAATTATGATACAAAGGAAAACATTATGTATGCAGGCTTAAAGTCAAGGGTAATATATGAGCAATTTTATGAGGTAAACGAGAATAAACAAAATTATCACTCTTAAGAATGAGGTATGTTTGAGTTAAAATTTATTTTTTACTTATTTTTTTCTTTTTTTGAGATGCAACAAGGGCTTTCTTTGTAGTAAGCCATTGAAGAAAGAGCCCCATATCAGCTCTTGACTTCAAATTATGATCAAGAATAAAATAGTGCTTTACATAGAGTGAAATAGATTGACTGAAAGCACATCAATAAAAATCCTGCTGCAATCAAATACTCCTGTTTTTCTTCAAAGAATTACCATAAAGATAAACAAATATTTCAGTTTTATTTTTATAAGAAATACCTTCTATCCTTAAGCTAGCATTGGAATTTCAGCAGACACATTTCTGCATTGCCTTTACATTGTCACTGTCTTTGTGGGCCCCAAGTCCAGGATTACTGACCTCCCTATTGCCCACATGGATCTAACACACATCCCACTGCTCCTCACACATGGGACTTTTTGTATCACAGATTTTGGAGAAGTGTAGGACAGTTCATGTCAGTTCAAATGCAAAGAACTTATCTTCCTGGCCAAGGTCATGAGGGGAATCACCACCTGCACTACCCACATGCTGGATGTGCTTTGGCCATCACCATCTACCTCAGTGGCTCCTAGTTTGCCTGCTTCAAATTAAAAACCACAAATACCATCCTGTGGCTAATTGTTTTCTTATTAATCCTCACCATGTGCACCTACACCAACATGTGTTTCTATACTGTGGCTAGACCAAATAAATTGTAGCCTGCTCTTCTATTTCTTACTGACCACTGTTCCTTTCTTCTCATGAGATACAGGCACAGGAGCCTCTTTTTGCACCAATGGCATTCAGTGATCTCTAGTTTTGAGACCATATGGTTCTTTCAAGCAGATACATAATAATTCTCTTTCATAGATTTAAACAACAATCATGTTTCTTTAAAGCTTCAGATTTTCTCCATAAATTCCCAGAAAAAAGAGCCACTCACACCCTTCTGCTGCTCATCATGTGTTTTGAGATCCAGTATTGTTTGAACTCCATCATCTCACTGTTAAAATGCATAGCGTGGGCAAGTTATCTCATCCTGAGTTGTCTTCAAAGGCTTGGGATCAATGGTGATGACATACTCAATCCTTTGGTGCATAATAAATAATAAATAAATCTATGCAAATTTAACAGAGAAAAAAAGTCTGCTTCTGACTAAACTGATCAACATCAACTTTGTCACTCTTATAAACATAATATTCTCTATTTCAGAATATTTTACCTCTTATAAAAATCAATAAAATAGAATTAAAATTTTCTATTAAAACAAAGTTATTTAAATAGCTGAAAATAACTTGTGGGTAATTGTTTCTGTATCTGGATCAGATTTTTCAACAATCACATTAATTTTCACTGTATCTTACACCATTTGCATATCATAAAGTTGTATGTACTTTTTATGTAAATTGTTATGTACTTTGTATCTTAGACATTTATAGTTGCTCTATTTTTTCTCTTCTTGTATTAAAGTTCCTGATATTTCTTTCAGTGAAATTCTACTAGAGGAATATTGATTCTTTTAACTTTTTTGTCTATTAATACGCATATGCTCATATCAAAGTTACTCAGGAATCTGTAGTAGTATTACAAGTTTGTGGAAATCTTGGATACCTTAGTGAGATTCTTTGAACAAAATAGGTAGAAGATGTCTCTCATTGGTGAACCACCTCAAGCTTCACTTCCCTAAGCTGAAACTACTACAACAACCTGAACAACAAAAATCCAAAAAAAAACCATGAAAGAGTACTTCATAAACAAGAGAATGCCTGAATTATTTTAAAAAAAGAAGTGTTGGGCACCATGTGCAAAAATGGGCAGCCACACACACACTTCTATTAAATATGTAAAATGATATAGTAGGTATAGAAATAAATCTGAGGATGGCTAAAATTTTAAAACATAGAATTACCACATGACCTACAAATTTCATTCCTAGATGTATTTCCAAATTAACTGAAATCAGATATTCAAACACTTGAACATGAATATCAATGGCATCACCATTTCCACTAGGAAATATAAAAAAATCAAAATTTCCTTCAAGAATGATAAACAAATGTGTCTATGTATTTATATGTATCCATGTTTGAGTAAGCACATGTGCATATAGATATATTCTTATAAATAAATATATATCTGTATATAGAATTCAAATATATATGTTTGAATATTAACCTGCCATAAAAATGAAGTACTGATACAGGTGACCATGTAGACAAATATCAAAAATATTAAGAAAATTAAACAAAATCAGACATGGAATTTCTCCTGTGCTATAACTACATTTATATTAAATGTCCCAAAACTGGAAATCATAGAGTTAGAAAGGAGAGAGTTGGTTACCAGGGGTTTGCCATGCATATAAGTGAGTGTTTGATTAACCGATTACATGGTTTATTTTCAGTGGTTAAAATGTTTAAAACAAGGTAATTGTGGTAAGTATACGACAACATTGTAAGTGTCACTCCTTAACTTATTTTTTTTTGATGAGCACTCTTATGAGAATTCAACCTCAATAACACCAGTAAGAAAAATATCTTGAGAACACTGAAGTCTATACAATTATAGCTAGAGGTGACAGAAATGAACTATGGAACTGGACATAAGTTCTTTATCCTTGCATTTGAACACACGACCAGAGTAACTGCATTGCATTATGCAGAACCACAAAAATAGAATCCTAAATACAATGAGTTATAGTCCATGTATGTATAATATGCCAAAACATAATCCTAAATATAATAAGTTATATCCATGTATGTATAATATGACAAAATATATTCTATTATCATGCATATCTAAAAAGGACAAATAAAATAAAAAGAAAAAAAACTACCGAGTAATAGTCTCCCACATGTACTCTGCATCACCAAACTAAAGCATGGAGAGTAACACTGGTTACCAGAATTCAAAAGTCTTCGCTGTCTCAGGCAGAATTCTTGATTCATTATTTACTTTGTCCTTATCTCTCCAGTATCTTCATTCCTGATTGCAAGACTTCTGATATTACAGAAGAGTACACTAAGTTTGAGGGATGACTGATTTTTCTAAGGTAACCATCTATGCAGACTGTCTCTGACAATTAATTTGTGTGATTTCCAATTTACTGAATAATGTATCACAGTGAAAAGTCAGTCAGTGTTTCCCCTCCTCCAGAAAGAGAAGAAAGCAAAAGGTAGAAATTACAATGAAGCACCAAGAGCCATCGGCATAAACTATCATTGTTAAAAACTTGATTGTGGTCATTGTTACACTGACAAATACATATGTCCCAACATGACAAAGTATGAATTATATATGTATAGTTTATTTTATGTCAGTATTACCCTAATACAATTGTTTTAAATTTGAATGAAAGAAATCAATATATTTCTCAGAAAAACAAATTATATTCTAGGAAAGCTAGAAAAAAATGCTGAATATTATATGTCATCAAGGACTTACAAATTAAACACACCTATAAAAATTTCAAAAATTTTAAACCTGACAATATCAAGATCTGGAAAAGATGGGGAACAAGAACTCTTATACATTGCTGTTGGGATCACAAAATTGAGCAACCATTCTGGAAGACAGTTATGTAGCCTTAAAAATCACAGTATACACTTAATATGGCCACTAATTGTATTTCTCAGTGTTAATTCAATGGAATTGAAAGCTACGTCCACACAAAACCCACATACAAATATTCACAGCTTCTTCATTCATGATTGCCAAGAACAGGAAGCAGCTAAGAGAGACTACAGTAGCTATGTAAACACTGTGATACATCTATACTCTGGAGGGTCATTAAAATTTTTTTTAAAAATGAAATTTACTATCAAACATAAAAACACATGAAGGCATCATAAATACATATTGCCAGAAAGAATATAGTGTCTTAAATGCCATTTTTGCATAATTCCAAATTTGTGACGTTCTAAAAAAGTCAAAACATTAAAAATATTAAACATTGCCAAGAAATCAAGGGGAGTAGAAGATTCTAAAGAGTTGAATAACAGGGACCTCTGGCATGGTGAATCTACTCTGTAAAATGTCATCATGATGAAAATTGAAATAATTCTTTGTCAATGCTTAAAAAACTGTAAAATTAGTGTTTTAATAAATAATTCAACAATTTATTGCCATTAATAATTACTTAAATAATCACTATTGGCAACATACTTTGATTTTGTGCTTACATTGAATATTTCTCAGTATTATACAGAGAAAAAAATAGCAAAAAATAGTGAAAACTCCAAATAAGGGAAGGCACATGAGAACATGGTACTGTGTGCTTTATTTCCACGTAAATCTACAACTCTCCATAAAATAAAGTTTGTTCATTAAAACAATCAGAGAAGGCTTACTGATTTTTCTTGCCTCAAACATGCCCAGCCCTAGGACTGGCCCTCAACAATAAAACTTGTACTGAGAGTAAATAATCTCCAGCAACCTTGCTTTTCTTTCTTTTCTATTTTTAGAATTTTCATTATCTTTTTAGAGAACAGTGAACATAAGCCCTTATTGAATAAATTAGTACCTTACACTTAAAATATGCTTTATATGAATAAAAAATTGAATTTTTATCACTCTGCTCCATAGATAGTAATTCTTTGAATACTAAGGAAAAGATGATCTAAACTTATTTTACTACATTCATATTCATGAGAAAATTATCTGAGATCTTTTTTCATGTCTACCTCACTTACAATATGCAACCTATAAAATGAGGGTACTTTTTTTTCTTACTCAACAAATCTCTGGTTGAAATAAATAAAGATAGTCCAAGTAAAAAGGTGTGCTGATACACATTAAGGGTCAGATCAATTGTGGGTGATATTACTGAGAAACACAGTCCTTTTGATCTGATAAATAGTAGTAATCTGGTGATACTGAGAGCTTCATATTCTTTCTCCATTTTTTTTATAACTTAACCTTTTCCATGTAGATCTTGCATTTCTGAGCCATGGTAGTTACCTGCACTAACCTACCAGAAACAGATAACAGGGCCTGTGAGTCATTTCTGTACAGACCAAGTTCATTATGCTCACAACAATATTTAGTAGAGTTAGACATCACCAGGGCCAGTCAGGACCTTTCCTTATATTTCTCAGCCAAGGTTAACAGAAAAGAGGTTCTCATTTTGGTATCTAGAGTGGAAAAGAGTAAATCCTGAATTATTGGCATCCATGGTAAATTTTTTTTCACAGTTCTTAAATTACTTCTCATTACTAACCTGGAGCAGAGTGATAAATAATCAATTTTTTATTCATATAAAGCATATTTTAAGTGTAATTATCTTCAAGCACAGATTGGTCCATAATGACAATGTATATCTGCTAAATATTCAATATGATGAGGGTGAGAGAATGAGAAGATGGACTACAATGGAAAGGGGAAACTTGAAGAAAAACTGACTCCCTCAGGAAAAAGGAGCTTTAAGCTAACTTCATTCCCAAATGAGAAAAATCACTAGTCATATTTCTTGCTTCCTTTCTCTCTTCTCTACTTTCTTTCTTCCTCATTTCATTGGTTATTTTCTTCTTATCTCTCACTCTTCATCTCTTCCTTGATTTCTTTCTAAGAGAAGATGTCTCAGTTCACTATCCATATTTACTTCTCAGAAATTAGTCATTTGAAAAAAAAAAAGCTCTATGAGAGGCATATACTTTTATATTGCATGTCATTACTCTGAATTGTTTTCAATTGAAAACCTGAAAAATATATTTTAAGAGTATACACATTCACATGAAACATTATATTTTTAATTAAATTTTTAAAAGAACAAGCTGTATATATCTGGGGTCTAGTGAGAGGCCTTACATTCTTTGCTAGGAATAGAACCAGAAAAACAAAACAAAACAAAACAAAGGAAACCACCACAACAACCAAAAAAAGCAATAAAAACAAATTATTTTCTATCACATTGCTGACTTTTCTGTAATAAAAGCAGTTTATAATAATTTAGAGAAAGTTATTTTATCTTTGCCTGAGAAATATTCAAATATTCAAAGAAATTTTCACTGATTTTTCACCCAAATATCAAAGGATGATTTTATTCAGTGGAAACTTTAAAGAAAAAAAATGTTTTTCAAAAACAATTTAAATTCATTCAACTAATGACAATGGATTTCTGTGTTCAGGTAAAGTAAGCGTTTTCTATAGAAACTTTGTAATTTTAAAGGAGAAAAGTTACTGGATCATCAAAGTACAGCTTTACCCCGAATATGTGAATTCATTCATTGATGTCAGGATGGTCAAAGCTTGGGAAAAAAGAAAATTTTTCTTGAAGAAAACTCAAAGCCCTGAGTACCTACTTCAATGTACCCATGAGTCTTTCAGGCACGGAGTGACTATTCTGAAGAGCTCCCTGAGTTAATGAATATTTCAGCATTATTCGAAATGTAGCCATTAATCTAAGAAGACTTTCTGTTATTGCTGAATTTATTCATGGTAAATAGTCATTTTTCTTTCTCAGTCATAGATGTGTACAAGACAGTTTAACAAGTTGAACTTGACAGTTCCTTCTACCAGAGCCTGTTTTATTAGTTTCCCTTGAAATGAAGCATTTAATTGAATTTATTAAAAGTACATGTGTAAAATATTGCCTTCTACTTTGTCCTCAGTAGCAAGAAAACTGATGATCTAGTTGCTTAACTTTGTTGTTTTCGACAAAACATCTCTAGGCTTCACATTTGAGTTTCCAGCTAAATTCAACATGACTGTTTATGATAGTGTTCCTCTATTTCCCTATTTCTTAACACTGTAATAGTATCTTATATTCTCCTACTTTACAAACACCTAAATATATTAATGTAGTAATTATCCCAGTACACACAGACATGAAAAATGTTGATTCCAATCTTCATGGAACTTAGCTTTCAATTCAGAAGTATTTCATAAACTTCATCCTGCTCTCATGGGGCTGTGACAGTTCTCTTGACTGATCCTTGTGTGTTTTATTTATTTCAAAGGTTTTTACATTTATTTCAGGATTATTATGTCAAGAGAATAAACAACATTAAATTCCATTAGAATTAAATTTCATAAATTTGAGAGTTAGAGTTTTAAAATATTTTTTTCCCATCATTTCATACTTCCATGTAGAGATTCTAATAGAAATTATAACTTCTTTAAGCATTGTATGAATCAAAAATTTAAGATGTGGACTAAAAAGCTTCGGTAAAATACTCAAATTGGTGTCATGGCTGTGTTAATTAATGCAATTTTACCAAGTGACTACAAAACTCTGTATATACCCACACACCCACACATACACACAAACACACACACACACACACACACACACACATACACATACATGTTTAAAGAAAGGAGTCTTGAAGATGTCAGTGATCAAATAAAATAATTAGTTTTAATTTGCTTTTAATTAAAAAATATTTATTGCATATGTTAACGAACTCACGCATAATATTTCCAAATGCATGGTACACAGTGATCATATCTAATTATCTATCTTTTATTTTCATCCCTTGCCCTGCCCCAGCACCCTTCATATTCTCCAGAAATTACAATTGGGCTTCCATATTACTTTAAAAAAAATCTCAAGGGTGGAAATAGCAAACATGGTAATAGAAAAAAAATTTGTGCAGCCACAAAAAATCATTTGCAGGAATGAACTTTCCCCACATCTCAGAGACCATACATTTTAACACCTGGCTAAATCTCCCTTTATCTCATTGTACACAATGAGATTAAACAATCTCCAGCTATTGCCTTCACTATGCTGACCTTAATTTTTCCACAAACCATCCAATTGGCTTTAGTTTCCACCACCTAAAAACAGGTATTTCACTGAGATCATCAGTGAAAAAAACCACTATGGTGCCAAATCCCAAGGTCTCTCCTTTGCCACCCTGGAGTTCATTTTTAGTAGTTTTCAGAACAAGAGGTTCTGCCTTTCTTTTGAAAATTATCTCTTTCAGAAATCCATGTCATGTCATTTCCCTGGTTTTCTATTTCTTCACTCTCTGTCTTCTTCATAGATTTTTCTTCTCCATTGCTAAATATAGATGTGTCCCCAGTTCAGAGAAATGCTTCCTGTACTCCTATATCTTCACCCACACCAAGGGTCATGCTCAGTTTCATGGAAGTATTTTACAAATTCCCCTGCCTCCCAACTATCCATTTTCTTCCCAGTACACTCCTGTCACCTTCAGACATGTTCAAATGGATATCTAGGAGAAATCACAAACATCAACAAAAAATCCTTCTTCAAGACTAGCACTCTTTTTCCTGCCTCATGTGGTCTTTGTGCCCCATACAGGATTGGGTATCAGCAACTACCCTAGAGTGCTCAAATAAAAAATTCAGCAATTGTCTTTGGTCTTTTCACCATTACACTCACCATAATTCATCTCCAAACCCTGCTTATCTTAAACACAATATTATAAACATATATGTGTGTGAGAGAGAGACAGAGAGGGTATATTTACAAATGCTGTTCAAATATATTTAAAAGCACACAAAGGTCCTCAAATGTGACTGCCATATGTGTTGTTGTCTCTCTCCAGCTTAGCCAATGCCCTACATCCCTACAGTTCCACCTTGCCTCCAAAACACTATTGTCTAGCTTTAATTTGTGGGGAATCCTGCAGGCACTGGGACATAATCATTGCCCTGATGTGCCAGAGCATTCTTCATTAAGCCAAGGAGCAAACTTCATCTGAGCTGGGCTGCTCAACTTTCCAGCAAAAATATCTATCACTGAGGGTGTTTTTAAAATTCTTTCTATGTAACTAGCTCACTGAAATAAGTTAGAGAATACTTTTGATTTGTTTTAAACATATTCCTTGAGATGCACAGATAAGTAGTCCTAGGGCCTCAGAAAAATCTAATGACAACAGGATTTAGTTCACTAGGGACATGTATATGATCCAGAAAGTCTCTGTTTCTCACACTTGGAAAGTTTTACCCATTCCACCAATAACCACAAAAATGCATAGATCTTTTGGGATATTCACTTGGAGTCTTGTCAAAATCCCTGTTGATATGAAAGATGAAGCAGTACATGTCAGATGGAGCTGCTGAAAGATATGTATAAACTGTGCATGAAATTTAAAAAAAATCATGGAAGCCTTTAGGGAAAAAAGTCTGGTATCTCGGAACTCACAGTTGAAATCCAGCTGGTTTGAGACTATCCAGTACATGTTATATACTACCTAGTTTTTTCTAAATTCAGCATGGCACTGGAGATGGTATCATCCATTGGAGCCACATAGCCACTTAGTATGACAGAGATTGGTGAGACATGTCAGAATGCCAATCAACTGTCTCAAGATAGACTTTTCCTGTTGAAATCTTATTCCTACTTTGATGCACACTCCCTTAATTAAAGAACTGAAAAAATTATCTAGCAATTGTTTTTCAGAACTTATGTGGTCTAGAAAATTTATAAGATGTTTTGCCTTTTTAAACATAAGTTCTTGCCTGGTCTTATATTTCTTTACTAATTATTTCAGATATTTATATTTTTTTTATTCAGATGGCTCATCACCTTCCAAAAAAGAAATTACTCTGGTGGGATGCTTGATGTCCCATGACTTGGAGTAATTATGCTCACTTATGAGCCATAAATAAATTGGTTACTACACAAAGACTGCTAGGAGTTGAATTAAAATTATAAATAAATATTTACAAGCACCTTTGATTCAAACTATCAAGTTTCAGGGAGAAGGTTCTACAAAAGTGGGCTTCTGCAATGGTAGACAGAATCATGAAATGACAAAGATATTAGAGATTTTTTTTTCTTATAGAGGAGAAGTTTAATGGTAAGCCATTCCTCATTCAAAGGTTGTTTAAATCACCACTGTGGCTGCTTTACTTTTCTCAAAGGGTTATACAATTATTAGCTTAATCCCTTCATTGTTCTTCATTTGCCCCACACCATTCCTACTACTTCTATCCCAGGCATGTTTTCTACCTTTTAGCACGATCCTAGAAAAGTGTCAGAAGCCTTTCACAATTCTCACAAGACCCTCATGTCTGCTTTTGGGGTGTGATGCATTCCTGCAAGCCATTTGGGCTGTTGGTTTTCCGGGAGACTGTGCTAAAAGTTCCTGAGACTTTCCTGTGTTTCAATTGCCATACATGACAGATGAGCTCTTTGCTTATTTGATGGGATTTAGAAAGATTCAACTGCTTCTATTCTCCTTTTTTTGTTTAATTATTATTGCATTTAAAAAGCAATACCTACCAAACTTTCACTGTAAACACATTTAATTACTGAATTTTCTTTTCAACACAAATGTCTTAGTAAGGCTTATTGCAGCATTTTCTTAATCTGCATGTTTTTCTTTTCGTTAATTAAAAATACTATGCATGTGTTTAAATTGTAAGACAATTTTTCTATACTGTGTAGAAAATCTCCTTATTACTTTATTAGAAAGACAGATTAGAATGCTGCAACTTTAAATTAATGATCTGTACACTTTTCTCTAACCTGCACTTATGTAGAGATTATTAAAAGGTTTAAAAACATAACTGATTATAAGCATTTAATAACTTTTTGAGTTTTTTTCATTAAAATGGCAATTTCTATTCTAATTCTGTTTAAAAGCTGAGCAAACTGGTTGAGTCTTTATTTTTCTAAAGGTATTTTTAAGATACAGCTTCATAATGTCCTGTAAACATTGTGTAAATGTAATTTGATACATGTTTTTGCAATTTAAAATTTTGTGTATTGCAAATGATTTTACACAAAATACTGAGTAGTAAAAATTTTAGAATTACAATAATGTAATTTAAAGTTTAACCAAATAAAAACTGAATGGCACTAGTTGAGCAGTCAGTCTTTTTAGATGTTTGTAATAGTATAAACTGATGAACTTGTAATTTACAAATAAATAATTTTCATGTTTTTATCCATTAATTAAGACAAATTTTATGAACTTCCCTCTCTTTCAATTTCAAATTCTTGTTTAAAACCAAGTATTAACTCTCCTGCTTTCCATACCTTTGCTTTTTCAAGTTTTGCAAAGAATATTTTATTTCTTGCTCTTCCGAAAATTCTTGTTTTTTATTAGAAGACATACCTAAAATAATAATAGGAAGTTATTACATTTACTATGGTAAATAACTCTGCAATCATACAAAATTTTATCAAAGTGGGGGGAATAGCCAAAGAACAGTATGATTCAAGGCCATTATTACTCAAAAAATATATAGAATTTACTACAATATGATGACAAAAGCTCTCAGAACTTTGAAAATAATATTGAGAAATTATAGCACCACAGATGATGATAAAATGCAAACTGACTAATATTACTACAACAATGTCAAATCATAGCCCTTCAATTCAACATATTCAGACTCCACCTGTGACTCAAATATTTCAGAAAATGAATATTTCTTACTTGGTTATTTATATTTTTATCTTTGGGGGGATTATTTCATAAGAGAATACAGGGGTATTTTATCACCAAACTAGATCCACAGGCATTTCTGTATTTCTATATATCTATTGCTATATTTCTATATCTATATCTGTATAATTTTTTAAAAGACAGTTTATCAAAAAGATGCTGAAATTTACTTTAAACTGGCATTACACTGTCTCAGCTTTCCAGTTATATGAAATTAAATTTCTATATCATTGCACATCAGCTTTTTTTGTTTACTTTGTAATTCCAAATATTTTCCAAAATGACTATAATGATCTAGTTGAACCAATTTTGAATAGAAAAATCCCAATGAAAATAATAGCTCACACAATAGAGTATATTCAACCCAAGCAAACAAACAATGCAATACTAGTAATTGAGAGTTCAAAAATTGATGTTGTTAATTATCTAAGTAGTGCCAGAAAACCACCTGAAAAATGTTTAATAAACTAAATGACAATGTAAAAAATTGGAAAAAAAATCAGAAAAAAATAGCAACAGAAAAGATAGAAATTATATACTAAAAATATTCTTTTAAAAACAATGTCTCAGGCTGGGGACACAGATCACATGTTTGAATGCTTGCCTCACATGCAAAAAGATGGGCTTAGTCCCCAGCACCACACACACACACACACACACACACACACACACACAAACACACACACACACACACACACACAGCACACATACAAACACACACACACACACACATACACACTGTCTCATAAAGTAGAAATTTTTGAAAGACAATATATCAAAGGCTAGAATCAATTAAAATACACAGGTACTGCTGGAAGATGTGGTACATGACTGTAATCCCAGTATCTGGAAAGAATAATGCAGGAGCATCGTGAGTTCAAAGAAAGACTCAGCAATGGTGAGGCACTAAATACCTCAGTGAGATCGTATGTACTTTTATATAATTCCAAAGTAATGATAAAATAAACATTGAAGGGAATAAAATAAAATAATCACCATAAAATCTATGAAATACAAATTAAGGCAGTTTTTTTCATAGTAGAAAAATGTATAAAATTTCAAAAAAATTTGAAATCTACAGAAGTAAGTTATTTCTCATTAGTAATTTAAGTAGAAATAAACTAATTTGAAAAAACTAATCAGAAAACAATGTGATTAATAAGAATATATTAAAAAAATAAAAATATATTAACTATGTCATATGCAAATCTACAGAAAGTTCTCTTAAGATATAAGGTCATAAAAAGACTAAAAACAAAAAGATATAACAATATTATATGCAAAATTTCAAAGGTGATAATAATTATATAAATGAGATACAAAGTAGGATATCATATAAAGATAAAAATGACTAATCACTGGAATATAATCATAGTAGAAATATTTAAAACTCCAATCATATTTTTATATATATAAAGAAATCACAAAAAAATTGTAGAAAGAAATCACAGAAAAAAAAATTCAACAGCATAAAAAGCAACACAGTAATAGTAGGATACATCAATCCCCAGTTGATGCAAATAAAAAATATCATTGCATTAGTACCCAGAGAATAAAAAAAAAACTTCAGGAAGCATTAAAAACTAATTAGGTTTACAGAGGCAATATTCTTTATAGTGTATGGAATATTGTTCCAAAGAGATCAGGTTAAAAATACAAAAGAAATGTTAAAGATATTAAAATATTGAAGTTGCTTTGTAACATAAAATAATAAGTTGGAAATCAAAAGTGAAAGTGATATTCAAAATTTATGAATATGAGTTTAAAGCCAAATTTAGCCATTAAACAAGGCCCTAAGCAATTTACCTAGTCACTGTCACAAAACAAAATATAAAAACAGCTGCAAGCTAGGCACGGTAATACACACCTGTAATTCAAGAAGCTTGAAAGACTGAAACAGCAGGATTGTGAGTTCAAAGCCAGCCTCTTCAATAGCAAGGTGCTAAGAAAATCAAGGAGATCATGATTCTACGTAAAATAAAAAAAAATGGGGCTTGAGATGTAGCTCAGTGGACAAATGCCCCTGAGGTCAATCCCCAGTACCCTTCCCCAAAAAGAGCTTTGATGTGGCTCAGTGGATAAGCACCTGTTCTTAAAAAAGTGTCAGTAGCACCTCCCAAAATCTAAGAAGTATGTGTAACATCAAACAATGAATATTTTTTTTTGTGTAAACAAAATAAATTATTTGAAAAATTCTTTGGAATACTCTTGGTGAATCAATACCTACACATAAAAAAATATTTCCTTATATAAAATAATAAAAGCCACAATATTCAATGGAATTAGGTTAAATGAGAAAGCCATGAGTAATAAAATTGAAAGTATATCAATTAGCCCTCAACTTGATTGTCAAAACAAAATATATTTACAGACCAATTCTCATTAAAAAACATTCAAAGAGTACAATGTGGCAAGCCAATCAAATATCATTTCAAATGACTACTTGAAGGCAATTTTGAATGAAAATGTTAGAAATCTTTTCAAAGATAATAAGTAAATTATATAATATCTATAATGATCAGTATTCAGGAGAGTATGCTAAGAAAAAGAGTAATTCACACACACACCCCAAAATAGCAGGTAATTCTACTTCTGAGAAATATCTACTGTAGCCAAATATGAAGACCAAAAAGAATGGCATTAGGGATGAAAAAGTAAGGAAAAGGAGAACTTGTTTGAAGAAAAAATGTGATACAAATTTTCTAGAAAAAAAAGTTTTTAAAAAAAATTTGAATGAACAGAAGTGACCAGTAAATTTAAAACATATAAGACAATAAGTTCAGCAAAGATATACAGTTTTGACCACAATTACATATTTGACAAATATATAAAAGACAAAAAATTGTAAACATCTTTATGGTACCTTTAAAAAGCTAAAGTCTTACTCCTAGACAAAAGAACAGATTCATATATGCAGAGATTATGAATATGCCATTAATTCTAGCTACTTTGAAGGCTTAGGCATGGAAATACAATTCCAACTTTTGCCACTTAACAAGAGTCTATTTCAAATTAAAAGTCAAAAGGGGGGTGATGATGTAGCTCA
The DNA here is from genome assembly GCF_048772815.1 of Callospermophilus lateralis. Classification (NCBI taxonomy): domain Eukaryota; kingdom Metazoa; phylum Chordata; class Mammalia; order Rodentia; family Sciuridae; genus Callospermophilus; species Callospermophilus lateralis. The sequence continues at coordinate 3,171,361 of NW_027515935.1, read as the reverse complement.
ATATTATAAGAACCTCTGTGTTCAATCTGCTGTATGTATGTATGTGTGTGTGCATGTATGTATGCGTGTGTGTGTCTGTGTGTGTGTTTGTATATATATATCTACAAAATTTAGATACATTACATGATTAAGCACAAAAGTAGAGTAAATAATCAGGGCACTACATACGATCATATATAAAACAGGCATAATATTTATACCTGTGAGTAAAAGCATAGAAAACTTGATTTAAAAATGGCCTATGGGTCACCTGCAGTTTAATTTTACCCAATGCTGTCCTAAAGTGACAAGTCATGATAATTTCTATTCAATTATTAAATATGGATATAAAAACAAAAGCAGTATCACTAATGTTAGAAAACATAATGAACAACACTGAAGCTCTCTAAAGAGTGAGAGTCAAAAAAGACACAATTAGAGAAATTTTACCTACAATATTATGAATAATTGTATTACAATATAAATCTTTCTTTTAATTTTTGTATCTATAGATGAATAGAATGCATTTATTTCATCCATTTATTTTTTGTAGTGCTAAAGATAAAAAACAATTGCTCACATGTGTGAGGCAAGCCCTCTGCCACTAAACTACAGCCCCAGCCCTGAAAATTCTTCTTTAAACCACATTGATCAGCTATACTTACATAACCACTAGGAGCAGGTATTGTGAAATACTGCTATTCATTACATGGCAGAAAAACTTCACAGAATATTCAGTATAAGCATTCATATAAAGTTCTGATGAGAAAAATTTGAATGAATAAATATTTAAATTATATTAAAGAAACTCTCCTGTAATATTAATATCTTACACTGGTTTTGCCTAGAGCTATTTGGAAATGAGCAGATTTTCAAGGGAGCTCCCAAATGTAAATAAATGCCAGGCTATGCATATCCTCAAAGTCATTGTGGAATACTTTGTAGGGGTGACAAGACTTTGTTGCCCCGCCTTAGAATGCCCTGCCATTTTCCCTAGGAAATTGTCAAGTAATTAAATACATGTGCAATATAAAGCTACTATGGCAGTGCCCTGCTTGAAAAGGCTGTGCACTAGAGTGTTATAAGCCTGAAACATAATCTCTGGCACACAACTCCTTGGAATAAAGAAACTCTCTTTTTAGACAAGCACAATGGTTCACTGAGTCTAAAACTGTCCATATAACAGTAAGTTTATACAATGGACTTTCTTGAGAGCTAAACAAAACTCCTAACACTGCACATTGCAACTTAGTATATAACTGAGGAATAAGCTGCATAATATTGCTAAGTTTGTAACCTGCCTAGTAATAAAATGAACAGTATGTACTAGTAATGCCAATGACCTAAATTAACCTGTTGATATAAATAAAGCTAGGCAGTTTGACCTCTCTGTAACTATACCACATTTTCTGCCACTTGTCTGTGTCTTCTTTTGATTTTCTTGTTTTTTTTTAAAGAGAGAGAGTGGGAGAGTGGGAGAGAGAGTGAAAAGAGAGAGAGAGAGAGAGAGAGAGAGAGAGAGAGAGAGAGAGAGAGAGAGAATTTTAATATTTATTTTTTTTCAGTGGACACAACATCTTTGTTTGTATGCAATGTGGAGGATGGAACCCAGGCTGCATGCATGCCAGCAAACCGAGCTACCACTTGAGCCACATCCCCAGCCCCTCTTCTTTTGATTTTCCTACAATGTTTTGTTAATTTAAATGTAGGAAGATCACTGAAGAACAAGAAGGAGCTTAAATAATTCATATGCATGGTAAATGGAGAGCATGAAATGCTCTTTAATGATTACAACTGAAACAATCTAGGCTTGAAAAATATTTTCTGTCAGATTTTAGTTATCAATTAACATTTTTAAATGTGAATTCCTCTTTAATTTTGGACCTCTTATTTGTATTCTCTGCTTCATTGATTTCTACCCAATTTGACATGTATACTCTCACTTTTCTCTTCAAATCCCAAGGTTATTTAATTGGAGACAAAATGGTGACCAAAGATTATATAGAGACATCAATTTTTTTGATGGAATATGTCACGTTTTGTAATTTTCTTGGTAACTAAAGAAGTCTTTTTAATGTTACACTCATTAGGAAAAAAAGAAAGAGAAAATATCCTATAAGAGTCTACAAAATTATTTTCTCAAATATTTTTTTCTAGACAAAAACACTAAAACACTTTGAAACCATTTTTATTCTCTACATTGTGATCACTACTTAGAAAAGATAAGTTAAACATAAAAAGAAAAAAATTAACATTTTCTTTTCTACCTAAACAAATGCCCAATCTTTGTACTAAAATCAAGAAGCAAACATTTTAATGCAGAATAGAAGCTACCATAAGATACTCTATAAAGTTAAAAAAATATATTGGTTTTGAATTAAAAATTCTGAAAGAAATTTAGGCTCACCAATAGAGTAGGTTTTTACAGATCTCTAACATCACATCTCCATATAAAGTCTACTGAGAGTGGTCCAGGAATTTCCATTCCTCTTCCGAAAACTCAATGACCACATCTCTTCATGTCAATGGTTCCTGAAATAAAAGTGAAGAAATACATATTACATAAACCATATTATTAATGACATAGTACTTAATTTTATACAATTATTACTGAGAGTTAAAAGAGGTGGCTTTCACATATGATTATGATGTCAACCATTCAATAAGATACTTTTTTTGTGGTGCCCAGGACTGAACCCAAGGCCTTTTGCATGAAAGGCAAGCACTGTACCAACTGACCTATATCTCCAGCCCCAATAATTCATTATGAGAAGTAAAATTGGTGGATAATTTTGTTATAATGAAACCCAGGGAGCAGCACGTGTAAAGCAAAACACTAAAGCAAAAAAAGTGGGAAAAAATCCAACATAATTCCAAAGGATAAATAATAGTTGCAATTAGTTATTGAGTATTCAAAAGAAGCACAACCAAATAAAGCAATAATACTTGAGACATGCACAACAAAATTATAAGTAATAATAATACTCATATGATGGTGGTTGTGTTAGTGTGTAGAAGACATAAGATATCACTAAAGACACACCAAAACTTTCAACAGTCCACATAATTATTTGAATGTTTATCTCCAAAGTTGTCTATCTTCTCATTATTTAAATATAACATAAATCTACAGTGTATTTAAAAAATTACTTTTACAACATCACAACTCACTTCTAAAACATAAGAATAAAATTTTTAACTAGCAAACTATTACAAAACACTTAGGTACTTGGGTCAACTTGAATCACATGGCACAAAGTTATAACAAAAAATAAAAATAAAAAAGCAAATTAAGGGAATAGACTGTTAATCTCTCAGTTCATAAGGAAATTGACATTTTAACATTCCCAGATATGTATAGCCACTCTCACTGTGAAACTGTATCCTCACTTGGCTCATTTCAAAGTAGAAGGTGAGAGAATAGTAACCAGTTAAGAAAAAAAACTGAAATTCTCTGGCATCATAAATGCCTCTCTGACAGCTTGGAAATATTCCTTTTACCAGGGTCTCAGTTATCACTAGGGAACAAACACATACATGAAGTTAATTTAACATTCTGATCTGTGATGTCTTTCTTCTGAAACAGAATTATTTTTTTTTCATTAGAGATTTAATCCAGGGGCATTCTACACCTGAAATGCATTTCAAGAAGTTTTGATATTTTTTAACTGTGATAAATGGGCTTACAATGTTGCTTAGGGTCTCTAAATTACTGAGTCTTGAATCATATTTACTTTCTTCCTACCTCATTTTTCCACATCACAATGATTACAGGTTTGTGCCACCATTCCTGACTCTGCAACCGCCTTTGATACCAAATGTGCAAACTTGCATAACAACCAATATTTCAACAACTAGTAGTCCAATAATTCAGTTCTGATACCATCCAGTACAGATCCCAAAAGTTTGGTGTTCACTACTATCAAATTTTACTAACTGAGGTGACAGTTTTAAGCCCCAGAATAGAACAATATTTATATTCATAATTCATTTTCTACAAATTAGGGGTCTCTACATCAATTCACTCAAGTTACTTATTCTGATAAAAAATAACTCACTTATGTATACCAGCTTGTTATAAATTATATAAATCTAGAAGTTGATAATTAAAACCTTCCATAAAACATAAAAAAAATGTCAGAGGAAAATGGGACACTCTATAGGCCATTTTCGGAAATAAGTGGTTGAAGATATTACCTCCAATTTTTATGTTATGCCATAGAAGAGCACATCTCCCAATAAGAGTTAGAAGATCCTCACTATTTTAAATATGCTGATTCAGATACTCATTTTGAATATTCCCATTGTTTTATATAAAATAATATTTAATTTAACACTTTTACATTCAGGTAAGAACAAAATATTTGTTTAAAAAAAAGGTTGGCATTCTCTAGATAATTTTCTTTATATGAAACCCTTAGAGTACTGAGCCATCTCATGGCAGCCCAAATGAACATACACACTCATACATACAAAACAACATACACTCCTAATTATTCATTGGCTTCAAGGTAAAGGATACTTCATTTGGAATTTTGATTTTTTATTTATTTATTTTTTTGGTACAGGGGTATTCTACAACTAAGATATATTCTAGACCTTTTATTTATTTATTTATTTATTTTGAGTCAGTCTCTCACTAAGTTGCTACACTAAGCTTCAGCTTTGATCTTTCTTCCTCAACCTCCAGGTTGTTGTAATTACTGGAATGTCACAATATGCCCAGAAAAATATTAATGTTCTAACCTCCTTTGGTCCATTTTCATTTCACCTTATTTATTTGCTATTTCTTCTTAAAAAACCCTTGACAGCCTAAGATTTTGGATGCATCCAAATCTTATGTTTGATGAATTTGAAGTATTGCAATGTAGATTTAGAAAAACAAAAGCTGCTTATTACCTATCTCTTAATTTTTTCCAATCTGACATTCTACAAATAGCTCCACAGCAATGAAAATTATAGCCACAGATACACCTAAGATCTAACTTAACCTTCAGTCATGTTCTTTTTCAGACTCAAAAAATTACCTTAGTTCGAATACAATTTTATATGAAATTTGCCTCTATCTTTTCTCTTTGGAAACTTTTTTTAATCTTTCAAATATTAGTGATAAACTCCATTTTATAGGTAATAAAAATATTAGACTAAATGAGACATGCTCAATCCACCAACCTACTTACTTAAATATTCAGTTACCACCCTAAACTTGAGGCATTACATTATGTCTTTCAATAAGCATATAGTGAGTTCCTCCTTGAAGAAGTCTGCATAAACACACTAGGAATTTTTTTCTAAATCCTTGCTACAGCTTATTCTCCTTTCAAATTCTGGCACCTTATAATCAATCTTCCCTACATGAGTAAGAAAAAGGAGAACAAAAATCATATTTGCCTTTCTTTTCAGTTACAGAATCAATAGATCTGAGCCATAATGTGTTTCTGGGGAGCTGAACCTAACATTTGGGGAAGATAATATTAATATTCCAATACCTAAACTATTTAGATGAAACCTATAAAGGATATTCCTGGATTCTCTAGAGTATCTAGAGTATCCAGCTAGTCCAACAAGGTGTTCCATTCCCTAACCACAAGCTTCTGTGTAGGAAGAGAGGATTACACACAGGTTGGCATTCTCTAGGTAATTCAACAAACATGGAACCTGTGGGGAGCTTGGGTCAGGTTCATGTAAATTGTACCCCATAGCCGCTCAAAGACAATGCAGATACTGAAGAGACATCACTCTCTAAACTTTCTTAAGGGGGCCCTAAAATTGCTGTCTATGTTTATGAAAGACAAATAAACATTTCAAAGATTTTTTTTTATTTTAATATCAAGGATTAAACTCAGCAGTGCCTACAAACTGAGCAACATTCACCTTCCCTTTATATTTTTTATTCTCAATATAATAATTCTCTCACTTCAGCCTATTAAAATGCTGAGATTATGAACTTGCATCTTAACACCTGACATTAGGTACAAATCCTTTTTAAAGAGTTTCATGTCATAACCTCATGTTCCTCTCATGTAAAAGTACAACCACACACATGCGCACACACAATCACTTTTTATAATTCCATACAAAAGTAAGAGAAAAAGATGAATTAAACTCCATGTAAATTGAAATGTTCCAGGGAACAATACTTCATAATATAGTGAATTAGCAAAGAAAATATGGCATTTAGGAAACTCATGCTTGCCTACATTGGAAGATGCACTTTAAAAAGTGAGTGCCCCCTGATAAGGAAAGAGAAACTGAAAACTCCTTGGACCACAACTACTCTCAAATATGAGTTATTTATATGAGTCAAAATTCTCATGTCCTGATCCTGTATTTAACAACAACTCTGAAGGTGTGTAGGTAATAAAGTACAGAGCTGGTTTCAAGCCAGACAGTGGTCATCATTCAGAGGACAAAAATTAGAATCCTTACTGTCAACCACATTCTTAGGGACAGATGTGGAAGTATATTGAGCTCTATCAAATTTAAACTAGGATTAAAATATTACAGAAGTGACCTCAGGAAAGTGCAGATTCTCACAATTAGTTATGAATACTTTTACTCAGCCCATTTGTTTTTATTTTATAATGCCCAGCCCTGAAGTCTTCTTATTTTTGAAATACTCTAGACTCTGAAAGTCAGAGGGAAAGAGCCCATTACAAAGCCCCCCAGGCATCCAAAAACCTGGAGATGGATCAAAATATTTGCCTGAGACAGAGATGAATTGTTTCCCAGAATTTGAAGCTTTACCTCTATTCTCTGGTTTTTCATCTGATTCAATAATTATCACCTCAATTATTTTTATTTTATTATTTTTACCCGAATAGAAAAAATACCATGCTTAGACAGCTGTGCCTCTGAGTGTAAGGTGAATAATTCCAATTCAGGCTATAAGACCCAAAAATAACAAAATGTTATTTATATCCCTTCTCAGACAGAGCTTTCTATGTGCAAGAATACCTGGCCATAAAAGGGGACACAAGTATTTAATGTTGAATATAATTTTATATCAATTATCAATGACAATAATACCAAAGACAGATTCACAAATGCAAATAATGGGGTGAGAATTACTTTACATTTTTGGATTTCATAACCTTCATACTCTGACTAAATAAGGCTTTTTTGTTTGTTTTTGTTCCAGAGATAGACCCCAGGGATGCATTACTGAGGAACATCTCCAGTTGTTTTCAAAAAAATTTTTTTTGGCAGAATCTCACTAAGTCTTTGAGGCTGTCTCTCAGCTTGTGAACTTTCTTTAGTATCCTGATCGCCAGCATTACAGGAATGCAAATACACAACCAGGTCTTGTTCAGAAATTTTGAAGCAACTAGATTTTAGAAGAAGTAGACAATCTTCAACAGCATCATAGTTGGAAGAAATAAAATGATAAATATATGTGTAACTGAACTTTTAGAGTTTGTAAGGAAAACAAATAAAATAAATAATTATAAGAATGTATAAATAAATTCCTATAAATTCTTATAACTTATAGGTTATTACAAATAATTGGTACTTTATAATAATTTAAGTTATAAAATAATTAAACATTACATTATATAATGAAATCATGATTACAATTTCTAAGTATTTTTTTTATATTTTTAAACCAATATATCCATAATTTTATCATTCCAATATACAAACAATGAAAATTGTTAGCTAAATACATGTATTTTTCATTAAGCTTTCAAATCTCACACTTCTTTCCACTTCTAATACTTCTCGATGTAGATCAACCACATTCCTAGAACTCATTAGCCACATGTGGCAAATGGCTGTCACATCACAAGTGTATATCTGATATGCTGTGATTCCCTGGACTGCAGATAATTAAATGACTAAAACCCTCCTTTCTTACCAGAGGTGAGGAAATATCTATTCCTTAACAATATTACTCCTTTAAACCAAATGAGAAAGAAATTGTATTTTTAGACCCATGAGTGTGCTATAAGGTGAGAGTTTCCTACGGCAGGCCATTTTTCCAAAATGAAAACTGTTAATGTCAGTATAATTTTCATATATTAGACAGAAAACAAAGAATGATGCAAATCCAGGGAAAAGTGTCCTCATGTCTTCATATCTGTCTACACCTGAAATTGAAAATTAGTTGTGAACAAAAAGATAATTATTTTTTGTTTGTTTTTCCATTGAGCCTTCATCCTAGTGATCCAACTATAGTTGTCTGGTTTATCTTTTGTTGCAGAGTATGCTGTGAGTTAAAGTACTAATAACATTTTAATGTCTACATGAATTTTGGCAATACTCAATATAATTTATAGGACTTTCAATATTAAATCAAGAAAAATAAGTTTGGTGCTTCTTCCAAACCTAAATCTATGCAGTTAACTTGAAATTAGAATGTTTTGAATTCTGGCTTCCTGTTTCCATTAAATGCATTTAAGCTATTAAGTATTACAAAGCTGTTAATTATCACAAACTACCAGCAAAGTAATTCATAATTCAAATGAGCAGTTTATGAGCAAGCCAAATTTGAAATTGGTTTATCTCGGCTATTCTGATTTCAGCAGATACTTTACAAGTGTAAGCTCAGCTATTTGACATGGTTCCCCTGTTTCTAGAAGAGAGATGGCTGTCCACTGTGGTCTTTTCATTCTCATCTACTGTGGTCTTTTTATTCTCATCCACATAACTTCTTCTCCTTTATAAGCCTAATATCAGCTTCTTCTTCTTAAGATGATGAGGTTTACAAAGACAAAAACAGGAAGAATTCAAGACACTTTAGATCTAAGCACAATACCAGTACATTTGCATATTCTCTCTCTTCTACTTGGTGTAATATAATAGCTATTTTTAAATTCACATAATGGCAAAGAGATACTGCCTCTTCATAAGGACAGCTATAAAAGAGTATTGCCAATTACTGGGATACAGGAAAGGATATTGAACTGGAGATATTTTTTTCATTTTATGCTTTTTTTTCTTTAAGAGAACACTTTTTATATTTTACCTAATTAATAAAACTTTACAATGCCACAGGTACTAAAAGGTTATTCATGTTTTAAACTTAGAATCTCAATGGACTGCCTCAAAAACTCAGATTTTCCCCAGGTCACAATAATCATGAAACTTTTATAGGGCTCTTGATATAGTTCAATTGAATGCAAAAGACCCTGTGTTGAATTATCAGCACCAAAAAAAAAAAATCATAAAAATTCTTCTAAAAATTAAGAAACTGAAGAATTACACCTATGCTATAGAGGCACAATTTTTTAGGTCTTACATCCTTTATTATATTTTCCTATTCAAATACTTTTAAAAACATTCAAGTTTGTTTGTGTGTGTGTGTGTGTGTGTGTGTGTATGTGTGTGGGGGGGGTTTAATAGGGAAAAATTTCGGTAAATCAATTTGGACTATGTTTTGAAAATAAAGCTAAATGATTCATTTTTATTTTTCATCCTTAGATAATAGTAAAAATGCACATAACACAAAATGTATCTTCAACTTACTTTATTCTCTTTTTTTGGTGTTCATAGTCTACTTATGATTTTTAACCTGGAATAACCTTAGACATTATTTTTATAAAAGAGTTTCTTAATATGAAAGCAAGAGAACAAGATTGGTCTACTGAAAAAAATATGTCCTCCACAATGAGTTTGAATAAACACCTGAAGATATATTTAAAAAAACATTCTTTGATTTTTTTCAACATGGCAAATCTATTCTCCATATATCCCCACATGAAAGGCTGAAGTGGACAACTCCACACAACACACAAGGAAACCACACAGAGCTAATGTGTTTTCAACTATAAATCAATGCTTCCTACTTCTGGCTAAAGTGTACAGTCACCTGAAGAGCTTCTTAATTTCCAAAAAAATAAAAAAATATATAAATATTGCATTAAAACAATGTAATCAATATCCGTGGAGAGAAACCGAGACATGTGTGTCTTTGAAAGATATGAAATAAATTACCATGTGCAGTAAAAACAAAAAACTACTACTTTAAATTAATATCTTTTGAAGACTGAGTTGCAAAGACATATAAGATATGTGCTCATGACTTTGGCCACCTAATTTCTCAGAATTTTTTAGCTATGAAATATACTTGTAATAATCAAATAAAAATAAAAAATATTATTTTTAAATCAAAGTTCTGGAGATTATTGTTGATAAATGCTTGGTGTTATACATTTATGTTTGATGTAAGTGAGCACATTATGGCAGAAGCCCATGGAAAACAGAAGCACAAGGTGTGAACATTTCCTTTCAAGTACATACTGTACAATGAACTAAACAATTCCAAATATGATTTATTTTTGCAAAGTTTTCACTAAATAAAACACCCTTGAAAATAAACCTTAAATATATGGACTATTATTGGGCAATTATTCAAACCAGAGTGCCTGTATTATATTATTGATATTCTTTGCATACACTGATCATTGATATTCATTTTGCCAATTTAACTCAGTTAAAGGTTACTGGGAATACACCAGACACAGTTTTAGGTGCTTTGATTATGAACAACATCATTTTAACAAATAATTTAATTGGAGAAAATTATTAAAAAAATGGGTTAAGCCATGTGTTGTGCTGCATGCCAATAATCCTAGCAATGAATGTGCCTTATGCTTTTGGGTTGCAAGTTCAATGACAGAATTCGTAACATAGTATGGTGTCATTTCAAAGAAAAAAAATTATATTCACAAAGTGAATATTTTTCCAGTGAATGAATATATATATATATATATATATATATATATATATATATATATATATCCATTGGTGTTTGTGTGTGTGTGTGTGTGTGTGTGTATGTATTTAGTGATACTTAATTCCATCCTCTGTACTGATGGAAAAAAAGTGAATAAAAAAATAATATTTACCAAATGGTTGTGAATTAAAAAAAATAAATAAAGTTATGTCCAACTGTTACATCATGGATAAATGCTTGATAATGATAAAATATGAAAATAGAAAGAGAACCAATTTGAGATTTATACCAAATCATCAATTGTTACTAGTATTCTGAGAAACAAAATTATTTCACAAAGATAACTTTTAAAATTTTCATGAAAGTATGATGCCCATATACAACCACTTAAAGCATTTATGTAAAGATTCAGAAGTTATTCAAAAGTAAACACATTTTGAATCAGCCTTGCTCAAGACAGTCTAAATCAGTTTTTTCATCTACTATCCCAAAGAGCAAAAAGGTTCTTAATAACTAGCATGGGAATGTTTTATTACATTAATGTATAATGTGTCTTAAAAAAGTAAATATTTTACCAGTTACCCAGATTTAATACCTGCCTATTATATGCCATTTCTATTTTTTCTATGCTTCTACCCATTTCACAACAAAGGCCAGCCATCCTCCTTGTATATTTATGTTTGGTGATGTCATATGTACATGTCTTGAATGTCATAGAAATACATTATAAAGTTTTAAAAAAAATAGAATGTTAAAAACCTTCATTGCTTTTAAGCACAGAGTATTTACATCATTGCCCCCCCCGCAAAAAAAACATTTTCTTTTACATGCAACTTTGTTTTCCCCAGAAAGATGTTACTGTAATGTATTATAAAAACTATAATTTTATTTTGCCTGGCATAATGCAATATAATTTAAATACAGCTGGTGTAAGAGTCAATAAGCATGTGTGCATCAGAAAAATGTTCCTTTATATTGATAACTGCTTTTGTATTTGATAGATGTACTACAAATTGTTCATTTCAACATTCAAGAACATTTCAGATATTTTTTATTTTGGATCATTAGGATGAATGGGGCCATCAATAATTTTAAACAAATAATTATTCCATTCAGCTTATTCATTCTTAGTATTTCAATGACACTACATTTTATTTTTACTGGTTGCTAAGAAAATTATAATTTCCATCTTATCATTTCAATTTAATTAGAGCCAATATTATATGAGTTTACTAAATACAAAATAAAATCCTTACCACAGACTGTTTATTTTTTGTACCCTTTGTACAAGTACTATAAATGTTTTTGTACACATTATACATCCCAAAATACACTGCATAATTTTTGTACAAAATAACCATAGATTATTATAAAACAAAGAGAAACAAGTGTCAATCTTAAGGTTGCTAATATATGTTAGACATGGTGGTACACACCTATAATTCCAGTGACTTGGGAGAATGAGGCAGGATGATCACAATGTCAAATAGTGCCTCTGCTACTTAGCAAGGCTCTAAGTCACTCAGCAAAACACTTTCTCTAATAAAAATATAAAAAGGGCATGGGAGCACAGGATTTGTCTCAGCGCTTAAGTGTACCTAGATTCAATCAATAGTACCAAAAAAAAAGAAGATTTCTAATATATTACAAAATTTCTGCAGTGTGGTAAAACTTTGACAATAATACAGCACATACAGAATTCAATAGATAATACTGAGAAATTATAAAATGTTATTAGTGACATTTTGACTTCAATATTAATAGGTATTATTAATAGTTCTTGTTAAATTTTCTTTCCTATGTGCACATATTTCTAAGTATAGATTTTAATATAGTTATTTATAGGTTGAGATACCATTTAAACAACAGAATATAGTGTTATTTTATACTGATTGTTTTATGTTTTACAAGACACTTTTTCTCAACTTTTTAAAGTTTCAGGAAAGTGAATTCATAAACGGTTTCAAAGTCACTGAACACTACACAATAAGGAGTATAGAGATCCTTTAATACCCCTGGTAAAAACTCTAAGACACATTAGAGATGAAAAAGAGTTCTATGTGACCATCCTGAATTTAAGTCTTCACTTTCAAATTTTTATGTACACAATGACAGCACACTTTAGATAACATTCAGCCAGAAATTCACCACATTAGTCAGAAGCCCAAGTGCATATATTTTGTTGACTTTTCCATGTTGTCTAATTTTTTTCTATTTTTGCACACCTCCTTTATGGTGACCTTGAAAATATCGACTTTTTTAGCTCTGTTATAACTCATTTGTGGAAAAAAACATAATTAAATAACAAGAGACAGAAGTAAGCTACTTGGTATATACCTTACTTTTACCATATTAAAAACGTTGGTTTGAATCTCAAAGATCTACAATTCAGAAACAAACAAAAAAAAAAAAAACAAGACCACCAAAGAGACACAAATACATCCACTCAGTGAAAGAAGTGAAAGAAACATGACCAGTAAATTTTCTGTTCTCAATTAAGTAGTTGACAGAAGAAATAAAGAATTCCTCCAATTTTAGAATATAAAAACATATTTTCAGGAAGTTTGTCAGAATCAGCCCTACCCTTTTGAAAACTGCAAAAATAAAATATATTAAAAAGTATTTTAGAACAAAATATTTTAAAAAGAATGAGAAGTTATATAAAAGATAGAGTCACATCTGCAGTAAGCAGCAGGTAAGATATTAAATAAATGAATGAAATACTGAAGAATTTGCCTTACCAATCTCATTCTGTTTCTGAAAATATGTTAGGCAGCTTTCAATTAAACTTGCAAATATATATAAACAACCTGGACAATCAGTATTTATATTTGAAACCTACCACTTTAGAAGAATTCGGTATGGTTACATTGTCAATTAAAGTTGCAAAAAAGTACTGAGATTCCTATTGCTACTAAAAAAATAATCACAAATATAACAGCTTAAAACAATAAAAACTCATTCTTTTATAGTAATGGATGTTTTTATTATCAAGACAGAGGATTAATAACAAATTTTATCAAATACACACTCCTTCAGAAACTCTGGAAGAAAATCATTCCAGCTTTTAATGACTATTCTATTTTTGTTGTGGTTACAAATGTTTCCCTTCTCCTAGTAGTGATACGGTCTTCAAAAAAATAAAGAGAGACTACACACACACAGAGGGAGAGAGAGAGAGAGAGAGAGAGAGAGAGAGAGAGAGAGAGAGAGAGAGAGAGAGAGAGAGTATGGTGCTGTCATAACAAGTTACAACATTCAAGCCTCATAGAATCTGAAAACTATAGCAACGTAGATGTTAGATTTTCCATTGAGCTTATTTTTATTTTTTAAGAGAGTATTTGACAGAATCACAAAAAATAAAATTTTATGCACAGTGGATGAAGGAAGAGAGGTGACACTGATCCAGGAGAATGTAGCAAGACAGGTTAATTATGCAGAAAACTGACTATGAAAGATTAAAATGTGACATCATACACTGTCTCCAGATGCAGAGCAGAGGACAGAGCTGTGTACAGAGTGGAAGTCTTATTTATTTTTTCTTGAAACCCTGTAAACCACTCAATTACATGGAGCTTTGGATTATTCCTACTAATACCCTATTTATACTTTCTGCCTGTCCTTGGTCATCCTCTTAAAATGAATGTGCATGGAACTTATTTGAATACTGGGAAAAGAGAAACTATATCAGTGATCTATATTACTCAATCTTTAAGATGCTTTCCTGTTTATTTTCATGGATTTATGTATGTGAAGGCCAATTTTTAATATTGTAGATAAGAAACACTCAGGTATCCAAGATAAAATATAAAGTGAGAGAAAATACTTGCAAAGTACATGTGTAGCAAAAAGTTGATATGACAGAATGAAAGTGGTTTATATTTGCAAGGAAAAGAAGGCATACCAAAAGATTAAGTTACAGTCAAAATATTTCTAAATTCACTTAATTAAAGAGGAAACATTAAACCATTATGTAAATTTACAAAAATGAGTATAAATCATGACTATAGAGACAAGTTTACAAAAAAACAAATTCACTATTGCATATCAATCAGGAAGGAGAACATGAAATAGAAAGGCAAAAAAAAAAAATGAATTTACAAGCCTTGTGGAAAATTTATTTGGTACTGCCTACATAGGTATACATCAATGAGTCATCAGTTCTACTCTTGGACAACAAAATATTCTGAATTTTCCAACAGGTTACTGCCACTGCTGTTTTCATCATGAAAATACACTGCTTCTGCCACCATCTTTCACTGTCCAGGTTTTCTAAGTCAGGGCCCTGGTTACAAAGATTCCCATGAGCTCATGCCCAGTCCCACAACAATGTTAGAGTAAAGCATAAAAAATGAGGCATCCTTGAGAATCAAGGATCTGAATATGGACACAATAAAAGAAAAAGCAAATTGGAACAAGTAGAAGAAAAAATGGTGAATGACTAAAAGAATGGATCTAAGGAGGATGAATACAATGCTAACTGTGTATTATATAAGAAAAGAGGTTGATCCCATGGGAAAGAAGACAGGAAATATTGTGGCAGCAGGATACTTACCCTAGTCGCCTTATGTTTTGACATTCCTGAAAATCAGAATGCTGTAATTAAACAAGTATGCCACACACCTGGCTTCCTACTCTTAGAGCTTTACCAGAAATGTCACTCTCCTTTTCTTTCAAGACTTCGAATTTATCCCTCTCCAGGCACTGCTCATCCAACTTAAATCTGCTGGTCCTCTACTTCTGAAGCTGTTCCATCTGACCTCCCTCAGATTGTCTCCATTAACTCATACCTAAGCTTTTTTTTTCTTTTTTCTTCAAACAATCCCACAATCCTTATACTCAAGTATACTCAGGTAACCCCTCATAACTGAACTGTTCATGCTCCATCCCTGATATTTTGAGCTACCCCTTTTTTTATGACTCCTGGATCACCCTCCTATTTGCTCCACCAAAAAAGCTTCAGGCATAATTGGTGTAAGATTTTGTTTCCTACACAATGAGATACATATTTTACTCAATTCTTGTACAATTAATAAAATAAATAAATTGTCCCAATTGTTTTTTGTTTGTTTGTTTGTTTGCTTGTTTAAAGAATAATACTTTAAAATAACTAGTTGAAACAAAAAAGTTGAAGTTACCACTAGGGTGACTGGAGTGTATAGTGAAAGCAAGAGGACACGAAGCTGTTCTCTGTAGCATCATTAATGTTCTATTTTTTAATAGAAATAATAGTCACATAGTATGTTCCACTTGTAATAATTCATTGATCGGTAGACTGTGATGCTGATCAAGTATTTGCATTGTTAAATATAATCAAATTAATTACATAAAAGTTGGTGAGGAAGAGCATAAGGGAGACAAATAAATTAGGGTACTAGAAATTACATGATTAAATGATAAATTCAATATAAAAGTAAGAATTCATTCACTCAATATCAGTCTCAATATTTTGAGAAAGGCAATTTTTATAGGTAGAGTGTATAGAGAAAATACTAACAAAGAAGTAATATTTAAACATATTAACAGTGAATATAGCATAAAAAGTATCAGTAATTCCAAATGTTGCATTGAGAACACAACTAAAATTAAAAGAGCTCTGGTAAATTTTATAAGTAAGATTTTTATATTATTTATATATTGTATACTTGTATAATGTATGGTATGTATAATGATGCCTCATTTAATTATATAGATACATTATAGAAAATACACCATAAGGTGATTCTGTTATTTTACTAATGATGCAGGTTACTTACTTAATTCTACATGGTATATACCATTACACACCTAGGTTATAATTTAGCCATTAGAGTACATAAAGTCCGTCATAAATGAAAACATTGTGCTACATAGGACTATTGGATTTAACACTATAGCAATCAATATAGATATCATAATGAGGTGAGTTATTATCCCTGTGGAACTAAAGACAGAATACTGAAGAAGACTCTGGCCATTTAGACAATGATATAACACAGAAACAGAACTACCATAAAGGAGAAAAAAAAAGATAAACTTTCCAAAAAAATCTGTTTAAACATTGGAGTATCTGCATAATAAAAAAATGCCATTGTATCATTTCCTGGTATTATTTAATAAATCATTCACTGGTAAAATATACCTTAATATAAAAGAAAAATATAAGATATTCCAAAGCTTTTACAAGAAAGAAATTATTCAGTGTACATAATCGTTGGTGATTGTAATATCAGCTACTTGGAAGAAAAAGAAATATTGCAAAATTAAGATCAGCTTAAGCATCTTAGTGAGATGCTTAATCAAAATAAACTTTATAAATGGCTGTGAATGTGTCTGAGTAGTATGACACACCTTTTTTTAATCATGAAGAATAATAAAATAATAATAACATTAAGAGACAGAAATATGGTTATTTATTTTCAAAGTGAAATGATACCTTTATTTATTTTTTTTGAGAGAGAGAAAGACAGAATTTTTTATTATTTATTTTTCAGTTTTCTGAGGACAAAACATCTTTATTTTATTTTTTTATGTGGTGCTGAGGATCAAACCAGGCACCCCACGGATGCCAGGTGAGCGTGTTATGGCTTGAGCCACATCCCCAGCAACTAAATGATACCTTTATAACAAAACAGGAAAATACTTAAATGCAAATCATATTTATAATATGATACCATTAAAGGGTACAAACTGAAGTAACGAATTGGGAAAAAACTAATGGCCTCACATGTGACAAAATGTATGCCTCACCTAAGAAAAATATGTAACAGAAGCTAGGGCAAGAGAATTCCAAGCCTTAGCAACACATCCAAGCCCATAAGCAAATTAGAGACCCTGTCTTAAACTTAAAAAATAAAATAAAAATATTAGGGGATGTAGCACAGTAGTTAAGAATCTCTGATTTTAAAACTGGGCACCAAAATAGTAAATAAAAATGGAAAGAATATCAAACACAGAGACTCCAAAATAGAGAAAGTTAGAGCTATGATTGGTGGCATATTTTTATACTCCCAGCAGCTCAGGATACACAGGAAAGAGAATTGTGAGTCCAAACCCAGTCTCAGAAGTTTTGTAAGGGCCTAAGCAATTAAGTGATATCATGTATCAAAAGAAAATATTTTTAAAAATCTAGGATGTTGTTCAGGGGTTAAGTACCTCTGAATTCAATGCTATATGCCAATAAAAGGAAGGGATGAGACTTCAATAGCCACCTTTGAAAATAAACATATCGTTCAATAAACATAAAATAGCTCAATAGCTTTAAAAATTTGAAAATGGTAATTAAAATCATATCTGTGGCACAAAAATAAAATAGTATAAGTAAAAACATGGAGCAAGTAAATTGTCAGGAACTAAAGAGAGAGTAAAAATTATAATTTCTTTTAAGAAATGGCTATTGAAAATACATGTCTATTCCCCAGCAGAAGCATATGCTCATTAAAATTACAGCATATCTGAACCATGATAACATATAGGGATATGGCCGTATTGGTAAAAAAAAAAGCTAAAATCAGGACATGGAGAAAAGGCAATGTACATTGAGAAAGATATAACAAGAATAGGGTTAGAAAGGCAAAGGGAATACAGTGAGAAAATGATTTTCAAAACCCATTTTCATAAAAATACATCCAGTTTGACAAATATATGAGTCATCACATAATTTTATGTAGATGTCACATATATGTGTTATTTTACATTCATGCATGTATAAAAATATGTAGAGATTGTGAAAATAAAAATATATAAAAGAACATAAAAGACTTTATCATACACATCATTGTGAACATGATAAAACTCATCATTACCAAGATGTAAAATTTTCCCTAAATCTACAATATCACTTCATTAAAATATTAGCATATTTTACTTTTAACGAGAGAAGTGACCAGAGAAAAAATTCTAAAATTCATCCAGAATGTTATATGTTATATATGAAACCAGCAACCCGAAAATTCTGAATTTAAAGAAGAACTTATTTTACAATAATAAAAAACAAAATCCATAGATGAATGTATATGTATGTAAAACTTTATATATACTTAATAGGAATTTAAAGGTCAACATAAATCGAAACACCTCAAAAACAACATCACATGTGAATGGTTAACATGGTCAACCTGAAGAAAGATCAACGTGGGGGCAGAACTCACTGGTGTAGTTTGTGTACAATCTGCAAAACACAGGATTACAATAATAGCCCAATGATAAAAGGCAAACATTAAGTGAGGGCACTGTTGGGAATACAAATAAGTAGTAGCTCCTGACTCACTTTCCATTAATGAATACATTAAAAGGAAATATTATATTTCAAGTTCCTCTTAGGCAAAGTGAAAAAAATGAGTTGAAAAATTTATAAAAACTGTATAACTTGGAAAATGTCTACCCTTTGATGATCTTAAAAAGCTAGTGTAGGCTTGGATCTCAGTCCAGCCTTAGGCAATGTGCTACGTAATTCGAATGGAATTACCAACAGCTAGTGAAACCCCAAGAAGAGGAAGATTGGGACTATATATTTAACACACTACCTCTAAACTGTTTTCTGTGCTTTAGTTCTTAATTTTGCTGGAGCTGAAGAAGGATCTGCACATTAATACCACTAAAAAGCCAGAAAAAAATAATAGTTATCTATGTTCTTCCAAGGGCTTCCATGGGCTTAAGACCCTGGGATTGGGAAAGAGAAGTTAAATCACAAATAACTTGGTTTATGCATTTAAGGGTGTTCAGCACACAAAGAACTCCAGCCTTCAGCTTGCCCCTCTAAAAATTTCATGACAGCAAATTTTTCCCAGCAGAAAAATTTTTCTTTATTGAGTGATTTAATATCTCAACATCTTCCATTCAATTGAAGAAACTCATTACCTCACATATAAGAAAACACTCTAGAGAAAGAAAAGTAGGAGGCTTAGGCAGAGGAACCCAAATAAAAAGCCATTCCATATGCTCAAGTTCTGGGAATGAAGCTTACTAATTATAGGCAAATCTCCCCTAGATAACAAAATATTTGGTTACTATTGATTTGCAAGCATCTAAATGGGTTTATAAAATCCCACGCAGTAGTTCAGATAAGGGGTTATAAAGCACATATATTTGTTAATTCCCAGAGAAAGTTTCCACACACTCTCTCTGTGAATACTTGACACACTGGGCTCCACAATCTTCCCTGACATATTTGATAAGCAAGTCAAATAGTGGACAATTGTATACTGAACACAGGTGTTAGAATAGCTTTTGTCACCAGTCACAGTTGTGCATACCTGTAATTCTGGCAGCTTGGAAAGTTGAGAAAGAAGGGCCTTGAGTTCAATGCCCAGACTCAGAAAAAGTGAGGCTTTAAGCAACTCAGTTAGATGCTGTCTCTAAATAAAATACAAAATAGGGCTGGGGATGTGCATCTTAGTTAAATCCCAAGTGCCTACCCCCCAAAAAAAGAGAATAGTTTTGTCAATAATCTAATACCAATCAAAGAATCAAGAAACTATGGATATTAAAAAAAGAAAACCCTTGCACTCTGTTGGTGAAAATGTATGTATAAAAAAGTCACTTGTGAAAATAATGTAAACTCCTTGAACTATTTAAAACAGAAATAACATATAACATGGTTAAATTAATTCTGGATATAAATTCAAGGAGTTAAAATGAGTAAGTAAAAGAAATGACTGCATGCCCATTATCATGTAGCAGTATTGCCAATAGTCAAAGAAAAAAAAAGAATTAAGTGAAGGGTGTCTCAAGAGATTTATTTCAGGTGCAGGGCATCCAACTACTCTCCAGATAATCTCCACACAATATTTCAGAATGCTTCTCCCTTTCCAGTGTACAGATACGGTCTCAATATCCTGCACATTAATTATTGCCTGGCTTTCAGGGTGACTTGCATTTTCCCAATAGATTTTATTATGATCTAGGAGGAAGGAGAACTTCAGTCTCCTGAGCACTGTGAAGAAAGCCTAGAAATGAATCTGAAAGAATGACAAGCTCCAGATATTAAAAGTTGATCAGATAGTGTAAGTCATAGCTTTTGTACTTATCATATGTTGGATTAAACAATTATCATTCAAGAGCACCTGATTGGAAACTGCTTCTCTCCTAGTCTGAATCCACTGAGCCTACTATCTAATAACAGTAGATGGCATCAACTCCAGGAATGAATGAGGCCAGAATGAGTCAAGATAGGCATGTTCTTGTGTGCATTTTCTTCATTATTTAAAGGTGATTATCATTGAGTACAGACAGCAGCTTTTTTAAAAAGCAAGTTTATTTAAAAGATATGGAGTCTATTATGGCAATAGGATATTTACATTAAGCCTTTTATATAGCATAATATCAATGTATGAATTAAATGCATACATGTTGTTAATTACTGAAAACTATACATTGGGCAATATTTTATTTATTAAAGTCTCTTGATCTAATTTCTAAAGAGACAGTTAGAGCTCTCAACTGGGAAGCACTCCCCTAATCTCCAACTACAAATAATATGATAGGCACAGGTGTAGATTTAACTATTTTAGTATATAAAATAAAAAAAGACATAGTTGAAATTTATTTTAATCACCAAACTGAATTTATTTACAGTATTCTTATTATGAGAAAAATATAAAATTACTAATAAAGAATATATATGTATTTAGAACTCGATCCTGACAACTCTCAATTTTAATGCTCTAGCACAACTTAATTCATAATGATCACATTCCATTTTGAGAATATGGCTTCCCTGTCTTTGGGGAATCAAAGTGCCTGGACCACTGAATTCCATACAAGAGATATGAGAATACACTTTCTAATAAATACTTTTCCACAACATCAAAGAGCAGTAGTGGCACTGCCCTCAGAAAGAGAATGAAGACCAAAAGACAAGGTATAAAAGATGATGATTTTTTTTCTATGTGATGCTGGACACAGAATCATTCCCATTTCAGATGTCAGAGAGCATAACAGAGAGTTCCAAGAGTTGGCTGTCTCATTTTGGTATATCTTTTCTCAGCCTTGACTCTAAAACTTAAATATATTAAACACAAACATCTTATTTTTTGACTTAGCCTTTGACCTAATTCCTACCTAGGCTGTGGTATTGTTTCTTCAGTTTGTATGAGGTATTGTGACAGTTTTTGCATCAATCTGATGTATACATGTCTGCATAAGCTAATAGCACCTCAATAATGGTCAAGACTTAACTTAGGGAAAAAGGAAAAGAGTACCAATAAGGCAACTGCTGTTTTCCACAGAATATTTTCCAAGTATGTGACAGAATCTTGGTTTCCAATTATAAATATTGAATGATTCACTCTAAAGCTTATTAGATTATAATCGGGCTGCCTTATTATTTTAAGCTGGGCTTATCTGGGTTTTTCTGGTAGAAAAAGTTAGCTGATGGCTGGTGAACTTCAGAGGGTTAGGTATCATCCACACAAGCAGCACAATGATTCTCTGCTTTGATAATTCCTCCACTAATGTAGGCTTGTTATTTTGGACACAACAGGATTTGAAAAGTAAAATCAAAAGAAATCAAGATCTTCTGAGTGTAGGTACTATACTATTCACTTTCATCTTTACTGGTTCCTATGAGCCACAATAAATTTAAAAAAAAAGCAAATAACAGTGGTGGGTGCCTGAACATAATACAAGTGTCTCAGGAGACACTGTCAGGAGAATACATAAAAAAAATTCTTTAAACTGAACCTCAGCAATATTGAGAGACTAAGAAACTCAGTGAGACCCTGTCTATAATAAACTACAAAATAGGGCTGTGGATGTGGCTCAGTAGCCAAGTGCCACTGACATCAATTCCTGGTACTCCACGCGCACTCCAATAAAAAAAAAAAAGAAAGAAAAAAAAGGAAAAAAAAATATTAGATAGACTTAGGAATAGATTCTGCATTTTAAGAGGTGAAGATGAAAAGCACAATATGTAGTTTATAAAGGCAGAAAATAAGAAAGAATTGCTGATATCAAGCACTCTATATCATTCAACCCTACTTTATACATGAAGCTTATGTAATGGTTTGAAGGAAAGAATGTGTTTGTATATCCACAGTTATTAAGCAGAAAAAGTAGAATTCAGAATCAACTATGCATACTCCAAATCCCAAAGATTTCCACTAAACCACATACTACATTCAAATTTGCTTACTCTCTGAGGTTTTGGACAGAGACATACCAAAAAAAGCAGGATCAGTATCCATATTGTGTACATCACCAGTGGGGATAAGATACTCAAGAGTGTTCTTCTCAGCCTTCTAAAAAGAACTTGGAATAATTTTGAGTAATGGCTGATGTCTCAATTTAAAAAAAATCAGTAATCAACAATATATTCTTAATTTCTTACCATGTGAGAAATATGAAAATGCTACAATGCATCCTATAGGCATGGCATTAAAATATTCTATGGAAATTTTAGAAAAAGAATACATCATCTGTGTCCCAAAAGTGCTAAAAATGAAAATTTAAAAACCCATGAAAGAGTGTAGAAGAACACAGCACTTTTAAACAAGATACCACAGAATACACTAAAATTCCATGATAAGATTATTATCTGTGCCTTTCTATATAAGAACATAAAGCTACATGGAACTTGTGCCAACACAAAAGGATTTCAAATAGACATAATTGGGAAATGAATTCCATGATTATGATATATATATGCATTGATAGAGCACTATTTTAAATTTAATTGCAAGAATTATTTTAACTATCATAAGAGAAATCCATATATGAGTTAGAGTAAAAAATAAATATAAATAAATAGAAAACAAATAATAATTTAAATAAAAATCAATTCTAAAATAAACCTGAGGTAGTAAACCCCCCTCTGTCACAAGAGTAATCCCTGGTATACAGATAAAAATTCAGTTCTAGCTATTAACTAAAGAGGCCATATTTATCCTAAAATTTTCTGATTATTAACACTTCTGTTAATAAGTGAGAATGATTTTCAATAATGCAAGTAAACAATATTTCATCTTTATAAAACACAAAAACTAACAAAACATGGTGGCACATATCTAAAATCCCAGTGTCTCAAAAGGTAGAGTATATATTTGTATATATACAAATAAGATTGAACAACACAACAATGGAAGAAAACTAGAAGTCTATAAGTAAACTCCATACCTCTGGTCAATTTAATTTTGAAAATTGTGTCAGAAAAATTAAATGGAGAATAAGTAGTCTCTTCTTTAATGTAGATTGATATAAATGCATGTTTATGTTTTAAGTACTGTTATTGGATTTTACGTGAGATTATATACAATGTTTAACATAAAATGTGTTTTACACTAGAATATAAGAACTAAAACTATAAAATATTAAGAAGAAAACAATTACATATTTATAGATCAGATTCAGCTGTGGAGTCTTCCTTATGCTTCCAAAGTAAAAATAAGAAATAAGAAATTGGACTTGAAAAAACTACTGTACAAAAAATAACCTCACCATGAAAGTGAAGACATAATTATCAAGTTTTCCTTTTTGTTTTCAAAAACCTATCTTTTCCAAGTTTTTAGCCTTGGCTGGAGGGCAGTCCATTCCTCCTTATTGAGTGACTGATTGAGCCAAGAGCCCAAATAATCAACTTTTTAGACTCTCATACTCCAGTGCCAAAATGCACCCTTCATAATTACCCAACAATATGGGACTAAACCATTGAAAAAAATGTTATACATCCCAGAGACCCCAAATTTTTAAAGCTGTTAAGTCAATGATAATTACTAAAATCTAGATTACTTCATAGTACATAGTATACTGTAAAGATTACATAGAACTGCTACCACAGTTCTAATATATCTTTGTTATACATTTGAATGAACAACTATTTGTTTATTTTTGACATTATTCTTTTCTTCCTTTTACCCATCCAAAGCAACTGTTTTATATTATGTAAAAAAATTATAAATATTTGCAAAAATACCCTAAAATAAAACAATACAATAAAGAAAAAAATGTAAATATGCAGAATATTGAAAATTCCATGCCTCTCTGATACAAAAGTAAAATTACATTGATGGTTTCTTGGTAAAATAAAGAATTACTAGATGAAAAATCATTTATTTCAGAAATATACCAAAAGTAACTAAAAATGTATTGAGACTGTCATTCATATAGGAATATTAATTACTGAACTATACATAAGAACCAATATATAAAATCAATGCAAGGTAAATAGATAAATGGAAACATGTAAATGCTCACAGTAGACTGTTACTAAGGAATATTATATTTGTGTTGCTAGAAATTGAACTCTGGGCCTCAAACAGGTTAGGAAAGCACTCTAACTCTGGGTTATGATCCCAGCCATATTGAGCAAGTAGGATTCATGAGAGCACTAAATGTTACAATGAATGTGTACAAGGAAACCTTTAGCTAATTGAAAGTAAGCAGAGAAACTGTAATGTGTTTTACAATTAATATTATATTTAATTTTGCACAAGTGAATTCATGAATCCAAAGCAAATATAAGTCATTGCCTAGAGTTCTGTGAAAAATAAAAAAAGGAAAGACTGCTAGTTGACACTAATTTCTTTTAATCTAAAATACTTTCTGAAACTAAATGCTGGGGATGGTAAACATGTGAATATACTAAATGATAAAGAATTACACCCTGAAAATATTTATAAAGTTAATTTTAAGTTTGCTGGGAGCCATCAGCCAAGTAGGTATGACAAATTCCTTGCCAGCTTACTCCCATGCTGTCTAGTGGAAGGACTTCTGAAAGGTGACCTTGCTCAAGGACGAGGGCAGGATCCGTGTTTAGGGTGTTCCCCCTTTAGAATAGGGCGGTTTAGCCTAATAGGAGATTAGGGTGTTCCCCCTTTAGAATAGGGCAGTTTAACATAATAGGAGATTAGGGTGTTCCCCCTTTAGAATAGGGCGTATCCTGCTGCTGAGTTCCTCTTGAGTGCTTAGGGGCAGACAGTATATTTGGGAGACAGAAGCCCATGCGTGGTGGATTTGGGAGAGAGTGGATTTGGGCAGAGAACGTGGATTCCCCCAGAGCGTGTTTTTAGACGGCCGGTGTGAGTTCGGGAATAAAGAATTGCTGTTTGAATCTACAAGCTGTGTGGAGACTCGTGATTTGTGCCCAGCAAAAGACTGCGGCATCTGGTGGCTCGTACGCAGAGCGCCTGAAGCTTGGGGGTAAGTGAAATTGCTCGCCCCTGAGGGAAGGAGAGCAAAAGAATGGGTGACCATTTCAAAAAACAATGTGTTCTTCTTTTGATTTATTTTGTTTTTCTTTCAAGCTGCCTATCCCTAGAAATTTCTCAGGCAAACTGGAAAAAATGGTTGACTAAAGGTTTGAAGTTTGTCGGCCCTGAGGAAGAGAAAATTGATACAACGATTTTTTATTCCGTTTTTGCTTCATTCAATTTCAGTTTTGTTTTGTGTTACCTTATTGGGTTGTGTTATCTTTATAGTAGATTAAAACAAACTGAAAAGATGTTAAGTAAATTGTTAGAGGTTCAGAACATGGAGAAAGACGTTTTAGATCAAGCAAAAGAGAAGGTCTCTCGAGCTAGTCAGACAGAGGAAGAAAATTTAAAGGAAAAGGGGTTGTTAGGAAAAAGGCCACAACAGGAGGCTGTTACTAACTCCGTTTTATCACAAGAGAGTTTAATTCAACCAACAGCCCCACCGATAGAGACAGCTGAGTGGCCCTCAAACCCCGTAGTTGATAAATGGGATCCTGAGACAGGACCTCAAACATTAGCATGCCCTGTACTTGAACAGGTAGGAGGGCAGCGAATTCACCGTGCTTTAGATTTTAAAACAGTGAAGCAGTTAAAGGAGGCTGTAACAACTTATGGTCCCCAAGCTCCCTTCACGGTGAGCATGGTCGAGTCCATTACTAACTTGGACATGACGCCAGCAGATTGGGCTAGCATGTGTAAATCTGTGCTAAATGGAGGACAATATTTGTTATGGAAGGTTGCCAATGAGGAATTTTGTGCAGAGACAGCTAGGCGAAATGCAGCAGCCGGTTACCCTCAAAGAAATTTAGAAATGTTGCTAGGAAAAGGACCTTATGAGGGTCAGCGGCAACAAATTGAATATGATCCTGCTATATATGCACAAATTGCTGCAGACGCAGTTAGGGCATGGAAGACTTTACAAGGACATGGAGATTTACAAGGTCAGCTATCTAAGGTAATACAGAGAGCGAATGAACCTTACGCTGACTTTGTAGATAGGCTAATTCAAACGGCTGCCAAAATATTTGGGGATACGGAACAAGCAATGCCATTGATAAAACAACTGGCTTATGACCAAGCAAATCGTTGCTGCAGAGAGGTTATTAGACCATGGAGACATGAAGATTTAAACACATATATTAAATTATGTAGAGATATTAATGAACAAGGGCAAGTCTTGGCAGCTGCAGTACAACAGGCTTTAGATGCCAGGCCAAAAACATGCTATGATTGTGAACAAACAGGACATTTTAAAAGGAGTTGCCCCATAGGAGGAGGGTTTAACAAAACTAGGTATCAAAGAAATAGAATACCGGGTATTTGCCCACGATGCCGTAGAGGGAGACATTGGGCTAATGAATGCCGTTCTCAAACTACCATAGAGGGTACTCCCTTATCGAAAAATGGGCAAGGACCAGGTATTTACCCACGATATCGTGGAGAAAGGCATCAGGCTCCATTGCCAAAAAATGGACAGCGGGGCCCAATGCTCCGGGGCCCACAACCACAAATATACGGGGCAGTGGAGGAACCCAGCAACACCATCAGAGTAGTGCCCAGGACACATTGTCCATTAAATACCTCATCAGACAAACCCGAGGGAGTGCAGGGTTGGACATCTGCGCCTCGGCCAGAGCAGTACTAACTCCGGAAATGGGAGTTCAAATCATTCCTACAGGAATAAAAGGACCTCTTCCCCAAGGGACAGTAGGCTTATTATTGGGATGTAGTTCATCTACATTAAAAGGACTTATGATAAGTCCTGGGGTAATTGATCCTGATTATGTAGGTGAAATAAAAATTATAGCTAGTTCTCCAAGAGGTATATCAATAATTTCACCTGGAGATAGAATAGCACAGTTGTTAATAATACCCAGCCTACATAATAAATTTCCTAGTCATAGTGTAAAAAGAGGTTCCAGAGGATTAGGCTCCATAGGTGTAGATTGGGCTATGTTGTCTTTAAATTTAGATTCTCGCCCAATGTTAAAACTAAATATTCAAGGACATGACTTTAATGGGCTACTGGACACAGGTGCAGACCTTAGCATCATATCTAGTAAGGAATGGCCAAAACATTGGCCATTACAACAAGCCACTCAAACGCTTCAAGGCCTAGGAGTGGCAACTAATCCCCATAGAAGTGCAATGATATTAGATTGGAAGGATCCTGAAGGTTGTGAGGGAACTATACAGCCATATGTATTGGATCATCTTCCTATAAATTTATGGGGACGAGATGTCCTAGATCAATTAGGTTTGACGTTAACAAATAACATCAATCCTAATGCGCCCACTACTAGGGCTAGACAAGGTTTTAGGAAAGAAAAAAGATTAGGAAAACAAGGACAAGGTATAGCAGCACCAATTCAAATAGATCAAGGAACAGACAGACATGGGTTGGATTTTCAGAAAGGGCCACTGAGACAATAAAAATTACTTGGAAATCAGAAAGACCAGTGTGGGTTCCCCAGTGGCCCCTGACTAAAGAAAAGATACAAGTAGCCCATGATCTGGTCAAACAACAATTAGCGGAAGGACATATACAACCTTCCATATCTCCTCATAATACTCCCATTTTTGTCATTAAAAAGAAATCTGGTAAATGGAGATAATTGCAAGATTTAAGAGCCATTAATAATGAGATGGTTATTATGGGACCTGCTCAATCAGGGATTCCTCAATTGTCTGCTTTGCCAAAAACCTGGCATGTTTTAGCCATAGATATTAAAGATTGTTTTTTTTCAATTCCAATTCATCCCGAGGATAGTCCACGTTTTGCATTTACTATCCCTGCATTAAATCATGAAGGTCCTGATCAGAGATATGAATGGAAAGTACTCCCTCAAGGGATGGCTAACAGTCCAACTATGTGTCAAATATATGTTAATAAAGCAATCCAGCCACTTAGAAATCAAATCCTGAACTACAAATATTTCACTATATGGATGATGTATTATTGGCACATAGAGATAAAAACATATTGCTGGAATGTTATGCCACACTTACAAACTTATTAAAAATTATAATCTAGAGATAGCAATAGATAAAGTACAATTAAATTTTCCAATTAATTATTTAGGAGTTCTATTATCCTCAACCATGGTCCGTCCACCAAAAATTCAAATACGAGTAGATCAACTCAAATAACTTAACGACTTTCAAAAGTTATTGGGAGACATAAATTGGATAAGGCCTTATCTAGGCATACCAACAGGAGAGTTGGGACCTTTATTTGATATTCTAAAAGGTCCATCAGATCCAAACTCACCCCGCATGTTAACGCCTGAAGCAAGAAAGGCATTGAAAATTATTGAAACATATATGGAAAATATACATTTGGATAGAATTGATATAAGTTTGCCTTTATTATTTATTGTACTACCAACAAAAAATATTCCTACAGGAGTATTTTGGCAAGAAGGTCCATTATTGTGGATACATTTATCTTATTCTCCTAACACTATTCTTACTAGGTATCCTGAGGCTGTAGGACAATTAATACTCAAAGGAATAAAAGCAGCGAAGGGAGTGTTTGGAATTTCTCCCAATAAAATTATTACTCCATACACTATGGATCAAATTGATGAGTTAGCTAATGAGTTAAATACTTGGGCAATAATCATGTGTAGATCTAATGTTTCATTTGATAATCTCTTACCATCTAATCCTTTGTTGTCTTTTTGGTCTAAGCATCCTGTAGTTTTCCAAAAATGACAAGAAAATCCCCTATCATGAATGCTCCAAATATATTCACTGATGGGTCAAATAATGGTACAGCAGCAGTAGTTACCCCTGATCAAACTTTTACATTTTTAGTACCCAAACAATCAGCTCAAAAGGTAGAGCTTAATGCAGTATTACAAGCCTTTTTAATGTTTAAAGATTCTGTATTTAATTTATTTTCTGATAGTCAGTATGTAGTTAATGCTATAGTATCTCTTGAAGATGCTGGTAGGATTTCCCCTTCTTCTACTGTTTTCTCTTTGTTTTCCACTATACAAAGTCTAATCTGGGACAGAAAAGATCCATTCTTTATAGGACATATTAGAGCACATACAGGATTGCCTGGAGCCCTTAGTTTGGGCAATGATTTAGCAGATAAAACTACACATGACATACATATTTTCTCTACACTAGAAGAAGCTACGAATTTTCATAAAAAATTCCATGTTAATGCTAATACTTTACAAAAGCGTTTTAAAATAACTAAGGAACAAGCCAGACATATAATAAAACAATGTCAAAATTGTGTGACCTTTTTACCACAAGTTAATCTTGGAGTCAATCGTAGAGGACTGATACCTAACCATATTTGGCAGATGGAAGTCACTAACTTGCCAGAATTTGGAAAATTAAAATATTTACATGTTACAATTGATACTTCTTCCGGATTTTTGATGGGCTCCCTTCATGCCGGAGAAAAAACTAAAGATGTTATAGCTCATTGCTTACAAAATTTTGCCACTGTGGGTGTTCCTAAACAGTTAAAAACCGATAACGGTCCTGGCTATACCTCTACCTCTTTTAAACAATTTTGCTCATCATTTGGTATTACTCATATAACAGGAATTCCATACAATCCACAGGGACAAGGCATAGTTGAAAGAGCTCATCAAACTATTAAAACGTACTTATTAAAGCAAAAAGAGGGAATTGGAAAGGGGTATATATCCCCCAAAGATAAACTTAAAATAACGCTTTTTACTCTAAACTTTTTAAATTTGGATTCATCAGGACTTAGTGCTGCGGAAAGGCATATGTATCCAAAAAATGTGCATAAGCCTAAAGTTCTTTGGAAAGATATTCTAACAGGACAATGGAAAGGTCCTGATCCAGTGATTGTCTGGAGTCGGGGCTCTGTTTGCGTGTTTCCACAGGGAGAACAGCAGCCGATTTGGATTCCAGAAAGACTAACTAAAACGATTTCTACAGATCGAAAAGAAGATGATTTGACTCAAATCCATAACAGCTGATATCCAGAACTCCAGCTTGGCCATTCTTACATCTGCGACTCTGATTAACCAGGATGCTTTTTTCAATATCTATTTTATTATTGCATTTTTCCACATCATAAGGTTCTATTTTTATTTTTTGAGCTCATACAAACCTAGGTTAATGTTTTTCTGATCAGTTTTATTTTTTTGACTATGGAGTTTTTAAACATTGCAATGGAGATTTCACCTAGGTAAAGCAACAAGGCCTTTATTATTATCTTATGTGTTGTACGTTTGTTTGCACATTTGTGTTTTGTGTTATATGTCTGTGTGTGCGTATGTCCATATTTCATATATGAGGAGCGCTCATGAGAAAATGGATCCGAATTATTTACTTTTTATTCACGTGATTTAAATGGCTTAATTTAAATTAAGTAAACAGCTGTTAAGGATTCTTTTTAAAGGTGGTTAACAGATCTGCTTGTTTACTAATTTAAATCAGGTAAACAGCTGTTAAGGATTGTTTTTTAAGTAGGTTAACAGATCTGTTTGTTTACTTTCACCTTTCCTTTTCATTATATTTAATAATTCTTTTCAGGATAATGTCTTTTTAGCATCATTGCCAGAATTCCTATCTTCATCCCAATGAATATAACTCAACAAGTATGCTCAATCAAGGAGCCAACTTACTTTGGGAGGCAACGGACTTTGGGAGGAGACGGACAGATTGATAGATTCCTCCACTTTGAACCGCTTGCAGAAATTGCCTGGACTATGTAACTACGTTTAGTGCAGCTATTGTGGTAATGCTGGCATATATTTGCTGATGGTGTCACCAGTGATCTTTGCTGATGGTGTCACCAATGATGCAATTTTTCCAAAGGAATTGTCAATTGGCTTGGTGTCGTGGCATTTCTGTATCCTCCTCCCTTCTGCTAGTGATGGTCTAAATTTGGGGGCCAATGGCTATATGCTGGACCGGCAGTCAGTGACGGGTATGATCCAATTGCAATGGTATCAACCTAAGACAGGAGGCTGACGCCTAAAGGTCAGTTACCTAAAGGTCAGTTTTCCGATGACGGGTAAGAACCATATGTTGAATTGGACAACCTACCAGGCGCGTTCCTTAAGCCACATTAACCTCACTCCCCCACTGGCACCAAGGCCAAATTTGGGGGCCAACAGAGGTGAGGCAAAGAACCTCACCCCCCCACTGGTGCATAGACCTATCCACAAGTATGGCTGTATGCTGGACCGGTAGTCAGTGACGGGTATGATCCAGTTGCAGTGGTATCAACCTAAGACAGAAGGCTGACGCCTAAAGGTCAGTTTTCCAATGACAGGTAAGAGCCATATGTTGAACTGGACAACCTACCAGGCACGGTCCTTAAGCCACATTACTTGTTGTTTAATTAATCAGAAGGGGGGAGATGCTGGGTGCCATCAGCCAAGTAGGTATGACAAATTCCTTGCCAGCTTACTCCCATGCTGTCTAGTGGACATTAACAAGATATATTTTTAATTTAATAAGTACAACAGAAAAAATTATAGAGACACATTAGCCCCCCAAAAATTGCTACCACAATAATAGTTGCAAAATGAATCAAAATATATTTCTGTAAGTGCAACATACTTGTATTTGCAATTTTAAAAGGACATCAAATTACAACATGCAAGATTTAGATGGGTAAGTTGGCTTAAGCCTAGAATCCTAGTAGCTCTGGAGACTGAGGATGGAGTATTTCAACTTCAAAGCTATCCTCAGCAACAAGGTACTAAGCA
Organism: Callospermophilus lateralis; assembly: GCF_048772815.1. Lineage (NCBI taxonomy): Eukaryota > Metazoa > Chordata > Mammalia > Rodentia > Sciuridae > Callospermophilus > Callospermophilus lateralis. The sequence goes on along the minus strand of NW_027515935.1, from coordinate 3,138,818 downwards.
AACCTGTGAGGCCCTGCCACTGAATGAAATACAAAAAAGGTCTGGGTGTGAGGCTCAGTACTCCAGTAGCTCTGAGTTTAGTCCCTAGTTATTCCCACCACCAATCAGGAACATTGATGGGAAACATTGAAGAAACCAATATCAATGAGTTAGAAAAGTAGAGAATGGAACCATAAAATTGATCAAACTACATTCACTTGATAAAACAAATGATAGGAAACTAGCCAACAAATTGACCAAGTTTAAATTGAGTAGGTTAAAAACCTGAAAATAAAACAGCCAATCTCCAAAATATAAAACTAGAATGATCAGAATATATATATACATACATAATATATATAACAGTAGAAAACCTCCTTTTGTGAAAAGCAGATTTTTTAGTTCCAAATAATAAAATGAATCCCTATTAGGTTCATAAGAAAATAATAGTTAAGGCAGAAGTTATCAAAAGTAACTAAAAGCAAAAAGAACATGTGAGTATCTAACATGAAGAGAATGGTTTAGCAAAGACCACCAATAAGTTACATCACAAAGGAACAGGTCTCTCTCTCTCTCTCTCTCTCTCTCTCTCTCTCTCTCTCTCTCTCTCTCTCTTTGAGTGTTTATGTGCTAGGGATTGAACTCAGGACCTTATGCATGCAAGGAAAGCACTCTACCAACTGAGCTATATCCTCAGCCCTGGAAACTAGTACTGAAAAAATGAATCACAAATAAACTTACATATTATTCAGAAATTTGACATTGCTTTATCAACCTGATTCTTACACTCAGCAAAGGCAGGGAAGTTTCAATCATGTTTTAAAGCAACTTTGTTCAATATTCTTTTAATTCCTACATAATTCTGATTACATTATCATGATGGAAATTTGAATACATACATTTAATTTTCAGTAATTTCTGATTTTTAATATAGCTAAAAAATTAAGTCACTTATAGGAATGAAATAACCAGAAATTATTTCTTACAATTATGGATTATTTAAATACAAGACTTTCATAGTGTGAATGACTGTGAAATAGCCATACTGCCTATAAAAGTCTAAGAGAAAATTATTTCTTGTATTTTATCAAAACTTATAGCTTCTAGTGTTCTTTACCTTGTGACCCCAAATACTTCTCTTCTGAGTTGGTGGGATACAAAAGATAGATAAGCCTTCTCACAGGGAAGATGATAGTAAAACAGCAGGGAACTACCCTCAATTCCCACAGGGTCTGAGAATCATATTATATGATATGGAAGACCCTCCTATAGACTGACTATTCCAAACATTTTTTTGCAAAGATGTAAAAAAGGCAGTTTGTTGAACAAAATGAGTGAAGTGGGTTTGTGCCACTGCAGATGAGAATAAGTTTTTAAAAAGCAACAAAAGTGAGTTCAGGACTGGGCATTCCAAGACTTAGCTGACAAAATATCCACCTAAGCTTATTTGAGAGAATTAAATTCAGATGAACAGCAGAGGAAAGAGGCATACCCAAAGGGATATAACAGTATCTATTTTTATTAAATTTTTATTATTATTCCCCACAATTATAGAGTTCTGAATCACCTCAATTACTATTTTCTTGATTTTTTAAGTTCCATCATTACCCTGTACATTCAACTCATGCTATTATCATTACCTTGTACATACAACTCATGTACACTGAATTTACCCTTGCATTTATGAGCTTATCATTTATCTTTTTCTCTGTATAACTGTATATATATATATATATATATATATATATATATATATGTGTGTGTGTGTGTGTGTGTGTGTGTGTGTGTGTGTGTGTGTGTATTTTTATCTAACAATTCCAGGGTTCTGCCATTAAAATTTCTTTGATACCACCTCCATGAAATGCATTTTTGTCACTTCAGTTTAGTACATCTAAATGTTCTATTCCATGTCGTTGGAAAAGATGGGGCTATTGCAAGGTCTTTCTTAGTTTTCTAATTATCCACTAGAATTAAAGATCAACCTTGGTGCCTCCAGAGGATTTAATTCTCATTCACCTTTTTTTATACACATAGTGTTTTATTTTTTATGGAAGCAGCAATAACTGTATTTAAAGGGTGAATAAAAGATTCTGATATGGACATTGTGCTTTAGAGGTCCCCAAATCCCTAGGGTGGTGTTCTGACACCACCTTACCACTGAAGCATCTTGATTGCATTACACCTTGGACTCTGGCATTATGCTTCCACTGAAAGTGATTCATTAATTATGAATATTGTTCTTTTTCTGCTCTCAATACTCTTGGAAATGTTGGGATTCATGATAGGTTTAGAATCATAATTTTCAACACACTTATCATAGACCCATTTGATAACAAGAGACCACACATATCTGAGAAGAAAAAAGAAGAGAAAGAAGACCATTTATCAATCCTAAAGAGGTAACAGAATAAACTCTGGGAATAAAATAATAGTCATCTAATACATTTGTTTAAAAAAATATTTTAGATGGTCATATATTACTGCATTAGAAAAGAGTGATGTAAATGCAATTTCAATTATTAGAGTTGTGACTGATTATTTTAAAGAGAGTATCAAAAGCTGTGTGCAGTTGTGCATTCCTGTAATTCTAGAGTCTTCTGAGGTTGTGGGTGAAAGATGGCTAGTTCAAAGCCAGTCATCCTCAGCAACTTAGTGAGGCTCTAAGAAACCCCACAAAACCCTTTTTCTATATAAAACATTTTATAAAGGGCTGAGGATGTTTCTTAGCAGAAAAGCATTAATGGGTTCAATCTGTAATATGAGACAGAAAGAGAGAGAGAGAGAGAGAGAGAGAGAGAGAGAGAGAGAGAGGGGTGAGGGGGTAATCAGTGAAACTTTCAGGGTCAAGGATATGAACAATTAAAAAACAATAGTGGGTTTGTTGATGAAAACTCATCTATATTTATTAAATGCTGCATTCAGAAATTAGTATGTTCTCAAACATATACAAGTGAGAGAGGAGTCCTACTGTAAGGTGTAAATAGGAAAAAAGAAAAGATTTCACACAGCTTTAAACTGACCCAGATGCTCACTTTACTTTGTGATTGGAATTATGTTCAGGAGATAGATCCTTCAGCTGTTTAAAAGAATGTGTTTTTTATCAAGTATTTATAAAACAAGATTAAGATATAATATAAATCAGACTTGGCAAGGGGAAAATTGTTCAAATAATAAGTAAATACATAAACACATAAACCAACATTGTAGAAGTTAACATTCAGGATATTTATACCATTATATAATCACTTGTAATGTAAACACAATGACAAGAAAAAGTGGTAAATAAAAAAAAACAAATAAATAAGTGAATGAATGAATAAATAACTAAAAAGTACAAAGTTTTAATGTGACTGCAATTGTAAAAGAGAGCTTGTAGTCTTGACAAAGTGTAAAGGTACTTCAATATGGTGTTCTACTACATACTGAGGCATACCTCATGAACTGTCAATTCCACTTATAGATGTGAAGAGTTAAAAACAGAACCCACTCAACTGACTCTCTCACTTTGGAATAGTGCAACAGTTACCTTTTTCTTTCTTCCCAAATATTATTTCTGCTTCCAAGAACACTACCCCTCAAACCTCATGATGCCATTGTAGACTTGTTGCATCTGAACTCTTCTGCTGCTCAAGTTTTTTTTTCATTTATCTTTTTCTCCCTACCCCCATATATTCCACAATTTTTAATGTTTTTATTTTCAATTGTAGTTTAACACAATATCTTTATTTTATTTATTTATCTTTATGTGGTGGTGATGATCAAACACAGGGCCTCTTATGCGCTTATGTCCAGAAATCTGGAGCTGAGCCCAGCCCCTCCACCAATACTTTTAAAAAAATAATGTCACCTACATACTTAGCATCCACCAGTCTTACATTCTGATCCATCCATTTCCTGCTTTTTGCATGAATAATTTTGAGATTTTTTTTTCATTCAGACATCAATAGTCCAGAGTGCTCAGAATTGGAGGTAAATTTACAGAAAATTAGAGGTCAATTACAGATCATTAAAAATTTATATAGTAAGATGCACCTAAAGCTCAGAATAAAAAGAAAATCTACAGACTTAACTAGTTAAAATAAAAGGTCAACAATTCAGGAAAATGAATAATTTTGAAATGACAATTTCATAAAAAGGAGAGTAAAGGACAGAATATACAAGCAAAAACAAAATTATCACACCACAAAAAGTGTACATCTGCATAGAGTGTCATGGATGGGTGCTTCCATAAGACAAATTAAATTGAAAGAGATATGATTAATTTGAGATGTAGCAATAAAATGTTAATTGTATATAATAATAATATATATGTACCTGTACCAAATATGCCCCATTTAATAATAGGCATACATTACAATAAATAAAATTTAAACTTTTTAAAAAATTTATCGTACTTATTTTTTATATGTCATAGTGAACACTGACATCTAGAATTTTTTATTGCAAAATGTTCAGGCTACATATTATATTTACTTGAAGTACATCACTGAACAACAGATGGATTTTACCACATATTGTTACACAATATGAACTTATAGAAATAATTACATACCTTATAATAACATGACTTGGGAGGTAGAGGCTGAAGAACCAAAAGTTCAAAGAAAGCCTTGTCAACACAGGAAGGCCATGGCCACCATGAGGAAGTTTCTGCTTCAAAATAAAATATTGAATGGCCTGGGTATATGTCTGTGGCTTAAGGGTATACCACCCTTAGATTCAACAACCCACATGTATCTGTCAAAAGTTACTATAACAAGGAATTTATGCTAGGTATGTTGGCACATGCCTGCAATTCCAAAATGCTGAAGACTGAGGCAGGAGGATTGTGAGTTCAATGCCAGCCACAATAAAAAAGAGTCACTTAAAAGCTCAGTGAGACCCTGTCACTACATAATATATAAAATAATCCTCGGAATGTGATTCATTTATCAGTTGCCCCTGCATTCAATGCCCAGCATGAATAAAAGGGATTTATATAGCAAATGTCATAGTACTTGCCTCTAATGCCATCTATTTGGAAGACTAAGGCATAAAGATTAAATTTCAAGGATAGCTTGGCCACTTGCCAACAACCTGTCTCTATATAAGATTTTTAAAAAATGCCTGGCGATGTTCATGAGTGTAATGTCAACTTTGATTAAAATCTCAAGAACCACAAAACAGAGCAGTTGTTTATTTTCAGAAGGTTACATAAATATGTTAAAAAAACTATAAATTGGGCAACATTAAGGAAGGAAAAATTTTTATTAAGTGGTACAAAGATGGGCTAGAGTTCTGGGTCATTAGCAGATCACTCACCTGGCACATGTGAGGCCCTTGGCTCCATCCTCAACACCAAATAATAATAAATAAACAACATAAGAGTATTATGTCAGCCACAACTTAATAATAAAATAATTTTAAGTAAAGGTATAAAGAGAAGTGGGAGAACTCATGAGCTCACATAAAAGTTAAGAATATTTAATGAAAAATAAAATGACACTTATGGTAGGAGAAATATTCGAAAATGAAAACCTCTTAATATCTTAACAAATTATAAAAATGCAAGCTAACATCTGATGCCAAAAAAAATCACACAGTATTGATGAGGACAAGAAACAAATTCTCTTAAATTAGAAAAACAATATAAATTGCTATTATTTTTTGTGTAAAGTATTTATTTAATATGTATGATACTCCTCAAACAGTAGCAAAGCCTATATAAAATACTGTGTTTCTGATCCTGGTAATAGGTAGTTATATGATAGCATAAGGCTACAGATATGTTTGTCCATGCTGTTGAAACCAGAAAAATAGGTGAAGAGAGGAGGTACATTCAAAATGAAATAAATGCTGTAGTTTGAAAAATTGCTTTGTTGAGATCAGACACATTTTTAGTTTCATTGAAGTGGCTCCTGTTTTCTCCACATTGTTTCAAAATAAAACATAAAAAAGACTGGGGATGTGGCTCTGTGGTTAACACTCCTGGGTTTATCTCCCAGGGCCAAACCAACTAAGGTGAACAGTTTCTGAAAGATTACAATTATGCCAGTGTACATATACATGTAAAAATATTAGTGAAAATTTAAAAATTAATAAATATATTTTTTGAAAAAGGTGTTAAGGTTTTTCGAAACCTCAAGATAAAAATGACATATAATCCACTAATAATAATTTTGGGTAGCAAAGCAAGGCTGCACATGCCTATACTCAAGTGGCTCAGGAGTATAAGAAGAGAGAATCTCAAGTTCAAGACCAATCTCAGCAATTTGGTAAGGTTGTAACCAAATGAGTGAGATGCTGTCTCAAAAAAGGGGTACAGGTTAGTGTATAGTACAATGAAAAAGTGCCCATGGGTTAATCTATAGTGACTCAATAAATAAAAATAATAATAATAAATCTGGCTAAAAAGTGCCATATAATCCAGTAATAATATTTCTGGGCATACATCTAAATGAATTGAAAAACATTTCTCAAAAAAATAACTGCAATTCCATTTTTATTACAGCTTTGTTCACAGTATCTAATTTAAAAATAAGATGCCAGTCAGGCATGGTGGGAAATGCCTCTAATCCCAGGGGCTTGGGAGTTTTAGGCAGAGGATGGCGAGTTCAAAGCAGCCTCAGCAATGGTAAGGCACTAAGCAACTCTTTCCAAAAAAAAGAAAAAAATAAGATAAAATAGAGCTGGGGATTAGCATAAGTCATGGATTCCCTCTGACTTTAATTCCTGGTTTGCACCTCCCAAAAACATCGTTTTAGATGAAAAGAATATCAAAAGATTTCTTCCAGCTTCACAGCATCCAACTACTCCTCTTAGATGCTACACACTTATAGTTCAAACTGATCTCTAGAAGACATAACTCAGATAATGATATTTTCTAAATAGGCTAAGAGACATTGATAACTGTAGACACCTTATGTAAGACTGTTGTAAAACTAAGGACTGGGCAAATATGGGAGGTTGGAATGAGAACACAACACACAGTTAAGTTCTTCAAAGGGGAAATCTTAACTCAGACACTGTGATATCTGAAACCACAGTTATTAGATTCTTTCCTTCACTGATTTCTGGGTTATTAATTCAATCGAAACAGATATTGAAAAAGTTTTAAGGCTACTGGTTAAAGTATATATAAAACAGATTATTAAAAATGTATCAGATTAGGGCTGGAATAACCGAATGCTTGCCTACTAGCATGGGTGAGGCACTGGGTTGGATCCTCAGATCCACATATCAATAAGTAAAATAAAAGTCTATTGATAACTAATTTTTTAAAATGTACCAGATTTCTCACATGGCCTTTGATGTTCAGATTCACTATGTACTCTAGCCTTTGTGATTAAACTTCCTTATAGTTTAAATCAAGTTCAGTCCCATCTTTATTTTCCTCCACACTAGGACAAAGATGTTTCCAGGACATATTTGGAATGTTTCTACAGGTCATTTTAATAAAATGGTCTTACACATATGGAGGGAAGAACCTCAATTAAGGTCCCATTACATTTTTAAAAAGTCTTTAATTGGGACTGTGAGGATGGCCTTAGTCCTGAGCTTAAACAACTCCATTTAAAAAACTCCAGTTTGAAACATGAAGTGGCACCAGGCACACACACAGAGTCCTCCAGTATGGCCTAAAACAGTTACTTCCCCTTAACTTGATAAATAGAGGGAAATATCTGGCAGGCTGTACTTGCCTGATAAGAGAGAGAGAGAAGAAAATAAGAGTGGAGACTACTAGACAAGGTTTCTGACCCCAGGGTAAATGATGTCATGAAGAAATCCCATGAGAGCTAATAAGAATTGAAAGAGAGGTTAAAGCCTCCAAATTTAGCATAAATAATAGAGCTAATGAGCAGGGATTTAGCCAGCAGAAACTAGCATGCACTCAAGCTGAAGAGCCTGATGAGGACCTGACATCCCATCACTTGTCTTTGTTCTTCTGATCCTCTGCATGATTTTCTCATATCTCAAACTCTACCACTTCATCTGAACTTTGGTGAAGCCACAACTTTTCCATAAGTTCTCTCCTCAACCTGTTGTCCACTCCAAACCAAGAGAAGCCTGCCTTGGTTCTGGACCTGGTCACCATGATCTGAGTGAGTGTGCATCTGCTAGAGTAAAAGGCTAAGGCTTAAGAATTTTGTTCTGACATTTAAACTTAGTACACAGAGGGAATGTCTGTCACTAGCCTGTCATGATTAAGTTACTTTTGCAGTGTCTAAAATTAATCTAGACTTCTTAGCAGTAAATCAATCAACCTTTCTCTTTTTTTTTTTGCTATGAATGCATTATCTCTATTACAGTGCCTAGCATTCAGGATAGTTATTTTCTTAAGTAATAACCTATAGAGTATAATTGCATTGAGCAATTTGAGTGAATAAAGCATTAAAAGGGGCAGAAGCATTTGGACATTTTTTATTTCTCTCTTTGACTGCATATGTTGCAATTTTGTCCCTGGCGACTGGGACACATTGACTATAGTTTTTATTAAGAAAAAAGTCATTATTCTTAATGTTATCTAATTTTTTCCTGCTTTTATCTTATGTGAAAGTCTCACAAGAATAAAGCAAAAGCTTTTAAAACTGCCATCCAGTTCTTGGAGAAAAAAGTAGAAATAAAGCATGCCTTTAAAACAAAACATGGGAAAACATAATTATGTTGAAATTGAAGCTTTGAGATGAAACTAAATTTCTCATTTAACCACTTTTCTCTGTGACCTTGTCTCGGAAGATTTGAAGAATAAAATCTATTGACACTCAGGGAGGGTAATAGTGAAAAGAATAGGATTTATTTTAGCAAGAAAAAATACAACTTCCAAAATGTGGGAGAGGTCATGTTAGCAGAAGAACCCATTTTTTGTGTGTCAGTTTCGAAGTTTAAATATCGTTTTTGGCAGAGATTTGGTAAATATCTATTTAAAATGAGTATTGAAAAAGGCATTTTTATTACCAAATAGGCTCAAGTTTGTTCTTAATGTATTCTATCCTCCTTCCAGTGACTTCCAACTGGGTTCACCCCAGGGAAAATGAATTTGGTTGAAGGTATTCCCATAAGTGAGTCTCAAGTGTGTTTTTAATTTGAGTAGGCCTTAATGGTGCTCATTAACATATCTATCCATTAAATTTCAGGTGTGTTTAAATAAGCTGTCCATGACACAGCTGACTTGTAATTTTACTATCTATTTTATTTTACTTTTTTTTCAATCAAGTTGAGCAAGATCCCTGCCTTTGAGAATGTGAAGGGAGCTGGAAATTTGGGATTTAATCTCAGACCTATAAATAGCTAAACTATCAGATAACCATTCAGGATTTGAGATACTTCTTAGTCTACATTTAGAAAGCTCAGGGGGGATGAGGATGTTGAGTTCAAAACCAGTTTGAGCAACTGAGCGTGGTTCTAAGAAATTCAGTGAGACTTTGTCTCTATAAATATATAAAAAAAGGTTGAGAATGTGGGTCAGTAGATAAAAACCCATGGGAATAATTCATGGTCTAAAATAAACAAACATATAAACAACAAAAATAAAAACTTAGGAGGAACAAGAACAGGGGTCCCTAAAAAAGCCACAGCTTCTCCTACACAGGAACACAACTAATGAGGTTGGGGTCCCTTTCTGATGATTATCCCAGTCTTCACCACACATTCTGGGGACATGCTGAGCTAATGGCACACAGATGCCCACATAGGAATTCAGGAAGGCCCTGAAAACCCCATACAATTATGGAACAAAAGTCTTGAGGTCTAAAATACTGATCTAAGCTCCACTATACTAGTCAGAGAAAACTAAAGCCTAAGCTGCCAAGGAGAGGACCTCTATCCACCAGACTCTGGAGACAATTATGAGGAGTTTTCAGCCAACATTGCCAATCCCAGTGGTTTCAAACAGCCTCCCTACCCAGTCTTAAAAAAAGAACACACACTTACCATTTTCTGGATTTCAGGATGCTTAGTGATCCCCTTATATTTTTTTAAGCTCCAGTGTAGCACAGAAAACTGGAAGCAGAGAAATGCATTCAATGAATGGCAGGCTCCAAAAACAAAAGGAATAGAAGACTCTGGAAGTCTGTCCCCACATCACTGGCTGTGTCTTCATTGGACAGTTCTCACCCAAAAGACAGATTGGAAAGGGCTTCAGGAACTTCCTGCAAAATTGAGCCTGGTAGTGACACCATTGGTTACTGGTGACAAGTCTTACTTTTCCACATGTTAAAGTTTGAACATTAGAGAAGCATGTTGAGGCAAGCATACAAAGCAGGGATTAATTAGAAAGGGGTAACATGGACTTCTCCCAGAAGGGAGAAGGGGGGCATTGCTGGTTATAGGATATCCCAAGAAGCAAGGTGTTCTGCCCATTTTGTATGTCCTAGGTTTCCTTTGTTCTCCTGCCTTTCCCCCCATATCTTTCTCCTTCCTGAGGACAGGTCTAGGCCCAAAAATGCTTGGTGGAATGGCCTAAGGTTGCAAAATAGGTGGGATTTAGGGGGAAGGGCAGGATGGAGTACAAGGACACATTAACAATCTTAGGGCTCTCTGTAGGGAGGGGAAATTCCTGGGACAGGTTACCTTGGCAACAGGTTGGAGCAGGGGCAGGTTCTTGATAATATCCCTCAGAGGACAGTCTCCAACTTCCCAGATTCACTCAAAATTGGCTTCCTAGATTCAACCTGACTCGATTTACCTATCTACACTGACTGCCTGTCTAATACAGGAGGCCTACTCTTTGAGTAATAGTAAATTTCATCCAGATCAGAATTTAATAAGTACACAAAGACAGGTTTTTGTCTGCTCTGTTTTTGTTGCTCAAACACTGGGGATCTACCACAAGCAGGGGTGCAGGCCTACAATCCAAGCAACTGGTGGGGCTTAGGCAGGAGGACAGTGAGTTCAAAGCCAGCCTCAACAATGGCAAGGCACTAAGAACCTCACTGAGATGATGTGTTTAAATAAAATAGAAATAGGGCTGTGAATGTGGTCTCAGTGGTCATGTGCCCCTGAGTTCAACTGCCAGTAGAAAAAGAAATACTGGAGATCACACACATGGGTATTATTCTTTACACAGTCCCAGGACCACAGATGAATGGATTGATGGATGGATAGAAACATAGACAGTGTCCTGGGGAAGGGTCTCAAATTCTCCTGTGATGGCTTTTCAAGTAACTGATGTTACAATATTACAGGAATTTTCCACAGCCTAGGAATATTTATTATGATTATGATTATGATTATGATTATGATTTTTATAATTGCTGTGAATTGCATTAAGTGCCTCAGGATAAAATTATTTCATGGTTTACTCCCAATATTTAGATCTAGCCAAGACAGAACTGCAATTATATAAAAATTAAATATCAAAATTACTTTAAAATTTTATTTAATATTTCTGTTCTCTAGCCTTATGAGAAAAGAGCTTGAGACTTCAGCTCATAAATTATTCCCTGGGGCACGATTGTCCTTACTCCATTACAAAAAATGTGGCAAAAATAGAGTTTTAATGTTTCTAGTTTAATAAAATAAACAAGAGGTGAATGGTGCCAGGTCTCTAGATCTCTCAGTATTCCAGAACCTAGAGAACAAGGAGATTAAAAAATAAATTACTTGCAATTTTGCCTTGAGCATAATAATAGAATTATGATGTCTGTTTTTTCTTTGGTATGGGGTTCTATGAGAATATTAGCACATATATATTTTTTTCTATAATTCATCAACTGAGTCAACTTCAAATTTAAATGAAGAAAAATTTAATTATAATTTCCATGGTCCAGCCCTACAGGAATCCAGGTGTCCTGAAGTATGAATGGCATTGGGTACTGAACGATACATGGCATCAGCAAAAGAAGAGGAAACAGGATGACAGGTTGCAAATAAAAGCAGCTTTCAGAAGAATCTGATGCCCATAGAGGGGCCTTTATTTTTATACCTTTTTTTAAAGGTATTTATTCATGAAGTTAAAATTACAACAAAGCCAAAAACTTCTTTCATTTATATGATTTTCAAGAGTTGCAATCTTTTCTGACACATATTAAATTCATAAGATATTGAACACATTGTTTAAAATATGTTCCTGTAACCTTTGCCAATCATGATTAAGCTTTTACATTTTTCACTTCAATTACTAAGTACTAGACTACGCAACTTGACTATGTGTATCATGACCTATTAACTTTAAACTTTAAAGCACATGTATAATTATTGATAAGCTTTTTTGCTTCTAAAGTCCTAATAATACACACTTAAGACAGTGAAAGCCTATTACTTAAAAGCCCACTCCTCTGAACTGACTCTAAAATATATCTATATAAAATTTTACATTGTTCTCTTTTTCCAAAGTAATTTTCTTTTTTTACATGACCTATTTAACTGCTTTTTAAAAGAGTTTCTTTGATCCTTCATCAAATTATGAATTCTTGTGTCTTTATAATTTTTAATTAAAGAGAAGGCTCTGCACTTCAACTCATTTGCTATTAATATTAACTATGTGTTTCCTATTTTCATCATGAATTCCTGTGTAGTGAAAGAAGGCTCTGTTAGTAAAGGGAATGTATGTTGCACAGGTTGTGGCTTTAGAATGAGGGGCTTAGTGTAAATTGTTAAGCTTTTGTCAGGAATCTTGATTTGCAATCTTTTCCCTGTGAATTTCTTATGAAAAACACTATTGTTTGTATTCTCAAAGATACTAAAATACAACTCAGGACATAACTTATTTGTATTATTAATCTCATTCTGGGAATTTTCCTGCAATCTCAGGCAACATATACTTTTATTATTGATTGTTGTATGCCCTATTATCTATCTCATGAGTATCATAAACAAAACACTTAACATTCTCCATGGTACTGGGTTCCAGGTTGTGCAGCCCTGCCACAGAATCCCCCTCACTGTGACCCTGTAAGACAGGATGTGTAGGAACATCTTCACCACACTGTCTGTAAGATACTAGCTATTTTCCACATAGAAACCAGTTGGTATCTTGTGGTTGAATAATGGCATCCAGTCAATAGTGAGTGGATTAATAATCTGACAATGGATAACAAGTCATTCTAAAATATATTCACTCACTGGACCCCTGTGCCAAATCCCCAGCCCTATTTTGCATTTTATTTAGAGAAAGATTCTCACTGAGTTGCTTAACACCTCATCTTTGCTGAAACTAAAATTTAACTCATGATCCTCCTGCTTCAGCCTTTCAAGATACTGGGATTACAGAAGTGCACCATTGCACTTGGCTCTGTTCACATATTTAATGCCAGCATTCCCTCTTTGTCTTGTCAACTGTTTTCTTTTCTCTATTTTACATTTCAAATAAATACAGTATTTCTAATTTTTTCCAAGAACTGGATGTCAGATTAAAGATTTTGGTTTCTCTTTGTGAGCATTTCACATGAGAGAAAAGCAGACAAATGTCTGACAGTTTGAAAAATAAGAATAGTTTTTCTCTGCTCTCTGTCTTCCCATGTACAGACACCTTATCTCAATATCTGATTTGAAATTCTTCCTTTAAGACTTTCCTGTGTGATGTGTCCTCATTCTAACCTCCTATATTGTCCTACTTGTGTGTTTCATAACTGCTTGACAAAAGGTTTGAAGAGCCACTGTGTCTAATTTTTTTGGGGGGGTGTCTAGTGAATATCATTCCCTGGGTCTCTCCACCATGTCTAAATTCTTGTGGAGTGTCTAGTGAATATCATTCCCTGGGTCTCTCCATCTAGAGAACAATATAAACTATGAATTGAAGACACTCCAGGGAGTCTCTGATAGCCCTACAGCCTGCAAGGATCTTTTAGTGATACAGGGCTGGGACACTCTGAAAAATTGAGGTAGAATGAACACCAATCACTTCAAAGGCAAACTTTTTTTTCAATCAAGACATAACTTTCAAAACTTATCAATCAGAGTGGCAGGCAATGAGTTAATTAGAAGTGATGTGAAGGAAGAACAGGGTGACACTCTGAGAGAAGAAACTGTGTTCTCTCTGAAAAGATAATAGCATGGCTCTCTAGAACTTCACTTTTTTTTGAAGATCTATAAAAAGATCTCAAAGAGTCCTGACCAGGTACAGTTCTTGACTATGGACTGAAAGCAGGATAACATCAACCTCTCAAGTATCCTCTGCCATGAAAACTTTAGGTTAATTACGCTCATATTCACCATTTCTAATTGAATTTTGAAGCATAAACTCTCACAGATTTTATATTTGAAAGAATTATCTTTATTTCTCTGAGTTCCAGAATCTGGTCTATAGCAGGGTCACAAAACTCTTCACTTCAGGGTAACTTAAGTTGCTCTTATAAACATTATTTTTAAACTGCGTTTCTTCAACAGATAACAGTTTGTTAACGAATGTAACATATCCTGTCCAGTTAAGCCAGAATTTTCTTGGAAAATAAAGCTGGGGTCAACATGTTGGGCCTATTTATTTATATTACTACATGTTGAAAACAAAGCTAGTCTACCACTGAGCTACGTCATTGTCACCCTTGCCAGATATAAAGTTGCATGGGGATGCAAATTTCTCAATTAGGCAAAGGCAGTATCTAATTTACATCATATTGTGGAGCGAAAAATCATAAAAGAGGGTTCCTTTCAAATATTCTTTGCCACCTTTGCATTAGATGTGGTTTAATTACAATTTTCAATAATTCCAGGAAACCACTTTGAAATCACAAATTTTATTTACCTTTCAGTCCTCAGAGAGTCATGTTCTTCTCAGGTAGATCCTAAGCTCCACATAATAATAAATAAATTAAAGGTATTGTGTCCATCTAAAAAAAAAAAAACTAACACCAGAAAACTGGGCACACAGGTGCAAGCCTATAATCCCAGCTTCTCAGGAAACTGAGGCAGTAGAATCATAAGTTCAAGGTCAACTTCTGCAACTGAGACCCTGCCCCAAAATAAAAAGGGCTGGGGATGTAGTTCAGTGGCAGAGCATCCCTGAGTTCAATCCATGCCACTGCAAAAAAAGAAAAAGAAAGTGACAACAAAAGTAACACTTATGATTTGCTCTCAAAAATTTTTCCACAGATTTCAACAAAGTAAAATACCTCAGACATTAGTTTCTCCTAGTTCCTCATTTATTTAATCTTTATTTATTTACTTTTAACCTTTATTTTTTTATTTTTATGTGGTGGGAAAGATCAAACCTAGTGCCTCATATGTGTGAAGAAAGCACTCTACCACTGAGCTACAGGACACTTCTCTGTGCCTCAATATCGTTATGTCTCATGAAGGAAACAAATTAAATCATAATCTTCAAAGAACCATATTTTATGTATAAAAATTTAAAATATGGCAAAAGAAATAATTAAATCACATGTAGAGGGCAAATGGGGAAGAGAAGTAATGATGAAAGAGCAGAAAGATCAATAAATAAAAAACAGAAAACAATAGAGAAAAATAAACTAATTAAATGCTGGTTCTTGGACTGGGGTATAACTCAATAGTACAGTGTGTGCTTACCATATGTAAGGTTCTGTCTTAATCCCAAGGCCCCCCCTTCAAATAAACAAAAAAAATGAACAAAAAACAAAAACCAACCACTTATTCTTTGAGAAGACAGAAAAAAAGTGGAAACCTCCAGTTGGGCTAATGAGAAAAAAAAAAAGAGACAATATACATATTACTAAAATCAGGAAAGAAAAGATATCACGATAGTTTCTAGAGATAGGAAAAGGATATATGCCAAAAAATCCATCAACCTAAATGAAGAGAACAAATTTTCTAGAAAGATACCACCAAACTCACCTACAATGAAAACCTGAATTGAATTGTCACAGGTTTATATTTAAGAAAATTTGTAGCTTGAAAATCTTATCTTAATTTATTTTTTTTCAGATCCAGATAGCTTCACTGAAAAATTCCTACAAACATGTAGGAAAAAAAATAATATACAAATTCTATAAGAAAACTGAATAGGAGGAAATACTTCCTAACTTATTCTGAGGCCAGCATTAACCTGCAATCAAAGCCAGACAATGACATTACAAGAGGTTGGGATACCCGTCATGAACACAGGTGCAAAATCCTATACAAAATTGTGAGGGGGGTGGGTGGTTGTAAAAAGGATAGAACCCAGGGCTTCACAAATGCTAAGCTAATGTTCTAATGTGGTTAGCCTAATGCCACATCCTCAGTCCTTTTTATTTTGATACAGGATCTCACTGAGTTACCCAGTCTAGCTTGAACTTGTGACCCTCCTACCTCAGAGTAGCTGGGATGATAAGTGTATGCAACCACATCCAATTCCCAAGCAAAATTTTAATGAATTAATTATAATAATATATAAAATGAATAAAACATCATGACTAAATGAGATTTATGCTAATATTGCAAAGCTGGTTTGCCATTCAAAACACAATGCACATCATTATATTAGCAAACAAATAATAACAATCCAATACCCATTCTTAGTTCAAAAACAACAACAATAAAAACCATAGGAATATAACAGTCTCATTCTGATAAAAGGAATAAAAAAAAACTACAGATAACATGCATAATAAAAAATGATTGAATGTCTTTCTTTTAATATAAGGAACAAGACAAGGATGACCACTCCCATCATTTCATCCAACAATACACCAGAGATTCTGCTTAGATTAATAAGGCAAGAAAAAAATTGACATTCAAGTGATAAAGGAAAAATTCAAACTGTATTTTTTTAAATGATGAGATTATCTATATAGAAAAATTCGATGAAATATGCCCCCAAAAAAGCTACTGGTAGAAGGTGAGTGTGGCAAAGCTGCATAATACAACAGCTAGATACAAAACTGAATTGTTGTTCTATGTTAGCAATAAAAAATTTTATATTGAATTTTTTAAACATACTATAATAACACCAAAAATGTCAAATATTTAAGACAAATTTGAAAGGGATATGCAAGACTTGTACTTTAAAAGATTGCTAAGAGAAATTAAAGGAAATCTAAACAAACGGGAAGAAATAACATGTTCATTTGTTGGAAGACTCAATGATGTTAAGAATTCAATTCTCTTTGATTCATAGATTCAATATCTCAGAATCCAAGCAGGCTGTTTTGTATAAACAGTTAAGCTGATTATAAACTTTCAATGCATATACAAAGGACCAAGAGCAGTCCAAAAAAATTTGCAAAAGAAAAAATCTGGAATAAAAACACTATTACAAAGGTAAAGTAATTCAGACATTGTGGTACTGATATAAACAAGTAGATCATGATACAAAATAGAGGCCAAAATAGACCCATGTACACAAAAAACTGATTTTTGGCATGGTACAAAGGTAATTCAGCAAAGAGACAATGTTCATTTTTAACAAATGGTGCTGGAACTAAATACCCATATACAAAAACTTATGAATTTTGACCCCTGCCTTGCACCACATACAGAAATTAACTCAAAATGGGTCATATACCTAAGTGTAAAACCAAAAATAATATACCTACTCAAGGGAAAAAGGAGCTAACTTCTGTGACTTAGGGTTAGGCAAAGAGTTCTTAGATATGATACCAAAGTGCATTAAAGAACAATTTGTAAATTGAATTTCATCAAAATTAAGAATATCTGTTCTTTGAAAGACACTGCTAGTGGAATGTAAAACATGTCAGACTGGGACAAAATATCATAAATCTAATAAAGAATTGGTATCTAGAATACAAAAAGAACTCTTAAAACTTAATAAGAAAAACAAATACCTCAATTAAAAATAACATACAAGATTTGATACTTTACCAAGGAATGGCAAAGAAGCACATGAAAATATGCTCAACATCATAATCAGCCAATAGGAAAATGCAAATTAAAATCACAATGAGAGGCTGGGGTTGTGACTCAGTGGCATAGCACTTGCCTTGCACATATAAGTAACTGGGTTCAACCCTTAGAACTGCAATGACTTCTGGCTCTCCACCTTCTGGACACCTTCAGGAGTGCACTTCCAGGCCCCATGACAAGTCCTGACCAAAGAATGTGCATGGAAGAAGTTTGTACCATTTCTGGGTGGGGCACTTAATGCTAGTGAGAGGTTATACTGAGATATGTCTCTCTGATAGGACAAACAATAATGCCCATGATGGTGTTTTCTCCATTGAGCAGAGACCTCAACCAAACTATCATGGCCGCATTATGTGAGCAAAACACAGTCCTTTTTGATTTTAAGCTATTGAAATTTGGGGGTTAATAACTATCATAGCATATTGTAGTCTATCTTGATCAATTCAGCTGGCCTCCTATATCCATAATTCAACCAGTTGTAGATCAAAAACTTTCTTTAAAAAAAAAACTATTTTGAGGGCTTGGGCTATAGCTCTGTGGCAGAGTGCTTACCTAGCATGTGTGAGACATAGGGTTTGACCCTTACACTGCATAAAAATAAACAAATAAAATAAAGGCATGCTGTTCATTGACAACTACAAAAATAAAAATATATTTTTAAAAACTGCATCTATGGGATGGGGTGGTGGCTCAGTAGTAGAGCACTTGCTAATTGTATGTGAGGCACTGGGTTTGTTCCTCAGTCCCACATTTTAAAAAATAGATAAAACACAAATAAAATAAAGGTATTGTGTCCATATGTAACTAAAAATATTTTAAGAACTGCATTTATACTGAACATGTATAGACATTTCTTCTTGTCATTAATTCCTAAACAATACAGTATAACAACTATTTTCATAGAATTTACATTGTACTATGTTTCTACATAATTTAGAGATGATTCAAAATGTATCAAAAATATTTATAGGTTATAAAAATATTATGCCACTTTGTATAAAGTGTTGAACATCCATGGATTTGGGAATCCAGGAGAGGTCATGAAACCAGTCTCTCAAGGATACCGAGGGACAATTGTACATACCGTATGATTATTTACTCATTGATTCAAACATTTTTCTGCCCAGCTGGTCAAGAACAAAAGCTCAAGTCACTGTCCCGAATATCCTAGTTTAATACATCTGGGCTGGGGAACAGACCTGTGCAGCTGTCTGGTTCTCCCAAGCAATTCTAATGGACTCCACAGTCTTTCTTTCATAATAGACTAGTCACTAAGTAGACACTAATCCAAAATTTTAGATCCTATGTGGATTAGTTCATGATCAGTATTACTGCCACTAACTAATAGTTCCAGTACTTACTCTGTGAAGTAGACACTAGGCACTAGTGTAGTAGGCACTCTACTGAGGGCCACTTAACTAGGAACTTAGCCTGCATCTATTTCCTTATTTCTTACTAGAAGAAAAACTCACTTTTATTTAGGGTGGCACCAAAGAACACATATTCCTCCAAAACTGGCACTTAAAGTTTGTCACTACCATCCAAACACACGTGTAAGTGGGACTCAGAGATGTTATTTCACCTCAGGAGTCAGTGAGGTGGGGGTTAATGTTATTCTCATTTTACATCCAAGCACACTGAGGTTTAGAGAGTTTAAATGAAATGTCAAAAGTCATACAGGTTTCTGTTGATGAAGGTCAAATGTGAATCCAATTAATCTGTTCTTTTGGTATATTCTTGTTTGAATAGATAGCACATATTTGCACAATTCCACTTAGTCCTCTCAAGAACCTCAATGGGCAGGGTAACAGGTAAAATTTTCTGATACCTGCCACCAAATGTTCTCTGATCATCTGGAGTCTTCTTTTGGGTCACCTCTCTGCCAGTCCCAAAGGCTAGCCCCTCTCTAGTCCAGTGGAGCCTGGAGTGTGAAAGAAGGTGAGACAGGTGGAGAAATAGTCAGTTTTTAGATGTCCATCTAGGCAGAACTCCTAGCAAAAGATTGAAGATAGAGGGCATGGAAAAGTCAAAAACAGAGAAGATTTGGCAACATTTCCTATATGAAATTTTGAGAAGGAACAATGTCAAAATAAAATCAAGATACAAATGGTGGGGCTGGGGATGTGGCTCAAGTGGTAGCGCACTCGCCTGGCATGCGTGCGGCCCGGGTTCGATTCTCAGCACCACGTACAAACAAAAATGTTGTGTCCGCCGATAACTAAAAAATAAATATTAAAAAATTCTCTCTCTCTCTCTCTCTCTCTCTCTCTCTCTCTCTCTTTCTCTCTCTCTCTCTCTCCTCTCTCACTCTATCTTTAAAAAAAAGATGCAAATGGTAAGGCAGAAGAAGGGTTTGGAGTTTGCATCCAGAAGCTTCTAGAAAGTTTCATGTGTCTCAAGAGGGATACAGAAAGGAACTGATTGTGGTAGTGAGACTAATGGGAGTTGCTGTGGGAGGGGTGAAGTGGCACTGGACTTAGAGCTACAGGTGAACAGAGATGACCTAGGGGAAATGGGCAGGGCAACAAGTTTTATAGCAGAAAATCAGCACCAGAAAACTAGGGCTGGTTAACTGGAAGGTGCCTGGATTGGACTGAGTGGACCACCACTATTTAGGAGTCGAGCAGTTTTAGGCCCTCCAACTGTAGCCTTCTGAGCCAGTGACAGAGAGCAAGGAGGTCACTGTCCCAGAGGCTGGTGAGGGCTTACAGAACAGTAGTTTGAGGTCTTGGATTCCCTTCCACAACCCCATACCACCTTCATGAAACAGAGAGGAAGGAATTCTGAAACAATGAAGGTTTTGGTGAACAACCTTTCAAACCAAGAGAACATGGGTCATGGAGCAGCCATTTGCAGGCAAGTTCTAGTTTCTCACAAAAGAGGGTTGAGTCTGGGAGGAATACTGGGGGAGTCACAGAAGCAGCTTAGCTCCAGAAACCCAAGCTGCAGGGAGAGCGTGCTTATGGTTGGTCCTGCTTTGGCAGATACTGCCTTCCTCCAGGTCTCTCAGACAAACAAAGTGGAAGGCACCATGGAAATACACACTGTCTCTGGGCCTCAGCATCTTTACTTTTCCAATGAGAAAAAGGACACCTCCTCGTGTTAACAGGATGGATGAGGGGCAGAGCCATGAAGCAGGTTGGCAAACATCACAGTCTAGACAGGGAACCTCCATTCTCATCTTCCCTTCCATAATGCTGGCTTCCCATGAACAGTTCCCATGACAGTTGTGCCTGGAGCCAGCTGGGACCAGGGTGTGGACTCAATGACTGGAAAGTGATTGATAAACCTCATTTTAATGCTCAAATTATATCATGTCACCAGAAGGTGTTTACGGGTATTTAGTTGATTGATTGAATGAATGAATGAATGAATGAATGAATGAATGATTATGTCAGGGTCTATGGGAGTCATGGATATCAATGTTGTCCAGCGAGGCTCTAATATGCTTTTGGTTGGATTGCCTAAGTAGCAAAGGCAGTCATTTTTCTGTCTTCTTTTGAATGTCACCTTCTGCGGAGGACTCTTCTGATACCCTCATTAGGTTTAAGTGCCCACTCTGTGCTCTTCTCTTCCCACCCCCATATACTAGATGGTTCATTGTGTTTTTCACTTGATCTTGAGTTCTTAGAGACAAAGTTACATCTCATATAATCTTCTTGCATCCATAGCACAGGGTCTGGAAAAAGGAAACAAAAAGAACAATTTTTTAATGTTTTCAGGTACCAGGCATTGTGCTAAGTGCTTTAGCTACCATATGCTTGACTACCTGAATATCAGGTGCCAGGGTAATATTATCATGCCATTGTGCAGGTAAGAACACTGAGGCTCAGAGGAGGTAAGAAGCTCATGTTTCCTCCTTCTTTCTTCACTCTACCACTAAGCTACATCTCCAGCCCTTTTTTATATTGAGATATGGTCTCACTAAGTTGCATAGGCTAACTTTAAACTTGCCATCCTCCTAGCCCAGCCTTCCAAGTAGTTGGGAATACAGGCATGTGTCACATCATCTGCCCTGGGCTCTTTCTTAAAGCAGATAAATTTTCTCTTACCATTGTCTCTAGTAAGCTTCCCCAAAATATCCTGGGCTCTAATGGAATTTGGCTTATGAGAGGCCAGTGTTCTGGGGGAGAAATACTAGCTGCTTTAAGTAGAAAGGGTAGTGCACTAGAGGATGCTAGGCATCCCAATGAATCATTGGTAGGGCTGGAGAAAAGAACTTGAGGCTAAGCTTCAAAGGAAAATGCCCCAAACCGCATGCAGGCTTGACCAGATGAACTAAGGACGGCTTCTCCCTTGCTTCCCTGGAGTGCCACGTGCCAGGAGCCTTCCCTTGCTTCAACTCCTGCTGCTGTCAGCCCAGTGCTGCTTATCCTAACGGATCCAGAATTATCAGACTAGATGAGTTAGTGAGTGGACAGCACTTGGAGTTTTGCTAGGCACCTTGTAGCTGCCCCTTTGTTGTGATTTCACCTCCTTAAGCACTCTTTCAGCTGGTGGATTGGGTTTTGTTGATATGTAGAAGGAGACTCATATGCTCTGGCTCATATAGCAGAATAATTTTCTGGAGAGTGAACTATCTTGGAGGGTGAGTGGACCTGCATTGTCTAACAGACCTAACTATCATGTAAGCTGCTGTAGCCCAGGAAGACTCCAAAAAAGGGGTAAACTGAACCTTAAAGGCTCATGATTTTACAGAACCTGACCCAAAAGAAGTAGACTATGCTGTCTTGTGGAACAGGGTCAAGCTCAGAGTTAGGTTCAAATTCTGACTAACTATGAACACGTATTCTAGTTTCTTCATCTCAAGGACTGGAAGAACATATACCTCCAATAAATTTTAGCTCCTCTTCTTTAGAAACAATTA
This sequence comes from Callospermophilus lateralis, assembly GCF_048772815.1. Lineage (NCBI taxonomy): Eukaryota > Metazoa > Chordata > Mammalia > Rodentia > Sciuridae > Callospermophilus > Callospermophilus lateralis. The sequence continues at coordinate 3,116,236 of NW_027515935.1, read as the reverse complement.
TTATGATTTCTCCTGGGAAGAAGTGCCATGTGTCTTCTCCCTAACATCATGTATATTTTATGTCCTCTATGCCATTCCATCATACTTTGTATCAGAAAAATGTTATCCAAGGAGACTACAGAATTCAATACAGTCTCATAATTTTATGGGTCCTGCCCAAGAAATGTCGCAGGGAGGCCTTAGGAAATTCATGCAATGAAGCTGAAACATTTTATTGATAATAATTTTATCCAGACCAGGAATATTGTAGCAGATGTCCACCTAGGTGTGTCTCTGTTTACCTTGGTGAATATTGGGGCCAGGGATGAGGTTGGAAGTAGAGACTGGGGCTAAGAGGCAGTACCCATGGTGCAAGCAGGGACAGAGCCTGGAGGTCGTCATGGAAGGCACTGGTATGAACATCAGAGGAGCCCAGATTCCCATATTGTCTCTTGCCACTTCCTAGTTTTGTGATTGGAGCCCATTGCATAATCTTGCAACTCCAATATTTCCACTGTGAAATAGGGAGGACAATAATACCTTCTTCAGGCATTTGTGAGGACCCTAGGGGTGTCGTTAAAGATCTCAGCTGCTATGCTTACTATTTTTACTACTTTTCCTGTGGTCCAAGCTGGGGCTGAGGCTCCCAGGTCCAGGACCCAGGCAGGCAAATGTGCACAAAAAACCTGGCGGCCAAGTGAGACTAAGGAGCTGCCTAGCACCTGGGTTTTAATCCTTTGGGGTCACGGGGTGGGCCGAGTGGATTCAGGGGTGGGGCTATGGATAGAAGGTCAGAAGAACAGCTGTTCCTGACCAGAAGGCGCGCTTGGCAGTGTAAAGGGGAGTGGCCAAGTTATTTCCAGGGCGGGTTCGCTCAGCAGTGAGGGCCGAGTAGTGAGGGGACAACCAAAGTCTCGCGAGATCTCACCGCATTGGTGGTAGCAGCAGCGGAGGAGGCAGCATGAGAGGTGATCAGCGGGCTGTGGGTGGCGTGGAGGCCCTTGGGGCCTGAGGAGGGTGAGCGTGACAGAGACCAAGGCCCCTGGCAAGGGGAGCGGGGTGGGCATGAGGATGGCCAGCGTCTTTTGAGGCAGTTCCCCATGCCCCGCTGCTGCAGTTGCACCGCCCGGTCTACACCATCCCAGACCTGCTCTGGGTGGGGTGGCTAGGCCAGGGTCCAGTCCCCCTGCCCAGTCAGACCTTGCTCTTGGTGCAACCCCGGTCCCACCTCAGTCTCCCAGGGTGGCAGGGTTGACACTGCTGGCCATGGCAGCTCCACTTTGCTGTGTGCCAGGCACTTGTGCATTTCCATGCTCTGGCTGCACAGAGAGGGGCAGCGCCCTGCCCAAAGTTGCATTGCTGGGACGTGGTTGGATGGGGCTTCCAACACCCGTGCAGGCCTGTGCCCCTTCCTTGTATCTGGCTTTACTCCCAGCAGTGCTTGCAACTGGTTCCCTGGGGTCCTGGTGGGGCTTCAGAGGGTGTGTCTGGGACCCACTCTGAAATTGGATGCAGCATGGAATGTGAGTTTGTTGGGACAGGATTTTCCAAGCCTTTTGTCTGATTCCCAGAAGGTCTTCCACCCCTAAACTATCTTTTTGCCCTTTGTGAGAGAGCAGAGGTGGGATTAGAGTGACCTTTGTGTTCTAGGGGTGGGGTCAGGAGCCCAATAAAAGTGGAATACTGGAGCCCAAGGCTTGCCTCAGGCAAAGGAAACTTTGATTCTTTTTGAAGCAAGTGATTCTAGTCTGGTACAGGTTGTTTTCAACCACAAAATCAAGGCTCCTGTCCTTGGTGTTGAAAGTTTAAGGAGCCTACTTTGCTACTGAACAGTGAGGTTCATAAATAACAGAACCTGCCTACACACATAAGTGAAAGTGGGTATGATACTTTCACTTACATGTAGAAGAAAAATAAAGGGAGAACAATGTATGATATGCAGTACTGTCTCACTTATAACCAGAACTTTCAGCTGTGGTGGATGACAGTATGAATTCAAGTGCTTTCAACTGCTGCTAATGAAGAAGTTTGAGATGGTTTAAAATAAAAAAAGTATTAAAATCTAGTTCAAACAAGAAAATCAAAGAGAGAGATGGAGATGGAAACTAGGGAGAAAACACTTAGCTTTGGGATAACCTTATTTAAGGTAATAAAAAGCAGAGGCTAGATTGAAGTAGGGATGACTTGCCAAGGTCAGTTACAGGCTGCCTCACTCTATCCACAGGTCATACTATTGCCCTTGCATGGATCCCATTCCCCACCATGTTGCAACACATCCTTTTGTGTCTTGTGCTTTGAGGTACTGCTACTTGAAGGAACAGTAACGAATTCCTTCAGTTGCTTGTAATAACAGTAAAATATTAACAAGACTGAAATTTTTGGATTCATTAGGGTGCAATTTATGTGCCATCTCATACTGTTAGCATATATACTAGTCTATGTATACTTGCTGGGAGCCATAAGCCAAGTAGGTATGACAATTTCCTTGCCAGCGTACCCCCATGTTTCTTTAGTGGAAGGACTCATGGAAATAGGACATTTTGCAGGACTTTGCATGTAAGGTGACCTTGCTCAAGGACCAGGGAGGATCCGTGTTCCCCCTTTAGAATAGGGCGGTTTAGCATAATAGGAGATTAGGGTGTTCCCCCTTTAGAATAGGGCGATTTAGCATAATAGGAGATTAGGGTGTTCCCCCTTTAGAATAGGGTGGTTTAGCATAATAGGAGATTAGGGTGTTCCCCCTTTAGAATAGGGCATATTCTGCTGCTGAGTTCCTCTTGAGTTCTTAGGGTCAGACAGTATATTTTGGGAGACAGAAGCCCAGGAGTAGTGGATTTGGGCAGAGAACGTGGATTCCCCCAGAACGTGTTTGTAGACGGCTGGTGTGAGTTCGGGAATAAAGAATTGCTGTTTGAATCTACAAGCTGTGTGGAGACTCGTGATTTGTGCCCAGCCAGAGACTGTGGCATATACTCACTATAGTTTTAAAACTTATGTTGAGTTAATGTGTAGTGTGAAAAAATGAGCAGTAATTTTCAATTTCCTTATTCTCCTGAAGCATTCCTTATTAGTTTGTCTTACATAATTTGAGGCAAGCTGTGGGTTTTCCTATGAAAACTTTTAAATATTATGTCTTAAAAAAATGCTCATTTAAAGTGGGCTTGATTAAACTATTTTTAAGATCAAAATTCTTGTGACCAGGATTAATCTTGATAATACAGATCCATCCCACCCAAGCATTGTGTGAAGCCTAGATCCTGGCCCCCAAACACTAGATGCCCCAGGGTGTCCCCCAAACTCTTTGATAACTTTTTTCTGGAAAAATTATCATTTTTTTCTGATGTGTCTGACATATAACAAAGACATGGTCTTGGTTAGTGACACTTTTGTCAATTATTCTAAAATCTTGGGAAGCAAGGTTTTCTCCTGTCATAAAATTTTGTCTGTGTTTGATGGGAATTCACATTAGTAATGTTGACAACTAACCACTAGAATCATTTTACCAGTTTGATGTGAGAAAAGAGTTGGGAAGTGACAGCAGTGTGTATGATAGCATGTCTGAGTTGAGTAGAATATACATTCGTGTCATCACTTAGGGGCTGGGTTACTTATAGGGATTGTATTGAACCCATAGACAATCTACCTCTGAATTCCAGACCTTTCCCCCCCTTCTTGAAATGGGATCTTCTGAAGCTGTTGAAGCAGTCTCAAACTTGGGATTTTTCTGCTTCAGCCTCCCAGATTTTTGGGATTACAAGCAAGCAGCAACATGCCCAGCTGTAATCACTTTTAAAATAACCCTTTCTACTTACTAGTGTTCATATTAGCAAATTTGGGAAATGTAGATAAATGTACATATGCCAGTCTTCATGGTATGACTCATTACAAATTATTTTTCCTTTTGAAACACTGCTAGTTATGATAAAGAAAAAATAAAATAAAGTTTAGCTTAAACTAGCTAAAGTGTAACAAAAATTTCTTCAAGTTGTTTAACTCTAAAAAGGATATTTATTTTGATTTTTTAAAAATCTTGTGTTTTTTGCTTATTACTATTGAAGTGTGCTATGTAAACAAACATTTAAGTAAAGACTTCTTGGATGAGGATATATTTTCAATTGTCTAGAGATATATTGAATCTTTTTAACATGAGAAGTCAGCCAAGTTGAAAATATTTTATTTTTATTATTTTGAGCAAGTAAAATGTTCCAGAGAAAAAGAAGTGAGTACTGTTAAAAATACTGTTAAACATTATTTTTTTTTCATATTCACATGTTCCTAAGTAAACTAAATAAATAACTAATTACAATGATTTTGAAAATGTTTCAGTTTGTAAGCATAGAGGATGTGTTTTCAATGGACAAAACACGCATGCCTTTATGGTGTTATACATTTGAGAGACGTAAGAGTTAGCTAAGAGGAAAACAAATAATTTACCCTACAATTCTGTGGTTTATAATTAAGGCATTTCATTGATTCTTAAGATGCACATCTGAGATGGATGGAATCTTAAAATTGGCATGTTGTAACCCCATGGCAGTTTTTCTTCCGAGTGGTACATAGAATGAGAATATTCTAGTGTCTTAAAGGTGATGGCATCTCAGAGGCAGTGAAATAGGAAATATATAAAAATGTCAATTTATTGGCTAATTTTTAGCACCAAAAACTATTCAATGGTGACTTGCAAAATGAAGATACACATTTCTTTATCCTTCTTTTTTTTTTGGGGGGGGGGAGGTGGTGAGTACCAGGAATTGAACTCAGGGGCATAGAGCCACATCCCCAGCCCTATTTTATATTTTATTTAGAGATAGGGTCTCAGTGAGTTGCTTAGTGCCTCACTGTTGCTGAGGCTGGGTTTGAATTTGAGATCCTCTTGTCTCAGTCTCCAGGGATGCTGGGATTATAGGCATGTGCCACTACATTTGACTTCTAAATACTTCTGTCTAAACTAGAATTCTTTATTCAGAAGATTCCTATAGAGATCTTTCTCCTCATGTAAAACAAATGGAAAACCATCGTTCATAAACATGAGTACCTTTTTTTCTTGAAAAGTGTTTGAGGGAAACAAACTTCTTGGTGCTTTTTCATGGAGAGCACATGGTGGGCAGTTAATTCATTTGAGGTTAAGTTGTTCAGAAAACACAAGCAGAGTTTATGAAATATGGATTATTTTTGTTTCTTTCTCCTATTTCTGAAAGTTTGTAGGTCCACTTATACTTTTTTAAAGACATCCTTAAGTTGAATTTTGATGATTCATAGTTGTTATTGTTTTTATAAGAATGTTTTCGAAAACATTTATTCTCTGTGTACATAGTTTATGTGGGAAAGTAGCTCCATGATATATATTGGCTAGAAAGACTGTAAAAGGACTTTTTTTATTTGATAGTGAGGACAAATTTCATAGGAAACTCAACCATATGAAGGTTACATACCTTTTTTCCCTAGAAGGACTTCAGCTTTGCTTATCCAAGTGTGGTCCTAGGTCCTGGAGCTTGTTTGAAATGCAGACTAGTGCTGTTGTGAACCTGTGGGAAGCACCAGACAACATATGTGACTCTCATGCTTGAGGGTTTTACCAGCCTTGCTGGACTAGTACAAAGTTTCTGATTCACTAGTCTGTGTGTGAGCCTGAGAATTTTAATTTTAACAAGTTATCACATGATGCTGATGCTACTGGTACAGGAATGATATATGAAGAACTATTATACTAGAGTGCCCTCATTGTACATTTCTCTCCTCTTTTCTAATTTCTTACTCCTTCAAATAGCTTTTTTAAAACAGACTACCATATCCTTTAACTTGATTGAAAGGGGAAAAAGCATTTTTTTTTTTTTTTTTTTGCGATGACCATACTAAGATTGCTTTTCAGAATCTAATTTCAGAACAAAAAATCTCTTTAAAGCTTGGTTTTAAGTCTTATTTATATGTGTCTCTTTCTCTTCTTTCTGTAAGTATTCTTTTTAATGTTTAAAAATTCTTTTAATATAGATAACAAATTGTTATGGTCCAAAAGTTAAAATGACACAGGCATGCTTGGGAAAATCTGATTTCCAACATCTTCCCCCGCCCTTCACTCCTCTTTCTTTGATAACCTCTTTTAATTGATTTCTCATAGATGTCAATTGTTTTCTTTTATAGTAGGAGAAATGCCAGTATACTATATTATTTTTATATACAATGTAACATACTATGTTACTAATTCTGTTCCATGGCTTTTTCTTTATATGCTCTTGAGATATTTTTCTTTTAGTATTTATTTAGAAAGAATATAATATTTGTTTATAGAAAAAAACTTTTTTAACAACAGCTTTGTTTATACAGCATCTATTAAGTACCTTGTTTATTTCACCAGTCCCCTTGGTGGGTATTTGGGTCATCTCTATGTTTATCACAGACCATACTGTGGTGAAACAGCTTGTGTGCATATCATTTTATACATGTGCAGGTACATCTGTGGGATACATTACTAGAAGTGGGATCACTGCACTAGTGGGCATTGCATTTAAAATTTTGTTAAATACTTTCTTTCTTAAGTATTGCACCATTTTGAACTCCCACAAGTATATTTTCTCCTTTTATCCATGGAGAATTGGTTGTTTCTGGATACTGAAATTCAAGGATGCTTGAGTCTCTTTCATAAAAAGGCTTAGTATTTTCATGTAACTTTTGCACATACTCCACATACTTTTAAATTATCTTAAGATTTCATAGAACACCTAATACAATGTAAATGCCATGCAAATAGTTGTTATTGTTTAGGGACTAATGACAAGGAAAAAAGTTGGTATGTGTTCAGCATGACAATTTAAAAAAAAATGTTTTCATCTATGATTGTCAAATCCAGTCTGGATACCACAATACAAGAGGGCAGATTGAAGTGTATGAGAGAGTTCCTATTTTCCTGGCACCTTTCCAATGTACTATGTTTACAACCCTTGAATTTGTTAACAGTTTGATAGATGAGAATTATCAATATAGAGTAGTTTTAGGGTGCATTGCTATCATTATTTATGAGGCTGAGCATTAAAAACTAGTTGTATGTCTTTTTCTGTGAATTCTCTGTTCATGTGTTTTGCACATTTTTGTTTTGGATTCCTTTTTTTCCCTTCTCAATTTCTAGAAATTTATAAATTGGAGAGATTAGTCTTGTGTGATATAAATTGTTGTTTTCCCCAGATTTTCACTTATTTCATTTACCTTCACATATTTTAATATACAAAAGTCTTACATTTTTTTCTTTGAATTTCACAGTTTATATTACTTATTATGATATCTGGATTTTAAGTCACTAAAACACTTCCAAGATTTTTAGAATTTGCCCATGGTTTCTTTTAGTACTTTTATGGCATCTTTTTTACATTTAAATGTTCAAACTAGGATTTATTCTGGTGTTCAGAATGATGTGTAGGCTTAACTTTATCTTTTTGTGTGTGCCTGTTATTTTTATCTGTTGGTTTTAGAGCCCTTCTTTGAGCACTCTTATTGTATTGTTAACTTTTGGATGTACTGGAGTGTCTCTGGGTTTGTGTGCTATTAGTCTTTTTCTTCATGTACCAGTATCACATAATTGGTTTTATAAAAGTTTTAATGTTTTTAAAACTAACTAGTTTTCGCTTCTTGCTTTTCATATGTCTGGCAATTCTTGCTTGTTTATCTTTCCATAAGTACTATAGAACTGTTTTGTCTAGTTCCAGAAAAATAAAAACCTTAAAGAAATAAAAATCAGATAATTGTATACATTTAAAATCTATTTAGCTTGTCCAAACTTCAGCTTCCTAATCTGTGAGAAGAACAATACTGTCTTTATAAGAATATTGGGAAAATTAAAGGCAAAAATGTGTGGAAATCATCACTGTCTCTTCCACCACCACCATGTGCTGAGGGGTGATTTTTTCCTGATTGTACTTCTCTCACTTTTAAAGAGAGAAAGAAAAGCAAGACAATAAAAAGATATTGGAGTTGAAGTTAAAGCTAAAATCTTTCGCAGTTTTCAGTTTAAAGATAATCAGTGCATTTCAGAAAGGAAACAAACAGTCTTGTCTTCAAGGCCCTCCTGTTTATTGCTCTCTTGTGTGCACACTAATAACAGTGCTACTCAGCATTCCCCAAAGGCCCCATGTGTCCTATGATGTCATCCTTTCCACCCAGAATCTGTCACACCTAATTCTGCCACTTAAGATATGTTATACCCCCAGCCCAGTAAAAACCAGTGTCTGTCACTTCAAGAAGCTTTCCTGTGTTGTGGTGTGAGCCTTGGTAGATAGGACACACCTTGAGCAAAACTCTTGTCTGTTCTGTATAGGAGAGAATGCCAGAACCCAACAAAATACCTGACAATGTTCACATTGAGATGTTTGTTAAACAAACAAATGAAGAATTCACTTTGGACTTTCGCCTTATATATCTGGGAAGCTCCTCTCACCCATTACACATTAGTCTTGGTAGAATACAAAGACTATGCCTCTTTTCAATAAGAGTTATAAGAAATACACTAAATAATAGGGGTGGATTTGGTGAGTGGTAGATTTTTTAATTTCGTGAGAGGCTACAATGTTAAAACATTGAAAGTGTGTTCTAAGAACTATTTTAGAGCCTCTGATGTGGATTATCCCTCATATTTCTTAGAATTCTTCCTTATGGTCATTGTTATTATACATATAAGGAACAGACTCAAAGAGGGGGGCTGACATGACTTGCCCTTGGTGACAGGCAAGTGGGCAAGGCAGGGTCCAGGTGCAGGAGATGAGCGTGCCATGGTGCCCCAGACATATGCACTGAATGCAATCATTTACATAGGTTAGATTTGTAATAGTGCCCAACTTTACTTCTCAATTGTCGTATTCTGTTAACTTCTGTTTTGTTCTGATTGATCTCAGAAGTTCACATTCTTCAGGAGTCTTTCTCTAACTGCCTTTGATGCTGGCATGTGTTTGATAGAAAATAATCTTTACTTTTCTATTTTCAGGTTCCTAATGAAGGTGATAAGAAAGAATGTAAGGCAGGAAAACAATTAAATATTTTTACTGTGGTAAGTATTTTATGATTTTACATTTTAAAAATTCTTAATTATTATTTGTTTAGTCTGGTTCATTAATGTGTAAAAGGGATATTGTTTTAGGAGTGTTTGAGTACATAGAACCTATGGGTGGTAAGGTGAATGCCAGGAATATGGGCTGTTTGAATAATGATGTTTGCCTTTCTCTATCTCTTTGACTCTAATATTTTAATTTCTATTATCTTGTCATTTTAAAGTGTGGTTTTGAGAAAGAGATCTTGTATTACATCTACTTGCAACATTTAATGAATTCTTTTCTTTTTAATAGGAAGTTGAAAGTATTTGAACTAATTTTGGTGATATAGAGGCACTTCTTATTCTTAAAAGTTTGTTGTGATTTTTTATCATAATAATTAGAAAAATTTCTACCCATATAAGACAACATAATGACAAAAGTAAGTCCTAATGTCCTACACAAAGAAATGGCCACCATTAACACATTTTTGGAAACTTATTGATGTACATGAAAGTATATATATATATATATATATATATATATATATATATATATATATATATATGACTTTAAATAAAAATATATATAAGACTTTAAATAAAAATCAGTTTCTCTATATGAAGCTATGTGGTCATTTTTAATGTGTTTTATATATCTCTATTTGTGAGTTGAAACTGATGTGCATAAACATCTGTGTTCATTTTACTGGCTGCCTAGATTTTTTTAATTTTTTTTTTAGCTGTCAATGGATATTCATTTACATATATGGTGCTGAGAATTAAACCCTGTGCTTTACACATGCCAGGAAAGTGCCCTACCACTGAGCTACAACCCTATCTCTGGCTGTCTATCATTAAGAGCCATCATACTTTATGTATCTACCCCTTTGATAACCATTTAGATTGTTACTTGTTTTTTTTTTTTCTTTTGAATAATGGTATGTTGATGATAGTATACATATTCATTTATCTTCTTAGAGGTATAACTTCCAGATCAAACATTATACATTTTAAATATTAATAAATATGGCTGAGCCCTCAATTTTCATGAGAATACTATTTTCAAAACCCTTGCTCATACCAAGTTTTGTTAATCTTTTTTATCTTTGCTAATCCAATAGGGAAAAAAAAACATTTTTGAGGTAACATGTTTTTTATTGGTACTGGTAATTAAAACTAGTGGCACTTCACCAGTAAATTAGATCCCCAGAACCTTTTGTTTTATTTTATTTTGAGACAGGGCCTTGCTAAGTTGCTGAGGATGTCATTGAACTTTTGATCCTCCTGCCTCAGTCTCCTGAGTTGCTGGGGTTACAGGTGTTTCCATTGTACCCAACTATTGAAGAAAACATTGTGTTATTCAAAGACTTCTTTTATTCAATATTCTTATTAACATAAAGAATTCTCTTCCTTAAGAACATACTTGTGATTCTTATTTGTGAGATATTCTTAGGCATTAAATGTAATGAAAATATTTAAACATATTGAGTTGTTTTTAGGTCTTTTGCCATAATTTTAACTTATTTTTAATATTTGAAAACGTGATGGTTGGGGATGTGGCTCAAGTCATAGCACATATACCTGGCATGTATGAGGCACTGGGTTTGATCCTCAGCACCACATAAAAATAAAATAAAGGTATTGTGTCCACCTTAATCTTTTATTCTTTATTTCTTCTGTTAGCTGCATTTGTTAAAAATGTTTATACTACATTTAAATAGATATTAAGACATAATTACATGGCTGGGGTTATGGCTCAGTTCTTGGCATGTGTGAGGCACTGCGTTAGATCCTCAGAACCACAATCAATCAATCAATCGATCAAAAAGCTATTATGTCCATCTACAACTACCAAAAAAAAAACTTTATTACATATTAAATGGGTTGGATTTTGTGCATTTGAAACAGTTTCTTCCTATATTAAGCATAAAGCTTAATTTAGACTGGCATGGTAAGTGATCATTTAATTGGAAAGTTGGGTAGACAGAGAATTTCAGTCTTCCTGTGCACAATTTAAGACTTTTTACCCCTTGAGATGGAACAGCTATGCAGTCAGGGTGGTAGCACTGAGGTGTAGTGGGAGGAGAGATGCCAAGTGCTGATGTACAGTGTAGATGAGAGCCGCTCAGGGTTTCTTTCTGTAAACTCTGCAACTGACCAGGTCTCCCCCAGGTGCACTGTTAACTCAAAGTCTTAGGGGTGGACTTTTAGAAAAGAGAGGGAAGAGCAGTAGCTTTTGGGCACATGTTTCATAATGAGCTCAGAGCTTAGTGAAACTCCTTAGGGATATTCCAAAGTTCTAAAAATTCCCATCCCTCTTAGGAATTCCCTCTCTTCTAACACTAAAATTTTTTTCTAGTGTGTGGCATGATGCAAATTTGTGTTGAGCTATGCAGAGTGAGTCTCTTACTACAGAGTCTAGATTGTGTCTTTAAATAGACATCCAGCATGGGAGTATGGCTGAAAACCACTATCCTTGTCCCCACACCTTATCTATAGCAGTGCAATTGAAATGTCACACAAGCTTTTCCTTCTTTGGTTTGTATAGAGAGGACACCTTTGTGAAGCTTGTGATTATGTATGTTAAACCCCATGTGTTTTGTTTTAGATATATTTCAGTCTGTTCTAATATAAGAAAGTTTTTCAGTCTGAACATTCTAGCAGCCATCACTCAAACACTAATTGCTGTCAATGGGAAAGGATATCTTCCCACATCTTCTCTTGGTGCTTGAAACCATCCCACTTCCTTTTTCTTTTACTTTAAGAACAGATAACAGACACTTGGGAATTATAATCAGATTGTATCATTTTTTATGAAAAATTTACCAATTATTGCCCTGAAAAATAGTCATTTCTTTCTAATAGAGAGTGTTTCTCTCCATGTCTCTCTTTCTCTCTCTCAGTTCAGTCCTCTGAAAATACCTCTTACGTGAATGAATGCTTTGTGTCATGCCCTGATGTAATATGTTTAAAAGAGACTTTATTGATAGCTTTTTCAAAAACCTATGTGGGAGATGGATGAACGAGAATGATTATTCATTCAATGTGAAATCTTCATAGATCTTTAGATGTCCACAAGGTAGAAGGATGGCCAATGTTAATCATCCCTACTCTGATTTAAGGTCTGAAATGAGTATTTTCTGTGAAGAGTTGTAAACAGTGAAGATTTTTGTGGTGGGCTGTGGATTGAGCATTGCACTGTGCTCTTTGTGTGCATTACTTCGTTTTGTTCTCAATACAGCAAGAACTCAGTAAAATTGTGAAGTTTGTCCTTGGGCATGTAGCAATCATGTTTACAAAAACAAAAACAAACAAACAAAAAACTATCACTTGAATTCATTTCTCTCTATCTCTAAGGTGCAGTGCTTTCATATTCATACAGAAAAGGGTATTTGTAGAAGCTTAGAAAATTATATGTGATTTCAGAGGCTGCAACAGGAATATAGATATTATAAGGCCAGCTTCAGCAACTTAGTGAGACCCTGTATTAAAATAAAAAGGTCTGGGGATGTAGCCCAGAGGTAGTACATCTCTGTGTGTTTCAATCCTCATTTCCACACCAAAAAAAAAAAAAAGAAAAATAGAAGAAAAAAAGAAAAAAGTTGTTTGAATGTTTTCATGGTTGTAGTCTAGATAATGGAAGTGTTGAAAAGATTGACAATGACTTTTTTCTGTCATCACCACTGCCATTATTAATACTATCCTCTTTATTTTTAATGTTTTTCAGCATCAGCTAATGAAGTCTAGGAGCATGCCAGGGTGTCTGGCTCATAGGCTTGTATAATTTAGCAGCACTCCAAAATAAAAAGTTCATGCTGCCAAGTACAAACAAATGTTCTGTGCATTGTTAATTTGGTTATAGGAGAGAATGCTTGTTTTTCCTTGCTATGTGCTAATGAATCTGGAAGATTTTCTTAGAAATGTAATGGATTTTGACTCATTTAAATCCATGTAATTGAAAAGAAATGGGCAGTCTTAATAAACAATTTTTCATTGTAGTGTTTGGTTAGTTTCATTCTGTAACCTGCCAGCTAATTGTGAATTGCATGCTCTTTTGTTCTTTGCTGTTTTTACTTTGGATCTGATTTTATGGTTGGTTTCAATGGGATTTTATTGGTAGGAATATAGATTATTTCCCCATTTGAACAGATTGTGTGTTTTTATGACAGAATATTCTGTCACAGGCAGAGTGATTAAACCTGACCCTTATGCAGAGTTGTTACTATATGACTTTGTGCAACCATTTTAAAAATAACAGTTTTATTGATATATAATTCACATTACCATCAAGATCACTCCTGAAAAGTGCAATTCACTGAGTTTTAGTATATTCACATAGTTGTGTGCCTATCTTGCTGTCTAATTCTGAAACACTTTTTCATCTCCAAAGAAGACCCATACCCTTTAGTCATCACTCTCCACTCACTCTTGCTTCATGTATCTATGAATCTCCTTTTTCTCTTTGTGGATTTACTTGTTCTGGATATGTTATATAAATGTAATCATTCAATATATTGCCCTTTTTGTCTGGCTTCTTAGCCTATTTTTGAGGTAGCACATATCAGAATTTTATTCCTTTTTTATTGCTGAATAGTGTTCTATTATATGGGTACACTACAGTTTGTTTATCCATTTTTCAGTTGATGGATATTTGGATGACTTGCACTTTGTGGTTCTTATGATCATGCTACTGTGAATATTTGTGTTTTTTAGTTGACTTATATTTTCTTTGGGTAGATATTTAGGAGTGAAATTCATGGACCATAAGTAACTCTGCCAGACTCTTTTATAAAGTGACTCTATCATTTTACATTCCCATCAGCAATGTTTGAAGATTTCATTTATCCATATTCTTGCCAACAGTTTTCCATGGTATTTTTTTTCATAGTAGTCATCCTAACGGGTATGAAGTGGCATCTCGTTGTGGTTTGGATTTGCATTTCCCTGACAACTAATAATATTGAATATCTTCATGTACTTTTTAGCCATTATTTATCTTTGTTAGACAAATGCCTATTTAGATTCTTTGCCCATTTTAAAATTGAGCTGTCCTTTTCTTGTTCATTTGTAATAGTTCATATGTATTCTGGATATACACAAATATACTCTTATGAGATATGAGAAGTGTAAAATTTTTCTTATTCTATAGTATTTTTCACTTCTTATGAAGCAAATAGATTTTTTGTTGGAGTCCAATTTATCAGTTTTTTTGACTGCTTATGCAGTTTTTTCTGAAATTTTCTATAAGTTAAAAAAAAAACAGACCTTATTTCTCAACATCTCCTGTTAAAATTCTTTCTACAGAAACATGATTATTTTTTTAACTACAAAATAGGTTACAGATATTAGAAAATATTTTCTTTTCAACTATTTTCTTCAAATTTATTGGGTGAAGACAAAGTTTTCAAACCTGATATTCAGTGTACTTTTATTTAAAATGAAAAAATGTCTTTGAGTGTTCTGCTTAGCTCAGAATGCACATATTATCCTGTAAACATTTATAAATGCCTAAAGTATTCTGATGAGTTGACTTGGCTTGGAAATCCAGGAATGCTTGTAACATGGATTTTCTCCTTAAACAACAAGTGATCATGTGCCAGGCTGCAGATTTCTACAGCGTGTAGTGGCGCCAGTGGAGGAGGAGGGGCACTGTCTTGGTGAGAAAGCCTCACAGGGAGTCATTGCTGGTATTCTGTCTGCAGAGGTGTGTGGTTGATCAGAACCTTTAGTTATAGTATATGATTCTTTCTTTCAGACACTTGCTGTTGTGTGTGTTGTGTACCTTGGCACCAGTTATCTCTAACAGCAATATTTAGGGATATTGATGTAATGAAATGTAAATATCAATGTGATGACTTTGATACTTAGAAGCAAGCCTAAAGAAAGCCACTTTTCTTTGACTTCTCCAGGTTTTCAAGAATGGGAACTTCCAACTTACTAATTAATTCAGTGTTGTGTGTGTGTGTATCTGAGTTCCAGCCGAAACCCAAGCAGTTCTGGGTAATCAGAGCTTAAATGTGAGTCAAGGAGGAACAGCTATTTGGCTGGAGAGAAGTTTGTGTATATAGATAGGGGTGAGTACTGTTAAGGAATTTAGATCTTTCCTTAATAATGGAGAGCCATTGATGGGTTTGGGTGTATGTGGTTAATATGGTTTCTCCTATTAACTGTACCACAGATGATGGTTGTGAGGACTAGAGATAGGAGACCTGTGGAGCTGTTGGGCTACTCCAGATGAGAGCCAATGAGGACCTGAGCTAAGGGAACAGATGATAGAGGTGGATACACAGACTGAAAATATTTAGAAGGTGCAAGTTTGGATGCTTGATTGCAATCAACAATCATAAATTGAAAGGAGGATTACTGAAGAAGGAAGATTTCTGAAGAAGGATTCAAAGGAATAAAATGCCACAGAAGCCAGCATGATTTTAGGCCCTTGGGGGTAAAAAGTGACAGAGCAGGGGGTCATTCTCAGGCTCTCCCATAACTCCCACAAGAGGGAGGAAAGAGAGTCTCCTCCCAGCTGTGCTTTTTAAAATCCCAAGAGCACACTTTTTTAAAAAAATTATATTATTTTCTTTACTTGTTGATGAACTGTGTATATTTTTTTCTTTTATGTGATGCTAAGAATCAAACCCAGTGCCTTACACATGCTAGGCAAGTGCTTTAACACTTAGCCACAATCACAGCACTCAAGAGCACTCTTAGCCTTGGGTATTGTGCTCCCTGCTCAGGCAGAAGCTTTGCTGGGAGCTTCCTGCCATCATCACTAGCACTCCAAGAAGAGGGGAAGGATTGTGGAGCAGATCCATATATTTCTCTTTGGTAATTCATCCTGGCTTGGGCAATTGTTAAGATCTGAAGAGGAAAGTTGAGAATACTTCAGAAGTTTGTGGCCTGGATAGCCCGCGATGACAGCATTTCTGTGCAAGAACAAGGTTCACAAGTGAGTAGACTAGAATGCAGAAAGTTCACCTTTAGACCAGCTTTGTTTGGGATGTGACTGTTCAGATGTTATGTTTTTGTGACTATTCCCCTCTAGAGACTGGTTATTTTCTTTGCTATGACTTTCCAGCATGGATTTTCAGAGGTACCCTTATCAGCTCCTAGAAAAAGTAATTAAAATTCATTTTATACAGTGCAGCTTATTGTGTTTTTTTCTGCCTTCTTTTTCTACTAGGAATTGAGCCCACAGTGGTCAGCCACTGAGCCACATCCCCAACTGTTTTTTTTCTTTTTTCTTGAGACAGAGTTTTGTTAAGTTGCTTAGAGCCACACTAAATTGCTAAGGCTTGGTTTGAACTTGAATTCCTCCTGCTTCAGGTTTACAAGCCATTGGGATTACAGGTGTGTTCCACCAACCTGGTTGAGCAATCTTTCTTAATGGACAAAAAAACAGTAGATGCTGTTTAAGTGGTTCTTGCTCCTATGATAGTAAAGTGTGAATTTAAATTTCTTTATGCATCTCAAGGAGAACACAATATTGTACAGCAAGTCTAAAAGGGTGGAAGTTATGTGGTTTCTGTAAACTACTTTTCTTGATGTTATCCATGAAACATCAGTGTGTTTAGCAGTTAAATAGAAATTCTTGTCAGAGGACAGTGGAAGGCTGGACTGGCACTACACTGTTACACCAACAGCATCATTTAAAAACAATCATTCTTGGCTGGGGATGTGGCTTCCCTCACATGTTTGAGGCCTTGGGTTTAATACTCAGTTCCACAAACAAATCACTGTTCTACGTTTTCATTAATGAAATACATAGTCATTTTTGGAGGAATGAAGTATAAATTACTTATTTATATATGTCATTTGTTATAACATGACATGAATCATTTACTTATGTAAAAACACTGGTATACTTAAGTTCAGAATTGTCTTGAATATTTAGTGTCAGTTTAAACATGGTCAGGATTAATAATAATACTGCTGGTAAGGCCTCTCTATAGATGTCATTTTACTAAGGATCTTGATCTTGCCTAACTTTCCAAGATATAACAATAAAGGCTAGCTGAAAGTCAAAACTTGGATGATAATTTGTTGCACACACCCAGCTCTGCCACTAAGTTGTTTCTCCTCTATGCCAAGGCAGATGGTCAGATTAAGGTGAATTAGAGAAAAATAACTGTACTGAGATTAAATGGGAGTTACTCATGATGGGATAAATCCAATTTCTCTGGCAGGTTTGGTCCTATATGGGGCCCTCTTGTTAAAAGGTTTAAGATATACTCTGTGTTGTCAGTAATGGGAAGTAGCTCAGTGACCTTGGACAATTTATTTAAGGTCAGTTAGGACTCTACCTTTCTAAGATATTCTCCATTGTAGCATTGTTTTGAGGATGAGCACAGCTGCTGCATATAAACTGGTAAGCACAGTGCCAAGCACATTACAAATTACAAGTAGATCTTACTCCATGAAACAGTGTTTTTCTTCATGGTAAAATGCAACAGGAGGGCAGTAATTGACATTGGACATATCATGAGGAACCACAAATTGGATCTTAGCTTCAATGGAACTCAAGCTGTAGCAGATATTATTTCACAATTTTAATTAAAATCAGTATCAGAGGTGAGAAGTAAATTTTCATAATTTTAATTAAAAGTGCTTAATTGTCTTTGCTTTTTTCACCAATTTACTTAAAGCAAACCATTTGCATTTGTAAAACTCCAAAAATCAATAAATAGAAGATACAATAACTGAATACTATGGTTTGTTTCATCTTTTGTTTAGTGGATATTTCTTCTCCATGAAGATGAGAATACTTGGGTATTGTGCTTTCAGAACCCGTGTTCTGCATTCCATGGTTACTGAACACTAAGGATTAGTAGTGTTTAAAGTAGTTATGAATTTGGGTATGATGTGTTTAGAACACATACAGAGGAAACATGTCAGTCAAAATTTACTAAAAGCTTATTGTTCAGCAAAACTCTATCTTTGAGAACACAAAACATGACAGTTCTGAAAAACCTGAAGAAATTAGTAATGATCAGTTATACATGACAGTAGAAAATTCTTAAATTCATTGCATACAAATGGAGCAGATGTTGGGTTCTTTTAGAGAAACAACTTAAAGGACAGTATCATTTCAAGGGAAAAAGATAGTGGAAGGTTTACAAATAAATTCCCTTGCTAAGCTGTAAAATGTCTTTTACATTGCGGGAGAGCTATGAATGATTTTATTTGTGATGAATAATTAAGCTTGTATCTTCTATAATATATATTAATTTCCATTATTGGTCCAGTTAACTGAACTCAGTAATGAAGAATATGCTGCTACAGAGTATTATCTTTGATACCAGCTGTTAGAGAATTCACTTAAAACTTCCTATTTGTTATTGGTATTAAAAAATTATTTGGGGTCTATCTTTTCACATCGTTTCATATTTCTAAGCCAGAATGACTTCTTAGAGCTGGCAGACTTCATACTCACTGTGTGATGAAGCAATTTGTAATCTTTGTTCTGAGTTCACTTAAGGTATGAGAAATACTTGTAATGTTGGAATTAAGCTGTTAAGATACAGTTCTTCAGTCATATTATCATTGAAATTTATTATTTTAACCTTTAATTAGGAGAGTCACTGTTCTTGGATGTCTGTGGCCTGTTTCCATTGCTATTCTTTCATCATGTGATTTAAGTGTTTCTAAATCTTACAAATTATTCCAAAAAAAGACATGGAATAACTTTTTATTACGGTACTGTCCATTCTGCATGAAATCCAGCCATTTCAACAGGGCATACTGAGAGCACATGTGCAGTAAACATTTATTTGAATTAATGAATTGTTTTAGGGCAGCTTGCAAAAGTAATGTTTTCAATATTCAGTGGCTGAGCCCTTCAGTACTGGTAATTCAACTAAACATTCTGATTTCATTTGAAGCCAGTAAACAGACAACTGTGCAATCCAGGGAGACCAATTTGTTAACTTTTCTATCCCATAGTAATTTACTTTTTTTAAGAGAGAGAGGGGGGAGAGAAAGAGAGAGAGAGAGAGAGAGAGAGAGAGAGAGAGAGAGAGAGAGAGAGAAGAGAGAGAGAGAGAGAGAGAGATTTAATATTTATTTTTTAGTTTTTGGTGGACACAATATCTTTATTTTATTTTTATGTGGTGCTGAGGATTGAACCCAGTTCCCCACACATAGCAGGCAAGCGTGTTACCACTTGAGCCACATTCCCAGCCAGTAATTTAGATTTACAATCCTGCTTATGTAGAGTAAATGTCAAAAGAAAAGGTGTATTTGAAGCAGTTACATGAGTTAGTTTGCTACAGTGAAAGATTTTTAGTATGCTGATGGAAAAGGGACAATTTAAAATTGATATTATAAAATTCAGGTAGCTCTTTTAAAAGACAGATTTATTGAAGTCTAATTGACATCCAATAAACTTCATGTTTAAAGTGTATGATTTAATGAGTTCTGACACATGTGCACACCCAAGAAACCATCATCAAAATAAGGAGAATGAACAGATTCATCACCACCCCAAATTTCCTTGTTCTTCTATCCTCAAGTTGCTCTGTCCCTTTCTTCAGGCAACCACCAACCTACTGATCTGGTATCATGTAGGTTAATTTGCTTATTCTATGGTTTTATGTAAATGAAATCTCTCTCTCTCTCTCTCTCTCTCTCTCTCTCTCTCTCTCTCTCTCTCTTTCTCTCTCTCTCTCTCTCTCTCTTTGCTCTTTCACTCAGTGTAATTATTTTGAGATTTGTCTCTGTTTCTGATTATATCAGTAGTTTGTTCCTTTAAGTGATCAAAGTATTCCATTGTATGGATATGCCTGTTCACCACTGACAGTCATTTGGGTGTTTCCAGCATTTGGCTCTTACAACTAAAACCCATCTGAACAACTGTATTACAGATCTTTGTGTGGACTTAGGCTGTCTTTTCTCTTTGGTAAATACACAGAAGTGAAATGAGTAGATCATGTGCTATGTATATTTTTAATTTTTTAAAATGCTAAGCTGTATTCCAAATTGTTGTTTCCTTTACATTCCTACCAGCAGTGAATGAGGAATCAGTTGCTCCAAGTCTCTATCTTAAATATTACTCTGGCAGTCTTTTTAAATTTTAGTCCTTTAAAAGATACATAGTATTATCTCAATGTGATTTTTAAAAAATGTTTTTAGTTGTATATATACACAATTCCTTTATTTTATTTATTTATTTTATGCAGTTCTAAAGACTGAACCCAGTTACTTATATGTGCAAGGCAAGTGCTATGCCACTGAGTCACAACCCCAGCTTCTCATTGTGATTTTAATTTGCATTTTCCTATTGGCTGATTATGATGTTGAGCATATTTTCATGTGTTTCTTTGCCATTCCTTGGTAAAGTATCAAATCTTGTATGTTATTTTTATTGAGGTATTTGTTTTTCTTATTAAGTTTTAAGAGTTCTTTTTGTATTCTAGATACAAATTCTTTATTAGATTTATGATATTTTGTCCCAGTCTGACATGTTTTACATTCCACTAGCAGTGTCTTTCAAAGAACAGATATTCTTAATTTTGATGAAATTCAATTTACAAATTGTTCTTTAATGCACTTTTGGTATCATATCTAAGAACTCTTTGCCTAACCCTAAGTCACAGAAGTTAGCTCCTGTTTCCTTAAGTAGTTATATTGTTTTTAGTTTTACACTTAGGTATATGACCCATTTTGAGTTAATTTCTGTATGTGGTTCAAGGCAAGGGTCAAAATTCATAAGTTTTTGTATATGGGTATTTAGTTCCAGCACCATTTGTTAAAAATGAACATTGTCTCTTTGCAGAATTGCCTTTGTACCATTGCCAAAAATCAGTTTTTTTGTGTACATGGGTCTATTTTGGCCTCTATTTTGTATCATGATCTACTTGTTTATATCAGTACCACATTGTCTGAATTACTTTACCTTTGTAATAGTGTTTCATTCCAGATTTTTTCTTTTGCAAACTTTTTTTTGGACTGCTCTGGGTCCTTTATATATGCATTGGAAGTTTATAATCAGCTTAACTGTTTATACAAAACAGCCTGCTGGGATTCTGAGATATTGAATTTATGAATCAATTGGAGAGAATTGACTTCTTAACATCAATGAGTCTTCCAACAAATGAACATGTTATTTCTTCCCGTTTGTTTAGATTTCCTTTAATTTCTCTCAGCAATCTTTTAAAGTACAAGTCTTGCATATCCCTTTCAAATTTGTCTTAAATATTTGACATTTTTGGTATTATTATAGTATGTTTAAAAAATTCAATATAAAATTTTTCATTGCTAACATAGAACAACAATTCAGTTTTGTATCTAGCTGTTGTATTATCCAGCTTTGCTACACTCACCTTCTAGCAGTAGCTTTTTGGGGGGCATATTTCATCGGATTTTTCTATATAGATAATCTCATCATTTAAAAAATATAGTTTGAATTATTCCTTTATGACTTGAATGTCATTTTTTTTTTTAGTGCCTTATTAATCTAAGCGGAATCTTTGGTATATTGTTGGATGAAATGATGGGAGTTGTCATATTTGTCTTGTTCCTTATATTAAAAGAAAAACATTCAATCTTGTTTTTATTATGCTTGTTAACTGTAGTTTTTTTATTCCTTTTATCAGAATGAGACTGTTATATTCCTAAGGTTTTTATTGTTGCTGTTTTTGAACTAAGAATGGGTATTGGATTGTTATTATTTGTTTGCAAATATGGTGATGTGCATTGTGTTTTGAATGGCAAACCAGCTTTGCAATATTTGCATAAATCTCATTTAGTCATGATGTATTATTCATTTTATATATTATTATAATTAATTCATTAAAATTTTGCTTGGGAATTGCATGTGGTTGCATACACTTATAATCCCAGCTACTCTGAGGTAGGAGGGTCACAAGTTCAAGCCTAGGCTGGGTAACTCAGTGAGATCCTGTATCAAATTAAAAAGGACTGAGGATGTGGCATTAGCCTAGCCACATTAGAACATTAGCTTAGCATTTGTGAAGCCCTGGGTTCTATCCTTTTTTACAACCACCCACCCCCTCACAATTTTGTATAGGATTTTGCACATATGTTCATGAAGGGTATCCCAACCTCTTGTAATGTCATTGTCTGGCTTTGATTGCAGGTTAATGCTGGCCTCAGAATAAGTTAGGAAGTATTTCCTCCTATTCAGTTTTCTTATAGAATTTGAATATTATTTTTTCCTACATGTTTCTAGGAATTTTCCAGTGAAGCTATCTGAATCTGAAAAAAAAATTAAGATTTTCAAGCTACAAATTTTCTTAAATATAAACCTGTGAATATTCAATTCAGGTTTTCATTGTAGGTGAGTTGGTGGTATCTTTCTAGAGAATTTGTTCTCTTCATTTAGGTTGATGGATTTATTGGCATATATCCTTTTCATATCTATACAAACTATGGTGATATCATCTTTTCTTTCCTGATTTTAGTAATATGTATATTGTCTCTTTTTTTTCTCATTACCCCAAATGGAGGTTTCTACTTTTTTTCTGTCTTCTTAAAGAATAAGTGGTTGGTTTTTGTTTGTTGTTCATTTTTTTTTTGACGGGGGTGGGGGCTTGGGATCAAGACAGGACCTTACACATGATAAGCACACACTGTACTATTGAGTTATACCCCAGCCCAACAACCAGCATTTAATTAGTTTATGTTTCTCTATTGTTTTCTGTTTTTTATTTATTGAAATTTCTGCTCTTTCATCATTACTTCTCTTCCTCATTTGCCCTCTACATGTGATTTAATTATTTCTTTTGCCATATTTTAAATTTTTATACATAAAATATGGTTCTTTGAAGATTATGATTTAAATTGTTTCTTTCATGAGACATAATGATATTGAGGCACAGAGAAGTGTGCTGTAGCTCAGTGGTAGAGTGCTTCCCTCACACATAAGAGGCACTAGGGTTGATCCTTGGCACCACATAAAAATAAATAAATAAAGGTTAAAAGTAAATAAATAAAGATTAAAAAAAGAAACTAGGAGAAACTAATGTCTGAGGTACCTTACTTTGTTGAAATCTGTGGAAAAATTTCTGAGAGCAAATCCTAAGTGTTACTTTTGTTGTCACTTTCTGTTGCTTTTTTTGCAGTGGCATAAATTCAACTCAGGGATGCTCTTCCACTGAACTACATCCCCAGCCCTTTTTATTTTGGGGCAGGTTCTCAGTTGCGGAAGTTGGCCTTGAACTTATGATTCTACTGCCTCTGTTTTCTGAGCAGCTGGCATTATAGGCTTGCACCTGTGTGCCCAGGTTTCTGGTTTTAGTTTGTTTATTTATTTCTTTATTTTTAGATGGACACAATACCTTTAATTTATTTATTTTTATGTGGTGTTTATGTCTACGTGAGAAGAACATGAGTCTCTGAGGACTGGAAGGTAAATAAAATTTGTGATTTCAAAGTGGTTTTCTGGAATTAGTGAAAATAGTAATTAAACCACATCTAATGTAAAGGTTGCATAGCACATTTGAAAGGAACCCTCTTTCATGATTTTTTCGCTCCAGAATATGATGTCAATTAGATACTGCCTTTGCCTTATTGAGAAATTTGCATCCCCATGCAACTTTATTTCTGGCAATGGTGACACTGATTTAGCTCAGTGGTAGACTAGCTTTGTTTTCAACATGTAGTAATATAAATAAATAGGCCCAACATGTTGACCCCAGCTTTATTTTCCAAGAAAATTCTGACTTAACTGGACAGGATATGTTACATTCCTTAACAAACTGTTTTCTGTTGAAGAAATGCAGTTTAAAAATAATGTTTATAAGAGCAACTTAAGTTACCCTGAAGTGAAGAGTTTTGTAACCCTGCTATAGACCAGATTCTGGAACTCAGAGAAATAAAGATAATTCTTATGAACCATAAAATCTGTGAGAGTTTATGCTTAAGAATTCAATTAGAAATAGTGGACATGAGCCTAATTAACCTAAAGTTTTCATGGCAGAGGATACTTGAGAGTTTGATGTTATCCTGCTGTCAGTCCATAGTCAAGAACTGTACCTGCTCAGGACTCTTTTAGATCTTGTTATAGATCTTCAAAAAAAACTGAAGTTCTAGAGAGAAATGCTATTATCTTTTCAGAGAGAACACACTTTCTTCTCTCAGAGTGTTACCCTGTTCTTCCTTCACATCACTTCTAATAAACTCATTGCCTGCCACTCTGATTGATAAGTTTTGAAAGTTATGTCTTGATTGAAAAAAAAAAGTTTGCATTTGAAGGGATTGGTCTTCATTCTACCTCAATTTTTTATACTGTCCCAGCCCTGTATCACTAAAAGATCCTTGCCAGCTAAAGGGCTATCAGAGACTCCCTGGAGTGTCTTAACTTCATTGTTTATACTGCTCTCTAGATGGAGAGACCCAGGGAATTATATTCACTAGACACTCCAAAAGAATTTAGACATGGTGGCTCTTCAAACCTTTTGTCAAGCAGTTATGAAACCCACAAGTAGGACAATATAGGAGGTTACAATGAGGACACATCACACAGGAAAATCTTAAAGGAGGAATTTCAAATTAGATATTGAGATAAGGTGTCTGTACATGGGAAGACAGAGAGCAGCGAAAAATTATTCTTATTTTTTAAACTGTCAAGATACACTTGTCTGCTTTTCTCTCATGTGAAATGCTCACAAAGAGAAACCAAAATCTTTAATCTGACATCCGGTTCTTGGAGAAAAAATAGAAATACTGCATTTATTTGAAACATAAAATAGAGAAAAGAAAACAGTTGACAAGACAAAGAGGGAATGCTGGCATTAAATATGTGAACAGAGCCAAGTGCAATGGTGCACTTGTGTAATCCCAGTATCTTGGAAGGCTGAAGCAGGAGGATCATGAGTTAAATTTTAGCTTCAGCAAAGATGAGGTGTTAAGCAACTCAGTGAGAATCTTTCTCTAAATAAAATGTAAAATAGGGCTTTGGATTTGGCACAGGGGTCCAGTGTGTGAATATATTTTAGAATGACTTGTTATTCAATGTCAGATTACTAATCCACTCACTTTTGACTGGATGCCATTATTCATCCACAAGATACCAACTGGTTTCTTTGTGGAAAATAGCTAGTATCTTACAGACAGTGTGGTGAAGATGTTCCTACACATCCTGTCTTACAAGGTCACAGTGAGGGGGATTCTGTGGCAGGGCTGCACAACCTGGAACCAAGTACCATGGGGAATGTTAAGTGTTTTTTTTTTATGATACTCATGAGATAGATAATAGGGCATACAACAATCAATAATAAAAGTACATGTTGCCTGAGATTGCAGGAAAATTCCAACAATGAGATTAATAATACAATAAGATATGTCCTGAGTTGTATTTTAGTATCTTTGACAATACAAACAATAGTGTTTTTCATAAGAAATTCACAGGGAAAAGATTGCAAATCAAGGTTCCTGAGAAAAGCTTAACAATTTACACTAAGCCCCTCTTTCTAAAGCCACAACCTGTGCAACATACATTCCCTTTACTAACAGAGCCTTTTTTCCCTACACAGGAATTCATGATGAAAATAGGAAACACAGAGTTAATACTAATAGCAAATGAGTTGAAGTGCAGAGCCTGCTCTTTAATTAAAAATTATAAAGACATAAGAATTCATAATTTGATGAAGGATCAAAGAAACTCTTTTAAAAAGCAGTTAAATAGGTCATGTGAAAAAAGAAAATTACTTTGGAAAAAGAGAATAATGTAAAATTTTATATAGATATATTTTAGAGTCAGTTCAGAGGAGTGGGCTTTTAAGTAATAGGCTTTCACTGTCTTAAGTGTGTATTATTAGGACTTTAGTTTAGAAGCAAAAAAGCTTACCAGTAATTATGCATGTGCTTTAAAGTTTAAAGTTAATAGGTCATGATACCCGTAGTCAAGTTGCATAGTCTAGTACTTAGTGATTGAAGTGAAAATGTAAAAGCTTAATCATGATTGGCAAAGGTTACAGGAACATATTTTAAACAATGGGTCAGAAAAGATTGCAACTCTTGAAAATTATATAAATGAAAGTTTTGTTATAATTTTAACTTCATGAATAAATACCTTTTAAAAAAGGTATAAAAATAAAGGCCCCTCTATGGGCATCAGATTCTTCTGAAGGCTACTTGTAATTTGCAACCTGTCATCCTGTCTCCTTTTCTTTTGCTGAGGCCATCAATCCATTTATCTGTAGTCCTGGGACTCTGTAGAGAATAATATCCAATGCCATTCATACTTCAGGACACCTGGATACCTGCTAGGGCTGGACCCTGGAAATAATAATTAAATTTTTCTTCATTTAAATTTGAAGTTGACTCTGTTGATGGGCTGTATTGAATTATAGAAAAAATATATATATATATAGACATAATGCCTGTGATTTGTGCTAATATTCTCATAGTATCCCATACCAAAGGAAAAACAGACATCATAATTCTATTATTATGCTCAAGGAAAATTGCAAGTAATTTATTTTTTAATTCCTTATTCTCTAGGTTCTGGAATACTGAGAGATCTAGAGACCTGGCACCATTCACCTCTTGTTTATTTTATTAAACTAGAAACATTAAAACTTTATTTTTGCCCCATTTTTTTTTGTAAGGGAGTAAGGACAATCCTGCCCCAGGGAATAATTTATGAGCTGAAGTCTCAAGCTCTTTTCTCATAAGGCTAGAGAACAGAAATATTAAATTAAATTTTAAAGTAATTGTGATATTTAATTTTTATATAATTGCAGTTCTGTCTTGGCTAGATCTAAATATTGGGAGTAAACCATGAAAAAATTTTATCCTGAGGTACTTAATGCAATTCACAGCAATTATAAAAATCATAATCATAATCATAATAAATATTCCTAGGCTGTGGAAAATTCCTGTAATATTGTAACATCAGTTACTTGAAAAGCCATCACAGGAGAATTTGAGACCCTTCCCCAGGACACTGTCTATGTTTCTATCCATCCATCAATCCATTCATCTGTGGTCCTGGGACTGTGTAAAGAATAATACCCATGGTTGTGATCTCCAGTATTTCTTTTTCTACTGGCAATTGAACTCAGGGGCACATGACCACTGAGACCACATTCACAGCCCTATTTCTATTTTATTTAAACACATCATCTCAGTGAGGTTCTTAGTGCCTTGCCATTGCTGAGGCTGGCTTTGAACTCACTGTCCTCCTGCCTCAGCCCCACCAGTTGCTTGGATTATAGGCATGCACCCCTGCTTGTGGTAGATCCCCAGTGTTTGAGCAACAAAAACAGAGCAGATGAAAACCTGTCTTTGTGTCCTTATTAAATTCTGATCTGGATGAAATTTACTATTACTCAAAGAGTAGGCCTCCTGTATTAGACAGGCAGTCAGTGTAGATAGGTAAATCGAGTCAGGTTGAATCTAGGAAGCCAATTTTGAGTGAATCTGGGAAGTTGGAGACTGTCCTCTGAGGGATATTATCAAGAACCTGCCCCTGCTCCAACCTGTTGCTGTCCCAAGAATTTCCCCTCTCTACAGAGAGCCCTAAGATTGTTAATGTGTCCTTGTACTCCATCCTGCCCTTCCCCCTAAATCCCACCTATTTTGCAACCTTAGGCCATTCCACCAAGCATTTTTGGGCCTAGACCTGTACTCAGGAAGGAGAAAGATATGGGGGGAAAGGCAGGAGAACAAAGGAAACCTAGGACATACAAAATGGGCAGAACACCTTGCTTCTTGGGATATCCTATAACCAGCAATGCCCCCCTTATCCCTTCTGGGAGAAGTCCATGTTACCCCTTTCTAATTAATCCCTGCTTTGTATGCTTGCCTCAACATGCTTCTCTAATGTTCAAACTTCAACATGTGGAAAAGTAAGACTTGTCACCAGTAACCAATGGTGTCACTACCAGGCTCAATTTTGCAGGAAGTTCCTGAAGCCCTTTCCAAT
Organism: Callospermophilus lateralis; assembly: GCF_048772815.1. Lineage (NCBI taxonomy): Eukaryota > Metazoa > Chordata > Mammalia > Rodentia > Sciuridae > Callospermophilus > Callospermophilus lateralis. The sequence goes on along the minus strand of NW_027515935.1, from coordinate 3,088,361 downwards.
CTGTCTTTTGGGTGAGAACTGTCCAATGAAGACACAGCCAGTGATGTGGGGACAGACTTCCATAGTCTTCTATTCCTTTTGTTTTTGGAGCCTGCCATTCATTGATTCCATTTCTCTGCTTCCAGTTTTCTGTGCTACACTGGAGCTGAAAAAAATATAAGGGGATCACTAAGCATCCTGAAATCCAGAAAATGGTAAGTGTGTGTTCTTTTTTAAGACTGGGTAGGGAGGCTGTTTGAAATCACTGGGATTGGCAATGTTGGCTGAAAACTCCTCATAATTGTCTCCAGAGTCTTGTGGATAGAGGTTCTCTGCTTGGCAGCTTAGCCTTTAGTTTTCTCTGACTAGTATAGTGGAGCTTAGATCAGTATTTTAGACCTCAAGTCTTTTGTTTCATAATTGTACGAGGTTTTCAGGGCCTTCCTGAATTCCTATGTGGGCATCTGTGTTCCATTAGCTCAGCATGTCCCCAGAATGTGTGGTGAAGACTGGGATAATCATCAGAAGAGGACCCCAACCTTATTAGTTGTGTTCCTGTGTAGGAGAAGCTGTGGCTTTTTTGGGGACCCCTGTTCTTGTTCCTCCTAAGTTTTTATTTTTGTTGTTTATATGTTTGTTTATTTTAGACCATGAATTATTCCCATGGGTGTTTATCTACTGACCCACATTCTCAAACTTTTTCTATATATTTATGTAGAGACAAAATCTCACTGAGTTTCTTAGAACCTCACTAAGTTTCTCAAACTGGTTTTGAACTCAATATCCTCATTCCTCCTGAGCTTTCTAAATGTAGACTCAGAAGTATCTCAAATCCAGAATGGTTATCTGATAGTTTAGCTATTTATTGGTCTGAGATTAAATCCCAAATTTCCAGCTCCCTTCACATTCTCAAAGGCAGGGTTCTTGCTCAACTTGATTGAGAAAAAATAAAATAAAACAGATAGTAAAATTACAAGGCAGCTGTATCATGGACATATTATTTAACCACACCTGAAGGTTAATGGATAGATATGTTAATGAGCACCATTTAAGCCTATTCAAATTATAAAAAAACACTTGAGACTCATTTATGGGAATACCTTCAACCAAATTCTTTTTCCTTGCTTGAACCCATTTGGAAGTCACTGGAAGGAGGATGGGATACATTAAGAACAAACTTGAGCCTATTTGGTAATAAAAATGCCTTTTTCAATACTCATTTTAAATAGATAGTAACCAAAGCACTGCCAAAAACCATATTTAAACTTCGAAACTGACACCCAAAAAAATGGGTTCTTCTGCTAACATGCCCTCTCCCGTATTTTGGGAGTTGTATTTTTTCTTGCTAAAATAAATTATATTCTTTTTAATATTACCTTCCCTGAGAGTTCAGAGATTTTATTCTTCAAAGCTTGTGAGACAACATTCCAGAGAAAATTGGTTAAATGGGAAATTTAGTTTCATCTCAAAACTTCAGTTTCAACATATTTATGTTTTCCCATGTTTTGTTTAAAGGCATGCTTTATTTGTATTTTTTTCTCCAAGAACTGGATGGCAGTTTTAAAAGATTTTGCTTTATCGTTGTGAGACTTTCACATAAGAAAAAAAGCAGGAAAAAAATTAGATGACATTAAAAATAATGACTCTTTTCTTAATAAAATAATATAGTCAATGTGTACCAGTCCCCAGGGACAAAATTGCGACATATGCAGTCAAGGAGAGAAATAAAAAATGTCTAAATGCTTCTGCCCCTTTTAATGCTTTATTCACTCAAATTGCTCAATGCAATTATACTCTATAGGTTCTTACTCAAGAAAATAACTATCCTGAATGCTAGCCACTGTAATAGTGATAATCCATTCATAGAAAAAAAATAAAGGTTGATTACTTTAATGCTAAGAAGTCTAGATTAATTTTAGACACTGCAAAAGTAACTTAAACATGACAGGCTAGTGACAGACATTCCCTCTGTGTACTAAGTTTAAATGTCAGAACAAAATTCTTAAGCCTTAGCCTTTTACTCTAGCAGATGCACACTCACTCAGACCATGGTGACCAGGTCCAGAACCAAGGCAGGCTTCTCCTGGCTTGGAGTGGACAACAGGTTGTGGAGAGAACCTATGGAGAAGTTGTGGCTTTCTCCAAAGTTCAGATGAAGTGGTGGAGTTTGAGAGATGAGAAAATCATGCAGAGGATCAGAAGAACAATGACAAGTGATGGGATGTCAGTTCCTCATCAGGCTCTTCAGCTTGAGTGCATGCTAGTTTCTGCTGGCTAAATCCCTGCTCATTAGCTCTATAATTTATGCTAAAATTGGAGGCTTTAACCTCTCTTTCAATTCTTATTAGCTCTCATGGGATTTCTTCATGACATCATTCACTCTGGGGTCAGAAACCTGGTCTAGTAGTCTCCACTCTGATTTTCTTGTCTCTCTCTCTTATCAGGCAAGTATAGCCTGCCAGATATTTCCCTCTGTTTATCAAGTTAAGGGGAAGTAACTTTTTTTAGGCCATACTGGAGGACTCTGTGTGTGTGCCTGGTGCCACTTCATGTTTCAAACTGGAGTTTTTAAAATGGAGTTGTTTAAGCTCAGGACTAAGGCCATCCTCACAGTCCCAATTAAAGACTTTTTAAAAATGTAATGGGACCTTAATTGAGGTTTTTCCCTCCATATGTGTAAGACCATTTTATTAAAATGACCTGTAGAAGCATTCCAAACATTTCCAGGAAACATCTTTGTCCTAGTGTGGAGGAAAATAAAGATGGGACTGAACTTGATTTAAACTATAAGGAAGTTTAATCACAAAGGCTAGAGTACATAGTGTATCTGAACATCAAAGGCCATGTGAGAAATCTGGTACATTTTAAAAAATTAGTTATCAATAGACTTTTATTTTACTTATTGATAGGTGGATCTGAGGATCCAACCCAGTGCCTCACCCATGCTAGGCAAGCATTATGTTACTGAGCCGAAACTCTAGACATAATCTAATATATTTTTAATAACCTGTTATACATAGACATTAACCAGTAGCCTTAATACATTTTCAATATCTGTTTGGATTGAATTAGTAACCCAGAAATCAGTAAAGCAAAGAATCTAATTTTATCTCCAACTGTGGTTTCAGATATCACAGTGTTTGAGTTAAGATTCTCCTTTGAAGAACTTAACTGTGTGTTGTGTTCTCATTCCAACCTCCCATATTTGCCAGTAATTAGTTTTAGAACAGTCTGACAAAAGGGGTCCACAGATATCAATGTCTCTTAGCCTATTAGGAAAATATCATTATCTGAGTCTTCTCTTCTAGAGATCAGTTTGAACTATAAGTGTGTAGCATCTAAGGGGAGTAGTTGGATGCTGTGAAGCTGGAAGAAATCTTTTGATATTCCTTTTACCTAAAGGGTGTTTTTTGGGGGTGTGCATACCAGGAATTAAACTCAGAGGCACTCCACGACTTAGGTTAATCCCCAGCGCTATTTTACATTTTCTTTGGAAAGAGTTGCTTAGTGCCTTACCATTGCTGAACCTGCTTTGAACTCTCTATCCTCTGCATCAAACTCCCAAGCCCCTGGGTTTAGAGGCATTTCCCACCATGCCTGAGTGGCATTTAATTTTTTATTAGATACTGTGAATAAAGCTACAATAAAAATGGAATTGCAGTTATTTCTTTGATAAAAGTTTTCCAATTCATTTAGATATATGCCCAGAAATATTATTACTGGATTGTATGGCACTTTTTAGCCAGATTTATTATTATTATTTTATTTATTTATTTAGTCACTATAGATTAACCCATGGGCACTTTTTCACTGTGCTATACACCAACCTGTACCCCTTTTTTGAGACAGCATCTCACTCATTTCATTAAAACCTTGCCAAACCTTGATCTTGAACTTGAGATTTTCCCTTACTCCTGAGCCACTGGAGCATAGGCATGTGCAGCCTTGCTTTGCTACCCAAAATTATTATTAGTGGATTATATGTCATTTTTATGTTGAGCTTTGGAAGAACCTTAACACTTTTTTCAAAAAATATATTTCTTAATCTTTAAATTTTCACTAATATTTTCACTTGTATATGTACACTGGCATAATTGTAATCTTTCAGAAATTGTTCACCTTAGTTGGTTTGGCACTGGGAGATAAACCCAGGAGTGCTAACCACAGAGCCACATCCCCAGTCCTTTTTATGTTTTATTTTGAGACCATGTGGAGAAAACAGGAGCCACTTAAATGAAACTAAAATTGTGTCTGATCCCAACAAAGCAATTTTTTTAAACTATAGCATTTATTTTATTTTGAATGTACATACTCTTTTCACCTATTTTTCTGGTTTCACCAGCATGGATGAACATATCTGTAGCCTTATGCTATCATATAACTACATATTATCAGGATCAGAAACACAGTATTTTATATAGGCTTTGCTACTGTTTGAGGAGTATCATATATATTAAATAAACACTTTACACAAAATAATAGCAATTTATATAGTTTCTCTAATTCAAGAGAAATTGTTTCTTGTCCTCATCAATTCTGTGTAATATTTTTTGGCATCAGATATTAGCTTGCATCTTTTTAATTTGTTAAGATGTTAAGAGGTTTTAATTTTTGAATATTTCTCCTACCATAAGTGTCATTTTTTATTAAATATTCTTAACTTTTATGTGAGCCCATGAGTCTCACACTTCTCTTTATACCTTTTCTTAAAATTATGTTATTATTTAGTTATGGCTGGACATAATACCTTTATGTTATTTATTTTTTGTTATGTGGTGTTGAGGACAGAACCAAGGACCTCACATTTGCCAGGTGAGTGATCTGCTCCTGATCCAGAAATCCAGCCCATCTTTGTACCAATTAATGAAAAAAAGTTTTTTTTCTTAATGTTGCCCAATTTATACTTTTTTAAACATATTTCTGTAACTTTCTGAAAATAAAAAACTGCTCTGTTTTGTGGTTCTTGAGATTTAAACCAAAGTTGCCATTACACTCATCAACATCCCCAGACACTTTTAAAAAGTCTTATATAGAGACATGTTGTTGGCAAGTGGCCCAGCTAACCTTGAAATTTTAACCTTTCTGTCTTAGTCTTCCAAATAGATGGCATTAGAGGTAAGTACTGTGACATTTTCAATATAAATCCCTTTTATTCATGCTGGGCATTGAATGCAGGGGCAACTGATAAATGAATCACATTCCCAGGATCATTTTATATATTATGTAGTTACAGGGTCTCACTGAGATTTTTAGTGACTCTTTTTATTGTGACTGGCATTGAACTCACAATCCTCCTGCCCCAATCTTCAGAGTTTTGGAATTGCAGGCTTGTGCCACCACACCTAGGATAAGTTCCTTGTTATAGTAACTTTTGACAGATATATATGGGCTATTGAATCTAGGGGTGGCATACCCTTAAGCCACAGCCATTTACCCAGGCAATTCAATATTTTATTTTTAGGCAGAAACTTCGTCATGGTGTTCATGGCCGTCCTGTGTTGACAAGGCTTTCTTTGAACTTTTGGTTCTTCAGCCTCTACCTTTCAAGTCATTGAGATTATTTGTATAATACCATCCACAGCTCTATTTTATTTTTATATTGAAGTATATAATACTTCTAAAAATGAGTTTTGTCTGGTTTTAAGAAAGCATATAATATAGTTTTCCCCCAAAATACTTTCTTGTCCCAATGATTTTTTTGGAAAGAATGTCATATTTCTATTTCTGCAAAACACTTCAAACTTTCTCCAAATTTTAAGTTTCTTGTTGTTTGTTTTGTTTTGTTTCATTTTCTTTTTCTTAATAAATGTTCTGTGTTTCTTACACACATCTATTTATTCATATTATTATAAGGTATGCAATTATTTCTATAAGTTCATGGGATTTCGCCATGACATTATTTACCCTGGTGTCAGAAACTTTGGGTCTTGTGGTCTCCACTCTGATTTTCTTGTCTCTCTCTCTTATCAGGAAAGTATAGCCTGCCAGATATTTCCCTCTGTTTATCAAGTTAAGGGGAAGTAACTATTATTTAGGCCATACTGTAGGACTATATTGGTGTGCCTGGTGCCACTGCATGTTTCAAACTGGAGTTTTAAAAATGGATTTTTTTAAGCTCAGGGCTAAGGCCATTCTCACAGTCCCAATAAAAGACTTTTAAAAATGTAATGGGACCTTAGTTGAGGTTTTCCCCTCCATAATTGTAAGACCACTTTATTAAAATGACCTGTAGAAGCATTCCAAACATATCCAGGAAACATGTTATTTTCCTAGTGGAGGAAAATAAAGATGGGACTGGACTTGATTTAAATTATAAGGAAGTTTAATCACAAAGACTAGAGTACATAGTGAATCTGAACATCAAAAGCCATGTGACAAACCTGGTACAATTACAAAAAATTAGTTATCAATAGACTTTTATTTTACTTATTGATATGTGGATCTGAAGATCCAACCCAGTGCCTCACCCATTCGAGGCAAGCATTCTGTTACTCCAGCCCTAATGTGATACATTTTTAATAATCTGTTTTATACAGACATTAACCAGTAGCCTTAGCACTTTTTCAATATCTGTTTGGATTAAATTAATAACCCAGAAATCAGTGAAGGAAAGAATCTAGTTTTATTTCCAACTGTGTTTTCAGATATCACAGTGTCTGAGTTAAGATATCCCCTTTGAAGAACTTAACTGTGTGTTGTGTTCTCATTCCAATCTCCCATATTTGCCCAGTCCTTTGTTTTACAACAGTCTGACATAAGGTGTCCACAGATATCAATGACTCTTATCCTATTTAGAAAATATCATTATCTGAGTCTTGTCTTCTAGAGATCAGTTTGAACTATAAGTGTGTAGCATCTAAGGGGAGTAGCTGGATACTGTGAAGCTGAAAGAAATCTTTTGATATTCCTTTCATCTAAAAAGATGTTTTTTGTGAGGTGCAAACCAGGAATTAAACTCAGAGGCACTCCACGACTTAGGCTCATCCCCTGCCCTATATTACCTTTTTTTATTTTTATTTTGGAAAGAGTTGCTTAGTGCCTTACCATTGCTGAGGCTGCTTTGAACTCCCCATCCTCTGCCTCAAACTCCCAAGCCCCTGGGATTAGAAGTATTTCCCACCATGCCTGAGTGGCATTTAATTTTTTTATTAGATACTGTGAATAAAGCTGTAATAAAAATGGAATTGCAGTTATTTTTTTGAGAAATGTTTTCCAATTCATTTAGATGTATGCCCAGAAATATTATTACTGGATTGTATGGCACTTTTTAGTCAGATTAATTATTATTATTTTTATTTATTGAGTCGCTATAGATTAACCCATGGGCACCTTTTCACTGTGCTATACAAAAACCTTTACCCCTTTTTTGAGACAGCATTTCACTCATTTGGTTACAACCTTGCCAAATTGCTGAGACTGGTCTTGAACCTGAGATTTTCCCTTCTTATACTCCTGAGCCACTCGAACATAGGCATGTGCAGCCTTGCTTTACAACCCAAAATTATTATTAGTGGATTATATGTCATTTTTATGTTGAGCTTTGGAAGAACCTTAACACTTTTTTCAAAAAATATATTTCTTAATTTTTAAATTTTCACTAATATTTTTACTTGTATATGTACACTGGCATAATTGTAATCTTTCAGAAATTGTTCACCTTAGTTGGTTTGGCACTGGGAGATAAACCCAGGAGTGCTAACCACAGAGCCACATCCCCAGTCCTTTTTATGTTTTATTTTGAGACAATGTGAAGAAAACAGGAGCCACTTCAATGAAACTAAAAATGTGTCTGATCCCAACAAAGCAATTTTTTTCAAACTATAGCATTTATTTCATTTTGAATGTACCTACTCTTTTCACCTATTTTTCTGGTTTCACCAGCATGGATGAACATATCTGTAGCCTTATGCTATCATTTAACTACATATTATCAGGATCAGAAACACAGTATTTTATATAGGCTTTGCTACTGTTTGAGGAGTATCATATATATTAAATAAACACTTTCCACACAATAATAGCAATTTATATAGTTTCTCTAATTCAAGAGAAATTGTTTCTTGTCCTCATCAATACTGTGTAATTTTTTTTTGGCATCAGATGTTAGCTTGCATCTTTTTAATTTGTTAAGATGTTATGAGGTTTTAATTTTTGAACATTTCTCCTACCATAAGTGTCATTTTTTTATTAAATATTCTTAACTTTGATGTGAGCTCATGAGTTCTCCCCCTTCTCTTTATACCTTTTCTTAAAATCATGTTATTATTAAGTTGTGGCTGGACATAATACCCTTATGTTGTTTATTTATTTGTTGTTGAGGATGGAACCAAGGGCCTCACATGTGCCAGGTGAGTGATCTGCTCCTGATTCAGAACTCCAGCCCATCTTTGTACCACTTAATGAAAATTTTTTCTTCCTTAATGTTGCCCAGTTTATAGGTTTTTTTAAACATATTTATGTAACATTCTGAAAATAAATAACTGGTCTGTTTTGTGGTTCTTGAGATTTAAACCAAAGTTGCCATTACACTCATCAACATCCCCAGGCATTTAAAAAAAAAATCTTATATAGAAACAAGTTTTTGGCAAGTGGCCAAGCTAACCTTGAAATTTTAATCTTTATGCCTTAGTCTTCCAAATAGATGGCATTAGAGGCAAGTATTATGACATTAGGAATATAAATCCATTTTTTTCATGCTGGGCATTGAATGTAGGGGCAACTGACAAATGAGTCACATTCCCAGGATTATTTTACATATTATGTAGTGACAGGGTCTCACTGAGCATTTTAGTGACTCTTTTAATTGTGGCTGGCATTGAACTCACAATCCTCCTGCCTCAGTCTTCAGAGTTTTGGAATTGCAGGCATGTGCCACCACACCTAGCATAAATTCCTTGTTATAGTAACTTTTGTCAGATACATATGGGTTATTGAATCTAAGGGTGGTATACCCTTAAGCCACAGCCATATACCCAGGCCATTCAATATTTTATTTTGAGGCAGAAACTTTGTCATGGTGTTCATGGCCTTCCTATGTTGACAAGGCTTTCTTTGAACTTTTGGTTCTTCAGCCTCTACCTCCCAAGTCATTGAGATAATTTGTGTAATACCATCCACAGCTGTATTTTATTTTTATATTGAAATGTATACTATTTCTGAAAATGAGTTTCTTCTGGTATTAAGAAAGCATATAATATATGGGGCTGGGGATGTGGCTCAAGTGGTAGCACGCTCGCCTTGCATGCGTGCAGCCCAGGTTCGATCCTCAGCACCACATACAAACAAAGATGTTGTGTCTGCCGAAAACTAAAAAATAAATATTAAAAAAATTCTCTCTCCCTCTCTCTCTCTCTCACTCTCTCTTAAAAAAAAAAGAAAGCATATAATATAGTTTTCCCCCAAAATAATTTCTTGTCCCAATGATTTTTTGGGAAAGAATGTCATATTTCTATTTCTGCAAAACACTTCACACTTTCTCTAAATTTCAAATTATTGTTGTTTGTTTTGTTTTGTTTCATTTCCTTTTTCTTAATAAAGGTTCTATGTTAGTTACTCACATCTATTTATTCATATTATTATACGGTATGTACTTATTTCCATAAGTTCATATTGTGCAACCATGTGTGGTAAAATTCATCTATTGTTCAGTGATATACTTCAAGTAAATATAATATGTAGCCTGAACATTTTGCAATACAAAATTCTAGATGTCAGTATTCACTATGACATATAAAAAATAAATAAGATAAATTTTTGAAAAAAGTTTAAAAAGTTTAGAGTTTATTTATTGTAATATATACCTATTATTAAATGAGGCATATTTGGCTCAGGTACATATATATTACTATTATATACAATTAATATTTTATTGCTACATCTCAAATTAATCATATCTCTTTCAATTTAATTTGTCTTATGGAAGCACCCATACATGACACTCTATGCAAATGGACATTTTTTTGTGATGTGGAAATTTTGTTTTTGCTTGTATATTCTGCCCTTTAGTCTCCTTTTTATGAAATTGTCATTTCAAAATTATTCATTTTCCTGAATTTTTGACCTTTTATTTTAACTAGTGAAGTCTGTAGATTGTCTTTTTATTCTCAGCTTTAGGTGCATCTTATTATATAAAGTTTTAATGTTCTGAAATTGACCTCTAATATTCTGTAAAATTTACTTCCAATTCTGAGCACTCTGGACAATTGATGTCTGAATGAAAAAAAATTTCAAAATTATTCATGCAAAAAGCAGGAAACGGATGGATCAGAATGTAAGACTGGTGGATGCTAAGTATGTAGGTGACATTATTTTTTTAAAAGTATTGGTGGAGGGGCTGGGCTCAGCTCCAGATTTCTGGACATAAGTGCATAAGAGGCCCTCTGCTTGATCATCAGCACCACATAAAAATAAATAAATAAAATAAAGTTATTGTGTCCAACTACAACTGAAAATAAACACATCAAAATTGTGAAATATATGGGGGTAGGGAGAAAAAGATCAATGAAAAAAAAACTAGAGCAGCAGAAGGGTTCAGATGCAACAAGTCTATAATGGCATCATGAGGTTAGAGGGGTAGTGTTCTTGGAAGCAGAAATAAAATTTGGGAAGAAAGAAAAAGGTAACTGATGCACTATTCCCAAGTGAGGGAGCCAGTTGAGTGGGTTCTGTTTTTAACTCTTCCCATCTATATGTGGAATTGATAGTTCATGAGGTATGCCTCAGTATGTAGTCGAACACCATATCAAAGTACCTTTACACTTTTTCAAGGCTACAAGCTCTCTTTTACAATTGCATTCACATTAAATCTTTGTACTTTTTAGTTATTCATTCATTTATTCACTTATTTATTTGTTTCTTTATTTACCACTTTTTCTTGTCATTGTATTTACATTACTAGTGATTATATAATGGTATAAATATCCCGAATGTTAACTTCTTCAATGTTGGTTTATGTGTTTATATATATACTTATTATTTGAACAATTTCCCCCTTGCCAAGCCTGATTTATATTATATCTTAATCTTGTTTTATAAATACTTGATAAAAACAAATTATTTTAAGCACCTGAAGGATCTATCTCCTGAACATAATTCCAATCACAAATTAAAGTGGGCATCTGGGTCAGTTTAAAGCTGTGTGAAATCTTTTCTTTGTTCCTATTTACACATTACAGTAGGACTCCTCTCTCACTTGTATATGTTTGAGAACATACTAATTTCTGAATGCAGCATTTAATAAATATAGATGAGTTTTCATCAACAAACCCACTATTGTTTTTTAATTGTTTATATCCTTGACCCTGAAAGTTTCACTGATTACCCCCTCACCTCTCTCTCTCTCTCTCTCTCTGTCTCTCTCTCTCTGTCTCTCTCTCTCTGTCTCTTTCTCTCTCTCTCTCTCTCTCTCTCTCTCTCTCTCTCTCTCTCTCTCTCTCTTTCTGTCTCATATTACAGATTGAACCCAGGAATGCTTTTCTGCTAAGAAACATCCTCAGCCCTTTATAAAATGTTTTATATAGAAAAAGGGTTTTGTGGGGTTTCTTAGAGCCTCACTAAGTTTCTGAGGATGGCTGGCTTTGAACTAGCGATCTTTCACCCACAACCTCAGAAGACTCTAGAATTATAGGAATGCACAATGAACACAGCTTTTGATACTCTCTTTAAAATAATCAGTCACAACTCTAATAATTGAAATTGCATTTACATCACTCTTTTCTAATGCAGTAATATATGATCATCTAAAATATTTTTTTAAACAAATGTATTAGATGACTATTATTTTATTCCCAGAGTTTATTCTGTTACCTCTTTAGGATTGATAAATGGTCTTCTTTCTCTTCTCTTTTCTTCTCAGATATGTGTGGTCTCTTGTTATCAAATGGGTCTATGATAAGTGTGTTGAAAATTATGATTCTAAACCTATCATGAATCCCAACATTTCCAAGAGTATTGAGAGCAGAAAAAGAACAATATTCATAATTAATGAATCACTTTCAGTGGAAGCATAATACCAGTGTCCAAGGTGTAATGCAATCAAGATGCTTCAGTGGTAAGGTGGTGTCAGAACACCACCCTAGGGATTTGGGGACCTCTAAAGCACCATGTCCATGTCAGAATCTTTTATTCACCTTTTAAATACAGTTATTGCTGCTTCCATATAAAATAAAACACTATGTGTATAAAAAAGGTGAATGAGAATTAAATCCTCTGGAGGCACCAAGGTTGATCTTTAATTCTAGTGGATAATTAGAAAACTAAGAAAGACCTTGCAATAGCCCCATCTTTTCCAATGACATGGAATAGAACATTTAGATGTACTAAACTGAAGTGACAAAAATGCATTTCATGGAGGTGGTATCAAAGAAATTTTAATGGCAGAACCCTGGAATTGTTAGATAAAAATACACACACACACACACACACACACACACACACATATATATATATATATATATATATATATATATATATATATATATATATATATATATATATATACAGTTATACAGAGAAAAAGATAAATGATAAGCTCATAAATGCAAGGGTAAATTCAGTGTACATGAGTTGTATGTACAAGGTAATGATAATAGCATGAGTTGTATGTACAGGGTAATGATGGAACTTAAAAAATCAAGAAAATAGTAATTGAGGTGATTCAGAACTCTATAATTGTGGGGAATAATAATAAAAATTTAATAAAAATAGATACTGTTATATCCCTTTGGGTATGCCTCTTTCCTCTGCTGTTCATCGGAATTTGATTCTCTCAAATAAGCTTAGGTGGGTATTTTGTCAGCTAAGTCTTGGAATGCCCAGTCCTGAATTCACTTTTGTTGCTTTTTAAAAACTTATTCTCATCTGCAGTGGCACAAACCCACTTCACTCATTTTGTTCAACAAACTGACTTTTTTACATCTTTGCAAAAAATGTTTGCAATAGTCAGTCTATAGGAGGGTCTTCCATATCATATAATATGGTTCTCAGACCCTGTGGGAATTGAGGGTAGTTCCCTGCTGTTTTACTATCATCTTCCCTCTGAGAAGGCTTATCTATCTTTTGTATCCCACCAACTCAGAAGAGAAGTATTTGTGGTCACAAGCTAAAGAACACTAGAAGCTATAAGATTTGATAAAATGAAAGAAATAATTTTCTCTTAGACTTTTATAGGCAGTATGGCTATTTCATCAACTTGATAAAAATTGATATACTCACAGTCATTCACACTATGAAAGTCTTGTATTTAAATAATCCATAATTGTAAGAAATAATTTCTGGTTATTTCATTCCTATAAGTGAGTTAATTTTTTAGCTATATTAAAATCAGAAATTACTGAAAATTAAATCTATGTATTCAAATTTCCATCATGATAATGTGATCAGAATTAAATAGGAATTAAAAGAACATTGAACAAAGATGCTTTAAAACATGATTGAAACTTCCCTGCCTTTTCTGAGTGTAAGAATCAGGTTGATAAAGCAATGTCAAATTTCTGAATAGTATGTAAGTTTATTTGTGATTCATTTTTTCAGTACTAGTTTCCAGGGCTGAGGATATAGCTCAGTTGGTAGAGTGCTTTCCTTGCATGCATAAGGCCCTGAATTCAATCCCTAGCACATAAACACTCAGAGAGAGAGAGAGAGAGAGAGAGAGAGAGAGAGAGAGAGAGAGAGACCTGTTCCTTTGTGATGTAACTTATTGGTGGTCTTTGCTAAACCATTCTCTTCATGTTAGATACTCACATGTTCTCTTTGCTTTTAGTTCCTTTTGATAATTTCTGCCTTAACTATTATTTTCTTATGAACCTAATAGGGATACATTTTATTATTTGAAACTAAGAAAACTGCTTTTCAAAAAGGAGGTTTTCCACTGTTTTATATATATATATATATATATATATATATATATATATATATATATATATATATATATATATATATATATATTCTGATCATTCTAGTTTTATATTTTGGAGATTGGCTGTTTTATTTTCAGGTTTTTAACCTACTCAATTTTAACTTGGTCAATTTGTTGGCTAGTTTCCTATCATTTGTTTTATCAAGTGAATGTAGTTTGATCAGTTTATTGTCCCATTCTCTATTTTTTTACATCATTGATATTGGTTTCTTCAAAGTTTCCCATCAATCTCTCTGATTGGTGGTGGGAATAACTTGAAACTAAACTCAGGGCTACTGGAGAACTGAGCCTCACACCCAGACCTTTTTTGTATTTGATTGTGTGGCAGGGCCTCACAGATTTGCTTAGTGCCTTGTTGCTGAGGATAGCTTTGACGTTGAAATCCTCCATCCTCAGTCTCCAGAGCTACTAAGATTCTAGGCTTAGTCCACCTTACCCAGCTAGATCTTGCATGTTGTAATTTGATGTCATTTTAAACTTGCAAATACAAGTATGTTGCACTTACAGAAATATATTTCCATTCATTATGCAACTATTATTGTGGTAAGAATTTTTTTGGGGGGGTAATGTTTCTCTATAATTTTTTCTGTTGTACTTATTAAATTAAGAATATATCATGTTAATGTCATGTTAATGACAGTGTTTTACAACATTTAATATTTTTGTAGCTATGTAGTAACTAAAAATGAATAAGCTCATATTTTTTCAATCTTATATGACCCCAATGTAGCTAATTTCAGACACACTTTTTAATGTTTGTACTCAAATTTGTCATTTTATGATTAATAGGCCAAAGACAAAATTTAGTTTTCTTCAAAATATAAATATTTAATTGTATTTATTCAGATTATCATCACATCTGATAAACCTTTAAAGAAAATAGTAGTGTGACTACTTCATAGGTGATTGTGAGTTGTTTTAGTAATTAATATTTTACCACAATGTGTCCAATAGAAACATCTCATAATTTACTCACTGTACATTCATTAAAATATGATATTTTGAGAGACCTTTAGCATCACAGAATAAAGACAGTTATGAAAGGTTAGCCCAGAAGAACTAGTGAACAGAAAACAAATTCCAACTATTTATAATTGCTGGTCCAGAAAAGTACCTCAAGAAAATAGACAAGTAAAGGTATAAACAAAAGTATAAAAGGCAATAGAAATACACATTTTATACTCTCTTAATGGATATTGAAAGCAAAATATAAAACTGCATATTTAGAATATATGTCCCTAGTTCCTCAAAAAGCCTAACCTGAAAAATAAAAACAAAAAAAAAAAACAAACAAAAAAACCCTCTCACTATGTGGTAAGCATTCTTAGTATTCTTCTTTATATTGTCTGACACATATTTTGAGATTTCTTAAGAAAAACATGTAAAAAATATAGAGTGTCTTCAGACTGAAGTGTTTAACATTTTTTTTTTCATCACCCACACACATACATTTGGCTTGGTACAAAAATCCTTGTTTAATTCTACTAATTCGCACTTTTTTTCAGAGTGCAACCAAAAGTTTCAGGATGTGTATCTTCTAGTCTAGCATGTATTTAGTGCCAAATTAGTTATTCACCAATGGAAATCAGTACTCAAAAAGCCCTGATTAATTAATTAATTAATTTTTAATTTTACTGTAGTATTGACTTTAGTAAATGTGTGGCTCTTTTTTATTCTTCTTATTTTTGCTCTTCTTTGTACTGGGGATAAAATTTAGCAGTGCTTTATAATTGAGCAAAATCATCTCTGCCTAAGTTTCACAATTAGTCTTGTACTTTCATTAGTATCAGGAATTAAACCCAGAGGAACTTAACCACTGAGTTACTTGAAAAACTTTTTTTTTTGGTTAAATTTCTGAGGTTGCCTTTAACCTTAAGAATTACCTGCTTTTTCCTTCTGAGCTATGGTATTACAGAAGTTCACCACCATAATAATGAATCTTGTAATTATTTGTTTGGCCTCACCATCACAACTTACTAAAATTATAGATGTACACCATCATGCCTGGTGCTTGCTGAGCAAATTTGAGGTAGTGGGTTCAATTCTAAGGATCACATATACATAAATAAATAAAAATTAAAAGTCCATCCACAGCAACATTCATACTTCACATTTGTTTTTTATTTTATTACTAAATTAATATTTGTTAATAACATTGTTTATTAAACCCATACTATTATAATTAGACTTTATAAAACTGAATAATGAACTAGAAGTAATGTATATGTTTTGGTCTCAGGAGATTACAGTTCAACAGTTATTTACAATATATATGATGTTCCTTTGATTTGCAACTGTTAGTTGTCTCCTTCAAATAGAAATTAAAGTAGAGGCTAAAAAACTTTTAGGCCATATTTGTTTCACCTAAGTGCTAATTTTGTAATTTAAATAACTATTAGATAATTAATTCATTTTTAGTAAATTTCAGATGTTAGTCATTTTAATGACTGTGGTGATTGACCCCATTGACACTTTACCAATAAGTCACAGCCTGAGAATTTTTAATTTTAAGACATTTTCCAAATTGTACAGTTTTTATGAATTTTTCAACTCATTTTTTTTACTTTGCCTAAGAGGAACTTGAAATATAATATTTCCATTTAATGTATTCATTAATGGAAACTGAGTCAGGAGCTACTACTTATTTGTATTCCCAACAGTGCCCTCACTTAATGTATGCCTTTTATCATTGGGCTATTATTGTAATCCTGTGTTTTGCAGATTGTACACAAACTACGCCAGTGAATTCTGCCCCCACGTCGATCTTTCTTCAGGTTGACCATGATAACCATTCACATGTGATGTTGTTCTTGAGGTGTTTCGATTTATGTTGACCTTTAGATTCCTATTAAGTATACATAAAGTTTTACATACATATACATTCATCTATGGATTTTGTTTTTTATTATTGTAAAATAAGTTCTTCTTTAAATTCAGAATTTTCGGGTTGCTGGTTTCATATATAACATATAACATTCCGGATGAATTTTAGAATTTTTTCTCTGGTCACTTCTCTGGTTAAAAGTAAAATATGCTAATATTTTAATGAAGTGATATTGTAGATTTAGGGGAAATTTTACATCTTGGTAATGATGAGTTTTATCATGTACACAATGATGTGTATGATAAAATCTTTTATGTTCTTTTGTATATTTTTATTTTCACAAACTCTACATATTTTTATACATGCATGAATGCAAAATAACACATACATGTGACATCTACATAAAATTATGTGATGACTCACATATTTTTCAAACTGGATGTATTTTGATGAAAATGGGTTTTGAAAATCATTTTCTCACTGTATTCCCTTTGCCCTTCTAACACTATTATTGTTATATCTTTCTCAATGTACATTGCCTTTTCTCCATGTCCTGGATTTCAGCTGTTTGCACCAATACGGCCATATCCTTATATGTTATCATGGTTCAGATATGCTGTAATTTTAATGAGCATATGCTTCTGCTGGGGAATAGACATGTATTTTCAATAGCCATTTCTTAAAAGTAATTACAATTTTTACTCTTTCTTTAGTTCCTGACAATTTACTTGTTCCATGTTTTTACTTATACTATTTTATTTTTGTGCCACAGATATAATTTTAATTACCATTTTCAAATTTTTAAAGCTTTTGAACTATTTTATTATTTATTGAACAATATGTTTCCTTTTCAAAGGTGGCTATTGAAGTCTCTTCCCTTCCTTTTATTGGCACCGAGCATTGAATTCAGAGGCACTTAACCCCTGAACAACATCCTAGATTTTTAAAAATATTTTCTTTTGATACATGGTCTCACTTGATTGCTTAGGCCCTTACTAAACTTCTGAGACTGAGTTTGGACTCACAATTCTCTTTCCTGTGTATCCTGAGCTGCTGGGAGTATAAAAATATGCCACCAATCATAGGTCTTACTTTCTCTATTTTGGAGTCTCTGTGTTTGATATTCTTTCTATTTTTATTTACTATTTTGGTGCCCAGTTTTAAAATCAGGGATTCTTAACTACTGTGCAACATCCCCTAATATTTTTATTTTATTTTTTAAGTTTAACACAGGGTCTCTAATTTGCTTATGGGCTTGGATGTGTTGCTAAGGCTTGGAATCCTCTTGCCCTAGTTTCTGTTACAACTTTTTCTTATGTGAGGCATACATTTTGTCATATGTGAGGCAATTAGTTTTTTCCCCAATTCGTTACTTCAGTTTGTACCCTTTAATGGTATCATATTATAAATGTGATTTGCATTTAAGTATTTTCCTGTTTTGTTATAAAGGTATCATTAAGTTTCTGGGGATGTGGCTGAAGCCATAGCACGCTCACCTGGCATCCGCGGGGTGCCTGGTTTGATCCTCAGCACCACATAAAAAATAAAACAAAGATGTTTTGTCCTCCAAAAACTGAAAATTAAATACTAAAAAAATTCTCTCTCTCTCAAAAAAAATAAAGGTATCATTTCACTTTGAAAATAAATAACCATATTTCTGTCTCTTAATGTTATTATTATTTAATTATTTTTCATGATTAAAAAAGGTGTGTCATACTACTCAGACACATTCACAGCCATTTATAAAGTTTATTTTGAGTAAGCATCTCACTAAGATGCTTAAGCTGATCTTAATTTTGCAATATTTCTTTTTCTTCCAAGTAGCTGGTATTACAATCACCAACCATTATGTACACTGTATAAATTTCTTTCTTGTAAAAACTTTGGAATATCTTATATTTTTCTTTTATATTAAAGTATATTTTACCAGTGAATGAATTATTAAATAATACCAGGAAATCATACAATTGCATTTTTTTATTATGCAGATACTCCATTGTTTAAACAGATTTTTTTTTGGAAAGTTTATCTTTTTCTTCTCCTTTATGGTAGCTCTGTTTCTGTGTTATATCATTGTCTAAATGACCAGAGTCTTCTTAAGTATTCTGTCTTTAGTTCCACAGTGCTAATAACTCACCTCATCATGATATCTATATTGACTGCTATAGTGTTAAATCCAGTAGTCATATGTAGCACAATGTTTTCATTAATGACGGACTTTATGTACTCTAATGGCTAAATTATAACCTAGGTGTGTAATGGTATATACCATGTAGAATTAAGTAAGTAACCTGTATCATTAGTAAAATAACAGAATCACCTTATGGTGCATTTTCTATAATGTATCCACATAATCAAATGAGGCATCATTATACATACCATACATTATACAAGTATATAATATATAAATAATATATAAATCTTACTTGTAAAATTTACCAGAGCTCTTTTAATTTTAGTTGTGTTCTCAATGCAACATTTGGAATTACTGATACTTTTTATGCTATATTCACTGTTAATATATTCAAATATTACTCCTTTGTTAGTATTTTTCCTATACACTCTACCTATAAAAATTGCCTTTCTCAAAATATTGAGACTTATATTTATTGAATTAATTCTTACTTTTATTTTGAATTAATCATTTAGTAGTGTAATTTCTAGTACCTTAATTTTTTTGTCTCCCTTATGCTCTTCCTCACCAAGTTTTATGAAATTAATTGATTATATTTAACAAAGCAAATACTTGATCAGCATCACAGTCTACTGATCAATGAATTATTACAAGTGGAACATACTATGTGACTACTCTTTCTATTAAGAAATAGAACATTAATGATGCTACAGAGAACAGCTTCGTGTCCTCTTGCTTTCAGTATACACTCCAGTCACCCTAGTGGTAACTTCAACATTTTGTTTCAACTAGTTATTTTAAAGTATTATTCTTTAAACAAACAAATAAAAAAACAAACAAACAAAAAACAATTGTGAGCAATTATTTATTTAATTAATTCTACAAGAATTGAGTAAAATATGTATCTCATTGTGTAGGAAACAAAATCTTAGACCAATTATACCTGAAGCTTTTCTGGTGGAGCAAATAGGAGGGTGATCCAGGAGTCATCAAAAAGAGGGGTAGCTCAAAATATCAGGGATGGAGCATGAAGAGTTCAGTTATGAGGGGTTACCTGAGTATAAGGATTGTGGGATTGTTTGAAGAAAAAAGAAAAAAAAGCTTAGGTATGAGTTAATGGAGACAATCTGAGGGAGGTCAGATGGAGCAGGTTCAGAAGTAGAGGACCAGCAGATTTAAGTTGGATGAGCAGTGCTTGGAGAAAGATAAATTTGAAGTCTTGAAAGAAAAGGAGAATGACATTTCTGGTAAAGCTCTACGATCAGAAAGCCAGGTGTGTGGCATACTTGATTGATTACAGCATTCTGTTTTTCAGGAATGTCCAAATATGAGACGACTGGGGTAAGTATCCTGCTGACAGAATACTTCCTGTCTTCTTTCCCATGGGATCAACATCTTTTCTTATATAATACACAGTTAGCATTTTATTCATCCTCCTTAGATCCATTCTTTTAGTCATTCACCATTTTTTCTTCTACTTGTTCCAATTTGCTTTTTCTTTCATTATGTCCACATTCAGATCCTTGATTCTCAAAGATGACACATTTTTTATGCTTTACTCTGACATTGTTGTGGGACTGGGCATGAGCTCATGGGAATCTTGGTAACCAGGGCCCTGACTTAGAAAACCTGGACAGTGAAAGATGGCAGCAGAAGCAGTGTATTTTCATTATGAAAACAGCAGTGGCAGTAACCTGTTGGAAAATTCAGAATATTTTGGTGTCCAAGAGTAGAACTGATGACCCATTGAGGTATACCTATGTAGGCATAACCAAATCAATTTTCCACAAGGCTTGTAATTTCAGTTATTTTTTTTACCTCTCTACTTCATGTTCTCCTCCCCGATTGATATGCAATAGTGAATTTGGTTTTTGTAAACTTGTGTCTATAGTCATGATTTATACTCATTTTTGTAAATTTACATAATGGTTTAATATTTCCTCTTTAATTAAGTGAATTTAGAAATATTTTGACTGTAACATACTCTTTTGGTATGCCTTCTTCTCCTCACAAATATAAACCACTTTCATTCTGTTATATCAACTTTTTGCTACACATGTACTTTGCAAGTATTTTCTTTCACTTTATATTTTATCTTGGATACCTGAGTGTTCCTTATCAACAATATTAAAAATTGGCCTTCACATACATAAATCCATGAAAATAAACAGGAAAGCATCTTGAAGTTTGAGTAATATAGATCACTGATATAGTTTCTCTTTTACCAGTATTCAAATAAGTTCCATGCACATTCATTTTAAGAGGATGACCAAGGACAGGGAGAAAGTATAAATAGGGTATTGGTTGGAATAATCCAAAGCTCCATGTTATTGAGTGGTTTACAGGGTTTCAAGAAAAAATAAATAAGACTTCCACTCTGTACACAGCTCTGTCCTCTGCTCTGCATCTGGAGACAATGTATGATGTCACGTTTTAATCTGTCATAGTCAGTTTTGTGCATAATTAACCAGTCTTGCTACATTTTCCTGGATCAGTGTCACCTCTCTTCCTTCATCCACTGTGCATAAAATTTTATTTTTTGTGATTCTGTCAAATACTCTCTGAAAAAATAAAAATAAGCTCAATGGAGGATCTAACATCTATGCTGCTATAGTTTTCAGAATGTTGTAACTTGTTATGACAGCACCATTCTCTCTCTCTCTCTCTCTCTCTCTCTCTCTCTCTCTCTCTGTGTGTGTGTGTGTGTGTGTGTGTGTGTGTGTATGTGGTCTCTCTTTATTCTTTTGAAAACTGTATCACTACTAGGAGAAGGGAAACATTTGTAACCACAGAAAAAAGTAGAATAGCCATTAAAAGCTGGAATGATTTTATTCCAGAGTTTCGGAAGGAGTGTATCTTTGCTAAAAATTGTTATTAATCCTCTGTCTTGATAACAAAAACATCCATTACTGTAAAAGAATGAGTTTTTATTATTTTAAGCTGTTATATTTGTGATTATTTTCTTTAGTAGCAATTGGAATCTAGGGATTTTTTTTTTTTGCAAGTTTAATTGACAATGTAACCAAACTGAATCCTCCTAAAGTGGTAGGTATCAAATATAAATCCTGGTTGTCCAGCTTGTTTATATATATTTGCAAGTTTAATTGAAAGCTGCCTAGCATATTTTCAAAATCAGAATGAGCTTGGTTAGGAAAATTCCTCAGCCTTTCATTTATCTATCTATTTATCCATCTATCTATTTATTTATCTATTTATTTAACATCTTACCTGCTGCTTACTGTAGATTTGACTCTATCTTTTATATAACTTCTCATTCTTTATAAAATATTTTGTTCTAAAATACTTTTTAATATATTTTATTTTTGCAGTTTTCAAAAGTGTAGGGCTGATTCTGACAAACTTCCTGAAAATATGTTTTTATTTTTAAAAATGGGAGGAATTCTTTATTGCTTCTGTCATCTACTTAATTGAGAACAGAAAATTTACTGGTTCATGTTTCTTTCACTTTTTTCACTGAGTGGATATATTTGTGTCTCTTTGGTGGTCTTGTTTTTTTTTTGTTTTTGTTTTGTTTTGTATCTGAATTGTAGATTTTTGAGATTCAAACCAATGTTTTTAATATGGTAAAATAAGATATATAACAAGTAGCTTACTTGTATCTCTTGCTATTTAATTTTGTTTTTTCAACAAATGGGTTATAACAGAGATAAAAAGTAGATATTTTCAAGGTTACCATAAAGGAAGTGTGTAAAAATAGAAAAAAAATAGATAAAATGGAAAAGTCAACAAAATATATGCACTTGGGCTTCTGACTAATGTGGTGAATTTCTGGCTGAATGTTACCTAAAGTGTGCTGTCATTCTGTACATAAAAATTTCAGAGTGAAGACTTAAATTCAGAATGGTCACATAGAACTGTTTTTCATCTCTAATGTGTCTTAGAGTTTTTACCAGGGGTATTAAGGGATCACTATACTCCTTATTGTGTAGTGTTCACTGACTTTGAAACTGTTTATGAATTCACTTTCCTGAAAACTTTAAAAAGCTGAGAAAAAGTGTCTTGTAAAACATAAAATAATCATACATAAGAATACTATATTCTGTTGTTTAAATGGTATCTCAACCTATAAATAGTGATATTAAAAATCTATACTTAGAAATATGTGCACATAGCAAAGAAAATTTACCAAAAACTGCATACCTATTAATATTCCAGCCAAAATGTCACTAATAACATTTTATAATTTCTCAGTATTATCTATTAAATTCTGTATGTGCTTTATTATTGTCAAAGTTTTACCACACTGCCTACATTTTGTAATATATTAGAAATCTTCTCTTTTTTTGGTACCATTGATTGAGCCTAGGTACACTTAAGCACTGAGACAAATCCTGTGCTCCCATGCCCTTTTTATATTTTTATTAGAGACAGTGTTTTGCTGAATGACTTAGAGCCTTGCTAAGTAGCAGAGGCACTATTTGACATTGTGATCATCCTGCCTCAACCTCCCAAGTCACTGGAAATTTAGGTGTGTACCACCATGTCTAACATATATTAGCAACCTTAAGATTGACACTTGTTTCTTTTTGTTTTATAATAACCTATGGTTATTTTGTACAAAAATTATGCAATATTTTGGAATGTATAATGTGTACATAAACATTTATAGTATTTGCACAAAGTGTACAAGAAAATAAACAGTCTGTGGTAAGGTTTTTATTTTGTATTTAGTAAACTCATATAATATTGGCTATAATTAAATTGAGATGATTAGATGGAAATTATAATTTTCTTGGCAATCAGTAAAAATGAAATATATTGTCATTGAAATACTAGGAAAGAATAAGCTAAGGGGAATAATTATTTGTCTAAAATTTTTGATGGCACCACTCATCCTAATGGTCCAAAATGAGAAATTACTCAAATGTTCTTGAATGTTGAAATGAACTATTTGTAGCGCATCCATGAAATACAAAATCAGTCATCAATATAAAGGAACACTTTACTGAAGCACACATGTTTATTGACTCTTACAGCAGCTGAATTTAAAATTATATTGCATTATGCCAGGCAAAATAAAATTATAGTTTTTATAATACATTACAGTAACATCCTTCTGGGGAAAGCAAAGTTGCATGTAAAAGAAAAAAAATATTGAGAGGGGGGAGATGTAAATACTCTGTGCTTAAGACTAGTGAATATTTTTAACATTCTAATTTGTTAAAACTGTATAATGTATTTCCATGACATTCAAAATATGTACATAGGACATCACCAAAAAATAAATATACAAGGAGGATGGCTGGCCTTTGTTGTGAAATGGGTAGAAGCATACAAAAAATAGAAATGGCGTATAATAGGCAGGTATTAAATCTGGGTAACTGGTAAAATATTTACTTTTTTAAGGTACATTTTACATTTATGTAATAAAAAATTCTAATGCTAGTTATTAAGAACCTTTTTGCTCTTTGGGATAGTAGATGAAAAAACTGATTTAGACTGTCCTGAGCAAGGCTGATTCAAAATGTGTTTACTTTTGAATAACTTCTGAATCTTTACATAAATGTTTTTTTTTTGTTGTTGTTGTTTTACATGTGCATCATACTTTAATGAAAATTTTAAAAGATATGTTTCTGAAATAATTATATTTCTCAGAATACTAGTAACAATTTATGATTTGGTATAAATCTCAAATTGGTTATCTTTCTATTTTAATATTTTATCATTCTCAAGCATTTACCCATGTTCTAACACTTGGACATAACTTTATTTATTTATTTAATTCAGCAACCATTTGGTAAACATTATTGTTTTTATTCATTTTTTTCCCTCAGTACAGAGGATGGAAGGAAGTATCACCAAATACACACACACACACACACACACACACACACACACACACACACACACCAGTGGATATATATATATATATATATATATATATATATATATATATATATATATATACACACACACATACACACACATACACACACACATTCACTGGTAAAATATTCACCATACTATGTTATGAATTCTGTCCCTGAACTTGCAATCCAAAAGCATAATGCAAAAAAAAAAGCATAATGCACATTTATTGCTAGGATTATTGGCATGCAGTACAACACATGGCTTAACACATTTTTTAAATAATTTTCTCCATTTAAATTATTTGATAAAATGATATGGTTCGTAATCCAGGCACTTATAACTGTGCCTGGTGTATTCCCAGTAAGTTTTTAACTGAGTTAAATTGGCAAAATGAATTTCAATGATCAGTGTATGCAAAGGATATCAATAATATAATACTGGAACTCTGGTTTGAATAATTGCTCAATAATAGTCCATATATTTAAGGTTTATTTTCTTTTTGTTTTTTAATTGATAGTAGTTTATTTTATTTTATTTTTTTAAATTAATTTTTATTGTTGGTTGTTCAAAACATTACACAGTTCTTGATATACCATATTTCACACTTTGATTCAAGTGGGTTATGAACTCCCATTTTTACCCCGTATACAGATTGCAGAATTACATCAGTTGCACATCCATTGATTTACAAATTGCCATACTAGTGTCTGTTGTATTTTGCTGCCTTTCCTATCCTCTATTATCCCCCCTCCCCCTCCCCTCCCCTCCCCTCTTCTCTCTCTACCCCCTCTACTGTAATTCATTTCTTCCCCTTATATTTTTGTCCCCTTTTTCCTCACTTCCTCTTGTATGTAATTTTGTATACCCCTAAGGGTCTCCTTCCATTTCCATGCAATTACCCTTCTCTCTCCCTTTCCCTCACACCTCTCATCCCTGTTTAATGTTAATCTTCTTCTCATGCTCTTCGTCCCTACTCTGTTCTTAGTTACTCTCACTTAGCATAATCTGCTCTAATGCCTTCCATTTTCCTGCAAATTCTATGATTTTGTCATTTTTTAATGCAGAGTAATACTCCATTGTGTATATATGCCACATTTTTTTGTATCCATTCGTCTATTGAAGGACATCTAGGTTGGTTCCACAGTCTTGCTATTGTGAATTGTGCTGCTATGAACATGGATGTAGCAGTGTTTTTATAATAACACAAAATTATTTTGTGTTATTATAAAAACAAGGTTACTATAAATTACAAAGTCCCAACAGGTATAATTCTACATACAAAGAGTGTCCCTATAGTGTGCTCTTTTTAGGTCTTTAGGGAATAGACCGAGTAGGGGAATAGCTGGGTCAAATGGTGGTTCCATCCCGAGCTTTCCAAGAAATCTCCATACTGCTTTCCAAATTGGCAGCACCAATTTGCAGTCCCACCAGCAATGTACAAATGAACACTTTTCCCCACATCCTCGCCAGCACTTGTTGTTGTTTGACTTCCTAATGGCTGCAAATCTTACTGTCCAATAGAGGACAGATTAAAACTAAAGTGTTTTATAAAATTATTATTGCTAAAGTGTATAACTAAAAGCATAATTTTGTCTAGAAAATTTGACTTTTGTCTCTCAGTATTTACAAGCATGAATAATTCCCAACTATTAAAAAATGGTCTAAAGATTCTTCAATGTCAGGCTAAAAGTTGTTGGCTGCTATCCAAGAAACCAGAAAAACCTGTTTAGAATGGGACCCCAAACTGGGGGACTCTCCCAAGGAGACCAATAAAGCTGCGTCTTTGGGAAGTTCCCCCAGGGAAAAATAAACCCCCTTCATTGGTCTATGTTACCTCAACTCTTTTCAGCTTTCATGAACAAGACCCCCTCAGGAAAAAGGTTAGAAAATATTTAAAATTCTATATTTCTTATATGCCTATGTTTATATGTTTTTCTGATTACCCTCTGCTTTATTCTGAGTCCAATTTTCAAGGGTTAACTCTCATTCTAATTGGTTTTAGAAAAATAAGCTACAAGGCTTTTTTTTGTCTGTTTGCTTTGTGTGGGTGCACCAGTGTACTGTCTGTCTATATGTGTATTGCCATGTCTACATATATTTGGTACAAAAAAATATTTTCATATGAGCTCATAAATTAAAATTTTAAAAAATGGATCCAAATACTTTTGATTAATATAATTTAAAAGATTCAATTTAAATTGGGAAAATAGATAAAAGTACAAATGTCTTCAAAGTTACTAATGCACAGTTTTGTTTCTAGATGTTTAAAGAGCTGTTAAAATGTTAATGTCTAAAAAGTGTCTGATATTCATTGTCTCTATGGTTTTTATTCAACAACAACAACAACAACAAAAGATTACTAATACTATTCAATGCACTTGTCTGATACATTGTTTTAAAAAAAAAGATATGTAAATTTCATCTGAAAGTATATAAGATTAATCATGGATCTGTTTGTTAAAGACATCTAATTGGTACAAAGTTAAAATGCTAACTGTTAAATATAATATCAAATACTCTTAATTCTTTAAATTCCATAAGGTAAAACATTTAAAGAATGTTGGTGTTTTCATAAATTGGTAAACATAAAGAAAGTTTAAAATTATTTTGTGTTATTATAAAAACAAGGTTACTATAAATTACAAAGTCCCAACAGGTATTATTCTACATACAAAGAGTCAAGATTCTTCAATTGTATTTCAATTAAAGTACTGTAAGTAACAAATATTTCATATTATTAAAAGGGGTTAATTTATCTAAATTCAAAAAATACAAGGGTTATTTCAAGGTACAAAAAAAGGACCAATGGGTTAAAAGATTATTTAAAAAGTTCTAAATATAAAAATATATTTATTGAAAAATCTTTATGTGGTAAAGTAAAATTAGAATACATCTAAGTTAACAACAAAAGGGTCTAATTAAGTAATATAAAGCTCTATAATAAAAGACAAATATTAAACAGTTTATATGTAACTAAGTTGGTTATATATATGTAACACAAATATTTAAAACTATTCAAGGTTGTTCCCTAAGGACAAATAATAATGTACTGATATATTTATATGTTAAATTGACAAAAACATCTAAAAATATTAATTTTTATTAATTAATTACATTATGTCTGTTAAGTTTTATCCCCTAGAACAAGTAATCTTGGAAAAATTAAGGTTTGTACATCTGTGGTTAAACAGCAACTGTTATTTTAAAGTATTGTCTTACTTTACAAAGTGTAGATTTTCCTTTAAAAGCTAACCTTGGTTAATATAAAAACATCAATAAAAGTGTGGTACATTTTTCTTTTTTACAGATTAAGTGTCTTCATATCTCTCAGGTATACAAGTCTTTAAGGTGAAAGGTTTAAGGAAACATTTTATCAAGGTGGTATTCTCCAAACTAAAATTATCTGTATTGGTAATTTAAACTTATAGAGATAATAGATTTTATTGGAGATTTATTTATATCAACTGATATTGTGCAACCAAATCTTATGTTACCTTTTACCCTAAATTTAAAAAGTAATGAGAGCCTAATCTATTTAAAGGTTAAATATTATAAAACATTCTGCCACTTTTCCACATTAAAAAAATGTTAAGTGTTCTCAGCCTTTCCTTAATTAATGTTTTAGAAGTATGTCATATTGTGCTAGCTAACATTCATAAAGAGTCACAAAACAGTATGTGTAAACTTTATACAACTAGATCTAAAAAGAGAAACAAAGATCAGCTTTAGCACTAAAACACTAAGATTTGTAAAAAGCCCTGCCTTACCTGAGATAAGGCTCTGCCTCCCACCTTACAGCATGTCAAAATAACTTCAAAGTAGGCCAGATTTTAGTTAATTTAAAGTTATATTCAAAGATTAATTTTATTACAAAAATTACTGTGATCTCTAATAAAAAATATAATGTGTAACTCAGCCACAGTTCAAAATTATATACAAGCTAAATATGTTTTTACTATTGTTAATTTCACTTTGTATTCTCATTATAACTAAAAAATGTGACCACTACACTAAGAGCAACCAAGAGACCTTTACTGTGACAGTGTCTGATTAACACAAAGAGAGAGAGAGAGAGAGAGAGAGAGAGAGAGGGGGAACTGCAAAAGAGAGAAAAAAGGAGAATGAGAGAGAAAGTGAGAGAAAAGGAGAGAGCAAGAGAGAATGACCTGGCAAGAGAGAGTTTTTATAGTCAAAATCTAATGGACTCTCTGTATCTGCAAGATGCCTTGTTGGTGTACAGTGATTACATCATACAGTAGATGCTAAGGTGTCATCTTCTGCCTTCAGGCAGATCTTCAGCATTATGTAAATTAATAAATAAAATAAGGATATTGTGTTATGTTAAAAATTAACTGAAAAGTTATAAAGATTAAAGTCAAAACCCAGCATTCTTACTTTAAATCTGATAAAACTGACTTGCTGGATGTTTAAGGCCAAACTTAAAAATTAAGGGTAAAATAAAAGAGCTGAAGAAACCAATATTCGGCTCTTGCCCTCTAAGTCAGCCTGAACCCAGGACAGGGGAAAAAGCTTTGCAAATTCGGGCAATATAACCTCCCAATAAGGGAGATTAATGAGACCAAGGGAGAACAGAAAGCCAATGAGTGTACATGCTTCAAAACATGAGGGTCATTTAAAAAGGAGATGTGCCTGATGCTTCCAAGGGAAGCCATATGGTCAGCAAGACCATCCTAATGCAGATGACAGTAACAGAGCTAAAATGCTGCCCACATGTTCCCCAAGAATGTCCACCAAGGAAACTCAGCTGACTCTTACCAATAGATAGGAACAAGGTCAGTTTGTCCAGCTTGGTCTTAAACACCTTGCAAAAACAGTTAAAACCAAAGCACAGCCATTCCTGGACATTTAAAAAGAAACAACAATTATTTTAATGTAACTTAAAATGTACACTAGTGTTAGCATCTCCCAAAATAAGAAAGACTGGAGGCAACACAGAAAAATTTTTAGGCAAAAATGCCTGATAACTACCAATAAAAAAAACTGCCAGAAGTTTTTAGTCAGTTCAAGGCCTACAGATCTTCCTAACTTCCTACCAGATAGATGTAATCAATATTTATTAATAAGATTATCTAGCCTTAATTTACAAAAGTATCTTTACTGAAAACAGTGTCATGTCAAAAAGGTATTTTTACAAAAATCAGATGACATTAACTAATTTAACTAAATGTTGTGTCTACATTCCTGATAATTCTGACAGTGTTAAAGATTTATGTTCCCTAAAAAAGTGCCTTATTAGTCTTTGGTAGGCCTTGTTATGGGGACATTTTCTCAGGTCTTCTGCCTCCTGATAAATAATTATTAATTTCTGTAATTTTCACGATATTCATGGACAGGTTCCAGATGCTACGACTGCTAATTTGTATTAATCTTACTTCAGCACTCATGTCTTTTTGTTTCTCTCATAGAAGTGCCCACCCATGGTGACTTTTCATCCTGTTCTTCCTGAACCAGATTTTAACCATGGACTCCTTGACCCACTCAGTTTCTAGAAAGGGACTCCAAACTGCTTGCCCACTGCACAACGCCCCCCTTTCAGCTATAAGTAGCAAGAACGGTCATCGCCCTTTTCCCTTACGGCAGTTGGAGGTCCCTAATATTAGAGGAAAAATTATGGTCAATATAGATGTTCACCAATGTGTCTAGCTCAGGAAGATGTACCTGGAAAACTGCTTCCAAGATCACCCTAGGTGATCTACCAAAAAGAGACACTTGCTTCATCAAAACAACTTATAAGTGGAAAAACTCCCTATTCACCAAAGATTGTGCTTCCTGGGTCCCACTTTGAACTCCTTGACTAAATCTCCAAACTGTCAATAACTCTGAACTATGTAACCTACTATTTTGATGGAGAAAAGGGAAAAGAACACCTGGACTTATTAAAAGGCCAGACCCCACTGATTTATCAACATAGACTGGCTGCCCCCATTTTAGTTCCCTTCCTAACTGTTTTGGGAATAGCTGGATCTACTGCTTTAGGAACTGCAGGTCTTGTCACAAGCTCTAAAAATTTTAAGTCCCTCAGCCATCAAATAAATATAGATTTAGAAAATTAGAAAGGTCAATCTCCAAACTAGAGGTTTCACTAGACTCTCTGACAGAAGTAATCTTACAAAACAGATGAGGTCTAGATGGTCTCTTTCTGAAACAAGGAGGACATTGTATGGCTCCAGGAGAAACTTGTTTCTATGCAAACCATTCTGGGATAATAAAGAACAGTTGGGCGCTTGTGAGAAAAAGGTTAAAGAAAAGAGATGAAGCACTAGAAGCTTCTGGCAATTGGATCCAAAACCTATTCTCATGGTCCCCTTGGTTGGCTATCATCATTTAAGCCAAAGTTAGGTCCCTAGTCCTTCTCCTGATTGGTATTATTGTAAGACCCTGCCTCTTACAAAAGAATGTAGATGAGGTAAGACTTATGGTCTTGTGAGCCCAGTATAGTCCTTTAGACACAGAAGGAAAAAAAATCTGAGGCCTATGATGTGCAAGATTGACATCAAACCTACTAAAACCAGTGGGGAATGTGATAGTAGGAACAAATGTGACTCCATTTTGTTTTATGACTTCATCCTGTAAAACAACCATGCCAAGTAGAAGAGTCATGACTGGAGCAAGATGTTCTTTTCTTTTTGCTATAGAAACCTTTAAGAACACGGAACTAACTAATGGGGTATTGTTTCTATAGCTAGGGTAACGGGGCTCTGTTTCTGTAACTGGGGTGACTGGGCTAACTGTGATTGGTTAGACTTCCCTCCACTTGATTGCAGTGTCCCGCTTCTGTAACCTGGCTTGCTTGCATTGGCTAGACCCCCTGAACTTCCCTTTTGCAGTTTTCAGGCTTATAAGGAGTGCCCTTGCAATTGTGCGGGCTGATCAGGGGAAAAGCTTTATGTTCTGGTCAGCCGCCACTGGTGTGCTTCAATAAAGGCTTGATTCGATTATATGTGAGTGGTCTGGAAGTCAGTTTATGAGACCCTGGGATGAAGCTTTAAATATAACAGAAGAAATAGCAAATAAATAAGGTGAAATGAAATGGACCAAAGGAAGTTAGAGCATTCATATCTTTCTGGACATATTGTGACATGCCAGAAATTACAACAACCTGGAGGTTGAGGATGAAAGATCAAAACTGAAGCTTAGTGTAGCAACTTAGTGAGAGACTGTCTCAAAAAAATAAATAAAAGGTCTAGAATATATCTTAATTGTAGAATACCACTGTACCAAAAAAAAAAAAAAAATCAAAATTCCAAATGAAGTATACTTTACCCTGAAGCCAATGAATACTTAGGAGTTTTAAGAAAATTGTGTGTATGTTGGTTTGGGCCGCTATGAGATGGCTCAGTATTCTTAGAGTTTCATATAAAGAAAATTATCTAAAGAATACCAACCTATTTTTTTTAACAAATATCATGTTCTGACCCCTGAATGTAAAAGTGTTCATTTAATATTATTTTATGTAAAACAATGGGAATATTCAGAATAAGTGTCTGAATCAGCATATTTAAAATAGTGAGGATCTTCTAAATCTTATTGAGAAAGAGGTTCTTCTATGGCAGAACATAAAAATTGGAGGTAATATCTTCAACCACTTATTTTCAAAAATGTCCTGTATTGTGTCCCATTTTCCTCTGACATTTTTTTAGATTCTATGCAAGGATTCAATTGTCAACTTCCAGATTTATATAATTTATAACAAGCTGGTATACAAGTGTGTTCTTTTTTATCAGAATAAGTAACTTGAGTGAGTAAATGTAGAGACCCCTAATTTATAGGAAATTAATTATAAATATGAATATTGTTCTATTCTGGGGCTTGAAACTGGTACATAAGTTAGTAAAATTTGATAGTAGTGAACACCAAACTTGTGGGATCTGTACTAGATTTTATCAGAACCGAATTATTGGACTACTAGTTGTTGAAATATTGGTTGTTGTTCAAGTTTGCACATTTGGTATCAAAAGTGGTTGCACAGTCAGGAAACGTTGCACAAACTTGTAATCATTGTGATGTGGAAAAATTAGGTAGGAAGAAAGTAAATATGATTCAAGACTCAGTAATTTAGTGACCCTAAGCAACATTGTAAGCCCATTTGTCACAATTAAAAAACATCAAATTTTTTTGAAATGCATTTCAGGTGTAGAATGCCGCTGGATTAAATCTCTAATTATAAAAAATGCTGTTTCAGAAGAAAGACATCACAGATCTGAATGCTAAACTAACTTCATGTATGTGTTTGTTCACTAGTGATAACTGAGACCCTGGTAAAAGGAGTATTTCCAAGCTATCAGAGAGGCATTTAGGGTGCCAGAGCCTTTCAGAATTTTTTTCTTAATGGCTTAGTATTTTCTCACTTTCTACTTTGAACTGAGCCAAGTGAGGATTCAGTTTCACAGTGAGAGTGGTTTTATGAATCTGGGAATGTTAAACCTGATGTGTCAGTTTCCTTATGAACTGAGAGATTACCAGTCTATTCACTTAATTTGCGTTTTTTTTTGTTATAACTTTGTGCCATGTGATTCAAGTTGATCCAAGTACCTAAGTGTTTTGTAATAATTTGCTAGTTAAAATTTCTATTCTTTTGTCTTAGAAGTGAGTTGTGATGTTGTAAAAGTAATTTTTTAAATACACTGTAGATTTATGTTATATTTAAATAATGAGAAGATAGACAACTTTGGAGATAAACATTCAAATAATTATGTGGACTGTTGAAAGTTTTGGTGTGTCTTTAGTGATATCTTATGTCTTCAACACACTAAGGTAACCACCATTATTTGATTATTGTTATTACTTATAATTTTGTTATGCATATCTCAAGTATCATTGCTTTGTTTGGTTGTGCTTTTTTGAAAATTCAATAACTAATTGCAACTATTACTTATCCTTTGGAATTATGTTGGATTTTTTTCCCACTTTTTGTGCTTCAGTGTTTTGCTTCACATGTGCTGCTCCCTGGGTTTCATTATAACAAAATTAGCCACCAATTTTACTTCTTATAATAAATTATTGGGGTTGGAGATATAGCTCAGTTGGTAGAATGCTTGCCTTTCATGCAAAAAGCCTTGGGTTTAGCACCACAAAAAAAAAAGTATCTTACTGAATGGTTGACATCACTACCATATATGAAAGCCACCTCTTCTAACTCTCATTAATATTTGTATGAAATTAAGTACTATGTCATTAATCATATGGTTTATGTAATATGTATTTCTTTATTTTTATTTCAGGAGCCATTGACATTAAAAGATGTGATCATTGAATTTTCGGAAGAGGAATGGAAATTCCTGGACCCCTCTCAGCAGACTTTGTATGGAGATGTGATGTTAGAGATCTGTAAAAACCTACTCTTTATTGGTGAGTCTAAATTTCATTCAGAATTTTTAATTGAAAACCAATATTTATTTTTTTAACTTTATAGAGTATCTTATGGTAGCTTCTATTCTGCATTAAAAAGTTTGTATCTTGTTTTTAGTACAAAGATTGGGCATTTGTTTATGTGGAAAAGAAAATTTTAATTTTTTTTTCTTTTTATGTTTAACCTATCTTTTCTAAGTAGTGCTCACAATGTAGAGAACGAAAATGATTTCAAAGTATTTTAGTGTCTTTGTCTAGACAAAAAATATTTGAGAAAATAATTTTGTAGACTCTTATAGGATATTTACTCTTTCTTTTTTTACTAATGAGGGTAACACTAAAAAGACTTCTTTAGTTACCAAGAAAATAACAAAACATGACATATTCCATCAAAAGTGTATTGATGTCTCTATGTAATCTTTGGTCACCACGTGGTCTCCAATGAAATAACCTTGAGATTCGAAGAGAAGTGACAGTAGACATGTCAAGTTGGGTAGAAATCAATGAAGCAAAGAATACAAATAAGAGGTCCAAAATTAAAGAGAAATTCACATTTAAAATGTTAATTGATTAGCTAAAATCTGACAGAAAATATTTTTTTCAAGCCTAGCTTTGTTTCAGTTGTAATCATTAAAGATCATTTCATGGTCTCTATTTACCATGCATATCAGTTATTTAAGCTCCCTCTTGTTCTTCAGTGATCTCCCTACATTTAAATAAACAAAATATTGTAGGAAAATCAAAAGAAGAGGGGCTGGGGATGTGGCTCAAGTGGTAGCTTGGTTTCCTGGCAGGCATGCACCCTGGGTTCGATCTTCAGCACCACATACAAACAAAGATGTTGTTTCCACCAAAAAAAAAAATAATAATTCATTCTCTCTCTCTCTCTCTCTCTCTCTCTCTCTCTCTCTCTCTCTCTCTCTCTCTTTCTCTCCCACTTTCTCTTTTTTAAAAAAAGAAAATCAACAGAAGACACAGACAAGTGACAGAAAATGTGGCATAGTGACAGAGAGGCCAAACTGCCAAGCTTTATTTAAATCAATAGGTTAATTTAGGTCATTGGCATCACTAGTACATACTGTTTACTTTATTTCTAGCAGATTTCAAATTTAACAACATTATGCAGCTTATTTCTCAGTTATATACTAAGTTGCAATGTGCAGTGTTAGGAGTTTTGTGTAGCTCTCAAGAAAGTCCATTGTATAAAGTTACTATTTTATGGACAGGTTTAGACTCAGTGAACCATTGTGCTTGTCTAAAAAGAGAGTTTTTTTTTTTTTTATTCCGAGGAGTTGTGTGCCAGAGATTATGTTTCAGGCTGAAAACACTTTTGTGCAGAGCCTTTTCAAGCAGGGCACTGCCATAGCAGCTTTACATTGCACATGTATTTAATTACTTGACTAGTTCCTAGGGAAAATTGCAGGGCATTCTAAGGCAGGGAAACAAAGAATTGTCACCCCTACAAATTATTCCACAATGACTGTGAGGATATGCATTACCTGGCATTTATTTGCATTTGGAGACTCCCTAGAAAATCTGCTTATTTCCAAATATCTCTAGGCAAACCATTGTAAGATATTAATATTACAGGAGAGTTTCTTTAATATAATTTAAATATTTATTCATTCAAATTTTTCTCATCAGAACTTTATATGAATGCTTATATTGAATATTCTGTAAAGTTTTTTTTACCATATAATGAATAGCAGTATTTCACAATACCTGCTCCTAGTGATTATGTACATATAGCTGATCAATGTGGTTTAAAGAAGAATTTTCAGGGCTGGGTCTGTAGTTTAGTGGCAGAGGGCTTGCCTCACACATGTAGGGCATTGTGTTTTATCTTTAGCACTACATAAAAATAAATGGATGAAATAAATGCATTCTATCCATCTATAGCTACAAAAAATTAAAAGAAATATTTCTATTGTATTACAATTATTCATAATATTGTAGGTAAAATTTCTCTAATTCTTGTATCTTTTTTGACTCTCACACTTTAGAGAGCTTCAGTGTTGTTCATTATGTTTTCTCACATTAATGATACTGTTTTTGTTTTTATATCTATATGTAATAATTGAATAGAAATTATCATGACTTTTCACTTTGGACAACATTAGGTAAAATTAAACTGCATGTGACCCATATGCCAATTTTCAATCAAGTTTTGTATGCTTTTACTTACAAGTATAAATATTACCCCTGTTTTATATATGATTGTATATTGTCTTGATTATTTACTCTGTTTTTGTGCTTAATCATGTAATGTATCCAAATTTTGTTATATATATAAACACACACACACATACATACGTACACATACATACATACATACAAACACACACATACACATACACATACAGCAGATTGAACACAGAGGTTCTTGTAATATTGAGCTACGTCATCACCCCCTTTTGACTCTTAGTTTGAAATAGACTCTTGCTAAGTGGCAAAAGTTGGAATAGTATTTCCATGTTTCAGCCTTCCAAGTAGCTAGAATTAATGGCATATTCATCATCTCTACATATATAAATCTGTTCTTTTGTCTAGGAGTAAGACTTTAGCTTTTTAAAGGTACCATAAAGATGTTTACAATTCTTTTATCTTTTATATATTTGTCAAATATGTAATTGTGGTCAAAACTGTATATCTTTGCTGAACTTATTATCTTACATATTTTAAATATACTGGTCAGTTCTGTTCATTCAAAATTTTTTGTAACTTTTTTTTTTCTAGAGAATTTGTATCACATTTTTTCTTCAAACAAGTTCTCTTTTTCCTTACTTTTTCATCCCTAATACCATTCCTTTTGGTTTTCATATTTGGCTATTGTAGATATCTCTCAGAAGTAGAATTAACTGGTATTTCTTTTTTTGGGGGGTGTGTGAATTACTCTTTTACTTAACATATTCTCCTAAATGTTGATCATTGTAGATATTATATAATTTATTATCTTTGAAAAGACTTCTAACGTTTTCATTCAAAATTGCCTTCTTGTAGCCATTTGAAATGATATTTGATTGGCTTGCCATATTGATCTCTTTTGAATGTTGTTTAATGAGAATATGTCTGTAAATATATTTTGACTTGACCATCAAGTTGAGGGCTAATTGATATACTTTCAATTTTATTACTCCTGGCTTTCTCATTTAACCTCATTCCATTGAATATTGTAGCTTTTATTATTTTATATCAGGAAGCATTATTAATTTTTTATGTGTAGTTATGGATGCACCAAGAATATTCTAAAGAATTGTTCAAATAACTTATTTTGTTTACACAAAAATAATATTGATTGTTTGGTGTTACATATACTTCTTAGATTTTGGGGGATGCTACTGGCACTTATTTTTTAGAACAGGTGCTTAACCACTGAGCAACATCAATAGCTCTTTTTGGGGAAGGGTACTGGGGATTGACCTCAGGGGCACTTGTCCACTGAGCTACATCTCAAGTACCATTTTTTATTTTACATAGAATCATGGTCTTCTTGATTTGCTTATCACCTTTCTGTTGATGAGGCTGGCTTTGAACTCACAATCCTGTTGTTTCAGACTCCCAAGCTGCTTGAATTACAGGTGTATATTACTGTGCCTAGCTGGTAGCTATTTTTATATTTTGTTTTGTGATAGTGACTAGGTAAGTTGCTTAGGGCCTTGCTTAATTGCTGAATTTGGCTTTAAACTCATATTCATAAATTTTGAATATCACTTTCACTTTTTCCTTCCAACTTATTATTTTATGTTACAAAGCAATTTCAATATTTTAATATCTTTAACTTTTTTGTATTTTTAACCTGATCTCTTTGGAAAAATATTCCATACACTATAAAGAAGATTGCCTCTGTAAACCTAATTAGTTTTTAATGTTTTCTGAGGTTTTTTCATTCTCTGGGTCCTAATGCAATCATATTTTTTTTATTTGCATCAACTGGGGATTGATGTATCCTACTATTATTGTGTTGTTTTTTATGCTGTTGAATTTTTTTCTCTGATTTCTTTCTAGAATTGTTTTTCTGTGATTTCTTTCTATAAAAATATTATTTGAGTTATAAATGTTTCTACTATGATTGTATTCCAGTGATTAGTCATATTTATCTTTGTATGATATTCTACTTTGTATCTCATTTATATAATTATTATCACCTTTGCAATTTTGAATGTAATATTATATCATTTTGTTTTTAGTCTTTTTGTTACCTTATATCTTAAGAGAACTTTATGTAGATTTGCATCTGACATAGTTAATATATTTTTATTTTATTTTAATATATTCTTTTAATCACATTGTTTTCTGATTACTTGTTTTCAAATTAGGTTATTTCTACATAAATTACTGATGAGAAAGAACTTATTTCTCTAGATTTCAAATTTTGTTGATATTAATAAATTTATCTACTATAAAAAACTGCCTTAATTTGTATTTCATAAATTTTATGATGATTTTTTTTATTTTGCGTGGGTTGAATATACTCTTTATTGTGTGAGCTATTATTTTCATTGGTATTTTTCTATTCAAAATTGGTTCAACTAGATCATTATAGTCATTTTGTAAAATATTTGGAATTTCAAAGTAAAGAAAAAAAGGTGATGTGCAATGATATATAAATATAATTCCATATAACTGGAAAGCTGAGACAGTGGAATGCCAGTTTAAAATAAATTTCAGCATCTTTTTGATAAACTATCATTAAAAAAGTATTTAGATATAGATATAGAAATATAGAAATAGATATATAGAAATACAGAAATGCCTGTGGATCTAGTTTGGTGATAGAATACCCCTGTATTCTCTTATGAAATAATCCCCCCAACGACAAAAATATAAATAAACAAATAAGAGATACACATTTCCTGAATATTTGAGTCACAGGTGGAGTCTGAATATGTTGAAGTTAAGGGCTATGATTTGAAATTGTTGTAGTAATGTTAGTCAGTTTGCATTTTGTCCTCATCTGTGGTGGTATAATTTCTTATGGTAATTTTCAAAATTCTCAAATCTTTTGTCATCATGTTGTAATAAAATCTATATATTTTTTGAGTAATAATGGCCTTGAATCATACTTTTCTCTTGCTATTCCCCCCCACTTTGATAAAGTTCTATATAATTGCAGAGTTACTCACCATAGTAAGTGAAATAACTTCCTATTATTTTTTTTTTTAGGTATGACTTCTAATCAAAACCAAGAATTTTCAGGAGAGCAAGAAATAAAATATTTTTTGCAAAACTTGAAAAAGCAAAGGTATGGAAAGCAGGACAGTTAATACTTGGTTTTAAACAAGAAATTTAAATTGAAAGAGAGAGAAGTTCAGAAAATTTGTCTGAATGAGTGGGAAAAAACATGAAAATTATTTATTCATAAAATTACAAGTTCATCAGTTTATATTATTACAAACATCTAAAAAGACTGACTGCTCAACTAGTGCCATTCAGTTTTTATTTGGTTAAACTTTAAATTACATTCTTGTAATTCTAAAATATTTACTACTCAGTATTTTGTGTAAAACCACTTGCAATACACAAAATTTTAAATTGCCAAAATATGTATCAAATTATATTTACACAATGTTTACAGGGCATTATGAAGCTGTATCTTAAAAATATCTTTAGAAAAATAAAGACTAAACCTGTTTGCTCAGCTTTTATATAGGATTAGAATAGAAATAGGCATTATAATGAAAAACTCAAAAAGTTATAAAATGCTTATTATCATTTACATTTTTAAAAGTTTTGATGATCTCTACATAAGTGCAGGTTAGAGAAAAGTGTACAGATCATTAATTTAAAGTTGCAGCATTCTAATCTGTCTTTTTTATAAAGTAATAAGAACGAGATTTTCTACACAGTATAGACAAATTGTCTTTTAATTTAAACACATGTGTAGTATTTCTACTTAAAGAAAAGAAAAACATGCAGATTAAGAAATGCTGCAACAAGCCTTACTAAGACATTTGTGCTGAAAAGAACAATTCAGTAATTAAATGTGTTTACAGTGAAAGTTTGGTAGGTATTGCTTTTTATTTATTTATTTATTTATTTAAAGAGTAAGAGAGAGTGAGAAAGAGGGAGAGAGAAAGAGAGAATTTTAATATTTATTTTTTAGTATTTGGCGGACACAACATCTTTGTCTGTATGTGGTGCTGAGGATCAAACCCGGGCCGCACGCATGCCAGGCGAGCGCGCTACCACTTGAGCCACATCCCCAGCCCCATGTATTGCTTTTTAAATGCAATAATAATTAAGCAAAAAAGGAGAGGAGAAGCAGTTGAATCTTTCTAAAACCCATCAAATAAGCAAAGAGCTAATCTGTCATGTATGACAATCGAAACACAGAAAAGTCTCAGAAACTTTTAGCACAGTCTCCCAGAAAACCCACAGCCCAAATGGCTTGCAGGAATGCAAAACACCCCAAAAGCAGACATGAGGGTCTTGTGAGAATTGTGAAAGTCTTCTGACACTTTTCTGGGATTGTGCTAAGAGGTATAAAACATGCCTGGAATAGAAGTAGTAGGGATGGTGTGGGCCAAATTAAGAACAATGAAGGGCTTAAGCTAATAATTTTATAACCCTCTGAGAAAAGTAAAGCAGCCACAGTGGTGATTTAAGACAACCTTTGAATGAGGAATGGCTTACAATTAAACTTCTCCTCTGTAAGAAATAGAAGATCTATAATGTCTTTGTCATTTCATGATTCTGTCTACCATTGCAGAAGCCCACTTCTGTACAACCTTCTCCCTGAAACCTGATAGTTTGAATCAAAGGTGCTTGTAAATATTTATTTATAATTTTAATTCAACTTGAAGCAGTCTTTGTGTAGTTACCAATGTATTTATGGCTCATAAGTTAGCATAATTAGGCCTGGGGATGTGGCTCAAGCGGTAGCATGCTTGCCTGGCATACGTGTAGCCTGGGTTCGATCCTCAGCACCACATACAAACAAAGATGGTGTGTCCGCCGAAAAACTAAAAAAAATAAATATTAAAACACTCTCTCTCTCTATCTCTCTCTCTCTCTCAAAAAAAAAAAAGTTAGCATAATTACTCCATGTCATGGGACATCAAGCATCCCACCTGAGTAATTTGTTTTTTGGATGGTGATGAGCCATCTGAAAAAAAAAATAAGTATCTGAAATAATTAGTAAAGGAATATAAGACCTGGCAAGAACTTATGTTAAAAGAGGTAAAACATCTTATAGATTCTCTAGACCACATAAGTTCTGAAAAACAATTGCTAGATAATTTTTCAAGTTCTTTATTTAAGGGAGTGTGCATCAAAATAGGAATAAGATTTCAACAGGAAGAATCTTTCTTGAGACAGGTTGATTGGCATTCTGACATGTCTCACCCATCTCTATGATGCTAAGTGGCTATATGGCTCCAATGGTTGATACCATCTCCAGTGCCATGCTGAATTTAGACAAAACTAGGTAGTATATAACATGTACTGGATAGTCTCAACCCAGCTGGATTTCATCTGTGAGTTCAGAGATACCAGACTTTTTTTCCCTAAAGACTTCCATGCTTTTTTAAAAATTTAATGCACAGTTTATAGATATCTTTCAGGAGCTCTATCTGACATGCACTGCTTCATCTTTCATATCAACAGG
This sequence comes from Callospermophilus lateralis, assembly GCF_048772815.1. Taxonomy (NCBI): domain Eukaryota; kingdom Metazoa; phylum Chordata; class Mammalia; order Rodentia; family Sciuridae; genus Callospermophilus; species Callospermophilus lateralis. The sequence continues at coordinate 3,046,702 of NW_027515935.1, read as the reverse complement.
TATTTTGACCAGACTCCTAGTGAATATCCCAAAAGATCTATGCATTTTTGTGATTTGGGGTGGAAAGGGAAAAATTTTCCAAGTGTGAGAAACAGAGACTTCCTGGATACTATACATGTCCCTAGTGAACTAAATCCTGTTGCTATTAGATTTTTCTGAGGCCCTAAGACTACTTATCTGTACATCTAAAGGAATATGTTTTTGACAAATCAAAAGTATTCTCTAACTTATTTCAGTGAGCTTGTTACAAAGAAAGAATTTTTAAAACACCCTCAGTGATAGATATTTTGCTGGAAAGTTGAGCAGCCCAGCTCAGATGAAGTTTGTTTTTTGGCTTAATGAAGAATACTCTGACACATCAGGACAATGATTATGTCCCAGTGCCTGCAGGATTCCCCACAAATTAAAACTAGACAATAGTGTGTTGGAGGCAAGGTGGATCTGTAGGGACGTGGGACATTGACTAAGCTGGAGAGAGACAACAACACATATGGCAGTCACATTTGAGGACCTGTGGGTGCTTGTGAATATATTTGAACAGCATTTGTAATTATACCATTCCTCTAAAAAATAAAAAATTTGCAATGGAGTCTATTTCATGCTATAGTTAGTCACTGGAATAATTTAAAATTCACCATTGAGTAAATATCCACAAAGATTTCTTTAGATAATTTAGTTTAAAAAGAAGGAGAAGGAGAAGGAGAAGAAGAAATTTCTGAGTTTTAGTAGTCTCCCTGATAATTACTTTACAAATATGATGAAATGAACAGTTTCTCCTTCTGGCAATGCATGGAATAATAATGAATGTGGGAGTAATTGTACTTTCCTAATATTGCTTTATTTAAAAGTAGAAAGAATTTTAAAAACACCCTCAGTGATACTCAAAGAGAACTATATTTATGATAAATCTTTTAGGACCTGTAGACTGCCTCTACCCTAGGTAATTCACAGCATTATAGATTTGGTGTAAAACAATGTAAATTCTGTGAAAGTCATTAAAATTGTCTTCTTTTTTAAATCCTAGAAATCACCCATGTGATCATTTAAAAGAGCTTTACAATGAAAAAAGTAAAAAGTTTTTAATCCATACCCAAAACTTATTTATCCAACCTTTTATAATCAAGAGACAAATTACAGCTATAAGTCATGTGAAAGCATTTTTAATAAAACTACAAGAATTCCTGAACTCCAGAGAATTAATATTTGTGGGAAGCTCTACAAGTTAAAAAAATATGTAAAAGCATTTAAAAATAACTCAATTCTTTATCAGAGCAGTGATAAATCCTCCATAAGTAAAGAATGTGAAAAATATTTTACTCAAATTCTATGTTACTAAAAACAATAGTCTTTACAATGGAGATAAACCTTACAAATTGAAGAAATGTGAAAATGTCTTTAAGTGTTGCTCAAACCTCTTTAAACACTACAGTAATCATACTGGAGAGAAAATCTGGAAACGTTAAGAAAGTGTCAAAGCTTTTAATAAAAAATTACACCTTCCTGAACAGCAGAAAATTTATACTGGCCAAAAGCCATACAAATGTAAAGAATGTAAAAAAACTTTTGATCGAAAATCATGCCTTATTCAACATCAGAAGATTCATACTGGACAAAAGCCATACAAATGTGAAGAATGTAAAAAAGCTTTCAATCAAAAATCATGCCTTATTCGACATCAGAAGATTCATACTGGAGAAAAGCCATACAAATGTAAAGAATGTAAAAAAGCTTTTAATCAAAAATCATGCCTTATTCGACACCAGAAAATTCATTCTGGAGAAAAGCCATACAAATGTAAAGAATGTGAAAAGGCTTTTAATCGAAATTCACACCTGACTGAACACCAGAGACTTCATACTGGAGAAAAGCCTTACAAATGTAAAGAATGTGGCAATGCTTTTAATCGAAAATCACACCTTACTGAACACCAAAGACTTCATATTGGAGAAAAGCCATACAAATGTAAAGAATGTGGCAAAGCTTTTAATCAAAAATCTCGCCTTACTCAACACCAGAGAATTCATACTGGAGAAAAGCCATACAAATGTAAAGAATGTGGCAAAGCTTTTAATACAAAATCCTGTCTTACTCAACACCAGACAATCCATACAGGAGAAAAGCCATACAAATGTAAAGAATGTGGCAAAGCTTTTAATCAAAAATCACACCTTACTGGACACCAGAGACTTCATACTGGAGAAATGCCATACAAATGTAAAGAATGTTGCAAAGCTTTTACTCAAAAATCTTGCCTTACTCAACACCAGAGAATTCATACTGGAGAAAAGCCATACAAGTGTAAAGAATGTGGCAAAGCTTTTAATAAAAAATCATGCCTTACTCAACACCAGAGAATTCATACAGGAGAAAAGCCATACAAATGTAAAGAATGTGGCAAAGCTTTTAATCGAAAATCGCACCTTACTCAACACCAGAGACTTCATACTGGAGAAATGCCATACAAATGTAAAGAATGTTGCAAAGCTTTGAATCAAAAATCATGCCTTTCTCAACACCAGAGAATTGATACTGGGAGAAACCATACAAATATCTGTAACGTAGCAAATCTTCTAATTGAAGGTCACTCCTTAGTCAACACCAGAGGCTTCATATCAGAGAAAACCATAGAAATTTGGAGAATGTGGGAAAGCTTTTAATCAAATATCGTAACTTATTTGACACCAGAGAATTAATACTAGGAAAAAGTCATATAAGTTTAAAGAATATGGCAAAGCTCTTTATCAAAGATCACACATTTCTGAACACCAGAGAATTCATACTGGGGAGAAAACATACAAATGCAAAGAATATGGCAAAGCTATCTATTAGGAAAAGTATTGTTGTTCACCAAATATTCATACTGGATAAGAGCCATGTAAATGTTAAGAATGTGGCAAATTTTCAGTATGCTTCAAGTGTTAACAAGAAACAGATCATTCATACTTGCAACAATTCTCACAAATACATAGACTGTAAAAGTCATTTCCTGTAAGATGAAACCTCATTGGTCACCAGAAAGTTCATACTGGAAAGAAAAATTACCATTGCCCAGAGATAGCTCTGCAGCACTGACTCCATAAAATTCTGACCCTTGCCCTTCTGGCCATTACTCATTAGCCCATGGAAGTGGGCAGGAAGCATGACTGGATGATCTGGTTTCTTTCCTTCTGTGGACCTCTCTAGGTTCAATTGTCATTTCCTCAGTTTCTCTGTATTGATTGAATTCAAATCATCTTTTTTTTCAAAAGCTATATTTGGACTTAGAGGCCTACTTGTACCAAACCAACTCATTAATAAAATTATCTTATGCCTGAATTCTATGATCACATCAATATTTTTTCCATAATCTCAGCTGGACACAATGGTCCTATGTCAATGTCTTATTTATTTATTTTATTTTATTTTCAGGGTATACCAAGGATTAAATTCAGGTGCACTCATCGACTAAGTCACATCCAAGCCCTATTTTGTATTTATTTAGAGACACAATTTCACTGAGTTGCTTAGGGTATCACTTTTACTACTAAGACTGAATTTGATCTTGTGGTTCTCCTGCCTCAGCCTCCTGCACTACTTGGATGCAAGGCATGCATCCCTCAACCCAGAAATGATTGTCTTTTGCTTTATAGTTAATTAAAAAATTTTACTCAGGGTTTCATGTCCATAAAAAGCATTCAAAAGATGGTTTTGTCACACTTCAGGCATCAGATTCTGGCTTTTAAAATGTCCTGCATGATACAACTTAGTTTTCTACATCAAATGCAGAGTTCAAAAGTTTGAAACCAGATGGTGGAGAAACAAAGATATTAAACAGCAAAATGCAACACATGGCGTGGTTAAATCCACACATGTAGTGGCTATAAATGCTCACACTATATAGACATCAAGAGGCCTGTCCATGACCTCTGAGAGTCCTGAGACTCCATTCAGACTTTGAGCCCCTGAGCCTTCAAAGGGTCTGCACAAATGAGAGTGAAGCATACTACCTTTTCCCACCCTTAAACATACTATTGCATTTACTAGACACACCAGAGGAAGAACTGTGTGTCTTTGTACCAAAGTGTGGCTCTACTTGCATATATATGACATCTGTTTTAGAGAACACTGATGTTCTTTAAAACAGATGTCATATATACCTAATGAAACATAGTTGCCCTTTTTTTCTCTTAATAGAAAACCACAGCCCTGCACATTTTTAAAACAATTTTGTTACAGTTGAAAAAAAAAATAAGAATGGTTAAATAATTGTGTCAATGAAAAGCATTTGAACTGATGAGTCCATCCTTCCAGTAGAACTTACAAGGATACAGTTGTGTCACCCAGGAAAAGGCAGGTCTGTCCCAAGCCACACTGTGAAATCTCAGAGAGTTACATATTTTCCTGGACCCATCCTCAGTTCTTCAAGTTGCTTCAACCAAGTAATGATGTATTTAACGGTTAATAAAGTATAAGCAAATCTCTTCTACTGCAGTACTTCAGGTTATTTCAGTATTCTGGAAGACTCAAACTTCAGCTGGGCACACTGGTACACACTTTTCATCCAAGCAGCAGGGGAGTTCAAGGAAGGAGAATCACAGTTCCAAAACCAGCCTCAGCAATTTCACATGAATCTAAACAACTTAGGAAGATCCTAACTATAAATAAAAAGATTTGGGAATGTGGCTTAGTGGTAGAGAGCACTTTGGTTTGATCCCTAGTACAAAAAAAAAGACAAAGAGGCTCAGGTTTTGTGGTCATCAGAGTCAGTTTATTCAGTACATAAGTCTGAACAATTGCATTATTTAATTTTTTTTTAAATTATATTAGCTATAGTTACTTAGTGATCACCAGAGTACTATAAAGCACAGATACCTCCACTAACTTTTACTGTCACAGAAATACCTCCATACGAATCCCACAATATTAAGATGATGCCTCTGTTGATGCAGGGATTCATTTGGTAGCCTCTGTTCAATTATTCTCTCACAACAGGTGTGCACATAACCCCTGAAAGTTTCAGTAATTCAGACTCAAAAATCATGCCTTACTCAACGCCAGAGAATTCATACTGGAGAAAACCCATACAAATGTAGAAAAGGTGGCAAAGCTTTTAAGAAAAGTTTATGCCTTATTCAACATCAGAGAACTCATACTGGCAGTGGATACACCCAGTGGACACTGGGCATACTAGAGGCATTTTTATTTTCAAGTAGGGAATAGGATTACTAATCATCATCATGATGGTCAAGCCTCTTACCAAAAACAAGCCTTTGGTCTCTACCTTTTACCATGTTGAGGCTCAGGGTAGATCATACATGCTCAAAAAAAAAACTTCTATTTTTCTAATTTATTTTTTCTCCCAGTGCTTTAAGCACAATGATTGTCTCCCAGTAATGAGGAAGGTAGGAAAGAAACAAGAGAAGGAGCAGAAGGAGACACACAGCATATTATCAGAAGAAACCTAAAGCCTGCAGACAGGAGAATTATTAATTTGGGCCTGATTGTGTTGCTACAAACTCTCTGTCAAAGAGTTCTACCATCCTTCCCAAACCTTACCAGTCTCATGTCAGTTGTCAGTATCAAGCCAGATGCCCCTACTTGAATAACAGACAAGATCCTTTTTTTAGCAGAAACCCCATTGAGTAAGCAGTCATTCCACCTCTTCTTTTCCAATAATGAATAGTGAGTCATTGAGAACTTCACCTGCATTCTTGTGCACACAAACACACACATACACACACACACACACACACACACATACACACACACATACACACAAATTATTTTTCAGGCCTTCAGATTCTGCAACACAATGCTGGATCTGGTTATTTGGGACATTATCTTGATATCTACAAGAAAAACCTTTGACTTCTGCTCCTGCACATTCCAGAATTTTCTGTGCGGTGTTTCACTTTCCCCTTCCAAGATACTATTCGAGAGAAAAAAATCTAAAGTGAGATTCAAAGCCTTGCCACTGCCATCTTCTCTGTATCTGAGTAGTCTGCCTTTGTCCCATACATCCTGAGTTTTCCCCAGGCAGGTATCACCTGGTGACAAATTGAGGATCAAAGTCAGAGGAGAGACTGTTGACAGGCATCAGAATTCTCTGCTCTGCTGGCCAAGATTTAAGGCTCACTGTAAGACACTCTATTAAAACAAAGAGTTCTGCTGCTCCACAGTCACACACAAGGCTGGATAGAATCCATTTTAAAATTTTACCATGAGCCAGGATCTCACTAAATTATTCAGGCTGACCCTAAACTTACAATCCACCAGCATCGGTCCCCTGTATCACTTGATTTACAGGCATGGACCTCACCCAGGCATGGACTACTTCACCCAGTCATGACCTTCTGGAGAGAGCCAATTTTTAGAGATAGTCAGCCATCTTTCCATGTTGTTCATGTGAAAATTAACTAATATAATTTTCATACTACCAATATCCTTCCTATTATGCTCCCAGCATCCAAAGTCAGTTTTTGTCTGACCAAATCATGGCATGTCCAGTTACCAGAATAATAGAGATGGCTCATGCCCCCTAAAGTTCACTGAAATTATAATAACATAATAACCCTAAATCCACTTATGCTGTATCATCTTTTCTTCCTGCATGAATAGAAGAAAGTCTCTTTTACATGGTCTCTATCACCTCCCACACCCTCATCTCCTGACCAACCCTGGAGCTTCCCAAATGGCTTTTCACTACTGTTTATAGAAAACTCTAGCTCTCTGTGACAGTGCATGTGTTCATTTGCATCTCCTATATATGATTAAAACAAACCCTAAGCACTATTATGACAATGGGAAATCTATAAATCTCCTCAAAAGGGCCAGAGCAACTCCATCTGTAACCTGTGCCACTTGGACTTGGTCATGGGGAGGCACCGAAGCCCTTCCTTTCTGTTATGCCTTCCCCATCTTAGTGCTGGGGAACACAAAAGTCTTCCAGAGGTGGGAGGAAAGGAAGGGCTCTACACCTGGAATGTGGGAATTGTGCAGGCACTGTTCCTGTTGCATGCAGACTCTTCCACCATTGTTGTAAATGTGGGTTGCAGAAGTGGTACATTACCAGATAAAGTCCACAATAGTCCAGAGTAGAGGTAGGCTTGGATTCAAATTCGAGATATCTTCCAATCTTCTCAGTTACCTTCCTTATAAACACTTTAAAGCATCAAAAAAAAAAAAAAAAAAGGCAGGCCATGTATTCTGGGTGTTCATTAAAACCAGAGTATACTTTTCAGGAGAAGAAAATATTGACTCTACTTTTCACTTCAAGATTGGTATTATTAAGGTCTATGACCATACCCCTGCCACTACCAGAACTTCAGGCTGTGGGCAAATAGTTAGCCTGTCCTGTATGAGGAAAAGGACCTGCACCATTTTCAATAAATTTCCTGCTACAGTACTATAGTAGTACTGTAGTCAAAGACCCTGGCTTCATATCACTTTCTGGAATCTGCAGTGAAACCTGCCTGAGCATAGGGTCACTTCAGGGACTCTGATGGGAGCAACCAAGAGAAGCCCCCAGCCACCTGCAGAGCGCCTCCACTGGCAAAAAAAAAAAAAAAAAGAGAGAACAAAAATCACACTCGCCATCTAGCGGTCTTATCGGGCAACTGTGGGGATCTGCACATCATGATCCAGAATCTTTATTAAGAAAACCATGGTCCATCCAATCAGACTTACAGTGAAGTAACATGGCCTTTATAGATTTTTAATTTTTTTTAATATTTTTTTTTAGTTTGAGGTGGATGTAATTTTTATAAAATTTTATTTTTATGTGCTGCTGAGGATCAAACCCATCCCTCATGCATGCTATGAGAACACTCTTCCACTGAGTCACAAATCCAGCCCCCTTTAGAGTTTTTAAACAAGAGATTAGGTTATTGCTTTAATCTCTGGAAAAGAAGTAAAGGTTAAAATGTTTACAGGGATTGACTCTTAGCTGTGGGTGCTGAGTTTGAAGGTCTTAATGAAGTCACTGCAACATGATTCCCTAAACATTTCAGCAGGAGAGATCCATGCACCCAGCCCCTTGGATCTCAGGGTCTGTCCACCAGGGCTGAAATTAGACAATTTTGGAAGCAGGTCATTAAGGTGTAAGTGAGTGAGGTCATAATAACTTTATTTTTGTAGAATGGTGAAAAAAATGCTCTTGGAAGAGAGACCAAATCAGGACACAGATTATTAGCCCTAACCATGGAATTGAATGGATCATACAAATTAAGATTTGTGAACCACCCTGAGTCTCATATAATAAAGCTGAGCTGCAACCTGAGAATCCACATTTCTATCCAGTTTTCTGGTAAAACTTATGTGTGTCTGGGGGCGCAGTCTTTGGGACATTGGATCAAAAACAGCATGGTTTAGGCTAAACTACTTCTTGCTAAATGATAGGGGACAGATGTGAGTGGTGAGAGCATGAGGTTCAGGGAATAATTCTATAAAGTGGGGGTCACTGTGCTGACCCCCACATGCTTTTCTCTTCATGAAGAAATTTACCTGTAACACTGCCTGCCTTAAGTGGACAGGATATATCACATTTCTCAGTAAACTGTGTTATCTGCAGGAGAAAACCAGATATAAAATAAATGTCCATAAGAGGAAGCCATGTTAAACTTGAGAAAGGAACATTTGTGACTCTTTTCACATACCAGATTCTGAAACACATAGAAATAAAAATATTTTTCCTAGCTCTAAAATCTGCAAGAATTTATGGTTAAGAATCCAATTAGAATCAGTTGCATTGGCCAAGGTGACATAAAGTTATCATAGCAGTGGGGACTTGACACTTGGATGTCATCCAGCTGTCAGTTCAAAGTCAAGTAGTAGGCCTGTGAGGGACTCTTTGGAAACTTCTCTGGGATACCCAACAAAAGTAAATTGCATAAAAGAAACACTGTCTCTCTCCCCTCTCAGAGGACCCATTATCTACTATGAGAGTGTCCCCTTTCCTTGTTTATCTATTCAACAAACTCACGCCTGTTTTTCTGAGTGAAATGTCTTAAATCATTCTGACTTAGTTAAAAGAATTAGAGTTTAAAATGAGGCCTTCTTACTCTCTCAGTTTATTTGAAGTCACCAACCTTGTATCATTAAACATTTACAAAGTTCTCATGATATACATTAAGCTTGCTCCAACTACATTTTCAAGTTTTACAAAATTGTAGTCTCCAGCTCTTTCAGGCAAAGCCAAAAGATAGAGCTAAGATCAGCTAAGATAAAGCTAAATGGTGTGACTGTCTTTTTCCTCACACTCTTGTGGTTAGGACCACCAGGAGATAAGGTTGAGCCCAGTTCCTGTGCAGCAAAAACCTTTGTTCCCACTTCTGAATCCAAAATACCAATGAGGTTAGGATGGTCATCATCCACAGTATGTGAGTCCAGGTATGAAATGTTTTCACAAGATACATGCACATTTTCATCACTTTCAAATAAAGATTTGCATGTGAGGTGTTTTATGCTAGAAACTCACCCAAACAAAGGCAAGCATGTGCACTGAACAACCAGAAGAATTTCATCAGAGGATCAGTTCCATCCTGTATCTCCAGCATAAGGGGCTCTGGTAAATGCTTGGTTTAATAAACCACTCTTAGTTTAGAAATAAGCAATAATCTGATACCCACCCACAAATTCTGTTCAGCCTATTCAAACCACTAGTACATGTAGCTAATCAGAAGTTATCCCTGCTCAAGGGAACCTCAAGAAAGTGGAATCTATAATCTGGCTGTTCCTGTTCTACTCAATCAAGGAATGTATCTTAGTTGATATGGTTTTTAATATTCATTGCAGAACTAGTAATAAAAAATAATTTGCCTGAAGCTAGAAACAAATTATTGGTTATAAGTTTATGCCACTTATTATATATCAGTAAAATAAACAACAAAACAAAAATCCCAACAATTTCAGAGTTAGTTCATTCACTGAGAAACATCCAGCCCTATTTTGTATTTTATTTAGAGACAGAGTTGCTTAATACAATGTTATTGCTGAGGCTGGGTTTGAACTCAGGATGCTCCTTCCTCAACCTCCAGAGCCACTCATATTACAGGCATGTGTTGCTGCACCAGGCCCCAAATTTGTTTTCTTTTAAAAATAAAATATCTGTGGGTAGTTCTGACTGAGACACAGGTGACTTCAGGAATCGGTGTCTTTTTATCTCTCACTTCCCATTTTATTTTCTGGCCTCCCCTGAAGCCATAGTTGGCAATAAGCTTTCCATGCTCACTTTCTAGTTATTTGTGGCCCTCTGAAAGACTATGTCCAGACCAGCTCAAACCAACTTTGCAGGTTAAGAGCCTCTTGGTCAGAGTGGTTCATGCTATCACTTCCTGGTCTGGGTAACCATTCTGACTCACCTCACATGGAGTGGAAAGCAGAAGGGGATTCCCTGGAAAAAAACACAACAACTTCTGGAAGAAGAGAAAACTGAGACACTGAAGACAAATAAGACATCACACTCCCTTCTGGTCTCCAGGGAAGCCATTGTCTACACTGTGGATCTGAGAATCTATGTTAGTTCATGACACTGTCCAAGTACTCATGCCTCAGAACATCTCCACTTTATAGATGAGGAGACTGGAGCTCACACGTAGTTTAAACTTCCTGCCAAAGGCCACTGGCCTTGAAGTGATAGACCTGAATATGAAGACAAATCCAGACAGTTTTGAATCAGTCTTGACCTCCCCGCTCAAGGCTAGTCTCCTTCAAGTACAAAAAGATTATCATTGACATACAGAAGGAAGAGGGGAGGCAGGAAAGATAAAGATTCCCTGATAGAATTTCACATAGACCATGTACTGGTCAGTTGGTTCCTGATTTTGGGAGGTTTCCTCCCTACTAATGACTTCTAGTGTTTCATAAACATATATATTTCCATATTACTTTTCCAATTTTGGCATTCATATATTTTTTGTTCACTTTTTTTCTTAATTCAACTTGCCTGCTATACTTACAGAAATATCCTTAAAATCTTAAGTGTTTGTGGCAGTTTTAAATCAAAGTGAGTAATGCTTGCCTCAAATAAATATTAGCTTTAAAATTCTATAAAAGAATTAAATGAAAGGCTAGCCATCTGTTCACCATTTAATATCATCCCACAACTGAGGTAAGGTCTTCAGAATCAATTAGAATAATTGGAGCTACCAGTTCACACCAGAACAGAAATGACCACTATGCTCCTCCTCCACATGAAATTTTCCATTCCTGTACTTTCCTCTGCACTCTAAGAGCAAGGCTAAGGAAGTCCTGGTCCTCTAAACCAGGATGTCATGTTATCCTACCGCAAATGTGGCCAAGTCTCCACACTTTTTCTCAGAAACTAGATCCTGGCAACTGCACCCTCTAGTTTCTGAACCACATACTTTTTTAGGTGTGTAAATTTATTCAGGGACCTTGATTTCTTCCAGCACTATTTTCCTGAACAATGTATAATGTTATAACTCCCATTTTATCTTTAGTAGGATTATTTCTTTATGTGCCCTGAGAAGAAGTCACCAGGTTTGCAAGGTGTATCCAGGAAGCCAGGCAGTGCTAGGCCATGCACATCTTTTCCCACTTTTCTTCTGCCTAGCTGCTGCACAAACATCTGTCTTAGACCAATTTTCAAGGGAAGACACAGAGGCAACCAACCCCAGAATAAAGAAGGGCCTTTGAGAGTAAAACCAAATACCAATCACTTTGAAGAGAAAAAAGTCAGTCCTCAGGGACCTGGTCTAACTATCTTGCACAAATAGCTGGGACAGAGCTGTACTTGATCAGTATCTTCTGATTTCTTGCACAAGGTTTTCTTTTATTCAGCTGAGATTATTTCTATCCCAAATGACATTGATCTCCTTTCTCAAAGAATAGAGTATGCAAAATTCTCATTCTAAAATTGTCTAGTCTCTGTGGAATAGCCAGGTAGTCATAATTACTTTCTCTCACCTAGGAGATGAACCACATGACCTCCTAGAGACTAATGATCCTATAGAAATAGAAATTAAAAAAAACTTGGAAAAACAAAAGGATCTAGAGAGCCCCACCACACCTTGCCTCATCCTGAAGACTCCAAGATATTTCATCCTGTGGATGGAGAAAGCTTCATGTGATTGCATAAACCAGAAGGGTGCACATAAAGGGCATTTCCTCTGTCTCAGAAAGCAATATGAAGTAGTTGTGGCTTGAAGTCTTTTCTCTCACAGTTGGCCACTCAGCTCCCTTCTGCTCAGCCCTGTTTCACAACTGGGTTTCAGTCTGGCTCCTCTCTCAGTGCTGGTAAGGGTCATCCTTAGGAGGTCAATTCATCCCACCTGCTCAAAATCTGTGCAACTACACCAGAAAGATAGCTGAGTATGGGTGAGAGACACAAAGAGTCTAAGGAGTTGAGGTCCAAACAATTTAAGGACAGATATTCTCCCAAAAGCCTCAACATCCAAGAAAGTGTGGTCGTGTTGAAGAGGGATGGAAGAGAACAGAAATCATTCCTCAATAAAGAATATTTCCTCTAAAATCACTTCTTGTTTTATTATTTGGTGTAAGATGTTTATTATGATTATTTTTAGAATGGCTGAAAACCAATCACCTAAGATAGCAATATGGCTGGGTATCCACCCAAGATAGGAATATGGCTGGGTATTCATGGTGCAACTATTCTACAACTCTCATGCAGACCTAAGAATGATGGTTTAATAGTATGGATGGTTTAATTCAGATAATATTTATATGTAAAAAAATTGTTAATTGCATGTGTGATGAGATTACTACTGTGGTAGTTGATGCTGCATTTCTTGAGCAAAATGTTTCAACCCATATACAACTATAGTGGTCCTAGTGAACTTCTTGGCTAGTGCATACAAATATGGAAATACATGACTGAAGTATAATCCCTGTTTCCACTCAGTGCCTCAGAGTGGCCAGGGTTATCCAACTCTTGCCTGCATGCAATATAGAGCTGTCCCTAAGAATTTATGCTAGGAAGCTCATCCAGGTACCAAACCTCTCCTGCTTCATAGAAGGTGCCACACCAAAAAGAATGACACTGTATTTTGCAGAGTGCATGTGGTCTTGAGGAAATTTTTTTTTTAAATTTAAGGCTTGGAATGGACTTTCCAATGAGAATGAATGTGTCAGTGTTGCTTGAGGGTTGAGCCCTGACCCTAACCTCAGGGGGTTTACAATTCAGGATGACTATTCACAGGTCTTGCTCCTTTTCCAGTATTGTAAGAGAACTCAAGGTCACTAGTACCTGTCAAGTGCCACAACCACAGTTCTCTTTGTCTGTTTCTCTGTCTCTCTTCTTGCTTCCCACCTTTTTTAGCAGGATCCCCCAGGTATTTCCTTCATCAGCACTGTGTAAAGCCATATTTGGCATGCCGCTTGTTAACACTGGGATGAAACTAGAGCTTCCTTGTTGGGGCTACTACCTCTATTGTTCAGAAAATACAAGGAGAGTGTGGGTCATGTCTGCCAATACCAAGAGTCTGTGCCAGCATTAATCTCAGCTCTTTGACCAATGTGCCCCAAAGGGGTGGTTGCATTATTTTAACCTTGAAAATTCAAGAGGGTACTTACCTCAAATTGTGACTTCCAGAGATACATGGCAAACCATTGCTGGGAGCGTCTTGGACACATTGCTACCAGTAACAGCTTGGCTTAGCTAAGGAACTGGTCTTTGGAGAAATGGTCCATCCCTCTCCTAAACATCTGAGGAACATGCCTGGTTTGGATTCACTTACACTTAATTGAGGAGGGTGTATTTTTTGGCCTCAATATGTTTCATTTCTTTCTTGCTCCCTACTCTTTTCCATCTTCTCACCCTATATTCATTTTTTTCCATAATCATGGTAATGACAACAGTGTAAAAGTCATTCATGGATTCATGACCATGTGTCTTAAGCTTCAGAGTCAATCCTTCAAGTGAAATCTTGTCCACACTTCATAAATATAGCAAAACTGGTTCCCAAAATGCCATAGATGCTGCTACCAAGAAGTAAAAGTCAAAAACACTGAGAAGACAGCACCTCTAGCAATTAGAGAAATGTAATTTAAAACTACACTGAGCTACCATCTCATTCCAATTATAATGCCAATTATCAGGAATATAAGTAAAAGCAAACAGGTGAGGATGTGGAAAAAAAGAAAACACTCAAACATTGTGGTGAGTCTGCAAAATTGTGTAACCTCTCTGGAATGCATTGTAGAGATTCAAAATAAGATAAGCCTAGTATTTAAACCCCCCCACTTTGAACCAATTATCAAATTCTTCAGTATATATATATATATATATATATATATATATATATATATATATATATGACTTGATATCAGCATAATACAGTGACAAAGTCACATCAATGTTTATAGCAAAACAATTCACAAGATTTGAGCTATGATAAATGAATAAATTGTTGTATATATAAACAATAAAATATTACTTACCCATAAAGAAGAATGACTCTATGACATAGCCCAGTAGTTAAATGGACATGGAGACTCTCATTGTAAGCGAAACAAGAAAATTAAAAAAAAAAAGAAATATAGGTGGAATGTTTTTGCTGATATGTGGAGGCTAAACCACAATAAATGAGAGAGAAAAAGTGAAGAAGTTCAGTATATTATCCAAAGAAGCCTTCAAGAAAGGTAGAATAGATAGGAATAGGAAAGACATTAGAATGAATAATTAGAATAATTATGAATTATTGTTTTAACTGGACAGAATATCATTATTTATTTTTCTGGTGCTGAGAATTGAACCAGATCTTTACATGTGAGGCAAGCACTTTACCAACGTACTATATCCCAAGCTCAAAATAATTATGAATTATAAATAAGAGTTTCTATGCTTGTACAATTTTACCAAAATGGATTCTATTTCATGTAAACTTAAGGAAAACAACTAAAATAAATTAAAAAATAGTGAATAGGAACATGAAACAAAATTGATAGAATAAAAGTCTGATGATTAAATGTCTTTAGGTTCATTTCAGAATTTTCTGAATCTGTTCCTATGTGGAGTCTGCCAAAGGTATTCAGGCCTGAAAGAAAAGTAGAAGTTCATGATGCTGTAAAGAGAAGAAGAAGGGACTGCACCCCTGCTGCATTTATATACAGGTGAAGGGATACAAATACGATAATCTCAAGCCCCACCCCCCATGTTTAACTAGAGCAAAGAGGAGCAAGGTGCTTGATTATATATTAATTTAATGGCATGTACATGGAGATACATATAAAATTATAAAAAATATGGAATTAGTTTTCCTGGATTTACAATGAAAGCCATTTTTTCCTCGAAGAAAGAGATCCTTGACCCTCTTCTAACAAAAAGTCTTGTCTGTATTATATGACTTTTTGCACCCCTGATATTTGGGGAGAAAGATACGGAGCTCTCTTTCGAATCATATCAAAATAAGCAGGCAGAGGTGAGAAGTTAGTAATGCCGTTTTTTTTTTTTTTCTTTGTAAAGTACAGAGTGTCGAGCTGCAATTATGGATGCACCCCTTGGCAGGGCCTTTTTGATTGTTGTAGGAAGGCAGGAAAGCACCCAGGTCCCAGGATCTAGGTGAGCGGTGGGAGCCAAAATTGTCCAGGTTTGCCTTGTTCTGTGGAAACCTGCCATCATGTGGTCACCATGGGTATTTCTTTCATAAAAATTCTCACCATGAGCAAGGGAGCCCAGGGACAGCTGGATTTTACACATGTCTGTGCTCTCCAATGTCTCTTCTGTGCTGATCTTTTTATTCTGCCTCCAGATTAAACCACTCAGAGAAAAATCAGGCTCTAATGCAGACATCTACATCCAAGTCTACTATGGGCACCTGTCAAGCCTGCTGGAAGCACTCAACAATGTGGGCAAAAGGCAATGTGTTTATTTGGCACTGAATACTTCTTTTCTGTTTCTACTGTTTTTGTTTTAGCTACCTGTCCCAGGTAGCCCATGTATCAGTCAATTCTACTGGCCTTCCAGTGTTTTAAAAGATGTATTGAAAACTTTCCAACAAACTGAAAGGCCATATTCATTTGCATATGTTTAAATATATAAAAAATGAAAAGTAAGCACTCCAAAGAATGCTTTGGGATGGTCTTATTATAGGAAGTGGCGCAGGTAATAAAGCTTTAAAATCAACTTGAATTTTTTAGCATTAGAACCAAATAGAACTTAGAACTCTGGTAACCAGGCACACACATTCCAGAGAGCGTGCATTATTCATCTCATTTAAAGAGAGATGCACAGGTTAAAGAGATGTTTTCATGATGTATTCAAACCTTCCAGGGTTCTAGGCACAAAAATGTCCAGAGCACATTTGCATGTTGGCTCAGCCTTGACATCAGGACCTATGACTATTTATCAGAAGGCATTTATGGGTAAAAGAGAGCAATTTAGAGAAGACCAATCCAGGCAAGTCCTCATCTGGCATCACAGATGGATAGTTTTTTGACCTTCCCCTTCTGTGTGTGTGTGTGGGGGGGGTGGAGTAATTGAGTGACACCTTCAATGGCAGAATTAGGTTATATCAGGACATGGGTGGTAGGGTGGATATTTAAGTATTGGGTTCTAGGTTTTTTTTTTTTTTTTTACTGAAATAACTATCCAAAGACCTTATTCTTTAATCCAATGTGTGGAGGTCTATGCATATATTTCATCTATTTCTAATGTGTAAATAAAATTTTTCAGTGGGAATGTCATCTTTGGAAATAGCCAGTATTGATTATTATCATACATGTAAAACAAAATTTTTGCCAAGCTCCTTGTAGACCATAATAAAGCTACTTGTTATTCTGTCTCCTGGGAAAAGAGGAAGTGCACCA
Organism: Callospermophilus lateralis; assembly: GCF_048772815.1. Lineage (NCBI taxonomy): Eukaryota > Metazoa > Chordata > Mammalia > Rodentia > Sciuridae > Callospermophilus > Callospermophilus lateralis. The sequence continues at coordinate 3,029,938 of NW_027515935.1, read as the reverse complement.
GAAAACTCACAGTGATATCTGTGTTGTAAGGTTAGCTAAGCCTTCGGGAAAATTGTCTCTTCAATAGAAAAAAAGCTGGAGATGGCCAGAATATGCAGAACAAATACCCAAGATGAGGAATCTCCTAAACTCAAAGAATTTTACCACTTGAATAATCTACCTACCCATTCCAAAAGAATTCTAGATTGTATTATTCTCCCTGACAACATAATACATGTAAATCATCAGATTATATACGTGGAGAAATTACAGAGAAATCATTTTCACTTTGCTGTCAGTGTTTATTGGGCACTTATATTTTTTTGTTGCTACTTTTTTTTTTTAACTAGCCCATGTACCAGTCAACTCCACTGGTCTTCTAGTCCTTTATGAGACTTATATATGAACATCCTTATTATGAAAGTATTGACACAAAGAGAAGTGGGAGTTACACAAACAAAAGAGGTAAATGTAGACTATATTTTTTTATGAATTTGCCATACCAGAAAACAAGTCTCTATAGCCCCATCTGGTAAGAAACTATGTCCTTGAATCCCTTTAGAATATTCTAGTAAGAAATTTATTTATTTATTTATTTATGCAGCAGATCAGCCTTTCAATGCTGTTGGAATGTTATTTGATCCAATTGGACATTCATTCAACTAAGGAGCAGGGACAGTGTATGTGTATCCTAATGGGCTGCATCAGTGTCAGAGGGATCTCATAAGACAATGAGTAGATGGAGTTACACAGATATTTATTTGAATTCTTGAATTTTTAAGATCAAGGTACTTGCTGAAATTATTCCTTTGAGACCCACTCTTTGAGATGTAGATTGCCATCTTCTGTCTCCATGTTTGCAAGACATTTTTCTGGGCTTCTCTGTGTTCTTAGAAAGCAGGTTGCTCTAAACATTAAAGCTTTAAATACAATTGATTATACTGCTTTCACCATTTGCATATTAAGTGAACCAATTAAAATTACCAATAATTTGAAAAAAATCCTCATTTAACAGTTCTAACTCAGTCTTTATTAAAGAGCTATTTTGAGAATAGCTTGGTTATTTTTCAGCCAGTGCCCATGTAAAATTATTCTTTGCAGCTCATTGTTCTGTGCTTCAATAGAAGTTTTGGTGTCACTCTTACCCCTGAATTGTGACTAGCTTCTAGTATTAATTTGTCCAGGCCTGTTGTTTACTTGTACAGTTGTTGGCTTTCCCGTGTTTTTTTTTTTTATTGAGCTGTGTTTGATATTACTTTCTGTAATGATAAATCAGTAATCACTGCTTATTTCTCTTTATTTTTTTGTCTTATTTTATTGTCAATTTTATTTACTTTTGTCTAATTAGAGGTAATCCATTACAGAATAGTCACTTTGTAATTGGTTAAGCATTATTTCAAGGTTTTCTTGCCTATCTCACATTCAAGATATTTTTATATTTCCAGACAAGTTTTCTTATTTCGAGATTTAAAGTTGTTAACAAGAATATTTGTTATACATTTTAAAAGATTGTATTTTTAATCTAAAGACAATATTCTGAATATAAAGGTTTTAAAAATAATAATTTACAAAAGAATCATAAAAACTTGGATTAAAATATATTTATGCAGCCAAGTAGCTTCACTAAAGTGAAGAATTTTTATGTAAGTGTAAGAATATTTGTTGTGTTTTGTTGTTGAAAGCAGATATTCCTAAGACAATTTTCTGAATAGATTTTATTAAAATTATGAAAGTAACTGTGGCATAAACTTTTTTTCTCCCCTAACGGATCACCAATGGAATCTTCTCTTTGAGCCCAGTTTGGTCATTTGTCCACCTTGGCCTCCAACTACTGTTTGAATCTAGAGTATTTTTAAGGTTATTTAGCAAATATTATTATTTTGGTTATTGAAACAGGAAAACAAGCCTGAAATATATGTAAAAATCATATTTAAAAATTCTAAAAGTACTAATTACCTTAGAAAATATGATAACAGCTATCACTTTTTATTTTTTATGGAAAGTAATTTAGATATACATTTTATATCAAATTCAATCATAAGAGATGCCTTTTTTTTAAAAGAGAGAGTGAGAGATAGAATTTTTTTAGAGAGAGAGAGAGAGAGAATTTTAATATTTATGTATTTATTTTTTAAGTTATTTGCGGACACAACATCTTTGTTTGTATTTGGTACTGAGGATGGAACCCGGGCCGCACGCATGCCAGGCAAGTGTGCTAGTGCTTGAGCCACATCCCCAGGCCCAAGAGATGCTTTTTTTGTTTGGTTGAAACAGAAAGAAAGAAAGAAAGAAAGAAAGAAAGAAAGAAAGAAAGAAAGAAAGAAAGAAAGAAAAACTCAATATCTCATTGCCGTAGAAAATTTTTAGGCTGAGAAAATGGCAGTGCAGAGTTTTATAGAAATGTTCTGGCAAATAACACTCAGAGTTTCTCGAGATTGAACTCATGGTCACTCAATCACTGAGCTACAACCAAACCCATTTTTGTATTTTATAGAGAGATAGGGTCTCACTGAGTTGCTCAGTGCCTTGTAATTCCTGAGGCTGACATTGAAATTGTGATTCTCCTATCTGAACCTCCTGAGCCACTGGGATTAAAGGCATGTTCCACCATGGCCAGCTGTGTAAGATATTATAAATCAGTATATGCATGACATTTTTACAAGTTTATATGTTACTCAATGACGTATAGCTTTTTATTTCTAATAAAAATTCTGATTTTAATTGAAATGGAAAGACAGTTCTGCATTGCTCCTGCCCATATTGTTGACAGGCAATAGTCATATGTCATCAGATGTGTTCTTAAACAGCAGAGGTGCTTTTTAGCCTGAAAGATGTTGGGAACCACTAGCGACAGTACACACAATTAAGTTCTGAGTAAGGGGGTACTGAATGGTTAATGCACCCCACAATATATTTGTCTTTTACCCTCACTTGAATAATGAAGTGTGGTTCCAATTTTGTGAATCACTCAGTGAGGTTGAGTTACACACTCCTATTCCTTAGGAATTCTATCTCTTTGCACTTTTGAGGATAAAATCTTCCATGGAACTTCCCCTTGTGTTTCCCCTATATAAGAATAAAAAAATTCCAGTGGCTGTCTCTCTTTCCATGGAAACTAAAGGTTGAAGAGCCATCCCAAAGTGTGAAATGGTATTTTTTTGTCTTATGTGCTTCTTTTACCATTTTCTTACTTTTTGATATAGTCAGAGTTGTGAACACAGCATATGTCACCAACTCCATTGGATGGCAATAGGAATATTTGTCTGGAAGCCTCCTACACATTGAAACATTGCATCAGCTTTAAACTTCCTCACTCAGTTCACAGACACAATAGGAGTGAGAGATTTTTGTCCAGGGAGAAGAACCTCTTCTCCACTCCTACTACTTGTTAATGTTATCTCATGTTGAGCTTTTATGCTTACAGGTAATTATTTTTCAGTTCGAAAAGAAACAGTAAGTCTTATTTTCCAACTTGAAAAATTACTTAAATAGCCTACTAATCATTTTAGTGGCTAGTATATATTGAGGACCTCTTGAAACATATCTTTTTTAATTCCTCCAATTGGCTTCTGAGGCAAGTATAATTAGTTTTGCTTACAATCCTCACAACTGCACATTAGAGCTGATAACTTACCCAAGGGCACAAATAATGAGATAGGATTCCAACCCTGGTGTACACACCATGCTCTCTTCTGCATCAGCCTAATTCTTCTTTACAATTAACTCGCTAAACTTTTTTCATGCTCTTGATAATTTTTTCTCATATTTTTTTTCTTTTTTCTTCTTTTGTGTAGAAGATTGGCTTTCAATTTGAAAAAAAAATTCCAGTTTTGGCTAAAGATAGAAAGGCATTTTACTTTTACTGCTGCCCAAATGGCTTGCAGGCAAATATCAGATGGGTTCAGCTGTGTTCTGCATGACCAGATGTTTCTTTAAAAAATCTGAAACATTTGACCAAAAGTTCATTGTGCAAAATAAAACATTTTTATTCTTGTTATGTAGGTTTTATTTAGACAAACCTCAGTTTCTGTAGCAGTGTCAGTTATTGGTGTAATTCAAAACTAGAATCAATAATATTTTTTGATATGGTAATGGCAAGCAGCCATGGATGACAGTTACGATTTCTGGCCTGATCAACCAATAGGATAGATCTTTTCCTGAAATGATGAGACCCTTTTTATATTTATTTATTTATTTATTTACTTACTTACTTACTTATTTTGAGATGCAAGTTTGTGTGTGTGTGTGTGTGTGTGTTGATGGTTGTGTATGCAGTTTATTTTGGACATTTGAAATTTGAAATATATATTGCTTAGTGAATGTTTAGAGAATTGTATGTACTGAATCCAAAGTAAGCAAAGGTTATCTATGTTAATTTTGGCATGTTAATAAAATTTAAAGATTTTTTTACAAACCTTTAAAACATGTGAGGCAATAGGTCCAGCTCAGGGACTCCCATTGCATCAGGCATGCTCTTATCTTGGAGTCACAATGTTGGTTTTGGTTACATTTTTAAAAATATTTTTGGAGTATATAGGGAGCTGTATATCTGAACAATAGAAGAGGACTCAGCAGTTGTAAGGGTTGCTATTTTGTCAGGAGAGCATGTAAACAGTAAAATGGTTTTTCAAAAACTAATGTCTGAAAATTGTGAACGTGTTAGGTTACATGGAACAGGGGGAATTAAAGTTAAAGAAGCAGTGATAAAATGACAAAGATGGAAAGAAGGGATGAATGCAAAAAGGGAGACTTCAAGTTAATGCTGCAAGATTTAGTATATCTACCCTATATCAGGCACACACTCAAATGCTGGAATCTCTTTGTTTTAACATCTTGTTCACAGGCTTTAGCCCTGAGAGTCACATTTTAATGTATGTTATGTATATACTAAGAGGGAGAGGTCTAATTCTCTCAAGTTTCCTCTTCACCCTCTGGAAAGAGAAGGGCTTAGCATTTCTTATGTAGTGTGTGTAGGAGAGGTAGTAACTGAATCCTCATACCCACCTTATAGCTGTTCTCATTTGCATTCTTGGCCCCTTACAACATTACTGTCCTAAGATTGTGATTTTCATTAAAACTCTGAGGTAAGAGAAGAATCTTTTATTTTTTTTAAATATCCTGGTTATTTTATATTGGAATAAATCTGTTTAAATCTGTAAGTATTTTCTAGTTTTTGTTTGTTTGCCCCACTCACCTCTCGTGGTACAGAAATTGAACCCAGGGAATTCTACATCTACATCCCTGATTATTATTTTTTTTTATTTTTAGACAGAGTCTTACTAAGTTGCTGAGGCTGACCTCAATTTTGTGATTCTCATGCCTTTGCCTGCTGAGTCACTGGGTTTATAAATGTGTGACACCACACGTGGCACAGATAGTTTTCTAATCTTACCTAGCCCATAAGCCTAGGTTTTGACCCTCTAAAACATCTTTCTTTTTATAACTATATTTGGCCTGCTGATGTGTATAGCAGATATAAAGTACTGGTACAGCTGAATGAATGAAAAGATGTGAAAGAAAGTCAGGTACTGTCTGTAAACTTCATCAGAAGAAACAAAACTAAAAGAGTAACCAACCTCAAGACAAAAAGCGTTTAGAGCAGAAAATATCTTGAACGAGCAAATGATATTTAGAAAAAAATGAGAATAAGATGTAAAAAATGAGAATGCATTAGGTAATAATGGATTATATTTTTCTGATAATATAAAAAAATGCATGTTTATTTCCTTGGTTTACTAAAATCAAATAGTTAATTTTCTATCATTGCATATGAAAAAATGCAAAGAGAATTTTATACAAAGATGTATAAGACCTTTTTTTATATATATAGTCTTATTTTTAAATATTATTCTTCTGTATGTGCTTTGCTTTATAGCATGATGTTGTAGGTTGGAGATCTTTCCCCTCTAAGCCACCTCTGTTGCAATGGGCTGAGTTGTTTTCATACCAACCCTGATTTTACTGTAAACTATGGCAGATATCAGCCTTTTCTTGCTCTTAAGTGTGGCTTCTTTTTCTTCCCTAAGGATATAGCTTCGCCCTTGTCCCAGGTGTACTGTTTCTTGTCACTTTTTAAAATCGTTGAATTTTTTAGAAAAATGAAGACTAGTACTATCAAAGCTGCTATTGAATGCCAACTTGTAAAGTTACTACTTTTTGTCTCATTTTGGTCTTCCTGGACTCAGCAAATAGTTGCTGGGTGTCTGTTCCCTGTAAAGTTTCTTGCTGGTAAATCTCGTTTAACAGGGTCTACAGGCAGAGGCAGGATCCTTGCAATGCACTTTTTGAATGCCTTATACACTCCTTGGAAGGCAGCTCTGATCATAATTGAAATTGGATGATACATTATGTGACTGCTTGTTGATCATCTGTTCCTCTTGATAGAAGCATTAGGAAAGCAGGAAGCATGTTCTACCTTGTCCATTCTATCCCCTAAGCTTCCTATCAGTATTTAAAGGTTGTTGGGTGGAGGAGGACCTGTTATCAAAGGAAGCTGAGAAGTAGTAGTCACCAAGGAAGAAAAATGAGTCTGCCTGTGTTACAAAAACCCCAGGCAAGAGATGGTATCAATTTTGTTATGTTTTGCTCTATCTTTGAATATGAAGATTTAGCTCATTAGTGACTTTATGGTGCCCTATTTCAATGAAGGAACCCAATCATCTGTCCCCTCTGTTCCTGCATCCAACAGAGGAGCATTGCCAAGAAAAGTCTTTCCACCCATCTCATTTATCAACCACCCCTAATACTCCCTGGAAACATCACTAGCTTTTCAAGAAGCTTTCTCTCCAGCACCATGCTACCCATTTCACACCTTCCCTATTGTCCAAACTGCTCATTCTTTCTTTCTCCTCTACAAAGAGAAAGTCACGGCCACTAGACTGATTTCTCTACTTTTCTTCCATCACCTAATGTAACTAATGGGCCTGCACTGTACCCTACCTCATCTCTCCTAGAGAAATTGTCTTTATCTATAAAAGGCCAATCTGTGCATCTTTGATCTGGACCCTACTTCCTTCTGTCTTCTGAAAGATCACATGGCCTCTGCCAGCTGCCTCACTTTCCTGTATTTTCAATGTCTTTAGAGATCATTTTCAGATGCATTCATAGGTGGTTCAGCATCTCTCATCCTTAAAAAGCAAGAAATCACAACGAAGACAACTACACCACCAGTACCACCACCAATAACAAAACTCCTTACCTTGGCCTCCCTATCCCAGTTACTGCCTTCTCTTCGTCTCCACCAGTCACATACTATAATACACATATGATTTACATTTCTTCATTTCCTATTTATCTAAAAACAATTTTATTAAAATATAATTCATATACTGTATAACTCACCCATTAAAACTTTACAATCCATTTCTTTTTTTTTTTTGTATATTCAAAACATTTTGCAACCATAAATGCCATCGATTTTATTTATTTTTACTGTGCTGGGGATTGAACCCAGGGCTGCATGCATGTCGGATAAGCACTCTACCACTGAGATACACCCCCAGCTCAACACCATCAATTTTAGACCAAGTTCATCACAACAAAACAAAACCCAGTACCCATTGGCAGTCACTCCCCATTTTCCCGTCATTCTTCCTCTCTACCCCCAGCCCACAAGAGCCACGAACCTAGTTTCTATCTCTAAGGTTTGACTATTTTGGACATTTAATGTAATTGGAATTATAAAATATGTTCTCTTCGTGACTGACTTCAGTCACTTAGCATAATGTTTCAAGAGTTATCTTTATTGTAATATGTACCAGTATTTCTTTTCTTTTACTGCCCAGTAATATTCCACCATAGGGCTATATCACACTATATTTACGTGTTCATCAGTTGACAGACATTTGTATTGTTTCCACTTTTGGCCTGTTATGAATTTTCTGCTATGAGTATCTATGTACAGGCTTTGTGTGGGCATGTTTTCATTTCTTCTGACTATATGCCTAGTAGCAAAATGCAGAATGATAGGGAACTTTATATTTAATCTTTTGAGGAACTGACAGGTTGTGTTAAAAAGAGCTATATCTTTTACAATCCTAGCAGTAGTGGATAAAGTTCCAATTTTTCTACATCCTCACTAGCATTCATTATTATCTCTCTTTTTGATAGTGGATGTGAAATGGTGTGTCTGTGGGTTTGTTGAATTTTCCTGATGGCTAGTGATGTTGAGTATCTTTTCATGTGTTTATTAGCCATTTGTAAATCTCTGGAAAAGTGTCTATCCACTTTTTAAAATAGAATTATTTGTCTTTCTATCATTAACTTGTAATAATATATTCTAGATATAAGTTCCTTGTAAGATACATAATATTTGCAAATATTTTTATAGGAAATATTTTCTATTTCCCCAGTGGAAAATATTTGCAAACATTTCTCCCTTCTGTAGGCTTTTGTCTCATTTTCCTCCTTTTGTTTTCCAGTGTTGGGACTGGAACCCAGGGCCTTGTGCATACTAGACAAGTGCTCTACCACTGAGCCATATCCACAGCCCTTCTTTCAAGTTTCTTGATAGTGTCCTTTGAAGTGCAAAAGATTTTTCACTCTGATGAAGAGAGACATAATAGCTTCTCTGATTCTTGTTGGAGGCTCAGGTGAAGTTGGCAATTAATGCACTGACATTGGTATCAATGTGCTCTATCATATCAAAATCATATCAACTGAATAAGGTTCAAGGACCATCAGGTCATTCCAGAGATTGGTATTCTAAAAATATCTCAAACCAACTGTGACTCTCCAGTTTTGTAGGGCATAGAACCCCGAGAGACCAAGAATGTCCCCAAATGACCTCTGATCGAACCCAGAGAGATTACTATGCCTCATGCTTATTCCTGAAGATCTTTAATCACACCCTTCACTGTGGTGTGTATGTGTGTGTGTGTGTGTGTTCATCAGTATTAAGTTTTGAATTTAAATCACCTACAATCAACTTAAAAAAAAAAACAACCTCAGCATCGTGAGAAAAGATTTCCATGTGAGAAATGTGAGATGAAATGCAGAAGTATGAACCTTTCCTCTCTGTCCCATCCACTTGTTGACCCCATGGAAAGAGCTATCATTTTGCTCAGATTTCAGTCTCTGACACAGCATTTTGAGTTATGTTGGCCACCTGGAACCGAAAGTAACAAGAAAGGAAGAAACTGGAACAGCAGTTCAGCACTGTCCACACAAACATGCTCCCTGCTGGTTGTGGTAAAGGTCAGGAGAGGGGAATCTGGCAGTCTGTCAAGTAGAGGAAGCTTCTGAGCTGTAGGAAGCCAAGCAAAGAGATAATCTGCGGGGTTAAAAGTCCTGAGCCCCATGAAACCCAGGCTTCCACTGAGAAGATGTAATGGCTATAAGCAACAGAGCTTTTCTGAGAATCTTAAAAGAATGCTATCAGTCTTTTTCTTTTGGTTTCAATCACTACTATTAGATCCATGTGAAATATGTGTTAATTTGATTAGTATTGGTTAGTTTATTTGGTTTTAATGACATCTACTGGAGTTAGAAATAGAGAAGATAATGCAAGTAATGTGACATCTGGTTAAGGAATTGAGGGTGTGTAGGGATTCCTTGCATGTACACCTGGATGTGAGATGGATGTGGATGGAGAAAGTTGGTGATCTGACACTTATTAAATGACAAAATATTGTCATGCTTGTAGAATAGCTAATGTCCCAAGAACCCTGCTACCTCAAACTTCCCTGCACCTCTTCATTCACATTCCAGCAGCTCGGGGGTTAATACCAGCAGTGGGCTTCTAGAACTCCAAACCCCACACTAAGATCTCTACTTGGATTGTTTAATAGCCTATACCATATTGGTTGTTAACTGTCCTAATGTCACCCTATTCATAGATGTGTGTTGCATGGAATTACCTGCATCCTATGAAATCTTTGATGATGAATTATCTGCATCAGGATCACCTAAGGCACTTGTCAAAAATGCAGATACTTGAGTCCTGAATCCTGGACTCTCTGCATCTCTAGAAGAGCAAGCACTTGCATTTTTAACTATGTCTCAGGTTATTCTAGAACATCTTATCAAATATAGTCTGCATTTTCTGGCATAGAGCCAACCATAGAGCCATGCCTTCCATGTAGATGCCTCTTTCAAGGGAGAATCCAAAGTTCTAAAACTCTTGGTATTCACCACTGTGCTTAGCCTAGGGCTTGTTGATAGGCAATAAAGAGGAAGGACCGTTGATTGAGACGTGTATGCAGAAAAGATAAATTAAGTTTGATGATGATGGTGGTGGGAGTGGCAACCAATCCCTGTGAGTGCATACTGTGTGCCAGGTGCTGTAAATCCCTCAGATGGATTAACTAATTGAATCCATACAATAACCCTAATAGGTAGTCTACTATCTCCATTTTATGACCAAGGAATCTAAAACCCAGAGAGACAAAGGGAACTTCCTAAAATCTTATTGTTGGGAGGAAACAGGACTCTAGTGTTGGCTTATCAGACTTCAAAGCCTATCATTCTTTGTATTTACTAAGCCATATTGGGTCTTAGATTAGAAAACAATTCTATAGATAATTTGTAAATCAGATTCTTTGGACTTAATCTCTTCAATTAGCTTTTTTTTAAAAAAATTTTCTCATTTCATTACATAAGTGGGGGGGAAGTAGGCATGAAAGATGAAGAGGTTCTAAAAACTATACTCTGACTTGCAGGAGCAAAGATGGAAGAAATAGAATAGATAAAGCAGAAAGTGTATATAAATATTATCCAATATGTAGGAACAATTAGAAACCTTTATGTTAAATAAAAATAAGATAAAAATTATAAAGCATTAATTTAAAAAAAAAGAACTTTGCATCTGTCACTAGAACTTGAAAGTCAATTTTAGAAGATAAAAGGATTTTGAGGCTATAGCTAGAAAATAAATAGTAAGGAAAGGGAGACAATTGAGAACCCATTGTGGAGAAATAATGAGGCAACTGTGATTTTATGTGAAGATCATCAAGGGGCCAGTTGACACCTGGACTTGACAATGGCCAAGACAAGCAGTATGGATGTGGGGAAATTAGGGCAACTCAGAAGAGGCAGTGGATTGAAAGGATAACTGGGCTTTATGCGCATTCAGGTTTGTTTTGAAGTACCCTGCCGGGAAGCTGGGATTAATGAGATGACAGAGTATTATAATTTGATTCTGGTTAAAGCATCCTTATGTACTGAGCTTAATGAAGAATGACTAATTAACAACTTTTTGAATGTAAGGGGGGAAAAGGGAATATACATCTGAATTGTTTTTTCCAAGGCAAAAACAAGCCCCAAATCAAGATCGGGATTAATGGAATCAGGGTGCTTATTCAGACTTCAATACATCAATGCTGGTGCTTTTCTTTAAATATGCATGCTTTCTATTCATTCTTGATTCATTCATGACATACAGAGAAGACTAGATTTATTCTTACTGGGATCTGGGCAAAATCCCCACTTCTCATCTCTTTTGTATCGGCTTGTGGTGGCACACCACAGCAAGTCATCTTCCCGGCCTTCCCGGGTGCATTCGTGAAACCACTGATGGTTATACTGGAAGGAAAACATGCATGGCATCCCGTGGGCATTCCCTTTGATTGTATACATGTCTAGGAGAAAAAAAATGACAAAGTCAGATAAATACAGGATCAGCATCATCTCCGCACACTGTCATCTTGTTATGCATTTTTATTGACTGAAATCCTCCTAGCTGCAGGCACTAACTAACCCTCCTGAGCCCCCAGGTCCTCATTGTCCAGTGACTGTAGAAGAGCCAATTCCAGGCCTGGGTTCAGAGGAAGAACTGTTAAATGGTTTAATTGTACATTCATCCACTTGTTTATTTACTACAGTGGGCTGCTACAGTAGCACAGAACTTGTGAATGGATGAAAAGGAAAATTTAATGAAGATTTTACTTCAAAGTATCTGCCAGTTCCCCAATACACTGATGTTGGTATTTAAACCTCAATGGTTTCATAGGAATTTATTAATTTATTCATTCAATAAATATTTGGTGAGCATTTAATGTACCTTGCACTGGGGATATCTTAGTGAAAAAAACAGAAAAATTCCTTTTCATGAGGAGTTTCTGCTTTAGTGGGGAGAGACAAAGGGAAAGCAAAGAAACAAACATATGATAATTTCAGGTCATGGTAAGTGCCATGAAGATAAATAAAATGGGGTAAGAAGACTGTGCAAGCATGCACAAATGTGCGTGCATGAATGTGTGTGTGTGTGTGTGTGTGTGTGTATGCACCAATGTAAAGTCTACCTGAATAAGAACTGGGTAAAATGGGGGTGTTAATTGTGGAAATATTTGTGCCAGCAAAAGGAACAACAAATGTAAAGGTGTAGAGAAAGGAGTGTGTGGGGTGAATGAAGAAGAGCAAGGCGGCTCAGGGGAAGGGGTTGCAGTGAAGTCCTGGAGTGTCTGCTTTCGTAGGACTATCTGCCATGTTGCTAAGGACTTTTCCTTTTTCACTGAGGGTGGTGGAGAGTATGGTGAAAGGTCACAGGCAAGTTTTGAAAGGGAAAGTGACAAGATAATATTTCCATTTTTAATTTATTTGTTTATTTTATTTTTTTACTATGGTTTTAATTCAGGGGCACTCAACCACTGAGCCACATCCCCAGCCCCCTCTTTTTTGGTATTTTATTTAGAGACAGGGTCTCATGAGTTTCTTGGACCCTGGCTAATTTTCTGGGGCTGGCTCTGAACTCACTATCCTCCTGGCTCAGCCTTCTGAGCTGCTGGGACAGATTTCCATTTCTAAAGAATCTCTGGGTGCAGTGTGGCAACCAGCCTAAATGGAGAGAGAGTGATGGAGGCCCATTGGCTAAAAAGATGAACACACAGATGTGGTCTGCTGGCTGTGTTCTCAATACACTGCAATCATCCACCATCCTTTGAGTTAAGAAGGAGTCAACAAAAACTTCATGACTCAGCTGGGGCTTCCTATGGTAGGGGGCATTAAGGCCACCCTTAATTTAGTCAACAGGTCCTGGACAAAAGGGTCAGCTATGGAGATTCCCGTCCCTTTCCCAGAGTTGGCAGGGGCTAGACTGAGCTCATAGCACACCACCAGCCTTAGCAGTTACATCTGTTAGGAGCCAGAGGCGTTTTAGGACCAAATGCTTTGGTTTCAATCCCCTGCCTTCTACTCAGAAGCATATATTGCTGGGTCTTCCCCTGTGTTCACATGAGTTTGGGTATATGGCTAAAAAATTGAAGCAAAATATTGAGTTCTTCTTTAGAACTATGGCATTTTGAGTGCTGGTTTATAGCACTTGCTTTATTGTATGTAGGAAGCCCTGAAAATGTCTTGCTCTTAGCTCTCTGTTTACTCATTCTTTGAAGCCCAGGAGATGATCTCACCTTGGGCCTTAGGAGTTCCATTCTCTGCTTCCACGGATGTTCTAGAGTCCTTCAGAGGATGTGGTTTTATTGAGGCATAATTCTGCAGGGCACCATAAGGGGAGGCACCAAATCTGCCTTTTTGGCTTTTGTAAACCAGGCGCCCAACACTGTGCTGAAGAATAGTTAGCATTTAACAAGTGTGTACAGGATAGATGGATGGATGGACAGGTGGATGGAGAAGGCTACAAAAGAAACAAACCCTGAGGGAAATAATGTGACTTTTTGTTTCCTGTTTTAAAATGCCAAAAATAATAGAACTATAGAAAATATAAGTCCCCTGATAAATTGTGCCTCCTTACAGATCATGCTTGGTACACACAAAATAGAATGTCATTTATCATCCAGTATCTTTAGCATGACCGTTTCCTAAATACTGCATACCATCCCATGGTCACTTTGATTCAAAGCATTTTTACCTTTGTGAAGATGTTCACAAATGTCCCCACCATCTGACATGAAGGAAATCCACTTATGGAGATGTTTCTTTGAGGCCACAACCATGTCGTCCTGCTTCACCTGCACCATGGACTGGAGCGGGCCGGTGATCATCTTCCTGTTACAGCGCCACCTCAAGGAAACGTAGGTGGCATCACATTCATATATACTTAGTGGCTGCTCTGGATTAGATAAATTCAGGCCCAGGCAACCACTGCCTCCTATGTTAAAGAGGTGGTGGTTTGAAACCCATTTCCACAGCATGTACTTGTTTGGCTGTTTGCAGTTCTCCAGGGTCAGTGCAGATTTACCTGCTTGAATGCATTTCTTAAGACTCTCACTTTGGATAATGAATATTCCTTTATCTGTAACAAAAAATAAAAGATGTGGTATTTGACTTTCTTATGTAATTAACTAGTGCCACAAGGATCCTGTGTGCATATCTAAGCTGTGCTAGGTTGTAGCTGCTAGCCATTCCAGATAGATCTGGAGCTGATGGGTAGGGTCTACTTGAAGGGCTTTCTTTGAATAAAACAGGAGTTTTTTGGGGGAAAATATAAAGGATTTATTGGAGATAATGGAGACCTCTGATCTAAGACTCCCTTGGCCATAGAAGAATAGAACTACCTGTCAATCATTTGGTGGTACTGATGAGAGAAAGCACTCACCACAACTGGACAGAAAGTGATATAATAATGAGAACAAGGGGGAGGGGCATTTGGTGTCCAGATATGTGGTGATACTTTAGGTTTTCTTCAAAGGAGTGCCTGGATGTTAGGAACATGACAACTGAGCTACTGAAATGAAAATTTCTACCACCAAGAGAATATAGGAAAGTGCTAGACAATTCTTCATGCTGGTGAAAAAACAATGCCTCTTAACATTTGCTTTCTGTGCTGGATCCATCAGGAGTAGAAAAGTGTCAACATTTTGCTTTGTCAGGAGTAACCTGGTTGCATGGAACTGTCAGCAGCAGGTAAACAGGACACTAGCTAATGCCCCATACCTAGATAAAAGACAGGTGCTAGAACATCACAACAGTGGTAGAAACCAGAGGCCACATTGCCATGTGGAGGAAGTAGACATTTTGTGACATAGTCCTGAACTCTTCCCTCTGGAGCCAGAAGAAGGGATCTGGGTGAGTTTCCTGTGCAAAAGCTAGTGGGACCCGGCCAGGGAATATGCTAGCTCCTGCCTGTTACCTGACTTAAGTTGCTGACTGGAAGTCACCGATTGCACAATCATTATGCCTGTGTTCTCTCACAGATTTTGTTGTTTTCATTTTTTGAAGATGACAATCATGTTCAAGCACAGAGTATCCTGAACACAATGTCAAAGTTCAGTAAGTGCTCAATATTGACTGAAATTGCCAGTAGCTGCTCTTGAGGCCCATGAATTCTGAAGCTCCCCTCTGCTCTGAAAGTCTGATTAGGGCTCTTTTGCTCTCCCCTCAGCTAAGCTCCTGTCTTAGACTTTACTTCCTGTCTCTCCTTCAGAGCTCCCAAAGCACAGAGTCAGGTTCCTTTACAATGGCCAGGGTTTAGGGAGGGTTTTGTCATGCAGCAAGGGCAAGATACATCTTTCAAGAGATTTGAAACAGTGCAGAATGAACCTCCTCATGTTTGGGTATAAGGGAGAAATGCTTCACTTTTGGTAAAGTTCTTTGGTTTCTCCAAAATTAATCTGGCCAAGGAGAACTGATTTATGGTAACAAAAATCACTTAAGACACCATTAAAAAATTGTCAATTTATTAATGAAAGCCATACCTCATTTAATAATTGATAACCCTTCTTATAGCCATGTGTTTGAGAAGTTAAATTAGTTGTCAGAAAATTGCTTTGATCACCATACATCAGAGCAAAAGAGAAGGGAGTGGCAGTGGCCATGGTTGGTTAGTGAGAGAATAAATGGTTTTAAGGAGATTTCATTTAGATCAGGAAATTTGTTTTCCTAATGAAGGCCACATCTGCATGGTTATTAGTAATAGTCATTCAAAATCTAATCCACCTTTCATCAACGTGATATGGACTCTGATAATTAACCTTCCTTCCAGCCCTCCTTTTCACCTTTTCATGCCTGGGTAGAATGTTAACTTTAATTTCTGTTGTAATCTACTAATTACTTTCTATCTAGCTCAGAGTTCCATTAAGTTTTCATTAAAGGATAATTATTTTACAATGATGGCACCACAGCCATGTATATTTATACATTTAAATATCTCCAGATCTGGGCCTCACCCCTTAATATACCTAACATAGGTAGGTAGAATAGCTGGTCAGTGGCTAAGAGCTCTGGAGACTAGAACTGGGCAGATTCCTTGATCTCTGAAAGCAATGCCTTTCCAAAGCAGAAGATATGAGACAAACCCAGTCCATGCTTCCTAATATTGGGGTACCATTACAATTCCATGCCAGCTGCCTGCAGGATGCAGCTTTGGAAAAGTTCTTCAGAATGTTTCATAAACAAGCACCTGGGGATTGCCTATAAAAATAAACATGCTACCTCCAAATATGTTAAGCTGATAAATGACCTGAGCCTATTTCCCACGAAGTTTATAATAAAATCTGATCCTAAGCACTTCATAAATCCACTAAAGATAAGGGTGTTTCAAATAGACTGTGAGGAGACGCACTATAGGAATCAATATTCTGATTATTACTATATGCACATGAATTGTCTCTAACAAAACTATAATGTGGAAATGGGCCACTAATCCTTAGTGTGTATAGTTGCTGGGTTTCAAAAAGGATGAAAATCAAATGTGGGAGGAATCAACATTGATTATATATGTCAAGGACATCAGTTCTGCTTGAACACTGATTAAGTGATTAATGAAGTACTGCCAGAATTACTAAATCTCTTTGCAGGAAAATGTTATTATGCTTCCCTTCATAATTATAAGTTGATGAGGTGAAGAAGAAGGATTGATTTACTAGAAGTAATTTATAAGCTAATTTCCATCCTTTAAAAAAAATCATGGGAGTTAGGGCTCCTACTTTCTACTTCTGAGCTCCTTCTAGTGGGAGCCATAGATAAAATACCATAAGATAACACATACTCTTCTGAGGAGTGGGCTAAGAACGTTTCTTTGGGCAACTGTTAAACTTAAGTTTAGGAAATTTCTTTTATGACATTATTTCAATAAAATATTTCCTTCATTAACTAATTCATTCCATAAGTATTCACTATATGTGGTGTTAGAGATAGAGAAATTATTTGCCTAAATATCTGTCCTTTGAAACTGTATCTATTTGTTCTGAAACCATGGAAATTTTCCTAGTTAATAAAAAGAAGGAAGTTCCATTTGTTCTAAAGCAAATAATATAATTACAACTCAAGATAAGCCCTTTAAAAACAAGTGATAAAAGTCTTGATCAAGAAAACAGACCAAAATTAAACACATCTTACTGGACCCTCTGCTGATGTCATGTAAGGGGTGGACAGGGCTCCTTTCTGCGTGGGAAGTGTCCGCACATTTTCCAGGGAGGACAAGAAAGAACAGTGCTAAGGAATATGGGTGTGGAGACTCACTTTACCCATAAACCCAGAACCATGAGCTTCAGAGCTGGATGGGACTATAAAGATTATTTAATTGAATCGTTCTTTTACTCTCACCAAATCCATTTTGTCCTAGAAGCTTTAGACCCATATACCCAGTGAGGACCATGTTCAGTCCAGACATAGCTGTATTGACATGAACTCATTTGTAAGCTAGAAAGAAGAAAATGAACTAGTATAGATTGTTGTTGAATATTTTGAAGTAGGAGACTTGAAATTTCAAACCACCAACATGTATTGGGTACCTAATACTGCATGTGCTGGACCCCGGCAGGTGGAGGGGGCTGTGTTGCAATGCATGCCCTCCAGCAACCCATGTTCTCCCCAGCAATCACTGAAATGTTTTGAAGAAATTATAACTCAGTGTCAAAAATGTATTTTGACTAAGAGATAAAAGCACAACGGGGTGGAAATAAAGGGTAAAAGGCAGTAGTTGAGTGTAGAACCGAGAATCCACCAACTGCCTCACATTTTCATCCCACAAACACTTACCAGGGACCTAATGTTTGTAACGACAGGGGTGCACTCATGAACAAGACAGGCAAAGATCCCTGTCCTTGTCACAGTGGTCAGGAGAGTGGGGGAGTGTCAATCTCTAGAAGGAGAGGCGAGAGATCATGCAGAGGAGACATTCCGGACAGAGAATGTCACCAAACGCGGAAAAATGATGCAAATAATCAGCTCCTGGGTGATGACAATCTGGGGAATGAAGGGAAGAGAAGCGGGATGGGAACAGGAGGGACAGAGGAATGAATTTAACATGACTTTTCTACATACATATATGAGTACACCACAATGAATCTCCACATCAGGTACAACCATAAGACTGGGATCCTAATTAGAGTAAGATATACTCCATGCTTGTATAAATATGTCAAAATATATACTGTCATGTATATCTAAAATAAATAACAAATAAAAATTTTAAAAGATATTGACCATAGTAAAATGTGAAGTTAGAAAGAGGTAGTTTGGGATCATTTTATGAAGAACTTGAATTTTGGTGTGGCGGGGGGCTACCAGGGAATGAACTCAGGGGCACTTGACCACTGAGCTACATCCCAGCCCTATTTTGTATTTTATTTAGAGACAGGATCTCACTGAGTTGCTTAGCCCCTCACTTTGGCTGAGGCTGTCTTTGAACTGGCAATCTCCTGTCTCATCCTTCCAAGCCTCTGGGATTACAAGTGTGCACCACTGTGCCCAGCAAGAACTTGAATTTTATTCAAAAATTTGTATATTCTTCTTCAGGTGAAAGGGAGCTTTGAGACAAGACATGATTGAGGCTGTGGTGTAAAAGATGAATCAGGGTCGGGAGTTATTCAACAAAAACATTACTGAGCACCTACTATGTGCCCAGCATTGTTTTAGTTGCCAAGACAATCAAAGAAGAATGACTAAGCTCCTTCCCCAGAGGAGTTCTGAATTAGGTGGGAGGAGATGGTACCCTAGCACACTTGGGGAAGAGTCTAGAGACTATTGCTGTGATCCACCTGGAGAGACTAAAGGTTTCAGTGCATCAGTGATGCAAAGAACAGGAGAGAGCAGTTAGACCTAGCCAATAGGGAGACACCACATAGAGGGAAGAGGTGAGTGGATTAGGTGATGGGTGGAGTGGGATATGCTATGGTTGGGACATGGTGTGAGTGTGTCCAAGGATTCATGTGTTGGGAGCTTGGTTCTCAGTGTGGCAATGTGATGGGATTTTTAAGAAATGAGGCCTAGTAGGAAGTAATGAAGTCACGGAGGGGCTGCCCTTGGAAAGAACTGATGCAGTTCTCACGGGACTCTGGTTGGTTCATGTGAAAGGATTGTATAGAAAAGGTGCAAAACTGCCTCTTCCCCTCTCTCTGGCTTCCTTTCTTGCCATGGGGGATCTCCTTCTCACATGTATTTTGACCAAGATGCCATCTGCAATAAGATACTCACCAGATAAACCTGTTTTCTTTATAAAGTCCAAGCCTTAGTTATTTCATTATAGTAACAGAAAACTGACTAATACCTGATGATTCTGGAAAGGTAGTTGTAATGAATCTTTTTTTTTCCTTCAAGTATTCAAAGGACTGTCAGAGGCCTGCCAATCTTTATAATGTCAAGATGTCAGAGTCTAAAGCCTGGGCTGAGAGTACAGTTTCATATGTACACTGCCAACTGGAGGTTCTTTTAGGAAGTGAACTTAGTACCCCTTCCAATACCTCTCCCTGCCTTCAATACTGTCTTCAACTTAAGATAACTCTTCTGTTAGCACTGGCAGATTGAAGGTTTGGAGTGTTAAGTAACTAAGATGAGGTTTGAAGTGTTAGGTCTCCATGAAGTGCCTGCACTTTTAACAAAAATAAATTAATAAATAAATAAATAAAAATTGAAACAATAAAATAAAATTCCTAAAGAAATACTATTTTTTTATGGTGGCATTTTAAGCAAGCAAAGGGCTTCCTGCTATTCAATAAATTTCATGGTGATGGAGTTCACTGAATCCAACTACGTACATACAGTTGGCCTCTGTGCTGCTCTATGTTTAGAGAACTGAAAGGAAAAGTTCAAGTGTATGGTTCACATCAAGTGCAATGTTTTAATACAAGCTATTAGGAAGCCACAGTTTACAAGCTGCAATCCAATTTCAATGGCCTAGCCCAGTCCTCTGGGCTCAACCTCCTCCACTTCGTCAGCCCACGTAGCTCATGCTGGGCTCACGTAGTTCCTACCTGAAGGATCTCTTGAGTGGGTCCGTTTTCTCGCTGTTCCTAGAGCATTTCTGTTTTGGCAGGTATGGGCCCCATCCTTTTAGTTTATGGTCTATTCCCTCATCACTTGGCCTTATTTAACTGGAAGGTACCCAACAGACTTGGGGAGGGCATCTCTCTGTAACCAGAAGGTGGTCAGCTTTTTCTGGAGCTGTGTCCCCCTTGTCCAGTGACACAGATTTGGGTTTGTCACATCCCCTTCAGTGAACAATGAAGGGATGTTGTAAGCTGCAGAATCAAGTCCTGCTCACTGCTGAGTGCTATGGAAAATATGGGTTCTGCACATGACTTTCCAAACCAGTAAGTGAGGAATTTCCCATGCCTACAGGAAGTGGTTCCTGCATGGTTCTTGAAAGGACAGATCCACAGGACTAAGCAAAAAGTGTTCCAGCCCTTCTGACCCTTTTCTGCATGAAATGTGCATTTTAGGTCAAATCTTCCGAGTTTTGGTGTGTCTATTAATAATCGGAAGTCTTTGAGTTTCTGTCAACTGCGTTCTATTAATTAACTAAAAAGTTACATAAGTACTTAAAAAAAATCTCCTTGAATCAGGATGCTGAGGCAGAAGGATTGCAAGTTGGAGGTCAGCCTTAGCAAATTAGCAAAACCTTGAGTCAGAATAAAAAAGGGCTGGGATGTAGCTCAGTGGTAGGGTTTGATCTCCAGGACTACAAAATGCAAGCAAGCAAACAAAAACAGAAATAAAACAAAAGCAAAACAACCACCTCTCCTCCTCGTGTTGCAGAACATCCTTCTCTTTCCCTGTCCTAGCATTGTCCTTGACTCTGAGCCTTCTTTATTTTCCTGCAGCTTCTGAACCTGGATAATCAGCAGCTCCACAGGCCTTTAGGACCCCTCTTGCTAAATCTTTTTACATGTTCTCTTCCTCTTTCTCTCTAATCTCCCCAAATCACTGCTCCAAGTTCCACGAATAACACAATACTCTTTCACATGTGGGAAAAATGAAACCCAGCTTAATCAGCTCCGCTGGGCTGCACTTTTGTGAGGCTTCAAATTGCCTGTTACCAGCCCCCTGTGGGAGGGTTAACACTTTCACACTGTCCTTTCTGCTTGCAATCCATCCTGTCTCCCTCTCTTTGTCCCTGGCTCTGTGCTACAACTTGATATCTTAGCAATGAATTTTTAAACCTAGTTGGAAAACATTTTTTATCCTTTTAGCTTATCGTCTATTCCCCCATCACTTGGCCTTATTTAACTGGAAGGTACCCAACAGACATTGCTGGTATAAAAAAACCATTATTCACAGTGGCTTTGTTATTATCTTATAGACAGTGTTGAAAATGTATCATCTCAGTCACCAGGGAGTCTCCAAGTTATGGCAAGCACAAGAAGACAGACATTGTTCAACATGTCACAGATGCCTGCATGTTAAAGCCTTGGGGGAAATGATACAGAGACTAGGTCACCAAAGCAAACAAAAACAGAAAACAGCTCCACCATCAACCAAAACAGGTCTGGAAATAATAAAACATTATTGAAGGTAAAAGCGTTTACACTGAGCTATCTGTCTTAATTGCTTTGAGAATATACTTATTTAAAATATCTATATATTTACTTAATTTCTAGGTAGAAATTAAAACAAAACAGCAAAAAAAAAAAAAAAACTTTTAGTTGTAGACATATTATAATCTCTGGTGCTAGGGTAGCCCTAAGAAAGGACCATGAACTGTGTGGCTTCAATGACAAATTAATTTTCTCCCTATTCTGGAGGCTTGATTGTAAGATGAAAGAGTGGCAACCTTGGTTTCCTCTGAGGGCCGAGGGGAGGTGGGGAGGAGTTGCTCCAGGCCTCTCTCCTTGGCTGTCTTCTTCCTGTCTCTTAACAGAATTTACTTTCTATGCATGTTTCTCTGTCCAAGTTTCCCCTTCTGATGAGGATGCCATTCATATGAACTAGGACAGTCCAATCACCCCATTTTAACTTGTTTACCTCTATAAAGACCCTATCTGCTAACAAGGTCTCATTCCAAAATCATGTTTGGGGGTTCCATCCCTCTTATTTGGACTGCCTGCACGATTTGCAGGGTCCAGGATAAATTGAAAATGCATGGCACTGGATGAATAGTATGCTTCACATACTATCACCACTTTGACAGTAGAGACACTTGAAACACAGGAACAAATTTGCTTGCCACTTTAGACCTTGGTAATTTGGTAAATAACCTAGATATATTTATCAAAAGATAAATAGGAGAAAATGTGAATAGAGAAAATACTATGGAGTGGGTGTGTATGTGTATGTGTGTATGTATGAACATATACAATGAAGCATAGATGGATATGCTAAGTGAGTGGGTTAGGCACAGAAGGACAAATAATGTATGATCTCATTGTATGTGCAATCTTAAAAAATTGTATTCATAAAAGCACACAGTACAATGGTGATTACCAGGGCATTCAAATTGGGTGGAATTAGGGAGGTGTTGGGAAAAGGGTATAAAATTTCTAGTAGGCAGGAGAAATAAGTGATTTTAGTAAATAATAATGCATTTTACCCTTGAGAATTGCTATAAAAATAGATTTTAACTACTGTCACTACAAAAAAAAGACATAAGTATATGAGATTGTGGATACATTAATTAGTTTGATTTGATAAATTTATGTGTATATCAGTATCGAAATATCATATTTATACCTTAAATATATAAACTTTTATTTGTGAATTAAATCATCACAATACAAATTAATACAAATGTTGAAAAATAATAAGTGCAATAGAGTTAAATTCTTATAAATATTAGAAGTTACTATTAGGAATGATTGGTACTTTAACTTGTAGAATCCCAAATAAAAGAGAGGATTGAAGTGCATTCTTGCTTTCTCTTTGAGTTAACTTGTCAATATCTCTGACCAAAAGACCTGACCAGAACATGCCAAGAAGGAAAATTTATTTTGGTTCATGGTTTTAGAGATTCATTCCACTGTCAGCTGACCATGCTCAGGTCAACCTGAGTTGAAGAACATCATGGCGAAAGAGTTAAGTAGAGGACAGCAGCTCAGGGCATGGTAACCAGGAAACAGAGAGCTCTGCTCACCAAGAGCAAACTATAATCTCCAAAGACAGTCCTCCAGTGGCCTATTTTTCCAGCTACACCCTACCTGCTAACAGTTACCACCCAGTTAATCTACATCATTGGTTCAATCCACTGATTAGGTTAAGGCCATAATAACCAACTCATTTCAACTCTGAACCTTTGTGTTTTGTCTCACACTTGAGCTTTAGGGAGACACTTCATATATAAACCTTAACACTTTCCAAGTTCTTAATATATAAAAATTTGGTGGTATATTTCAGTGTTGTTATCAAATTCCAACTTGTTAATTTTTTTTGACAACCTGTGGGTGGAAAAACAAATACGTTTTCCATGAAAATAATAAGTTATTCTAATCAATAATAAAGTTCTTTTTTTATGCTTCATCAGAGTTAGGCCATGGAAAAGAATTATACAATTTACATAGGACTCAAGTGCCTTTCTCTTTTAAGTGCTTTATATTAGAAACCAGGGCTTTTGAGACAAATTTTATCAAATATGTCTATTATAGACAAATTTATTTGCTTTAGCCTTTTGACCATTCATACTTGCAACCTTTAGAATAAGGATTAGCAAAGTTAAAGCATTTGTTGTCAGTGTTAATTTCTTTCCTACTTTATTCAAAAAGCAGAATTGATTCAATTTCAAAAAATGTTGAATTCCATCACTGCTAGGAACTTGCCTTCTCAGATCGTTGAATAGGAAGGCAGCCCATCCAGAACTTGCTGTTCTCACTTTGATGACAGTTGGCTCTTGCCAGAGGACACTTGCAACTTTCCTGGAAAGGCAAAACATTTTTGATAATCTTTTATTCCACTCTATCTCATAACTTGAAGACTCCAGTTCTTTTCAAACCTGTGACACAGCCTTTGCTAGTCATTGTTTTCATCCTGTGTGATCTATTCTTTCTGCTTTTCTATTCTTTTCAAAATCAAGCTGAAAACAGCACGTTTGCTGCTCCATTTTCTCTGGAGATTCCTCTCTTGGTTTTTCTCTTAAAGTTCTGTCTTCTTTGTAGGCTTCCCTTTCTGCATTTTATATGTTGATGTTTCCCAGAGCTGTTTTGGCTTCTTCATTTCTTCTTGCTACTGAATTTGAGCAGTGCATCTCCAGAGGTGTGAACACAGGAGTTTTGAAAGTGGGAGTTGGACTTGAATTGATGTTCTACCAGTTAGCACTTAATTTTGTAACTTTGGAGGAAACTTTTGGAAGCACTCTTTATATCTATTTTCCTCCAAAAAATCAATTTAAACAGGATAATAGGCTTAGTTCAGGAGATTATTTAAAAGATTAAGAGAGATTAGAGAAATAATGCATATAAAGTACTTAGGATACCAGAGAACCTGTGTTTATCAGTTTTTTGTTGCTATGATCAAAACACCTGATAAGAACAACTTAGAGAAGGAAGTTATTTTGGTTCATGGTGGCAGAGGTTTAGTCCTTGATGGGCCAATTCCATTGGCCTGGGCCCAGGGTCAGGGGAACATCATGGAAGAAAGGATACAGTGGAGAAGAATTCTTGTAGCCAGGAAGCAGAGAAAGGAAAGGGAAGGAGCCACAGGGAAGCTGAATACTTCCAGTGCATACCTTCAGTGACTCACCTCCACCAACTACTCCATACTGCTTATATATACCACCTATTTAGTCCATACACACTATAATAGACCAAGTTACAATTCTCAGTATTCAATAACTTCATGTCTGAAAATCCCTAGTTTAACACAGGAGATTTTTTTTGGGGGGAGGTACCTTACAGTCAGATCATAACAGTGCCCAGACAACAAAAAATGCTCATTGCCATGCTGGATTTCACTTTCCACCTCAACCCTGTTTTCTAATCTACAAATTTATCAACTTCAAATTGATATCTAATAGTATCTTTAACTCAACAATTTTAATGTCAAAGTCATGATTTTCTCTCTCTCTCTCTCTCTCTCTCTCTCTCTCTCTCTCTCTCTCTCTCTCCCTTCTAAAATGATATTAGCTCCTCTTTAAACATTCTTAGTCATGGAATATCTGAGCAAATGAAAATATGACAAGTCTGGCTAAGAATCGAAAACTGGAGATTCATTACAGTGTTTTTCTCCCTAAAGCTATACCATGTGAAACAAGGATTTTCACTTTTTACTTACAATTTAGAATTTTGTCCTTTATCATAAAATTTTTGGATAAAAGATCAATTGCTATTATGTCTTGGAAACAAAAACACATTTTTGAATTATTTTCTCAAACTTATCTAAGATTGAGAAAAAGAAGCAAAACAGTGCTAGGAAAGTGAAGGATTGGCTGAAGCAGAGAAATCTTAATCCAGTGATGATACTTAACTTAAAAGTTTATTGATGTAAAAGAAAGTCTATTAACTTTTAAAAATAAATAAAATGTATGAGGATAAAAGTTTTCCTTTCTTTCTTTTTTATTTTTTTTCAAATTGCAGAATGCCAGAAAATAAATTTAAAACAAAAGAGCCAAATCATGTAGAGCCTACTAATGCATAGTAATTTTGACTCTTCCAGGAAAATTAATTAAACATTGAAGGGTTTAAGCATGATACTGACATGATCCAAATTAAATTTCTAGAATGTCTTTCTCACTATGCTATAGATAGTGAGTTCTAACTGGGTAAAGTTAAAGTTAGGACATTTTGGGGGGCTTAAAGAAATAACCCAGGTAAA
Source organism: Callospermophilus lateralis (assembly GCF_048772815.1). Classification (NCBI taxonomy): domain Eukaryota; kingdom Metazoa; phylum Chordata; class Mammalia; order Rodentia; family Sciuridae; genus Callospermophilus; species Callospermophilus lateralis. Next base: position 3,004,111 of record NW_027515935.1, on the reverse strand, counting down.
ATGCAGTGATGATCTCAAGTAGGAATGGACTGGAGACATATTAAAGATAGAACTATCATAATTTAGAATATGTATTGATTTTGGAAAGATAAGAAAAATGAGAAATCAAGCACTATGATTCCCTCCCATCATGTGTTAGAGGAATGTTAAATGTTCCATTTTATTTCTGTAAATTTTGCTTTACTAAAGGGAATTTATAGAAATTGTTAAGCAAAAAATCAGCAATGAAAAAAGTGTTTTAAATTTCAAATGCCATATGTTATTTATATCTATCTATCGATTGATCTATATATCTATCCATAATACAGTCTTGAGGTATGTTTTAGTCAACTTTTTTATTGCTGTGACTAAAAGATATGACCAGAATAATTGTAAAAAAGTCAAAGTTTATTTGAGGGCTCACAGTTTAAGAAATCTTAGTCCAAAAGAGGCTGGATTCATTTCTTGGGGCTCAAGGTAGTTGAAGGAAATCATGATGGAATTGTGTGGCAGAGGGAAGCAGCTCACATGTATAAATGTACACCCCAAAGCCACCCCCTAATTCCCACCTTCCCCAACCACATCCTACAAACTTCAGTTACCACTTAGTTAATCCCTATCAGGGGATTAATTTACTGATTTTGTTAAGACTCTTGCAACCCAATCATTTCTCCTCTGAACTTTCTTGAGTTGTCTCACATGTGAGATTTTTGGGGGCACCAATCTAAACCATAACCAGGTATGAAAGCAATGAGTTTGATTAGTTTGCTTAGATAAGTGAGTAGAGAAAAAATATAAAAGGATCAGAAATTAAATCACATAAGATGTCAATACGCATAAAGATATAGTGAAGGTCTCAAGATGTAATAGGTATCTAGAAATTTTGCAAAATGAGTTTTAGGGGGCTGAAGTATTGCTTAGTGGTAGTGCACTTTTTGGCATTCACAAGATCCTGAGTTTGATCTCTAGTATGCAAAAAGAAATCTATATCTATTCCCAAGCATATGTTAATTTTTCCTGTATAGACCACATAAAGATATAAATCTTTGGCTCCTGAATTTATTACAGAATTTATTTTCAGGAACAATCTTGGAGACATTATCTGTAAGTTTAGCATTTGTTTTAAAAAATGAAATTTTGGGGGGGTCTTGTGGGCTTAAGGTTATCCAGCTAAAGATGTGCATTCTCCCAAACATTTGATTTTATCCAAATTAGGATGAACTATAATCAAGTAGAACCATGGTGATAGTTACAATCCTTTTGCAATGCTATGGTAACACATGTGTATGTAATCTATATATAACATGGTTTCATTCAGGGCTACCAGATAAGTAGAAAATTCTGTCATTTTCCAATAAGTTTTCAATTTTTTCCCCTGCTGAGTCTGAAACATTCTGATAATAAGGACAATTTGTATTTAGAAAAGTTATGATTAATTATTTTAAATTTATAATTGAAAAATAAGAGTGTACATATTTATGATATATGGCATAATTTGAAAGATATGTTTTAGAATGGCTAAATCAAGCTTTAACAAACACATTACACCACAATCTTGTTTATGATTTGAGACATAGCAGCAATCTTTCTGAAACAAAAGATGTAAACTTTAAATAGACAAACTAAATACTTCTAAGTATTTATGTAATATTAATAATTCTCCTAAAATGTAGGCTCTTATAAAAATGTGGCCCTAAGAAACTCAACTGTACAAGATAATTATAATTACAGGATAATTGTTTGCATCTTACATGGTCCTTTGGGATCATATTTTGTAAAATACAAAAATTTCTAACTGAGATTTCAAGGATACTGGTCAGTGGTTCTTTATCTATAAAGATCATACATATAGATCATACACATCATACATTTTTGCACATCATGCAAAATGTATGATGTGCACTTTGGATTATATCTGTTGCTCCTGTTTTCATAAAAGTCTTCCCGTTTATTAGAGAACCAATTTCTGTTGTCTTAATATGAAATTTTACAGGAGATTGCAAGAAAATGTACATAGGAAACAAAGTTTAAATTTTGTGACATATCTCAGGGAAGTAATCCTAGAAGGGGTTGTCCCAATTTTTATAAGGCAAATGGCCTAAACAATTATACAGTCTTTTAGTCATTTGGTCAGAATATGCATCAATAAATAAACCTGTTGGAATATATGGCACATGCTATGAAACCTATTTTTCCCTTCAATTTTCCCTAATGAGTCCAACTCATCATTACACAAGACCTGGAAAGCAATGGTAGTAAAGCAAACTATGAGCTTGACAGCATCTCTGGGAGTTGGTTACAAAGCCCTACAACACAAGTGGCAGCAACTGATGATACCCCCATGGGAGATCATATGGAGAGATTAGTCCAGGTCAGAATGCATGGTGCCAGGATATGGGTTCAGATTTCCTCATATCCTATATGCACCCCTCCTATTAATATGAAAGTTCTTATTTGTGCTCATGACATTCTTTGCACGTTAGTCTTTCTGAACAAGGTAAAGTAAATGCTTAAAGGCTTTCTGGTCAGTGAAGCCATTCCTGACAATGCTGTATTAGGAATCCCTATCTATTATTACTTTTGCATCCATTACCTTGCTTTGTTATTCTTCTATAGTATTTAACACTTTATGCTACACAACATGTTCCTAATTTTAAAAGAGGTTCCTCTACCTTTAAACTGAAATATAATGTTTGAATATGTGGTTTTAATTTTTTATTAGTATGACCTCAGTATCTAGAACATTTCGTGAATTTACTGTTTCATACTTGTTAAATCCCAAAAGGGAAAACAAGCTTTCCCTCTAAGATACCACATAGCTCATGACTGAAATTCATCTTGTCATATTTTATCAGTCTGAGGAAAAAGTCATAATCATACTAGAGGCAATATATACAGCTCCCAGGAATATAATGGACATTTTCTGTCTACATACTAGGGTTTTTTTTTTGTTTAAGATATTCAGTGAAAAAAAAACTATTTGTTCTTGAGCATATAACTTGTCTCATATAACAGGGATATTGCTCTTACAAATAATCATAATTCATTTTCATTTAATAATCCAATATTTTTTGCAATAAAATCATTAAAGAAATACAGAGCACCATATATTTCCTTCCATTGTTAATTACTGATAAATGGTACCATCATAAAAGTAACTTCAGTCTTTGAATTTTAAGCCACCTGCTTAAAACCAAGCTTATTGAGTGATACCATGCCAGGAAATTTAAATATACAGGTGGCCAGGCAAAGAGTAAATCAAACTGCTGGCCCTGAAAGAAAAGAATCAAATTACTCTTAATATCCAGCATTAGCAGTGACTCATAAGACCACATAAGCCAAATCAATGGCTGTATACAAATTAGCCATAATTAAAATAATTTTTCAAGGTAGAAATATGGTCAGTCACAGTTCTCTTCTAGTTGCTGCAATTTTAAAATCTATAAATAATTCTATTTATGATCTATAAATAACTTCCAGAATCCACTTGACTTCTGTGCTTGCCAAATTAAGACCATAATTGGGATAATGTTGGTATTGGACATAGCCTACCTCTCCAATTTCCATATTAGAATTAAAGCTTTATACATCATCTCTAAAATATGTCAATTATGATTCATATTTATGATTTCTTGTGGCTGAAAGACTTTGGGTACTTCCATTTTTCCTGTATAGTGAAAAAGTTGCTGCAGTATGTTTTTTTTTTCTTATGAGTTAAAAGATTTCCCAAGAATCACAAAGAATGAATCCCAGCACCAGTTGAAAACATAGGGAAAGCATCAAAATGAAATCACCTTCATAATTTATGTCCTACCTAAAAACGTAGTAAAATTCTGCAGCTTCAATTTTTTTCTCTTTAATACACATTAACATAATCTCTTCTTCCAAAAACTACTACATGTTTTGTTTTTACTCTTAATATTTCTTAGAAATATTTGAACTTGAACAGACAGCTATGGTCTCTGCAGACAAATTCCTACAAGCTATTTACCTTCAGGGATTGACTAGGTTTAAATCCCTATGCTGCTGCTGTTGCTCGTGTTCAGGTTTTGTTGGAGGCATGTGAGTTTGATGGGTGGGGTTGTGCTTTTTCTGATTTATTGTACAGACTGAGATTGATCTTGGTGTTAGATTCCTAGGGCTATTACAACAAAGTATTATAAGCTTCAAACACCTCTTTTGTTTGTTTGTTCTGCAGTGCTGGATATTACAAGTCTGAAGTTGAAGTGTGTGCAGCACTATGTTCACTAAGAAATTCAGGGAAATTCTATCCTGTCTGAACTGACCTTCTGGTGGCTTGGTGAAACTCTTTTGGTGTTCAATGGTTTATAGATAGATCACTTCACTCCTCAGTCTTCTCATGGCCTGTGTCTCAAACTTTACAAAATATTCTTATCATAAGGACAACAGTCTTATAGGACTAAAGGCACATCCCCCTGCATTATGATCTCATTTTCACTTAACTGATTGCATCAACAAAGAACCTATTTCTAAATAAGTTCTTACTTTGTGGTACTTTGGGTTAGGACTTGGAGAATATCATCTTGGGGAGGACATAGATCAAGTAATAGTGACTTCCTCTCTTTCCTCTTAACACAGCTTCTTGATCTCAGGAGGAGTACTTGTCAATACAGGTAGGGTATCCACCCTTGGCAAATCCACTACAGCAGCAGTTGCAAGAAGTGTCCATGTCTCCTTGGTAAAGACTATGGGCTCCTCAAGTTCTGAGAAGATAGTTGTCTCTATCCAGAGGAGTTGATTTTCATGCTGGTGGAGCAAGTCTTTTATTATCTAGCTCCTGTGAACCTGTCCAATTTTAGCTTGACCTTCTGAGAAAACTGCTAAAAAAGTAGAACAGGTTTACCAAAGCAAATTTATTTGAATTTCAGTCAGAGGTAAATCACTTCATTGAACATTTAATCATCTAATCAGGGCAATGGATATAAGCCTGCAGATTTTCTTCAACAACTGTCAGGAATCTTAGAAGTTTTTCTCTGGCAGGGTAATTCACAAAATGGCTGTTATCTTCTGGTTTTTACTATGCACTGTTTTCATCTTGGGACACAAAACCTCTTGGGGTGCTATGTTACCATGGTATGACATCCTTATTGAGGTCCTCTAAAGCTCCTAATTCTTTCTTTTCCAGAGGGTCCCTACATCTTACTGAACTTTACAACCATGAGATCAGCATGCCACCTGCTGTGCCCAAAAGAAACTGGCAATATATGTTAACTAATGTGGGAGAGATGGCAAGTATTGGAAATCATTATTGAATTCAGAAGGATTTCATTAGTCTTTTAAATAACTTCTGCCTTCGACAAATGTTTCTGTAAGAAGAAAGGAGAATATCTGAGCAGTGAGAAAGTTTGATGATTTCTTCCTGACTACCCAAATCTCTGAAAAAAGATAATAGTGAATTTTTGCTATGATTTCTAAGCTATTTTATCATTTCTTTTTTTTTAACAAGCCAAACATCATAATAACATTGTGTTTATCATGATGCCTGGAATTGTCTGGGGCTCTGCTTTGAAATTCTGCTGGTTTTATTTGGATCTGTCACATAACTCCATTCAGCTCAGATTTTTCTGGAGGCCATCTTTCAACTTCTGATGCCTTTGTCATATATCTTTAATCATTTAATAGCCTAGTCTGGTAGCCATACAGCATAGCTCCTGCATTTTATAAAATTGAAGCCCTTGCTGTCACATCCTATTCATCAGAAATAGTCACAATTTGGTCCCAAATCAAGAAAGATAAGCACTTTCATTTTTCAGTGAGGAGTCAAATGTGTATAACAAAATGGAGGAATTTGATAGCAACCATATTTGAAGACTGCTGACCTTAGTATCAAATATTTATTTAACATTGCTTCTAATTTTAGTTCTTACTTCATGATAGTGCATCAAGAAAGCCCCTATCAAGAGAGTAAAACAACAGAAAAATTTATAAATGTGTAGTTTTATATAAAAGTGTCTAAAACAAGGGATTGGAACTGTGAGAATTTAGCTAGGAACCAAAAAAAAAAAAAAAAATCCGACGAAAACTAGAAGAAAAACAGATACAAAAGAATGTTATGCCCTAACACTTGGGTTAAGATGTCCATTGAAAACAGACCCCATGCTCAGTAGAGAAACCTAACATGATGTGAGCTTTTAATGAAAGAATGCTCTATTTTTAATCAATTCCACTGGGGCAGAAATTAGAGACAGTGATAGCATGTAACTACATTTTCCTTATTTAAACAACTGAAATATTTTTTCCTATTAAAATTAGAAATATTAAATAACTAACATTATTCCTTATGGATAGAAGAAAGATATTGTAAGGACACCATCAAGCTCTATATATTTTCATTTTCTCTTTCTTACTGGAACATATACAAAATTCCTCAGAATTAAATATTTGGAGACATTTGTGATGTCTTATGTGACAAAATATACTGACAATTTTCAGTGAAGTTTTCCTAGAGAAAAAAATTACCAGATATCCAAGTCCCCAATACCCTTTGGCTGTGATGTAGTATGTCCTGAAAAGTTTATGGCATCTAAATTCATAATTGTCTCGAGAGTTTTTGAAGAAATTTTAGTTGATATATTTCTTATATATATTTGAAACACTTAAAAGTGGAAAAATACAACAAATATTAAATAATTTTTGAAAGTCCTTTTGTTTTAAAGTGTCCCTATTAAAACACTTAAGGCAATAAACTACTTTGTTAGTAATGCTGAATTTCATTGTCTCAGATTACAATAATATTTTAACATTTATCTTTCAACCTAAAGGACATGCATATTTTATCATTAGACACTAATGATTTTTATTTTTCTTCTGCTAATTGTATGGAAATTAAAACAAATGGAACAAAATAATCACAAACCTATTAAAGACTTAGGTGGATATTAAATAATTAGCTTTAAAATATGCTAGATTTATTACAAGAAAAAGCGAAAATATTTCTCAAGTATTACATGAAATATGACATAAGCCACATTAGCCATCTATTCCATAGTGAAGGATACTGCTGAATCACAGCACTACAAATGACATCATCGGTCACTAAAAATGCCAGCTATAACAATTATCAATTACCAAGTGCAACAAGAGGCACACTTGTTGAGGAGTCACACTTGCCTTGAAATGCCAAAAATTCATCAGTGCTGCAGAATGCTTTAGGAAAGGGATACTCTTAAAAATTGAAAATTATGACTGGAATATGGCAATGTGTTGATGTTACAGAGGGAGGTGATTATCTGTGATAACACAGGTAGTCATACCAAAGTAACATAAAAATGTTTAAAATTGCATTAAAGAGTTTATTATTTGAAACTGATGTTATAATACAATATTTCAATAAATAATAAGTCTATTTTAATCAGAGATAATGAACCTTGGTTACAGTACAGTCAGGAAGAGCAAATTCTCAATTACTTAAGAGTAACTGTTAAAATTTGAAATAGAATTAAGCTATTGAAAGGATTAAACATGATTCTATAGTTTACAGTAACATGGTGAAAATGCTTATATATAAAATATGAATAAAAGAGAAAAAGTAATTATCCCAAAAATTGTAAAAGGAATTATACTGACTTAGTGGAGTTTAACCTAAAAAATACATTTTCTATGAAGATTCATGAAGTGTTTCATTGAAATTTTTGAATGCATAAGTAAAAACTTACAAATCATAATAAAAAAACATTCAATTAAAATACCCAGTGATCACAATACTAACAGATTGAGATTGAAGTGGCAGACTCAACATTTTCTATGTGCAGCTGTACAGACACTTTCAGAGAACACTAGATTTTAGCCAGCTAAAGAGAAACCAGGATGTGAAGTTTGGCTCTACTTGTGAAGAAACATTTTGGAAAATAAAGAAGCAATTATCAGTGAGCTAAGTTTCAGGCTTCTTTTGCTCACTGTTTTTGGATTCACATAATGAATGAACAGCATTGTCAAGAGCATTTTGAAATGCCTTAAGATAGGAGTGGCACCCAGCCAGAAAATTCTGCAAATGCAATTCTAACAAGAATAAAAAAGAAATATAGAAACAGAGCTGGAGTTGTATTTTGTATTGTCTTTGTTTCTTTTGTAGAGTTTCAGGATATTTTTATGAATAATTTTCTGTAGCAATGGGACTCAAATGCTAAATTATCAATTTTTTTTAAAAAAAAAAGAAGGCAAAAAAGCTTCTGAGGCTAGAGGTAGAAAATGACCTCCAGTGGTGGCAGTAAAATTCTCAGAAAAACCTAAATTACATATTTTCCAGCTATGACAATGCCCAGAGAATTACACTGGTACAGAAAGAGCATGCATCACATTCATAACAAAGACATTACTTAACCTGCAAATATGAAAACAAAATGTGACAATATTATTATTTCCATATATCTCTTTATGAAATTAATTAGTGGACTTCACTTAGTATGTTCTTCAAGAATAAATATATACCCAACTTTAGTATTGAACCTATAAGCAGATTTGTGTCCATGTTGGTGACTGCACAAAACCTGGAGGAAAACCCAAGATATGCAGAGCCCAGAAGACTGAGACAGGGATAGGAGAAAAAAAGGAGTCATAAATGCATTTTTTGGGTGGAAGCAGAGTGATCTATGCATGCAAAGAATAGAAGAGAAGATTCCTCCTAGAAATTGAGGAGGTGAGTTCATATAGAAATATTCCTTATGTAAAAATTAGCAGATTGTTTTATGCCAAAGAATTGCCATTAGGTAGAGGAAAGCTGTTGTTAAGAATCAAGAGGAAATAATTTTTGAAGGAGGGTAAATATCCTTTCAGGTAAAACTTTTTGATATTTATAAAGTTAATATTTGGTTGCATATATGTTTCATTTTCTCAAATAGTCTGTTCTTACACTCATCATTTCTGCTTTGAAACAAGACTTGTTTGAAGCATTGAAGCACATTCTTGAACTTACACAAGACCATATATTCTAAAGAACTGGAGAAAAATAAGTTGGAAAACATGCTCTGGCCATGCTCAACATTAATTTACCAACAATAAGAATTCTTGCTAAGGCATAAAAAGGGAATGATAGGGCTGGGGATGTGGCTCAAGCGGTAGCGCGCTCGCCTGGCATGCGTGCGGCCCGGGTTCGATCCTCAGCACCACATACAAACAAAGATGTTGTGCCTGCCGAAAAACTAAAAAATAAATATTAAAAAATTCTCTCTCTCTCTCTCTCTCTCTCTCTCTCTCTCTCTCTCTCTCCACTCTCTCTTTAAAAAAAAAGGGAATGATATAGAACCCAAAAGAATTTGGAAGGGAAATATCTACAGTCAAAAGTTCTTGAACTTTGGCAGCCAAGTAACATTTTACATAGAAAATACAATGCATATGTCTTTAGATACAGATACACCCTCAAAGTGGAAAAAAAATCTGGACTACTCTCGTGAAGCAAAAATTTTAAAAGCGAGATAAGTTCTTTACACTTTGCGTGGCTAGCACTAGTTAGAGAAAAAAAAGAGAACACTATCCCTAAAAGCCCAAAGCAGTCAGTATGCATAGAAAAATAAAATTCTTTCTCTCCTAAGAAGTCACTACTAAAGTGCTTGAAGAAATAAAACAAAAACTCACTTTATTTTGAAAATGATAAACCCAGTGATTTCTGGAAACTTTGAACAGTAAATTCTCTTGATCTTGAAGACAGTTCAGAACATAAAAGTAGAATTTGGAGCAGTATCCCTACATTCCCTGCCTAAAACTATTTTTTACAGGCTGAGCTGGGAGACAAGATAACATATTCAAAATTATTCCATCACCTAAGTTCTAAAAGAGCTCTGTGTGAAAATTCTCACCTCTAATGCTAAATCTGAAGACATAATTTAATATGTGGGCTAAATTGGTCTTTCAAACTCTTTATCTCCCCATTTGCCATTCTAGGATTTTGAAAATCCCATCTGTTATCTGAAAAACCACTTACACAGGTTGAAAACTACAACTACTTTAAGGAATGAGGGTGAGAGGAGGAAGAATCTGACTCCCTCACACTCGAAAATTTAGTAGATTTAACTCCTATTGTGGGCAATGCATGCAACACACTTGGACAAGAGTTTGAAGTGAGAAAAACACCCCAGGAGTTCAGGAAATGTCCCACTTAAAGAAATTAGGGGAATGAAGAAATGACATTGTGCGATGTTGAATATATTAAGTTGAAAATTCTGTTATTTAAAAAAAAAATTAAAGGGATCATTTAGATGAATTTGCACAAATGATTTTATCAGTGCAACTTGGGATTTAGGTGTCATAACATTTTTGTATATTCATTTGATATTAATCTTCCATCATAAAATACCATGTAAACTATTTAGGGCAGAGGGCTAGGACTCAGGCTGCCTGATTACATTTTCACCACAAACTTATTAAGGGTTTTTCAAGAAAGATGGATAATTATATTAACCACTACACTTGTTTCTTGTGGTAACTGAAATGGTGGATTAAATATGAAATGTTATTGGAAGAGATATTTCAAGCACATTGTAATAATGTTGGTTGTTATTATTATATGATTATAATGAATATTATGCAATGATAGAAAGTACCTTACATTTATAGAACAATAAACATATAAAAAATCAGTACATCCAAAAGAACAAGAAACTTTTATTGACAAGAATTATAGTGACTTCCTTTTGTTTTCTTTGCTTCAACATCCATTGGGTTAGTCCCTCTTGAGAAAGTTTGTATTTCTACAACTTCTCTCAATTGCTCAATGCTTGTCAACCCTGATATCTGTCTTATTCAATTATCTACTTGTGACATCCTTCCTATGGGACAACTATAAAGAACCTAACTTGTTCCACTGACCCCCACACCCCATGTGCACTGAGCGGAGTTGCCATAGTGACTCCACAGAGTGTGCTTTGACTTGCTCTGAACCCATCAGGAAGAACTCACACAGGGAGATTTGCATGCGTAACATCCTAGACCCCATTAAAACCTTCAGCCAATGTCTCTCTCCCTCTCTTGTTCCCCATATACTGGGTGAGCATGAGAGTCTGGGAAAGCTACCCCCTTCTATTTTGGCTCTACAGGGTTTACTCACCTCTTGTCTCTGGGATCAGTGAAAAGTAAACTGTTCATATATGAATAAACCACAGTGAAACTCCACATCATGTACAACCACAACAATGGGATCCTAATTAGAATAAGATTTACCCATGTATGTATGACAAAATATACTCTACTGTCATGTATATATAAAAAGAACACATTTTTAAAATTAAATTCTTATTCCTATCTCATATGCTTTGTTGAGTTGCCTTTTCCTCACCTCACTTGACTGACATGTCAGATTTAATCTGTTCCTGTTCAGAGCTCTCCTAGGGAATGGCTCCCCTGGCGGAAGTAAAGTGAACCCACTTCAGTCAAGTGCTACAAGGCCATTTTCCAATAAAAATACTTATCTTGTGAGAAAGACTCCTGGTCAAGTTTGAACCCTTATATGTTAACCAGCTCAACAGGATAAAGCAGCATCCTATGAAAGGCACATTGTAAATACTTAAGGCCCCAATCCCTGACAGCCTGACAGGAAAGACTAGAGTTCATAACTACTCTAAGAAGACCTCAATGCCAAACAGACAAAAAAATACAGTACTATTATTCTAAATTCTTGATGCAATTTATTTTATAAGTAATCATCCTCAACATTTAAGCATTTTAGTAATTTTTTTCTAGGAATTTCTGCATGTATATAAATGTATGTAACTTTATAATTTCAATGAAACATCAAATATTAATAAATATAAAAGAGATTCCTTTATATGATGTAAAATACTTATATTTACTTCTAATTTGTAATAAAACGGACTTTTTATTAGCATGTTGTTAAAACACAAATTATAATTTTTATTAACTCTAATACTTGAAAAATTCTGTATTTGTTTGAGTTCCATGACAATAAAAAGTTACTCTTAGTGAAAAAATATGCCTCTTTACCTGAAGTCACTAAAAATACTATTTAGATTTGTACAAAGTATTTCCCCAAACTCAGCACAATTAAATTACAGAAAAAAAAGAAAAGGATATCTCTTATTTATCAATGAGTAAATCCAAAAAGATGCATCTTGAAAAATGATTAATTTCCACAGTGTTGCACATACAGATAAACACTGTGTTGAAACATTACATCTGTGTCACAAATGTCTCTCAAAATTTAAAGGTAATTGAAAAACAGCAGAAAAAAAACCCAACAATTTAAGATAATAATGGAGGGCTGGGGTTGTAGCTCAGTGTTACAGAACTTGCTTAGCATGTGTGAAGCACTAGGTTTGATCCTCAGCACCATATTAAAACAAATAAATAAAGTAAAGGTATTGTCTCCATCTACATCTAAAAAAGTATTTAAATAAAAATAACAATGGAAATCTTAAAAATAAATAGATTAATTTTTTGGTCAGATGATGAATACACCATGATATCTCAAGTATATTTTACTTATCTCAATATTGGAAAATATTTTATGGAAATGTTAATTTAGCCAAACAAACAAAAAAGCTTTTTCTCATATCCAACTGTGCAGTGAAATAAGGAGGAAAAAAAATAGCCAAGATATATCCATGGAATAGTGAACATGAAATTGATTTGATGAAAATGGGTTTCCCACAAATTTAGATTAATCATTATTAATGTAAAGAAGAAGATATTCAGGGGAGTGGGACCCTGTGGAAATTTTCTTAAGCATGTTTTCCAGCGAATACACATTTGCAAAAAGCTCACTATTCAGATTTACACATATAATGAATACATAAAGATCTTTGATAGTACCACTTTGCTGCTACTTCTCACAAGGCTATAAAAGAGACATGAGGTTGGTTACTTCATATCACCTCCAAGACTTTCAAAACTAGAAATAAATATTTACTAATGTTACTTAATTAAAATTCATTTTCATATTCCCATACCATTTATCACTGTTTACAATTTTGTTTACTCTTTCCAATCATTTCATCTAAAATATTCATTCATTCAGTTCCAAAACAACATTAAGCAAACAGTAATTCCTTCATGGAACTTCAGCCTGTGTTTTGGCTCTCTGGAAATTTTACCCCTGAAAGAACCACCAAATAATCTTTAAAAAGCAAAATAAGTCTCCAGTTAAAAGAGTAACCTGGTTGTCTTGACTACCAGGTGCACCCCCCCATATCCTCAAAAGGAACACTGGTACCATGCTTCAGTATGCCCCTAAAAAACTCTATAGTAGGAAATAGCTTCCTCCCTCATTTGTATACTTGTCCATTGAATATGCTTTTAGATCAGTTTGCCTGACCTGCACTAACCTGAAAACAGGGTAGTATTTTATGTTTGTCAATCCAAATTAGTAGTGTGACCTCTTAGATTCACGCATGAGGCATGGTCATAAATCATAAGGTAATTTGTTATAAGCACAATGCTGAACTAAAAATAATTTATCAAACCATTAATCCTACTATTAAATATAGTGATGTTGCACCAATAAAAAGTAAAATTTGTAAAAATGTAACATCTCTAGCACTAACTCATTGTGTTTAGAATAAACTTGCTTTGCTCAATTTTTTCCTTTAGAAGCAGTATTTTATGGGGGGGGGGGTTCACTGCACAAATGATTCAGGTGTGCTGGTTTTATTTTGTTTTGTTTTTTAAACAGGATAGGCATGTCTTTAATTTACTTCTGGGCTAAATCAATGTTTCACATCATTTTTCATCTCACATATTTTAAAATTTATTTTAAGTTTTTGCTCCAAAACTCACCTTGTTTTATTTTATTATTTTCAACTGGGTTTTATCTTTGTAGTTCATGCCTTGATTTAAAACTTCTGACAGGGATGCTTCATCACTGTCTCATTTGAATTTCTTCAACCCTTTACATTTATTTTCTTCTTATAATTTGCAGTACAATCAATGATTCAGTTTTTTAAAACCAAATTTATACAATTATATTTCACACATATTTATTTATAGCCACAAATAACTTTGTCTTTTTAAAGAAGTTTGTTTTTAAAATTTTTTATTCTTACTTCCTACACATTTTGGTCTATGAATCATTTTTAGTAAATTTGCATGTTTTGAATTAAATTTCATGGTTTATTTTCTCCTCCCCTGAAACCAGTTGTCACAGCACTATTTGCTGAACAGAATTTATCTCCTCCTTTGAATTACTTTGACAACTTTATTGAAAGTCAATTCACCAAATACCTAAGAATCACCTATTCTTGAACTTGCTATGCCATTCTATTCACATCTATGCCCTGACACTAATACTCCTGTGTTGTTACCCTTACCTTATAGCTCAGCATGGAATCACTGAGGTGAAAGGTGAAAGATATCTCTGTTCTTTTTTTCAAGTATTTTGCATAATTTAGGTCCTTTGCATTTCCACATAAATGTTAGCATCTGCTTGGCAATCTGTAAGAAAGTTTCCTATGACTTCGACTCAGATTTTATTATATTTATAGATCAATACTGTCTGGACAAGAATGTTTCACAGTCAATGAATATGGTATATAGCACTATATATTAGGTTTCTTCTCATTTCTCACAGGATTGTGTTATAATTTTCAGTTTAGCACTTTTACATGTTACATTAAATGCATCTTTCAATGTTTTAGTAATGAATTCTGTTATAAATTGATATTTTATTCTATTTTCTAATCAAGTCTAGTTGTAGTATTTGGACAGGCAATAGAAATTTGTATGCTGACAAAGTTTCTGGTGAACCCACTAAATTCTCATATTATTCAGTGTTTGTGTGAATTCTTTTGGATTTTCGTCCAAAGCAAATAGAGTTTCACTGCTTTACTTGTAATCTACACATCTTTATCCTTTTTTCTAATGCACATAGAGAATTCCAATGATTGATATTGCAATATTAAACAAATATTGCATTCTAAACCAACCATCACTTGGTCATAACTGTAATTACTTACATATTGCACTAATTTTGTTCTGAAGACATTTTGGTTCTATTTTTGCATCTATGTGTACATCAATATTTTCATCTTTGCTATCTTTTACATTTTTTTCTGATTTTAGTACACTTCCATTTTTTTTTCTCATAAACAAACATTTTCCTCTATTTCTGAAGTAGGATATACTATTCACTTGTTAAATATTTATTGTGTTTACAAGTCAATCCATCTGGGCTGTGATTTTTTTCTTTTGGTAGAAAATATTTTATTAACAATTTTGTTCCTTTACTAGGTATAAGCCTTTAATTTTCCTCTTTCTTCTGCAATCAGTTATTTATTTACCTATGAATTTATTTTGATCCTGGGTATTTAAGCCTTGGATTCTTTACCCCTGAGCTACATCCCCAGCCCTTTTATAAAAATATTGTATTTTAAGACAGGGTCTCATTAAGTTGCACAGATTGAGTCAAATTTGAGATTTTCCTGCCTCTACCTCTGAGTGGCTGGGATTACAGAAATGATCCACCATGTCCAGCCATGAATTATTTTTAACATTGTTTTTTTTAAAGACATTTGCCAGTTTCACTTAAGCTTCCAGATTTATTTGCACAAAGTTGTTCAGTTATATTTCTTTAGCAGTCAGTCTTTGTTAGATATGTAATGGAGTCTACTCTTTTATTAGATTCCCTTGAGCAATCTCATTATTATTTAATTAAATTTAATAATTTCATTAAAATAGCAGACTTTAGGTTTGCTAGTTTCTTTTATTGTTGTTATATTTTTTTCATAGATGCCTGCTTTAATTTTATGTTCCCTCCCTTCTATATAACATACAAACACATTTTTTTGGACTCTTAATTCTTTGTCTAGTTGTGAATTTTACAAAACTTCTCTACTTACACCCCATAAATTTCAAGTTTTTTTTTTCTATCTAGTTAAATGTTTTCTAATTTACCTTTTGAAATTTCTCACCAGTAAAATAATGGGAGCCTAGGGTAATGAAAAATGCAAAATAGATATGTGAGAACTCTGCCTACTTACAAAAGGCATGGCTGCCTCTATACTAACAATGCAAAATCATCTAAGTATTATTAGTATAATTTAGTAATTTTGAAGAATTATGTGTGTGTGTGTGTGTGTGTTGTGTGTGTGTGTGTGTGTGTGTGTGTGTGTATACACACACACACTTTGGAAGATTTTCATTAGAGCTCCAGCAAATAAAGTATTTGGAGGTCATTATTCCCAATATAACAATAAGAAAAAAAAGGAGAGGCTAACTGTTGTCAACTTTTCTTGGTCTAACTTAAAAGTGAGGTTTCAGACCATTTTAAGTAACCTGGTTATAGAGGCATCCTGAGAAATACAAAATTCAGATCTGCCTCCCTTAAGAAGAAGCTGCTGGATCTATAAATCAATATGGTGCCATAAAGGATAATTGTGATGAATTGCTGTAAATTGAGATTAGATTAGTATGACAGTGAAATATTCCTGGGAACTGCAGAATTAGGAAAAGGGATGCACACTTTCATTGATCCTATCTGCAAGATCCCCATTTGTTCCATAGTTCCTCTTAGGAATCTGGCAAGGTTAAGGCAAGAGTAATATTTTTGAAATGCACTTGTCACCTTCTCTAAAAGAAAGACCAATTCTCCAGGGGTAGTGACTTTCTCAGAGATCAGAGAAGGGCATTTCTTCCTCTCTGATCTCCCCTAGCTCTTCCTGTACAATCAAGGGGAAAAAAATGTTGTTTCATGGGTCAAGGTTTTAAGGACATAGATTAAAAACATTACACCTATAGGAGATATTGGGAGGAAAGTGGAATAAAAATGTGCTATTGGAAGACATGCTGCAGACATAGCATGTAGGTCCAGTAAAACATGGAGGTGTTTCAAAGGTCATAAAATATTCCATCCATGTCACATATTAGTATCACACCATTAAAGCTCCAGTGTAATAATGGATTATGTTTTCAAAGCTACAAAACACAGTCTTTCCAAAAACCTGTGCTCATGAGATGAGCTGGTTCAGAGGGGCTAGCTGCAGTAGTAAACTAAGAAAAGGATGAAGAAATCACGCAACACAGGGACATGAGTTTCTCAGATAGAGGGTGGGACTGCTCTGCAACCTTAAGGGTCAGCTTCCACACTGGAAGGCACCAGAAAAAGGGAGTGTGCACCCGGAATCTGTTTATTTTTATAGGAGGGACAAACAAAGGAGGTTCAATAGAATGTTCTTCCCAAATAAGGCAGGGAATGAGGTTTCAAACGTGGAATTTTGCTTCCTAATGGCTTGTGGTCAGCATATTGATTGACACTTGGCAAGTCACACCAATCTCAGGTGCTGTGTGGAATCACAGGCAGAGGGAGAGTGAGAGGAGAGGAGCTCTTGCATTGCGCACAGCCCAATTAGCTAGGAGAGCAATGCCGGACATGTCCCTGCATAGAACTTCAATGTTCAGAGCTTACACACTGCCCATGGATGGCTTGAGACAATATAGATTCTCACTGTGGGAACTTATAGTGTAACAGGAAACAGAATCAAGAGGACAACAGAGTAATTAGAATTCTTTGAAACTTACAAATAGAGCAAATAAACATTGCACAACATAAATCCTTACACTAAAGACCACTTAACCTCAGTTCTTTCTATCCCATACAATATATTCAGCTTTTGACAAAAACAAAAAAATAAATAAACAAATAAGCAAAAAAAAGAAAAAGAAAAAAGAAGAAAGAAATGCAAAGCATGCCAAAATACAAATGCATATATTTTTCAATTTTGATTTTTAATTGTAGATGAGAATAATATATTTTTCTATTTATTTATTTATTTTTCTGTAGTGCTGAGTTTCAAACACAGTGAAGTAAGTGTGACAGGCAAGTGCTCTACCACTGAGCCACAAACCCAGCCCACCAAATGCCAATTTTAAAGAGAAAAACAAGAATCAGAACTATGTTCTGATATGAAACAGTTCTTAGATTCATTTTTCAGAGAAATTAAACTAACTGAATTTTATGTTAAGAATTTTAATAGGAAAAAACAGCTGAATAATGTAAAATGAAAGATGAAAAAAATCTAAAGATAAGAACTTCTGTGGTGAGGAAACAAGAGAAAGAAAAGTTCTCTTCCATAATTCATTAGTTGACTTATATGACTGACAAAAGAACCAGTGCACTAAAAGTACATCCTTAGGAATTTCTAAAACTGAAATTGAAATACTTGTTATGAAGTGTCTATACTACAATGGAAGTGATATTTTAAAAAGTAGTTATTTAAAATGCTAGTTAAGAATACATATTATAAAAACCAGGCAGCCACCAAATAACTTTTTCAAAGTATCATTTATATGAAAATGAAGAAAATAAAATCAGATAGTAACCTCTGTTAAAATTAGAGTAGGCAACAAAAAAGGAACAAATAATGATTGGAATGAATAGAAAACGGTTATGGAAATGTTAGATACTAACCAACTATAATGATAATCACATTAAATGTGAGTGATCTAAAAGTAATGATTGAGAGATTGCATGATTTTTATTGACTGAAATTTGTTAATGCATACTTATGTTCCCAATGTGGTCTAACTTGATACACATTCTGAATGATATTAAACAGATACTTAGGCATTACATAATAGTAGAAAAATTATAATTCAAAAGACTAACAATGTTGTTTTTTAGCAGTTAATTGAAGGAATGGAAACTTTCATACGTTTGTTGTCAACTGCAAGTTAGCATAATTACACTGGGTAACCAGTTGACATTCTCCACACTATTTGAAAATACTCATTTTTATTGCCTCCTGGGGACATAATTAAAACACATGATCATGGCACCAAAAGATATGTATGAAAATATTTATGAACAAATTAGTGAGAATATCAAAATATCATAAGAAAAACATAAATAGTAGAATGAATATTTTGAGGCATACTTTATATAATGACTACAATCATGAAAAAATAAAATATAACGACACATTTAAACACTAATAAATCTCAGAAATATCTTTTTGAGAAAATTATTCAAGAACATAAATGGCACACTTTACATAATGATAACTCATGGCTTTATAAGTCAAGCAGTTCTTCAAACTGGAATGGAGAGAGAAGTAGTGATCAGGAGGTAAGGTGAAGGTGATACTCTATATGGGATGCGGGTGAAGTTCCATTTCTTAACCAAAGTGCTAGTTATCTGAACATGTTTGTTTTGTGTAGTAAACTTGACATTTTTTTCTCTATGTTACACATAAATTTAAAAAGAACATCATTTTAAAAGTACTTCTATAGGGCTGGGGATGTGGCTCAAGTGGTAGCGCACTCGCCTGGCATGCGTGCAGCCTGGGTTCGATCCTCAGCACCACATACAAAGAAAGATGTTGTGTCCACCAAAAACTAAAATAAATAAATAAATAAATATTTAAAAAAAAAAAAAGTACTTCTATAATTGCCTAAATACACTGAGTGACTCATTTTATGGTCATTATGCATACTATGGTTATTACTTAGTTTTTAAGTGAGGATTGGCTAGCATGAATACTCCTCACACTCTCACTGCTGATGTTTCTACAGATAATGTAGTGCCTCCAACCTTCATTTTCTTCCTCTATAATAAGAAGTAATTTAAAATTTATTTTCTGTCTAAATTTTCAAGATAACACATATCCAAAGAGTCTCAAATTAAGATCCTTGTTAAAATCTGTATTTTATTGCATTTCTAAATTACATACAGGTGTTGATTTTTAATGTAAATTTTAAAACTGTTATTCCTAAGGACACAAAGAGAAACACTGAGCACTCAATCCATTGTGTAGTATTAGGGTTAATAATCCATTCTTATACTAAAAGGCATGCAATCAGTACAGTCATGGAGAGATTCACAATGAGAGATACCTTTGTCAAGAGTTTTTAACATTTATAAAATAGTGTCAAGTAAGCAGAGGAGCAAGCAGCATAAGTGGACATGAATATACAATAATATCTTTACAACTCAGCCAGGTCCCCAAGGGGGCTAACCCAGCTTCTCTTCATATTCAATAGGTATTTAATACCTTCTAATATTTAAAAAAATACTCTTTATCATGGTGACTTGTTTCACATGACTATCAAACTCAATAATGCCCTATTATCTATCATCTCTAAATGACAGGCATAGCTCAGTTTAGCCAAGAAAGCATCCTACTTCACAGATTTTGACTTGTGATTAATCCAATTATCTCTTACACTATAAGGAGAACATATTATATTGTATGGTTTTGTTTCCTTCAGCAAAGTAATTTTCTGCATGACCAGCAATAATGTAATGTGGGGTATTTTAATAAGAGGCAATTATTTTTAAAATTAAACATTAAACAGAATTCAGATTATAATAATATTGCAGAGATGAGCATAAAAATATGAGTTGCTTTAAAAATTGTTAACCCTGCAACATGCTTTTGTATGTGGCAGTGCATTGATGAGGATATGACTACAGTAGAAGAGATTGCTGCATCTCCAAGAAATGAGGCACAATAATGAAACTGACATGGTGATACTCCCCTTACGTCCTTCTGTAATTTCATGTGCTAGATTACTTTTATTTCTGAAATACTCTTATTATTAGGACAAGGAAACATTTATGAAAAAGACACATGGTATTAATACTTTGCTTTCCAAAGAGAAAATGTTGGTATTTGCATGTGGAATGTTATCCACAATAAAAAGTGTGTTTGAGGTAAATTAAGTCCTACATTGCACTATGGCCAAATAGAGCTTACAGATCTTACTGTAAGGGTATTGGGATTTGGAGACTGACAATGGTGACCTCTGAAAGATATCTGGGGTCCAGTGTTCTTTATTTGCATTCCCTATGTCCTACTGTGAAGACAGAAAGCTATCTTACATAGAGCTACTGCATTTTATTCCTATGCTCCTTATCCTTTCTTGAAATTAAATTTCCTATTTGAAGATTTGGTAGGTAAGATTTTGAAAATAGACAAGAATAACATGTAGAAAGAGTTGAGAGAGGGGAAGAGGAATACAAAAGGCATTGTGTCAGAAAGAGGACCCTTCCTGTTTGCAAGCAAATTATTCCCTGAGTCCAAAGGATTCTCAGTTTATTCCTGTATTATTCTATCCTCAAATTCCTTCCTTGCCTCTACCGCCATAGAAGAATGCTCCAAAAAAGTTAAAATAAATAAAAGTAAGATATTGTCATTTTAAATTGCTTCATTGTTAATCTGGAAATATACATACTATGTCAATTTCAAATGCAATTTAAATGATTATCCTATTGAATGATCTCTTAAATGGTGAACGGTTAACATTTACTAAGTTCTTACAGCTTAGTGGGCCTTATGCTGAGTATTTTGTATGAAAGACCACAATGTTGTGCATCTTGACCAAAATATTTAAAGTTCCTACATTACCCTCACAGTCCAAAATCCCATGTGTTGGCTCCTTTTATCCATAGTTCTTATTGACAATGTGCTCCAAAGTTATAAATGTTTTGGCAATTTGGTCTAAAATTCTAAATTTCTTTTGAATCAATAAAGATTTAACTTAGTGACAAGAGAACATCACCTATTACATGAACTTGCAAAACCTTCCCTACCAACCACATCAATTTTAATTTATACTTTCTAATATTAATTTAGAAAGAAAAGAACAGTTTTGAAACACAGCAATATTAAATAGAATGGTTGAATTTGTTTTCTACCTCAAAGTCATGCTCATTGAAATGTTCAAAATTTTATTAGCACAATTGACAAGAAAATCTTTAGAAATCCTGCCACTAGGTTAACCTTATCTTTTATAAATGATTAAGGTTCACTGTTATTAACAGTACCCACAGGCACATTTTTTGTGTACTGAAGAACATTTATGTTTTTATTTCCAAAGTACTCACATCCTTCAATAATTTCCGTTTACTAAATTTTTTCTCAAAATTATTTTTAGATTTTAATATATAAGAGAAAGTCACCCTCTCTATTACAAAATTGCAAGTATTTTTCCAATATTATCAGTGATATTTCCAAATAAAGGACTTTGCTATTTATAGACAAAATTATTAATGTAATGATAATTATACTCTTTAGCTTTCTGGGTTTTTTAATTTTAAAAAATGGTGGGTTTTTTTTTTCCTATTTCAACATGTTTAAAACCCACATTTAAATCTAACTTTAATATATGTTCATTTTTAATATAAGAAAGGAAAGATATTTAGAAATAATAATCATTGTCTTCAAATAATTTAACATAATTGGAAAGATAAAAAGAGGAAAAAAGTAAAAAAGGTGTAAAATACAAGAAACAATAGCTATCCCAGGGCAGGCTGAGTCCTTTGGCACCATGTGTAAGATGAAGATGAAACCTGGAATCCAGTGAGGTTGGGCTTCAGATGCTACTTTAAAGATCTTTGTCTACAAAGATAAAAAAAAGAAGAGAGATGTATAATGCAAAGGACTAATATAATAAAGCTGCTATGACTGAAATATATAATGCCCCTCTAACAATTTATTTAATCTTATTTTTCTAAATTTGAAACATGGTTGAGGCATTATAGTTATCCTTATTGCAAAAGGTGTAATTTAGCTGACAAGAATTTAATCAGGTATCCCATGTACACATCATTTAGTTTAAATTTTCATCTAGCACTTGCCTGTTGTTTACTATTTATAGACGACAGTAAATGATGAAATTTATGACAAAGTCTAACACTTAAGGACACAAGAGAACCAAAAAAGTTAAGATTAACTTTCATCTTTAAAGCTATACAGTTCAACTCATTGTTGCTTTTAATGAAATATGTGAAGATTACAGGAGAGAAATAGCTAATGAAACACGAATGATAATATAAATGAAGAATTTAACTGATTTTTGTCAATGTATGATTCAAGATGGACAAAAGTAATTTTCACTGATGACATTCAATTTAATTCCTTCATCTTTCAAGAAGAACATATATTAATGGAAACTTGTTTAGTGAGAAGATTTTATTATTGGTATAGTCAGATGAAAATGAGGGATATTTATCATTCAAACATACTTTTGAAATCACTGATAACAGCGAAAAACTTCAGATACACAAGTATGACTTGAGCCTCAGTGTTATCCTTTGGAGCATTTTATTTCATTTGCAGGACAATGAATCTATGTACTGACAAAATTTTATTTTCTTTGTGTGAGGAAATTTTTATTTTATACCATAAGAAGAGATTATAATAATATCAAACTTATAAATAAACTAGGTATGTAAGGCATTTTCCCAAAGCACTTTTTAAATTTTTATTTTTATTTTAGTTAGAGATAGACACAATACCTTTATTTTATTTATTTATTTTTATGTGGTGCTAAAGATCAAACCCAGCACTTTGTGTGTGGTAGGCAAGTGCTCTACCACTGAATCACAACTCCAGGTCCCCAAAGGCATATATTTTATTTACCATTGTCCCTACAATCATTTTCTCAATTAACAAAAAGCCACTGGTGCTTGTGCAGTATAGAAGTCCTCATTCATGGCACTGGAGTGAATGTGACAGCTACAACACAATATAGTCTTTGTTACTACATGGTTATCTGTTAAGAATGGAAAAAATCTGTGTATTAGTCCTACATCTTTCTCTAGTTTTAAATTTTTGTCTACATTAAATTTGTTCTGTATTGGCTCTTGAAGAACCTTGATTAACCCATATTTTGGACTGTGTGTCCATCATATCTCCCTGCTAGGTCAAGAATCCAGAGAAAGGAATGAAGGTAATAACTTGTGTCAAGTTTCTTGTTCCTGGGGCCATAGGAATTACTGTTGGTCCCCAGAGAACCATGGGCAATAGTGAATGCAAAATACCTCATCCAGGAAATGAAATTTTTAGATTTAAGGACAAACAGGAGATTCTACAAATAAAATAATAACTAAAATAAATAATAACTATACTCTAAAGGATGCAGTCTAATGGAGCAAGAAATTTTCCTGATACCCCTAAATCTAGACAGATATTTATCTTTGAAATTCTGACAGAAAAAAACACGATTTTCCAAATTATCAGAGAATCTCAAAATTATGAATCTTCTTGACTAGTTCAATATTCTTCAGCCTCATTAATATGGATACTCAAATTTTAATAAGTTGGACACAGTTGTAAAAGTTGTAGTCTACAGATAATATCCATGTACTTTAAAATGCCAAAAAAATAATTAGGACAGTATTTGGTCATTGTAATATTTGTATCTTTTAATGGGGTTTAAGTCCTTCACAAATCATATGCAGGCTTGCCTAATTATGGACATATTTTGTTTCTGAAACTTATTTCTTAGAAAACTACTAACAGGTTTGTATAAAGAATACTATAGGCCTGCAAGTTAGGCAGACCTGTGAATCACCAGCAGATCAGGCCCAGCAACCGCGGAGCGGCTGAGCCACCCCCGGGCCTGCAAGATAGGCGCACTTGCCACCCACCAGCAGGTCAGGCCCAACAAACTGCGGAGGGGCACAGCTGCCCCACGAGCCTGCTAGGTAGGCAGAACCCTGACCACCGACAGAACAGGCCCAGAGGCCGGCCAGACACATCGCCCGGCCCCGGTTGGGGGAGGGGCAGAGCCGCCGGGCACCTGCAAGGTAGGCAGACCTGCGACTCACCAGCAGATCAGGCCCAGTAACCACGGAGCGGCAGAGCCACCCCCGGGCCTGCAAGGTAGGCGCACTTGCCACCCACCGACAGGTCAGGCCCAGCAACTCTTGGAGGGACACAGCTGCTCCACGCGCGTGCAAGATAGGCGGAACCATGACCACCGACAAAACAGGTCCAGTGGACCGCCAGACACATTGCTCCGGTTGGGGGAGGGGCAGAGCCGCCGGGTGCCTGCAAGGTAGGCGGACCCGCGACCCACCAGCAGAACAGGCACAGCAATCCACAGAGCGGCAGAGCCACCCCCTGAGCCTACAAGGTAGGCAGACCTGCGACCCACCGGCAGGTCAGGCCCAAAAACGTGCGGAGGGGCACAGCTGCCCCACGTGCCTGCTAGGTAGGCTGAACTGTGACCACCAACAGAACAGGCCCAGCGGCCGGCCAGACACATCGCCCTGCCCCGGTTGGGGGAGGGGCAGAGCCGCCGGGCGCCAGCAAGTTAGGCAGACCTGCGACTCACGAGCAGATCAGGCCCAGTGACACGCAGAGCGGCAGAGCCACCCCTACGCCTGCAAGGTAGGTGCACTTGCCACCCACTGGCAGGTCAGGCCCAGCAACTCTCAGAGGTACACAGCTGATCCACGCGCGTGCAAGGTAGGCATAACTGTGACCACCGACAAAACAGGCCCAGTGGCCCGCCAGATACATCGCCCCGGTTGGGGGAGGGGCAGAGCCGCCACCAGCGCCTTTTAGATAGACAGACCTGCAACCGACAGACAGAACAGGCCTAGCAGCCAGCGGAGGGGCAAAGCCGCTGCTCATGCCTGCAAGGTAGGCGGACCTGTGACCACCGAAAGAACAGGCCCATCGAAAGTACAGGCACAGCGGCCTCCCGGTGTGGTAGGCACATTGCCTCAATTGGAGGAGGGGCAGAACCACCGCCAAAGCCTGCGAGGGAGACGTTGCAGCTATACAAGAGCAATATAAATATATAGGGGGAAAAATCAATAACGCAACAGTTTCACCAAGCAGAAAGAAATGCGATCACTATGAAAAGACAAGGAAAGAAAGGACCACAAGAAATGCAGGTCAACTCAACTTTAGAAGAGGTAATATCTGCAGCGATGGAATGTCAGATAAAGAATTCAGGATATACATGCTTCAGATGATCTGGAGTCTCAAAGAAGACATTAGACAGCAAAATCAGACAATGAAAGACCACTTCGACCACTTCGACAATGAATTACATAAACAAATCCAAGAAGCAAAAGATCAATTATACAGGGAGATAGAGGTTATAAAAAACAAACAAACAGAAATCCTGGAAATGCAGGAAACAATAAACCAACTTAAAAACTTAATTGAGAATACTACCAGCAGAGTAGAACACTTAGAAGATAGAACATCAGACAATGAAGACAAAGTATTTCAACTGGCGAAGAACATAGACAGCTCAGCAAAGCTGTTAAGAAACCATGAGCAGAACATTCAAGAAATATGGGATAACATAAAGAGACCAAACGTAAGAGTCATTGGGATACAGGAAGGTATTGAGGTCCAAACCAAAGGAATGAGCAATCTATTCAACGAAATAATACGAGAAAACTTCCCAGACTTGAAGAATGAGACAGAATCCCAAATCCTAGAAGGCTACAGGATGCCAAATGTGCAAAATCATAAGAGATCCACACCTAGACACATTATAATGAAGATGCCCCACATACAGAATGAGGAGAGAATTTTAAAAGCTACAAGAGAAAGGAAGCAGATTACATTTAGGGGTAAACCAATCAGGATAACAACTGATCTTTCAACACAGACTCTGAAAGCTCGAAGATCCTGGAATAACATATTTCATAAACTGAAAGAAAATGGGTTCCAACCAAGAATTGTGTATCCCGCAAAATTAAGCTTCAGGATGGAAGATAAAACTAAAACCTTCTATGATAAACAAAAGTTAAAAGAATTTGCAGCTAGAAAACCATCTCTTCAAAACATCCTTGGCAAAATATTACAGGAAGAGGAAATGGAAAATATCAATGAAAACCAACAGTGGGAGGTAGTACAGTAAAGGGGGGGGGGAATAATCAAAGAGGAAAACAAACCATGTTTAGTAACATAAATAAACAAATATCGCTGGAAGAACAACCCATATCTCAACAATAACCCTAAATGTTAATGGCTTAAACTCACCAATTAAGAGACAGAGGCTAGTAGAATGGATCACAAAACAAGACCCAACAATATGTTGCCTTCAGGAGACGCATTTGATAGGAAAAGACATACATAGACTGAAGGTGAAAGGTTGGGAAAAATCATATCACTCATATGAACTTCGGAAACAAGCAGGAGTGTTCATACTCTAATCAAATAAAATAGATTTCAAGCCAAAGTTAATCAAAAGGGATGAAGAGGGACACTACATACTTCTCAAGGGAACCATACACCCACAAGACATAACAATCATAAATATATATGCCCCAAACAATGGTGCAGCTATGTTCATCAAACAAACTATTCTCAAGTTCAAGAGTCGAATAGACCACCATACAATAATCATGGGAGATTCAACACACCTCTCTCACCACTGGACAGATCTTCCAAACAAAAGTTGAATAAGGAAACCATAGAGCTCAATAACACAATTAATAACTTATACTTAATTGACATATATAGAATATACCACCCAACATCAAGCATACACTTTTTTCTCAGGAGCACATGGATCCTTCTCAAAAATAGATCATATATTATGTCACAGGGCAACTCTTAGACAATATAAAGGAGTAGAGATAATACCATGCATCTTATCTGATCATAATGGGATGAAATTGAAAATTAACGATAAAAGAAGTAAGGAAAAATCATGCATCACTTGGAGAATGAACAATAGGTTACTGAATGATCAATGGGTTATAGAAGACATCAAGGAGGAAACTAAAAAATTCTTAGAGATAAATGAAAACACAGACACAACATATCGGAATCTATGGGACACATTGAAAGCAGTTCTAAGAGGAAAATTTATTGCTTGGAGTTCATTCCTTAAAAAAAGAAAAAAACAACAAATAAATGATCTAATACTTCAACTCAAAATCCTAGAAAAAGAAGAGCAAAACAACAGCAAAAGAAGTAGAAGACAAGAAATAATTAAAATCAGAGCTGAAATTAATGAAATCGAAATGAAAGAAACAATTGAAAAAATTGACAAAACTAAAAGTTGGTTCTTTGAAAAAATAAATAAAATCGACAGACCCTTAGCCACGCTAACGAAGAGAAGAAGAGAGAGAACTCAAATTACCAGCATACGGGATGAAAAAGGCAATATCACAACAGACACTTCAGAAATACAGAAGATTATCAGAAATTATATTGAATCCTTATAATCCAACAAAATAGAAGATAGTGAAGGCATCGATAAATTTCTTAAGTCATATGATTTGCCCAGATTGAGTCAGGAGGATATTGACAACCTAAACAGACCAATATCAATTGAGGAAATAGAAGATACCATCAAAAGACTACCAACTAAGAAAAGCCCAGGACCGGATGGGTATACAGCAGAGTTTTACAAAACCTTTAAAGAGGAACTAATACCAATACTTTTCAAGCTATTTCAGGAAATAGAAAAAGAGGGAGAACTTCCAAATTCATTCTATGAGGCCAACATCACCCTGATTCCTAAACCAGACAAAGACACTTCAAAGAAAGAAAACTACAGACCAATATCTCTAATGAACCTAGATGCAAAAATCCTCAATAAACTTCTGGCGAACCGGATACAAAAACATATCAAAAAAATTGTGCACCATGATCAGGTAGGATTTATCCCTGGGATGCAAGGTTGGTTCAATATACGGAAATCAATAAATGTTATTCACCACATCAATAGGCTTAAAAATAAGAACCATATGATCATCTCGATAGATGTGGAAAAAGCATTCAACAAAGTACAGCATCCCTTTATGTTCAAAACTCTAGAAAAACTAGGGATAACAGGAACATACCTCAATATTGTAAAAGCAATCTATGCTAAGCCTCAGGCTAGCATCATTCTGAATGGAGAAAAACTGAAGGCATTCCCTCTAAAATCTGGAACAAGACAGGGATGCCCTCTCTCACCACTTCTCTTCAACATAGTTCTCAAATCACTGGCCAGAGTAATTAGACAGACGAAAGAAATTAAAGGCATAAAAATAGGAAAAGAAGAACTCAAATTATCACTATTTGCAGATGACATGATTCTATACCTAGCAGACCCAAAAGGGTCTACAAAGAAACTATTAGAGCTAATAAATGAATTCAGCAAAGTGGCAGGCTATAAAATCAACACGCATAAATCAAAGGCATTCCTGCATATCAGCGACAAATCCTCTGAAATGGATATGAGGACAACCACCCCATTCACAATATCCTCAAAAAAAAATAAAACACTTGGGAATCAAGCTAACAAAAGAGGTGAAAGACTTATACAATGAAAACTACAGAACCCTAAAGAGAGAAATAGAAGAAGATCTTAGAAGATGAAAAAATATACCCTGTTCATGGATAGGTAGAAGTAACATCATCAAAATGGCGATATTACCAAAAGTTCTCTATAGGTTTAATGCAATGCCAATCAAAATCCCAACGGCATTTCTTGTAGAAATAGAGAAAGCAATCATGAAATTCATATGGAAAAATAAAAGACCCAGAATAGCAAAAACAATGCTAAGCAGGAAGTTTGAATCAGGCGGTATAGCTATACCAGACTTCAAACTATACTACAGAGTAACAAAAACAGCATGGTACTGGTACCAAAACAGGCAGGTAGACCAATGGTACAGAATAGAGGACACAGAAACCAACCCACAAAACTACAACTATCTTCTATTCGATAAAGGGGCTAAAAGCATGCAATGGAAGAAGGATAGCATCTTCAACAAATGGTGTTGGGAAAACTGGAAATCCATTTGCAACAAAATGAAACTGAATCCCTTTCTCTCGCCATGCACAAAAGTTAACTCAAAGTGGATCAAGGAACTTGATATCAAATCAGAGACATGGCGTCTGATAGAAGAAAAAGTTGGCTATGATCTACATACTGTGGGGTCGGGCTCCAAATTTCTCAATAGGACACCCATAGCACAACAGTTATAACTAGAATCAACAAATGGGACTTACTCAAACTAAAAAGTTTTTTCTCAGCAAAAGAAACAATAAGAGAGGTAAATAGGGAGCCTACGTCCTGGGAACAAATCTTTACTCCTCACGCTTCAGACAGAACCCTAATATCCAGAATATACAAAGAACTAAAAAATATTAGACAATGAGATAACGAATAACCCAATCAACAAATGGGCCAAGGACCTGAACAGAAATTTCTCAGAAAAGGACATACAATCAATCAACAAGTATATGAAAAAATGCTCACCATCTCTAGCGGTCAGAGAAATGCAAATCAAAACCACCGTAAGATACCATCTCACTCCAGTAAGATTGGCAGCCATTAGGAAGTCAAACAGCAACAAGTGCTGGCGAGGATGTGGGGAAAAGGGTACTATTGTACATTGCTGGTGGGACTGCAAATTGGTGCGGCCAATTTGGAAAGCAGTATGGAGATTTCTTGGAAAGCTCGGAATGGAACCACCATTTGATCCAGCTATTCCCCTACTCGGTCTATTTCCTAAAGACCTAAAAAGAGCACACTATAGGGACACTGCTACATCCATGTTCATAGCAGCACAATTCACAATAGCAAGACTGTGGAACCAACCTAGATGCCCTTCAATAGACGAATGGATACAAAAAATGTGGCATTTATACACAATGGAGTATTACTCTGCATTAAGAAATGACAAAATCATAGGATTTGGAGGGAAATGGATGGCATTAGAGCAGATTATGCTAAGTGAAACTAGCCAATCCCTTAAAAACAAATGCTAAATGTCTTCTTTGATATAAGGAGAGTAACTAAGAACAGAGTAGGGACGAAGAGCATGAGAAGAAGATTAACATTAAACAGGGATGAGAGGTGGGAGGGAAAGGGAGAGAGAAGGGAAATTGCATGTAAATGGAAGGAGACCCTCAGGGGTATGCAAAATTACATACAAGAGGAAGTGAGGGGAAAGGAGGAAAAATATAAGGGGGAGAAATGAACTACAGTATAGGGGGTAGAGAGAGAAGAGGGGAGGGGAGGGGGGAGGGGGGATAGTAGAGGATAGGAAAGGCAGCAGAATACAACAGACACCAGAATGTCAATATGTAAATCAATGGTTGTGCAACTGATGTTATTCTGCAATCTGTATATGGGGTAAAAAATGGGAGCTCATATCCCACTTGAATCAAAGTGTGAAATAGGATATATCAAGAACTATGTAATGTTTTGAACAACCTACAATAAAAATTAATTAAAAAAAATAAATAAAATTAAAAAAAAGAATACTATGTATGTTGGGCATGTGGCACATACCTATAATCACAGTGACTGAAGAGGCCAGGACAGGTTTGAGGCCAACATTAGCAACTTGATGAGACCTTGTATGAAAATAATTATATATATATATATATATATATATATATATATATATATATATATATATATATATATATATATAAATTATTTTGATCACAAGAATAACACATGTTAAGCAGCAAACCAGGGCCAAGGACACCCTTTTTAAAAATATTTATTTATTTTTAGTTTTAGATGAACACAATATCTTATTTTTTTATGTGGTGCTGAGGATCGAAGCCAGTACCTCGCTATGACACACTGTTTAACAAGGAATGTAAAGAAAACTGACTAGACCATGACTGCCCTCCTGCCCTCCCTGGAGCATGTCTTTTCCATCTCTTTGGAAAGGTTGAGCCTAACCTTTAGAACTATCTGTTAGGCTTTTTGTTCTCACTTTCTATTTGATACCTATGAATTTCTTGTGCTTCTTTAGGCTGATTAGTATGGTGCATTTCCTGTTGGAGAATTATAATAATTTTTTCAGTTTTACAAATTTCTGAACAGATTTTTCTCAAAATTTGAGGTTTGGAAAGACGTGTTAAATTCCCCTAATAGCTAGGAAAAACTTGCATCTTGAGCCACAAGTATAATGGCCCAAAGAAGCAGACATATAAGCATATAGACCATCATGAGCTCTGCTGGATAATACAGCATTTGTAGCAGTATAAATGCAAAATAAATACTGTTTAACTAAGAGAAACATTAGGTTTAACTGCCAGTGTTCTCATAGATCACAAAATAGATTTACTTTCTAAAGAACTCTGAGAAAATATTCATTTGCAATTGTGTATATCAAAATAATTTCCATTTCTTATGAACTGAGGAGTAAGTTACATATCACACAATATGTTTGTGCTTTTTTTTTTTTTTTTTTTTTTTTTTTTACATTTTATGCCACAACAGCAAAGATCTGGTCAAGTAGTTTGGTTTCCATTTGTTCATGGAAAATTTGTTTTTCTTCAATTCAATCTATCTTTAATGTCTGACAATTAAATAACCAAGACAACTTATTTTTATTATTCTTTCATTTAAGGTCAGATCCATGAAATATCACAAAAAAGAGGGTACAACAATGGATAAAAATTATCAAGCAAAAAAACTAAATTCCAAGAAGCATCAAGTCAAAAGGGTCAAAGCCCCTATACAGCTTCCTAATATCATGTAAAGGTTATGTCAATAGTGGTTAAAGTGATTGTAAAATATGGTGGATTTAAAGAATAATTAAATCATGCATGTAGAGACTGCTAAGTGTCTCCCCTATTTCCCTAACTTTCATACGGAACTCCTAATTTTTGGTGGATCTTATGGCAAACTGAAATAAAATATATCTGTCATCTGACTTTTAGTCAAAGAGTGGCATATGCCAGAGAACAAAAACTGAACTGCAAAATAACAACTTCTTCCAAGAAACCTCCCACTGAGCAGATGATGTGCATTTTTGCATGTTCTACATGGCTGCAAAATTAACCAACATGATGGCAGGCATTTTATTCTGGACCATGGGGATGAGATCTTTAATGGACATGAGGCAGTAGAAATTGAGAACAGTTTGGCTGATTGCTGAGTTGATTGCCTACGTGTCTTTATTACTGTCAGAGTAATATAAAATTTTAGATTTGAAACCACTATTTCTATGGCACTGGATTGCATATTCAAACACAAAATTCACAGATATGAAGTCTGGTAGCAGGAGTCCTCTTCTAAAGTAAGTCTGCACTTTAGAATTGATAAAGTGGAGACAAGTAGAAATATATGGACCACAGAGTGGAGAGCTATTGAGCTTCTGTGGGTTTTGGTGAATGTTCATTTGCTCTACCCTAGAAGATATATCACAGTTAACTTTGTAACATTAAGGAAAATGAAAATTATTTTCAAAATGTGCTTTATGTTGACTTTTTAAGCTTTTCATAACAGTCTTGCAAATAATAGCAAGTTTTATGCCTAGGGTAGATGGAATAAAAGAGAGAAAGTCCACACATCTTTGTAAACAAGTCTTTTCATCCTGAAATCTACTGTCAAAATATGTGAAAACTTTCATGGTGGAAATTATGAAACTTCACCTTCATCTCAAATTGCAACCAGGGAGAGAGAGTCTGCCTAGCCACAATCTTAAATGATATGTATTTCTATATAAAGATTATGACCTGGATACCAAATATGACCACTATATCAAAAGGAAAACACATAGAGCACAGAGTCTAGAAGAAGAAAGAGATTACACAAATTTTAAAAATCTTTCTAACACTTACTTTGGCAGCATATATACTAAAATTTGAACTATATAGAAGATTAACATGGTCCCTTCACAAGAATGACACTCAAATTGATGAAGTGTTCCATATTTTTTAATCAGTCCCCCCAAACCAAACATCAAATGTTTACTCTGATATGTGCTAACTCACAATAAGTGTGAGGAGAATAGAAGTTCTGTGGATTAGACAAAGGAGAATCAAAAAAAGGCATGGGAATAGAAATAGGAAAGAAATGGAATGAATCTAACATAAGATTGCTAAGTTTATATGTGATTATAACACAGTGACTGTACATCCACAAGACTGGGATCCTTATTAGAATAAGATATATTGCATGTTTGCATAAATATGTCAAAATAGATTGTACTTTCATGTATAACTAAAAAGAAATAAAATGAAAAAATCTGTCTAGATGAAAGCTTTCATTGTATTTATTTACAAATATTACAACAGACTAAAATCATATACAATTTGAATATGCTTTTCAGGAAAAGTTATTGCCAAAAATGTCGTAAATTGGCTTATTTTAAAGCTACCACCAAGCCCAAACTGTAACAATGTGGAATGGGCTATGAAATCTCTACCAATCTCAGAAAAGGCAAACTTTCCAATGTTTATCGGATATATGACCATGGAAAGCTAAGGGTAAGAATCCAACTGTCTCCTCCCCCTGCATGTCAGGGGTCATGATACACAATGGAGAAAGAATGTCATCCTAGAGAGAAGAATCAAGAACTTAGAGAGTGGACTAGAAAGAAAACTTGCTCTACTATCAGAGTTATTTTCTTTATTTTTCATATTTAACATTGTTTACTATTTGTAATTATTATAAGCTAAACCATTTCCTATGTTTTTACTCTTAATGAAATATCTAGTATTAGGTCATAATTATATGGAAAAAATGTAGTACGAGTATCTAGTGTTTTATTTTGTAGGTTTTAAAAAGTGTATGGGGGCTGGGGATGTGGCTCAAGAGGTAGCACGCTCGCCTGGCATGCGTGCGGCCTGGGTTTGATCCTCAGCACCACATACAAAACAAAGATGTTGTGTCCACCGATAGCTAAAAAATAAATATTAAAATTCTCTCTCTCTCTCCCTCACTCCCTCTCTCTCTAAAAAAAAAGTGTATGGACTTTGGACTCTTATTTGGTCTGGTAAAGAGAATTGTATGTAACAATTCTCAAACCTACAAATAAATATTAGTAACAATGGTAACATTAGGAATTCCTCACTTGGGGCTGTGGTGAATAAGATACACACAGAAAGAGGGAAGCCCATGAATATACTTATAAACACAGTACCATGAGAAAGTCCTGTTCTGAAGCCAACCCACTTACATTTGTATACCTGACTTTTTCTTAGGCATTTAGGGACATGATATGATAATAGTAATACTACTAGGGTTCCTTTACCACTACACAGATTTATGCATCCACACCATATCCAGTGGGATATAAACAGTGATCTATGTGAAAACATTTAGACAATGTCCTTGAATGATGCCTTTTACATTCCTCTAATCTCCTGTTACACTGAGATTAGAGATATTTCCTTATTTTTATTTCTGAAAAGTATTGATTTTTTTACAATGAGATACAAATGTTATTTCTGTAAAGAGTTTGAGTCATTTTATGAATGCCAATTTACCCAGTTCACTTTTCAGTACTTATAAGACTACTTGATTTTTACCAGAGATTCAGAAGCAGTAAGTACATAGTGATATTTATCATACGACATTTTATTCTAAACACTTATTTTTTCCAAAATATAGATGATTAGAATACAAATGAGATGTCTTTATTTCTATTTGCCTGATTATGAAGAGACACACATCATAGCTGCTATAGAATCTGCAATTTTCTCCAAATATCCATATGATAAAGGTTTGAACTTCAGTTTAAAATTATTGAAAGTTGTGGAACTGGGTTGGGCCTCTTGAAAGTTAGGTCATTGGGGACATGCCATTGAATGGGAATATTGAGATCCCTCACCCTTTTCTCTTTCCTTTTGCTTTTTTCCCTCAATGAGGCAAAGGACTTCATTACTAGTAAATTCTCAGCAGGATGTCTACCTATCTATGAGCATGAAGGCAATGGGGCCAAACAATCATGCTCTAAAATCTCTGAAACTATGAAAAAAAATACACCTTTTCTCTTTTGTAAGTTGATTATTTCAAGTATTTTGTCACAGTGACAGAAAGCTAACACACAGGAAATGATTAGTTTTTAGAAGGCACAAAAATAAGCTATTTATTTTAGTAAATGATTATAAGTTTAAACTAATAACTTTAAAAATGTGCTTTTTCAGTCAGAGAAATGCAAATCAAAACCACCCTAAGATACTATCTCACTCCAGTAAGATTGGCAGCCATTAGGAAGTCAAACAACAACAAGTGCTGGCGAGGATGTGGGGAAAAGGGTACTCTTGTACATTGCTGGTGGGACTGCAAATTGGTGCGGCCAATTTGGAAAGCAGTATGAAGATTTCTTGGAAAGCTCGGAATGGAACCACCATTTGATCCAGCTATTCCCCTACTCGGTCTATTCCCTAAAGATCTAAAAAGAGCACACTATAGGGACACTGCTACATCCATGTTCATAGCAGCACAATTCACAATAGCAAGACTGTGGAACCAACCTAGATGCCCTTCAATAGACGAATGGATACAAAAAATGTGGCATTTATACACAATGGAGTATTACTCTGCATTAAGAATTGACAAAATCATAGGATTTGGAGGGAAATGGATGGCATTAGAGCAGATTATGCTAAGTGAAGCTAGCCAATCCCTGAATAACAAATGCCAAATGTCTTCTTTGATATAAGGAGAGTAACTAAGAACAGAGTAGGGACGAAGAGCATGAGAAGAAGATTAACATTAAACAGGGATGAAAGGTGGGAGGGAAAGGGAGAGAGAAGGGAAATTGCATGTAAATGGAAGGAGACCCTCAGGGGTATGCAAAATTACATACAAGAGGAAGTGAGGGGAAAGGAGGAAAAATATAAGGGGGAGAAATGAACTACAGTAGAGGGAGTAGAGAGAGAAGAGGGGAAGGGAGGGGGGAGGGGGGATAGTAGAGGATAGGAAAGGGAGCAGAATACAACAGACACCAGAATGTCAATATGTAAATCAATGGTTGTGCAACTGATGTTATTCTGCAATCTGTATATGGGGTAAAAATGGGAGCTCATATCCCACTTGAATCAAAGTGTGAAATATGATATATCAAGAACTATGTAATGTTTTGAACAACCTACAATAAAAATTAATTTAAAAAAATGTGCTTTTCACCATATGTGTGTGTGTGTGTGTGTGTGTGTGTAGCCAATTTTAAAACTATACTTTTTCATCAGCCATATACATATAGATAAATAGAGATAGATAAGATATACACACAAGCATATCATGTGTATACTTTCCAGGTAAATCATATCAAGAGCCACTTTGCTCCAGTATCAAAGAGACCCATTTATGAAAAATACACAACTGTAGTATTGATTAAGAATCAATTTTCATCTAATACATGGAAGATAAGCTCCTTTACTTTCTGAGAATATTTTCTGATTGAGAATGATGATACAAATCTCCTGTTACACTGAGATTAGAGATATTTCCTCATTTTTATTTCTGAAAAGCATTGATTTTTTTACAATGAGATATAAATGTTATTTCTTTAAAGAGTTTGAGTCATTTTATGAATGTCAATTCACCCATTTTACTTTTCAGTACTTATAAGACTACTTGGTTTTGACCAGAGATTCAGAAGGAGTATGTGCATAGTGATATTTATCATAAGACTTTTATTCTAAACACTTATTTTTTACAAAATATAGTTAATTGGGAAAAATCCCTCCTTCTTTCTTTATTTAATAATTTATTCAGTGAAATTTGCATAACAAAAACTTAATCATTTCAAAGTGAGAAATTTAGCACAATTTAATACATTTTCAATGTTGTAAACTACAACCTCAATCTACTCTCAAAATACCCCATCAATTCAAATAGATGTCCAAGCTTATTAAGTTATTTTTCATTATTGCTCTTACACTGAGTTCCTTGTAACCCTAATTTGCATTCTTTCTCTACTGATTTTAGGATATGTTCTGTAAATATAGTTAGACACATGTGACCTTTTATACCTGATTTCTTTTAATTAACAGTTTTTTAATGGTACAACATATATTAACATGTATCAGTACAATATCTATATTCACATGGTAACATGTTGTGTGAGGGTGTGTGTGTGAGGTTGTGTGTGTGTGTGTGTGTGTGTGTGTGTGTACCACAATTTGTTCATTGATTCATCTGTTGATGGGCATTTGGACTGTTTCTACCTTTGGCTATTGTGAATGATATTGTTATGCCCCCAAAAGACCACCAGACACCAAGATCGAAGAGGTGTTTATTTCGAGCTAGCTTGGTCCTCCACGTGCAGAAACAGCAACTGGTGATGCTGAGAGGCCCCGAGCCCAGGGTTTGCAGCAGTTTTATACATTTTTTGGAGAAGGCAGGGACTTCACATTAATCATAGCATCTCTTAGCAAATCATCACACACCTCGGGAAAATCAAATAACAACTCTAAAACATGATTAGCACATTCACTGGCAGGAATAAGTTGGTTAGGGGTTGAAAAACCAGCCTCTACCTCAGAGCAAAGCCTGTTCAAGGAAGGGACATGACCTTTGTCCTTGGAAAGACCCACAGAGCACTCCTAGGCACATTCCCACCCTGCTAAGTGGTTAATCAACAAATAACAGGAGAGATCTGCTGCACCAGGTGTCCTGGACTCAGTCAGGCTAGGTGGGGATCCATAGCAACCCCCTAGCAGCCACCAATCAGCATGAGATAGGGAAATACCTGGGATGCCAGATGACCCTCCCAGTAGTTTATGGTGGTTGATAACATGTTGGGAAACCATGTAATTCAGCAATGAACACCCCCTCTTGGCTTAAACCAATCAGT
The DNA here is from genome assembly GCF_048772815.1 of Callospermophilus lateralis. Lineage (NCBI taxonomy): Eukaryota > Metazoa > Chordata > Mammalia > Rodentia > Sciuridae > Callospermophilus > Callospermophilus lateralis. Next base: position 2,965,920 of record NW_027515935.1, on the reverse strand, counting down.
TCAAATGAATACTCCTTTTGTAGTAACCAATCATCCCTACCCAACTTCTTCACCTCTTTGCTGTTTACATCGATCTTGGTCTCTGGTGGTCTTTTGGGGGTCCCGAATTCGAGCATAACAGGGTGATTGGTTACTGCAAGAGGGGGATTCATTTGAACTGATTGGTTTAAGCCAAGAGGGGTGTTCATGCAGAACTACATGGTTTCTCAACACCATAAACTACTTGGAGGGTCATCTGGCATCCCAGGTATTTCCCTGTCTCATGCTGATTGGTGGCTGCTAGGGGGTTGCTAGCCTGACTGAGTCAGGGACACATGGCTCATCAGATCTCTCCTGTTATTTATAGATAAACAACTTAGCAGGGTGGGAATATGCCCAGGGGTGCTCTGTAGGTCTTTCCAAGGACAAAGGTCATTCCTTCCTTGGAGAGGCTTTGCTCTGAGGTGGAGGCTGGTTTTTCAATGCTCTTAGGGGCATGTGTACCTGTGCTTGTTTTAGTACTTATTACAAATACCAGGAGCAGAATCGTGGGATCATGAAGTTTCTTGTATGCTTAACTTCTTAAGAAACTTTAAATTGCTTTTTTCAACAGAAATTTGTTTTTTGAAGAAAAAAATGTATCATATTCTTTCCAGAAATTTATGAATTCTTCAATTTCTCCAGATGTACATCAATGTTTATTTTCAATTTTAAAGAATTATATCTGCCTCAGAACATATAAGGGTAATATATCCTTGTGATTTGGGTGTGCATTTGCCATATGATTATTGACATTGGACATCTTTTCATATGCTAAGTGGAAAAAAATTATATATATATATGAACCAATGTGCCTATGTTTGAAGTTAAGGACATTAAAGACATAAGAAAGATTAAAAGCTTTCATAAAGTTTGGCACTTATTTATAGAGCCAAAGTTCTTAAAAAGAAGGGACAACATAAAATTATACACACAGGAAAGGCCATGTGAGAACATAGAAGAAGTCATCCATCTGCCAGTCAAGGACAGAAACCTCAGGAGAAACCAAACCTTCAAACATGTTGATATTGGGCTTTCTGTTTCCAGAACTACGAGAAACTAAACTCTGGTTGAAGTGACCCAGTCTGCTGGGGTCCAGGGAGTCCTGAAGGAGGGGTGGCGTCGGTGAAATGATGAGACAGGAGTCGTTCCGTTTGAGCAATCTTCAGAGAGAGAGAGCTAAAGCTGCTTTCTCTGGGTCCCCTTTTTATTACAATTTTTTTCATCATTATAGATTCACAAACGTCATTGATTATATAATTTAAAACTTTGCCAAGACATGACATTTCCTTAACCATGATTGAGAGCACACCGATCTACATTCTTCCAGAATATGACCCCCAGCCATACAATCATCAAAGTACAGAATCATCAAAAAAACATGTCACCAATTTACATTCTTCAAATTTTCCCAAGATTTACTATTATTCCCAAGATATGTTATTTTAATTTTTAAATAATGCCAAACTACGTAACCAGACTCTAAGTCTCTTAACTAATCATTAACCTAAAGTACACTTGTACTTTATTTCTAATTAAAAATTCCCATCTAAAAAAGTCCCTTTAAATCTTATATTTAAAATATCCTAAAGTTTATGAATCATCCTTAAAACATATCAGATACCTATACAACTAAAGACTTAAGAATTTCTAAACTTAAGAATCTAAATAAAATAATATTTCTAACATTATTCTAAAACTGTGTCTTATAAAGCTATTTTAATTAATTCCTAAATTTATTCTCATAAAACTGGTTGAGCTGCTTTCTCAAAGAGTTTCTTTGTTTCTCAGTCAAGGTACACTAGTTCTCAAAGTGTTTGTTTCTCAGTCAAGGTACACTAGTTCTCAAAGAGTTTGTTTCTCAGTCAAGGTGCACTAGTTCTCATGACTTATCAGAGGATGATTGCTGTCCGTAATTAGGTTTGTCCACAATGTACTAAGATAGAAGAATAGCCTTTTACTTTGTCCTAGATATGCTGAGGGGTAGTAGAACAGTCTCCAAGGCATGAACTACCTGTTATGTTTTAGCCATCTGAAATTTAATTTGTTTGGCATTTAACATACTCATGCCTCCTGTGAGAAACATAAGCATAAAAATGCAAAGTCCCAATTACATAAAAAAGGGTCTCATGGTTTCGGTTACCCACCAACCAGCGTGGCTTTGCCAGCATTCATCCTCACTGTGACCTTGTCAAGACAGTGAGTGGGGGATCGCCTTCACCACCGGTCCATGATAATTGTTATGGTAGCCCTGTGCATGGCATTTTGTTCTATGAAGCAGACAGACTTTTAATTTTCATGAAGTCCATTTTATCTATTATCTTTAATGGATTGGTATTTTGGCGTTTCATCTGAAAAATTCACTGCTGAACCTAATGTCATGAAGATTTAACCTATCCTGTCTTCTAGGAGTTTTATGGTTCTAAAGCCAATGTTTAAGTCATCATTCTTTTATCCAAGACATTTTATGTAATATGGTATGAGATAGAAATATAGTTTGATTCTTTTACATGTAGATACTATCTGGTTGTTTCAAGATGATTTTTGAAAAGCTTATCCTTTTCCCATTTAATGGTCTTGGCACTCTTATTAAAAATAAATTGACCATAGAAAAATGGATTTATTTATGGGCTGTTAATTCTATTTCACTGATGATATGTCTATCCTTATAATAATACAATACTGTTTTGATTACTATACTTGATAATATTTGATATATAAGAAAGTGTGAGACCTCCATTTTCCTTTCTTTCTTCTTTTTTACTTCATTTCTTTTTTTAATATATATAAATTACTAGGATACATTTTGACATCATCACAAAATCATGAAACATGGAATGTAATTTGGTCTAATTCAGTCCTCAGTACTCTCCATCTCCTCCCTTCCCCTGGTGCCCTCCCTTTACTCTTCTGATCTTTCTCTAAGTCTGTTGCTGAACAGTTGGTTCTTGTTCCCATGCAAATCCAATAACAAGATTACAGTTTTTAGAAAAAGGAAAAATAAGTTTTATTACTTTGCTAACAATGGAGAAACACAGGGGACACCAGCCTTAAAGGGGGTGATTCTGCCAATCAGAAGGAACAGGGTGGGGTGGCTGTTGTCTTTTAAAGAAGCATTGCAAACTTTACATTCAGGGATTCTCTGTTGGAGTTGTAATTCACTTGTTAATTTGGAAGATCTTTAGGTACCATCCCCAAAGTCTGAATTACTTTATTCCTCTGGTAGGTGTACTCAAGGACAGGTAAATATGCCTAGGATACAGAAGAAAGGTAATCAATCCTGTTTCACCTGAGATTTGGGAGGGGGAGAGATTAGGGAGTAGCAGCAAGAAGAAAGAGAAAGAAATGTCCATTTTTAATGCATTCCACTACTGTCATGTATGTAAGAAATAAATAATAATAATAATTATAAGTAGCAGTGATGGATCAGCAGGTCTATATTCAAAACATAAAGGGCTGGGGATGTGGCTCAAGTGGTAGCCCACTCGCCTGGCATGCATGCAGCTCGGGTTTGATCCTCAGCATCACATACAAAGATGTTGTGTCTGCCGAAAACTAACTAACTAAATAAATATTAAAATTCTCTCTCTCTCTCTCTCCCTCTCAAAAAAAAGGTAGACTACTATTATACTAATTTGAATAAATAATAGATTAAAAGCAAATATAATGTGAATATGTTTATTGTTTTATTTCTTTCCAAATTATAAATTTCTGGTGTATATAAATGTACTGATTTTTTAATATTAATTTGATACCCTTTAAATTTGAGTGTATGCAAATTTAAATTTAAATCTGCTGAATGTAATGGAAATGACACTAAGCATGAGTTCATAATCTCTGAATTTGGAAGATACACACAGGGCTTGCTTTATCTTATTTTGCTATTATACTGCCATAGCTTGCATTTTCTCCATGAATACATCTACTAAAACAATTATTATCCAGTAAAATTGATTGTACCCATTTTATGCATTATTTTCTTTTAATATCAGACTTTCTACATATTAGACATGGAAAATTACCAATCCCCAAAAGTGAGGACTGAGAAAAGTGAGAAAGAAAGCCATGAATTTAGAGCTTTAATCCTTTCCCAATAGATTCTTTCCCAATGATAAAACAGACCCTAGAAAGGCAGTCCCTTGGAAGAGAAAAAAGCATTGATCCTTCCTTAAACAAATTAAACAAATCCTTTTCATATACTAACCATTGACCCCAGGCCCTCAATCATGTCTAGTAAGATAAGTTCTAGATACTGACCACTGTTTGCAGAACACTTCCCATTTTGCCCAGTAAACAGACCCCAAATTTCTGAATGCCCAAGCTGTCACACTCATTAATTAAGTCACCTCTCAGTATAACCTATATAAGCCAAGTCCTGTTCTTTGCTCAGAGGCTCATTTTCCACCAGAAAAGTGAGTCAATCGATGTCTCCCCATTCTTACACACCGTGTTCCTGCATGAAACTTTGTTCCTGAGTAAAAGACTGAGATGATCTGTGGAGTTTTCATATGGCCAAGTCTTTTTGTGCTAACACTATGTATTCACATATTGACAAATACACATACATATAAATTTATGGCTTTTGTCAACCTAGCTAATTGCTCCTTGTATATTTAATAGCCATGAGACAGGTCAAGAAATCTGCCATGTCCAATTTGATTCAAATATACTTTTTCATAGCAGTTCCTTTTGTAAAGGAAGAGATAAAATTAGTCCTTCAAGTTTATTATCTGATCAAAGAAATTTCTCATTCTTAACTCCTACTTTTAGAACAGCAAGTGATCATAAATTCACAAGCAGGAATTACTGGATTTTTTCATCACAAGGATCATTTGAGCAGACATAATTCAATAATGGAGGTATGAGAATATCCAGAAAATTATAGTCATTCAATTCTGCATTCATAAACTTTTGCATTGAGAGTATGCAAAGAAATATGACAGTAATAAATTTTATGAAGGAAAAGAAAGAAAAAAATATAAATGTCTACTATTTTTCTGTTTTTTGTATGATTGTTCCAAGAGAGGAAGGAATAGAAAAATCAAGAATTTCTTCCATTATAATACATTGCTTAGGGTCAAATTCTGAGAAAATTTATATTACTTTCTTCCTTGTCTATGAGCAGAATAAACAATGACTTTACAATTTTGTTTAAAAGTAAAGGAATGTATTGTGTCACTGAGCAGGAAAATGACAAGGTAGAATGGCTAAAAGCTAGCTTGTTAGGAATTTCCAGCAAAATTGGGGTGCTCCAAAACCTAGAGGAAGGATTTCCATCGCATAAGGATCAGCTACTGGGGCTCAAACGTGAGAGATTTGTCTGCACAGAGGGTCACGCTGCTCTATTCAGCAAACCGCCCCGTGGCCAGAGTCTGTGGTGCTCGCTGGGAAACTACGACGAGATAACAACGCAAAGATACAGAACTACGGATTTTGCAGGCTCCCACCAGCTGTGCAAATACTGTACTCAGAGCTGAATTCTGGGCTTGAGACGGGGAAGGAAGCCATCCAATTCAGTTCTTCACATCGGTAAGACCACAGAGGAAGCCAGCAGCCACCATCTTGGAGAGCTGATGTCATCATCTCTGTTTTTGACTGATCGCAGCTCTTTCAGCTATAGAACAGTGAGGAAAACTTAAGGGCCCCTCCCAGCTCTCCTGTGAGCTCGATTGCCAGACCAAGGGGATTAGGAGTGGCGCGGGAGCCATGGCGGCGGCGCGGGAGCCGCGGCGCGGCTCCCGGCTACCACTCCCACCAGTGCTGACAACTGAGGTCTCTTGCACCAGAAACCAGGGGCGTGGCTACCAGAAGGTAAGCAAATTCCCTGGGGGTTCTCAGCCTCAAGCTCTACAAACTTAGGGTCTGAGGGAGGCAAACACGGAGAATGTGCCCAGGCTCTAATGAAAACAAGGCTCCCAGGAGCAGCAGACCTGGTGTGTAGCCAGTATTGTGGCGAGCGTCATAGGTGAGTGGGGCCTGGCTCGAGGAAACACAACCGAAGGCCCTAGACACTCAGGATTGGAGACCCGCCCAGTCTGGGAGGAAGAGCTGCTGCACAGTGACTGGTTCCCACATATTGAGAGGAGAAGCTTGACCCAGTGGGCACAGCACCACCTACTGGAAGAGAAGTAAATCGAACTCTATGACTACATTTATTATTATTATTACTACAATTATTATTGTTGCTATTTTTTTAATTTGGTTTTTTTTCTCTTTTTTTTCATTTTCGTTTTCTTTTTTGTGATTGTTGATCTTTAATTTTTTTATGTTTTTAATTTTTTTAACCTTTTTAAATTTTTATTGTTATTATTTTTTTAAATTTTAACTTTCATTTTTTTATTATCATTATTATCTTTTAAAAAAATTTCTTTCTTCCCCTTTTTTCTATTTTTTTGTCTTTTCATCTCTTTACAACTTTCTTATTCCCCCTTTCTTGAGTTCTACTTGCCTACCCTCATTCTCTTTAGTGACTTCTTCCCTTCCCTTCTAATATCTTTCCTCCCAAGCATCAAATAAATTTATAAGAGTCAACAGTAACTCAGCAATCAAACAGAACAAGAAGTAATATGAGCAGTATAAAAAAGCAAGGAAGAAAGAAAAGGAGTACAAACAATGAAGGGCAGCCTAAATATTCAGGAGGACCTTGAGTCACCAGAAAAATGGTCATATAAAGAACTCAAGGAACACCTTAGGCAGATGGAATGGAACCTTAAAGAGGATCCGAGACAGCAAATTCAAACAGTGAAAGAACACATTGAAAATGAACTACATAAACAGATAAAAGAAGAAGTAAAGCATCTTTACCAGGAGATAGAGATTATTTAAAAAAATCAAACAATAATTCTAGAAATGAAGGAAACGATAAACCAAATTAGAAACTCAATTGAGAGTATTACTAACAGAGTGGAGCAAGTAGAAGCCAGAACGTCAGATAATGAAGACAATATATATCCTCTTGAAAAGAGTCTAGCCAACTCAGAAAGGCTGGTAGAAAATCAAGAGAAAAACATCCAAGAGATATGGGATAACATTAAAAAACCAAACATACGAGTCATTGGGATAGAGGAAGGTACAGAGAATCAAACCAAGGGAATGAATAACCTTCTGAATAAAATAATAACAGAAAACTTTCCAGAAATAAAAAAGGAAACGGATATACAAATTGTAGATGCATACAGAACTCCAAGCACACAAAATCACAGTAGACCAACGCCAAGACACATTGTTATGAAGATAGCCAATATACAGAACAAAGAGAAAATATTAAAAGCTACAAGAGAAAGGAGGCAGATTACATTCAGGGGTAAACCAATAAGGTAAACAACGGATTTTTCATCACAGACGCTGAAAGCGAGAAGATCCTGGAATAACATATTTCAAAGACTGAAAGACAATGGATGCCAACCAAGAATTCTGTATCCAGCAAAATTAAGCTTCAGGTATGATAACGAAATAAAAATCTTTCATAATAAACAAAAGCTAAAAGAATTTCCAGCCAGAAAACCAGCATTGCAAAGCATCTTGAGCAAAACACTACACGAGGAAGAAATGAAAAACAACAACCAAAACCATCAGTGGGAAGAGCCTCGGTAATGACAGAGGACAGCGGGGAAAGCTAATCATGGAGAAACAAACTAAATTTAAAAAAAAAGAGAGATAAATAATCAAACATGGCTGGCAGTACAAACCATATATCAATAGTTACTCTAAACGTTAATGGCTTAAACTCACCAATAAAGCAACATAGGCTGGTAACATGGATTAAAAAAACAAATCCAACAATATGTTGCCTCCAGGAGACACATCTGATCGAAAAAGACATACACAGGCTGAAGATGAAAGGGTGGGAAAAAATGTTTCATGCACACGGTCCTCGGAAGCAAGCAGGGGTGGCCATCCTCATATCGAATAAAATCAACTTCAAGACTAAGTTAATCCAAAGGGATAAGGAAGGACATTATATACTGTAAAAAGGAACCATTCACCAACAAGACATAACAATTATCAATATTTATGCACCAAATAATGGTGCTGTAACGTTCATAAAACAAATTCTCCTCAAGTTCAAGAATTAAATAGACCACAACACAATAATAATGGGTGACTTCAACACACCTCTCTCACCTTTGGACAAATCCTCCAAACAAAAGTTGAATAAAGAGACTATAGAGCTCAATATCACAATCAATGACCTAGACTTAACTGACATATATAGAATATATCAACCATCATCAAGTGGATATACTTTTTTTCTCAGCAGCACATGGATCCTTCTCAAAAATAGACCATATATTATGCCATAGGGCAACACTCAGTAAATATAAAGGGGTGGAGATAATACCATGTATTTTATCTGATCATAATGGAATGAAATTGGAAATCAATGATAAAAGAAAGAAGGAAAAACCCTACATCACATGGAAAATGAACAATATGTTACTGAATGATCAATGGGTTACAGAAGACATAAAGGAGGAAATCAAAAAAAATTCTTAGAGATAAATGAAAATCCAGATACAACATATAGGAATCTATGGGACACAATGAAAGCAGTTTTAAGAGGGAAATTCATCGCCTGGAGATCATTCCTCAAAAAAAGGAAAAACCAACAAATAAATGAGCTCACACTTCATCTCAAAGCCCTAGAAAAGGAAGAGCAAAACAATAGCAAATGTAGCAGAAGGCAAGAAATAATTAAAATCAGAGCGGAAATCAATGAAATTGAAACAAAAGAAACTATTGAAAAAATTAACAAAACTAAAAGTTGGTTCTTTGAAAAAATAAATAAGATCGACAGACCCTTAGCCATGCTAATGAAGAGAAGAAGAGAGAGAACTCAAATTACTAACATACGGGATGAAAAAGGCAAGATCACAACAGATGCTACAGAAATAGAGAAGACAATTAGAAATTATTTTGAAAATCTATATTCCAATAAAATAGAAGAGAAGGAAGACATCGATAAATTTCTTAAATCCTATGATTTTCCCAGACTGAGTCAGGAGGATACACACAGTTTGAACAGACCAATATCAATAGATGAGATTGAAGAAGCAATCAAAAGACTACCAACCAAGAAAAGTCCAGGACCGGATGGGTATACAGTGGAGTTTCACAAAACCTTTAAAGAAGAATTAATACCAATACTTTTCAAGTCATTTCAGGAAATAGAAAAATAGGGAGCTTTGCCAAATTCATTCAATGAGGCCAACATCACCCTGATTTCGAAACCAGACAAAGACACCTCAAAGAAAGAAAACTACAGAGATTCCGAAACCAGACAAAGACACCTCAAAGAAAGAAAACTACAGACCAATATCTCTGATGAACCAAGATGCAAAAATCCTCAATAAAATTCTGGCGAATTGGATACAAAGGTACATCAAAAAAATTGTGCACCATGATCAAGTAGGATTCATCCCTGGGATGCAAGGATGGTTCAATATACGGAAATCAATAAATGTTATTCACCACATAAATAGACTTAAAGATAAGAACCATATGATCATCTCGATAGACGCAGAAAAAGCATTCGACAAAGTACAGCATCCCTTTATGTTCAAAACATTAGAAAAAGTAGGGATAACAGGAACTTTCCTCGACATTGTAAAAGCTATCTATGCAAAGCCTCAGGCTACCATCATTCTGAATGGAGAAAAATTGAAGGCATTCCCTCTAAAATCAGGAACAAGACAGGGATGCCCTCTATCACCACTTCTATTCAATATAGTTCTCGAAACACTGGCCAGAGCAATTAGACAGACGAAAGAAATTAAAGGCATAAAAATAGGAAAAGAAGAAATTAAATTATCACTGTTTGCGAATGACATGATTCTATACCTAGAAGACCCAAAAGGGTCTACAAAAAAACTACTAGAACTAATAAATAAATTCAGCAAAGTGGTAGGATATAAAATCAACACGCATAAATCAAAGGCATTTCTGTATATCAGCGACAAAACTTCTGAATCAGAAATGAGGAAAAACACCCCATTTACAATATCCTCAAAAAAAAAAATAAATAAAATAAAATACTTCGGAATCAACCTAACAAAAGAGGTGAAAGACTTATACAATGAAAACTACAGAACTCTAAAGAGAGAAATAGAAGAAGATCTTAGAAGATGGAAAAATGTACCCTGTTCATGGATAGGCAGAACAAACATCATCAAAATGGCGATATTACCAAAAGTTCTATATAGATTTAATGCAATGCCAATCAAAATTCCAACGGCATTTCTTGTAGAAATAGAGAAAGCAATCATGAAATTCATATGGAAAAATAAAAGACCCAGAATATCAAAAACAATTCTAAGCAGGAAGTGTGAATCTGGCAGTATAGCAATACCAGATTTCAAACTATATTACAGAGCAATTGTAACAAAAACAGCATGGTACTGGTACCAAAACAGGCAGGTGGACCAATGGTACAGAATAGAGGACACAGAGACTAATCCACAAAGCTACAATTATCTTATATTTGATAAAGGAGCTAAAAACATGCAATGGAGGAAGGATAACATCTTCAACAAATGGTGTTGGGAAAACTGGAAATCCATATGCAACAAAAGAAAACTGAATCCCTTCCTCTCACTATGCACAAAAGTTAACTCAAAGTAGATCAAGGAATTAGATATCAAATCAGAGACTCTGCATCTGATAGAAGAAAAAGTTGGCTCCGATCTACATATTGTGAGGTCGAGCTCCAAATTCCTTAATAGGACACCCATAGCACAAGAGTTAATAACAAGAATCAACAAATGGGACTTACTTAAACTGAAAAGTTTTTTCTCTGCAAGAGAAACAATAATAGAGGTAAATAGGGAGCCTACATCTTGGGAACAAATTTTTACTACTCACACTTCAGATAGAGCTCTAATATCCAGAGTATACAAAGAACTCAAAAAATTAGACAATAATATAACAAATAACCCAATCAATAAATGGGCCAAAGACCTGAACAGACACTTCTCAGAGGAGGACATTCAATCAATCAACAAGTACATGAAAAAATGCTCACCATCTTTAGCAGTCAGAGAAATGCAAATCAAAACCACGTTAAGATACCATCTCACTCCAATAAGTTTGGCAACCATTATGAAGTCAAACAACAAGTGCTGGAGAGGATGTGGGGAAAAGGGTACTCTTGTACATTGCTGGTGGGACTGCAAACTGGTGCTGCTAATTTGGAAAGCAGTATGGAGATTCCTGGGAAAGCTGGGAATGGAACCACCATTTGACCCAGCCATTGCCCTTCTCGGTCTATTCCCTGAAGACCTTAAAGGAGCATACTACAGAGATACTGCCACATCGATGTTCATAGCAGCACAATTCACAATTGCTAGACTGTGGAACCAACCCAGATGCCCTTGAATAGATGAATGGGTAAAAAAAATGTGGTATTTATACACCATGGAGTATTACACAGCACTAAAAAATGACAAGATCATAGAATTTGCAGGGAAATGGATGGCAGTAGAGCAGATTATGCTTAGTGAAGTTAGCCAATCCCTAAAAACAAATACCAAATGTCTTCTTTGATATAATGAGAGCAACTAAGAAAAGAGCAGGGAGAAAGAGCAGGAAGAAAAGATTAACATTAATCAGAGACATGAGGTGGGAGGGAAAGGGAGAGAAAAGGGAAATTGCAGGGAAATGGAGGGAGACCCTCAATGTTATACAAAATTACATATAAGAAGTTGTGAGGGGAATGAAAAATAGACAAGGAGGGTAATGAATTACAGTAGATGGGGTAGAGAGAGAAGATGGGAGGGGAGGGCAGGGGAGGGAGGATAGTAGAGGATAGGAAAGGTAGCAGAATACAACAGTTACTAATAGGGCATTAGGTAAAAATGTGGATGTGTAACCGATGTGATTCTGCAATCTGTATTTGGGGTAAAAATGGGAGTTCATAATCCACTTGAATCTAATATATGTAATATGAGATGTCAAGAGCTTTGTAATATTTTGAACAACCAATAAAAAAAATAAAAGGAAAGGAAAACTTTTAATTTAATTTAAAAAGCTGTTCACTTTACATCTAAAGTGACCATGGAAGCAGAACTTAAAAACTTAAATTTAATTGCCTGGAAATACATGAGAATTGAAGGAGCAATTAAATTGACACTAAAATTGCTCCTCAAAATTTCATGTATTTTAGGAACTTATAAAATACAATTCATCTCATTAAGACTTAATCTTCTGAAACACTAGTGGATAGAGATAAAATTTTTAAGAAACAAGCAAAATCAGAGAGCATTGGAAATTCTAAAGTGTTGTAAATCCTTATCTAAGCTTCCAGTGGAATTGGGCAACAAAAACCACTGTTATTTTGAAGAGAATCTTGGAGAATAAAGGACCTTCTCTAGGACTAAAATCCTTGCAAAGAGGTACTTTTGGCTAATGGGCTATAATGCATGCATTTGTAAGACAGAAGGACATCCAAAAAACTTTCAGAGCAACTTAAAAAATTACACATCAGTTCCTTTCTGCAGAAGGTCTCCCACCAATATAAATGTCTTAGAAAGAAAGAGATGGCAGTGCAACTGTTTCCCCACCAGCCCTCTATTGTCCTGGTTAAATCACTAACTTTTAGTGTGAAAGGAATAGTTGAAATAATTCTAAATTAAAGGAAATTGTCAAAAGGGTTAAGTGACTTTAAATTCCATACCATCACAGAAATAAGGTTGGAATTCAGAATTAATCACAGTCTGAGCAAGTTCCTATAATGTTAGAATGACTTGAACTTTGTCACTTCTCATGAGTGTTAAGAATTAAAATGAAACTTCATACCAACACAGTAAATTATAGATTTATAGAGGAGAAAATGTCTTTGTATCATATGAAAAAGTAGGCCTGAAGGGTTAAATGGCTTGGCACACCATAGTGCTATTTGATGACTGCAGGACTTCCTCTGTCTCACTCTCCGTTGCTTGCTCTCTTTCATTATGTCTGTCACTGTTAAGAAACATAGATACAATGAATTTTCATTTATTTAATCCACTGATACAGCTTCATCACAAATATGTGAATATAAACCCCACGTTTGAATAGGATCTTTTTCCCACCAAAAACCTTTCCATGTCCATTACTGGAGTTGAAGTAGTTACCAATTACATGGTGGTGTTCTCCTATCTATGTCATACAATTTTGTTTGCTTTCCAGAAAATTCCGATTCAAGCATTGATTTTTTTCTCTTTCTTTTTCTTTTTTTCGTGTATGTGTAGGTCAAAAATATATCTTTGAGTTTGTTAAATTTGCATGATTAAACTTTAAAACCAAGATTATTCCTCTAGATTAAAATAGCACCTGTAGTTTGTTATCTCACTAGAAATTTTTATAGATTAACCAAGTTGAAGAGGTTTGTTTCTAGGTTTTTGATCTCAGTACTCCCTTGCCCATAAGTCACTCAGTGTTTCAGTGCTTTTGAGTTTACTGAGGAAAACACCTTTCTCCTCACTCAAGAGATGCAGCACTAATGAGGACACAGGTTACAGAGACATTAGCAGGAGAGAGATGGCCTGGTTCTTCATGGATTTATATTTCTATGGAGGAGACAATTCTTATAATATGAATATTAGCTGTTTTCTGAAAGCTTCTGTTAAAGCAGTAATGTCACTTGTAAATGATGATTATGAGACCTAAAACATAATCAGTCCATCCTAACATAAAGAACAGACTGTGTGGTAATTGTAAGCATTTGGATATGGTTTGAGAAACTGGCTCATGGGGTGGGCCTTGGAAGGGTGTATCTACCCTGGAGCCCCCTCCTCCCTCTGCTTTGTCTTCCTAAATCTGCCATTAGCTGAGCAGTTTCTTCTCTGGAATCCTTCCCCATGATGCTCTGCCTCATTTATATTCAGTAATGGAGCCAGCTGATCATGAAAACTTGAAACCGAAGGAAACTTTCCATCCTTTTTTTTTTTTTGTGTGTGTGTGAGTATTTTGTCACCTCAATAAAAAGCTAAATGAAACAGAAACAGAAAGTGTCAAATATTCAAATATCTAAAAGACATTTCAAATATTGTTAATTTGTGTAATACATTATGCAAACATTGTCTCCTATACATTTGGAAACTTTATTGTTCAGAGTGTAAATTTCACTCAGTAGAATATCATAAATACCACAATTTTTTACTTCTACTTACTTATACACAACACATGAGATTATCCCGAAAGAAAAGTGATCACAACACTTAGAGTGACAAAGAGATCTTTATTGCAGAGATCTATATTGCAGCAGTGTCTGATTAACAGGGGAGGAAGAGAGAGAGAGAGAGAGAGAGAGAGAGAGAGAGAGAGAGAGAGAGAGGGAGCACAAAGCAAGAGAGTGAAAGCAAGAGAAGAAAGAGAAAGAGAAGGTGGTGGAGGGGGGGAGAGAGGGAGATTTCAGGCAGAAAAGTGTTTTCATAGCCAAAATCTAATGGGGTCTTTGGGTCTGCAAGCTGCCTTGTTGGCAAACAGTGATTGGATCATACAGTAGTTCCTAAGGGTGTCATTTTCTGCCCTCAGACAGACCCGGCAGGGGCCAGGTGTGGCTTTCCATTGCACAAGATAGGTGGGGCCTGAGTGTTCAGCTTTGAGTGGGGTTGAGTGTTCAGCCTTGTGGCAAACAAGCCATAAGGAACCAGAAGGGTGACTGTCAAGTGTTCAGCCCACCCTGCAGATGACATTTATTAAGCCTGCCCTGCAGCTAACATATCTAACCTTTGACTTTGCATGTAGTGACTTAATTTCTTTTGAATTTTAATTCCAAACACTTTTTGGAGTCACATTTTCCCTAACATATTGTTGTGTTTATTTCCAGGGGATGGGACCAAGACACCTGCCCTTATTAAATATTCACTGTCTTGTTTACACATCCTTCTTTCAACAAGAAATTTAAAAATCAAGGTGTCCTCCAGGCCCTACGACAAAGACAGCTCCTTACAATAATGATCTGGGGGCTCTGAGAAGTAAGCTCAATTGCTAGTAGAAAATTAATTCTGACACATTTTAAAATAAGGAACAAGTTATTGCTACACATGCTCCTTTATGAAACCAGTGTGTATTATATAGGAAAAATACCATTGTTCAGGGGTTTCAAATAAGTAGCTAAATGCATCCATCACAGGGATGAGCAGGGAGATCTGCCACCATGAGCACTGAGTGCATATTACTACTCCTATTTTTCACTCCCAGCACAACCAAGCCTGGAAAGAGTCATCTCCATCTAGTCCACTTCTGGAGCTCCAAAGACTCAAGATGATAAAAGATCCAAAGTTTTTTTTTTCTTAAGGAAGGAAAGGAAATATATATATATATATATATATATATATATATATATATATATATATATATATATATATATATATATATTATATATAGTCAAAGAGCAGGTGGTTAATGACAATTGAGGAGAAAAATAGAGAAGAGATGGGTGTTAAACTACCCCTGGGAGCTGGTGAATCTTATCAAGAAAAAAATTCATCTCTAATTTTAGTTTTGATGAGATAATTTGAACTGCACAGTCCAAAGAGAAGGCCTAATCCCATGTGACTTTTTAAGTATATACAAAAACTTACACTTTAAAAATTATGTGTATTTTAATTGTGTGTAATTTTGTTCACTTAGACATACTACTCATGCTTCAGTTAATCAATAACCACATGGAGCTCATGGCTTCACACATATAAATCATCTTTCATTGCAGAAAGTTAGAAAGTTCAATTTGACAGTGCTGAGTTTGTCAAATAAGGAAATAGGAACAGAAGAAACAGAACAAATTTTCCAGTTAGAGATTCATGAAACAATATATTTTTCCAGAGAATTAAAAACATTTTTTATTAATAAAACTTAAATTTTAAGGTCATAAATAAAGTGAAATGTAATTGGATTTTTAGCCAAAGGCAAGATAATGGCCTTTTATGTCATTCTAAGTAACTGAGAATTTGTATCCCTGGACATGCATTTTTCCTCAATAATGTTCCTGTAAACAGGAATCCATGAGATTTTAATGGTACTGAAAAAAGGAAGGGGTGGGGGCGGGTCAGGAAGTGATGTAGAAAAAGAAGAAAATAATTCCACAAACAAAACACACAGCAAAAAGAATTTGCTCCAAATCCCCCTTTTTGTTGACAATGAACATTATCCATATGTGGAAATGCCATTTTTTAAAAATGGCTATTGTAGATCATGAGTATTTAAAGGCTTCTAAGGAAAAGAGTGAGTTATCCAACTTCCACTCATGGTAGTGGTGCAAAGGCGAAGTGTGGGGACCATGTAAATGCAAATACTTTTGAAAACTATCTTGAAAATTCATGAAGATATGACAAAATACTCAATTATACTGGGATGCTATTGAGGAAGCAAAGAGCTTAATTTTTTAAAAAAAGTTGGAAAATAAGATTGGAGAATGTTGGTAGTAAGTTAGACACATAAGGAAAGAGAAAATTCTTACATGACTTCTGGTTTCTGCACTGGGTGATTGTTGTGCCATTTCATAAAATAGAATATCATAGAAAAGTGATTATTGTGAGAAAATGCAGACAAGCATTCTGAAAACAAAACAGTTTTTAAATAATATTTTCCATCATGATAAAGCTAGGTAGTTGTACTTGCTATGTACCACTCTTTTTCTGCCCCCAAGCTGACAGAGAGATCATAGTTTTCATTATTATTACACCATCATTGCTCAAGACATTAATGTGCCTGCCATATAAGAATAAAAGTTAGGAGTAATAGAGGAGCATTGCTTTAAAGAAATACAAACTATTTAAAATTTGTCTTCTTTTGATTATTTGCCAGTTATTACTCTCCCATTTATTTTAAAATCCTCTTTATTGCCTGATATACTTCACCTGTATTCTTAGTTCTCATTCTTATATTCATGTGAATAGATTATATAGACTAGTTTAATTTTCTATTTAGCTGTGTCTCCTTCCATCCTTCGTATTACAGCATATTTTTTATTTGCTATTTATCTATATCATTTTCTAATCACAGACAACTCCATTGAAATAACAATAAAAGGCCTTGTGAAGTTTCTTCCTTCTCTATAACAAGTTCTAAAGTTTCTGATAGGTTTTGTTTAGATATTAGAAATAGCAATTTGTCCCTTTCTATTTTAGTGATGTCTTAAATATTAAACATATTTCTGTTTAAGCGATATATTCAGGTCAATTATAACATGTCACTTTATAATACATGCAAAATATGAGGTCCCTGTTGTCAAGCAGACCCTTGGTGATAACTGTGCCAGAACATCGAAAACTAATCAGCTAGCATCCTTCTGTTGGGTACTACAGCCTGCAGATTTAATAGCTATAATTAAGTTTGTTTCCTTAGGAGAATAGAATTACAGATACTTGTTTTGTCCCTCATGATCCAACTGATTATGCTCCATCAAGCTTGAATTTGCTTGGATATAATTGGAGTTTCCTCAGCTGGTGAATTTTTTGCTAAATTAGTAATTAAATACACTTTTGTAACTCCTGGCTACCAATGAATATTAGGCTACTTGATCTATTTGTAGTTATGATATACCCATTTATGTTTGCTGCTATTTTGTTATTTATTTTCTTAGTGAGATTTTAGATTTTCCTTTTAACATTAGTTTACTAAATGTAAATGGTTTTCTTGACTCTTTTGTAAGTACTTGCTATTTGAGTAGAAATTGAATGTGTAAAGTATGCTTTTATAAAATCTGGGTTATTTTATGTCATAAAATACTAAATTAAATTTCATATAATATTATAGAAATAACCATGATTTTTGTCACACATTTTCTCATGTTTAAATAAGCTGAACTTCTTTTTTGTCAAATGTGAAAGCATAGGATTTTTTTTTCAATTTGTTGTTTCTCTCCCATTCCTAACTACCAAAGATGTTGTGAGAGAATCAAGAGATTTAATACTGCTGAGAACACTTTGAAAATCAGCAATCATGCATATTAACGTATGTTCACATCTGTGTGAATAAGAATGTGAAGCTAAAATGTGCTGAAAACAAAGGAAGATGTCCAATTTACTATGTTGGACTTGTTAAAAGCAAGTAAAAGTGAGATGATAAAAATGCATTCGTATTAAAATAATCTCACAATGGAGAAAGTTTCTGATTGAAAATTTGAAATTATCACCTCCACTTAAAAAAAACTTTCCATCTGAAAGAAACACTTATCCTTGTAAACTTATAATATCCTTTGCATTAAAAAAATTTTAAAACTGCCTACCACATAGTCTATCTCTTCTGCTAGATTTACAAGTAAAAACAGGCTTGGCTGTCAAAATAAAATAAAATAAAATACCTGGGAATTTACTTAACAAAAGAGGTGAAAGACCTCTACAATGAAAACTACAGAATACTACATAAAGAAATTGAAGAAGACCTTAGAAGATGGAAAGAACTCCCATGCTCTTGGATAGGCAAAATTAATATTGTCAAAATGGCCATACTTTCCAAAGCACTATACAGGTTCATTGAAATTCCAAATAAAATCCCATTGTCATTCCTTGTAGAAATAGGAAAAAGCAATGGTAACATGCATTTGGAAAAATAAGAGACCCAGAATAGCCAAAGAAAAAGAGTGAAACAGGAGACATCACAATAACAGAACTTAAACTCTATTAGCAAGCTATAGTAACAAAAAACAGCATGGTATTGGCATTAAAATAGACACGTAGATCAATGGTACATAATAGAAGACACAGAGACAAATTTGAATAAATACAGTTATCTCATACTTGACAAAGACACCAAAAACATACATTGGAGAAAAGATAGTCTATTCAACAAATGGTGCTGGGAAAATTGAAAATTCATATGCAGCAATATGAAACTAAACGCCTATCAATCACTATGCACAAAACTCATTTCAAAGTGGGTCAAGAACCTAGAAATTACATGAGAGACCCTGCACCTAATAGAGGAAAAGTAGACCCAAATCTTTACCATGTCAGATTAGACCCTGACTTCCTTTACCAGACTCCTAAAGCACAAGAAATAAAGTCAAGAATTAATAAATGGGATGGATTCAAACTAAAAATCTTCTTTTCAGAAAAAGAAACAATCAATGTGGTGAAGAGAGATTCTACATTTTGGGATTAAATTTTTGCCACATACATATCAGATAGAGCACTGATCTCCAGGATATATAAAGAACTCAAAAAATTAACACCCAAAACAACAACAACAACAAAACAACCCAATCAATAAATGGGCTAAGGAGCTGAACAGATACTTCTCAGAATAAGATAAATATTTGTCAACAAATACATGAAAAAAATGCTCAACATCTCTAGGAATTATAGAAATGCAAATCAAAACTACTCTAAGATTTTATCTCATGCCAGTCAGAATGGCAATTATCAAAAATATAGACAACAACAAGGGTTTACAAAGAAGTGAGGGGAAAAGGCACATTCATACATTGCTGGTGGGACTGCAAATTGGTGCAACCAATCTGAAAAGCAATATGGAGATTCCATAGAAAACTTGGAATGGAACCACCATTTGACCCAGTTGTCCCATATCTGTATACCCAAAGAACTTAAAATCAGCATACTATAGTAATGCACCCACATCAATGTTTGTAGCAGCTCAATTCACAATAGCTCAACTGTGGAACCAATCTAGATGCCCTTCAATTGATAAATGGATAAAGTAACTGTGGTATTGATTTACTTAAATATTGTTAAGAACTTTTGTATCCATATTTAAGAGATTATTGATCAAAGTGAAAAAAAAAGTCATTGTCTGGACTTCAGTTAGCAATAAGTGAAACTCTAGGCACACACAAAATTGATGCTAAATAAATAACATTGGGAAACATTAGTCCTGATAATAAAGGGATTAAAAATGATATTGGAGATCAAAACAAGCTTATGATGCCATTTCAGGGAGTAAATGGAATCTGTTGACAGATCACTAAGCTCCTCCATATAAGGTACACAAAAACCAGACATGTCTAGCAAATTCATGAGCGTTGTGAGTTGAATGCTTTAATAATACATTTTACATCATAAATATTCAAGTCAATATATGAGTTTATTTTCAAATGTATAACCAGTCTGGTACTTTTGAATTATATTGGCAAGCTAATTTATTTGTGTTTTCCAATCTTACAATCCACAACTTTGAAAATCAAAGTGTACTAGATATTTTTATATTTTCAATTCTGTAGAATTTTTTTTATACTTCAACAAATTAGTTATTAGTCTCAACTACCCATTCTGTGGCTATTGGTACTGGGTAGGAGCTAAGAGAGCAATGTGGTTTGCTGTCTTTGCCTAAGTATGCAATGTGTGAGAACAAAACATGCACATCAACAATTTATCTCAAAATCCATTGTCATGTTATATGCATCAAGGCCTTTTGCTTTCTCAGTTTTACAACAGTCTTGTTTCTTTCTTGGATTAATGGTCCTGTTGTAGGTTACAAACTAGCTTTGAACTTCATTTGTCCTCTTTCTCAGTCCTGAGGGAAATGATCTGTTGAACACTATGCAATAGTCACACCCCAATCTTTCCCCCAATCCACATGTATACCACCCTTCCCAAAACTCTAACTTAATGGTAAACCAGGGTCATTAAGATATTTTTCTTAGCACTTCTTTGCCAGTCATAACTGATTGACAACCTCTGAAATTACTTTTCTTAAATTTTATTTCTGATGTAATTCAGCATTCATGTTCCTTTTTATCCTTTGTTTGCTTCAGAAATTATGGATTTTATTTGCTCCATTTATTTAGATGTTATTAGTTACTTAAGACTCTTTTTGCAGGATTTGATAATGTATGTCAAGAATAAACACATATATCATTGATTTAATTATTTCATTAATATTTATTGACCATTTTATATTTCTCAAATACTATACTAGGTATTTTGAAAAATAGTGAGATAAATAAATCAGGAGTTTTTGTGCTTCAAAAAGGGTATATTTCAGTTGTACAGGTTGAAAATAAATGTAAATATCAGTTAACAGGAAGTAGAAATTACAATAAGACAGGTGTATATTTAACAAATTCCCAAAAGTTAGAGATAATTTCTGATTTGATATATTAAAAGAACCATTCTGAGTAAGGTGGGGTTAGGTTGGGCTTTGAAACACAGACTACTATAGGAACTTAGAAATGTCTTAAAATTAATATGTAATTTTGCCAAAATAAAAATTAAGTGAAGTCACATTTTAGGATATACAATATTTCAGTCAGATAATACAACATTTGTCAAGTGGAAAGTGCATTCCATTCACTGGAAATAGGTGTTAAATAGAATTTAAATGAACATAGTGATCTGCATACTTTTCCTATAACACATGGAAGTAAATGAAACATTTTTGAATGGAGATAGAAAATAAGAAAGATAATTTTTTAATACATTTTTTTGGAGGACATACTCAAACCATAGAGGTAACTCTCCGGAGAATACTTTGCTGGAAAATATCTAAGATAATGTTGAATAAGAGTTTTTATCACTTAACTTAACTATAAAATTTGGTCAATCAAAGGCACCCTTCTGTAGTTACATTAGTTTTTAAAAATTTTTATTGAAATATAATATTTCCAGGTTTAAAAGCTACGATGTGATGTTTTGACTCACACAACACACACACACACACACACACACACACACACACACATACACACACACAGTGTAAAAATCAAGTCAGAGTTCTTAAAATATTTGCTACCTTAAATTTTTGTCATTTTGATTTGTTAAGTACATTTAAAATCCTCTAATTGATGAATATGCAGTTCATCATTTTTAATTGTATTCATCCTGTCCCATTAACACCTGAGTGAATTCTTCCTATTGAAATTCATATCCATCTACCATCCTTTTCCAATCCCATCTATGCAATCTAAATTATTCATCATTTTAGGTTTTCATTAAATGTTTGAAGAAAATAAAGAACATAAAGAAAATAAAACACATGGTATTAACAATTCCTCCTCCTGTGTCCTGTAGCATCGCAGAAGAGTAAATAGATGGAGTTTCTTTCAGAAGTGCACAAGTTAAAAGATGTTAAAGCTATGTTAACCTGAATTCACAAAAATATTAAGATTAGAATAATGGTGATTTCAATATGATAAACTGCATATATTTGTTTAACTAGAGTAAAAAACTATTTATTAAAATACGATTTTATAAATACATGCGGTTTATAGAAAATTTTAAACTCCTATAATTTCTAAAACTGGAACTATCTCAGCAGATTTTGCAAGTCATAGAACAATTATTATCCTTTTTAGTCAAGAGGATAATCAAAGTGTGAGACATTATCCCAGATGTAGCAAGTCTAGAAATGTCAACCATAACCACATGTAAATTTAGATGATTAATTAATAATAAGGCAAATTAAGGAGTGACAGATATGCCCCTAAACAAATTGCTTGAACCATGTGATTTACTAAAAAATATAGAAAAGATTCCCTACTGTCTCCTATAGAAGAAGGAGAGGGAGATGGATTAGTCACTGTCCGTTTATTTGGCTTCTTTTCAACATTTAGTTGAAGCCTCAGATATAGAAGAAAATTGAAGCCACACATGGCAATATTATGCACAACAACAACATTATTGTATATGCATCAGGTGACATAAGACTTCCTTCAAATATCAAAAAAAGGTCCCAGCATAAGAGAATCATCTAAAGAATTGAAGCAGGAGCATCTAAAGAATTTAAAAAGACAGGAAGCCTACAACCAAGAATGAATGGGTCCATCAATAACAGAAATAGCACCATGTAAGGCAATGATGTACAAATTGCAAGGCAGAATGAGATTATTTAACAGCACCTGGGAACTTATCCAGGAATATTTTATGTTTTCTCTGAAAGATCATTTAATGTGCAGAGAAATAGGGCAATTTTCATGGCAAAGTCCTAAATAGAGGGAACATTGAAATGTCATCAAATTATGCATCCTCCAAAGCTAAAATATAAAATGTTCTCCCAATTTATTGTCTAATAAAATATATGTGATTTGTGTGTTCTCTTTGATTAATTCTTATAATAAAAGCTCATATTTTAATGTATTATAAGAATTATGATGATTGTATTACAGCAGGGAGAACATTGTTTATTTTGTTGTAATTACAATATTTAGTTACTAAACTTGCTAAAGTGAGTATTATACACTACCTTCAAGTCCTTATTAGATTACTAACACAGGAATCAATTTAAGAAATCAACTTGCATCAAAGTTAGAAGCACCACTTCTTTTTCTTCTACTTCTTGTATTTAAAGTATATTTATTGTATATGTCAACATTTAAAGAAATTTTATTATTGAATAATAGATATTTTCACATATGTGTACAGTTTCTTCACCTTGTTTAAACATATTTATCTTCTCATAACATTTTTAAGCATTCTTTATTCAGGACTTGAGAAAACATGCAGTCCATGTTGAGCTTGTGTATTCTCTCTCTCTCTCTCTCTCTCTCTCTCTCTCTCTCTCTCTCCCTCTCTCCCTCTCTCCCTCTCTCTGTCACACACACACACACAAACACAAACACACACACACCCAAACACACACAAATAAGAAAAAATATCTTTACATAAAATAAACCAGTTGCCTAGATTTTGGTATGGCACTTTGACCTATATATTGTAGCCATATCTGCAAACCTAGGGATGAATATGGGTGTGTAGGATTTGGGGTGTACTGAAATTCTTTATAACATGATAATTACCTTAAACCATATCAGAAACACATGGGGATTATGAACAAAAAAATGTTTCAGAAAAATGTTGAAATAAAAGCTAAGGCTTATGCACAGAAAAATAAATATGTAGAAAGTTATTTTTGTGGCCACAAATAACAACACCCAGAATGGTCTACACATCTTAAGAGAATTCTCCAACATACAGAAACTATATGTATAATATGTTGGCTTGTTGGCTTCTGCCACTTGGGAATTTACATTCATGCTATAATAAGAGGAACTTAGTTTTACTCATAAAACCATTTTTAAAAATCAGTATTTCCTATTAATTGTCTCCCTGAACTTAAAACTCTGTTTTCTGTAAACTGACATTGTTAATTCTTCATATTCACTCCTGAGACTACATTCTGGAGTCTGAATCAGAGTTTCCCTACCAACTTTAATAACAAGTTCCAAGAAGAATGAACAATTGTTTTTTCAAAACTCGTTCTTTTTTTAATTTCTGATGTCATGAAATGACACAAAATACAAGAAATTGTCACAAGTTGTATGCTCATTTTCTACTGTATGCAGTGAATCACTTAATCATCCCAGAATTCTCTCAAGTCACCTCTTTTCTATCTGCAGATCATAGCTTAAAGTCATAGTCACCTTGTCCTGCACCTGGGTGATTACTTTAGCACTGAATGGTTTTCTGGATCTCCCATCTTGTGGGCATTCTGCAATACCTTCATCCTACCATAGTGCTTTTGAACCAGAAGGTGTTTGGGTCACTCCCCTACTTAACACCCTTCAATGGTTTTCAAATATCTTTAAAATAAAGTTGGTATGAGTGAAGAAATAAAACCAAAATATTTTTCCCCTGGAAATTCCTAGTTCCTACCTGATTTAAAGTTCCTCTATTCATCAAGTCAATACTATTCCATGCTTCATAGAAGGACAGAATTGGGCTGATGAAAGGGAAGCCATTGCTTTGCTCTGAATATCAAACAGTTTTGGTTTAAGTCCTGTAAGTCCTGATGAAAAAATAGGTGAGAATAAGTCCTCTCAATATTTTAGACATCTTTGTATGAGAAAGGAAGGATATTTCTCAGAATTCTCCAAGTAGAATTTTTATATGCTAAATTCCAAATCTGTTATTTGAGAATATTGGGAGTGGTATTGTTGCTGTTTCCTTTTGATTTGTTTTTATTGTTGTTTGAGCAACTTATACAGGACAGGGTTTCAGAAAGTATTCTGCAGCAAAAGAAGAGGTAAATGGATCTTTCTTTGTTGTTGCTACTGAAAGACAATCAAAAAGAATGCGAGTAAAAGAAAAAAAAAACATTATTTGCGAATCTTGTTTTTATTTTCAGATTTGACAAAAAACTTAGTTTAAAAGAAAAATTTATTATAAGAATGGTATTTGATGTCTCTCTTTCCTCCCTGCAATGCTAAAAGTCTCAGATAATCCTATAGCTTCCTGATAATTAGTTGAATATAATACTGGAGGGTAGGAATATTGACTTTTAGAGAAGTACTTATATAATTGTACCTTGGTAGTTCCCTTTGGTCCCTACTGACAACACACACCACATAGAAAAGTCAAAGATTTCTTGTGTGCCTCAGTTGGGAAAAACTAAAAGCTAAGGATATTGGAGGGAAAGCTGATAAAGAAGAAGGAGTCTAGTGTTGGGGAGGTATAATGAGTAGGTGAACACATGGACAAAACAAAGGGTTTTCTATCATCATGTCTTTCTCTTTGACTTGACCTTGTTGCCTCTTTCTTAAAACCTAGTGACTAAACTGGTTGTACCAAGATATTTAATCATATCTGCTATTGCCTTTTAGAATGTAAGGTATAAAAATAAACAAGTTTCAGGAATGAAGACAGGATATGGGGGTTTGGAATTAGGCAACCTATCACTCTGCAGTGATTTCTATTTGGAGTTTTTTAATTTTAATTTTTTTTCTTTTTCTTTGCAGAACTGTGGATTAAAACCAGGGGTATGCTACTATTGAGATACACCTCCAGACCCTTTTGTTTCATTTGTATTTTGAGACAGAGTCTCACTAAGTTGCCAATACTGTCCTCAAACGTGATCCTCCTGTACCAGTCTTCCCAGTGGTTGGGAATGCAGGTGTGCACAACTGCACCCAGCTAGAATTTTTTTTTTATTTTTTAAGAGTAAATGATACAGGAAAAAGGCAGAGATCAAATAAAGAAGAAGCAAAGTAAAGAGAATGGGAATGATAAAAGGAAGGGAGTGAGAAAGGGAGGGAAGTAGAGATGAAGGAAGGGATGAAGAAAAGAAAACTTATTGATGAATTGCTAATAATTCAATGGACAAATTAGCTAGTGCTGCAACTATTTTGAAAATGAGATTCCAAATGACCTCTCCAACATATATTTATTTACAAGAATACTAACATTAATATGTTTTAAAGTTTGCACAGAATTTCATATCCTCTTTCTAAATGATTAGAAGCAACCTTAACATCATTTAAAAGCAGTCATATGCTAGCTTTAACAGATGTCTAAAGTATACTTTTAGTTTTCTGGCAAAAAAAATATGCTGTTACCAGGTAGACATCAGAAAATGAGACACATAGTATGTTCCAGAGAATGCTCTTAGATGTGCAATATTATCCCTCAATTTGTCCTACTGAGTTAGAATTACTGATCCTCAGGACATGAGAGAGATCTATTATTTTAACATTTTACAAAGCATAGTCTAATGTATAAAGCCTGAGAGCAACCATAAAAAAAGAAATCTTCTAAAACCAGGATGAAATTTCTGCTTATAGGATATTATTTAAAGGATTACTCTTGTTAAATAGAAACTTATTTGTATTTATTTATTTCAACAATAAAAATGCATGGACTATTCCTAGCACTGAATAGGAAACTAATACTCTCTTATTGCATATAACACTGATTCTCTGTATTTTTTTCTAAAAATTGTGTCATCTAGACCCTCCATCAATGGTTATATACATTTACAATTTCACCCTAACATACAATTTTTATTGAAGAGGTCATTTGCTGTTGAGAGAGTATTTATCTTTCTTAGTGCCTCATAAAATCTGTAACTCTTTATTCATATCATTACTGAAAGAAAATCTGCCACATATATTAAGCTGCCTCATTCTAGAAATGTACATGTTTTTGTTTGTTTTGTAGCAAACCTCACACACAGTCTAATTCAGTCCAATACCATTCCCTTTAAAGTAGCAGCAATATTTTCAATACTTTTAAGTAATATTTGCAGAGAAAAAATTGCATTCTACTATATTACCATGTTTTTCCTAGATATTTCTAAGATATTTCTTGATATTTCACTAAGGGAAGAAGACCCACTTGTCTTCCATTGACATTCAATAGTTCACATTTTGCCTTTTGTTCAGAGTTAAATGTGGAATCTAAATATTTTCATTATACTACTAGTGATATAATTCCTAAACCACTGCGGGTACAAAGGCACTCCCAACTTTTCAAAATATTGTCAACTTTTTTTTTCCCTGATAATTTTTTTTAAACACGTGATTAACCATTTCAGTGCATTCCTGCCTAATCCTACAGTGGCTTCCCACTTCCTCAGATTCAATCTACACTTTTTATTTATAGCATACAAGGCTTAAAACAACCTTCCTCTCCACTCACAATAGTGAACTAGCCTCTTACTCTCCTTTCTCACCCTGTGTCAGATGTTTTGGTTAGCATGCTTTCCAAACATGTAAATCTTGATATTATCTTTGAGTTTTTTCAATGGACTTTGCCTTGTGAGCAGGCTCATTCCCTTACATCCTTCCAGTGTCATTAGTCTTAACAATATGTTGAGTATTGCAAGCCCTCTCTCTATTTTTTCCCTCTCTTTGTATAATGCATAAGCAACTAGTTTCAAACATTGTGTATCAACTTCTACTAGAACACAAATACCTTCAAAACACTGATCCTTTTTTCTGTGCATCTGTGCTTGTATTTAACTGAGTATCTCCAAAGCATAGAACAGTGCTTACACCATAGTTGTTAAGTATTTGTCATAAGAATTTATACTCTTTGTAGAGAGCTTTATAGTTTGACTATATGTGTGTCTTCAAAATTTATATTTTGCAGCCTAATCTCCAATGCTGCCATTTTAAGAGAAAAGATCTTTCAGAAAGTGAGAGATGATTAAATAATGAGGGCTCTAACTTCATGAATGGACTATTACTCTCATAAAATATATTGAAAGGAATATCCAAATGGATTTTGCCCTTTCATCTTCTTTGGCATGTGATGACAGACAAAGAAGGTGCAATCTTGGAAGCAGAAAACATAAGAATGAGTCTGTAGGTGCATGGACTGGAATTCCCGGTATTCTTAAGTACAAGGAATGAATTTCTGTTCTACATGTCACCCAGTGTCTGGTTCTTTATGATTGCCACACAAATAGACTAAGACAGGAAATTTTTTGCTATGTCTTATCTGGATTAGAATTACCTTCTATTTGGTTTTCCAAATTTCATTTTAATTCTCAATAACCATTTGAATAAAAGTATTTACAAATAGAGAAAGTGAACAATGAGAGATCCCTCAGAATATTCAGGTGCCCAAGAGAAAGAAACAGGATATCTTGGGAAAGTAGTTCTTTATAAATTGATACTGATACATGAATTTGACAGAAAATAGATTCTCTGTTTCTTCTGGTGAGTGGAGTCTGCATAAGCTGTACTCCTCTGCAATTTCAGAAAGCCCATTATAATATTAGCAGGTAATCACAGCAGGGAATGGCTGCTAAAGTCAGGTCTGAGGGTCACATCCAGCAAAACCAAATTTTCTCCACTGCAATAGAGGGTTTCAGTTCTTAATGGTGGAACCTAGAAGCTGTCAATTTCTTTCTGGATTATTTTCCTGCAAATTTGAAGAATAAAATCCATGGACAACAACAGAAAGCAATAGTTAAATGAGTAAGATTTATCTAAGTGGGAATAAAGGAGATAGAACTCCACAAAATGAGAGAGTACCTGATAACATGTTGCTACATATATGTACTAGTGGCTTCTGTGTGAGGGCATTGATCAAAATCCATCTTAAACAAGTATTGAAAAAAATGCCAAGGTAAGTTTTGTTCAAAATCTAGGATAAAAAGATATTGGAAAAATGTGAAGGTTACTGGTTAGGCTTTGATTTTATGTAGTCTTTACTGAGGCCTGTCCTGCTTCCTTTTTCCCCTCACCACAAGACAAAGGAATTGGCTGGATATTTAGAATATTTCTACAGGTTAACTCCTTGGAGTAGACTTTATATTTTAAAAAGCCTAACTTGGAACCAATTAACTAGCCTATCTTTTTCAGTGCTGCCATAAGTACATTTCATAGGAAATATTGCTACCCAAAAGGAGGTTTAATGCATGTATAGTAAATTCCATTATAAAGACAGAAAATATCCTTCATATGTACAGATTTTGTTTTGAAATTTATTTGTCTTGTTTGCCTGAAAATCTACAAAGGAAACTCATATGATGGTAGGAATTTTTTTGTCCTAATAGCCCCTTCCACTAGAAAAGAAAATGAAACATTAATCATTTTGAAAGTAAATCAGCTATATTGTCTCTATAAAGTCAGAATATTGTACTTAAATCTTATTAATGTTCTCTGTATCCATTTTCTGCCATGGGAGCAATACCAACATATTGACCTAACTAATTGTTAAAGCATCAATAGCACCAAACAAACACACAAGAAAACCTGCAGTGAATGGAGTTGGGTTTTTTCCAATCATAAACCTCGGGTGGTTAGCATTAAAGTTGAGAGTACCCTGAGGTAACACAAATGTTTCTGGTTTAACATAATTATTTTCAGTCAGAAGGGAATTTTCAAAATATTGGAGAGTTGTATTTCAAAGTGTGACTTGAAAAAGGTTATTAATAATGTGAAAGCCAAGTTTTCCTTAAAATACTGAATAAATCAACATTATTTGAAAACCAAAATATGTCTTCATGTAGTTGGTAATAAAATGTTTCCAAAATAATAAATCCAAGTGACAAATATTTAAAGAAAATAATCAATATTACTAATCATTAGGTAAATACACATTAATACTATAATGAGATACCATCTTACCCCAGCTATAGTGATTATTATTAAAATAATAATGGTAACAGATGCTTGTGAAGATGAGGACAAATATAAACTGTTGGTGGAAATATAAATTAATACAACCTTCACAGAAAACATTGTGGAAGTTCTTCAAAAAACTAAAACTAGAACCACCATATACAGATCTCTCTCTCCTGGGTATATATGCAAAGGGAATTGAGTCATCCTAAAAGAGATACCTGCACACTCATGTTTATTGCAGCAATAGTTAATAGTTAAGATCTGGTAATAGCCCAATTGTTCATCAATCGATTAAGGGAGAAAGTATGATACATATAGTTAACGTAATTTCTACCTTCCCACAAGATGGGAGACCTGGAAATACATTCAGTCAGTACTAAAGTAGTCACCCAGGTACAGGACAAGGAGACTGTGACTTTAAGTTATGATCTGCAGATAGAAGAGAGGTGAGATTCTGGTATGATTAAGTGATTCATTGGATATAGTAGTGACAAATTCTTGTCATTTCATGATGTCAGAAATAAAAAAAACAAATTTTGAGTAAACAATTGTTCAGTCTTCTTTGAACATGTTATCAAAGTTGGTAGGGAAACCCTGATTCAGACTCTGTCAATCATCTTACAAGATGCACTTTTACTTAGAGAAAACTAGTTCTACTCTGATACAGTTGTGTAAGAATTTGAATACAACTGTAAATACAAATAAAACCACTTATTTCTGTTGATCTATAAAATTTTGATGTTTTAGTCTCTCAAGTTTTCCTCCATTGAATACCTTTCTTAGACTGCTCTGTACTTTTTAAACGTTTTATTGTAATTTATTTTTTATTGTAATTATCAATGCTTATTAATTTTTCAAGTTAATGGCTCTCAGTGTATCATTTTCATAAGTTCTTACATTGTGCTTTGATCATGTCTACCCTCTCTCATGCTCTCTATTGTCCTCCTCTCTTTACCTGCTTCCCCAATCCCATTTCCCTTCCCTGTGTTCCTATTCTACTTTCTGGTTATTTTTTTTTCTTTTGTTAATTTTCACAGGTAAGAGAGCGGATGCAACAGTATTCATTCTCTGTCTTATTTTTTTTAACATTATGTCCTGTAGTGCCATCTGTTTTCCTGGAAATGACATAATTTAATTCCTATTTATGGTAGAATAAATCTCCATATAAATGCAATGGAATATTACACACACACACACACACACACACACACACACACACACACACATATATATGTATATATATATATATATATATATATATATATATATATATATATATATATATATAAATGAAGAAAAATATGGTATATATATACACACACTCACACATACTATATATGGCAATGAAGTATTACATATAGATCATTTATATGCAATGCAATATATAATATACCATATATAATGTAATGGAATATTATATAAAAGTATATTATATATATACATATATATATATATATAAATGTACATATATATTTCATATTTTTCTTTATTTATTTAGCTATCAACAGGCACCTAGACTGATTCTATATCAAGAGTATTATCAATAATTGCACAGAAAGCATGTATATGCAGGTATACAAGTATCCAGACTTCATTTTCTACAAAATAAATACTCAGGAGTGGTATAATAATATCATATCATAGTTGTATTTTTAGGTTTTTTAGGAACTTCCCTCATGTTTACCCTAGGTGACTGTATCAATTTACATACCCAACAATTGTGTATTAAGGATCCTTTTTCTCCACATCATATCCAGTATTGTTTTTCCATTCTAACTGAGGTGAGATGGTATTTCAATATAGTTTTTTTAATTCTTTTAGATGGAAAGCATTTCTTTATTTGTTCAGTTTTATATGCGGTGCTAAGGATCAAACTCAGTGCCTCACACATTCTAGGCAAGCGCTCTACCACTGAGCTACAGCTCCAGTCCTCAATATTTTTTTGATGTGCATTTCACTGATGGCCAAAGACATTGAACAATCATTCATTATTCATTGACAGTTTGTATATTGTTTTCTTTTGAGAAATGTCTGTTCACATCATCTGCCTACTTTTAATTGAATTACTTGCTCTTCTGTTGTTAAAAGATTTTTTAGTTCATCACATATTATGGATATTAATCCCCTCTCAGATGAGTAGTTGGTAAAGATTTTATCCCATTCTATCGGTTATCTTTTCATTTTGTTGATTGTTGTTTTCTTTGCCTTGCAGAAACTTCTTAATTTGATCTCACTCCATTTTACAATTCTTGCTTTTGTTTCCTAGATATCAGCTTTCCAGTCATGAAGTTATTGTCTGAGGAAATATCGTGCAGTATTTCCCCTGTATTCTTATTGAATATTTAAAGTTTCAGGTCATTGTTCTATTTTGAGCTGATTCTTTTTTCCCATGGCAAGAAAGCCACATCTAGCTTAAATCTTCTTCATGCAGATATCCAGTTTTGCCACCATTGTTTGCTGAAGAAGCTGTCTGCATATGGTGTGATTCTACACTTAAAATACCATAAGGACATCATCAAAAGACTCTCAGAATTGTTACACAAATTCAGTGAGGTGACAGAATACAATATCCACATACAAAACCAGTAGATTTTCGATGCACTAATAATAATTTACTGAGAAAGAAATCCTATTAACAATAGCCTCAAAAATACATCATAATAAACTTAGTTATGAAAATTTTAAAACACTAACAAAAGAAATTGAAGAAAACACTCAAGGATGGAGCTTCATCGCATGATCATATATTGGGAGAATTAATATTCTTAAAATTACCAAACTACCTAAAGCAATCTGCAGATTCATGAATAGTCAAAGCAATATGAAGCCAAAAGGATAATGCAAAAATATCATAATGCCTGATTTCAAAATGTATTACAAAATATAGTAAAAAAAACAACTATGATATTGACATAAAAACAGGTATGTTGAATGGTGGAATAGAATAGAGAGCCCAGAAATAATCCCAAATATCTCAAGTCAATTGGATCTCAACAATTGTGCTGAATCATACAGTGGAGAAAAGGCAGTCTCTTACATTTGACTTCTGATTCTTCATCTGCTACTCTGAACTAATCCCTACTCTTTCATTTCTCTGTATTTCTTTATTTCTTTACTTGTTTACTGGTAAACTGAATACACTCCAGGAACATTGACCCCCTGTTCTTTTATTGGCTTAGCCTTTCTTTTCTGGTTTCAGTACCTATGTACTTTCTGCACTAGCCTGGCATGTTCTTCCCTAGATACCTGCATGGTAACTGACCACTGCCCCTCCAAGGGACGAATTGTGATGCAAGACTGTACGTGTCTATTTGAAGGGGATCAAAAAATGGCCTACAAATAAATTGGTGCCGTAATTTTCCTTCTTTGCAGAGTTAGTGAGAGCTTATAGGAGTGGAGGCCCTGTGGGGGGGCGGGGGGCGGTGAGGGGGGGACCAAAGAATTCATCTTGTGGATTTCCTCATTTCCTCTTTTTAGAATCCAGGTCACTCCATAGGTGTGGGGCCATTGAGAAAATCAATTACATAACAAAGGTATCAGAGGAAAGATTGGAAACATTTGGATTTTATGAAAACGTAGATCTGAGCTTATGAGTTTCATTCCTCAAGGATTGTCTTAAAGAATGTCTTGGGAAATAAAATTCACGATAAGATTAGATTCCAAAGAGACTAAGTAAGATTGCAGAGGAGGCAGAAGTGTGGTGAGCTTAATATCTTGTGTCTCAATTAGCAGCCAACTGCAGGCTTTCCAACAGATTCTAAAAGTCATCTTGGTATCACTTGTTCTATGATTGTCACTGGAGTATGTAATTTGAAAAATAAAATTCTTCCTTCTCTGCACAACAGTCATCCTAAGAGGGATGAGAGATTATTTGATTGTATGGGAGGCCTTCGTCTTTAGAGTGTGGTTCTTAGTAAAAATCACCTGCTGAACTGCTAAAATATATCCACAGATAAAACTCTAAATCAGAATCCTTTTTGTTTTAGTAACTAGCATCATCTTTGTTTGGTCATGTAGATCTAGTTTTTGGAATTGTTAAAATTTTAACTATATGTTAGTGAACAAATTTATTTCCAGTTTCAAATTTACCTGTATATTTACTAAAAACAACAACAAAAAAATTTCAAATATACAAAAATTGAAAGTCTTATTTAAATATGCATTTAAAGTAACTTGGAATTTATAAATTATCTCCTTATATTATTATTTATCTTTGAAACTTTATTTTATAAGCTACTAGCCACACTTGATCAGGTAACTTCCTGTGTATGTTATATTTTATAATACTTTGAAATTCTTTTATAGAACTTTACTTTCTTTCTTTTTTTCCTTTTAAATGGGCTCCTTTAATAAATAATTTTGATTGACCTCAATTTCCTCATCTGTAAACATTCAAGCACTTAAAAATACATTTTTTCAGTTTTCTAAGGATATTATTTCATATCTATCTTGAGATCACAACAAATGTGATAAAATAACTTGACATTCCATGAAAATATTCTCTTAGATTATGTTGATAGATATCCTGACATCTAGATGTTATTGCAAACAAAATTAAACTAAGCTCTTTAAATTTCTTTCAAAATAATACTCATTATAATTTCCTTCTTTCTTTCAAAGACCTTTTC
Organism: Callospermophilus lateralis; assembly: GCF_048772815.1. NCBI lineage: Eukaryota > Metazoa > Chordata > Mammalia > Rodentia > Sciuridae > Callospermophilus > Callospermophilus lateralis. The sequence goes on along the minus strand of NW_027515935.1, from coordinate 2,931,549 downwards.
TTTCAATCATTTTCATTCTAAATTTTGGAATCAACCCTGACTTCAAATTTCATCAATTTCCATATTCAGTTGACTAGTTCTTTTAATTCACACCAGTATTTCTCAACTAGTTCTAGGCCTTTTATTTCCTTTACCCTGACTGATATAATCTTTAATTGATGCATAGGCCATCAATTAAACTTTCTGCTTATATAAAATAAACTTCACTTTCTAGTAAACAACTTTTCCAAGATATTCCATCAAACAGTTACAATAATTCACAGAAATTATCTATTCACTGGGCACTATTCTAATCACTTTAATTTAATTGACTTTAATTTAATTTGTCTTTCATTAGTAATTTCACAAGATAAGCACCATTATTATCACCACTGTGCAGATAAGAAAACTGAGGTAAAACTTTGCTCATGATATGCTATTACCATCATAATGAAGATTCTAATCAGAACAAATTAATCCAGACTATAAGAATAACTGTAATAGGATGTGACTCTAACATTTTCTGTTTCTGATTTTCTTCTTTTGAATATTTTTATTACTGTATTATAGTTATACTTAATATTTGGGTTCAATTTGACATAATCATACACACATGGAATATAATTTGTTCAACTCAGTTCCCAGCATTTCCCCTTTCCCTTCCTGGTTCCCTCCCCCGTTCCACTTCTTCTGCTGGTATTTTTTCTATTTATTATAGTTGTTATTTTAAATTGGGCCTTTATGTACATACATAAAAATTAAATTCAGTGCAGTATATTCTTATATGTAGATGTCATAATTTAGTCCATTTCATTTGTTGATACATAGATGGAATTGAATATTTATTCTTACTAGTATGTTTGTCTTAGTCCCTTCAGGCTGGTACAAAAAAAATAAACTATGTGGCTTTTAGTAAACAGAATTTATTTCTCACAGATATGAAGACCTAGAAGACTAACATCAGGAATCCGGCAGATGCAGTGTTTGGGAGAACTGTCTTTGGCTCATAGATGGCAAATTCTCCAGCGCCCTCCAATAGCACAAAGTGGGAGAGAGCTTCCTGGAGCCCCTTCTTTAAAGGGGCTAATTCCCATTCATAAGGGTCCATCATCATGACATAATCATTTACCAAAGCCCACCCCACTAAACACCTTTCATCAAGGATTACTTATTAATATATAAATTTGTGGAGAAGGTGACAGGTGTTCAGCCTGAAACATTTGATGAATTTACCATACTCTCCCATTAGCACTTTCTATTTAGGCATATTTATCCCTACAGCCCAAGTTGAGGAATATTCCTATATTTGTTATCATCACATTTCCCACAGTGTTGTCTGTCCTATACTTTTTATCATCTACTGTCTATAGGAGTTACTTGTTATTCATTTATAATGTTACTTTTTATTGAAATGCAATAATATTTTTGTATATCTTAGTATTATGTAAGGATGAAATGTTTTTCTTATCACAAAAGTATCATGTAAAAAAGCTTTAAACATAAATGTTATAGAATAGAAATTATTATAAAAACATAAATTAACATGTTGCAAGAAGTTATAAAATCTATGTAGTATGTGCTTTGCCACCATATTCCATTTCTTGTGAATACAAAACGAATAACTAGATATAGTAAGGAAAAGCTTTAATATACATTTGAGAATTATGCACTATTCTATACCAGAGTTTTCAAAGAGCATTCTTTGTAACAGTGGAATAATTTAGGATTCATAAGTTTCACCTCATTATTTTGTGGAGAATAATCACACACCTACAAACAGTTATTTTCTAGACAATTTTACACTGATGATTACTTCCCTTATACTTCTAAGCAATTCAACCTGTTAGTTTTTTTAAGAATGGCCAATGGAAAATCATTTATAAAATAAATTTTGTACATATTATATTCAAAATTTCCTCACAAATTTGTACAAAAAATTGAAAGTTTGTACTTGTTCAAAAGAACAACAGTGTTAGTTCAAAATAATCATAAAACTTAAAATAATTGTCTGAATATATAAACTGGAAAGAAGTATTGATTGTTTTTATGTGCTCACTTAAAATATGAAGAAATCAACAACTGAGTGGTTAATTTCTATTCTTAAATTTGTCTACATAAACTAGAAAGAACTCTAAGCTGGGTGCAGTGGCACAAGCCTGTAATTCCAGCCCACTAATGCATTCGACTTTTAGGATATCAAAAAATAATATTTTATATACTTTGATATTCTGCATTTTATGGTTTTACTTTTTATTAAGAATATATTGAAAACAAAAATTTTATTACAGTGGACTTATTTAGAAATCTGACTCCTGCTAGGCATGGTGGCACACACCTATAGTCCCAGCAACTCAGGAGACTAAGGAAGGAGGTTCAGGATTTCAAAGCCAACCTCGACAGATTAGTGAGGCACTTAGAAACTCAGTGAGACACTATGTCTAAACAATATTAAAAAAAGGCTGGGTACATGCCTAGTGGTTAAGTGCCCCTGGGTTCAATCCCTGTATCAAAGAAATAAAAAAAAGAAATCTGATTCCTTTCTTATTCCAGTGGTGATCTTGACATTTGTATTCATTCTCTTCTTATGAAATGGCAATGGGATTTAATTGCCTAATCACTTCTTTCATATAAATTCTCAAAGAGGCTGTAAAATGAGGCATGCATTAGATTATGTTTCTGAAATTATGTTACTACTTTCAAAGTTTACATTTTAAAGAAAATACGGCGTGCTTGAGGATATTTATTTTTCTTGAGTTTTTGTTTTAAAAATAGAGTTCTTGAAACATGAGTTGCCTGGAATACGTGAAACATTGGAGTTCAAGAATGCATATGTGAAATTTCACAGAAGAATTACAAGAAGATGTGCCTGTGCTTGAAGACAAATAGATCATGGGGCCAGCTCCTGGAAGGGTTGTGAATGACCTAGAGTGATCATTCATAGCAACGAAAAGAAGAGGACAATTACTATGTCCTGATTCAAAGCAGGAAAAAAGTAATGGGAATTTGATAATTAGTCAACAATTTTAACATAAAAAGTATTTTTATGTAGATGAACTTGCAGTAACGAACCAATTCACATTTTCACATACATTACATAAAAAATATTCACTCTGTTCAGTTCCTTATTCCCCCAGGAACAGATCATGTTCTTATAGGAAACAGAAGGAAGATCAATCTGAAGATATTTCATCTGAAAAGTAATAATTAATATTGAGTTGAAACGTAGAATGTGATTCTGTTAACATACTTTAGTAATAAACAAACAAAAACTCAATTTAGAACAAGATTTTTTTTGCTATAATTGAAATTAACTAAGATTCTCAAAATGCTTGTTTAAATATTCTGTAAATATGTGTGCATTTTATAGCACATCAGAAATGCCCATCATGATGTTTTGCAATCTCTGTATAAAATTCACATTAAATTGCTTTCAGTTATCATTTTTCATTTTATGTTCTATTTCTAGTTTATTGTTTTCTTAAGTTCATTTTGAAAGTTGCTTTTCCCTTTCCTTTTAAACAATTTTGAGCCCTTTCATTTTTCTTTCCCTTTGTTCCTAGTGGAATTTCTCTCATCAAAAGCATTAGATTGACATGGTAGTGAGTTATACTTCTAAATTTTTTTCTCTATGCCCAACAATCCAAGAGTATTCAATTGTCATAACAACATTTGCATCAAAAGATATATACTGGGGTCTAATTTAACTTCTGTTCATTAAAAATGACCTTCTTGCACTGAGGCAGGCAATACCACAATTTCAGCCTTCACAGAGAAACATTTGGAAACAGTGGAGAAGGATGGGATCTTTCTGACACTTCTGAACTTCTCTGACACATGAATCAGAAAATATTAAATTTTAATGGTCTTATTAGCATAATCATCTTTAATAAGTTGATCTATTTGTTCAAAGATGTGAAGATCTGCTTTTTTGCCCACTGAGTACTTTAATATTGGTAGAGATCTCCATTAGCCTATAATATCAATGTCCATACTTTTTCTTTTGATAACTATATGTGTTAATAGAATACCCCAAAGTCACATTTTTTTGTAATGAGATGTACTATAATAAGATGCACTATAATAACTCACAGTGTATTTTCCTTTTGAAAGAAAAAGAGAAATTTTGAAAATATAAGTTAATTGCAGATGTTAATATTTAATGTTTTTTTGTTACTTTTTTCTTCTTCTATAGATCAAGTACCTGAGTTATTTTAAGATATGTGCTTTACTAGCAGTATAATTTTATCAAGAGAAATATGAGTTATAGTAGTAATTGGCAAATGTATAAAATTATATAACCCATTAACAATTATAGCTCTATTTTTCTAGAAAAAGTAAATTTATAAAAAATACTGTACTAATGCAAATTTCCTTTCATTATTTACTTAGGTTCATATGCCCCATACAATTCTATATATTCATTCCATTTGAAATAAATTCAAACTGTTACTTCATATTTTAAACAACTCTACCATCTCCATAATTTTCTTCACTCCTCTATTTTTATTTGTTCTATCTCTTCATTATATAAAAAATAAATATAACAGGTATGCTTAGGAATGTTCAGTTATTCTGTGGAAACATGGCCCTAAATACATGAATCAAATTCTAGTCTCTATCCAGTGGAAAAAGGGAGTGCAAGTTACATTGTTAGAGGGTCTCACATCATATTTAGATGTCAAATTCTTAATTTTGAAATCTATTTTTAAAAATATAGAGATAACTTTTATGTGTTTAAATTAAAGGAACTTATGAAAAACACAAAAAATGAAAGGGTATGTTTAGGAGTAATATGAATTTGAACTTAAACTTTAAGCTGTTACTTGCTGATATAGATGAATGATATCATATATCAAAATGATGTAGATTAAGATAAGGTTTATGCCACTATTTTAGAAGAATTGCTGTGCTGTGGAACTGGGTCTCACTAATAGTAAATCTGAATTCTTTATCACCTTGTGTATATTATTTTACTTTTCTCCGCTTCAGTTTATCGTTCCCATAAATTAAATGAATTAACCTAGTGTAAAAATTCTCAAAACTGCATGTATCATGAAATTAACCAAGAAGCTTTTGAAAAGATATTTCTACCCAAGTCCAATAATCAGATTTTGAGGTGGTTCTAAACATCAATGTAATTTAAAACTTACCAGTTTGATTTTATGGTTACAGTTGACATAATTAATTTGATAGTCACTAAAGTTTCTTGCAAAAGCATCTGAATAGAGACCAATAAAGTAATAAACTAAATGTTGGATGTTGAAAACACTTAGCATCTAAAATTCAGAAAACCTAAAATATACCCTCCTTGAGATGTATATACTATTTTAAAAAAAGGTAATTCTTATAATTCCTGTTCATTTCTTACTCTTATGTACCACCGCCTGTGAGCATCAGCATGCATTTCTAGGAATAGATTTTGCCAGGAGTTTTTAATGACTGAAGCAGCCCACACTTGCCACTCAACAGAGACACAAGCTCTGCAGGGAACCACTGTAAGGCCTTCTCATGAAAGCCACAGCAATTCACTAAAGTATTACAGTGAGTGCAGCAGAACATAAGTTTATTACCACACTGACTCTTCAGTGCTTGGGAGAAAACAAGGGAAAATAAATCTATCCCTAGCTGAAGTTCCAGAGACGCTTCTTTATCCAGCTCAAGAATGTGATTTAGAAGAAACCAAGAATTTCAAGGAATTTACAACACTCACCTTTTTCCAGCACAAATATAGATACAAAGAATAAAGCATACTAAGATTAATAAGGTTATTGCTTGTAGAAAGCTTGAAATTCACATAAAAATCATTTTCTTAACTATTATAAAATAATTCAATTAATTTTAATATAAGCTATAATTATTTTCAATGAGTACTGGAGTACTTTTGTTATTTTGATAAAAACAAGAAACTTTACATATATATAGCATGATATATATATATATATATATATATATTATATTAAATAGATAATACATTTAAATATACTTGTATACACAGTACATCAAATCTATAATTATACTTTACATAAAATTCATTATGTAAAATATACAGTTATGTATAATTACATATAACTTAAATAATATAGATATTTAGAAAGTTTGGGTAAGTTAGTGTAGTCTAATTTTAACAAATGGGCTTATCTTCTAGGAGGGGGGAATATATATATATATATACTCTTTTATAATCTAATATAAATTTCAATTACAAATTTATCAGTTACTTGGTATTGCAAACAATATAAATATTGAGTAGATTTTAGAAAAATTTTTGTTTCCCACAGCTCATTTTGGGTTGAACTGTCAATTATCGAAGAAATTGCACTTTCTTTCTGTTTACATGCCCATAAAGGGTCTTGCCCTGGTTCTGTTTTCTCCATCTTTACAAGGCTGGAAACTTCAAAGTGGCTTAGAATCAGTGTAATTAAGGAAGAGACCAACTTAAACAACTGGTCACCTTTAGAATTAAGGTCTCTGGTCTTAATTCTAGTCCCATTCTGTTTGACACTGGCAAATACTGTGGATAATTATTTTTAGTGATTATTTTTAGTAATTATTTTCTCGATAAGAAGGTAAGCCCCACTCTAGTCTCCTCAAATACTGAGGGATTCTACACTCCCAGAGAAGAAATTCTGTTCTGTGCTACACATTTAATGAAACAGGCATATACCTGGATATGTTATTAAATGATTACAACTCCAATGTAGAAATTGTTATTCATCTGTCAATTTTCAAAGGAAGGAGAGATGACAAAATCAATGCAAATGAGTTCAATGCTCTTCCTGGGGATGAAAACTCATGGTGTAAGAATACATATCTGATTTCTGCCTAAATTGCAATAGATAACAGCTTTGTTCATTAATAGTTTTTAAAAAGTGATTCTACTGTAAAGTTATCTTGTCTGCATATCAAGAGATGCAATGTTGGTTACAGATGAAACAACACATTTCTATCAAAACAACACATTAGGTAATTTAAATAATTTTAATAAATTTAATGTAAAAAAGTCTTTTCATAAATCCAAAATATTGTTAATACTGTTCAAATAATTACAAATTTGCTAAAGGATCACTACAAATGATATAAAATGTCATCCTGTATAAAACATGATAGTCCTCAAAATATTACAGTCAGATTAGGACTACTTAAGAGGGAAAATAATAAATAAATAGTAGTTAGTTTTCAATTTCAGGTAAAAAAATATGTAAATTGGAAAGGAATAACACTATTGTCCATTTCACTTTTTGAGGAAACAATTACATGGATATTTTCACACATACATATCTATGATAATAATCTAACTACTGGTCATTGTCAACCTGATGATGTAGCTGTACACATTATACCACTAAAACTAATGGATTAACCAGAGGCTAAATTTACAAATTCTGAATATATGTCATGACTTGCATTGTTGGTGTGAAACATTAGTTGCTATTTTCAATAACTTTATAATCAGACATAAATTTTTATACATATAACATAATTGCTTGTTTTAAAATTAGAATATACTGCTTTAAGATTAAGTCATTTAAAAAATAATTTATAACTCTAGAATACTTGATAGAAACAGAAAATATTTGTTGTTTAACCTTTTAGATTAAAAGAGTGAAGGCTGTTTCTATCAAGATTTCTCGAGTTATAAATTATTTTTAAAATGATTTAATCTTAAAAGAGTATATTCTAATTTTAAAATAAGCAATTATGTAAAGATTTTGAGAAATTTTCATAAAATAAAAACTTTGAAAATAAATAAAGAACCTAAAGGATGACATTAAAATTAAACCTGATTATGATTCTAGTGTGTTTTTTTCATTTTCATTTTCATTTAAAAGTAAAAATTGCACCAAAGCTAAAATAACCCAGTGTTTGAACTAAGGTCATTAAATAGATTTTCATCATCAAAAGACTCATCTCATTGCAAGCACTATTATCATCTGTCAGATTTTATAAAAGAACATATTTTCCCATGGTGTTTTAGTCAGTTTTTTTCCTGTGTCTAAAAGACCCTACAGTTACTACCCTGTTGATCCTTATCAGAGGATTTATGCAATGATTAGGTTAAGGATCTAATAACCCAATCATTTCACCTCTAAACCTTCCTACATTGTCTCACACGTGAGTTTTTGGGGAACACCTAATCTAAAACATAACACATGGCTAGTGAGTTTTAAGTATTTTACTATTTTTTAAAATTTATTAGGGACTGGAGGTAGAAATTTACTATAAAATTTAACCCATGATCTAACACTATAAAAATATTAATCTCAGAAAATATTTCTTTCTGTGTTCCTAAAGATACTGAAAAAAAAATGTAGGTAAGTGTTGGTAACTGTTACCCTGAGACCCAGGGGGCAAATGCCTTTCCTCCTACTACAAAGATGAGGATATCACTAAGAGAAAAAAATAAATGACAGTAAGCATAATTGTTATCCAATTATACAACACCAACAAAAATTCTCAAGTTTTATTCCTGGACACAAATTCTGACAGAGAATAGCCATATGCATCTGCTACTCCAATCAGTCACAAGTATATAGAAGAGGGTATTAAATTAGGAAGGAGGAGTTTGTGTGCACACAGTTCTCAAACTAAGTGAATAAATAGAGCTACTTTTTCATTTACAGTAGATCCTTGTAATAAGAGTGTGTCAGGCTACATATGTGGAAATCAGACCACAACTGTGCAGGATGCTCTTGATGAACATAAGAGATGGGCCTCAACTTTCCATTCTTATGCTACTTTAATGTCTGGCACATCGCATGGCATGGCACAGACTAAATGGATTTATGGATGATTCTAATGACATCGTCATATTTATTCTTGAGCATCTTTCAAAAGTAATGAAAAACAATAATCTGACTTGAATATCTTTAAGAAAAAAATATATCTTCTAGTGTAGTTTATACTGTATTTGTGAAACCTATACATGAAAGTTTGAACTTTAGAAAAAAAGAAAAATTTCCAAGAAGGCTCCCAAAGGGCTATTAGGATCTAAATTAAAAATGAAGTCTTGATAGTCTTTGCTGACTGGGCTCCCATGCACACTTGTGACCCTGGAAGAACCACAAGCTGTACTTTTTGACCTATGCTCAGAGAATATTTCTGTTTTAACTGCCAATATAAACAGCACCCAGAAAAATCTCATCTTGCTATCAGAGGTGACTGATGAACTCTACTTCAGTAGACTGTAACCATAAATCAATCAGGACCGAGCAGACCTGCATCCCTAATTTTCACAGTGGCCTATAGTGGGAATCTGGGCAGTGCCTTTGTTCGTATACATCATCACTTCTCCTTATGCTTTGAAGTACACTTCTGCTTTGTACTGCAAGCTATATATTTCTGTTCTGTAAACTACTTATTGAAATAAAGCCTGGTACTTACCTAAAATTCTTGCCATGTAAATTTTCATTAAGAAAGGGTACAGATCAATCCAAAATTCTATCTATATCTGTTTACTTATGCACATGTAAAATAGGTCAGAATTACTATATGTTTTTGAATAATAGCTTAAAAACTAGATAGATTTTTGTCTATATATAAAAAACCATCATACAAATTTGCTGGAGAATACTCTTATAAGGCACTAGTGGTCATTAGTGAATGGAAATTCAATGTTATTATCAAATTATTTCCAGAACATTTTGACAAAGGGACACAGGGAGAGGAAAATACATAAGTCCTGGAAGCAATACGGAATCAGAGGTCAAATAAATCTCACTAAATTTTGCTTGAAAAAGTTTTCTCCACAAATATTTAGGTTTCAAATGCATTCATCTGCAGCCAGGCTTCTAAATATAAATAACAGAAACACTGAAAGATGAAATTGCAAGGAAGTGAGTACCTAAGGAATAAATGAGAGAGAAAAAGAGAGATGAAGGAAGGTTTGAAATATTTAAGTTTGTATATTCCCTCTAGCTTTGGGTATTTTTTAATGTTTCAAGAGAAGTTCTTATTTTCGCAGAGAGAACTACAAAGAAAAGTAGGAAAAAAATGTGAGAAAGAAGGGAAGAATAGTCTTTATACTTTATACTTAAACTTTTTCACATATTCATATTTGCCTTATAAATCAGTCTTTAAAATAGCAAAAATAAAAAATTAAAAAAAAATTTAAAAAAAAAAATAAAATAAAATAGCAAAAATCCGTGTAGAATTGGAAGAATTTTTTTTCCAAAACTAAGAATTAAGTAATTTTGAGAAAAATAACTTTTATTGTCAGTAGGGGGAAAAGCAAAATGACAATAAATGATTAGTTTCTAAATTTCATGATATAATATGTATGCTTTTTTTCCCCAGGCCCAGCCCCATAACTGTAGAAAACCCATCCTACTACAGCCCCTTTAGAAGCCAAGGACATTCTGTTCTTTGGCAATGCTTACTGATGTCCTTGATACAATCAAAGAGACTCATACACAGCAGTTTCAGAAAATTCCAGACTAAGGCATAGCAGCTTTCTGTTGAAAATCTCTGGAGATAAACAGGGAAGTATTCTGTGGGAAGCCTCAGTTCAGGTGAAGAACATTGCTCACCAGGGTGAGAAGCTCAAGTTTGCCCTCTTCCTTTGTCTTCCACTTGCTTGACTAAAAATGGTGATGCTGGGGTTTGATTACACCACCCAAATCTCCCAATTATATTCTTTTATCTTTCCATTTGGGTTCCTTCAGGGCCATAACTTCCTTCCCTCTCTACCCCATCCAATTCCATATGATTCTCCTTGATTCTTTTTTTTTGAAATACATAATTATTTATTTTTCTGTGGTGCTGACAATGGAACACAGTGCCTCACACATACTATGCAAGTGCTCCACCACTGAGCTTCAGTCCCAGCCCTTCAATGTAATACTGATGCTTACATTGGCCTCTGATAGTTCCTTCTTTTCCTCAACATACCTGTCATAAAAGGTTACATGGATTAATTTTATGTTCACATCCCCTCAGTCCCTAATGTTCTGACTGCCAAAAGCCCAGTTAGAAAGTTTTCAAAAAATAGATGTTTTGTCTTTCTCTTTGTACATCTATTTTAACAACTCTAGACATTTTCAAAGTACATCAATTTATTCAACTGAAAACAAAAGGAGCAAGATGTATGTAGGAAGCAAAATGAATAATATTTCATACTTTTTTTTGAATAATAGAATCTGAAAATATAAAATATTTAAAATATAAAATATAAATATTTTCCACACATTAATCTCACAATTCCAGTGGCTGCTGAACAGGTTTTAGTACCTGTTCTATATCATCTAAAGTAAAAGCTGTTCACAATGGTCCTTTGAACCAGGTGCTCTCCTGACTCCTGTTTCTTCTTCTATTTCTGTTTGCTCAGTCATTTTGGAAAACTGAGAGCCAAAATTTTCATTCCCATTGTTGCATTAATTCCTTGCCTGTTCATTCAGTGGAATACTAAATCTTAATTCTGTCTGCACCTTTCCCGCCCTTATCTCTTCTGCTATTTTTTACTACCCCATGAGTTCTAAGTATTGTCATAGGCATTTGGGCATCTTATAAAATAAATGGAATAGTTCTAAGGAGCTTATAATAAAGAATATTAGCCACCACTCCACATATCATTTTCAGTTCTTTTTTTTTTTTCAAATTCAGTGGTGTTCATTTAGAAATAGAGCCATATTTAGAAATCACACTCAAACTTTTCTATAATAATCAATTTAAAATATAATTACTTGATTTTCCAGTAAACATAAATTTTTTTAGCAAATATTGAAGCTTCTCTCTCCTCTTCTTTTGAATCAATAAAAGTTACTAATTATTTTATGTATTGCCTTTTTACCTTTAAAATGTACACTGAATTTGAGGAAGAATTTTATTTGTGCTTTCTGTTTAAACAGTTTCTTGCTTTCTCCGCCCGGCAAACCTCCATAGCCCATTGCTGTTTTATTTGGGGCTACTTCTTTTTATTGCTTTCTCTCAATCTAAAATTACAAATACTTAAAACTCATAGAGATAGGTCCTCCAAAACAAACCTTTTAATTGGGAATACCAAAAGAATTATAACTTGAGAACTTCATACTGTGAAAATCACAGATATATCCTGAAGAGTGGGACGATGAAAACTCTAAATGACAAAAAAAGGAATCCAGCTAAGCTGCCTTAAAATTTGTTGTTCACAGAAACTTATACTGGGAATTTGCCTTTGTTCATTGATGCAGGAAGCCCTTGCTAGGCATCTGTCTTGGTACAGGTGACTTTTTGGATGTACTGCAGGCCCCAGGAACTGTCTATTATTATCTATGTAGTACCATGAGTGGGACCCTTAGGAAGTATAGGAATTTCTTACAATAAGGTGTGTTACAGGAATGCTAAGTGAAAGCTTTTTTTTTTTTCTTTTTTTGTATGGTCTTCTGGTTCCACTTTGACAAAGTTTGACAATAATGACTCCATTCTGATACTGATAACATTTCTTTTACAGGAATACTGGCATACTGGCTCCCATATTTATCCAATTTTCAAGAAATTTGTGGAAATGTATTTTTCTCACTGAGGACACCCTGTTGTTATTTTTGTGATTGTTGTTTATTTTTGCATTTGTAGGATCATTCCTTTGAAATCATTTTACTAATGCTTTGGAGAACTTGAATTAAATTGTCTTAAAATTAAAGCCCCAAACATTTCACTGTTCTGTCTTAATGCAACTTTTTGCATATAATTCCCTAATTTGTCATAGACTGTAACTATTAAATGTCAGACTCCCAAGAAAGTAAACTCAGAGATGGGGATTTGCATGCATTAACTATAAAATAACAGGAAAATCACAATTAAAGCAGCACTGGGGGTGGGTGTTTAATGGAGTTGGAAAGCCACTATAGAAGCAGCACTGACACATATTTCAAGTTGTAGTTTGGAAACATGAAGTCTGGTCATCTCCACTCTTAGACTACAGGCACTTAGAACTACTAGAATGACCACGTAATTAAATTGAGTTCTGAGACTCAAAATTAATGTCAGGATATAATCACTCTTTTCTTATGAATCTTCTAAGTACATGTGTTTTTTCTTAATCTTCTCTCAGTCTCACAGTTCTTATTCTTTCTCAACTTTCATTAGAAGTTTCCTACAAAAGAATATTTACGTCTTTGCCACATATCAGCACAGTTTGCCATATAAATGCTCAATTTCTGTAGTTTCTTCAGAACACTGATTCAGAGGATTTTGAAATTGCGTCTCTTGAATTTATGTGAAAACTGCAAATACAGTTATTTTACTTTTACAGTTTCTGAGTTTTAATTGAGATCTGTTGGGGTTCAAGCGTGCAGAGTTTAGCTCCCTCAGGCCTGACAGTGTGCAAGAGCTGTGGCTGTGATTTAGGTCAGCTGAGGCAAACCTCAGTTAGGAGGAGGAAACGTTCTCTTCCCCTTATCGCAAGTCACAAGTTCTGCATGGTTTGGCCAAGAGGAAGAAGCTTCCTGCATACTTGTCCTAGAAAAAGTACATTCTGAAGAGATAAATGCCTGCTCAGGGGAGTAGACAATGTCTACAAAGAACTTTAGGAGGGTACTTATCAAATAAGCAGGAACGATCTGAAGTTAGCTCTGTGTATCCGCTGAGGCATGTTATCTGGGCAATGTGGGCAAAGTGTTATTGAAGAATTGCTTGCTTTGTTAGAAGAAGAATATAAAAGGAACTTGCAAATAAACCTCAGCATGCAGTTGCAATTGCTGCCTTCGCTCTGCATCCCCTGTGTCCCGGTTATTTCGTGACCCTTACCCAGGGACCCGAACGCACTAGACGTTCACAATTGGTGCCCGAACAGGGACCCTGCTGGATTGTCAGGAAGGGTAAGTTTTTTTTCTTTATATTACAGGGTGATGGGACAATCTTCATCTTCTCCTTTTTTACGTATTCTTAGGCATTCACTTGCCGTCTATGGTATTAACATTTCTCATTCTGATATAGAGATGTGTCTTAAGGTGGTCACGGAATGGAATCCCTGGTTCCCGGAGGAAGGATCTATGGATGTAGATAATTGGAAATGGGTCCGTCACAATGTTGAAAGGGCTATGAGACAAGGTGAAAAAATTCCGATTCGGTTTTGGTCTATCTGGTCTATTTTATATACAATGTTTAATGCTATGGAGGAAGAAAGGTTGATTGGCAATTTACAAAAGGAGCTAGCTCCCTCTATTCTAGATCTCCCTCTGGATATTAGTGAAAAAGAAGAGGTAGTAAAAGATATGCAACAATTGACTAATAAATCTTCACAAAATTCTGCTGATTTAATTGGTAATGATAAGGAAGAGAAAACGAAAGTAAAAACGATGATTGACGATTGCTCCGTTTCGGAGCAATTCAAGCTTGTTATGGAGGAGGTTCTGGGACGTCTTAATAAATTAGAAGCTAAAATGGACCCTAAGCCTTTATCGGGAACCAGGCCCTCTGCCCCTCCGGCCATTAACCCTTTTTTGGCAGCTTCTTTAAAGGCTGTCCAGGAAATGGACTCAGAGCCTTCTGACGATGAGGACACAACTCCCTTCTTTGCTTTTCCTATTATCAGGCCTGATCCAGCTAATGGAATGGCACATCCACCTCAGTATGAGGGGATTGATATTGATCATATTGGTAGATTAAAAAAGGCAGTGACAACGTACGGACCTCAATCCCATTATGTAAAAGAATTGCTTAATGCTTTTGCTACTCATTACAATAATTTTGCTCCTGAGGATTGGAAGATTGTGGGCTGTGCTCTTTTACGGGAGCCAGAATATCTTCAATGGCACATGTGGTTTTTAGAAAGATGTGCCACTAAGGCTAGAAAAAATGGTAACAATCAAAACCCTGTTATTCGTGCCAAAGGATACCCTATGTTATCTGGCACTGGTATGTATGATGACATTCAACATCAAATTAATATTCCTCCTGAGATTCATGAGCAATTGAAGGAAATAACTTTAGAAGCTTGGGACAAAATTAGACCTACTGGAGAATATTATGGCAAATGGATGTTACACATGTCCCCTTGTTTGGACGTTATTCTTGTGTTCATGTTACTATTGACACATACTTTAAATTTTTGTGGGCTACCGCTCAAATTGGAGAAACCACCCGTCATGTTATTCAACACTTAGTGGAAACATTTGCTATTATGGGAATTCCCGCTATGATTAAAACTGATAATGGCCCGGCATATACTAGTAAAAATTTTAAAGACTTTTGTGAATTGTATGATATTGTTCATCTAACCGGAATAGAATATAATCCACAAGGACAAGCTTTAGTAGAACGTGTACATGCTACGCTTAAAACACAAATTAAAAAATTAAAAAGGAGGAAAATGACAGATTTAAATATGCACTTGTTTAGGCATTTACAAAATCAACCTAAAGCATTGTTACATCAAGCCTTATTTATTTTAAATTTCCTTAATCTTCCACAAGGAGAAATATTGACAAGAGCAGAACGACATTTTGAGCAAAAAACCTTAGAAATAGTTCATGAACCAACAGTTCATGAACCAATTTGGATAAAAATTGCGGCAGATGCTGAATGGCAGCCAGGGATTTTACTTTGTAGGGGAAAGGGCTATGCTTATGTTTCAATAGAAAATGGACACCGGCAGTGGCTCCCAGGGCGGTGGATCCAGACCCATGACAATCAGAATGGCACCAAGCGGGGCACCCTATCCACTACCCCAGCCGAGGAATCAAGATCCTGAGCTTGATGTTCCGGTGACAACAATGGCAGAATTGCTGACCCACACTTGGCTTCAGTGCAGTACCCTCATCATTTACAAACACATTTATGGAAAATTGCTGCTGCAACTAAACCTGTAATTTTGTCTAATGGCTCTTTCTCTGGGACTAGTCAATCTGCTACTTCTTATAATTTTACTGTATTTAAAGAATATAATATAACTACATGTGCGCCCATGCCATACCTGTTCTTAATTGAAAATGTTACTTTTGATAAGGAAATTTTATGCTTTAATTGTAAATTGTATACCTGTATTAATACATCTGTTTCTATTCCTTCTGGTTGTTATTCCATTGTGCTGTTACAACAGTGCTCTCACATTTGGCTTCCTGTAAACTTACAAAGACCATGGTCCCAAGATCCTGTAAATACTTTGGTTCTGGAATTTTTCAGACAATTGTTAAAACGTACTAAACGGTTTGTGGGAGTTGTTGTTGCTGTAATTCTAAGTCTTATTGCAGTGGCTACAGTTGCTACAGTTTCAGGGATAGCTTTACATACTTCTTTACAAACAAAACATTTTGTTGAGGAATAGCATAAAGATTCGCATGAGTTATGGCTATCCCAGGCTCAAATTGATTCTAGACTTCAAACTCAAATAGATATTTTAAAACAAACAGTTAATTGGTTAGGAAAAAAGATACTCACCTTAGAACAAGAAATTAAATTAAAATGTGACTGGAATTCAACTTCTTTCTGTATAACTAATATAAAATATAATCAAAGCTTACACGAATGGAGTATCATACAAAATTATCTTGATGGTAATGAAACAGCTCAACTAATGATTGATTCTTTACAAAAGGATATATTTAAAATTTTTGGAAAAGGGTTTCAACATGATAATGCTGCACAAATAGCTAAATTGTTTTTAAAACAGTTAGAGGGATTAGATCCCAAAGAAATTGCTCAGAGTCTTACCCATACGGCTGGAGGAGTGGGAATAGTGTTATGCTTAGTTATTATCCTGTTTGTAATTATATATTGTATGTGCATAAGACCATCTCAAGACTCAATATTAACTTTGTGGAAAGCTGTTTTAGAAAAACAAAAGAAAAAGGAAGGAATTGTTGGGGTTCAAGCGTGCAGAGTTTAGCTCCCTCAGGCCTGACAGTGTGCAAGAGCTGTGGCTGTGATTTAGGTCAGCTGAGGCAAACCTCAGTTAGGAGGAGGAAACGTTCTCTTCCCCTTATCGCAAGTCACAAGTTCTGCATGGTTTGGCCAAGAGGAAGAAGCTTCCTGCATACTTGTCCTAGAAACAGTACATTCTGAAGAGATAAATGCCTGCTCAGGGGAGTAGACAATGTCTACAAAGAATTTTAGGAGGGTACTTATCAAATAAGCAGGAACGATCTGAAGTTAGCTCTGTGTATCCGCTGAGGCATGTTATCTGGGCAATGTGGGCAAAGTGTTATTGAAGAATTGCTTGCTTTGTTAGAAGAAGAATATAAAAGGAACTTGCAAATAAACCTCAGCATGCAGTTGCAATTGCTGCCTTCGCTCTGCATCCCCTGTGTCCCGGTTATTTCGTGACCCTTACCCAGGGACCCGAACGCACTAGATGTTCACAGAGATCAATTTACAAAAGTATATATTTGATCTCTGTACCTTCCCAGCTAAGTAAATAGAGGGTTGAAAATCTTATTCCAAACGTCTGGGCTTCTGGAGAAGAAATAGGGTCTGGAAGTTAAATTAGTACTAATGGCTTATGATATCAGTAAAGTTCATAGATGGAGACTCTATAAACTTGAAAGGATGAGGCTTACACTAGTCCCATCCTGATAAGCACAGTAAGATGCCTGATGGGTGGGACAAGTGGAGAGATCATGGAATCTCTGAGACCTAACCACATATTTGGCCCTAAGATTCTCTCTCTTATTCGTTTCTGAGTTTTAGACTTTAAAATAAATAGATAAAAATAAGTAACGTTATTTTCTAAGTTCTGTGAGCCATTCTCACAAATTATGGATGCCAAGGGGGGGAGAGGGTCATGAAACCTCTGATTTATAGCCAAGAGTTAGAAGCACAACTAATAAGCTAGACATGCAATTTGCTTCTGAAGTGGAGAGAGTAGATGGGATTTCATCCTTAAACCTGTGAGATCTGATGCTTTATCCAGATACATGGTGATATAATTTAGTGTCTGCAGAGAATTACAGAATTTTATGGTTTGGGAAACCCCCAAATAACTAACACTAGAAGTGAAGTGTTGAATAGTTGAGAGTATTGAGAAAATACAGTGTTTTTTGTCATTGCTGTTGTTTGCTTGTTTTGTTTTGGTAAAGCTAGTGAGCAAGACAGAGCACAGACAAAGTCAGTCTGAGTTGCATTCACAACAGCTAAAGTAACTTATCAGCATCCTGCCAATTGAGACAAGAAGACCAATCCCTCAAACCCAAATTGAGTGGACACTGGATAAGAGCTGCTTCTGAGAAAGAGCTTGATAACTGAGTGCTCTCTGGGAGGAGTCATCCCAGCAAATACACACTGAACATTCAGTCCTGAGGGTGTTTTCAACCTGCTCAGCATAATAAGTCACACAGAAACTCCAAAGTATAGGCCTGGAGTTCATGGCTATACCCTATCTGTCCCCAATATGTTTATTGTTTCATTTCCCAAAAGTGCCCACTATAAATTCACGTATTCCAGTGAAACCAAATTCATTCAAGTATTTCATAATCCCTCTTTTATTTTTTTCTCTTCTCTGCTTTCTTAGCTCAGGTCCACTCTACCTATGAAATTATTCCTTCCTTTAAAGTTTTTCTTGATACATTATACATATATACACATATTACAAACTCGTAACATTGTAGCATGTTCTTACTTGCACATAATATAATTTGACTATTTTCTTTCCCCAGTACCTCCACTGCAGTTCTCTCCTCTCTCCCCTGATACCCTTCGTCTCCTCTATTAATCTCTCTTCTATTTTCATGAGTTCCTTTTTTGACTTATTTCACTCTAACTTCCAAGTGTGAGAGAGAACATACAGCCTTCAACTTTCTGAGTCTGGCTTATTTCACTTAACACAATGTCATCCAGTTCTATCCATTTTCCTGAAAATAACACAGTTTTCTTCTTCTTTATGGCAAAGTAAAACTCATTTTGTATATATACCACTTTTTCTTTGTCTATTCTTCTGTTGATGAAAACCTAATCTGGCTCTATAACTTGACTATTGTGATTTAAGCTGCCATTAACTTTAGTATATGTGAATTGCTGTAAATGGATTGCTATAGTATGTTGGATTTAGTCCTTTTGGATAAATGCTGAGGAATGGGATACCCAGGCATATTCTCTAGATTAAAAAATATATATATATATTTAACATAACCATATGTCTTTATGTCACTTTTCTACTTAGAATTATTATAGCATGGAACTTTTCTCATAATTTTTTACTATGTTAGTCAATCCATAATATTTATTTTAAAAAGTGTTCAATGATTATTTATATGAGGAAATGTTGAAAGAAGGATTCATATGTAGATAACATTATTGGAAAGGAGATGAAATTGGAGTTGTGTGATATTTGAGTGACTTCCTCTTCCCCTAGCTATCCTCAGGTTATAAGAATACTGACTGCTTTTGGCTTGAGATCTATGGGACTTATGTCCCTGATTTCAATATTTAATTTCTGCATGATATAAATATTTAAATATAATAAACAAATATTTGCCTTTTGCATTTCAATTTCCTCATGTCACAATCATAGTTTTCTTTTTAGGTATGCAAGAGGATTAAATAAAATACCCTTTAAGTCTTTGCTTTCTGACGTGGCTTCTAAACTCTGCTTCCAAAATGCATCTTCAGGGTTGGATTGTTGAAGAAATAATGAATGTAAAAATTGCATTTGAATCATTCATTATCTTCTTTGTATATGTTTAAAGAAGGCTATAAAAAATAAACTTAAGCAAGAAAGGCAGAAAATAACTTTTATTTCATTTATCATTCTAGTCACCAGTGACTGCCTGGTATAGAAAAAAGTTAAAGGTCATTGAGAATTAATAATATCTACCACTGTCACAGGATGTGGGCACAATGGCACATGTGCATGCTATTACTATTGCTCTGAAGAAATGTGCCTTCTAATCTGCCACACTGAACAGTAATAATGATAAAAACAGTAATATTATAATAGAAATATCTGGCTGATACAAGTTGCCCTCTGATGATAAGCACCATGATGAGGGTTGAATCAAGTACTTACATGTTCTGTCAACTATATTTCCTTACCACTCACAGTGAATTATGCTCATTTGCCTTTGAGACAGCTGAAGTTTAGGGAATTTAGGTGGTTATCAAAATCACTAAACTAGCAAGATTCAAGCCTAGGTGGATTTTTTAGCAGGAACAATAAGCCCTGCCAGATAACAGCATACATGTAACTGAAAGGTGTTTTGTGGTTTTAAAGGCACTTTCCTATACTTTACTACATTTATCATTTAAGGGTTCTGAAGCAGACTATAGTTGTAGGATGGATGATAGTGCTCATCCAACTTGTCGCAAGAAGACCAAAGGCTTTGCTTCAATTGATATCCTTATGTCTGAGCTGGAAGGAGAAACCTAGTTTAGAGGGAAGAGGCAGAAGTCAGACACTTTATTAACTTACTTGTTCATTCATCTTTCATGGAAATATGCATCTATGCATATGTGTATTCTATGTCACAAGTGCTGTATTTAATGTTCCTATTGCCTCTTTCCACTGGCAGGACCCTGAATAATTTTCTGAATCATGGTTTTATAAAAGCAAAGAATAATTATTCAGACAGATCCAATTCTAATGCCAATTCATAATCACTCATCAGAAAAGCAACCTATTCACAGAGTTCTCCTACCCACCTAATTATTTTAAATTTATAGACTGAACACACTTTAGTGTTGTTATTTTTCAGTCATCTGAGTTTTAATAAATAAGAAGAGATTTAAATACCCAACAACTCTATATTGTAGATACCATTAATATCATCTGCATGTTTTTTTTTTCTTTTTTCCTCTTTTTTTCAGGTTTAACAACTGAGGCACAGAGAGGTTTAGTGACTTCCTGAAATTACAGGCCACAGAAGTGGCAGTCTGAATTCTGACCAAAAGGCTGTTTCCATAGCATGCTATTACAACAGCTTATGATGCATCTTATTGTTGCTCTTACGAGGGCCAAATTTAACTGGATAATAAATGCAAGCACCTCACAAAGACTGAGGGACACAATAGATATACAATAAATTCTCTTATCTCTCCCTTGTGAGTCCATTTTTTTTTTTTACCTATAAGCTGTGCTAGTTTTGCCATGCGATGGTACTGCATCTATCAATAGTTTCAGAAAGAAGAATGCTTTGTCAGAGGGATGCTAAACAAAGGATTATGTAATTTATGTCATAAAAAATCAAGAATTCAGTTTCCTGTAATAAACAGTTACCCTGAAGCCTTTTTTTTCCACTGTACATTTTTTATAATATCAGGTCACTAAGAATAATTAAGTGAGTTGTGTTCATATACAATTTCAAATCTAGGTAGTTAAGGACTAAATGAGTTGTTTTGCTAGAAAGAAAAAGCAATACCCATTCCCGTCCTATATTTAAGTGCCTTGTAAATGGGGAAATGTCTATATAAGAATGTAAGTTCTTCTCTTCATGTTAATTAACCATTTATTCAGAATGTTTTAAAATTCATTATGCATGCACAAACACATATATGGATTGTCCTTCTTTAAAAGGCAGACTAACCACAACTACTTTATTAATTTATTTATTTTGGGAAATTATTTTTGATCATTGTGAGCATTCTTCACTACTATTTGCTAAAGTTGTGTTTCCTTTAGGACATGAGAAACTGACACTTGTGACATCATTTCAAGAGCTCTAGAATACTCTCAGACTATTTCAGTATATAAACCACATTCAGTAATCCTATAAAGAGACTGGAACACTTCAGTTAAAGTCAGCAAGAAGTGAAGTTTCTTTCTCTATTGTATTCTGTAAGTGTGTAACAAGATAGAAGATATCATGTTGTCCATGAAAATGGAATAAAGAGACTACCTAATTTCTCTGAAACATATTTTGAAAGAACCATAATGTTTGATTTCTATGATTTTCTCTACCAAAAAAATAAATTCTGAATACCTTGAAGCTCCATACAGGCTAAAAGCTCCCCTTACTGTTGAAGTGCTACTAGGAAAAAAAATATTTCAATGTAACTTTCTTGATTAAATCAATTAAGCAAGATTTTTGTTTCCTTGGCAGGACTAAAACGGAAAAAAAATATAGATTTAACCTGCCATACCACTCAAAGATCACATGGGTTGATAAGAGAAGGATCCTCTGCTGATTTGTTTCTTCAGTTGGCCTCATTTTGTTAATATTTAAAATAATGTGAACATTTTATTGTGCTACAAGGAGCTCAGGTTTTAAGGACTCTTTTTATATGAATATAATAATCTTTTCTATAAAAGTTAATTACTTCTTCTCATGTTCAACAAAATAATTAAACAGTTTGTTCTAAATGCTGGAGGAAGAAGAAAATCAAATTTTGGACTTAACGAACAAAGGAACATCTAAATACAGCACTTGATGTAGAACTTACAGGTCAGGTTTTGGGCAATTGGATAACAAATAGCATTAGTGTAAAATGTTGGTGGAACAATTTAACAAAGATTCATGGTGCTGATAGGTAGGTTCCTCCAGAAATAGAAACTGAGACAATGATTGGATTTCAAGTAATTTATTTTGGAGGAATCCAGGAAGCTATAGCACAGAATGGAAACATGAATCAGGAAAGGAAAAAAACCAATTAAAAATTTATTAGCAAATCAGATATTGTCATTGGTTTAGGGAGAAGTAGCCCATATCTCAGACTAAGTTGGGGGCAAAAAAAAAAAAAAACTAACCCTCATCTGTCATTGGCTGATGACTCCTACAGGACTCAGGGACATTATTCTTATAGCTCATCTGGAGTTGGCAGTGCTCATCCTCAACAAGTGTAAATATTCTCAAAACAAGCCCTCAGAAAGATATAGGGGTTTTCAATAAGTGGCTCTGTGACTTGTAGGCTTGAACTTGATATTTATGCATACTATGGTTTAGTGGTGATACAGCCTCAACAGAGCTGGTTACCACTGGTTAAAAGTACATCATACAGCCAGCCGAGGTGGTGCATTCCTGTACTCCCAGTGGCTCTGGAGGCTGAGGCAGGAGGATCAGGAGTTCAAAGCCAGCCTCAGCAAAAGTCAGGTGCTAAGCAACTTAGTCAAACCATGCCTCTAAATAAACTGTAATATAGACTTGGTATGGCTCAATGGTCCAGTGTCCCTGAGTTCAATTCCCAGTACCATCCCATACCCCCCAAAAAAGTATATTTTACAAATTAGCAAGAGGCCCTGTATGCTCATTCTACCCAGAATCATACTTATGACAGAAACCTGAGATGTTAAACTTTTCAGTGTTCATACTCTGTCACCAGAATTTCAGGGTTCTCTGTTAATTCTCACATTGGCAGTGAGACTTTCACCAGGAGGCTTGGTGAACATGCAATTGGGAACAACAGGATTCAGTGAAGCAGAGACTTAGGAAAACTTTATAGATGACTCCAAAGGCTGCTTTGTTGTTCTTGTGCTGCTGTTGCCTTACTTTTTTCATGCAGGTGGCGGTTGCTTTTGTACTCCTGGTCATGACTGGACTAAGAAGATTGATCCAGTGGATACAGCTGCAAAAACAACAAAGGCAACTTTGTTGTTCTCACTTAAACTTATCTGTAGACTCTAAAAATATTTCTATCTTAAATTTTAAAAAGAAGGAGAAAACCACAAAAGTAAAGCAGAACTACTCACTTCTGATGCTGAAAGTTCCAAATAAACTTTTCTTCCTTTCAGTTATTCCTAGTCATTTAAGTAACAGTAACACAAATGCTGACTAAAACAATGGATTATATAGTGTAAGTGTTTGGCATTTATGATATTAGCATGTTATAGCTATGTGGCCACTCATTTGTCACAATTTTGACTTGGAGTGTTTTTTTTTTGTTATCATACCTTGAAAAGGTAGCATTTTTACCAATGCATGCACTAGATAATCATAGTTCATAAAAATTAGGTTACTTAAGTTCCTTACTGAACTCACCTGTTTCACTCTGTCACCTGCATAATTATGAGATTTTTTTTAAAAAGGAAAGAAAAGCATCAAATGAAGAGTGATAAATGTTGTAGAATAATTTGAAGAATATGTATAAATACATAAAATTAGTTTATGTTTACAGATTTTATAAGACCTTATTTTGTTTCATTCTTTATCCTTCTGTATTACTGTTATGAATGCTCTTGAAGTTCAACTTGTAACTCCTTGCAAGTTGAACTATAAAGAGAGCTCACTATCTGCCTTTACTTAGGACTTCTTTACAATATAATCTATACCCGTGATCATTATTTACCCTTTGTAGCAATCAGTTTACATTAGTAGCTGTAACAGCTCACAATAAAAAAATTTTTTTTGAGTGTCTTTAAAAAAGCATAAATTAATTACTTTATAGTTCTGCAAACCCAACCCAAGGCTCACTGAGCCACAACCAATGTGCTGGCAGGAGTATCTTATCTTCTTTTCTCCAATGTTTATGTCATGTCAGTCACATGGTAGAATGTTTTCAAATGTGAAACACAATAAATAGCTATTTCCACTGTACTCCAAATTTTGGTTTTAGTATATTTAGTAAAATTAAGATAAAATGAATGACAAGTATTACAATAAAGGAAAATAATACCATTTTTCTCACAAGGATGAACTATTTAACACTAAAGACATGATAATGTTTCTCCTGATGAACATAATAAACATATCTTTAAATTACAATTTAAATTAATTTAAGTGAAAATTGTATTTTTTTCAAACAAATCAGAAATTTGATCTTTGAATATCCTGTGTTAATATATGTGGATGGATTGTTTTGGAAAACCACTATTCTCTTTGATTACTTAATGAATTCCAAAGGCAACATTGAAGAACTCTTCTAAATATAAATTTAGAATGGAATGCCAGATTGTAAAACAATTATTTCAAAATATCATCAGTTATGCATCTACTTTACAATCCATCATCATGGATATATAGGGAAAAAAGACTATTTATTAAACATATTTTGCTTAGATAATACTACACCATATGTTTTCAAACTCACCTGAATCTTTTCAACTTTATGTCGATTTAATAAACCTGGGACACAAGCAATAGTGAAAAATATCTCACCTCCTGTCTTCCCTGAAGGCTTCTTTTTCCTTCTCCACATTGGGTCTCTATTTGCAGAACCAATGAACAGTGGTTAACACATAGACAGATCCATGCACCACACAGGGATCCCAGTGATTTATTACGTGTGGGAGTTACCTTTTCGCCAAGAGAAAATTAGAACCAATAGGTAAATTCTCTTTCTGTGTATGGAAACATGGTACTGAGATGCAGGCTATATGTCTTCACAAGTGCACAGCCCCATGAAACCCAGCAAACGCACATGGTGCCAGCCAAACTCTGTGTCCCACTAATGAGTTCCCAGCTGTCTCTCTGCTCTGGTTCTGGCATTGAGTTAAGGGGAATGTCACTAACCCTTGGACAGACACGTGAGAATCCCATCCTGGGAAGGATACTAAGTATACTAGCTGATTAATGGAAATATGAATTAACTTTGAAATACCAAGTAACTTGCTTTATTTTTATTTCACTCTGTCCAAATAACATTTTGACTATAATTTGGCTTCCTTTTTATACCTCTCTACCATATCAACAAGTTGAATTTTCTAAGCAATTTTCACTGCCTTCAGTGAAAGAAGGCAAATAAACATATACACTAGTATTGACACTATATATTTGTTACCTATAATATATTTATCACTAAGTAAGTCAAGTACTCTAATTATAATGTTGTATTTATCATTTTAATTGTGTTTTTTCATATATAAGTTCCTGTGAATATAGGTAACAGGAGTATAATTTATAAAGAAGGATGAAGTACATCAACTTTCTGAAGATGTAAGTTAGACTTTGGCCCATGACATACTCATGAAGAAAAGACCAACACACACATACTTTGAGTTTTATCTTAATAAATTCTGTCCCATGTTCTCCAAATCTTCTTTATTCTTGATTCATGAAAATTTCAAGCCCATACACATGGACATTAGCAAAATTTTACATCAATTACAATTTTAAAATCATGAGTATTACTTTATGATTTGCCTCAGATACATTTTCTAAGCACGCTTGAATACTAGTCAGATTTTAATTAGTATTGGGAAAAACCTTCCTTCTATGGAAGGTTGAAAAAATAAATATTGTGAGAAAAAGATCAAAGAGAGTAGTACTAAATATTCCAAAAGTCTTAAAAAAGAAGGGTATTATTTTTGAAGTGATAAAGTGAATAAGGAGCTGGTGTTTAATGTCATGATATTGCTTATTATTTACACTTTTAAAAATGTCTTTGATGTTTGTTGCTTTTCCATCACATTATTAATTTGTGGCAGAATTTACATATTCAACTATAGATCTCACACATATATTAGACATAAAGATTTGTATATTCTTAAAGGTTGTTGAATAGTTGGCACTCTATATCTTTAATTTAGGTAAAAAGTAACTCTTATACCCCCTTCTTTTATCATTTCAGCTGAGAACTTTGAAGTTATAACTCAGATCTAAATTGAACCACATTATAAAGAGCTAAATATGATGGTGTCATGCAGTGAGAACAGGGAAGTTAAAATAATAATTCACAATATGACATTATTCTATCAATGTAGTTAAAAATTTTTACAGAAATCAGGCTCTTAGAGAATAATGAGCTTCAAATAATTATATTAATGTTTAGGATATTTGATCAAAGTCTTTTTAAAAGAATAATTTTCAAAACAAATATGATATGTTGCTACTAATTCAGTAACCAAGTGTGGTAGTCAGCTTTTCATTTCTGTGACCAAAAAAGAAAATCTATGAAAGTCAAATTAAAAAATGAAGGACTTATTTTGTTTTAATCTGCTTTTGAAAATTTTTATTGGTACATATTGATTATATCAAATAGGGGGTTTCAATGTGACATATTTATATATGCATATAAGATAATTTGATAGATTTTATTTTCCAGTATCATCCTTTAGCCACCACTTTTTTTTCCCTACTGAACTCTTTATCCTTGTTGTGTTTATTCTATTGACTTGAGATCCCTTTTTTATTTCCTATTGTGTGTCTAGCCTCCATATATAAGAGAAAATAGATGGGACTTGGAGGAAGAATTTATTTGGGCTCATGGTTTTAGAAGTTTCAGTCTATGGTCATTTCACCCTCTCACTTTGAGCTTCTTGTAAGTCATATTATCATGGCAGAATGGTATGGCAGAGACAAACTGTTCACTTCATGGTGGCCAAGATCCAGAGAGATCAAGAACGGCCAGAGACATGACCTAGCCTTCAAGGACACACTTAGTTCCCAGCACCTGCTCATAGCTAATAAAATTATGAAGACACCATTAGATTAATTCATTGATGAGATTAGAGTCCATGTGATCTGATGATCTTCCAGAGGCTGAATTTTTCAACAAAGTTATATACTTGTCACAGGAACTAAAATTTTAACATTTGAGTTTTTGGAGACTATTTCAGATTCAAACTATAACATAAAACATACGAGAAAGTTTGTGCAAGCATATTAAGTTGAATGATCTTAGTTAATAAGGATAAGGGTGTAACCAGTGGTAGAACACTTGCCTAGCATGTGTAAAGACCTGGGTTCAATCTCAAGGATGACCAAAAAAAAATTGAATCAAACAAGTGGTAATTAGCTGACTAATCAAATGTGAAAAGCTCATACTTGGGAAATAAATGAAGTTTTATTTTATTTTTGTAATACTAAGAATTGAACTCAGAAGGCATTTACAGCTACATCTGTAACTCTTTTTGGACTGAGGATGTAGCTAGGTAATCATCCCCAGGTTCAATTCCTGGCACTAAAAAAAAAAAAAAGAAAGAAAGAAAAAGAAAGAAGCAGAAGCAGCTAGATTATATTCACTGCTATTGGATTTGAGGTGGAACTCAAGGTCAAAATATCATTGAAAACTCATGGTTTTCAGTTCATGACAAATTACATGGTTACACAGACAAAGAGTTAGATAAATAACTATAAATGTAAAGGTGTGTATAGGTATTTGTGTGCCCTGTGTGTGTGTATAGGTAATTGTGTGCCCTGTGTGTGTGCATGTTTGTGTATCTGTGTCTCAGTTCTCTTCTTTGCCCTGGTGAGAACATAAGAACAACATCACAGACACTTTTTCCATTCTCCAGAAAAAGGAATCAGGGCTCCTTGGAATTATAGCTAAACAATGTTTTTATTTATACAATATGCAAATGGATATACTACAAATTGGTTAAAAAAAGAAGACTATCCGATACTATAAATGCAAAAAAAAGTATAGTGTAAATATTAAAACTAAAAAATCACCATATACCAACTATCCGAAATGTGATTGTGGCACAAAATATGAATACATAAATTGTGAATCAAAGTCTCATGGAAATTAAATGCTTCGTACACTCAAAATAACTGCTCATAAATAATGCTTTACTTAAAACCTATAAGTTAATTTACAATGGAGAAACTTTACTGATTTCACTCATGGTCAAAAGTACCTCACCACTAATGTACAATATGAAAACTGTGTATCACTTGAAAAAATGAAGTAACATTCTTGACAAAAAAATGCATGATCAAAGTTCAATTATGAATATCAGATAAACCAAAATTTGCTAGGATATTGAAAATCATCAAATTGTGAAAGTGAAAGAGAGTCTTAGGAATTTTTTCAGATTGAATAAGACAAAAGAGACATAACAAATAATTGCAACACATTATTCTATAGTGGATTTTTCGAGTTTGTGGCCTACAATTTTTTCAATATTTATTACCATCCAAAGAATACTTTTTAACAAATGTTTTTTTGTTTATGCTAAAGTTCAATGCACATATATTTAATCAAGAATGCTGATGATATTATTCAAGTATTTTATATACTTATATTAGTATATGCATTACTATTACATATTTATAGTTGTTACATTGAAATGTTTAACTACAAAGTCTAATATTTGAGCTTCTGCACAAGAAATCTCCCCCCCCTCCCCCCCTCTCTCTCTCTCTTTATTTTCCTTGTATCTTTTGTTTGAGATACATTCTTTTGTTTCCTGACATGGCCTACCGTTTTTTCTTTTCTTGTTGAAAACTGGAATATCTATATTTTTTGAAACCTGGAATGTCTATATTTATATCTACACATTCACTAGTCAAATGTTTTGCTTTTGTTAAAAATTATATTATTTTATTTTATTTTCTATTATTCTTCAGATTAACCAGCTAACTACTGTATTAACTATTGAATTTATTACTTATCCATATCTTGGTTAATACTAAACAATATAGTATTTTATTATCATATAGATGTGGTATAATCAACTAAAAATCAGTTGCTTAACTCCAATTAGGAAAATGAGGACATATGGAGTAATGAAAGAGATGCCCCACCAAGCTGATGAATAACAGATGTAGAAAGTCAGGGGAATATACTTTCCCATGTATATTGAATTTTTTAACATCAATTGAGTCTTGTAAGGTAACCCACAAAATGCTCTGTTTCGGTAAATCTCATGTATATTTGAAAAAAATGTTGATATTTTTGGTAGCTATAATAAAGTTCTCTAATATAATTTCTAGCCTTAATGTGTGAGTGGACCATGTGCTCGCACTTGATGAAATAACCAGAGAAAGAAAGGTATTTGAAGGATCCTGCCTATAAGAATTTTAGATTGTTGATAGAAAATAACAGGCAAAGGTAGTATTGCTTGAAGAGATATTTAGGAATTAATAATCCACCATTTTTTTCCTCCTTTATTCTAATATACATGTGTAGTGTAAAGTACAGGAAGAAAAGTCGTATAGTTCTAACTTCAAGTTCAGGACAAGAGGATAATTGAATAGATTGCATCAGGACCTGACTATTTTCTCCTACAAGAATTTCACATTAAATATAACAATAGATATGATGATATGATGTAAAGTAAAAGGATATACAATACTTCAAAAGAGTCAAAAGAGGACAGGAAAATGAGGAAACAATTGATTTCAAGACATAGAACATGACCATGGATAAAGAGGACTAGTCATAATAAAGTGCTCAATTCAACAAAAACATAGAAATCATAATCCCACACATTTTAAACCTTCAAAATATTTTTTACAATGGTGAAAATTCTAAGAGAACTAGACAGATTAGCTATTATGCTATAAGATTTCAACAACCCACCTCAAAACATAATATAATTATAAAATAGAAATTAAGGATATAAATGAATGGAAACTATCATCACTCTTTTACTTCATTAAGTTTTATAAATACTCCAAAAAATCAATATTTTTTTCAAATATGCATGATATTTATCAAAATAGAGCATTTTATGGGTTACCTCACTATTCTTGATAGATGTTAAAAAATTCAAAACATATAATTATTTTTTCTGATCACCAAATAATATTATTAGAAATCAATATCACAAAATTGTCTGGAAAAATCCATGAATGACGGGGGGAAAATGTTACAATTTCAAATGACCCATGCATGAAAAAAAGAAAATAAAAGATAAATTAGAAAGTATTCTGAGTTTAATTAAACTGAAAATGAGCATATTAAAATTTCTTGGATGTAACTTTCTTACTACTGAACTCTTGTGACAAAAAAGAAAATCTCCCAACTTCCACTAACAAATCTATAAGTAAAAGAGCAAATGAAACAAATAGTACAGAGAATAGAGGAAATAATAAATATTGGTGAAAGCATCAAACAAATAGAACAAAGAATAAGCAATAAAGAAATTATACTCTGCTTCTCTGTTGAAGGCAAAAGAAGATAAATCCTGAGGCAGATCAATTTGGGAAATAGAAGACAGAAGTTATCAAAATAGCAGGAAAAAGAGAAGTTCATCACTAAATATTATACCTATATTAAAATGACAGTAAGGAAATGAGATAAACAACTTTATGACAATAAATTTGATAATTAAATGAAATACAAAACAAAATTTTAAAAACTCAAATAAATAAATGATATAAATATTAAAATATCTACTGAAGAAACTGAATGTGGGTTTTAAGAAAGCCATTCCACAAGGAAATATTTTGTATTCTTTTTCAGAAAAAAAAAGACTTTCTGAAAATAAGAGGAAATGAGACAATAGTTAAAAATTAATTTGCTTAACAGTTAGATGGCTATAACATAAACTAAAAAATACATATCATATTGTATCATCAGAGGAGAAAATGAGTGATGTACCTAGCATGCCTCAACATGGTGGAACCTCACAACATTAATGTTGAGCAAAAGTAGTCAGAATCTATTTAATTCCATGTTGAGACACAAATCACAAAGGCAAGCACAACTTCCCTTGCAGGTTAGTCAGGATGAGCATCACTCATGGTAGTCTAGAGTGATTGGAAGGAAATATTTATATACTAGCCGTGCACATTTTTGTCTCCGAATGTCCATCATATAGGTGTGTGAAATTCACTAAAATTAATTGAACAAAATTCTTTAATACTTTCCTGCATACATATTATGTATAACCAAAAAGTTTTAAAAGTAGGAATATGCAACCTGTTTTATTAAAAAGACATTTTTCTAATTCATTTTCAAATAGAATTATGTATCTATCAGTAAAACCTGATCCGTTGGGTAGAACAACAAATATTTTCTAAAAAAATAAGATTATGTTTTTCCAAAATATTAATGTGTTTTTAAGTATATATTTGCAACTTGTCTAAGATATAATTAAATTTTATTTTTCTCAGTAAATAAGTTATTTTTGCATATGTAAGTTACAGTTGAATAAATGATGTTTCAACTTTACAAATGTGTTTGCTTCTTTATAAATTTTCCATTAGCTAACATACCACATTGCAACTTTTAGTCTTGGGGAAAAATTAGTTATCATAAACTGAAAAATACATAATACAAATTACAATAATAACATAAATACAAATAAATGTCTGATAGTCTTAAGCAATTCATTTTTTTGCTCTAGTTGAAAAACTATGATCTTAGAAACTCTTTTTTTATTAGTTTCTCAAGACAATACAATGATCTTGACATATCATACATTTGATTCAAATGGTGTATGAATTCTCATTTTTACACGTGTACAGATTGCAGGTTCACATTGATTTACAATCATGTATATACATACAGCAGTACTAGTGTCTGCTGTATTCTGCTGCCCTCCCTATCCCACCTCCACTCCGCTCCAGTCCTATCACCTCTCTCTACCCAATCTACTGTGACACTCTTCTTAATATTAAAATATAATATTAAATGTTGACCTGTTATTAATTCAAAACTTAGTTTTCCCTTTTTAAGAAAAATAAGCCAAAATAATTAAAAAATATATATTTTTCTTTTATTTTATGGCAGAGATATGTTTTGCTATTTTATTCATGTACTTTTATTGAATATTTCATTTATTCTTACTTGGGACTTTACAGTTTGTAATTCTGGGTTAATAATTCACCTGTCAAGTATGTTTGTAAATAGATAACATAAATAATAAATGAATGAATGTTAGTTGATAAAATACTAATATATTGGACAAAATAGTTAATGATTAACTGTGCAGTCACAATTTTAACACTATTGTCAAGTGAGAAATTTTTAGGATGCCAAAACCATGATATATTGTAACATCCCATGAAATATTTTCATTCAATCACAACCTGGAACAAAGAAGGCTAAATTAATTATCCCTTCCTTGGTGAAAATAAATAATGAAAAAACAGTACTGAAAGACAGTAGATATCTTTAAATAATGAATGAATGTGGGATAGTTTGCAAATAAAACACTTCAATTGAGGGGAACCAAGAACTCTGAAATGCCAAATCTGTTCTATCCAGACATCAAATGTATTACTTTAGAAATTTCTTCCTGTGTGGATATTTTGGTCCAGGATAGAAAACTTAAATTATTGATTAGATCACCACTAGCCTGTCATTTACAATAGTATCAACTACAGATAAAGTACAGAGTTGCAGCAGGAGAGCTTCAAATCTCATCTTTAATGCTATCAGAACAGTGTGCACTTAGGAATCTCACTACACTCAACCTCAAAGATTTATGAGTTTCCAACCCAAATATGGCATTGTAGTTCTAGTATCCAGGGAAATGAATCAGACAGTCAACATCATTTATTTGGTCTGGCACTGGCATTGATCCACAGGAGAGTAATAGCCCCCCCTAAGGTGAAGACGTAGGAAGGAACACATATTTTATGTTTTAAAACTGTGAATACTAGTCTAACACCTGGGAGAAAAAGCAAAGGTGTTAAAAAATTCAGCAACTTTTCAACATATATAACTGTAACTATGTTTGTGGCCTGCTAATGTTTGTGAGAATTCTACAAATTCACATGGTCTAAAGTAGCCAGTTTTGTTATAAATGATGCATATTGGCTATAATGAATTTCTGATCAGTCACATGCAAATGAGTTAAAATGCAGACGAATAAACAGAATCAAGAGTAAGTTTCACTCTGTGTTGCTATTACATCAAGATGAAAGCATACCAAATAAAAGTAAGTCATAAATACAAATAATTTATTTACCATCTCTGTTTAACAACATTTAAGTTGTGGAATTCACCTAACAACTAGATTTTCTTTGTCTCTTTTTCTCTGTAGTTGTATTTCCTCTCTTCTGTTTGATACAAATTAGTATCAGGATTGAAAATGGAAAAAAAAGTGTATCCTGTATTAAAAATATCCATTGTAAATATACATGAAAATAGAATTTCAAATTTTAAAAAAAATTTATTAATATTATTATTGAAAATAAACAATTGAAATACATTGATAAAAGTACAAACAATAATTTTTAAAAGGTTTAATAACAGAATGCAGGGTTTTGAATTATCAGCACTTACTAGAGTACTTTTGTTTTGTATTTTCTTTTTTTTTAAATAAATGAAACATGATAAAAAAAAACACATAAATAAAACATACATGCAATTTGTAATTTTATAATACACGAGTCCAAGAACTATTACATTGACAAATCTGTAAATCTGTCACTTTCTTGCATCAAATTAAATTTCATGATGAAAAGTGTTTTTACAAATTTCATGTTCATAAGAATACAAGTGGATTTTTAGTTAAAAAACCCTAAAATATGTTGCTCTTTTTTTGTTTTTAAGCTAGATTCAGAGGACTTTATTGATGGAACATGACCAAGTAATTCCCTTCTTTAGGGGATCTGAAACAGAAACTGTGAGGGGGAAAGAGTTTATGTGTCATGAGAGCTGACTTAGGTTAGGGACACCTGGCAGCTGAGCTCTTCTCTCTTCCTCTCAATGCTCTTGATAGGCCTATAATTCTTGGGGTTCATACTTCCTGGAAGCCATGTGGAATGTAGGGTATACCACCCTATTGCTGTTGTAAAATTCATTGTCACATCATTAAATGAAGCTGATAGAGTGGTCATTGAGGGCAATGAGAGACCCAGCATTGAAGGTGTAACAAAGAGTCACTGTCAAAGTTGCGGTAGACAACCTGGTTCCTTGTGTAACCTAGAATGAATTTTAGGGATCTTGCTGATGTGCTTAATCGACTTCTTATTTGCATCATATTTGGCACCTTTATATAGATTACTGATCATGCCCATAAATGACACATTGGGGTGGGTCCAAAGAAAGCAGCACCAGTGAGCTTTCCATTTGGCTCAAGGATGAATTGTCTATGGTCTTACGCAGCACCAATGGATTCAGAATTGGTATTGTTGGTAGCCCCAGGGTGTTGCACCACAGTTTCGCAGAGGGGCCATTCACTGTCTTATACATCTCTGCAATGGGAGGAACTATGGTCATGAGTCCCTCTGTGGTGCCGAAGTTGTCATGGGTGACTATTACCATGGAGCTTAAGCAGTTGATAGTACAGTAACCATTGTTAATGTTCTTGAAGTAGTTGCCTTACTTCTTAGAATTCACACCCATCACAAATAAGTGGTTCTCAGCAAAATATGCAGAGATGATGATGATTTGTCTTCATCTTGGAAGTGAATGGCAGTCTTCTCCATGGTAGTGAAGATACCAGTGGACTCCACAATTTTTTCAGCACAAGTACCATAACATGTGATGTATGCAGGATCT
The DNA here is from genome assembly GCF_048772815.1 of Callospermophilus lateralis. Taxonomy (NCBI): domain Eukaryota; kingdom Metazoa; phylum Chordata; class Mammalia; order Rodentia; family Sciuridae; genus Callospermophilus; species Callospermophilus lateralis. The sequence continues at coordinate 2,896,674 of NW_027515935.1, read as the reverse complement.
TGCCCCTGGAAAGTGAAAGTGAGTTTCTCATTGATGACAAGATTCCTGCTCTTGTATTGACTGGGCCATTGAACTTGGCATTGGTGGAATCATAGTGGAACTATATAGATCATATAGTCGAGGGTAATTAAGAGGTCACTGACAGAAACAATACCCACTTTACCAGAGCTAAAAAGGGTTCTGGCTACCAGAAACACAATATAGTTAAATTTGTATACAACTTTTATCGTAATGTATTAGGAGCATAGATGGTTCTACATGTCTCTTAATGAGTAGAAATAAAGCCGAAGTGTCATGATTTTCAAGAAGTAAAACTATAAGCTTTACCTAACATAAATATTAATAAACTTCATCATTGAATTTGAATATTTGAATATAATGGCATTATATAATAAATATAATTTTAAAATAACCCAGAACATCTACTAACATTTTTTTTTTAATTTGAAAATTTTTTATTAGTGCATATAATTATACATCATAGTAGGGATCGTTATGTCTTATTCATATAAGCACACAACATAATTTGGTCAATCTCATCCCCCCAGGCTACTAGTATCTTTTCTTTATTCAGGGGCCCATGAGGAACCCACACTGGTCTTTCTGATTTCCAAGTAATTTTGATTGTCTCAGTGGCCCTTTTTGAAAACCCAATCATGTCTATTTATTTCTTGATTTATCTGAATTGGTGCTGTCATACCTTGTTCTTGTTTTCTTAATCTTTTTTCTTTCCTAAAGCCTTGTCTAGCCCGAGTAGTGGGCGCGTTAGGACTGATGTTATTTGTTAATGTCAAACCTAATTGATCTAGGACATCTCATCCCCATAAATTTATAGGAAGATGATCCAATACATAGGACTGTATAGTTCCTTCACATCCTTCAGGATCCTTCCAATCTAATACCATTGCACTTCTATGGGGATTAGTCACCACTTCTAGGCCTCGAAGCGTTTGAGCGGCTTGTTGTAATGGCCAATGTTTTGGCCATTTATGACAGGATATGATGCTAAGGTCAGCACCTGTGTCCAGTAGCCCATTAAATTTATGCCCTTGAATATTTAGTTTTAGCATGGGGCGAGAATCTAAATTTAAAGACAGCATAGCCCAATCTACACCTGTGGAGCCTAATCCCCTGGTACGTCTTTCTACAGCACAACTGGAAAATTTATCAGGTAGGCTGGGTACTATTAATGCTGGGAGCCATCAGCCAAGTAGGTGTTACAATTTCCTTGCCAGCTTACTCCCATGCTGTCTAGTGGAAGGACTCTTGAAAGGTGACCTTGCTCAAGGACCAGGGTGGATCCTTGTTTAAGGTGTCCACAGTTTAGCATAATAGATTAGGGTGTTCCCCCTTTAGAATAGGGCGGTTTAGCATAATAGGAGATTAGGGTGTTCCCCCTTTAGAATAGGGCGTATCCTGCTGCTGAGTTCCCCTTGAGTTCTTAGGGTCAGACAGTATATTTTGGGAGACAGAAGCCCAGGAGTAGTGGATTTGGGCAGAGTGTGATTTTGGGCAGAGAACGTGGATTTCCCCAGAACGTGTTTGCAGACTGCCGATGTGAGATCGGGAATAAAGAATTGCTGTTTGAATCTACAAGTTGTGTGGTGGCTCGTGATTTGTGCCCGACCAGAGACTGCAGCATATTAATAACTGTGCTATTCTATCTCCTGGTGAAATAACTGATATACCTATTGGAGAACTAGCTATAATTTTTATTTCACCTTTATAATCGGGATCAATTACCGTGGAACTTATCATAAGTCCTTTTAGTGTAGAAGAACTGCGTAACAATAATAAGCCTACTGCTCCTTGGGGAAGAGGTCCTGTGGGAATGATTTGAACTCCCATCTCTGGAGTTAGTACTTTTCTGACAGAGGCACAGATGTCCAACCCTGCGGTCCCTCTAGTTTGTCTGATGAGGGATTTAATGGATAATGTGTCCTGGGCACTACCTTGATGGTGCTGCTGGGTTCCTCCATTGCCAGGTATATTTGTGGTTTGGGGCCCCCAAGCATTGGGCCCTCCAATCCATTTTTTGGCAATGGAGCCTGATGTCTTTTTCCACGATATCATGGGTAAACACTTGGTCCTTGTCCGTTTTTTGATAACGGAATACCCTCTTTGGTGGTTTGAGAATGGCATTCATTAGCCCAATGTCTCCCTCTACGGCATCATGGGCAAATACCTGGTATTCTATTCCTTTGATACCTAGCTTTGTTAAACCCTCCTCCTATGGGGCAACTCCTTTTAAAATGTCCTGTTTGATCACAATTATAGCATGTTTTTGGCCTGGCATCTAAAGCCTGTTGTACTGGTGCTAAGACTTGTCCTTGTTCATTAATGTCTCTACATAATTTAATAAATGTGTTTAAATCTTTATGTCTCCATGGTCTAATGACCTCTTTGTGGCAACGATTTGCTTGGTCATAAGCCAGTTGTTTTATAAATGGCATTGCCTGTTCTGTATCTCCAAGTATTTTAGAAGCTGTTTGAATAAGCCTATCTACAAATTCAGCGTAAGGTTCATTAGTTCCTTGTATTACCTTAGATAATTGTCCTTGTAAATCTCCATGCCCCTGTAAAGTTTTTCAAGCCCTAACCACATCTACAGCAATTTGTGTGTATACACCAGGATCATATTTAATTTGTTGTCGTTGACCCTCATAAGGTCCCTTTCCTAACAACATTTTTAGATTTTTTTTTTGAGAGTAACCGGCTGCTGCATTTTGCCTAGCTGTCTCTGTGCAAAATTTTTCATTGGCAACCTTCTATAACAAATATTGTCCTCCATTTAGCACAGATCGAAACATGTTAGCCCAATCTGCTGGTGTCATGTCCAGGTTGGTAATAGATTCAACCATACTTATGGTGAAGGGTGCTTGCGGCCCATAGGTTGTTACAGCCTCCTTTAATTGCTTCACTGTTTTGAAATCTAAAGCATGGTGAATTCGTTGCCCTCCTGCCTGTTCAAGTACAGGGCATGCTAATCTTTGGGGTCCTGCCTCAGAATTCCATTCATCAACTACGGGACTTGAGGACCGCTCAGCTGTAGATGGAGCTGTTGGTTGAATTATGCCCTCTGGTGATAGAACGGAGTTAGTAGCAGCCTCCTGTTGTAATTCCCCGCCTTATGGTTGTTTTTCCTCTAAGCTTTCTTTTTTCAAATTTTCCTCTGTCTGACTAGCTCAAGAGACCTTCTCTTTTGCTTGACCTAACATGTTTTCTACCATAGTCTGGACCTCTAACAATTTACTTAACAGTCTTTTGGTTTGTTTTTTACTAGTTTCTAATCTACTATAAAGGTAACGCAACCCAATAAGATACCATAAAACAAAACCGAAACACAATGAAACAAAAACAGAACAAAGAGTAGTTGTATCAATTTTCTCTTTCTCAGTGCCGAACAACTTCATACCTTGAGCCAACCATTTTTCCCAGTTTGCCTGAGAAAATTTTAGGGATAGGCAGCTTGAAACAAAAATAAAATGAATCAAAACAAGAACACACTGTTTTTTGAAATGGTCACCCATTCTGTCGCGTTTCCTCAGGGGCAAGCAATTTTACTCACCTCCAAGCTTCAGGCGGTCCCCATACAGGCCACCAATTGCCGCAGTCTGGCTGGGCACAAAATCACGAGCCACTCAAGCAGGAACAAACTTTATTTTTTGAAACTGCCGCCAATGCTCCCTACGCGTCTGGGAAGATTCCCAATGGACCCACGCCACATTCTTCTGGAACCCCAGAGGAAGGTCCTCCTCCAGAATTCCCTCCTACCGCACTTCCCCAACCAATGGGAACTCTCCAGGAGTCCTGTAACAGGCCAAGGTGGACAGCAGGAGTCCAATATCCATATAAATGCAAATCTTAACATAATGATATCATCTCAATGGCTTGCTGGCATCACCTAAACCAAAAATGCCATGCATCATATTACTTGGCTGTGGCTCTTAGCAACCATTCACTTTTATCTTTGACTTATTTTATCATTCAGCTCTTGATTTAGGACATCATCTTCATATTTTTTTTTTTTTACTTTAACATATAACATGAATATGGTAATAAAATTTCAACGGGAGTAAATTGATTTCCATTTTAATCTTCATTGCTTACTCAGTCAGGTAAAATAGTTTAAAAATGCCAATTATACCTTGAATTCAGTAGTTACTTCCCATTGGTTCTAGTAAGATATCTTCATAAAAATCAAGAAAGTTTGCATTCTTTGAATTGAAATGATTCCTTTATCCTGTGTGCTCAAGAACTTCTAAGGCAATCATCTTCAAAGTCTTTTCTCTTTTGGGTGGCTATATACACAGCATTTTATAGAGTCTGTGTTCAGTCTTTCTACATGAACCTAACAAAGTACTTTTTGCAATTACAGCCTAAGGTCAGGCTCTGGCTTTCTATTTAAACTTCCTGGAAATTAGATTTTTATGAAACAACAAATCACACAATTGCAACTCAATCTGAAATCAACTATTTTGTAAGTATAGGAAAAATAATCAATTGCCCTGTAAGGGAGATGACAGAAAAAAGCTTGTATTTCTAATATAATGAAAACAATTATCATGATACGTCATAGAGTGAAATAATTACAATAAAATGTATCCCTCTAGATTTTCTGGGCATCTGTTAGAAGAATTTCTAGTCATGTGTAGTGTTTCACTATAATAAAATGGTTTTCTATTAAATAGTTATTTTCATCTCCTAAAGGCAGAATAATAAATATAATATACTATATATGTAACATAAGGTACATAAAACACATTTAAAATGGTACATAAGAATTTTGATATTAAAATGTATGTTAATATATAAATATTTAATTTAAAATGCATGAGTTCAATTTATTTGTTTATTAAATAATCATCTTTTAGTTGTAGCTGGATACAATACCTTTATTTTATTTATTTTTATGTGGTACAGAGGATCCAATCCAGGGCCTCACACATTCTAGGCAAACACTTTACTGCTTAGTCACAACTCCTGCCCAAGTTCAATTCATTTTTTTAGCTTGAAATAAATTTAGCATTTGTTTCTAAGAATACCCTACATAAAAAGTCATAGGTAAATAATTACTGGACAAAAAGCAAAGTAATAAACAGCACATACAAACGCGAATTTTTAGGAAGACACTCTCTGGAGTGCTATTTATGGATTTTAGTCTGAATATATTTTGTGTGCCCCTTTAAATTAATGAATAATCATTAATTTTCACTTACTTTCTATAATTTGCAGGTATGGGATGGATTCTTTTGTCACAAACACCTTCGTTAGAATAAATGTTTCTCGAGGGTTTCCATGTAACCTCAATTTTAGAAAATATATTAAAAAATAAATGTGAAAAAATATTATCCTGCAATGGTTTGCTTTCTCTAACATAAACAATATTGAGTATTTACTATATGATACTTGAGACATGCCAACATAGACTAGATGAAGTTTTGTTTTCCACATAGATTATTTTTCCTCTGGAAAATATGGAGGAAATAAGAGCTGCCTTCAGGGACTCACAGTGCAGGAAGTTCTGACTCTTTTAGAGTACAGCTAGGACATAGGGCAGTTCCAGGAGAGGCAGAACAGGTGAGGTCACTAGAAGGAAAAGCACAAAGGGAAACCTAGAGGGAGGGTTATGGGAGAAGAAATCAAAAAAGAGCAAAGAGAGCAGCAGCCAGAGAGCTCTCTGAAGTAAATTCTGCATAGCCTAAAGTAATTGGACAAATCTAGATATCTATATTTGATAGAATCAACTTGTATTTGATGTTATCTAATAGTAATATTTCTGATAGTGACAGTACCTAAATATTCTCTTAAACATTATGAAATTATTAAGGAATTGTGGAAAAGTGCCATAATATAGGGGGATATTGAATCATGACATTATTTCCACCTGCACTGAACTTACAGGTTTGGGGTTTCTCCAGTGAGCAATCTAGAAAAGACAGTGCTAAAAACTCTTAGTGGAACAAAGTTTCAATGGTGCTTACATTCTTATTCTCAGATGGAGGGTGAGTTGGAGGTGGTTACAATCAGTGTGCTACAGACAAGAAGGCATAAGGATATAGGAACTGATAATCCATCTAAAAGTTTGGTGATGGGCTTTTCTGTATAATTTTATCTTAAGTATTGTAGGAAGGAACACATGGAGCTTGGTTAACATAGCTCAATTGTCCAATATTGGATCACTAAATTTATCACAGAATTGTGCCTGGAAGAGCAATCTCTGGCTCTGCTTAGGCTCCCCCAGGCACCTGCGATAATCCAAGAGAGAGTCTAAAACCAGTAAATTTAAAAGGAACCTTGAGATAAACACTGTCAGACCATCTAGATTCTTCTGGGGATATAGAGTAGTATTCAGAATTCAAAGTTAATAAAGTATAAACTGAAAGGAGTACAAATACCCATCTAGGAAAGAACCATAATATGAGAAGAGTTGTGTTATTCATTAGAAAATTCCAAAGTGAAGGATAATGTAGCGAAGGGAAACAAGTATAAGTCTAATTATAGGTATTATAGTAAAATTGGGAGATAAAAAAATAATTATTTTTGAACTGAACATAATTATTTGTGAAGAAGCTGGACCATGCAGATCAGAGTAATAAAGATAGTGGCCATCAGAGCTCCCCATCTTGTTCAAGAGATCTTAAAGTGCCAAGTTAGCAAAACCTACAATACTTCGTATTAATCCTGAAAGTGTCAGAAACAATCATGCTTTAAAAGTGGTAAACTTTTTCATTATTATAGTTGCATTATAATTATATGTAATATAGTGGGATTCATTGTGACATATTCATTTATACATGTGACAATTTGGTCAAATTATCTCCTGTACCTTCAGTTTTCCTCCCCTCTTTCCTCCCTTCCAAATTCACTCTCTCTAGTTAACCTTAGTACTTTTAGTATTATTATTTTAATTAGTGCATTAGTGTTATATACAAAATATGTATTCCTTGTGATATATTTGCATGTGCACATCGAATAATTTCTTGGATTTTGTTCCCTAGTATTTCCCCCATGCCCTAACTTCCTCATTTTCTCTGAATTCCTTCCTCTTCCTTCTATTTTTGTGAGCTCACTAACTGAAGTAACAACATTTCCAGATCATGCAATGTTTTTATCAGTAATATTGTTTCATATTTAGTGACAAGATACATATGAAAAAGTCTAATTGAATCAGATCCCTAAAGATAAGATTATATAAACAAATCCATTGCAAACTATTTGACCTATATGATTGAAGACTAGAATTTAGAGTACATAGTGAAGAGAGTTGCAAATCACTTCAGCAAGTTTTCAATTTTTATTATTGTTCATAAACCATAAGTAATGAGTCCACACTGATAATTAGATTGTCGGGAGAAATTTTTGCATTACAGTTTTTTTTTTCTGTCCATTGTAAATGTATAGACTATTCTAAAGTGAATTAGTGATTCACAATCTTCACAACTTTAGTGGGATATATTTGACATGCCATAAATTTTGTCCTTGTTTTAAATGCACTATTCAATAAGTTAAAGGCAATGCTATATTGCATTATGTGTCATTGAACTTTTTAAGAAAGTCTGGACATACACAGTTATTAATGAAAGAGGAGAATTATACCTTAATTGAAGATGTAAAATCTTCTTGTTATTGTTTGAAGTGCAGACTGGACTCATTCTACTGCATTTTTTAATGTGGTACAATACTCTTCTTATTAAAAAGAATTAAGGAGAATCCTAAATCCTTTTTGCCCCAAGTTGGATCCACAATGATTTGTAATTTTACTCTCTGGTTTAGTGCCTGGTTATTGTGAAATTGAGTTGAATGCAGAACTATGAGTTTTAAAAGCCAAAGAAAAATCAATGGTAAGGTTAAATTTTTTTTATAAAATAGGACAAGTTGAATAATATTGTTCCTTCAATGGAAATGATTCTACTAGAGAATGATAACTGGGCAGAGTTAAGAGCAGACTTTGATCATTTCACTTAGAGAAATGGCAATTTCAAAATGAAGTTTAAGGATTTAAGATATACATTGTGAAGCAGGTGCATGGTATTCTGGTTTGAGTCCAGTGAGACAGAATACACTTGTAGGTAGCAAGATACATTAAGTAGATTCATTACTTATAAGGAGGCTGCAAGGGACAACAGAAGTTTAGGATTCATTGCATTAATTTAAGGTAAAAAATGTATGTACATGTTTAAAGTATCTACCAGTTTCAAGATTTAATCAAAGTAGTCAAATGATTTACCCTAAGTCCATATTTACAGATAAGATTTATGACAATAAAGTTAATAGGAAAAAAATTCAGAAAAACAATATATATATATATATATATATATATATATATATATATATATATATATATATACAAAGTCATATATAAGTCAGAGAGGTCATATGCAGTTTCTTTGTCCCTACTCTTATAGAAGTTAAAAGAAAACATCCTTCTCACTTCTTCCAAATGGCAGGAGCATATAAGAGAAATTCCTGACCCTGAAAGTCCTTTTGAAAAAAAGTTGATAAAATGAACTAAGAATCATTTACTTTTACTAAAATGATACAAATATTTATATTTCTCTTAAAAATCAAGGGAAGAAATTGCAGGTTATTGTGGACAAAAGTAATTTATGTTCATTAGTAAATGAAGTATAATATTCTTTATAAAAATACAAGGCATCTCAAATAAAAGTTGGAACACATTCAAAACCAATAGTCTTAGTCTATTGTTTTAATTCTCAAATTAGTTAGAAATACTTACACATATTTTTGTATAATGATGACCCTCTTCTTCCACCATCCTTGCTATTCCCCTTGTATCTCCCTTTCCATCCCACCCCTATTCCCTATCTAGAGATAATCTTCTTCCCATGCTCTCCCTCCCTACCCCACTTTGAATCATACCCCCTTATATCAGAGAAAACATTCAGCATTTGTTTTTTTTTGAGATTGGATAATTTAGCATAATCTTCATGTGAATTTGGTGTCAACATACCTTATATGCAAACAGAGATCTGATAAATTATGGTATAATGTGTATTAAAAATTGCAATGCAAAAAAATAAGAGAGCTCAGTATAATGGCATAATTTGGCATGAACATACTTTATATACAGAGTTATGAGAAACTGTGCTGTGAATGGATAACTATGAATGTAATACATTCCACTATTGTCATGTATGAAATAAATAAATAAAAAGAAAAAAATACTTACACATGTTCTATTCCCTATGTTTCATTTTCAAGAGTAAAGTTGACAAGTGAAAATATTTATTCAATGTCACAATAAGATTTAAACCATTTTTCCAAATGTAATATGTTATGTTTAAGGCACTATTGTTGAACAAAATGTCTTTCAATAATTTTGTTCTCTAATACTCCTAGGTCTGCATAGCTATTGGCAAAGAGATGTATCACTGCTATGATGGACAAAACCCAATTTTTAATTTTATATTTTATTCATTTTAATTCAATTAGGCCCATGCAAATAATGCCCCCCATATGGGCAGCACAACTTGCAGTTATAGATATGGATATTCTTCTGGACAACCACTTTATCTGGAAACCTGTGGCACATGTTATCAGTGTCCACTCATTGAATATTTTTCATATTGTTCCTGCACTTTCTGTATACTCTCACCCACAAATAGGGAAAACTGTAGGGAAGTTTATTTTCATGAAATATAGCCTTCAGGAAAGAAGCAAGTGGATCGATAGGAAAAGACTATCATTCTCACACTGCAGTGGGTGTGGAGATATTCTGAGGACAATGCTATTACTGGTCTGAGGATCTGCAATAGGATTGAATCCAGTTGCTCACTCCAATTATTTATTTATTAATAGTCCTTATTCTTTTTTCCCTGGTATTCTTCCTTTTCTTAAATGAATTCATTCTTTCTTCTTACCAGTAATTCCTGGAATCATCTCTCATATAAATCCTTGCTTTAGGAATAACTTCCTTATTTACTCGAAACAGGATTAATAGACTTTAACTTCTATCTCTCCATATTCATGATATTCCTTCCTTTTCCCCTCACTAATACATTTGTGAACCATGTCAATATTTTCATCACCATTGCTACTCAAATATTGATATACTGCCTGACAACATCAATGAATATAAATATTTAATGAATGATTGGTTGGGTAAGTGAATAAATAAATGTATGCATAATCAATAAAAAATTAAACAGAGTAAATTTCAAAACTCAGTGGTAGTTTTCCACTTTTCTACTGCCTCTAAGCTGATGTCAGTTTTCCTTTTTCTTATGATTGCTAATTAATGTATTTGTTATCTACTTTTTATATTATTGGGTTTTGTGTTTTTATTTTCTTTTTTTCATATTTTCACTGTTCTCTCAAGAGAGCTTATGCACATATTTTCTTTGCTAGATTAACATACTTAATCTAGGTCTTATATAGTGCTTTCTTCCAGTTTTATCCTCAGAATCTACCCTGTATGCACAACCTTCTGATTGTTTTGTTATCCAACACTTTCATCAGTGCACAGTTTTTAACAAGCACATAAGCTGGGAATTGTATTTCCTTAGTTTTGCAAATGAGGTTAAACAATAACAATTTTTAAATTAAATGTTGAGAAAAAATTCAGATATCCTAATGTATCTGAGTCCCAATAGGAAACACACAACACATTCTAATTTGAATAATATTACCAAGTGGTTAACTGCAGAAGCACCTCAAGAAATAATAGTGCATAAAGCTGGACCTGATCAAAATTGCTATCAGTGTCCCTAGAGACCTTTTATTGAAGAAATCTAGTTTTCTGAGTTTCTCATACAAGCAGAACCAAGGAAAAGTTACTCTCCCTCTCATTTCTCTGCTTTCTTGCAAGGGCTCCTCATTGGCCAACCCCAGCAGAAACCAGAGGACCCAGGTCTATTCGTCCAAACTATACAGATTGCTCTGTCAGGATGGTTGAATAGAGCAGGAGAAGTTACAGGGTAGACCTGGAGTAGCAATTAGAAGACCTAATACATACTCATGAATAGAAAGCTCAATTCAAAGCTCACTCCTATTCAGACAATTTCTACACTTCCAGATCCTTTTTAGCGAATAAATAAAAATATTTTGAAGAACATCTTAATATTTTGATAATTAGTATAATGAAAAATGTGGTAAGAATATCTTTCTATTCTGCTTCAATCACATTTAAGATATTATAAGGAAGCTTACAACTGCTAATAGCATGCTAATGCTTAAAAATAACAATACAGTTATGTGGCATTTTTAAAGTTCAGAATTAAAGCAGAATTAATAATTCAGGTATGCGATTGCTCAGTAGGGTGACTATATATAATAATAGCATATTGTGTATTTCAAATGGTAGAAGAAGAGGTTTCTTAAGTATTCATTACAAAGAAAAAGTGATAAATATTGGAGAGGGAGAGATATGTTTAATGTGATTCTACAATGTGTACCTATTACAAAACATCACTTGCTGAAACATTAATTGTGTATTTTTGTCTTTTTTAAGTATCAGTTCAAGATAAATTTATTTTAAATAACAAAATTTAAAAATAGTAAAATATTTATGCAAAAGATCTAAAATCAGCATATTATAGTGATATAGTATTCATAACAGCACAATACACAATTGCAAATTTATGAAAGCACTCTATGTGCCCATGAAAGGCAAATGAATTAAGAAAATGTGGCATATAAACACAATGAAGTTGTAATTAACCATAAAGAAGAATGAAAAGATGGCATTTGCAGGTAAACTCATCAAACTGGATAATTTTGCTTAAAAAGTAAAGCAACACATATAATACCATGTGATAAAAACATTTTTCTACCTTCTCAATATCATATGAATATTTTTATTAAAAAATGTAAACTAATTCCCAAGTATTTGATATTTTTATGTTTTTACTGTATTATTATATTTTTGTTATGTAGTGAAAAATGAATGTATTTTTAAAAATCATTTTTGTGTTCCTGATATTAAAAAATTATAGTTAGTTTTTTGGCTCTTTTAATTGTCTACTCATTCAATATATTAATTTTTACTATGATCATTTCAGAAATTCAATTCTATACTAAATACATTCAAAGATTGAATACCATTTTCAGACACGGTAAAGGTGAGATTCAGTCATGCTAATACAGTTTGTTTAGTAATGGTGATGTTTAACATCACTGTGAATTATCCTAAGGAAATGTTAGGATAATATCTCATGCTTTAACAACTGCAGCTAAAATTTCTAAGAACAAGGCCATTGTCTCTTTAAAGTTGAAAAATATTAACTTTTTCCCCATATAATCTTATAAGTACATTTTCAAAAGCAATTTTAAATATTTGGACATACTTTTAAAATTTGTTGTAGTTGAGAAAATACTTGCCAAATTCCCACAACATAGTTTTAAGTAAAATATAGAATTTATTTTCTTTAAAATATTGACTCGTAGATAATATTTTTGAAAAAAAGTTTTAAGAAATTTGATTTAAAAAATCCATGATTAAACAAATAAAACAAATAACAGTATCCTCAGAAAAATACAACATAACTTATTTCTTAAAACATTAAATATATACTAACCTCAATATAAAAGTGTTGAGAATACAAATTACTTTAAAAAAATTGAGTTTTATTTCTTGGAGAATAAGAAAGACAAAAATATGTTTGAATAAATCACACACTGATAGTAGACCTTGTGTTAAATCCAAAAGGAAACTGATTTCTTCTCATGATAAAGGTCCATGTAATATTTATAATTCTCATCCATTCCTCCTTCTTGCAATAATCCTTGGCATCACAGTCTTTCTCCAAATGACTAAATGGTGCTGCATCTACCCTGAAAACATTACTGGATTCCAGTTCAGCTGCTTGCACTCTGTTGTATTACATTTTTCACCTATAAAGTCTGAGTCAGTTAGCATCAAACACACAAATTTCCTCATTGAGAAGGAACATTTAAATCAGAAGTGTAAATATCCCTTTGAAGGAAGCTCTGATTAAGGCAAAGCTCTTGATTAGGACTTATTTTATTAGTATTAATTGATATTAACATTAGTATATTACAAAATATTTTTCATGCATTAATTGACTTACAATATAAAGATTATAGTATATGTTAATATGAAATAAAAGATAAAACAATACTATGCTTATTTAAATTTTGTTTACTGTGGTCTTATTTTGTAAATTCCTCCTACATGATGGTAAAACTCAATGTAAACACATTTGAACTAAACACAGATTATGGCTAACCATATAATCAGACTTCTGCAAAATGTGGGCGTGTGCTGTGATATGTCATATTGCTTTTCTTTCCTTTAATATGAAGATACTACAAAGGCTTTTCTATGAAAATATTTTATTATAGGATTCTGTTTCTCCTAATGTTAAGTAAACTGAACTTTTCTAAGGCTGTGTGGTATCTTGGATGTCTTTGCAAGTTAAGTACATTCATTTAAAATGTTTTATAATTGTGTAAGTTATAGGCAATGAAAGGTTCTAAATTGTGCTATCTGTGTTTTCATTTAACCAGATATAAGTTGTAAGAAACTTTAGGAATATCAATAATTTTTTTGCACATCTGAGTCTCTCTTTGCTAAAATATCTATCATAACAAAAGCAAAATCTCTAAAACTTAGGTAAGTAAAATTGTTTCAGTTTTGAAACCTAAAAAGAGCTCAGGTGGGAAATGGCATGGACAACCAGAATTTTCTCTCTCACAAATCACATTAATTTTGCAATATGTCTCTTTTCCTACAAAAATATGGTTTATTAAATGTTTTGCTAATTTGATTGGGGAAAGATCTGTAATATTTATTTTCCTATATGTACCATTGGTAAAACCATGCTTTGTCCCTCAATGGTGCTTAATAAATAATTTGATAATATTTTGTAAAGTGAGATTGAATTATGTGATAAGGCCTAAGGAAGTTCAGACGTTGAAACAATTAAAGATAATCAATGATGAGAGAATTCCCCAATATATTTTATTACACACTTCATAAAGTTAAAAAAAAATAGTTTATATATTTTTTTCTGATGGAATCCAGATTCTAACACAAACATTTATTGAAATATATTTTCAAAATTCCAAATACTAAAAATTAACTCAGATATTGCTGTCACAAGTGAAATAAGAAGTCAATATTCTTACATGTGAATTTATTTTTTTAATTATGGTGCTTTTTTCAAAAATTGCACAATCTTAAATGATTTTATTTTTAGAATATTAAATATGAAGTACCCTTTGATATCCTTATTTTGGTAGAAAGATTCTTACTGTTATTTCTGACAAAAACACCCGTGAGGCATTCCTCCTCACTTCTACTCTGGCTGGAATCCACATGAGCATTAAGTGGGCTCAGAACTTCTAGTTAGCACCATGATACTTATAAACAGGCTGAACATGTCAAAGAGTTAAATACATCATACTCCAGAAGTTAGTCTATGTTCTCAAAATAGTATCTGGTACAAATACTGGGAACTGAGACTATTTCTTTTTTCTTTCTTCTTTTTTCTTTATTTAATTTATTTATTTACTTGTATTTATTTAAACTTCTTGTTGAACCTCCAGGGAAAAGGAGGTCAAAAATGGTCTCTTTGGAGAATCTTTAATTTGATTACTTTTTTAAGCTGAAATTTTCTAAGGCTGTGTATTATCTTGGATGTCTTGGCAAACTTCTTATTTTCTCTAAATTTCAGAACTAAAATTGTGTTGAAGAATAATTTCCTGAATGTGTTTTGCAATACAACTTACTAAAGCTCCATTTTTCAGCATAATGTTCAGTTATAAACCATAAATAGAAAAGTTCTAACTGGAATTAGACTTAATATTCTCATTGCTTTGCTGAAATTTAAAGGCCCAGGTGCTGTTACTCTTAGATCCTATCACCTGAAAACCTATTTACCACTGCTGAAATCAAATGCAGAATACTTTTACTATCAAAATAGCACAGTTCATTAATAATTTTCTTTCAAATAAACTTCTGTCCCTGGGCTATTACTTAAATACCAAATGATCTTTATTCAGAGCTTTAAAAGGCAACAAAAACACATTGAGAAATGGTTTATTTAGCACAGGTTGTACTGGAACACATACAAATAAAGTCAGCCGCTGGTTCTCATGCATTGCAGTAAATCCCACTGTTTCTCCTCATTGCTCCAATTCAGAGATTACGAACATGTATAAACTATTTTCAACTAATAAGATATTCTCTCTGGAAATGCATTGACAATTACAATGAAACATAAATATTAAAAACAATTTTAAAAACAAGACATGATTATATAAAACAGAGACTTCAACCTTTGTGTGTTTCTCTAATCCTCACTGAAGTACTTTAATCACGCTTGTAATCAAATTGGATGCATAAATTTGCTTTATCTATATACTCTATTTTCTATTCCGCATCAAGTCACTCTTGTTTCTGGTATTTTCCTGCCGTTTACATCAATAAAAAGCCACACTCATCCCCACGGAGAGCATTTTATTACCAAATACATCTAATTTTCTAAAGTGTAAACAGCTTTGTATCAGTGTTATCCATGCTGTCAACAATTAGCCTGGGAAGCAGCACTATAAAGCACATAGGGCTGATGTTGATCAAATTTCAGTACTTTGACTCAGGATATAATTTTGGAACTAAGTGCCTGACTTGCACTGATAAAGAAACACTATCCTCATTTATCAATGTCTATCTGAGGGGTCAGAATTCCAAATATTCTCAGATGGGAAGTATAGTAGTTAAGACTGGGAAAAAAGGCTATCTTTACTAATAATGTTAAAAATAATATGAGTTTCTTGGAGGTGTTACTCAAAATGTGAGCCCTAATGAAAAGGAACTTATGCTATTTAGCTCTAGTTAATTTTTCACATATGGTGCTGGTAACCTACAGCAGCATAATTTTTTCATCTCTATGTGTTTTTAGGAGTCAGAAAATTTAAATTCTTTTCTGACTTCTCCAATAGTTAAATGTTAGCAAAAATACTGACAGTTCTCACAAAAGACTAAACACTATATAACTACTCTTGTGAGCTCTCAAGTAGAATAATAGTTTTTTATTTAATACAACACATGTCCTTAATTGAACACTGGTGGTACAACCAGTATGGAAAGTGGGATGTATATTTCCCAAGAAACTTGGAATGGAACCACCACTGGCCCAGTTCTCCCACTCCTTAGTATATAGCCAAATAACTTAAAATCAGCATACTACAGTGATGCAGCCACATGGATGTTTAGAACAGCTCAATTCACAATAGCTAAATTATGGAGCCAAACTAGGTGCCCTTCAACAGATGAATGGTTAAGAAATGTGGAATGAATATATATAATGGAATATTACTCTGTCATAAAGAAGAGTGAAATTATAGCATCTCCCAATAAATGGATGGAAACAGATACTATAATGCTAAGTGAATAAGCCACTCTTAAAAAATTCATAGGACAAATGTTCTCTCTGATACATGAATGCTAACCCACAATAAGGCAAGGTGTGGTGAGATGAATGGAAACTCATTGGATTATATAAAGAAGGATAAAGGGAAGAGAAGAGGGATGGGAATAGGAAAGACAATAAATGAATCAGACATAACTTTCCTATGTTCATATATGAATACACACCAGTGAAACTCCACATCATGTACAACCATAAGAATGGGATCCTAATTTTATACTCCATGTATGTATAATGTGTCAAAATACATTCTACTGCCATGCATAAAGGGAAATTGCATGGAAATGGAAGGAGACCCTCAGTGTTATACAAAATTACATATAAGAGGTTGTGAGGGGAATGGGAAAAAAACAAGGAGAGAAATGAATTACAGTAGATGGGGTAGAGAGAGAAGATGGGAGGGGAGAGGAGGGAAGATAGTAGAGGATAGGAAAGGTAGCAGAATACCACAGTCACTAGAATGGCAATATGTAAAAACGTGAATGTGTAACCGATGTGATTCTGAAATCTGTATTTGGGGTAAAAATGGGAGTTCATAACCCACTTGAATTTAATGTATGAAATATGATATGTCAAGAGTTTTGTAATGTTTTGAACAACCAATAAAAAATAAAAAAAAATAAAATAAAATAGAAAAATTTAAAAAATATATTTTAAATAACAAAATTAAAAAAAAACTTTAAATAATATTAGAAGTAACCTTGTGACTTTCTCTTATTTTACATATAGTATGGATCTAATCTTGTAGGTTATTTGCCTTTAAGTCAAAAGAGTATATCAAATTATGCACACCAGCAAGGGACATGTCTCTCTCTTTCTTTCTCTCTAACTCTCTCTCTGATTTCATTAAAATGTGAACGAATTAAAACAATGAAAAACTTTCTTTGTTTTAATGAAAATGGGTGAATGTAATGCATTAAAAATTGAGTCTGGGGTTGTGGCTCTGTGGTAGAGTGTTTGCTTGCGTGGACCTACACATGCAAGGCACTGGGTTTGATCCTCAGAAGCACATACAAATAAATAAATAAAATTAAAGTATTAAAACAGTTTATTTTATTTCATTTTAAGTCACATAAATTTTTAAATGAATCAATATTTTAGGAAAAGAGTAAGACAAAATAAAGCAATAATAAATTTTATAAACATCTTTTAATCAAATCAGTATTTGTAACAAAATTGATAGAATTCCTTTCACCATTCATATATAATACATTTATATATTCATGCAACTAACATTGATATTTATAATTATGAACTTAGAAAGACCTAAAGAGAAACAGAAAATTTGACTAAAATCTCTATCCTTCACTGTTAAAGCACAAATAATTTAATGTGGTTAATCGAATTAATTTCTTATTGAAATGCAAATTTAAACTACATTGAGGACTGGTATTGTAGCTTCGCAATGGAATGCTTGCCTTGCAAGTATGAGGCACTGGTTTGATCCTCAGCATCATTCATAAAATAAATAAGATAATAAAATGTATTATATCCATCTACAACTAAAAGTATTAAAAAACAAACAACAACAAAAAAAAAACTACACTGAGATTTTTATCATAATCCAGTCAGAAAGGCAATTATCAAGAATATAAGTAACAATAAATGTTGGCAAGGATGTGGGAAAAAAAGATACATGCATACATTATAGTGGGACTACAAATTTGTGAAAACACTCTAGAAAGCAGTATGGAGATTCTTTAGAAAACTTGGAATGAAACCACATTTGACTCAGTTATCCCACTCCTCAGCATATACCCAAAGGAATTAAAATCAGCATACTATAGTGACTCAGCCACATCAATGTTCATAGCAGCTCAATTCATAATAGTTATGCTATGGAACCAACCGAGGTGCCATTCAACAGATAAATGGATAATGTGGTACATATATATAATTTAATATTACTCACCCAGAAAGACAAATGAAATTATGACATATGTCAGTAAATGGATGGAACTGGAGACTATCATGCAAAGTGAAATAAGCCAATCCCTGGAAAACAAATGAGTGTTCTCTCTGGTAGGTGGATACTGACTTACAATAGATTTGGGGGTGGGCAGGGAGAGAGGAGTGAAGTTCATCAGATTACATGGGGGAGGGGGGATAGGAGGAATGGAAGATGGATAGGAATAGGAAAAACAATAGAATAAATCATACATAACTTTTCTATGTTCTTATATGTATATACCACCATTGTAACTCCACATCATGTGCAACCACAAGAATGGGAAGTTATACTCCATGTATGTATGAGATGTCAAAATAACATTCTACTGTCATGTATAACTCAGAAGAACAAATAAATATTTTTCAACCACTGTAAATTCCTAAAAACTCAATTTCAACTTTTTTAAGAAAATAAGGGATTAGACTTTAACAAATTAAAAAATTCAAAAGCATGGCACTGAGATTTAGCTTTGCCCGTTTTACTTCTGACTTTCCTCTCCCTTAGTTCTGTGAATAAATTCTTAGACTCTATTGTGATCAAGTAGCTATTTGTTGCTTCCAAGTTCATCAAAGTAAAGGGATTTTTTTTTCATCTACCAAGAATCTCAGTTTTTTTTTTCATGTATTTAGTCTTGTTTTCATATTTTAAGTGCTCTCTGTGGGGATCTGACTCACCAAACAAAGAAAACAAGGTTGTCACTGGTCTAGTGGGTGTGTTCGGTGACATCAGAATCAAAGGGCCAACAATGTGAACTGTATGTAATTCACAATTTCTTGGGAAGAATGAATGCTGACTGGGTGATAAACCCTTCTATATTGAAAATATCTTATGAATTGCATATTTGAATAATTTGATAGGGAAATGGAAACTGAATAAATAAAAATCAGTGAATTATTTAAGTTTCTGAATAATTTAAATCCAAATACAAGTAAAATATGTCAGTCCTCCAATGAAAATTCATCATCTTCTTTTCACCTTCAAGCATGTTCAAAATGTCATTGAAAGTCTATAGTCATGCTACAGCTGTTATCAGTGGGTGGTGGGCTTACCACTGTAAATATGTCCCTACCTGCTGCTGCTTCTCATGGTGACTTAGATTTTTCTTTATTTTGGAGGTCATTTAAAATGTTAATTTAAAAGATATTTTAAATTTTATTTCTTGGCAAAATGTTGTTTTAATAATTTTCCATACATGCTATGAAAAATTACATTTGTTGGATTTGAACAACAGTAATTTATGTTTGCACAGGTCTGGAGGAAGAAGTTTGATATTAGTTCCAGTAGATCAAAACTGAAATATTGGCAGGGCCACATGCCCCCCAGAGGAAAAGTTGCTCCATTCCTGTTTGCCTTCTGATGATTGGCAACGGTTTTGGTCTGTTGGCTCTGTGCAGCGTTCAAGGAGAACATCTTCAGATTTTACCTTACTTTGTATTGACATCACCTTCTCTCCTCTGTTTATTAGACACCCTTTTTCCCTCTTTCATAAGGTCACATGTAATTGTATTTAGAAACCAAGCACAAGCTGAGATAATTTCTCTCAAAGTTCTTTTCCTTATCACATCATTTTGCAGGGAGACATTTTTTAGCATAGCACAATAAAATCTGATTTATCAAAGATCTGAATGTAAACCTTTGTAAATATACTATTATTGTCTGTAGATTTAAACATTCAGATTTTCTTTTTTCCACTAAATACACTCAAGCACTATAATTTTGAGTTATTTGAATATATAATTGCTTGATCAACTATATGAAATAAAATATATAATTTAATTGCATATAATTGTAATATTTGTTTTTTTTTTTCAAGATTATCTTTTGTCTTTGATTCTGCTGATGGTCCACTGCTCATTAAACACTTTCTGGACCTTTGCCATATGCTACCCTTAGTTCCATAGGTATGTGGTATAGCAGAAAACAAATGAATAAAAACAATAAGAAAGAAATTTTAAAGCCATAAAAACTTAGAAGTCTGTAGGAACAAGCAAAAGAGTAACTGTGAAGGCATATTGCCTCTAAATTGCTATGCAGATATTATATATTATTTAATAAACCCCACACTAATCACATAGTCCCTATAGCTAGAACAATCTCAACATATATCTTTGTATCATGCTGTTATAGAAGAAAATTCTCTAAAATGTAGGGGTTTAAAAAAGCATTTCTTCTGTCAGTCAACAGTGTGCCTTGGGCCAACTTTTGTGGTTGTTTGCTGGTCTTCTATGATTACTCAAAAGGCTGTGATCAATAAACTTGGCTTGAGCTGTATGATCATGAGGGCCACGTTCAGGATACTCATGATTTTTCTTCTGGCCATGTGTTTCCGTAAAATCAACATAGGCATTCTCATAAGGTGAATAAATCCAAAGCAAAAATGGAACAGAGCATGCCCCAGGTGCAGTTTTGGCTCCCTATTTACCCAAATCATGTCACATGATGAGGTCCTCAGGCAATGTTCAGAGCATGGATATAAAGAAGCATGTATCATTGATTATTGGTGTTATAATATTCTCCCACATTTCTTGTTTTTTTAAGCAATTTATGCAGTGTCATTAAAAATGCTTGATTATTCCATACCCGGGACCTAAGGGAATCTTTAATTATTTACAGGAAAGATTTTATGCCCTTGAAAATGCTCAATTTATTAGTGTCTACAGCTTCATACATGAAATATTATTACATTGTTTTAAATTAAAAAGGGTCTTCTGTTTACCCTTTGGAAATTCAATATATCACTGAACAAAATATTTTGGAACAATGATATTACCACTGTACAAGAGTTGCTAAGTTTCTTAGACATGTAAGCCAAAAGAAACCAGAAAATGTGGATAGAAAACATACTTGGATGAGACTGTAGAATGAGATGCTTTCAAATAATGTACTTTCATAATATCTAACCAAATAGTTTCTTATTAAATCCTCCTCAAATTTCTCTCATATCTGAATGTTCTTGTTAAAATTAACTACCTGTTCATTATTTTCTAACATGCTAAATTTTGTGTTAAGCATAAAGAAAACAATTGAATAGTTTATTACTTCATTTATTCTTGTAAGAATTTGTTTCCTGCTTTATGGACAGAATACTAAGATAAGTCTATACATGCCATACTCTGAACAGAAAAGTAAAACAAATCCACATGTGATTAGTTAAAGAGAATTAGGATACATAATAAAGTGAAAGTGTCACCTCATTAATTTTGCAAAGATAAAATTCATGAATAATAATTATGTTTCATGACATTTATTGACTACTTTGCATGGATTTCAAGAAGGTACACTAAGCACTGGGAAAATGTGCAATTGATTAATCCACAATATAAACACAATTTCCTTCAGATATCTAGTATATATACATACAATCTGATGGAATTCTTTTATTTTAATAGAATGAAAAAAATAAGAATGAGCCACATGCGGTGGCTGGAATGCCAGTGGCTTGGAAGGCTGAGACAGGAGGATCCTGAGTTCAAAGCCAGCCAGCAAGAATGTGAGGTACTAAGTAACTCAGTGAAAACTTGTCTCTAAATAAAATGTAAAATAGGACTGGAGATGTGGTTAAGTGGTAGAGTGGTCCTGAGTTCAATCATCAGTATCAAAAAAAAAAAAAGGAAGAAAAATGACTTCATAATTTTTACATTTCCTTGTGTAATATAACATCTCAGCCTACTAAATTATCAATAAATATTTGTTGCAAAAATAAACAAAATGTTGAATTATTGAATATAAAGCTACCTGCCTATTTAATAAAATGCTAAAATTTTTAAAAATAATGACTTGAAAAAGTTTTATATTGTTGTAGGCTATTTTTAAAATGAACCTGTTATCTGATTGGATAAATGAGTTTTGGTACAGCTACTATGAAAAAAGTTATTTGTTTATCTGAAGCAAAACATTTCATATAAGCCCAAGAAAAAAATCATTCTTAAATACTTCAGTAACTTTCAGTGATAATCTTAGTAACCTGAGCCTGAAAACTTGCAAAAAGAGATGGCTCTATTAAAGAAGCTTTATACCATTTATTTTTGTGTGTGTGTTATCTAAAGAAAAAACAATTGAATATTTGTTACTTATGTTATATGGATGTATTAAGAAATGAACAGTTTTGTGTCCAAATTATTTATTGTTTATCTGGCCTAATTCATGTAAAGACATATAAAAATGCCATCGTTTTTATTTTTCCAATGTAGCTTCTTTTCTGACTGGCACAAAATAGATACACAAGGAATGGTATTTCTTGAAAGAATTTATAAATGACAATGACAGCACTCAAGAGAATATTAACATAATTCTGATAGTTGATCTGAAAACCCTGACAACTTGATAATCAGCAAAATAAAAGATAGATAAATTCTTAGAAGAAAAAAGATAAAAAAAATGTATAGTGACTTGAAAAATATCTTCCTTGGAGCTTTATCCGTTAAAATAATTTTCAAGAGTACAAGCAGTGTAGTATGCTTTGGCTCAGATACTATCAAATTGACACTACTGAAAATTGTGCAAATGCTATCTATAAGAGACAACGGAAGAAGGATGAAGTGGGAAACTGTGGAACAAAGAGAATTACTAGTTACTCTATAAAGCTGCAAGTATGATTTTCTGCAGAGGTGGGTGTGTGCCAGTGAACGTAAATGAAACCACCAGATAATTTTTAAACAACTTCTATAACAAATGACAAGAGAAACCGGCCAGGGCTAAGTAAGTGATTATCAAGCTTAGGTATGTCAAGAAGAGACAGAGAAATGAAATTGGAAGAGCTTAACTCCTGAAGGAAATTCAACAAAAGCTCCTATTAGAGTTTTCAAAATTATTAACTTTGAGGCCGTGGAAAATTGTATAACTTCCAGTGTCTCAGTTTTCACACCTGAAAAAAAAAATTAGACGTTCAAATCTGACCACAAACAAATTGACAAAACAGCATATTTTGCTTTTCCTTCAGAGTGAAAACTGAATCTTAAAACAAGACTTTTGTTAGGGAAGAGGTTTGCCTGTCTAATTGTACTGATTGTCAATGAGAGTGGCTTCTTTTGATAGAAGGGTCCACTTCAGAAGTGAAGTGCCTGAGAAGGAAAAGAACAGACATCAGAGCAGATGAACTTCTACATCTTTATGCAGAAACAATTCTTTGTGGAGTTTAAAACTGAGCATTTTTTTTTCTGATCTCATTTTTATCATTCCTGTTTTTGTAAAACTGGGCTTTTTTTCTGACCTTTGTTTTTACTGTTACTATTTTTATTTTACCTTTTTTAAGAGAGAGAGAGAGAGAGAGAGAGAGAGAGAGAGAGAGAGAGAGAATTTTTTAATATTTTTTTTTAGTTTTTTGGCGGACACAACATTTTGTTTGTATGTGGTGCTGAGGATTGAACCTGGGTCGCACCCGCACGCATGCCAGGTGAGCACACTACCACTTAAGCCACATCCCCAGCCCACTGTTATCATTTTTATTGGAAATACTTTTCTCCTCAGAAAACTTGTCACGTAAGAGTTATGTAACTGTAGGTGCATTTTAAACTCAAGCTGATAATTTCCATAAGGTTTTTGTGTAGATTAAATGAAAAGATGGCAGTAACTGAAACATGAATGTTATTGCTTAATATTCATTCAAATAATTATTCCAGTAGAAAATTACATGTCTATATTTTAAAATGCATTTCACTAAGTCTTAAATATTTTTAAATTATGAATTGTGCTATTGTTTCTTTATGAAGTTTTCTTAGAACTCTATAAATTAATCATATTATTTGAATATCTACAAGGTAGCATTCCTTGAGAGATAAATTCTCTGAAACAAAATACAGCATACTTATGAGAACAAAGCTTTAAGCATATGTCTAATTTGCTTTGTGAATTTGACTTAATCTTTTTTAGCCATTCAGAGATGCCATAATGAGGCTGGATTTTTAAGGGTAATAATTTCAGATTTTCCTCATTTTCTATCTACAGCTGGAACATTCATATGCTGTGTGCATGATGTATTTTTATCATTTTAGTTTGCATATGACCTTTTCATTTTTCAAGAATTTAAAGGAGTTTATAATAAATGCTCATTATTAACCACTAATGAGCAAAGCCTAAGGTTTTTCTCTGCTCATTTTTTGTGTCCATAGTTTAATAATTTGTTGAGAAATGGCATCTTCCATGTTTTATTCCTAAATAACAACTTGGTATGTGATATTGCCATAATTGAACAAGTGTGTATAAAATAGCCAGCCATAATATACCAAACCCTACTTCCATTTCATAATGTTGCGGGGTTAAAGAACAGTACATCCAACGTGTTTAATATTTAGAGGAATGTGTATATGTATACACACACACATAAACAATGATATTTCAAAAATCATCTGAACAGGCTATTATAATTGAATGTTCAGCAAATTTTACTTGTTTTTTTCTCATGTATCATCAGCAACTCACTTTTATTCTAGTATATATTTAGGCAGGTCTAATTTTCACTTTTTATTTTAACTTTGCATTTTTGTATAGAGAAAATTGAAGCAACAACTTATAAGAGTATATGTTGACAATGAATGAAAAAAACATTTCTGAACTACAAATAGAAAAAAAAATAGTTTGGAAACACTAAAGAGAGTAAACACCAGATAATAAAATAAAATTCTTTGTCACAGAAAAGTACTTTGAAAAGTCATAGACTTGAGATATATTTTTAGTGAAACATTGATATTTAATCAGAAGAGTAGAGAAATCTCCTAGTCCCTCACACTCCCCAAATGCAAATGAACTGTAGTATAATATTTCATATATGCCAATTAAAAGTCATAGATGATCAGAGTAAAGAAAAAAGAAGTACTGATTTTTCTATATAAATACTGAGTATACAAAAATAAGAAATGGATGCAACAAGATGTGTTTCAGATTTTGGTTTATTTTTTGTATATTTGAATATTTGCATGTGCATAATGAGATATCTTGGGGATAGAACCCAAACCTAATCATAAAATGATTCATTTGCAATTTATATTCATAATCTCTTGGTATTTTTGTACCATATTTTTAGAGTGCATATATTTTGACTGTGACTTCTTCCATGAAGCCTATTATGACATTTCAACTTGTGGTGTCATGATGGTAATCATAAGATTTTAGATTTTGAAGCATATTGAATTTGGCTTTTCAGATAGCCTGCACTTGAAAATAGGTTTAAAATTATTAAGAGGTAAAAATAAAGAGGTAAATGTATGCAATGCTAGCATTAATCAAAAGAAAGCTGTATTAGCTATACAAAATTTAGAAAAAGCTAATTTCAAAACACAAATTTTCAGGCATAAAGAAGGACATTTATCAGGTGTTAGGAAGGTATCAACTCTCCAAGAAGAACCACAATTATAGATAAGTGAATGAGGCAAAAGAAACAGACATGGGAGAGATAGAAAAATCCAAAATTTTAATAGGAACTTCCACATCTATTTGTTGGATAGATATTTACAAATCAAATTGGTAAAAAAGTCAGTGAAGATATGAATGAGATGTACCTACCTGTCCATTTTATGTAATTGACATTGAATATTCCATCCAAAGACAGTACCATGCACATTCTTTTCAAACAGGTATGGAACATTAACCAAAATAAACCATATTCTTGGCTAAAATCTTGCCCGAGCAAACTTATAAAATTAAAAATAATACAAAATAAAATGCAGAAGTCAAACAAAATATTTTCTAGATTTTCAGTGGAATTAAAAGTATAAATCACTTGAATCAAAGTGTGAAATATGATATATCAAGAACGATGTAATGTTTTGAACAACCAACAATAAAAATTAATAAAAATAAAAATAAATAAAAGTATAAATCAATAACAGAAACTTGGAAAAAAACTTAACTGTTTCTACATTAAAGATTCCTCTCTAAATAATACATAAACTAAGGAAGTTTTCAGAGAAGTTAAAAATATGTAGGACCCAATAGAAATTAAAATGTATCCTGTTAAAATTTCAGGGACACTGTGTAAATTCTCTCTTCAGAGAAAAGCATGTATGAAGTTGGACCACTGTGGAGTGTACCTGCAATCCCATCTCCACATAAACAGAGAAGGAGCATCAGGAATGCAAGAAAATCCTGGAAAACATATAAAAACCCCACCTCAAAAATGCATATGTTTAAAAACTAGTTAAACTGATGTTCTACCTAAAACATCATAGAAAAAAGATTAATATAAACCACATAAGGTAAAAGAAATAGTAACAATTAGAACAGAAGGTGGGAGTGGTTGCTCAAAACTGTAATGTAGCTACTAGGCATGATGAGGCAGGAGGTGCAGGAATTCAAAGTCAGCCTGGGCAACACAGTGAGACCCTGTCTTAAAAGTTTGAAAAAAGGTGCCCAGGGATATCTCAGTGATAAAGTGCTGCTGAAGTCATTCCCAGCCCTGCAAAACAAAAACAACAACTATAAATAAAATAAAATAAAATAGAGCAGAAATAAATGAAAATAGGAAACAGTATAATAAAAAATCTGTTTCATTTAAAAATATAAATGACCAATTTATTTTTATTTAGCAATCAAACTAACCATGAATAAAAGTAATAAGACAAAGATTAGCAACACCAGAAACAAGTTAAAATTGATCACCATTGTTGTGAATTTGAGAGGCATAGAAATTATAACTAGTGAATACTGTGACCAAGCCTAGGGTCACAAATTTTATATCCCTGATACCAGAGTCCTATTGTAAGACACAAACTAAAAACAAAAACAAACAAAACCCCACCTCACACAAGGAGAAATATATATCCATGAACCTATTAAATCAATTAAACACACAATAAGTTTATACTAAAAATGTAACAGGTCCTGATTATATCACTTGGGATTTCTTACAAACTTCAAGTAAGAATAATACCAATTCTAAATAATATGTTTCCAAAATATGCAAGAATATATAATACTAGCTAATGTATTTTATGAAGCTAACATTACCCTAATATCAAAACTACAAGTGATATTCAAAGAAAGGAAATCCAGGTTATATGTATATAACAAACACAGGTGATTCATTTCAAGTCTGCTTCGATATTCAATATTTGTAAATGTTATCTACAATGCCAATTGATTTACCAAGAAAAATCATTATAATCATACAATGAATAGAAAAAATATTGACAAAGTCCAACAATCATTCTCTATATTTTAAAAAGTCTCAATAAATTAAGAATAGAAAGGAATATTCCTAACTTGATTTTACCTAAAAAAAATTATCTAACATCAATCACAATACAGGAACATGACAAGAATATCTGCCATAACTATTTCTTCAACATTGCAGTGAAATTCTTACCTAGAATAATGAAATAAATAAAAGGATATATTGATTTTAAAGGAAGAAATAAATATTTGTTTATTTGAGTATGACATAAATGTCTATGTATAAAATTTGCAATGTACAAAAATCTCAGATGATTAGCAAATATAGCAATATTACAGGATGCAAGTTTATTTAGAATGAGTCAATTGCTTTCCTATATACCAGTGAACAATTAAAATTTTAAAAGTTTTATATGCCATTTACAATACACACCAAAAAAGAACCATTTGTGTATAAATCTAATAAATTATATACAAGGTCTTTACACAGACTACAAAAACTATTAAATAAAGTAAGAGACATATAAATAAATTGAGAAGTAGTCAATGTTTAAGGATTAGGATATTCATTTTTGTTGAGAAGTGAATCCCTTCCAAATCAATTTAAAGATTTGAGTCATTACAATGAAATTCTAAGAAAATTACCTCCTGACTATCAACAAATTTGTTCAAAATGAGTATTAAAAAGCAAAAACCTTCAATGACCAACACAACATTGAAAAGAAAAACAGGAGTACTCACATTCTCTATCTCAAGACTTAAAGAAAGTGATGGTGATCAAAAGACTGTGGTTTTGTGAAGGAGTAGACACAAAGATCAATAGCACTGAACAGAAAGTCCAGAAATATACTCCTAAAAGCCACTGGACTTCTAAATATTTTCCCAAGTAATTTGAAAATGTGTGTTTACACAAAGACCTGTATGTGAATCTGTATAAATCTTTATTTACCATCTCTGAAAGCTAGAAGCAACCAAGGTGTCCTTCAGTAGCCAAATTGATAAACTGGTACATCCAAACAGTGGAATGAATTCCATAAAAACAAATGCATTATCACATCACACAAAGTCAAAGATGACTCTTAAATTCATATTGCCAAGAAAAACATCCAGTGTACAAGGGCTACACAATGTATTATTCTATTTATATAACAGCATGGAAGTCAAAAACACAAAGATAGTTCATAATTTATGTTTCACAATAGTCTAGAGAAGTCTCTGGAGATTACGAGAAGTGCAGCAGATTTTCTTTTTTAAAGCAGTAAAACTATTTTGTTGAGACTAAAATGGTAAACCAACAACACTATAAATGTGTCAAAATCTATAGACCATTATATTACAAACAGTAACTTTTAATATGCAAACTAGAATTTTTATTTAGGAGATAAAATGATCTAAAAATTGAAAGAGAATGTGACAAAATAATCTCACTGTTTGACAAATGGTCAAAACTGCATCACTGGTAAAGTTATGATGAGTGACATTGAAAAATCTAAGACTGAAGGCTAAAGAATTCTGATAAAGTCGTCTTATGGCTTAATAGTTCTTAAACACTATACTGGGATTGAAGAATTCCTAAATGGAGGACCGATGCTAAGAAGTAGTTTTCTCAGTAATGGAGTGAACGTTTTTCATAAACAAGAAAGACTACAAACAATGATGTAGGTGGTAAAGAATTATAGATGTGATGTTACCCTGACTCATTCTGAGCCTAAAGAAGCCACCACAGATGGTTACACACTGCAACACTTACAGACAGATTCTGATCCTCACACATGTATTTTCTTGTTCTATTATCTGAAGACCTGAAACACACACCTGGTAATGAGAAGCACTTTTACCTTCCCACAAATTTGTAAGATAATTTCCAACAAAAAGAAATAAGCCTTTTTGAAGAAATGGCTAATTCCAGAACTCTGTCAAAATAGTTTATAAGACAAGACTGGAGATTGCAGTGGCAGACTGTAAGATAGTGTTCAGAATATACTAACAACCAAACACACACACACACACACAAAAAAAAAAAAACTATTGAGGACATGCAAAGGGCTATATGAATGAATGGAAATAGGTTTATGAATAAAGTAACATTGAATTATAGGCCAAAATATCAAATATCTATGAGTCCATTGTCATATAAATAGATGACTAAATATTTAAATTGAGAATAGACACATATCTCATGCAAAATTAAAACGTTTTATGATGAAACTCTGCTCTTAAGTCACAGAACATAGCTCCATGCCTCTTACATGTGGGCAACATGAATTAACTCTCTTGCAAGAACTGCATAAGGATTTGGGGAAAATTAGCAATGTACAATAAGAAAACCTGAAAAACTAACTCAGCCAGAGGGTAAAAGTTAATATCAGCAGTGATGTCATTTGAATAGCATATCATTCTGATCTATGTGAAGAGAGTGGCACTTTATCTCTCTGTTCTTCCCCAGAACACATCCTCAGTCAAATCATGAAGTGAAAATATCTGACCAATACCCAGTGAGGGACAGTCCACAAAGCAACTGATCAGTAATCCTTCAGACTTCCAAGAACCTGTGAAGTAGAAATCTGAGAAACTGTCACAGCCATGAGAATCTTAGAGTGACCATATGAAATGACAACCCTGCATGGGATCCTGAATGGTGAAAGCACATTAGGTAAAAATAAGGAAAAATACAGATTTTAATTGACTGAAAATTATCAGTACTGGTTCATGTCTGTAATCCCAGCAGCCCAGGGAGCTGAGACAGGAGGATTTTGAGTTCAAATGCAGCCTCAACATAGTGAGGACTTAAGCAACTCAATGAGACCCTGTCTCTAAATAAAATACAAAATAGGGCTGTAGAAGTGGCTCAGTGGTCGAGTGCCCCTGAGTTCAATCTCTGGTACCCTAACAAAAAATTATGTAAGAGTAGGGGAAACTAAATATAGGGTATTTATATGTATATATACATATATGTTCATATTTATACATATATAAGTTTTCTGCACTTAGTAATTTTAAAAGTTTATTTTTAACAGTTGTTTTATTACTATAACAGCAATACAATGAGAGAGTGGCAATAGTATTGGAAATAAAGATTATTCATATCTCGGTGGAAGTATATTGACATAATAGGGCAAGTGATAGGAAGGTTTTGTGTGTGTGTGTGTGTGTATGTGTGTGTGTGTGTGTGTGTGTGTGTGTGAAAGAGAGAGAGAGAGAGAGAAAGAGAGAGAGGGGGGGGACAAAGAGTTTAGAGTACATTAGAGTTCATTTAATAACAGAAATATTACATTCAGAAAGTGGAATACATAGATTTGGATCTAATGAATTCAAAGCCAGTGAATTGCCAGGAGTATATATTTAGAAAGTAGCAAATACTACTTACTTATGAATATGTTTTATATATATATATATATATATATATATATATATATATATATATATATATATATATATATACATATATGCTATAGGAATTATATGTATGTATATTGTGTATATAGATATACACACATAAATTTAAGAATTCTTTGAATGCTATTTTCTATAGAGATAAAAATTGCTTCATGAAAGAACTCCAAATGTTGATGATACCAAAACAAAGAAAGAAATGAAAACAGAGTGAGCACTCAGTGGAATTACCTCTGTAGAACATGCGAGGGTATAAAATACTTAAAAAAAAGAATGAACCGAGGGGTAGAAGCAGAATTTGAAGATGAGAGATGACAATGTGCTTACAACCATGGAAATCACAGGAAGATGAAAGGAAAGGTCGTTGGAGGGTTTCAATTTTGAAGTTACTAGTGAGCTTCAAAAGAGACAGACTTCAGGCTGTTAGTCATGAGTGAGTGAGGTAGGAGAGTACAGTACACTGTACCTCATTACTGACTGAAGTGTGCATTTCAGAATTCTGTTAGGGTCCTGGCTCTGCCACTTGCTTTTGTCTAAATAGAGGCCTTTCGTTACATTTTTAAACCTGATATACTAATTTACAAAATAATAATGATAATTAGTGTCTCATAAATGTATTCTAAGAATTAAATGTTTATAGTATAATTGTTAGCATAGTGTGTGCTCAGTAGAAACTCTATTTTAGTTGTTGCATTCTTTAAAAATGGTTACAGAGCAGAAATTTGGAAAGAAAAATTTGATAATTGTTACTGACCATCTTAAATCATTCAGTGACCATATATATATAGTAATTTTCAATCAGGTCAAGCATCATATTCAGTGAATGATGTATTGGGAGAAATATAAGGTAAGTAAATTACTTTTGGAATTTGTATCTTTAGTGTTGCTAAAGGTTAAGGTAGAAGTGCACTCAAGGCAGCTAAAAAGAAATGACGTTGAACATAACTGCATTGAAAAATAAAGGCCAAGGTTGTATTTAGATGACTTATGTGAATGCAGTAAAAGGTATAATGCAAGGTGGTTTCATATATTTGGATTACTGGTAATACACACATGGATATCTTCAATTTTGTAATAGAGTTCTATTTGTACTGGGGAAAAATATTGTGTCATTCAGTCTTGACTCTTGGGTAAGATATTGGATATCAGAAATAATGATGTTATTTTCTTGATTAAGTATAATAATATGTTGTATTATGAACCATAATTCCAAGAAGTTCCTGTTGTTTTTATTTTTCATTGTAGAGTAGTAAATAACAGTGTTGTGGTTGGAAAACCAGTGAGAAAATACCAAGAATGGAAGTTAACATTAGATTTATTTAACTCTCCATGAATAAAGAACTTTACTTCCTATTCATTTTTTATTTCTCAACTTTGCACAAGTTGTTTGGGTATCAGTACATCCCATAACATTAATTTTAAAGTGAGAGAATAAAAACTGTGATTAAACATAAATACCTAAGGAATTTAAGAACTTTGGAAAAAATAGAGATTCAGACTGACTGTTATAAAAATATGTGCACTAAGAATTTCAAGAAACTTGAACAACGTGGTGGTTCATAATAAAATTTAGACTTATTAACATGCAATGGCTAATATATAAGTGTATTATTTATATAGTGTAACATATATTAACCAACCATGAGGATTTAGTCTCACTGTTTTATAACAAATGTCAGAGACAAATTATTAAGGTTTTCCAAGTCTTTAAATAATTGTGACTGTTTATATGTCTCTGCCATAATTAGACAGAGTGATGAAGATAAATAACATAATGTTAAGGAAACAAATATTTATGAATCATCTAGATATGCTATTTTTATATTATTCATATATGCACATAAGTGTATTTGTATTTTTACACAATAAAGAATGTGGCATATTGTCTAATAGCAGTCAAGAGTTTTGGGTAAATGACTGGAAGTTTGGTGTGAAATTATAAACTCCAGAACTCATATTGCTGCTGTTTGAGATTCTATCTTCTCAACAGAAAACTTAAAAGTTTCAGAATTTGTTCATATCATGTTTGGCAGAAAACTGAAATGAGATCTGAATTTGAAATGGAATACATTACAATTAAATCTATAGTTCTTTTTCCTGTACTCATTTGAAGCTCATAATGTATGAAAGAATAAAAAAGTGTAACTGTTTTTAAAAAGAAACTACAATTAACATCATCACAGAAAATGAAGACTCATTTAAATATGACTCATCTAAATATAAGAGCAGAGCAAGCAGGAAAAAAAGAGAACTACCAAGAAAATTATTATCACAAAAATAGGATAAAATATTAAAAGATACAAAATTAAGTATAAGACAATGAGCCATTACATCCAGACCACCAAACAAACAAACTAACAAAACAGCAACAAAATAATGAATACTAGAAAATCTGCCAGAAGTGAAGGTTCTGAGGCTGCATATTTACAGAAGCCCTCAAATGTCTAGTCCTAAGAATTAGGAAATTCTCATCCTTGGCTCATTAGTATGAAATTTTGTAAATCCGAGGGTAAGAAAAAAAATTTTAATATCATCCAACACAAACCATTTCACATACACATGAAAGAGTAGTGCAATCATATTTGTCTCTTCAGCTGAGTTGTATGCCAAAATATGATAGCATACTTAAAATAATGAGGAAGGAACGATTACAACAAGAACTGAATATCCGGACAAGCTGCTGTAGTTGAGGAGGCAAAAATAGATATTTTCACGCAGGGGGTGATTTATACAATGATCCATTGTACAGGCATACTCTTTGGAAGGATACTGAGACTGTTTACTGATTTTTTTTATCACCTCGTTTTTATTTCTAGTCACAGTTTGACCACCTCACATATAATACATACGCAGTTACACCTGTTATTAGTAATTCTCAGTTTTATACAATAGCTATTGAAAATTTTGCAAAGATTTCTATAGGGAATAGTGAATATCTTTTAATCTTTGCTTTTGATGATTTATTTTTCCTCTTTGCCTCAAGATCTGGGCTGTAGCTATTTTCATACTATTTTCTCTCTCTTCCTATGCACACCTAAAGAACTTCTGCATCTGTATTTTAAAAATGACTCCTTTCTGTGATAGAAGTGGAAAATTTTAATGTATGATCAATCAACAACATACTTCAAAGATTTCTGTGATTTATGACTTAAAGATCTCTATGAGTTTCAAGATTATTTTGTAATCCACAAATGATTTAATGGACTTGTGATTATAGCTAGAATTTAATAGCCAATAAATTTCAGAGGAAGCTTACAAAACATTAGGGTGCAACAAATTAAGTTTACCACAGTGACCACTAGAACATTGAGAGATGAAGAAGGAACTTGCCTCCTTGGACATTACTAGCCAGAGACAGAATTTGGTACAAAAGCAATTTTATATTATTTCTAGTGTATCAATCACAAAGTTTCACTGCTGGATGTTGATAAATATTCTTTGAATAAAATCAAAGGTAGTATATTTAAAAATTTATAAGTAACATACTTACTTATATATAATATGTACATATATATTTCTATAAAGATACATATGCAAGACAATAAAATTATAGTTTAATTATAGTTAATAGTCAATATTTACCCATATAAATATAAATTATTAATAGTTTTATATTGCTTAAAAGTTGAATGAAGTTTTGTGATTGTTAATATAAATTTTTTAAAAAAATTGACTGGGTATCTGGTTCAGTGAGAGAGTGCTTGCCTGCTACATTGAGGTACTGAGTTCTATATTCAGCAGCACATAAAAATAATTTAAAAATAAAGGTATTGTGTCCATCTACAACTAAAAAATATTTAAAAATAAAAATATTGATATATTAAATCTATTTTTTGTCATACCATAAAAAGTATTCTGTAACGCTTCTAATTAGTTAATACTAACAGATCTCTTTCCCCATATCGATTTTTCTAGTTTCCCATTGTAATGAAGATTATTTCCATCACTTTCTTTTGACATAATTGGGTGGTTGGCTATTAGAAATCAAATGCTTTTTTGGTTGAAAAAAAGTTTGCTGTGATTATCTGTATTATTGTTATATGCCAAATCCCTATGCTGAAATCTATCTCCTAATTTGTCTTTGCGACTGCATTCAATGCTAGGGACCTAGAAGAGATAAGTAAGGTAACAAAAAGGTTACATGACTAAGACCAAATCTAATATTCAGCAGGTTCTTTTAAAAAAGTAAATAAAAACATAAACACAGAGTGAAGACAATGTAAAAACACAGAACAAAGAATTTATCCTAAAGCAAAGAGAAATGCCTCAGAAGAAACCAACCCTCCAGAACTGTAAGGAAAAGCACCTCTTGTTAAGCATTTCAATCTTTGATATTTTGTTAAAGTAGCCCTACCACACAAATAGTGTTGAAAATGTAAAAGAGATAGATGTCCTAAAAATAAAATTTATTAATATGATTAAAATAAGATCCACAGGTTTCATACTTTTGCTTAGTATTTTAGTCACATGGTTTCACATAATCTGCCCCTCCTAATTTTCTTCACGTCACATGGCTTCTGTTGAATGTAGATCCAATGATATTCCTTTACAAAATGTCAAATGCAATAATTTCTGCCAATAATAATCATTTCAAAAGGGAATGATATTGCACATTAACCTTCTTCAGGAGGTTTTTCTTCATTACATAGTGAATCATGTTGTGTGGGCAAATCTAGAAA
Organism: Callospermophilus lateralis; assembly: GCF_048772815.1. Taxonomy (NCBI): domain Eukaryota; kingdom Metazoa; phylum Chordata; class Mammalia; order Rodentia; family Sciuridae; genus Callospermophilus; species Callospermophilus lateralis. Next base: position 2,861,131 of record NW_027515935.1, on the reverse strand, counting down.
TTATCTTAATTTTTCTCTTGGGAAAGATGATGATATTATAAGCTTCCTAAAAAAGTATGTAAATATTTCCCAAAGTGTACTATATTAGAAAGTATTATACTACATGAATATTGTAGTTCTCAGGAATGAGACTGAAGTAAAAACTGGGTGATCAGTAGAGGAAAGCAAGTTCGTCAGTCATTCCTCAGAAGGAGAAAAGGAAACTATGCAACTGGTAGAAAGAGGAAAAAGATGGGAAATGCAGATTTGAAGGATCCCATTGCCATAGCATCAATAATAGATAATTTTAAAGTAAGCATTTGTGTGTGCATATGGCTGAGTATAATTTACCAGTTATTCATATTTCCAGGTGATTTTCCTATATGTGAATTCTTGGTTTTATGATCTTGTAAATGTTAAATATATTCATAGATATTTTAAAACTATAGTTAGATATTGATCTTAGATTTCAGATGGAACTACAACAACTTTAATTTTCTAATTATACATAGTGTTTATCTTTCAGAAGACACATTTATAGGTTTAATATTGAGAAATATACAACTTTAATTAGTTAATATCTGTTATGTGTATTTCTAAATAGTATACAATCCAGTTGAAATTAACATGAGTGAAGTTTACTAATATGCTCATTAAATTCAATATTTCTTAGGAACTTGTATCAAATTAAAAATCTATTTACAGGGAAGTTGTAAGGGATGATGAATCTGAGGATTGTTGTTTGTGAGATAGCAAAGAGTTAACTCTGAGCTGTAGTATAGAAGAGCATTCACAAAGTACATGTTAGTAAGTGCATCAGCTGACTGATTTTGCATTTGTGTCCCTTTTAAGATTTAGTCATTGGATTCAACATTCTGAAGTCCCTGACTTATTTGTTCAATTACATAAAAAATATTTAGAGATGTATTGTACATCTAGCCTATGTTATTTGATATGTATTTTTTTCATTGGCCAAGAAAGAATCACTAGAATGTAATAAAAATCTAAGAAACTGTAATGAATTGCTCTTTCTCTATTTAAATTAATAGTTGTTGTTCCCTTTGAAAATATTCATAGAAATAGAAGCTGGTATTTTATCTACAACTGAGAGTTTAAATGATTTGGTGACTTTTTAAAACCAATTTCCACACACCACTACAGTATAAAACAAAACCAATATTTATTTTAATGTGGAATTTTAGCCCTGAGGCCTCCCTTTATAAAGAAGGATTTTTTTCCATTTCTTTTTTAAAATTTTATTTTTTTGGAAAAAAACTAATATATTAATTAACATTCTTTAATATGAACTAATGTTACGATCAAACATTGCTTTTCAAATTCATGGGTTACATATTTAATTTGATATTATTATATTTATTTCAATTTTCTGAAAGGGTAGGAAAAGCAAATATGTCTTGGCATACAGTTTTAAAAAGAAACACCTTTGAATTATAAGAAGATGGAGATCAGAGTTTCCTTTTTGTCTCAAAAGGAATGAGAAGAGTCAGCAGGGTGCTGTTGCTCCTTGAAGATGACTTTGTTTATTCCTCTTTATCACTGAATCCTGCAACCACATCACAGCAGAGTGTAGGGTACACCACTTTAAATGATAAGAGTTTCAATAGGCACTTTAGTGGAATTAAGAAAAATCTAACACTCTTCCACCGTGATGCCACATAGCTATCTTCGTTGTAGGTTGTCATGTCAGTAAATCGTATTTAATAGGCCTGAGCTTGTCTCAGCGTGTTTCTGAAATAACAAAACAAAACAAAGCAAGTACGTATTATAGGATTTATCTTGTGACAACAGAATAAACCAAAACTTACAGTGTGATAAATACAGCCACTTGCTAGAAACCAGATCGTCAAAAGAATCCTGCATTATAAAGCCTGTGTGTGTGCGCGTGCGTTGATGTCTACTTGTGTTGCTCCTGTTAAAAAATCTCTCCTCCTCTGCACCTAGCCTCCGCCTCTCCCTAAGTGACTTTGTCGGGGTTGTAGCTCTCTTCTTCACGGAACATGTCAGCAAGGACCTTGAAGCCCGCTCCCCAGTCCGCCGGGTAGTCGTAGTCCTGGTCAGCATCAGTGGCGAGCGAGTCAATGGAGCTGAGCGACCTGGCTAGCGACCCTGCGCCCTCTTAGGCGAAGGTGGCCAGCGAGTCATAGGGCGGGGCAGCAGGGTCCAGGTCGTGCTCCTGCAGCCTCTGATGGATGAAGTCCCTGATGTCCGTGCTGTCTTCCACCGGGGGCCTCTGGCGGGGCAGGCAAAGTGAGTCTGGCTTGATATCCCTGCGGGTTTTGTTTTCTTCGACTGCTGTCGGGTTTCTCAGCGCCCCATGACGAAGGCCTGCGTGTCCTCCTCTCCACCTCCTTCGTCGTCATAGTGAATAACGTTGTCTCTTATGTCTTCTTTGGAGGTCATCAAGGTATCCTTCTTCCTCTGCCTGCGCAATGCGATGTACAGCACAACTATGGCTGAGAGGAGACAAATTGCAATTGGGGAAAAGAAGGCAGATGAGTCATTTATCATTCCAAGAAAGTTAAAATTGATCAAGGCATGCTGTTTCCAATCTTAGATTAAAAACACTACAATCAATAGGAGCACGTATGTGTTTATGTTTTTCTCATTGTCTGAAGTCAACAACTTTATTTGGAAATGATAACAAGAAACCACAGAACAGTTATTCAAAATATCATTTTTGTCCTTATATTTCCATATTTTAGATTTCAGTTTGACAAAAATGCCGGGGTGGGTGGGGGTGGGGATGTTCTAACCATACAGAGTTGTAAGAATTGATACCAAAAAAAAAAACAAAAAACTTAAATATCATCATCATCTGCAAGATGTAATTATCATGGTTAATTTCCTCCAAATTGTAGTATTCTCATTTGGAAATTGGAAATTTGTGTTTTTAATGAAATAAATAATTTTTTGAGGTAATCAATTAAAAATAATTAGGGGAGCAAAATCATTTTGATTTACAATGGAAGAGTCTGGAAGACTCTTGTCATAAAACTAGAGAGAAGAGAAGAATACATCATGATGAAAGTACATTATTTCACTTTCTCCAAAATTAGAGTCAGGGCATTGGAAGAAGGGATGGAACCTAGGGAGGACTTCTGTACACTGAGACTTTGAGAGAAGTTTAGCAGCTCTGCACTTTCCCTATGACTTAGAGAATCCCCAAACCTAAGAGACTGTTGTTTGATTGCCTGGGGAGTATGTGAGAGACTGAAAGCCTCATAGAGAATTCCTGAATGCAAACTGGTTTAGGAGTCATCATGGCAGTAAAGCAGACTATTATAGACTTCCCTGAAGTCCACCTAAAAGAAAATCAAGTAACACTGAATTCTTGGGCTTCCCATCAACTCACAAAGGAAATGAAAATGGCAGACCTAGTGAAGTCTGTGATTGGTTACAGAAGTCAAAGAATAGTGGATATTTAAGCAGACACCATGGAAAGATGAAGAGTGCCAATATTCACTACTCTGTTCGAGTGAATTCACAGCCTCTAAAATAGCACAGGTATTTTGCAGGCATTAGGAAGCATAGAATGAAGGAGTGCATGGTAGATTTCAGGGCTTTGTAATGATGAGCAGACATGTTACTTGCTACCCTGTTTCAAGGTAACAATACAAATAGACCAATACACTCCCAATGTGCCTTCTCATTTTAATCAATTAAAAATAATTAGGGGAGCAAAATCCTTTTTACTTCTATTGGAAGAGTTTGGAAGACTCTTGTCATAGAACTATAGAGTTCTTTCATCATGATGAAACTCGGTTATTTCTCCCTAGGCAATCAAACAAGTCTCCTAGGTTTTGGGATTCCCTAAGTCATAGGGAAAGTGCAGAGCTGCTAAATTGCTATGGAATTACTCTGGCATTCCAGTAGTCACAAGACAAATGAGCAGAATGAGAAAGGAACACTTGATTTGAACTTAAACCTAATTGATTATGTTCAATTCCAGATGTTAGAATTTTTTTGAATGTGCTCTTTTAAGTTTTATATCAACAGCACAAATAGATACTAATAATTATTTATTATAAATTATAAGGACATAATATTTCATTATGCTTATGAAAGTTATTTAGATGTAATTAATAATACACATGTAAATTGGACTACAACTTTATCATTCAACACAGCATGAACATTTGACTCAAGGCATGTTCCCACAAGGTATCATCGAATTTCTTACTCCATGTTCTACCTCCTACAAGTGGTTTAACAGTTTTGCTTTCTATCCTATAGTTACTAGAAAGTGTTCATCTTTTTCAGAATATTTTTTCCTGAATGGAAAATATGCATATACAAACTTATCCCACAGTGCCCAGCAGTGCATCTGTTGTAATTTGATTTTAAAATTTAAATCTCTCTGTACTAGTGTGAATATGGCAATAAATTAGAAAGTGAAATAGAAAAGCTGAACAGTTGATGGGAGAGGCAAAGCCCTGAAATTGGTTGACAGTCACCATCACAGAGATGGTGAACACATTTTACTTCAGTCCTTTTCCTTTGTTGTGTGCCTAGATATTTTAGTCAGTTTTCTTCAGAGTAGGAATAGCTAAAATTTTGATGTGAGGGGATGTGGGAAAATTGGAAGAAGAATTGCTTCTGAAAGGCAGTTTTAACTGAAGAAAATAAAATTTGGGGATTCCTGTATATTCTATTTCTTTACTGCCCTTTTCTTTCTTCTCTTTTCAGAATTTGAGACCTTTTGTTCACCTAGTACATTTCTTAGAAGACTATAGGATCTTTTATTCAATTTTAGTAATTACTAGAATATAAAATGAATTGAGAAATTGTTGCCAAAAAAATAGATATATTTAGAGAGAATCTCATTTTGCAAAGGCCACAAACTTGAAAATCCAGTTTTATATTTTAAATTATGTGACTTATGAGGGATTAAATAAAAAATATATCTCATAAAATATTGTAATATAGATAAATTATAACAAGAAGTGACAGCTCACTGAACAAAAATCTATTTACATGGTAAACTGAGAGGGAGAGCATGCCCGCTCAAGAGAGAGAGACAGACAGAGATAGAGACATAGGAGTGTGTGAGAGAGAACTTGATCAATGTTGAAACTAACCTAAAAGTATAACGATACATAGTAGGATTGCAATTAAAGTGCCAGTGCTCAATCCAACAGGCAGAAAAATTGCTTCCACATTACAAGACAGGATGGTACCGTCAGAGTCACACCTACAAACATGAATAGTCATTGTGTTTGTACTGCTCTGGACAGGGTAGCTGCTGTCTTCTATTACAACAGGGAGAAAATACAACTCTTATTGTCTGCGGCTGTATCCATTTCTTCTGGTTTCAATTCCAGCTGTGTTGTCTACAAAACAGGACATTCAGATAACATGGTTACTGTGAGTTTCACTTCAATTCTTTAAGTTGGTATCCACTAAGTATAAGAAGACCTTCTTGAATTGGTAAAATGCAACCTTATATTAGTTATGTCATATATCATCATGAAAGCTGCCAGAAAAATAATCCTTAAAGAAGGAGGAAACACTAATCTTGTCTGCTACAAGAATTACCTTTCGTATTTGGAAAAAAATACAGAAGGTTTTATGAGAAAAGAAGTCGTTGGGTTACTCTTTTTTCTTTTCTTATATGAAAATGTCATTGAGGAAAAGAATATTTCCACACATATTAGCATAACAAAAAAATTAAAGCATTAATCTGTTGAATATCTTATATAAGAATCTATTCTTTAAAATTCATTAAAAATCTATTGACGGAGGCTATGGTTGTAGCTCAGTGGTGGAGTTCTTGCTTGCCTAGCATGTGAGGCATTGGGTTCTATTTCAGAACCACATAAACAAAATTAATTAATTAATTAAAGGTATTGTGTCCATCTGCAGCTAAAAAGAATATTTTTTAAAAAATCTATTGACTCTTTCAGATTAAACTTGTGATTTTTCCTGTGTTTTACATGGATCATTTATACATAAACAAATAAACATGTTTATATACGGACCCCCCATATTCACACATTCCATAGCCATGGATTGAAAATTTGAGAAAACAAGCAATGGAAAAAAATTTCCATTGCTATACATAAAGAGTAAAATTGACTGTTTATTTTTGTATCATTTACATTGTGTTAGGTATGATAAGTAACATAGAAATGATTTGAATTTTTCAGAAGGCTGTGCACAGATTATGTGTAAATATTATGAAATTCTTTATAAGAAATTTGTATTTCTGAAAACTTTGGACTCTATGGGTGTTAGGGTCCTGGAATTAATCCTTAACATACCAACAGACAACTGCAGGTATGAGTGTGTGTGTGTGTGTGTGTGTGTGTGTGTGTGTGTGTGTATGCATGTGTAGGTATTTAAATGCTTTCACTCTTGCACATCAGAGAAAAAAAGAGAGATGGAAAAATACATTCCAATTATAAATGTAAAAATACATAACAATTTGTGAAAATCATGAACTATTACCACTTTAATGTAATTAAAAAGGAAAATCATTTTAACTTGAATAAAATTAATAGTAGTGATATTTGTAGAAATAAAAGACACCAAAATTCCATTTCATATAAATTTAATTAATGTTTCAATTGAAAATATTATTTTGCATTCATTTGCTCTTTTCTTATATGTTTCTATTCATGAAAGCATAAATTTTAGTTTATTTGAAAACTCTTCATTATTATTTCCAATAAACTCCCCCCAAATGTTTTATTTTTACAAATAAATTGACATGTAGTTTATTATTTATCAATATATTAACATTCATAATTCCCACTTGAAAATAGATTTAAAAAATTAGAAAAATATATTACTCAATAAAATATAAGTCTGTTAAAAATGTTATCATTTCCATTATGTTACATTGTACTGTTTGTTGATACTCAATGGAGCCAACAGAAGTTACTGAAAAATGGAGTACCTTGATGAACAAAGTATACATGTGATAAGATCAGGGTTTGTTTTGGTAAGATTACTTTGTTATTATTACAGACATAACACTTTAAAATTAAGAAACAAAACTTTAAAATGCCAGGTGTCTACTAGGATACTCCCAATTAAATTTACGTGTCAAATGATTGTGGGGACAATAAGGATAGAAAAGTGGAGACTAGTCGAAGCAATGCTAAAATCTTCAGCACTTGATGTTTTTCTACATGAATCTGAGGAAAAGGAACAAAGATTAAGTGTTGTAACCTGAGTGAAAATAATTAATAGGTTTATTTGTGTAGCAGTACTGAGGATTGAACAAAGGAATGTTCTACCTCCCAGCTACTTCCCCAGCCTTTTATGTTTTTATTTTGACACGGGTCTCGCTAGTTTGCAGAACCTCAAACTTGTGATCTTTCTGTCTCATACTCTTGAACTATTGGAATTACAGAAATGCACCACAGTGTCTAGAATCTTTTGGGATATTTAAAATATTTATTTTCAGTTTATTATTTTTTGAAAATAGATTGCATGAAAATTGTACATTGTCAATAGTGAGAAAAAAAAAAGATACAGTAAACCTCATTTCCCCACTTAAAACATTTTCTGTACCCTAAAAAGTGTACAAATATAGCTTGCAGTAAAGAAGAGCAATAATTGACATTAAATTCTGTAGCAGGTATATGTGCAGTCTATAAGCAAACACTGCTCCTGAGACCAGAGGGTCTGGTCCATATTATCATGATTATCTTGGTCTTCCAACAAAGATGAATTAGGGGGGCATAGCAGATACTCAGAGTGAGTAAGTGATATGAGCGTCAATCTTATGATCTGGAAATCTGATTTGTCTGCATTATATTCATGAATTAAACCAAGGGCATCTTGCATTGGGCTCTATGAATTCTTTCTCCATCCTCTTGTCTTCATCTTCACAGCCAGTCTCACACGATAATGCAAAGGTGCCAGGACTAATCTTTTCTCCCTCTCATGTCTTTTCCATATTACATAAGACTGATCTTCCCAAAATGAATATCTGAACATGTTATACTGTTGCATAAACTTTTCAATGACTTATAAAATTAATCTATTTGAATTACTATACCTTTAGCTTATTTATAAGTAGTGTGAACATAATGACCTGATTTGTTTTGGACAGCTCTATTTTAGATGAGTTGCTCTAACTGAAAACTATAAATATTGTCTACTTCTGTTCTCAGAAGTGTTACCATTTTCATGATAAAACATGTGGTTGTTTTATTCATAAAATCCTTCAACTTTGGGGTGCTGTTTCATGTACAGCTGTTCTTCAGTCATTCTCACTCAACTTTCTTTGGTGACAATACATGGGTACTCCAATTTCTTTCTGTAATTATTTAAAGCAAACCCAGTTTTCTCAAAACATCCTTGGGCGTCTACCAATAATCACCATCATTATCATCCCATTATAATTTAAGTACTTAGTTCTAGAAACAGAATTTATTAAAACTTTAGCTTCTCACTACCCAATATTATAAAAATTGGCATTTTAATTCTTATTTTTTAGCATATAGAAATTTTGAAGCCAGGAGCAGTGTGGCACATGCCTGTAATCCCAGCGGCTCAGGAGGCTGAGACAGGGGAATAACAAGTTCAAAGCCAGCCGCAGCAAAGGCAAGGCTCAAAACAACACATTAAGAACCTGTATCTAAATAAAATATAAAATAAGGTTGGGGATGTGGCTTAGTGGTCGAGTGCCCCTTAAGTTTAAACTCCAGTGGTCACTTTATTTATAAAATCAAAAAAAAAATTAAGAGATAAAAATGTCAAAGCAAAAAACAAAAACAAACAAAAAGGCAAAAAGCAAAACTATAATTTGCAATTACTTAATAGAGAACACATAAACCTTAATATAGACAGTTCCCAACTTCATGGTTAAATATTTTTAGTCCATATGTTGTATGAAAGCATACCCATAGTATGAAATTGTTACCCTTTTCATTTTTAGTATGATATTTAAAAATTGCATGATATATTCCAAACTTTATTCTAATATAGACAATCTGTTAGATGATTTTGACCAACTGCAGATTAACAAACTGTTCTAAACACATTTAAGATAGGATATGCTAATCCCTGATGTTTAGTAGGGTATGTATATGATATGCAATTTCAATTTAGTATATTTTCAACTTTACGATGAGTTTATGGAGACATAATCCTATCATACATTGAGAAGCATCTGAAATCCAGTATTCTTAATGTTTTTTGTAGTGGATATAATAGTGTCACATGCAATAGTAGTAGCAGAAGTAGTAGCAATGTTGGCGAGAATAGTAGTAGAAAGTAAGTGTAAACATGGTATATGAGGGGATAACTAAAATTATAGTGGCAGTAATATATTATAACCATTATGTTTTATACTTTGTATACATGAATTTAATACAAGTAGGGTGAAGTTCTCATTGTTTAGTACAATTTTCTGAGCGTCAACCATTTTGGTATGGCCTGGGAATCATTCTGATTACAATATCTACATTAGTAACCAGTGCTATACTGAGTGTTATTAAAATAAAACAGATACTATAGAGTTACCTATTTGTATGTACAAGAAATATGCATGGGAGCCAAAGGATATATTTGATAGGGACAACTTTCAATTTGTCTGGTAGCTTTTTACATGCATGGCTCATTAAGAGACATTCCTTTGTATGGTGGAAATACATTGGCCTTCTAGATAGATCCATATAGATTAAATATTTAACTTATTACTATTTAGGCAATGTTGGATTTCTCATATGTGGATTTCTTTATTTTACAAAATTGAATGCTTTTAGGAAAAGTATTGATTCATCTATGTGTGCCCTTTGAAAAAGCTACTTGAAAAAGGTAAATCTTTAAGTGTTTATACTTACTTCTGAAGTCACGGACTGTAAAATTTGGTTTGATGGCAGCCTCAGGGGATAATCTAAAGGAGAACTGCTGCCCAGCAGGTGAAAGATGTCGATCTGCAGCACTGACTATCTGAATTATCTGAAACAAAGTTAAGATTAAACTTGAAGTCAATCAGTTTTGAAAGGAACTTTACATAACAGGTTTATAAATCCATTTAATAAAGTATGCTACAGAAATTATACTTTTTGAATTCATTTTAACAGGCCAATTACTCACACATAATTTTTTTAAACAATTTTCTAAATGTTTACAGGTTTTAATAGCAGGCTCAATTATAGGACACAGGTTAATTCTAAATCAATATATGTCAAACTGAAAAGCTTAACAGCATTGAAAATTCTCACTAATAAGCAAAATGAAATTAAAATGTACTTGTTTGCATTTTAAATTAGATGAATTAAATTCTTTCCAGCCTAAACATGAAGCTGCTTACTGGAAACAAATATTTGATTATCTAAAAGTGATAGAAATAGCAAAATTTTAGAACTGTTGTTTGTTAGAATGAGTTTTATTTTCATGTATAAAACAATGGGAAACAAAGAAAGAATGTGTATATTGTTTCTGTTGTTATGTTAATTATCCTTCATTGGTTAGGAACAAAAATATGTTTTTATAGATTTCCATAATAAGCATTACAATCCCTATTTCAAAAAATGTTCTTCACTGTCACCAAAAGTAGCACATAGTCTAGTTAAATTCCTGATATTTCAGTAAGAAGCTCTTAAATTTGAAAATAATCAAAAAGTAATTTCTCAGAGCCAAACTATTACATTCATAATTCACTACATAGATAAGCAAGTTACAATGGCTTTAAGTGATTAGACAGTCAGCTCAGTGGTAGAGTGCTTACTTAGCATGCACAAGAATATGGATTCCTTTCCACCAAAAACAAAACAAAACAAAATCAGAATGGCTTCCAGGCACTTTTGAATCAACATATCCATTAGCTGTGTGCCAGAAAGACTAATTTCAGGAAGCATGTGTGGGAAAAGACAAAGGATGTGTGCTGATCAGAGGATCATGCTTTTGAACTAAATTTTAATCTGGCAGAGGAAGACGTTATATTCAATTATGGTAACCTGCCATAATTGTGAAAAATATTAATCATATGGCTGATGCTATTAAACTGATGCTTTTGATTTTTGTTTTATTTCTGGTTTTTATTCCTGGTTAAATCCAGTCTCCGGACTACAATTTACCTTCCCATATATTTGGGCACACAGAGAGATACCTAAATAATGGATAGATGAATCACAGTTGTTATTGGCATTTATGTATCAGTGCAGCATTAGTAACAAAATTAGGGATTTTGGATTCTGGATTTGAAATTTTAATTTCTTACCATAGTGCAAACTCTTTGCACAGAATTTATTTTCCTTGTATAATTGTCATAAATGAGACTTTTATAATTCATCATTAGACAATGGAATATGATAATTTAGAAAGAATCTTGATACATATCCTGAAAAATTAACTTTTTTGACTCAGACCAATGTACTCCAATCATAGAATTTCACCCCTAAAAGTTCTGTACATTACTTAGGGACCAATATTTGATTGTCAATTTTTATTTTGTTTTCTTAATGTTGTTAGCTAGTGCCACTATTAAATTAAAAAATATTTAACAACAAAATATCAAGAACATATTTTTGAAGAAAGAAAATCATCTTAGGACAGCATATAGAAACTATTAAAGACATTCATTTATCTGGAAACGTTATTTGGATAGTACTGCCCTGAAGAAAATAACTCTCACATAAATTTTCACAGGCTTACATAAGACCAACTTATTCCCTACTATTTCTCTCCTTTTTAGAAAAGTACACACACACACACACACACACACACATATATATATATATATATATATATATATATATATATATATATATACCCATATATGTATTTTATATATATTCAAGAATAATCCAGAAGAGAGAGCTATTTGTTATGCATGGTTTGTAGGCCAGGGGCACTATAGTCGGGTACCCAAAGCAGAAAATGGCAATATATCACACACCCTGCAAACTCAAGGGACATTTCAGCACTGTGCTTTGAACATAAGTATTGAGGAGTAGGACACAAAAACCCAAAAGATATTTTTTGATATAGAGTTCGCAAGAACACAACAGATTTTTCACTACTTTGTCCACAAATAAGAAAATCTGGTTGATCTCTAGTAACATGGACTTGTATCAGTATTTCAAATCTTTTACTTTATTAGACAAATAGAGCTAAATAGAGCTCTGTTCCCAGAGGCTAATTTCATTTGGAGCATTATAAGATTTTGATTAGTCTGATATTATTGATATTCCTAAGTATCCAGAAGACAAAAAATGGCTTTTTTATATACTTTGGCACAGTGGAGCTCCTCAAAAGTGAAAAAATAGTTAATTTGTAGAAGTTTTGTAAACTTCTTTTAATTTTCCAATTATCAAAAAAATTAATTTATGCTCAAATACTTATGTAGCATCTACTATTAAAAACATTGGAGCAGAACAAGCGAAACAGACATCCATATTGTGGATGCTTTCAAGGTGATAAGGTTTAATCCATTCTGTGACTATTATAAATTAATGATGCAGATTTCTTATTTGAGGTAACATGATGAAAATATGTAGTAATGTAATTCATTTAGTGATTTCCTCACATCATCTATGAATGATTGGGACAACACAGTCAATCTAGAAGTCTCCATGCTTATGAAAATGTAACTTTACTCAAGAAAATGGTGTCTACTTGACACATACAATTACTGAGCACTTGAAATGTTACTAGAGTGAACATGGGCTCTAAATTTTATTTAAACTTCATATAATAGTTATATTGATAGTACATATCACTGGTGCACAGCTTTTGGACAAATAATCTACTAAGTAGTATTACATGCACAAATTGAAAGACAGTAAATTTTAAAGCGTGCCCTTTAAAAATATTGTTTCAAATGTAAAATTTATTTCAAGAATTAAAACTCATTCAATTTACCTAAGTAAGTGGTTATGTTATTTAAAAGTGATTGAAGTTCACATCAATATATCAGCATAGAGTGTTTGCTCACAGTTAAGTTCTTTAGAAAAGCCACAGTAAGAGAGTACAAAAATGGCAGAATGCATAATCCAAAGAACTTGCTAGGAAATCAAAACTTTATTTCCCATGGGATTATTTTCACATCCATATTCACCATAATCCACTCAAGTTTAATATCTCTTATGATGTATTTTATGAGGACTTGTTCTGAAATATGAGCATATGCACATGTATATATGTCTGGACTTAGAGTTGAAAATATACACATATGATGTGTCTTTAAACATTTTTTTTGGCATGGGGCAGTGGGTTCTGGGATTGAACCCGGGGTTTCTTTACCAATGAGTTACATTTCACTTTTCTCTTTTTGAAATAGGGTTTCACTAAATTTCTGAGGCTGACCTCAAACTTGTTATCTTCATTTCTCAGCCTCACAAGTCAATGAAATTACAAGTGTAATTGGTGTACTCTCGATTCACACTATTTGTAAGATACTCTCGATTCACACTATTTGTAAGATACCTGTCCTGGTTTTGCATTTTCACAGATGGCTGTCTCCTATGGCACAGATATTTCTGGAGGAAATTCATTGACATCTAAGACATTAATTAGTATGTTGACTTTGCTGGTAAATAATGGATTACCTGTTGAAACATAAAAACATAAATTATGATTAAAATTGTTTTAGTTATTCTTTATTCAATAAAGAACATCAGTGCAACACTGATGCTTAGGTGTCAGAACACAAACAAGGCATATTACCAGGGTTCATCCCTGAAACTCACCATTAGGTAAGACCAACCACTTAGCTGGCATTTTATAAGTTCAGGGCATTTCTGGTGAAATGACTTACCTATCTTACCAGGATTAGTTCACAAGACTAATCTTTGCCATTAGCAATATTTTTTATTAGATTAAAAAAATATAGTTTTCTAAGTTTTACAAATGTAGTAAAAATTTTACTCTCTGCCATGTTTTACATCTTAAATTACCCTTTTGAAATTAATCATCTCAGAAGTTTCTTCCTGAATAAAAGAATGATGAGTATGAAGAAGAAAGAGAAATTGATTAACATAAGTTATAATTAGAAAAAATAGCTTTAAGGGAGTAAAATCAAGGAATATCATAGAAAGCTAGGATATCCTGAAATTACTTGTTGATTATATGAAAGAAAAGAATAAGCAAACTTTTGTTAGAGAATAGGTTCTTTCTACAGTATCAAAATAAATCTCAACTGAAAAGGTATCAGTTAAAATCCCATCACAGGGTTTGGGATCAACCTAATAACTTACCCTTTGCTACCTGTCATTTGCTGAAGTATGCTCTAAATAATTTCTTACAAAACATAAAAGTATTACTTACAAAACATAAAAGTATTATGTTTTAAATAATTAGTTTAATAAATTATAACATAATACTTTAATATTTTGTAAGTTTTAGCTTACAACATACAAAATTTACCTTTAAGATTTTACAGATGAATCAGTTGTCTCAAATTTTTAAAGGCCTACCCAGATCACACAGCTAGAAGAATGGGGAGTTAAAAATGTAAGTCCAGGAGTATGAAAATTGAAAGACGTATATATTCTACCATACATTCTGTCTTGATTCTTCTGTAGAAGAAGTTAAATTCTTCTATAGTGTTATTGAAAATTCAAAATATTCTTATACACCTCTATCTGAAAAGCTTTAAAGAAATGAGTACACAAATATTTTGAATGACTGATTGTCATAAGTCTATAAAATTCAGTAGAAAGAAATTTTAAAATGTTGAACGTTAACACAAAAAATATCTACACGTTGCCATATGTCACTGTGAAATCTACTCATGTATACCAGTATGGACAGAGAATATATGAAATGAGGATACTTGGTGTAATTATGAAAACTATGTTGTTAATCTTGAAGAATGATTGTGAAAATACATATGATGTAGACATTGATATTGGTGAAAGCATACTAAATTATTTGATAAGAAAAACTTTGGCTTAGTTTTCAAAAGTTATTGAACCTTTCTTATTCAGTTATTTCACTGAGTTTCCCCATATAAAACACAGGATATCAATAAGTCCTACCTCATAGATTTGTTGTATTAAATAAGATGATGTTTTACATAACTTTCAATGTTTTGGTGAAATTCTTATTATTCTTATGACCAGTTATATTCTGTGGAGATTAGCTAGAGACAGTTATTTTATTAGTACTTACATTTATGTAGTGCAGAATAGGGATAAAAGTCAGTAAATTTGCTAAACTTGGTTTAAATTTCTAAAAAAAACTGTATATCAACAATAAAAATAAAACAAATGCTTAATACTTTAAAAAGTAAACAATGAATCAACAACATTCTAAAACACATTATACAGATTAATTCATTTATGGTTCATGGTAACTATTATATAGACACTATCATCAACCCTATTATGCATATGGAACTCTTAAAAAAAATGGCGAGTTGTGACTTTTCCAAAAACCACAATTGAAGGTAAAAATGCTGACTTGGAATCAGATGTTCTGGCTCCTTAGTGCTTCTCAATTCTATTATTTATTATTATTTTTAAAAAGCACACTGATAATTATACAGCCACTTAAAATAGATAAATAATTTATATTATGTCTTAGATTTTGCTGTTAAGAAGAATGACAACCTGTTCAACATCTGGACAATGGGAAACAGTCTACTTCCTATTTTACATGGTAAAGTGGGTTCAAGTCCAGAGCCCACATGAAGAGGAGAATTTCTTTTCCACTTTTTTCTAGGGTAGGAGTTTTATTTCATTAGGTTAGAATGAGAGGGAATTTCTTCAAGAGGAGACAAGTCTTATCCCTCAATTGTATTTATCTTAACAATCTACTTTTATAATATGTAAAAAGATTATCAAAATGAATTCAGGCCTACATTCATTCATCAAAAATTCTGGGTATTCTTTGAATTATTGAATTATTGCCCTAAAATGTCATTTTAGTTGATGTTTTCTATGAGTAAATTTTCACAAAAAAAAATCAATACTGTAATAACTTATTATTAATAGTGTTTCTCCAGGGGATGCTTTAAGCGTTTTAACTAAGACAAATCTTTGTTGTGTGAAACAATTCTGTGCACTGCAGGACACCTAGATTTCCTGAAATTAAATGTCAGAAGCCAGCATTGCAAAAGCCATAAAATAAATGTTCAATCAAGGATAGAGGAAAAACAATAAAAACAGCATGTTCATATTGCTGAAAATGAGTAATGGGTTTATGGATTTAATTCTGTTAATAAATGAACAATAAATAATTTGAAATATTTGAATTTTGAAAACACATAGAATTCACTAATATTAATTTTATAATAAAGATGATTTTATATCAAAATTAATGAACAAATGTCCTTTGGTAAGTAATTAAATTTCTGAAACACCCAGTTACAGAGATTTAATAAATCATTAATAGTTTATATTTCTATGTAATTTTCTTTCATTATAATCAACTAAGATGCAAAAGCAATAAGAATATAATGCACAAAATAATCAGTTGTGTTTAAGCCTCTTCTATAATTTCTTGATTATTCAAAATGTGGTTTATAGCTCCTAAAAATATTTGTTCATTTCTAGGCATTCATGTCTTGTTTGTCTTTCTACATCCTCATCATTTTTTTCTTCTATGGGCACATTTTCAGTTTACTTAACTTTTCTTTTTCATACTCACTTATAATCTATTTTGCTGATAAACACATATATCTACTGAAATCGAACACAGCCCCTCATACATGCTAGGTGAGGGTTCACCACTGAGCCTCAACCCCAGCCCCACCAAATATATTTTTCAAAGCTAAATTGTTACTGAATTATGACAAGTATACACAAATGATGGCAATGATTTGTATGAGGAGCAAGCATATTCTACCCTTTATGTTCAAAACTAAGCTCAGAGTTTGCAAAACACCGTTATTTCTGTTTCTCTGTTCTACATCAGTTTACTGCACCCCTTACTCTTATCCCCTACCTGAAACCTGACCCCTAATACTGATGTCTCACTCCCCACCCTGTATTTTAACATTAAATGAGTTTCAATTTTCATCATTTTAATCTTTCCATTTTCATCCACTGTCAACGCTTCATAGAACACTCAAGTTTTTGTCTTAAATTATAACAAAATTATTTATTAGCTTTTTCTACTGTTCTCCAAACCTGCTTTTCTTAAATCCTTTTAATTATTCTTCAATCAGCATACATTTTCAAAAATACAATTCATACTTCTATTTCATTTTTTTCAGCTTTTACCTCTTCATAATAATATTGAAATATCACATAGGCTGGAACAGAACACAAACCTTAATTTTTTCTCACCTTGATTATCTTTATTATAGGGATGAGAAAAGTATAGGGAAAGAGACAAAGACAAATACAAAAGAGTGTCACCTTTTACTCACCCTAAATATTTTCCATATACTTATTTCTTTTATATTCAATTACTTTATTCTTAGTATCAGTGCTTTTTACAATCAAGAATGAAATAGATGATATTTCTAGTATCCAATATACTAAAATTTTAATATCTTTTCCCTGACATTATAGTTAACATGCAGCAGTATTGTGGAGGTACTCCCTGATACCTTTCTCTCTGCTCCCACAGCACCCTCCTTCTTTGCTTTCTTTTGATTGACATTTTTACATGCTATTTTTTTTACAGTATACTGTGCTTTATGGTCATTATTCCATAAGCCCATCTAATGAAGTTTTTTTTTGTTTTATAAACATTAAAAATGGCATGTTAAGATACACAAAGGAATAAATAAATGAAAAAATATTAAAATATTGCTGTCTTATTTATACTCATGATGAATAGTTTTGAGATTCTAATGAATAGAAGGTATAATGTAGTGTTGGTGACTTAAATTGTTAATATGTAATATATTTCAAGAAAGGTTGAACATACACAATATATTAATTACAAACATATCCATGTAGTTCATAATGAGTAATATACCTTGGAATCAAAGATGTATAAGATAAAGAAATTTCTTCTAAAAGTTCATGCTAAATTGATAATATCACTGTACAAATATATTAGATATGATATATCATGTCAATGTAATAGTTTTGATATTTTTTTTTCTATTCTTGAACTCTGTCAGGTTAAAGGAATATTTCTGTGTTAATGGAACTTTATCATATTTGTATAAATATATATTTGTATATGGATTTCAGCAATTAGGTGAAAAGTTCATCATGTAGTTTTTACTTCTTGAGAAAACTGATACTAATTAAGTAAAAAATAAGGCTGACATTAATGTTGTACATGTGATTTTGTTGAAGCAATTATATTGATTTAAAGTACTCTTAAGCAGTTTGATTATGTTAGTATAATCATAAGCAGTTGAAGGTTTAAAATAAAATATAAGCTCTCACAACATAAATTTGGATTTCATTATATTTGCATAGCATATAATAGTGAGCAAAATGGAAACATTTCTAAATTAAGTTGATGATCGAGATAACATTAATGATTATTTTTCCATGTTATATGATACACTGCAGAGCTTTATGAAATAGTTTGAAAACTTTACAAGTGATTCATTCTTCACAGTATCACTCTTAGAACTACTATTGAAATGTTGCCAATTCTAGTATAAATAAAATTTATTTTCATTTGAGAATACAAATTAGTTTCAAATAGTTACTTGGGGGAAGAAAAAAAGAAAATTATAAAATGGTAGACAAACTACCTAGATTCTACCAGGAATCTATGAAAAGGCTTCTATGAAAAGTAAGAGAAGGTTAATTATCTGGGCAACTGAAGGAAGAAAAAATGACATGGGCTTAGAATCATAAGCAATTGCTCCATGCCATCATCAAACCTCATCTACGCTGAGTAGTGACAGGTTTCACATTTTTATTTCCCTCAATTTGTGCTCATCTTTAGGACACTGGAGAGTTTGGCAACATTCCCTCTGTACATCCAACTGTCCCACAATGGTTGCAGTATCTGATCTCAACATGAACTTTGATGCCTCTATGACTTTGCTTAAGCAGTTTCCCCACCTGATGTTTGTTTAATGACATAGGGTGCTTGTTTCCAGTACAGGTTTCTTGACAATAATCCCAGAAATTCTGATCCAATGTGACTTGAATGTACCCAAACATCTGTCTTATAAAAAAAAAATTATCCCAGATGACTGTGATACTTGTGATCATAGTTGGGGAGTAGAGGAACAATAGTAGGAAAAAAAAGGCAACCCAAGGATATTAGTTTTCAACAGCATGCATAGAAATATTATAACTATTTTGAAAAGTGATCCAATCAACGGGGGAAGGAGAGTAGGAGAGTACTGCTGGTCAGACACCACAAAGAATTCCAACTCACCCTTGTCACCAGCTCCCTGGTCAATCACAGTGAACCAGATAATACACTGTGAGGCAGTCAGTGCTGGACTAAAGAAATGCATTCCAAATCCACCAACAAAAAAAGTTGGAGAAATACATGCCTTTTAGAAAGGTGTTAAGCAAAGGACATACAGGTAGAAACAACAAAATGAGGGTAGACTCAAACATATTGGAAAAACTAAATTCTCAGTGAAGCTTTAGCTGGCTGAATGAGACTACAGACAATCTTTCCCCTCTATTCCCTCTGTACATCCAACTGTCCCACAAAGCTTGCAGGATCTGATCTCAACATGAACTTTGATACCTCTACGACTTTGCTTAAGCAGTTTCCCCACCTGTAATCCCCTCTTCTCCCTATGACAAGGTACATTTTTCCGTATGTTTCTTTAAGCTTTAAAGTTTTATGTGGTGGTAGGACTTATTGTTCCTTGTTCTTACATGCACACAATGTATGTGTGTGTGTTTTAATGTTTTAAACACTCAGTTTAAATTAAAAGTTATATGGGATATAGTGAGAACACTTTTTATTTTGAATTGGCATTTAAATCATTTCACCAGATATTTGCTTCTCTCACAAAATTTTCAGGACTTAGAGGCCAGATAATATGGTTCCTAAATTTTCTTCTTTTTAAAATAACTTATTTAGTTGCCAAGAGTCACATAAAATAGTCAACCTTTTTAAAATGGTCTATAATTATCACTGCCTTCTTTTTACACACTTGCTTTACTCTCTGTTTTTACATGTTGTTTAGATTTAGTAGTTTGCCTCTACTGAACCAAAATGTGGCAAAAGCGATGTGATGCAATTTCTCAGAGTAGGTTACAGAAAGTTCAATTTCATGGAGTTCAGGTTGAGGCTCAGTGGTAGAGCGCTTACCCAGTATATGTGAGGCACTGAGTTCGATTCTCAGCACCGCATATAAATAAAAAACAAAATAAAGGCCCATCAATGTCTAAAAAAAATTACAAAAAGGATTAATTTTGATCTTTCACACATTCTCTGTCTCCTGTGTTTATTTTGATCGCACTGACTGAGAGTTGTAAACTGCCCTAGAAGCTCTCATTTACAGGAAACTGAGAACATCCTGGGAACAACAGCCTCTGAAATTCTAAGTCTCAAGTCCATCATCCTACAAGAAACTGAATCTTAATATCACCTATGGAGTGAACTTAATTAAGGTCTAATGAGAGAACATTTAGAGGACTCATTTCACCCATGAATGAATAAATGAGATAATAAATGTTGGTGTTCTATGTGACCGAATTCTGATGCAATTCGTAACATAGCATAATTATCTAATATCCCAAAGTTAAATAACACCACACCTTTAAGGAGAGGTCTTTTTTCTACTTTCTCATAGGCTTCCTCTGCAAAGACTGAGAACCTGCTGACAAACAGCAGTGATGTGCTTGAGAACACATTTCAAATCTTCCTCTCTTAATGTGTAAATATAATTCCCAGTCTCATGTCCATCTATTTTTGGAAAAAGTGTTACTGGTTTGTTTTTGTAGCATAGCCAGCCCATTTACAGAACATCTGTACCATATTTTTTATTCAAAATGCATTTGAAAATTACCATGACTATTGTTATTACTCATTTAAAATAAAGGAAGGAAGCAGAAGTTAGTGGATACGCATCCCAAAATGTATTTTGGAGAGTCAAAGGGTCCAAACCCAGGTTTGTTCTCTTTAGCTGTGTGGTGCTGGGCTATGAAGAAATGTCTCAAAGCATTGATTTCTTCACTCCTACACCATGGATAGTAATACTAACCTTGAAGTATTATCAAAGGGGACCATATGAGTTAATGGGTACACAAGTATTAGAATAGTTTAACTATTTTATTATTACTTCACCTTGTCTGAGAATATAATTTCATAGCTAGTTTTTTGGCATACAGAGAATCATTTCAGAATATTCTGCCAGGGGCTGGGGCTCAATGGTAGAGGACATATGAGGCACTGGGTTCAATCTTCAGCACCACATAAAAATAAATAAATAAAATAAAGGTATTGTGTCCATCTACATCTAAAAAATGTTTTAAAAAAGAATATTCTGTCTAAAGGTCATTTATTTTTACTTAAATCTTTCATCACTTTAAAACCACATAGTGGTCAGTCAACCCTTTGCAACTTCTTTCTAGTGTTTACTTAAATATGAATTTTATGGAATTAAACACAATTTTAACAATTATAACTTATTTTAATTCATTAATTTGGTTAATTTCTATCTATACTTTCACTGCAATGTCCTTAAGAATTGACATTATTTATAGTTTTCTCATAACCTACAACAAATGATGTTTGCACAAATGGTTCTTAATATAGTAAATAAAATAAATGCATAATTCATGTTGAGCTTGAATTATAGTAAAAAATCTTATAACTTGATTTTTCTGTACATATGAAAATCATATCACATGTTCTATATTAAGTAAAATAAGTTCTAACATAAAACTATCTTCATGCAGACACCTTAAAAATTGATTACCAAACAATTAAATTTCAACTCATGAACTTACACAAATATATGAAATTTCACAAAAATAGCATTTAGGAAAACAGTTCATTGATTTTTTTTTACTTATTTCATAATAAATAAAACCAATCCATGTTATTATTTGAATATCAATAAGAAGAAAATTGTCTCTTATGTAATTTGTATATATTATAAATATGAAATAAATTATAGGACTTCAGTGTCATGGTCACTTACCCTCTTTAACTAAGGGCATTTGTTACATTAACACCAAAATATTTAGATACATTGGCCTTTTGAAATTTTCTGATAATTTGAATGAGGTGAAATTTTGAAGCTTCCCTCTCTTTTAAAATTCTTGAGAATTATTTGGACCTCTGACTATAGCAACACTGATAAATGATTGATTTTTAATTAATTTAAAGTTGTTCTGTCATTGTACCATTTTACTTAACCTGAGAGATTTTAATAGAAGAGTCAGGTCAAAACATATACTAGTTCAACCTGCAGTTTGGTCTACTTAAAAAATTTCATTCTTCATGCAAGAGCAAGTATTGGGTATTTATTTCTCATCCATTCACTATGATAATAATATCTGATCAGTGGGATAGCTTGATCAACGAAGTCAGCTTAAGGAATTGGAATATGAATCATGTTTACTTTAAAAGTTCATTTGCAAAAAATAAAGACTCAAAATTAGCTTTTATTATGGAATCTCTAATTATCATGTGATGATATTTTGGCATCTTTATTTTGTCCTAGAAGACTTCTTTGATGGGTCTAATATACATTCAATCGTCTTTGAACAGATACTGAATTCCTCAAAATGGAATTGATGGTCAGTCTGTTTGAGGAATATTAATTTGGCATCACTCTCATATTGTGTGTGTGTGTGTGTGTGTGTGTGTGTGTGTGTGTGTGTGTGTATGTTTGAGAGAGAGAGAGAGAGAGAGAGAGAGAGAGAGAGAGAGAGAGAGAGAAGTATATATAACCCACGTAACTCTCATGAATAAGCATGGCTATACAACTGTTGGTACCCAATCCACAAAATCTACTTTGGTAAAGAGTCCAGGGCTCTAATCTTAGGTTTGTCATCATTAGCTGTGTGACACAGTGCTATAAACAATTTGAATTCCTTTACTCCTATACTGTAGATAGTAATACCTTGCAAGTTTATTGAGGAAATTGATTTCTTAGACACATGAGATACATATGTACAGATGTATCTTATATACCTAAGTTCCAGTGCTGACTATTAGGGCTAAGAAACTACTTGTTATCCATAAACTAGGATTTCCTTACTCGCATTTTGCTAAAATCTACAGCTTACAATTTGGGAGAGCATTGCACTAATTATAGAGATAAGTAACCAAATATGGTTCTATAAATTTAGGAAATCTAAATTTTCAGTGACTGAAGACTTTTATTTTCACACAAGGGTTTATACTTTCTTCCCTGCTTCAAGCAGTTGAAGCTAAAGGCTCTAAAAGGAGGCCCTGGACATTATTTTTATGTCTATTCTCACACCATTACCATGGTTTTGTAGCTACTGGGAGAAAGAAAACTTTTATAGTATGGTAAAGATTACCAATGGATTATCCACAAACATTTAGCTTGAAGTAAGGCAGGGGTCTATTACTCCTACTTCAAAGTGATTTTAGCATTACTCACAATGGTTTTGTATTAAATAGTTTAGGAAAATAATTTTCATAAATTAATTGTCCTCAAAATTCTATAGAAATTAATCATTGAAAGTTATCAAGAGGGAAGAATTAACCTATGCAAGTACAGCAGATACAGAACAGAAAGGAAGAAAGATGTTCACCACAAGTGAGACTACAGCAAACAGTGTACAGAGAATGCAGGTGGAGGGTCCACCAAGACTAGCTGACTGGTATTCAACTCTACAATAGCACATTCGCTCAAGTAGTTCACTTCATACTCTGTGTCTGAGTCTAGCTGAGCAAGAAGGTCCAATCTGAACAAAAATGACAAGAAAAAGACATTGTGGTAGCACAGCCTGTAATTTACCTTGGCAAGAGTTTTTGAGTTTTCGTAGGGTACAGTGGACATAGCAGATAGGAACTGGCATGGAGAAATTATACTGTTATCAAGAATTATACTGTTATCAAGAAGGCTGCTTGACAATCAAGAGGAAGTTAAGAATGTTTAAGGTTTACCATTGTGTGGTGGTATCTGATTCCTATGCAAATGTCTCCAAAAGCCCCCAACATTAAAGGATCAAATCACACAAGAAAATAATTGGCCTTCAAACATTTACCTTTACTATCAGTGCAACTCAACGCTAAAAGTGGTGGGACAGATAAGAGGAATTCATGCATTTTTATTTCCTTCACTCCCAACCCAAGAGACCTGAATGTCTATATCCTTATCCCCACATTCTCAAATATACAAATTATGGTTTCTTTGGAATCTTCAGTGATTTATTTCCATTTTACCAAAAAACAACCTTGACATGGAAAGTAAAAAATAACATTTTCATGTTTCTCACAATTCCATGAGTTAATATTAGTTTCATAAGGCAATGGGGAGTACACTGTGGTATTCATCTAGCAAGTGGAATTCATCTAGAAAGTAGATTGGATGAGGGGTTTCAAGACTGACATAACCATCAACTGACATGTAGTGTTGGAAGGCTGAACTGAGCCCCAGTTGTAATCTGAGCATCAACAGGCGATCTCTCTTTTATGGCAGCCTCAGAATAGCTAGACTTTCCACATGACAGGTTAAAATTTTAAGAGTTAAGTATTGAAACAAACAATGCAGTAGTTATTTAGCAATCAAGAGTTACCTGAAAGTCGTAAAATTGGCTAACAATATTCTAAAAGCATGGGGGTAAGGTATCTGACTGTTCATGTTGAGCCGCAGTTGTTACAGATAAAAAAATTGTTCCACATTTATGCCCCCACCGAGTTGAGACTGATCAAAACCCTTCCACAGAACTATTCATAGCTTCTCTCTGATCTGAAAGGTGAAATTAGCAGCAAAAGTGTTATAAATTTGCACCAGATGCACAAAACAAATGAGAAAACGAAATGAAAGATACTTAGGGATTTTCCAAAACTTTTAGGAAAT
Organism: Callospermophilus lateralis; assembly: GCF_048772815.1. Classification (NCBI taxonomy): domain Eukaryota; kingdom Metazoa; phylum Chordata; class Mammalia; order Rodentia; family Sciuridae; genus Callospermophilus; species Callospermophilus lateralis. The sequence goes on along the minus strand of NW_027515935.1, from coordinate 2,836,329 downwards.
CATAAGCAGAAGAACTAGGGGAATGCATTTCTGTTGAAAACAACCAAGTAAAAAGAGTCAAATGTCACATTTCCACTCTAATTGATTACTTAAAGAAATTTTTATCACATTCTCTATTATACTGTTAAACCATAAGAACTACAATTAAGCTCAGTTGACAGGATTCTATTTTGGACCAAGCAGAAATGAACACAAGGAACAATTAAAAACAATTCTAGGGATTCTCTGCAGCTCTTTGCAGAATCGCACTTAAAAGTGTATTCCACAGTTACATTTATTAAAAATATATTCTAGTTACAGGAAAGAGACAGGGAGAAGATTTTTTAAATGCTCTTCTTGATTTCAAAAAATATTTTAGAGTGAGTAATTTTATTTGATTATTATTTCTTCTTGACCAGCCTATGAAACTCTTAGGATCATGCATGGCAGAAAAGCTGTCACTCTGGTGACTTTTTGAGAGTACAGAGTGAAAACGATGAGACCTCACAATGAAATGCTTTTCTAGGTATTCATGCGATACTGCAAACAGGGCTCATTGGCAGCTGTCACAATATCTCTGGACTTATGCTAGGAGGAAAAGGAACAGGTTTCTGAGTTTCCCCGGGAGACCACTCAGCTGTTATTGCAAAAATAAAAAACATCTTACCAGGGACTCATTTAAAAGTGTTAAATCCAAAGAACTGTGGTATAACATTGATTCTGTCCATGCCATACTTACTAACTTTACTCACAATTATGGAGAAATTATACTCTGTCTAGTAATTCATTAGTGGCGATGGTTCCTTCTGTTCCATCTATTGTAAAGTAGCTGTCCCCATCACTCTTCCAATTTATGAAGTACCTGCATGTGAAAAGAGTAAATGCAAATGTGCAATGGTTACACATTAATCATAATGGCAGTTAGGCTAACTTGACACAGTTCCTTATTTTTCTCCCTGTAGCTATTACCCACCTTGCAATAAAGAAGAGTGTAAATGACAGCTTCTTTATTGCAAAGTCAGTATGCTCAAGGGGAAACTGGAAATAATGAAAGATTTAGTACTCCTGCTGTTCATATTATTTTAGGGTCTTGACACCTTGAAAGCTCAGCAGAGACTGAAATTCTAAAGCTGACCATGGGTTTCCTTAACCTGCTGAATACTAAACTTTTTTGAGCAGTAAAAAAAAAATCCTTAACAGTGGCTGTGAAAGGGCTTTGGATGAGGGAGACTTCTGCAAACAATAACAAAAATCTATGCCAGAACTGAGGTAGAATCTTGATTTTAACACAGACAGGGGAAAAAATCACATTATGGAAAATGAAGGAAAAACTTTGACAATTTGGTGATTGTACAAAAATATTTGTCTTTATACAAACATAAAAGAGCCATTGCTGTTTTATTATACTATATGTCAGGACAACTTTCAAAAAGAAGTGGTGACCTTTGCTAATGATGTCTTTTTTATCGTTTTTATTGTCTGACATATTTGGTAATAAATGTTGCTGACTTATGTGAAGCAATAGGAGTAGAACATCCAAGAAAATGAATAACAAAACAGAAATTTCATTCACTTAAGTCGTTAGGAAATGGTGAACACATGAACTGGTATGTTATCAATTATAATAACAAGAGTTAGCATTTTTAAAGCTTGCCATATTTCTCTCGATGTTGATAAATATTATCATTAATTCATACACTAGCTCTAAAAATATATTATCAATCTCCCCACTTTACTTATGAAATTATAGAAATGAAACCATAGAAACAAGAAAGAATTTGTCCAAGTTTCCATAGATTCAATGTTTTATGCTGATATTTGAACAAGTCAGTAATGATCCCCATATGATCATCACTCTGTATTATTACCAAATTGACAAGGGATATTATAAGGAAGAGCTCTGCTAATCATATGGTGTGATGCACAGAACATTTACAAACATTATGTTTCTGGCAGGGGAACAAAAGATAGGTTCATAACAGTGGCTGAGAGCAGGTGACATTATTGCAGCTGGCCCATTGAAATACCCATGCCACAAAAAGTGATTCTGTGTTCATCATGAAAATTCAGTTAAGGGAAGTGTATCTCCAAAGAGCAGGTTATTATTCTGGCAAGCTTGTTATTATTCTGATAAGTTTGTAGTTCTCATGTCACTGCAGTCAGAGATCAAAACTTGTTTGCCTGTACAAATGAGATTTATGAACTAAACTTGTCAATATTTGTTAGTAATTGATTTTCCCACCTGAAGTTACTGAATGTAATGGAACAGGGTATAAACCGTGCAATTAATCTTTTTATATCATGGCTGTTGATTTGAGGTGTGAGAATGCATTGAAGCCATGTGATTTCAATATAATAGCTTATCTTTTAGGAATGCTCTCAAAAATATAAATGAAGTTAAGTTACATTTAAAAGTCAGGAAGCATGAGGATATAATAAGTCTAATTCTCTCTGTAGCATGTTCTTTTTTGAACAAGAAAGAATTGTCTCACAATAGTCCTTTTAAGCACTTCTATTCAACTAAATATATGCCTAATTGAAGAAGAAAATTGCTACTGAATGTGTTTATCAGCTAGCATTTTAAAAAGAATTTTCAATGCATACTATGTTCAATCATGCAACTCATTATATTTGCTGGGTGTACATCATGCAGTAGACACCTTGCTAGAGCTGAAACATGAAAATTAAGTAAAATAAACAAGAATTGGGGTTACACATATCAACACATGATCTTAATGACTGATAGAGGGATAGGGAAGACCATAGGAGAGCCAAGAAAAGGCATCAAGTGTAAAATCAAATGGTTCAGGCAAGACATCCTGTGCCTGATGTTTGGTGGCACTAGAAGGATATGGAGAAATGATCTTGAAAAAGAGACTAAAAAACCCAAAGTGAAAGGGAAAAGATGGTATTTTAGAGAGCAATGCAACCACACTATCAGACCTGTGAAAGTAGTATAGAGAATTATACATTGTTAGTAATTGCTATAGAAAATACTTGAGAGGAACAATAATGAGAAGATGAGTGATTTAGGTCAAAGAAGACCTTAGACATACTATTAAGTAGGTAGACCACATGCTAAGGGAGATCAACACTGCTGAGCAGGGTCACAGGGGCTTACATTTAACCCCTAGAAAAGTAACTTGTTGGATGTATTTGAAGAGGATGAGACTGTGAGCATTTCTGGATCTTCAAAATCTTGACAAAAGACGGAGAGTAAGCAGGGTTGTAAAGAGACTTGATTCAACAGGCTTTGAGGAGTGATGAGGAAAACTAGGGACACTTGCAGCCCAAAGAAGACACAAGATACATTAGCTGACTTTAAATTGGTAGAAATGGACAAGTGCAGGGGTGACAGAATTACTTGTTATGTTTTGAGGGAATAGGTAGGACTGAAGAAGAGAACATATATAAACACAGATTTCAGATACTTAAAGCAAATATGTTTATATTAGAACTGTAAACATTTATAAGGGGTTTCCTCAGGAAATAGTACACACTGTGGACGATTTTGGAACTGCTCCAGTAAGTTCCCACTTTGCTAAAATGTACTTCAACTTCCATAAACTTTATTGAGATATAATTTATATGCTAAAAAATTCACCCACTTCATCCGTAAAATTCATTCATTTTAGGTATCATGAATGTTGTGCAAGAATGTGGTAGTTTTTAGAAAATATTTTAAATTTATTAACTCTATATGTATATATTGTTATGTGTTTAATTTTCTGGAAATTTTATTTTTATGGATAAAAATTGTGATGGGGTCAAGGAATAAAATAATTCTGTCCCTGAGGAGTTTTTAATGATAAAAGACATTCTCTTGCCTCCTGTTTAAAAGTCATTTGTTCTTGTGTAGGTAGACCTTGGTGCATGATTTATATTAGGTACTCTCCAACGTGACAGACAAGAACTGCTACTTTATGTTATTTTTAAATTTAAATTCATCATACATTTCTAAGAACATTTTAGAATACCTCTCCAATATATTACTTGATAGTACTTTCCACATTCATTTTTAACTTCATTTACACACATGTATTAATGTTTTAACAGACATATTTGAGAGTACCTTAGAGGTTTTATATCCCCTGGATCCTAAATATTAACATGTTTCTCCAAAATCAAAGACAACTAATTTGTCCCAATATTGTTGAGGGTTAATGTTAACAATTTGGTTAGTGCAGAAATAAATACTTACTCATACACTTAATCTCAGAATAAAGTAAAAATAAACAGAGGTGAGTTCCCTGTAATTTCAGGCAATTCTGATGCCCAGCCTATGGGAAACTACAAGTCAAAATTAGTGGCTTTAACGTTTTTATGGTTTCGATATTAGGTATCGCCCAAAATATTATGTGTGAAGCAATGCAAGAAGGTTTAGAGAAGAAATGATGAGGTTATGAGAGTCTGAACCTAATCAGTGAGTTAGTCCCCTGGTGGAATTGGCTAAGTGGTAACTAAAGGCAGGTAGGGTGTGTACAGAGGACACAGGATGTCTTTGGGGTATGTATTTTGTATTTGGTAAATGGAGTCTCTCTCTTTTCTTTTTCATCATCATGTGAGCTGCTTCCCACTGTCACACTCTTTCATATAATGTTCTACCTGACCTCGAGGCCTAAGGAATAGAACAGGCTGTCTATGAACAGGACCCCTGCAACTGTGAGTACTCAAATAATCTTTTCCTCCAATAAAATTGTTTTTTATCAGATATTTAAGTCACAGAAATGAAAAAGCTAACCTTTATTGAAATCCTATGCTAAGCGGCAGAAGGAGACCCTCTTACCAAGAAAGGTCACTGACTAAATGTTTTCTCAGGGCCAATTAATCTGTGTTTACAGACTGACTTCACTTCACCCACGTTCATATTGCCCCACACTCTGTGGCAGGCCCAGTCTGATAGGCAGAAACTTTCTCAGCTCTCCAAGATCAATATCCCTGAGCCCTTCCCCTATCTATGATCTTTGAAGTCCCACAGTATCAGATTCACTGAGGGAAAGATGGGATATACTGCAAAATGATATAAGTGTGTTACCTATACAAAAAAGGGTTGAGACATTTGTGAGGCCCAAAGAAGTAAGGTTGCCTAGTGTAGTTACTTGCTACAAAATGTTGAAAAAAAATGCGTGGCCATTTGCACAGAACCAAGGACTCAAATTGGATAACTTTGCTACCAGAAATTTATAATCATACAAATCATGTTTCATCAGATTTTATGTAGTTTTATATTTTCTGCCTTTTGATTAGATTGTTTATTCCTTTTACATATAAGGTCTTTGAATTAATATTGAATCTGCATTTGCCAGTTTTTTTTCCATAAGTTTTGTTTCTTTTTTCCTCTATTCCTTCTCTACTGTTTCCTTTTTCATTAAGTGAATATTTTGCATTGTAATATAAATCCTTATACTTTTTTTCATTGATTTATTTTTTCTTATACCTATTCTGAGGTTTGACCATATACACCTTATCAGATTCAAATTCCCTAACTGAATTCCAGTACTATCTAGAAATATTGCTCCTATATATCTATGTGCTTTTATTAAATATGGTATAAACATATTTACACCAACCTTTATGTATCTATGTCACAAGTCTAATAAAACATGGTAATAATTATGAAATATGTCTATTAAGGCTTAATAAAAGCAAGTAATTGGAGAAGAGCTTCAGATCTCTGGGTTCTCAAGGACTCTGTTTCAGCCTGGGCAAATTCTCTGAGCCAGTGCTCTAGGCATTGGGTGTAGACAGCAGCCTGTGGACTTCCTGTTCTGCCTCTCATTGTTCAGGGTGTTTGGGCCCCACATTATTAGTCTCACTGGGATAGAACCTCCAGCTGTGTGTGATACTGACTGGAGGAGAGATGCTACTGGTCCCTTAGTCACACTCACTAGAAATTTAGCTTCTGAAACCTGGAGGTGGAGGGGATGAGAAATATTGACAGCCTGACCCTCCTAGCAAACCATTATCTCTTGATTGGCTACTGAAGAGAGGGAAGACATGTCTCTTTAACCACAAATACCCAGGGCAGGCATTTCTACCAAGGTAGCTGGGACATAATAAGGAGGGAGGTAGTGGCTTTGGGTCCACTGCCAAAGTCTGTTGCTTTTCACAAATTTTTGTTTACTTACTTGAGTAAATAGTTCTTCTTGTGCTGTTAGCCTTTAGAAAAGTTTTGAGAGACAGTAAATAATTGTTTTTTAGTTTGATCATTTTTTTTTAAATTTTTATTTGTTTATTTGTTTTACCAAGGAAGGCCTCTGCAGAGTTCCACATTGGCCATTCATTAAGTGGAATCTTCATCAATTTTTACAATTCTTTTCTTCCTTTATATTGCACTTAACCTGCATTTTATTTTTAAAATATTTCATTATTTGAGACTCTACCCATCTTGGAAATGTGAACATCTTTCTTCCATGCAATGTAATATGTTAGGGTCTGTAAACAAGTCAAGATGGCGCCTGGCATTTTGCCAGAGGGATTGGTTTGTGAAGTAACGCCAGAGAGCCATTAAGTGTGGAGATTCCTTATTGGTTGACTGCTGTATCTAGTTTATGTTAATTAAGATACGCTGTGTGGAATGTATATATACCCCTCCTATTCTACAATAAACGTCTCCCACTCCTGCTGTATCAATCTACACAAGCCCCTTGTCACCCCCCGGTTATTTTGCTGCAGCCGGACCCCAGCAGATGGTGGCCCATATGGGGAGCCCCAGGACACTCGGGGGTAAGTGACGAAAAAAAAAAAGCTGCCCGTCCATAGATAGGAAGGGAGCAAATCTGCTCGTCCCTAGACAGATAGGGCGAGAGGACAAATGGCCATTTCGAGAAAATGGAGAAGATTGATACAGTATGTTTGTGTCTTGTTTTGTCTTGAAATGTTGTATTGTCTTTGTGACGAAAATATGGAAGGGGTGAGAAGTAAATTACTAAGAGAAGAAGGCACCCCAGTGGAACCAAGAGGAGTAAGGGCATGTGTTGATGGAAGTCCAGGAACTCTAGTCAGAAAGAAGAAAGTTCAGAGGAGCAAGGATTATCAGGAAAAATGTTGCAGCAAAAGGCTATTACTGAATCTTTTCGTTACTGGAGGGTGCATGAATTGGCGTGGCACGGCGGCTGCCATGTGCGTGAGCCAGTCATGGCACAGCAAGGACTTTCCAACCGGTGGCAGCAGGCTCTTCCCCGCCCCCCCCCGCCCGGGGAGCAGGACACCACTGCGAGAGAGCCCAAATCCAAACCTGACCCAGAGGCACAGTCTCACAGGCTCTTGCTCCCTGTGCCCAGTGGCAGTTTGAGTCCGGAACACTCCCCGGACTCTCCCTGGGTCCATCTGGGGCTGCCCGGGATGCTGCAGGCGAAAGATGGCCCGCATCCCTGAAGTTTGATCATTTCCAAGGCCGGTAACTACAATGGTTCCCCCACACCTGGAAGCTAATGAGTAATGAGCAATATTAAGGCTTATTTCAAATGTTAAAAAAAACCTTGAGATAATGTACTAAATTGTTCAGAAGGTTGTTTTCTTAGCACCTGCTGGAATACTACAGGATTTTCTTTAGCATCATTGCTGGAGTTCCTGCCTTTGTCCCAGTGCCGGTGAGGACGAGGGTGGAAGAATTTCCAGTGTTGCTGAGAACCAAACAAGACTTCGGATCAAGCTAGCTGCCTGCAGAACTTACCTGGACTGTGATTTAAGCTAGCTGCCTGCACAACTAACCTAGACTGTGATTTACCTGAACTGTGAGTTAATCTATTGAGACACTGCTTTACCTGGACTGAGACAACAAACTGTAATCTACAACAAATTGTAACTCGATATCTTTGCTAACAGTGTCATTGCTGGTATTATTTTTCCAAGGGCTCCTTGCATGGAGCCATCAATTGGCTTGGAATTGTGGCATTTTGTATCCTCCCCTTCTGCTTGTAGCAGATTATTTATGGTGTTTGTGTAAAAATCACTATGGTTGTTATTTAAATTAAACAAAAGGGGGAAATGTTAGGGTCTGTAAACAAGTCAAGATGGTGCCTGGCATTTTGCCAGAGGGAGTGGTTTGTGAAGTAACTCCAGCGAGCCATTAAGTGTGGAGTTCCTTATTGGTTGACTGCTGTATCTAATTTATGTTAATTAAGATAAGCTGTGGGGAATGTGCATATACCGCTCCTATCCTACAATAAACAATGGCTCCCACTCTTGCTGTATCAGTCTACACAAGTTCCTTGTCACCCTCAGGTTATTTTGCTGCAGCCGAACCCCGGCAATAATATTCAATTAATACGGTAGATTCCAAATAAGATAACATAGCTTGTATATATTTCCTGTAGGTGATTCAATCTCTTTTCTTTCCCACTGCCTTTTAAATTATTTAAAAGTAGAGACTAGTTTTGTTCATCTTTCTGTTACCAACTGCCTGGGATAGTAATCTCCACAGACAACTTGCAACTTACATTTTGCACTTAATTTGATGCACAGAAACAATTATTCCAGTTTATATGACAGCCAAATATTTCCACTAGAAGGCAATAAGAAATTTTAACATGTTTTATTCAGGAAAACCAATTTATTTTTCTGATTTGCAGAAGAATTTATTAGCTTTAATACTCAAATTCCTAAATCCCAGAAAAAACTTCACATTCCCAGACAAAATAAAAATTTACCATTTTACTTATACTTAATACTTGGAGACATGTCATAATTTACAAATTTGATTCAAACAGAAATACAACTTTGTGTAGTTAATTACATACATTTTAAGTTTTTTGACAACATATTAAATATTCAATGATTTGCATAATGTATGCATAAAATAATATGTCAGGCTGAGGACTTAATTCAGTAATATAGTACTTCCCTAGAATGCACAAGGCCTTAAATTCAGTCTACAAAACAAATAAAACCTCTAAATAAATAATAATGTGTCTACAGCATCCTGTATTTTGTTACCATAGTAAGCAAATTTCATTTACTTTGCTCAGTCTGACACTGACATATAAGTGCACTGCATAAATTGACTATTACTGAAATGCAATGAAATAGTTTGAAGAACACTTGTTTTCTGGACAGAGTGAGTGATGTAAAATATCACTCATTCTTTTTACAGTTAGGTGTGAAATCTTTCTTTCTAATGCACACTATTCTTCATTTCTACAAAATTTGGAAAATAATATGTACCCGACTGTGTAACTGTCTTGTTAAAAAGATAAAATGTGTTGCTTAGACCCAGAATCACACGTGTCAACTTGCACTGTGTGTTTTTGTGTGTGTGTTTTCCCTTTCTCTGTCTGTCAACATTATTTCATTTAATTTCCAGATAAAATATACTTCCATACCCACAAACTTATGCTTAGTTCTAGCATCAAGTTATGCTATACATTATCATCAACTTTAAAATACCTGAACTACGAAGCTCCGCACAAATCTCTCAAACACAAACCATGAGCACAGATTCTCAGGCTCTGTATTATAAATGGTTTCTGTGTTTGGCTCTCATTCACCATTTTATGTCACCCAGTTTTTAGATTGTCCCCTGGTGAGATTTGGTACCCTTTTCTCTGGATGTTCTCCTATGAGGAAGCCCCCTGACTTCTGGAATATGGCTGAAACTTATACAGACTAGTATTTTTCTGATGTCCTGCCTTCACATGACTGACTGAATCCAGTGCCCAATGAAAGAGTAAATGTTGAACAAGAGCTATCATTTTTTTTATTGTGATATTTTACCCAATATAACAATTGGGAGACCAGTAGCAGAAAAAAAAATTGCCATGATCTAACTGACAATGAAACCACAACTATAATTTTTGAACATTTCAAGAAGACACGGCATAGTTTCTAAATATAGAAGGGCTTTTCAGGAGATACACGTTCCTAGAGACAACAATCACACACTTTGAGTTTCCAAGAGTCTTCATTAAAATCTAAGGATAGATTGATATTTACTTGCAACTAATCCCAGTAGTACCCTTTTCAATAAACAAGAGACATAACAATAAAGTATGTTTGTACCATCTTCTACTTACTCAGTAATAGTTGAGATTTAAATGAAAAACTAAATACTTATGATATATAAAACAATTCATACAATTTTTCAATGACTATTGCAAAGAAAACTGGTTTAACAATTGAATAGAAATAAATTAAAAAAAAAAAACAGTAACCTGACCTGTGAAGGCTACCTGATAGAGTACAGTTTTTATTACTTCTTTGTAAATGAGTTTTTAGAAATGCCTCAAAAACTTTTATTCTCTTCATTAGGTAAGCATTCCCCTTAAAATTCTTTCTTTTAATTTACCTAAATAACTTCCTCTGAGTTAATGGAAATGCTAACTTTGACCCTGTCCTAATTCTCAAAACATTTTGTAAAAAGTACTTGATGGTATTGAACTATACTAAAACTATTACATCTTATACTTAGGTAATAAAATGTAAAAATAATAATTCAGGTCAATGTAGAAAACAGTCTTTTGTTTAGGTAATTATTATATATCAAAATCTCTTCATTCTTATCTCTAAGTTGCTAATATTTTGTTGTTGTTGTTGTTGTTGTTGTTGCTTTTGTGTTTGGACAGCTAATGAAATGAAAGTCAATTGAATCTATTTGCAGAAACATTTTAATGAAAACTTCAGCCATATACATCAACACTCAGAGTGTAATTGCTTCCTTAACAATAACAATTAAGCTTTAAACTTTTTTCTTAGAGATCTCAGTGTTTATATGAACCTTTTTAGGCAAATATAAGTTTAAAAAGGTTCGTATAAACACTGAGATCTTTATTTCTTTCATTTATTTATTTCTTTATCTTATATTTCTCCTTATTTTTAAATTTTTCTTAATAAATTCAAAGTTGTATCTCAGTTTGGATAGTTGATTGTTTGTTTTAGATGTTTAATGACAAACTAAACACATTATAAAGTTAGAATGGTTAAATAGTTGGCACTCTTGCTGGGACATGGGACACAGTGAAAGGGGAGGCTAAGGAAGAAGGATTGTAAGTTTCAGGCCAGCCCAGGAAGTTCATTGAAACCTTGTATCAAAATAAAATAAAAAGAACTAGGGACATAGCTTAGTTGCAAAAACACCCTGGGTTCAAGAGAGTATTAGAGAGTAACACACACACACACACACACACACACACACACAGAAATGTTTCACTTCTTTGTTTAAATATCTCATTTGGATATAAGTAATATGCTTAGAATAGGTGTCTAAAGAGGTATAAATATAAAATGTATTAATAAAATTATATATATATATATATATATATATATATATATATATATATATATGAGAGAGAGAGAAAATTTTAATATTTATTTTTTAGTTTTCGGTGGACACAATATCTTTGTATGTGGTGCTGAGGATCGAACCCGGGCGGCACACATGCCAGGCGAGCACGCAACCACTTGAGCCACATCCCCAGCCCCTAAAATTATATTTGTTATGTATTCATTTTCCTTTAATTTTCTCATACTTTCCTTTTTTTTTTTTGTTTGGTATTGAGGATTGAACCCAGAGATGCTTTACCATTGAACTATATGAACTATATTTTCGTTCCTTTTAAGTTAAGACAGAGTCTCACTAAGTTGTCCAGAATAGCTTTAAAATTGCCACCCTTCTGCCTCTGCCTCCTGAGTACCTGGGATTACAGTTGTGCACCAAAGTGACAGGCCTGTTTTTGTTGTTGTTGTTGTGGTTGTTTGTTGTTTGTTTTTTTTTTCTTAAACAGTCACACATTGTATTCTAACTATGAATCTTTTGATACATGTGCATGTCAGTGTTCAGACTCCCCTGTACTCTGCCATTCTCTTGTTCTATGTGGACCATGTATTTTGTCTTTAGATACTCTCAGAAAAAGATTTTTTTTTCTTTAAAAAAACATCATCTGTTCCCAGAGCATTATATGTGACCATTTGTTCAATTTGTTGAGACCTTGAAGCAGCTTGCTGTAATGGTGGAAAATGTGGTTTACACCAATACTAAGCTTGGGTTCTGAACTTGATGTCTTGAATATAAAACACAGGTTCTCAGCTTTGTTATGTATTGAAACATACAGATAGCAGGGTTTGATAATACAAATAAAGAATGTGCTTAATAAATGTAGGCATTTCATCCCTAGAAATATTTCTGACTCTGGATCTTATGCGTCCTTCATTGGGCCATGGTTCTCAATTCAATCCAGCTATTTTCTGAATTCCCTGCAGCACTAAATGCATGTTTTGCCTTTGCTCGTGGTGTTCCTATGAAGGGGCCTCAAGTCCTTATGAGTGACATCCATCACTTCTTTCCTACAAAATCCTCCTGTGTTATTTCTTTTGTCTAACCTACATGTTTAAATTGATGTTAATGTTGGTTTCTCAAAAATGAAAATAGCAAAACAAGAGTTTTGTATTTTGTTTTGTTGAGTACATAAGAAGTTCCTTTCATTAGAGTTTATCAGTGAGTTCCCTGTTCAGTCATAGGGCCTTGTACTTACATGGGTGCACTGTATTATTTTATAAGAACATCTGACTGCTCTTATTAACAATATCCAGGCTAGAGGGTAGACATGGAATTTCTTAATTTATATCAATGAGTGTTAAACATACTTATCCTGAAGTACTTTCCAGATAGCTTCATCATAACTACTTCATATTAGTGCCTTGAAGTAGTATGTTTGTTCATGTCATCATTAATTTTATTTACTGTCTCTAGGAGCCACAGCAAAATGGTCTGGATCTGTTTGCTATTTTATCTAAAGCAATTTACCATTTGTGTCTTAAAAGCTTATATTATGTTTTAAAGAATTTTTTATTTCTTTTATTTCTTCTAAGTAAGCTTGATTTCCTACAAAACTAGACATGTGTACTCTTTAGTTAATTTACACTAAAATTATTCACATTCTAATAATTCATTGAATGGTTTATGACAGATTATTTCATGGACTAATTTCTTTAATTTTCTAATGATTATTGACTTTTACCGTATTTTTTCAGGAAAATATATGATGATTATTTACTATGCATTTAAAATAACTAATTATTATAGGTCAAACAAATACATACACAATTTCAAATTAGTGTGACAAAATAATTATTCTCCAAAAGCAACTGAAGAAATTATAGAGAGAATGAATGGAGCCAAGTGTTGTGGTACACGCCCATAGTCCCAGCAGCTCAGGAGGCTGAGGCAAGAGGAGCAAAACGTTAAAGCCAGTCTTAGCAAAGGTGAGGCACTAAGCAACTCCTGTCTCTTAATAAAATACAAAATAGGGCAGGGGATGTGTCTCAGTGGTTGAGTACCTCTGAGTTCAATCCCTGTTACCATCACCCTGCACACACACACACACAAACACACACACACACACACACACACACACACACGGTAGAAAAGAAAAGAAAGAGAATGGAAAGGGTTTTTTAAATGTTTGCTCCCTCAGCACTTGGAGATAAAGCAAGTAACCTGAACTACTACAAAAGGAAATCATAGCAATTCAGGTCCATGATACATCCCATGTTCACCTGGGTGGTCAGAACTCCTGAGGAGTTACCTAAGGCAAAACAGGTTGGCCTCTGAAATAAATCACCATCCTTTCCATTACAGTGACACTGCGTAATTGAATGTATTACTAAACTAATATAAAATTTCTTTGTAAATTAAAGCTAATTTTTTGGCTATTTGTTCCAAGGCTTATAATAATGAGAACTTGGGGATCTAGCTGTATTTCTTCAAATATTTTGCCATCCTTTCTGAAGACATGATTTGATCTTCTGGTATCTTGATTTCTCTCTCTGTAAAATAATATGAGCTATTCTATTGTGTGTGATGTGAGACATGTGCACATTCCAGAACTAGTACAAATTAAATATGATGATATCATTATATGTTGATAGTCGCTTGCTACCAATATAAATAAATCCTTATTTGGATATAAGGTTTGAGGGAACAGAATTTTTTTTTCCTAGTGAAAACAAAATAAGCAATGCATGCTTGTAAGAGTGTTGTTGTCATTTTGTATTGTCAACTAGAAATATGGTATATGAGCAAGATTCAGAAGGACCAATAACATGATAAGAGCATATCTACAACAAGTATACCTTATTGTCTCCCAGGGGCGGGTTCCTGCTGAGTTTACAAGCAATGGTTACCCAAGGTGATTAGGTGAGATCACAGTTATGAAAATCAAATCACTGATAAGTTTTAAAATGCATTTGAACAATTATGAAGACATGATTTAGCACCACTTTTTTATTGTTCAAAGAATCACATTCCCTATCACTAAAATAATTTCTTATACTCCACTTCTTTTCCTTCATCCTAGACTTCTGCTTTCACAGGTACCAAAAGAATATGCATACTTCATTGCCAATTCCAAATTACTGAAAGAACATTTAAGAGACATAGCGTAGTGGAAGGAAGTTACCTCCATCATTGGGAGCAAGGCTATGACAGGGATAGTGAGAGCAGGACTTTTTTTCTTTGGTTTTCTGGTCACCCCGAGGTGGACAGACATTCTATGCCCCAATTTTCCACTGCATAAGATACTGAGATGCCACAAGTCAAAAGCATCTTGGCCAAGAATCTGTGAACTGAAATCGTAAGCCCAAATAAGTCATCTTTCATTTAAGTTTATTTTTCTCATGTATTCTGTGACTTTGATGAAGAGCTGACTAACATGGTACTATTTAACAATAACCCCCAAAATGTGCAAGTGAAAACCTACTTGATTCAATACTTTTATTGAACAAGCTCTAAATGCAATATACAAAGTTAATATTTTTGAAGTAAAACATGTATCCTAATATGCAATGCAATGTTATTAATAAAATGTAGTATGCATATGCTTATGAATATATGAAAGGGCATTTTTCCAAATCTATCCTAAGCAGAGGTGTGTGTGTGTGTGTGTGTGTGTGTGTGTGTGTGTGTGTTGGCCTTTCTTTCTTAAGGGCTTACATACATGAGGATTTTGATATTATATTTATAGAACTTATGCTCTAATGTCATAGCAAAAGGAAGTTTGATCAATCTCTTCTCAGAAAAATTAATTTCCTCCCCCACTCTTTTTTTCCCTTTGTGTAAAATGATTATCTGTTCTTAGCTTCTATAAATGCAGTTAATGAAAGCTATATGCCATCAGCATATTTGCAAGTAGACTTTATACAAAAACCAATTTCAGAAAAATAATTCTCTTGAGGGTCCTAAATCTTAAGGATAGCATAGTTGTGACAAATTCAAATAAGGCAAACTCCCCAGAGATTAACACATTCAGCTGTTACTGCAGTTTCTAAATTAGTGTCCCCTTTAATGCATGTTTGCCTTGAGTTTCTTTGAAGTATTTCAAATCAAGTCCTGTCTGCTTTTTCTCTTTGGTCCACCAATATTTATACACAATATCTTTATGTTTTTCATTTAACATTTTTGGAGTTGTTTCTTCTCATTTGATTCTGCAGGTTTTCAAGTGATGTAAGAATTCATAATATACCTTTTACTGGAAATTAGTTTCAACTATTGTAAATAGTTAGCTCTTCCTAACTTAATAAAATAATCCACGAAGAATAGTTTATGGCATAGAAACCAACACACTATTTGTTTCTTATTGTAAACTTGAAACATACTTCCTTTTCTAGAGTCCAGTTGGTTTTATGACTCTAGTAAGTTTTTCCTGTATTATATTTTATCAGTTAGTAGAAGAGAATTATTTCTGTTTTCATGACCACTTTTTATTTTAAAATACTGTGATTCAGATCACAGTATTCAGATACTGTGATCTTAAGGAAAAGTAGTACCTATAAAACTTTATAAAATATTTATTAAGATAAAATATTTAATACTTTTTAGAACTGCAGCCTTATCTCTTTACTTTGTATTTGCAATGTGAATTTTAATTATATATATATATATATATATATATATATATATATATATATATATTCTTAGAATCATTTAAAGAGTGTATGCACTACAAGAATTTGTTATATATAATGATATATGGTCATGATCCATAAAAAATATATATGCAGTGTTTCTTAGAAGCAAGTCCTATTAATTAATTACTGAGTTTCCCATGTATTGTTCTATATTTGTAAACAAAATATTTAATCATTTTGATTTTTGCATCATACAGAAAATATTTATAAATGAATAGTTTGCTATTTGGTTGTAGTTTATAATATAGAAATCAAGTCATTAATTTAACCAATATTTATTTATCTACCCCTATGTTCTAGGTAATTGTATTAGTCAGCTGTGTATTGCTTTGAGCAAAATAACTCTCAAGAATAATTTAGAGTAGAAAAAATTATTTTGGGATCACAGTTTCAAAACTTCAGTTTATAGTTGGCCAACTCCATTGCTCTAAACTTATGATGTAGCAGAAGAAAGTCACAAAACCTATGGCAGTCAGAAATGAGGGGCAGGAAGAGAAAGGGAGGGAGGAAGAGCATAGAGACAAATATATTATTATAATTATATATATGTAATATGATGTGATATATAATATAATACAATTCAAGAACCAGGCTTCCAGTGGCATTCTGTATTGTATTGTATATAATATTATATACAATACAATATATATAATATAATACAATACAATTTTTTATGGATCATGACCATATATCTTTATATAAAACAAATTCTTATAGTGCACATATTCTTTAAATAAATATATATATTATAATTACATATATAATATAATATATGTATCATATTATATATAATACAATACAGAAACCAGACTTCCTTTAGCTATGCCCCATCTGCCTACAGTTACCACCCAATAATCCACTCAAGTTATTATTCCATTAAATATATTAATCCACCAATTATCTTCTAGCCCTAATCACTGTCAAAAATCCCTACCTCTGAACCACTGCTTCATGGAGTGAAGTTTCTAGAACAAATTATAACATTAATGTTTGAGGTATGTGGGATTCATCAAGACCAATGCAGAAGAGAGGGGATTGGTGGATTGTGATCATATCTCAGCTACTATTAAGACTGATACAGAAGAATTGTGAATTTAGGTCAAGCTTGGGCAACATAGTAGAATCCTGACTCCAAATATAAATAAATAGATAGATAGATAGATAGATAGATAGATAGATAGATAGATAAAAATCCAGTGAAGAGCAGTATCTGGCCTTCTGAACTTTATATGCTGAAGGAAAAGTAACAAATCACATATGCAGCTCATAGAATGTGGCAGATTAATCTAGAAATATTTTATACCACCACTTATTTTAATCATCACAAAATTCCTGCTAAGGAAGATAAAAAAATAGAATGGACATTTTTTGAACATGTAGTATCTCCCCATCCAATTTTATCAATAATTAAAATAAATTTTATCTGTTGCCTTAGCATGCCATATGGGAAGCTTGGCTTCACTTTTGTGTCTCTTCCCACATGTGCTTTGTGGATAAATGTGTATTTTTGCCCATCTGATTAAATTTCTGGTGTATTGAAAAAGTAGCTAGTAATAGGTACACATGTTGCAGTCAGACTTGCCTCACTAGAAATCATTTTTATGACCTTTATTGTAACATGTTCTACCACAAAGGGTAGACAATACTAGGGGCAGAAGAAGAGAGCATTAAAAGGCAAAGGCTGGAAGAACAAAGGGGAAAATATTTACAAATTAAACTAAGACTACTAGGGAACTGTGTGGTAAGTTTGCCAGGCAGAAAATCAAAGCCAATCTTTCTTTGAAGCTGGTTTAGTTCTTGGTGATGATATTACTTCTGGCTTTACTGTGCTCAGTGTAATGATAAGAATAATAGCAGTAATAAAATATCCAGAATAAAAGATTAACACTACTAAATTTTACCTTGCATAGTAACACTGTTAAAAGATATTAAACAAAGAAAAAAAACAAATAGATTGTACCCTAATGTGTCAAATAATTATATATTTGATATTTAGTTTTCAGAACATATTTTCACTATCATTGTTAAGTGAGCAAACATGTTTTTACACCAAACGAAGATGACTCAACAGGATATTTCCACAACTGGCATGATTCAAGTTTGTTGTTTACTCCATGAACATGGACCAGTTTCATGTTTTCAAAACAATTCTGTCTTTTGACAACTCTCACAGAATCAATTAGATCCATCTTCATCTTGGAAGCAGGCACTACTCATTAGAAGAAAGACTAGGGTGTGACTTTAAAATAAAGTGGCATTGCCCTGACTCCTATGACATAAACAATGAAACTTGAAAGCCCACTTGTGCAGGATAATTTCTCTGAAATGTATCTTTCTTTTCCTTCTCATACCAGGATCATTAATTTGACAATTTTCCTGGGTTTGAAACTGTCCCTTTACCTAAGGATGTGTTCTACTTATGTAATCTTTAAATTTTTCTGCGTGAAAGGGTTTTGAAGTGCTGCATTAGAAGGACAACTTTTGTTAATGTTTTTTGTATCATCATGTAATTCAACAATTAAAAAATTGAATGTGATTTCGACATATGCAATTGGACTGTTACCACAATTCTCTTTTATTAAACTGTATAGAGTTTTAATCAGTGTTTTTTTTCAATGTTTTCATTATTTTTTGTTACAATCTTCAGTATTTCTTTAATAGCTTTACACATTTATTAAAAAAACTATAATTTTGTTTGCAAGGCATTTTCTACTCATTCTCTTTAGATTAACTGGAACTGAAACATGTTGCAATGTTGACATGCAGAAAAATAGCCTGAGCCCCATGAGTAAACTGGCCAGTACTTGACCTGAAAAGTAAGGTATGCTCATTACTATAATTTTTCTCCCTTTTTGTGAGACAGATGTGCTTCTTTTAGAGTTCTGTCCTTATCACAGATGTGCTATAGAAAATAAAGAATCTGTTGTGATCTGAGTGGCCATGCTCCCCTTGTATATATATTGATGTTGTAACCTGCAATGTAATGGTATTACAGGTCAGCATTTTGTGGAGTATTTAGGTTCAGAGGTGAAACCCTTATGGATGGTATTAGGGACCTTTGCATTTCTATAAATTATGGGCATTCAGAGTCATCCTGCATAAGGCACAGAAAGAAGAAAAGAAGTATAAAGAAAGTTTCTGTCTACTTAGAGACAGAAGGTAGATGGTAAAACCATTCTGTTGAAGTTCAGAGAGAAATAAAGAACCTACTAGGAACTGGAGGAAAGGCAATATTTATTATCAAAGATCAAAGAACTTGGGGAAGTGTGTTCACAGTCTAGCATTTTGTGGAACATAGAACTTTCAAGGTGTGAAACTTACTATTTAGCTGAGTTTTCTACACAAAATGTTGGAGAAGAAACTTGGTTCATTCTAATTACTTACAGCAAAACGTGGAGGGAGATTAACTAAAGATGGAATGGTTAAGCCAGTGGAAATCATAATCTTAAAATGTGGAAATAGCTCATCCATACTGTAAAACATGAGAAAGTGTGTTTAGAAGAGCACAGTAGGGGTTGGCAGACTACTAATTTGATAAAGGGATTCCTGTGGGTGTGAGCAACAGACTCTAACCACCATAACAACAAAAGCCAGGAGTAAAGATGTCATCACAGCAGCAGCAGCTCTGCCAAAAAGAACTGAAGAAACCAGTGAGAAAAACAAAAGAAGGCTCGCAGACTTCCAAAGCCCTACAGTACCTTCAACTGAGAACATGTGCTTTCCTTAGTTCAAAAGAAGGATTCCAACATGATCTAACCTCCCTAGGGCTAGGGTCATGGCTGCCTTCCCAGTGATTTCACAGTGCAAGATCAATGCCTGTAGTGCCAAAGGGTGAGGATGCCAAATAGAGGGCTGGGAGGCCACCTTCCTACATGGGTAGGGCCAACATAGAGAGCAACAGCATGTGTAGAGTCCTGCTCAGAAGTAGGGGTGATGTTAGCACCCTGATGAGTGCAAAAGCCTGGAGCTCTGCCCCAGTGGTCCAGGAGGGCAGAGAACTGACCGAGAGAAGGTTTATTCTTAAATCTTAGGGCTGAAGGGAGTCTGGCCTGCTGCAGTACACATTCACATAGGACTTGTCATCACTTTTGCATTGCCTGCTTTTCCCTTTTTGAATGGTGATGTCTGACCTAGGTCACAGAATTGTATTTTGGGAATACATAACTTGTTTGGTTTCATTGGTTCATAGCTGGAGAGAATTTTTGCCTCAGCATGAATCTTACCTTGAATCTCAACCATATTTGGTTTAGATATTATTTAGCTAGACTTTGTACTTTAGACTCAAATGATTATGTTGGAATAATTTGAGACTTTGGGAGCTCTGGGGAAGGAATGAACACATTTTGAAGGTGAGGACAAGAATCTTGATAGGTCAGAATGGAATGTTAAGGACATAGTGCTTGTGAACATCTCACCCCCTTAAGTCATGATACAAAATCTGAATCTCCAATATGATGGTATTAAGAGATGGTGCTGATTAAGCTGTGTGAGTGGGGCCCACATGCTCCTAAACAGTGGACCACAGAGAACTTTCTGTCTCTTTCTGCCTCATGACCACTGAAGAAGATGACCACCATCTTCTAAATATTCACCAGATACCAGACTTGCTGGCACCTGGATTTTGAAAGTTACGGCCTCCAGAAATCTGGGAAATAAATGTTTATTGTTTAATTCACCCAGTCTGTGGTAATCTAAGACTACAGCCTAGACTGACTGAGCACCCCATGGGATAGATTCAGATGAATACAATAAAAAAAAATACATGCTTTCAAACCACTTCTTCAGATTGTGCTATCTACAGTGATGTGCTTTCTACCACTGAATACATGACACAATTTTTTGGTATTTACTTACCACATGTCATAAAATCTTAAGAGATATTTTTATTCCTCTCTATATCAATAGAGTATTTTTGTTTTAAAAGACTACATAATGTTTTCTTAATTTGGTCCAGAATAGTTTTTATTGCTGTTCTTTATTGGTTCTCAAGAGTTGAAGATGTGTAAGGTCAGTTAGCAAACAACAGAATATGGGAGAAAGTCTCAATCCTATTGCAGGATCAATGTAAGGAAAGGAAATTTTATCATCCATCCACAGTGCTATTGTAAGTTATAGCTTTATGGGAGGGAGGGAAAGAGGAAGAGAGGAAGAGAAGGAGAGAGAGAGAGAGAGAGAGAGAGAGAGAGAGAGAGAGAGAGAGAGAGATTGATTGATTAGTGAGGAGGTATTGATAGGAAAGAGCTCTGTGCAAAGTCTGGGTTCGGGTCAGTTAGCAAACAACAGAATATGGAAGGAAGTCTCAATCCTATTGCAGGATCAATGTAAGGAAAAGGGGATTTTATTATCCCTCCACAGTGCTATTGCAAGTTATAGCTTTATGGGAGGGAGGGAAAGAGGAAGGGAGGGAGAGGGAGAGAGAGATTAGTGAGGAGGTATCCATAGAAAAGAGCTCCATGCAAAGTCTGAGTTCTGGGCAATTCCTTAATTCATCTTACTCTTGGACTGACTAAATGTGTTTTCATTGTCTCAATCTCACATTCAGAATGAAAAGTCATTACAATAAGAAAAAAAATTGCTTTCAAATAGCAAATGACAAAACCATCCATTTTTAAACACTAACTTTGGGGACAGAAATTTTAAAATAATTATAACATGGCTGCTACAATCTAGGCACTGTGAAAGTGTCTTAAATTAACTAATTTGGAAAATCATTCTTTGAACTTCATTTATTAAATCTTTCATAGATTAAAAATTGAGATTTGTTAGTTTGTGTGACATATCCAATAGCTTATCTGTGGTAAATGTTGCAAGGAGGACTGATACAGATGTTTTGTCCAAATCCTACAGCACTTCCTCTATTCTTATATATAATTTATAGCATCGTATTCTATATGTGAATCATGATGCACTTTTGGTCAGAAAATTGTTATTTGTTAGTTTTTGTTTTGTTTTCAAGACACATAAAAAGAAAATATTTCTTATTCTTACCTAACAGCACTACTGCCCACATCCAGGTCTTGTGCAGTTACAGCGCCAATTATGGTCCTGACAGGGGTGTCTTCATAAACTTCCATGGTGTAAAGTGGCTTGCTAAATACAGGAGGCTCATCTACATCCAGAACACTGATCTTCACTGTAGCAGTGTCTTTGAAAGGGCCAGCAGAGTGAAACCGGTGGTCAAAGTGAAGGTTGGAGGCCTCTACTTTAAAAGTATATGCCTTCTTCGTTTCAAAATATAAAGGCTGTAGTGAGGACAAATCCAAATTGAAGTGTTACATTTTTTATAGAATGTGGCATAAACCATGAGCATCATTTCAGAGCAATGCAAGTTGGTATTAATTATACTGGTTTTGAAATGTCTCACTTTTATAATTAGTGTGTAAGTAAAGCACAAGGTCAAACTTTCTGGGTAACTCATAAACATAATCTTTTGCACATATTAAATTTACATAATGTACTTATGAGCATACATACTAGATAGGGGTTACACATTTTATAAAAGCAGTTTGAAATCAGTTAATAGTTTAAGGAAAGCACTTCTCACATCTTATCCAATACTGACATCTAGTGGAAGCAAGCAGTGATAAAGAAATGGAACAAAAATGGAATTGTATAATTGAAAATTTCTAGATTCCATTTGTAAATTTGGCATAACAGCACATTTTTAAGTTCATTTTTCCTATTGTGACATTAGTATCATTTTCTTTTAAATAATTATGAATTAATAAGTCGTTTTATTAGAAAACATTTGTATCAAGATTCAAAATCACACACAATGGTAATTATGAAGAGTGTTGGTCTTTTGTGTTCTCAGAACTCCATATAAATACTGGTTCTCCCATGCATTGTCAGTAAGTATCACCAAGAATTCAGGCTTCCAACATATATGAACAAATTAAAGAAGGCATTGGAACAAACATACAAGTCATTTTCCAGATTTTCAGTAATGCTCAATTTTAACTTGCTACTATTTACATTCACCCTCACTGTAAATGTTAGTTTTATTATGAAAGTAACTGAAAATGCTATATTCCAGAAATATGGTGCTACTATGTTGCTTTGTTAAGTGATAAGCTTAAGTGTAATGACTCAGACTTCTAATCTCCAAGGAAAAACTAAGACAACACAAATTTAACATTAACAGTGAATACGGGGACCCTTAAGTTTCTGTTTGCTAAAGCAGTTCCCTATAGTGTGACCACAATGATTTGCTAATTGCCTTGTCAGCATCTGTTCCTTTATCTAGCACACCAGAGGAAACTAAAGGAGGTTTATTTTCACTTTTAAAGACATGAGTATTATTTTATGTATTTCTTCTGAGAAAAAGAGAAAAAAATCACTTATGTATTTAAAAACTCTCACAATTCAATGAAATCTGCTATGGTAAAATCAGTTATAAGTCTTGTATATGCATCAAGTAAGCCTCCACACAATATTTTTAATGCATGAGACCATACATTTATTCCCCTTTAATTATTCCCTTCATTTTATCAAGTTCATTATATTCTTATTCCTATTTTTATCTTTGTTCTATGCAAATAATTGATTTGACTTTCTGATAATTTAGTCATACCTGTTAACATATAACATTGATTTCTTTCAGTTTTTATTACTTTCCTGTTAGAAATGTTTATTTCTCTTAAAACAAATAGAAATAAAATTGATAATATGGCCACTGGTCCCATGATTAGAAATGAAATATCTAAGAAAGCATAGATAGAGGATAATTCCATGATGATATTTTGACCCATCTCAAGCTTGACTCTCATGCTTTGAGAAAGGAATCAGACTCAAGAAAATACAGCTAATTTCCAGAAAAATATGTCAAAATGTTATTTAAAACAAAAAGAAGAAATCAGTACAAATAGTGAGAATGAACAGTTTCGAATAAATAAGACCAAAACAAGACAGGACACATATTTTAAATATTAAGGACTATAATGGTGAATATAAGTTAGGATTATTATGTAAGTTTCTGAGTAGTGAATTAGTAATAATTTAAATTCTTTACAACAATAACTTTCGTTTGGAAAAAGGAAGAAACAAATAACAAATTAAAACTTTCACCACTGAATTAGTTAAAATATAAAAGGTTCTGGCAAGGCAAGAGGTATCCCCTTGGAAAAACAGAAAGGTACAAAGGTAAATAAGATTTTTTTTTTCTCTCAGCATTCAATAAATTATAGAATAAAGGCATGTTGTCTAATGGAGAAGTTTGAAGAAGCAATAAATTTCATTTAAAACACCATAGTAGTTGTCTGAAAAAAAGAGAAAAAAAAGTAAATTGAAAGAGTTCACTGGCTAATTCAAATTAAAGAAAATACAAAGTTCTTCTTGCATGTAAAAAAATAAGTGCTCCATAAATGTTAAACAATGTATTTTCCTGACAGTGAACCCTAACATCTATCTTAGAGCAATCTAATTTTAACAACTTTGGAGTCCTTGATTTCAAAGCAAACTGAGTTGCCCCAGCTCAGACTTATTCTCTTTTGGGCACCAAATCCATGGCTATCCTAAAATGTAGGCATTCTTACCAACTGTTTCCCATCTCTAATTTTCCTCTAGATGTTGAAATGCCTCTGACTATCTGTACTAATGTGTATATTTGTATATATAGCTTATATATTGTATATATGGTTTTATTTTCCCTCTTAATAATACATTACATCTGTCTGGATGAACTTGACTCTTTACTGGTAAACCGATTTCAAGCCAGAGACAGAAAGAGACTTCTGAAACATTTTTCGCTTTTTTAATTTTACTTTTATTTTTAGGAGATAAGACATGATGTATGTTTTTAAAGAAGTCCTGGCCTATCACAACAGGTAAGAATTTGGCAGTGAGGGAAATAGAGAGTGAGATGAAAGAAGCTTTTTGTACATTTAGATTTTTTTTTTTTGCAACCAAAACGTTATTTCCTACGAAGATCGAAGAACAGGAGAAAATTGTAAGAGAAATGCCACAATTATATTCTATGTGGACTTCTTCACGACTCTGACCCTTAGGCAAATTCACAAAATGGTGTAACTCTGAAAGAGCAAAGAATCACCAATCATCTCTACTTGCCTGTACTCACCCATCTGACAGACCAAAGCCATATTTGGAGGGAGATTTTGTAATCGACAAAAATTCTAACATTTGATATAATTATAGAACAGAAAAGATTTTTTTTTGGTAATTGCTAGAAAATTGGTTCTATTTTTGATGGGATTAAATAAATTTGAAATATTTCTTTTTTACACAGTACTTTGAGAATTTTATGACATTGCTCTGGGCATATTTAATTCAGTGAGCCTTTCTAGAAGAATAAGAAAAAGACTGACTAAAGAGAGTTTAACTGAGCAACTTCTTTGGATTTTTCTGTAACAAAAGATTAGTAAGATCAGAACTTTTGGAAAACAATTCACAATATAGGAAATTGTGCTACATAAGACCGTGACTATGGTGAATTGGAGAATGGCATATTTAGTTTCTCTCTGGAATACAAAGTGAGAGAAGGGTCAAATTTTCACCTTTTACTTCTTTTTGTTACATTGCTTTATTTACTCTTTGCTGAAGTCCAGATAATTAAATATACATAAAATGTTCAGTGACAAATAATTTTTGTTTCACTTAAAAGGAGGATAAGCTATTTTTAATATTAAATATCAGAATAACCCCCTGGGCTCTTTTAGGCCTCCTGTTGTTTCCAGATAATGTTGAGTGGAAACAGGTACCTATAATTACAGATACATGAGAACTGGAAAAAAACAGCTGTGGCAGACAGAATTCTGAGATGCTCCCTATTTTTGTCCCCATTGCCCCCAACCATTTTATGTAATAATTCTGCTCCTTAGTGTGAGGGACTTGTGAATTAAATGGCATATTACTCTTGTCAACTTGTTCAGTTCTGTGGAAAAAATAATATGAATATAGAACTAAGGCCCTTAATCATTTGACATTGACTGAAGACACATTCTGGTGATGTCTGACCTAGCAAATGGTGCAAATGATTCTGGCTGGACTTTTTTTTTTTCTCGGTGGTGCTGGGGATTGAACCCACGGCCATGTACATGCAAGGCAAGCACTCTACCAACTGAGCTATATCCCCAGCAGCTCTGGCTGGTCTTGAGCAAGTGAACATGTGAGCACAGGAGCCAGTGTGGCAAGTGCCTAAAGGATACCTATGAGGATTGAGACTTGATCTCAGCCAGGAATTAACAAAACAATCATAAAACCTCAGCAAAGTTAATTCTGCAGGCAACCAGTTAGCTTGGTAAAGAGTTCCAACCTTGTATCAGATTTCAACCTCAACCCACACCTTCAATTCAGCCTGAAAAGCCTACAGTGAAGGACCAGGGATTTGGCTTAGCCGTCTTCCCATCTATAATGTTATTGCAGCAGTTTTCATGATGAGCATC
Organism: Callospermophilus lateralis; assembly: GCF_048772815.1. Lineage (NCBI taxonomy): Eukaryota > Metazoa > Chordata > Mammalia > Rodentia > Sciuridae > Callospermophilus > Callospermophilus lateralis. The sequence continues at coordinate 2,810,050 of NW_027515935.1, read as the reverse complement.
TATCAGTTTTACCAACAAAGTGAAGGGAACACTCCAAAAATGAACAAAAAACAATGTATCCTTGGCATTAAGGCTGTACTCAATCACTTTGTAGGTCTTCACAGTCAAGAGAATAGAAAACTGTGAAGGGACACAAATGAGCGAGGAGTGTAATGTTTTACAAAATGTACTAGTCCCTTTCAAGATAAGGAGTTAGAAAACAGATTTAAATCAGACTGAACCATGATGAAAATACATTAGAAAAACACTCTTCCAAAGCAAGTTTATATACCAGCTGAACAATAAAGATAAGATGTTCAGAACACATATTATTTTGAAAGAAAGTCAAGTTTTCCATGAGTTAATTTTATGATCAATAAAGTCAATTCCTCTCTGAGAGAAGAGATGGGAAAGCTTATATATATATAATCTCCATTGAAGAAGGAATTAAATTCAATATTTCACTAAAAATAATCAAAGATTTGATGAATAATTGATGTTCTTGTACCACATGAGAAAGTCCCTATAGTGAAGAAGCATGCAACAAAATAAAATGTGGATATTTTAAATATAGGCTTTACTTTTGACAGTGTTCACAGTATTTCTTATACAGTTAAAAATTATATAACTATAAATAAAAAATTGCCATTTTATTTAAAGAATAAAATAAACACTACATCCAACTTATCTCTAAAAATATTACAACAGAACTACTTATTTAAAATGGATTTAGTTTTTCTTTGCAAAGTTATTGCATTCCAGTCTTTTGTAATACTGAAAATATTTTGACGGTCATTTAGCAAGTACCTGAAAGACCATGGACATTAGTTCAATGTCTGTTTTTTAGTGACAATAATTTCTGGAACAAATCTAGTAACAAAGACAAAATAAATCAAAACAAAGGCAATAATGTCAGGGCTTCTTGCTACACATTGTCAATAATAATTTTCATAAAATGACAAAAGGTTTCATCAAGTATTATAAATGCTTAAGTGAAATATATGAGTCACATACATGTACAGTATAAATCATTCCTATCTGGAGAGGCCAGTTATTTTTTTGTCACATATCATTATTCATTGCAATGAAAGTATATGCTTTTCAAAATACACCATAGTTGAAAATAAGCCATGTGATTTTGAAAAATGTATCCTTCTTCCATGCACTTCAAATTTCCCATTAATGAAATCAATAAAACACTGCTTTTCTTATATACTTTGCAAAATATTTTGAACTTTATATAGTACGTAAGTGAACATGAAATGTTTTTTGTCTTATCCAACAAAACATTAATACCCTATATATTTTAGAGATTTTCTTTAACAAACAGGACAAAACATAAACACGATAAAGGACTTCAAATAAGAAAAATCAGATATGTCATAAATGAGTGTCATAAGTACAACAAGTGCTGTTGCAGAAATGCTGAAATTTTGTAAAATAAAGTAAGAGACAACCAGTTTGGGAAGGAGGGCTCAAAAAAACCGTTGATGATAAGCAAGGGAGATAATACTAAGTAACAGGAAAGTATTGAAATTCCTGTGAGCAAGAGACTTCCATGAGAATGTGGAACAGCTCAACAACTCAGGTAGACACCTGCAGTGAATTTGGTGTGGGTGAAAAGGAGCTTGTACATGTGTGTGACAGTGTGTACAGAGGCTGGTAAAAGAAAATATGCAGCCTGCTTTTGACCTTTCCAGCAATGGGGACCAGATAAAAGTCTAAGTAAGATAATCAGATGTAGTTCCCACCCTTCATTCACAGGATGAAAGAGTTCCTGAAGGAAGATAAGGGGTGAAGCTGGCAAATACTTAGCAGTGTTGGATGGGAGTATTAAAGAAGGATATAAGCCACAACATTAATTTCTGCTCAGAAGAAATCACTGGCTAAGCTCTTGCCCTGTTTTTGGAAAACAAAGGTCTAAGGGAATGGTAGAAACCTAAGAAGCATTCTGGACTTTTTGTTAAAAAAAACTAGAAAGGACAAAAATAAGACAGGTCACATGTTTATTGGAGAAAAAGAAGGAATATGGCTTTATACATTTTGAGGTTGAAAAAAGCATTAAGAAATATTCAAATAGAAAAATCTGCAAAGCAGTAGAAAAATTGACCTTGGTTTTGTTAATTCGGGGTTAATTTAGAGTTGAATCTATTAAGAAAAGTTGGGCAAGGTATTTAAAGAATATAAACAAGGTTTAGAAATTAAAAAAAAAAAACAAGAGAAAGACAAATATTTGGAAAAAAAACAGGAACATAATATTTGTAGAAACAACATAAGGAGTACCCCTTTCTCTGAAATTAGGAATGTCAGAGTTACTAAAAATAGAATTTTTAAATTTTATTAATTTTTTTGAGCATATAAATTAGTCTACAATTTATTTTCATTTTATTCCTAAGAGATATTCTAAAATTTACCACATGATGGTGCTGTTACCAAGTCATATAGTGTGGAAATAATTCTCAGTCATATAAAATGATAAAATTAATGAGTTTTACTGATTCATGAGTAAATATAAAATATAGATGCCCAATGGAACCAATTGAGGCCACAGCCTATTTATAAAAGCGTTCTGTTGAAAAGTCAAATATTTCATCTCCTATTTAAAAATCCTTCTACTTTACATTTAATGTGATCTTTAGTTATGTAAATTCAAAATAAAAATATGCTAAGATAACATCAAACTGGTTAAACTTTTTAATTTCAAAAAATGTTTTACTTATTTTATAGTAAATAGGCCACTACTTCATCATTCTTCATTTTAAACAGATGCCACCACTACTTTGTAGTTCTTAACAGACATTTTTATAGAGATGGTACAGGACTCTTTCTGAAATTCTGCAGGATATTAAACTGTTCTTTGTATAACTGAAGTATTCACTCTACTGTTTTAATTACCTAAGTTTTCATTCAGCAACAAGCAAACCAAAGTGTTTCTCAATATATTTATCCATTTAGAGTTTTTTAACTAATGTAAATTCCTCTTCATTTTTATATTCAATAAGTATATATTTTATTTTTATTTTTCTCATAGGGAGTAATTACTAAGATATAGTTTATTTGTCTTTTAAATATAAGAATTTTTTTGAATTTAAAACAGCTGATTTTCTAATTGCAAATATATCCCAGCTCCTAGATTTTAAGATGTGATTGAAACTTTCAGTAGCATTATTCTAGTTTTTCTAGTGTTGGTATTGCTATATTATTCAAAAACACATAAGAGAATTTTAATTTGTGTATACTTTGTTCAGTGTAACATGCAAGAGTAGAGTAAGAGTTGGTTTGGGTTTTTACCAGTATTGTGTGCTTTGGAGAGATTTACAAATTTTCCTAATTTTACTCTGAATTCAACGTAATACAGTGAAATGACACCTTTCTTCATTCTCCTCAGCTTATATAAACCTGAGTTTCATTTTTATATATCCTCACCCTACAGAGGAAAAGGAGAGAAGTATACAGTAAAATAAAACTAAATAAAAGATTTTGAAGATAAAACAACATTGAAAATATGTGCTTCAGAACATTGAGCATTTGAATGTATTTTAAGTGGGGTAAAAAAAGAGAAGCTCTGTTAAATTGAAGAATATATTATTTCATTCCTCTACTGCTGCTTAAAAGTTTGTCAGCCAAAAATTTAAAATAACTCATCTTTAAAATACAGCTATGTATTCATATGTAGGATATATATTTATGGATTTCCTAAAAGTATTTAGTATACTTAAAAATATGATTTATGTAGGAACTGTCAAAAAATAATTTTAAGATCATATGGAAAATTAAAATACTACTGTTGATGTTTACATTCATATTTATTTTTGCTCATTTCATTCTTCAAAGACCAATAATAAGTGCAAGATAAAGTTTTCTGAGAACCTACTGCATGTAATGCTTGAATAGTCTTATTACATGAGCTTTAACCAAAAGGATTCTGTATTTTAAATACAGCTGCCATTTTAATTTATTTTGAGTTTTCCATGCACTTTATTCAGCTGAATATTTTTCCATTATTCCTTTTTCATAAAATCATACCACCATGTTTGAGATATATATATATATATATATATATATATATATATATATATATATATATATATATATATGTGTGTGTGTGTGTGTGTGTGTGTGTGTGTGTGTTTGTGTGTGTGTGTGTGTGTATGTACATAAGCACATTTCATGCAATCCAACACGTAGATAGATGTTAGATATTTCAAAAATTGTGTTGCAAAACTTACTTCTTAGATTTAATAGATGTAGTCTATAGATTGCATTTTTTTCAACAGAATAGGTTACTAGGTAGAGATTGCCCCTGGTGGATCCTTATTTAGAGATCACAGCAAGTTAAAACATTGAAAGTGACTCCAAGTATTCTGTCAGGCTTTGTAAGTACTGAATTGTTTGGTGTAATTTTCTACATGATAAAAATAGTTATAACAATATGTTTTGACTGTTTCTTTAAATTTAGCCAGAATCACCAATTCTCGCAGTCTTTACTTCTATGAGCATCTCAATCTGTTTCTTGGATTAATTTCAGTGATCTTTTCACTGGGCTTTTCTCAGCCTTACTTAAGTAAGTCTTACTTGCTTAAGTCTGATTTTCCTCAAAGCATACAGAGTAAACTGACTCTATTAGAACAGAGGTGATTTACATATAACTCCCCTCATTATTACCAAGCTCAGAGTCCTTGACCTGACCTACAAGACCTCCATCATGGGACATTGAATACCTTTTCTCCAATCAACATTCCTTTTATTCACTGACCTTTCCAGTCTCTTTGCCCATCAGTCCCTCCTCAGAGAGAGATTTTGCAATTGTTGCTCAGTTTTTCTGAACACATGTAATGTACACAGTTGTTGTTCATCTGTCTTTCTTCAGAAATATGCTTATATTTCACCATAGCCCCAAAGTCTTCTTGACCTTTACTATAAGACTGCCTTTCACATTCCTGTAATCTCTTTACCTTGATTTATGTCTATCAGCTTGAATCTATCATTGCTGATAGAGATATTTCATGTGTCAATTTTCCGATTTTCCCAATTGAATGGATGGAGCTGGAGAACAGGGAATGTCTATCTTTGAGTCCAAAATGGATCTGGGACATGGTGGCTACACCATAAATATCCCTTGAATGATGAAGGGAAAGGTATAATCACAGATTTATTTGGACAAGGAGTTTTATGCCAGTAAGATGAATGATTAATTTACCTCAGGAGGAAACACTGTTTTGTCTTTTTTAGAGATACATTTTTCAGATTGATTATCTGCATTATGTAATTCAACTTTAATAAGGCATTTCCATAGTTTTATAAATCTCAAAGTCAATCCAATAATTTTTTTTAAAATTCTCAAAAATTCAAACAAAAAATGATGTAGCACCTACTCACTATTAATCTTTCCTTGGACTGAAAATGCATTTTTACTGATTAATAATAGTTAAGTTTTTTATAATTTATAACTGCAACACTTCCTTTAAACATTATATTTTTGACTTCATAAAATAATAAAGAAATATAACACTATTTCTTTCCAAATATATTTAAAAATAAAGATTTTTCTGATTGACATATAATCATCAGTTACTTACAGGCATGGATGAAAAATAGGTGTCTATAAAAGTAAATATAAAATATATAAAACTACATTGATGAATATAAAATACTTTTATAATAGCAAGATGAAAGAATATTTAAATGTAGATATGCATAATTTAGTATTAATTCTGTCACTCAGATTAACTTTGTAAATCTAATTAATTTAATGGTTAAATTTTAAATTTTAAGATACTATTTATTATCATAAATAGTAAAATATTTTCTACCATTTTTAGTATTATTAGCTTATTAATATTTGTTACAGTTGTTTCATTTGGATTGATTTTGAAAAATATTTAAATATTATACTTTTACATAAAATTAATAAGAATATTCACTGATATGTTACTGAGTAGAAAAGAGAAATACTAAATAACAATAGAGAAATACACAAGAATCATACACCTTTTTTCTTTGTGTAATTCTCAAATTCAGCATTAATGCATAATTTTAGATGGTATCATGTGTGTTAACTAACTTCTGGACTAAGTACAATTTATGTACATTTGTGGGAATAAAAACAAAATGACTATCTATATGAAGCTTACATTTTCTTTTATGATGATTTTCATTATAATTCATAGTGTTTCTTATTAAAATTCAGAGCTCCTAACAAATATGAGAAGAAAAGACTGATTAATAGCACTGATTTCAAAAATATTTCTTCTGGGTTGAAATGTTCATAAATAGTAACAGAAATGACATGTACTGCAGTTTGGGGTTAAGAGAGTATACATTGTACAAGGAGAGGGGGAAAGAAGACCTAAATTTAATAAGATTCACTTTTTTGCTATACTTCACTACTCAAAATTCATTGTTTTCTTCATTATAATGGAAGCAATCTACATGCCTCCAATGGAATCAGGTTTCTTTCTCACATTTACACACTCCTTCATGTGCCACTACCCAATAAAAGACAAAACTACATATTGGGCAAGTAACGATTTCTTTCAAGGGTCTGAACAACTTTGCTGTCCTCCTCCACTGCTCTTTCCACTCTCCCTTTCTTTCTCTTGCTCTAAAGTTTGGCCAGAATCACAATTCTCTCAATCTTCACTACTATTAGCATCTAAATCTCTTTCTTGTATTATTTCAATGATCTCTTCACTTGGGATATTTCTAGTCTTACTTCCTAACTGATAAAAGTAAAAGTCTCTGTAGGCTTTTTTCTTACAGAATTCTCAAGTCCATTATTATCCTTTCTTATTTCTTCCACTTCTGCACTGAATAAAACTTACCCAATAGTGTTTCTCCACTGTGATATCAACTCTCACCAATAATGTGCTAACTTAGATATTTATACTCTGTGTTCTCCAAAAAGTCATGAAATGTCAAGATCAAATTTGGTAAGATAAAAGTTATTGATTGTTTTTTTTATTTTTAAATTGATCATTTTTGTACATATATTGCTATAAAATTAATTAGAAATTAAACTCTGATAAGAGTGTTAAAAAAGTACAGAATCAAATTATTATGCTTCAATTTTCAATATAAATCCATATTTGTTAAATCATAGAATAACACTATCTGTGGGAGTGAATATTTCATAATAATTACTTTTTTATTTAAAATATTACTAATTAAAGTAAAATTAAAATTGCTTATACTCTTTCATTTTCTTTAATTATTTTTAGATAGTAAACTGTCAAAACCTTTGTTTATGTACCTTTTTTAGTTTGATAACTCCTTCTTGTGTATCCTCATCTGTGACGATGTCAAACAAATTCCCTCCATCTCCGGGAACAATAGTGTACTCAATTTCTGCATTTTGTCCAAAATCAGGATCCAGAGCTCTTATTTTTCCAATAGCTGAGCCAACAGGAGAAGATTCAGGAACTTTCAGATGGAAGATGCCTGATAAAATATATGTAATTTGCATTGACAGTGAACTAGTAAAGGAAGATTATCAGGTTTGAAAAATGTAGACTGCACAAAGTAAATCAAATTTGGAACATTATAGAGCAAAATGCAAAGGCAATTTGCTGTCAAGGATTATGATTATATGTAATAACTTCATTTTCACTTCAGTAGACCTGCTTTTGATTTTTAAATGGGTATTATAAATAATAGAGTGTGCTATATTAAAATTACTGTGTGGAAATATTTTAATATGATGGATATCAAATTATACCTTCTATGTGAGGGTAAAAGTCTTCATAATTGTCACCAAAGTAATCAATACCAATAAAATAGAATCTAAAACACAATAAAAAGATATATATATATATATATATATATATAGATAGATAGATAGATATATATAGATATATATATATATAATTAATAAATTGATAATAAATAGATAATAGATAGATGGATAGTTATTTATGAATTTGAAGGTTATGTATCCAGAAAGTAACCATTACAATGACTATGAATTCATCTTACAATGAACTGAAATGATAAGCTGTACACTAATACAAAATTCTACCTCGATGAATTTAAATAAGGCATATTGGAGACAAAGATTCAGCTCATTTTTTTAATAGGGAGAGAGAGAGAGAGAGAGAGAGAGAGAGAGAGAGAGAGAGAGAGAGAGAGATATTTTTTAATATTTATTTTTTAGTTTTTGGCAGACACAACATCTTTATTTGTATGAGGTGCATCAAACCCAGAGCTGCGCGCATGCCAGGCGTCAGCTCATTTTTAATACATATTAACTTGGCATACTTTCTAATATTTAAACTGAGTACATAAAGTTTGAACTCCCCAATTTTTTCTTTTTCTCATTAAAGGAGAAAAAATTAAAATGATCATTTTTACCACCAAATAGAATACTTACATTACATGAAATATGTACTGGATCAGAAAAAAATGTAAAAAAAAGAATACTTATCTGTGGAAAATATTCCAGAACTATGAAAATAGTAGACATAATTTAAAACCTTTGTCAAAAATTTAAGGTTTAAGATAAAGAAAATAAATAAGACATACTATTTTTTGAACATCTCATCAAAGTGAATATTAATGGGGTAAACAATAATATTCAAATCAAAGTTAAAAATTTTAGCAGATGCTAAAATGAATGAAGAAGTTTAATGTTTAATTTTGATACTGGAATTCCAGTTTCAAATTCTATAAATAAATTTTGAATGTCACTTTCCCATGGACAAACAAAGTGCAGTGATTAAGTTCTTTTAGAATTCTAGTACATATGTGAATATTGAGTTATGACGGCACTCAAGACTTTTCTTGCATGGTGAAGTTCACTTAACAAATTACTTTTTAAACTTATAATTATTTGCTTCAAGATGGCATGAAAAATTATTAAATTAAGTCATTTCATTTTTCATTACCAATTATTTTTATAGAATATATAGTTATTTCACAATCAGTTGGCAAAACTTGGTAATCTCATCAGCCCTGGTAACAGTTAAATTTTGCCAGCTACCCTCTACCTCCCAAATATTTCCCATTTTTTCTTGTAAATTATTTTGAAATCTGCCTTATTTTAACTGACATCGAAAGAACATCACCTCAATAGAACACACATTCTGTCTTAAGAGGGCTAAATATCCACCTATATCTTGTTTATTTGATGCACAAGAAAGAAGGTATATATATATTTGGGGTTGGTACCAGATATTGAATTCAGGGGCACTCAACCACTTAGCCACATCCTCAGCCCTATTTTGTATTTTATTTAGAGACAAGGTCTCACCAAGTTGATCAGCGCCTTGCTTTTGCTGAGGCTGACTTTGAATTTGCAATGATCCTGTCTCAGTCACCTGAGCTGCTGGGATTACAGGCATGAGCCACTGTGTCCCACTAGAAGGTATAGTTTATACTGACCTAAAATAATTGTGAGTAAGTAATTAATTGTTTAGTATTATACATGTAAGATGACTTTCTAAAAGAATACACCATATACAGTTTAAATAAGTAAATATACAATACAAACAAATGATAATAAAACTTTCTAATGACAATGTTGGAGCATTAATATAGACTTTATTAAGGAATCATATTTAATGAAAGTCATAGTAATTGATCAAAGTAGCCATTTCTCATAAACTAGTATTATTTTCATTAGGTTTTATTTGCCAAACAACACAGTTGCTGCCAGATGTTCAATGTTCACTAAATTCTAAGCAGGGTTTGAAACCTAGGCCACCAGATCAACTAGAAAAATCAAAAATGAAAGGATTAAATGTTGCCCAATTGTCTCCAAGAAGGATAAAGTGGGAAGTGGGACATTCAAGGGCAATCTGTCTTTTATCAAAAAGTGACAAGTACCTAGTAGAAATTAATGTAACCATTGTCACCTACATTCTTCAGATCACAAATATTTCTCAATAAGTACAGATTTGAGGGACTCCTGAGTTTTGAGCAAGCATTAAGATGCTTGAATTTATTTTTAGTGTGGCAGTAAGGCATGGGGCATAGTCACTCAAGTTTTACTCAACATCTCAAAGAGAAAATTCAGAGAAAAGGAACAGAGCACAGAATATATGAGATATTTTTCAATTCCTTTTGAATTTTTTTTCAGAGTAGAAATTAGAAGTTTATTAAGGGACAGCACAAAAGACTTCTCCCGGAGGAAGAAGGGGACCCAAGAAGTGGAATCCCCCTTTTAAAATTTTTAATGTCAATTAAATGTAAATATGATTTATTAGGAAGTGAGTCTACAACATTTGATTCTCACTGTGTGATTGGGATAAAAATCAGTAGAAACAATAAAACCCTTAAATTGATAGTATGATTAGTCACAGTTCAATCTCATGGTCCATCAGTGTTAGAGTCTTAAATTTTTTGCTGAAAAAATAGAGAAATGGAGGTTTAAGTTGAATGAGTACTATAAATCTCCCTCTAATAGGATATTTAGTTAGGAAATTTATTGTTAAACATTACAATAAAAATTGATTTGAGAGCAATAGCATGATGCTCTATACAGGGGATTTCTGTTGGGTTGGTGAGGATACCTCCCTGAGGAGTGCAGGGCAGGTGTTGGATGATATCTTTAGGGAAATAGGAGGATATAAAGAGCATAGGGTATTTCTGCAGACACTTTCCAATATATTCAGTGAGAGCAGCTTCAAGTTGCGTATTAAATTTTATAAGGTAGCTTTTCATTTGAAAAGTATAGAAGCAAAAATAAATAAATTGTATATTGAGAAATAATAAAGACTAGAGTCATGTCCACTGGATAATGGTTAGTAAATATGGAAAGTCTAGCCAGAACTGAGACCCTCTATTGTGAGAAAAAGCACTTTAAACTTTGAAGGGTACCAAATAATGCAGACTAGAGATGAAATAACCCCCCTTGAAGACACTATGCTGAGATGTGAATTTTATGCTTTAAAAAAGAACACTTTATGAGGCCATTAACAATAAATGTGAAGATAGCTATACTTTGTAGTACTCTGTCAATATAAGTTATAAGTTATCTAAGCAGTTCTTTTTGAGAATTGTCATCTCAGAGCATTCTCACAAATTTCATTAATATTTAATGGCTTTGGAAAACTTGTGGTAAATTCAGAGTGGCATTGTCCATATATGGTTGATGTAACAGCATTTGACTAATCTGTATCCCTTAAAATTAAGACATAATAAAGAAATTATTTATCACTTACATTTCTTCTGTGCATCGAGGTTTTAGTGCATGTACTTAAAAAAATATAAATAATGTTTTAATTTACTGAGAAAATATGATATAACCAAATATATTAAATGAATGAACAATTTATAAATATCATAAAAACTTTCAGCAATGTGAAAATTTTTTTAAGAAGATGAAATAAATTTTTACAAATTTACTTTTAAAATACATTTTATATTTAAAGCAATAAGTCTTCAGATAACAAAAAAAATTGTGTAAGAGCTCAACATTCAACTATTTATAAAGATCATTTGTATATGACAGGTAATAATTGGAGCTTAAAAATACTAGAACTTCGTTGGATTAGATAAATGAGAATGAAGGGAAGGGAGAGATGGGAATAGGAAAGACCACAGAATAATTTGGACATAATTTTCCTATGTTCTTATATGAATATACAACCACTATAACTCCACATTGTAAACCAAAAAAATGGGAAGTTATACTCCATGTATGTATAATATGTCAAAATATATTTTACTGTCATGTATACCTAGAAAGAACAAATTAAAAAATTTAAATACTAGAATGTTAGGGTCTGTAAACAAGTCAAGTTGGCGCCTGGCATTTTGCCAGAGGGAGTGGTTTGTGAAGTAATGCCAGAGAGCCATTAAGTGTGGAGATTCCTTATTGGTTGACTCTTGTATCTAGTTTACGTTAATTAAGATAAGCTGTGTGGAATGTATATATACCCCTCCTGTCTTACAATAAACGGCTCCCACTCCTGCTGTATCAATGTACACAAGTTGCTCGTCACCCCCCCCCCCCATTAGTTTGGTGCAGCCGGACTGCGGCACTAGAATGCTAGAAATATGAAATGTTTAAGAATAAATTGATATGAATTATTAAACATTTTAAGAACTCAAAATTGTATCCTTGAGCCCACCTAAATAATTATACTATTTTTTAAAAAAGTTTACATTTAATATTCAGAATGTGTATATGCATATACATACACAATCACCTAACTGTAGATTACATAATTAGATTTAGACATAGAATTGTTTAAATACTGATCCTGTATGTTTTTTCCTTGAAATGCCATCTAATTGCACCTAATTGCATTTGATTTGATTTCTTAAGCAAATGTAATAATAGACAAATAATGTAGTATGTCAAGAACATACCAAGAGAAAGCAACCAACATTGTTGTAAATTAAAAAAATAATAATAACTTTATAGAAACTTTACCTATATCTCTGTGACCTTGGGCAAAATATTTAGTGATTCTTTTATTTGTAAGATTGGTGTAATAATAATTTTGATTCATCTTGTAGATTTATTTTCAAAAATTCACTGGTACAATAGTAAATAAAATTTAGTATTTTATATATATATATATATATATATATATATATATATATATATATATATATATATATATATAATAACATACTTTGTATTATCCATTACTACTAATTAAATTTTAAATAATATTTTTATTGATAATGTCCCCATGAATATGCATTATAATATTTTTTTCTATATGAATAACAGTAAGAAAGAGAAAGCTGCATACAAATGTGTGAGAATGAAAAAAAGAGAATGCTGAAAAATTATTTTATATTTTACTAAAATATTTATTTTCTTGTTCTGAAAATTTTAGAATTCAGGAATAACAAAATATTTTGATAGTTTAGTAATATTTTAGGTCCTCTGTCTTCAAAATCCTAAAGCACTTTTTTAATTAAAAAAAAAAAAAAGTCCGCAAGAAAAAACCTTTCTGATGACAAAATTGAGTTCAATCTGGGCTTAAACCAAACACATTAAACATCTGTAAATAGAACCTCAGGAATGACAAATCTATCCCTACTCAGTCTCAGAATGGCTATGAGATCAGTGACAATAAATTTGAAGAGAACTAGTGTTCATTCTACTCTACTGATATAAGTTTTCTAAAAAAGTTTTGAAATTTTTCATCTTAAATTGTTCACAAACTTATCATTACCTAAAGCCATTGAAAAACTTGTATCAATTAAAAGAGAAGCATTTTCTAGCAATGATTGACTTAGTAAAAGTGCAGGTTGAACACGTTTTAAAATGTCAAGGATTGGGCACCAATAACTTTACTATTTTAGTTAAATTATTTCCCTTTTTAAATACAATAGTAGAAAAAAAAGAAAATTCAAAGAACTCAGAAGAGGAAAGGAAAACAAAATGTTTGTAAAATCTAGTGCAATTCAGAAATGTTTATATCTAATACAATCTCAGTTCTCAACAACTAAAAGAGAAAAGAAAGTTTACAAAGGTTATAAATGTCCCTTCTAAATTGTACAAGCATGTACATGAATTGTTAAGTATATATCTAAAATTAATGGATTAAGTTTTATAAATTCTATGTAATGATAGCAATAAATCTTTTCTAAGAGTGATAAGAACTCATCCATCTAATACTTCTGGTTCTATGCAAATAAGACAATGCAAAAATATAGGGCCAGATGTAAATCATATTTATATAGTAAGTTAATTACTTAGCATGCCTGTAATTCAGGTAAAAGATTAAGTCCAACTGCAGCTTCTAGTAGCTTTGTCCACAGGATGTTGAAGACAATATAAAAATGGATAAACAGATTTTTTATAGTTTTGTCTTTCTCAGAATTCAATAATTTTCTTTTGAATGATTACATAAGAGCATAAATTTATACATATTTATGAGGTTCCCCATCTTTTAAAAATATGTATATATTGTGTAATGTTCAAATGAGTTTAAACATATCTAGGAGTGTTAACAATTTAATGTCATTGAAGAATTTAATTGAAAAATCAGAAATATTAATCTAGCATGGCAACTTCGAAGGTCTGAAGCAATGTTTATAATTCTATTCCATGTATGATATTTAGACTGAGAGTGTGAACTGATCCAACTTGATATTGGGTCTGTGAGGTCATCTAATAGGAAACAATCCACAGAACCATCAATCCATAGAATCAAACCACAGAAACAACCACATGAAAAAGCTAATAGGCTAAGAATTTCCTGACTTATAATTTTCTTTGTTCAGCTACTCCCACTGTGATCTATCAACTCCAATATCAGAAGGACCACTGGTATATTAATCTGTATAAATTCTCATCTTGTTCCTGTCCTTTCCATATCCACTTGAAAAGTTTGATTTATCATTTCAATAAAATACTAATGTGTGGCCTATATATATTCCCAATGCCCCCCACCTTTTTTGTACAAGGGATTGAATTCAGGGATGCTTAAACATTAAGCCACATCCCCAGCCCTTTTTAATATTTCATTTAGAGACAGGGTCTTGCTGAGTTGCTCAGGGTCTTGCTAAATTGCTGAAGCTGGATTTGAACTTGTGATTCCCCTGCCTCAGCTTCCCAAGCTGCTGGCATTACAGGATAAGCCACCATGCCTGGTTTCTGACATTCTTTTATTACTATATCTGACAAAAGACAACCCTTAATAGTCATAATTAATCTTCTAAAGAGGAGAGATGTATGACTAAGAAAAAACAAGAAAGACAGCTAGATATTGGTTTAAATTATGATCATTAACCTAGAATTCACCTTCCTCATTGCTTGCAAAGTATGCAGATGCTAAAGTAACTACCATTCTCTTTTCATTTCTATTTTAAACCAATCCACTCTCCACAAACTCAGCTTTACTAACTTCACTAATTCTTTTCCCAGATAACGACTGTGAACTGTATTTCACAGAATGAAATTAGAATGGTGTTATGTAGATTTTTCACTTTCCCAAACCTGCAAACAATCCCTCATTAATATTCCTGTTATTGGAATAGGTACAGCATGTTCATTTTTCTCCTTCTTCCCCTCTCCATTTCCTCAGTGAATGTCTTTCCTTGGATGAAAACAATGTTGAGCCAGAACATCACCTGCAGCAGTAACTACAATATAGTGGTCAGTTTTTTGTTCCCTATTAATTCTCCAAGATATTACTCCCCAACTGTAGGATACAGCAAAGCTAGGGGTTTGGTGTGTCCTTGTTTTAAGGTATAGTTTTGCTTCTCCAGGTCTGATTTATCTGAGTGGCAGTGAGTGAAGAACTCTTGGAAGCATCTCATCCTGCAACCCCCAAGAGCAAGGAATTGCCTCTACTTTGATAGAACACTGCCTCACCCTCCAGATCCCTCAGTGATGCACTCCACGCACAGATTCTCAATATGAGGAAAATCTCCTTTGTAGGACTTAAAATGACTCTTGGGTATTTTTCCCTTCTGCAGCGACATCTTTACCCTTCCTTTTGTTATCATGTAATTATTTTTACAAACAGCTTTCCTTGGGTACTTCAACATTCTTAAACATATGGAAAACACTATCCCAAGGATTTGCTCCCTGTCTGGGAAAATAACAGCAGCCATTGTGATCTGCCCTGGTTGTTGAGGAGGCTCTTCTCTACATACCTGAGGCTAGGAAAAGAGCAACCACACTACTTACTTTGATTATATGGGAACTCTTCATCACTCTCTCAAAGAATACCTCAGCATAAACTTTTTCTATTATTTCCCATACTCTATAAAAAGTGTTTAAAAAAAAACACACACACACACAAAAATATCTTGTTCTGACTAATGACTCAACAGCCTTAAATGCATTCTGACATTTTCATTTTAAATTCTACATTTGACTTTGGACAATACTTGGCTAGATGATATTCACTGCATTTTAGCATCATGGTAAAAATTTAAATAATAAACTTTTATCACATCTGTAAGCATCCCCCTCCCGCTATTTAGCCAATTTCAATTGAGATATCCTTCATCTTCCCTTCTTACTATTGAACTCCAGCAATATGCAAATACTGGTACAATTTATCACACAGTCTGTTTTCACAATCAATATTCTTCTTAACTGAGATATTCCCAAGAATAGACAGTGTTCATATTTGATTATTTCACAAAGGTTTTCTTTTGCTCCAAACTGACTCCAGGCACCCTTTTAATTATTGTCCCCTTTTTAACATAATTTCTCCTTTATTGTCACTGTGACCTATTTCTACCTAACAAGCAAGCCACATGTAGACTTAGGCTGGTTTTTGAAGCCACTATTCTGTTAAAGATTTCCTCTGATATTGCCAGTTTTATTTCTTTGTCATTAAATTCTTAACAATTTTTGGGCATCATTCAACCCTCTTCATCATTCCCTCTTTTTTGAAGCACACTTCTAACATCTCTTACATTCTCTATATAGAGTTCTGGTTTCTTCCACTTCACAGCTGTCCCCTCCCCAATGCCCTTTGTTATGTCCTCAAGATCAGATAAAATTTCTGCTGCATGTTAGCATCATATGGAAAGATTTGGATACAATGCTGCAGCCCAAGAATAACCCAAAGAGGAGTTACTTTAGTGGTTCTGTGTTTAGACCTGAATAACAGGATTTTTTACATTCCTTCTGGTTCTATTGATAATCATGGTCAAGAGCCATTGTCTCCAGCCGCCCCTTTGATTTTTCTCTTCTAGTTAATTTCATCTATCCTCTTGACTTCATTTACTCTATTCACACTAATTTTTTTTTTATATTTTAAATTTCTCTCTATACACCTTCTGAGTTTCATACTTGGCAAAACATTATGATGTTCCAAAACTTCAAGGCATCGATCTTGTTGCATTCCACATAGAGCTTATAGGATTGCCATGTCCCCCAAAAGATATCTAATATGCAATGTCTCAGCAAGTAGTATTTCTCCTGTTCCATAAATTAAAATCCTCCATTGATAGAAAATAAATACTACCATTTTTTATCCAATAAAATTGTTCAAATCCATACACATAATATCATTTTCACAACTATCATAGTCTTTGCTAACAGAGATCTCACACATATTTCTTCTCTGTATTACTGTTATTGTGTGCTAACTGAGTCTCCCGTAGTACTTCTCTCTGAGGTACCTGCAATGTCTTCCTCATGCTCTTCTGCAAGAAGAGACAGGGTCATGTCTATCACTCACAGGGAGTGAGTACATTATTTTCTGACACAGAAATAACATGGAATAAATGTATAAAGCTTTTAGAAAGTCAATGGACATAAATATGAAGGAAAGAAAGACATTTTAAAATACATATTACCCTTTAAGAAGAATAAATATTTTTAGGAATCATTTCTAAACTTCTTTACATTTTGTAGCATGTATCTAAAATCTTTCCCATCAATAAATATTTTTATCATCACATTAGAACTATGATGTCTATACTGTTATCATAATTCCCATTCATACCCTGGTAGGGTATGACTATGAACATACATATTGAGTAGGGAGGGAATGCAGGTATAAGCCCTGAGTTTTAGTGTTTGTCAACTTCTATGGCATAAGAACTCCCACCACAGATAATTTCAAGTCAACTATGTGTCATCATTGAACACAGTCCTGGGAGATGTGCCCTATAAGCTCAGATAATCTGTTCAACACCTCTTTCAGGTGTTCTAGGTTATGAGAAGGACAAGTCAAGTGGCATCTCTGACCCACAGAATGATTACTTTATTTGGTTTGTCCACTTGGTCTCATTTTACTACCTGAAATCAATTAAACTGAGGCAATTTTTTGTTAGTAAGCAAGCTTTTAAAATACAAATAACTCAAAATTAATACTTTCAGCCATATTGAAGCATGTACATTTCAATAATGTGTGACTTAGTGGGTTAGGCATAAACAGGAGGGTTTCTATTTTCAAAGTTTAAAGAGCACAGTCAGTGAAAATACGGAGAAAAAGATCATCAGGAGATTTAAAAATATTCAAAAGGGGATGGGGCTTTAAAGATAAAATTTATTTATTTCTACACTCTTTCTATGCCAGTAGTGCAAAAAAAGAAGGAAAACTGACTACATTTTTTTCTGGACTTCTGATTCTCCTTTCCTTTTTACAAAGTACCTCTATGCAAGTATAAGTTTTACATCTAATACTGCAGTTATAGTAACTACAGTTTCAATAAACATATCTATATTTCCCTACAAATCTAATTGTCCTTTATATTTTTTTCAAAAATTTGCATTGGAATTTCAACAGCCCATTTATATTACTTAATTATTATCAGAATAAAAATCTCTTTCACATTCTATAATATATATATTATAGAATATATTGTAATATATTTTATTACATCTAATATTCAATACATATTAATTATATACTCACTATTCCTGTTACATGGTAATAAACATGATGTGGATCTTGGCAAGAGTTCACATCCTTTCAGGTGCATCAATAACTTTCCATTGTTTATTCATCTTAACAGAGTGCATTTAATATTCCCTTAAATCCTCCTTTAAATATGTAAATAGTTCTTTCAGTTGACTTTATCCCTATAATTTCTGATTAATCAAATAAGATATAGCACATTAAGAATTCTAACATATATTGTCAAATAACCTTATCAAAATATTCCACAAAAATAATACAAATTTTCTTATGATTTAGAAAAAAAATTGAGCACCTTTAAACTAAGATCCTATCTGGGCATGGTGGCAGATGCCTGTAATCCCAGCAGTTGAGGAAGCTGAGGTAGGAGCATCACAAGTTCAAAGTCACGCTCAGGAAATTTAGGAGGCCCTAAGAAATTTAGCAAGACTCTGTCTCAATATAAAAATAAATAAATAAAAATGGCCAAGGACGTAGCTCAGTGGTTATTTGCCATTGGGTTCAATTCCTGGTACCAAAAATAAGTAAACTAACAAAATTTTAATAAATATTTAGACTTTCAAGACTGGGATTGTGGCTCAGTAGTAGAGCACTTGCCTTGAACCTGTGAGGCACTGGGTTTGATCCTCAGCACCACATAAAAACAAATAAAAATAAAGATCAATATAGATATAGATAGATATAGAAATACTTAAAACAAATAAATATTTAGACTTTCAAATTCAGCTGACCTCATCTATTTATTCAAAGGATTGGTTACTCATGAATTTCCTTTTGAGACTTTAATAAGATAATCTGGAAGAGATGAAGTTTTGTAATATTCTCTCTCATGGCAGAGTTTAGTTTCTTTTAGCCAAAACCAATTCGTTAACTGACAGTCCAACTAGCTGTCTCTTAATTTGATTTCTTAATGGCCATCATACCATCATGAATCATGTGCAAATGCACTGGCTTTTCTTTTTTTCTATTGCCTGTATTTGACTGTTGGACTTTCCCTGTTTAGTTGCCCGTGCCTTAATGTTTCACTAGCTATCACTACAAATCTCTTCATGTATAAATATCTGACTATCATTTATTTTTTCAGGAATGGTTTCAATGCACTCTTTGATTTTTTTTCTCTCTCCCCCTTCTCTTTCTTCTTCCTTCTTTCCTTCCTTCCCTTTCTGTCTTTTCACTTCTAATTTTTTATAGTTCTATATATACAAACCTTTAAATAGGATGTCATGTTTTGCAGTGCTGTAAGTATTTCAGTATAGCTTTGGTTTCCCACTAACACTATTATAATAATATTATTTCAGGAATCAATGTCGATATCACTTCTTCCAACATTTCCATTGTTCTGTAATGATATGGATTCCCATCCAGTACATATATATATATTGTGTTCATAAGTTTATCACTGTTTTTATTCCAAGTTGTGTGATTGTCAGTTACTTAAAAAATCTATACTTGGTGCTTGAGGGAAGAAATTTAAAAATTTATTCTCTTTATGCAGGTTCAAATAAAAAATTATATTATTTTTACATTATTCAATTACTTCAATTCATTACTTCAATAAAACTGCAGTTTTAATTATTTTTCTATTGAATGATATATTTTATTACATCTAATATTTGTTAATAAGATATATTTCTTACATATCAGAATTTTGTTTCCAAGGTTTTTACTATTAAACTTGGTTCTGTGTTGCTCTTATTAACAAAACAGTTTCAAAATCCAGTTTCTTTGTCTATATAGCTCCTAAGACCAATAATAAAGCAAAAATGAAGTAGAGAAATGTGAACCATATGGAGTTAAAGGTAGCTTTAGGATTCTTTCACAACTATGGTTAAAGACTGTCACTAATGTCAGAAATTTAAGTAATAAAGACTTGATCTGCTTTTTTTCATCTTCTCATAACTTCATTTTCTTTTCAAGATTTTTCATACTCTAATGATAAACAGAGCATGATTTCTTTAATTCAGTTAATTTTTATCTTTGTGTGAGAGTTCATGTATCACTTCTTTGCTTATATATCTTAGAAATATTTCTTTGTGGCTTTGATTTTGAAAACACTTTTTAAGAATTTTAAAGCCTTTTTCAATGGCCTTTTGCTTTCTCCCCTCCATCAAGCTCATCATATTAACACAAAAGCCATCTTCTTGCTGAAGTCATTTCTTCATTGGTCTTCCTCTTACTTAACTTCCTTTTTGAGTCCAGAAGATCCCCGTGTCCTTTCCACTCTGTTATTGAGATATCTCCAGGCTCTGCTTCACTTACTGTTTCTGTGGGCTTTCTCTACACTACTGTATACTTCAGTCCTTATCACATATAAAAGCTATTTTATCTAAAAAGCAATACATTGCATTTTGTTTTATGTTACATTATTGCCCTTAATGTAATTTATGTTACATTATTGCCCTTCTGCAATAATGTAACATAAATACATAGTGTATACATATTACAACTTTGTAACATTTGTATTCAACTTACTCCAGGCTCAAAGGCTTTGATTAGCCATATTATGGGAGTGTTATTAGGTTTTGTTTGTTTATTTTTTTGTGTTTGGAGAATAAACAGGTCGCCTGCCCTTAGCCAGAATTTCCAGGCAAGATAGGAAGTGAGGTGTAAAAAATGCACTTGAGAGTAACAAGGAAGCTTGTGAAAGGAACTGAGTGATCCTCACCATATCCAGATGAGTAGTATAAGGCCTTCTCTGAACTCAAAGGCCAGGAGATATTCTATTTTAACACATATAACACATATTCTGAGACTGTGTGTATGCTTATGTATATATAACCACATAAATATCTATGTGCGTATATGTTTATACTCTTGAATTGACCCCATTACTTAAGTAATTTGATTTCATAATATATACTTTAGATCAGCTTGTTAGATGGTTTAGCCACTTAAAATTTATGTAATAGAAATCATTAATATTTTTGTAGCTTACTTACAAATAAAGATCCTCTAGAGATATCCCTGATTGTAATAGATAGGAGCCATATAACTCTCATGCAAAACATTTTTAAAAGAAAATGCTTTCTCTTCATATGATTTCAGATAGAGTTCTTTTTGTAGGTATCAGGTTATTTCCACTTCTGATCCAGTATTGTTGGTTTCATTTGTGGACACTTTTCTGGGTTACTTGGAGGAACTTTTTGGGTAAACATAGGCATCAAAAATAAATTTCCACTCTAGAGAGAGAGTTAATTTAAAAATGAAGTTCCTGGATGAATCTCTTTTACTTTTTAAACAATATAGCATTGCAATTTTATTTCTGAAACTGAGTCATTATAAGAATTAAGTGAGAAGGAACATCCAAATCATTGTCACACAACAATTTCTATGTTGTGTGAAACATAGTAATTTATTAGTCAATACCATAGTCATCATCATCATTATCAGACTGAGAAAAGTTATAAAATCATGGGGCAATCAATTTTAAATCAACAGTAAAATGACAAACTATTTTCATAAGTTTTATACAAATACATTTGCCATTTATGGTTTCCCATCTTCTTTTATAGAAGAAAATGGATGCAAATGGGGGCTTAATAAGTCATACATGCATATGAATACACATTGCCATAATGCACTGTGATAAGTAAATTCTAAGAAATTATGTTGTGCATGTTTAAGCAATGGAAAAAGTATGTCAAATTCATCTGAAGCAAGATTTTTTATCATAACTGCTTAAGAGTCATGAGCAAATATAGCTAGTCTGGGGAATTCTCCTTTAAGTTATTTATGTAGGAAATACATGTTTCCTTGACATTAACATTCAAATAGATATCATTTCAGTTCATAATTTTATGTCACATTTGCTGTTTAATTGCTCCATATGAGAAATGTTTCTGCTAGATGAGCACTGGCCTCAAAAGAAATGGTTTTACTGTGTATAAATGTATTCTGTCTTTTTCTCTGACGAATGTAATTCAAAATGATGTTACACTAAAAAGGTTTTGACACAAAGACATGTAAAACTTCAGGCAGTTGGACTAATTTTTTATTCATGCAAAACATGAAAACATTCTTCCTTCAAATAATTCAACAATATCTCCCACTTATTATAATGCTAGACAGTGGTTCAAATGTGCATGTAATACAATCATAAAATAATTTGATCACAGTGATCTGCTAGGTAATTTTCTATTGCCCTCTTATTTTTCTCTTTATGAGTATAGGCAGTTTAATATATGTTATGATTGTTTTAGAAGTGCATTTAAAATAATATTGTTTTAGAGTGGCATATAAAGAAAACCATAGTTTTTATTTTTAATATCATGTTAAATTAGAAGAATTGTGAACTTCAGAGTTAAAAAACTTGTAACTTCAATTCATTGTTGATAACTGAGTATTTATCTCTCTAAGGGTCCATCTTCTTTATAGGCAAAGTGATAAATATTAATCTAATAATGTTATTGTAAAAAAGAAGATAAGACAGTAATCATAAAGTTCATGGAATAGCTTATAAATGCTCTAACAGTTTCAATGCTCTGTTCTTTCACATACTTTCTTGTTTAATCACCCTTAAAAACACAAATTGAAACTTGAATAAATACCCAACAAGCCTATGGACTTATCCATATTCTTTTACGCCCTACATACGATCTAAAGTTATCTTTCTGTTTCAGTGGGATCTAAGCAGGAATTTGTGTCTCCTAACTATATGTAGCTTCTCTTGAATCAAGACTTTCACTGTGTATTTTCCAGGTCTATTATCCCTGCCCAAACTTCTACAAAATACTCTTCACCCATACCTGTAGGACATGACTTGCTGCCTGCTTCCCAGTCTTGGGGCCGCACATGTGGCTGGGATGGCGCCTGGCAATCAGCCAGTAGGTAGTGTGGTGGTGACAGAAAAAACAGACCACCTCCAGGATAGGTCCAGTACTCTTCCACCCTCGTGGATAGCTTATGCCTTCCCTTACAGAACATGGGAAGGGTGTATAAGTGAACTCACCCCACCCCTCTGACCTTTATCCTGATTGGCTCCTGAGCATTATATTAGCTGTGTGTACTTCCTCAATAAACAAGATCCTGCTTTGAAGGTCTCCCTAGCGTGTCTGATTGTCTTTCGGCGAGGGAGGGCAGGGTGTGGGTGCCTGGGTGGCGAAGGCCAATCAACCTTTGCCTTTCTTGGCTCATCCTGGTCAGGGCATGCTTTCCCCATGTCTCCCGCAGGTCAGGAGGAAACCAGGGGCTAAAACCCTGACACATACCCACTAATAGGACATCTTTCCACTGGTAGTGGTTTTGAATTTCTGACCTGGAAACACCACTATCACCCATATAAATAAGAATATCACATTTCCCAGAACGTATTTGCTACACTATAGATTCCACAGGCTTTATATACACAAAACCTGAATCTGAACCCATGTTTAATATTGCACATTTTACATGCAAACAGAAAAATCTCTCAATCCATACTGCTCAATAATCTATCACAGCTTGCCGAATTTAAAGCAGACATTAAAAAATAAATAAAAAATAAAACAGAAAGAAAGGAATAAGAAAGAACTACAGGAAAAAAGAAAAGAAAAAACATGGATAGCTTTTAGAATTTGAACCATATTCTTTAATGAGATCATATAATAGGTAATCAAAGTAATTATTTGTTTCTCCTTTTAATGTTTTTTCTGTTTCCCTCAATAAAAAAGTAAGAAAAAATATTGCTTTAAGGAATTTTGTGTTATTGCTCATAACGTTATCTAGTAAACTTTGTTATATACTTTCCATGTTCTAAAGTTTGGTGTTATCTTTGAAACAAATTCATACATTTTTTTTAAATTGACAGAAACTATGTATGTTTAGCATGAATCACATGGCATTTTTTAATATGTGTCCTGGTAGAATGGTTCAATTGACTAATCAACATATGCATTAAAGTATAATGATTTCTAAATGCCTTTCCAAACATTTGGCAATTAGACTTTCTGATTACTAAATAAAAATATATACCAATGAAGAAAATATAGGTTGAAACTATAAAGAAAAAAGTGACAAAGCATTCAAATATGAAAACATGTAGCCAAAGCAATAAAACATACAATTATTTAAATATTCTTAGTGCTACAGATTTTAGTAGATGAACTCCCTAATTGTCCTTCTGAAGTGGAAAAAGAAAAATCATTTTGGTTTTTAAACTCTCTAGACAAAAAAACTACCTGATGACTTAATCAAATTTCTTATAAAACTATGACTAAAACCATTCAGCATCAATATTCTAACTCTGAGGAACAGAGAAATAATTCCCCAAAATGCACTGGGAAGTGAATAGGTACTGATTGGTGTTAAATGTAATACTACTGTAACAGAAAACTAGATGAAATACAAGTGAGAAATACTCATTTTCAAAGGGAAACACAGAGTTATAGAGAGGATACAGGTGTGAACCATTCTATTATCAAAAGAAACTGTAGCAATTTTCACCTATTGCAAAACTAAAATGAAATAACTAGTCAGAACTAAAATAATAAAATATCATCAATATCATCCTATTCACAAAAGTATATGAAAATAGTTCCATGTGTATATTTACAAAAATGGAGTCACAGAATTATTATCTTAAATATATAATAAAAAATATGATGGTACATGTGTTATAAATAGGATGCCTTATATCAGATTATGTATATTTGTGTTACGTCTTAAGTTAATAATGTATCACGGTAAGATCCCACCCAAATAACTATAAATATTTTGTTTTAGTTAACATTGATTTAATAAGTCTGATTGTTCAATTATTAACTCTATTTTCTATTAAAATAATATGGGATGTGAAATACATTGAAATTATAAATTCTGAAGTCATGCAATTTTTATCTGTTGACTTATGTTCCCTGAAACCAAAAAAAATGTCTGGGAAATGATTTTAATTGCTAATGCATTATATAACATTGTAATTTAATAATTTCATATGGCTCTGCAAATTTTGAGTTAGGGTAAATTACATACTTTTGGGGAAGCCAATTGGATTGTCGTTGACGTCACTGAGGGTGATGTTGACTACTGTTGTTCCAGCCAGTCCTCCTAGTTGTCCTCCCATATCTTTGGCTTGAATGAGAACTTGGTATTGTTCTTTGACTTCTCTATCCATGTTTGCCAAAGCTGTTCTAATAATACCTTGAGGGGGAAATAGTAACAGAAGACAAACATCACAAATCCTGTACTTTCCATAATAAAATAGATTGCAACCACAATAAAATGATTCTATGTAGATTCACTAGCAAAGTTATGCCGGTGAGAAATCATGTGTTATTTAAAAACACCTTAAATGCTCAATACTTAAGATATAATTTAATTTCGGAAACAACCCTACAATGAGATATAGAGCAGCAGTGAGGAATTATTAAAAACTACCATATTAGTTCTAAAATGTAACTAAGAACATTAGGTTAAATTTTATTTATACAAATGTGTCTATTTCAAATAACAATTTTTTAAAAAATTGGTAAACATAATCATGTGAAAAAATGTACGTGGTCAATTTGTGTTGAGTGTTCACTTTCTAATGATTACCATTTTCTTCTTCACTTTCATTTTCTAGGATAAATATGCCACTTAGTTTTTTATAATTCGTGAATAATCTCCTTTGCACATTATATTTTGTCTTTCACCATCTCCCTCAGTTACTTTAGCAATAGATTTTTCACTTAGGTATCATTAAGCTTTATAATTGCTGGGACTTCTGTCTCCTTTGTCACCAGGTCCTCCAGCACCTAGGACAGTGCCTGATATTTGGAAGGAACTCAACAGCTGGTTGACCAAATAAATGATTGTTCGAGTGAATTTATCCATAATTACATTTTTAGTCATAAATTTAATGGTTCATATGCATATTTATACATGATGTTCAGTTTCTACTTTTGTGTCCAAATTTAGAACTAATTTATATTTACACTTATTCAAAAGGAAGTAAGTAAAAGCTTCCAGCATTCTTTAAAAAAAAAAAAAAAACTGAATGCATTAACCTAATTCCTATTTTCAGTCAATGGTTTTAGGGTAAGATGGGACAGCCTTTGCCTTCAACCTGTGTGGCACTAATAGTGGTGTTTCGTAATGGAACAAGTATGTATGACAAAGAGTGTCAACAGGAGCACATAGCATTGAAATCACAAACCAAATATACATCCTCATTTTATCTTTACTTTCTACTTACTATCCAACTACCAAATGCCATTTTGAAGCCAATTCAGATTTAACTGCAATCTGAAATTTTTTTTGACACTTGGAAGAAATAATTATAAAATGACAGCCTTCATTTTGCTAATGATGTTTTATTCAAGAATTGGTACTGACACCATTTTGATTCAATCTGTTTGTCTCCACCTTAAGCTCCTGATGCCTTATTTCCAACTAAATCTTACAACTAAGATTTTTCATCTCTAGTTTTTAATGTCTCTGTCCTGCCTACCTTAATCTGTGTGACTTCTTTCTGAGTTATGCTTTCTGCAAATTTTAGATAAATCCCTGAGTTTGATTCATATATTCATATGCTTACTGACTTGTTCTTCTATTCACTAAGGCCTAGCTTTGCACAATTTATTTTAAATATAATAATTACAAATATATATAAAATATTTTTATTTGTTTAATTCGTTTGTGTTTGAAAATCCTCAATATCAAATTAGAGAGAAAGAAAAGAGAGAGAAGGCAGGAAAGAGAGAAAAGGAGAGAGAATTTTGGACTTGTTTCTTTCTGCTTAGTGAAGTGTATAAAAAAAGCTATGTACTGAAATGAAGTTAGATCAAAACATTAAGATAGAATTGCAAAGGGGGTAGATACATATAACTCACTTTCAGAATATCTGTTTTTTCCTGTGATCTTTTTTCCCCCTGTGATTTTTAATTTTGTCAAGTTGTCCCCATGGCATCTGCCACCCTGCCCTCTTCATCTGCCCTGGGTATGATAGGTGACCTGCCTTCTGTTCTTTGCCCTCTTTTGGTACCATGCTGCCTAACTAACTATAAGGTAGTACATTAAAATTTCGGAAGAGCAAGAATATATGTGATGATGAGAATGATGCTCTTTCCGCCATCACTTACATTCAAGAAACCACGGTTCCACAAAAATAAAATGCAACATTTGCACATTTTTGTAACTTGTACAAATCTGGGGAATCGGGAAGACTATAATATTGAACATGAAAAGAGAATTTTTCATTACATCACTTTTTAAAATGCTGAAAATTTCTCTTTCAGGAAATTATTCCTCTTATGGCCACTTGTGTATCAATCAATTAAAATATAAAAACCAATCAAACAAGCAAGAATAGATTACATGGTTTTGATGTAGGAGGACTTTGCAAAGAACTGAGCTGCAGTACTTCCATACCAGACAGCAGGAAGCAGAAGAAAATGCTTCAAGCCAACTAAGTTTTCATGTTAGTATTAGTGTCCATCCTATCTACCTTCCTTTTGGTATTTGTATATAGATACAGTGGCTGACTTATAGGAGAGCAGTTGAAAACAAACCAATGAATTTTATAGAACAGTATAAATATTTCACAAAAATGATGCCACTTACTTTAATTCATCCCATAGAATTCTAAAATAAATCATTTTTGTTGGATAAAAGGAGACAGAGATAATTAATCCTGGGATTATTTTAATGTCTTCTAACTGAGGATATTTCTAATGTATTAATCAAGACAACTAGAATGGGAAGAATATTGTTACATAGTTTCTGCCAATATAAATGGACATATATGATTGAGATAGTTTTACACATTTAAAATAATATAACAAAGAAAAATAGTCTTCAGAGAGTTTATTTTCTTTGGCAATAGTCCCTCAATCTTGATGAATGTCTGATTATTTTATAAAATACAGTAAATGTTCCAAGAATGCCATTTTGAGATGAAAAATAATACAATATTATATAGGAAAAATATCATAAACAGCATCTGTGATCATCTAGTATATAATTTTACAAAAGCTAATTTTTGAATGAAGAGGTAAAGTTCAGTACTAAGACATGGGACCACAGATCAGGCAAGCCTTGTACTAAAGTAAATATTTCATTCACCTTTTGTTATTAGAATTGAGGATATAATCTTCTTCTCCTGCTCTTCCTCCCTATCCCATTTTGAGTCACCCCCCTTATATCAGAGAAGACATTTGGCATTTGTTTTTTAGGGATTGGCTAACTTCACTTAGCATAATCTGCTCTAATGCCATCCATTTCCCTGCAAATGCCATGATCTTGTTATTTTTTAGTGCTGAGTAATACTCCATTGTGTATAAATGCCACATTTTTTTTTAACAATTCATCTATTGAAGGGCATCTAGGTTGGTTCCACAGTGTAGCTATTGTGAGTTGTGCTGCTATAAACATTGATGTGACTGTGCACCTGTACTATGCTCTTTTTAGGTCTTTAAATAGGGAAGAGAGATGGGTGGGAAAAAGAGGGAGAAGGGGAATTGCATGGAAGATGAAAGGAGACCCTCATCATTATACAGAATACACATATAATGTTGTGAGGAGAAAAAAAAGAAGAAGTGTGTCACATTAGATTGGGTAGAGAGATGTGATGGGAGGGGAGTGGGGAGAGGAAGGGAGGTAGGAAGGGCAGCAGAATAAAATAGACATTATATTGTTATTATTACATTATTATTGCTATATGTATATACGTGACTGTATGACCAATATGATTCTGCAACCTGTACAATCAGAAAAATGAGAAATTACACCCCATTTGATTCAAATGTATGAATTGTCAAGATCATTTTACTGTCATGTGTAACTAATAAAAAAATAAAAATAATTAAAAAAAGAATTGAGGATATAATAGACACAATCAATTGCTGCCTCCCCTCTCCTTCCCCCCCCCCCCCGCCCCACAGATCTACTTTAATACTTTTCTAGACTTTGCTCCTTGGCTCCAGGAAGCCTTAGGTCTATTGGCAGTGTATTGTCAAGTAAAACAGAAATTGGCCTGGGCTTTTATTCCCATAGTAGCCCACATCCCATTTCTTCTATCCCAGGGGCCCTCACTAGATAATGCCTGTGTCCCTAGACCCTCTCTCTCCTTCAGTCTTAGTAAGCTAACAGCACCCTCTTGTTATTCCTTCTCCAGGTACTATGTATGCCTTAGTGATTCTCTAAAGTGTGCATGTGCTTTAGCCAATTGTAGTTTAATTAAACTAATCTCAAACTGTCCCATAGTGGCATATGAGACATATGGGATGATAATTCATACACTCTCTGTACAGTTCCTTTCAAAATTTATATTTAATGGTTTTGTGTTTGTGGGAGTAAAAAGCAGATCATAAGGAAGTACACAGTGATTTAGGCAATTTCATATGGTGATGAGTGTTGTGAAGACTATAAGAGCAAGTGCCTTGGACGTGGGGGTGTCAGAATAATCTCCTCTGAGGAAAGACTGTGGAGATGAAATCTCAGAGAAGAGGAGGCAGATCTGGAAAAAAACAGGGTGGGGCATTCTAAGGAGAGGAGACAGCAGAGCGTCCCTACTTCAAAGCCCACTGGAAGAGCCCTCAGGCCCAGCAGATGAGAGAACATGACATGAAACAAGACTCCAGAGGGGCAAAACAGGCAGACAAGTGTGTTATTCAAAGACAAATAAGCCTTTTGAGAAAGCATCTTGAAAATTATGTGATCACTTTTCAGTTTCACAAAAAGTCTTCTGACATCTACTTGGTGACAGTCCAGAATAAAAACACAATTTGGGGGACTATTATGCACAATCCCCAAGTTATTACAGATCCTACTGGATTTAATATAGATTTATTATTATTGTTGTTGTTGTTATCATTACAGTTGTTATTATTATTATCTGAGGCAGATTGACAGATTCATCCTGCTGTCTTTCTTTTTCAGCAGTGTAGTGACTGTGTCAATCAGCGGGAGACTGACATTTCTAATTTGTGGGTGACCATGGATTAGTAGCATTGATAACCTAACTTTTAGTCTTGGACCAATCATGATATTAGACATATATTCAAAATGATGGTGATTTAACGAAAGGACAAGGTGGTTGGGATTCATTTGAGCAATGCAAATTCCAGAATTGTTATATTCCCTATAAACATAGTTGGGATAGAGAAACTCTCAGGAGAAATGGCTTCACTGCAGTCACACACCACCACCAGTCATAGATTCCGAGAGGGTGGCATTTGAGGTTCACACCTTGGAGCACTCTACCTCTGCTATCCCAGCCTTGCCAGGCTACCTGTGCCCCTGTACTTTTCCAGACATCTCACTCTTATTGTCTCTGTTCCACAGATGGCAGGCTGCTCATCTTTCTCGTTCCTATGTTAGTGTGTTTTTCCTAAGAAGTCATTTCTGCCTCAATGACCAGCTCCATCTCTGACTCATATGTGACTATATCCAACAGGATTCAGGCTCAGATGCCCGTTATTCATGGTACACACTTGCTCTTTTTTTCTTATCTTCCCTCAGTAGACAGAAGGCTGCAAGAAGACTGAAAAAATTCTTAATAATTTTTATGAATGTATATCTATTTTCCTGTTTCACCTTTATTAATACAACTCTCTATATTTTTCCTATATGTAATAAAGGTAAAATTATTTACCTTCACATAATAGAGGTAAAATAATATGCAATACTTTTAGTGTACTTGATACTCATTATTTTGAAACCACTTTTCTTTATGTTTTGTTGCCTGCAAATCAGAAAATACAAGCATGTTTTTTTCTTTCCTTTTATTCAGGGAAGATACACAATATCCCCCATATCAATGCCCTGATTTAGCAATTCACTATGGTCTTTTCCCTGTGTATCTATTTATTTTGCAATAAATATCAAATAAATACATAGAATAAGGTTCATTGCAAAAGCCTTTTACATTCTTCCCAATTCATCTTCATGTCACTTTAAAGCTTAATTCTGAGACAGAAATGTCTATGCTATATTTTAATCAATCTTTATTGTGTCATGTAAGAAGAAAATATTTTCAAAGACAGAAGGGAATCAGGTTATTTTCTTCCCTCCAAGTCCTAGAGATTTAGAATAGCATTATAGTTTGGGTTTGGGAGATGAACAACAAATGAATCCCATCATTCTCCATTCACTGAGTAATCTAGCCCCAAGAAGTCCCAAAGGCCACCAATGTGTTCTCATTAGAGCAGCTATAATGGTGAGTTTCCAATGATCTTCTCTCTGAAGTCTTCAGAAACTGCAGGACTCTCAAAGTTTTCACAAAATCCCCACCTTCCCACTGAGCTCTCTGATTTTCTCCCCTTAACACCCTTCCTGACTCACTGGAGGAATCTACCTTCTCTTCTTGCCTCCTGCAAATGTTATCCCATCGTAGGTTCATGAAAATTTTCTCAACTTCCTTCAGATTTTTTTTTCCTCAAAGTTATCTTTTAAAACATTCTTGGTCATTTGATCCAAACTCTCATGCTAAATTTGTTTCCTATTGCTTCTGTCACCAATTACCATAAATATAATAGCTTGATACCATATCAACTCTAGAGGGTCTTGTTAGCCTCAAGTCCAGCTGTCAGCAGTGCTGTGTTCCTTTCTAAACATTTTCATCTTCTGGAGGATGCCTAACTGCCTGTATCCTCATCACTATTCACCATCTTCTGAGGCAGCAACAGAAGCAGCTTCTTTAATTCTTTTTTGACTCCTCTGATTCATTAAGAAAGACCCTTGGGATTACTTGGGTCCACTGAAAGGAAACAGGATGATCCCCATCTCCATAGCAGATTATCTGATGGATAAATTATACCTGCTACTTAGCTCTTCTTTGCATATAATATAACACATCTGCAAGTTCAAGCAATTAACAACTTTTAATACTCGGGTTGGGTCATTATTCTATGAGAGATACTACTCCTCAGCATTTCATGACCTTTGTCATTTTCTCTTTAGTTCTTATTGCTATTCAAAACCCTGTTTATTTTTCTTAATTATTCTCTTTGGTTTGTGGTCGCCAACAAAATATCAGTTGCTGAAAGCAAGCTTTTTTCTCTGTATTTTTGGAGAATACTTACTTAGAATAATTTCAAGGATACAGTAGCCACTTAATAAATAATATTTTAAAAAGTAGATTTTAATAAAGTAACAGTTAATTTACCATATGGAAAAAAAGCATACATACATTTTTTTTTCAAGAGAGATTATTATTTAATGTGTTTTTAAAAATTCTGGTCACTATTTGCAGAAAAGAATTTCTGATATAATTTTGAATGGGATGAAGGATTTAGTTTGGACTTAGATGTATTATAATTGCTCTATCATGAGAAACATCTTGAATAAGCATTATTTTTGACCAGAGAGTGATCTCTTTAAGTAAATCATAGGCTCCAGGATTGACCAAGTAATAATCAACCTTTACACAAGTAATAATGTGGAGAAAGCAGTATAAAATATATTTTATATATAAGCCTGTTAAAGATAGATGGCAGGATAGGAACAATAATAATAGTGTAAGAACTAAGAACTTTAGCAGCATAATATATATTTCCATTTTCAATTTCACAGCTAAGTAATTAAAAACACTATATAAGAGATCTGTTTTTTGTTATCAGTTGATTTGAAAAGTTACTGAGTTTCATTTCCTTTTAGACTTAATTGGCCAAAAATGATGCATTTTGAAACCATATTGTTTTGATTTTATCTCTCTGACAGAAATTATCAACAAGAACAAATAAGAAGAAGAACTGTTTATTAGCGGTTCACAATTTCAGAGGTCTAGTCCATCGCAGACTGACTCCATTGCCCTGGGCTTAAGATGATGCAACACATTATGGGGGAACATGTTCGGTGAAGGAAAGCTTCTCCCCTGTGGCTGGGTGAGGAAGTAGAGAAAGAGAAAGGATGTGGTGAGGAAGGGCCACAGGGAAGATACACTTTCAGGCCACATCCTTTAGTGATCTATCTCCTCCAGCCACATCCCACCTGCCTGTAGTTACTACCCAGTGATTTAAAATAAGATGGACAGATAAGTTTATAGGTCTCATGGCCAAATAAGTTTACCTCTAAATATTACTGCATAAACAGTAATTTTCAGAAAACACCTCATACCCATGCCATTATACATATTAGTAAAAATTCTGCATCCATCACTGCATAGATGAAGTTTATATGAACTTCATGTATGCAGTGATGGATGCAGATGTAAATGTTGTCAACAATGTATTTAGATAATAAGAAGAATTAACAAGTTATTTTTAACAGGGAACTCCCACTATAATAGGCCTTAACAGTTCCAT
This sequence comes from Callospermophilus lateralis, assembly GCF_048772815.1. Classification (NCBI taxonomy): domain Eukaryota; kingdom Metazoa; phylum Chordata; class Mammalia; order Rodentia; family Sciuridae; genus Callospermophilus; species Callospermophilus lateralis. The sequence goes on along the minus strand of NW_027515935.1, from coordinate 2,776,581 downwards.
AGGACTTAGGAGTCATTTTCCCCAGGAGATGTTCCTCAAGAAGTTTCACCCCTCTAATCAGTCTATATCTGTAGTGTCCATTAGTAGCATTATTCATCATAGAAAATTGTGTATTACAAAATTCAAATATAACCTTCTGAGGACTTGATGGGCTCCACCCAGTAGATGGGAATCTACTTGATTCATCTCAGTATCACTGTGGCCAAGAACCTGCCAGACCATAGGTTATAAATAAATGTACATTAAAAAAATTATTAATTAAACACATTACCGATTATGGTATTGATCTATGATACCAAATCCAGTGATGTCAAGCTCATAAGATTATGACACATCCCCTTTTTACACACAAACAGTGTATTTAGATTAGAGAGCCATTGAGAGAGCTTCTCCTCGAAAGCAACACAGAATGAAACTAATTCCTACCGGCATATTTTACATCCCTCTGAAGTATTGTCTTTTCAAGGTCAAACATTCTTATATCTTTCTGCTTATTCTAAATCAAGGCTAGTGGAACTCAATTACACTTCTCTTAAAGAGGGACAATGCCCAATACAAGGGGATCTTTTTCTATGATGAATTCATGGCCAGCTAATATTGCTACACATATGCAAAACATTGCAGAATAGCTAAACATGTGTGCTTTTTTATCTTAATAATGGTGTGTTTCCTTGACACATTTTTCTTCTTAATATGCACTGCATCTATTGATTTTCTTGCCCTTGGTGTGTCCATAACGAGTCCTTGTTTTAATGTTTCCTGGCAATTCATTCACTCTGGCTAACACATATTGAAAGAATGGCTACTTTGTGTGAGCACTCTTATCCTTGAAGGATGGAGATATTAGAAATTTAAGTTTGACAAAATTATATTATGAATTAATATGAAAATAATTTTCAAGACACAAGATATCACAGGCATTTGCATGGTCTTATAAAGTATTGGTTCAAAACATATGGTATGGTCCATGCTGCAATATTAGTATGAAGTTTAGAATACCAAAACACTTTAAAACCTAAAAAAAAAGTCAAAACATAAGAACACATAGAATATAGATTTGAAGATTATTATATCTGAATGAACGATGATAGACTCAAGAACAAAAATCTTGGTAAGGTCACTGAACTAAGGAGGGTCACACAGCCTGGAATATCAGAACAACAACAACAACAACAAAAAAACAAAAAACAAAGTAGCTCATGCAACTGCATTTTCCCTTAACTGTTTTGGTATAAATTATATAAATGATGTATACATACACAAATTCTAAAAGAATTTAGAAAGGACACATGTTTCAAATTTAATGTAAATAAATTGGCCAAAAATTTCTGGATATAGAATACTAGTTTTATATCTATACCTTGTTATTTATACAATATATCTGTCCATTGTTGGTTGCATAACAATGTAAATATACATAATACTGCTAAACTTTGCATTTAAAAAGTTAAAATGTTGATTTTTTTATATCTTGTATACAGACAAAATTAAAGTTTATGGAATAACAAATATATTGAAATTGATATTAATAAGCTTCCTCAAGTAGGGCTCAGATATTTTAGAAAAGTACAAAATATCATCACCATATGATACACAATGTAGATATACAATGTGGAAATCACTAGTTAATTAATGCAGACTAGTTACTTGGAATCATTTGGAAAAAAACTAAATGCATTAAAAAATGTTAAACATTAATTAATGCATTAGATTCAGTTATTAAGAGTAATATTTTTTGTTCTAACTTGAATATCTCTATTATTAAGGTTACTATGTTCAGCAGTATTCTGATGCCATGCATTAGATAAAATACTACATTATTTTGCGTTTTAAAAAATATTTTATAACTTATAAAGGCTTTTCATTGCTCTTTAAACATTAAGTGTAATTAGGCATTATGATTTATATAATTAGCTGATAAAAGCTTATGATATAATAATATATCATTATATGATATAATAAATAATTCAATGTCTTATAAACATTAAATATAATAAAATAATGCATGTTTTATAGATGCACTTACATTTGGATTTTTAAGAATATTATTGATTTATAACTTAAGGCATATATATGAACATGCTATAGCAAAGTATTTCTTGGTTAAGACAAAAAATTATCTAATAAATAAATTTTAAAAAGTACCATTTCTTGATTTATTTCATTCAATAAATTAATTTATACTAAGGTCATGTGTTTATATTTAGAAAAAAAATCTTGCCATATCTACTCAGAAATGTTAGGAAGGCTTATCAAAGTGAAATATCAGTACAAGCATCAATTTTATTTTCTCATGTCTAGTAAATAAAATATAGAAATATTTATCTCTTCCTAAGTATTTATGCACCAGAAGTTTTGATGAGACTCTTCCTTTAAGAATTGTTTTAAACTGTTCTCTACACTCAAATGTGGAAAATTTTAGATAATATTGGCTTTTCATGCATTTTATTTAATAACAGAAAGAGGAATCATAAAAAGAAGATATATGGCTGGAACAAATGGAAAGTATTTCTGAGAAATTGCAATTATCCTTGATTTTTGATTTATTCTTATCTATCACAAGGTGATAAATTTGACAAAAAGTCTTCTTAATTGTTTTTGTGCATGAAGAACTAGTTTTCATTCTTTTAATGAGGTGTCCCATTCACTCTTTTTCTGTCTAGTGGTCTGAGGCATGGCTACTATGAAGACTTCTGTCTCCAGTGAAAATCAATGCTTCAAAAATCTATTATGTACTTTGTGCCAGAATTGTTTCACATTTAGTTCTATATAATAAGCATTATACAAAAATATAAACATGAAATTATGAAGTCATAATGTGTATTCATATATTATGGTGTAGTGTAATACTTTTGAAATGAATTAGAATTTATTTAAAGTTAACACTGCCCAAGTAGACTCAAAAGGAGAGCATTTGTCTTGACTCACATACTTGATATCTGTATGGCATTAATTTGACTATAGCTAGTATATTCTTAACACAAGTATTTAGTTTATCTCTGTATATTTTTTTCTTATTTTCAGTTAGGTTTTAATTATATCCACATCACCTAAAGTTTTTCTTAACAGCATGAAGTCATTCATCTTTCATTGGCCACCCTGCTTAGGATATAAACACATGCAGTCTATAGAGTACATAATTGCAAACCCATGAAAGTATTCTAAAACTGACCCTCTTTCTTCACAAGTTGCTATATACTTTTTTTTCTTTCTTTTTTCTCTCAGGAGTGCTCCTCAGAGACTGAAGTAATTCATATTTTCATTTCTTATCAGATTTTCAATAAAAGTAAATTTGGATATGATTTAAAACTCTTTAAGAAAAAAATAGCCCAGGGGCTGGGTTTGTAGCTCAGTGGTAGAGTACTCACATAGTACATATGAGGCACTGGATTTGAGCCTTATCACCACATTAAAAAAATAATTAAATATAGGTATTTTTTCCACCTACAACTAAGAAAATCACATTTATATTTATATATGAAGAAAAACTAATGACCCAATCTAATGAAAGGTTACATTTTAGATGATGTCCCTTCATTAATCCTTTATATATTCTGCCCATTTTCCAAAACTCTGTAATTTCTTGGAAACTTTGTGTCAACATAAACTTCATTGAACAACATCCTCAACTTTTTTCTTCTTCAATTTCCCCAGTTCTTCTAAAATAAATAATTTTCCCATAGTTAACAATAATCAAAAATCTTGTTTAATAATGTTATTGACATATGTCTTCCTACATTCACTGCCATATTTACTGTAAAATACCTTCTAAAGGTTACTTCCCCATTACACACTCACTGGTAGCATTTCATGGTCTGAGTTTTAATCTACAATACTCTGTCTAAACCAGAGGAAATTTTCACCTTCTGGATTCTCTTCCCCTTATAATTGCTTCTTGTTTTAGTTAGCCTTTTATCTCTGTCCCACAAATACTCAACAAGAACACCTTAAAAAAGGAAAATTTATTTGAGGTTCACAGTTTCAGAGGTCTCAGTCCATTGATGGCCAATTCCTTGCTCTGGGCCCAAGGTGAGGCAGCATATCATGGGGGGAAGGGTATGGTAAAAGAATCCTGCTCTTCTTGCACTAAGGAGGCAGAAGGTGGGGAAAGGAAGATGTACCCTTGCAGGGCACATTCCCAGTCATATGTCTCCTCCAGCCATGCCCAACCAGCTTACAGTTACCATCTAGTCCTTTCAAACAAAGATGAACTTTAGGTTTCAGATCTCCCAATCCAATTACTGTACCTCTGGACATTGCTTCATTAACAGAGGAGTTTTGTAGCAATACCTCATATCCAAACTATAACATTTCTCAACAGAATTCTTAAAGGAAAGATGTGTTCTCTTTACTCTCAACTCTTTTTTTGGGTCTAGACAAAGAAGAAATTCACTATCTTACTCTCAGCTTCAAAATTTCTGTTTTCCCCATTGACTTCATCACAAGGGAAAGAAGTGAGCATTGACAGTAAGTTCTGTATGCCCTGCATTTGTTTCCAATTTAGTAGAAAAACAATATGCTTTGTTTCTAGGCAACATTAGTAGATGGCTAACTATTAATAACATATCTCATTGGCATACCAGATTTCAGCACATACCTCTTTTAGGAAATATATTTGGATTATATCAATAAATTGTATACAAATATATATATATATATATATATATATATATATATATATATATATAGATATAATGTGTCTTAAAATTTATAAATTTAATATTTTTCATCAAGAGTAATTGATCTGCAAATTTTAAAGATAGTTAATTTTAGTATATGTTGACAATTCCCATTATCTTAAGCTAACATAAATAATAGTGCCCAATTTATTTTGCAACTTATTTAATTGCACTATATAAGAGGGGATAGAATGGCTATCACCTGGAGTTCCTGCTTTAACTCTGATGTGACATGGAATACCTTCTTCATTCACTGGTTAGAGTGGATGACTCTCCATAACAATGTATTTAGTGTTCAAAAACAGACTGCTTAGAAGAACAGAGATCTCATGTGATATATCAGGGAAAATAGGGGTGAGGGTTTCCTCAGTGGTAGATCACTTTCTTAACATGCATGAGATCTTGGGTTTAATCCCCTGCACCACAAAAAAAGTGGGAGGGATATAAGATCTTTCATGTGCATATGTTCCTGCCCTTTCTACATCATCCATATTATATTTGACTTTTAAATCTGCAATTTAGGTTAGGTTGTTGTTGTTGTTTTTTTGTTGTTGTTGTTGTTGTTTTTTTTTTTTTTTAGAAGTGTGATGGCTTTGAAGACACAGACTACAGAATCAATGGTCTTCATGTCTGTCATGCTCTCCTTTGCTTTATTACAAACGTGTCTCTTGGCTTTAGCCAGCCACTTATGACACTTATACAGACAGCAAAAATAATCTAGGATTTCTCCATGCACTGATAAACCTAAAAATGGAATGTAATTTAATTCAGTTAAGAAACCTGGAATGAAAAGTTATTTAGCCAGATATTAAAAAAGTAGACTTTTGAAAATTTAAAATAAGACAACCAGAGAAGTTGCAAGTATATGTGAAAATGTTTAGATTTACACATGTCACTATCTATAGCAGATAGGTGAGATGCTAGTTTCTTTACTCAGTATGAAGCTCACAGAATCTTTTTTGCTGTATTAGAATAGGTGATTTACATGCCAAGAATTAATTAAAGTTTAAATATTTGAAGGAGTGGTGATTAGGTTTTCTCTAATAAAAAATTACCTGTCTTGGGATCAATAGAGAAATAAGGTTGTCCCTGAAGAATGCTGTAAACAACTCTGGCACTGTTTCCATAGGTCGGGTCATCTGCATCCGTGGCCTTGACCTGGAGCACATATGCACCTGGAAAATAAGAGAGTGTGATTCTAGCTTTCTTCCTGTACAGAGTTGAAAGCCATTTCTATAATTTGCTGCACTCTGTTTTCCTTTGGAATTTGGCATTTCTCATGGATGTCATGAGATTTTATGCCAATGAAGAAAATTTAACTGTTACCATCAAAACATCATATAACAATACATCAGAACCACAGTGAGATATCACATCACCGTATTACAAATGGTTAGTATCAAAAAGACTTAGAGGCTAACAAGAGCTGGTGAAGATAGGGAAATAACAGAACTCTTGCTCAATGCTTGATAGAATGCACATTAGTACATCCATTTGGGAAATTAGTGTGGAAGATACTCAAAAATCTTATAACAAAACAACTTTTTGAACCAGTGGTTCTAAGAGAAATATATCTAAAGAAAATGAAATCAGAATGTGTAAGTCCATCTGCATTCCTCTGCTCATTGTGGCACTATTCACAATAGCCAAGAAATGGAAACAACCAAAGTGTTGCTCAACTGATGAGGAGATTAAAAAAAAAGTTACAAAGAGGATAATAATCTGCCCCAGAAATTAAACCCTGTCCCTTGTGGCAGCATGGATGGAACTATAGATCATTATGTTAAATGAAATAAGCCAGGCACAGAAAGACAAGTATTGCATGATCTCACCTTTGTATGGAATCTAAACATCTGATATTATAAAGGTGGAGAGTGATATGGTGGTTCACGAAGGCTGGGGAAGTCAGAGTTGTGGAGAATAGGGGAAATGTTGATGAATATTCTGAGTAACAAGAGGAAGAGCAAGATGCTCTGGTGTGGTACTGCATCTAGGGGACTATAGATAACAATAATTTATCATCTAAAAGCAAGAAAATAGTATTTTTAAGGTTTTCATCATAAATAAATAATGAATATTTGAGGAGATTCATTAATTTTATTTAAACATTTCACAATTTTTACATGTGTCAAAGGATAACACAACATATCATTAATATATATAATTGCTATATTTTCACATATGAGTTAAAATAAATTTAAAAATGTGGAATCATAGAGCTGTTCTTCAAATAGCACATATTTTAGACATCTATTTTAAAAGTTAAGTCCATTTCCAGTAGATAGATCATTGAACTGAAAGTTGTCAAGATAGTATTATTGATTTCTACACTAAAGAAAACATGGACACCACTTACATTAGCTCATCTGCTTACTGTGGATGCTTTAATTTCATGATTAGAATATCAATAGCTAAGCTAAAATGTTTAGAGGCTTACTGAACTTTAGAGGTTAAGTGATTTGCAATTTCAGGTTACAAATCAGCAACTGCATACACGCATTAGGAAGCCTTTAATTAGAAAAGAATACTTAAAAAAGTGAAAAAACATATTTAATTGCAGTGTCAAATAGCTACAAAACACCTCTTGGTCTCAAGACTAAATTAAACTGAGGGTTCATTGGCATTGAAAAACACTGAAGACAGTCCAAATTATCTGCAGCTTTACTCCTTTTTTTGAAATTGAGAATATTATTTAAGTACTAAAGGGAAGTTGGAGAGAATTTTTCTGTATTTTTATCTTATCTACTTAAGCACGTTCATAAATCAGTCTTCAAGAACCTTTTAAGTACAGTTTCCCAATGTCTTCTTCGACATTGTTATTCTTAAATGAGTAAAATAAATCAAAGATATCATACATAACTTGTAAAAAATTATATTTTGCTTTTAATTAGAAATCTCTGCTAAGCATAAACACACACACATATGTATATGCTGAGCAGGGATATATATATATTGTGTGTGTGTGTGTGTGTGCATGTGTGCATCCTAAGTTTTACTGTGCACTCTATCCCTTGGAGGCATTCAGAGTAGTTACTGTTTTTGGGGAAAGCACAGTTGGCCCTTTCCATTCAGTTATTTATTTAGCCTTTTCTCTCAAGTTGAACTTTGAATAAACTAAGTCTTATAAAGTCTAAAGGAATGAATCCACTCTTCACCATTACTTTTTTAAAAAAAGTAAAGTATTAGAGATTAGAGTGCTAACTTTCCCTGGGCACAGTGGAGTGTCCTTCAAATCCCAGCTCAGTAAGAACCTGAGGCAGGTGGATTCCAAGTTCAAAACCAATCTCTGCCTCTTAGCAAGACTTTGTCTCAAAATACAAAATAGAAGAGCTGAGGGTATTGTACCACAAAACAATAAATCAATAATAAACAAATAAATAAAAATTATGAAATAAATGACAACTTTTTGTAGATATTCAATATCAAATGCTTTTGCTTAATATGCTTTGGTATATTCTATCAACAAATGAAAAACATGTTATAGCAGCCTTTCCCAGGGCAAGAAACTTCTAGAAGGAAAGGAGGAATATATTGCTAAGTAGATAAGAGTGATGAGTAGTATTTTCCATCACCAGCACCAACATTTCCATGCCATCAATAGTTGCATTAATCATACCACTAATCATAACGAAACCATAATCACACACATACACACACACACACACACACACACACACACACACACACACAAGAAATTTCATTATTGATTAGTGTTTGCTTCTGTGAATCACTATGTTCCTGTCGTAAGGAGTCATCAAAACTGATCTTTGCTCAATGTTGTAGATATGAACATTTTATCAAGAATAAATTTTCCTCTCCTCAACAGTGATCTTTACCCTCAGATTCATTACCTGTATTTCTTTACCATACATGTGTTTTATAGAAAAGCCTATCAATTTTAAATATTACCCCAATCCTAAATATGAAATTGCAGTTTGAGAGGTGTGAATTGTTCTACTGTATAGGTACATTTGAACATAAAACATTTTTTAATAAGTAGCAAATAAAAATGTTTAACAAAATAGACATATGTAGTAATAAATTTAATAAAAGTTTGCCAAACCTATACCACATGCAATATCAAAGAGGAATACAAATATAATCTTGTCTTCCTTTTTACGTGTCTGTTTTTAATGTTATTATGAACTTCCAATAAACATGTTGAAGAAATTTTTTCTTGAAATCTAATATTAAAATCTTGTGTAAATCATTTATAAAGTTTGTCACTTAAAAGAGTGAGAGTACTTCATTAATACATATAAGTAGCAGAGATTTTTCATTCAATTCTATTAGTCACATGATAGCAAGAATACATGTTTCTCTACTTGAAGCACATTATTAAAAAGAGCTGTCTGTTCAATTTAAGAATAGGTGAGGCCTGGCTTGCTATGTCAACTTTCCCATGCTTTTCTCTATACTAACACAAAAAACAAAACTTTCATGTTGTTACATGTTTCATGTTGTTAAGAATTCTCAGTTAGAGGGCTGGGGCTGTAGCTCAGTGCAGAGTGCTTGCCTAGAGTGTGTGAGGCACTGAGTTCGATCATTATCAGCCACAAAAAATAAAATAAAATAAAGGCATTCTGTTAATCTAAAACTATAAAAAATTTAAAAAAATAATTCTCAGTTAAATTTAAGGAATATTTATGCTTCTAAGCAAGACTACCTTCTTCAGTGCTAAACTCGCACACCAGTTGTTCTTAACATTATTAATTACTAAATGCCCAGGAAGTAGAAAAAGATTGTGGATTTGAGGCGAAGGCATTTAGTGTGCAATAGGAAAATAATATACTAATCAATGATTTGCACTGAAAATGGAGGGGTCTTCTATGTTGACAACAGCCTGGAATTTATTTCCTATGCCTCAAATTCAAATACAATAATACAACATTCTAACTGCAGTGCAGAGAGAATGTAGTTCACAGACAAAACATTACTTTATAAATGGTTGCAGATAGTGTGCAAAATGTTTGAGGCAGAGTACCAAATCACTTCAAGTTCACTTTACACTGCCCTAATCATTACAAATTTAATAGTGTATTTTTAGTAATAGTTAAGCCAACCTTAACATATACATATAAAACTAAGAGCAACAGAAAAATTGAACATGGAGTTGTATTATACAATAATGAAGAAAGAAAATGCATCAGGGAACCCAATTGAGAGAAACTGAACTAAGTAAGTGTTCCCTAACATCTAAATGATCATATTTAGAATTCATTTGAGATCCAATTTGGATGTGGTATTAGTAAGACTATGATAAACAATAGCAGCAACAAAATACTAAAGGCTGGGTTGGCTTAAACAACAGAAAGCAATGATCTCAAATTTCTGGAGGGAAGAAGTCTAAGACCAAACTGTGAATTTTTTTTTTCTGGTAAGACTTTTCTTCTTCCCTTCCAGATGGCCACTTTCTCACTCTGTCCACATGGTCTTTCCTTTGTGCTCATGTGAACTGGGAGAGCTCTGCCATCTCTTCATCTTCATATAAGGTGACCAGATCTATCAGTTTAGGGCCCCACCCTTATGACTTCATTTATGCTTAAAAACTCTTGAAATGCTGTGTCGTGAAATACACATGAATAGTTTGGTATTGGACATATAAATTTAGGGGTGGATTACAATTCAGAATAAAATTGAGGAATGTTTTCTATAGTGATCAGGAAAAAATATTTGAGAAAAATAATTTATATGGACAAATGAATAAAATGAGGTAAAATTTTTGTACTTTTTTCTAGTTCATTTCTTTTTTTAAGAAAAGAGAGAGAGAGAGAGAGAGAGAGAGAGAGAGAGAGAGAGAGAGAGAGAGAGAGAGGGAGAGAATCTTTTTTGTAGACGGACACAACAAAATGCTTTTATTTTTACATGGTGCTGAGAATGGAACCCGGGTCCCGCCTGTGCTAGGTGAGAGCTGTACTGCTGAGCCACAGTCCCAGCCCTAGTTCATTTCTTTAACAAATAAAATTCTATATCCTTATTGTATACAGCGTGATGTTTAAAATATTTGCATACACTATGGAGTAGCTAAATTGAGTTACTTTTTATATGCATTACTTGACATACTTATCAATCTTTGGGTTAAAAAAACCTTAAAATTTGTACTAATTTCATTAGTGATTTTCAAGTATATAATACAGATAGTTTCTGACTTAGTGACAATTCAACTTAAGACTTTTTGTTTTAGTTTCAAAATAATATGAAATTTGTGCATACATTCATTTTACAGTCAGTAAAAACCATACTTCAAATTGTGAAATATGCTCTTTGCCTGAGCTAGTGATACACAGTAGATAGGACACCCCCTTAGTAATCTCAGAAGCATCAACAGAAGGCAACAGCTCCCACAGTCAACCGTTTGACCATGAGGGTAAACCACCAATGCTCTTTTTTGGAGATAGGTATAACGAATTAAATAAAATATTCAGCACTTTCTTATAAAATAAGTTCATGTTGATTTCACCCAACTCTAACCTAACATAACGGTTCTTAACATGTTGAAAGCAGGTTTAGGCTCAACTGTGATTTTCGTATGTTGAGTGTATTATTCAATACTTAAATTATTTTCAAATCACAATGTTTTCATTGTATGTAAATCCACCTGTACATTGTTATTAATTACAGTCACTGTGTTGTACAGTACATCTCCTGAATATATTTACCCTGAGATTTTGACCAAGAACTCCACAATCCCCCTCTTCCCAGCTCTTGGGAACCATCATTCTACTCCTGGCTTCTATGAGGATTTTTGAAGAAAGTTTATTCCACGGAGAGACAAACTCTAGGGATAAGTCACATTAAATGTGCTGAGGGATCCAGGAATAACTGAGCCACACTCACTGGGGATAACAAATGACACAGAAGGGATAATAGAGAAAATGAATGTGTATGGCTTTCCAAAGCCATTGTTAGGCCTATCCTACTTCTCCAACACGTCATTGTCTTTGTCTCATTATAACTCATTGTACCGTCTAATTACCCAATTATCCCTGTTTCAGCTTTCTTTTATATAAAATATAGAAACATGCACACATTCTCAAACCTTACTTTGATCACTCAAATCTTGAGTAGACATCCTACAAAAGCACAAAAAAATTCTTCTGATTTTTAACTAATATTTACTTAGTGAGTACTCGTTTTAGAAGTTTCTGTTTATTGTCTCTAACACAAATAATTCTGAACACAAATAATTCTAACACAAATAATTCCATTGGCACAGCTCAGTCTAAAGGCATTTGAATTCAAACATATCAATATCCATTGTCAAGTTGTTCTACAAAGGACTATACTAATTTACATTTTGGCCAATGTATGATTTCTAGCATTCTCATCAGTTCTCATATGCAGTTGTGTTTTGACTGCACTTTGGTAGTCCATCACCTTATGTTTATTGTCATTTCCATCTTGTGTATGCATTAGATACACACACACACACACACACACACACACACACATACACACACACACACACAAATATAAATTGGTATCATATTCTTAATCATCTGTCCTTTACACATTATGTTATATATTAATCGGCAAATTGGTCATTTTCTAGCTTATTTTTATTTATTTTTTTACCTTTAGTTTTTTATTTTATCTTGGTTCGTGATTTTTGTGGAACACCCTTTTTTGGTTTGTTTGTTTTTCCCTTTAGCATTTCTAGGGGTTTAATCAAGGGATACTTTATCACTGAAATACACCCCAACACCCCTCCCTTTTAAAATTTTGATGCAGAGTCTTGATAAGTTCCCAAGATTGGCCTCAAACTTGTGATCCTCCTGCCCCAGTCTCTCAGGTTGCTAGAATTAGGTGTGAGCCACCACAACAGGGTTCATGAAATTAGGTTGTACTAATTAGAAATTTTTATGCATATATGTTAACATATTGTGTGTGCATGTACATTGCATACATACTTTAAAATATTATGCTTTGTCCCTGGTGAGATTAAGTTGTCTTTATTGTCTCTTCTTCATAATTTCTATCACAGTGTATATGGGTTCTGGAACACAGAAAAGACTAGTCACTTTCTTTCACAATGGAACCACATAGGCCTTGCTTCTGCTTGCATATGTCTTGTGATAATTATGCTTTATTTATTTGATTAAGTTAAGAGTGATATCATCAGTGTCTGAAAGTCATTATAGTATCTCTACGGTCTGCATTTCATAACACAGGAATTGAAGGTCAATGCTATTATCACTGTCTTTGATACTTCCACAGATGACTGTAGCAAGACAATGGTAGATTGCAGTCATATTAATTCACAACTTCAACTGAAGTAGTCATTAATTTGTTGGTGCATGAATTTATCCTTTCAGTCAACATACATTCTATTGTATCTACAGATATCACTTTCAACATACAAGAAAGCATATTGCATAAACATATATTCTGCCAATGCCACTTTTAGCATGAAAATTTTATATTCTGCATATTATATTACTTGCATTTTGGGTACTTAGTAAATAAGTACATAAACTTGCTGGAAATGCATAGACAATTTAAGTGTATTAAATCTAACATACGGTTTCTATTAAATTTTTCTTTAAAATATTCCCAATGTATAGGAATATTCTATTCATCAAATACGTCCTTTGCTGTTTATCATTCTGAGACTGACTAAATCCATTTGCATCCTCACCACTATGAATTAAAAAGCATCTCAAATGCTTGGGGAAAGATTAGATTTATCAAGAGGTGCATCATTTTTTTGTTTTTTGTTTTTTTTACTTTTGCCTTATGTACATTGTATTAGAACATTGTAAATGTTCTAGACATATAATAGGATGTATGGAATGATATACATTCTGACACTTATTCAGCTAACATTTGAAAAGAAAAATACATAAAATTGAAAAACCATGAATTATATTATCTAGAAAAGTGTATGTAGTATATGCTATTTAAATACATGTAAAATAAATTAAATACACAGAAATTTATGTTTTTTCTTTTTTCATCACCTATAGGCTAACAAAGTTTAACACTAACATGAGTGATGAGCTCTTCCCTTAATATTAAATTCTCATCTGAATTTTATTTTCTATGTATTAGACAAAGTGACTTTGGGACGTATTTTTAAAATATAATAAAAGACAAAAAAAAGTAGACTATAATAAAATTGGCCCACTATATATACTTGAATTCAGAAGTACTCTAATTAATTGGAAATGTGATCTTATGAAAGTTATTATAAAGATAAAGTAATTTCAGTGCATGTGTAGTACTAGAGATTAAATCTAAGACCTCACACATGCTAAGCAAGTGCTCTACCACTGAGCTACATACCTTTATTTTTATTTATTTATTTTAAATTTTGGGACAGTGTCTCAGTAAAGTACAGCTGAATTCCAACTTGCAGTCCTCCAACCTGTTTCCTGGATCGCTGTGATTACAGGCATTTGCCATCATATCCAGTGAAAATACAATAAAATACGAGAGAGAGAGAGAGAGAGAGAGAGAGAGAGAGAGAGAGAGAGAGAAAGCAGAAAGCAGTCCCTAAACTGTCCATACACTAGCACTATTTCTATCACCCACTCTTCCATGCATGCAAAAGTAGAATTCTGTGGAATCAATAGGCTCACGTTTAAACTACATAATTTTTTTTAAATTTTTTTAACAATGATTATTTCAGGATTGTATATGTGACTCATTTCAAGCCAACAAAACTCAAAGAGCTAGGTGCTGGGACTTTCTAGAAAATGTTCTCTTTATTTTTTTCTCTAGAAATAGGTGTGTGGATGTCTGAAATTGATAGTCTTTTAGAACACCTTGGGAAGAACTTGAATGGAAAAAGTCAATCAGAAAAGGACATAACCCTAGAATTACAAGAATGGAAATAAAGTTTGATTTTGTTTTGTTTTGTTTTTGTTTTTTTTGTTGTTGTTGTTTTTACAAATGATGCCTGAAGCTCAACCATCAACACTTTCTATAATTTGAGACCAGAAACCATTTTTTAAATGCTACTTTAGACTTTGACTTAGATTTTCTGTTACTTCTACACAAACAATATTTTGCAAGTTATTTAAACCCTATTGGCCGCTTTTACCTCAGAATGGAAGCATAAACTGTTCAGTCTTCATTGAACTCATTAATGCATTAATTCATGTAAAAATATGAAAAACTCCTAAGTGTAATAATTGGCACATAGAGAAAGCTTATCATGACAGTTGTCACAGTCCTTTAGCATTGCAATGAAAGCATAGAGTCTTCCTCTATTTCCAGTAATTTATTGTATAATTTGAGATGGAATTCTATCAGAACTCCTCTCACAAAAACTTTTCTATTACTGCAGCATTATCTTTTGGATACAGGATTTTAAACATATCACTGCTCTTTCCAAAACCAGGCCCAGGCATAGCTGTAGTGTGAACATCAAGACAGTCTGATTTCTGTTTTCCATTCTAAAATTTACCTAGTCAGCACCTCCAAACTCGATCTATAGGACATTTGTTTTTTTTTCTGCTGTCCAACAAAAGTTAGAACTTGGCTGTTTAATTTTGGAGACTAACAAGTCTGAATTGCTAAGAATTGAAAATTTTGTGTTGCACCTTGACAGTGTGATGTCACTGACAGTTCACCTTAATTAAAATCCTGGTTCCCCTGAGACTCCAAATATCTGTTCAGCATTTAGAACTCACAACAGCACTGCTTCAGCTTTCAGGTACTGCTTCCAATCAACTCAGTTTGCTCTCAAGAGAGAAAGGTGCTCCTCATGTTTCCTGGTCTCTTTGAAGGCATTTAATTTGGAGGTCCCAATCTTTCTTCAAGTTATTTCACTTTATGGTTTCCTTAACACCATTTCCTCTTTGCTTTCTACTTGCTTCTCTGATCATCAGTTAACCTTTTATATAAAATCACATTTAGCTCCCTACGTGGAAAGGTTTCTGTGCTGTAGACTTTTCCTCTAAAGCTGTATGTTCTACTCCTTAATCTCATTCCTATTAGCTGCTAGGTGCTAGACCTTGGTCAACATCCATAGTTTTCAGTTGTTTCAGAAGCAAAATTGCCAGTAACTAGAACAAGATAAGTCTTGATTGTATTCTAGAATAATTTTTTTTAGAACTTATTTTTCAAATTAATTCCAGTGTATTATTAGTGAATCATTGATAAAATATGTCCCTCCTATCTGATATAATTTTTAATTAAAATATTAGTTTCTCATCTAGATCATAGTATTGCAATTTTTAATAACCCCAAAGCTGCTTGTTTAGTACCTAGCATCAATTCTGTGTAATTCAATCACACTTGTCTTTTATGTAAAAATGTAAATTTGACTTTGTCCTCAGCAGTATCTCAGATGTTCTTGTAAACTGCCTCTCCCAACACCTCCAGGTTCATCTCTCACTAAGGACTCGTGTTTATGTTGCCTCTGTAAGATAGCAGTTTCCTAAGAGATAGTGCTGGTCCATATTCTGCTATGGATTCATGCTGTTGTTGATGTTAGAAATATCTGCTTTGCCTACTTCAAAGACTGGATCAGTAGCTCCTCTTACAGAAACTCACTTCCTATATGTTCAGAATGTCTTGGTTCCTGTCTATCCTTCCCCTACTGTGTCTTCCACCAGTGACCTACAGACTGATTCAGCTTTACTTTCTTTTGGAATCTCAGAAATACTATAGATCTTGGTTTATAGTACGTACTTAATTCGTGTCTCTTGTGTAAGTTTATAAAGGAACAAATATGTCTGGCTAAAAAAGTAGTTTCAATCAATTGATGTTAGAAGTTTTTCAATGAAGCCTTAGATTCCTTGACTTAGCCTAAAGGCTCAATGTTCCACCCTGTCAATAATTGTGACAGCAGCACTCTTTTGCTGTCTGTTGCAGAAATCAAAGGAGAAGATTCAAATCAAAAGTGTCTTGAGAACTCTTAAGGGCAATGGCAAAATAGTACAACAAAAGTGATTACTAGCATATTGGTAATCCTGACACTTTAAGCCTGCTAAGTTTACAGAAGAGTGCACAATTCTACTTTTATTTCCCACAAAGAGAATATACTTTCCTAAGAGCAAAAATTAATCTGACATCATATGCAGAAAATTTGTTTGAATAACATTTAGAGATTGTTATTGTAGTTCACATGACCTGCAACTAGGTGACATTAATACTGATTATCACACAGAATCAAAGGCATGATGATACATATGACTTTACCACACTTGCAAAATTGTTTCGCATTCCCTTGAGTGCTAGGCCCCATGTTGTAAATGTGTGATACCAGTAACCCTGGAGTCTGAGATAGGAGAATAGCAGGTTTGAGGGCAGCCTGGGCAACTTTACAAGACCTTCTGCAACTTAGTGAGATCCTGTCTCAAAATAAAAAACAAAAATGTCTGGCTTGGTTCAAGTGCCTTCTGATCCAAATTCTCCCAATTCATTAACGTGACATCAGTTTCTTCTTCTATAAAACAGGAAATGTTGGAATAGATTCTTCTATGCAGATAAATATTATGACTACTGACAGAGATAGATTGTTTTTATAGTTTCTGAAATCAAACACTGTTGAATGGCCCAATCTTCACATATGATCAAGTTATCATTTCACATCAAAGGTTTCTGTATGAAGATTGGAACGTGTGATTTGCTTTACAGCTGCAATATAGCAATCATTCTCAGGATGATTTTTATTTTAATATTAGAAAACAACTTTAAAAGTTAGGTATCACTTTCAAAGCTCACTAAAAATAAATAAATATTTGTTTTTATAACTATTTGTTTATTACTAATTTATCATTTATACAATAATGTTTTATTGACCACTTTGAAAATTTCAGAGTAGCACACACATGAAAAGGAAGAAATATTATATCATTAAACTATAATTTCCATGCATACTATATGGAACACTGAATTTAACCAAGAACTTGCACGATTAATTCAGATAGCTGGAGGCATTCCTGTTACTTATAAAAGAAAAAAATGTTTTTTTTTGTTTTTTTTTTGTGCTGTACACTTTTTTATGACACTTTTTATGACAAAAGTAGAACTAAGTATGCCATTTATTTCCAAATAAATGTGATGGGTCTTCACTAATTTAGGACTTCAGTATTTATCTTGAAGCTTCTGCCTCTATACTGAAGTTTTTTTTTTTTTTTTTAATATCTCAGTGATTATGTCATTACATGGAAATTTTCACATATAGTATTTTTAGAAAAGCTTTCAGGTTGTAAACCAATGATAAAATATAGTAGAGATTAAAAGACAAAAAAGGGATTAAAAGTCCAAGGGAGAATGAGTCCTAGTTAGCTGAGTTTACTTAGAAATGTATTTTATGACCCAGCTGTGGAGACAGAAAAAAAACCTAATAAAAATCCAGGGCAGCAGTAGCTGATGCTCTGGGATGAATATTAAAACAGTGAATTTGATTCATATTTGATTTAAAAGGTAGATTAAAAATTTGGTGAGGGGCAAGTTTGCCTAGTAGAATTGAAAATTGTTAATGAGTGCTATTTAAAATAATAATACAAATAAAAAAGAAAACTGTGAGAAGATAAATTTCAATAAATTTAGCAGCTGGCTAGAAGTCCATCAGGCAATTCAGAGTCCTGAATGTGTGCTAGGCCTGAGATTGGGCTCAGTTGTCCTCTCCTTTCCTGAGCATTGACCTGGGGCCACATTCAGGCAAAGGCTGCCATGACTCTGATATTTTGGCTACCAGTATATATGGCTTTGAAGTTCCAGAAAGCAGTTTGGTCTATTCCATAAATCTTACCCCAAGGAGGACCTCTTACTCAAACAAATTTATATTTCCTTCAAACCATCCACCCCCACTGCTATCATGATTTCCTTCATGACCTCTTTTGTAGAGATGCTCTTTTCCTTACAGCGGAGTTGTACCTGGAGTGTGGCTTCCTTTTCCTCTTCAATATCACTGCACTAGGCTGGCACTTGTTTATTAGAGGATTATGTTAGCATGGAGTACTTTACATGTAGTGCTCCTTTAGTTTTTCTTCTTTAATCTGACATATTTAATAACCAGAAGTGAATACCCTATGAACTAGAAGTAATAGATAGCTAAGTCCTTGTGGTCCCCAGCCATTAGCATTTTCTTCTTCAGAAAGGTAACTATATAGGCTCAGGACTTCTTTTTTTTTTCTTTTTCTTTTTCTACTGGTAAAAGGTGGAATTTTTGCATTTAAATGCAATCACAAGACTTCCCAAATTTCAAAGTTCTGAAACCACAGAACTTTCATTTACTCTTCCAGTAACTGACACTGAAGATACATATTTAATACCAGGGGACATTTTTTAGATGTTCTCTGGTGTGTTTTTTCTTTATTTTTAAAATTTTTTTCTCAGTTTTTAGTTGTTTTTTTTAAATTTTAAGGCATGCATTAAGTGACCAGAGTTTCAAGCAGCTAACTGAAAATAAGACCCCAAAACAAGCAAAAGCAAGAACAAGAAGCACCACCATAAGAGAAACCAAAAAACTCTGCTGTTAAAAACAATGTTTGAAGAACTTAAGACCATTTTATATGAGTTTTGGGGAATTCAGAAAGTAATTCTCATCTGTAGCCCCTCTTCTTCCCTAAAATGATAGAAACACAGCAATTAATATATTAGGAGGTACTACAATATGTGAAACACAGTATAAAATATTGAAAGTTAAAACTATCCTACCTCTATGACTCACACTTTTTTTATAAATATAAACATTTACATGAAGTTTTACTCAGATTTTTTATTGCTGTGACCAAATGATCTGACAAGAACAATTTAGAGGAGAAAAAGTTTATTTGGGGGCTTATAGTTACAAAGATCTCAATCCATAGACAGCCTCCTCCATTCCTTGGGGCTCAAGGTGAGGCAGAATATCATGGACTAAGATTATGGTGGAGGAAAGTGGTTTAAGATATCATACCAAGAAGCAGAGAGAGAGCTCTGTTCAACAAAGACAAAATATATACCCCAAAGGCATGCCTCCAGTGACTCACCTCCTCCAGCCACACCCTACCAACATAGTTACACCCATTTAATCCGTATCAGTAGATTAATTCACTGATTAAATTTAGGCTCTCATAACCCAATCATTTCATCTCTAAACCTTCTTGAATTGTACAAAACATGAGTTTTTGGTGGACACCCTGTATCTCTATACCATACCACATGATAATGCAGGTCATCTAAATTCAGGACTTTTAACAAATGCAATGGGGGGAAACTCATTCAGCTGAAACCAAAGCCTTTGCTCATAGCCACCATAATGATCAACTATAGGGTGAAAGGAACTCTGGGTTAAGTATCAAATTTGCTTTTATTTGTACAGCTTGCTACAAAAATTTGATTGATTTTATTTGCATTTTTGTTTTAAATCAGGAATTCAGCTCTATAGAAATGCATTATTCATTGTTTTTTGTTTTATAAGTACCCAAATAGTCTATTTCAGTCAAATTTAGTTTTATATTTATGGATTTGCTTTTTTGATATTAAATGATATTTTTAAAAAAATACATATATATTATAGAATTGCACATTAACTGAATATTTAGTACACAACTTTGAAATCAGTTTTGTATGCTTAACACTAAATATAAGTAATATATATTAAGACTTAGATCTTTATTTTATAGTCTTATCATTTAAAAAACTAGCTCCACTATAACCCATATTTGACATTGAGAAACATAGCAGAGGAATTGATAATTTATCAAAGTGCTAATTTCTAATGCATTTGTGTACTTCATGATTTATGATTTGGGATTTCAAGATAAATAATAGATGTCTTACCAAATCAAAATAAATTCCAAAGCAATATTTGTAAAATTAGATCAAACAATATTTCCAATAGTTAATTAATAAAACAATGTCCAGGATTCTTTGCTTCGTTTTTAGCATGAGACAGATATTATCTATAGATTTTTTTGTTCATACTATGACAAATTAAGCACTGCTTCATTGTGCTGATTCTCCCATTAATTGAAAAAATTTTGTCAAATTTTATTTTTATGTCAAGTTGTTTGAGTTGTTCGTAACTTATACGTAATTTGCTTTATTGACACACTCTCACACAGGCAAACACAGAAAGTGATATGAAGCAATTGTAAAATTTATGAAAGAGATGAATCCTTATTATTTTGCTAGTATTTCAAGAGGAATTTTTAATCAGAAAAAAAATGTTTGAACCAACATAGATTGGTTGTATTATTCTCATTATTGTGCAGGTGTCTATGTATTCTATTTATAGTACAACTACCACATTTAATAGTTGACTAATTTAAAGTACTATATTAGGCAGTTTTTAAAAGTTGTCATTTAAAAATACAACCAGTTAATTTTTGCAACTCTTTTATGAGGTAATAACTTATTACATTAGACTCTATTATAACAACTTCCCTTGTTTAAACAAGTTAAGTTCTCAGAAGGATACTATAAAAATTACCATTTCATGCATATTTTACTGGTGAGAAAACTAAGATTTTCTCAACTTTACCAAAATCCTAAAATTATAAAAGTCATTTATGATTGGACAGCTGAGCCACTGTTATAGGTTATAGTGTGACACAACTTCTTCCTTTACATAAAATGGGTATTTGCCAATTGAAGTAGATATTTGGCAGCATCACCTTTAGCTCCATATAAATCCACCTGTTAGGGGCTGGGAATGTGGCTCAAGCGGTAGCGCGCTTGCCTGGCATGCGTGCGGCCCGGGTTCGAACCTCAGCACCACATA
Source organism: Callospermophilus lateralis (assembly GCF_048772815.1). Classification (NCBI taxonomy): domain Eukaryota; kingdom Metazoa; phylum Chordata; class Mammalia; order Rodentia; family Sciuridae; genus Callospermophilus; species Callospermophilus lateralis. The sequence goes on along the minus strand of NW_027515935.1, from coordinate 2,755,236 downwards.
CAAAACAAAGATGTTGTGTCTGCCGATAACTGAAAAATAAATATTAAAATTCTCTCTCTCTCCCCCTCTCTCACTCTCTCTTTAAAAAAAAAATAAAAATAAATAAATAAATCCACCTGTTATATAAAAAATTCATGCAAATTTGTAATATGTGGTCAAACACAATTTGTGGGTAGCAAATTTGAACCCATGATGAAATAATTTCATAAATATTTAAATATGTAATGTAATTTTAAATTTAACTCTCTTTGATTTGAGTTGCATTTTTATGCAAGTCTTTTTTAATTTAATATGTCTTTACCAAAACATATCTTCCAATGGCTTAAAGCAATTATCCTTTCCCCATTTATTTTCTTTTTATATATTTAGTATTTTTCATAGTTTCAATTATATTTATTTTATTTCATACTTATATTTATAATGTCATCAGTGTTTTTCAAATACTCCTTTATATTAGTATGTTATTAAATCTATTTTCCTAAATAGTCCTGGATAGTACATCCATCTTTTTTCCTTACAGTTTTACTGGATAACTTTCTCTGTTCTCAGTATGTCATGTTTCATTCTTTCTTGACTTGGTTCCTTAATTTTGAAAGAGACACTAACATGTTCACAAAATTACTTGGAAGGTATATGTGTTTTTATTTACCATCTGGCCACATTTAGCATTCTTGGTTCAAAATCATGTTTCTTGCAACATAAAATGCATTGCTCCATGAATTCCTAGCATCCTTGTTGTCATGTTCCTGTAAACTCTAATGTCACTTTGCTTCTTTGTTTATAGTAAAGTTCGAGACAGGGTCCAGGCTGGCTTCATACTTGCAATTCCCCTGCCTCAGCCTACCAAGTTGCTGGGATTACAGGTGTGTACCACCCACTAGGTTGATTTGTATTTCTTTAACATTTATTTTTTCTCTCTGAAATTTTGGAAAGGTTTGTCCTACTTTGCATTCTGATAACTAAAATGAAGAATAGTTTTTTTAAAAAATTCTTTATCCTGCATACTTTTTAGTGAAATTTTAAGTCTCTACCTCATATAATCAGATTCACAAAAATTATTATCAACTTTGTTCTTTCTGACTTCTTTTTCCTGGAATTCTTATTCTCATATTCTCTTGCTTATAATTTCTCTTGCTCCCCCACCCCCAACATTAAAAAAGAAGAATCTCTTACACACTTTGTTCTATTTTTTAAAAAATGCCTCCTCTTTGCTTAAAGATAACTTCAAATATTAGGTATAAGAACTTATTGTATGATTATTTCATTTTTTCACATTTTTTAGTTCATTTTATTTTCCATTGTCACTTGAATTTCTTAAATATTGGTAGAAGTGGTTTCACTGTTCTTTTGAGTATGCTGTTCCTAATGTTTTTTGGTTTAAAATTAATTTTTATCTGTTTTTACGTTATAGTTTTCCTCAAATGTGTGATGAGCTTTGCTCTTTGGCTCAACTTTTAAGATGAACAGTAGCATCTTTTTGTAAGATAGGCTTGTGTGGTCAGAGCTTGTTTACTTAGGGCAAGGGCTTCTAACAGGTGTGCTGTGAAACATGGTGTGAAGTGAAGGTGGTTCACGTTTGGTAAGAGATTGATTACCTCTCTCCCAGAAGCAGGAGTCAGAGGCCTCAGATCAATATCCTCCAGTGTGCTACACAAATTGTCTTATTATCAACATGGGTTGTCACTGTTGAATACATTTATGTGATAAAATGTGATAGGAAAATTTAGGATTTCCTACTTATAAATAACTACAACTTATTAAAGTTCCTGTTTATTATTTCTCAACTACACAATATTTGAGAAGATGTTCCACTTATGTTCTCATTGTCTTCATCTTTATACCCTCATTTAAAAACATTTCTCTGGTGATAACTCTTAGAACATTCTTAATTTGCCCATTCTTTTACTTTTTGTGGAATTTTGGATTTAGACAGCTACTTTTTAAGGTTGATGTGATTTGGTTGTTACAGATGGACAAACATATAAATATATAATAATAACTATATACAAAAATTGTAACAAATACAATATTTTGAGAAAGTAGGTAAATACTAAGTTTATTTTACTCCTTTTTGAACACTAACAGCTGCATGAGATATGAAATGTGAAATGTAAAATCCTTCTTACACAGTTAAAATATGTGCTCCAATGACTTTTTGCTCACTTGCCCCATGGAGACACTGTGCTTCTATAACTTACAATGATAAACTTCTGAAATTGGAATTTGGCTATCATGTTACTCTTTATCTCTCCTTGTTCTGAATGAATATATTCACCTTCTTCAACTCTGCCTTGTATAACATGATTTCTCACTCTGAGCTTTATTGGCCAGCCCTCCGTGGTCCTATGGAAACTGATAAAAGTCATTTCTTGCGTCTAGAAACTCAATCATGGGTAGCAGACAAATCAGTACTACGTTGTAATAGGATTACACTTTTATGTTAATATAGAGCTGTTATGAACTATTTTACATAATTTGCTATTTGGGGGACATAATTTTTAAGAATAAAATCACTAATGAGCAGTGGTGAGAGTAGATGCCCTAAGCAGGAATGATACAAGTTATTTTTCCTCTTAGCCCCATATTTTCTTCCATCTTTTTTTTTTGTAGTAATGAGACAATTCTTTGAGAACGTGATAAAACAAATCACATGAAAGTATAAGATACAAATATGTACATTAATGAGGGCCTGAGAAGACCACTGTAGATAAGTCTCGGGAAATATCTTGCAGGCAATATATTTGTTTGCAATATTTTGCAACGAAAAGTTAACTCAACTGGGCATGGTGGTACAATGCCTGTAATCCCGGCATCTTGGAAGGCTAAGGCAGGAGGATCTTGAGTTCAAAGTCAGTATCAGCAAAAGCGAGGTGTTAAGCAACTCTGTGAGACCATGTTTCTAAATAAAACACAAAATAGAACTGGGGATGTGGCTTAATGGTTAAGTGCCCCAGAGTTCAATTCCTGGTACCCCTCCCCAAAAATGTTAACTCATTTAGTGATGTGGACCACACAGAGTGCCAAGTGTAAGAAAGAGTGGAGAAATACTTGCCAGACTTTCATTTCTTTCCTATAGTTTTGTTTAATACACAACTGAATTATTAAAAGTTTAATTTCTTCATAAGAAACTTAGAGGCTTCTTGGTTTTAAGAAATAAAGGTAATTATTAATTAATTCCAAAAACCTCACATAATAACTTATAGATAATATATGTCATTAACATTACTGGGGAACAGAAGGCCTAACTTGTGATTTTAATAATCTATTTAAAATGTTTTTCTCTAAATATAGAAGTAACATACGTTCATTCAAAGTTCAGTTCTTTCATAATCCTGATATCTAGTAAATATTTGTTTTAATATATTTAAGGTTTTTATTGTGCTTTCTGCATAGAGAAAATAAATTTTTATCATATTATTCATAATATATTATAATCTGCTTTTTAACAAATTTGAAAATATATAATGATAACCATTAAGTTTCTTAAAATATTGTTGTTGATTTATTTCTGTTAAAATACAAGGTGTTTCATGAAATAAATTACTAGACTATTTTTAAAACCAATCTTTTAATGGTTGACTGGATTATTACATGGTTTAACCATTATAAGGGCATAGTGTACATTCTTACACATATAAATGAATGCATATTAGAGAATCAATTTACTTTTAAGCAGGAACTAAGAATTTAAAATAGAAAAGTATATCTTATTATATATTTATGAGAGAAAAATTATTGTATCTTAGATACTACTTTACATACTTAAGAAAATATAAAATCGACATGCCTCGTGTACATGATATTTTTGTATTTTTATCTCAGAAACAGATTTTCAATAAAAGATAGAGAAAAATGTCACAAACATTTTTTAAAAAAATAAAATTGGCTCATTAAAACTATTTACTGGCTTAATTTCTGAACTACACAATGTGTAAGGGCTATTTTTCTTTAATTATTATCACAATTTAGCAAAACAACATGGGAAGAAGGGAGACTTGGTTTCTGGCTCACTGCAGGGGTACACTGCAACTCAGGTTAGGAGGCCCCCTGGTCTGTGAACAAGTTCCCTGCCAGTCACCACCTCACAGCTTTTGCAAAGCTCTACTTGCTTGTACCTATAAAGTGAGAAGCTGACATTGCCTTTTTAGCCTTTGTCTTCTATTAAAAAAAATTAGCCAATTAAACATTTTGAAGCCAGACTCTGGAAGTTGCTTATACAGAAAGAGTGTGAAACAAAATATTTCACTGAAAGAAGCCTCTTTCCAGTCTATGTACTCACATGTGTGAGACCTTGATAACACAGAATTTCTATGGCTTCAGTATCTTCAATGCTAAGAAATCTGAAAGGCATATTCTGTTCTAGTTGTCTTGAAGACTGGTTAATTTTTTTCTCCTGCTTTGTTCTCTGTTGCCTTTGGAAATTTCTTAGTACAGATGATAAAGAATGGCTTCCTTTGCCTAAATCTCTTCCAGTGTTAGCACCAGAGGCCAAACTCAGCTCTTTCCTTAGTCTGTAAATTACCACACACTGGCATTGTCTGATTTGCCTACATACTCTGTTAAAACATCAGTTAGAGTGTCAGAAACTTTCTCTTACAGCTATATGACCAAGAAAATAAAAATCTCAAAGCTTCATTATTTGTATCATGAAATAGGGGCAGGAAGTTTAAATAACTGACAATTAAATGAATCAAATCCAAAAAAAGATCTTGATTTTTCCCCTTGTAAAATATAGTAAACACGCATACACATGTGTGTATATGTGTGGGGGATATGTGCTGCAAGCATGTAATTAATTTGTTTTCAGGACTTAAATATCTACTTTACTTTACTGGCATTCATTTCCCCCACTCATCTCCTCTTCCCCACTACCAAGCACAGCATCACAAACTTTTGATGAATGGCTGCTTAAAGACTGAATAATTCACAAGAATTTGTGAATTAAGTTTTGAATCTCTCTCTCTCTCTCCTTTTTTTTTTACCCAAGAAGCATTAAATCAGTTGTTTGTTATAATAGTTAATAGAAATCAAGAAGAAATAGACCTGCGGCCTTACTTTCAGCTAGTTATTTGGCTAAGAAATGATTTCACTTAGTGTATTTCTCATGTGATTTTAATATTTTTTCTTCTACAAGGCCTCAAACTCAATGGAGGAGAATAAAAATTATTATGTGTGTCATATTTAATTGCATTTGCATATTACTAAACATAGATACACCCCACTCTCCTTAAAACATACTTTTAGACACAGAGTGGTTTTCCATCTGTAGGTTTTTTTAGCAAAAAATGTACATAAAATACAAGAATATTTCTGATTCTGCATGTATTTGAAAGCAGAGTTCTTCAATAAAGCTGATTTTATAAGACTTCACTAAAACACCAGAACAGTGTCAAGTATATCTTATAATAGTAAATGTAAATGGTTTTACCTATAGTAAAAACAAAAAGTGAAAAATGAAAATCTAAAGAAATATCAAAGTAAGAAAACAAGTTTAGAGACAAAATTGTTACTTTTTTCCATTTGAACACTGTTTTCAATGTTATCCAAATTATCCAAACACCATTATAATTTGACAGAATATATAAGTATTGTCAGAATTCCAATAAATGATGATGTTAAGTACCCCAATTATGATGGGTCAGTATTTATAGATTTCCTTCTCAAAAGAAACAACAATCAGTCATATCCTGTTTTTTTGTATCAAAATTGCATTTATATTTCTCTATTAAACAAAAGATTTTCATCACTTTTGCAGTAGCATAACATTTGAGATAAAGAAGGATTGAGAAGTTTAGAGTTCAGGAAACTATGTCCTTAGATATTTGATAGTACATTCCAATCATTTTCTTCATACAGAACAAAGAAAATTTACTAATGTGAAACATTTAGACCTAGACTGATTTTGGGAAAATTCAGCAAAGGAATATTAACTTTGATTTCTTCTTAAGCTCACAATGTTTGAGTAACACATTACTTAAAATTCAATTGCTAGCCCAGTGTGGTGGCTCATGCCTGTATTTCCAGCCTCTCAGGATGCTGAGGCAAGAGGATCATGAGTTCAAAGCCAGCCTCAACAAAAGCAAAGCAATAAACAACTCAATGAGACCCTGTTTCTAAATAATATACAAAAAATAGGACTGGGGATATGGCTCAGTAGTGGAGTGCCCTTTAATCCAATCCTGGATACCCCCTCCACAAAAAAAATGAATTGCTTTTTAATCTTCATTTTATATGTGAGGAAAACAGCCATAGACTGTTAATTGATTACATATTGCACAGCCTATACTGTACCACCAGGTATAAGAAATTGAGCCCCTTTGAACCTCAGCCCAATTCTTTTCTCTGCCCAAATTTAAAGAACATCTTGATTTCCTCATCCTTCTTATACCAGAAAACACAGGGGCTCTTGAGTGACTTGGAAAATGATGCAAGCACAATCACAATTAACAAATTTTATCTCATTTTCTATGGTTTCATTTTCATAGGGAATACTACTTTACAAAACTCATCAGCAGACTAAAGAATGATCAAAAGTCAATCTCTGGATTAAGTCATCTCTGTGTGGATGTGGCCAAAGCAGCTGAATTTATCTCTGTGAGTTAGTAGAAGCAAATCAATATTCCATGGTTACAGTTTCTATTTTTACTTAATTCTCCTTACTAAATGTACCTTATTAATTATTTGGAAACAAGGGGATGGATGTGTGGCTGGGTCAAATAAGAACTTTTAAGAAAGGGAGGAAGGAAGAAAGGTAGGAAGGAAGAATTGGAAGACAGAGAGGGGTTGTGGAAACTAGGAAAGATTTCTATTCCTTATTAAATCGATGGTTACTAATATGAGTTCTATTGAAATTTTTCTAAATCTGAAATGACAAATTTAAAAGTCCATGAAAGTTATGTCAAATTGATATAACACATACAGAGTACATTTTCTTTGACTTTAGAAAATTAAAATCATAGTTAATTTCTCATAATTTATTTCAATAAATAAGAATGATCCCAAAGATTAATTCAGTTAAGGAATAAAAAAATGAATACCACTTTTTTTAAAAGATTTTTTTAAAATATGGACACAATGTCTTTACTTGATTTATTTTATTTATTTATATGTGGTGTTGAGGATCAAACCTAGTGCCTCATGTGTGTGAGGCAAGTGCTGTACTGCTGAGCTATAACCCCAACCCCGTGTGCATACCACTTTTAAATGACAACATTGATAATGTTAGCAATGCCACAGATGTGTTTAATAATAGAAAATCAATGGCTAATAAATAGCTGGGTATAGTAAAGATATTGGCAAGGCTCAGAGTGATGTGGCTGTCAATCACAGTACTGAGCTGTCTCGGTGTGTATGATTCTTCCTGGAATGAAACAAAGTGCCCCTTGAGGAATCCTTAAGCTTTGGAGTGGATAGTGATTTCTAGGATAGTAATGGAAATAAGTAGAAGCTTTTAATTTTGTCACTTTACTCAATTTTCTCAATCACATGGAGTTACTTATTTAGAACAAAGATTAATTTGGATTATAAAAAATCCACTTTGCTCTTCCAGTCTGATTTTATTCACTCAAGCATCAAAAGACATAATTTCTTCCTGTTACCAAACATCATAATATATGTTAAAAATGTTTATTTTTGCTCAAATGCATGCAATTAAATATTAATGTATATACAATGTTTGTGTCAGAATAAATTGATCTATAATGGTAAAACTTTTGGAAAATAATGGAAAGTGGTTGGCAAGGATTTGATCTATGATGCCTTTGATCCTTGAACCTAATGTCGCCTGATTTGGATTTAGAAAAAAGCAAAATCATGTTATCCATCTTTGGTTGCACCCGCACAAAATCTGCTTTATTTATTAACTTAATCAGTTTTCTATAATGATAATTAAGATATTTTGGGCACCCTTGATCTACAAATGTGGTATAATAGAGTAACAAAAAAAACCTGCGATACTGCACAGGTCTTGTTCTTGATAAAAGGGTTATGTAGATAAATTTTTCCAATCCCTGTTCCTTCCTCTCTGCTGTGCCACCTACAGTAACAGCATTCCCTGCATCTTGTCCTTGTCCCTATCTTTTAGACATTAACATCTGTTAGCATTGCACTACAAATGACTCAGAACAGGTTTGATCATTGCCTTTCAAGTTAATTGTGAAATTTCAAGCATGGATGGATCATTTTAATGGGTAATTGCAAGAACTATTTAGTCTAAGCTATAGTTGAGGGTTGAAGATAGGATTCGGGAATTACATTAATAGGAACTCAGCAAAAAGTGTCCACAATAAATGGAAAATTGAAGGGAATGAGAAGAAAGAACATAAGCAGGTCCAGAATTGCATAATGAATTTAAAAATGATTATATAAGAGAAGAATGAAGCAAATCCAGCCACATCCCCTTATGAAGATACACATACCTAGAGACATATTATTTGTGTATCTTCTCTTTTGATAAATAGTGCTGGTTACATTTAGTGATACAAACTGAACCTAACAGTCTTGAATTCTCAGTAAAATAATGTAAAGTTAGCATTTTTGAGCTATTCAACTTCTTAGAAATAGGAATTCCAAATATTCTTGTCATCTGGACATTTTCTATAAAACTTAGAGTTGAGTGTCACCATGACCCTAAGATTATCTTAAAGTGATGCTGTATGTTTTCTTATCTACTGGCATAAAAACATAGAAGCAAGTGTGATATTTAGAATTATTTATATGACCTTTCTTTACCATTGGTTTTGAATCCCCCAGGGAGTTTAAAGTAAAGAATTCCTAAGAGGAGTGTACCAACTGAATTTCATCCTTAAACACATAGTTATCCACGAGTAAAAATTTTCTCTCTGTTGTTTATTATAGTTAGAGAATGAATTTTTTTCAATTCTTTATACCATAGACTAAGAATTCAAGATTTTTTTCTCTATTCAATTATTCACTTAAAAAAAAACTGCAGCTGATAAGAAACTGGAGCCTGATTCCACCACCCTAGAGAGATTCAGGTCCAGCCAAAGTGGTTAGGTATGACCAGTCCTCATATTGGTAGACATGTTTCCTGTAAATAATTGTGCATGAGGGTACAGATAAAAAGATCACCCATATCCAGGAGCCAATAGAGCATGGCAGCACCACTCAGAGATCACCTCAATAAAATCTGTTTTTTTGTTATAAACTGAGTGGCAGGATAACTATGAACCAGTCTGAACACCTTCACTTGTCAATCTTGAATTGGAGAATAAATAAAAGGTACATTGGCTTCCTTGACTTGACATAGTGTGGGGTTTTCATGTTGAACTTTGAATGAAATTCCAATAACACCACCATGAGGTCTGAGTGCACAATCAAAATAGCTCATTGGGTGATGATCAACTATAACAAAACCATATCAGATTTATACATAAAGCCAACAGTGGACATTATTCTTAAATGGGTTAATACAATTGTTTTCTCTAAGATCTGGAACAAGAGAATTATGCCCACTTTTACATGGTTTAAGAGTAAAAACAAGAAAAATTAGGTAGGAAAGTAAAATAAACAGCATTTATATTGAAAAGGATAAAAAATCACATTATCCTTGTTTGCAGATGATATAGTTCTATATGTAGAGGAGCCTAAAGTCTGACCCTAAATCTGTGAGAATTGACAAAACAATTCAGTAAAGGTACAAGCTCTAGAAATCAACATATTTTTATACACCAAATAAAAAATGTTTCAGTAAAGCAAATCAAAGTGCAATCCCAGCACACACACATACACACACAAAAACACAGTGAACACATAGTAAAAGACCTCTATAATAAAAATGATAACATATTGAGGAAAAAAAAATAAAGAGGACACCAAAATTTCGAACAATATTCCATGTTCTTAGAGTGGAAGAATCTATATTATTCAAATGCTCCTACACATCATTTCCACAATTGGTGGAAATGTAAAATACTATAGCCATTATTGAAAACAGTAAGTAACTTCCTCAAATATCCAACAGCAATCACACGATCTAGGGGCTGGGGATGTGGCTCAAGCCATAGAGCGCTCGCCTGGCATGCATGCGGCCCGGGTTCGATCCTCAGCACCACATACAAAAAAAAAAAAAGATGTTGTGCCCACTGATACCTAAAAAATAAATATAAAAAAATTCTCTCTCTCTCTCTGCCTCGCTCTCTCTCTCTCTCTCTGCCTCTCTCTATCTTTAAAAAGAAAATCACACGATACAGTAAGCTCAATACTGGGTATTTACACAAAGGTAATGCAATTATTATATCAAAGAGATACCTCCACACCTATGTTTATTACAGCACTACTCAAGACTGATAAATCTAATATCAATGAATGAATCCGTAAATGAATGAAAGGATAAAGAAATTATAGTATGTATTCACAACAAAATATTATTTTTATAATATTATAAAAAATAATAACATTCTTTCATTGGCATCAGTATGGATAAAACTGAAGGATGTATTTACATAAAGAAAATCAGCCATGGGAAAAATGCTGCCTGTTTTCATTCATTTATGAAATCTAAAAAAAATGATCTCATGGAATAAGAGCAGCATAATGTTCACTAGAGAGAAGAGTAGTGGGGAAAGTGAATGAAAACAAGATAAAGAGGCTTCAGAATATTGTTAGGAGGAATTGGTTCTGGTGTTGGATAACTTAGTAACAATAGTCTACAAAAATCTGTGATATATTTAAAAATAACTATAGAAAGTATGGTTTCCAAAATATAGAAATGATTAATGTTTGAGAAAATAAAAATGCTTAGTATCCTGATTTGATTATTACACATTGTGTATATATATATATATATATATATATATATATATATATATATATATATATATCAAACTGTCACATTGTATTCCATGAATATGTATATATTATCTGCCAATAAAATATATATTATAAAAAGTTCTTTGAAAGAAGTTTGGGGCAAGACTGATTTTGAGAAGAAATCTTCTTCTAATCACCACATCAAATATAGTCTGACAAGATCTGTTTTACATTATTTTTTAAAGTGGTTGAAGAAGGGATTGCTAAACAATGTTAGTAATTTTTGTCATTGGAGAACTGTATTAAACATGTAGTATTCACCTGAATATTTTAATTTCTTTTCTTTTTTTCATTATGTGTTTTTAATTTAACATATACTCATTATTTTTTTTAATTTGCACAGTCTGATAAGGTAACCACAAGTCATGTATTGCTATTGATTATTTAAAACATTCGTAGCGTGAATTGAGATGTGCTAAAAATGTCAGTTTTGCACACTGGATTTCAAATATGGTACAAAACTTTAAAATAGCTCATTGATAGTTTTTGTATTGATTGAATATCGAAGTGACACTCTTGATTTATTGGGCTAAATAAGATACATAATTAATTTTTAAAAGTTCCCCAAGCCATATTTCTCTTATTTTCTTAAATAGGTGGGGGTGGTAATTATTCATACCCCTGTTTTCCTGTGATCTCAGGTAAATATTCTTCTGCAGGTAAAGCTCATGTATCAACTCAACATGTACACACTTGCCAGATGATGTCCTAAGATGATAGAGTGATTTGACAAAGCATGAATGTGAAATGAGGCTGTAGTAAAGAGAGATATACCCATAAAAATCAACCTTCATTTAAAATAAGAGAATATATAAAGGTTAGGTCAGAGTATGTGCATCATATGCAGCTGCTTCCTCCCCATTTTTCCTGGGACCAACCCTTTAGGCTCTGATCATAAATTCACGAACATTCTCTATACTTTGTTGAATAATTTAATTTAAGTATCACTTTGTATCTGGCACTCTTGGTTTGAAGTGAATTTTTCATTTATATAATCACATTCTGCCCACTTGAATATTCCCAACACAGTTGCACTTTTATATAATATACTTGTTCACCATCTGTCTTCAATTTTGGTCAAGAGATGCTTCATATTTTCTAACACTTTGCATAGCAATTATACCACCCCAAAAGTCATTTTTGTTAATACACATCTTGCTTGTGTATTGTCAATAAGACACTTTAGGCTTTTACTGGCTGAAAGATGGCCTTTCTTTGGAAGCTCTGCAGCCACAAAAGATAACTTTCCTACACAGTCATCAATTATAATTTGATACTTAAAACACACGTCTACACACATACGTGCTATAATTGATATGAAGGAACTGCTGAAATAAATGACCTTGCATGTGCAAACATAAACTACAGTAGTTTCTGTCTTGATTTCATATATTTCAATTACAGAATTTATCTTAAAATTATAATGAGATGTATAAGTAATTTAATACCACTCATAATTTGTAAAAAAATTTCCTAGGCAATCCCTTATGAGATTAAATATGGAATATTTATTTATTTTGAAACTATTTTAGATTATCAGGCAGATTAAACCTCACTCCTTTTTTTTTACCTTCTGGCAATGTGAAAAGTACAATTAAATGTGTATGGTAAATAAAAAAAAAAAATTTAAAGGCTTTGACTAGACCAAATACTTTGCTTGAGTTTTCTTCAAATACACAGATATCAGAAATTTTGATATGTCTGGGAGGCTTTCCCTCAGGTTAAACTAGTTTAGTACATTCATATTTGTATATACACACACATTCAATGAAAATCAACAGTTTTTCCTATTCTTATAAGACATTACAAGCTACATGGTGAGTTGTTTTATGGTTAAATTTTTATGAGAGTCACCAAACTAAATGTAATATATCAAATATGAAACATCAAGAGATTTTTACAACTTTTTCTTATTCTTCAAATTAGCATTTTGTAAAATTGGTTGATTTTATGGTTTAGCATGGTCCTTTTGGTGAATACTTAATTGCAAAGAAAAGTGATTTGTGATGGGCATGGCAGCATACACTTGTAATTCTAGCTATGTGGGAAACTGAAGCAGGAGGATCACAAGTTGGAGTGTAGTAAGGGCAATCCCAAGTTGCAGGGCAGTATGGGGCCCTCTCTCAAAATAAAAATATAAACATCTGGGGATATATACAGAATTCCTGCGCTTAATCCCTAGTATAAATAAATAAATAAATAAATAAGGTTGAAAATCCTTTCTTAAAGTGTTATTATGTAGATCTCCAAGCTCAGTAGAGCATAATAAAATATTTATCAAAATAATCAAATTTTCTACTAATAATACTAGAGAATCATGTCAGTTTGTAAGTCAAAGGAAAGTTTTAGTAAAAACCTGAATTTGATTGCCCACTGAGGACCTTCCTGGCTGTAGGAATTTATGTAAAGTCCTGTATTATTTTACAGCTAAGTCTGTCTGGGCATTTATTTCTGTTAAAGGAGTGATTTAATTCAAACTTTTCAATTCACACTGTGTGAAAATATATATGCAAAGTCATTAGCACAGCCCATGGCACAGGATAGTCTGTCAATAGAGCATAGTCATTATCATTTTAATATCAGTTTAAACTATAAACAAAGAAGATATCAGAATAGAACTGTTATGGTTTGGGTGTGAGATGTCCCCTAAAAGTTCATGTGTGAGAGAATGGAAGAAGCTTTAAAGGAGAAATGATGGTGTTATGAGTGCCTAACCCAATCAGTGAATTAATCCCATGGTGAGATTAACTGAGTGGTAACTGAAGGCAAGTAAGGTACAGCTGGAGGAGGCGGGTCATTGGGGGTGTGCCTTTGGGGTATATATTTTATTTAATATATATGGAGAGTGGAAACTCTCTCTGTTGCCTAAGCACCATGTGAGCCACTTTCTTCCACCACACTTTTCTGCCATGATGTTCTGCCTCCCCTTGGGCCCTGAGAAATGGAACAGACTGTCTGTGGTCTGAGACCTCTGCAATCATGAACCCTCAAATTAACTTTTCCTCCTCTAAAGTTATTCTTGTCAGGTCTTTTAGTCACAGCACTGTGAACTCTGAGTAAAACAGATATACTCTCTCATTCTCTCTGCTTTTTCCACTTACTTTATTATAGTATCCCCAAAGACTGTGTACAGGTGCTTATTTTAATAATCTTCCACTACTTTCTGCCTTCCAAGTGGCTTTTTTCCTGAGGGGAGGAGAAGTTCTCAGTCTGAACAAACAAATATTTGCAAACTTAACTGCATTGCTGTTATATTTTCAGCACTAGCTTTTTTATTATTTAATATTTATTATGTGTAGTGCTACAGATGCCTTTTAAAAGTACTTCAATCAAAGAAAAGACATGTGTACAGATATATGGATACCAATTTCTGATAAAAGTATTATTTTTCTTTTTTATATCAAGTGGTGAATGATCATTTTACAAACTTTAGTTAGAAACATAGCAAAAAGTAAAATATATAAATAATTTTTATGATCCTACCATCCAGAGTAAATTACTGCTAACATTTTATGCTATATTTCTGGATTTTTGATGTTATCACTTTCTTAAATGTAGTTTTCTATGTATTTTAGCCTTGTTTTACTTGGATGCCATTTCTTAGGAGTAAGTACTTTTGTTGAGCAAAGTAAACTTTGCTAACAATGTGTAAGCATAGATTTCAAAAGATAAAGATATGGTTGAGACACTTGAGGCATCAGAAGATGAACAGATATTATATAAATATACACACAAAGAACAGACAGCTGTGTGCCGGGTTTCTGTTCTCACAACTAAAAGGCTCAGGAGTCACTCCAGGAAAACTGGGTTGACTGGGCTGTGCAAAATAACCACACAAGAGACACAAATACTTTTTTCTTTGGGGTCGCTGTGACGGCTCCTCTGATCTTAAGGGTCTGCAGGAAGAGAGAGAGAGGAAGCATGTGTGACCCCTTTTATTTAGGAGAAGCTATTCAAATGAGGCAAGGGGTCAGGTTTCAAGGGGCTGAGTCTATCTTAATGATGTCCACTGTCAGCAGGTTGACTGACATCTAGGTATGCCACACCCAAAAGCACAGTAAGAGAAGGGGACACACACAAGGCACTTCCATGGAACATTCTATCCTAAACAGGGCAAGGGGTAATATTACAAAGAAACAGGTGAGCATAGCTCTACCCATGGGGTTGTAGGAAGTCACGCCTGGGCACAAAGACACAGTCACTTGAACCTTAGAATAGCGGGGCAGTCTAGCAGCATGGGTGCCTGATGCCATATCGCTCAGCAGGGGAGTTAATTCATCACGTGCTAGGTTCGTCTCCCACAGTTGTGCAAAAATAACAAAAAAATAGATGTTCTGAATCTGTTTCTCTTCCTTCTCCACCCCTCCATGATGCTATTAATTGAGCACAGGACCTCATGCATGCTAGTAAAATGTTTTACCTGAATCTTGATTAATTGATTTTCCCTTTACAATTGTTAAGAAAGAGAGAGAGATAGAGAAAGAGGGAGGAGTAGAAGAACTCTGTGTCGGGGAGATATCTCAAGAATAAAAACTGCATTACAGTGTTAAACAATGTGCCCAAAGATCTGGATCCTTGGGTCTTCAAACTGTTTGCCTTCAAATTCATCCATAGATATCTGGGAGGCACTCTGGGATGACTTGCAAGTACTTGTCAGTTAAACTCCCTCCCCAGATTTAACCAATTGGAGATGTTAGAGAGATCTTTAGAGCAGTAAGGAAAAGCTTACATGTTTCATCTCCTTCAGCATCAGATAAGTTGGCTTCTGTAGCAGCTGGCTGAGTTCCCACAGAGAGGTCTGCTTGATTTCAGTGCCCACTGTTTAATAAGTCAGGGCTTTAGAATAAGCAAATCCCCTTCTGTGCTGTCTGTAAACAGCAGGAGTCAAATTTTGCTAGGCCTTCTTACTCTACCTAATTGGCTTCTCAGCTTTTCTTCTTCCCATACTAGCAGTTCCCTGTCATGAATTCTGTTTCAAATGCTCAGAATGATCTTTCTTTCCTGGTTGGTGTGCAATTGATACTGTGTGCAATTGAAGTGTTATTCTATAGGCTATTTCTACATGATATAAACATATATCATTTTCTAATGATATGAAATTTTATCTTCATTATTATCTCTGGGCAAATTCTCTCTCCCCTTTGGGTATGCCTTCAGAGCTCTGTGCAATTTGTTAAACACATAAAATGTAGCTTACTACAGAAAACAGTCACAAATGATTAGATTCCAAAAGAAAAGGATTATAAAGGTGATATCTTCAATTGTTAAGTGCTTTGCTTACTGTATAGAGGATAAAAAGACATCAAGTAACTACTGCCTTAATAAAAACTGCACCCTAAATTTTTGTATTTAATAAGAAAGTACATGGTTCTTTATTTTTCATTTTATTTTTTTTAAGCTGTTGCTCTCCTTTGGGAAATAATAGTACTATAGTTTTAATTTTGTTATCAATTAACATATGCATAATCTTTCAATTTGAAGGCACATTGTATAAAATAATTCATTACTATCTATTGATAGATACAAGATAAAATTCAGAATATTAATAAATTTCATACTATCTCTTTCCAAAAGAGAAAAATCAAGTAAGTTTACAAATAGTTTCATATTTAAGAATGAGAAATGAAATGATTCCCTGACACCACAGCACAGTGGATATGAAAACAAAGAGGTGAAGTTTTCAAAGCATTACTTATTTGCTATAGTGAATGCACATCTCCAGAGAACAATTTTGAGGCTAACAATCCAGGAACAAAGAGGTTTAAAGTTTACATCTTGGTTTCAGTCAGTAAATCCCAGGATAATCTATATTGTCTTTTAACCACCAGGATAAACACTCTTTTATTTACCTAGATGCTATTTGATAGTATTCAAACACTATCAAATCTTAATGCTCTTGATAATATTGACAACATCACTTTCAGCTATCTCTGAGGACTGTCTTTTGTAAGCTGACTTTGGAGTGCTATGCATTTTAACCACAAGATCACATTGTCTGTTTCCACAATGCTTATCTTTCTGACATACAGCTTTGTTTCTTGCATGGTTTAACTTCATCTTAGAAATTTTAATTTATTCTTAATGTTTTCAGAACATTAACATAGTTACAAACACATAGTTTTTTTCTCAGCTTCAAAAATGGATATGATAATAAGATGAGAGTCTGCATTGTAAGATGAGTGGCCAAAAAGGCCTTATTGTCATCAACTGCTTCATAACACCAATTTTTTATTGGTTAAGTATCTTCGTATCTTGCATTCATGAAAAAGTTAAGTTATATGTGTTGGTTGTAATAATATTATGATGATATATGTTTGCCTTTGATTGTTTGACCAATGGTACATGAAAATTTGATTTTGTGACTGTTTGCTTTTCATCAATATTGTAACCTTGGTTTGTCACCAAAATAAGTAAATTTGGAGCCTTTATATATTGTTTATTCTGGCATTGTACTCCTAAATCTATTATATTATATGGTAAAATGGACTTTGCTTTTGTTAAGTTACTACCAGTTAACTTCTAAAAGATTATCTTGACATATATGGTGGCGCCAAACTCATCATGAGTTAAAACAGATCTTCTACACCCATATATGGACATAAAATTAGTTAGATCAGGCAGAGAAATGAAAAACATTAAAATTCTGAGTGCTATTGTGAGCTTGAAGATCAAATGGGCCATGTGTAGAGAGAATGGACATTATTCCTTCAATGACACCTGTATAGTCCTTGCTTAGCCTCTGGATGGCCATCCTAAGTGACAGCTGCCATTTTAAGGAAAAAGTTTCACTTTCACATCCAAGGGCATTTCTGAGAAAGGCTAACCACTGACCCTCACACCAGCTGAAAACCTAACCGCTCATATTAGGACTCACCTGGCTCTGATTTCTGAGCCTGCCGCATAAAAGTTTTGCCAAGCCTGTTTTGCCTCTCCACTATACAGGGATGGCCTTTATTTGTCAGCTTTGACAAACTTGCACGTGTATCTCTGACTGGTCTCCATCTTTCATTTCTCGCATACCTATTTCTTGTTCGTTGTTTTCCCTTCATTTTGGTGCGAGACTGGGATCAGGTTCCTCAGTGTGCCTGCTCCCCTCTTTGAGGGTCGCTGGGCATCCTCGAGCCCTAATCCAATTCCACTATAGGACCAGGACCTCCATTCTGCCAAAGGCCTTCTCTGCAACTACCACCAGACATTCCAGGTAAGACCCCTGTCTCTGGTCAAACTAAATGGCCTACGGATCCCAGGAAATGACTGTTGATCATCTGGCCCTTCCAGAGTTACCATATGGTTGGGCATACCCCCAGCCACAGCTTTCACAGATATGGCTGATTCCTCTGTTGACGGAGTCTATTGGTGGTCTTTTATTTGGGTCCTGGGTTTTTGAGAATAAACTACTGAGGGTGATTGGGAGTTATTCCTGATGGGACTACCTCTTGGGCTTGAGTTAATTTCTATGGGCTTCTGCCCCTTTTATGAGCTTCTGTCCCTTTTACTGGCTTCTGCTCCTAATTAATAGTCCTGGCCGGGTGCCCAAGTGCCTCTTCGGGCTCCTGTCCTGATGCTTACCCAGTGGTGGTGACCACCCCCTAAGTGTAACTGTCCTCTTGATTAAGTGATATTAGAGACTGGGGGACGCCCCACCTCTAAACTCATCTTCTAAGTCTTACCATGGGCAGCTCTTGAGTATTCCCTCCCATAGTTCCCTAGGCTACCTCCTGGCTAACCTAGGGTCTATCTCTCTTTCTTACTCTAGACCTAAAACCCCCAAAACTTATCAGTTTGTGCAATCAGATCTGGCTTCAATATCCTTTGGATAAGTACTCTAAATGGCTGCTTAATGGCACCCTAGATTTCAATAATACCAGGGATTTTTTCTACTATTGTGAGCGTTCAGGAAACTGAAAAGAGATAGCATACATTCAGGCCTTCTCCTCTCTCTAAGCCCTCTCTCTACAACTCTTGCTCTCCTGCACAAATCTTAGCTCTCACCTCCCCTATGACTGCTTCCAAAGGGACAGAAGATCCTACCCAGGATTCCTCCTCCTTCCACCCCCACAATAACACAATTCTCTTTCTGATGGAGCGACCACAGCAACTGTCCTCTCGGGCCTCCACCCTTCTCGCCTCCTGCCACATGCTCACAGGCTGCTGCTGCCCAACCAGCATCTATGTCCTCTATGAGAGGTGGCTGGGGTAGATGGTGTAATGCAGGTTCATGTGCCTTTCTCTTTGTCAGATCTTTCACAGATAGAAAAGCTGCTTAGGTCCTATACTTCAAGTCCCACCACTTATATCAAAGAATTTCAATATCTCAATCATATGATTTGACTTCCATGATGTCCAGAGGATCTTGTCTAACACACTCCTTCCCGAGGAGTGCAGGAAAGTTTGGAAGAAAGCTAGAAATTATGCTGATGAGGTACATCAGACCTGCCCTGCCCATCCCATTGGCACTGAAGCAGTCCCTGATCGGGAGCCCAATTGGGATTATAATTTGCCTGGAGGAGTAACTAGTAGAATCCAATTCATTACTTGCCTCATAGCAGGACTTAGAAAGGCAGCCCACAAGGCTATAAATTATTAAAAGCTCCAGGAAATCATCCAAGATAAGAATCAAAACCCCTCAGCATTTTTAGATAGGCTAACCAAGGCTTTATTACAATATACTAATCTGAATCCTGAGAGTCTAGATAAAAGACAACTATTAATGACCTACTTTTTGTCACAGAGTTTCCCTGATATTAAGGCCAAACTAAGGTGCTTTGAGAGGGGGATCCCTAACTTCCCAAGCTGAGGTTCTGGTAGTTGCCTTTAAGGTATATAATGGGAGAGATAACAAGGCCTGGAAACAGAAATATTGGATGCTTGCTCAAGCCATACATCCAGCCTCATCATCTGTCCCTGGTTCCACAGGCCCTTGGAAGGGTCCCTTGGGACTGCCCAGACTCTGTTTTAAATGTTGTCAGATGGGTTACTGGGCTCGTACATGTACCAAGCCTGGCAAGCCTTGGGCCCTTGTCCTATATGCCATCAGGAGGGATAATGAGCCATTGACTGTCCTTGATCCCATAGAGGCCCTTGGCCATCCATCTCTTCTATTTCCCCTTTTCAACTCTTAGGTATGGCTGCAGAGGACTTATGAGGCTAAGGTTCCCATCACCCAACCACTACCATGACTCTGTGGGAACCCAGGTTAACTTTGAATATTTCAGGTAGGGCTGTATCCTTCCTCCTAGACACAAAGGCTACATATTCAGTCCTCAAGGATTTCTGGGGGCCTACCACTTTTTCTATGGCCTCTGTTGTTGGGGTAGAGTGTAAAACTTACCAACCCTTTTAGACACCTAGCCTTTTTTGCACTTTTGGCTCTCTGATTTTTACCCATTCTTTTTTGGTCATTCCACAGTATCCTGTTCCCCTTATGGGAAGGGACATCCTCACAAAGATGGAGGTTTCACTTTCCTTCTCCTTTCATATATGCTTCCATACCGACTCACCTGCGGCTCCCCTGGTCCTTACCCTTACCTTAGGACCATCCCCTATTCTATGTGCTAGTGCCTTCCCATTACCCCCTTACAAGGTGGGCCCTATTATCTGGGACATTTCAAGTTCTATCAACTCACACCACAAACCCAGTCACATTTGTCTCAAAAACCCCTTCATGTTCCATGTTGGCAAAAAAAAAAGCCCTGTGGTTCCTTCTGCTTGGTCAAGATCTTTGTTCCATCAACTCTTTGGTCATCCCAGTCCATCCCATGGTAACCAATCCTTATACCCTTCTATTCCAACATTCCTTCTGGGACCCTCTACTTCTCAGTGCTAGACCTGAAAAGTGCCTTCTTCTATATTTCCCTTCATTCTGACTTTCAAGACACTTTCACCTTTACATGGACAGAGCCTGAGTCATATAACTCCACTCAGCTGATGTGGACACTTCTCCCCCAAGGGTTCCAAGATAGCCCTCATATCTTCAGACAGGCCTTGGCTAAGGACCTACTATCCATATATTTCACTCAGTCTATGGTGCTACAGTATATTGATGACCTCCTTCTTTGCCATCCCTCAGGACACCTGTAAACTTCTCAACTTCCTTTCTGATCATGGCTATAGGGTTTCTCCACCCAAGGTACAGCTTTCCTTGGCAATGAAAACATACCTAGGCCTCCTCCTGACCCCTATACACAAAGCCATTATGGTTGATAGGAAGGGCCTTATCACTAATACACCCTCTAGTAAGAAAGAAATTCTCTCATTTCTAGGTACGGCAGGATTCCTGAGAGCTTGGATTCCTAACTACTCTGTATTGGCTAAGTCTCTGTATGATGCTGCCCAGGGTCCACTCTCTGAACCTCTATTGTACTCTGTTACAAAGTTGTTCACCAGGCTCCAGCAGGCCCTCCTCCAGGCCCCTGCTCTCCATCTCCCTGATCTTATGTGCCCATTTTACCTTTATATAGCTGAGAAGCAGGGATTTTCTCTAGGGGTCCTTGGACACATGCTAGAGCCAACCTTTTCCCCATGGCTTATTTATTGAAGGGTCTTGACCCTACTGTTTGAAGGTGGGCCCCTTGCCTACGAACTTTGGTCCCAGCCTTTCTAGTCATTAATAAATCCAAGAAACACACCTTTGGGGCCCAACTCACCATCCTGGCTCCCCATTGTCTAAAGAAACTTCTCAACTACAATGGCTTACATTTCTTACCCCCCTGTCCAATTTTATCTCCATAGGTTTTCCTGGTGGAAGATCCCAGTCTTACTTTCCACATGTGCTCATCTTCAAACCAGGCTACTCTCCTCCCCACTCCTCAGGAATCTCCATTCTTTTTTCCTCTTACCCATTAATGCAAACTCTGGAGGAGCTTCTTCCACATTCCTCTCACATACAGGAAGTCCCCTTGAATGCTTGCCCCAAGTCATTAGATTTGTTCAAGACCACATCCAAAAAATCTCTAACCAAACTATAAACCAGCTTTTGTTACAGGAATACCAATCCCTCACCAAATTTGGGCTTCTGGAGACAGCATTCTACTATCATTCAATCTCTATCATCATTCAAATAAAATCCCAGGCCCATAATGAGGGACTCAAACACTGCTCCTTCCAGCAGGAAGGAGTTACAGAAGATTGACCTACATCCCTGTTCCCTAAGGGGGCAAATAAAAAACAAAAATGGTGGAAATATAAGATCCTTCCATAGCATCTGGACAGACAGCCATCATTTTAAGGAAAAAATTTCACTTTCCCACCCAAGGTTGTTTCTAAGAAAGGCTCACCACTCCCTCATACCAACTGAAGGCCTAACCGCCCACATTAGGACCCACCTGGCTCTGATTCCTGAGCCAAACCCATTAAAGTCCCAGAACCCAAGCCTGTTTTGCCTCTCTCTGCTTTAAAGAGATGGACTTTATTTGACAGCTCTGACAAATAAACTCTTGTGTGTATCTCTGACTGGTCTCCATCTTTTATTTCTGTCTTACTTATCTCTCATTCCTCACTTTCCTTTCAACACCCAAGTGAATTCTGCCAATATCAGTGATCTTAGAATGGAATCCAAGCACAAGATGACAGTGAAACCCTGGCCAATACAGACATTTTGGCCCAGTGTTGCCTTATGTAGAGAGCCATTTCAGCTAGGCTAGGCTTCTGTACTTTAGAGCCATGAGACAAGATGTAGGTGTTTTTAGGCTATTCCATTTGTGGTAATTGTTTTCAGCAGCAGTAGGTAACAAATATGTTGACCAATGTCAACTTCACTCAACTGTTCTAAAGCGCCTCCAATACTCATGGATTTTGTGGCAGTGTTTTGTTTTTTTCCAATCATTACTTTTCTCTAAGCAACTTGATTGCCTCTGATCTCTGATTTCACATCTAATTGTGAAATGAACAAAGAAGCAATATGTTATAATGATGAAATAAGAAATAGGGGTCATAAGGTATGAGTCTAGGTCCAACTTTGCCTTACTTCACATTGCAAACTCATTCAGGTCAGGGAGCCTTTCTGGGTCACCCCTTCATCTGCTGAACACAATGAAAGTTCACTCTAATTTTCACAAAAGTGTTAAGGTGCTATGATTACATGACATATTTATTGAATTTCTTACATATACTTAATTAATTCTGTCACTTTAGAAAATATGAAAAAAGTTTAAAACAGAGTGTCAGCCGCTAAGTAGATTATTTATTTGAGGTAACTTGGATAGGTACATAAAAAGTCATAATGAATGATATGAAAATATAAAAAAAAAAACTTATGAGCTATCTACTTCAGAAGCCAAGAACTATTCTGTTACTTAAGAAAGTATATCACTGGGGGAGTAGAGGAAATGTCAGGAGACTAAAATTGACTAAATTGTATTACTATGCTGCGTGCATTTACAAATATGTAACAGTGAATTCACCCATTATATATAATTATAGTATGCCAATTAAAATAGTATATATTATTATTAAGAGCTCTGGGTCCTTGATTTAGATAACTGGATATAACTCAGTTATGAAATGATGAAGAAAAATGTTATTCATTTTAAATTGACAATTTAATGAGTGTTTAAGTACCGGGCAACATAAGAACAAGGAAGAAAAGCAACCTCCCCTGGTCTTGATGGGATTACAGTTCTATAAGTAGACTTATGTGCACACTGAGTGCAACAGAAATGATAATATAGTGTCAATAATAACAATAGCTTTCCTTTATCAAGTGCTTTCTCCTTTGGTTTACCAAACTTTATATTGAGCACAACACTTTAATCCATATAATTTTTCAAATGTTTAAGTATCACCATTTCTCCTTTTTTTTACAGTAAGCCAAACAATGAAACTGGTAATATAAATAATTAGTTTAAAGTCATATATGTAGAAAACAATTAAAACATGACTTATACCTACAGTTCCCTACTCCAGAACCAATGAGGAATAAAGCCAATGTCCTGTAGCTATCTCTATTATTTCCTTAGAACATAAGTATGTCCACTTTTCCGATTACTGTATCTATTAGAGATAAAACGTTATGACAAACAACCTTTCTTTCCAGTTCAGTTCCAACCCATCATCAAGTGTGTTGCTTCAGCCTTTTTTTCTTCTCAGATTTATTCACTATCTTGGTATCTGCAACCATGGACTCACTGCCACAGCCATCCTGAGATTGTGATCTAGATTTTAGAGCCCATGTCATGATGGGAGTGCTGCAATCTGAAATCAAATCTGGTCCAAGTACATTGAAAACCGGAATTCTTAACATTAGCTCAAAGCCTCATATTATGTGCTCTTTCATCTCTAGAACTATGAGTTAAGTAAATCTCTTTTATGAGTAAAGTTCCCAGTGGCAGGTAGTTTGGTATAACAACACAAAACAGACAAATATACCCTTTTTATTCACATACATTTCAAAAACAAATGAGTCCAACATTTTTTAAAATAAAAATTTCTGCTTTTCCTTATTCTTTAGGATCCCAAAATGTCAAAGAACCATTAATATTATACTTCAGAACAATATTCCCTACCTTTGTACTTATTATTCACAGTCTTCCATCTATTTTGTTTACAACTCTTCCTTTTCTCTTTGCCACCCTCTTCTCTATCATACTCTGAAAATGTCCTATGTGAGTTTCTTTAAGGAATATGATATTCTTATTGTACCAAGTTAGTCAGCCTTCCATATATGTGATCTATATCTAATTTTAAAATGGCTATAACTCCATAGCTATAACAAATACCTGACATAATCAACTTTGAAAAGTTAGCTGGGCATAGTGGTATATGCCTGTAATTCCAGTAGCTGGGGAGGCTGAGGCAGGAGGAATATGAGTTCAAAGTTAGCCTCAGCAACTTAGTGAGACCCTGTCTCTAAATAAAACATAAAAAGTGGTGGGTATGTGGATCAGTTGTTAAGCACCCCTGGCTTCAGTTTCCAGTACAAAAGAGAGGTGGGGGGCAGATGGAGGGAAAGAGGATGATAAAAGTTTTGCTTTGGCTTATACTTTCAGAGGTTCAAGGCTATGACTACTGAACTTCATTGCCTTTTGGCCTGTGGTGAGGCTACATACACATCATGACACAAGTGTGTGCCAGGGCAAAACCACTCACCTCATGGTCAGGGAGCAAAAAAAAAGAGGAGAGGGCTGGACACCCATTATCTGCTTAAAGGCCATGCACCAAGACATGAGGACCCCATATAATACCTGACATCTTAAGGACTCCACCACTTGCCAATACTGTATGTCTTCCAAATGCTCAAAACTTGAGCATTTGGAAAACATAAAAAATATAATCTGTAGTCAACCCTAATTGTTTTTCTCACTAGAATAAAAACAATATAGGGAGAAATTCTGTAGGAGAATATTGGTAGTAAACCAATTAACCAGGTCACATTGAAATGTTCTATTCTAGGGACTTTTAACTGGAGTTATAAAGTAAAAATTTGACAGCAAATATGATGAAAAGAATAATTTAAGAATGAGAAGACAGTAATAAGATCACCTTTTTAAATCTTCCTATGTGCATGGAAGGCTTCATTTCCAGTCAAGTCCTTAAGCACTGAGAAAATAAAGATCATATGCACTTGATGTCGATTTGGTTGTAAGAGGAAGACAATACTCTACCCTGGTCAACTTAAATGCTCTGTATCCTCACTATAAAGTTGTTAGCACTAACATTCTTTTTTATTTCAGTGTACGCAACGTAGCTAAAGAAAAGTATAAAATTGGACACTGCTGTCTTCTGTTTCTTAAGACGCATTGAAAGAAGAGTTGACATTTTAATATATAAATTAGTAGTTCTTGTCAAAGCACTTTATGTCTTCACAGCCAAAAGCACTAGCAATCTCTGTGATCTATCTATGCCTTGATTGTCTTTTTTATTCACTCACACAAAGTAAAGCCTTTATGTACAAGAAAAAATGGAAATGTGATATATATCTAATTTTAAAATGGCTATTACTCCAAATACATACCAGTGTCCCTAGGTTGCTTGGAGATTACAGATTTGCATTGTTTAAACATTGGTATTATTCTCAGAATAATAGAATTCTAATAAAAATTCCATTAAAGAGGAGACAATTTGCATTTGAACAAGAAAACTCCATTCCACAAGGATAATGTTTGGACTTTTGAGAGCTAAGCAAATGTGACAAACTTGCCTTATTGCCATTTATTGATTATTTTCGCACCCCTAGGAAATCAAGGGGAAAAATTCTCAGATACTTTATTTCCATCATCTTTCAACAGACTGAATCATCACTTTCTTTTCTGGTAGCTGAAACTCCCAGTGCTAGTATTTTCTTATGGATCAAAATTCTTAGAGGTTAAATGTCTTTTCATTGAGTATCATCATAACTGCATTGGACCATGTAAACACAAAGTTAATTTTGCCTTGACAGCAGAATTGAGAGCTAAAAGGCATACAATGACAGGGAAAATAAATATACATATCCAGTTGAATTTAAATGAGCCTTCAATAAGGCGTCCCCCACAAAACACCAGTAGAGAGGACCAATATTACATATTATAGGGTGAAATACTTTCCATATAAATAAAATTATATTTGAAGTTATGAAGGTTATAAAAACAATAGGTATTCAAGTTCAGAGGCAGAAGAAAGCAAGAAACAAACCAGTATAATGAAATGCTATGTTGGCATATTTATAGAAAACAGAAGAAGATATTTACATGAATTTTCATTTAATATTTTGACATCATGAATAATATATTTTACTTGATTTTAAAATACATAAATATGAATAAAATAGTACATAGTAAAACAATTCTCATGAAAGCCATAATACAAACTTATTAGAAGTAATTAATGAAGGCAACCTGACATTATATATTTTTACTTTACTTTCTTTTCTTTGATTGTCCTAATTTCCTAATGAAATGAGATTTATTCTATAAGAATTCAAGGGTGTAAGGTAATATGGATTTTTTTTTCACTCTGTAAATTTTATTTTTTTAAATGATCATGCCATTTCCATACTTTAAATATTTATTTTCAACTGAATTCAATAAGTTTATTGTTACATGGTGATTTTTCTGGACAATTTCAATAGAAGTAACAGGACAAAGTATTTTTTGAGGGACACTTTTTCTAAAATAGTTTGTTAATTGAATGAATATTCATCAATTTTATTATAATCAATCATACTTTTGAGATAGCCACAGCAAATGGCTCCATTTGTATTTCACTTAATTGTCAATTTAGAATTCAAAATTTATAATTACATCTATATTTTGATTTAAAAAATACCTTTGCACTTGTGAATGTTGACAGAAAATTCTCCTTGGTCTCTTGCATTTCTGAAATCTAGGGAAGAGACATTGATGGATTTTGTTTTAGAATGTCATTTCTAGGATGTGTGTATTAACAACAGCCCTTAGAAGATAGAGATAATATCTGTACCACCTTGACAGATATTTTACAAGCTTCCCTCTTATAAGATTTCTGGTGTCTTAAACTCAACAATCCTCTGCAATGATACAAAACCACTATATGTGCAGCATCTATGTAGGTTGCTTCACATAACCTGTTTGGCTTTGAGGGAGAAATAGGAACTAGTATGTGCATAAAGTTTATGCTATCTGCTATTCATGAGTGATAAAACGTCTGATTCAGGAGTCTCAGATTTTCCACTTGTATCCATGAAACTGTGAAAAGCTCACTTGGTAACTTGCAAGGAGGTTAAAAGGTTAAAAACCCAAACAATAACACTAAACATTATTCTTCTGTTTATAATAATTTTGATTGCTATAAACACAACATAAATTGTATAGGAAGTTACATAAGCTTTTATGAATACAATTTTATGTACTCTTTCATATAAAAGACTATTGCTGTTTTATATTTATAGCTTGTCATATTATTGGGATACTGCTAGATGCATTTTTATATAATGAACATGTATGTAGATCTAGGTATGAAGACACCTAGGCCTGAAATCTAGAAGCAGAATATCACCAGCTATCTGAAAATGCTCCTACTCAGTATTAGTCATATATTCTCCATCAGAGATAATGACTATCTGAAATTTTAATTTTTTTTTCTTATTAGTTATGCATAACAACAGAATGCATTTTGATTAATTGTACACAATGGAGCACAAATTTTCATTTCTCTAGTTGTACATTGTAGAGTTATACCATTCATGCTATCATACATGTACTTAGAATACCTCAATATTGTAAGAGTTATCTATGTTAAGCCCCAGGCCAACATCATTCTAAATGGAGAAAAATTGAGAGAATTCACTCTAAAAATTGTAACAAGACAGGGGTGCTGTCTTTTACCACTTTTATTTAACATAGTCCTTGAAACTCTAGCCAGAGCAATAAGATGAAAGAAATAAAAGGGATACGTATAGGAAAAGAACTCATACTATTACTATTTGCTGACTATATGATTCAATATTTAAAGGATCCAAAAATTCCACCAGAAAACTTCTAGAATTAATACATGAATTCAGAAAGGCAGCAGGATATAAAATCGATACCCATAAATTAAATGCAATTCTATTCCTAAGTGATGAATCCTCTGAAAGAGAAATTAGGAAAACTACCCCATTCACAAAATCCTAAAAAAAAAATTGGGGAATCAATCCAACAAAATAGGTGAAAGACTTCTACAGTAGAAATTACAGAACACTAAATAAAGAAATTGAAGAAGACCTTAGAATATGGAAAGATCTGTCATATTTTATATAAGAAGAAATGGTATTGTCAAAATGGCCATATTACCAAAAACATTATACAGACTTAATACAGTTCCAATTAAAATTCCACAACATTCTTCACATTAACAGAAATAGCAATCGTGAAATTCATTTGGAAAAATAAGATATACAGAATAGCCAAAGCAATCCTTAGGGAGAAAATTAAAACAGGAGGCATCAAAATACCAGAACTTAAAATTATTCTACAGAGCCATAGTAACAAAAATGCCATGGTATTGGCAACAAAATAGACACATAGACCAATGGTACAGAATAAAAGATATGGAGACAAACCCTCAGAAATACAGTTATCTCATGCTAGACAAAAGCACCAAAAACATACATTGGAGAGACGATATTCTCTTCAACAAATGGTGCTGGGAAAACTGGAAATTCATATACAGCAAAATGAAATTAAACACCTCTCACCATGCACAATACTCAACTTGAAGAAGATCAAGTACTATCTGAAATTATAAAAACATAAATTAATTGTTCCTTTCTTCTACATTTATTACAGATATATTTAATTAACAAGGATTATTTTGTGTCTGTCTCACTCAATCTTATTATTTTTTGAGACTAATATTTTTGCATAGTTATAAATTGTCTATGTTTATTACTGTTCAATATTTTGTCATATGGATGTGTCAGTAGTTATTTAGATATATGTTATATTCTTGATCAGCCTTTACACACTTTCCTGTTTAAAGTCACTACAAATGCCACTATGAATACTCTGGTATGTTCTTTAATGAACAGATATGAATATTTCTGTTTGAACTTTGTCTATGACTGGATTTTCTGAGCCAGAGAATAGTTATTCCTTCAGCTCTGATAGACATTAGCAAAATCATTGTACTAATTTACACACTTAAAGTAAAAAAATATTAAAAACCATAGTGGTTCCTATCATTGTCCCCTTATTATTTTCTATCATTCTTCTGTTAACCATACTATTAGATGAGCAAATGCATCTCATTCTGACTTTAATTAGTAATTCTTGAAGATTAAGAAAATTAAGCAAGATGATGATCAATTAAAATATATTTATAGATAGATATAGATTCCATACAAAAATTGCTACAACTGAAAAAAAAAGTCCTCCAATATTCCAAAACTATGAAATGCCCACAATCATATGCTGGGCACGGTGGCACATGCCTGTAATCCCAGCAGCTCAGGAAACTGAGGCAGGAGGATCACAAGTTCAAAACCAGCCTCAGCAACTTAGTGAGGCCCTAAGTAACTCAGTGAGATTCTGTCTTTAAATAAAGTACAAAAACTGGCTGGGCATGTGGCTCAGTGTTTGAATACCCCTGGATTCACTCTTCAGTTTAAAAAAGAATTATCATCAATTCTTCTATTTAATAGAAAGACAATGAAAACCTTCCCCCTACCCTGGTACTATTCTAGGATTTAGGGTAAAGTGGTGGTGCTAGTCAAGTTTTTCAGAGATTGTATTATAGGTTAGAGATTATAAAAAGCTTTATTAAAGGACTTGGTTCACAAGATTATGAGGCTAAGCAGTCTTCAGATCTCCAGAACATGCTGCGAAGCTGGAGATGCAGGAGACTCAGGAGAGTCGATGGTTTAAATATGGTCTGAAATCTATCAAACATGAAAACTAAAAGCATATTTTCAGTTAGAGCTCAAAAGCAGGAAAACAAGTTGATGTTTAGCTCAGGCAGTCAGACAGCATTTTACCACCTTACACCTGAAAGGGCCAGCTTCTGCTTTACCTGAAGTCTTAAATGAATTGAATGGTGGACATCTACATTGAGGAGAAGGGGCATAATTATAAAATACACTGATTCAAATATTAATCTTATCCAGGAACACCCTAACACATGCACATGGAATGATGTTTTAACAATCATCTGGACACCCCATAACTCAGGCAAGTTGTCATGTAAAATTAATCATCATACCATCCACATTTTTCTTCACACTTCAACTCCAATTAATCAACATTATCTTGAAAGTAAGTTATCAACTTCAATGTTTATAGCCACCATGCTTTTTTATCCATCCAAGTATCTGATTTCCATGGCAGCCAGAGTGACCCTTAAATGATATATTTTAGGATATATTATATGTATCCTGTTTAGAATCTCTATTCAAATATAAATTTATATTTGTCCTTGCTTCAAGGTGAGTAGACTGTATCTTTGGAAGCTTTAATATTTTGAAAATGTGTGGTTTGACATAACTAAGTATAACTAAGTTGTATTTATTTAGTTCAGTTTTTTTTAATGACTCAGCCAATTCTTTGTTGGTTTTACATATTCCCAGCTGAGTTAGTGACTCATCTTTTTACTTTACTGGTATTTTTTAGCATTTAATTTTATTTTTAATTGACACAGAATATTTGTTCTTATTTATGTGGTACTGTAAGACAATTTATACATACATAAAATATGTAATGATCAGTATAATTAGCATCTTCATTTCCTAAGAATTTTTTTTTTATTTCTGTGTAGTTGGAACTTTACTCCATTTCTGCTACTATCTTCTTCCAAAAAACACTCAACAGCATTTGTAACCTAGACTGGAGGCTGCTATATATTCATATTTAGGAGAATTTGAAGTACTTCATCTTTCACCTTTCCCCAAGTCACCTGCATACCCTGTCTCCATCCTCATTTTAAAAACACCATTGAGCCTTTTAATACATTTTTCTTCTTGTTGCAAAGTAAAACTGAAGAAGTGGGAAACCTTCACTGATATTGTGACTCTTCATTTGATTTATCTCAAAATTATTCTTGGTCAGAATGATATCTCTTAAAAGTTGGGGTAGAAATTGGATCCTTCCATATTTTCTGCTTTCATAACATTTAAAAGAATATCTTGTTGATTCTATTACTTTGGAAGCTGCTTTTACTATTATCAAGTTTCTACTAATAGTCACATCATTACTTGTTATAAAAACACACAATAATCTTAATAAAACCTTTAGAAGTAAAGTATGTATAAAAGTCCGTATTCATTTATCTACAATAAAAATAATGTGCTACATTCTCCAAAGACTCCAGGTTGCTCCTTGGTGTTGCATGAAGCATTTATGGAAATGCATCAAATAATTCAAGTCATACATAAGAACATTATTAGACTATAATAAAGACAACCTGGAATTCTCAGCTCTCTAATTGGCCTTTTGTTTTGTATCAACCACTGTTCCCCTCTACACTAAACTTTCTACTAATACTTATTATAAAGTACTAAGGGAAAGTTACTGGCAGCAGCACCTTGTTTTTTTGTTTTAGATGAAAAGAATGGCAGAAATTCTACACATTTTCATGAGAGGCATTAGAATAAATTTTGCAAAGTAAGCAAACTGACTCTTGAGATTATCAGTTTATCTTGCATCTAAAACAGCTTGCAAATGTTTTGGGTAATAATAAAAATAGCAAATATCAAGAAAGTTAGTTTTGGAAAACCAATTGCATGTCCATGGATATTGAGTATTTGTCATATATACTTGATTCACTTACAAGATATATCTTCTTCACAAAGTAGGCAACAACTCTGTCCCTGGAGTTGTTGCAGAGCCTGTGTTGCAATCTCACTTGCACCTGCCTCTCAGAAACTTGCAGAACTGGCAGATGCACCAGAAAATCTGGTTAAAAGATTTGCAATCTTTGAACCAAACTGTTTCGATTTTAAGAAAATGACCATTTCCTTTTATTACCTCCAGTGCCATGTAAAAATGCTGCAAAAGTAGGTGTTTAATGTTTCATACACATTGAATCATCCTAGTTTTAAAAACTGTGCTGTGGGGAAAACAAAATTTACCACAGAATCAACAAGAGAGCATGTGTTAACAGAGGACTTCCGGACAATTTTACGGAGTTGGAGAGTCTCAAAATTCGTGTATGTATTGGAGCATTGAATACTCATAGTCTGCCATTGAAAATATTTTAAAACTACCCCCCCCCCAAAAAAAGCATTTTTTCCCAATAGACACACATAAAGAAGAAGCAAGAACAAAGACAGATGTTAGAAATAAAAGAAAGAGAAAGGTAGGTGAAAAGAAATAATTAAATGGGAAAAACTATGTCAGGAAAAAGTGTCTGAAATACAAAAATCCAAAGAATGACTTTAATGTATTTTGAGCCAAAGAATATTAACCAGAATCTTATTTTTCTTCCCTTCAGGCTCTTCATGTTGAATAATATCCATGCCGTTTTCACAACACTCTAAAACTTCAATGTATTTTATACGATTTCAGAATATAATATCATGCAAAAAAAAAAACAAAACCCTCAGAACTGGTAAAATTTAGATTATCTAAGGTGTTCTTATATGTTCTGTAGGATATACCATCATTTTTTGGCAGCATGATTTCCACAGTATTGTATTCAGTTCTAGAAATTGATTTAAATAAGTTATTAACAAGGAAATATAAAATATAAGAACTTATTATGGATCTGAATATTAATTTATTAATAGAGGAAGATATACATAGTGCATTTTCTTACTCAGAAAATCTCTCATATAATGACCTGGCATTAGCATATTTGATGTGGAATATGCTATCCAACTGGGGCTTTTTATTAAAGCTACAGGTTACGACCTACTGTTCATTACACTTAGTTTCTAAGGTGCAGAGACTGATGTGGAAGCCAAAGAGCATCATTGTTCTTCACTGGACCTTTGCATTTATGAGTCACGAGACTGATGCTAATGGGATTCACTCTTTTGTTGGATTGATGTTTAAGGTTAGATGGGCAGATGAGTCCCTGATCTTGACCAGAAATGATTTGCCCACTGCCAATTAGAAAAGGAAAAGGGCAAGGTGGAGGTTGAACTTGGAGTTAATAGGAATAAGAAAAATGCTGAGGGTGCATGATGAAACTCAATGAGATACTGCACTTTAATCTTAGACTGACTGACAGTACTGCACTTTAATCTTAGACTGACTGACAAATTTACATAGTGAAGGGACTTTTTATCAATGTCAGCCAAACAAATATGATCCTATGAAAAATGCCCCGGCTACTTTTGTACTCTCTCCTTCTTTTAACCTGTGCAAGGGACAAGAATTTAAAATAATCTGTTAGAAGTATGTATTATTTAATACATTTAAAACTTTCTATTTTTCATACATGAAAAAACAAAAAAAATCATTTATTTTAACACATAAAATCTCAGAGTATATGACCTCCTATAATTACATCTAGTAAAAATATAATTTAATATTATGATGAAAGTGAAAAACAGAAACAGGACTAAGTAGTTTTTGAAGTTATATCTGCCCTTCTAAAATATTGTCACATTAAAGAATTCTTCCCACTTTTTCTTTTTTTTTTTCACTGTGAATCATTCTTCAAATGTAGTAGAGACCTTTGTAGTTACCAATGAGAGATATTTTGAACAAAAGTAGTCTGATGCCATATTTAAGAACTTTTTTTTCTCAATTAATAATCTAAAAGGTAAAAGTACTTAATTTGCACATGTCCAATTTCTCTTACTATAACAAAATACTTAAGTCTGGGTGACTTTATCATAAAAGAAGTTTATTTTGGTTCATAGTGTTAGAGTCCAAGGCCAAGGGCTCACATCTTGTGATGGCCTTTTATCTGGCAGAATCCCAGTTTGATAACAGTATCACATGGCAAGAGGCTGGGAGCACTTGTGTGTATGTGTCCTCTAGTCTCTTTCCCTCCTGATCTGTAAATGGGCTTAACAAATCCAACTTCATAGAATTGTCATGAAAATAAAATGTATTATTTTCATGACAATTCTATGTGCACAGATTGCTAGGCAGAGTGTATGTGTTGCATTGAGTTCTCTACAAGCAATACCTACAAATTTTATTCTTATGATTAGTATTTTCATCCTTCCAGGAAATGAGAAAATCTCAGTAAAAGTAATCATTGTAGGCAAGATCTGGCAAAACTGTCTCTGTCGTGTGATTTCAAAGCGTAATTGAAAGTGATCAGTTAAAAAAAAAGAAAAATTAGAGTTTAAATTGAAAATTAGATCTTTGAGTGTTATCAATAGAATACTGAGCATGCCTATTTTTTTCTATCTACATATTAGCACATATCTGTGCTTTTCATTTCTCAAAAAATATTTCATCACTTTTTTTTGATTTAAACAAAGTTTTCTGATAAGCACTTAGAACAGGCAAGGAGATATAAGATTTAACATGACCTGTGCATTAGTGGTATTCTCACGTA
This sequence comes from Callospermophilus lateralis, assembly GCF_048772815.1. Lineage (NCBI taxonomy): Eukaryota > Metazoa > Chordata > Mammalia > Rodentia > Sciuridae > Callospermophilus > Callospermophilus lateralis. The sequence goes on along the minus strand of NW_027515935.1, from coordinate 2,720,520 downwards.
ACAGCAGTGTGTAGGGTGAATTGGAGAAGAGTAGGATGTGATTAGAAACACTAAGCCTAATGATAAGTATAAATATTTGTCAAAACAACTGCCGAGATATGTAGACAGGGTAGAAATAAGAATATATGTAAAGAAAAATCCTAAGGATTCATTAAATAGGTGTGTGATAGATCTAAGGGGAAGCTGAGATTTAAGTTTCAGATTCAAGGTATTTCTTGTAGAAGAAGATATGGAAAGTTAAACTTAAGGTATTTGGAATTACACCTAATTATAGACAGTGGGATAGATTTAGACAGTTGTACACCCCCACAGGACCATCTCCACATTCACAAGGTAGAATAGTATTGCCACCCATAAAGCATTTCTTTTCCACCTCATCATCACATACCCTAACCACATGTGAGCACTGACTTTGGATCTATCACTATGAAATGATATCTTTCCAAAATTGTATTTAAATGTTATCATGGATATGTCATGTTTTATTGCTGGATTATTTATCTGGGCATACAGTTTTTGAGATCAATACTGTCACTGAATGTCTCAGTGGTTATTTCATATTGTTCCTAAACATATCTTATTTTATAAATAATATTCACTCAGTTTATCCTTTTATTCATTTTTTTCAATTTATTAAGCACATTTAAGGATTTTTCCCATATTATGCCTAATATTAATAAAGCTGCTATGAACTTTCCTATACAAATCTTTGAGTATATGTTTAACAATTCTTGGAAAACTCAGAAAACAGACATTGAAAATTCAGCATTGGTGTCTTGTGTAGATGAGGTATTAGTTTTCTAGTTTATTAAATAGCAGGACTACACTGTACAAAATACCTCTTCACAAGTCAGTTACATACTTGGACTCTGCAGACATTCAATTGCAAGTTGCTGACGGTAATCCTAAACCACACTGAGCCAACAGTCCCTGGGATAGATTACAGTGATTATAAACTACAACTGTCTGTAATATGTCTTCCTCATCCAGTCTAATTAAGGTTGTTGAGTGTTTGTGAGTCAGATTTCTATTACTTTAATAAATTCTTAAGATAATTAACCCATAATGAGAAAAAGTTTTATTTGTCTCACAATTTTGGAGGTCCCAGTACATATACAGATTGGCCAATTAGCTATGGGCCCCCAGTGGGGAAAGCAGATTGCAACAGCTGAGAAAGTGTGGCAGAACAAATCTGCTCACCCCATGATGATCAGGGGGTGAAAGGAGGGAAGAGGAAGGGGCTGGTTCCCACTCTATTTCAAGAGCATACTCCAATGGCCTAAACAAACCTCGATAGCCCCACCTCTTACCCTTTCTGCCACCTGCTGTAGTATCATCTGAGGACAAAGTTTCCAAAACCTGAGGCTTCAAGAGACATTAAAGGTTCAAGCAAATGCAAAACAAATGAAAACAAAAATTCATCTCCTTAGTGATTAAATGACTCTCCTCTTACTATTCTAGGTCACCTGCTGCCTTAGTAAAAAATACAGACAGATCCTTGCCTGGCTCTTTCCTCTCATCTTGGCATACATTCTCCACAGGCAAATATCATTTTGCAAGGATTTATTTCCAGGTAGAATGTGAAAGTATTTTTTCTCTCTGGTACATGAGACTGAAAAGTGCATCCTCCTATTTTTCCAAATTTAAAGAGGATAAATTTCCCTGCTATCATTTTCAAATTATATAAATGTTTGGTGAGTGAAGACTCCTGTCTAAAAAAATTGATCTAACCCAAGTTAAAAGGGGAAAAAATTGTGTGTGTGTGTGTGTGTGTGTGTGTGTGTGTGTGTGTGTGTAACAGAACCCTTGCTATTTCTCCATTACCTGGAGGAAGTTGAGATTATTCTGAAAGGCACTATACTCTAGCACTTGTTCTTAAGCAGAAATGAAAATGATCAGCTATTAAAAGAAGAACTTAAACTCTTATTTCTAAAAGTGTAAAATGAGTATCTCCATGAAGGGTCTGCATAACCCTTGCAGGCTGTATTGCCTTCAGGAAACCCTTTTCTTCCTCTAGTCTTTCAATTCCCTAGAGTGCATGCTCCCTCTCATTCCCACTTTCTCTCATAGACAAGATGGACAGAACACACAGGCAGACATCCTTCAAGTCTTCAGAGGAAGTGCCACAACCTCACTCTGTACTGTGCTAAATGCCTTCTTAGGAGATGTGGCGGTTGGGTTGGGAGGAGGACAGGTCTTCTACGGGCAGAAGATAACATTTTCTGAAGTGGAGAAGAGCAAAGAGAAATAGAGGAACAGAATAACTGAAAGGAAGCAGAACCTGGGAATCAGGTCACAGCTGTGAAAGAACTCTGCTTGGGGTTTACATTGCTTTCCTTTTCCATTGGACATATACAACAGTTATATTGAGTACCCATAATTTAAATTTGTTGCTGTTTGGGGTTTTTATGTGGAATATTTCCTTAGAATTCTCCAGTCATGGGCGAAAAGAGTCACACATCATGAGGGTAGGGAAAAATAACAAACATGTTAAGGAAAACAGAAAGGATACAACCAAGCAGTTGTTTAGAAAAAAAAAAAAGTTAACCTTCAGGGTATTTATTTCTTGAATTTCCTTGTATGAGAATAGAAATACACCCCTGCCTCCAGAAAAAAATGAAATTTCCATGGTGTTATTGCTACCTGTCATCATATGCAAATAAAATATAAAGGCAAATACTTTAAAAGAAGGAGGCCACTGAAGGAGGAGGAAAGTGGCAGGCATTTAGGGGATATGAAGTTTTCATCCAACTTAGCTAAGCAACTTGGCCCAGGATTCCTTTCAGTTCCTAATTGTTCTAGATTCCAAGAAGTCCCTGCTTCACATTAATGCACTCTGCTTTCCTCACAGCCTTATGTTCTGATCAATTATGCTTTGGTCTTTATTATTGCACAGTTTATTCTAAAGCCAAATATTTTTTCCAGAAAATATGTTATGTCATTTTAGAAACTGAAAAAACTGAAATGATTGTATTTATTTGACTACTTTGATGGTTGACTGAAACATATAAGCTGGAATTTAATGTAAATTATTACAGTTTGTCAGTGGATAAATTTGTTTTGAAGATTCATTGAGACATTCTTAAATTTCCTTGAATGAGAAATGAGTTAAATTGATTCTGCTAGTTAATATTTTGGGAGGTAGTACTTTACTTTAACTAGTATATTATAACTAGAAGTATCTATATCTTCAAAAGAATTTCACTGGATGCCTTGGCAAGTGTGTCTCTGGCAATAGTTTAGCCCAACAGTCTAGAGTGGGCACTGGGGAATTATCAAATCCATCCATCCATTTCAAGTTGTGGCTCACATTTTTCCCCAAATACAAGTAAGAAATCTGTGGGAAAATTATAACACTTCTGACATTTTAAAAACTAGTTAAAAGAAACTAATATCTATGCAACAGTGAAGATAGAACTTTTTCTTATTTATAATTCAATCTGAATTAAGGACTTTTAGTTATAACATTAATCAAGTTTAGTACTACATATGGACTAGATAAACTGATAAGTTCTAGATTAACTAATAATTTGAAGTGCCATTGTCTGAAGGAGGATGGTTTCTTTGTTGTGAGTTTACTTATAAGTCATCTTGCATATGAAAGAGTGAAGTCTACTTGGATAAATGAATAAAGGAATTAAACAAATGCTGCATTTGTTTTTATTATGCAAGTTCCCACATAAGTAAATACATATAAATGTAACTAAAAAATTGTTTTTTTTTAAAAAAAAATATATTTTAGTTGTTTATGGACCATTATTTTATTTATTTGTATGTGATGTTGAAAAGCAAACCTAGTTCCTCACACATTGAGGCAAGTGCTCGTCCTCTGAGCTACAAACCCAGCCCAAATGTCTTTTTTAATAGTAAGTAAATGAGAAAAATACCATATGCTGGGCTTCACTTAATCAACCATGGGTATTTTAATTCAACTCATTGTTAATTTTGTAACTAGAGAACAAATTTCTTTTTTTTCTTTTCACTTTTTACTTTTCTTAACCACAACTAAGGTTTTCACATAGATTAGACACAGAATAGTGGTTAAATATTGAAAAGCCTTGTTGGAAAGTCATGCCAGCAGTGTAGCAGTTTGCATAGTGAAAACCAAGAAATATCAACGAGCAAATACAAGAATAATCGTAGAGCTGATATTATCCAAGGCTCTTAACTTCAGATAACCTGTTCTCATTGTGAGAGCATATATTAATATTGTATCATTTATCATTTATCATCTCTACCTTGTACCCAGTTCAGGATCCATGAATAGAATAATGAAGAATTTGTCCTGATTCTTCTAACAGGTAGAGAAAGCAAGTGTCCAGATGCACTGCTTTGGAAAAACAATGCTACCTAGAGTGAGAATTCAACTTGAACTGTAGGCTATTAGCTTTCTCTAAGCATGACTAATAGTCACCATGAAATTCACTGGGCAGGGCTCATTCTGAAAACCCCACCACACTTCCTTTTTGTGATAAAGTATTTTCTAGGATCAGTAGTTGGAGTTTGCATTAGAAGCGGGGAGGGTATAGGCACTTTAGTCACTGTTAGAAAGTGAGTGGGCTGTGACATTGACTGAAATAGATTAACTCTGGGAAACAGATATATTTTTGATCTTTTTATATGCAGATGAGTAGAAATACATTAAGCAGCAGGAAAGGAGGGACTGATAAAAGAAAGTCTCTTTTCTTCCTCTTCATTCTTACAATCTCCTCATTCTTTAGTCAGGAGCTTTAAATATTCTTGTATGGACTTTCTTGAGAAGACTGTTGTTTTACAGTAGTTTTGTATATACTGAGATCCTAAAGCTATGAATGCTGTACAAAGCTACAATGTAAATTTATTTCTCTTCATAATCCCTGTTACTTGCCTTGTCTCCACATAAAAAGCCAGCAATATAACATTTCATTATTAATTACAGCAGCAGCAAGCTGGCTGTCAGAGTCAAACAGATACACTTTCTGGACCAACTGCTGAGCTTTCAGACATTCACTCATTAAGCTTATGATGATGATGGAGTGTTTAAAACCTGCTGTTTGTAATGGACAGTGGAGCTTAAAAATCTGTCATAAACTGCTCAACTGAGGAAACCAAATTGGCAAAGAGAGTGAACAAGCGTAAGAGCAAACAAATTGCTCCATAAAAGAAAGTTGTCTCGTTAAATGAGCTTTTATTTTTACAAAGAATGTGAGGGCAACTCTGAGACTATAAGTGGATGCTGTGGAATTGTTTAACTGAGAGCAGTTATTCACATTAAAAAGACTGAGCATATACAGAAAGAATAGAAATACACCCCTGCACCCAGAAAACAACAACAAAAGCACCCTGGAATGTTTTTGTTGTGGTTGTAAATAATGTGGTCCCAGTGAATGAAAATGACTAAATCATTTTTTTAAAGTGTTTATTCTCCTAACATTTTAAAACAAAACTATGTTGAAAGCACATTTCAGGGTAAATAGAAATCAAGTTAAGGATCTAAGCATATGACAGAATTAACTCTCACATTTATAGGTTTTCAAAATGCATATTTTTAAACATTTTTCGTACATTTCTAAGAACTTAGGAATACAAGGAAGAATTAATTTTAAAAAGTCCTCTCTAAAAGAGGAAGCAATAATAGTGACAAAAATGTGTGTGTATGTGTGCATATGTATATTATGTAGCACACATACACACATATACATTTATATGTATATAATGTGTAGTTAAGTTACAAGAGATACATGATGAAAAATAGGAAAAGCAGACCAGGCAGAAGGGAACAGGAAAAGCAGATATGGTGGTAAAATAAGAGGAGTATGCAAGCTGCACTGGGGCTGAAGTTGGTGCCTGGAGGAAGAACAGCTTCCAGGGGGAGATTAGATCAGGGAGATTAGCTGGGGAAGCAAACTCTCCTTTGTATTCAGTCGAATGTCTTATACCTTCGGGGAGCAGAGGCGTTGTCAGGCTCATTGTTTTCCAGAGGAAACAAATCATAAAACAAATTTTTGCAGCCTGGGTAAGGAAGTTAAATCCTGTTTCCCCACAATGATTATATATACTGAGCTCTTTTCAGGGTATATATTTAGCCCCCCAAATGTCTACAAGGGGGACCTGTGTACATCTATTTTTACTCATATATATGTCAACCTCCAACTATTTATACATAATAAGAAACAATAAATAAAATGTAAATGTGCTGATGTACTATCGTTACTATTTATTATTGTTACTTATCATATCAGAAAAATGTTTTTCTACTATTGTATTGTCATATAAACCAATTCTTTAGAGTTATTAATCCCAGGAATCTATTCTACCTGAATGATATAGATACAAATTTGCAGAGAAAAATAATTGCATTATTACAAATATATTAAAAACAAAAGAAAATCTACTTTTATAATATAGAATATGTTGGTTAGTACATAAAATCTTACCTGCACAAAAAGAAATAATTCTGAAATTGTATCGAAGATGACATGAAATGATCAATAGCAAATCACCAAATATGAGCTAATATAACAATAGGAAAAAAATTACAGATTATGACCAAAATAGCTCATGTCTGTAATTCCAGTGCTATGGGAGGCTGAGGCAGGAGGATCACAAGTCGAAATTCAGTCTTAGAAATTTTATGAGAACATGTGTCAGCATAAAAATAAAAACATCTGGGAATGTAACTCAGTGGTAGAGCTCACCTGGACTCAATCCCTAGCACTGTTAAAAAAAAAAAAAGGAGGGGAGTAATGTATGAGTCATTAAAAAACTATGCTTTTTCTAGTCTCAAATGTGAATATCATGATGCAAAGCTCTTTAACTTGACTTCTCAGTATGATCTGCAATGCAGTTTCCACATGTAAAATCCTGTTACAACTCAAAACTGTGTAACTTTTCTAAGAAACACACTTGAGTGTAAAGACTTATTTTGAATTTTATGCTTTTTTGTATGTTAATTGACATTCAATTTTGAGTAATACATTCTCCATATTCCTAAGTATGTGACTGTGCATGCAAATTATTTTGAAATAGGCTTTCCCAGTGTTCTGTAATTATGATATGCATGTAATATTGACATTACTGAATCTCTTCACAAGTTTTTGAGGCTTTTGGGAGTGATATTCTCTGTCTTGGTGTTGTTTTAGAATATTTACTAAATACAGTACTGTATGTTTCTCAGTGATTATTATTGACAACATTCAGTAGCTTTTTTGTGTGTTCACAGAACACGAAACACTGTTTTGTGTTCCCATTTAACATGTCTGATTTTAATTGTGGAAAACGACCTTTGCCATCATGGATGTGCAGTCCTCTCAATCCATCCCACCAATTTCCCAAAAGCAAATAGTATAATTTATTTATTTTAAATCTATTTTTAAAAATTTGTTCTAATTAGTCATACATGACAGTAAAATGCATTTTGACACATTGTATACAAATGAAGCACAATTTCTCATTCTTCTGGCTGTACATGGTGCAGAGTCACACCAGTCATATAATCATGCATGTACATAGGGTGATCATGTCTGTTTCATTCTACCATCCTTCCCATGTCCACACCCCGTCTTCTTCCCTCACTCTCTTCTGCCCAATCCAATATGCCTTCATTTTTCCATATCCCCCACATTATATACCAGCATCTGCTTATCAGAGAAAACTTTTGGCCTCTGAGTTTTTTTTTTGTTTGTTTGTTTGTTTTGGCTTATTTCACTTAGCATGATATTTTCCAGCTTCATCCATTAACCTGCAAAAGTCATAATTTCATTCTTCTTAAGGGCTGGGTAATATTCCATTGTGTATGTGTACCACATTATAGCTCAAAAAAAAAGACAAGCATTGAGAAGTGTCTGAAATTTCTCTGGATAAGTTTTACCATCTCTCTGTACAAACTAGTGTTCATCATATAAAACGAGTTCTGAAAGACACCAGCAATTTGCTTAAACAAAGCATAAGTGAAACATGGTCATAGAGGCATGATTTGTTGTTCTAAACTGAAAAGAGAAAATTAATGACTGTGTTAAAAAAAGAAAGTATTAATATGGAATCAATGAGGTTTCCAGTATAGAGATATTTCACATTTTAAAAACTTGCTTCCAAATTTCCCATTTTGACAATTTTTCTTTAATTTATTCTTTTTGTTATACATGATAATAGAATTTATTTTGACATAATTATGCAAGCATGAAATATATCTTGTTCTAATTCACTTATTTTGTCAGTTTGCTAAATATTTATTTTTTAAATTAGTTTCTTGTGGATACACACAATGGTGAGATTCACTGTTGTATATTCATATATGTGGTAAGAAAGTTATATCAGATTCATTCCATTGTCTTTCCTTTTCCCTTCTCCCCTCTCTTCCCTTCATTTGCATTTGTTTACTCCACTAAACTCCTGATCCTTCACCCTGACTTATTCTGTGTTAGCTTCCACACATCAAAGAAAACATTCAATCTCTGGTTTCAATGGATTGCCTTATTTCACTTAACATGATAATCTTCAGATCCATCCCATTCAATGACAAATATCATAAAGTCAGTCTTCTTTATAGATGATTAATATTCCATTGTGTATTATGTCATATTTTTTATTCATTTTTCTGTTGAAGGGCACCTAGTTTTGCTCCATAGCTAAGCTTTTATGAATTGTGCTGCTAGAAACATTGATGTGTCTATATCACTGTAATATGTTGATTTTTAAAATTCTTTGGATATATACCAAGGAGTTGGATAACTGGGTCAAATGGTAGTACTCTTCCTAGTTTTTGGAGGAATCTCCATACTGTTTTCCAGAGTAGTTGCACTAATTTGTAGTCCCGGCTACAATGTTTGAGGGCAGTCTTTTCTCGTTATCATCGCCACAATTTATTTTTACTTGTATTTTTGATAATTGCCATTCTGACTAGATTGAGATAAAATCTCATCATAATTTTAATTTTCATTTCTCTAATTGCTAGAATTGTTGGACATTTTGTTATATACTTGTTGACCATCTGTGTTTCTTACTTTGAGAAGTATCTATTTAGTTCCTTTGCCCATTTATTGATTGGATAATTCATTTACTTTTATTTTCTACTTATACTTCACATAACCTATCCTGTCTTTGAAAATTAAAAATGGCACTCATGGTCTTTTATTGTTTTCATGAACAATTCAAACAATATAATCTAGTATTTTAGCTTGACTGAAGAATTATAAAGCTGTAGGTCCAAAGGTTGCTAATTTATAAAATGACCTTATATATAATGTGAAAGGTTTAGAATTAGGAAGTCTGAAATCTTAATTATATTTAAATTTATAATATAAAATTGAATTAAAATAATAGAAACTAACTCTGAAAAAATAAATAGGTACATTTGTTTTTTTTTTCTGTTAGTGAAAATTTTAGTTGCTTTTCTTTCTCAAAGATTACTTACAAAATGTGTATTAATATTTATGCTTTAAAACATTAATTATGAGAAAATAAATTCATAATGAATATACTTGTCTTCCTTTCATAGTTAGAAGGAAGACTCTAAATTATTTGTCTTTGAATTTTATGGAATTCTTTTTAAAATTACGTTTACTTTTGACACCTCAAGTGCATGTCTGAATATGAATAAAATCTAGGATATTTTGAGTCAGACATATAAGATCTTACAACATTTGTTTCATTGTCATTTGAGGTTGGATAGAATTGATAAAAGAATAGGTAGAAAGGAGACATAAAGGAAGAAGAGGGGAAAGACTTTAATTCAGAATTTTCTTAAATTTTTCAGAGCTGTCACTCCCCAATTCAGTCTCTCTTTCCTGCCTATTACATACAAATTCCTAGTTATTCTGTAAATCTCCCTGTGCACTATAAAATAACTCCCAATAAATAGATAAAAGAGAGATGTAATATCTTGAGGAAATTATAATTTTGGGGACTTTTCAATGCTCTTTATTGATCAGATAATGAAGACAATGTCAGCCTAAGAATTTGGAGATTTGCCAAGAGCACCAGAACCCATCTTGAGAGCACCAAACTGATATCATCCCTGCATACATTTCCATATACACCCATCACCATGTTTTCTTTAAGAGATGAACTGGGAATCCCCCCAAACTACATATCCCACTCTCAAGATTGCCCATATTCTCCCTTGAATGTATATATCTTGTAGTTTACACCAAAAGGCATTTCTGTCTTGAGATTGCCCTCATTCTCTCTTCATCGTGTATACGTTTTCTTAAATCAGACTCTATGCCTCTGACTGGCCTGTACTAAAATTTTTTCCCATCATATAAGCCAAGAACCCTAGATTACAACTCCCTCTTCTCTCTGGCTAGTCCATGGACTCTTCTTCAGAGACCCCTTCTTCTCCCATAGCAAATTGACTACTCTCCAAATTTTTACATGGAAAATCTTATTGATTATTAATAAATATGTAGGATGGATTTATGTATATAGATATGTTATATGGAAATGAAAATCTTGTCTAATAACAATTATCAGTCACCTTTAACATCAGTCATAAACTGAAATCTGGTAGACATAACAGAGAAGATATTCTTTTACATTCTTCAATAATTTGAATATTTGCTAAAACTGTTATGATCAAATGTTTTGACAATTAAAATCAATTATAGTAATTGTGGAGGATTGATAACCCTGTGATTTGCTATTTCAATCGCAATGATTCAATATATTGATCAAAGTGGCCTTCATATTAAAACAGGCAAGAAAAAAGAACCCTTCATGTTGTTTAATATATAAAACTTTGTAAGTGAGGTTTCACAGCAGAAAACCACTGCTTCATTGGCAAAAGTAGCATCATTCTTTAGGTCCAGCCCAAGCGTTTAAATCGAGGGTGGTTTGCAGTGCCCTGTGAGTTGGCAGGCCTGTGAGGAAACATCTGCAATGACTGTCTACAGCATGTTTCTATTTAGCTGGTGTCACCATGCTGTCACTTTCATCCATTCCACAATTTGCATGAAAAGAAAACATTCCACAACAACGCTTTAAATTCTGGAAATGTACGGTAAATTGTCAGTTTCTTTTCAATGTAGTTGTTTATCTCAGGATGCTTCTTGGCACATAATTTCTCAGTAGATGTAGTCTTCTTTCCCAAATGCAGCAGCAATTCCACTGATCGATGCAAGTTCCAGCACTTTTCAACATCAAAATGGAGACAGTTTAATTCCTTACATTAGGATTTGCCTCAAATCCATAGAGTTTTCCTGATAAATGACTATTAATATATTTAAAAGTATCCAACTTTTCTATCTTGTTTTTATCGGCTCAAAATATAAGCCAGTGCCATGTGGCTGCATCTTAATCATGCTTGAGCTGGAGAGCCATCCGCTGAAAGCCTGTCTTCGTTCATAGATATGAGAGATTGTAATATTTTAACATTTCCTACTGCCAAGTTGATAAGCAATAAAACTATCTTGGCACTTTCCTGCCAGTTCATCATGAAGAACTACTTTAGTTTTGCTTAGTCTCTTGATGAAACAAATGTAAGGCAGCTGCACCAAAAGGCCTTTCAGAAATGTGTTGCCAAACAAATCCTTGGAACTTTCACCCCTTTGCATAGCTAATTGAGATGGCTTGAAGCCGAGAAATGCCACATATGCATCAGAATAGAAATCAAGTCTTAAATGTTAGTGATTAAGATTATACAAATATTAGCTCATTACCATTCTAGCATCCTGTGCTCCTTCCACATGCGCCTTCTCCAAGGCACAGAGAAGTATGATGGTTTCTTAGATTACAACACATTTTTCAAACTAAAGTCAAGCATACCTATCAAACTATATTCTAAGTGAAATACATATGCTACCTGATATTTACTAATCTTTTTAAAGTTCTAATTACACAATTAATGTCAAAAGGTATGTGAGATTGATATGCAAACAAGAGATATGTATAAAGTAAAAAATATATAAAGTATAAACAGACTGTATGAAGATTTTCCATCACATGCAGCCAACCTATAATTTTGTATGTATTTTTCAGAACTTTCTCTCTGTGTATTGGGGTTAATATATTTGTGTGTATGTATAAACTAAGAATTTTGATCTACAAATTCATAGCAAAAGTCAGCATATTTTTTATTATAGTTATTGTCCTTAAGAAAATTGAAACAGATTTTGAGTCCTCAACCTGACATCATATCAACTAATTTCTCTCTATCTCAGAGGAATCAGAAAGTCCCAGAAGTCTTGATTAGAGAAGAATGTTTTGAGAGAGCCCCTTGGGCTTACAAGATATGGGTCTCATGGGATCCTCTGTGCAAACTCACACTATCCACTGAACAAGCCACTTGCCTCCCCTTTCCACAGAATGTATCCTTCTTGGCCTCAGAGAGTGTGCAAAGGAGTTCTTCCTCAGCCAGTCCATATCCTTCACCTAGCTACTCCAGCTCTCCTGCAATCTTAGCCTGAATCAAGCTAAGGCTTGTCCCCATGAAGTAAAAAGACACTGTGTATTTCCCTCATGATACTTCTCTCACTTGCTTTTGCCGACTCTCATTTTCTTATTAAACTCTGATCTCCATAAGAGCAGGATACAGTGATGGATATTTATTTCTCCACTGGACAGGTGAATTAATATGCTGGATGCTAAGGAAAGAGTGCTGTATTGAGATGCCCTGACATTCTCTCTCACTGTCCTTGCCACTGAGATAGAGGTGAACAATAAAGTTCCTACCAAGTTGCTTAGCTATAGTACTGGTCATGTTTATGACGGGGAGTGTGGTAGTCAAGTGAGTGCTCAGAGTAGGTTAGTCTGGTTTGAGAGGTGTGTGTATAGAGAAATGCCCCAGGAGGAGCCATCTTTGTATTGAGGGGCTTAGTAAACAGTGCTTCATCAAGTAGAGATGGGAGTCCTTTGCTACCTGGGGAAATGGGAAGTATGTGGAGTAAAATGATTAGAGATCTTCAGTGGATTCATACCTGCCTGGAAGGAGAGGGAGTCAAGGATAAGGCAGGTGAGCCACTTACAAATAATATTAGTCATTTGCATTCCTCATCCCCTGAGAAAGCTGGGAAACAACAAAGCAGTATTAAGAAAGGAAATTATATAAGTAAATGTGCAACAAATTACCTTGTTAGATTTGCCCAACTTCTGGAAAGCAAAGAGAACAGGATTCAGAAATATTTTGGATTTAGAACTGGAGGAACTTAGTGACTGACTGAGTCTGGAGAGTCTCCATTGAGGAAGATAAAGGTAAAAAAATAAGAAGAAAAGCATCCACATAGTGCATGTACAGTACCAATCATTATTTAAGTGTTTCACATTTTAACTTTGCAATAACCACATGAAATGGGTACTAATATTACACACATCATGGATGAGGAAAGTGAAGGGCAGAGATAGGAATAACATTAGGTAGGACAGCTGTCATTCAGTTTTTTGTGGTTTGGCTCCAGAAACTTTCACTTGAAGTTGCTCCTATTCTTATATAATGAGAAGTCAAGAAGATAGTGCTGCCATTAATGGAAGCAGAGTTCACTGGAAAGGGTACAAACCAGCATTAAAGAATGACTTGAATTTTGGACATCTAGAAATTGAAGTGCCTCTAGACATGCTAGTGAAAATGGTGAGTCTGGTATTCTACAGTTGAATGTGAGCAGAAAACATCATTTGGGGACTTAATGAAGTGTATGTGAAAACTAAAACCAAGGAATAAATGAGGTCTTCAATCCTTCAATAGCCAGTAGGAGAAAAGAAAGCCCACGTTGACTAGAAAAAGGGTACTGTCATAGGACTCTAAAAAGGAGTTTTCCGAGTACTCAGAGAAAAATAGTGGGATTATGTTGTTACAAGAGATTTCTGTCAAAGAGAATGCAATCAGCAGAGTGTAGGTTCTCAGAATGAGTATTGAATTCCTGATTATTCCTTAGACTGTGTGCTGACATCTATATATTTTATCCGTGTTTCAGAACAATTTTACCCATGTATAAATCTGAGATGTGGTCTATGAAAGTCAGTCCTTTTACTACTCTATTAAGTATAAATTTTAGAAAATAATAAATTATTTTCTCTAGAAATATAAAATGTTCTTTTTTCAAAAACCTTCCAATGAGTAGTTCAGAAATATAATTAATTTCTATTCTGTAAAAAAGAATAAATCTTGAAAAATCATATCTATGTTTAATCTAACATATTTAATATATCTCTAAAAATAAGTAGATGTTAGTTAATTTTAATTTCATCCAATTACTACTTGAAAAAGGACATTGCTTTATATCACTGCCAGCTTATAACAATTTGAATGAGTATATTATTAGTTACAGCAGCATTAGCTTCAATTTTCCATATAGACACAATGAAGATGCACAGGAAGAAACTCTTTTGATTATTGTTTCCATCATGGTAAATGTACTATGATAAAAAAATCAACTAAGATTTTATAACATAGGCTGGAGGCATTACTCAATAGTAGGCCATCTGCCAGGTGTATGTGAGGTCCTGGGTTCAATCCCAGGCACCACCAAATACATAAACACAAATATATTTTTCTCTAAAGGTAAAGTAGAAAATTGGGCTGGAAAAGTGAAGTGTGTTTTATTTGCAAAGAAACATCTTCTTGGTAATGACATTTAGTTTAATGAGAATTATATAAACATTTCTTCCCAATTTTTCACCTTTTGATAAGATAAAAGTTTTGGCATAGTCTTATGCCAAGTTTTGATTGCAACACAACCAAAATCAAATATTCATAGTTAGATATATAAATTTAGGAATAAGTATCAGGTACTTTTTATGGCAAATGTAGATAAATATCTTAAATGTCATTTAAATTGAATTATATTTACTTGACAGTAGGGATATGAAATCATTTGACAGTGCAAACACACAAGATTTTAAATTCCTTTCTGAAAATATATCCATTTTTAACATATTGACATCCAAAACAGTACCTCAATCTTATGTGAAGTGAGAGTTGATTCTGAGCTATTTTCAACCATTTGAACACATTGATCAATGAATGATTGATTTTTAATATAAATTATTTCATTTTTGAAATATTTTTGAAATTAATTTAAGTAAACAGATTTTTTTCAGAGATGTAGATTTACTTAGGAAAGCAGATACACATTCAAGGGGGAATGCAGTGTGGACTCTCTTAAGGGAAAGAACGTCTTGGTAAAAAATGCACATTCCAGATAGAATGGGGATCATTTCCAGAAGGATAATCTTAAACATATATTTTTTAAATGTAGAATTTAACATTTTATCTAGATCCTTGGGAGAATAAGTTTTAAAAAGTAATATATTAATAATTTATAAAGGTTATTTTCTCATATAATATCCATTAAGTTTCAAAAGTGATACAGGAATACAAGGTTTTCATTTCTTCTTCAATTATCCACTTTCTCCTTCATTATCATTTTGCCTCTTTATTCTAACTTATTCCCAAAAGCTTTTAAAGAATTATGAGATTTTTTTCTATATATTTTTAAAATTTATTAAAATTTTATTATTAGGAATAATAAAATATTATTAAAATATTATTCCTAATCCAATAAAGCACCCATCTGCAAACTCTGCTGACTTTTCTCAAAAACATATATGACCACTCAGCCCACCTGACATTCTACCTTTAAGGCCAGCTGCCACCATTTCTCCCACCTGGATTTCTACAGTGGCCTTTTATAGTATCTTCTGCTTTGCTCCTTATAATTATTTCTTTCTGCTGCACCCAGTAATTATTTTAAAAGGTAAAT
This sequence comes from Callospermophilus lateralis, assembly GCF_048772815.1. NCBI lineage: Eukaryota > Metazoa > Chordata > Mammalia > Rodentia > Sciuridae > Callospermophilus > Callospermophilus lateralis. Next base: position 2,704,849 of record NW_027515935.1, on the reverse strand, counting down.
CAGGTTATATCCTCTCCTGCTTACGATTATCCATTGACAACCTATCACACATTGAAAAAAAATACAGATCTTTATTGTGACTTCATTGTGATCAGCTCATACTTGTGTCTGAACTGAGTTACTTTCTCCTTTGGCTGGCACTCCCCAGTTGCTGACCCTCTCCCTTTTGCTTTAACAGTTCAAACTCATCCTTTCTCACAGCAAGACTTTGGGATATCTTCCTTCAGCCAGGGAAACCCTTTCTCAACTACTTAGTCTGTCTGTTTGGCCTCTTAAGTGAAACTCTGCCACTTATTTCTCTTGCTTTTTGTTTCTACATAGCTTTTTATTTTTATTTTTTTTAAAAAAAATTGTAGTTGTAGATGTATTGCATACCTTTATTTTATTTGTTTATTTTTTTGTGGTGCTAAAAATATAGCTAGGCAAGCTCTCTGCCACTGAGCTACAGACCCAGCTTTACATAGCTTTTCATCAATATTTACTATCACACTTTCTCTTCTCTCTTTCTTTTTTTTTTAAAGAGAAAGAGACAGAGAGAAAGAGAGAGAATTTTTTTAATACTTTTTTTTTTTTTTTTTTAGTTTTCGGTGGACATAACATCTTTATTTGTATGTGGTGCTGAGGATCTAACCCAGCACCGCGTGTATGCCAGGCAAGCGCACTACTGCTTGAGCCACATCCCCAGCCCTCTCTTCTCTCTTTCTTCTATCCCTCTCTGCCTTTCTTTCACCCTTCCCTCTTGATTTTCCTGTTTTGTGATTATGATCCTTCTATCTTTCAATTCAAGGAAAGGCAATCTTTCCACATTTGAAGCTGAAATTTTGGAACTTTTTTATTTTTCTATCTGGAACATAAAATTAAAAACAGACAATTATTTCTTATTCTAATTCAAATGGAAACAATTTTAAATCTTGTATTATACAGGCATGATCAATAGTTAATAGAAAATATTTTTGTGTTCCATGAATATATATATATATATATATTTTGGCAATTTTTCATTATTATTTTATTGAACTATATGTATTATATATTATATAGTTTTCAAATTAAACCAGATTATTATAATTTTATAAAGTTTAGCTGTATTTCCACCTTGAGAGACTATGTTTATATTATCAAAAGAGGGAAAGCATCCTAGAGTTGATGTAGCAGCTTCCTTTGTTATTTTACAAAGTAAGATGTCAAAACTCTCAGCATTTAAATTACCTGTCATAAAAGATAGAGGATTCTGGAAACAAGGTGACATCAATCAGGGTTTTTGTAAACCCATATCAAGAAAATTATATTTTGTGAGAAAATGTCTACTGCCATTTTTAATTAATAAAATCATAAACAATTATGTAAAATTAATTGTGTACATTTGTATTTTTACATATACTATATGACCTTAAATTTTTAAGGTTTTTATGGCTATACAACTAGTTGTGTAGGGATATGGGACCAACGCCCTTCTTATGAGATCTCTGTTCTTTCCATTGCATTTGTCAGCTTGTTCTTGAAGTAAGAGGTTATTAACTATTTACTGAAGTACTGTGAAAGTGATGGCAAGAGAAGTTGCCACCTGGATCCTTTCTGGTACTAGACAAATTCACATTGACTCCTAACAACTTAAACTTCAAATCAGTTTTTGCCAGTGTGATGTTCTTGTCCATGATATTTTGCTATGGGTTACTGTTCCATCTATATATGTTCCAAAGAACAAGAATACCTGCATATTCATCTCTTATTTCATTTAAACAAAAATTGAAATAAATAGAAGGGAAGAAGTCCAATTGTGGGAAATGGCAAAACATACATGGGACTACAAAGTATTTTCTTTGAAAATGGTATAGACTAGCAGAAAGCACTTGTTGAATCAATGTAGTTTGAAGGCATTCACACTTAGGGACAAATTAAATAAAATTTTCATTAAAATAAAATATACATATACATATATGCACATATATCTATGTGTACATACATATATATATCATATATATATGATATATATCATATATATATATATATATATATATATATATATATATATATATACTAACATACTAACATAGTGAGACAATGCATTAATAAAGGAATGAATGATTGTTCTGAAAAAAGAGATCTAAGATTTGAGAATATGGATATTTGTTAACCATAAGATAGCTCAGAAATTCATTCTGAATATATTCAAGTTCAGTGCCTTGCAAAAGATGCACAGTGATTGCTGATTCTTTCTCTCATACAAAACTAATTCATAGTATTTATACACTTTCAAGCATGGCAATGTACCTAGGTTATGCAGTAAACACATTACCTAACTATGAATATAGTGATTATAAGCTCTTGATTGCAATAACCTGCAAAACAAGCTGTATTTGTAACTCAAGAATTCTGATCAACAGTACTTAATGAAATATGTGACAGTTCATAACAACTTTTAAAGACTTTTTGTGGCCACAATGATAAGAATTCTCCCACTTGTGTTAAATCTAAATTTTAAACACTGCATTAAGTTAGATAAAATACATCTGAAGAACATTACATGAAGCAGTCAAAGAGAAGCTGCTCTAACATGTCCTTAAAATGTTGATCTACTGAGAGAACCATAAAAGCATTTTTTTCCTGTAGTTATTACTATGATATTCTTTATGTCAATCAGTATTATATTTTCAATTTTTCATATACTTTTACAACAGGTACAATGAAAGGCTTAAAAAGGTTTTTAATAGAAATTAGGAAATATTTTTTATAATTTAAAGACAGAAGAGATACAAACAATAATTTGGTAATCTAAATGTTCTTATGTCTGTGTTCCATGGCCACGTTCCATTATGTTATTTATTTCCCTATAATTATAGATCTTTGGCTACCAAATATATTAAGTGTACCAGATACTTGTAACTAGGAACTAATCATCTGTAGGACTCTGATTTGGTTTTGACTTTGTAATGAAATATGTTTTCATTAATTTAAAATTTGATATATTGAAAAGGCAAAAAAATCATTACTTCTATATTTCTTAAGATATATGGAGAAAAATAGTTACATATCAATCTTGATACAACAGGTGTTTTTTTATCACAGTGCTGTGATAGTTTCTCCTTGAAAGGTTATCTCAACTTTACTTTGTATCATATTAAAGAAAGAGTCTCCCGGGAAGCTGTGAATTATCTATTTCCACATCCACAAAAACTAGCCAAGACTTTAAGAAATAGAGGACAGCTTAGCTATAACCTTCAGAAAGTTCCAGAAAAGGTGTTTATTGCAAATAGATATTTATCATAAATGTATTTAAAGTTACATCTTTGTGATATTAATTAAATGTGTTCTTATGGAAACTTAAATTGTACATCTGTTCTTAGCTTTTCTGAAATTTATTTATTGTTGCCATTAAGTGAAATCTTAGCACCCTACTCTTTTTTTGCTTTTTATTCCTAGTCTGTCACTTATTTTACTTACTTAAAAGTCCTTTCAGCCTATCCAGTGCCATTTTCTTAAGGAACTAATGCCACTTAAGGAATGATTACTATTTGATGTTTTATTCCAAGGGACAGTGAGGCATTTGTCACTAAGTTTTCACTTAATTTGTAATAAATACTTTCAGATTCTCTTTTAGTTGTACTGTTTGTTCTTTTCTTGACTTGCTCCCCAACATTAAAATTAAACTATTAAAACTTAAACTTTTAAGTCACAACTGTCTTCTCAGGAACACAAGAGAATTGAAATTAAAAAATAAAATATTAATTATCAGGAACTGACATAGTTTATTAATAGCAGGTCATTTTTGTTTTTAAGTGCTGCAGATTGAACCCAGGGCTTTGTGCATACAAGGCAAAGGCTCTACCACTAAGATACATCCTCAGACCACAAGTGATGTTTTTGGAAAATACCATCCATCAGACCCATCTGGCAATGGCAGGTTAGCTAGGTACAACATCAGAGGCAACTGGTTCTGGGCTTCCATGCTTACTCACACACACCCTTCATTTCTGAACTTAAGTGCATAAACCATGCTATTTTGTTCTGGTTTTTTTTTTTTGTATGTGTGTGTGTGTGTGCTCCTACCTGATGTTGTGACAAGTTACTTCAGGAATATCTCTATATACCATGTTCCTTTCCTCATTGCCACTTACACGCTATTAAGTACTTAAAAACTCATTCTTGTCACCAGAATTCTGATGCTTGCTTATACTTCCTTATGCCAAATGTCTATGTATGAGCCTCGTATACTTGTTCCTGCTGCCACCTCTATAGCTGGAAGTTACCATCTATTAAGCATTTGCTGCATTTCAGAAATTGCTCCAAGTACCTTACTTCTGTTGTCTCACTTTATTTTCATAGTCTTTTCAGTTGTGGATTGAATGTGGTCCTTGTTCATATTTCCCCCTGAAATTATCATGGATTTAAGTTTATTTTTTCAGTTTATTACATTGCCAATGAAGATTTGGAGAAGTGAGAAGTAAATTGGCCAATACCATGCAGTAGAGACAGGAATGCCTTTAAATGTGCCTCTATCAGTTTCTGAGGTTTGTCATGGAAAAAGACCACAAACTGGCATTTGAACATAAATTTACTTTCCATGTACAGAGGCCAGAAGCCCAGGATCGAGGAGTCAGTGGAGTGTCTTTCTGGAGGCTCATTGATAGGGAAGGTCTGAGTCATGCATATTTCTGGGCTGTGGGTAATAGCCTGAACTTAGCTGTGGGTGACCGCCAGCTATGGGTGTGCCTTGATTAGCCACACCCTTTATTAATTGTCAGTAGTGTGACTTTCTTACTCCTGTGTGTCCTCTGGGACTCTATAATCTATTCTCCCTTTCCTTTCTTTCATAAGAGCATGAACCATTGACTTTAGAAACCATCTCATCCAGTGGGAACTCATCAAGATGACTCCATCAAAGACCCTATTTCTAGATAAATCCACTTTCTGAGTGTTATAGGGATTGGAAGGTGAACACTTCTTTTGAACTTGACCTACTGAAACATCTAACTCCAAAACATGGGCTCAGCTGCAGAGCTTGAGGTCCATAGCATATGGCCCTTCTTACTGCTACCTCCCTGCTACAGGTCTGCATGGTGTGGATTCCACCACCCTCCTTCTCCACATCCATTCCAATTGCATTGTTCTGTATGTTTTTTAGACCCAATTTTAAGCCATTTTTGGCAATAATTTGAAGGAGAAAATATTTAATACTACATAATGACTCCGACAATCCAAAATAAATAATGCCTTCCCTGCTTAGTCCTACTGTGTTTCTCCTGCCTCTGGAACCACAAGAAAGCTACTCCTCCTGAGCACTATTAGAGCCTTTGTAACTATTACATGTATGATTTGATAATCCAGAATCTCAATAGACTTCAGACTGTTAATAAATAGAAAGTCCTTGATTTATAGTTAGAATATTTAATTTTTTTAAGAGAGAGGGGAGAGAGAGAGAGAGAGAGAGAGAGAGAGAGAGAATTTTAATATTTATTTTTTAGTTATTGGTGGACACAACATCTTTGTTTGTATGTGGTGCAGAGGATGGAACCTGGGCCGCACGCATGCCAGGCGAGCGCGCCACTGCTTGAGCCACATCCCCAGCCCTAGAATATTTAATTTATGAAGTAATTTGCTCAAAAAACATTACATTTAGATTCACTCAATCACAAATTTGCCCACATTAGCACATGGTACCACTGATACTTGTCTTTAAATCTTGGAAATACCTCTAACTCTGTCTTTGTCTACTCAAGTATGAATATTCTATTTGAGTAATTTTTGTTTCTGCTCTCCCACTCTTTTGTGATATGCATAGCCTCCTTATCTGTTATCACTTTTAATCTGATAATTACCAAATTATCTACAAAGTTAGTTAATATTTACACATATTTAATATTCCTTTGTTCTACTAGTTTCTATTTACTTTTCTTGCCTTCTAAATAAAACAGAAGCCCTTTAAAGACAAGTACATAATGCAATAACTTTATGAATATCCATCCTACTCTTGTATGCATTCAATACTCAATAACTGTAAGTAACTATAGTATGTATACCAATAATAATTTTTACACACACACACACACACACACACACACACACGGAGAGAAAGACAGAGACAGAGAAGAGAGAGAAGCATGACTGTGATACCTATATTCAGCATTTAGTCCTAAGAAAAAATTATGCTTTATAGGAACTTAAAAAAAATGAAATCTTTACTACATTTGGAATGTCCAAGATAAATTATATCAGTATTTCCTATTCATTATATAGAGCAAAATTTAATTATAAGCATTGGGACACACAAAGCAGAACGTTATTGGTCTTTTAATTGGTAGACTTTACTAGTACCTTGACTAGCAAAAAAAATGTACTTCTTTAGTTGGACACATCAGAAGGGCTAACTGGCTCTGAGAATTCTCAAGCCTGTGAGCATTAGCAGATCAATGGAAGTGAAGATAGAGTTTTAGCCTCTAAGAAAAATTCTGCAAGGTAGCATTGTGCAGTCTACACACAGCACAACTATACAAGGTGGTTCCTGTTTTTATTTAGAGGATAAAATAGTTTTAAAGTAAGGAAATAAGATTTTAGGCCCTTACATAAAATCTTAATATGTATTATGCCCTTACTGGTGTCAATGTCTTATATAAATATTTGTGCCTACATATAAGTGCATACACACCTATTTACTCATGTGGAAAACAAGGCACAGAGAAGTCAAATATACTCAAGCACGCAAAACTCTTAAGTTGTAGATTCAGTAATCAAATATGTATAACCTGATTCTCAAACTGTGTTTATTTGCATTTCATTGTTACTGCCTCTGAACTGATGAAGAAATTAGAATAAATAAATGTTGAATCCTGGAATTACAAAAAAAATGCTTAATAAAAATTAAGTAAGAGGCCTTAATAAGTCAATAAATTCACTTTGAGAAATAGCAGCTTATGACATCACAGACTTATGATAGGATTTATTTTTATAAAGGAAAGCACCATACATAGTTCAGAAAACATCTTGTGAGTTGTAGATAAAGATCTTATCAGTGTTTGTACCAGACTAAAATCCTTTCTTCAGAGATTAAATCAGAAAAAGGTCATCCTTTTGTTTTGCCAGAAATTTTTCCACTGCCAATTATCTTGGTCTCTAAGTAGCAAAATAAGTAATTCCCAATTTAAGAGCATTTTAGGCCTATAGGGTCCTCATTTACCTAATTGCAGAGAAAATTATTTTAAAAGTAATTTTTCCCTCAGAAGCAATTCTAGGAGTGAAAATTAAATATGCATAGAAGGTATAACTCAGTTTATTTAAAGAAACAGAAAATGATTTTTTAAAGAAATGTAATTGAAAACAATTTCAGTCAGTATATTTAATTACTAGGATTTTATTTTTTATTTTACTCACAAAAAAAGATTTGAAATATGACATATGTCCTCTTCACATACTATCAGATCTGATAATCTCAACTTTGTGAACAGAAAGTGATGGCACAAGGAAGGTTTTGGGAGTGGCAAAGACTGCTCCCACATATCTGGAAAAATGATTCCATCTTATCAGTGTTTTGCTATCCTTGGAAGAAAGGAAATCACAGAGCTAAATACAACTTGGTATTTTCAATAATTGGAGGTTAGCTTATGGGGCTGTGGAGCTGGCAAGCCTATTGTATACCATTCTAGAAGTCTCATCTGGCCTCACCACACTATTATGATGCTGGATCACCAAGGTAGAAATGTGATCTACAAAGCCAGGCAAACTTCATAGAGACGAAATTCCTAAGAAGTTCTTAGTATCACCCAATTTTGTTTACTTTCATCATTAAAAAAAGATAGCTATAATTTATGAATTATTACATGGCAGATTATGTGTTAGACATTATAGCATAATTAGGTTTTAAATTAGTATCATGTCTCTGTTTTATAAACCTATGAAATCATCAAAATGCTGGTGTACACTTATTTGGCTACTGAGAAATTACAGATTTTTATTCAACTTTTAAAAAAAAAATTCTTAGGACAATGACTATGTATTAAAACTTTTTGTCATTTATTTTGGTACTTGGAATTGAACCCAAGAGTGTTTTCCACTGACTACATCCAGACACATTTGTAATTTTTTTTGTTTTTTTAAAGACAGGATCTCACTAAGTTGCTTACAGCCTGGATAAATTGCTGAGGTTGGTCTCAAACTTGCAATTCTTCCAAGTCACTGGGATAACAGACATGTGCCACTTGCACCTGGCTCAAAGTTTGCTAGATTCTGTATATAAATGATACCATGCAGTATTTTTTCTTTTGTTTCTGTCTTATTTAATTTAGCATAATGTCATCTAAATTCATCCATGTTATTACAAATGGCAGGATCTCCTTTTCTAAGGCTGAATGATATTCCATTGCACATCTATACCATAATTTCTTATCCATCTATCCATCCATCCATCCATTGACAAACACATTAGTTGTTTCTACATCTTAGCTTTTGAGGGTAATACTGCTATCAACATATGTATTTAGATTTTTCTTTAAAAGTGGTAATTTAATTCACTTGGATATAGTAGCTCTTTCAACAGTGTTTGCTACTCTTACTGTACCAAATACCTTCACAAATTTAAAAACTAATATGCAGACAAATCCCCTCAAGTTATTGATAAAATGCAGCAGCTCATTTGGGTCTGGTGTTGCACTTGCAATGTTGAATTTCTAAAAAATTTTTCTTGGAGAAGCTAGGGTCTTCACCACATTACTTGTTTTCCTATTAGAGCATGTAATCAGATTCCCTGAGCTCTGAGGTTGTATGAAACCCTGAGGGGAGACTTTTTGGTTTTCTATTCTGAATTTGACATTTAGTTACCATTTTTACCTAAAGGGGATTATTCAAAAGTCTTTAGCCTTCAGTTTCTCCAAGTTCAGTAGGAGTAAGAGTAATATAATATTACAATATATGTATAAAGAACAAATGAGAAAATATATGTAAATAAGAACTTACTTTAATAAACATGATAAGTACTTAACCTATGCTAATGAATATTTTAATTGGAAAATGTATTGCAATATTATTCATTAATGAAGATATAGAATCTATTTGTGTCCAACAAATATATATATATATATATATATATATATATATATATATATATATATAATGTGATACACACAGAAAGAGAGAGAAATAGAGAGAGAATCTTGGAAAAGGAAGAAAATTAACTTCATTTATGAAACTCTTCAGAAAAATATGCAAAGTGAAATAATTCAAGCATAGAAGACAAATTATTTATTTTCTTAAATAAGGAAACTAAAAGCAATAAATTTTATAGAAACAGAGAGTAGGGTAGTCATTTCCAAGGAAAATAGGGAGATGATAGACAAAGGGTGCAAAGTTTCAAATACACAGAATGAACATTTCTGGAGAATTAATGTACAACATGGCAATTCTAGTAAATATACTGTATTTTATACTTCAAATTTGCTTAGAGAGTAAATTTGAAATGTTCTAATAAGCAAAATAAGTAAATAGATATGAGGTTATGGAAATGCTTGAGTATGATAATCATTTCACAATGTATATGTACATCAAAAGATTGCGTTTTACATCATAAATGTACTCTATTTTTGTGAATTATGCCTGAATTAAGCTGAAGAAACTGAGCCTGAGCCAACATTTAGAAAACAAATAAACAAAAATAAATTTAAAATGGTTTACAAAACTAAAGCAGCAGGATCTCCTTCTGAACTCCCTTAGTTCACAAGGCATTGCATTTTTTTGTCAGTTTTTTTATAAAGCATTCTCAAGAATGTAGGTACTTAAAGCAAACTTATTATTACACCATTTCTCTTGGTCAGGAAGGAGTTTGACATTTTAACTAAGACCTCATGTGACTCAGATCAAAATAATATCCAATTGTATTCTCCTATTGAGTCCTGATTTAGGAACGGTCTACTTCTGACTCTTCTCAGATGGCCAGTGCACATTTCTTTTCTGGTTGGTGGACTGAAGTCCCTGTTTTCTTTCCATAGTCATTTGTGATTCATCACAGATGTAGGAGGCTGCCTCATGCTGTGCCTCCATCACAGCAATAAGATACCTTCCTTGATTGAATTCCTATCACAACTCGAATCTCTCTGGCTGCCCTTCTGCTTCCAATGAGAGAAAACTTCACTTTTATAAAGGCTCGTATGATCAAATGATGACCTTTTCTAAGATCAACTATACCATGTCATATGACCAAATCATGGTATGAAAGCTATGACAGGGGCACAATGGCATAATTACCCAGAGTATTTACAAGAGCTGAGGGAAAACTTGAGGGCTAATGAATATGAACACTAAAGTAAAGCCTGTATATAACTGGAGACACTCAATAGCATAAGCAAAAAGTGGAATTTTCATTTGATTGAAGAAAACATATAGTTAGAAATTCAGTGTTTTGAGCTGATATAAGAATCTTCTAATCATGGTGTCATTTAACTGTAACATTGGATAAAATAATAATAATTAAGAATATTCTATATTTCAGCAAAGCAAATTATAACTTTATTTTAATGGTTTATTCTGTACAGGCTTTGGGTTTTGGAACAGTTCATTGAGCATAATATGGTTTCAAGTACTTAAAATCTCTTTAAAATAAAGTGAATTATTTTATAGAAGCAAGGACAAAAATATTTAGTGGGAAATATTGTATCACATTATTATTATGCTTAAGGAAATATGCTCCTAAACAATAGGAGGAAGCAAAGCAGTGATCATTTTAAAAAGATTTACAGACATGAAATGTGTGCATGTGTTTTATGTACTCGAATAATTCCATACCTTTTAGAAGCAGAGAATATGCAATGTCTTATTCTGCCTCATGGGCATTCAGAGCTTTTAATCTAATAAAACCTATGTGTCAGCCAGTAGCATGTCAGGGTCTTATTACTCTGCTTCCGTAGCACTTGATGTGCATGGCTAAGTCCCTGCACAATGTACCCTTTGGGGCTTCCTGAGGTAGAGCCATGCAGGTTTGCATGTTTACTTACTGACAATAAAGAGAGAGAGAGAGAGAGAGAGAGAGAGAGAGAGAGAGAGAGAGAGAAAGTGCGAGCAGTAACATTAAATATTCTATCCCTGTTTATATTTGTGCATTCACTAAGAATGATGAAAGCATAGACTATGTGGAATTGTTTGAGAATTGTGCATGAGCACGTTCTTTGTCCTCCATGTCTCATGAGAAGTCAGTTTCTAGTCATGTTCAGTAGACAAATGTGCTACCTCTTTGTTACAATACAACTTGAGCTTCCTCAGAGAATGCAGTCATATAAGTTAGCTTCAAAGCCCATCTAATGACAAAAATGTGCACTTAATTTTCACCTAAGTGAAAAAAAATGACAAGAGAATTAAAAAACCTTTTCAAATACAATTTTGAAGGCATCATTTTTAATAACAAACTATAATTGCCTATGAGTCTTAATGAAAAAATGCTAAGGTAAATTTTAGAGAGCCCTCACATTAATACTTTACATTATGGAATCCCATCAACATATGCTTAAGGATGAAAAATTAATAAAATTTATCAATCACTGAAAAAAACAGTTTTTAAAAACCACATGCAACATTTAATTTATTTAATGAATGAAGGTGATTGTAAAGCACATAGCTTTTATATAAGATACCAAGTAGCTTTCTGGGGTTGTAAAAGTTTTAAAATTTTCAATCATTAAAATAGAATACTGCAATGAGTGTGGGAGAACAGAGAAGTTTTAAAATCAAATTTTATCTGCACTTACTCTCATATTGTCTCCTTAACCTTCTTGACACTTTAATTGCTTGCCATTTTTCACTGAGATGGCAAGCGTGTTTTTACATATGCAGAATGCAGCCTGTGTTAATGTGTATTGATTAAAGTATAGATGGTGATGCTAGGATGTTGGAATTTTCTCCAGTGTGACTACTGAATAGCTTTTTATATCATCTCCACTCACTTTCCTTTTTAAATAGAGGAAAGAAAGCATGCATTTTCCAATATGTCTCTGTTACATAAACTATAGTATTAATAGGTTAAAAAAAGACATGATTTTACCAAAGAAAAATCAGAAAACAGCTATATCAAGAAACTTGCTAAGTCTTTCATTTTTGTATTGAAGACGCTACAGGAAAATCAATAGCTTCCTATGAGTCCGAGTGATCTTGCAGTTTCTGAGAAATTTACATCTCCCTGACAGGCACTTTGTAAGATCTAGTTCACCTGGGTCATGAGAGTCCACATAATTTGCATCTTGAGAAATTTCTCTTTTTCCTTTACCTGTTCCAGGAGGAAGGAAGATTGAACCTGGTCATAAAGAGGAGCTCATTATGTAAGTCTCAGCTTTCGAAGAGTAATTTTGTAGGTGTTCCTAAAGTGCAAGAATGTCACAAAATGATAATATTTTCTCATAGCTCCTCAGATCTCCACATACACTAGAAAATGGAAGTGTCATATACTGATGCACATTTGAAGTTTCATTCACCAACTAAAATTGAAATGTCCCATCAAGGTCATTGGAGAAATATCATCCCAAGATGGATTCACAAATTATTTGCCAACGAATATACAAAAGAGAAAGATACTTGGTTTATCTCTCATAAAACAACAACAACAAAACAAAACAAAACAAAACAAAACAAACAACAAATATATATATATATATATATATATATATATATATATATATATATATTTTTTTTTTTTTCCTGATTTTATTCTGTCCTTTAAACTTGACAAGTCTAAACATCAAATATATATTTATATTATGATATGCTATTAATTCATAGCAATGCAATAAGCACAGTTAATAATAAATAAAAAGCACATAGGCAAAACTGAAATATTTTGAATTAAAAATAAAGTGCAATAGCAGTGACTAAATAGTTAGGGCTTAAGTATGCTTACTTGAATTTAACCGATAGTTCAGTGTTCATATCTTTCAAAATAAATTCTGGGATGGTGTCTGAAATCCACTTTACATCAGTATTCTCATTTCAGGATAAGGTTTTGCCTAGATTCAGATATATAAATTTTCCAGTATTCATAAAAACTACAGTTTAGATATAAATGAAATGTATTATTACAATTCACTCTCATATTTATACACCATGTATGAGATCTGATATATAAAACATACGGACAATTCAAGTTTAAAATGGTATTTGTATATTCATTTTATAGTTTTCCCCTTTAAAATGTAGGATGGATATCCTTTAGAAAACATTATTTTGGCTCCTACATAATCATGTCTAATTAGAACAACTAAAGTCATGTACAAATAACCCTCCATTTTTAAGGTTGCCTAAATTATGGTTGATGGAAGTAGACCATAAAATCTTGCAAAAATATTCTGGAATGGGACTAGACATTGGCCCCATTTGCAAAGGAAAAATGACACTACCGCTTTTTATGTTCATACTTACTTCATTGCTTTTGCATATAATAAAAACAGATGATGTTTATTCAGCACTTATTATTAGTCAGATGTCTTATTAAGTGACACATGAACATTTTCTGTTTCTCTCCAGAAAACCATTCTGTGGTTGGAGTAACATAGCTGCATTTTATTGGAGGATCCATTCATGAAGACCTTGCTATCACATACTGAAGACTAATTACCCACAGGAGAAAATAAATAGCTGAATGGGTATTCTTTCAAACTTTATTTAGAGTAAAATTCTACTGTCTGGTTCACTGTATTTAGTGGCATGCTTTACAACTTTATCATTTGCATGCCTTAGTTCAATATTATTATTTCAGAATGCACTTATTTTCTTTATGGTCACCATGCATGTTCAAAAAAACCCTGCATATTAGCACAATCAGTCACACATGTTCTGAGCTTCAGTAACCCTAAAGCTCATCTGGGTTTTACCACAACTCCCTGATTTACGACATGCTGACAAACTAGGGCTTGTCACTCTTTTTATTATATAAAGTCCTATTGTAATATAAAATAATAAAACATTTATAATGGTCTCCTCTCAGTTATGAAATTTTCAGACAATAATAGCTTTACTGGTATGATTTTAAAGTTTGAAATATTAAATGAAACTTCATTATTTAAAAGTTTGTGTAGAGTTATATTGCTTGCATTGATTCACCGGTTCCCTTAAAGGCCTATAGTTTTCCTGGAGCAGATTTTAGAGCAGGGATTTATTTGAGGGGAAAAAGAGGAGGAAGAAGAAAGACCTAGTAACAGATCAGTTAAAAGAGAATTTATTAATGCACACCACTCAACAGCAAAGACACAGGAGAGGACAAGACAGGATATCTTGACAGTGGGATCTACAGAAGGTAATATTTTTTAAAAAAATACTGCTTTCAACTTCATTAAATACAATCACCTATCATTCAAATATCTTCAAGTTGAAAATTACTGGATTTCTCTAATCAAATCTTCTAAGATAATGAGTACATGCCTATGAATACATGCATTTGTGCTGGAAAAACCTGGTTATTTTAATTAGAAAATCAGGCTTATATATAATTTTCTTGGAAATCTTTTTTTTTTTAAGTTGCCACATTTTTTTTTAAATCATATTAACTGAAACCATACTACTTTCCTTTATATCCATTTTTATGATTTACATGGCCTGGATGAATTTCTTGTCTGGAAGCTTTCTGTCTAACATAATCATTGCTGGTAACTAATTATCATTTTTATTTTATTACCTTTTGTTTGTATTGCACATGTGTAAATGCTGAGAACTACCTAAAGCTCATCTGGGTTTTACCTAGTAAATAAATGACTTATCTAATTGGGTCAAACACATGAATTGTATGAGAAATATCTATAAACACTAGAATCAAGTTTGTCCTAAAATATCTTAAATTGTTTAATATTTTACAAATTGCTACAAATTTCTGAAAAGAAAAGTTAGTCAAATGTAAATTTCCAAAAGACAATAGCAAAAAGTGTGTATGTGTGTATGTATGTGTGTGTGTGTATTTGTGTTGTGATTCCTTAAGATATTGTTAGAGACAACAAACAGTAATAGGGTAAGAAGAAAATATGTACCCGCCAATGAAAATTAGAAAAAACTTCACAAGTCTTTTTAACATATGTTGCTCTTCTTTTCTAGCTCAGCTTTATAAGCATGTGTTCTACACAGTTCAGCAATTACTCAACAACTCTTCATTTCAGTAAGTTATCGATTTTTTGGCACATACACTTGAAACTGGCAAGAGGTTCAATCTGGCAATAAAATTTTCACCAGAAAGTTCTTTTGTTTCTTTTCTTTTTCTTTACATAAGAAAAACATAAACACATCAAATTTAATTATTAGCACTCCACAGTCGATATGTTAGTTATTTTTTCCTATGGATCCTGTGGTATCTTCTTGACTGGATATTTTCCAGAAGTCTCAATGTAACACATTCTTATGTTCTAATACTGGTTCTCTTTGTCTTTTGAACATGGAGCAGACATATGAATGCTTCTTACCAGGAGGAGGTAGATCAAGTCAATGAGTCTGTCAGATAATGAGGATGGGAATAGGCATGACCTTACACAAATCAACCAAAATGGATTATAATGTTTGTCCTATTCTGCATTACCATAAAAACCCATCACAAACCAGGTAGCTTGTAAGCAACCAAAATTTATTCCTAAGAGATCTGGAAGATTTGTTCGACTGAGGGTACAATTTCTGGTTTCTAAATATTGTCTTCCTTGTATTCCTAAATATTGCTGTGCTTCCCCATGGTGAAAGGGACAAATAAGGATGACCTTCCTTAGGCTTTTAAATAATGGTAGTAATCCCTTTCATGAAGTATTCACCATAATTCCCTAATCATCTCCTAATAGGACCTACATCACCTCGGGGAGAGGATTGGTTTCAACACATGAATTTTGAAGAGAAATAAATAGTCAGATTATGGCAATATCTGCCGCAGTCCGGCTAGAGCAAAATAAATGGGGGGGGGGGTGACAAATAACTTGTGTACGTTGATGCAGCAGGAGTGGAAGCCCTTTATTGTAGAATAAGAGCGGTATTTATACATTTCACAAAGCTTATCTAATTAGCATAAAATAGATACAGCAGTCAACCAATAAGGAATCTCCACACTTAATGGCTCGCTTTTGTTACTTCACAAACCCCTCCCTCTGGCATTTTGCCAGGCGGCATCCAGACTTGTTTACAGACTCTAACATTTCTCTGGCAAAATAACAGGTGCCAATCTGACTTGTTTGCAGACCTTAACAAATATCAAATGCCATAAACAGCAAAACACTAATTCTAGAATGTTCTTTATAACTGTGTTTGGGAAAATTGCCAGAGGCTTTGCACAGATTCCCTGCTCAGCTCTCGTTTAACATGCAAGGCCCTTGAAATACACATGCTCTGTTAATTTGCCCAAATTCTGAATCTTTTGCACTATAATTGAAGGAAAATGTATAGAAAAGGTGCATAAAAGGTGCATTGAGCTGTCACAGGAGTTTCTGTATTAATTATTTTCCCTCATTTCTTTCATTTTTAATATCTATCCTATAGCATTCTCTTAAACTTCACTATCTTTTTGTCACCCTGTTATCTTATGATCTGTTGTAAAAATTAAGGAGAGATATTTTAAAATATATATGAATCCTTATGAAATAACAATAAGACAATTTAGGAAATTAAAAATACTAAAACACTTAAAAAAAAGCAGGAATGTTTTATGAATGATCAAAAACTGCTAGAACAAAAAAAAAATCCAAGGACTTTGACTGTGTTGGTTAGATGAAGTTGGATGCTTATATTTAAATTTACTTTAAGCTGAATTACTAGAGAAGCATATATGTTTATTGTTTATTGTAGAATGAAGGATTCACCTTCCACTAAAATGCACTTGTCAAAATTACCACATCACTCAAGTCAGACTCTCATCTGCCATCCCTTCTGAAATACTCCCATCTCCTGCATCCGGCTTTCAATAAAGCCTGTTCTCCTTCTCCTACCATGTGCACTGTTCCTTTTGTCAGTTCCTTTTCTTTTTGCTCTCCTTTTAATGTCATGCCTCAGGGCTCAGTTCTTGGCCCACTTATTTATTCTGTTTATACACCTTTGGTTATATTTCTCACCTAGGGTCCTCAAAATGATCACAACTCCCAGTTACCTCCATTCAAGACTTCCCTCCAGCTTTGTGTATTTCATGTGCATGATATCAAGAATTGTATTTCTTCCCACTCAATATACACCACTCTGATGTCTAATATATGTGTCAAATTTGGCACTTACAAAACTAAGCTCTGCCTCCAGTCCCACGCACACAATCTATTTTCAGATTCACCCATTTCAGAAGACAGCCACTCCATTCAGACTAAACATTTTGAAGTTTTTCTTGAATACACACATTTTATTTTTACACTTTAAAACTAATACTACACACACTATTCATAATTTGAAAGTTTTCATCATCATGGTTGCTATTTGCCTGACAGGAGCCACTATTGTCTCTTGCCTGGGTTATTATTATTGGTAGCAGTCCCTAGGATTGGGCTGTCAAATGAGATTCCCCAAAATCAGATACTTGATTCTCAAATGATGTTATTAATATTCTCAATTTTGCAAAGTAGATGAAGCATGGGGAATTCCAAGATGCCCAGGATGATGTCCTATGACATTTTTTATATCTTCAAATTGTATGTGTTCCAATAACAGATAAGATTTCTAATGAAGTGTAAGGCCACCATATTTTAAAAGATATTGATAACAGAACATCACCATTTGGTACTTATATCGGTACATAATTGCATTATATAATCCATGGATCTAAGTCCCACCAATCTATAGCTTTCAGGCTTGCTTACCAAAAACAGTTATAGAAACAGTATATACTGTTCAAATTTTTCCATAATAAGGACTTTCCTCCCAGCACAAACACAGAGTTTACTTGCAAGAGGTCTGTGTCATTTTCACTTTCAATGGGAGATCAGACTTATCTTTGAATGCTCCTTGCCCGGGATCTTTCCTTGTATGGAAGGAGTTCATTCACCAGTTCATGAAGACCCGCCATGCAGACACTTTCATCTCATCTCTTAAACATGTCTCTTTCTTTTACTCTTCCCCTGATTCCACTCTGTTCTCATGGAGGACTCCACATTTTATTCATGAGGAAAGCCAAAGTTTTGGCCAAACATGACAAAGATTCACATGAGCAGTCCCTGACTTGGTCTCCTACCATGTCTTTCACTTTCCTCATGGCAGCCACACCAGCCTCCTGGATGTCCCACTCATTAGGCACATTTCTGCTGCTCTTCTCATAGACACACAGGAATAATTCTCCCATTTCCTTAACACCTTCACTGAACTGACTGTTTTCCAACATACTCAGACAGACTGCAAACACTCATGGCCTGAAGCTCTATGGTGTTATAACTGTTCTGTCTTATCAGTTACCAGTATATTTCATATACTAGTGAAATATACTGTTAGAATATGAGGTTCAGAAAAGCAATAATATTTATCTCTTTTGTTCACTGAGGTACCCCAAATACCTAGAGGAGCAGCTATGTACAGTAAGTTGCAAATATATTATAAAGAGTGCATATGCAATTGTGCATTTGTCTTGGATATCTGGTTATCCTCTAATAGGACTAATTATTTTTCTCAGGTCCACATCATACTGCCTGATAGTAAATTATGAGAATAACTTTTCCAAGAATATCTTTCACTAAAACAATATTTTTCTTCAAATTTGCTGCTAATAAAATGTTTCAGTTATTTTGTTAAAAATATTTTAAAAGTGGATCAATCAGAATAAATCTGAAGGATAACTATTTTTTATAATAGTATATTGCCAAGTCCTTGTTTTGCAAAACAAAATATGCATATATACTTTAAAGATATTTTGACAGGTAGAAAAGCACAGAGTAATTTTATTTTGTTGCATACGGATTTCTAGTTTTCCCACCACCATTTGTTGAAGAGGCTGTCTTTTCTCCAATGCATGTTTTTGGAACCTTTGTCTAATATAAGATAATTGTAATTTTATGAGTTAGTCTCTGTGTCCTTTATTCTGTACCATTGGCTACCAGACTGTTTGGTGCCAATACCATGCTGTTTTTGTTACTATTGTTCTGTATAGTATAGTTTAAGGTCTGGTATAGTGATGCCACCTGATTCACTCTTCCTGCTAAGGACTGCTTTAGCTATTCTGGGTCTCTTTATATTTCCAGATAAATTGCACGATTGATTTTTCTATTTCTATGAGGAATGTCATTGGGATTTTGATTGGAATTGCATTAAATCTGTATAGTGCTTTTGGAAGTAAGGTCATTTTGATAATATTAATTCTGTCTATTCAAGAGCAAGGTAGGTCTTTCCATCCTCTAAGGTTTTCTTTGACTTCTTTCTTCAGGGTTCTGTAATTTTCATTATATAGATCTTTATAGCAGCACAGTAGCTAAACTGTGGAACCAACCTAGATGCCCTTCAGTAGATGAATGGTTAAAAAATGTAGCATATAAACACAATGGAATATTATTCAGCAGTAAAACAGAATAAAAACATGGCATTTTCAGGTAAATGGATGGATTTAGAGAAGATAATGCTAAGTGAAGTTAGCCAATCCCCAAAAAACAAATACCAAATGTTTTCTCTTATATCAGGAGGCCGCTTTATCATGGGATAGGGAGAGGGAACATGGGAGGAATACACAAACTCTAGATAGGGCAGAGGGGTTGGAGGGGGAGGGAGGGGACATGGGGTAATTAATGATGGTGTAATTTGATGATCACTATTATCCAAAGTACAGATATGGAGACAAAAATTGGTGTGAATATACCAGAGATATGAAATATTGTGCTCTATATGTATAGTAAGAATTGTAATGCATTCTGCTATCATATTTTTAAAAAATCACAAAATATATATGTGGTTAATGCTTTTTACCTTATGGATTTTATATTTTAAAATAAACATTCTGAAATTTTTTAAAAAAAGAAAAGTACAGAGTAAAACACTACTGTAAAATAATTATAAGGAACTTCATTTCATAGAACTATTGATGCTCTAATTAATATATTTCAGGTATATTTTTAATTCAGTGTTTACATTTGAAAAATTTATTTAGTAATGATTATTCCATGGATAGAAAGAATAGATTTTAAAGAAGATAATGATTACTGTGAAAGTCATTTTGAATCAAATCTAGTAAGTCTTTTAACTAATATCATGTAAATTTTTATTCTTTAAGTTTCAGTAAAATCTTTAATTGGTGAGCTTGTTTTAGATAAAAATGTTTGCAAAAAAAGTTATTTTCAACTGAGCAAATGATTTGAAAGTTATTATTCCCCTTTGCTAATAATAGTTACATGAAAAAACATATACTAGCTTTATACATAAATACTCACTCACACCCACACTTTATTTGGCAGTAAACATACATATAGAGGAGAAACTAGAGGTGTAGGTTGTTTAGATCAAGCTCCTTTCAGTCCAGTGGGAGGAAGTGTATACATACATGACATGGAGACAATGTGTTAGAAAGTGTTTATATTCAAAGAACTGCTAGTCACATGAGTGATTTTAAGCAGCAGAATATATAAATGCCAATCAAGGAAATCACTCACAGAGAGCCAGAGTCTTGCTGAAAGAAAGGTACTCCAGGGAACTGGAATGACCTTACACTGCCAAACCAAAGTGGATTGAAAAGTTTAATGCCACGGACAGATTTTGACAGTGGTAATGGCATTGGTGTCCTTGGCTTGGTTCCACTCTAGGGAGTTATAACTTTAAAAGCTTTTATTTTTGTTTATCATGACAAGTTCCTCAAATATATTGCTCTTTGAACTCAATGCCTATGACATGGCCCATTTCTCTTCTGAAGACTTGGAATCAACCAAAAGAAAAGAAAACATAGCAAATCTTAATTTATAAAACATTATTTCAATTTTACTTCTATTTTGGTACTCCTAAATACTATAAACAGAGAGTTATGATCCAATAATGATGTCATGATAAATAAAACAGGTTTTCATTTTACATAAATTTGTTGAATAGATTTCCATTACAACACTAATATAACTTGAGATTATTGGTGTGTAAGAGAAAAAATAACTTGAAATTATTGGTGTGTAAGAGAAAAAATTTAGTTAGCACACAGTTCTGTAGATTGAAGTCTAAGATTGAGAAGACCCGTGACTTTGGGCCTCTGTTGGGAATGCCACAAGGTAATCATGGTGAGTGCATGGTGGAGCAAATTGCTACCTAATAACTAAGAAGGGGCCAGTATCCCCAAATCCACCTCTGGGTTCACCTCCAATGACTTAAGAACCTTCCACCTCTTAGCATTTCACCATCTCGCTGGGGAACAACCCTCTAACACGTGGGCTGATGGATGATTTTTAGTATACAATCTGCAGCAATAAGCTTGGCTAATTTCTTTTGTCAAATATTCTTAGTGTGCTTTCTCTGAGGTTTTGCCAATGAAATTAAAGTTAAGCTTTAAAAAAAAAAAGTTTTTCTCTGATATGTGAATATATCTGACCTCAATATGCCTTGCCAATCCTGCAGGCTTAAAATCTGAGCATCTTGGGATGCTGAGGCAGGAGGATGGCAAGTTTAAAGCCAGCCTAAGCAATTTAGCAAGGCCCTAAGCAACTTGGTAAGATTCTCTCCCTCAAAATAAAAATAAACAGGGGCTGTAGCTCAGTGGTAGAGCACTTGCCCAGCACATGTGAGGCACTCAGTTGGATCCTGAGCACCACATAAAAATTCAAAAGTAAAACAAAGGTATTGTGTCCTGTTAGGGTCTGTAAAATGTTAGGGTCTGTAAACAAGTCAGGATGGCGCCTGACATTTTGCCAGAGGGAGTGGTTTGTGAAGTAAGGCCAGCGAGCCATTAAGTGTGGAGATTCCTTATTGGTTGACTGCTGTATCTAGTTTATGTTAATTAAGATAAGCTGTGTGGAATGTATATATACACCTCCTGTGCTACAATAAAGGACTCCCACTCTTGCTTTATCAATCTACACAAGTTCCTCTCACCCCCCCACCCTCCGCCGCCACCCAGCTAGTTTGCCCAGCCAGCTGGGCTGCGGCAGTGTCCATCTAAAACTAAAAATATTTTTAGAAAAAAGAAAAGTAAATAGGCTGAGTATGTGGCTCAGTGGTTTATTGCTCCAGAGTTCAATCTCTGATACTAATAAAATAAATAAAAAGATAATAAAATAAAATTTAACAATTTTTTTAAATTAAAAAGAGTGAGATCATGCTTTCTTTCCTAAGTCACCTTTTCTCAACCTCTTGTCAAAGCAATGACATTAGGATGCATACATTTTCCATTGTTCCTATAAAATCTTCATTTACCTCCCAGTATATACAATTGCCACACACAAAAGAGGATGAAAAGATTTTCCAGTACCCAAGGGGATGCTGAGGACTGTCAGAGAATGATCAGAGTTTGTCTTTTTTCTTATTTTATAAAAAATTATTGGGTTCTGTACTGATAGTATCTTTGATCTGGTTAGAAGTGACATAACTTTGCAGGATAATGTGCTATATGCTTATATGCATGAAGAAATAGGTACATTTGTAGGGCTTTATTAATTTTGAAAGAATCACAAAAATTATGTGGTTCTTCTTTTCATATTTCTTCTCTCTTTATTACACAACTGGGTACCAAACCCATTCATATTTTCCAATTTCCTGAATTCCATTCCACAGTCACAGCTCAGTACTCTAATATGCTATCTACTACTTGTGTTGTAATTGCTTATATATACTGCTGTCACCAGAAATCTGATGGAGTTGGCCATGTTAAGCCACTTGAAGGAGAGAAGCATTTAATTTTAAAACAGACTGTGTAGTGATTACAGTCTAACAAAGGCAGATTGATACCTGTATATAGTAATATTAATATTTAATATTTATGTTTCTCCTGTTTCCTTTTCATTGCCCTAAAATTAAATGAAAATAGGCAAAATTTGGTTTTTGTTTGCCTGGTTTTTACTTTTCAACTTCTAATCCTCTGTCTCCTTGCAGTGTTCACATATGGACACATGTTATTTGTGTTGAACATGATTCAAGTACTGTTTTGAGTTATGTGGTTCAATGTTTGAAATATGTTGTATACAAATATAAAGAGTCTAATACATTCCTTCAAGGAATAATCAAGGTAAATAATGTGCACACAGGGAATACACTGCACAAATAAATACCACAACGAGACAGCAGTCCTTGTTGTGCTGCACATATCTTCCCTGGTGACCTCCACAATGACAATATTCACACTTCACTAAGGAAGAATAAGGATTCTTTTTATTCTAGCACATGAGAAGAAAGTACTATTATTTTTAATGCATTTATCTTCTCTTTTTTCATCTGTCCTTCTGCTTCCTTGTCCATCCTATTTTTATTTCTCAAGTCTAATTCAACTTTTCAGACATGACATGGTTTTTGCTCTCCAGTCCTATATGTCTGTCTCCCTTTCTCTTTCTCTCTGTCTTTCTGTTATATATTTCTTTGAATCTCACTTTCTCTTTTTGTCTCTATCTCTGTGTTTGTGCTTGACTGTATGTTTGTGTTGTGCATCTCCCTCTATTTATATACACACACATTCACACTTCATTTTTCCTCTTTTTGATTTATATTCACACACACACACACACACACATGCACACACACACACACACACACAGAGAGAGAGAGAGAGAGAGAGAGAGAGAGAGAGAGAGCAAGAGAGAGAGAGAGAGAGAGAGAGAGAGAGAGAGAGAAAAGTGAGAGAGATAATTTATACTTTATAGGGTTAACTCATTCCTGTTCTGCTCTCTTGAATAGTAAAATATCAATCACACTAACCCACTTACTGAGCCAAATTTCTTCCTTACAGTCAAGAAACCTCCTAAGAGTCTAAAAATGAACAGACTTATCCATAATGATGACAGCATGCATCTGATTTGCATAGTGCCTCTTCAGTCAAACTCTTATGCAACCCAGTTAGATTTCTGAGTACAAGAGTACATAGACTTACTTAACTTAGTGACCTTGACAAGCCTCACAGTCAAACCACATCGTGAGAGAATCACACTTGAAAGAAAAAAAAATACATCTAGCATTCCAAAGTCTAATTATACCTATGATAGGCATTATTTCTCAGGGCTGAATCTTGGCTACATTATATAGTGCAACGGGAAAGGAAAAGAAAGAAAGACTTGTTTGTTGAATGCATATCAGTGACTAAGCACATGGCTAATTATTTTATGCATACTATATTATTTACTTCTATGTTACACATTTATCCTTCTGGGTTACTTGTTATATAAACGAGGAAACTGAAGTTCTAAGAAACTAAATGTACTTATTTAATGTCATAAATTTAGAATGTGGTATGTTGAGGCTTCAATACCAGAGGCAGAGGATTAAAAATGTGCAATTGATTGATCTTTCTTTGCTGGATGTTTTATTGAAACATGCTTAATTGGAAAAACCCCCTACACTTTTGGTTTCCATTGCCAACTTCAAGTTACTTTTCCAAAAGCTGACATCTAGAAATTCCTGAAAGTGTGAAATGTGTGGCACAAATACAGGAATATAAGAGGAATGTAAGGTCAGAAACCTGAGTGTCACACATACACACACACACACACACACACACACACACACACACACACACATACACACACACACAAAGATGCTTCTCTTGAACATAGGTCATAGAAAAAATAAAAATTCCAAAATGAAAAGTAATAATATGATCAGAACACTTAAGTTGTTCTTACTGTCTAGGCATATCAGTTTAGGGTAACTGAATACCTTGACTAATTCAATTGACTAGTTATGTTCTATTGACTAACATTTGACTAGTAAAGAGCTGAATTCTGTTAGGAAAGCTTGAATCCTTAACATTTTTCACCCTAACAACAACCATAAATACATGATACAGTGGAGCTAGAAGAGTTTGGTTAAGTATTCAAACTTAGGTATTAATTAAAATGGTGAATCAACACATATATTTTTAAATTTTTTTCAAGTTCAATACTTTTTACTAATGATCATTTTTCCCAGATCAAGTGAAGACTGACTTTTTTATACCAAAGTAATATTCTGTGTTAACATTCTAAAATCCAACCTTTAGCAATAGAACCCCTTCTTCATTGAATTTGAGAACTGGTGGCATATTACTTATGATAATGATGACCTTAATAGTAAGAATTTTTTTCTAACCTTCAATTGATTGAACTATAAAATTAACATTTATCTTGTTCTACTCTTTGTCAGTAGCTACTGTTAATTAAAATTTTAATTAAGCTGCAGTTGTTAGCAATTCTAACTTGTTAGAATTCATGATTTTCTAAAATGAAAAGATTAGTAGATACATGCTTAAAAATAGGGGCTATCTGAAGTCCATAAACAATTATTCTTGCCTGTTTTAATGGCTAAGTTTAGGTATACTTACATGTTATTTGGAAGGAAACAATTTAAGGATATGCAGTTCAAAAACTAGCATGTTTATCTTAATACAATCCTTGACAAGGACCCAGGCCTTTGCTTCTATTCCTGCTTAAGTTGAAAAAGTCATTTTGAACTGGCAAGCAGCTCACTGGTTTTCTATATCAGTATTGTTATCAGTAACACTGAGATAATAGTTCTGACCTACTTCACAGGGATCTCTAATGATTAATTGGATAATGTCCACTAAGTGCTTAGAACTTAGAATAAATGTACTATATAGCTATTAAGCATTGTTATTATAAGATGTTGCTTCAATGTAATATCAGTGAGTTACTGTTCCATGATTTTGAAAGAAATTACTTCCTATAGTATTATGAGTGTAATATGTATTGATTTAAAAATATATCTTTTGGAATACATTTAGGCTTTTTGAATGAGCTAAGCAAAGGGCAGTATTATGCATAATTTTGTAGTTGTATATTTAATTACACATACTACCAAGTATGTTATAAGCACTAATACTATACATAGACACTATTTTCTCACATGTTATAGAAAGAACCTAGGGCATTAAAACTTTAATGGTTTGCCCAAAGCCACAGAGGTAGCAAACTGAAGAGCCAAAACAAAATCCTTGGAAAACCGACTTTAGACAATTCAAACTTAAACACTTAGTTACACTCCATGTCTTTTATGATTACACTTACATTTATCTCTTTGTTCAAGAAAGTGGAAGGCTCAAGTGGTTCCATATTACATGTAAAACTTGCTTATACATCTCCTTGAAGACAAGTCCAGGAAAATTTCCCAAGAGAACAGTATCTTAATGATGGATTGACATACACAGAAGGCAAGAGCTAGAGTCACAAAAGAAAGGTAAGATGAAGGTTCCTTTCCCTGTTCAGCCTGCTCTCACTTCCTATTCTTTGGGGAATAAAACAACTAAATTTGTAATCTCAAACTTAGTTGTTTTAGATTTTTGAAAATACAAAAATAAAGAATAATGGAGAAATGAAAGAATTGTGTATGCCTCTGGGAAAGCAATAGATATTTTTTATTCTCTAATCTTTCATCAGCTGGAAACAATTTGGTTTGTAAATAAAATGAATCCCAGTACAATATATTTAAATAAAACCAAATTATTGTTTCTGAGATCAAGAAACCCAGAGTTAAAATCATATAATTTAACTTTTAGTTCAACACCTCAATAACCATCACTGGGGCCTGGACTCTTCCCATGTGTCTCCTCTCTAACCCACAGCATGGTGCCTGTTTCTCTCTTCCTTTGCAAGAAAGCAGCAGCAGCAGGTTCACATACAAGTTTACACACACAGATATCTACCAGAACTAGTGCCCCATTTTCCATGTTTTCTTCCAAAACCCTGCCAGAATCATACTTCTAATGTATCACTGGATAAAACTTGATTGCATGCTTACCTCTTACAAAAAATAGTAGCAAGAGAAATTAAACTTCCATGGCTAACTAAATTATTTAAAATGCATTCCCTTGCTCAAGGACCTGAGATCCCCTTTTTGAACCCCAAGATTCATAATCAAATGTGGTTTTCTGAACATAATTAGCATTCTCTTAACAAGGAACAAGAAGAATGTCTATTGGATGGATGATCCAAAAAGGTCTGATATCACCATTATATTTTAATAAATACAGTCCTGTTTTTTCTATCCTTTATATTTCTAAAGTGAGAATGAATGTATTTGATTTTTATTGATTTTAAACATATCTTAATGAAATTATACATAGCAAAGTGAGAAAAATTTCAGTAGATTCTGTGGCACTACTGACCTGAATTTTCTCCTAGTTTCATAATTCTGAGTATGACTCACAACACATTTTGAAACAAAAATACAGACATTACACAAGATTCATTAATCATACTCAATGACATTTATGTCTGATGTGCATGATCCTCTAGATGTCAAACCAACATGCACAATGCACAAATGCACAATGCAAACTTCCCTAACAGGCATTCCCATTTCAGGACTCTATCCTCTTTAATATGCCTTTTACATTTTTATTTAGTGATTTTTTTTAGCATAGCAGTTTGTGGTTTCTGGTGGTGGTAAGTGTTTATGTGTATAGCTATGTACATATGTTATGTTACATGTTCCTATGTAATTGTATATGTACAAACAGTGAAATGGGCTTTGGGTACCGGTTAACTCTTACCTTCTGTATGGGTTATATCAAATATTATGAAGGATCACTTAACTTGATTTTCACAAGACTAATTAAGGACTCCCTTTCTATGAGATTTGCACTGTTTTTATTATGCTGTGAGTCTATGTGTTGCAGCTATTTGTATAATTATATCATTACTCCTACTATACTAAGATAATAAAGACACAGCTAACATTTACATAATGTATAATTTCCTCAGGATTTTCCATGGTATAATAATTTCCTGCAGTGATAATAGGTATTGTATGACAAAGGACTTTAGTTACAATTTTTGGAGAATGCTAATTTAAACAAAATTTTTAAATTTCTAAATGCTTATATGTAACATGCTACTCTAAGTGGAATAGATATAGTATGATAATAGATATTAGATATTATGTGATGTATTTCCAAAAAAAAAAAATTGACCAAGAATCACTTTTCTTGAAAGTCTTAGCAGGACTAGTATTTGGTGAGATGAATTACATTAATAATAATATTATTATTTGTAAAGCACAAAATACACTTCAAAATATGTTTTATATGATTTTCCTAAAGCATTGTGTGTAGGTAGATCAAGAGTTAATATTAATTATTCATTAGATGAGAAAACAGATATTTAATATGTGCCACATTACTATATTGTAAATTCAAAATAATATGGGTTCAAATTTCTACTAACTTGTGCTGTCATCATTATACAATTAGAAACACATGCTTATATATTGATTTTCTTTGTATTTATTTCTGCACCAGGAACAGTAATTTATGCCTTGTTACATACTTTAAAAAACTACTGGAACTTTAAAGTTCATCTGCTTTAGTAGAAATTGCCATTAAAGCAACAAACATGTAATCAAGATATATAACTAATATTATACAAATTAGTATACAAGATATACCTAATATTTTGTGCACACATTTATATAATACAATTGTTTTTATTTAATTAGTTCTAGGTCCTATGGAGTTTTTAAAAGCCTGTCAAAATGCAATTAATTCTGTTTTATTTTCTATCAATCTGCAAGCCCATATTATAGTGAAAAATCAGGTGTAAATCATGAATTGGAAAATCTGTTCTGACATAGCTCTAGGTATGAAATGGGATGATTAATCCAGACCATAACGAAAATAAATGGAGTTTTACCTGTTCTATTAAGTCAACCACAGGAACTAGTCAATACCATTTGTCTTGAAGACAAGTAAAGATTGAGCCAATGTACACACAAAAAAGGGCTCTATCAATGTGGATTGGTAATTAACCAGAGTCCCCACAATCTGGTCATGAATAATAAAAATATTATTCCTACATATCTACATATATATAGAACTGATGTCAATCCCTGTGCAAAGGCATAATATTTAATCTCATATATTTTGACTATTTTACTTTTGAAATAAATTTTCCCATTTAAAGACTCTAAGAATGACTCTGTGAAGTTAGTTTATCTTTCCCTTTCACCATGAATGTTATTATTATAAATGTTCTATGTCCACTGAGAGTTAAATTGAAAATTTTACCTAAAAATCAATTAAAATATGTATTAGCTGTCCAATCACTAAACATAAACAAAAGTACCTACTTTTTTTTTTTTATTGTTGGTTGTTCAAAACATTACATAGTTCTTGATATATCATATTTCACACTTTGATTCAAGTGGGTTATGAACTCCCATTTTTACTCCATTTACAAATTGCAGAATCACATCAGTTACACTTCCATTGATTTATATATTGCCATACTAGGGTCTGTTGTATTCTGCTGCCTTTCCTATCGGTTACTACCCCCCTCCCCTCCCCTCCCCTCCCCTCTTCTCTCTCTACCCACTCTACTGCAGTTCATATCTCCCCCTTGTATTATTTTTCCCTTTCCCCTCGTTACCTCTTGTATGTAATTTTGTATAACCCTGAGGGTCTCCTTCCATTTCCATGCAATTTCCCTTCTCCCTCCCTTTCCCTCCCACCTCTCGTCCCTGTTTAATGTTAATCTTCTTCTCATGCTCTTCGTCCCTACTCTGTTCTTAGTTACTCTTCTTATATCAAAGAAGACATTTGGCATTTGTTTTTTAGGGATTGGCTGGCTTCACTCAGCATAATCTGCTCTAATGCCATCCATTTCCCTCCAAATTCTATGATTTTGTCATTTCTTAATGCAGAGTAATATTCCATTGTGTATAAATGCCACATTTTTTTTATCCATTCGTCTATTGAAGGGCATCTAGGTTGGTTCCACAGTCTTGCTATTGTGAATTGTGCTGCTATGAACATCGATGTAGCAGTGTCCCTGTAGCATGCTCTATTTAGGTCTTTAGGGAATAGACCGAGAAGGGGAATAGTTGGGTCAAATGGTGGTTCCATTCCCAACTTTCCAAGAAATCTCCATACTGCTTTCCAGATTGGCTGCACCAATTTGCAGTCCCACCAACAATGAACAAGTGAACCCTTTTCCCCACATCCTCGCCAGCACTTGTTGTTGTTTGACTTCCTAATGGCTGCCAATCTTACTGGAGTGAGATGGTATCTTAGGGTGGTTTTGATTTGCATTTCTCTGACTGCTAGGGATGGTGAGCATTTTTTCATGTACTTGTTGATTGATTGTATGTCCTCCTCTGAGAAGTGTCTGTTCATGTCTTTGGCCCATTTGTTGATTGGGTTATTTGTTATCTTGTTGTCTAATTTTTTGAGTTCTTTGTATACTCTGGATATTAGGGCTCTATCTGAAGTGTGAGGAGTAAAGATTTGTTCCCAGGATGTAGGCTCCCTATTTACCTCTCTTGTTGTTTCTTTTGCTGAGAAAAAACTTTTTAGTTTGAGTAAGTCCCATTTGTTGATTCTAGTTATTAACTGTTGTGCTATGGGTGTCCTATTGAGGAATTTGGAGCCCGACCCCACAGTATGTAGATCGTAGCCGACTTTTTCTTCTATCAGACGCCGTGTCTCTGATTTGATATCAAGCTCCTTGATCCATTTTGAGTTAACTTTAGTGCATGGCGAGAGAAAGGGATTCAGTTTCATTTTGTTGCATATGGATTTCCAGTTTTCCCAGCACCATTTGTTGAAGATGCTATCCTTCCTCCATTGCATGTTTTTAGCCCCTTTATCAAATATAAGATAGTTGTAGTTTTGTGGGTTGGTTTCTGTGTCCTCTATTCTGTACCATTGGTCCACCCGCCTGTTTTGGTACCAGTACCATGCTGTTTTTGTTACTATTGCTCTGTAGTATAGTTTGAAGTCTGGTATCGCTATACCGCCTGATTCACCCTTCCTGCTTAGCATTGTTTTTGCTATTCTGGGTCTTTTATTTTTCCATATGAATTTCATGATTACTTTCTCTATTTCTATAAGAAATGCCATTGGGATTTTGATTGGTATTGCATTAAACCTATAGAGAACTTTTGGTAATATTGTCATTTTGATGATGTTAGTTCTGCCTATCCATGAACAGGGTATATTTTTCCATCTTCTAAGATCCTCTTCTATTTCTCTCTTTAGGGTTCTGTAGTTTTCATTGTATAAGTCTTTCACCTCTTTTGTTAGGTTGATTCCTAAGTATTTTGTTTTTTGGGGGGATATTGTGAATGGAGTGGTTGTCCTCATTTCCATTTCAGAGGATTTGTCGCTGATATACAGGAATGCCTTTGATTTATGTGTGTTGATTTTATATCCTGCCACTTTACTGAATTCATTTATTAGCTCTAATAGTTTCTTTGTAGACCCTATTGGGTCTGCTAGGTATAGAATCATGTCATCTGCAAATAGTGATAATTTAAGTTCTTCTTTTCCTATTTTTATGCCTTTAATTTCTTTCGTCTGTCTAATTGCTCTGGCCAGTGATTCGATAACTATGTTGAACAGAAGTGGTGAGAGAGGGCATCCCTGTCTTGTTCCAGATTTTAGAGGGAATGCCTTCAATTTTTCTCCATTCAGAATGATGCTAGCCTGAGGTTTAGCATAGATTGCTTTTACAATGTTGAGGTAAGTTCCTGTTATCCCTAGTTTTTCTAGCGTTTTGAACATAAAGGGATGCTGTACTTTGTCGAATGCTTTTTCTGCATCTATTGAGATGATCATATGGTTCTTATTTTTAAGTCTATTGATGTGGTGAATAACATTAATTGATTTCCGTATATTGAACCAGCCTTGCATCCCAGGGATGAATCCTACTTGATCATGGTGCACAATTTTTTTGATATGTTTTTGAATCCGATTTGCCAAAATTTTATTGAGGATTTTTGCATCTAGGTTCATTAGAGATATTGGTCTGTAGTTTTCTTTCTTTGAAGTGTCTTTGTCTGGTTTAGGAATCAGGGTGATGTTGGCCTCGTAGAAAGAATTTGGAAGTTCTCCCTCTTTTTCTATTTCCTGAAATAGCTTGAAAAGTATTGGTGTTAGTTCCTCTTTAAAGGTTTTGTAAAACTCTGCTGTATACCCATCCGGTCCTGGGCTTTTCTTAGTTGGTAGTCTTTTGATGGTTTCTTCTATTTCCTCAATTGATATTGGTCTGTTTAGGTTGTCTATATCCTCCTGCCTTAATCTGGGCAGATCATATGACTTAAGAAATTTATCGATGCCTTCACTATCTTCTATTTTATTGGAGTATAAGG
Source organism: Callospermophilus lateralis (assembly GCF_048772815.1). NCBI lineage: Eukaryota > Metazoa > Chordata > Mammalia > Rodentia > Sciuridae > Callospermophilus > Callospermophilus lateralis. The sequence continues at coordinate 2,672,725 of NW_027515935.1, read as the reverse complement.
ATTCAAAATAGTTTCTGATTATCTTCTGTATTTCTGAAGTGTCTGTTGTGATATTGCCTTTTTCATCCCGTATGCTAGTAATTTGATTTCTCTCTCTTCTTCTCTTCGTTAGCATGGCTAAGGGTCTGTCGATTTTATTTATTTTTTCAAAGAACCAACTTTTAGTTTTGTCAATCTTTTCAATTGTTTCTTTTGTTTCGATTTCATTAATTTCAGCTCTGATTTTAATAATTTCTTGCCTTCTACTTCTTTTGCTGTTGTTTTGCTCTTCTTTTTCTAGGATTTTGAGATGGAGTATGAGATCATTTATTTGTTGGTTTTTTCTTTTTTTAAGGAATGAACTCCAAGCAATGAATTTTCCTCTTAGAACTGCTTTTAATGTGTCCCATAGATTCCGATATGTTGTGTCTGTGCTTTCATTTATCTCTAAGAATTTTTTAATTTCCTCCTTGATGTCTTCTATAACCCATTGATCATTTAGTAACCAATTGTTCATTCTCCAAGTGATGCATGTTTTTTCCTTCCTTCTTTTATCGTTGATTTTCAGTTTCATTCCATTATGATCAGATAAGATGCATGGTATTATCTCCACTCCTTTATATTGTCTAAGAGTTGCCCTGTGACATAATATATGATCTATTTTTGAGAAGGATCCATGTGCTGCTGAGAAAAAAGTGTAACTGCTTGATGTTGGGTGGTATATTCTATATATATCAATTAAGTCTAGGTTATTAATTGTGTTATTGAGTTCTATAGTTTCCTTATTCAACTTTTGTTTGGAAGATCTGTCTAGTGGTGAGAGAGGTGTGTTGAAGTCTCCCATGATTATTGTATGTTGGTCTATTAGACTCTTAAACTTAAGAAGAGTTTGTTTGATGAACATAGCTGCACCATTGTTTGGGGCATATATATTTATGATAGTTATGTCTTGTTGGTGTATGGTTCCCTTGAGCAGTATGTAGTGTCCCTCTTTATCCCTTTTGATTAACTTTGGCTTGAAATATATTTTATTTGATATGAGTATGGACACTCCTGCTTGTTTTCTAAGTCCATATGAGTGATATGATTTTTCCCAACCTTTCACCTTCAGTCTATGTATGTCTTTTCCTATCAAATGCGTCTCCTGTAGGCAGCATATTGTTGGGTCTTGTTTTGTGATCCATTCTACTAGTCTGTGTCTCTTGATTGGTGAGTTTAAGCCATTAACATTTAGGGTTATTATTGAGATATGGGTTGTTCTTCCAGCCATAATTGTTTATTTATGTTACTAAACATGGTTTGTTTTCCTTTTTTGATTATTTTCCCCCCCTTTACTGTCCTACCTCCCACTGTTGGTATTCATTGTTATTTTCCATTTCCTCTTCCTGTAATGTTTTGCCGAGGATGTTTTGAAGACATGGTTTTCTAGCTGCAAATTCTTTTAACTTTTGTTTATCGTGGAAGGTTTTAATTTCATCTTCCATCCTGAAGCTTAATTTCGCTGGATACATGATTCTTGGTTGGAACCCATTTTCTTTCAGTTTTTGAAATATGTGATTCCAGGATCTTCTAGCTTTCAGAGTCTGTGTTGAAAGATCAGCTGTTATCCTGATTGGTTTACCCCTAAATGTAATCTGCTTCCTTTCTCTTGTAGCTTTTAAAATTCTCTCCTTATTCTGTATGTTGGGCATCTTCATTATAATGTGTCTAGGTGTGGATCTCTTATGATTTTGCACATTCGGCGTCCTGTATGCTTCTAGGATTTGGGATTCTGTCTCATTCTTCAAGTCTGGGAAGTTTTCTCGTATTATTTCATTGAATAGGTGGTTCATTCCTTTGGTTTGGACCTCTATACCTTCCTGTATCCCAATGACTCTTAAGTTTGGTCTCTTTATATTATCCCATATTTCTTGGATGTTCTGCTCATGGTTTCTTAACAGTTTTGCTGAGCTATCTATGTTCTTTTCAAGTTGAAATACTTTGTCTTCATTGTCTGATGTTCTATCTTCTAAGTGTTCTACTCTGCTGGTAGTATTCTCAATTGAGTTTTTAAGTTGGTTTATTGCTTCCTGCATTTCTAGGATTTCTGTTTGTTTGTTTTTTATTACCTCTATCTCCCTGTATAGTTGATCTTTTGCTTCTTGGATTTGTTTATGTAATACATTGTCAAAGTGGTCGAAATGATCTTTCATTGTCTGATTTTGCTGTCTAATGTCTTCCTTGAGACTCCAGATCATTTGCAGCATGTATATCCTGAATTCTTTATCTGACATTCCATCTGCTGCAGCTATAACCTCTTCTAAAGTTGAGTTGACCTGCATTGCTTGTGGTCCTTTCTTTCCTTGTCTTTTCATATTGCTCGTGTTTCTTTCTGCTTAGTGAAACTATTGTGTTTTTGAAATTTTTCCCCCTATATATTTATATTGCTCTTGTATAGTTGAAAAGTCTCCCTTGCAGGGGCGGGCGGCAGCTCTGCTCCTCCTCCAATTGGGGTGATCTGTCTACCACGCTGGTGGGCCGCTGGGACTGTTCTGCCGGTCGGTCGCAGGTCTGCCTACCTTGGAGGCGCAGGCAGCGGCTCTGCTCTGCCCTTCCTCCTATTGGTGTGACGTGTCTACCACGTCACCACGTCCGTGAACCCCTGGGCCTGTTCCACCAGTTAGTCGCGGATCTGACTACCTTGCAGGTGTGGGCGGCGGCTCTGCTCTGCCCCTTCTCCAATTGGGTTGTCGTGACTACCACCCCGGCAGGTCGCTGTGCCTGTTCTGGGCGCGGGCTGCGGCTCTGCTCTGCCCCTACTCCAAATGGAGTGATGTGACTGCCACGCTGGCGGGCCACTGGGCCTGATCCAGGCTCGGGGAGCGGCTCTGCTCTGCCCCTCCCCCAAGTGGTGTGACGTGTCTACCACGCCGGCAGGCCGCTGGGGCTGTTCTGCCAGACTGTCACAGGCCTGCCTACCTTGCGGATGCGGGTGGAGGATCTGCTTTCCCCCTACTCCAATTGGGGATTTTTGACAACCACGCCGGCGGGTCGCTGGGCCTATTCCGGGCTCTGGCAGCGGCTCTGTTCGGCCCCTGCTAGAGCCGGAGCGATGCGACACCACGCCGGCGGGTCTCTGGACCTGCTCCGGGCGCAGGCGGCGGCTCTGTTCGGCCCCCGCTCCAGCCGGAGCAACGCGACACCACGCCGGCGGGTTGCTGGGCCTGTTCCGGGCACAGGCGGCGGCTCTGATCGGCCCCCGCTCTAGCCGGAGCGACGTGACACCACGCCGGCGGGTCGCTGGGCCTGCTCCGGGCCCCAGCGGCGGCTCTGTTTGGCCCCCGCTCTAGCCGGAGCGACGTGACACCACGCCGGCGGGTCGCTGTGCCTGTTCCGGGCTCTGGCGGCGGCTCTGTTCGGCCCCTGCTCTAGCCGGAGCGACGCGACACCACGCCGGCGGGTCGCTGTGCCTGTTCCGGGCTCTGGCGGCGGCTATGTTCGGCCCCTGCTCTAGCCGGAGCGACGCGACACCACGCCGGCGGGTCGCTGTGCCTGTTCCGGGCTCTGGCGGCGGCTCTGCTCCGCCCCTCTGGCCTTCACAGTATTCAGCAGGACCCGGACCGACAGACAGTTTCCGCGGGATCTTTATCCCTGGGCCAGAGCAGTTCCGGGAGCCAGAATCCGGCCTCTCCAGACTTGGTGCATGCTCCGACAGGAGCAGGCTCCAAGAAGCAGTTTCCGCGGGTTCTATAGCCCTGGGCCAGAGCAGCTCCGGTAGCCGGAGCTCCGCCGCTCCGGGCTCGGTGCGTGTTCTGATAGGAGCAGGCTCCAAGAAGCAGTTTCCGCGTGTTATTTAGCACTAAGTCTGAGCAATTTGTCTGCGAGACGCAGACAATTGTCAGCCTGAAATTACCTGTTCTATAGCTGAAAGAGCTGCAATCAGTCAAAAACAAGGATGGTGACGTCAGCTCTCCAAGATGGTGGCCGCTGGCTTCCTCCGTGGTCTGACCGGTGTGGAGAACCGAACTGGACCGTTTCCTTCCCCGTCTCCAATCCAGAATTCAGCTCCGAGCTCAGCAAATGCCTAGCTGGCAGGAGCCCGCAGAATCAGCATCGCTGTATCTCTGCGCCACCAGCCCGTCGTTTCCCAGTGCGCTCTGCAGACTCCAGCTGCAGGGCGATCTGCCGAACAATAAGCGCTCCGTACGGACAAATCGCTCGCTTTTGAGCCCCTGAAGCTGATCCTCGTGCGATGAAAATCCTTCCACTAGGTTTTGGAGCACCCCAATTTTGCTGGAAATTCCTAACCAGATAGCTTTTAGCCGTTCTAACTCATCATTTTCCCTCACAGTGACGCAGTACTCGGAGTTACTGCACTCCCTTCGTGGCCATCTTCCTTCTCCAGTACCTACTTTTTAATCAACGAGATATTACAGACAAAAGGAAAAATGTTTTGGCATCATGAATTATCTATAATATAATCTCTCTGGTCTTCCTTTTGGCTCTGATCATACCTGGTTTAACAATTGCCAATATTTGCTAAAAACTCATGTGATAACACTAACTTGGAAAATTTAATTTACAGCCCAAATTTCTTTAATCATAAAGAGCAGTGTATCCACTATCAGATGTAGAAAAAATACATTTTAATAATACAAAATGAAATATGACAGCTTATCCTCTGTGGGGTTATTTCATTAAATGTTGGAGGCACATGGACTCAAAGGAGAAGTTGATGCAAAACTATTTGAAAAGTCTGAGAATAGAAAAAAACAAATACAATTTTTTTGCCTATTCTGTTTGAGTATTTTTTTCAATTATCAGAAGAAAAGTATATTTCCATGAGGTTAAATTGTAGAATATGGTATTAATAGGATAAATGAAACACTTCTGAAAAAAACTAATCTGCATGGGGGCCATCAACTTGGAACAAATTGCAGAGAAAAGATGACAGCGGAAGAATGAAGTTTAACTGGGTTGAGGAGAGAAGACCTGTTGGCGCCTTGCCTTCATCCTTCAAGTGATTTCCAAAGAGATGGCTCCTTTCCTCTGAATGGCCTAGGAGGGACTGGATGAAACTGCAAGCTAACCTCTGAGCACTCTCCTTTCAGCATGGCCATTTCCTTAGGCAGGGACCAGTAAACATCACAGAGTGGCTAAATGCAACTCCTTTTTTTTTTTAATAATTACCGTACGATTTATTTTTATTTATTTATTTTTAGTCATACATGACAGCAGAATGTATTTTGACATATAATAGATACATGGAATGTACATACATCAATCATATTGTCTATTCTATTCTGCTGCCCTTCCTATCCCGCCTACTCCTCCATTCCTCTCTCATCCTTTCTCTCTATCCAATCTAATGTGACACATTTTTTTTTATTTTTCTTATTCTCATCACAACATCATATATGTATTCTGTATAACAATGAGGTTCTCCTTCCATCTTCTGTGCAACTCCTCTTCTCCCTCTTTTTCCCTCCCTAAATGCAACTCTTAAAGTGTGTAGACCCTTACAAGGTCTGGAGGCTCTCTACTGTAGTTCTTGCTGTGGTGAACTACAGGTGCACCTGCTTTTAATGGAAGAAATTGTAGATCATTTGTGTCATCCTGTTTCTCAAAAACAAACCAAAAAACCTCCTCAATATTACATATACAATTTAGAGTGCTATTGATGAGTGTCTATCACCCCTATAATGAAAGCCAAGAACCTTATATCTAAACACATTTGCAAAATCTAGATTTTATATTAAACAAAGGACTTTGGAATTCTAGCTTGGTGGTAAAGTGCTTGTCTGCCATGTAGGAAGCCATGGGTTTGATCCTGAGCAACACAAAAAATACTTAGAACATATTAAACAGAAGATTCAAAGTCATGTAAACATGAAAATGTCTTTCACTGTTTGGGGGTTTTGCTATTTTTATTTTGAATATCTCCTTTAATGTAAGTTTTTTTTATGACTAACTCAACCTATTCTCTCCTAAGCCATGTGTTTAGGAAGCAGCCGTTGTACTTGTAATAGCTATTTGCAGACATCCACGTGAGTTCTATGACACTCTGTGCTCTATTATCCTCTAATTTTGCTTTCTTCCTGCATTCCTCACCTGAATAAGCTAGCAATTTAGCTTCTAATAATATACACCAGGTTCCTTCTTTTATTGCTTTCTTTGATTTCGTCTTTTATCAACAGTCGCTCCAGTTGGTTTCACCTCAAATATCTCCTCGATTCTTGGACTTCACATCTCTCCATTGCAAATACCCTACTCCAGGACAACATCAGTGTCTGCCTACTGAATCCTAGCTTTCTCTCCTTCCTCTCACCCTCCTTTCAAACCAACTCTCCTTCACAGGGAAATGAAACTATCATTTCATCAGACCATGCCATTTCTTTCCCTCTAAGAGCATAGTTCTAATTCAGAATTCTTGCTGATATGGCCATTTTCCACTATTACTTTACCATCTACCATTATCCATATTTTTCCTTGGAATTTCTTCCCCTAGATGTTCTCATGTTTTGTCCATTTACATTTCAATGAAAATGCCATCTGATCAGAGAAGTCTACTCTACCACCTCACTCACAAACAGGCCCATGTTCATATATACAACTTCAATCACTCTCACTTTTGTTTTTATTCTATAATATTGATGACAACTTTATGTCATACCTATTAATTTTCATACATATTTACTTATTTATTGCTTCACTGAATGTAAATGCTGTAAAATAGGGAATCTGACTTTCTAGATTATTATTGAACACTTAGTACTCAACACATTTACTAATGTAACTGTTTATATAAATTATGCAGTCATATGGCAGAAACAATAAATTCTTCATTGTATGTAATTATTTTAGAATATATATATTTTTTTGTATTTGTGGATTGACAGAATGCCATCTTTGTATTTGTTTATTTTAATGTGGTGCTAAGTATTGAACCCAGAACCTCACACATGCTAGGCAAGTGCTCTGCCACTGAGCCATAGCCCAGCCAGAGAATTTTTTCTTTTTAATAGAGAAATTATTTTGCTTTTTCTCTTGTCAATTACATTTATCTATTGAATGCAATGAACATGTATTGAGAAATAAAATGAAACTTCTCCAAATTTGAGTGTGAGACTCACCCTGTAATACCTGGTGCCTTAAGATTTTGCTTCAGATTGGAGGATATTTTGAATTCCAGATGTAAATTGCATAGCACAAGAAGATATTATATCAACCTAGATATTTCCAGAAGTTGATTGAAATTACAATGACTCAAAGAAATCCACACAAAACACAAACTATACTTTAGAGTTACTTTTCTGTTGGATCTGTACATAGCCTGCAAAACAAAACTAGCTTTGATTTCTGCATTGAGGAATTAATGGCACAGCTGGATCATGGCCATTGAGGGTGCAGTATTAGAGCAAACTTGCTCTGACAGACTATGAAAATATTAGGAGAATGGCCCCCACCAGCCCACCACGCACTCCTGCGTTCATACAACCTACAGAGGTATTGCCTCATATGTTCTGCTCTCTAAAATCATTAGTTGGAAATTTCTCTCTTAGCTTTAGCAACTCTTGGTGAGTTTTTAAAAATGACAGATGATTTTGACAGATTAATACAATCTCGTTTAATAAACATAGGCCTGTAAACTCTTAATTTCCATAATTGAATATTATTTTACTATCTTCATATCATGAGAAATAGGGAATAGGAAATGTCAGTACTGATGGTGAGATAAAGGAAGTGAGGAGCTCTTGCATGTGCCTCCAGATACATTGCTCTGCACTGCTGTACTGTTGCAGGACACTTCAGGAGAGCCAACATGTTTGCCATGTCCTGAATAGCACCCTCAGGGCTCAACTGGCCGTGCCTCTGCCTAGAAGTAAATGACTTTCTCTCTTTCTTCTTGCTCACTTTTAGTCAAATTTTAGGTGAGGGTCCAGAATTACTCTCCTCCAGATGGCCTCATTCTCACCAGGGATCCAAATGAGGCATTGTTCAAGCTGGACTCAACTGAAACACTATGGGTATTCTGAGATATTATTGACTTAATCATTCACATGCTCATTAAAGCCCTCCTTGTGTTATTGTGCTACATTATTGTTAAGGAGGTTATTAATTATCCTCACACTGACAAGTAGCTATGAAAAGAACAGTAACATTTTTGTGGGTATATCATTTATATATATACATAGTTCTACTTTTTTTAAAAAAAGCATTTTGTTATAAATAATGAACATTAATTTATGAAGTGGAAAATTTACTCATTAGTTCTTGCACTTTTTTTCTGGTTGTTTCTATTAATTAAATTGTTGGAAGCTGAAATTACTGGATAAATGATACAATGTCATAGTGCCATTCTGAATAGTTGTACCAGATTAAAAAAAATGTTAATGGGTATGTCTTTTTCCCTACATAAATTCTGAGTATCATCAACTTTTCTAACATTGAAAAACTGAGATAGAAATGAACTGTATTGTTCTGTGTTCTATTGTACCACAAGAAGACATGAAAGCAGACAAAAAATTTGCCATTACAAATTTGCCATTACAAATTTGCCATTACAAATTTGCCATTACAAATTGATATTGAAGAGAATTTCCCTTTCTAGTTATACATATCTACTTTCAAGTTTTTTTAAATGAATATACTACACTTTAATCATAACATATGTACTAAAATTATTTTCAAATGATAAGTCTCTTTAATAGTGTGACTTTAAAAAGACAGTCTTGCACATTGTTTAAGATTGTGAGGTCAGAAGTCAATTGGACCCAAGTTCAAATTCAAGCACATGCAGTTGAAACTTAGTGTCTTTGTCTGGACAGAGAGTGTGATAAAACTTGCACACTTAGGGAGCAAATACTGAGGACTCACACAAGCATCAGCACAAAGCAGTTAAAATATGATAGCATTGGAGGAACTCATGTTGAATACTGCAACTCAGACTAGTGAGTTTTCAAAGCAAAATAGCACTCATCTCTCTTTGTACTTGAACATCTAGTCTTCATCATGTTTTTTTCCCCTTTCTTTCTTTCTCAAAGATAATGGATAAAAGGAAGCAAAATTAATTTCCATGTGATCATTTGTTTTGTTATCAAATATGGGTTTATGACAGAATATTGTTTGGGTGCAGATTAATTGCACTTGTCCAATAAAAAACAGATTTAGGGCTATAAATAGAAATCACTTAATTTTTTGGAATTTGTCTTAAAAGTAATTGAAGTTAAATATAAGCTATGATATTTTTCTCATTATCTTCAAGTGCAAAACAAATTAAAGGTTTCAGAAATTAACTATTTTAATGTGAACCTGGAGTCAAATTACTATTTTTTTAAATACAATACATTAGCTCTAAAATTTTTACTCAGTTATAAGTTTAAGGGGGGGGACCTTGATAGTTTAGAGTACTTAGCTGTGGTTGTCTACAGTATTTTTTTAATTCTTAATTTTATCACCCTAGTACTCCCATTGAATAAAATTCAACAGTATATACAATTAAAGATAACTATCAGAAACAAATTAAAAATAAATTCACATGTAAATTAATTGACAGAACAAATTTTTCTTTCCCAATATTAATTTAGCATGCATGAAGTTTAAGACACTAGTGATTCAGGGCTGTATTGAGGGGGTAAGTTTTGTGATCTGTCCCAAAAACTGAGAAGCATTAATGTACTAAGCAAAGATAATGGTCAGGTAATAGAGCACAAGAAGCAGCTAACATATGCAAACAGAAGGGTTAGGCCAAGACACAGTCCCCCAATCTGTTTGGTGTGGGAGAAGCTTGCCATGAAGCTCTTGAGTTCCATCAGAGTCATGGTAAAGAATGGACTGTTTTGCATGTTGTAAAGTTATGGAATTGTCTTAGAGTTGGTAAACACACTAATTCACATTAAATTTAATAAGTTATTTTTTAAAATAAACTTTTAGGAGAGTCTACCTTATTTACTTTCTTCACTTATCAATTAAATTTGAAATTCTCAGAGATTTTGTCTCCATTAACATATACTGCAATCTTGGGATGACATGAATGGCACAATTAATAACTTAAACTGTCAATTATTTTCTTGCCTAATCTTGCAATTTTTTCTACTTTGGCTGTTCTGCAGTCATTCTCTTTTCTCTACACTTCAAAACATAAGCTTCAGAATCACATGACATATACATGATAAATGTCTTACTCTTCTTCCTGTAACAGATAAATTAATCTAAGTTAACAATGAACAACTTTTTAAAAAATCCTTTTATGGCAGATAAATAATCTATTTTCCTATGCAGTACAATCCTTTTACCACAGTTTTCTGTAGTCAGTGGAAGTATTTCAGTTTCTGAATCAGAATGCTTCTAAGGAATAAACTACAGTTCCTCACAGCATCCATAACAACATACTATTTATAGCTAGTGATCTTTCCTATAGAGGTCACATTACTAGAAATCACAGTCAGGGTGTGATTTTAGACAAGGCACAGGATACCTATTAACTATGTTTCTTTGTTTATTGAGTGGGCAACAATGACTTAATCTGAAGAACAGATTAAGACAACTATTCAAAATACTTGGCATGTAAAACCTGCAAAAGAGATAAAAATGCCCTGCAGGATGGCTCATACCTGTAATTCCAGCAGCTCTGGAATTTGAGACAGGAGAATCTTGAGATTAAAGCCAGCTTTAGCTAGTTAGCAAAGCACTTAGCAATTCAGTGAGACCCTGCTTTTAAATAAAATATTTAACAATTGCTGGGGATGTGGCTTAGTGGTTAAGCACCCCTGAGTTCAATCTCCAGTACGAGAGAGAGAGAGAGAGAGAGAGAGAGAGAGAGAGAGAGAGAGAGAAACAGAGACAGAACACCATTTTTCTTCTTGACAGAGCTCTAACTTGCAAGAAAATAGTGAAATAGGTAAAGGGATTTATGGCCATGTATGTATGGATATTAATTGTCACTAATAAAATGTTCAATGCTGCTTTTTCACTAAGCTGAAGTTCAAGGCAGCATTTAACTTCAGAGCCATAAATAGCCCTTGTTGTGGGAAGCTTCTTTATCCATTCCTCAACAACCATATCAAATCTTTTCTCTGGGTATAACATTTCCATTCCTACTAACTGTGCAAATAGTGACCCAAAGCAAATAAAGAGTACCAAGCTTTTAATATATGTGCATTCAGAACAAATGAACATTGGAGTCACCAACCCAAGAAAGAAAGACCAAACTGGAAAGCAGGAAATAGAATCCTTCTGAGCCCCCTAATTCTTCTCACTTAGGGTTCATGTACTGACTTCACCTATGAATACTTGGATCAAAGTCAATTTGTAAGGGTCACATCATTACACTTCTATGAACTCCATCACCAAACTGTTCTCTCATTCTTCACATCTCTATTTTGAAAACAAGACCATTCATGCATTTGCTTAAAGTCTAGTTTCATTAACACAGTGCCTACTACATAGTTGGTATTCAAGGCATTTTTATTGTTTTATCTCATCAAGTCTTGTTTATCTCTAGATGTGTGCTTATAAACTTTCTCCTCCCTTTCACTTCTCACAAATAAAATATTTGATTTGCTCATCTTAAAAACTAAACAGATTTCTCTCTTTCTCCAGGGCAAATATCAGGGCATATCACTAATCTCCTTTTTCAGAAATGGTACACCTGAGCTATTGGCACACAACCTCAATTGCTTGGAAGAAATAGCTATGTAGAAAATCTAACATGTTTACCTTACCATTTACAGTATTGCCCTTGTCAAACCATTTCTTGTCTTAACTACATTTAGGTATAAGTGAGAGAATCCTGTGCTTATCTTTCATAATACAAGTGAAGAGGTTCATGGTCAAAATTAATCAGACCATGCAGCAAGATTTTTATTTTTATTTCTATTTTATAATGTAACAGGAGTTTTTTTACTAGTAATTTATCACTGAAGTAGATGTTGAGAAATCAGTTCAATTCACATTCTTTCTGCAAGAGATTTCTGTTTCTTATCAATACCTGAGCATATATTAATTTTGCTGTTGTTATTATTGTCATTATTGGGGATTGAATCCAAGACTTCACACATGCTAAGCATGTGCTCTACCACTGAGCTGCACCCAAATCCCCTGCTTGTATATTCTAAAACTCATTTTAAAAAATGCTGTGTGATTTGCACTAAAAATAAAAAAGCTAATATTGAGGTACTTTATAGAAAGAAATTGGGAATACAAGTCACATTAAACACATTTGTAATTCCCAAAACATTTTGAGGGGATACTTGAGTCATTCATTTGATTCTTAATACACCTGATAGAAATTCATCTGGGCATTCCCTCAGGGGAAATTTCTCTCCTTAAGTGCCCTTGAGTTGAATCTCTCTGGCTAAGTCCCTGGTATTAGGAATCTTAATTTTATACTTGAGTTCTTATGCAGGCCCTTTAAAATTTAGGAAAAGTAACACTGCCTCTTTCAAAGTCAATTTAAAACACATTTATGTGGGGAACTTTTAAAAAGTAACTATTTTATTCAGTAAATATTAACTGAAATTTATTAATTCTAAGTCTTTTGCCTATTTTATTCTGACTTCATTTTATTTTTTAGAGATAAGTTTGAAGTCAGTCTTTGAACACAGAACTTTGCTTTTCTGAAGACAAAAGAATTAGTGAAAATCTCTTCACATATTTTATTTTTCATTGTCAGATATAGCAACTTTTCTATGAGCATTATCTATAGCATTTTATGTACCCACATAAGACAGTTTGAAATTATATATTTTAATCATGTATTTGAACATAATGATTCCCACTTACATAAGAGTATATTAGGAAAATTACTTAATAACATAAGAGGTTTTAATGAAAATATCAGATAGTAAACTTCTTAGTTTTATTTTACTTTTATTTTTTACTTATATGGTATCAGGGATTGAACCCAGAGGTGCTTAATCGTGAAACCATATTCCCACCCCATTTCATTCATTATTATTGTTAATTTTTTTCCTGAAATAGGCTATTGCTAACTTGCCTAGGTCTTCACTATGTTGCTGAGGCTGGCCATGAACTTGAAATCTTCCTACTTCAGGCTCCTGGGCTACTAGGATTATAGGCATATGTCACTGCACCTAGCCTGAGTAACCTTCTTGAAGAAAACATTTTTAATGACAATTTTATGAATTAAACCTAAACCTCATGCTTAAATACTTCAGTATATTTAAATCTATTTAAAATAAAACTTCTGAAAAAAAGTCAGTATTCAGATTAGGGATGTTGTATTAAAGGATGAGTAATCATAAATGAGTTCAACATTAGGATATGATTTTGCTTTTGAGTTACCAAGTCGAGACCTCTGCATTTTTTTGTGGGGTTGTTGTTTTATAAATTACCAGTGTTGCTCAGAGGTGCATGTTGTTCACAGCTGAGGGCTCTTGTGCAAACACCCGAAGGAACACACAGCACAGTTCTGAGGAATAAGAGACCACTGCTTGTACCCCAGCAGATGGGACTTACATTACTGGGCAGGTGATTAACTGAGAAGACTGAGTTATCTCAAATTCCAGGGACCAATACTTTCATCCCAGAAATGAAATTACACCACTTACCAATCCCAGAAGTGGAAGAATCTCCTACTGAAATCATTCTAAACCATTCCTTTGTTCTGTCACCCTCTCAAAAGGAAACACAGAGACTCTGTTCATTTAGTAAACAACTAAAAGTTATCTTTCCTCCCCTCTCCTAAGCTGCCCATATTCACCATAACAGTGGCCATTTAATCAAGATTCCTTTTAAGCTGGTGAGCACTAGCAGAATATCTCAAAGAGGGCTGATTTCCTTCACATTCAAGTCCATTTTGACGCCAAATGCATTAACCTGGGTTGCCCACATCTCTTCCTGTGCTGTCATGTAAGATATACTCCACATAAAATAAAGAACATCGACCTTGAAACCAGAGAGAAGAAGGGGGAAAAAAGCACATTTAGTAACCCCGACTAGAATCTAGGCTCTGTCAAAGTGATTTCTTATTCCATTTTACTGAAGCAGCTCCATGCTTTATCACTCCTGGGTCCGTGTCTTATAGCTGAGGCAACCCACGTGAATTGCTAAGTTGCTTAGTTAAAGTCTACATGTGCTGTTCACATTGTCACGGTGATTTAGAGTGAAAGAAGTATTGTGCAGGTAAAATGCTATGGAAATGCACTAAGTAGGAACAAGAAATGTCAAACTATGTGTAATTAACAGTTCTGATTCAAACAGGTCCTCCGGAACTCTTTCAATGGCTGGAATGCAGATGCCCTATTGCGGGTGGGGAAAAGATACTTAGTGATGGTGGTTCTGATTTAGCATTATCCTACATTCTTCATTAAAGATGGCTTCAGGAATGAAAATGAAAAACATAGGTCTGATCATGGCAGCTATATCAGCTGTAACTGTTATCTACCTACAACATTGGAATACTATATAATCTCACAAAAATTCCACAAATGTCTTTTATTAACGTTTTTAAAGGGCTTTATGAGCACCACACTTTTATTTTGGAGATAGGAAAGTTTCATTATCTTCGATTAAAACTCTCTAGAAAGAAAAATTGGCAAGCATTTATTTATATATTTTTCTTAGAGTCAGCATGGGAGGCATGGATTTTGTAAAGTAGGCAGGGTGCTGCTCTGTGCTGCAGCAAAAGGCAATGCTGATTTGGAATAATTCTCTTAATGTGAAGCTATCCCCATTAAAACATAAACCATAATTGTGAAAAGCAATTTGCTCAGTAGCAGAGAACTAACAGGGTTTCTTATTGTGATTCAGTAACAAGGGAGCACAGAGATGTAATGCTGAAAAGGCTACTGAAACTCTTTTAATTTTGTTGAAATGTGATTTTCCTCCATGAAACCAATGTGAAGAGTTGAAATCATTTCTCTTACGCTCAGAAGCAAGACGTATGTACATTTTCTGTAAATTAGCATTTACCAAGTTCAGTGAATTTCAACAATATCATTTGTACATTCCAAAATGTGAACTGATAAAAACTTGAGCCTGTGACACTGCTGTCAAACAGTGGAAACAAATCCACAGCTGGGTCAAGAGTGGGTTTCCTTACAGTTCTATAAGATTCATAGTTACACAGTTCCACCCTTTCACTAGCAATTGATATAATACAGTAAGTACATATACCAATGTGAAAGCTTAATAAATATCAATAATAAATGTGTTGAAAACTAATTACATTATTAATATAATCCTTGCAACATAATATAGTTAAAATCAATAATCACATATAAATATATCAGATTCTTAGATATTTCTAATTATATGCTACTAAAGTAAAAATCAGTATTAACAATCAGTGGATCTTTTATTACTTACAGTAAGTAGATAGTCCTTTTATATATCACTGTTTATTAGGTATACCATGGATTAAGCAAGTGTTGGAAAGATACATGATTCTAATGAATTTAGAAGAAATTAATTTGTCTAAAATTTGTAACCTGCTCATTTTTTTAAGCATTATCCACTTTCAAAGACAAGAAACATAAATACCTTTTATTTTCTTTTTAATTTTAGTGGTAGTGCCCAGTAGTTCTACAATCAATGCCTTGGGGATTCCTGTGACCCGGGGATAAGAGCACAGGTGCACCCTCCCTCAGTCCCTCGGCCCTGTGTGCCACAACTCCCTGCAGTCCCTCCATGCTTGTGTAAGTCTTGCTGGATTCACAGCTGGAGAGCTGATACTTTCATTCCTTCACCTCTTGGCAACAGATGCCTCTCACTTAGGCACAGATGCTCAGTACCCCTCCCCCCATCCCTAACGTTAGCCTTGTGTTCTGGACTAATTGGGCCAGCAGAGTTGCAATTAAGATTTGAATAATTAGATAACAGACATGATTACTTTTGTAATTAATCGTCATATTGAGTCATCATGATCTGCCCTGGGTGAAGACCACTTGTCCATACTTAATTCAAATGGAAGGAACAACGAGTATTAAAAGCAAAGCGTTGCCAAAAATATTGTCTTATTTCTCCCCAAGAATGAAAGTATTTTAATATGACACTATGTATAGATATATAATTTCATTTCCAAGTAGATTTTTATTGGAATCTGCTAGATGAAGAGCACTCATTTTAATTCAGTTCATTCTAATGAGTTTGGCTGCTACACAGTTTCGTGCTGGATACCACATTAAAAAGAATGTTTTTTTGTCCTTTTTCATGAAGTTTATGTTACAATAAAAATATATCCATAAAAAGAAAACTGAAGGTGACCCTTCTTCTCTCTCTTGCCTGCACAAAGCCATAGATACTAGCATTTCTTTTGGATTGGCCATGAGTCCCTTCTCTTATCCCTTCTTTCCACATCTTGTCCTCATCGATGGCCTGCAAAGTAATACCAAGAAGAACTCTAATGCTGAAACACACTAAAAACCAAATTCCAGGGTAGATTTCTCAGATTTCTTTTTTTTCCCATCATGCACTGGGATCCACTTTGAATCCACTTGGATTCATCCTCATTTCAGTGAAAGAATCTACCTGCTCCATAAATCAGAGTTGTCAGCCACATTCCCCCCATTGCTCATTCCCATGATCATAACATTCCGACCCACCATCAAACAATGATGACTTTTCTTTTGAAATATTTCTCAAGTCCACCCATTTTTCCGCATCACCATAATGCAGGGACTACTGATATCTTCCCTGAAGTAATGTATTACATTTCCTTTCCCATCCCTGTCCCATTCCAAAATTTTCACAATTTCCTTTTCTTTTCTTTTTTTAAATTGTTGTTCTTTTTAGTTGTACATGACAATAGAATAAAATTTGATTTATTTATACAAACATGGAATACATCTTATTCTAATTAGGATCCCAGTCTTGTGGTTGTACATGATAAAGAGATTCACTGTGCTATACTCATATGAGAACTTTATATGTCAGAACTTTAAATAAGAACTTTAAATAAGAACTTTATATGTTAGAATCATTCCATTCCCTTTCCTATTCCTGTCCCCACTCCTGTTCTACAACTATGTTCCCCCATGTCTGTCTTTTACTACTTTGCCATCTTTCAATCCTCTGAATATAGCAACATCTTGCTTCTGCAGGAAACTGCCCCATCAGCCTGTCATGGTCTTTCTTCCCTCTTCACCTAAAACTGCCCAGGCTCAGGGTCTTCTTCATTGGTTCTTTCAAGGAGCCTTCTCAAGCTCTCTAGTTCTTTCTTTATATTTTTTTTCATAGCATTATTAATATTTATTTTGGAGTACAATACTCACTTTACGATTATATCCTTTTTTGTTGTTGTTTTTGTTAATACTTTTGGCTATGGTAACTCTGAATCTGACCCAGTTTCTGAAATATGAGAATTTTTTTTTTCTATTAAAGTAATAAATAGGGCTGGGGGTGGTAGTGTGCTCGCCTGGCATGCATGCGGCCTGGGTTCAATCCTCAGCACCACATACAAACAAGGATGTTGTGTCTGATGAAAATTAAAAAAATAAATAAATATTAAAATTCTCTCTCTCTCTCTCTCTTTCTCTCTCTCTCTCCCTCTCGCTCTTAAAAAAATAAAGTAATAAATAATAAGATAGCATTAGAATAAAATCTACCAATTATATGATAAGTAACCAAAAACGAGGGAGATCTCAAAAGTCATTACTTAGTATGATTTATAAGCTGGTCATAATATCAATACGCTGTAATGAACAAATTCCTTCATATATACTCATGTTTAACAGAATTAGTAGTGAAGTATAAACAGTGACACAACAGTATAGATCATTGAAAATATGAATAGACTTAAAAGAGAGGTTGGGGGGCTGAGGATGTGGCTCAAGCGATGGCGCGCTGGACTGGCATGCATGTGGCCCGGGTTCGATCCTCAGCACCACATACAAAAAACAAAGATGTTGTGTCTGCCGATAACTAGAAAATGGATATTAAAATTCTCTCTCTCTCTCTCCCTCACTCACTCTCTCTTTAAAAAAAAAAGAGAGAGAGAGAGAGGTTGGGCCTTAAAGGAAACTGAAATCTCACAGGTGATACAGATCCAAATGGCAAAATTGAGACATGATAGGGCAAATGTAGTAAAGTCAGTAAGGCTGTGGGCTGGAGATCAGAGGGAGGTGCCTGTTGCATAAGACGTCTGTTTTGAGTTTCAAAGAGAAAGTAGGAATCAGCTAGAAAAGTTAAGAGGAGAGTAAAAATAAGGGGTAAAATGGGAACACAGGTAAATGTAAGGCCCCATGGAGGATGTGGATGAGATGCATAGAGGGTACAAATACCCTCAGGGATAAGTATGTGTGTGTGTGTGTGTGTGTGTGTGTGTGTGTGTGTGTGTGTGTTTGTGTGTGTGTACAAATTTACATGTGACTACAGATTATGGCTGTGTCTAAAGACAAAGGAATGGTGAAACGTAAATGGGATGGGAAAAGTTGGAGTCTCACATGAGATCATTTTGGCCTTGACTTCCTTGTTAGAGACAAGTTCTCCATGTAGGTAATAGCCATTAGAGGTTTCACATAAGAAAGTGGTAAAGTCAAACCTGTATTTTAGAGACATCACGACTAGGAGACTGTATGTAAAGGAGAAGATTCTGAGGCCAGAATATGAAAGTGGTGGCTGAGCCCAGGAATATGTTGCTATTCTTGCCTGTATAGCAGTGTAGCAAGAATAAGGTGCTGCCTTTCAGGGAAAAACAGCCAGTGTGAAGATGAGGTTACAGAATTCAACAATCAGGAAGCCGAACCAAGAACTTCAGTATAGGGATGGAACATGAAAAAAATATATATAGTTTAGTAAGGCATTCAGAATCAAACATGCATGTTGGGGGAAATTATAGCTTAAACAAATACACTTGTTATCTCTGACTGATGAATTCCGTTCTTACTTATAAGCCTTTTTGTTTGCTTATTTTTGAATGCTGCTTTTACAGTTTGCATGAACTCAAAGTCTAACATGAACTAAAGTTATTATAAAGTCCCAAATTTTCAGGCTAATGTTTCTGGTAGAACACAAAGCCGAAATTAAACTAGGATTATAAAGAAAATTGATGGAGTAATGTGAATGAAACTATTTTCTGAAGTTGTATTTTTGAAGCTGCAAATGGTAGATGATGGGAAGACTGTCATTTCCTTTATGCTTTCCATGGAGTATTTTTTTATTCTTCTGTTTTGTTGGCCACTTTTCCAGGCATTGAGGATTATAAATGGATTCATACTTTACCTTTGGAGTAGGTTTTCACCTTGTGCTGTCAAATTTGTATTTGAATATGCACAATTTAGTTTAGAAAGATAAGTATTCTGTTAGGCTATACTCCTTTTAAATCTTTTTATCTTCAGGTGTGTATGGGCTTGTGGAAGCAACCAACTCTGACAGACATATATTTGGGAAGATCCATGCTTACATAATCATTCTTGTCATTATTTACATACGCAAAGACCAATGAAAATTGCTGGTGAATTAGGGGTCTCTACTACATATTTTTGTTGCAGAGAAACAGGTAATATGAGTGTCGTATGGCTCAGAATAATTTTCTAAACTGCCCTTACATATGTTATTTAAGAAAAATAGAAACAATTTGGGTAGAATTATTTTCTTTTAATTTTTCTGTCATGAAGAACTTGGTGGATAGAAGTGAAGAATGATTTTTTATTTTACTAAGATCAGTGAGCATTCCCATACCCAGTACTTAAGAGAATTAGCATCAGGAAATGAAAATGAAAAGTTACCTAATCAAAGTGCAGAATGGAGTCTGGGGTTTTACCTTGTGTGCCTCATGGGATCTGAGTCCTGACCTCTATTCAGAAGATCTGTTTGAATGCAGTTTTGATAAGCAAAGAAAGCTGAATCTTTTCTCATGGTGAGTGAAGTTTTCATCAAGCATTTGGGTACCTGGCCGGAGACTTTGAGAGGTGATATAATGCCTAGCTGTCAACTGTGTCTTTTGTATTCTACCTCCCTATCACCATTTCTTGACTTTGTGAAAGGAAAACAAAACTTGATACTTAGTCTTGAATGTGCTGTGTGGCCTTGATGAAAAGGCCAGGCTCATGCTATATATAAAAAGCATAAGGAAAAGGACAGTATTCTAACACTGTGACTGCAGTTATGAACAGTGAGAACCATGTACAGGGGATGGTTTTGCCCAGAGGAGTTGTGATCTCCCAAGAAGCATCAGCAGCATGGGTCTTACCTGACATATGGCAAGAGGTCAGAGAAAAAAACCACAAAAATCTCATTTTCAAAAACATGAGCTTGCATCTTGGGAGCCCTCACATGCAGCCCAGGAGACACTGAGTGCCCCAGGTACAGCAATCAAGGCAGAGGTCCTGAATCATAAAAGTAGCCTTTGATGAAAATAGAATCTAATTTTATTACCCCAGGAGTAGACATCTGGGTTGTCATAGCCCCTCAAAAAAAGTTAGTTTTCCAATCTCCTGGTACACAAAAGCTTTCAAGGCTTGAAATTAGTAGAAATATTTGGGGTCAAGGTTGAAACTGGGGTCAGAAAGGATGAAGCTAGCAACTTTGAAATGGAAAGAGGCTGAAAGATTACAAGGGGATGGGTGAGGAAATATGTGGACCTGGGCCATGTAGTTAATGTGATAATGATAAAATCCACAAGAGCAGTGTGAGTATCATAAGTCAAACATTTTGCTAAGCACATTTATTATGGTAGTCTACTATGTAATGACCAATAAGATTCATGATATAATCTGTGTTACACTAGAGCAGGAAACCAGGGCTTTAAAAGAGTGAAGAAACCTGCCTAAAGCTCAAAGGAAATAAGTGTTAGAGTCAGTGTCCAATGGCTAATGCCATCCCTTTAATCATTAAATCATTACCCTCTTTTGGGTTTTTCCTCTACAGTCCTGGGTGTGCTACCAGAGAAAAAACAATTTTTATTATTTTTTTTCTTTAGAAATTGTCATTCATCAGGCACTATGATGGGCACCTTTTTCATGCTTTATTTCATTGATTTTCCCCCCAATGAGGAAACATAACAATGTATACTTTAGACCTTTTAAAAACAAACAAGCAAGGAGACCTCTGACTTTTACTCTATTGCACCAGGATTGTTTCTTAGGAAGATTTATCTTCTATAATCTTCTGAAAAATAGAGCATGTTCTGTCGTGTTTTTCTCCTTTACTTTCTTGTTCCTGGATTTAGCTCAACATGAGGGAATAAAAGGTTGGGGATGAAGTGCTCACTTTTTTTCCCCTGCACAGTATCTTTTTAATATATATTTATGTACACACACACACACACACACACACACACACACACACACACACACCCATACACAATCAAATTTTAAAGCTTAACGAAAAAGAAGCATCTCTATATTAATCTTAATCCTGTATAAACTATAGGAATTTTAAGTAAGGACATAAACATTTTCATTTTATATTACATAAGTCCTGGGAGAAATTGTGTAAATGTTTGTGTATTTTCAAACTTGTGTGTGCACTTTCCATTCACTTCTGAGAGATAAATATAATTTCCCTACTGCTGTCTGGTGTACTTCATTTCATATAATATGACATATGCAAGTCAAATATAAAGTCAGATCCTGCCTCTACTGAATTGACCTCAATTAGATGGAAGAATTTATACAGCATTTAAAATGCCCTTACTTTTTTCCTCAGAAAAGATTATCTGCAAAGAAGATATGGAATAGGGGAACTTACTCCAACATGCAAATCAGGTTCAACATGACTTGGGAGGTACCATAGGCTCATATAGGCCTCTCTTATCCTCTCCCTTTGCTGTTCCCATTTCTCCCTCATCATCAAGTCACTGTGAATTTGGGATACCACTGTGGCTCCTGGCAGGATCATCTTTCCTTTTAATTATCTCATAGGACAGTCTATTCTTCTTCACTCCAACACTTAGGGTGCAGAGTGGCTCAGTCCCAACTTCTCAGTCCCCAGCCAATAAGATAAAAACAGATCATGATAATATATTGGTTAGAAAAAAAAGTGCTGTTTGCATTTTCAGCACCAGGGACTTCAATATTCTCAATACAAAGAGGGTTGGGGGACTACTAACCTTGGCAAAGTAGGTTTTATCAACAAGGTTTGGGGAATGCTTTGGATGAGAAGAAACTGCCAGCATTGTCACTTCTGTTTTGCTCAGGCAACTCCACTGTTTTCTCTTAAATTAGCTTCCATTGCTCTTTTAAAGATTATGTTGTGGGAAAGTGTCTATATCGCATTTGTTCATCTAAAACTATGATGCTATTATCACTGATTTCTAAAATACACCTGCACATTTAAAACATTGGAACAATTATTTTATTTCAGTCCCAAACTTCCATCAGATAAGCTCTTCAAACACAAAATCATTATCTTTAAAAAAATGTCTCTCAACAAGTATGGATTTCTCTGATTTATAAATTTGAATGCTTCTTACAGAAAATTCTTGAATGCTTCTCAATTTCTTTTCCTATGAAGCTGTGTGCTATCAGTTTGAAAGCTATAAAATATTTGGCTTACAGTTCCTTACTTGAAAACTGGTGAAACAAAATTAATTATGGCATAACTGAATATAGTGAGTATTTTTTCCTTCACAATAATATCAATCAATCTTATTTTTTTAAATAATCAAATAATATATTTATAATTGCAAAAATGTTTATTTCAAACTATTCAGAATAATATTTTATTATTAAAAAGTCATACTTTATATGTGTCTGCATGCATATAGATAAGTAGGTAGAGAAATATATTGGTGGATATAAATTCATATAAGCACATTTCCTATCAAAGTATCCATTTCTAGTCATTCAGAAGACTATATATATATATATATATATATATATATATATATATATAGGTGTAGATGGACACAATATCTTTATTTTATTTATTTGTTTTTATGTGGTGCTGAGGATTGAACCCAGTGCCACACAAAAGCTAGGCAAGCACTCTATCACTGAGCAGCAACCCCAGCCCCAGAAGACTCCTTTTTTTGTATCCTTTCTCAGTCAATACCCCCAATAGCAAATCACTTATAATGTTGACTAATATTAAAACATTTTCTTCTCATTTTATGCTTCCATTATATAATAACGAACAAGTTTGAAAATTGTTTCAAATACAATGTCCACACCAAATGAGCATGCTGTGTGTATTAGTTCACTTTTCAACTGCTGTGATCAAAAGCTGACAAGAACCTAAGAGGAGGGAAATCTTATTTTGAGCTCATGAAAGCAGAGGTCTCAAGTCTGTGGTTAGTGGACTCTATTGTCCTAGGCCAGGTGAAGCTGAACATCATAGAGGAGGGTCATAAGCTAGTCAGCTTAAGGTGACCAGAAAACAGAGAGAGAGGGACAGAGGTGCTAGGAAAAAAGTATGAATGCCAAGGACCTGTCCCCCATGACCTACTTCCCCACCCATACCCTCCTTGTCTTCAGTTAATATTCAGTAAAATAGTTCTTTCAAATTATTAATTCACCAAAAGGATTAATACACTGATGAGGTTACAGCACTCACATCTAATTATTTCACTTCTGAACATTCCTGCATTATCTCACACATGAACTTTCAGGGAACACCTCATATATAAACCATATGCTATACAAACATGATACATAGATGATAATTATGCTATGTGGAAACAGAAAAAGCCAACGTTTTGATATCCATCAATAGTTTTATTTTATTTAGGAATCATAAACAAGGCCCCCAAACCTTAATTCACATTAAATTTTTTTCTGCTGTTTAAATTGTGTTTAGCAACACAAATGGTTAACCAGCTCCCTTTGAACGTACTCTTAAGGTCCCATCAGATTTGAATGAACAGCTTCATTCTTTGTATTCCTGTATCACTTCAATAGCTCTACTGCATACAGTAAGTACTTTATACACAAAACTCAAGGTTGATATTTGAAAATATCTGTTACTTATGTTGTTAATAATGGTTTCTTGCACAGAAACATTTCATTAACTCTAGAATTTCCTCCTTGAAATGAAAACCAATGACACATTTCAATGAGTGTAAGACTAGCAGTCACCTTTCTTACCAATCTCAAAGATTCTGAAATGTTTAACAACCCAGATGATATGGTTTGGATATGGTTAGAATGTGTCCACCAGGAATTCATGTGTGGAAATTTAATCTGCTTTGTAAAGTATTAGAAGAGTGGAAACTTAACCCACCTGACTATGGGGTTTAGAGATGGGGTCTCTTGGGGGAGACAAGGATTAGACAAGACCATTATGGTGTAGCTGCCATGATTGAATCATGGTGGCTTTGTAAGAAGAGGGAAAGAATCAGATGAGATACAAATACATATATGTTCCCTTTCTCTGGCCATGTGATGTCCTGTAGCACCTCAGGACACTGCCAGAAAGAAGGTCATCACTATATGTGGCTTCTCAACGTTAGACCTCCAGAACTGTGAGCCAAAAAAGGTTCTTTTTCTTTCATCTATCCTGTTGTACTAGCAACAAAAAATAAACCAACACACCTGGCAAGGCTTATTTTTTTTTTTTTTTTGTAAAGCAAGGAAATAAGCCATAGCTTCATATATGGAATAGGTCAAAGGTAAGACAGTATGTGGTCTTTCAAGAACCTCAAGCTATCCTACACTCAAGAGTGGATCATGGATTTATGCATGTACCTGGAGTCAGTCACAGAGAAAACATTAGAGTACTGAGAATTTTAAGCCTGGATAATATTAATTATTTTAGAAAAATGGTTTTCAAATGGAAGAATAATTTCATTTTGCTTATTGACTTGTTAATTATTTTACAACCACACTATTCAGAACCAGCCAAAGGTAGTTGAAAAAATATAATTTCATTTCTATGGTTCTAAAGAGGATGGTATCTGTAAGCACTCAATTCTGCACAAATGAGGGAAAGCATTTTCAGTCTGATTTCACATTGGAATGAGCCATTTTGAGAAAAAAAAACATTTTAACTTTACTGCTTCTAGTCAAGCAAAAACCAACAAATTTTTGAGTAGGATGCTACCACCATAGACACACAAAAATACAAAATACAGAGTCTCTAGGTCTCTGTTTATTTGGTCATGAGAGTTAGATGACTCAAGTCTATAGAAACTGGAGTGAGAATATAGAAGGTAGTGAGGGTAGTGCTGGTTGCTTCCCAAGTTACTATGCTGTTCAAAACCTAGGGCAACATGAGCCACCATCACACAAGATTTGCTTGTTAAATGGAATCAGGGTGACACTTCCATTACTTCATGTAAAGGTTTCTGTGTTAGCCATTTTCACTCACTACTGTTTAAGTCTGGGTTGGTACTTTTTCCCATGCCTGCATTCTTAAAGAGCATAATTGAACCTCTTTTTTTCTGTCTTTCCCTCAAATGTTTCAAAAATAAAAATGGCTTATCACTCAGCAGAGAGAAAAATATCCTGATGTCTAATTATACCTCTGAGTACATATAGAATTGTAAAATATTAAATCAATTTACTATTTTATTCTGACAAGAGATATTTCTCTATTATGCTTATATTATGTTCCTCCTTAGACACTAGTCACAACATTTATCTTTGCATTATGTTTCTCCCTGCCTTTAAGATGTTTGCGTTCAGGGGCACTGAAAGAAAACATTATATTTGGTGGATCTGCATTAAAAATCACTTCTCCTCCTGACGAGCTATTTAAAATGTTATTTGTGCCTTGTGAAGGCTTTTAGAAAAATCCAGAGACCTAGACCCAGAAGACCCAAACTGTGTTTCTGCAAGGACTGCAATTTCCTTTTGAGGATTATGGTTCCAGGGAAGATTGCTGCTAAATATCTGTGAGAAAAATACCTTCCAAAATTAATGCTGCCATTCACTCTGTATTTATTTTTAGAGCAGTTCACCTCACCCCATATAAAGGACAAGTAATAAAATACAGTTTAATTATGGTAATATTAAATAAAACAATACAGCCATTCTTTAAACATGAGAGGTTATAACATATCTATTCAGGATGTGCTTTTTGATTACTGATTCATAAGTTAAAAAATTCTGTTGTTTACTCTACCAATTATATTTTTTTTAAGATCAAAAGCTTAAAAAATAAGAATTAGTGTATATTCCCTGCACTAAATATCACCTACTTACAAAATAAGGAGGCATAAGAGTCTAACTTTTGTAGAGAATGAACTTGTGAATTTAAATCTGCATGTTCATTGTTCACAATGGGATAAGAAATGTCATTCTGTTATTACACAGAAAGGAGCTGGTTAAAACAGGTGACCTTTAGTCAATGTGTGTGAATAATTTCTACTGTTCATTAAAGACAAGATATCTACATAGTTCATAAAGTGTGGATATGGTGTTTGAAAGCATTAAACAGGTTTTAGTAGCTAGAATCATTAATCTAAATGTTCCTATATTTTTATGTTTTTTTAAATTTCTTGAAGATGATTTGGAAGATGATAACTCTTTTCTGAATGGTAGGAATTTAAGTTCTCAGGTGAGAAGAACAAACACTTGTCTATGAATAAATGACTATTTTTAATTCAGAGAGGAAAATTAACTGATATTTTTACCAAGGATTTTGTATGTAAGCCTCTGCCACAGAGAATGTAGTAGTGAATAATAAAGGTTTATAGCTTGCCAGCAAAGAATTTGGAGTTTAGCATTAAATAAACAGCCCAGTGGATTCTGTGATTAGAGTTGAATTGTCATAGAGTATGTTTCAGAAACTTCTGGGAGGGGCCCTCAACTGGTTCTGAGAATCAAGAGATCTAAAAATGCAAAATTCAACTTAATATGATAGCAAAATAAAGCCTCAGAAATTAAAAAAAAAATGATATTGACTGAGGCCAAGTCAAACACTGATGGAAGTCAGGCAAGAGAAGAGGATACAGCATCCAGGACATGTGAAGAAATGGATGTTAAAAGAATGTCTTCATTCCTTAAAAAGATGGGAAACTCTAGGTGGAGCCTTTAAAGTAGGAGAAATTTGACAAGTTTCCGTTTAGAGTGATCAGTTTTCTAGCACTATGGAGCATTTATCTTGGAAAAGAGGAGTACATAAAAGTAACCAGAGGGCAAGTAACACACTAAGGTGACATGAAACATGGGAAGAGAAAAGGAAAACCCATGTGAGAGAGATTAAGAAGACAAGATTGACAGGACCAGGTGTCTATTGGATGTCTGCATATAAGAAGTCATGGGGTGCTGGGCTGTAGCTCAGTGGAAGTGTTTGCCTAGCATGTGTGCGGCACTGGGTTCTATCCTCAGAACCACATAAAAATAAACAAATACAGGCATTTAAAAAAAAAGAAGTAATGGGGTTCCTATGTAGATGTATTTCTAACTGGACACACTGGTTAAACAAAGGCCCACTGTCATTTACCAAGGTAGTATGGACAGTAGTGTGGACAGTAGAGGTAGAAGATTTATGCACCAAGACTGGAAGATGCATTCATCCCTCCAGCTTGCCTTCTCCATTTTTTTCTCTTTTCCTTGCTCCTTTCTTTCTTTCCTCCATTTAAGGCAGAGGTGCTAGCTACATGATAAACACTGATCTATGTGTTAAGGCAGTAGCAATAAACAATGCAAGGTTCACAGAGCTTATGTTCCCATAGGAAGAACTATCATCAGACAGTAAATAGTAACTGTGAGATGAACAGTAAGAGGGATGCTACCTTAGGTGGAATAGCAAGAGAAATCTTTTTTGAAGACATGAAATAACCTATTTAATTTCAGCTAAAATTAACCATAACAACAAAAAAAGTACCACATAAAAGAGGCAGAGTTTTGCCAAGAAGAGTTAATATCTAATATTCTACCTCTGAAATGAAAGGCTCAAAATGTTTTTCTCCAAAGAATGGTAATGCTGATAATTCTGGATAGTTCATGTAGAGTTTGGCTATCCAAGAAAAGTAGAGGCCTGGCTCTATGATCACAGACAGAAAACAGGAGAATGTGAACACTTCTCCATTCAATATGTGTATATCCATTCGTACTCTGTTACTTTTGCTAAATTTTGAAATTGAAATAAATTAATCAACTAAGCTTTCAATATAGAAACCTTAAAAGTTACTTATGGATTATACTTGGCCAAGTTCAATGATCATTGAAGCTTACATGTGGTTCAAAGTTATACATGTGAACTTCCACGCATCCTTTGCATAGAATTTTAAGTGTGTTTCTCTTTATTTCTTCAATCCCGATTATAAAATTACTTTATTTTTTGATATTTTTGGGTTGTTTTGAATTTTCATGTGTCTTTTTAAAACTGCTGATGTCATCATTGTTATGTATTCTACAGACTGGTGTCATTTAATTATGGGGATATGGGAGAAATTAGTAGATAGGCAAATATTTTGTCATTGTGTGAACATCATAGAGTTCACATACACTAGCTGAGAAGGCTATATCTTACAAGAATCTCACATTTTTTCATATGATAAAATCTTATGGTACCACTATCATATATGGAGCTCATCGTTGATGGAAATATCATTATATGCACATGATACTATGCATTTTTTTAATTTGAAGTAATGAAAAATAAAATGCAAGATTCAGAACAAATCACTGAAAAATTTTTGTTTTCCATTTTCAAAATTCTTCCAGGGTTTTCATTATTCCTAGGTTAAAGTTAAGCCTTCTTGTATAGGCATTTATAAAGTTGACATTTTTTTCATATATACAAGTTTTTCAAATATTATAATGTTAATGTGGTGCTGAAGGGTGTCAGGAATTCTCAAATTCTGTCTCTATTCTTTCATGCATACTATGACTTCTTTTAACAGTCAATGATCCTTCTGTTTAATTGCAAGTTACCCTTCAATTTTTAGCTTAGGTAACTTCTTGGAAGCAAGAAGTTCTTTAGCCACTCTGAGTTAAATTAGGAACTATTCTCTGTGTATTAATAATACCTGATACATATTTTCCATCAGTGTACACCTCAGTGTATTATAACTACTCTTTCTCTTATCCCTGCTGCCATCATCCGGCTTAGCATATTATGCTTAGGAACTAGGTTTTGTCCACATGTATCCCTAGCATCTAGCAGAAAGTAGCTGAAACTTGGGAGGTTTACAATGATTACTGAAGTAACCAAATGGATAGATTCAATAAAAATCTGTTAAAGTCTTATACAGTCCTAAGGGAATATAAATATCATTTAGTACTTGCCTCTGTCCTAAAATACAGACCATACATCTGTTTGATTACATTGGAACATCCATCCATTCATTCTTTGTTCACCAGATATTTTCTGAGCACCAGCGTGCTCTCTCTCTCTGTCTCTCTCTCTCTCTGTCTCTCTCTCTCTCTCTCTCTCTCTCTCTCTCTCTCTCTATATATATATATATATATATATATA
Source organism: Callospermophilus lateralis (assembly GCF_048772815.1). Taxonomy (NCBI): domain Eukaryota; kingdom Metazoa; phylum Chordata; class Mammalia; order Rodentia; family Sciuridae; genus Callospermophilus; species Callospermophilus lateralis. Next base: position 2,643,499 of record NW_027515935.1, on the reverse strand, counting down.
TATATATATATATATATATATATATATATTTGGCTGCAGCTTTGAAAAGTATAACAAAAATCTCTGCCTTCATGAAGCTCACATTCCAAAGTCTGACATGAAGTGGAACAACAAATAGTAATAAAATCAACTTAAAATTTTATGTTTACCAAGATGTCAAACATTCGAGAAAAAAAGTATTGGAGAAGCATAGTAGGGAATGTTGTGAGTAGGTTTGCAATTAAAAAAATAGAAAAATAAAAATTATTTCAACTTTGTGAAATATTACAGTTGGGAGTTGAAAGAAAAATCACAAATAAATATTACAGTTGGGAATTGAAAGTGAGAAAAGATTAAATAGATTGCTAAAGTCCTTACAATTCACTTGGGGGGGGGGGAAAGAAGAAAGGGGAACTGACAAATAACACAGACTTAGAACTCCATTCCCAGAATAAAGAGATCCAAGAAGTTAACACTTTCTGAAAATTTTTGAGCCCTGGTATGGAGTTTCTATGGATGGAATTAAAGAAAAAGCTTTATGCTTGCTTGAAAAGTTTGGGGTAACAATAAAAACCCTGTTTTCCTCTTCACCACAAAGAGTTAGACATGTTAGTGATGCTTACTTAAACATTTGACTTTGTGAAGCTTTTAATTATTCTGTGTCCAAAATGAGTAACTGGAAATCAAAGATACTTGTGTATGTATAAAACAGTTTAATAAATATTTTACTCTGTAGTCACACATATGTATATATATTTGGGGTGTGTGTGTGTGTGTGTGTGTGTGTGTGTGTGCGTGCGCATGCATGCGCTTGTCAGTTTTGACCTGACTCAGATTTTCCCATCGCCTTCCAGAGATGAGAAGAACTTCTTGAGAAGACTGATACATTCTGGTAGTAAGTCACAGCCCTACTAGGTCTTCAAATAAATGTTTGCACACTCGCAGTGATCATGGAGCAGAGAAAGAAGGTGGGGTAAGATAATAGCAACATCGCCCAGCGACCTCAGCATAAACATTTCTGGGAGGTTTTTATAGAAATGCAGAACTCAGGCCACACTTCAGAATTACTAAGCAATATTCCAAGATAATTTACTCAGATTTTGGAGTCACTAATGTACTTTAGAATCCTCAACTTTGGCTTCATAGTAGAGTTACCTGAGACATTTTTAAACCCCTGATGATTGAGCCACATTTTTACATATTCTGATTTAATTGGAATTACCTACAAAGGTCTCAAAACTGTGTTTCCTCAGTCTTTTTCTAAACCTATTAAATCAGTACTTCAGTAATGAGACTCTGGTAGTATAAAGTGCGTAGCAATTAATTCCTGTATGTACTAAACTATAAGAACACTAAGCTGGGACTCTACAAAACAATAGGTTCTATTATAGGACCTATTATGCTAATTACATGAATCAATATACAAAGTATGGAATGGAAAATTTTTGCATAGATAGAAAGGATATGATAAATGATAACTTCGCCAAATTTAAAATTAAAAAGATTTAAATCCCATATTAAAATATGATGAGTTAGTGGATAAGAGGAAATAATAACTATGAATCTATAAGTACATGGACATTTTCAATATATTTAATTATCTTTTGTCAAATATTCATTGCACATATAATAAAACACCACGAAAGATTAATATTTTCTCATAAACAAAGAGTCAGTAAACTTCTTTTTTTTAAAAAGGCAAAATAGGAAATGTTTTCAGCTTTGCAGACTGCATAATCTATTTGTGCTCAACTGTTCAACTCTGGCCTTGCAGCATGTGTGAGGCAATCGACAATACAGATGTGAGTAGCCATGGCTGTGTTCTAGTGAAGCTCCATTTACAATAATAAGTCACGGGCCATTCTTTTTATGCAATTATAATCTAGTTAGGTGAGGACTAACAGTAGGTAGTCAAAAAGGACTTGCCTTTTAATTTTTTTCTCTTCCTGCCAACATTCTTAAAACAGAATCAAAGTTCTCCATTAGTCCTCTGTCAGAAATGAGAAGGTTTCTGTAAACTTATCCCTAACTTACATGCACTCACTAATGTAAACCCTCTGTTGGAAGAAAAAAGGCATGTTTCTAAAATTTGAAGTTACAGAGATAAGCACAATATTAAGAAGCTGATCTAGGACCTCTAGCAAGATCCAATTGTTCATTATTACTTAAGAGAGAATATGTCCTTAGTTTTGAATATATGATAAATAAGGGATAAATAACAAGGTTTCCTGTTAATAAAAGTAACTATTATTTCCTGAACTTTTGAGAAATTATGTTAGACTAATTATGTTTTTTTTATTATTATTTCTCACAGTCATTCTGTGGAAAAGTTAATATAGCCCACTCCCTATTGAAAAAGATGAAGAGCATAAAGACACCTTAACTCATCTGTCCAAGGGCAAAGAGCAAGCAAGTATCCCAAGCTGGATCTGAACCCAGAGGGCAGAATGCAGAACATGTACTTCCAGTTACTATCAGAAATATGAATATGTAAGATGTTTAGTCAATCACAATCTTTTTTATTTTTAAAGAAAACAAATGTGTTCAATTCAACTTGATTAATGGAAATGGAATCACAAGGTGGAAAATGGTAAAAAGGCTCACCACTGCATGCTTGGTACACTAGGAATGCCACTCAGAACCACACAGTCTCAGTGCCCCTGCACAAGGGAGCAACATCCTTGCACTTAATCATTATGATTGGTCAGAAAAACGTGTCTATTTGAATTGATCTAAAGCAATCTCCATTGCTCCTATCCATCTCATGATTGAAGTTTATTTGTAAATCAGATGACTACCATTTTCACACAGCTCAAATTTTGTTCCTGTCCTCTAACTACTAGCGATTCATATGGTATTTCGTATAAAAATTCACCAAGTAAGATATTTGTTACCTCATATGGAGACTCTATTATCATCATGGTTTTCCTATGAAGTCACATGGTAGCTACTGGCCTTTCTTCAAATGCTGTGTAGGCCTGGTCACACATGTGGTGAGTCCCTGGTCAAATATGCAGGACTAACACATAGTCATAGAGTCTTAATGGGCACACCTGTGCATTGTGGACACTCAACATTGCAAGCTCTTTTGCAATATAACTCTTTTTTTTATTGGTTTTTCAAAACATTACAAAGCTCATGATATATCATCTTTCATACATTTGACTAAATTGGGTTATGAACTCCCAATATAACTCGTTAAAGACCATGTTTATTCATTTGGAATATTAATAAATAAATAAATGCTCTTCATTATACAATAGTTTATCAAAGCCAACAGTTGATTAAAAATAAAACTCTAGAAAATCAAAAGTACACTGGTTAGTGATTGAAGATTATACATATATATTTCCTCATCACAATTCTAATAACTATATGTTTTTATTCTCAGCATCTGGTACAGTGCACTTTTTATATTTAAATAAATTTGCAGACATGCTGAGGCATAGTAATTCTTACTATGGAATTTAACTTACCTCTATTACCACCTTAGCATGTCCTTGCATATGATAACTAATTGTACTAAAATTTTCAGGGCAACTCTAACTTTCTAACATCTCTCCCTACTTTCACACAGTTGTGTAAAATTTTAGTTTGAAAATATAAGTATTGTAATAGATCAACATAGTTAGGTACAGGGGAAATTTTATGAAAAACTAATAATACAATAGGCACCTGAAAATCCAAGTCTATTTGCTAGATAAATACACTTTGGGCACTCAATTCCAACCATTATTTTCTCTGTCCTTTTGAATATGTATGCACCTTTTGCTACTAAAATAAATTCCCTTTAACTTCCCTTTTCATCTCATTTTGATACAAATGGCATTAGAATTGTATATTTGTATTTTTTTCTAATAGTTTGTCTATTTGGAAAGATGTGCATATCACAAATACTAAATTTTCATCACATTGATTATTATGTTCATGATTGAGTGTTCTGTCAGTAATAATCAGAACATCTAGAAACAAAGACTTCTAAAAATACTACTTTCAAAAGTTAGAAGTAAAAAGTACATTTTTTTGGTGGTACTGGGATTGAACCCAGGAGCACTAAACCACTGTGCCACATCTCCAGTTCATATATATATACAGGGCCTCTCTGTGTTGCTTTGGGTCTCACTAAGTTGCTTAGGTTGGCTTTGAAATCACAATCCTCCTGCCTCAGCTTCCTGAAATGATGGGATTATAGGCTTTTGCCATCCTGCCTGGCTACAAAGTATATTCTTATTTCAAACATCTGTGCCTATGAAATTACTTAGAAATTGCTTTAGATCAATTAAATTACTTTAAGTAAAGCAAGAGTTATACTATTATAATGTTGATAGAATTACTTGGTACCATTATGAATATGGTAAAAATATTCATATGTTTCATATCAAATACTGGAAACATTCACCATATAAGAGGTAATAAAGTAGTATGGTATAAGGATCATAAACTCTAAATACCCAGATCTGAGTTTGAAACTGTTATATGAATTCATAACCCACTGTGGTGTACCCTTGGCCAGGTTACATATCCTCTCAGCTTTTATTTCCTTCTCTGGAAAATGGAGATAAATCACATTATAATTTGGAATTGATGATTCTATCAACATACACATAAAGTTTACAACTCAGTTATCTGGAATTTTAAACCACTTCAAGTATGTTATAGATTGCTTTTTTCTGTTTTTTTTTTTAATTAAAAAATCATATAGTGGAGCTTCATGAAGTTTTAATAGTCATTTTTCTTTAAAATGTGAAATTGTGTTATTCCAAATGAGGTTGTCCTATAAAATATTTTCTGATCTTATAACAGAAAAAAATTTTCATAAACTGAATGAAAATGGAAAAGATATAGGGTGGTAGCTGAGGGTACTATAGTAACTTTGAAAAATAGAAGGGGGGAAGGGCTAACTAATTTTCATAACTATTAATTTTCAATTGCACTCAATACTTTCTTCATTTCTTATCAGTGTGGATGACGCAAATTAAGACAAAATATACAGAAAAGACAAAACTCCTTTAGAAACTTTAGATAGATGCTTTGGAATAAGAATTATAATTACTTTCATGTTTAAACATAAATATTTCATTATGCACTAAATGCACACTTCAGTGACCATACACTATTTATATACTTGAGTGGTAAGAACTTCCAATAAAAATTCAATGGGACTGACAGCCATCAATTTTGAACTTGGCTCATGGCACTATCTTACAAAGATATTTTGACCAATGTACAAGTTGTTTAGTATTATATGTGCTCCTGCTCCTTATTTCTGTTCATTATGTTTGCTTTCAAGAAGAACAATGAAACCAAGGACCCAGTGACAGTCACTGTAGTCAACACAATCTTCTCATAGTTTTCCTTGAATTGATCAAGAAACCATTTGCCCCCCCCAAACAAGATAGAAGTATTAGTGCACCAGAAGTGGATAGCTGTCTTCAGTCTTTGGCTGAAAACATGCAGACAACTGGCAAGAACAGGTCAGAACCTATCCATATTCTGGAATTTTCCCCCTAGGGTAAGAACCAATAGCATCAAGATCAGTTTGAAAAGTTCTTAAAGGAATTTCAGAAGGACAGCCTATAAAAAGTGTTCTGACATCTTTATAAAATATGCTACATCAAGATACTTAAAAATACTAGAGGTACTCAAGATACCCAGGAAATATGAGTGCTCGTTCCAGAAAATATATTTAAGATGCATTTTAAATTCTAATACAAAAGCCATTAGATATTTACACTGTTACCATTAGATATTTACTACTGAAATTCGTTTTCTATATATGTTAAAACAACATGTAGCTATTTTAAAATGTTTTTTTCTCATTATCTGAAAATAATTTCCTAAGAAAAGTCCTAAATAATAGCAAAGTATTTGATTGCTACTTTTCATATACTTAGAGTGCTAACAAATAGGTCACATAAAATTATTGTAATAGAATTAGTTTGTTTCTCTTAATTACATAAGACTAAAACATAAAATTGAATAGAATCATCATCCTATATTTACATGTACTAACTAAAATAGAAAAGTAAAAGTTCAGATAACTAAGCCTAAGTTGGGGAAAAAGTTTCTTCTATTACCTTTGTAAATTGTATTAACAAGCTTATGAGGAAAAGTAGAAATAGAAGAAACAACACAAACAAACTTATCTACATTACCTGGATACTTACCCTAAACTATAAAAAAAATGTAAGGCTAACCTTACTTCACTATTGTTTGATAACAAAAGCCTACCCGGCAACACGCAGAGATTTGGTGGGTCTCCCCGGAACTGGGAAAGGAACCGAGGCCACTTGGGGATCTGGTCTTTTCCAGCCTAACGGATGAACTACAACTATGATCATAATTTGCAAGATTAGCCACCGTGTTAGTCATTGCAGGATTTAAGCAAATGTGCTTTCTCCTGCTGGTTTTCAAGATGCATTCGTGCTAGATATAAGGTACAGTGAAACAATTACTAGACTGAGAGAGCTGATTTGTAAGACAAGTCTAAAGCTGAAAAATGTTTAAAGCAATGTGATAAAACAGATAGCTGCACTTGCCTTTGCCCCCAGCCTGCCACATATATCAACCTTTGTCTAAGTAAAATGAATTTAAAGGTTTATTACAGCTCTCCAGAGTGCAACTTCTGAATTTATAAAAAGGTAGTATTCATACTAAATAAGCATATTTGGCAGTTTTCTACAGATATCAGTACTCAGACCAAAGCATTCAGGAAACAGCATTGCTTGTGTAGTTTATCAAATAGCATTTTCAGTTAGCACCACACTTGCAAAAATGTTTGCATTGTACCATTAACCTGAGTAACACAGGAGAGCATAGTATTGCACTTCTCTTCTATTACCTGTCTAACTAATGATTTACTAAAACAAAAACAAACAAGGGTATGAAAGGTTCCAAAATATCAAATAACTTTATAAATGTAGTCATGTGTCTTTGCCTACCTACTGATCTCTATTCCTCACCCACTCTTTCTGCCAGTGACTCCCTTCTCAGTACACTGCTACATCTCTCAAACCCAAAGTTACTATTTCCCTGAAGAGATCTAATTCTCTGGAAAAGGTCATAGAACTGAATGGAAAACCCCAAATGGTTAATTTTTTGACAGCTCTCACTTTTGTGGAAGAAAATTATGCAAATAACATAAAAAGAACAGATGAAAAAGTCATTTGCATGTCTTGAGGGTGAGAAACTTCTCATTGCCAGAGATAAAACTGACTGACTGTCTTCTCACAAGGATGCTGTGTGTTATGTTCAGCAGTTCTGTTTTCCAAGTAGGTCTCACTTAGGACATATCATTTCCTTTCTCTCTCTCTCTCTCTCTCTCTCTCTCTCTCTCTCTCTCTCTCTCTCTCTGTGTGTGTGTGTGTGTGTGTGTGTGTGTGTGTGAGAGAGAGAGAGAGAGAGAGAGAGAGAAAGAGAGAGAGAGAGAGAGAGACAGAGAGAGAGAGAAACACTATATTTGCATTGCAATATTTAGATGCATCTCAGAAAACCTTCAAATATCCATTGGAGAATAATACACAAAACATACACAATAAAATTTGCCTTATAATCCCAAGTAAACTTTCTTTAAAGTATCTAATTAAATACAAGTTATTTGATGCAACTTCTTGGGCAAAATAAACTTTTGTGTAATGAACTTGCTGTAAACAGGATAGATGCTCATACTTGAACTCAAAATGCAGATATCCCCTCAGAAGCCCCAGGAGGAGGGGCTGATACAGCCTCCTGTGCAGACGTCTCCTGCTCCCTCAGCTGGTGGAGGATGAGAGCTGAAGATGAAGAAAGCTGATCAATACACACCAGGAGAGGGAGAACAACTTTAGCTGCTGTTAAGCAGGAAGCACATTATCCAATTATAGACTGGCATCAGAGTGCTCCACTAGAAAAGAGGCTGCTTAAATTGAAATTGATGAACCCTGAGCATAAATAGCAAACAGGAAACATAACTGCTAATTTCTTCTGAGAGGGTCCTGACTAGTCTTTAATAGAGCCCTTGTCAATGAATATTGGTTGGATTTCATGGTTCTGGTGTGTATTTGTTCATGCAATTAAAGCACTCTGCTTCTCCTAATGCTCTAAACCCCATTATGTGGATCTTCACTTTAATTATAATCTTTTAAAAACTTTTTAATGCTTTAACATAGAGTTAATTTTCCTGAACCCTATTCACTGTACAAATTGATATAAACTAAAGCAGGTGCCTACAAAACTTTGTCCCATGGTACATGTTTATACCTGGATCACTTACAGTGGTAAGACCATAATGATGATGCTTCCAAACAGTCTTTCCATTCTTAAAGAGAGTTTCTTCACTCTAAACCATGCCTTCAAGGAGAAAAACTGATGCTTTAGGAATTCTTAAACTTATGTCAAATCCCTAATTGACCTTTCGTGGGTGTTTACTCACGACAAACAAAGCAAAATTAGTCTATTCTGTAGAGACATGTTAATAGTAGAGATGTTTCAATAATAGTTGCTGAATAGTAAGAACTTGCTGTGTGCCAGGTGCTTTTAATGCAGTTCAGCTGTAGCTTTCATGAAATCTTGTAATGCGGACTTTATTTTTAATATTTTTAATTAAGTCTCAAAACAGTTAAATAAATTGACCAATGCCAGACAATCAGTTCAGAGCAAACCAAGAATTACCACATAAACATTAAGAAATTACTCAACATTAAAACCAATAAAATATATACTTCCAACAGAATAGAGAAGTTGTTTATTTTTTATGATTTGCAAAATCACTTTCACATACTTACAAATATGCTTCCAAACTGATAAAATATTACAATGTAATAAATTACATCCTTACAAATGTGTTTTAAAACTGATAAAATATTATGTACTGGTATTTTTTAACCAAAAATATATTTGGGTATATATTTCCATAATAGAGAATTCAAAGTAAACTTTAGCCTAAAAATAAACTCAGTCCTGAACTGCCAAATATTTTAAGTTAACAACACTGATTGACCAAATTCTAAAAATGTGTTGTATCTTTTGTAATTAATTTGCTCCCTCAAACAACCATAGTAATTATGTTTTTTTTTAATACAGAAAATAATCCCGTTCTGAGTATGTGGCTATTCAAAAATACTAAATATATATTAGTCAAAAATTATGGTGATCTTTGATATTCAATTTTTCCAAGAATCACAATGTAAGAGCAAAGCTCAGAAATAATGTGGAGCTAAAAAATTCATTTCTAGTTTGTTCAGGTTTTATCTAGCAGTTTCTCCAAATTCACAGGAATCCCACTATTTCATATACTTCTTTGAAATTCCCAGACACATTCATAAGCTTCCAGAAAAATGTTGTGACCACATTTTTATAAAGTGTCTAATAAAAATTCTATCTGAAAAGAAATGATGATAACTCATATTAATTCAGTCTTTAAACTTTGCCAAGAACTTTCTTACCTATTATCTCATCCAATTCTTTCAGAAATTTTGTGAAATAAGTCTTTTTAAGTATATTCTCTCATTTTAATAATGGAGAAATGAGTTATGAAAAAGATGATTGTTTGTCTTTAATCTTCAATTTTTAGTGAAAACTCTTTGTCCTCCTTTTCAGAAAAGGTTTAATGTTTTTCACTATGACTAATAAATATGTTTATCTGAATCATGTTGGAATCTAAAGTGTTTCTTAGTACATATGCAAATGCAGGCACTCTTCCTCTGTTTACTTACATTTGTGTAAACTGGAATTGTCATTTAAGAGAAGGTAAAATTACTAAGAGCCAATAAGGAGATTGCGAATGTAATTCTCCTCTTAGATTTCTCCTAGACTTTGCCTGATCTTGCCTACCATTATCTGAGTCTTAGCTATGTTAAGATAATTGCTCAAATGTAGTTTTTATAATTCTTTTAAAATCTAATCTTATATCTCCATACATCTTTGGATGCCAATATTACCTGCTTACAAATCTTTGTGTTTGTAAGAAAATAAGCCCCCAAATATTTAAATATAAGAAAAACAAGTCACCTAATAACAAATTGATCTTTCAGCAGCAGCATGGAGCTAATAATATCACAGAGATATTTGCTGAATGCTAATAGATTTCTATGTATTTTAGATATTTCTGCTTATGTCAAAGTCATAGAAGTTGAATGGTGCAATTTACTAGCTTTTTTAAGGGAAAAGTTTTATATTTTGGGAACCAGCTTTATTCATATATATATTTGTGTGTCTAAGATACAATCAAATTTATGGAGAATAAAGAAAGCTAGACTGGATATTAGAAAGCTTGGCCTATAGTCAAAAGTATGACACTAACTTGCTTCAGAACTTCAGCCATTAAAAATGAATCTAGTCAATAATTTCTTTGTAAAATGTGAGGAAATTAAACTACATTGTCTCTAAGATCTCAGCCAGCTATAAAAACATATTATCTGACTAATAATTTGTGATATCATTTCTACCTAGCTCAAAAATAATCAGGCAGTCAAAAAGAAAATGTTTAAAAACTCTGATTCTTAGCTGAAAAAAAAGAAGAAAATGTTGTGCACAAATAACATTGTGTCCTCCCTCACCCTTCACAATTTGTTTTTGTGTATAATTAAAGAAATAATATTTTGATTTTATAGTTCAAGTAATTGAAGAATCAGCTTCTAAGTTACCGATAACAACATTTTATCATGGGTCCCATGCAGTACTAGAAAGATTGCTCAAGTCAGAAGCATTATTTAAATATTTTTATATTTCTGGGACATTTGCCTATAAAAGGATTTAGTTGTTTTATTGTAATTACATTGGATGGTTTGCTTTTTCCTTTATTGTTGTGGTCACTGAGAAAAATGAAAGTAATTTAATTAAAATGATTAAAAATTAACTTGTAGCTCGGGAGCATAATTGAAAAATGGACACATAATATTAATATATTTTGTCTTTTTTAAACCACATTTTCATGTTATGGCTGTTACTACAAAATAATAAAAAAGGACACTGCAAATTAAAATGAAAAAAAAAAAGGCTTTCTGTAGACATAATAGCTTGGCATTTTAAACCTTTCTTGTTAGCTGAGTTTACTGTTTTGTATCTTTCAAATGTGACTGCTAAGTGCAAGCAAAATGAAATAAATAATATGCAAAGTTTTTGATAATATTAAGTTTAATTTATATTAAACAGACTTAGAAATTAGTGATGACTAAAATCATACATATTAAGCCCAAATCTAGCACATTTTATCCATGGTTAAGAAAATAAGTTGTTAAAAATATACATATGTGAGTTTTCAATGATGAGTAATATTGCTTAATAGTAAAAAAAGGGACAAGCTTATTTCTTAATATATTGAGTGGATTTTTTGACCTTTTTTTTCTTTCTTTTCAGAAAATGGAGAAGTAGAGTCAAGTACAGAAAGACCTGAAGTCATTAATATGAGATATCATATAAAGTCAATTTTCTGCTCCTATGGTTGCAGTAAATCTTCATTTAAATATTCCTATTCAGGATAGAGCAGGAGGGCAGGCTGGCCCATATCCTACCACACTGACCTGCATGGGACCCAATCTCACAGTAGGCCCCAGTCCCTCCTAACACCTGTAGACACCAGCAAGAGCCCATCCTCTGGCAAAGGACCACTCTTTTAAATCAGCAGACTACTGTGGGAGCTCAGGCCCAGACCAGATCTGCCCTGACTGACTTGCACAGGACCCACGTCCAAAATCTACACTGCAGGAAAAGAAGACACATAAACAATAGAAAAAACAAAGAAGGAAAGTGCCCCAAACAAATTAGAATACTATAATAACAGAACCCATAGACAGCGAAGTTGATGAAATGTTAGAGAAGGAGTTCAGAGGTTCCTAATGAAAATGATTTGTGAATTAAAGAATGACTTAAAGGAGCAAATACAGGCAAAAATAGATCACTCCAACAAGGAGATGAGAGAGCAAATATAGGAAACAAAAAATTACTTCAAGAGAAAAATAGAGACCCTGAAAAACAAAAGTAAAAAATCCTTTAAATGAAGGATACAATAAACCAAATAAAAAACTCAATAGAAAGCATAACCAACAGACTAGATCACTTGGAAGAAGGAATGTCAGATAATGAAGATAATCTATACAATCTGAAAAATAAAGTTAATCATATGGTGAAGATAGTAGTAAACCATGTACAGAACATCAAAAAATTATGGGACAACATCAAAAGACCAAATCTGAGAGTTATAGAGATAGAGGAAGGCACAGAGTTTCAAATCAAAGGAATGAACAATCTCTTCAATGAGATAATATCAGAAAAATTCCCAGGCATGAAGAATGAATTGGAAAACCAAATACAAGAGGCTTACAGGACACCATATGTAAAAAATTACAACAGGTCTACACCAAGGTACATTCTAATGAAAATACCTAGCATACAGAATAAGGATAGAATCTTAAAAGCTACAAGAGAGAGGAATCAGATCACATATAGGGGAAGATCAATTCGTATCACAGCAGATTTTTCAACCCAGACCCTCAAAGCCAGGAGATCACGGAACAGCATATACCAAGCACTGAAAGAAAATAGATGCCAACCAAGAATCTTATATCTAGAAAAACTAAGCTTTAGATTAGATGATGAAATAAAACATTCCATGATAAACAAAAGTTAAAAGAATTTCCAACTCAAGACCCTACACTATAGAATGTCCTCAGCTAAATATTCCAAGAAGAGGATGAAAACCAAGGATGAAAATCAGCAGAGGGAAATATTACATTAAAGAAGAAAACTAATCAAAGGAAAAACCAAGTCACATTAAATAAAAAAATAAACAAAAAATTTCTGGGAATATAAATCATGTCTCAATAATAACCCTGAATGTTAATGGCCTAAACTCATCAATTAAAAGATATAGACTAGCAGATTGAGTAAAAAAAAAAAAGACCCAACAATATGCTGCTTCCAAGAGACTCATCTCATAGGAAAAAACATCCACAGACTTAAGGTGAAAGGTTTGGAAAAATTAGACCACTGACATGGACTGCAGAAGCGAGCAGGGGTTTTCATCCTCCCATCAAATAAAGTAGACTTCAAGCAAAAGTCAATCAAAAGGTATAAAGAAGGACACTACATATTGCTCAAGGGAATCAAACACCAAGACTTGACAATTATAAATATATATGCCCCAAACAATGTAACATCTATGTTCATCAAGCAAACTCTTCTCAAGTTCACAAGTCAAATAGACAAAAACATAATAATTTTGGATGACTTTAACACACCTCTTTTACCACTGGATAGATCTTCTGAAAAAAAGCTGAACAAAGAATCTATCGAAATCAATAATACAATCAATAACTTAGACTTAACTGACATATATAGAATATTTCAACCTGCATCAAGGAGATACACTCTCTTCTCAGCATCACATGGATCCTTCTCTAAAATAGACCATATACTATGCCAGAAAGAAACTATCAGCAAATATAAAAAAGTAGAAATACTACCTTGCATTCTATCAGATCCTAATGGAATAAAATTAGTAATCAATAATAAAATAAAAAATAAAAGCTACTCCAACAGCTGGAGACTAAATAATATGCTACCGAATGAACAATGAGTTGTAGAAGACATCAAGGAAGAGATTAAAAAATTTTTAGAGGTGAATGAGAACACAGATACAACATATAAAAATCTCTGGGACACTATGAAGGCAGTTCTAAGAGGAAAGTTCATTGCATGGAGTTCATTCCTTAAAAAGAAGAATAAGTCAACAAATAAATGACTTAACATAACGTCGCAAAGCCCTAGAAAAAAAGAACAAATCAACACCAAAAGCATTAGGAGATAAGAAATAATTAAAATCAGAGCTGAAATAAATTAAATGGAAACAAAATAAACAATTGAGACAATTGACAGAAAAAAACAATTAGTTCTTTGAAAACATAAATAAAATTTACAGACCCTTTGCCATGCTAACAAAGAGCGGAAGAGAGAAAACTCAAATTACTAACATGTGATGAAAAAGGAAATATCACAAAAGATGTGATAGAAATACAGAAGGTAATTAGAAATTATTTTGAAAACTTGTACTCCAATAAAATAGAAAATATCAAAGCCATTGACAAATTTCTAGAATCATATGATTTGCCCAAATTCAATCAGGATGATATACACAATTTAAACAGATCAATTTCAAGCAACAAAGTAGAAAACGCCATCAGAAGCCTACCAACCAAGAAATGCCCAGGAGTGGATGGATACACAGCCAAGTTCTACAGAACATTTAAAGAAGAAATAATCCCAATACTCTTCAATTAATCTCAGGAAATAGAAAAAGAGGCAGCACTTTCAAACTCATTCTATAAGGCCAATATCACCCTGATTCCAAAACCACGCAAAGACACAGCAAAAAAAGAAAACTTCAGACCAATATCTCTAATTAACATAGATGCAAAAATTTTCAAGAAAATTCTGGCAAACCACATATAAAAATATTTCAAAAAAATAGTGTACCATGATGAAGTTGAATTCATCCCAGGGATGCAAGTGTGGTTCAACATATGGAAATCAATAAATGTAATTCATCACATCAATAGACTTAAAGATAACAAGCATATGATCATCTCAATAGAAGTAGAAAAGGCATTTGACAAAATACAGCACCCCTTCAAGTTCAAAACACTAGAAATATTAGGGGTAACAGAAACATATCGCAACACCATAAAAGCTATCTCTGCTAAACCCCAGGCCAACATCATTCAAAACTGAGAAAAATTTAAAGCATCTTCTCTAAAAACTGGAACAAGACAGAAATGAATGCCAATTCTACTTAACATAGTTCTTGAAACCTTGGCCAGAGAAGTAAGACAGACGAAAGAAATTAAAGGGATACACATAGGAAAAGAAAAGCTCAAATTAGCACTATTTGTTGATGACATGATTCTATAGCTAGAAGACCTTAAAAGATACACCAGTAAACTTCTAGAACTAATTAATGAATTCAGCAAAGTAACAGGATATAAAATCAATACCCACAAATCAAAGGCATTTCGGTATATGTGTGACAAATCCTCAGAAAGGAAAACTACCCCATTTACAATAGCTTCAGATAGATAGATAGATAGATAGATAAATAAATAAATAAATTAATTAATTAATTAATAATTTAGAAATCAACAAAAGAGGTGAAAGAACTTTACAATAAAATCTACAGAATCCTAAAGAAAGAAACCAAAGAAAGATCTACAATGAAATGTAGAAAATGGAAAGATCTACAATGCTCTTGGATAGGTAGAATTAATATTACCAAAATGATCATACTTCCAAAAGCACTATACAGATTTAATGCAATTCCAATCAAAGTCTCAATGGCATTCCTTGAAATAGAAAATAAAGTCATAAAATTCATCTGGAAAAATAAGAGACCCAGAATAGCTAAAGCAGTATTTATCAGGAAGAGTGAAGCATGTGGCATCACTATACCAGAATTTAAACTATACTACAGAGCAATGGTTTAAAAAAATGGTATTAGCACCAAAATAGACTCGTAGACCAATGGTACAGAACAGAGACACAGAGACTTACCCAGAAAATTACAATTATATTATAAAAAGATGCCAAAAACATGCATTGAAGAATAGATAGCCTGTTTAACAGGTTCTGTTGGAAAAACCAGAAATCCATATGCAACAAAATGAAATTAAACCCATATCTCTCACCATGCACAAAACTTAACTCAAAATAGATCAACGACTTAGCAATACAACCAGAGACCCTGCATGTAATAGAAGAAAAAGTAGGCCCTAATCTACATCATGTGGGATTAGGCCCCATCTTTCTTAATAAGACTCCTTTTTCAAAGAATTAAAATCAAAAATCAATAAATGAGATGGATTCAAACTAAAAAGCTTCTCAGAAAAAAACAATCTGTGAGGTGAATAGAGAGCCTACATCTTAGAAGCAATTTTTATCCCTCACATATCAGATAGAGCACTAATCTCTAGGGTATATAAAAAACTCAAAAAACCAAACACCAAAAAATACAAAGAACCCAATCAATAAATGAATGGGCCAAGGACCTGAACAGACACTTCTCAGAAGATGATATATAACCAATCAACAAATATATGAAAAAATGTTCAGCATTGCTGGCAATTAGAGAAATGCAAATCAAAACTACTCTATGATTTCATCTCACTCCAGTCACAATGGCAGCTATTATGCAAGCAAACAATAAATGTTTTTTTTTTCATATAATGATTTTATTGAATACATACAGCAACATAATGAAGTTATTACAATTTGTCTACAGATGTACTAACAATTGAGTCAAAAGTTAGAACTTGCAACAGAGCAATCCAACTCTTAAGGCAATATAGCTTCTATTATTTCTATTTGCTTTTCAAAAAATTGAAGAAAATAAAAATATGTGTGCTTGCTTTCATGGGGTTCACAATTCAGTTTGGACAGCAAATTTATGTGAAAATGTTGACTTTAATTTTTATTCTGAAAACCATTAAATGAAAGCACAAAGTTTCTATGTATATTGCAAATCTTAATATAAAGGCAGAAATGTATAATGAAAGCACCTTGAAATTTACACTCAAATATTGTATAAGCAACAAATTTGCTCTATTACTTTGGTCTGGTTACTTACGTGTGCACATAAAAAGAAATATATAATTGGTGCCTTGAAGAATCATTTTAAAGATTGTTAAATAGTGGTTATAAAATCTTTAGTGTCTTGGAAATAATAGTCATTAAATAAATGATAGTTCACACTAATGACAATTGAAGATTATCATGATCTGTAAAAAAATACATTCTTATTGAATTAATGCATGGATTTTTTTAGAGTACTATGAAAATACTATGAAAACAATATTTAGATGTTTAATTCATTCAAATTTTATAAATGCCATGTCTCTCTTTTTCCTACATTAATTTTAACATAATTATCCTTTAATGATACATGCATACATTTTTTGAGTGTAAGGCTATTATTGTATATATAATTTATCAAACATGTAAATTTATATATATATATAATTTGATTCAGACTGCTTGACACAAAACAAATAATATAAAATTCAAATAAGGCTTAGAAAATATGAAAAGAAATGTAGTTAAATTTTATGCTAAAATTTAAGAATTAATATTGGTTTAAGTGTAATTAACTATATTTGTGCTATTTATTTATTTATTTTTTAGTTCCAGCTATCAAGGATGACTTTCGTTCCTGTGGCTACACATCTTTCATATATAAGGACAACATTCATATAATTTGCAAGTGTGTACTCAAAGAATTTTGTCTGACAAGATGGTGAAAAAATAAATTAATAGAAATAATCAAATTATACATAGCTGGTGAGTGTAGTGAATTAAAATTGTTTACTTTACCTTCAAGTATCATTTCAATGACATTCAAATAAACCATACCACAATACTAACTATAACTTGGAGAAATAATTGGTTTGAACTTTATACCTTATATAAATGAATTTAAGCAAAGTATAATATGTTTTACATTTTATATAAATAAATTTAAACAATATTTAATGTCTTATAAAGAACATTTTATTAAAATGTCTAATATTGACTTTACCATTGTGGAATAAAAAATAGCTGATTTCCTCAACATATCAAAGCATTTTAAGGCAATGTTCTTATAGAGAATTATGTCCTGTTTTAGTTTCTATGTTTTTTTAAAGCAAACAATAAATGTTGACAAGGATGTGGGGAAAAAGGTGCACTCATACACTGCTGGTGGGACTGGAAATTGGTGCAGCCAATATGGAAAGCAGTATGGAGATTCCTTGAAAAGCTGAGAATGAAGCCACCATTTGACTCAGTTATCCCTCTTCTTGGTCTATACCCAAAGGACTTAAAAAACAGCGTACTACAGGGATGCTGTAGTATGTTTATAGCAGCACAATTCACAATAGCTAAACTGGGGAGCCAACCTATATCTCCTTCAGTAGATGAATGGATTAAAAGAAATGTGGCATGTAATCACAATGGAATTTTATTCAGGAATAAAAAAGAATAAAATCATGGCTTTTTCAGGTAAATGGATGGCATTGGAAAAGATAATGCTAAGTGAAGTTAGGCAATTTCAAAAAAACAAATGCCAAGAGTTTTCTTTGATATAAGAAGCCTGATTCATAGTGGGGTAGGGACGGGGAGCATGGGAGGAATAAACCAAATCAGGATGGGGTTAGAAATGATGGTGGAGTGTGATGGTCATCATTATGCAAAGTACATGTATGAAGACATGAATGGTGTGAATATATTTTGTATACAACCAGAGATATGAAAAAGTGTCCTCTGTGTCATATGAATTATAGTGCATTCCACTGTCATTTGTAAATAAAAAATTAATTAAAAAATGTTCCTATTTGTTTGAAAGGATACAAAAATAAACTGCTTATTTAAAAAGTAATTTCAAACACAATTTCTATTAGAATAATTAAGCTCAAAAAGGAAATATAGCCAAGTTCAGTGGCACATGTCTATAATCCCAGCTACCCATGGGACTGAAGGAGGAGGATTCCAAGTGCAAGGTCAGCCGTAGCAATTTAGCAAGACCTTTAGCAACTTAGCAAGAGTTTGTCCAAAAAGAAAAAAAAAATCTGGGTCTTTCACTCAGTAGTAAATTATCCTTTGGTTCAAAGCCCAGTACAAAAAAAAAAAAAAAAAAAAGAAAGAGATAATAAAAATTAACAATACCAGGTCTCACTAGGGATGTGAAAAATCTAACTCTCATACATGGTATAACACTTTGAAAAACATTTTGGTAATTTATTTGAAAGTTAAGCCTATGCCTATTGTATGATGTAGGTACTCATTCTGAAATATTCACTCTAAAGAAAAGAAAATGCACATTCTCCTAAAGACTTACACACATGATGACCCTAATTGCTTCAAACTGTTAACAACCAAAATATCCATCAACAGATGAAGGGATAAACCATGAAAGTTTTGTAAAACAAAATACTACTTATTATATGAAAAAAAACTAATAATTCACCAAAATTGCTGAATTACTATGTCATTACACAGTTAAAAGAAACTCAAAACCAAATACATTACTATTACACTATTCCATTTATAAAAATTCAAAAAAGTGGATGTTAGTCGATAATGACAGAAAACACACAATTGGTTGATCTTATTGTGGGGTAGAATAAAACATGGTAAAAACCTTAAAACATTTGGGAATAGCTGGGCAGAATGGCCCAAGTCTGTAATTCCAATAACTCCAGAAATTGAGGCAGGAGAATTTCAAGTTCAAGGTCAGCCTCAGCAACTTAATGAGATACTCTATCAAACTCAAATAGAAAAGATCGGAGATGTAGCTCAGTGGTAAAACACCCTTCGGTTCCATACCCAGTTTAAAAGAAAAAAGAAAAAAAAAAAGAAAGGAAAAGAAAAAAAAAAAGAAAATCACTATCTTGATTATCATGGTAGCTTCAGAAGTGTAAAAATCCCTCAAAATTTATTTAATTTGCAATTTAAATATATGCATAATTATATATCAAAAAGATACAAAACCCCACTTCTTTCCATTTTTGTTTTATAAAAGATTATAACCAAACTTAAAAATAATGGATATAATATGATATTATAATATGATGTAATATCATATTATATACATTATAATCTAGCAATCTATATACCTTTAACACTATTTCTTATTTTCTAAAGAGACCATATGGAAGATGAAGTAAAATCACATACTTTATATTTCTAATGGTTTCTTAAATCGTGTAGAGCATTCTCCATTCAGTTTAAGATAACTTTAAACTTAATGTTTTAGTACCTATCCAGATAATAGTGCAGTAAAATTTTATATAGGGAAATAAAATGCCAATCCATTTCAAACAATGACCATTGTGAAATGCTTAATTACTTTTTGATACACATATATCATTGTCCATTTGTTCTTAAGTTCTTTGTAATGTGTTTGGAACTATCACTGTAGCATATCTTTAGCATCAATGCCACAGAAAGTGACATTATATTATAGAAAAATCATTGGGCTTTCTCAGGCTCTAACTGCATTTGACAAGCCATAAAATGAAAACATCTTATGTAGCATAATAACGCTGGCCTAGTTACAGAGTGTCTCTAAAAGGAGATCCCTCTTACCTTTATTTACTTATTTACTGAATTGAATTTTTCTTAAGATTTCATGGTGACTCTATTTAAACTTCTAAATATCAGGTTCTGTTCTGCTCTCAGTTACACTGACTATAATACCCCATTTCCTCTCATGTCAACTAGCTCTTTTTCACTCTTGGAAAAAGTCAATAATCTGCTGCCACAATATAAAGAATAAGTAACTTCTGCCTGGCTCATTCTATTTTACTTATTAAAATAATTTAAACTCTATACAGGATTGAACATATCCAAGACTGTTGGGGAACAATCTGAAGTGACACTTTTACTGTCTACATAAACTATTCAGGTGTAAAATTTTGTAGTAATAATAGGAACAGTGATGAAAATTGCTATAGTTTCGGTGATTTTCTTTTGAGTTAAAATAACACAACAATGACAAAAAGCAGTCGTGAATCCTTGATCTACTTAAAGTACCTTTGCCTCAGTTTTCTAAAATGAAACAGGGTAACAAAATATTGTGAAATGTGTTGGTACACATAGCAAATCAGATTGACTTAATACATACACATCACTAATAAGAGAATATTAATGAAAGAAGAGTCAATAGATATCAGCAGACAGTGTTTATGCACTGTGTATATCCCCAAATAAAACTTTAGTATAAACTGCAATGATCATGTCTATTTTGATGTTGGATGAATTACACGTACTATTGCTCAAACTTTGAATCATGAGTTTTTTTTCCCACTAAGATGTCTTTACCATTATCAATAAAAATGTTTAAAAATTTTGTAGTAAGAATGATGATGGATGTAATAACAAAATGCTGGTGGAAATATAAATTTCTCCTACATGTTATTGAAGCACCATTGAATTTTGTAACAAAATGGCATGTGTATTCAGGTGTAAGCATGTGTGTGTATGCATCTGGATGTGTGCAAGTAAATAGACAGGGAGTTCTACAGATATTAACATTAAGAAAAAAAATCATGCTTATAATAGTGAGAAACTAGAAGTATTAACATTTAAGATTATTTAGATATAACATGAACATTTCTTTGATGAAAGTATTCTTTAGTGTGTTTTACAACTATATTTTACATACAGTTGTGATTTAGTAATAAATCTAAATAGATAATTTAAAAGATAAACAAAAACATTTTATTCATCTAATTCTACTCCAAATACCAATGTAAAACTCTGATTCCATATCTGCAGTAAAAACAAACACCCTGGCAGAGTTGATCCAACAGGGAAAAGCAGACAATTATACCACACCTTGGGAATATGTGTATGCAGCTTTCATAGGTTATCTGGTTCATAAGTACTGTAAGATTGAGACAATGAATGAAAGTGATAATATTTATTTTGTTTATCTATTCCCCTTCGACAAAGAAAGACAAAGCCACAATTTAGGTAGCTATATAAAATTCAGGTTTAAATATTTTAAATGAGAGAATACCAGATATTGATTCTCTCACAAATGGCTTCAAATGCCCTTAGCAGATGCATCAACATAAATGTTCAAGCCCCAAAGCCTTATGGTGGACAAGTATAATATCACATTCTCATTTTGCTTCCATCTCCATCCATCAAAAATGGGGAAAAAAATCAAAAAAATTGGTTCTCATTCCACAGAGAAAGAGTTTAGCTATTATTTTATGGCAAAGCTTCTATGAAGATACCTCAGCCAAATAAAAATATAAATATTCTGGAGCTGGGAAAAAAATTCCATGACTTAGTGCAATCTTGTGCTTTTTATGGTTGGATCAACACTGTCTGGGTCTTTGTTTGCAGAGATGGAATGAGACATTCATATTGGTCTTTGGAGTAGACTAAGACAAATAAAATGTTTACTTTTGTTTAGTTTTTAATTTATCTATTTAGACTTTTTATTACTAAATTTCAAACAAATGCAAAATAGAGGAAACAGTGTAAATACACAGCTATATGCCAATCACTCAGTTCCATCATTAAGATATTCTTGGCCAATATTGTTTAATGGATATTCTCTCATTCTGTCATGCACCTGTTATAGAGTACTTTGAAGCAGATACTAGATTTTAAAATTAGTCTCCATATAAATTTTTCAGTTTGTTGTATAAGGATCTCTTTCTCTCCCCCCCCCCTCTCAAGACATCCACAATATTCTTATCATATGGTGTTTTCTTTTTCATTGGCTTTTTTTTTGTACCAAAGTTTGAAACCAAGGGCATTTAATCACTGAGCCACATCCCCAGCACTTTTTTATATTTCCTTTAGAGACAGGTTCTCGCCGAGTTGCTTAGGGCTTCACTGAGTTGCTGAGGCCAGCTTTGAACTTGTAATCCTTCTGCCTCAGCCTCTGGAGGCCCTGGAATAATAGGCATGCACCACTGCACCAAGCTATTTTGTGTTGTCTCTTAAGGGACTACCACTAATGGTAATATGTTGAGCATTTCATCCAGTAAAATCTAGTATTTTTCTGCACGTGGTGTGTTTTAATGCTCCAACTAATAAACATAGTGTATATTATTCTACTACAGACTTCAAAAAGAGGTTAACTGGAAAATAATGAACTTTATGTGGGTAATGACTTCACGGATTAAGTTTATTGAAGCCATTATCCATATCTCCCAACATGTCCACTGCTAGTGGTGAAGAACGACATCTAAAGATACATTATTTATTATAAAGCTCAATTGTTGTCTGGTCACTCATTTGACCAACCAACCAACGAACAAACAAACAAACAAACAAAAACTCTTCAATAATCTGTAGTTGCTTGATGAAAGAAATGTAAATTTCTTGTGGATAACCAAAAATTTTCTTTGATTTGTCTGTAAAGTGATTTCCTGTAATTTAAAAAATGAAATTTGATAGTTTTAATTGTTATTAGACTTTAATATTTACCCTCAGTTTTCAATTCTGGTGCTGTGCCTGATTTCTTCCCAAACTCCAACATATGTATGTGTAAGTAAAAGGACATGTTACTATCTGACAGCTCCAGCAGTCTTTAATGTAAGTACTGGATACTAAATAGACACTAGTTAAATATTTGCTGAACAAATTGTATAATGCCTTATTGAATAAAGCATTGCCTCTCTGTAAATGGCATATGTTTACCTGCACCATCATTTCACTATTCTATTTTAAAGCAGCACTGAAATATGTTTGGGGAATATGATTTCCAGATGCTACTTCTCTGCTTGGGAATATGAAAACGTATCACAATTCACTGCACCAGCACTATTTTCATTTAGGACAGTTTTCTCAAAGGGACTACAAAGCAAGGACCATTTATCTTTATCATATAGGGCTATTTTTTAATTTAAAGACCAAGAATTAGGTTCATGATTTCTAATGGGAAAAAACAGTACTGACTTTGAGATGCCTTTTTGGTATATTATATTTTAAAACAACAAACCAACTTGACAATCTTAGTTGGTCTCACTGATTTTGTATTCCATTTAAAAACTGAGTTATCTTTCATTTTATAAAGTTGTCATTTTTAAATCCATTTTAAACTCAGTGCTATGGATATGAAAATATCAGAATCATATATTATTAATAAATATTTCTTGTGAAAATTAATATTTCACAGTTTATATCTTCATTTATAATTAAAGCGCACACTTCATTATATTAATGACAGAGGACAAACATGCTTTCAGTTAGTTGCAAGATGATGGATTATGGTACAGCAAAGTTGCTATACTTTCCTTTTACTAGCTTTAATTAAGAAAAAATCAGATAATTAGGGAAATCATTTGTAAGCAAGATAATTTAGAAATAATTTAACACATAAAAATCATTTAAAAGGAACAAAACTATTTTAAATAATGTTAAGTAATTCTTATTACTACAGAATTATCAGGGTGCTAACTTTATGTATTCTATCCAATGCTTGTGTTTAATAGGAAGATGGTTCGTCACTTTCCTGGTGAATCTTTTCCAATGCCAAGAACTTGAAAAAAAAACTGCCTTTTCTAAATTGAGGTTTGACATATGATGAATATGATGAAATAGATACTTTAATTTAAGACTCTAAGAAGACTGGGTCCTTTCCCTAGAGCTGATCACATGGGATTGGACCTCAGGTTCAGACTTTTTAAAAATAAAGGAAAATAGGAAAGTTAAAGGTAACAGGTGTTCAAGATACTGATATTTCAGGGCATAAATACTAAATGTCAAGCCAGTCTACCATTTGTAGCAAGTATAGATACTGTGGGATATAAATGAGACCAAAGCTGGGTGAAGTTAAATGTCTCTTTATTGCCCTATGAGGAACAGTTGTTTAATCAAGAAAACACAGGCATTTAATAACCAGTAGGAATACATTATATTTCTTTCTTTCTGTTTTTGATACCAGATGAATATTCCTAAGTGTAATCTTGCTGGTATCATTCTTGGATGAAGCAAGTCTAAAAGTGTGATGTGTCAAGCCCAGGAACAGGGCTGTACATTGAGTTTTGTAATCCAAATTATGACTCAGGAAATCCAACAGGATGACTTATTCTTAGGGGATTTATTTACTAGAACTCTCAACTATTGCTGATGTGTAAGCCAATGAAATTCACAACATGCCTACACAAGGAAAGGGGGGTGTTCTTATAGTAGGAAATTTATTTGAATCTATTTAGAGTTCAGCAGCAGAAAATTGACCCACCCATGCACTATTTGCAAAGGCTCCTCATTACCCCAGGATTATAAGAAAACAGATTAAATCAGAAAAAGACAGACCCTCCAGTTAATGTGTCAGGGGCAGTATTGTGGAGCATGCATGAAAACTCGCCTGAAAAATCACAATTCTAGGAATAAAGGACAAGTTCTCAAAGAGAAGATCTCAGTCAGGTGTGGTGTTTTCTTGGCAACTGAACCACAAAAACCTTCATTCCTATGAGAAGGGCATTCCAGAAGAAAACAGTCATTATTAGGGCATATGACACTGTCCAGGAGAGAAGCAGGTAAGAAATAATTAGGGACATAGGACCCTACTAACAGTTGCTTCTTAATTGGGCCTCAATCCTCAGTCTTTATTAGGGCATATGACACTGTCTGTCCAGGAGAGAAGCAGGTAAGAAATAATTAGGGACATAGGGATTCTACTAACAGTTGCTTCTTAACTGGGCCTCTATCCTTGTACACCAAGAGGTTTTCCAAAGATTGCTAGGGAGACTATCCTAAACTAACATGGGTAATTTTTCTTGAATCAACAATGTTAGTAGGTGACCCACACAACGTTAAAATCCAGCAGTCACACAGTCTTCTTTTAAATTTGAGACTTTTCAGTATTCTGATTTCTCAACATGTTCATTTTATACTGTTATATTATTTGCAAAGAGATTTTTAGTATGCTATTTTCTTCAAGAAGGGAGACACTGTATAAGTAAGCAAAATCACATTAATATGTCCATTTTAAAGATGAAGAAAATTTAGGCAGGCTAAAATAAATGGTTATGTTATGAAATTACATAAATTAATTTACAACCTGCATAAGATGATTTAGAGAATGACTTTAAAACCAATAGTTCAAAATTTATGGCTTCTGACATCTCACTTCCCTGTGTTTACTTGACATGAAGTTCAGAACACATTTTCTTAAAAAATATTTCAAGCAAATATCTTAGATTTTGAGACAAGAAGACAAAACTGAATATTATGCACATATGTATGGAATCATCTAAAATATAATCATTTCCAAACATAATATCTTTCTTTGTGTGAGTCATACAAATACATGCAGAAGGTCAGATCTAAACCATGAGCTGTAATTTGATAACTCTTGAGTAGCAAATGCTGAATTAGAACTTAGTGTATATCTTTTATTCAATTAACTTCTAATTTTTTTAAAAAGAAATTCACATAAGTCTTGATTTACACATAAGAAATTATGTGTAATGGCAGAATTTATAAAATTTTGTATCCACCAATGCATATATGTGTGTGTGTGTAATATATGTTATATATAACATATAGATATGTGATATATATATATATATATATATATATATATATATATATATATATATATATATTTAGAGAGAGAGAGAGATACATAATCATTCTCACACACACACAAAAATGTTGACTGGAGGTAAAATACATATGTCAGCACTTTTTTCTCCAAAGTAACAATTGTGGATTGACATAATGCCATAATATGTCTTGTAGCATTTCCACAACAAAGCAATGGCTTCAGGTATGTGAAATTATGGTTGCTTACTCAATCTGTGATGTTTCCTGATAATGTTTTATGAGATTTTAGTTTATACATATGTTTAGAATGATGTATAAAATAACTCCATAATTATAGACATTAAAACATTGTTCCCCTCCTCAGGAAACAAGTAAACTTTGGGAAAATATTTTTTACTCAAATATAAATTAATAGAAAACCTGTCACTTTGTCTTCCCTGTTTTACAGGCTTTTATAATTTCCATGAATAAAGGACAAATTGAAGGCAATGACAGCAGTTGTTGGTAATACAAATGAAATGTCAATTAGCAATCACTAAAATTATTATGGCTCTGCCATTAGCTTTTCATATTTTTCATCTCTGGGTTTAAGAAATAGAGCTTTTTTAAAAGAAAAGTTATTTGAACATTTTTGAGGATAAATAACTTTTTATTTTTATTTTTATTTGTACTCTTGGAAATTGGCTAGAGAAAATGAAGTGTCTAATTGTCATGCTCTGGTATGATTTATGAATTGGAGTACAGTGAAGCCCTTAAGGAAGACTTGAAATTAGGGTGTACATAAAATATATAAAATTCACTATCAGAATAAAGCAAATCACAAACTTTTGCCAATTTCAAGTGCCTTCCTATATCAGAGTGTGTTCAAAGTCAATCTCCATATGGCAAATATAGAATGTTTGTCAACTTTTCCTTACTATAATTAAATATCTGATAATAAATAAATAAGTAAATGTCTTAGAGAAGGAAACATTATTTCATGTCATAGTTTCAGTGATTTCAGTCCATAATCACTTGGAATATTGCTATAGCCTGAAGGTGAGGCAGAATATCATGGCTAAGATAATGTGGCAGAACAAAGAAGTTCACCTCATCGTGACCAAGAAGCAGACAGACACCAAAGAAGGGACAAGGGACAAGATATATTCTTCCATGGCATGCCTTCAATGAATCACTTGCTCCATCTAGATTTCATCTTTTCCAGTTTTCAGACTTCCAAATAATGCCATCAAACTACTCATTTATCAGTGCCTTAATCTATTGATGAGGCCAGATTTGATCTCTTGATCCATTTACTCCCCAGAAGCTTCTTCTCTGAACATTGCTACACTGGGGACAGAGCCTTCTATGAGAGACATTCCAGTTCCAAACCACACCACAGCATTGAAGAGAAAAAAAATATTCAAGACTGTGATAAATTGCTTTTCACCTGGAAACATTTTACTAACCCCAAACCAGTTCTGATTAATTACAGGGTCATAAGGAACTTATTGCAATGTTAAAGTTTTAGAATATGTAGAGATTTCGTATTTGTGCTACTGATTACTACCTATTTTTCATCTAGTGAAACATATGAGCAAATGACTATTCCTGATTGTGCTAGTTGGGTCTTCATCAAGGCCATCCAGGAGTTGCACACCATTTCCTGGTGCATATGACATTTTAATATATTAATCAATTGAGAAACGTCATTGGAAAAGGCAAGAACTAGTTTTGATAGGGTGTGATACAATGATGCATTACCAAGACAGAAAAATGTTTGTTGTTTAAAAGTATTCATAGCATTTTATTCTTATGAAAACTTGGCTAGGATAAAGTCCCCAGCGATGTAATTAAACATCAGTCTAGGTGTTGTTGTGAAAGATGTGATTAAATACATTACTAGTTGATTTAAGTACTACATAGGTTGTTCTAGAAAATGTGAATTGGCTTAACACTATCTGTTGTAAGTCTTAAAGAGTAAAACTGAGAGTTTACTAAAAACAGAGAGATTCTTCTATGGATAGCAGAGTTAGCAGAGCTGCAGATTATTCTTTCTCAGGCCTATGCTGCAAATGATGGACTTGCCTGGCCAGCCCCTTCTCTTCCTTAAGCCAATTCCCAAAGAGATATAAATCTCTTCATATATATTCCAGTTAGTTTTTCTTTTCCTCTAATATAGACCCACCTTATTCTCCAAGCCTTTCATTTGATTAAAGATTCAAAAACTTCCTGTAAAATCCCCTAAGGAAAGTGAATGATTCATAATATTATCAACAAATACATAATGGATGGCCAACAACAACAAAAACAATAGAAATACAACTGTAGAAGCAAAAAATAAACACATGGGGATCCAGAGTCAAACATGAAACAGAATAGGGAAGAGCAGCCTCAAATGTAGAATGCTGATTAGCTTCAGTTTAATTTTTATTATGTGTCAAATTATGCAATGTAGATTAATAAAGATTAATCAGATTAATCAGAGCTAAGGAAAATGTGGATAATATAGAAAGGCTTTCCAATTGCCCTACACTGTATTTTAAAGGAACTAGATAGATGTGGAGTGCTGTTGTCCAGGAGTATAGACCTTCTCTAATTTTCCCTGATCCCAATTTCTTGAATGGTCTACTGTAATGGAAGAAGCAAAATATATGTAACTATGTGGGGCAGTCATCTGTATTCTGAGAGAGCCAATGGTTAAAAAATTAGATGAATCAGTTTATATAGATGAATGAGGTCCCACATAAACTGCCTTTTCAAATTAGAAACACAAGAATGGTTGAATTCTGCACATGTAGAAAATTATTTGGTCAAGGAATTATTTTGTTTGATTTTCAAGGCTTTCTCCAATACACTTTAAGGTTGATTAATTTTCAAATTATTCAAAGTGGGAACTTTAAAGAGCAGCTACTTCTGAAACCTCAGCTAGTATAATTTAGAGCCTTTGAGAACATTCCCTTGAGTGAGAAGCAGGCCATCTCAGTGCAAGAACACTTTTATACAATTATTTGTAATATATTCTCTTTATTATGTTCAAAACACTGGAAACTTCAAAGATACAGAGAAAAAAATGCTGTGGGAAGTTGATGAATCTTTAGCTCTCTGATTACCCATAGTCTCTTCCCATCCTTAACAAGTGGCCACAATGGCCCTGTTAGTCCCCATTCTCAGAGAAATGAAAACCATGATTGTCATTGGACAACACTGTAATTCCTTCACATATCACCCTTGATTATTCCTTGGTAAAGTGAACCATTCTGGATCATATTGTTTCAGGATGGAATTCAAGGTCATCACTATTCTATATCTGCCACATTTTTCAGGTAGTGTAAAAGTATTTGCTATTCAATAACAGCAAACGTGGGACAAGTGATTTCACTTTCAAAACCTCAGTTTTAACATTTGTGAAATATGATATGGCAGTGTCTATATTTTGAATATTTATAAAGATAAAATGAATGTATTTCAATAAAAAATTTAGTGGCTGAGGACATGGCTAAGTGGCATAGAGCTTCCTTAGCATGTGGGAGGCCCTGGTTCAATCACCATGACTAAGAAAGATAAATAATAAGAGTTTAGGGAAGTGCTATTAAATCATAATTAATTAACTTTACACCAGCTTACTACTTTAATGGTGAGTTGGCCCCAAGGACCTATGTATGTAGAGAATCTCAATCTTGCTGGTGTGCAAGTAGTTAGTACTCTAACCTAAGAAGATAGCTCTGCAGATAAGCAACAGAGGCCTTAGCCAATATCTACATCCAAACCACTGCAGGTTAACAAGCTATACTTAAATAAGGCAATGCCAAACTAAATAAATCATAATTTATTATCTTTCTGATTATAAAAGGAGCTAATTCCATTATAAGACAAGCATCTTGAATGATGTATTGTCAGAAATGTTGCTGGGTGCTAGAAACTTTTCCTTGTGCAAATAATCTTCAAATAAGTTTTTTCCAAAAAATAATATTGTGAGCACTTCTTATTAATGGTACCTGCTACTATTATTCATACTAATACAACTTTAATAATTCATAGTCATGAAGTAATAGATGCAAGTATAAAAGTATCTGAAAAATTTGGTCAAAGGTCATTAAATATGTTCTTCTTCTACCAATTTATGTAATGATGAAATGAAGTTTTGAAAAATGTTAAAGTTGCTAATTAAATTTTTAATATTGGTCAAAAAGTATTTTCTATGAAAAATTATAATTCTGTGTATAATGTTTTTCAGTTTTGTTAAAAATGAATTAATATGTAAATAAGTCAATAAATAAGTGTACTCATTTTTTTTAAAAAAAATAATAAATCATTTTTCACTTTTTTTAGTGGAAAAAATAAACACAGCTCATGTATATATATTTATCATGTGTTTGAGGAATTCTATTCTACTCTCATTAATGAAAGCATAAGCATGATTCTAATTATCCTGACTGTGCCCTGGAAATGCATAAATCCCTTCATCAGAAATGAGAAATGAAGTCTGATCACCACCTTAAAATGCCAAATATATTATATTCTTAGAAAAAAATATTTTTTCTTCTAATTAAAGCTATAACTTCTATAATAAAAATAATCTAATCAACAATATAATAAGATAATCAAGAAATGATTTACTTCATTATATAAAATCTTATTTCAGTAGATACATTAAAAGGATAATTTTATATTTCCTTAGAAGTTACAATTTAAGTTTTCCAAAATTAAAATATGGTAATTATGGGGCTAGGGATGTGGCTAAAGTGGTAGCGTGCTTGCCTGGCATGCTTGGAGTGCTGGGTTCGATCCTCAGCACCCACCACATAAAAATAAAACAAAGATGTTGTGTTCACTGAAAACTAAAAAATAAATATTAAAAAAGTCTCTCTCTCTCTCACTGTCTCTCGCTCTCTTTAAAAAATATGGTAATTATTCAACTTATTAGATAACCTGTGTTCAACTTATTATATCTCCAACCCAAATCATGAGTATTTTGAAGAATTACACAGTATCAAATTCGTAGCATCAATTATTTCAATACCAATACTTATGATTCTGCAGGACTGCAAATTCTTGCTCTTCTTTCGGTGTATTCCACATTAAGGTAATGAACTTTTCAGAGTGTGATTGCAATTTGTCTCCCAAACAAAATTAATTTTGGCACCTTCCATTCTTATTCTTTGGATTGGAGATGGATACTTACACCCATTCTATTTTATCATCTTGTTTCATAATTTCTAAGATCAAGCATAGATGCTATTTACTTATTTTTTTTTCATAAACATTGCTATTCATCATGTCTAACATAAGATTTGGCTTTCTTCAGTAGATGCTGAAAGAACCCAAAAGTAAATTTAAATCATGAAAATTATATAAATGTTTTAGAAAGATCAATACCTTAAAATGACAATTATTCAGTTATTTGTTTTGCAATAATGTTCATAGCAACAAAGAAACTCAATGCACTTCAATCCTTTTGTAAGCTACGTTTTATTTATTTATTTATCTATTTATTTATTTATTTATTTATAAGTTGACTCAACATTTCAAGCCCATGTCTGAAATGTGTGTCCTTGTAGTGGTTTTGCCTTCTCTATCACCTGCAGTTTATTCTGGATTCCACATACCCTTTGTATTGTAGTCTGTCAGTGTTATAAATACTCCCACAGGTTTAATGTCAGGATGCCTGGCCTCTTAGGACTCTCACATATATCCATGCTTATACATTACTTCAAATAATAAAGTAAAAACTTGCAAATTTTTAACCTTAGAAAGAAACATTTTAAAGGTTAGTAATAAATTAGTTAAAATTAGTATCTATTTATATGTGGGGGTGGGACTTTGCTTCTCTAAAGGCATATTGGTTTAGAAAATAAAGATAGGACAATTATTTGAAAATTAAAAAACAGTGTTCAAAGCTCAAAAAGCATATGGATTTTTTGGACAAGGACTTGAATTTAAAAAAAAAAAGTCTATGTAGACAACACTAGTTCTACATGAATGAATGGTCATGTAGGAGTGCACACACACACACACACACACACACACAATGAGGTTAAGTGCTGCTACATTTTTGTCCTTTTGCATGACAAATCCAAGGGGAAAATCATTGAGAGAATAACAGAGGAATCTCATTTTTGGCTACCATTTTGTTGCCATACATTAAACAAAAAAGTTTACTTTTCAATCTCCTTAGTATTGCACAAGAATTAGGGAGATCAGCTTTCTTACACCATCACCACATCTATTAACAAGAATATAGCTTTATGCAAAACTAGATTTTATTTCCTTATTTTTCAACAAATTGTTACTGCAAAAATGAGAGTACTGAAATTTTGTAGTATTTTGAATGATCCATGGAAGGAGACTCTCAAGGCATTTGCTAACTGCCTTTACTTTCTTTTCTTTGTTGTAAGAAATGGATTTAAAGTTTGTTATCTTTACTTCAATTTATGAATAATAAAAATGCACAAATAACTTGTAGTAAACACATTGAAAAAGTTAGATTAGGGTGTTTCTTTTTACTGTTTTTAAATAATGCCATGTGTTTATCACTTCAGTTGCAATGTGGGCAGTATATAGAAAAAAAATATAATTACATTCTGCTAATTCCAATCAAAACAATTGTTACTAGGCAGAAATTTAGATATATGCAGGAACTATTTTATGATAATACAGAAATTTTAATCATTTGTTTCTCTTTTCTCTTTATATTTCATTTTAATGTATATTTATAATTATCAGCATGAAAAATTATCTCAAAATTAACAATAAAGGAGGAAATCCCACTCTACAATATTCATTACAGCTGGTAGATTAGGCTGAAAATTTGGAAAGGGAAAAAGATCTATTAGCTCAAATTGTACCAACCTCTGTGGGGTGAGACATTATTAAACACAGATTGTAGAGAATTTATGAAGAATAACTATGGTTTTCTTAATTATTTTAAGATTATTTCTTTCTTTTTAATTTAATGGGTATTCAACAAACTGTTCATTAGAGGATTATATGTTTAATATTACTAATGAAATTAAATGAAAAAGATATATAGTACCATTAAAGTACCATCTAAGAAAAATACAACTGCTAAAATAACTCTGCTTAGTAGGTAGCAAGAGATACATATGAAAGTCATATTTCATGTGGTAATTCTTCTATTGGAAACTATTAAAATATGAGGCATATTTATCTCTTACTCTTTGTAGAGGCATAAACTCAAAGTTTTCTCTTTTTACACTTTGTGAGATATTTTAAGCAACTCCTAAACAAACAAAATAGAAAAATTTCAAAAGCTTTAAAAACTTTGCCTTATACAAGTATAAAAACAAAACTCTTGCTTTATCTACTCAATTGCACTGACAAAAATCAACAATCATAAATGGATTAGCTATCTATATATAAATAATTGCTAAATTGAATGAATTCAGGGGGGCATAAATTTACATTGCACATAAAGAAACATGAATGCTCATTAGAGAAAGATTAGCATAAATAAAAATGTAACTATTTCAGAAGGCATTTTTATAGATTCCCTAAACTACTAACAAAACACTATGTTTTTTATTTTATCCCTTTACATTTAACACAATAATCTGTGTTAGTGATTTACATTCTTAATGATCACAGATACATCCTAAGTTCATTGCATTTTATATCTAAGGTACTGTGAAATAACTTGTTGTGAACAATGATTTTATTTTCTATTTTCAATTTTGAAAGAATATAAAAATTTATAAATTTTATTTTAATTTCGTAAAGATGTATGCAGCAGTAATATTTTTAAAATTACTTTGAAATATTTTTGGACTTCTTTGAAATGCAACTTGAGTTATAAAATTATGATTTTGTATTATAAATTATTTCACAGAAATAACAGGGAAATTTTAAAACTTAGAATTCTAAACATTCTAAAAATTTAAATGATATAAACTATACAGTGAATGAAATATAAATGCTCTAATTTCTATTAATAATTGCCTAATTAGCTGAGAACCACTGCAGCTATCAGAGACTTTTGGGAGTACATCAACAGTGCCAAACCATGGTTATTGAGAAAACATTAACAATTTTTTAACAGCTGATTATTCAGACAGTTTAATGAAATTGTTCTGAAGTGCTTTTACATTGGAACATTGTGCTAGAAATTATTATTTTAATTTTTAGATGATCCAAACAGCATAAAAAGAAAATACTTTAACTTCTTAAAGGAGAAGAAAGCTGTATGTATGATCTCCCCACCTCCCCACTCTCATGACTAACAATTATGTTGTTACTTCAATATATACTTACTGAAATTTGTGATATAAGAAATACCAAGTTTATTCTTTTGGGGGCTATTTTATATGAGACATAGGGACCTCAGGGCATGGCTAAAAGGAAAATTCACTCCTGTCAAGTCACGAATGTTTCAAGCAAACCCTGACTTCTTAGCTTCTACTTTGTCCAGTAAACTGGAAGCATCCTCTCAAGCCCACAGTTTACTAATAAAAATGTCATCGGTAAGTCAATGTTACTGCTTTTTTACTGTTTGATATAAAAATAAAACAATATTAATGTGAGTGATCAAACACCAAATGTCATTTCTTCAGAGTCAGAATCGTGTTTTATAGAGACTCTCCAAAGGTACAGTATTTTTTGAACAAGAGGAACAGCAATATTTTATCAGTGTCATAGCTATATTTTTGATAGTGAATGATATAAAGTTGGACAAGAAAAATTAGATAAGGCCTATAAATTCCAAGACAACACACAAAAATGTGACTCATATTTTACAGAAGTTTAGTTGAAACTCAATGGGTTGACACTATTCAGTCTCATAATCATAGCAAGCAAATTTTGACATGCACCCCAAGTGATCAGATTCCTTCCACTGAAATAATTGTCAATCCATAATTCCAACATTCTCATTATGTTTTTTGTTTGTTGTTGGTTGACTTGTTTTTGTTTTTTGATAGCAGAGATTATATCTGGGGTGCTTAACCACTAAAGCCACATCCCCAGACTTCCCCCCACCATTTTTTTTTTTAATTTTATGAGACCTTGTCTCACTGAGTTGTGAGGCTGGCTTTGAACTCAGGATCCTGCTGCCTCATCCTGCTAAGCCCCTAAGATTACAGGTATATGCCAAATATGCTGGGCACATTCTCATTTATTTATAAATGTAGATGATTGATTTGAATTAGTTTATACAAAGCAATTTCTCTTGTCTATGCTTTAAAAATATAATGTGGAATATTGAAAGTGAAGAAAGAAAAAAATATTATGACAATGGTCTGTTTCTTTCCTTCATAAAAAATATCTTAAAGGTTATTAAATTCATTTGACTATAAAAGTCTTAACTATCACTTTTAGTATATTTAATTACCTTAATTGATACAATGTAGTAAACATAAAATGAGACAACAATAGAAGAAAACATTATGTATGCAAATGAAGCTATATTTATAGTGTCTTAGATTCTTCTTCTTCTTCTTCTTCTTCTTCTTCTTCTTCTTCTTCTTCTTCTTCTTCTTCTTCTTTTTGGTACTGGGAATTGAATCCATGACCTGTACAGCTAGGCAAGTGACCTACCATGGAGCTACGTACCTGTACCTGAAACCTGTCCATGTGTCAATGTATTTATCTTTATACCTCTTTTTTTCTTTTACTTCTCTAAGAAAAACAATAAACTCGGGTGCCATAAAACACATAGACAAAAATGGAAAATAATAAAAATATAAGTAATGACTTAAAATATAATATCTTCTACTTTTGAAAGACAAAATGTTATTTTTATTATAAAGGTGTGTACATGCAAACCTATAAAACACATCAATACAATAAAAACAATACAATAAATCAAAACAATACAATAAAATCAAAACAATAAAAACCTGAGATGTACCCAAATAATATAGCATGAAGAAGGAGACACATTCAGAATGACTTAAAAGCATATGAAATAATATTTGATCATTCTAGAGAAATAATATATTATTATTTTTACATAACTAAATTTTAGATCATCATCTTGTATATATATATATATATATATATATATATATATATATATATATATGTTTATATATTTAATGTATATGCTAAAACTTAAAGTTTCTTTTGAAAATCTTTGTGGAGTAACAAATTTATGTATATGATTTATGTGTAATGTATGTATAAATTTAAATAGCATATATAAACTATTTAAATATGTATCTATACAATACAGAATGTCATGTGATAATTAGTATATGAGGTTAAACAAGAACAGATTGGCATCTTCAATTAAAATAACAAATTATCATATATATATATATATATATATATATTTATTTATTTATATATATAATATTGCTTCAAATATTATAAATATTTGTCCCTTAGTAAACAATAAGTGTATTTTTTAAAATTAGAATCAGTAAATGATATCAGGTCTGAAGAATGAATTGGAGCAATATAAAAGAAAAAAAAATAAACTAAACAAAAAGGTATGGTACACATTAATTTTGAAGACATTTAAAAAAATAACAATAATCTGATTTTTCAAATTTTTCACCAAAATTGTTTTCCATTTTGACTTCAGGTTGTATTTTAGTCTGAAGTTTTGTGACCCTGAAATTTCATATTTTGAATTCTTAACCCTGAAGGTGATGATATTTAGGTGTGGGGACTGGGATTAGTTTTGTTCTAAAAGATGACCCAGAGAACTGCCACCACTTTCCACCTCAGAAGATTGCAGTGAGAAACTGAAATGTGGTTTGGTCCATCTATACTACAAGTACTATGACTTGTTTATAAGTAGCAGTGCAGGTAATTCTGGACACAGCAAAAATTTCCTCCCATGTTATTGCTATTATTATTTCCAAATGATTGACCTTCTTTTCTCACTGCCATGTTTCATACATTTACCTCTAATTGAACTAAACATAACAGAAAATGAAGGCACAAAGCCAGCATCCTTCTCAGCTGCTTCTGAGATATGAGCCCTCAGCAGATATTGAAGTGCCTTAACTGATCTTGCCAGCCTCTAAAACATATATAAAGATATATGCTGTTATATACTATGCATTTGATGGTATTTTTGTTACAGCATCTCGAACTAAGATGGTTTTTCCTGTGAAAACTGAATATGAAACAGTTTATAACATATGATATTGATGAGGTATCTATAAATGTTAAAGAAAAGATGATGAAGATTGTATATTGAGCAGGACATATTGTACTCATATTGTGAGAAGTTATAATCACAAGATAAACGGAAGCCATGGTTACAATACAGAAAATCTTAACTGGATTCTAATACACTCTTCTTTATGTGGTGGCAAATGGCCTATTACATTGCTCTTCTTAATTCTTGTACTTGTAAGTGTAGGTAAACTGTAGACAGCAAAAATTACCTACAAGTTATTGCTAATATGATTTCCAAGCGATTGACCTTCTCTTTTCAC
This sequence comes from Callospermophilus lateralis, assembly GCF_048772815.1. Taxonomy (NCBI): domain Eukaryota; kingdom Metazoa; phylum Chordata; class Mammalia; order Rodentia; family Sciuridae; genus Callospermophilus; species Callospermophilus lateralis. The sequence goes on along the minus strand of NW_027515935.1, from coordinate 2,606,117 downwards.
TGGCAAGTTTTGTATATTTGAATCTAATTGAACTAAACATAACAGAAAATTCAGGCACAGAGCCAGCATCCTCCTTGATTGACCCTGTTCTGAATGCCAAATCCTGAAGGAGCTTCAAGAGCAGACCAACTTCTCTCGGCAATGTATAAAATACATCCTGCTCCTAAAGCAACACAAAAAAACCATAAACCTGCTACAGCTGGGAAGAATTTCTCTGAGATTACATGTGTTTAACAGAAGGCAAACCTTATAATTTGTCGTGTGTATGGCTTTTCCTCATGAAATATGTACAAAACACTGAGTTTTTCAGGTAGAAGCAGCTGGGGTACTTGTAAAACAATCTATCTTTTTTTCAAGGCTTGAAATGATAATAATTGAAGTGGATAATAAACAATCTTGGGTATCTTATAGAGCATTCAAACAATTCTAAGTGTCAACAGATTATGGGAAGATTATGAGAAGGGAAATAGCAGCACTGGGAAGGTTTTTCCTTGCTATAGGAAGACTTTTGCAAATTTAAAAGAGTCAAAATGGCCACAATGAGGCCACGTTTGCCAGGAGAAATCCAGGAACTAGAAATTGAATCCAAAAATTTAAAAAATACAATAAGAAGAGCCTTATTGCATATATTTTCACTCAGTCACACATTTAGGGTTAACTTTGAGATGAGTGGTAGAGCTTTTGAGTAAGCACCAAAAACTTTGTAACCTTAGATATCAGATATTGTTAAATCTTTAAGGTTCTAAAGAAGTCACAAAAACGTTCCTTCTCAAAATGATTACATCTTACATTTGGATGGTAGGGAAAGACAATTATTTTCCCAAGGATTATATTCAGAAAATGTTATTCAGGGAAAGAGTAAACAACATGAAAGAATGCCTGACCACAAATATAGTGATTTTGTATGAAATAGTTGGGCCTTAAGAAAGATTTACATTAATTACATTAAAAAATGAGTAAAATTGTTGGCTTCTCCTTAGGCTGATGACAGCATAGTCCATAGATGCACCCCCATATTTATAGAAAAAAATAGAAATGACTTTGTTCTACAGCTAACCCTCTATCATTCTTTTTTAGTGGTCAATGGACTTCTATTTTATTTATTTATATGTAGTGCTAGAATTAAACTCAGAGCCTCCCACATGCTAGGCAAGTGTTCTACCACTCAGCCACAAACCCAGCCCTTAACCTCTATCTTTGTTTCATTGATTCTTTCCCCTAAAAATTCCAAGGGAATTTCCTCATAGCATAGTCAACAAGAATCAGGCACAGCCCATCTAAAATGTGTTACTCTTTAAAATAGAATTATTAAATAAATTTATTGTAGAGATATGTATTGATAAGCATCCACTGAGGCACAAAGCACTGTCAAGAATATTGAGCAACTGAACTTCTATGAAAGGAAGGGCAAGAAGGAAGTAATCAATGTTAAATAGGACCCCTCTCAAATCTGTCACTCTAAGACTCAATGTTAAACTATATTAAAATTCAAATCATGATTACAATATCCACTGCCTCTTAAGAGAAGGAAGAGATTCACATTCTATATGTTATAGTCCTATTTGTTGTAGGAAATTGTAATTTAATAGTACTGATTGAATTAAATTCTAACAGAAACTTATTTCAGGTAGAATGTTGACTTGCCAAAGTAGTTATAATCACAAGATAAACTAAAAATACTGCATAAGGTTTTGAAGCAATCCAAGTCTACTCACTGATGAGTTAGGAGGTAACAAATATACTGAGTAGTGCAGCAGAAAAATACATTTTTTCTTTTTTTTTTCATTTTCCTTCAACCTTAACTAGAATTTTAAATTTTATTTAAACTAGTATAATTACAGTCCCTTCTACAATGTTTGCAATAGCATTAGCAGAATATTTCTCAATACCTTTTATTGCAGTCTCTATATTTTATTCCTTAGTGTAAGTTTCCATAGCTTCTGTTCTAAAGGGTGACAAGATATTGTAGATACAGTTTATTAAAATATTGATGATGGATTAAAGCAATTTGTTTTCCACAAAAGCCACACGATATTACTATGCTAATTAGTTTTAAAAATAAAAATCATGCTTTTGAAGTATATGTAATTCTTATACTTTCTCTACTAGGTTATAGATTGTTAGGGTCTGTAAACAAGTCAGGATGGCGCCTGGCAAATGTTAGAGTCTGTAAACAAGTCTGGATGGTGCCTGGCATTTTGCCAGAGGGAGTGGTTTGTGAAGTAACGCCAGCAAGCCATTAAGTGTGGAGATTCCTTATTGGTTGACTGCTGTATCTATTTTATGTTAACTAACATAAGCTGTGTGGAATGTATAAATACCGCTCCTTTCCTACAATAAATGGCTCCCACTCCTGCTGTATCTATGTACATAAGTTGCGCGTCACCCCCCAGTTATTTTTCTGCAGCCGGACTGCGGCAATAGATAGTGCTGTGCAACAAAGAAATCTGTTTGGAACAGTATAGACTTGCTTGGTCTTGTTCTGTATTAGAGTGAAGACAAGATCTTCTATCAAAACAAATGGCTCCAGTGGCTCGGGAACCTGAGGTAGGGATCTCAAGTTCAAAGGCAGCCACAGCAACTTAGAGAAATCCTGTCTCAAAATAAAACATAAAAACGGTGATAGGGGTGTGGCTTGGTGGTTAAGGGTTCCTGGGTTAAATCACTGGTACCAAAAAAAAAAAAAAAAGCAGAGGGGCAAAGGCTCCAGAATACTGGTCGTTGTGGCTATATGAAGGTTAATTTAAATATTTTGGTAATATCTATAAATGTACACTGTAAACTGAATTAATTATAATAAAATATACTTTTTAATTATTGTAAAAATAATTTTTAAAAAACTGTGTAATTTCTTGAAATTGTATCTGGAATATTTATATTATTTTCATGGTCATTATAAATTTTCATAATTTTTAATTCATCTATTGAAAGATTGAACAATATTTAGCACTGTCATTTATGGGGACAGGAATATAATAATATCTTCACCAACATTTTTCTAACTACTTTTTAACAACATTATTTTTTATAATAAGCTATAAAGATAATAACACTGATATGCACTCTATGTTTTATTTATATCCATTTTAGGGTCCTATTCCTAATCAGAAAATGAAGAATTTCCTGTACTTGCAATAAATACTAGTCAATCAGTAAGAATGTTTTAAAAAGCATATAGTAGGTGTTCAAATATAAAATGTCATGAAATTATTCAAACACATATAAAGATACATACATGAAATTGTATTTTTAAACCAATGTATTGACATATTTATGAATAGATTGTTATAGATATGCTTGCATTTTAATTCATTTTAAAATGCCACTTTAATTTGAGATCATTATATTAAATCACAACTCTCTGCAGGCATTTTAGCATGAAGTAGAACCAATAAAGCTCAGAAACTTAACTTTCAAATCATTAAATTTAACACAGCTATGCCAAAATAATAGAAAATTATGGGCATATTGTAATTTTTATCCCTCAATCCATTCTTCCTTAATGTGTATTATAATATTAGGAAGAGAACCAATGTGGACCTTGTGTCTTGACTCCTTCTCCAGCTTTCCTAGTGGAAGATTGGGCACACTGGAGGTGTTTGGACAGGGCAAGGCACCAGGGGTCTCTTCCTTACTCTGGTTCCACCAATTCAGTGCACCCCAAACAGTGACAGGTAGTTCTAGTCTGCATCTCTTACTGTCTTCATCAGAGCCAGTCTTGCCACTCTATCCAGTCCCCTCAAAGATCCCAGCTGCCTTCAGGCCACCTTGCTTCCATCCACAGATGCTGAGCTATAACTCTGCAGAGTGTCTCATGTGAGATGAGCTTTGTTAAGCCCACTTCATTTCCCTTAGTCTTGTTCTATGTTCTAGATATATATATATATTTGCTTCAGGTTTAAGCTGATTTCTCTCTCTCTCTCTCTCTCTCTCTCTCTCTCTCTCTCTCTCCACCCCTCAAAACAATCCAGTACTAGTAATATGAGATATTAAATTATTAAATAATGGATATTAAATAACTGCTATAGATAGAGCTATTTGTCTTTGTTTTGTGTTATTACCCGACAATGCTCTGAATAAAGCCTTCCAAATGATTTACTCTCTAAAATATGAATCTGTAAAATTTTCCTAAACACACAAACAACGTATGATATATTCATTTACTTGTAACAGAAATTTTGAATTAGGTAGCCTGATTTGGAAAAATGATGTCAGTGGGAGAAGCCACTGGACAAGACAATAGAATGTTGTGTAAGTACTGGTACACATATTTGGTTAAAATCAACATCAAAATGAGAAAGAATATGTTAACAGTAAATAAAAATGTATCAAAAAAATTTCAACTACATTTGAAGTAGAATAAAATGTAAGAAAATGTAGGAATATGAGGGAAGGGAATAAAGTAGAAAGAAAAATTGCACATAAAAACAAGGGAATAAAGAAATAGAAGAATATGTAAAAAGTTGAGTACTAGATGATTTTAAGAAATCTAATGTAATTTGATATGGAAATAAAAGATAAAATCACTCACAAATAGCAATTCAGATGTTTTTCAAACTTTTACTTTAACATTTAATATCAGAGGCAAATGGCAAGGAGCATGGATTTAAGAGTCAAAATTACAGTAACAAAATAGAAATTTGTTAAAATTTTCTTTGGAATTGAATCCTCACTATGAACATATGTTCTCTGAAAAATATTCAATATCTTAAAGTTTATATGTACACATAAAATGAAGATAGTTGTTCTCCATTTCTAATATTTAAACTTGTACGAAATAAACACAGGTTTATGAAGAGCTTGTCATAAAGCAGCAGCAACGAATATGTTTCAAAAATAGCTTCTCGTTTTTGCTTAACTCTTCAAAGTGATGAAATTGAATGGGTACAATCAAGAGTCATATGCTAGGAAATCAGACATCAACATGTGTTATCAAGTTCCTATCCTATACTCCTGACTCTCCAAGCACTAGGAAAAGAAGCACAGATCAAAAAAGAAATATATATATATATGTGTGTGTGTGTGTATATATATATCCATCCCAGTTCTTTTCAGTGAGGGTAAACAATAAATGTACAAGATATTGGATAGTTCTGACATCAGAAAAACAGAGCAAGGGCAGGATGTTTGAGAGAAAGAGCTGAGAGCTCATATACCAATCTATTTAACATGTTTAGAGAATGCCTTCTGTAATTTATTATTTGAACAAAAAGCCATCAGAAATGATGCACCCAGGTATCAAGAAGTCGTTCCAGATAGAGGAAACAGCAAATGCAAAGTCCCTGAGGCAGATCTTGCTGACATGTTAAGAATGGCAGGGAGAAGATTGTAGCTAGAACAACAATGCTTCACCAGAAAATCAGGGCATGTTCTAGGAGAAGAGATATTAGAAAGGTGTTAGAAGGGAGAACTATGTAAGACTTTATTGGTTATAGTTTGGATTTAGGATTTTATTCCTAGAGAAATAAAAAGTCATTGCAGTTTTTTAAAAGACATAAGGCTCTGCTCTGCTTTAAAATGTAATCCTTGTGAAAATATGAAGAAATAGGAAGCAGGATAGAATCTGGGTGACATCTGGAGAGGGGTTTTTAAATAAAAAAGAGAAGTGGCTTTGAGTGGATTCAGGTGTATTTTTAGGGAGGTATATGGAATTTATTGAATGATTTGATGAACAACAACAAAGACATCATCACTATGAGGTGAAATTAGCGATATTACACTTTCAAATCTAAAGAGTTTCTATTGATTCAGTATATAAGTAATACATGATAACAGCAGAAATAAAGTAGAATCAAATACACAAAGATCTTTTACTTACATAGCAAAATGTGTGCCATTACCAGAAGTTCTAGCTCTATTTTTTCCTTTTTAATCATTTTTTTTATTTATACATAACATTGAGATTCAGGTTATGTATAACATAATTTTGACATAAATACAAAGGCATGGAATATGATCTAATCCTGTCCTTAGTACTTTCATTTTCTGCCTCTCCTCCCTCCCCTTCTTCACCTCCCTCAACTGATCTTTCTGCTGTTTCCTTTTAGCTTTTCTTTTTTTTTTCATTAGTGTCTTGTGGATGTACATGATGGTGAACTTCACTGTAGTATATTCATACATGTAGACATGTATTCTATGATTTTTTAAAAATTCATTTCACTCCACTCAGAATGGCAGCTATTAAGAATACAAAGAACTATAAATGTTGGCAAGGATATGGGGGGGCACACTCATACATTGCTGGTGGGACTGCAAGTTGGTGCAGCCAATATGTAAAGCAGTATGGATATTTCTTGGAAAACTAGAAATGGAACCACCATTTTACCCCGCCATTCCATTCCTCTGTCTATACCCAAAGGACTTAAAAACAGCATACTGGGCTGGGGATGTGGCTCAAGTGGTAGTGTGCTTGCCTGGCATGTGTGTGGCCCGGCTTCGATCCTCAGGACTACATAGAAAAAAGCAAAGATGTTGGGGCTGGGGATGTGGCTCAAGCGGTAGCGCACTCGAGAACTAAAATAAATAAATGAATAAATAAATAAATAATATTAAATGATAAATAATATTAATAATAAATAATAAATAATATTAAATAAAATAAATAAATATTTAAAAATTCTCTCTCACATCTCTCTTTAAAAAAAAGATGTTGTGTTCGCTGAAAACTAAAAAAAACTAAAAAACTAAAAAAACTAAAAAAACTAAATAAATAAACATTAAAAAATTCTCTCTCTCTCTCTCTCTCTCTCTCTCTCACACACACACACACACACACACACACACACACTTACACTCTCTCTATTTAAGGAAAAAAACAGCATACTACAGGGACACAGTCACATCAATGTTTATAGCAGCACAATTCACAATAGCTAAACTGTGAAACCAACCTAGATAAATGGGTAAAGAAACTGTGGTATATATACACAATGGAATATTACTCAGGAATAAAAGAGAATAAAATCATGGCATTTTCAGGTAAATGGATGGAGTTGGAGAATATAATGCTAAGTGAAGTTAGCCAATCCCCCAAAACAGTTGCCAAATATTTTCTCTGATATAGGAAGGTTGATTCATAGTGGAGTTGGGAGTGGAGCGTTGGAGGATTAGATGAAATCTAGATAGGGCAAACTGGTGGGAGGGGAAGAGAGAGACAATGGGGTAAAAAACATGGTGAAATGAAATGGACATCATTACCCTAAGTACATGTATGAAAACATAAATGGTATGAATATACTTTGTATACAACCAGAGATAAAAATTGTGTTCTATATGTGTAATATAAATTTTAATGCATTCTACTATCATATATAACAAATTGGAATAAAAATGAATTAATTACTTTAAAAAAAGTGTCTTGAGAGTGAAGGAAATCATTCCAAGGGGAAGCCCTATGGGATGTGCCTTGTGCCTGGGTGGCAGGTATACATTAGCAAGGGAATTACATTCATAGGCAAATTGCCTGGATTTATTATCCTCCTATTAAGTTCATCAAAATCAACCATTTGAATAAAAATAGCAGGAAGATTAATGATCTGAATAGTTGTGATGAATTTTGCTATGATGAGGGGGGATTAACCATGTAACAAGAAGACCCAACACAGCAGAGACTTATCAGCTCAATCTAAAGGTTGGTCTTGAGGCTCCAATCCACGCCAAAATTTAAATTAGCCGTCTAGATAATGAATGCTCACTTCCACTCAAATTGTACAGCAAATATTTTACATTTTAAGTAAGAATTATATTTTGAGGTCTACTTAATCAGATATGATTCTACACCATAGTTAATTAATTGAAATAAAAATGGCTATTAATGACATATTCTATGTAAGGCACTGGAGAAAATACACTTATTATTGAGACATGATACCAGCCTTAATATGTTTGTGGCCTAAAATACTTTATTCAATGCTTCATTTAAATGTAACAAGTCTTGTCTATGGAAACCCATATTCTGTATTCAAGAAAGATCTGCCTCTAGCCTTCTTTCCATCAAGAAATACTTCACCTGAAAATCAGAATTTGCTGAAGAAATCTGTGATTATACCTTGGAGCAGCAGCAAATGCAAACCCTTTGTTTCAGTTGTTCAATTTGTAGAAGCTATATGTTCTACTCTGAAGTATGTACAGCATACATCTGAGTCTTTTGGATCTATGCTGTACATAGTTCAGAGTAGAACATATAGCTTCTACCATGAGTTATATGAGTCAAGATCTTTCCTAACCTGAAATCATTAGGGATTTACTTAGCCCTGCTTCCTGTAAAGGTGGAGACATGTCCATTATCTACAGGATAGTGTTAAGAGCTTCCATTCTGTTCAGTGACTGCCTAAGTCACATAGCTCTAGTTCTATCAGCTTCTTACCTGTAGTGCCCATTTTTCCTTGGGACCTCAGTAAAAGGGCACCAGGATAGAGCTGACCTTACTGAGTCCATACTAAGTGATTTCTTTCAAGTTTTCTGATTGCTGTTCAAGGTTAGGCCTTGAGAGTATTTGCACTCAGTCTTCAGGCCTAACTCTGAGGGACTCCTTCTCAGGCTTCTTTCTCCAACTGACTGCATTAAACTAACCAAAAATGGCACAGGAAAAAAAAAAATGTAACTTCAAGCTTTAATGTAAGGTGACATGAATAACACATAGTCTAAAAATTTAGGATGGGATATATACTAGAGTACAATAGAAAAGATCTAATGCAAAAACAAAAATGAAACAAACAAACAAAACCTTGCTAACCTAATTCTACAGTGCAGGTTTTGAAAGTTCAGCTTTAATTTAATGAACATTTCATATTTTTTAAAGAAAATTATTTATATGATATACATAATGAAGACACCATTGAAAATATATTATAAATTTGGTCTCCCAGTGTATTACTAAAATAAAACATTTAAATCCTTTTAGCTAAATACTTGAAAAGAAATAAGAAAAATAAAAAATATTCTTTTCTTTTCTGGTACAGGTATTAACCCCAGGGGTGCTAAATCACTAAGCTACATCCACATTCCCACATATCTCCAGCCCTTTTAAAGTTTTATTTTTGTTTGTTTGTTTCTTTATTTGAGACACTTTGGCATAGGGCCTCACTAACTTGCTGAGGCTGAATTGCATAGGGCCTCATTAAATTGCATAGGGCCTCACAAAATTGCTGAGGCTGGCTTTGAACTTTCAATTGTCCTGCCTTAGCTTCCCAAGCCTCTAGGATTACAGGTGTGTATCACCATGCCCAACTCAATGTTTTGTTTTTATTCTAAACAACTTCTAAATTTTGGTCAAACAAATAATTCCTTAATAAGTTATTTACTGCGCTGCACAGAAAACTTTTATGACATAATTTCTTAATTAAGAGAAAATGAGGGCTGGGGATTTGGCTCAGGTGGTAGCGCGCTTGCCTGGTATGCATGCAGCCCGGGTTCGATCCTCAGCACCACATACAAAACAAAGATGCTGTGTCCGCCGAGAACTAAAAAATAAATATTAAAAAAATTTTCTCTCTCTCTCTCTCTCTCTCTCCCACTCTCTCTTTAAAAAAAAAGAGAAAATGATAATTTTTCAAATGAAACTATTAGAAATTAAAGTGACTTTTACCCACTTTTTGAAAATATTTTTATTTGTAAAGTTTTCTTGTGCTTGATTTTTCCATAAATATTTTGGTGATCTTTGGGAGAATGTGATGAATTTTTATTTAATGAAATTAATATTACTGTGAAGAAATACATAATATTTCACATTCAAAAGCATTTAAGACAACAATTAAGATCTATGAATTAATCACATCAGTCTTTTCGATTACATACATAAAATTTCTGAACAAATTATGTTTTATTTATTTTTTATTTTTTATTTCATTTTATTTTTTTTGGTGGTGCTTGGGATTGAACCCATATCCTTGTACATGCAAGAAGGCAAGCACTCTACTAACTGAGCTATATCTCAAACCCCTCAAATTATGTTTTAAAATATGTGTATGGTTATTCATAAATAGGTACCTAAGACTCATATTATTTTTTAATTTTTTTTTAGTTGTAGGTGGACACAATATCTTTATTTTACTTATCTATTTAGGCTCAGGATCAAACCCAGTGCCTCACATATGCCAGGAAAGCACTCTAAACTGAGGTACAACCCCAGCCCAGACTTACATGTTTTAATTCTTAAAAACCTTCCCAGTCAGTTCATAACACTCCTAGGTATCAGAAATAAACCCAGAGAATTGACTTGTCTTACTAAAGGGCATAAAGTGGTTATAAAGTCCAGATTAATGCTGAAAATTACATAAAATCTACTAGGATTACCAAACATTCATTAAACATATAGTAAATGTCCCTCACCCTCCCTCCCCCACCTCTTCTTGTGGACTTCTTCATCTAAATTACTCCAAAGTTCACTGCCTGGGTAAAGATTCATAATATTTCACATTAGCATATAAGGATAGCTACCCTACTCATTGGGGCCTGAAGAAAAGTATTTGACAACTTCAAACTCTCTTCTTCATATTCATAAATCCTATGAAATAAAAATTTAACTCTTTTAATGTCTAGTGCATTATTATTTTTTTATTATAGAAACAAATAGTTATTTAGAAGGAAAAACATGTGTAAACATTACTGGTTTTAAACAAATGTTCAGATTATGTGGAAGATAATTGCTCAAATGTAAATGAACAAATCCTCTGTGGGTCTATGAAAACTTCAATATCTTTATATGAATCCTCACAAACTTGAATTTGGTAATCTACCATTTGTAAGGCAGACCATTTTAATGTCAAGAATATCTCATTTTCACATTTTGGATTATTTTTAATAATTAATATTTCAAACACTAAATACCAAGAGATTCCCAGGAGCATTTTCAGAATTCCTGAAGAATTTCAGGGGATATTTTAAATCAGAGAGAAAATAATATGTTTGCAACCTCTGTAGTCCTTTCTTGTCTTATACAAAGGGCATTTGTGCATAAATACATGCTGAAAAGTCTATTTTTACTTGATTGATTGGACATGATCACTCTGGATACCACATTTTTGGCTGACCCCAATAAATGAAATATAATATGAAAATAAAGAGAATGGTGTAAAACCTAGGGCCTGAATATTTAGTAGGGGAATTATATTTTTATTTATTGAGAAATCTAAAAGTATTATCAAGGTTCCTGAATATTTCCTATGTTACATAGCTATACATTAACTGTTGCTTTATCATGCAACCCATATTCGACTTTGTGTAATTTTGATTACAAAAGAAAAAACAAAGATTTTTTTAATCATAAACACCTGAATTTTTTATCATAAACAACTAAATTTATTTAATTGTTTACATTTAAAATAAAAATAAGCCAGATTTTGGTAAAAAAATATTCAGTTATGGGCTGGGTGTGGCTCAGTGCTTGCGTGGTAAGCACAGGTCCTCTGTTTGTGTCCCCAGTATTGCCTAAATAAATAAATAAGCTATTTTTTAAAAAAGTCATGTCATGCACAAATCTAATCTCACATTGTATAGGATTTCACTCAACATTCTATCATTCCTTTCTAATATTTGCCATTTTGTAAGTGTGAAATTTAAAACTTGAAATTTATATATAATGATGGGTCTATGCAGTTTTTTTCTGTGACTATTCAAATAAAATACTATCACAAAAATAAGATCGCACAACCAATATCTTTTTTTTAAACCCAGGAAAATGACAAAAGTATCACTGAACCATAGTCTCAATTAATTTTAAATTCATAGAACAGCTGTGAATGTTAGAGCCATAGAGATTTTTCCAGGACCCCTGTGAATTATCTGTCATGGTTAAAGGAAGCATAACAATTTGCCACAGGTATACCCACAGGGTATGAACTCATAGGGAAGAGAAGAAAGAAAGTGGCATGGTTAGAAAAAAAATATGATTGGAGAAAGCTGCACTGGGAAAGGAGATAAGGTTGTAGAAGAGGTCGAGTTCAGAGGAAAGATAATGAGAGCACAGACAGAAGAGTTGAGCCATGAGGAGATTAGGTTTACAAAGCAAGATCTGTATCCATGACTCAAATCTCAGAGAAGAACATTTTTACACATCAAAGAGCTGCAAAGAAATGGTTTACTTTTAATTGAATTTGAAGGCAACAATAAAATATCAGTGTTGTGGCTACTACCTAGGTGTCTGATATGGTATGATTATAATTCCTGAATGGAATCATCATCCAACTGTATTTCTCCAAAGAATAAAAACAAATAGAGCAGAGCTAACACTGCTTCAGTTGTTACTGACAGCTCACATTTTAGCTTGTAAAATTAATACTAGCTAGAAAGGCTGACTTTTCCTATAAATGTAACAAATAATTTACAACATTTTGATGATCATATTCTGACAGATTGTATGTGTTAATTGCATGAACTACACTTACAGAGCATTTATCCATTTTGCTATTAATCCAACACAAGTTATATTTGATGTTAAGGTAAAAGAGAGAAATGGATTTCTAATGCAAACTGGGGATTATGGAAAGCCACTGAGAAGTGGTGTCAAGAATTGAATCTTAACTAATTGTACTTTCTCCGTAAATGGAAGAATTGTTAGGAAGTGTTCAGAAAGAACTTTCCTAAGATCTTATGTCTTCAAATATTTCAGTGTCTAAAAATATAGTATCTATGGGCAAGTGCAGACAGTTTAATATAATTCAAGCTATGTATGCAATATGGAGTGGAAGGTTAGGTTAAAGATTAAGATAAGAACCTTACATGGCCTGGCTCAGCAGACACTAAGATTTTAAGATGACATTAGTCATGCCAGTGAAAGAGAAGAAAAACATGGATGTCAAACTAGGGGAGTGCCCAAGGTGGATATTGATGTGGGATTTTTCCCCTAAAGGCATTTGCTGAGCATTTCAGAGAGGTTACTACCAGTGTTACAAGTACGTCAACGTGAAGAAGGGGAGCATTGCAGGTGTCAACATGGTGATGGCAGCATGCTGCTTTTCAGCTACTGCCTTTCTTAACAGTACCTCAAGCATGAGTGGTGATGCAAGTACCAATGAAGAGGCGTCAGTGTGGAGAGTATACTATGTACTCCTGATTGGGACTGCCTCCAGTATGAAAATGGCCTCATGGCTGAATTCTTTCATATCCTGAGTATTAACACCAAATAAAGGTGACTGGTTAAAAAAATTAAGATTTCTTTGTTGTTTGTTTATGTTTATATAAGAAATAAAAATCCAAAACCTAGTGGCTTAAAACAATGAAAACATTTAGAAATCTGGTTTTTGAATAGGGCATGGCAGGAAAAATTCACCTCTACTCTACTTAGTAACAACACTCAGAATCCTCTGTAGTCCCCAGTATTCAGTTGTTGGGCAGGTAGATGATGCTGGCTGTCACTTGAAACCTCAACTGGGACTGTGATTAGAATCTGTTCTGGTTGATGCTAGGTTCTATTGTATGTTTTGTCTTTTATAACCCAGTCTTATAATCATACCATGTTCTTTCACTACTTATTATTCATTAGAAGTGAGTCACTAAATCTAATCTATATTCTTGAAAGGCAAATTAGACTTTGTATTTCAGTGTATAAATGACAACAGCAGGTTGCTAGAAAAGTCTTTTAAAAAGAATATTTTGGCATAATCATCTTCAAGGAAAAAAAAACTCATACAACTGCTTAGTTTAAAACTAAGAATAATACATGGATCCCAGTGGTTTTTAAACAGATAGGAAGCATTATAAGACATGTGGCATAGAGAGCTCTGTCTGGCAATTTTAGGAGAAATGATAAGCTAGAGCTTGCATGTAATGGAAGGAAGTTCAGTTAAAAAGCCATTGCAGAAGGTAGTGATGATGCTTTGGATTAAGTGAATGCAGGAACAAAGTTTAGAGGATCAAGTACTACTAGGAGAGAAGATCTGCAAAGGTAAATGCTAGAGACAGAACACAACATGTTGATGCAGTTTGGAAATAATCTTAGCATAAGTGATAAAAACAGAAGGAAGAGGGTAGATTTAAACAATTTCCAAAGTTAATGAAACATTGGAAATGTAAGAATGCAAACACAGAGAATATTGACCAAAGACATGTGACAAGACATGTGAACAGCCAGAGGAAGAAACTGTAAACCTAATGCATTGTTGTATTTATTTAATTTTTTACTATGTTTTAAAATATTTGAGGATGAGATTTAATTGAATGAGGCTGAATTCACTTTGGAAGAACCAGATTGTGTAGAATACAGAGGAATGATTCATTTTTGGACAGCTACTGAGACTGATAGAAAGTTGGAAAGATAAGATGTAGGTTAGTGGGAAAAGATTTGTTGAGGAGGGGAATCTACTCAAGAATATTGTGCAAATTACTAAATTTGGAGAAAACATAAGTGAGCAATGGAATTGCTGCATATGTCAAGAAATAAGGTACATGTGCAGGAAATTTTTCTTTTTTTTCTCCTTGACTCTGGTATGATGAACTGCATGAAAATTAGATCATTCCTTAACTTTCTGCCTTCATTCTGTAATTCGGGGGTAAAAGAAAATGGATGCTATATTGTAAATGACCTAATTAATAGAAAACACTTTGATGCCTCACACATAAAATTTCTCTATAATCATTAGTCAATTTATAAAATCAAAGAAAATGATTCTACAAGACAAAAGGCACTTTGAGCATATAAATAAAAGCAAAACAGAATAATACGTGGCTACAGGACCATGTCTGCATTAAAACTATGTTGTGTAATGATGTCCATCTCATTCACCATCTTTGTACAACCAGAGATATAAAAAAAATTGTGGTTATATGTGTAATATAAATTGTAATGCATTCTGCTGTCATATAGAACAAATTAAAACTTAATTTTTTTTAAATATGATAGTAGATAGTAGAGCTGTGTTGGATCTACCCTTTGGGGAAATATTATTATCAGAAAAATTTTAAAGAAGTTGAACATCACCCAAATAGTAGAAAAATGTAGACCCACTTTAATGTGATTAAAATATTTCTAAAAATATTACTAAACATAGTGTTTAATAATGAACATATGGGTAGTTTTCTAAATTTCCCAAATACAATCATAGCTTAAAATAACATTTTTTTCTTAACATTATGGAGATTAATATTAAATGTCTTTCAAAACAGCATCTAAGTAAATACAGTTGGTGATTTCTATTGTCATCGTTTTTAATTGAATGACAATGAATAATTGATTTTCTTGGTTCTCAATTGACTCATTTTTTAGATATTTCATATTTTGAAGGGCAATTCTTCAAGAAAAAAGGAAACAATAAATTCAACATAAAAAGGTATATAGATATTAATGTTGATTATCTGATGTTAGATGTGTTCAAATTTCAAAAGTGTTAAAGTGCAAAACAAAACAAGAATGGATCACACACAGTGAATAGAAAAAATTATTTTGTCTGTGTGTGGTTACTGTGAATTTCTGTAGTGTCTTTGGCTTCATTGATCATTGTGGATCCCAGCTTGATTGCAAACTTAGAGAGAGAGAGATAGAGAGAGAGAGAGAGAGAGAGAGAGAGAGAGAGAGAGAGAGAGAGAGAGAGAGAGAGAGAGAGAGAGAGAGAGAGATTTTCAGAGATTGAATTTCAAAACTTATTTTGTTGTATAAAAAGATGTCTATTCAGATTTTAGGGATTGTTTTGTTTTCCCAAATTATTATCATTATTCCAATATCTCTCTGTTACTGAATATTATATTCAACAAACCAGATAATCAATTTAAAACTTAAGGATTAGCTTTTTTATTACTGTCCCTCTCACATATTCAAATAAAACAAATTTTAAAAACTTTTATTTCTGGAACCCCCCCCCAAAGGCCAGACTTTTCTTTATGTCTGCCAGAGCCATCAGCACCTCTCTCATGGCCTTGAAATAGCTGCTTGCTGCCAAGTTGGGACACCTGCCTACTCTCCAGTTTGCTCTCTCTACTGAAATGGAACCATGAATGGGATTCTTTTCTCCTAATCTCAGTCTCATCATATTGTGGCCCTGCTTCAAAGACTCAAGCACTCTGCTTTCACTGGGCTTCTGCCTACTGGCTCCAGCCACCTTAACGCCACACATTTGCTGTAGCTCTTGGTTGCAGGCACACTGACTTTAATCTCCAACACCTACCCTTATTCCTCCTCTCCAAAGGCCTTATATTTGCTTTCTCTCTCAGTGGAGTGTCTATCCTTCCCCTCTTTTCCAAAGTAGCTCTGCCTTATCTATGAAGTCTTAGTTTAATTGCATCTTTTTCTGGTAAGTTTCATAATCTTTCTGACCTTGCATATTTTGTGCTGTAATTGACACTGAGCATTCTTCATGAAAACTTTCATTATAATTGTACAGCTATTTGTGTCAACAATTATTATATGCTTTCTACATTAGAATAAAATTTCACTAAGGGACTGTTTGTTTAGTCCTTACCTTTGGATATTAGACTTTTAACATCAAATTTGATATCTGGCATCATATTCAGAACATCTAGTACAGTGTTGATCATGTACTAAAAACATTCTTAATTGTCATCTGATGAATTAAATAAATTATTGTATGATTTGGCATAATAGAATATGAAATGTGATATAGTAACATGAGGTTATTTAAATTTTGTATTTATGAAGAAAATTATAACATTCAATATCATAATTGTAATACTATATGACCTTTGAAGTACAATCAGTCCTGAATACCTGTGGGTTATGTAGTTGAAGATTCAATGCATGATGTGTTTGAAAATATTTGGGAAGAAAGGAATCGTTACTGAACAAGTATACATTTTTTTCTGGACAGTAATTCCTAAACAATATTTAACAATATATTTTGTGGGATGTTATAAATAATGTAAAAATGATTAAAAGTATACAGGAGGATGTGTAGTAAGTCATATAAACATATAACCCTACTGTATATAAAGGACTTGAAATCCAGCAGATTTTGGTGTTTGTATGTGGAGGGTAGAGGTTGGAACCACTCTCCCATGATTACAGAGGGACAACTGTGCAGTACAACACAAGGACAGGTGGCTGTTTTACCATAAGAAATACCGTTATTAGTTTTGGTGGATAACAGAATGAATAAAATTGTACATAATTTACTTATATACAATACTTAAGCTAAAAGAAGACATTTTCAACCTTTATCTTTAAATATTAACTGAGCTCATGATAAGACCCAGCAAAAACTTAATTGAAAAAAAATGTATCATAAAAGTATTTGTCTCTATAATCTGACAAACACCCTAACTTATTTTCATGATTTACATGTTTTTCTGTACCTCTTCAAATTTTTGCTTAAAAGCTTATATTCATGTAGTTCCTATTAGAAAATTTTATTAACATTTATATTCCTAATATTTACTCTAGTTTCTTGTCTTCTCAATGTTCTCTTTCAATCTAGTTTCGAAATTTTAGAAGTCCACGCTCCCACCTCTCCTCCTCCTCTTCTTCCCCTTTATTTTTTTAAATATTATTATGCTGTGCTCTCTTGGTGAAGATAAGTACTTAGTAAAGAAGAGACTTAAAAATGTGAACAGAGATTTTTAAAATAATTTCAAGAACAGTGAATGGAGATAGTATATCTGAATACATACTTATGATTTTACAAATATTTCCATCTTTCACAAATATTCATGGGGTAGAATCACAACCAGAAATCAGATATTGAAGATAACTGTCTGAAAGGAATATGAATAGAAACATGAATGAAGAAGAAACTTGTCTGTGCTAGGTAACAAATTGCCTATAGTTATACTCAAGCTTTTCCCCCATCTCTTGTTATTTAACATAACATGATTGTTTTAAAAATTTTAGGTAATATGCTTGAATAATTAGATTTAGATGAATCTGTAAGAAACTTGCTGGAATTCCAGATATTGAATTAAAGGAAAGCACAATTGGAAATGAAATCCAGTTTTTTTTTTCTTTGAACTTTGTCCTTACCCATGTCTATGGTAACATTTTTGCTGCTCTGAATCAGTAGTCAGCATATTCCATATTATGGTTTCTCAAAAACTTTGAATTACTTGTTATAAATGCATTAGGATGAAACAGAGGAAAATATCAAGAAATTCAGGAAGCTCTACTCACATGCTTTTGCTTCTGTGGTTCTTTTTTTTCGAAGTTATCTCAGATAGTATCAGCACACAGAGCAATGTAATGCTGGCTGATCTTAAAGGAAAATTGATAGCTAAGTCAGGCTGGAGGGAGAGTGTGAAGCTGCCTTGCCACCAGAGAAGACAAACACCCTAACCTGTAACTCCTGCTTAACTTTGAATGATGAATGAGTTTCTATGTTTTATCAGGACACTCACAAGAATTAAGATTTCCTGATGAATAGCATTAAATTTTTATATACAAATGCCTCTCAGTATTCATTATAGAGAGCACAATGACTTTTAAAAATTATTTAAGCTTAAAATGGTCAAGTCATGTTGCTAAATATACCTACACATATGTATATATATTCTCATTAGCACTGTGGCTGTTGCTTTCTGGGGGAGCTCAGTTACCAGGTCATATAAAATGTCATGTAACTTCTATTATTCCAATTGTGTTTTTCTTTTTTTTTAGTAGTAAAAATTAGAAAAATATTTAATGGCATAAATTTGTTACCCAGACGAAAATTATATATAATTGTAGCCAAGCACATTTATTTTGAAAAGAGTTTCAGAATGATGAATCTTAAAATCAATCAGCAAGTATTTTAAAAATACAAATCCAACATCAGTTAAAAATCATAACTTTCTTAAAAGACTGGTACTATTTCAATAAATATAAATTTGTTTGTGAAAATTGAAACAGGATATTGTTTTGATGTAAAATTGATTTCCAAATAAACAGTAATAAGTATAATCATAAAATTCTGAACAGGTGTTTTGATTTTCCTAAGCAGCTTATAATCCTGATAGATTTGCCATAATTTTGATCCATGAATTTGTTATTGTGGTGTATTATGTAATTTGAATCCTATTTTGTAAACTCAAGCCTGTAATAAAAATGAAAAATAACCCATCACAAAATATTTAATCAATGATTCAATTATCATTTTAGAAGTGGAAATTACATACAGTTTTACAAAAAAGTATAAAACCTAAAATAAAAATTGACCTAATGACCTGTATATTATCAGGAAAATATTTCACTTTCAAGGTCAACATTTTAATTTGCCACTATTTTTATCCATTAGAAATATTTTTAAGAATTAAAATAATAAAAATGTATGAGACATTTAGTTTCATGTATAGTATTTCTATTCTATATATTTTAGATTAAATGAAAAGAAAAATAAGCACAAAGAAAAATTTACTGATTTTGAAAAAAAATGGAAAATCAAATTATTTTTTTTTCTAAATGGGCATAACAAAAGCAACTGGTTAGACTTTGCCAAGATTTATCTTTAAGGACAAGAAAATAATGGAAAAGAATTTTATTAAGCAGACTCAATTTAATCTATATTTCACTTCACTTTATATCAAGCACTTTGTAAGAGATTATAATTATAATCATTTAGTTTTAATTTTCAAATAATCTTATAATATTACTATAAAGGAAATATTGTACCATTTATTTTTGTATCATTTATTTTTCAAATAATCTTATAATATTACTATAAATACATCAGTTTACACTGAGAAAAAAGAAATTTAATGAATAGTTAGAGTCTCTTTAAGATTCACAAATAAAAATTGAAGCAAAGTTGTATTTTTTTATTTAAAAATAATTATTGATTATCAGGACTACATTTCATCCTAAGCATTCTAAAGCATGAGCCATTACTATAGATAGAATTGTGATATCATGTTACCATTTGCATTATTATGTATAACATATATAAAATCTCATCATCCATCACTGGGTTCATTCAGTTTGAATGATATTTTGTTTTATCCACATTACCCAAATAAGAATATTAAAATGAACACAAATGAACAATTTTAATATTCTTATTTAGATATTTGTACAAATAGCAAGAATTACACTTATTGTTACCTTTGCCTCATTGAAAACTGTGTAAACGGAATATTGGTCTATGATAAATTGGAAATGAAAATAAAAGTTAACAAAATTCTTCTTACCCTGATACACTGAGGATTATCATAGGTTCTGAAATTCTCATACTGTACTCAAGTAAATTAACTGAATACTGTGAGTGCTAAAACCCCAGTTTAAGGATTTTTGTTCCAAAATATCATAGTTTCACAGCTCTGTAAAATTTTGAAATGATAGAAATTTCCTAGCCACCCATCTACCAATGTGTAAATAAAATAAAAAAGTATTCACTATAATAACATATATTCAATTACAAGTTTTAATCTACTGAATTCAGTGGTGCTGTACTATTTTCATAAGATTCAAAAGAAAATAATAAAACTAGTAGTGCTTTTTTATAAATATAACTGAAATACTTGATTTATTGACGCATTTCTTCCATATGATCTCTTGAGCTGCAGGCAATTTGAGATATGCAAATGATTTTGTAAATCTTCAAACAAAGTTTGAGATTACTTTTTGATAATTTTTCATTTCTTATGATAAAGAATAAAACATTTATGTGTTTATGTGAAGGAATGGCGGTCCTCCTAAGATGAACACATTTTGAACATGAAATAATCATTATATGCTTAACATTATTTTTAGGTGTTCAGACATTAAATACCTGTGGCTACTTATAATGCTTTGGAAACTTTAGTAGAGACTATATTATTTCAGTTAAGACCTTTTGGTTTCTCAAGAATTGAAATCTAAATGTTTAGTCAAATGTGCTTTAAATGTCTGTTCAACTATGTAAATTGTGAATTTCACTTACTTTTTAATTTTATTTATGTAGTTTTATTTTTGTTCTGCAGTATTGGAGTTTGAACTAAAGGATATTCTGTTACTAAGCAACATCCCTGGGCCATTTTGTTTTATTTCTTTTTTTTAGTTATTTTTTTTAGTTGTAGATTAATATAATACTATTTATTTATTTATTTATTTATTTTTATGTGGTGCTGAAGATCAAACCCAGGGCCTTACACATGTGACACAAGCACCACTACCACTTAGCTACAACCTCAGCCCCATTTTGTTTTATTTTGAGGAAAGATCTTGCCATATTGCCCAAGCTCACCTGGAAATTGTGATCTTCCTGCCTCAGTCTTCTATATCCCTGAGATTACAGGTGTATGCCACCATTCCTGGCTCAAATTATGAAATTTAAACATACTTACTGAATAAAAATTAATAATTAAGAACTCTCCATTAAAATCCATATGGTGCCAATTTATACTAGTATTTTTCAGGTGTATTTTGAAACTTTTATGAAATTCAGTTTTTTATTTTTAAATCCATGGATATTCTGAAATTTAAGGTAAAATTTAAGTAGCTGATCTGTAAATAATGGCTGTGACTATTCTGAGAATATCATTTTTAACCTAAAGTGAAAGTGAAACAAAAGATATAACTGAGTGTAAATTGGGCACAGTGGTGCACACATGTAGTTCTAGCCACTCACAAGGCTAAGACAGGAGAATGCCAACTTCAGCTTGAGCCTTCATCCCAAAATAAAATAAAAATAAAATAAAATAAAAAGAAAAAGAAAATAAAAATAAAAATAAAATAAAAAGAGCTGTGGAAGTATTTCAGAGGTAGATCATTTGCTTTATACAAAATTTAATTCTAACATAATTTAATTCTTACATAGACTGCTATCTTCCTTCTGCTGCATAATACTAGCACAATGAAATCAGAAAACTCTATCACACAAATGATCACATAGTTTCAAATTATTAAATTTACTTCCTAGGAGAGTTGATGAATACATGTATACTACTTAAGTAAAACCATATACATATAAATCAAAACCATATTTATATAAATCAGGAAAACAATTTAGTCTAATCATGTAAAAGTCTTGGTACTGCAGTGCAAACTTTAAATAATCTGATATCAAATGCTATAGAAAAATTTTCCTACATGATTTGCTTACCATGGACTCCATTAAAACACTGAGAGTCAAATTTCTGAAGTAATATCATTTTCTTTAAAAGTAAATATCAAAACATTTCACTATTTATCCTCTGAAATTATCTCACTTTTCTCCTTATTCAAAAATTTATTTCCCATAATACTGTCCCTTTGTTCAGTTTTCTTGTCTGCACATTTTGTCACTTTATTTTTAGGACAGACTGTTGTTAATAGTTAATATACCTATATCTCTTCTTCAACCAAATATCAGCCAGATTATGAATATTTCTGGAGTTGAAGTGGTATTAGCATTTTCATAATAAAACTGCTCTTCAGAGGATTATAATTCAACTCTACAAATTCAAACTGGGCTCATCTTGGCATATGAGGTCAGAGCCTGAAGCAAATTTGTGTTACCAATTTTCAAACAAATTAATGCAGCCATTACTCTAAGTGGTACACATACAAATCAAACACAGGAAAAATTTATCCTCCCAAAATAGTAATAACCATTTGGCTCATACTTATTTTCAATTTATTTAGTTGTTTTTGTTGATTTTTTATGCATTCCATGCAGGTGTTAGAAGAAAAATTCTAAGAGAGAAAGAATGTGACACATGATGGCTTTCCTCCAAGCAGCTAATGCTAACATATGCAACCATAAAATTAATAGCCTTCGTGGCAGGTGGCTTACCCTGGAACAATAAACCCAATTTCTCAGTATTTTACATAGACAACCATGTAAAATATGCTGAGTCTTCTTTTTAGAGAAATAAACTGTCATATCAAACAACTTTAAAAATATATTTTAAATTCTGTTATAAATCCCAGGATATTTTTAAATGCTGTTAAAAATTTCAGAAATGGCTAGGCTTGGTGGTACAGGTCTGTAATCCCAGAAGCTCTGGAAACTGAGGCAGAAGTATTGTAAGTTCAAAGCCAACCTCGGCAGCTTAGTGAGGCCCTAAGCAACTCAGCAAGACCCTGTAACTAAATCAAATACAAAAAAGGACTGGGGATGTAATTCAGTGGTTTAAAGTCCTGGCTTCAATCCTCAAGACCCAAAATAAATAAATAAAGAAGTGTCCCAGCAATATTTTTATATTATATAGTAAAGACAGGAGCAACAAATAGCAATTTATATATAATTGAATGACTTTACATTAATGACAAAAGAATATGCATTATAATTCTATAAATATTTCTCTCTGTTGACAAATCAAATGCAAATGAATTTATGTCATGGTTGGAACCATGAATTAAGATTCAGAAAAGAAAACTCATGGGCATGTCATCTCGAAGTGTCCCTTACTTTGAACATTCACAGAGGCTATCAGCAACTGTTATCAACTGTTTTTAATTACAAAAATTTTGGTAAAGTAATAGTAAAAAATAAAAATGAATGAAAGCAAAGACATAAATTAATAATAGAAAAAAAAACAAAAGAAAAAGAGTATTTTATTGCAACATAAGTAATGACTGTTATTCTGGAGAAAACCAAGTAGATAGACAAATTATTATTAAGCCTTGAGGCCAAAAGTTTATTGGTAAGTAAAAGTCAGATATGATAACATATTTGATAAAATTCAAATAGAATATCATCACCCTAATAACATGCTGGGCTTTTAAAATAGCTTTTTATTTGAGGGGTGTGTGGCTTCATGCTTTTATCATATATATATATATATATATATATATATATATATATATATATATATATATATATATATGATACGATTTTTATTTTGTTCTTATTGCATTCTTATTTTAAAACTTTATGGTGCTTACATGGCTATAGTAAAAATGAAAGTTATAGTCC
This sequence comes from Callospermophilus lateralis, assembly GCF_048772815.1. Classification (NCBI taxonomy): domain Eukaryota; kingdom Metazoa; phylum Chordata; class Mammalia; order Rodentia; family Sciuridae; genus Callospermophilus; species Callospermophilus lateralis. Next base: position 2,582,391 of record NW_027515935.1, on the reverse strand, counting down.
TAACCATAATCAAAACTTACAGAGGACTTTCTGTATACTTTTATTTCATCTTCATAACAACTTTCAAATATTATTATTAGCTTCACTTTTTGCACAGGAGGAAACTTTGAGTTAGCAGATGTAAGTAACTGGTATAAGGCTTCATGGTTATGGGATAGTAAAGCTAGAATTACAACTCAGTCACTATACTTACATGTATGGTGTATTCTTTGCTACCTTAGATTTTTATCATTTTAACATTTTATTTGCTAAGCTTATAAAAAAAAGCTCATTTCTCTACTCTTAGAATAGTTATTTCCTGTCATTCATTTTAAGAAATCACTTTCCTTTGAACATCGTCGCATATATATCTGTTGTTTTTATATTATTTCCTTTGTATTGATGATTAGAATAGGTATGATTGAGGCTAAAAATGTAAATTATTCTAAATATAATTTGATTGTGTTTTATTTAGTGATTATTACTATTAATTTGTACCCTTGTCAACATAGAATTGGGGATGTTTATATGCAAACACACAAATGTGCAAGCATTTCTAGTCCATTAGTATAACATAGGCCCCATTCATTTTTTAAGTCTGTGGTGAGATTTAATTTTTATTTTCTTTTAAGTATATTTATTTCCCTAATTTGTTTATAATTTTTCTCCCTATAGTTTTTAAATAAATTATGTTATCTTTATAAAATTAATTTGTCTTTGTTGTAAAATTTACTAGATTTAGTGAGAGAAGTATAGTCTTCAAGAAATAAAGTCATACCAGTAAAGAGTAAAAATTCATTGTGGCTTGACCTTCACTGACTGAGGTGTATCTGTAAGATGCTGTCTTTAGAAGTTGTGTTCAGGAGTGATCATGACAGCAGGATCATGAAAGTAGTTATCATGAGCCAGTACTTTGGGACCTTTGAATAACCTGATAATAAATGATACTCACTCACATCATGTAGGTGTGTTGGGGAAGATAACTGGATCTGTATGAGAACTGGACTTGTTTCCATTTTGCATCCATACATCACACCTGAGGAATTCTGAGCTTAAGTGGACAATGCATATCTTTGCTCTTACTTATGTCCAATGGACAGTCAACATTACCTTAAATTAAATGTCAAGGTCATAAACAACTGCCATAGTCCTGATACCTGTGGCTTTATCACTAATGAGATACCAGTTATATTTATTTTACCTATAATTGTTGAAGATACCTTAAAAATGCTTTCTATACTCACTCACAATAATAACTATTAGGCCCACCAAGACAATAAGGTCTTGTTTTTAAAAACATAGTAAAGTATGCATATATTTTTATTAGACAACATGGACTGGCTAGGATAGAAGTGCCTGGATAGTGAAGAAGTCACAAAAGCTAATTATCTCCTTCACTCTTCATCCAGTATGTTCAGGGGAGGAGGAATAGTCATTTGGAGTTTTAATTCACTTCTAAAATAATAGGTCTAATCTTTTTTCATTCTTAGTCCCCAAAGTACAGGAATGTGACTTGCACAAATTTATTCATAGAAATGAAATGATCACTGACTATATCATGGACATCAGTGAATGCCCTCTGAGCTACGTGATGGTGAATCTTGATCCAGAATCTGATATTAATAATACTATGTGTTCACCTTTCACTTACTTTGTTGCAATATAAGATTTTACTTTCCTGATATCAGATAGAAATTTCTTTTTTCCTAACTGTAACTTTTCTGGTATTGCTGTGTGAGGCAAGAAGTGTGAGCCAGCACGAGTCCTGCTGGGAATCCAATCTATGTGTGCAATGGGTTATGGGCCTGTCACCCCAAATCGTTAAGGGCGAGACATTGTTTGACTTATAGACACTTGTCAAGGTCATGCTGCTGTAAATGACCCTCAGTTTGGGAACTGAGAACAATCTTTTCACAATAACTTTTCTCTGAATAGTTTCTGTTAGCCTGAAGTTTTCTTAGCTACCTGAGAAACTAACCACCAAACTTCAAGGACAACAAATTAAATCAGATATGAGTTCCGGCTAGAGAACAGAAGAGGGATGAGAATTGATCTCACACAATGCTACTTACAAAATATGAATGGGTTATTCAGTATGATTAACACTTATCAGCAAAGGTTAGAATGCTCAGGAGAAATATTAGAGGAGAAGGAAATTGAAAATAATAGAAATAGAGCAGAAATTATAGTGATTGATTATAGCACAAAAACATTTTTTGCTAATTAGCATAGAAATAAGTATCTCTTGAAAATTTGAAATAATCAGTTAAGATGAGATTCTATTATATTTGACATTAATCTCAATTTTGCAATTTTATTCTGTTTTTCTTCCAACATAAAAATATTTGAGCTTTCCTTGGCAATACTAACAAGCCCTGTACATGTAGTATCTGAGCAATGTGCTCTCTGCTCAGAAGGAGGCCAGACCTGATCATATATTGACTTTAAAGCCAAACTTAGAGATTTTAGGGATACCATGGAGGTTACAGTAGGTTCATGGATACCCTAAGGGAGGAAAACAGCAGAATCAAATCATCGTGGATTGCATATTATTTTGATGGGAGATAAATGCTTTGGCCACAACCTGATATTTATCAGCCTGTGGAGTCTACAGACATTTTGAACTTTTATGAAAATTTCAAAGCAAGAATAGTTAATATGTAAAAAATGGGCTATTTCCTAATTTTCAGATTAATGATAAAATACATTAGGATTCATATTTTATCATTTTCAACTGACTGCAAATAGTTAACACATATTTATTTGTGAAACCTTCTCAGTTTCCAAACTTAATATATTTGAGAAATTAATATTTCTGAGTCTAATCTTGCTGTTCTTACAAATTAAAATTAATTGTAGACATTAACTTCGTTGAAGAAAACATTATAATTAGATTGTTGCTTTATGAAAGTACTTTAAATTTAGTGTTACATGATGGTGATATTAGTTATAAAAATACATCATTCTTAAGCAAATCAAGGTCTTCCTTCTTTTTCATATTGTGAGAAGTGTATTATGAGGCAAAGGTACCTATTAAAAAGTGTGCTGTCAAACACTTCATTTTATAATGGAGAAAAACATATTAATATACCTTAAATTAATCTTTTGTTAATAGTGACATATGAAAACAGGTGGTAGGCAGGGATTATTTTTTGTTTGTTTTCTGCCTAGGAGAAGATATTATTCTGAGAAGGTTTAATAGGCTCAAATGTGAAAGACAGGTTATTGGCAATAGTGTCACTATACTTATATAGTTAAATTCACTTCAATGTGCACACACCATAGTTAAATTCACTTCAATATGCACACACCTGACATATTTTCATACATATAACTTCTATATAAACCTATTTTTTAGGGTATGAGATATCTAAAAGTCCAGATGATTCAGGTTTTCTCTGAGCATTTAAGGTATATCTACCTCTGTTTTATTTTAGAAATTAATGAATATTTGGATTAAAGTGTATGATTTAATCTCTATATGGAGAATTTTATATAGTCCACCTGGCCAACAGATACTCCAATGGTACAGAAAATCACTTAGTTGCAGCTTAGAAATGAAAGCTTCTTTTACTTACTGAATAGTTTCAAGTCACCGCATTTCCATTTATTCTGAGGGGTGAAAAATGGAATGAATTTTATTACCTGGAAGAGTTGCTACACTGTTTCTTTTGTTGAGCATAATTTGGATTATAGATTATAGATTGCCTGTGATACAGGCAGAGTAAACTGTCTATACTTTTATAGGTATTTTGCTTTGTAAGCTTCATATTTTAAGAAACCTCACTAATTATATGCATTTCTGCAGTTTCTCAACAAATAATGAGACACTTATAGTTAAGAAATTTTAGTCAATTCAACTTGGTTCTCATCGCCCCAACCAGTGCATCCAAAGCTTTTATGTTTTATGATATGTCCCATGGCTATTTACACATGATTATAGTTTGTGTGTTTGTACAGAAAAGAAGGTAGAGATTGGAAAAGCAATAAAAGAGAAAAATCCATTATTCTTTAAGAAGCTATTTGAATAATTTCATTCTATTGATTTACTGGTTATAAGTCATTGGCTTTAATTCCTCAATATTCCAAAATATATACTGAGTGTTGATCAATGCCATGTATCCTGAAATCCAACATAACTAAGAGAAAATTGAAAAATTAGTTTATTGGTCATTTCAAATCCTTTAGTACAATTAAATAGCATTAAATAATATCTCATTGCAGATGCTTTACCTGATTACCAAATGACCAAATACCCTTTTTTTCTTTTCCTTCTCCCTGCTCCCACTGAGGGATCTGTTATATTTACAAGTATGTGCTTTCCTACTATCCATGATTAATTCAGAGCACAATGTATTTGTATGATGTTCCAGAAAAAAAAAAATTTAATTGATCTTGATCAATCTTGGTATCCTTCTTTAGAACTCTAACTAGAGAATATGACAGATAAACAGCTGGAGGCTTTTGCATGTTTTCCTTTCCCTTTAGAAGGCATCAAAAAGGGTTTTTTTCTTCTCCTCCTGAGAGTTTGCCAGATCCAATCTGAGGATGGCAGAAATGTGGAGGACAACAAAATACAGAGAATTATAGAAAACCAAACAAGAGTTTGAAGATTGACTTACATGCTGTCATTTACATGTGAAAACACAAAATTGTTTACTTTGCTTTCAATTTACATGTTTTATTTCTGCCAGTTTTAAATGTCTTAGCCCTTATATACATTTGTCTTAGGTAAATTTAGCACTTTATAGTTCCATCTAAGGAAGTTGAGTTATCCTCAGTCATCCTTGTGAATGATTAAAAGATGGGTATTGGGCTGGATGTGGTGGCATACACCTTTAATCCCAGTGGTTTGGGAGGCTGAGGCTGGCTGAGGCTGGAGGATTGCAAATTCAAAGTCAGCCTCAGCAATTTAGCAAGTCCCTTAGGAATTTAGTGAGACCCTGTCTCAAAAATAAAATATAAAAAGTACTGGGGATGCGGCTCAGGGTTGTTAAGCACCTCTGGGTACAATTCCTGATACATACCCCCTCAAAATGGGTATTAGGTGGGCAATGGAAATGTGTAAGGGGCATCGGGGCACAGGAAGAAAAGGCCAATACAGTCATAAACAATGCCCCATTTTCACTAACACTCATTCAGAATGAAGCCAATTATTTCTTTGAATACATGAAAATGTATACAATAGCAATTTTAATTCTGGTTAGTAAACCAAAGAAAAAAGAATAGCGAACATTGATAAGAAGGAAAACATCTCTTTAGTTTGAAAACTGCTACGATTTTTCTAAGATTTTTAAAGTGACATATTGTTTTTAAATTTAGGAAGATAAAACTTGTAGTAGGAAAAAAACTACTATTTTTCATGAAATATCAAAATATATGCAATGCTGAATCTAATCAAGTTTAATTATTCACAGTGTACATACACATTACTATTATTTGTGTAATTATTTAAATAATATTATTTGGTAGTTAGATTCAACCACCTCAAAAAGTTAACTAGAAACTTTTTAAATAAAAATAATAGCTTTTAAAAATTGAGCACCTCCTTTGTAATATTCCAAGCATCTTGAAGCTTGGGTATCTCTTATGTATTGTATTTAGAATTATGCCAGGTATGATCCCTTTACAGAGCTCTTATCGGGGTTGAGTGTGTGTACAAATGAGTAGCAGAAAGGATGGTTAGAACATGGTCGCACCACCAGTGCTGACATACACTGAGTGGGCTCAATCCTGGCTCTCTTTAGAGGCTTTATGACCTTGGACAAATGTGGTAAATACCTTGTGTCTTAGCATCCTTACCTGAGAAATGAGAATGGCAATAATATCTCCCATGATGGCTTGATGAAAGTATGGAAGCATTAATACATTGATGCATGTGCTTAGACACACCTTGGCAAAAGAAAAAAAAAGTTCAATACTACTATTACTTTAGTTTATATTTTCATTAGTGTTGTACCATGGTTAAAAATAAAACAGTATATTATATAAACAACACACAATTCCTATGCAATGAATCCCTTTGTGTAGTTCTGTTTTCCACTCCTCAAATATCTAGTCCGTAATGTATTGTTGATGCCAGTAGCTGTATCACTTCTATTATTTCTACCACTTGATACACTATTTGCTCTTATAGTAATTTTATTCTCATGTTAATGGATCTACTTATCATGTTTGCTTGTGGTTTTTTTATGAACATATGGAAACCACCCCATGTATACATATTGATTAATTTGTTCCATATCATTCTTATGTTAATAGTATCTGAGCAATTTATATCCTGTTCAAAATAATGTAAAACTATTCATGAAGAGCAGAATGGAATCTTGGAAGGTCTTGATCTTAGATTGGAGCCAGGCAGCCATTTAGATGATGTGTGTAACTCCAGGTAACAGTGTCTCATCCTTCACCTGAAATGACATTCTATTTACAGAATACTATGAGACTAATTATACATCTCTGTATGGCATGAATAATTTATATTTTTATATTAAATCAAAAGTAAAAGACACCAAAAATGTTCCATAGAAATAGTTTAAAATAAAAAAGTTTGTGCCACATGAATGTCTTGAACAAGCTTCAGACCAATTCTAATTTTCATTTGAAAAACAAATCACCATCATCAGAATACAGACATTTCCTAGAAGGATACTTCAAATTATAAAATTTTGATTGGTTCTACTTATTTTGGTATGGGTAATTACATACATATTCATATATTTTAAAGTAGCTTTTTAATTCTGTGTCATCTGATTCACTATTTAAATAAAGGTGTCTTCTAAATTAAAGACATTTGTGGAAAGGGTTTGAATCTGGAATTCTACTTATTCTTTAAGTGTCTTTGAGCCTCTCTGTATTGCCCTTGTCAAGAACCTGGTATTCTTAACATAGAAACTATTGATAAGTATCCTCTTTCTGTTGGATTTATTTCTTTCCATTCCTGTTGCAAAAAGTAAAAGGATTGTCAACAATTGACACAAAATATTTTGTGTATTGATACATTTAAAATATTATTTTGACTTATTTTATATTTATCATATATATTACAGTTTCTTTGAACTGGATTTTTTCTATATATTTTTTTTTCTGAATGAATGGTGTGTACCTTGGAATTCAAGACCATATTTACAGTTTGAGAAACAACTTGCTATATATGTAATTAAGATGATGGTATGTGATTTCCCTCAATAGTTATTTCATCCAAAGGCAGATTTGATGTTTAATAGCATTTGACATGTAAGTAGGAAAATTTAAAAAGTTAATTATGATAACGAGGAAGCTGCGTCTCTCCTTCTCTAATACTATTCAAGTTGGTCATAGAATCCAAAGAAAATGTTATGTGGGAGAAAGAACTCAGACTTAGGTTCACATGAAAAAGTAAGAAAGTACACATATTCATCTCTTACTAAAAGTACATAGAATAGGCTAAATAAAATACAGCATACAAATTTAAATACATAACAAATTTTAAAAGGCATAATTATAAACTGGTAGTAGAAAGAAACAGAAATATGAAAGCTATGCTACATCTATAATAACTGGTTATTTAGTTCTAAAACATTCATTCTAAATGTTGGAAAATTTTACGTTCCTTCCTATACCCAGTAATGATATTATAGAACTGGGCTTGTAAAATTTTCAATTGAATTTAAGTGACAGAAAATGATATAGTGTTTTAGATCCTATGGACACTATTATTGCAGTTATCAGTTTTTGATTTTTAAAATATTTTACAATAAACTTTAATATAGAATATACCTTTAATTTTGAAACAATTAGGTATTACTTTGTGGCATAAATTTATATGTTGAAGCCCTCAACTATTGTATTTCAGAATGAGATTATATCTGAAGATGGGGGCTTAAAAGCACAGTTATAAAAAAGTTAGTCTTATAGGAAGGTTCTAATTTAATCTGACACAGAACAATATATACTCTAGGTTAATTAGTGTGTTTTTGAATTTGAAAAAATCTTTGTCTTAACTGTAACTCTTTAATAAAAAACTTGAATTACACTCTTAATTTGACCAAGAATGGCTTTGTATATATATACATACATATATACACATATATATATGCATAGTATATGTATATATGTATAATACATATAACACGTATAATATACATATATGTATATACATATGTATTAACAATATATAATACATACATATGTGGTGTTATTTACATTCTAATCTCATGTAAATGGTCATAATATTCATTGTCCTTATTTATCTCTTGATGTCTTCTTATGATGTGAGACCTATGAAATACTTTGGAGTCTATAAAAACCCTGGTAATCTGACAACTTTCCCATATTCATATATGAATAGACACCAGTGAAACTTCATATCATGTTCACCCATAAGAATGGAATCCTAATTAGAATAAGTATTAGAATATATGTATACATACATATATTGTTCATACATATGTATATACATTATGTATATTTTATCTATATACATATATAATCATATACATAAATATATGTATATGTGTGTCTGTGTGTGTGTGTGTGTGTGTGTGTGTATATATATATATATATATATATATATATATATATATATATATATATTACATTATGTGAAGTTTCACTGGTATGTATTCATATATGAATATTGGAAAGTTGTCAGATTACCAGGGTTTTTATTTATATTTATTTATTTATTTAATTTATATATGACATCGGGGTCCATTACAATTCTTATTACACATATAGGGCACAATTTTTTCATATCTCTGGTTTTGTACAAAGTATATTCACAACAATTTATGTCTTCATACATGTACTTTGGATAATAATGATCATCACATACCACCATCATTTCTAACCCCATGCCCCCTCCCTTCCCCTCCAACCTCTCTGCCCTACCTAGAGTTTGTCTATTCCTCTCATACATCCTCTTCCTAACCCACTATGAATCAGCCTCCTTATATCAAAGAAAACATTTGGCAATTAGTTGTACATGATGTGAGTTTTGACTGGTGTATATTCATATATGAATATGAGAAAGTTGTCAGATTATCAGGGTTTTTATAGACTCTAAAGTATTTCACATCATAAGAAGACATCAAGAAGTAAATTAAAGCAATGGATATTATGACCATTTATATGGGATTAGAATGTAAATAACACCATTTGTAGCTATGGAATTTTGTGTATAATATCATTAATTGATTCTTCTACATTTTTAATCACTTTATTCCATAAAATATGAGTAGGATCTTTGAACAACAGGAAACCTAAAGAAAGGATTTTAGGGAGACTGATAAAAGTACTATCTAAATCAAACTTAAATCTGAATTTTAACAAAAGTGTGTGAAATAAGATAAATCAGTCAAAATAGAAGCATCCATAGATGTGATTTTCAAACCCAATGTGTGTTTACTAATACAATGCATGTAATAACATAGATAAGCTACCATAAATGAATGGCAATGTGAAGAGAGGCCACATGTAACAACTCATTCTCTTAGAGGAAGATTTATAATTTGAAATTCACCATGTATATGATGTTAATTAAAATAATTGATCACTTATAGTATGCATGCAGAATTATTTAGTTGACCATTGAAACTTAACATTAAAGAAGCTTATATCTCAGTAAATAATAGCAATAATAACTATAATTATTTATTAAACATGATATATCAGTCCCTATTTTAACCATTTTTTAATAACTTATTTAAATCTCACAGCAATCCTATTAGATTGGTTAAAAACATTGTAGAAATTTTGTGAATGAGAAAATGGAAGCAAACAGAAGATTAAGTCGATTGCCCAAGTTTGGGAAGTTAAGTTCTACAGGCAGAATTTGAACTCACAAAGTCAGTTGGCGTTTGCAATCTGACTCAGGACTGAAGACTTCTTCAATCTTAGCGTTTGTGCTGCTGCTAAAATAGAAGATTAACAATAATAACAACAAATTGGGCAATAAACTTTGAAACCTGCTTCCTGACCATCACCACCAAGCCTTGCCAGTTATCTTTGGCAAAGCTCCTCTGCTTCTGTGTAATAACTAGTATACTTCTGCCAAGAATACTCTTAATGTCAGGTAAACCAGTTTCAGCTTAGCTAGTATTCTTCTGTCACTCCCCACACAGGTGGCAGACCCAAGAACCTTAGGTAACAGGTGCTTCTCAAGTAGACTGAACCCTGAAGGTTCTGACTTGTTTGGAGAAATCATGCATCACTGAAGGTATCTTTGGAATGTGGAAGAGCTGAAACATACCACTCTTCCCAGATTTGTTTTTTCCCTGACATCGATAGAGTTACTCTTCCTAGGTCAGTGCCATCAATCAAAGACATATATTGTAATCAAATACTCAATTAAGGTTGATGCAATTTGAAAACCCTTCTCCTGTCCTTGCCACAGTAAGCAGCACACCAGGATCACTGCATAGTTCACCTTTCACTTTGAAAAAATAGAGAATGCATTTTCAGTGATTAGCATGTAAGAAACTGAACATCATACTCTGGAAAGAGGGACCTTCCACTAATTTATAAATAAATGAAAACAAAGACTACTTATTAATTTCATTGCCAAACAGCAAATGATGAAACAGTCTATTTTTCACTAAAAGATGTAGACATTTTATATATTGTGGCTAAAAACAAAATAATCATAAAATCAATAATGCATACCCAAGAAACTACTCCTTTCATTGAGTAAAGAAGAGTAATAAGGCCAATGAAAATCCTCCTGTAACATTTAAGATGTGAGCTTTGTTTATTTTGCCAACATTTTACATTCTATTGAAGATTTGTTGGCTCTACCACCTGGCCTAAGTATGAAACTTGTGTCAGCCAGAAGGATGGGAAAATGAATCAAATAAATGAGACAATGTAGACAGTGTTCAAAAGAGTATCTAACTCACCCTCCTTAGGAAATGCTGAGTTACACAAATGACAAGACACAAATCACTGGAATCTGCTGAAAGGGGAGAGAGGAGCATTAGGCACTTTAGAAGTCTCTCCAGCCATAACTTTTAAAGTCGGATTTGGGCACTTGAAAGGATAAAACCATGTAATCTGAAAATTCACTTATGTAGAATACATAAGTGCTTTCTTAAGCATGATATACATATTAATTATTAGTCAATGATTTTTGAATTCTTTCCAGCTTTGATCTTCATATACATAATTCTGTATGGATTATATGACATATATTCCACCCTCCAGGTGTGTTCTCTTGTGCACTTTATTTTTTTAAGAGTAAGTAATTTTGCATTCCACACAGCAGAGGGAAAGGTAGCTCTAGAGGTCATTTTTTTTCAAGAGATCAGAATAAACTAGAAAAAAATGCAAAAGGAGATTTCTTTGAATAAGTTTAAGGGGTCTTAAGTATGCCCTTGAAGAGTCTAAACAGCACAAATTACAGAGAAATTTATCTCATATCCAATTCACCATTCTATGCCCTGTAACAAAATGTGATTGAAAGCACCACATACAGATGGTATATATTACAGATATATATTTTCACATTTACAATATGTAAAATTATTTACCTACATGTGAACATTCAAACACTTTCACCACACAGTGTATTCAGGACCTAGATAACCATGGTTCAAGTAGTGGTACCTCTACTAGTAATCTAACCCCTGGCTTCTTTAAGTGTCTTCATTTGTAAAATAAGTTTTTCTAGGTCTGTTATTTATAAAATAGTGCCTTTATTTGGAAAATAACCTTAAATAGGCTTCATGGGTATCACAGATGATTTCTCATGTCAATGGGGCAATCTTGCTTTACATCTGTTATCATAGCGTCCTGTGTAGTTTACCATATTTAAGCTAGGTTTTTTAAAACAGAAACTACTATATATAGTTGCAAAAAGGCAATCTAGGATGGTGTCATGAACTGAGTATTTGTGACACCTATAAGTTTGTAGTTTGGAGTCCTAGTCCCTATTGCAAATTTATTAGGAAATAGGACCTTTTGGAGGTAGTTTAGAAGAAATTATGAAGGTGGAGTCCTCATGATGGAATTAGAATCCTTATAGGAAGAGAAAAAGAATAAAGCTCCTTTGCTTTCTACTTGTGAATATATAGCAATAAGGTAGCCAGCCAAGAACTAGTTAACTGGCATTAGAATCTCAGAATCCAAAATTGTGAGAAATTAACTTCTTTGGTTTAAACCACCCAATTTGCAGCATTTTGCAATTTTGCCTTGAGTTTACTGATAAATGTTTTGTCTGACAACTCCTTTGTAGATTCAAGTATGCACAGGGTCATCTACTGATCCATTGAACACAAGTGCCATGAACAGTTCTCACCTTAACACAAAGTGAGAAGATGGCCCAAAATAACCCTATCTCTTTTCCTGACCTCTCGGTGCTTATTGCCTGAAAAGACACCAAAGAGGACACATCTAATCAAAATGCACTAAGGGATGTACTCCCTCTGGTCTACAAATGTGATAGGAAGGTATTTGACACTCTTCTAGACAGTTATCTTGCAAAGCCAGCACAATTTTTTATGCATATCAAGTAGCCAGGCTGTTTGTTGATAGTGCTCAGTGAGAATAGGTGAATTTATTGATTAATTAAGATATGTGTAGAAAAAAATAAGCTCAATATCAATGTAGAGACCCTTGAAAAACAGTTTTAACTGAACTGAAGAACAGAAAAAATTCATATCATTATACTTTCTATAGATTGTCATTTATTATAAAAATAAAATGTTCACTAATTTTATTGGATATATATATATATATATATATATATATATATATATATATATATATATATATATATAATTTAAATTTTAGTTGTAGATGGACACAAAATCTTTATTTTATTTATTTATTTTTTATGTGGTGCTGAGGATTGAACCTAGTGCCTCACACATGTGATGCAGGCACTCTACCACTGAACAACAGCCCCAGCCCTGAACTAAGAATTTAATTGTATAAATCCCAAGAGATGAAATTGTTGAATTATATGGGGATTCTATTATTATTTTTAAAAAATATTACTATATTTTGCCATAGTGGCTATGCTAATTTACTTCACCATGAACATTATAAAAATGGTTCTCTTTTGCCACATCCTTGACAACACTTGTTAACATTTATTTATTTATTTTACTTTTCTTGGTATTGGTATTGAACTCAAGGGTACTCACACACTGAGCCAATCCTCAGCCCTATTTTGCATTTTAGTTAGATATAGGGTCTTGCTGAGTTAATTAGCACCTTGCTTTTATTTAGGCTGGTTATGAACTCTGGAGCTTCCTGCCACAGCCTCCTGAGCTGCAAGGATTGTAGGTATGTGCTACCAAGTCCACCTCTTTAATTTTTTTAGGGTAGCCATTTTAACAAGAATGAAGTCACCTCTCACTATGGTATAAAATTGTATTTCTCTAATTGTTAATGATGCTGAACATTTTTTTCATATATCTGTTAACCATTTCTATGTCTTCTTTTAAGGAAGTACTATTAAGAAGTTTTTATCTACTTTTGAGTTGTTTGATAGGATTTCTATTGAGACTTTTTATAAAAGATACCTTACTATTGATATAACAGAGATACAAAGAAATACTAGAGATTATTATGAACAACTGTATGTTCCAAAATTTGATAATTAGGAAAAATGGACAAGTTATTGTACATGTGTTCCCTCCCAAGATTAATAAAGAAGAAACAGAAAACTTGAATAGACCAGTAATGAGTAATGAAGCAGTTTGCTTAATCAAAGAATAAAAATCAAATAGGTGATAGTCTACAAGCAAATTTAAGTCAGAACCTTAAATAACCTGACCACGAACTGCATTTAAAAATGTGTGCTGGAGGGGATAGGGATGTGGCTCAAGCGGTAGTGCAGTCTTGCCTGGCATGCATGCAGCCCGGTTTGGATCCTCAGCACCACATACAAACAAAGATGTTGTGTCTGCTGAAAACTAAAAAATAAATATTAAAATTCTCTCTCTCTCTCTCTCTCTCTCTCTCTCTCTCTCTCTCTCTCTTTAAAAAAAATGTAGGCTGGATAATATTGGTGATTGTCTACAAGACTCTTTACCAAGCCCTCCTTTTATGAGAAGGGTTCAACCAGGGTGCGTGTGCTAGGATGCAGGAGTTACTGAAAAAATAAAAGGGGTTGGAAATGTAAAAGAGAGGAGGAGATTGAGATTAGATGAAAATGAGGAAAAATAAATCAGGAAAAGAAAAATAAAAAATAAAATGAAGGAGAAAGGCACATTTAAAGGTTAAGTGAGAAAAAACAAATTATTAAATTTTCAAATTTATTATGGAAGATGAAATATCATGTATTGAGAAAGATGTTATAGTGTAAGTCCATGGGAATAAAGCCACTAAAACACCAATTAGTCTTCTCAAAATGACAGAGGCAATAAGGACTATATTATTTTTAGTGGATAAGACTTTCTCTATTTGAAAACAAATGAAAAAGTTTTGTATATTTTATGTCTATAATACATATTATTTAAAATTTTTGAAAAGCATTTGTTTTTTAAAAAAACACTTGGTTTATAATTAAAATAGTAATATATTTTTCTAAAACATAAAAAGTGAAGTATTGTAAACTGAGTAGATTTGTTCTTTCTCCATCTCCACATTTATATTTCATGTATGAGTGTATACATTATTGGAAAAGTAGATGTGTATTTCTCAATAGTTTAATTACATAATTTTCTATAAGTAATTGATTTATTCAGCACCACTTAGGAAGAATATCCTGAATATCCTGTAAAAGTCCATAATTAATTCAGAGTATTAGGAGAATTAAACATAAAGCTGATTAGCTCTGTTGAACATTTAGTTGATGTCAATTATATATCTGCTACATGAATGAATAAATATTATATGGAACTGTAAAAACTTTACATCAAAATGAATTATAGGGATTAATTTAAATTTTTTAATTTACACAACAATTTAGTGCACATTGATCATACTTCATGTGATACTTCAATACAATGGATTGTGCACTGTTCAAATGAGGAGAAGTATATATTTGTGGTGTTTTGAGAATGCTATCAGACACTCTTCTTGACCCTAAGTTTGAAGCAGACAAAGTGAAGCTCCTATTTTATGGAGATGGTGTTCCGGATCATGTAGAAGCATGTATGGAGTAAATACGTATATATACCTCTCTTTGGAGTTTTCTGCATAAATTTAGCTTTGATTTTATAACCATCTTTATCAATTATCTAAGTCATGAGTAGCTTTAAACCACATTGACAATACAAATATTCTTAGTTTGAGTTATAATATATTTTTTATAGTTGCTTATTTCTGGCTGCCTCAGATATTTCTTATTGAATTTTATCTTGTACATTGCTTCTCAATTTCTGCAGAATCAAAATGTCTTATTTGTAGTATTCTAGCCAAAACAATGCAAGGAGAAATTGAAACAAAAAAATATAATTCTCACAAAGGCATGTCACACAAAGCAGAGAGAGAAAATAAATGGCATGCTAGCCATTTTTGCAATAATTTTCCCCTTCAATTAATCAGACACTCAATTGGCTTGAAAAAACATGTATCATCTAAGACAAGCCATCCATCTTGGCTGGCACCTGAAGTAGATGGGCCATTCTTTACCTTATAGCACTTGAACTATATAAACCCAAAAGTATAAAATAAAATTCTGGACACACAAGGTTAAAGAATAGCAGAGTCAGGTTTCATCTTCTGAAATCATGTTAAATGGTCAAGGTGAGTAACAAAAGTAATATCCATGTTTTGTGAAATAGTAGGCAAATGTGAACCTGAATGTCAGGAATGATAAATGTAGCATGAACCCTCCAATACAGAAATAAGCTTACCTACACAGCACAGTCAACAAATATACCACACTTTTTTGTATGTGTTCTTACACCAGAAAGTGGGTTCCTTGCAGTTAGGGTTAATATGACCATTTTGAATGATTTGAACACAAATTTGAACAAATGTGATTATTTATTTGAAGAAAAAGATATTTATATCACTTTAGCAAAACCATTCTTTAATGTATTTCCAAATTGGTGATATGAGACATTCTTGAAGTAATGCAGTTTGTGCTTGATGCTCTCCCTTCCTGTTCTTGTGAATTAGAAGGTTTCTTTGAGATTCATTAGACAAAAAAGTGATGTGCCAATATGCTTTGATAACCAGGAGGACATTGCAGCAAAAATCAGAAAGTGGATCAAGATTACAATGGAGAAAAGAGTTGAACTGGGCCCCAATGTCATCATTCAACCCACCATATAGATTAAAGAAACAAAATGAGCTGGTTGACCACGAGAGAATTATAAAGCAGAGGCACACACAGCTGCACGCATGAGGGACAAAGAGCATGGTTTTGCTTATAATGTTCTAGAATACTATTTTTCTTTTCCTTTTTATATTCAGATGATTTGGTTTATTTTACTGATAGTCCAAAGAACACTAAATAATATTAAGTCTACTACATGATTTCACATTTTTGCTAAATGAACTAAGAAAGATATTTAAATTTGAAACAGATGACAATTTATATTACCAAGAAAAAATATGCAATATAAAATACAAAATTAATTTAAGAAAATTTACTAGATAAATTATAAAATGCAAAACGAAATATTTTGTAATTCCTTGTAATGTCATATACAAAAAATGACAAATTTATTTAATCTATATATAAATTTAAATGCACAGTTATGACATTAAGTTTGAGTGTTTTATGTATGTACATATTATAAGTCACATTAGCATTAAGATTTATATATATATATATATGAAACATATATATAATATAGTTTATCACTTGCCTCTTCAAAACAAGTTCATTATCCCCTATTTGAAGAAAAATAACATATATATGTATATGTACATATATATGTTTATATACACACAATCATATATGTCTATTTATATGATTCTATTCTGTTCTTCCTAAAGTTGGGAAAAGCAAATATCATTTTTTAAAAATGAGACTCAGTAATAGATCTAATCAAGCTGTCATCAGTGTATAACTTGTGACTTCTGAGGTATATAGAAAAGGGAAACAGACAGGGAAGAGGTAATGAAAGAAAGGCATTTTGCTGTTTACTTTCATGCTTTGTCTTGAAATTTTCAAAGATAAAATTATTGAATATAGGGCTAAAAATGTATATCAGTGGTGAAATGCTTGCCTAGCATGCACCAAGCCCTGGATTTCATCCCCAGCACTACCACCTACACACATACACAATTATTAAACCTGACTTTAAAAATATGATGATTCACGGTTAGGAAACCATCACTCTATCCATTTGTAGTTCTAACAAGATCAGAATTTTAAAACTCCAAAATGCTATTTACCTCACTCTGATAAAAGTTTCCAGTATCAGCAAGTGGGAATTTTCTACAATTCACTCCACCAAGCATTGCCAATATAATATCAGTAATATGGATTCAGTAAGCAAAGAAAGGAGGTGGTCTGCTGATCTCTTTTCTTTTACTGGTGGGGAGTGCGGCTGAATATAGAACATGTAGGTCAAGGTGCACTTTCCTCTGGATTCTCTAGGAAGACAAATACATTTCAAGCATTTAACTTCCTTAGAGAACAATGAAAGTCAGAAGCAAAGGGGAAGATATTCCTGGAGGAATAAAAGGAAATCTCATCTTTTTAAGGTAAGTTTGGTTGCAAATGTGAATTAGTACACCTGAGATATGCCTACCACTTTGGCCAGGACTTTGGCAGACCTTGCTCATTCTCCTTGGTGAGCACCTGTCAGGGAGCTACAGTGGGCAACTGAATTGTCTAAAGTTGCCAGTGATTAGCAGAAGGTTATCATCTTTTACCTGTAAGAATTGGACAAAATATGTAACTATAATGACTATTATTAATAAAATTCCTATTTAGAATTCTTGTAGCTAAAAGAAAATATATGATCACCACAACTAAAACTTGAATTCTTTATATGCAGAATTAAAAAAGAGAAATTACTTATTGTTGAATAAATATTTAATGAAATGATAAATAATGTGAAAAAATTAAGAGAATTATATTGTAAAGTAGATACAAGAGGAGGTGGTGGGTTAGAGGGTCTGAAAAAATAAGGAATAGCTAGAAGGGGAAGTCAAATAAGAGATGCATTTCCCTGAGCCTGGAGATTTCAAATGCTTATTATATCCTAGACAGGATTAATGATAAATTATATATCATTTCTAACACATTGATAAATATCCTCAATTCAGAAAGGGACAAAATCTTACAATATTCAGGGTTGAAAAATATTTCCCACACACCAAAAAATTAAAATTAAAAAAGACAGAGAAAGAGAAAATCTTCCAACCATGGGATTTCTAATTGACATACCAGAAATTGAAGGGCACTGGAGTAAAATCAATGAATTACTGACTACAGTTCTCTGCTCTTTAAGAGTAATTATAGCGAGTGGCTATAATTCTATTTTTGATTTTAAAACAAAAGATAATCACAAATATAAAAGTCACAGCTTTACTCCATGTAAATTTGGACAACACTAGAGAAAATAATTAATTTAGTAACTATCAACTCTGTTCAGAATTATTAAAATAATGAATAAATATAAAAATAAATTTTAGCAAACATTGAATTTTATAGTATATTTTATAAACATATTAGTCAATAATACAATTAAAATTGTTTCTGTGTTATTTAAAATCATTGAAGTAGATAATTGATACTGTGTAAATATTTAATATTCCAGAATTAAAGAGGTGAGAGGTATCTAGAGATGATAAATGACAGACAGATTGATAAATAAGTAGATAGAAAGATATTTCAAGAAAACATAGGATTAGGCATCCAGTAAAGACTGAGAGGTGAAGAATCAAGCAAAGTAAGATACTTAATTTCTGCATTTAATAGAAGAAGGTAGAAACGTGTGTAATGTCTACATTATGGATAATAATAATAATAATAATAATAATAATAATAACAACAACAACAGACACGATGCTTGTTATATTGATGACTAAATACTAAATACCATCATGAAAGGATGACAAAATACTAAGAAAAATAAAAATAAAATTGCTGAAAGTTCTGTGCTAGATTCAATTTATTGTAAGCCTAAAATAAGAATCCTGTGTCTTTATTCAGAATGATAGCGGATGGGCCAGCAAACTGAGCCTGCTTTCCTAAGGTCTAGGGACATAGGAATATTAGAAGGATCAAGCAATAAGTGCATATTTTTATATAAAAATTTTCATCATTTATTTTCTTAAAGAAAGCACAATTTTGTTTTCAAGTGTCATAAATATTTCAATGGAAATCATACTTTCTTGGAATTAACTAATTCTGTAGAGAAACATTTAATAGACACTAAGTTTATGATATCTGTATGAAAAAAACAGCACTTGAAATGGAAAAAATATCAACACATAGGTATATTTTTTAAAATGTACTTGAAAAATTGTAATATGTCTTTGTTGTTGAGTAACATTAGTCAACTAACAAATTAATTGTTGATCATAGCAGTGGAAAAATGTCAAATTAATAACTTATAGGACTACAAGGCACATGTACTAATTTGCTAATCTATCTTAGAGGATCTGTCTCAGGAAAAATATAGAAACTGAAAAAAAATACTATTCTAAAATATATCCTTGCACTTTGATCTACTAGCTAAAAGCTTAATGTATGCACACAATCAAAAGAAGGAAGCTAAGATATCACTTGAAATGGTATTTTGCATTAACTTTCTTTTCAAGTCATGAATATTAAGGAATATTTTTTGAGGTGATGATTTCAATATGTGATGATTAGTAAATTAGAGGGAAATTTTATTTTTGTAATTTCAAATGACATCCCATAATTAATTAGGATCCAAAGTAGAAAAAAATGTTGAATCTTTAAAATACAAAATATTTCCAAAGAAACAACTGGGAAGATATTAGTTTGTTCTAATTAATTTTATTTCTATATTTTCAAATACACATGCAAGTTATTTAATAGAAATTGAGTTTTATTAATAGGGAAAATTAAATTGTGCTAAACTGTTTAAAAAGAGTGACATTGTTTCTGATTTAAGAACTTACAAATGATTTCAGTAAACCATTGTAAACAATAAAGTTTTGCTACTTTGTACAACAGAGAATAAAATATGGAAACCCATGCAGCAGTTTTACTCCTACATTTAGCACCATGAAAGTATAAACATAGATGAAACACTGGCTTTATGAAAGCATACAAGGTGAAAAAACACTTATGAGAAGAAAATAGTCATCACTTTTTAAAATTATTTCTAAGTGAAGTATACATACATATGTATGTTTAGGGCAGGTTTCTAAATGCGTTCAATGACACTAACTAATGTGATGGTTTAAAAGTAACATAAGCCATTATGCATGATGATATCATGCAATCACAATTTGCTATTTTACATGATTTTCTTCCATACTCTAAGATTTGATCTATTAATCAAAAATATAAAACCTACACAAGTTTGACATTAATAAAATATCAAAACTGTATAGATTTAATGCATTTAGATTAAAATTCCAATGATGTTCTTCATATTAATAGAAAAAGCAATGATGAAATTTATTGGGAAAATAAGAGGGCCAGAATAGCCAAAGAATTTCTTACCAAGTAAAAGCAAAGCAAGAGGCATCATAATACCATACCTAAAGTTGTACTACAGAGCTATAGTAAGAAAAATGTCATGGTATTGGCACCTAAACAGACATATAGACCCATGGTATAGAATAGAAGATACAGAGACAAACCCACATAAAAACGCAGTTATCTCATATTAGTCAAAGGTGCCATAAACATAAATTGGAGAAAAGATAGCCTCTTCATCAAGTAGTTCTGGGAAGACTGGAAATCCATATGCAGCAAAATGAAATTAAATCCCTATTTCTCATTCTGTACAAAACTCAACATTGTTAAAGGACCAAGGCATTATATGGGAAACCCTGTACCTACCTGAAGAAAAAATAGGAATAAATCTCCATCATGTCAGCTTAGGAACCAAATTCCTCAACAAGACTCCTAAAGCACAAGAAGTAAATTAAGTATCAATAAATGGGATGGTATCAGATTAAAAACACCTTCATAACAAAGAAAACAATTAAGAAAATAAAGAGAAAGCCTATAGAGTGAAATAAAATCTTTACCACCTGCACATCAGATAGAGCATTAATCTGCAGGATATATAAAGAACTCAAAAACTTGAACACAAAAACCAACCAAACAAACAAACAACCCAATCAATATATGGGGAGTGGAACTGAACAGACACTTCACATAGGAAGAAATACTATCGGTCAAAAAATAAATGAAAAAATGTTCAACATCTCTAGCAATTTGAGAAATGCAAATTAAATTATACAGACATATCATTTCACTCCAGACAGAATGGCAATTTCCAAGAATACAAGTCATAATAAATGTTGGTGAGGATATGGGAGAAAAGGTACACTCATACACTGCAGGTGGGACTGCAAATTGGTGCAAAGACTCTGGAAAGAAGTATAGATATTTCTCAGAAACCTTAGAATGGAACCACCATTTGATCCAGCTTCCCACTCCTAGGTTTATGCACAAAGGACTTAAAATCAGCATACTACATTGATGGACATCAATGTTTATAACAGCTCAATTACACAATATCTAAGCTATGGAACCAACCCAGGTTCCCTTCAAAAGATGAATGGATAAAGAAAATGTGGTAGATAACAAAATGAAATAATATTCAGCCTCAAAGAAGAATAAAATTATGGCATTTGTGGGCAACTGGATGAAACTGGAGATTCTCATGCTAAGTGAAATAGACAATCCCTTAAAATCAAAAGCTCATATTTGCTGAGAGCCATAGCCAAGTAGGAATGACACATGGCATTTTTGGTTGAAAGGTGACACCAGCAAGCCACTGAGATGATAATTATTATGTTAAGATGTGCATTCAATTGGAGATTAGACCACTGCTGTCCGCCTTGGCCTGCTACTTTGGTGCTCTGCATGGGGAAGTGCGGTAGGAGGGAATTCTGGAGGAGGAATTTCCTGTTGGTGTAGTGTGTCCTGGTAGAAGGCCATGTGCATGGCATTCGTGGGAGTTTTGGAAATAAAGTTTGTTCCTGCTTGAGTGGCTCGTGATTTTGTGCCCAGGCAGACTGCAGCACATGTTATCTCATAGGGATGTTAACACACAATAAGGTGAGAAAGGGAAGAAGAGAAGTTATTTGAATTAGACAAAGGGAAGTGATGGGAAGTGAGAAATGTTGGGAATAGGAAAGAGAATAGAATAAATCAGACATAACTTTCCTACGTTTATATATGAATGCATGAACAGTGAAATTCCACATTATATACAACCACAAGAATGGGAAGTTATATCTCATGTATGAATAATATGTCAAAATACATTATATTCTTATATATAACTATAAAGAATTAAGAATGAATACAACCAGGGTCTTTCATTTTGAGCCAGGGTCTTGGAGAGTTGCCCAGATTGACCACAAACTTGTTATTTGCTTGACTCAGCCCCCTGAGTTTCGAGTTGCTGTGAGTACAGGTATGTGTTATACCATGAGCCACTCTAAAACATAATCATTGACATATGGACAAAGAGGTATTTTTTTGTACTCTGTGTTAAGCCAATGTAATTTATGGGGGTTTGGGGAAAAGATTACTAATTCTTATTCCTTTAGAAATTAAGCAAAGAGAAGGAAATATGATTGCTGTTGTTTGGACACTGGGGATTTGGGGTTACAGCAGTAAATATTCAGCAACTTTAAGTAGGTTGCTCAGGAAAAGACTCATCTAAAACATGAAACCTTAAGACTTAATGGAGGTGAGTGGGTGAAACAAATCTGTGACTGGGGAATGAGCATTTAGGTAAAGAAAAAAAGTATAAACCCTACAAGAGGGAAGATTACTGAGATGTTAACTGTAGAAGTAGCAAACCAATTTAGTTGTACCAATTCCTAAAGGGACACAGAGACAGGAAAGGTGGTGAGAGAGCAGGGATGGAATGGTCTACCCAGGATGTTCTGCTCATGATTTCTTAACATTCTCACTGAGCTGTCTATGTTCTTTTCAAGTTGAAAAACTTTGTCTTTGTTGTCTGAAGTTCTATCTTCCAAGTGTTCTACTCTGCTGGTAATACTCTCATTTGAGTTTTTAATTTGGTTTATTGTTTCCTGCATTTCCAGGATTTCTGTTTGTTTGTTTTTTATATCCTCTATCTCCCTATAGAGTTGATCTTTTGCTTCTTGGATTTGTTTATGTAATTCATTGTCAAAGTGATTTTTCATTGTCTGAATTTGATGAATAATGTCTTCCTTGAGACTCCAGATCATCTGAAGCATGTATATCCTGAACTCTTTGTCTGACATTCCATCAGCTGCAGATATTACCTCATCTAATGTTGAATTGACCTGTATTGTTTGTGGTCCTTTCTTTCCTTGTCTTTTCATACTGCTCATGATTCTTTCTAGCTTTGTGAAACTGTTGAGCTAATGTTTTTCCCCTTATATATTTGTATTGTTCTTGAATAGGTCCAATATCCCTCTTTTTCGGAGAAAGACAATGTTAACATATCCCAATATCAACAGTACATTATCTAAGGACAAGTTTTCATTATTAATACATTTATAGTTAGATTCTAAGACTATAGATATTGGATTTAATTATTACTTAAGAATATATTCCTTAGTTTCATAAAAGGCGTACCATATCTGGTGGCATATAGAAAACTTAATTTCAGACGAAGGATGTTATACTTAAAGAGAAAGGAGTGAGGGAATGAGGTTAAACTAACTTAGCACCTTTGGAGAACTCTAACCACTCGACTGGTAATTTATGGAAGAATGTATAGACTCAACCTCCTATTTAGATAGTTACCCTATGTATAGATAGCAAAAGTTAGCAGATTGAAAGTGGTATAGAGAGAATATGAATTAAAAAAAAAGAAAAGAAAAGAAATAACAAGGAAGAAAAGAGAAATAAGAGAAGGGAAAGGGAAGTAAGATAGAAATACAGAAAAAAAAATAGGGGGGAGGTGGGGTATATGCAATTCCTCTATATTATATTACTTTGGTAATTCAGTTGTTCATGCTCAGTTCTTGGTTTCACATATGCTGAAGTTGTGGAAGAGAGAGAAGAAAAGAGAAAGAGAGAAAAAAAAAAAGTCTCTCAGAACACTGTTTTCCTTGCTTCCAGTAGGTGGCGTTGTCTATTCCTAGTTTGAGCCTCTGTATTCAGGGTGGTGGGTATAGCCAGTGTGAAGGGAAATGAGCTTCCACCTGTATCTTCCCTACTCTAGTCTCTGAGGTAGAAACCAGGTGCCTCTACAATTGTTGTTTTGTGTTGATAGCTACAATCCCCAAAAGCTTGTGGGAAATATTTTGAGTTATCGCAGCTAAGGGTGGGGGAGTTGGAAATCGGGCACCTGGATCAGCCGCAACCGTGCTGGTAGCCACACCCACTTTGATGGGTTTTAAGGGTTGATGGGCTTCCTGGAGACTAGCGCTCGGGGAGGGACTGGACTTCCTCCTCCGGTCTGGCTGAGCGGCTGGCGCCTTCCTGCTCCAGTCTGGCTGGCGGCTGGCGCCTTCCTGCTCTGGTCTGGCTGGGCGGCTGTTGCGGCTTCCTGCTCCGGTCTGGCTGGGCGGCTGTCGCGGCTTCCTGCTCCGGTCTGGCTGGGCGGCTGTTGCGGCTTCCTGCTCCAGTCTGGCTGGGCGGCTGTCGCGGCTTCCTGCTCCGGTCTCCAAGTTTTTATGATAATAACTGTGAGACTCCAAGAAAACATTACACACAGTAAAATCAAGCTGTTTCTTTGTCCCCCCAACAATAGGAAAGAGTGATTGGGGCCCTGGACTTCTATACTTATCAGACTTAACAAAGTGTCCTACCACCTTGTCAAGGTTGCAGCAGAGATAGCCAAGGAAAGAGCAGGAAGGCCATTCTAACCACAGTGTTATGGAGACCACAGGGGAACCTGGGCATCCACTTCTCTAAGAGCAATGATATAATAGTCCCCATCTGTGTTGGGTAAGGTCAAGGGAAGCCTAAGGAAAAGTCTGGATTTTGACTACCTTTGACCACTGTCCTCCAGGATCTATCCAGTCCCACCCCCATCCCATTTCTGGGCAGGGATAAAGTATTCTATGACCTCCTCAACATGGTGATATCAGGAAAGCTCTGGTGGCAAGCTGTAACTCACAAGTGTGTCTGAAAACAATAGAGGCAATCCTTCCTCCTGTGTCACTGGGGTAATTCTCTCTTCTTGCATTATTCAATGGCCAAGGAAAATCAACTAAAATTATCTGTAACACTCAAAAGCAGAGAAATCTCCACTTGAATGAAAAAAGAATAAAATAGGTGCTCATATCAAAACTAAAAGATGATGAGAGAATTATCTAAAAAAAATTCAATTTATCCATTATAAAATTTTACAGCAAGCAATTATGAATACATTTGAAACACATAAAAAGGGATATTCAACAAAGTAACTGTCCTCAAGAAAAAAAATAAAAAAGTATAAAGTAAAACCAAATAGAGGTAACAGAATTGAGAGAACAGAAGAAAGCATCAGTGAATTGGAACACAGAAGAGCAATTATACAATCTGAGAAACAAGGAGAAAATAGATTGAAAAAATAATGAACAGGGCCTCAAGGTCCTATGGGGCTCTAACAAAAGATCTGAAATTCATGTCATAAGAGACTCAGAAAGAAAGGAGAAAGCACTCAGAAGAATAATAGGTAAAAACTTTCTAAATTGATAAAGAACATAAATCCACTACTGACTCACTAAACTGCATGAATTTCTAGCTGTATCAACTCAAATCCACAAGAAAAGACATCATAGTCAAGCTTCTAAAAACTACAGACAAAGAAAAACATCTCAATATAGAAAGAGAAAAATGGCATTTCATGCATGTGGGAAAATCAATATGAATGTCAGTGGATTTCCCATCAGAAACTAAAAAGGAAAGTTTAACAATATTTTTCAAGGGATAAGAGAGAAGAACAATTAGCCCAGATTTCTATTTATAATAAAATATATCCCAGGAATTAAAGAAATAGCAAGGTCAATTTAGTTGAATAAAAACTAAATAATTATAATTATAATAAAATGATAAGCAATAAACCTACTCTAAAAGAATAGCTGAAGGCAGAACTCAAACTAGAAAAGACAGTAATAATTTCAGGACATTAAGAACAAACAAGAGAAAAGCAGATGTATGTATAAAGACATCATATTACCTTTTCCTAATTAGTTTTCCAGATAATCTTTGATGATTTAAATAAAAATAACAATACTATCTGATGTATTCTGTCTTTTTAAGACATTCATGGACTTTATTTTATTCATTTACTTATATGTGGTGCTGAGAATCAAACCCAGTGCCTCACACATGATAGGCAAATACTCTACCACTGAACCAGAATCCCAGCCTTGATGTATTATTAATTATATAGGGATTAATTAAAATATGTCACTAACAGGGTAAGTGAGGGGAACATAAAGGAAGGTAAAATTTTTATCATTTGAAGTGGTAAGATGTCATACCACTTGAGTGTAATAAGTTATGTGTATATATAATATAAGGCTTAGAGTAAGAAATATAAAGCTGTATCAAGAGAACCACTTAAAGATATTACACATATATCAAAATGAAATTACAAACTATATTTGAGTATTACATCAGAAGTAAAGAAACAGAAACAAAAAAACCAATGATTGCACACCAGAACACAAAAATAAAATGGCAGCTATAATATATTAATGATACCATAAAAATGTGTCATCTAAATTAAAGGATGGTTTTTAAAAATGATATGGTTTTGTTGTTGTGAATAATTTTTTTGTTGTTAATAATTTCAGTTCACATATGATAATATAGATTGGTTAAAATTAAAAGCATGGAAAAACCTAAAACTTACAAATTGTTATCAAATGAAAAGAGAAATATCTGTAATACTATCAAACAAAGAAGATTATGGAGCAAAAGAAATGTACAAAAGGGAAAAAGGGACATTAAATACTTATTGATTGATTTGCCTAAGGAGACTATATTGCTATCTGAATTTGTATACAAGAAATGAAGGAAAAGCAAAATGTGAGAAGACAAATCTGATAGAACTAATGAAGAACCAGAAAAATCACCAGTTCACATTGAAAAATGTCACATACTGTCCTTGGCCACCAGGAGAATATCTAGATGAAAGACCATCAAGGAAATACAGCACAACACCACCATCAGATGAGAGCATCTGATGACAAGATGTAGATGTGGAAGACAACATTGGCCTGCACAGCATTTTTGAATGCATTCTGTTTTTTTGTTGTTATTTGTTTGTTTGCTTGTGGTACTAGGGATTGAGCCCAGAGATACTCTACCACTGAGCTACATCCCAGCCCTTTTTATTGTTATTATTATTTTTGAGAAGTATCTCACTAAGTTGCTCTGGCTGGCCTCCAACTGATGATCCTCCTGGCTCAGCCTCCCAAGAAAAATACCTCTAAGCAAACAGATGCTAAACAACAGTCCTGCAGCTAATTTAATGTTAAAAATAAGTTAATTCAAAAGTACTTTCATCTGAAATAGTATGAAATTACTGCATTTGTAACTGATTTGAAATAGCTAAAGCAGCATTGGGAGAGAGATTTATAGCACTTAATGAATACATTTTTTTAATTGTTGAGACATATCCAATTATCTACATTCTTACCTCAAAATACTAGAAAAAGTAGATAAACCCAAAGTTAGTGGAAGGAACAATATAATTTAAATTGAGAACAGAAATCATTTAAATTGATTGTAGGAAAAATATATAGAAAAAAGAATTTTAAAAAAATCAATATTGTTAAAAAACCTCTAGCAATATTTACTGAAAAAGAGAACCACAAATTATCAATATCATGAATTAAATGAGTTATCACAAGAGAACTGGTAAACATCAAAGTTATTTTAAGGAAATATATAAGTAACTTCAGAAAAATATATTTGAAAATTTGTTATGAAATGTGTTACATCTTTGAACAACACACTATACCACTTTTTATCCAATATGATACAAATATTTGAATAACCCTCTAAATACTAAGGGGATTGTATAATTTAAAAAATTCTCCTAAAAGAAATCTCAGGAACCAGACAGATTCAGTGGATAAATCTAACAAAAATTTAAAAACCTACAAATTCTATACAATCTGCTTAGAAGTATAAATTCAAAATTATGAATACTATATCACTGTGCAACTATCAGAGAAACTAAAATAAGTACGCTGACTACACAAAATGTTGTCAGGAATCCCAAGAAACATGACCATTCCTACATTGTTTGTGCAAAATATTTCATCAGTTTCTTTTAAAAATAATAAAAACTGATAAAAATTGTAGTTACGATGTGGCCTAGATATTACATCCCTAGACATTTATGCCAGAAAAAGAAAAATGTAAGGTTACACAAAAACCTGTAAGTTAATATTCTTAGTATCCTACTTGTAACAGGTTGAAACTACAAAAAACCCAGCTGTCCTGCAGCAGATGAATCATTAACACAATATGATATATCTACATCATGTAACTATACAGTAAAATCAAAGGGATAAATCATTACTACCTAAAACCTTGATGGATCTCCAGAGAATTACAGAAAACAATTTTTTTTAATTTCAAAAATTTACATATTTTTTATTTCATTTATGTAATGTTCTTTAACTTTACAATGATGTTAAATTATTGAAATAGAGTACAGATTAAAGATTATCAAGTTTAGAGGTGGATTACCAGCTCAGGTGGAAAGTGAGTGTAGTTATAAAAGGGTATCTTGAGGGATCCTCAAGGTGGTGAAAATGGTCAATACCATGTCTATCTTGTTTCACATCAAAATATTTTGGTTACTACATTCATTGTAGTTTCCTAAAATGATACCATTTTCCTAAAATGTTCAATACTATATCTATCTTGTTTCACATCAAAATGGTTGCTACATTCATTGTAGTTTCCTAAAATGATACCATCGGTGAACCTGAGTTAAGGAGCCCAAAATATATTATTTCTTTTACCAAATATGAAACTAAGATGATATCAATTAAAAACATTAATTAAAAAGATAACTCTAGGAAGTGAGATTAAAAATAGTAGCTTCATATTTTTTGTTTTCTTTTATAATATACTAGTTACTGATTAATGTATTCATTCATTTTTATTGAGTCATTCATTTGTTCTCAGAATTTTGAAATTTATTTTCACTCTACTTATGGAAGTATACATTTAAAAAGGATATTTTGAGATTTTTTTTTATTTGACTCATCTTATTCACCATACTTTATTGCTTCAAGTAACTGAAAATGGTAATTATAATGGACTTACATATGATCTCCTGTAAAAAAGTTGATGTATCCTTCTTCATAAATCAGTTACTTTCTACCAAACACTAACATATTTTTTTTTCTTTTCATCCAATAAATGTGAAATTCATATTCTGTAGCAAATGTTGTTCCTGGGACTAACAATTCTAGGGAATTATAGTCTCTTCCCCTTACATTCAATTGGGTGGGTACAAGGGAAACATGAATATCTTTCCAAATTTCTAAGAGATGCTGTCTACTTTCGCCTTGAACATTCAAGGAAATAGAGAGGGAGGGAGAAAGAGGAGGGCCACAGGAAGTACTAAGGGACAAAATCTATCAATTTATGTGATATCCATGTAAGAACATACCATAGTGAATCATATATTGATAGGTAGGTAGGTAGACAGATAGATATACATATATACATGGAATGCAATAATTGAAATAATGATGATGATGATGATGATGATGATAGAAGGGAAATCAGTAAAATTGAGCAAGTGGATCAGAGGGAGGGAAAGGGAAAGTCCTAAAGAATGATATTGATTAGATTATGTTATGTGCATAATATGACAGAATATTATACACATATTATGCACATAACATATTATGAATATGACATAATGAATCCCACTATTACATACAATTCTACAGCAATAAAAAAATTACAAAAAGAAGATACTCCATTTAAAAAATATAAGGGAAGTGAATGGGTTTCATAAAGAAAAATTACAACAAAATATTCTTTATTTGTGCAGTTTACCTCTTAGGACAAGGTTCATCATGACTTCTGTTATATGGATCTGGATGTCAATCTGGTTTGGGGAGCTACACTGTGCATGTTATCAATATGTCAGGCTTCTATCCATCACATGCCAGGAGCATCCACTTTCAGGGTTGTGAAAACCAGAGCTTCCAGGCCTTGCCAAATGTCCCCTGGACAAATGATCAAGAGGAACTTTGGTTGCAAAGTAGTGCTCAGGTACTCTTGAAGGGCTTGTTACAGTGACCTCAGGTTGGGTATTAAACCTTCCTATCGAGGCAATCTGTTGTGAAGCTAACCTATATGAAGAGAGAAGGTGGAATGATCAAAATTAATTGTCTAAGGCCAAATGAAGAGAAAGAAATTAAAGTCGGAAACGGAGGTCTAGAACTTTAGAGGAATTCTGACTATGACGAGTTGGATGAGTGCCCTCTGGATCCTTTATGAGCACAGGAGTAAGGCTGTATTCATTCCATCCTGGTTTGCCTGGGAATTTTCCATGTTCTTCACCCTAAAAGTGCTGTTTTTGTGAACTCTCAGCCATAGCTAGACCACAGTTACTTAACATAATATGTAAATATTATTTTAATATAATTTAAATGATCATTGTGGTCACCCTACATATGATAGGGCAGAAATTAATCACAAGTGGAAGATATTCAGAATATTATAGTCATAATCTATTCAATGGATGAAAGGTTCCTTCTTCGTACCATTTCATTCAATTTTGGACACACTGAGTTTGAGACATATATTACATGGCAAACTTGAAATGTTAATAGATATTTGGTGCAAATATGAAGCTAAAAAATGGATATAAATTTGGGTATAATCAGTTCAAAAAATATTATATTTTGCCTGAATTTTATTTTATATGTGAAAGTAATAATAAAAATAATGAAATAATATGGAAGAATGGAGAGCCCTACTTTTGTTTACAAAGAAATTGTAAAATGAGGTGATACTAATTAGAAAGGTTTAGAAAAGGTTTACAGGGCTGTGAGGTTTTACAGTACTCAGTGGTATAGAGCTTGCCTAGCAGTATAAGGCACTGGGTTTGATACCAAGCACCACATAAAGTAAATAAATAAATAAAGGTATACAAAAAAAAAAAAGAAATAGAAAAAAGGGGGTTACTAGTGAAAGTATGTAATTAGAAATGTAGACTATGAATTCTATTGTAATTAAATAAATAATTACATGTTTGGAGCTTGGAGGAAAGTTTGGCACAATAATTTGGGATATTTTGAGAAAAAAAATTGGAATACATTTTATGAGAATATTGGGAGATAGAAGAGAAGTGGGAAAGGATGTGGGATAGTTATAAAGAATGGCTTTTAGGTTTTGTGTTTAAGGAACTGGTGGCTACCTCATCAAATTCCTTTTGAAAACATCATTTGTAAAGTTTTGAAATAAAACTTAGAATTCTTTTTTTTTCAAATTTTATGGAAGATTGCTAATTACAGTCTTACCATATAAAATTAGGGGTAAACTAGTCTCGGAAGCATTCAGCTAAGATAGCATTTTTAACCTCTCTTCTAACCTGGAGTGAAAATGGGACAAATTCCTGACAAGAGACAATGTGCTACCTCTAGACCTTGTTCCTAAAGAATTGGGCTCCACACCACAATGGCCTCACCCTGAAATGAATTGCATGAATGGAGAATGCCAACACTATTATACTATTTTCAATAAATACCAAGGAAATAGTAAATATGTTAAGAGAATGTTACAAAAAATCTGGTTTATATTGTTTTTACATATCCCATAGAATTATGGATAAAATTTTCAGATATGGAAAGACACACAATAATCTGTTAAAAACAGAAAATTTGCAAAATGATTCATTTGTCTTTTTTGCATTAAAATTTTATGAGAATATTTTAATTTAATTAAGATCACTTGCTCTAAGGAAATATTTTAGTTTCATTGAATGGCAATATTTTTTTAATTTTGTCTGCTTAAGAGAGAGGATGGTTTTTCTAAACATCTAGAGGGTTTTACTGCTAAATTAAAGGATTATTTAAGGCCTTGATACCAATACAGTTCATTATGTGACTGATTTTTTTTAGTTGCTTTTGAATTGAGCAACTGGTTTAAAGATGTACTTCATATTTTTGAGAGTCCAAAATTATATCTGTTTAGATAATTCCCTATGGTCCTAACCCTAGTACTATTTAATCATTTAAAAATATTAAAAAGAGAAGAAAGAAGTTATATACAGGAGAAAACTAGCAAAAAGAGAAATATAGGATTATATCAAGCTAAAAAAAATTCTACACAGAAAGGGAAACAATCACCAGAGTGAAGTGACAGTGTTCAAGGTAAGAGAAAATATTTATGATCTATATAACTGACAAGAAGCAATATCTAAAATAAAAAGGAACTCAGAAAACTCTCAATGGCCAACAAATAAACAAATTAACACATTTAAGGAGGGGAAACTAAATTATGCTTTTTAAAAGAAAACAGAAATACTCAGTATGTAAAACTGCCCAACATCATTAATCAGGGAAATACAAATCAAAATTATATGAGATATCACCTTGTCCCAGCGACAATGGCTATTATGTTTTCATAATTTCTAAACATAACAATACTGGTAAGGGCATGGAGAAAAGGAAATGCTTACAAGCTGTTGATAGGAGTGTAAATTAATACAGCCATCGTGAAAAGCACTATGGATATTCTTCAAAAATTTAAAAATGCTGGGAGCCATCAGCCAATTAGGTATGACAATTTCCTTGCCAGCGTACCCCCATGTTCCTTTAGTGGAAGGACTCATGGAAATAGGACATTTTGCAGGACATTGCATGTAAGGTGACCTTGCTCAAGGACCAGGGCAGGATCCGTGTTTAGGGTGTTCCCCCTTTAGAATAGGGCGGTTTAGCATAATAGGAGATTAGGGTGTTCCCCCTTTAGAATAGGGTGGTTTAGCATAATAAGAGATTAGGGTGTTCCCCCTTAAGAATAGGGCGTATCCTGCTGCTGAGTTCCTCTTGAGTTCTTAGGGTCAGACAGTATATTTTGGGAGACAGAAGCCCAGGAGTAGTGGATTTGGGCAGAGTGTGGATTAGGGCAGAGAGTGGATTTGGGCAGAGAACGTGGATTTCCCCAGAACGTGTTTGTAGAGTTCGGGAATAAAGAATTGCTTGAATTCTTTATTGAATCTACAAGCTGTGTGGAGACTCGTGATTTATGCCCAGCCAGAGACTGCGGCATCTGCTGGCTCGTACGTGGAACGCCTGAAGCTTGGGGGTAAGTGAAATTGCTCACCCCTATGGGAAGGCGAGAGAATGGGTGACCATTTCAAAAAACAATGTGTTCTTCTTTTGATTTATTTTGTTTTTCTTTCAAGCTGCCTATCCCTAGAAATTTCTCAGGCAAACTGGAAAAAATGGTTGACTAAAGGCTTGAAGTTTGTCGGCCCTGAGGAAGAGAAAATTGATACAACGATTTTTTATTCCGTTTTTGTTTCATTCAGTTTCGGTTTTGTTTTGTGTCATCTTATTGTGTTGCATTATCTTTATAGTAGATTAAAACAAACTGAAAAGATGTAAAGTAAATTGTTAGAGGTTCAGAACATGGAGAAAGACATTTTAGATCAAGCAAAAGAGAAGGTCTCTTGAGCTAGTCAGACAGAGGAAGAAAATTTAAAGGAAAAGGGGTTGTTAGGAAAAAGGCCACAACAGGAGGCTGTTACTAACTCCGTTTTATCACAAGAGGGTTTAATTCAACCAACAACCCCACTGATAGAGACAGCTGAGTGGCCCTCAAACCCCGTAGTTGATAATTGGGATCCTGAGACAGGACCTCGAAGATTAGCATGCCCTGTACTTGAGCAGGCAGGAGGGCAGCGAATTCACTGTGCTTTAGATTTTAAAACAGTGAGGCAGTTAAAGGAGGCTGTAACAACCTATGGTCCCCAAACTCCCTTCACGGTGAGCATGTTCGAGTCCATTACTAACTTGGACATGACGCCAGCAGATTGGGCTAGCATGTGTAAATCTGTGCTAAATGGAGGACAATATTTGTTATGGAAGGTTGCCAATGAGGAATTTTGTGCAGAGACAGCTAGGCGAAATGCAGCAGCCAGTTACCCTCAAAGAAATCTAGAAATGTTGCTAGGGAAAGGACCTTATGAGGGTCAGCGGCAACAAATTGAATATGATCCTGCTATATATGCACAAATTACTGCAGACGCAGTTAGGGCATGGAAGACTTTACAAGGACATGGAGATTTACAAGGTCAGCTATCTAAGGTAATACCTTACGCTGACTTTGTAGATAGGCTAATTCAAACGGCTGCCAAAATATTTGGGGATACGGAGCAAGCAATGCCATTGATAAAACAACTGGCTTATGACCAAGCAAATCATTGCTGCAGAGAGGTTATTAGACCATGGAGACATGAAGATTTAAACACATATATTAAATTATGTAGAGATATTAATGAACAAGGGCAAGTCTTGGCAGCTGCAGTACAACAGGCTTTAGATGCCAGGCCAAAAATATGCTATGATTGTGAACAAACAGGACATTTTAAAAGGAGTTGCCCCATAGGAGGAGGATTTAACAAAACTAGGTATCAAAGAAATAGAATACCGGGTATTTGCCCATGATGCCGTAGAGGGAGACATTGGGCTAATGAGTGCCATTCTCAAACCACCATAGAGGGTACTCCCTTATCAAAAAATGGACAAGGACCAGGTAATTACCCAAGATATCGTGGAGAAAGGCATCAGGCTCCATTGCCAAAAAACGGGCAAGGGGGCCCAATGCTCCGGGGCCCACAACCACAAATATACGGGGCAGTGGAGGAACCCAGCAACACCATCAGAATAATGCCCAGGACACATTGTCCATTAAATCCCTCATCAGACAAACCCAAGGGAGCACAGAATTGGACATCTGCGCCTCTGCCAGAGCAGTACTAACTCCAGAGATGGGAGTTCAAATCATTCCTTCAGGAATAAAAGGACCTCTTCCCCAAGGGACCTTAGGCTTATTATTGGGACATAGTTCATCTACATTAAAAGGACTTATGATAAGTCCTGGGGTAATTGATCCCGATTATGTAGGTGAAATAAAAATTATAGCTAGTTCTCCAAGAGGTATATCAGTAATTTCACCTGGAGATAGAATAGCACAGTTGTTAATAATACCCAGCCTACATAATAAATTTCCTAGTCATACTGTAAAAAGAGGTTCCAGGGGATTAGGCTCCACAGGTGTAGATTGGGCTATGTTGTCTTTAAATTTAGATTCTCGCCCAATGTTAAAACTAAATATTCAAGGACATGACTTTAATGGGCTACTGGACACAGGTGCAGACCTTAGCATCATATCTAGTCAGGAATGGCCAAAACATTGGCCATTACAACAAGCCACTCAAACGCTTCGAGGCCTAGGAGTGGCTACTAATCCCCATAGAAGTGCAATGCTATTAGATTGGAAGGATCCTGAAGGTTGTGAGGGAACTATACAGCCATATGTATTGGATCATCTTCCTATAAATTTATGGGGATGAGATGTCCTAGATCAATTTGGTTTGACGTTAACAAATAACATCAATCCTAATGCGCCCACTACTAGGGTTAGACAAGGTTTTAGGAAAGAAAAAAGATTAGGAAAACAAGGACAAGGTATAGCAGCACCAATTCAAATAGATCAGGAAACAGACAGACATGGGTTGGATTTTCAGAAAGGGCCACTGAGACAATCAAAATTACTTGGAAATCAGAAAGACCAGTGTGGGTTCCTCAGTGGCCCCTGACTAAAGAAAAGATACAAATAGCCCATGATCTGGTCAAACAACAATTAGTGGAAGGACATATACAAACTTCCATATCTCCCCATAATACTCCCATTTTTGTCATTAAAAAGAAATCTGGTAAATGGAGATAATTGCAAGATTTAAGAGCCATTAATAATGAAATGGTTATTATGGGACCTGCTCAATCAGGGATTCCTCAATTGTCTGCTTTGCCAAAAACCTGGCATGTTTTAGCCATAGATATTAAAGATTGTATTTTTTCAATTCCAATTCATCCCGAGGATAGTCCACGCTTTGCATTTACTATCCCTGCATTAAATCATGAAGGTCCTGATCAGAGATATGAATGGAAAGTACTCCCTCAAGGGATGGCTAACAATCCAACTATGTGTCAAATATATGTTAATAAAGCAATCCAGCCACTTAGAAATCAAAATCCTGAACTACAAATATTTCACTATATGGATGATGTATTATTGGCACATAAAGATAAAAACATATTGCTGGAATGTTATGCCACACTTACAAACTTATTAAAAAATTATAATCTAGAGATGGCAATAGATGAAGTACAATTAAATTTTCCAATTAATTATTTAGGAGTTCTATTATCCTCAACCATGCTCCATCCACCAAAATTTCAAATACGAGTAGATCAACTCAAGTCACTTAACGACTTTCAAAAGTTATTGGGAGACATAAATTGGATAAGGCCTTATCTAGGCATACCAACAGGAGAGTTGGGACCTTTATTTGATATTCTAAAAGGTCCATCAGATCCAAACTCACCTCGCATGTTAACTCCTAAAGCAAGAAAGGCATTAAAAATTATTGAAACATATATGGAAAATATACATTTGGATAGAATTGATATAAGCTTGCCTTTATTATTTATTGTACTACCAACAAAAAATATTCCTACAGGAGTATTTTGGCAAGAAGGTCAATTATTGTGGATACATTTATCTTATTCTCCTAACACTATTCTTACTAGGTATCCTGAGGCTGTAGGACAATTAATACTCAAAGGAATAAAAGCAGCGAAGGGAGTGTTTGGAATTTCTCCCAATAAAATTATTACTCCATATACTATGGATCAAATTGATGAATTAGCTAATGAGTTAAATACTTGGGCAATAATCATGTGTAAATCTAATGTTTCATTTGATAATCACTTACCATCTAATCCTTTGTTGTCTTTTTGGTCTAAGCATCCTGTAGTTTTTCCAAAAATGACAAGAAAAACCCCTATCATGAATGCTCCAAATATATTCACTGATGGGTCAAATAATGGTACAGCAGCAGTAGTTACCCCTGATCAAACTTTTACATTTTTAGTACCCAAACAATCAGCTCAAAAGGTAGAGCTTAATGCAGTATTACAAGCCTTTTTAATGTTTAAAGATTCTGTTAGTCAGTATGTAGTTAATGCTATAGTATCTCTTGAAGATGCTGGTAGGATTTCCCCTTCTTCTACTGTTTTCTCTTTGTTTTCCACTATACAAAGTCTAATCTGGGACAGAAAAGATCCATTCTTTATAGGACATATTAGAGCACATACAGGATTACCTGGAGCCCTTAGTTTGGGCAATGATTTAGCAGATAAAACTACACATGACATACATATTTTCTCTACACTAGAAGAAGCTACGAATTTTCATAAAAAATTCCATGTTAATGCTAATACTTTACAAAAGCATTTTAAAATAACTAAGGAACAAGCCAGACTATAATAAAACAATGTCAAAATTGTGTGACCTTTTTACCACAAGTTAATCTTGGAGTCAATCCTAGAGGACTGATACCTAACCATATTTGGCAGATGGACGTCACACACTTGCCACAATTTGGAAAATTAAAATATTTACATGTTACAGTTGATACTTCTTCCGGATTTTTGATGGGCACCCTTCATGCTGGAGAAAAAACTAAAGATGTTATAGCTCATTGCTTACAAAATTTTGCCACTGTGGGAGTTCCTAAACAGTTAAAAACTGATAACGGTCCTGGCTATACCTCTACCTCTTTTAAACAATTTTGCTCATCATTTGGTATTACTCATATAACAGGAATTCCATTCAATCCACGGGGACAAGGCATAGTTGAAAGAGCTCATCAAACTATTAAAACGTACTTATTAAAGCAAAAAGAGGGAATTGGAAAGGGGTATATATCCCCCAAAGATAAACTTAAAATAACGCTTTTTACTCTAAACTTTTTAAATTTGGATTCATCAGGACTTAGTGCTGCGGAAAGGCATATTTATCCAAAAAATGTGCATAAGCCTAAAGTTCTTTGGAAAGATATTCTAACAGGACAATGGAAAGGTCCTGACCCAGTAATTGTCTGGTCGGGGCTCTGTTTGCGTGTTTCCACAGGGAGAACAGCAGCCGATTTGGATTCCAGAAAGACTAACTAAAACGATTTCTACAGATCGAAAAGAAGATGATTTGACTCAAATCCATAACAGCTGATATCCAGAACTCCAGCTTGGCCATTCTTACATCTGTGACTGTGATTAACCAGGATGCTTTTTTCAATATCTATCTTATTATTGCATTTTTCCATATCACAAGGTTCTATTTTTATTTTTTGAGCTCATACAAACCTAGGTTAATGTTTTTCTGAACAGTTTTATTTTTTTGACTGTGGAGTTTTTAAACATTGCAATGGAGATTTCACCTAGGTAAAGCTACAAGGCCTTTATTATTATCTTATGTGTT
Source organism: Callospermophilus lateralis (assembly GCF_048772815.1). Taxonomy (NCBI): domain Eukaryota; kingdom Metazoa; phylum Chordata; class Mammalia; order Rodentia; family Sciuridae; genus Callospermophilus; species Callospermophilus lateralis. Next base: position 2,543,888 of record NW_027515935.1, on the reverse strand, counting down.
GTACGTTTGTTTGCACATTTATGTTTTGTGTTATATGTCTGTGTGTGCATATGTTCATATTTCATATATGAGGAGCGCTCATGAGAATATGGATCCAAATTATTTTTTTTATTCACGTGATTTAAATGGCTTAATTTAAATTAGGTAAACAGCTGTTAAGGATTATTTTTAAAGGTGGTTAACAGATCTGCTTGTTTACTAATTTAAATCAGGTAAATAGCTGTTAAGGATTGTTTTTTAAGGAGGTTAACAGATCTGTTTGTTTACTTTCACCTTTTCTTTTCATTATATTTAATAATTCTTTTCAGGATAATGTCTTTTTAGCATCATTGCCAGAATTCCTATCTTTATCCCAATGAATATAACTCAACAAGTATGCTCAATCAAGGAATCAACTTACTTTGGGAGGCAACGGACTTTGGGAGGAGACGGACAGATTGATAGATTCCTCCACTTTGAACTGCTTACAGAACTTGCCTAGACTATGTGACTACGTTTAGTGCAGCAAATTGTGGTAATGCTGGCATATATTTGCTGATGGTGTCATCAGTGATGCAATTTTTATTTCCTTGCCAGCACACCACATGTTAATTGTGGTAATGCTGACATATCTTTGCTGATGGTGTCACCAATGATGCAATTTTTCCAAAGGAACTGTCAATTGGCTTGGTGTCGTGGCATTTCTGTATCTTCCTCCCTTCTGCTAGTGATGGTCTAAAATTTGGGGGCCAATGGCTATATGCTGGACCGGTAGTCAGTGACGGGCATGATCCAATTGCACTGGTATCAACCTAAGACAGGAGGCTGACGCCTAAAGGTCAGTTGCCTAAAGGTCAGTTTTCCGATGACGGGTAAGAACCATATGTTGAATTGGACAACCTACCAGGCGCGGTCCTTAAACCACATTAACCTCACTCCCCCACTGGCAAAAAGGCCAAATTTGGGGGCCAACAGAGGTGAGGCAAAGAACCTCACCCCCCCGACTGGTGCATAGACCTATCCACAAGCATGGCTGTATGCTGGACCTGTAGTCAGTGACGGGTATGATCCAGTTCCAGTGGTATCAACCTAAGACAGGAGGCTGACGCCTAAAGGTCAGTTTTCCAATGACGGGTAAGAACCATATGTTGAACTGGACAACCTACCAGGCACGGTCCTTAAGCCACATTACTTGTTGTTTAATTAATCAGAAGGGGGGAGATGCTGGGAGCCATCAGCCAATTAGGTATGACAATTTCCTTGCCAGCGTACCCCCATGTTTCTTTAGTGGAAGGACTCATGGAAATAGGACATTTTGCAGGACATTGCATGTAAGGTGACCTTGCTCAAGGACCAGGGCAGGATCCGTGTTTAGGGTGTTCCCTCTTTAGAATAGGGTGGTTTAGCATAATAGGAGATTAGGGTGTTCCCCCTTTAGAATAGGGCATATCCTGCTGCTGAGTTCCTCTTGAGTTCTTAGGGTCAGACAGTATATTTTGGGAGACAGAAGCCCAGTGAAGTGGTGGATTTGGGCAGAGAGTGGATTTGGGCAGAGAACGTGGATTCCCCTAGAACGTGTTTGTAGACGGCCGGGGTGAGTTCAGGAATAAAGAATTGCTGTTTGAATCTACAAGCTGTGTGGAGACTCGTGATTTGTGCCCAGCCAGAGACTGCGGCATAAAAATATAATTACTATAGGATGTACAAATCCTACTACTGCATACATATCCAAAAGAAACAAAATCATTATGTCAAAAAGACCTCTTATTGCCATATTCACTGTAGTACTATCACAACAGCCAAAAAATGGGAGTGTTCATTATTTGATTGGTGGATAAAGAAAATGTGGCAAATATATCCAATGGAATATAGTGCATCCCTGAAAGAAAGAAATTCTGTCATTCAAGACAATATGGATGGAAATGAAAATCATTCCATTAAGTAAAATAATGGCATGGAAGACTAATACTCCATGATCTCCAAAATATTTTGAATTTCTGAAAAGTTGATCTCATACAGGTTGAGGAAATAATCACTATTACCAAAAGCTGGGACAATAGTATGGAAGGAGAAATAGGAAGAGGTTGATCCATAGATACTATGTTAGCTTTCCATCAGTGTGATAAAATTTCTGAGATAATCAACTTTTAAAAAGGAAAGGTTTATCTTGGTTTATCATTTCAGAGTTTAAATCTTGGGCCTGTTGCTCTAAGCTTGTAGTGGCAGAATATATCATAGCAGGAAGAGGTTAGTTCACCTATGGTAGTCAGGATGGGAGAGGCTAAGGCCACATTATCTTCTAATACAGCATATTCCCATTTATCCAACATCCTTCTACTGAGTCACACCTACTAAAGAGTACCATCTCCTTATGTCACCACAGGCTGGGGATCAACCTTCAACACATGGGTCTTTGGAGGACAATTCAGATCCCACGTATAGTAGGTACTAAGTTAAAATTAGGAGTAAAACATTTTGGCTTATTAATGTATAATGTAATGATGATACATAACAATAATGCATGGTACCCTTCCAAAGGATAGAAGAGGGAATTTTGAAAGTTTTCACCACAAAGGATAAGTGTTTGAGAAGATAGATGCATTTAATCTGGTTTTAGTATGCAGGTATCAAACATTACTATTTTGATAAATACATAAATATGCTCAATTTTAATTTTTTAATTTATCAGTTAAAACAAATTTAGATTAAAATGGATGTGATATGTACTGCTGCAAAAATATTGAAAATCCTATATTTAGTTCATTTACTAATATGACATATAAATCAGTACAAGAAGAAAAATATATATATAAACAATATGATTGAACTATGGGTAGATAAAATGCTTTGGATTTTAAATGTCCCTAAAACGTTCAATAATGTTGAAGGCTTGAACACTATTGCGAAATGGTAGAACCTTTAGGATGTGGAACCTATTTGGATGAAGGAGGACATTAGGGGTATGCCTTTGAAGAGTATATTGGGACTCCATCTCCTTTCTCTCTCTTCCTTTGCTTACCAGTAACCATGAAATACACAAACACTCACCATGATTTTCTGCCTCAGCACAGGCCCAGGGTAATGGATCCAAGTGGCTGTGGGCTGAGACCTCTGAAACTGTGAGCCAGAATGAGTCTTCCACACTTACAAATTGATTGTCCCAGGTGTTTTGACACAGAGGTAGAAAGCTGAATATAACAATGGTTTCATAATTTATTACTTTTCTTATTTTGAGTAATATTTGGTCTTACTTTTCTTCATTTGAATGTACTAGTACTGAAACATTCTATGTTTCAGAATGGCAAAAAACCTAGTGCTAAACTACTAGAAAAGTAATGTGGCATTTTAAAAGTCTTTATTGGTCTATATCACTAAGAATATTAACTGTTAAAAGAAAGCCTAAAATATTATATTACAAATGATACTTGCAACTTCTAACTGTAAAATTTATCTATAAATATATTTTGTATATATTTATGTATGCATACTTTTATATACACACATGTACATATATATATATATATATATATATATATATATATATATATATATACACATAAATATATACACACAAAAATATTTAAAGAAATTATAATATGGTCATAAACACTAGAAAGACAAAATGATAGAATTTTATACAGTTTCAGTTTTTTAGAAAACTGCAGTTTGTAAAATCCTGCAATTTAGTTGCATATGGTATAATTTTAGTTGTTTTAACTTTTAAAAAGCTATATGATCAAGACTAGGGTTGTGGCTCAGAGGTATAGTGCTTGTGTAGCACATGTAAGGCCCTGGGTTCCATCTTCAGCCCCACATAAAAATAAATAAATAAAATAAAAGTATTATGTCCAAATATAACTACAAAATGAATACTAAAAAGTTATATGATGAGAGATTATTTTTACATATTAAAATATCTACTTTGTAGCTGCAGAAAGTACTCAAAGCATAAGTACGTGAGCAATGGTAGTCTTTATTTGGGCCAATGAAACACTTATCATACAATTTAAAACAAAAATTAATAAAATAATAATCTGTTTAGAAATAATGTGGCATACACTTATTTTTTGTTTCTAAGCTAATCGCAGGGAGTAATAACAGTAACTGTTAACCAGTATTGTTGTTTTGACATACAGAAAACCTCACTTTTAATCAATGTGTTTCTCCTACAACTAAACCACAGTGTTTAGAATAATAAGTCCAATAATCATTCAGGCAACTAAGGAGAAGGTTGCATTTTCCAATCCTGCCTTTCCAAGTTCTTATTTCTTCCATCTTAATTTACAAAGTTTAGAACACTTAATAGGAAAGAATGGTTTCAGTGTCTTTGAGGAAATTAAAGAACTGAAATTGCCTTCATTTTGGAAACAATCAGTGGAGTAATTCCTATGTGCCAAGTGGAATGTCAAATCAAATCACTTTAGAAAGTTATCCTCATGTGTCTGAGATTCATTAACCAGTGGGAACAAATGAATTCTTGTTACTAGCTACAGCTTTGTTGCTGCTGTTTCAGAGTCTGCAGAGATATCACAGAGCACTAATAAACTTGGTCAATTTGCCTTTTTTGAGCAGCCTCTGATATCACCAACTCCTAACTCTGCCTCTTACAGTGATTAGCAAACTGCCTTTGCTTACCTACCACTGAGTATCATATGTGCACCCCTGCAATCAAACTGTCAGCTTGGAATCAAAATTCATTATCTCCATGTGAAATGTGTAGGGAAGCTTCCTTACACCTATATGAGTATCATTCATCAAAGTTCCAGTTGAAGATTGCATGGCCTCAAAAGTGTAATAATTTTGTTCCCCAAAGAATGCTCACAAAATTTAATGTACCTGGATTGAGGCAATCCAAGTGACAGGTGTCATGTTTTATCTAAAGCCAATGCCCTCCTAGTTCTCAGAACATCAGTAGCTCCTCCAGAGCTGATCTTTGCTGAGGGTAGATTTCTTCCTGGGGTCTCTCAGTGCTGACCTTGGAAACTACATTTTGGAAGGAATCCTTAGTCTGCCCTGTCTGTACAAACATGTGTTTGTATATCTATATGTGCAAGCATGTTTCTCAATAGATGAGACTATTTTAATTATTGAAACATTGTGTGAACCAATAATTCAAAGTACATATCTAGTAGGGCAATAATGATTTTATACACTGTGTGTATTTTGTTTTGGAAAAAATAATTTTAAAAAGCCTTGAAAGTATGTTACTTATGTACTTAATATACTTCAGTATATTACTTATGAATATATTGTGTAAAATTATTCCACACAATCTCAGTTTTCAATGGAAAATGAAATTTTTCTTATACTCAATCTGTGTTATGTAGCAATGACGCAGAATCATCAGAACTACTTAGAATTTTAGATTTAAAGCAAATCAGAAACTATGTTAGAGATGCTAATTCAAGACTGAGTTAAATAAAGGAAATGTAAAATAGATGTGTGCTCTAATTATATGAATTAGAATAGAATTAGAATCATCAGTGATACTCTAGAAACAGAAAAGATCGGTAAAGTACAGTGAAGCTAAGGGTTCACTGGAAAGCAGGGTGTCAACCGATCTTATTTTTTTCTCAGGAATGGAACAACAGGGCTTCTCAAATACTTTAAGATGAATGTCCTATGTGGGAAAAGGAGGGATAAAGGCAGCTTACTTTACATAGATAGTAGCAATATAATACAGAAATTTAGGTTTTTCCTGCAGCGAATGATAAAGTTGGTTTATGGAATATAGTTGATTTCACAGAGGCCTGTTGCCCAGCACTGTTATAACCAACATTACAATGATAAATAGGAATAAGGAAACAAAATAATGACCTTAATTACACAAATGGGAATCAGTTTCACAAACTATGTTTTTTAATTTTTCAGTTTATTTTTCTTTTACAATTGCAATTACTGGATATTAACCAACTTAATAAACCATCACTTTCTTCATTTGGTTAATGTGAGGGTTTATGAGAGAAGCAGGGGTAGTTACAGGGCTGGAGGGAGGAGAAAAAAGAGAAGGAAAGAGGACATGGGGAGGTAATAGAGGAGAAGGAGAGATTGAGACTTCCTGATACTTTTTTCTATTGAGCAATAGGGAGATTTTTTTGAGTCCAAATTCTCGAGGCTACAGACCTCAACTAAATAAGCTCTTCAGGAATTAAACCCACTTGGGTCTGCCCTTATTTTAACCAAAAAAGGGTTAAAATGAAAAAATGAGAAACATGTACATCAAACAGAATCAGGCAGTACCTGAAAAGAAACCAGACAATATAAATTGATAAAAGCAAAATTGATTATAGGTGATAGGTTTCACATAGGGAATAATTTAAAATTAGTACATATTATAAAAAACAATTAAAAGATGTTTCCTATTAGCATGAATTTATTTAATTACCCTGGGTGAGAAAAATTGCAAAAGCATATTCTAGTATATTCAATAGATTATACCTATATCTATATATTTATTCAATGTCATATAAAATATATATACTTATACATAATATATATATATACACACACATCAATCATTTTAGAAATTGAGTGACTTTTCTATTTAAGAATTCAATAGAGAATTTCATAGAGTAAAGGTCCTTATTTGCTATTTATAGAGGAAAATTATCACATATATTTTAAAACAGAGCATACCTATTTGGCATTCAAATAGACAAGTTCAAGCAAAACCCTAGGAATTAAATTCATGGCATTTACTGAGTATACATGCATTTATTATTTAACTCTATACCAAAGAAACATAAGAATAAAAAATTTATATAGAATCTTCAATTTTTTTTTCCAGTATTATTTAGCTCTGGCTAAATTGAACAGTGGTGACTAATGACCCTAACAATCTGTTTACCCAAAATGATTTATTTACCACCAGTCAATGGTCAAAAGTTAGTCTGTTTTTTATTACTCAAACTAACTGCCTGAAGTGCAGTAACATTTCAAAGAAAAGAGGTTAATTCTAGCTCCTAGTTCTGGTGTGATGATGAGGGAGAATATCTGGTGATAACGGTCTTCCTGTTGTCAGAGTCATCAGGCAGCATGGGTCATCATAGGGCTGGTAGCAGGGCATAATTTTCTGGTCCCCTCCCCCCTTCTTTTCTTATGAAGTCATCAGTATTCACTCACTCTACATTAATGACCCTCTTGATCCAATCAGCTCTAAAGCCCTCACTTCTAAACCCCTTGGTCAGGTTCCCACCCTTTTAAAATCTCACAGTGGGAATGGAATTTCCACACAGGAACTCTTGGGAAACACACTCAAACCATGTGCAAATCAGCAGCCCTCAACTATACACTGGGTTCCAAGCTGGCAGAATGGGAGCCAAAACTAAGTCCTGGTCAGTAATTCTTAAAATGGATGGACAGAATATATTTTTAATAATGATACGATGTATCACACTAACTATAAAGAGGACTAGGCAATTGTTGTAAATACTCGCATCACACCTCACAATAACTAGCGCAAAATTAAAAATAAACTAGCATGTTTTGCCTAATGGTGAATATTAAAATAATCCTAATTTTATGAAACTTTAATTTTAATTAAAAGGACACAAAACTAGTCAGGGGCATGAAGTATATTACTGTCTTTCAGAAAAAATAAGTTCAACATTTAAAGCACTGTATTCTTTGCAATATTACAGTTCATTGTCATTTTGTTGATCTATAGGTTCACAAATAAAAAATTCTGCTCTTATTTATTTATTTTGCAGTAGCTCAGTGTAGACCTTTTGTTCACATACCCCTCTAGCTAAAGAATAGCAAGCAGCAAACTATCTTTAAAGGAACTCTTGGTTAAGACCAGAATTATGATTTCTTTATTATGATGATTAGGCAAGACAAAGTGATGAGAGCAAAATTTCACGTCAAAAGCTGTGACTCCAGTACTGACAGAACAATCAGTCTTTGACTTTTACACAATAAGAAAATTCAATATGCATTTCATAAATAGAAATAAATGGACAACCTCAGAATATCATTTTAATGAGTGTGACTTTCCTGACTGTAACCACACATTCAGTATTCACTGAAGCTTCCTGTTTAGGATAAGAGTCAGTAAGCCTTAAAAAGCACTTAAAAACCATAGCAGACAGTGGAAAGTAAAAAGGCCATTTAGGTTTGGTGAAAAGAAAAAAAGAAGCATAACTGTATGCCTTCAAAAGATCTCAAGAGGCATCAATTTAGTACCCCACTCTGGGAACTAAGACCAAGCATTAATGGAGAAAAATATCAGAAGCTGCCGCAGTCTCTGGCTGGGCACAAATCACGAGTCTCCACACAGCTTGTAGATTCAAACAGCAATTCTTTATTCGCGAACTCACACCGGCCGTCTACAAACACGTTCTGGGGAAATCCACGTTCTCTGCCCAAATTCACACTCTGCCCAAATCCACTCTCTGCCCAAATCCACTACTCCTGGGTTTCTGTCTCCCAAAATATACTGTCTGACCCTAAGAACTCAAGAGGAACTCAGCAGCAGGATACGCCCTATTCTAAAGGGGGAACACCCTAATCTCCTATTATGCTAAACCACCCTATTCTATAGGGGGAACACCCTAATCTCCTATTATGCTAAACCAGGGACACCCTAAACGCGGATCCGCCCTGGTCCTTGAGCAAGGTCACCTTTCAGAAGTCCTTCCACTAGACAGCATGGGAGTAAGCTGGCAAGGAGATTGTCATACCTAATTGGCTGATGGCTCCCAGCAAGAAGCAGTATAAAAATCATCTTTCTCAAAGAAATATTGACTTTCACAAAGGCATTTTCACTTTTTTTTAACTTGGTAAATTGCTTTGATTTAATATTATTTATGAATGCATGAAAAAAACACTCTTTGTGAAGGTTAGGACTCTAGAAATATTTTACCTCGTTATTTTTTTCTTTGCTCAGTCAGTTTCAATACTAAATACTCAGTGATACTCAATGATAATGATAATGATAATAACTGTACTGAAATATACACATACAAGTTGAAAAATCAGTTATTAAGTCCATGTACATTTTAACTTTGAATTTGTCTTTATAAATAAGTTGAAATCTGATTCATTTTGGTTTTGCCTCTGTTTTACTTTTAAGAGAAGTGAAGAAACTGCAGTCACAGACTTTTATTTATAGATGATGCGGGATGTGTTTATTAGGTTCTTTCAGTGGGCAGGTTAGTGAGCTATCTCTTTTGATGTCATCCACTGCATTCTAGGGCAATGAGCCCTTATAAACTACAAACTCAATTATAGCCTGGTTTAATACTTAACACATGAAATTTCATAAGTTATACTTGGTTGAACAGAGTAACTTAATTAAAATATGATTTATAATTAAATTCTTATCAATTACCATAATAGGGCAACCAATCTGTATATTTGTTCTCCAGTTCTCATTTAAAATTGTAGAGTCACTTTGCAGGTAATAGGAGTAATCATTTTTAGGCAAGAGATAATTGCTTGCTGCAATACAGTCATATTTGTAATTCATCAGCAATGGTGTGATGAATTATCATTTATGAGACATGTGACACATCAGAAAGCTCAACTTAGTTGTTGGAGAATTCATCCTCAAATTTGAAAATATCTTACAATCAGGATATGTAAATGATTCATAAATATGTTCCATGTTTCTTGTTTCTTAAAAATACAAATATAAAACTAAATTCATTTCTCATTCTCATTTAGTTTATATAACAAAACATTCATATTGTTTCTTGTTGCTCCTATTAATATATTGTCAAACCATTCAAAATGTGAAAAACTGTTACCCCTAGGCCATGCTGTTGAAAGTTTATATATATATATATATATATTCACACACACACACAGACACATATAAGTTGTAGAAAAAATAGAGTAGTTATCATCTCTATGACTATGAAATACTCATCTAGTGTCAGACATCCAAATAAAACCAATACATTTTGTGTTTGAGTTGCTTAATATCAAACATGGAAAGCAATGGCATGTCTGGTCACACTGAAGAAGTCTACTGATTGAAGAAAGAAGCAACATGTTACCTAATGGTTGGTGGTTTGTATGTACAAGGCCCACAGGTGGTAGGAAATGAATAAATTATAAAACAACATTAAAATAAGGAGATATGGAGTTACATCAATAAATAAAAGATCAAACGTACACATACTTTTGATTTTGTGTTGCTCTGAATTAAATTACAGGAGAGAGGAAAATAGAATATGTTATCATCACAGTTTACAGTATATATACCAAAGTCCTGCATTCAGTATGGCCTAATTACTCATCATCTTGAATATCTTATTTCTACATCTATAAACTTGAATAATAATTTACTTACATCAAAGACTTATGAGAAACATTAAAATAATAAATGCAAAAATGGTCTAATAACTTAATTCAATTAAAATGTGCTATTGGAACATTTCATTCAATAGTCAGATTAAATGTTTCTGTTGATAAGTTTTTCATAAATATAAAATTTCTTCAGTATAATTCCCCGAATTCACAATGATTAGTAGATAGTCTGTAAGAAACATACCTGCAAAGATGACATTCTAATGAAGAAATTTTACTTAAACTATGTTTCATGAAGAATTCATGATGCAGGGCTAGGCATGGTAGTATATTCCTGTAATCCCACCAGCTCTGGAGCCAGAGGCAGGAGAATGGAAAGTTCAAAGCCAACCTCAGCAATAATGAAGTACTAAGCAACTCAGTGACACCCTGTCTCTAAATAAAATACAAAATAGGGCTGGGATGTTGCTCAGTGGTTGAGTGCCCCTGAGTTAAATCCCTATTTACCTTCCCAAAAAAGAATTAATGATGCAAACTTAATTAAAAAGTAAATAATAAATATGAAGTCAGGTCAGGGGTGGTGATGCAATTCTGTAATCCCAGGGACGCTGGAGGTAGAGGCAGGTGGTCTGGAAATTCAAGGTCAGCCTCAGCAACATATCAAGACCCAGTTCCAACAAATAACAAGGCCTGGGGTTGTAGCTTATTGGTAGAGCACTCTTGTGTTCAATCACCAGTATCACTTAAAAAGGAAAAATAATAAAAGAAAGGAAGTAATTTCTATTTAATTCCATCATTTTATCTTATTCATGTAGTTACATCATTATCTCAGTAGATGAATAAAAAGCATTTGAGAACATATAGCACCCATTAATGTTTAAAACACTGGATAAAATAGGGATAGAAGGATTTTACCTCATCATCATAAAGGATATATATGACAAACCCAAAGTCGATATCATACTGAATGGGAAAAAAAAAACCCTGAAAACTTTCCTCTAAAACCAGGAACAAGATAATGATGCCCACTGTCACCACTCCTATTCAACATAGTTCCTGAAACTCTAGCCAGAGCAATTAGGCAAGAGAAGGAAATCAAAGGAATATAAATAGATAAATAAGAGCTCAAATTATCTCTATTTGCTGATGATATGATTCTATATTTAGAAGACCCCAAAAACTCCATCAGAAAACATCTAGAGCAGATAAACAATCTTAGTGAAGTAGCAGAATACAAGATCAACACACATAATTAATTGCTTTTCTATGCTCCAGTAGTAAACTTGCTTAAAAAGAAGAAGGAGGAGGAGGAGGAGGAGGAGGAGGAAAAAATTAGGAAAACTATTCTATTCACAATAACCTCAAAAATATAAAATACTTGGCAATCAATCTAACAAAAGATGCCAAATACTTCTAAAGTGGAAATCATATAACACTGGAGAAAGAAATTGAAGAAGCCCTCAGAAGATGGAAAAACTTCCCATGTTATTAAAAATGGCTGTATTTACCAAAAGCACTATAGCGATTCAATGCAATCCCCATCAAATTACCAATAACATTCTTCATGGAACTAGAAAAACTGAAAAAGAAGATACTTAGAATAGCCAATGAAATCCTGAGTAAAAAGAGTGATGATAGAAGCATCAAAATACAAGACCTCAAAATATACTATAGAGCTATAGCAACAAAAACAGCATGTCACTGGAACCAAAACAGACACAAAGACCAATGGAATAGATTAGAACACATAGGGATAAATCAAATAAATACAATTATCTGATACTAGACAAAAGTGTCAAAAACACTCATTAAATAAAAGATATCTTTTTTAACAAACAGTGCGGGGAAAATTGGAAATCTGTATATACAAGAATAAAACTAGACCCCTATCTCTTATAGTGCTCAAAAGTCAACTCAAAGTGTATCAAAGACCTAAGAATTAAATCTGAAACTGCAATTGCTAGAAGAAAATGTTGGCCCAAGACTCTGACATGTTGGCAAAGGGACCAACTACTTTAACATGACTCCTAAAGTACAAGAAATAAAACCAGAAATCTGTAATTGAGATCATAGCAAATTAAAAAAAAAAAACACTAAATAAACAAACAAAAACTACTGCTCAGCAAGAAAATAAGAAATAATGAGAAAGCCTACAGAATAGATCTTTGCCACCTTCTCCTCATATATGGCATTAATATCCTGAGTATATAAAAAACTCAGTAAAACTTGAAGCTGAAAACAAAACTAAAAAGAATTAAACCAATTAAAAAATTGGCATAGGAACTAAACAGACACTTCTCAAAAGAAGAAATTCCATTGTCCAAGAAATATATGAAAACATGTTGAACATCTCTAGCAATCAGGGAAATGCAAATCAAACTACACTAACATCTCATTTCAGTCAGAATGGCAGTTATCAGAATACAGATAATAATAAATGTTGTTGTGGTTTTGGGGAAAAACCACAAAAAAGGCACATATACATTGTTTGTGAGACTGCAAATTAGTGCAACCATTCTTGAAAAGCAGTGTGGAGTTTTCTCTAAAAGTGAGGAATGAAACCACCATATAAGCCACCTATCTCACTCCTTAATATTTATCCAAAGATCTAAAATTATCATACAATAGTGACTCCGCCACATCAATGTTCATAGTGACAATTCACAATAGTTAATCTATGGAACAAAGCAAGGTGCCCATAACAGATGAATGGATAAAGGAAATGTGGTATGTATACACAAAAAAATATGGCTAAATAATATTTTATTTAGCCATAAAAAAGAATGAAATTATGGAATTTGCTGGTACATAGATGGAAATAGAGATCTGACAGGGAAATAAGCCAGAGTCAGAAAGTCAGAGACAGATTTTTTTTTCTTCATATGTGGTGCCTGGTTTAAAATAAGTAGGGGGAAAAAATAGAAAGACGGTGAGAAAAAGAGAAAAGTGGGGTGGGGGTTTCCATCAAAATACAAGAAAGACCTGGATATAAGGAAAGAACAGAGGAATGAATCCTATGTACTTTCTTATGTACATTTATGAATATACCATGGTGAACCTTACCATCATGTATATCCACAAGATACTATCCCCCCCACAAGAAAAAAGTCTAAAACTAAATATCAGATAAGTCAGTAGAAATGGAAATGGAACAGGGGTAGGGAGTAAAGGACAGTGGAAACACTGGGGATTGAATTTGAGCAAATTATATTCCATGCTTTTTTAATTATGTCAAAATGAGTCTTACTAACTAAAAAAAGAAATAAAATTAACCATATATAGATTTCTTCAAATTATGACTATTTTTCATTCATTAGAAAAAAAGTCACCTCCTTTTATACAGTCATATACAAAAAATATAAACTTGCTTTATAATTCTTTATTTATGGGATGACAGTAATTTTTTTTTTTTAAGTTGGACATTTTCGTATGGGATTGTATACATCCTGTTTTTGAAAAGTTACAAAGTTACAAAGGAAATAGTTTATATTCAATGAGTCTACCTCCAACTATATACTAATTAAAAAAAAGAGAGTACATGAGAACACTTTAAACTTCATATTAAATAAATAAATAGAATTTTTCCATTAAATATATTTTAGTAGTTGATCTTAAAATTTAACTTGAAAAAGCAGAAAATATATTTATATTTATCTTTATTTTCAATTTAACAAAACTTCAAAAATAAATATAAGAATTTACAACCAATCAAAATCATCATAATGTTTTTTTTCCACTGATATGTTCCTTAGTAATAAAATACAATGTTTCTTTAATTTCAAAACTGAAAATGAGGTTTCCATCTCTATAATTTGTAATGAAATGTAATAGTTTATAAGAAGATTAGGGGTCAGTTTACATTAACCAGCATAAACCCAAGTGTGCTAACTTAATAAAGCATGGTGGGAAGACCATTATCCATATGGGAGGCTGGCTTAATATACCTTCTACCTGTAAAATGACACTCATAAAATAAAAAAATACTCAATATTTATAGCTGTAGGTAATAATTCAATGTCAGTGAAAACCAGGGCACATGCTTTAGCAGCAGAAAGTGACACACAAGAAAATTGTGGTATTATATTGCTGAATGGTAGACATCCCTGATGAGGGCCAAACGATATTACTTAGCATTTAACAAAATACAAAAATAAATAAATAAAAAAATTAAAAAACGCTGTTCTTTTTTGTTATTTTTTATATACAACTGATGTTTAATATAAATCATGGCAAAAAAATAGACTTCAAGTGATTGAACTCAAACATGTATTCATTTTATGTTATATAGTAAATAAGTCAAAACATGCAGCAACAAAACAGAAAGCTAGAAATATATTTTCGAGTGAAATAAATGTCTAATCAGATAATGCTTAGATATATAAATGATGAAAGTTCTTCTGTGTTTATTTCATGAAACATTAATATAAAATATATTGAAAAATAGTCAACTTTATTATTTATATCTTGTTAACTACAAAAGCAAACTAGAAGATCTAGAATTATAGTATCAGATATTTGTACTTTAGAAGGTAGAGCTTTGTTCTCCATACTGATTGAATCCTTTCACTTAAGTAACTGATGGATCCCAAAACAGTAGTACTCACAAGCAATAGAGCTCATGAAGATAAATAAATTGGATTAATGAGGGGGAAAGTTCATACTTGGTCTGATCGTAAAAAGAAATGAGCATATGCAGGTAGTTAACATCACAGTATCCTTTTGAAATAAAAAAAGAAGTGTTCAATCTCTTTCTCTCCTAATGTCAGTATTTGGAAACAAAGTAAAACAAAATTCATGCTCTTAATCAAGGATTTGTCTATTTCTGCAAGAGTCTAATTTCCCAGTTGGCTTTACTTCTGATGAAACTACAAAGAATAACTCTGTTAACATTCTGGGTATCTGCAACACATCACATCAGATATATGCTCGAAAGTGTCTTAGAACAAAGAATGGAAGGACAAAAATGTTTCTGTTTCAGTTGTGAAAAATTGTACGTGTAATGTCCTGTCAAATTCTGTGTCTAAATTTGACAGCAATAATATACTGTATATCAAGTCACCTATCTAGCTCCATCACTGATAATGATCATATGAAAATGGCAAAGTTTCATGCTTCAAAATACTCAAAAGATATTGTAATATGTGCTGCATTTTCCTTACTCCAGTTATGAATTCATTGTCTAAAATCCCAATTGTGAATATAACTTTCATATGTACAAAGCAACAAAAAAATTGAGGTAAATGATAGTAACAAATCTTGAAATCTTGTTATTTCTAATTAGTAATGAAAAATAATCACAACGGGGTGTCCTTTTATTAAGTGATCATTTTGTTTCATATTGCTTATTTCACATTTTGTTAAGAAAGACACAATTCTTTTAATGGGCACAAAAGACCAGAGGAAACTATATTTTCCAGTTGACATGAGATATTTAATACGATAGAAATGGCTAATTGGTGTCATACAAGGTCAGATGACTTTTTCCCCATATTCAGGACTCCTGGAAGATGAAAGGTCAACATATAATATATCAAAACCTACCAGGGAAAAATAAAAAAAACACAAAGAAGTTATTTCTTCTTATGAGAATAATCACAGTGGTATGCATTAACATGGTAATGTGTTTCATGATCTGTCAATAGCTTATTATTTTTATTAAAAGGGAGGGTTCCTTGGAAGGGCACTCACTGGAAAATAAAATTTGTGTGATGTGTGTGTGTGTGTGTGTGTGTGTGTGTGTGTGTAGAGTAAAAGTGTATTTTCTATTGAAAACTGCTATTGCATCTTGGAGTCAATTTCCATAAAATAGACTGATACCTTCTGCATATTGTCAAGCATCATGTATGCAAAGTGAGTTACTCCTTTAGCAGATCACAGAGGGGTAGTCCTAAGAAACCAGAGGAAACTATCTTTTCCAGTTGACATGAGATATTTAATACAATATAAGAAGAGAAATTTCTACTTTTTCCTCTTATTACTCCATTGTCTCCAAAGTTCTATAAGCCTATAAACTTTTACTGTATTACTATTCTGAATAATACCCTGCTAAAATACTTTGAACATTTTTCCTCTCCATAGGCTACATGACAAAAAACTCTGAATTTCTAAGTCTTCTTTACTTAAGCAATATGACCTTATGCTATGGTCTGCATTTGAGGGGTCATACTATTAAGTATGCATTTGATGGATTCCAGAAACAAGTTTATGTAATAAATATAAATAGATTAAAATGGTTTAATATATTAGCTGATGGTATATTTACTGGGACTAGATTTATGTACTACAATAAGGTGTGGGTATGTTATCAATGAATATTAGTCAAAATGGCTTAGTTTATTATATTTGGAAATAGAGGGAAAGGCTGGGTTTAAGAAGAAAATATATAAAGTCTTAGAAAATCTTTCAATGAATTATCTTGGTTCTATTGTAGAGACTCATATATATTATGTATTTTTTAAAATTTTTTTTAGATACAGATACACACAATACCTTTGTTTTATTTATTTATTTTTATGTGGTGAGGATGGAACCCAGTGCCTCAATATGTGCAAGGCAAGTGCTCTGCCACTGAATCACAATCCCAGCCTTATTATGTATTTTTGATACTTGTATTTTTGACTAAGGAATTAATTCTCTCTTAGTAAATTGATGTTTTTGTAAAAAAAAAAAATGTGTTATTTGGCTTTTTACTTCTACTAGTCTTCATAGATAGTTATAAATTAGTGCCAAACGGCTATATTTAGCACTTTCTCTGTGTGTTGGGGGGGGTACTGAGCATTGAATGTAGGGGCGCTCTATCACTAACTACATCCCCACCCTTCCCTTCTTATTTTGTTTTATTATTTATTTATTTATTTATTTATTTATTTATTTATTTATTTATTTATTTATTTATTTATTTTGAGACAGGGTCAGTTACTTGAGGACTTGCTAATTTGGTGAGGCTGACTTTGAACTTGGGACCTAAGCATCCTGAGTCTGTGGGATTACAGGAGTGTGCTAGCTTGTTCAGCTATATTAAATACATGATTTTTGGTTTAATGTAGTGTTTCTGTGAGATATAAGGATCATATCAATAAAGTTATTATGTAGCAATTTGTTTAATTGTTCAACTTATGCTAATTAAAAATTATTTCATTGATGTGTGATATCAATATATATTTTCAGACAGTTATGCATCAAGTCATTAACAATTAATGTATTTTCATGTGCTGAAAATAAAATTGAATATTTACATACCAAAACAATTTGCAACATTTTTAAAGAGGTGTTTCTATATGCTGAGTGAACTTTTATGGTATCCAGATAAGTGGCTAAATTACATGAAAGCACACTGAAGAGTCATTTATATCATAAAATGCCTGAGTTGGGTGAAATGTTCATTTAGGGTTTGAGTTTTAGGAATTCTTGCACTGGAATCTACCAAGGAAATAGGAACAATAAGAAGTCAAAAAGTCTTTCAAGGAAATCTTGAGCTCAATAATATTAAATGGCATAGTGTTGATTTCTTTAAAAATAAATATAAAAACAAGAAGGGGAACAAGTCCTAGGAAGGAAAATAAACCAGGATAAGATAATACAGAATGTAAAGAAAGAAAAATTTTCAAATAATACTGTATATTGTAGGTTCAATGAATTAGCATTCAATTTAGAAAGATAAAACTGACCTTATAAAAAATGTCACAGGATGATCAAACAATATCAGAAAAATTAATGCTAGAAGACGGCAAATTAAAATGTAGGCTATAAACAAAGCAACATTAACAAAACATATTACCCAACTGAAAGCAAAGGTTAAACATAGGATGGAACACTCAAGAGAAGCTGAAAAAATCAGCAAATAGAGCCTCTTCTGTAATGATGAAGCTGGACTAAAAGTTGCAAGAAAGTACAAGGTTTTAGAGCATAAGAGAAATCTGTGTGGTAGGTCAAATTGTATGTTGTAGTTTAGTCAGACTCTCCCTGTCTCTCTCTCCTTGAGTGCATATGCTCATTTCTAGCCACCATAAGGTGACAAAGATGATGGAATTTCATCTGATTCCATGCAGAGTAGCTAGAGAGAGAAATTCTCTAGCTGGCTGTGAAGAAGTAAGCTACTGGTTTGTAAGATAGTCTGATAAGGTCAGGTGGACTTGAACTAATTGGCCCTCCAGGAGTTGAGGGCAACTCCTGGCTAACACTCAGCAAGAAAATTGTGACCTCAACTCTACAACCACAACAAACTGAAATCCATCGACGACAATGTGGGCCTGGAAAATTACCTAGAGTTCCAGATGGGAACAAAGCCCCTTGACCCCCTCCATGCAAACTTGTGATTCCTGAGTAGGAAGCTGCCAAATTTGCCCAAATTCCTGACCCATGGACTTTGTGACACAATAAATATTCATTTTTTAAGCCATTACATTTATGGCAAACTTATATACCACAGGAAGAAAAAAACATTACTGTCTTCATTTTTGCATTTGAGGCAATGGAACTGAGTGGCTAAGCAGACAAATCGTGCATCTAGTCAGGATTCAAATCCCAGTTCTGATAGTGTTGTGAACATTATCTCAGTTCTCTGTACCTCAAAGGATGTAATATTATGTGCGTTGCCTAGGGTTGCTAGGCAGGTTGAAGTAAATCAGACCCAATGCTTGAAGCACAGTGAGTGCTGAAATAAATGCTAATCATGCTTATAAAGGTTGGGTTTTGTTTTATTGTGTTTTAAAAAAATAATTTGAGTGGTTTTATTTTATTGTGTTTTGAAAAAATAAAAATAAAACAACTGAGGATAAAGGAGAGATGAAGCTAATAATCCCCAAGATGCTGTTGAAGACCATGACCCTAAAGGAATGAAGACCTAGAGAACACAAATATTAAATAGAAGTAAATATAAAAAACATGATTTAGCTTCTTTTAATTATGAAAAGTTAAAACAGAATTAAACTCATGTTACTGAACACACCTCACAAGTCTTTAGTAATCCTTGAAACACAAAGGAATAGAGAACAAATGAGTAGCAAGACCTTATTGAGCATCTCTTCTCCATATCAAAAAAAGAGTGGAAGAATAAGAGTACATTATATATGTACATGTAAAAATTTTTATCAATAATGTGTTGAAATTCTTTTAAATTTAATGCATATCATAATTATAATATTACTTATGTTTTCATTTATGTATATCTACATGTTTATATTTAAATACATAGATCAATCTATACCTGTTCAAATATCTTAAGCATTTATAAGGTTATTCATTAAATTACATTTCCTCTGCAGAAAATTTTATACTCTTTTAAAAAAATATCTGAGTGACTTGGAATGAATGAATATATATATATATATATATATATATATATATATATATATATATATACACACACACACACACACATAAACATATCATTATATTAATTTGTATCGTACGTACACGTCATTATCACATTTAAGAAAAATACTCTTTGCCTCTGCCTTTTTCAAGTTATCAATTCTAGATTCCTTAGGCCTATGTGGTAGTGATATTTTTTGAAAACATTCTTTTCCACACTCTAATGGATTTCCTAAATACAAAATGTCCTTCATATAAATTTCATTTGTTTGGTGTTACTTTTTTTCTTTTTTTATTTATTTCTTACATACATGACAATATTGGAGTGCATTAAATTCATAATTATCTGTAACTCTGTATATAAAGTATGTTCACACCAAATTATGCCATTACACATGAGCTTTCTTATATTTTTTTTGCGTATAATTCTTAATACACCTTTATACCACCATTTATCATATCTCTGTTTGTATATAAGGTATATTGACACCAAATTCACATCTTCATACATGCATTTTGTATAATGATGACCCTCTCCTTCCACCATCCTAGATATTCCCCTTCTCCTTTCCTTGCCCTCCCACCCCTATTCCCTATCTAGAGGTAATTTTCCTCCCATGCTCTCTCTCCCTATTCCACTTTGAGTCACCCCCCCTTATATCAGAGAAAACATTCAGCATTTGGTTTTTTTGGGATTGGCTAACTTCACTTAGCATAATCTGCTCAAATGCCATTCATTTCTCTGTGAATGCCATGATCTTATTCTTTTTTAGTGCTGAGTAATGTTCCATTGTGAATAAATGCCACATTTTTTTAATCCATTCATCCACTGAAGGACATCTAGATTGGCTCCACAGTTTAGCTACTTTGAATTGTGCTGCTATAAACATTGATGTGGCTATGTCCCTGTAGTATGCTGTTTTTAGGTCCTTTGGGTATAGTCTGAGAAGAGGAATAGCTGGTCAAATGGTGGTTCCATTCCCAGCTTTCCAAGGAATCTCCATACTGCTTTCCAAATTGGCTGCACTAATTTGCAGTCCAACCAGCAGTGAATGAGTGTATCTTTTTTCCCCACATCCTCATCAGCACTTGTTGTTATTTGACTTCATAATGGCTGCCATTCTTACTGGGGTGAGATGGTATCTTAGAGTAGTTTTGATTTGCATTTCTCTGATTGCTAGAGATGATAAGCATTTTTTCCTATATTTGTTGATTGATTATATATCCTCTTCTGAGAAGTGTCTCTTCAGGTCCTTGGCCCATTTATTAATGGGATTATTTGTTTTTTTGGTGCCTAACTTGTTGAGTTCCTTATATACTCTAGAGATTAGAGCTCTATCTGATGTGTGAGGGGTAAAAATTAGACAAAGGTGCCAAAAGCATGTACTGAAGAAAAGATAGTATCTTTAACAAACGGTGCTGGGAAAACTGGAAATCCATATGCAACAAAATGAAATTGAATCTCTATCAATATGCACAATAGTTAACTCAAAATGGATCAAGGATCTAGGAATTAAACCAGAAACTCTGCGTCTAATAGAAGAAAAAGTAGGCCTTAATCTTCATCATGTGGGCTAGGCCCCTACTTTGTTAATAAGATGCCTATAGCACAAGAATTAAAACCAAGAATCAACAAATTGAATACACTTAAACTAAAAAGTATTTTTCTCAGCAAAAGAAATAATCTGTGAGGTGAACAGGTATCCTACATTCTGGGAACAAATATTTGATGTTACTAATTTTTTATTTGTTTTTTCATTTATTTTATTCCATAAATTTTTTTATATGTGTACTATGACAAGGTATTTGAAAAGCTAAATTTTGTATTATATAAATAGCAATTATTGTAAAATTTTCTAAAATACTTTCACTGTCATTAGTGTTAATAGTGAATATCTCTGAGAGCTATTGTATCCTTGCCTACTGAAATGAAACAGTCTGCTTCTTTACTCTCCAGAATGCACTGGGAGACTGAAGAAAAATATACACATTTCCAAGAAAAAATGCATTATTAGGAATCCTCTTTGGTCTTAAATATAAAACTCTTTGGCTACTTATAATTGTGATGTACATGAGAAATTTTATTTTAGTTTAAGTTTAGGGTCTACATTTTCATGAAGCGTGTCATCTGATTTACTGATCTGAAGTCATTCTAATAATATATATGGGTGATTCTTACTCTAGCTTACATATTCTTTGAGACTCGAACAATATAGATTGCTCCATTTTAAGACCTAATTTCTTAATAACCAGAAATCATGGTGTCATTCTGTTCATGAAAATAAACAGATGATCTTTCAATAAAAGAATAATTAGACTTAACATATAAGCTAAGTTGGATGTGAGTACTTACTAACAAGAGAAACAGGTGCCCTTTAGAACTTCTGGAACTACAAAAATAAAATATGAGACCACCATTTGGACTTCTGGATGAAAAAGACAGTGTTGGACAAATTAAGATGTAATACAAAACAAGGTGAAAAAAGTTCTGATCATTAGCCCCAGATAAAAAGCCATACTAAAAGTAGTTGTTGATTCATTATTAAAACAGTCCTCATTTTTGCAACTTTCTTCTGTGGCTGCTTCAGATGAGGCAGTGTTGAAGATGTATTTATTGAATAATCAGAGATTATTATGTGAATAAACATGAGAAAATTCTGAGCAACTTCAAGAAACCTAGATATGCCAGAGGTAGATTATTATTCACTTCCTAGTTATTTCCTTGCATGACCTTTCTTTGGTGCATATATTAAAAGAGAGGTCAGGTCTCTTCCTCTTTTTAATAGGATAACAATCCCATTAGGGGACCTTCTCCAAATGACCTAATCAAAACTTCCTGCCTCCTAAAAGTTTTTCCTCCAAATAAGTTATCACTTTAGGACTTCCACATATGAACTGGGGAGTTACCAACACTTAATACATAGCAGAGTGGGATGAGGAGAGTTTTCACTATTTTATCACAAATTCATTAGAATAGCTATAAAATTCTTAGCAATCACAGAATATATTTCATATATTTGAGGAATAGTAATAATATAATTTTTTTCATATCTAGTGGGAACACAGAACTTAAATAAATCCCACAACATTCAGCAAATATATCGCCATTTGTTTTTTGGTTGTTGTTGTTGTTATTATTGTTGTTTTAATGGTATTTTCTAATGGGTTCTTTTTAGTTATACATGACTGTAGAATTCATTTTGATATGATTATACATGCATAGAACATATGATATTCTTACTAGATGTAATTTGGTTGTTTTTTTTTTTTTGCATCACAATTCTCATTGCACATATAGAGCACAGTTTTTCATAGCTTTGTATATAAGGTACGTTCATGCCAATTCATGTCTTTATGCATGTGCTTTGTTTCTTTTGCATTACAATTTTTATTACACATATATACACAATTTTTCATATCTCTGTTTGTATATAAAGTATGTTGACACCTAATTCATGTCTTCATATGTGTACTTTGGATAATGATGTCTATCACATTCCATCATGCTTGCTAATCCCCTGCCCCCTCCCTTTTCCTCCCACCCTCTGCCCTATCTAGGATTCATCTATTCCTCCCTTGCTTCCCTTTTCTACCGCACTATGAGTCAGCCTCCATAAATCAAACATTCAGCATTTGTTTTTTTGGGGATTGGCTAACCTCACTAGCATTTGTTCTTAATGAGGTTTCAGGAAACAGCTTTGCTGCCTTTGAGATTTATCTAAAGCCTGGATCTGGTATTTTATTTTTTTAAATTTTTTTTTTATTTCTTAAAAATTTATTCTAACGTGTTATATATGGCATCAAAATGCATTTCAATTCATATTCATATATAGCACAATTTTTTATATCTCTGGTTGTACACAAGTTAGAGTCACACCATTCGTGTATGCATACACAAACTTAGAGTAATAATCTCCATCTCATTCCATTAACTTTCCTAACACTAGGCCCCCTTGCTTCCCCTCCCTCTCCTTTGCCCTATCTAGAGTTTGTCTTTTTCTCCCATGCCCCCTATTCCCATTATGAATCAGCATCCTTATATCAGAGAAAACATTTAGCATTTGTTTTTTTGTGATTGGTTTACTTCAATAAATGGGATGGATTCAAACTGAAAAGCTTCTCAATTAAAGAAACAATCAGTGAGTCTACAGAATGGGAGCAAATTTTTACCACATGCTCATCAGATACAGCACTAATCTGTAGAACATATAAAGAACTCAAAAATCTTAACACCAAAAATAAATAAATACATAAACCAATCAATAAATGCATCCGGTTCTTCTGTGGCTGCTTCAGATGAGGCAGTGTTGAAGGTGTTTTACTGAATAATCACGAGAGACTATAGACTAATATGGGCAGATTCCATATAGTACCAATTCTCCATTCATCAAAATTCTTATAATAAATTTAAATCAGAAAAAAATATAGCTTGGAAATTAGTTTAAAAGAAGAAACACACACATACACACTATAGACTAAAGAACACTGAAAGAGTACTGACATTATGACCTTTTGCTCCATAAGGAATTCTATGGGCATTTGACAACCCGACTCTAGTTATAGAAGCTCAAGTCTCTCCTAACCACACACAGGCATGATAGCCACTTTCAAGTTTTCAGGAACACTAGTAGAGTTTCTCAACACAAAAATCTGTTGTTAATTGCTCAATTTACCATGGCATATGTTGGCACATGTAGATTCATTTTCTTTTTAATGCCCTGTGATTTTCTCTCTTTCATGATGGTGGTGAACTAAAACTCTTCATCTTTTTTAAATAATTAAAACAATGATAATTTGTGATAGGCCCAGTCAAAGAAATCATGTGAGAAACACCTTGAAGAGCTTGACAAATATATAATGGTCTTTGGCTTAAAGAAAATAGAGTTCTAATATATTTTGATGGAAAAAATGTCTAGAGCAAGCCATAATTAATTGCTTTGTCATAGGCAAATATTTGGCCTTCACTTACTGGTATCAAAGATTATATATATGTAATTATCATATACATTTTCAATTATTTTTCTGAACCAAAAAAAATGTTTGTTTTCTTGCTATTGTATGCACAGTAATCAATTTGAATCCCTATGTCATGACCATCTTTTAAAACTTTTAGTAAAAAGAAAACTTTTTGTTTTTGCTTCCAACACACAGTAGAAAATATCATGAAACCAGACCTGTTTATATGTGATCAATAATAAAGCAATGACCATATTTTTTATTAATCCAAAAAATCTAAAATTAAATCAATTTCACTGTTTACCCTATAATAACATTAAAAAGGCTCTTTCATTATGTGGTTTTAAGGTAGCATGAGACCCAGTTTTTCTCTTGGGCTGCCACCCGACTGACAGCACTAGTAGAGCTCAGCACCATCAGGCATCTTTATAGATTATAGTTACAGACCAGCCACTTAGTATAGGTTTGAGCCCAGGGAAAAGGCTTAACTTTCCTGACTCTACAGGCTATGTTAAGAAATCTAAAAGCAATATGTGTTTTCAGGATTATATTGACTCTGGTATAAAGCACTACACAAATATAAAGATGTATTATGAACGTTATTGGGCTTTTCAGATATTTCCAGGGACAGCCAACTACAAGATAATGAGCTACCACATTTCTGAACAGCAAACGAGTATGGCCATTTGGAAGTAAGTTTGTATGTGTGCTGCAGATTCAAAATTACCTTCATCTCTTACTAAGATAGTGTGAGAGTCACTTAGATACCTTATCAAGATGCTTTTAATAATATCTTTCCTAAAAAAGTACCATTGTTCAAATTGGCATACATTTGGAAATTACCAGTGCCCTTACTGATTTTTATTTTGAAAATTGCCAACTTTAAATTAAAACATGATGTCTTCAGAGCACACTCAAGCACTGATGTGATGAGGCCTTTGTCAAAGGGCCTCTGGCGTTCCCAACCTGACAATTACCCTTCTGTTAATGCAGCTCAAATGGCTTCAGATTCTTTTTGTTTTTTTCTCCCCTGTTTGGCATCCATGTCATGCTGATGGCTCACACTGAGTCTGAGTCAATTATAGCATGGTACCTCCAATATTTTCAAAGGAAACACTGTTAAACTATTTCTTTTCCTGAACTGTAATTATCCAGTTAATTCTTCTGAAATTTAATATAGGAAATTCTCTTCTTTCTCTTGTATGCATATTTTATTAAATTGTATACACCATTCTAACCTGAAGAAATTTTCTGAATCATAATTTAAAATCCAATGTACCAGATTTGTGCTATTCACATACTCCTTAACATGTACCACCGCCTTTATGTAAGGTACTAATGTGTTGGATGTATTATTTAACACTAATAAATATGAATATATTAAATATATTTATATTTATTAGCCTTAGATTGATGCCTGCAATTTCAGTGACTAGTTCTATTTGAGTATGCTTGCTTAACTAATTAAAACAATCTTATGCATTACCATGAATTCACATTTCTCCATTTTTTTAGAAGAGACTTTTAAGAGAAACTTTGTCAAACGTTACTGGCAGCAAGATATACTACATTTAGCCATTGCAATTTCAAGGTTCCAAGTCCAGTAATTATTTCAAAATATAATCTGGAACTAGTTGTCATGATGTGCCCCTAAAACCAAGACTGCCTTCAATGATTATTGCATTTCATTTTAAACTCTTATCCATACTTTTAAAAATATGCCATTCTAAAAATTCACTTTGGATTGATATGAATTTTCACTGTCCTTAGTTCACAGAATCCTTTTTATCCCAAATTTAAAAAGGGTATAATTCTTTTCTTAGCTTTATTTAGCTAATCTATTTGTTATATGAACCATTATAAATATATAAGATTTTTTCCCCAGATTACTGACATTTCTACTTATCTAATTGGTTTATAGTGACCCAAATTTAAAACAAACAAGTTCTATCATTAGATCCACATTCTCCTGAATTACCTGTAAAAATGTTGTAGATATATATGGTAAAAAAGTAGTAGATATATCATTTTCCCCATAAACATATGTGAATGCAATTGCTACATTGTATAACAACTCTAGCTCTTGGTAACATAAATATAATACTTCAAAATTTATAAAAAAATAACATAGTGAAGATTTCAACCTGGGGAATCAGAGCATTACATGAAAGTTGAACATGAGACATGGCACTCACTACGGAGGTCCTTGACAGTAGAGCATTGCTCAGAGGTTGATTGCCGACTATGAGATCTTTTACAAAGGAACTATTCATGTACAGTACAACCTGCTGGAAAAGGTCTGCGGAAAAGTCAAAACCCTTAAAGCCGGGGAGTTTTATACCTTAACGATTCTTTGAAATGTTACTCACTAAAGTGGAGTGGGTATACTTCAGATCATGTGCAGGTAACTGGGAAGGAACCAAAAAAAAAGGGGGGGGGGGAATGGGGAGAGATGAATTTTAGATCCTATGTCCATTTACTAGGTATCTTACTTTAAATAATACAAAAGTTTTCAATGGACTTTGTTCATTTTAAAAGTGAACTTTAAATTTTCCTATAGTTTTAAAAAATCAATTTTAACTGTAAAAGCCACAAATAGTACTGCATACATATTGACTGCTATTATTGCGTATTAATACGCAATATTATTATTATTATTATTAATACGCAATATTATTGCGTATTAATACGCAATTGCGTATTAATACGCAAGTTTATCAGAGGCTTGTGATGGTGATTATTACTCTTATTTATATAATTTATAGCATTATTATTCACATTACTATTAGTATTGTAGTATTTAGCTGATCGATTTATTATATTATTATATAAATCTGGATTTTCTGGATTTCTATATCCCAAGCTCCATTTATTTCAGTCATGGAAAGTCATTTTGTTTGCTAAACTGAGGTAGGGCAATGCTAATTCTTACTCTGGTAAGAATTGCTTTCTTTTTATTGAAATTCTGTTCACTGTTTATAAAGCTTCAACTTAGAGATGTAATTTTTTTTTCAGAATACTTCATAGTGTTGTAAGCAGACTTAAAAAATAAATAAGTTCTCATGTATACATTATACATATGCACATATAGGTTAATATATATTATTTTATGCTGGGAAAATTAAGGATGATTGAATTAAATATTTCCCTATATCTTGATGCTTCCATTACCTTGAGTGATCGGTGTCAATTATTTCAGTTTTAAACTGGTATTAATGGATCAATCTACAACATTCTATTATGGATGCTGTTGTTTAATTCTCTCCCTTTTTTCCCTCCACCTTTCCCCTCACAACCTCTTCTAATATTGTGTAACATTGAAGGTCTCCTACTTTTTCCATATGCTTTCCCTTCTCTCTCCCTTTCTCTCCCCCATCTCGTCTTTGTTTAATGTTTATGTTTTACCCACTAGGTATGTATCTTATACATATTTTAATCTCCTTTCTCTCTCCCAATTGATGGCATTGATACAATTTCTTCTTGTGGTATTCAAGGTATTTGCGAGCAAATCTTTACTCTTCATCTTGCTCAATCAACATTAAGATGACTATTGTTCACTTCCAAATATGGTTTCTGATTTCCTGAACTTTTTCATGTTCATCTGCATTTAAGGGTTTTGATGTCCTGTCTTATTGCACATCTTATCTTTTAGAAAAATTGTGAACCTGCAACTCACAAAAAGATTTATTATGTGAACAAATAAATGTGCTTGCACATGTTTTGAGACTGTGGAATTCCTGAGAGCAAAGGTTCACCTATTACATTTTAAATATTATTATTATTATTATTTTTTAGTTGTAGATGGACAAAAACCCTTCATTTTAATTATTTGTTTTTGTGTGATGCAGAGGATAGAACCCAGTGCTTGACATGTGCTTGGCAAGTGCTTTACCAATGAGCTACAACTTCACCTATTACTTTTTAGTAATATATGAATATATTAATCACATATGTACATTTATACATTATGAGTTCTCAGTTGACTAAATTGAAATAAATCAAACTGCTACTACATAAGTTAAATCACTTTTACTTCAAAATTTTATTAACAGGTTAAAATACAGAAAATAATAAATCAGTAAAGCCTATGTATGTTTCCAAACATTTGATTGACTAGGATTCTGATTTTTCTATTGGGAAGATTGTATAAATCTCAGATATCCCAGAAGAAAGACCTAAATTTATTAATGAACAAAGTGTTTATTAATAAATAGTATTCTTAAAGTTTATAGGAATATTGGAGATTTGTAAATATTTGATTTTTTAAAAATTTATTTAATGATTATTTCCATTTCTTTTATTGAAGTAAGTGTCAGGCTAGAATTGTAGTCAGAACAGAATTATCAGGTGTGCTAGGAAGTGAACTATAAGTAGAAAATACTGAAGAAGAGCCAAAAATTTTCACTTGTCTATGTTAGATTTTTTCTTATTAATGTGGAAAAGATCGTCCAAGAGTACTTAATTTCAATATCTAAGAAGTCCTTATAGAGTTTGCCCAATATAAGTATTACATAATAAGACTTTTTTAAACTATGGAAGGTAAAGAGAAAACTGTATCCACTTTTACCTACAAATTCTCTTTGGTTAATATTGCCCTACTTCTATCGACATAAATATTAGCAACTATTCAGAATTGTATTAATTTTATTTTTTTATTTTATTTTTGAGAGAGAGAGAGAGAGAGAGAGAGAGTTTTAATATTTATTTTTTAGTTTTCGGCAGACACAACATCTTTGTTTGTATTGTGTGTGCTGAGGATCAAACCCGGGCCGCACGCATGCCAGGCGAGCACGCTACCACTTGAGCCACATCCCCAAACCAGAATTGTATTAATATTGTATTAATTTTAAATTCAAAATGAAGACAAGTAACTAGGAATGTGCTCAAGATACTTAGTCAAAATGTAGTGGATTAATGTTAAATCTAATTTAAGTCTAATATAATTTTAAACTTTTGAATTTGGTTCATGTTTTACGTTTTCAGGAAAAGGTGAGGGAGAGTGGGATATCATAGAGGGTAGAGGGATTTTGTTGGGAACATTGCATTTTACACAGAAAATAGTGTGTTCTTGAAGCTAATAAATATAGTCTCAGAAGAAGCTTTGGCTAAATTACATGTTAAACAAGTTTTTAATGTTAATTCCAAGGTAATGGGATTCAGGTAAAGAGTTTAGTTTTACAGAGTATTGTGAAATTTTTTTAAAATTTAGAATCTTGCTACTTATGAATAGTCACAGTACAAATGAAAGGTTGCAGACTATTTTTGATAAATAGCATCTTTCCTTACCAGCTTATTGACCAAAGAAACAATAATTAAAGTGAAGAAAAATTTACTAAATATTTTTCTTTGTCAACTAAGGCAGTTAATCATCTGATGATGAAGCATGTTTTATATCATTGCCACATCAAGTTTGCTTTTTGATATCACTACTTTCCATTTATTAATTAATTAGATATTTTAAAAATCAAATTTATCAAAATTTTGGATATGAAAAGCTGTGATAGGTATTTGGGTTAGTGTTTTTAGACATGGTCTTGTGTTTGGAAATCCAGCAGACTTTTTCTCTATGTATTATCCAGCTTGCCCTTAACGTTTTCAGAAAGCTGAATTATTTTATACCTGTTATGTGCTGACAATATTATTGAATGTATTCTTTTCAGCTAGCTTTTGTTAGTAGTTTGTTAGTAATTATTTATCTTCTTTTTCTTTCATATTACTGACTCTTTTCTTCTTCTTGCTTATTGCCTAGTGTTAGAAACAGAGTGATGATAAAAATTGTAAACAAAATAAAATAAAGGGGACAAAAACAACCCTACAAGGTAGAAGTTGTTTTCTAGCAGTAAACGAATTACCAGGAAAATAAAAACTGGAAATCTGACAGAATTAGTTTGCTGCCTTGCTGAGTTTATGAGCCCTGAAAAGAATAGCAATGGGGAAAAAATAGATGATAGAGGACAACATTATAAATTTTACCCACAGAATTCTTCAGTGAGATCTGGGAAATAAAATCAAGTTCTCGATACCATTAATGGTTAGTATGATACAAAGGTGCACCAGTTTTCTCTCTGTTTCTCTGCCAAGTAAAAATAAGAACACTGGAGCTCTTTGTGAATTAGTTAAATGAATTAGTTAAATGAATTAGTTAATTCTCTGTGAATTAGTTAAATGTGAATTAGTTAAATTAGTTAAATGGCATTACTCTAAGTGCAACGAGAACTGGTATAGACAAACATCTGGAAACTATTGACTATTATGAGGACTAGTAACAAAATCTACCAAGGATCAGAATCAAATGGTGAGAACTAGGTGGAAGCATATGAAGAGTAAGTTAAAAATCTGACTTCGCAACTGATTTTGTGTGTGCAAACCACAGAGTCTGCATGATGCAGAGACTTTGCCAAATGTGAACACCAAACAGTTACTCACACAAGTTAGAAAAAGGGTTATGTGTGATAATTTGAGTAGTATTATACAATTGAAGGGAAAATATGTCATTCATTAAAGGCCTTACATTATCACATTATAACAACTCGATGAACTTTCTGGGAGAAAAATAAACCCACAAATTGATTTTTAAAAATCTTTAAAAATCTGATGAAATGTGGAATTTTTTGGAGAATAAATTAACCTATACATGGATGCAAATATTTTCCACATAATTACAAATACTGCATAGACTCACTGAAATTTGCTCAATAACCTCAATTAAATTATTCTTCTGGTATGGGGTAATGTTTTTCTATATTTAAAAATGATAGCTCATAGGAACAACTACATAATATTCTAAGAGCAATCAACTACGTATTTCCTATTTGGTCCACATAAGGAATAAGCTAAAAATACAGTATCTTCATACAGTCAAATTTTTCCATATTTAAAATTCCCATTTTTGATTCAGTGGTTTTTTACTTTAGATGCATAGAGTATACATACACAATCATAAAGAAAAAATTCAAAACTGTGAACCCAATTATATTTCATTCTTATTAGAAGAAAATATACAAATATATTCAAAGATTAATTCCCAGAAATATTTTGAGAGCTTTATAGTTGTTTCCTGTATTTGACTTATCTACTTTACTTACCCAAATTGTCTAATTTTTTTGGTCCTAAATATCTACAAAATTTACTCATTAGACGTCAACATACCTTAATGACATACATTTAAACTATGGGTATTTATGTGAAGCATAATGCATTGAAATCTTCAACTTCGGTATATAGATTGTACCTGGATTGCTTGAAAGGAGACATAACCAATGAATTCAAATGTGAATAGCAGAAAAGTTACAAATACTAAATCTTATTCCATGGCATACATCAACACAGAGGAGAGACCAAGAACAAACTTTAGCAGTTCTATGGACTGAAGGGATATTTGCTGAAGTGGAATCAGTTGTGTCCTGCCACTTCCACCTTCCCACAGCTGCCCCAGGAACCACAATCATCACAACCAATGATAGGGAATGAAAATTTAGAGTCAGTAGTTTTTAGAATTTAACATTTACCAAATAGATGTTTGAAAACCTAAATAGAAGATAGAAGACTATTGTGCAAGTCACATGTTAGTTAAAAAATACTCAGAAGCTGGACAGGATTGTTTTCTTAATTTCTAGAACTAAGCAAAGCTGCTCAAGGTGCCTTGAGGTGGATATTAAAGTTGGATAGGGATTTCTAGATCATATAAGAGCTGGGTATGGTGGTGCATGCCTGTAATCCCAGTGGCTTGGGAGGCTGATGCAGAAAGATCATGAGTTCAAAGCCAGCCTCAGCAACTCAGCGAGGCACTTAACAACTCAGTGAGACCTTGTCTCTAAATTAAATACAAAGAAGGGCTGGAAATGTGGCTGAGTGGTTAAGCCTCCCTGTGGTAAATCCCTGGTACCAAAAAGAAAAAAGGAAAAAAAAGGGTTAACATTCTAGATCATATAATATTGGTCAGGGAAGAGGGCTAGCAAAAGCCTAAAGAGTATTTAACAGTACTGAGAATGTATCCATGGCACTCATTAGTGTCAGGTCAAAGGCAGTCTTCTCAAAGAAATTCCACTGGGGGAAAATATGTTTTAAAAGATTAAATGAATTATAGATGTTTAATGGAGGATATCTCAAAGGTTTAGCCCTGCCCACTATAGTTGAAATTCTTAAGCAAAACCAACAAATGTCATTTATGTAATAGTTAATGATATTCATATAGTAGTCACTTATGTTATTCCCCTTAGTCTTTGTCACCACAGTTGATAATATCACCATTTTATAAAAGGAGAGGCTGAAGCACTGAAAATTTAACTGAATTGACTGAAAGCATAAGAGTTCCAACAGAAGAGCTTCACTCACACTATAGCTGTCTCCATCTAAATGTCTACATTTAATTCATGTACCATGCTGACTTTCATGATAATATAAACCTATAAAGAGAATAATAATTTATGTTGGGACATTCACTTTTACTATGATTAATTTCATTGTGATAAATGATTTTCAATGGCTGCCCCATTTGGACATCTTAATGAGTGTCATTACTAAACAAATTTGCATTTCTAAGTAGAAATAAGGTGGATGATATACTCCTTTGTGTGGGTAATTTACTGTCAAAAGGGAATTATATCATTATATAGTAATAAGGTTCTTCTATTAATGTGCTTTTACAGCATTGGTAATCAGAATATAACTTGTCTTTAGTGAACTGAAATTTTCACCTAGGAATATCCTTGATGTGCTCAAGGACTAATAAAACCAATTAAAAGGTAATAAACATTGACATAGTATGTACTGTTATAAATCTACTCTATTTACTTAAAAAATGGAATCATTTTACTATATTTCAGTATATTAAAATGAAAATATATTATATATATAATGTGTATCTTTTTTCAATTTATACATAAAAATTGTACATATTTATGGAATACAGTAGTGTAGTATTTGAATAAATGTATACATGTATATAACATGCAATAATTAAATCATAATTACTATATCATAACCTGAAATATTTATCATTTTATGTGTTTAGAATAATTAAAACTCCTTTCTGCTTGCAATTTTGAAACATAATGAATTGCTGTGGATGTTGCTCAGTATTAGAGTACTTGTCTAACATATGCAATGTCCTGAGTTCAGACTCCAGAACTGGAAAAAATAAAATGTTATCCACATTCACCCTACTATACTGTAGAACATTAGAATTCATTCTATCTACCTAATTGTAGTTTTGTACCTGAAAACCAGCTCCTCTCTAAATAATATTTTCATGTGTAAATAGGTAGGTAGGTAGAGATATTATTTGTGTTATTTTTCAATTTAAAAGACAAACTAATAACATATTTATTTCTCACAAACCATAAGTAAACATGGAAGGAACAGGAAAAATTAGCAGAATTACAAAATTGTCCAAGCTGAGTATTCCCATGAGAGGCATACATCATTTGTTCTTACAGCTACTGTCAATTATTTCTGATTTCTGGTGTTTACCTAAGCTTGTTTTTTCCATCTAGGTGGGCAATTGACAACTATTTTAAAACTGACATATTGAAAAACATTATATAGGTCTAAAAGTTGTACTTCTTATAGAATTTCCTTACCAAATATGAACTCAATATTTCAAATAGAAGATAATAAAAATTCTATAACATATTATATTAGCATGATGATATGTTAAAAGAGAAAAGGAACACTAATTTATACAAAAATGTCCTCACTAAACGCAGAATGGGGAAAATGTGTATAAATCTTAGTATGTTATAATAAAAAGACTATTGTCATGTTAGCTCAAGTAAAATCATTGGGTTTATATAACAATATGTTTCAGTCCCAATTGGGATATAAAATTAGTAAGCAGTTAAAATTAGGTTTGTTATTAATAATTGAAAGTGAATAAATTTTCCTTCAGGTATAGAACAAATACATAATTCACATTACTTGCATTTAACATGTGGCATATAGCAAAGATAAAAGTCTGGTAGAGTGTGTAGAAGATAAAGTAGAATTATAAGAGCAAATTTGTCATGATAAAAGTTAATATTTAAAAATGTATTTTTCTATCAAATATTTATGACCTTATTAAAATTCATTAGTATTTCTATTTAGTATTTAATATTTCATTAAATATAGGATTTGAACATTTGATCAATATTGTTAAATATATATCTTCTTTTACCATTAAGATGATTTGAAAATCTAAACAATATTAAATTATTCTCTGAAATGATATACCAAATTAAACTAAATATATACCCACCCATGTGGAGATTTTCTTAGAAAATGCTAAAGGAAAAAGTAGAACCCACTTTGAATGAATCTGACAAAGGCTGGTATTATCTGTGTGGCCCTATGTTTAACTTTTCATGGACTATCTGGAGTGTTATTTATCTGTAAAATGCACCAACACTTTATACCATAAATGAACCCACACAGAATTTAATAAACAGAACACTCTCTGATAATCTGATTCAAATGTTGTATTTTGTGGCCCAACACCTATTGATATAGAATTAGTGAATAATACATCTGAAAATTCAAAGAGGAAAAAAAAAAGTTATTACAGAAAATGTTTACATAGAACTTAACTAAATATGTGACTTTTCTCACCCGTGGTAATAGTTAAGTAAGATTCTCATATGGTACTTCCTCAAGCCAATAAATAAATATTTGGTTGTCCATGTAAATTAGTTTGTTAAATCCTAGTTAGATTGAGGTTGGTTTACAAAATTCTAAAAAACAAAGAAGCTATTTAATTTGTGCAAAAATATTATGAACAACAAAATTGCCATGTATTTACATTTTTACCTAAAAGATATTTAAATAACTGATCATAATGTAGAAATTTTAACATAATTTCAAATGAAAAATTTTAGAAATTATGAGGACATAATTGATAATTGAAGTAAAATAATCAATATATTACACTTATCCAAGTCTGTAAATTAATTATGATAATATCCTTGAAACTTTCTTAAGTTTAAAAGTATGCAAAGTAAATGGAGAAATGCAGATTTCCATTATCAGCATGTGTGTTGTTCCAAGTGTATGTACATTATAATAAGATATAGTCCCTTGAACTTAGGGAATTCAGACTACCATTAAATTATGTGCCAGTTGGCTTATTATTTAGGAAGAATATAATACATTCTTATATGATATGTGGTAAAAGGCATTAGGAAGATATTTTTGCTCATATAAAAATGCTTTTCAGAAGGCATGTTGGCACATACCTCCAATCCCAGAGGCTCAGGATGCTGAGGCAGTAGGATCATGAATTCAAAGCTACCTTCAGCAAAAACAAGATGCTAAGCAACTCAGTGAGACTTTGTCTCTAAGTAAAACATAGAAATAGGCTGGGAATATGTCTCCGTTGCCAAGAGCCCCTTAGTTCAATCCCCAGTACCAAAATAAATAATAAATAAATAAATGCTTTTCAGAGCTAGTCTATTTTTATTAAAACTACCTTCAAAAATAAGCTCTTTCATTTTCTTTCTTTTTCTTAAGGTCCATGTATTTTAGAAGTTGAGGGATATAATGGCAGAGACTCCTGATTACATATAAATGTATTTGTATATGATATTGCTTGAATAATCCTTCAGGCAAATAAGAACTTCATAGATTAAAATTGTGTTAGTCTGCTTTTTATACCTGTGACCAAAATAACTGACTAGAACAATCAGAGGAGAAAAATTTTAGCTCATGATTTTTGAGTCTTCATTTCATGATCAACCAACTATATTGCTGTGGCCCTAATTTGAGGCAGAACATCATGGTAGAAGAATATGGTGGAGAAAAGTTTCTCAGATCATGATGAATAGGAAGGAGAGATGGGTCAGGGAGAAAGAAGGAAAAGACCAGGTATAGTTATGGTCTATGGCCCAAGACCACACCTCCAATAACCTCCTTCCTTCTGTCAAACCCAACCTACCTACTGGGTGGTAACCCAGTAGTCCAAATGGATTAATCCATTAATGAAGTCAGAGTCCTAATCATTGCCTAAAACCCCTATCTCTGAAGCTTGCTGCATTGGGAACCATGTTTCCAACACATGAACTTTTAGGGACACTTCAGAACCAAAGGGTAATATAAAGCATTTTTAAACATAAATCTTTTGGCAATTGAAAGACATTTTGAGTTACACAAAAAGTACTAAAATTATCATCAGTTACTAGTTAACTAAAGAGAGTAAAATAGACAAAGAGAAATAGCTATTCTTACAAAAGTATTCCTGCTTATAATATTTCTACTTAGAATATCCTCAGAATACTCCTACAGAATATCTTAAGAGTACTCTATTCTTTCAACCAGGACACTGCTCATATTAGCCTGTCCTTGATACAGTGGCCATGTGAAGGCATTAGGCTAATATTCCTGCTCTCTTTTCTTCTTTTCCATTAACCTGCTATAGAGTTTTCAGTTAGTGGTAATTCAGGCATTGAAAGAAGTACAGAGAGAGTCTTTTTGGTTTCTAATTTAATGTAATAAAGGTTTAAAAGATTAGTATGTGACCTTGTGCCAAAAAAGTTATTGCTTCATCTGAAGAAATTGAATGATATGTTTGTGTTTTATCTTGTTTTATATTAGGTTATTCTCCATTAACTAAAGGCTTAGGAAAAAGAAAAGAGGAAAAAAAGGAAATCTATGTACCCTTAATAGAAATTATGGGAAGAAAAGATGATGGCATCATGAATGGTGTAAACAAAGATGTGAAAATATTAATGAAAAAGATTTCTAGGAAAGTCATAAATAATATAAGAAAATCTGATATACAATCTGACTTTGTATATAATCTGGGATATAATTTATCTAGCTAATGGAAGATTTCTGATGAAGCTTGGCAGTTCAAATCTAGCTGTGTTGGAGACTATTTTTTATGTGTTGATTTGTTGAAGGAAATTGGTTTACTTATGTTTGTTAAGAAAGAACTTACAGGTAAGCAAACTATGGGAAGAAGGAGGTAAATCAAATTTAGGCATGGTTATTATGTAACCACGAGAAGGGAACATATGTGACCTGGGCATCTTGGAACCTGGAAGAGAATTGCTAGTCACAATGTCACTGCCCAATAATTGAGTGAGTGGATGACAAAATTGTTTTGGAAAGTTTGATAAAAATAATAATGCATTCCTGTTACTTTAGCATCATGTAATGTCTATAGAAATTATTATACAAATTTGATCTATGAGAAATTTTCTCTCTTCAGAATATGAGAATGAGGATAATTTAACATGGGTATATATGTATATGGGACTAAAGATAAAAGCATACTGAAAGTTGAATTAATATGGTCAATTTTGAAATTTAAGCATTGAAAATCTTGTCAATATTCACTTAAATGCCCATAAAGGGATAAAGCAATAATATAAAAATTATAATTGCTCCTCACATGCAAACATAGTAAGTGACATTTCAAACTAAAGCATAGATAACAGTTGGAAGAGCTCCCTTTCTTCATTATGACCGAGGTCACACAACTGAAACATAACAATTTCTATTAATAGTTAATGGAGAGACTAACTTTTTATTAAAATTCGGTATATTTATTCCTCTGGTGATAGACATGCCCAGTGACTAATTCTCTAAGAGTTGAGATATACCCAATACTGAGGGTGTGATTTTGACTTTTCTTGTTACGCTTAGGACCTAATCTGCCTTTTAAATGCTTACAGAAATTGGATATAGCTAAAAAATGCTACTGTTCTAGTAAAATAATCTCATCTCTAGTTTTTCTTTTTTTTTTAATTTTTTTATTGGTTATTCAAAACATTACAAAGATTGCAGAATCACATCGGTTACACATCCACATTTTTACATAATACCATAATAGTAACTGTTTTTCAATGGTACACTTTGATCAGAATATTTAGAAAGCAATTTTGACAATGAAAGACATTCATCAAGTAGTATTATTAAATGAGTTCTAGATGCTCATCTCCTGGTTTACAAAAGACTAGTCAGATATCTGTCAATTTTCAAAGAATTTATAGTTCTTTAGCAAATAATTTAAATTTAAATGTAAGCATATGAGAAATAGATATTAATAAAAGTCACACCAAAAGTGAAATTGAATAAAGGTTTATGGATCCTTAAAGTAGAAAAAGTTAACTAGCCAGATTAATTAAATGTTCATAGAAAAAGTTTTGTTTTTAAATAAATCCAAAATAACTTTGATTTCAACATTAATTGATCTACAAATGCTCCTTAGCTTCCTTGCAGTTATTATTTTTGACTATTTCCCTTGATGAGGAAACTATTTTATCATCATTATCCTGATAGCGAATTTTAATTTACTAGAGCTAAATGGAAAATAAATAAAACAATAAAACCCCACAAAATAATAGTAGAAATTATTGCATTAAGAGAAGATAAAATAAAAGAAGTTGGTATGAACATTTTAGTTTTATTCAACAAATGTTCAGTGGCTATTTTTAGTTGAAGTAGTTTGAAAAATAGAACTTCATGATGCTCATTCTGTTTACCAAGAAAATACTCATATATAGTTTGATAGATAAACATTAGAGAGGTATATGATGAATGATGGAGAGAGAGATAGATAGTAGGTAGGTAGACAGGTGGATAAATAGATAGATAGGTAGATAGCAACATTCTTGCCCCAATGACTCAGTGCCATCTTCAGAAGATCCTTCTGTAGTGAAAATTGAGTAAAGTTTATTTTTCTATAATTTTACCCAGTAATGAAATTTCTCATTTTGAGATTTGAGGACATGAGTCAACTGACACTTTTTTCTACACTTTTCATCTATTTGCAGGCAACCAGTGCATTTCATTACCTGATTGTGATATATGTGGGTGGGAGAATAGATAAGTGGATGGATAAACAAATCCATCTGGAAGGTAATCTTATCTCCACACAACTACCAGTTTCACAGTTTAGATAGAGCTTATGAATTAAAAAGTAATTAATGTGGTCCAGCATGGTGGCTCATGCCTGTTAATCCCAGTGGCTCCAGAGGCTGAGGCAGGAAACTTTTGAGTTCAAAGCCAACCTCAGCAACTACAAGCCACCAAGAAACTCAGTGGAACACTGTCTCTAAAAAAAATACATATAGGGTTGGAGATGTGTAGAGTGGTAGAGTGCCCCTGAGTTCAATACACAGTACCCCCAAAAAAGTAATTAATATAAAAATTATTTCAGTGCTATTTAATAGAACATTAACCTTAGCCTTCTACTAAGATGCTAATCCTAACATTCTGCATTTAGTGTCTGTCACTTTCTGCAAGGTGCTAAAACAATCAAGGTTCTAAACCTGAGTTGTATAATTCATGTACTCCAAAGAATAATGCCTGTTGTATAGCTTGTGGAAATTTGCTTCTTTTGCTTTGTTTTGGTTTGCTTTATAAATTATCAATATATATAAATATACTATATATATATATATATATATATATATATATATATATGTATAAATTATTAATGTATATAAATAAAACAATAATTTTTTCAGAGGTTGTTTCAAAAAAATTACTTCTATGAAACAATTAATAGGAACTATTAACCTCTTGGCTTATTCATAGGTTCATCTTATTTTGCTTTTCATTTTCATACACTTGAAATCACATTTCATCTTTCCTTTGTTTTTTCCGACTTGCTGCATCTCTTTTGCTCTAGGAGCCTAGTGATCTAATTGATCAAATTCTGTCTAAACTTTTCCTTTTAGCAATTTGGAATAGGCAGAAATGAGAATAGGAAATTCTGTAAGAGATAATTTAAAGATAAATTCAATAGGAAACTTTGGTGTACTTAAGGAATCAGATTAAAAACTAAGTTTAATAACCATAAACACTAGACTATGTGTTAAGGAAGAACTTGCTCAGGGGCTACACAGTCTGCCTTGCTGTGCCATCAATAGTGAGAAAATCATCTAAAAAGAAAATAACTGGAAAAAGTCTAAGTATAGACAGATGCAAAATTACAAAGAGCAAATATAACAAATAAGATACACTTCTGTTTGGAAGGTACAGCAAAGCATTTAGAAATGAAAAGTATAATAAAAATAGTAGGATGGAATTCCAAAGAGGCAAATGACTGGACGTAAAGCATAATAATACAGGTCAGAGTGCAATTAACAATAAGAAAGAAAATTCTTTGCAGGTTGAAATTTTCTCTAACAGCTTTTTTTTAATTGCTAGTGAACTTAATAAGTGTACTTTTTTTCCTAAGTGGCAATTTAGGAACATATTTGAAATATTTGATGAACTATTGAACTCAGAAATGTCATGAAAATAGTTTTGAATTAAAGTAGAAAAAATATTAAATAAAGGTACACCTTATGTGTTTGTACAAATAAACATAAGTTAATGCAAAGCAATATTATATTGATTTAGCATATTTTTTCTGTAAATGATGTAATGTCACACTTGAAATAATCAGAGCAAAAAATAGATAATTCTGTTTTTAAACTGTAAAACAAGACAATTTACTGCTCTGACAGGTGAGTAATATGATTTGAAATGCTATTCTCAAACAAGCAAGTAGTTTTCCCTGGTTTTTCCATGTGTTCCTTTGTAATTCTTTAATTTTCTTTCTTTTTTAATATTTTAACCAGATAATGTTAAGTATATACCAACCTTGTTAAGACTTAGAACAGGGCTTTTGTTAGTATATTAGTTAATCTATGTGAACATTAATCTTTTTAAATGATATATCTGTGTTCTCTACATTATATGAATTAGCTGGGTTTTAGAAGCAATTGCACGTATAAAAGACAGAATGTCAAATACAGAGTACATATTACTAGAGAAATAAAGATACCTTCAAAGATATTTTTAAGGGAAGGTTTTGATTAGAACAAAGAACATAGAGAAAGAGTATGAAATATGAATTTGAGTATGTAGACCGGAGCCAGTTTGTTATTCTTGGATATTTAAAATAACTTTCAAGGGATTTTAAGTTATGACTAGACAAGATGACATTTGTATTCTCAACATAGAGTATGGATTCAGTTAGGAGAGTCAATTGTAGGACAAATTTAGAACTAATTAAAAGGAGAGACTAACACCAGTTACTGGTCCAGCAAAGATGCCAGGGTAGGTCAGGGTGGTTGACATGTTAGTGAAGAAAAAATATAGCATTTAAGACATTCGGAGTTGCAGGTAAACAGAAATTCAAGCGTGATTTGGCTGAGTTAAATAGGTAGTATAATAGTTTATAATTTACTACCAGGGA
This sequence comes from Callospermophilus lateralis, assembly GCF_048772815.1. Lineage (NCBI taxonomy): Eukaryota > Metazoa > Chordata > Mammalia > Rodentia > Sciuridae > Callospermophilus > Callospermophilus lateralis. The sequence goes on along the minus strand of NW_027515935.1, from coordinate 2,502,220 downwards.
TATTTGAAGAGCGTACAAAAGACATTAAGACTTGAAAGCACAATTTCCCAAATGTATCTTACTCTTTTCCTATTACAATACTGCAGGTATGGAGTGTGTTCCCAAAGTTGATATGTGGGTTTCTGTATGGACTGAGGCAGCAATTCAGTAACACCAAGGATACAGATTCTTTAAACTCCTTCAGTCCTGCATTTGTTTTGTCAAAAAAATTTATGTGCATAACAGACTGGCTTCTCTTGTACAGAAAAAAAAATTACATACATACTTAAGAGTATTTATAGGTTCAGTAAAATAGAACATCCAGTGATAGGCAGAGTTTATAAATGTTTGCTAGATTCAGTAGCTTAACAAGGTCACCAATGACACAGTTTCTCTGTACACTGTCATGAACAGTGCCAGCTTTACTCTAAAATGAGCTTTCCGGGTGGAATAGGATGGCTTCCAGCACAGTGAGGGCCAAGGGCTGACTCATTTGCATCCAGCTCCAGAGAGAGTGCTGGGAAAACATGGACAAGTTGTCATGAGCTTTACTCTTATTGAACTAGCTGAGCTAAATGTTTCACAAATGCACAGAAAAGATCTATGAACTCTATGCTTTCCTTCCTGTACATCTATATTTCCATAGTCTATTATTCCTTTCAACATCTTACCTTCATTGCAAATTTCCAGTACAATGATTTCAGTTTTCACTAGTAATGAAAAAGCAATTCATTTCCCATTTGACAGGTGACATTTGTGGCATATTTCCTTAAGCCAGGATGGAAACGAGGTGAGTGACACTTTAACTCCTAACAAAGGTGCCCACCAATGCTGTATTAATTTAGAGTGCATGATAATACCAAAGGTAATTTATTACATCTGGAAATTCATACTATGGTATATTACCAATCTATTATAATTTGCTTGAATTTTTTTAAAAAATAATATATCAAGCTAACATTATTTTAACCACTTATGAAGAAATTAGTTTTAAAGGATAACAGTTTTGAAAATTGAGATAATCATATTTTATGACTGATAATATTTGTTTTACCCTACTAGTAACAATACAAATACTTGCTTCAAACTTACATTTTAATGTCTTTAGTTCTTAATACTGAACATTATCATCTTAGTGCACACCTCTTGTAATACATACAAGTAAATTCACTGTGTAAGTACAGAATCAGTTTCTATTCTAGAAGGTATTAAAATTCAAGACAAACTGTGTCGATGTATTGAAAGGAAATAAACTGAAGGGCTTTTTTTCTCATTCTTAAAATTAATACACTCCTTTGATAAATATAGATCACATACATTACCACAACCTGCCCCAAAACAATTTCATTGAAAATATTTATGTAGTGTTTTTTGGTTTGGCTAATGATGAATGTTTTGGAATGCTACATTAACTAAAGAGGCAGCATAATAACTCAACAACAGTAAACATATATAGCAAAGGTAGTTTTGGTAAGTAAAATCAAATAGTTTGTAGAGTTAAATGGAATAAAAACTTATGGTTCTGATAAGTATAAATAAATAATTATGAATTAGATTTTAAATAAATGAAAATGATCACTTATATAATTTCCAAACACAGAGGAAAGATTACTTTAGAAATGCTTTGACTTAAAAGAATTTTCTTTTGTATATTTTGCTGTTTGATACCACTGAGACATAGCTCCTCATATAAGGTACTAACCTTTCTTAAACTCAAAAAAAAATTCAATAACATCATTTTGAAAGTTTAATTATGCTTTTTGAGAGTTATATACCATTTGTTGTAAAATAACCAAGCATGAAATACTTCTTCAATCTAAAAACTTATTTAACAATATTTACTTTTTTAAACCATAAAGTGTAGAGATTCCAATATGACTACATTTATTACTTGATGAATAAATTTTACTTAAAGTATTTTGTGAAGTTCTTCAACTAAATGAAATGAGTGCAATTCTTAAGAAAAATAGATAAATCATTCTTAGTTTTCTGCAAACTAGATCTCTCTTTTGTCTGGAAACATAAGATTATCACCTTGTTTAAATATAATAAATCACACATTTCATCACAGAGAAATTAGGATATATATAATAGATAACAAACACCTTGTTTGCTTCTATTCATTAAGATGAAATAATAAAATGCCTATATTGTTTACTACAGTCATAATGTTACACCATTTGCATATTTGAACATTTTGCATATTTAAACACAGACATATTTGAATGTCAATTAAAAGGTTTATAATTGCTAAATATGATAACATGGAATATTTGTGGGCATAACATAATTTTTTGAAATTTGTGAAATGTGATTTATTCTTGTTTAAATCCATCATACATTCATTATTTTAAATAATGAATCATTAAATTGTGTTAAAAAATAGAAATTTTTTTTCACAAACTAATATTAGTAAGTCAACAAAAAACTGACATGAATGTTTTTTGGAAATTAGAATTTAGGCGTTTTTCTATAACTGTCTTAAGTTTTCCTGTGCCTAGGTATCAGAGTCTGTTGTATCACCAAACTGTTAACTATTTAAACTTTTGACTTATTACTAAGTTATTTTGACCAAAATGCTTATAAAAAGTTACTTACCTAAAAAAAATCATCTTTTATCATTAATACTTTTTTAAAACACATTGTCTGTAAAAGTATTTTTCTTTCATTTAAAAACAAAGGTTTCTTTCTGTGAAAACTCTTGATTTTCTTTTACTAAAACTCATTCCATCTGTTTCAGAGCTACCTATTTATTCTTGGGTTTGCTGTAGTCGTCTTGAGTAAAACCACATCCAGTGTGGCCCTAGTGACTGGCACAGACTTTGTAGCACAAGGCTTTTGGTTGCTGTTTACTAATTCCACAATATTTAGTTGTCTCTATAAAGTGCTAATCATTTTTTTGGCCTTCTGTGTAAGAAGATAGAAAGAGAGCAAGATGGAGGGAGAATGCAGAGATATGTTTGGACTTATTTTGATACTTTAATTTTTAAAAGGACAACCATAGCCTCTTTTGAGTTCACAAAATTGAACTACCAAAGGGGATTTTTGCAACATCTACTTCTGCTCCTAAAATGCCTTTTAAATGTTTTATAACAGGCATGAAAGTAAGCAGGCTATGTCGTGCCACAGTTCAGAGAATATATGAACTAAAGAGATTCAGTAAGACTGTCAAACTCATCATCAGAGAAGTTCATGAAATTGGACAGGCAGTATTTCAAACAAAGCTATTGTAGAAATAATACTGTCACTTGAGGTAAAGTATATCATGCCTTAGGAAAAGGCCATTTTATTTACCTTCCTGTAGTCTTATTTTTATATAGACTATTAATAAAAACAAAAAAAACCAAAAAAATCATAAAATTAAGTATCTTTCATTTTTTTTTAGGATTCTCAATGTGCCCTTGGTTGGTGAATGGAATATGTTCTTGTATTTTATTAAAGCTCTCTTGGCTTCTTTTTGCCTTACAGGTGAAGTGTAGGGGTATGTTGAAATGGCTAAATAAGAATCAAGAGAACTCAACATTTCTGTGCAATTGCTAACATTAGAGGATTCAGCCACTGATGTTTCAGAAAAAAAAAAAAGAAAGAAAGAATACAAAACCTGGCACAGGTTTTGAGAAACTACCTTCAAAAACTCTTCACATGACCTCTGTGAACACTGTACAGTGGTGGAGACCATCACAGGTCATGTTTCAGTACACCAATTCTGTACCTTCCAGCTTAGGCAAAGGAAAGAGAAAAGGGAAGGGAGCTAATAATGCACAGCAACATAATTCCTCATCCCTATATTAAACAATTCTGTGACTAATTGAAAAATATCCTAGCTGTTTTATTTGAAGAAATGGTGTCTCATTTAATTTATGGCATGAATTAATTAAAGATTTACCAGACTTAAAACTTGTTCCACAACATGTAGTTCAAAAACTAACCTGAATCCTTGCCCAGAAGTCCAACAATGTTATGTGATAAATCCCAGCTAATGCCATCTAATTGCCAGGCTTGCTATTTCACTGTGGGAATGCTAGGACCTAAAATCAATCTTATAAATATCCTATCCTCTTTTCTCCAGTTGAATAAGTACATAATGATGTTGCAAGCTGGTATTTTTCCTTACAGGAGTATTTATAGTAAATTTGTTTAATTAGTTAACAGTTGAAGTCTAACACCTCTATGTTATTTAAAGAGATTCACTGCAACAGGATTTTTCGAATTTTACACTACTCTTTGAAAAGAATTCCAAAACATATAGGAGGTCTCAATTTTGTTTATAAAATTAGTAATCTCCATCCATGTGAGTTTTATTTACTCTCCTTGTGCATATACAATAAAAATTACCATTTATGTGTAGAGCTAACATAAATAACAAGGGCAAAAAACTAAATTCTATTAATTCCTAATAAGAAGATAACATGTGAAAAATATTTTAAGTTTAGATTCATTTTTTATACACTAGCTTTTGCATAGACACTGATTTGATGAATCTCAAATACAAGTTATTCATTTTATATACAGTAGTCTTGCTATTTATAAAATACAGTTAATTTAGAAAATTCTTAAAATAACAGCAGCTTTAATTTGACATAGACTACCACCACCCAAATGTGGAAATCATTTTTAAGGTATCTAAAGGTTACTTTAAATGTCTTAAATATAACTCTTCTCTCAATTGCAATTTGATAAATATCCGAAATCACGGAAAGAATATTGAATTTCTATGAAAATCTATAACTAAAAAGCTTACACTTATTTTTTGTAATGTTTCCATGAAAAGGAAATAGTACAAACAATGAACCACACTTGGAGTTTAAACAAATGGTCATCCATTAAAGTTTTTCAAGACATTTTAAACATCTTCTCTTATGGTTCTTGACAGCTGAAGGCAAACAAGGTTCTTTGTCAATTTATAACTAAGCCAATACCTATAAAGATCCTCTGAGATTACTGTAAGCTCCAACTAATGTCCATTTTCTTTATGCTACATTTGGGCATTCAAGAGTGATGTCTTCCTAGGTGGCTATCTGTCTCCCAGACTCATTTACCTGAATGCATTAAATGAAAAGTGATGAGCTTTGGGGGTGAACTTAATATTTGGTGCATTAAAAGCTAATTTATTATATATTAATATGACCTTAACAATACCATTACTAATTCATATTCCCACTATCATAGAACAAGGGTTTATTTTTCTCCATATCCTTGACAACATGTTTTCATTTATGATAGTCATTCTAACTGGGAAAGGTGGCATTTCAATGTACTTTTAGTTTTGATTTGCATTTTCCTTGTGGAAAATTATATTGAGGATTTTTAATATATTTATTGGGCATTTGCATTTTTTCTTTTAAGAGGCATGCATTAAGATCATTCCATTTATAATTAGGTTACTTGTTGGCTTTTGGTTGTTGTTGCTAAGATTTTTGAGTTCTTTAAATATTCTGAATATTATTTCTCAGGTAGTATTTGACAAACATTTTCTCTTATTCTTTAGACTCTTTCTTCATTTTTTAATTGTTTGTTGCACCGGGTTTTAATTTGATTAATCCCATTTGTCAATTCTTGCTTTGTTCCCTGTACTTTTGAAGTCCTATTCAGGAAATCATTACAGTACCAGTATCTTAAAGTGTTTTTCCTAGGTTTTTCTCTAGTAGTTTTAGAGTTTCAGGTTTTACATTAAGGTCTTTGATTCATTTTTAGTTGATTTTTGTATAGGGTGAGAGATGGGGTTCAAGTTTTAATCTTCTACATTGTAGATTTCCAGGTTTTCAGCATCCTGTGGTCAATAGACCGCCTCTTCTACAACTTGTTTTTAATTCCTTTGTACAGAGTCAGTTGACTGAAGATGTGTGCCTTAATTTCTGTTTCCTCTCTTCTGTTCCATTAGTCTAAGTTTCTGTTTTTATGTAAATAACATATTACTTTTATTGCTATGGCTCTGTAATGTCTTGTAATTAGCTATTGGGATGCCTCCAGATTTGCTCTCTTTGCTTAAGATTGCTCTGGCCATGCAAAGTCTTTTGTGCTTATGCATGATTTTTTTTTTACTTTTTCTAGTTCTTGGAAGATTGCCATTGTTATTTTGTTGGGGACTGCATTAAATCTGTAGATCACTTTGGGTAGTATGGAAATTTTATCAATATTCATTTTTTTGAATCCATGAACATAGGAAGATGGAAGGTCTTTCCATATTTAATGATTAGGATTATTTCAGTGGTGTTTTGTAATTTTCATTATATACTTCTTTTCATTTATTCTCAGGTATTCTATTTATTCCATATGTATGCACATGGAAGCATCTATTGTGAATGGTGTTAATTTCATGATTTCTTTCTCAGCAATTCATTACTGGTGTATAGAAAAGCTACTGATATATCTAAGTTGATTTTGCATGGGAAAAATCTGGGAGAATGTCTTTTAAGATTAGAAGCAAGACAGGTGGTCATTGTTATGATTTTTATTCAATGTAGTACTCAAAGTTTCAGCTTAAGTAATTAGGGAAGAGAAAGAAAAGGCATGTCAATAGGAAAGGAAGAAGTGAAATTACACCTATTTAATTATGAGATTTGTACTAGAAAAACCTGAAGATTCCTCCAAAATACAATTAAAATTTTTAAATTCAGTAGAGTATACAAAATCTTGCTATTAAAAAAAAGTGTCATTTTGTCTACTACCAGAGTAAATTCAGCTAGTAGTTATACATTTAGAGAACTCAAGGGTAGGTAGAGATCCAGATTTAGGAATCACCAAAATTTAAAGGACTTTTCATAACACATTAGGGCAAAAAAAAAAAAATGAAATGTTTCCCAGAGATGAGGTATGGAATACAAAGTCTGGAAGACAAAGTTTAGAGCTCAAAATACATGAGAATTTAAAAATAAAACAAAGAGGTTGAATAGGCAAATCCAGAAATATTACAAGAGAACTAGAAGAGATTGGTAAGAATAATACTGAAAGATCAGTATTTCAAGAGAATATCTGGTCAAAGGTATCAAATGTAAGAATTGATTTTACCAATATGAAGGTCATGGGTGACTTTTTTCACAAAGGTCTCAGTAGAAAGGTGGAGTTGAAGTAGGACTATATTACTTTGAAATGTAAATAAATGGGCATTAAGGATGCAGACATAATATTTTTATATATCTATTTCAACAAGTCTGGATGTGATACAAACTTACAGAAAAATAGTTATGTGTATATTTCGGCTTAAGGCAAAGTTGTATTTTAAAATAATAACTGTCTTTACACAAGCATAACATAGAGATATGCATAAATACATAGAGTAAGCCACATTACATCAACAGCTTTTGAAAAACCAGCCTTTACTTCAGAGCAAAGCCTGTCCAAGGAAGGAGCATAACCTTTGTCCTTGGAAAGACCCACATAGAACTCCTAGGCACATACCCACCCTGCTGAGTTGTTTATCTACAAATAACCTGAGATATCTGCTGATCCAGGTGTCCCTGACTCAGTCAGGCTAGGTGGTGACCCATAGCAACCCCCCTAGCAGCCACCAATCAGCATGAGACAGAGAAATACTTGGGATGCTAGATGACCCTCCCAGTAGTTTATGATGGTTGATAACATGTTGGGAAACCATGTAGTTCAACAAAAACACCCATCTTGGCTTAAACCAATCAGTTCAAATGATTCCCCCTCTTGTAGTAACCAATCACTCCTAACCAACTTGTTCCTGCCAGTGCTAATCATGTTTCAGAGTTGTTTTATGATTTTCCTGCGGTGTATGATGATTTGCTAAGAGATGCTATAATATATGTGAAGTCCCTGCCTTCCCCAAAGAGTGTATAAAACTGCTGCAAACCCTGGGCTTGGGGACTCTCAGCATCGCCAGTTGCTGTGTGTGCCTGGAGGACCCAGCTAGCTTGCAATAAACACCTCTTTGCTCTTTACATCAATCTTGGTCTCTGGTGGTCTTTTGGGGGTCCTGAATTCGAGCATAACACTTTCCAGTAATTTATTTAGTTTCTCCCTATTTATTTTTCAGTTGATTACTTTCTTGATTTGTTAATGTTACTGTTTGGAGAAAATAATTTCAACCGAATCTATGTTTTCTACTTTTATAGCTAATGTGCAACATTCTTTCTTTGTATATAACACTGGTATTTTGTAATTTTACTTCATAAAAGCTGTTCGATGAAAATTTTCTCAAATCTAGTGATTAATTGTATTTATCTCCATTATTCAAACACAAAAATTTATACTCATATGATTTAAGTTTATAATTTATCTCTTTAGCTAAATAAGCATAATTCACATTAATAATCATATATTTTGTTTCAAAATAAAAATACTTGAGAAAATTCTAGGCAAGAAAATTCTAAGCAATTCATCAGGTATGCAATAACACTCAGAGTTAAGTTCTGCAAGAAAAGCCTATGCAATTATGATAGTTTGGGTCTTAACTGTCTCCTTAATTCTCATATTGAAGGTTTGACCACAATACACAAGTATTCAGAGGTGCAACCTTTGGAATGTAATTGGATTATGAGTACTCTGACCTTATTTCAGTCAGCTTCATTACTAATTTGACCCAAAAATCTGACCAGAACAATATTAGAAGGAACAATTTAATTGCTGGCTCATGGTTTCAGAGGTCTTAGTTCATTAATGGTCAACTCCAATTCTCAGAGCCTAGGGTAAGGCAGGACATCATGGCAGAGGAGTGTGGCAGAGGAAAGTAGCTGAGACTATCACATCAGGAAGGGGAGAGAGAGAGAGACAGAGAGAGAGAGAGAGAGAGAGAGAGAGAGAGAGAGAGAGAGAGAGAGATATCACCCCGCCAAATCTCCCCCCAAGCTCAGCTCACAAAGGAATGCCCCCAGGGACCCAGATCCTCTGGCTGAGGGCGTGGGTGGCAAAAGAACAGTCAGTATAGGTAATGAGTCATCAGATCTGACTCAAAGAATGAGCTGTTTGGAAAGGAAAAGAAAGGTAAGGAAATGTTAATACCTTTAGTATACTTCCTCTTCCTTCAGGTCACAGAGGCTGAATGGGAGAAGAGGGCATGAGAACAAAGGAAATCTAAAATCTATAAAATGGGCAGGACACCCCCACTCCCTCAGTATACCAACTTGGACCCCAGCTTCTGCAGAGAAGCCTCTGTCCCTCTTTCTCTGTTCTATCTTTAAATAAAACTTTTTGCTCTGGCCTTAGCATTTCTCGGGAGTACCATCTTCAACACCAGGGAACCTGATTGTCAACCCCAGTATCATAGCCACACCCTACCTGACTACAGTTACCACTCCGTTAATCCCTATGGAAGGATTAATTCAGTGATTAAGTTAAGTCTCTCATAACCCAATTATTTCACCTCTAAAACTTGCAAAATTTCACACATGAGCTTTCATGAACACCTCACACCTAAACTATGACAGACCTGATGGAGGCACTAGTCCATTTATGAATTGTACCTTAATGGCTGTTGAGGGAGGAGCTTAGTTATAAAACCTAGCTCTCTCTCTCTCACTCTCTATTTCCCAAAATAACTTTAGAATGGGATTCTGAAATATGCTTTGAATTAAATAAAATATTATCTAATAAAATTCACAATATTACTTAGAAACATAACATCAAAATGAAATCTATGTGTTTAGCAGACACACCTTAGGTGAGTTGCTTCTATTATTAAAACATTTGACATACAGAAAGGACAAATATGTTTATGGGAAATACAATCTTTCCTTTAAGAATATGTAAAGTATCATTAAAAACACAATGTAAAAACAATAGCCACACTAATGAGAGGCATTCATCACAGTTTTAGAAAGAAAAAAATGTCTTAAAATTTGAGAGTAACTGTGATAATGCTAGTTTAAAAAATCATTATTTCTTTTTGGTAATTTCCAAAAATGACCAAAGATTCTTTCCCTTGTTGTGTCCATATCTTCTTCGGTAAAACTTTGACTTTGTTTGAGGTCTTGTGACTTTCCTTGTTCAATGAGATATTAACAAAAATGACAGTTACAAGTTGGAAAAGTACTTAAACAAGATTTGTCCTTCACTATTTTGAGATTTCCTGCTAATAAGAAAAGGTGGAGAAGCCCAGGCTGGCCTGTGTTGTGTGAAAGACAAAAGACATTATGTCCTCCTGCCAGGCACAGGCTTCTAGCTGAAAGGCATATGAGCACAAAAAAGCAGGCCCAGTAAATCAGGCCAAGTAGGAATGAAAGACCCTCCGACTCCCTGTCCAAGGAAGAATGCACAAGACACTGGCTGCAAATCAATAGGCAATTTATTGATACACAGGCGCCTGCTGGTGCTCAGCAAAACCTCAGCCAGAGCTTTGGTGAACTGGCACACCGGGCTTTGGGGTACAGGTCTTTTATAGGATAAAGGGGCAGGTTAAGCGCATAATAACCAGTAAGAAACCTGTTGCGTGGTAAGCAACAGGTTTCTTATTGGTTATTTTGAACCCAGCATATAGATTACTTAAAGGGCAAAGTTGTTTTTCACTTTATGTTCCCAGAAAAACCGCATAACAGTCACATATTTGCACTCTGCTTTTTCTGTTCTTGCTTATCAGTTCCTGTTTGTTCAGGCATGCCCTGGGACCTGGTTTTCTGTTCTTTCCCAACCATCCTGTTCTTTCACAACTGGCTACCCTTAACTGATTATCAGATAAACATCTCCAGTGCTTGCATTGGTTTGCAACACGCCCTGATGGTTTTGCAATTGGGCCTGGGGTTACTGGGCTAGGGTCTTTCAGGACTATCATTTCAAAATTGAGAATATGTGCATTTTTTTTTAAATATGGGAAGAGCTTGCTTGATACACAAATTAGTCAGGTACTACCATAACAAAATCTGAAGTATTTGGCATTGCTTTGGAACACGGCTTTGTTTGTCCTTATGAAAAACCAGCCTCTACCTCAGAGCAAAGCCTGTCCAAGGAAGGGACATGACCTTTGTCCTTGGAAAAACCCACAGAGCACTCCTAGGCACATTCCCACCCTGCTAAGTTGTTTATCTACAGGAGAGATCTGCTGCGCCAGGTGTCTCTGACTCAGTCAGGCTAGGTGGGGATCCATAGCAGCCCCCTAGCAGCCACCAATCAGCATGAGACAGGGAAATACCTGGGATGCCAGATAACACTCCCAGCAGTTTATGGTGATTGATAACAAGTTGGAAAACCATGTAGTTCAGCATGTACACCCCTCTTGGCTTAAACCAATCAGTTCAAATGAATACCCCTTTTGTACTGACCAATCACCCCTACCCAAATTGTTCCCACCAGTGAATGTGTTAATCATGTTTTAGAGTTGTTATTTGATTTTCCCATGGTGTGTGATGATTTGCTATGATGTATGTGAAGTCCCTGCCCTCTCCAAAGAATGTATAAAACTGCTGCAATCCCTGGGCTCCGGGCCACTCAGCGTCACCAGTTGCTGTGTGTGTCCACGGAGGACAGAGCTAGCTCGCAATAAACACCTCTTTGCTGCTTACATCGATCTTGGGTCTCTGGTGGTCTTTGGGGGTCCCGAATTCAAGCATAACACTTGTAAGTAAGTGAAGAGAATTGTTATCAAAAATTCTATTATGGTTTGCATGTGACGTATCCCCCAAAAGCTCACATATAACACAATGCAAAAAGGTTCAGAGGAGAAATGATGGGATTGTGACAGTCTTAACCCAATCAGTGATTTAATCCCTTGATAGGGATTTACTGAGTGGTAGGGTGTGGCTAAATGAGATGGGATTAAGGGTGGGGCTATGGGGTATATATTTTTATCTCCAGAGTGGGGTCTGTCTCTGCTTCCCTCCTTCACCTCTTTCCATGATGTTCAGCCTGACTTCAAGCCCGGAAGAATGGAGCCAGCCTTCTATGGACTACCATATCTGAAACCCGTGAACGTTCAAATAAACTTATTCTCCTTTATAATTGTTCTGGTCAGATCTTTTAATCACAACAGAGAAATAGCTGACTAAAACAGATTCCACGATGTCCAATATGAAATAAAGCAAAGCAGCAATAAGCAAAACTCAACTGAGCTAGAAAAATAAGGAGTGATGTGCTACAGCAGATTTGATAAACAGTGACGACCCACGTTATATATTTGTGAAACAAATAGTAAAAGGGATCCTTGACGTCAATTGGAAGATAGTAATTGTATCTATAATGCAATTATAGATCTTGGTAACATGATGTCCTAGAATATGATCAAAGTGCTGATGGAAGTGCATGTATGATAATGTACAAAAAGGGAACAATGAGTTGTGGGAATCAGTTGGAAATATATATAATTTCCCTATTCCCTATTCTGTTTTAAATCAGAAAGTATAAATGGCCCCAGGATAAAGTTCAAATCAAAAGTGTGGCTACAATACACTTGTTTGAGACCCTTGAGAGATTTAAAGCAGTGACTAGTACAACCTCTCAGCTGAGGGAAAAATAAATATTTTTTAAATCTTCAGGCTGCTACTTAACACCAGGCTCACTCAAAAGGAGAGAGAAGCCATACTTAAAAGAATGGGGTTTTTGGAATGGACCCAGATAGGAAATCTGCAAAGTTTTAAAGGGACTTGTCCTGTCTCCTCCTATGGGAAAGGTCTAAGAAAGTTCAACATCAAGAAAAGCCAGTATGGTTTTTATCTCTTGGTCATAGTAGTCAGGACCACAAACCTCCTCAGCTACAAATCTAGCCAGCTATTAATGAATAGTTTTCTCAAAAGAGGGGAGCCATGAACTAAACAATGATGCACTAGATCCCAGGGTCCCAAATAATTCTCTCAAGAACTGTTTATTCTCACAAAAATTACTCAAACCTCAGAAAGATTTTCTTTATATGTTTTTATCTCTTATTACTTAACATCTAGATATGAAAACTATGTATTAAAATTTTGACATAAAAACTATGTATTAAAATTTAATTCATAATAATAATAAATCTACCAACTGATAACTTCACATAATTAATAAAAATATATTTTGCAAAACAAAATAATTTTAGTTAAATGGGTAAAATTGTATTGCATCTTACAAGTGTTTTATGTTGTATCAAGTGGAACAAATAATATATTATAGTTCTTCCTGGTATCTGATTAACAATCTTATATTGTTTATTTCTTTATACCCATAAATGTTTGGCATCAAATCAGTTTGATATGTTACTGAAGTTAATGAATATAAAGAAAATTCATACATAATATATGTATACATATATTTAGCAGAAAATGAAGATATATTTACTGAATTTTTTTTGAGATTATTGTGGACATTTTTGTCAAAAAATACATAAAATCTTTATGAGTAGTAGATTCTTAATATCCATTCCCTTGGGCTGGGGTTGTGGCTAAGAGGTATAGTGCTCACCTGGCATGCATGAGGTAAGGAGTTTGATCCTCAGCATCACATAAAAATTTAAAAGAAAATAAAGATATTGTGTCCACTTATAACTAAAAAGTAAAAAATATTGGAAAAAATCCATTCTCTTATTTTTCATCTGGAATGCATATTTACCCATTAATGAGTCTCTGATAAATATAATTGTCATTTGGACATGTTCATAATTGATTTATGTACATCTTCTAAATAATAACACATTTCATTATGTAACATTTTTTGTATTTATGACAAAAATTTATTGATTATAGCAGCTTTCTGAATATTCAAATCTCTATAATAATGGTGTCAATATCTGAAGATAAATTTTACACAGGATTTATTATTCTTATTTGTTGATGAGTGCTTGTGGATCAAATAAGCCTATAAGTTAATATGTACACAATTCATTACTTATTATTTTTAAAATTGCATTTGTATAATAACATCACTGATCTAATAAAATCATTTTATGTATTGAGAAGCTGCAAGTTTGTGATGAAAACAAGTTTTCTCAAATCCTTACACACGATGGAAAGATCACATTATGTCTTTGACCACAAATGTGCTCATTCCTCCTAGAAGTTACAAATTAGCTTCATTCATTTCTGATAAAATATCCACCAAATGCCCCAATCTAAATTGCCATAGTATGTCATTTTCCTTCTCTGTAAAAATTAGATTCCATGAGAAAAAGATGGTCCAATCCAGGTTGAAAATAAACCTTGTATGTGCTGTTCTTTGATATAATTTTCACACTTCTATATGTAGATGATATTCTTTATGTGTAATTCTCATTGGATAACGATTTAATAAATTTCATCATTTTATGTTTTCATGGTTATTCAAAATGACACTGGGTTCTTTGTTTTTTTCTGTTTTTGTTTTTTCTGGAATGTTGTGGCAAAGAATCCTTCTAGTGCTGTTTGGTATCACCTCTGTGATTTGTACTTATTTGCCAGCAATTTTGCCTATTCTTGATTTTTGCACTGTAAATACTAATTGAAACAGAATGGAAATAAAAGCAAATGATATCTTAAATGTTTTGAAATTTCTTCATTTCTGTATTTAGGTCCCCCAGAAAGGCAAAAATTAACAGAGATACACAAGTGACACTTTTGAGAATAGCTAGATTTTGGATGTACTTCTAAGGAAATATAGAGAATGGTCTAGAAGCCACTCCCAGGGGCTTAACTGGAATCTAGTCAAGGAAATTTCATACTCCAGATCAGGGTAATTCTGGCAATATTTGACCTGGGTAATTGCAGAATAACTCTGGATCAAAGATTGTGATCTCACAGCTCCACCTAATTGTTGTGGAGTTGGGTTTTTTACAGGCAAGCTAGCCTTGACTCTACATTGTTAATTAGTGTTTGTATGTGTGCGATGGGAGAGGCATAGGTAATTTATCTTTTATATTCACAAGTCATTTGATCAAGAAGTGCAGAATATCAGAGAAATCATGGGATCCTATACTTTAAACACAGTGCTGAGAGCATGGCATTTTGGTAGTTCTGAACTGGAATGACTTTCATGCTTCTGGGGGAATATGAAAAGTTTGTGGCCAAACTCCCAGGTATCATAGGTTGTAAAAATGCTTACAAATTTTTTCTTTCCTTGTATCAACTCCCCTTTCTATGTATCTGTTGAATGGATTTATTGCCTCTGGGCTTGAGTCTGTGCTTTGCTTTGGCCAAAGATAAATAACAAACAGAATTTAAGAAGAAGATGTAAAAGCACTTGAAGAGCAAAACCAGTCTTCTTTCTTGTTGCTTTTAGGAGCTTCGTGAATGACACTGTGAAATATTGTAAGTTAAATTTTTGAATGGTGCGAGTTATATGGGTGATTATCCCTATGATCTAGCTTGAAGCAGCCAATCCCAACTGAGAGGCAACTGACCACAGAAAATTGAGTGATGATAGCTTTCAAAAGGAAAAAAGTTCTTTGAAACTGCCAACTGCATAACTGCCAACCCTCAGAATCACAATCAAATAATATGTGTGTTGTTTTTAGTCACTATCTAATGAAATTCTTTGTAACTATTGTAGAGCTGACTGATAACACACTCTTTATCCAGCATTCTGTGTTCTTTAAAAATAATCATATTATTCTAAGCCTATGAGATTCCCTCCTTTCTGATCTCTTCATGCCTTCCTCTACTGTATATAGTATTATTCATTCAGTTTCCTGCAGTGTTTTTTTTATCTCTTTTTATACCTTATATAATGAAAATCCATTTTAATTGATTTGATTATAACCATAATAGAACTCTAAATAATGTAATATTATAAGTAAAAAATGAATGTACTTAGGCTGTTGATCATATAGAATGCAGAAATAAAAGTTGAGCTACTTAGGTTATCAAATGTAAATGATTTTATTATGAAAAGCAATATCATTAATAACTGAAGACAAAATAGTTCTTCAGTTTCTTTAACAAATATCTTTGACTTAATGCCTAATATAGATAGCATGTTTAAAGTGTTTTAGCCATGATTATTTAGTGCATTTGTGTAGAGAAAGAACACTCTGTAGTTTCTTAGTGTGTATTAGTTATATATATAACTTGCCCAGCATGCTTGATGCCCTGGTGCCCGTCTCCAGAATAATAAAATAAAGAAAAATAACTTTATCACCTAGAAATCACATAAAAGTCAATTACCTGGTGAACACACACACACACACACACACACACACACGCACACGCACAATCACTAAGCATTTTGTGTACATTCATCCAGATGATAACATATTCCTAGATAATGAATACAGACTTTTTAGATTTCCACACAAAAAATGTCATTTTTACATATTTGTTTACAGTGACATGCAAAAGCTATTTGTTAAGGTATCAAAAACTACTGTTTTATTTAGTTGTGTTATTCAATTTGGTCCCATGATTATTTCAAATCTGTTTGTTTTGCATGTTTACATTTGCTTATTTTTAAAAGTTATATTGGGGCTGGAGATGTGGCTCAAACAGTAATGCACTTGCCTCAGCACTACATAAAAATAAAATAAAGAAGTTTTGTCCACCAAAAACTATAAAATAAATATTTAAAAATTCTCCGTCTCTCTCTCTAAAAATAAAATAAAAAACAAAATGAATTCTTATAATTTTTATACATTATTTACAAATAAATACAATATTGAATCATATCTATGATCCATATAAGTAAACACCAAAATTAATTAAATATCCATTGCAATACTTAGATTGTGGATAAATACCTGAGGTCATTTAACAGAGCTAATATAGGCACACAGATGAGTTCCTTTAATTCTTTGGCAATGGCAATGAAACTAAATTTAATTGTAGTATATCATCCTCTGTTTTGAAATTGCCTCTCATCATTAAAAATAAATTTTTTTTCACATTGCCATTTGTCGTGTCACAGTCATTCTTATCTTTAGTTATTTTTCAAGATAGAGAAAATGGGACTGATAGGCAAAGCCAAACTAGAGGGCTTGAGTGTTCTAACAGGTGAATCTGCTGCTTAAAGAAACTCATCGTGATAGTTCATAGTATGAAACTTTTCTTCT
The DNA here is from genome assembly GCF_048772815.1 of Callospermophilus lateralis. Classification (NCBI taxonomy): domain Eukaryota; kingdom Metazoa; phylum Chordata; class Mammalia; order Rodentia; family Sciuridae; genus Callospermophilus; species Callospermophilus lateralis. Next base: position 2,485,365 of record NW_027515935.1, on the reverse strand, counting down.
TCCAATATATCTTTTCCACTGTCACCTCAGTCTCTCCCATTATTCAACACACCCTTCCTCCTTCCCTTAGCTCTGCCTCTCCTTAAGTCTCTCTCCTTTTTTCTTTTTCACTATTTTCCTCCTCCAACTCTCCCACCTGTATTAATCCTTTTATTTTCTCACTCCTTTCTTAAGAAATAAATATCTCGATATGTAGATGTAGATTGTCACTATCAGTTATTTATACAAAGATTGTACTTTTTAGGGAATAAATTGAATGACAACTTTTGAACCGTAATGTTTAACCATGGAACTAAAACCTTTTGATGAAAAACTTATGTCCTAAGTTTTAAGTTCAGTCAGTCAGTCTTGGTTTTGAAGAAGCTTGATTCTCTTCTCTAGCATATGTGCATGTCAGCCTTAATGAAATTCCCTGTTAAACTAGGATAATAACTTCCTTAAAAATATGTTGATGAGTCTAATTACCTGAAATCAAAATCACATCTTCTTCAAGACTTCAAAAGCTCACATTCAACCTTACACCATTTTTTCACATTACATCTTGATTGAAACTCAATTAAGAAAAAGCCAACTTCTCAACAATCCTCATGTAAAATATCTTTATTATAATTTCTAAAGCTACTGATTTACCTCTCAGTTGGCCTTAAATTTCCCATCAGTCAATACCTCATTTAAAAAAAATTGCTTTGAAGTTGATCTCCATGGAAAAATATCTTTAAAAACAAAATCCCTTGAGCTAACATTAGTTTTGCACATCTCTCCCTGATGCTTACTATTTTCTCATTTTTTTTTCTTTTTCATTCCTCCAGTCAGTACCCTTTTGCCTTGTCCATGGTACTACTTACATATCTAGTACTGTGTTATGACTCAGGAAATCCTCTCTAGATTAAACATGAACTTAGTAGATCAGTGTAACAATAACATTGTGCAGAGATTATTATCTTTTGAAGTAAAAATGCTTCATGCTAAGCTATCAATATTGTGATTTATTGACTTGTATGATCTTGGCAAGTTATACACAAATTTGGAGTTAATAGGTTATTAGTGTCTTTGGCACTGAAGCAATTGGATCTGTATAATTCATGGATGTGTTCAAATTCATAGCAACTTTACATGAGAAGTGAACAATATGCAATTAATGTTGATGTTGAAAGAATGAAAGTGACCAACAAAAACACAGTATAATGATTTCACAGAATACTAAAGGGCAAAACAAAACAAAACAAACAAACAAAAACCTTATCCAGGACAGCACTATGTTTACATTACCTCATTTTCCTTTTATATCATCCTAAGATAGATGACAGACAGAGAAACAGGTTGTTATTTACAGCTTTTTGCCATTCTTTTTACATGCTAGTTACTAGTCTACAAGTACTCAATGACCTTGACATATCATCCATTTGAATCAGATGAGATATGATTTCTCCTTTTTATGAGTGTACAGGTTGCAGAATCACAAGGAAATACTTTAAATACTTTTATTCTAATGGAGGAGGAATTTTTCTGCTAAAATAATTGTTAGAAGCAATTGACCACTGAATCACAGTGTACTATTTTCATGCTCCAGAAACTAGCTATTTGAGATGTTCAGATCAGTATTTCCTTCCAGAAATGATGAGGATTACTTGAACCCCATGGGATCTCTTGAACCTCATAGCACATCACAGAGAGAGAGAAGAATTTTAAGTGATAAGTCTCTCAGGTAAAATAAAACATGAAAATAGTGGCTCTCTTATGCAATTAAAAGAGTGAAGAAATACATTATCAACTATACATATCAGAATTTTAAAACATTAGTACAATCAGGAAAAAAAATAGTACATTGAGATAAAAAATTGTGGGGGAATTCTTTTAATAATTGAGTTTTATTTACCTAGCTTTTTTCATATTTTCTTTTCAGTTCCTTTTATTGAGGGTTTGTTGTATTGAAAATCAGCTGCAAGACAACTTCTGTTTGCTCTCTTATGTCATATATTGCCTCTAAATAAGTTGACTGCAACAAATTGTTACAGCCACTGATAATTCATACATGGAATAAATTATTACACTGGAAATATTGACAAATGGAATTACTTACTGTTGTATATAATGGGACAGCCCGGGTTGTCTGCCAAGTTGATAAAATTAGACACTATTTATTTATTTATTTATTTATTTAGGCAAGTTTCTCACCACCAAGTTCATGAAGATTGAACATTCTTCAGGGGTTTCCTTGTAGTTTGCTGATTTCATTTCAATTACGGAAGAATGAAATCTAAAAATCACTGAGCACATCACAATATGACCCAGTTTTGTTAACAGAGTAGAACATTTTTAAACTGAGATTCCTAGGTTTATGTTCATGGGATGGCTTTAAAGGGATTGTAATATGGTATTTTCTCCTTTATCTAAATGTCTATGCATTGGAAAAATAATTCAGCTATTTTTTATTTTGTCAAAGTTTGTTCAATTCTTATGTGCATATTTTATTATGATTTTCAATTACAACATCATAAGAAGGCAGAGGCTTAAAGTAGGCAAAACATAAAGTAACTCAAATAAAGTATATCTAATTAATTATTTTTTCGTAGAAATTTATTACTTTCAATTAGAAGATTTTAATTATCTATGCATTAATTTATTTATTCATTCATTTCGTTAGAAAGAATCTAAGTGTGAAGACTGGCCTCTAACTCGAAATTCTTTTGCCTCGGCCTCCTGAGTTGCTGGGATTATAAGTGTGTGCCAACTATAAGCTGTTCATATACTTAATTTAAAATGATACTTACAAAGATTTATAAATACACACATATATAAACAAACACACAAATATATATGTATGTGTCTTTAGTCTTTAACACAAAGAAGTCCAGATAGGTAGAATTTTTCAAAATACTGATTTTCCCTCTCATGGAAAATTTCTTTAGATGATATTTTTTAATTTCTTGACAGAGTCAAACACTGTTTTGCCCATAAAATCTAGATTTCAATTCACATGGCATTACATAATTTCTCTGACATTCAAAGGTTATAACCTTTTAAAATACATTTATTCTTTCTGGGCGGCCGCAGAAGTCACTGCCGTGCTTGAGGTCTCCTCTCTGGGCAAGGCCTCAGGTACAGGCTGGTGGCAGCGGTCAGACCGCAATGGCGGTTGGGGTGCCAGAGGTGGTTGATTGACAGGAGACTTCCGTTTCAGCAGCAGCTACCTTGGAGGTAGCGAAGGAATTCACCTCAGAGGTAACTGAGGCCTTGCCCAGAGAAGAGACCTCTGGGAACGTCAGTGACTTCTGCGGTAGCCCAGAAAGAAGATGTCCAGGTGATCTCAGGCTGGCAGCTACAGAATCAGAGGCAACAATGCTGAGGGCGGAGCTTGATAGACATGAGACTTCCGGTTCAGCGGCTTATTTTTAATTTTTCTTAATTAATTACATTTCTTATACTGTGTGTAGTTTGTTTTTTATTTAATTATGTCTTAAATAATTTATTTATATAATTTATTGTAGATAGAATACATATTTGACAGATTTGACGTTCTTATAATAAATTTAGATTTTTTAGTTAAATGTACTACTATTTAATTTCAATGATTTTAAAAAATTACGAAAAATTCTGAAAAAAAAATAAAATAAAATACATTCATTTTTACTTTTATGTTAAATATAATATTAGGATATATTTTCACATAATCACAAAAACATGGAATTTAATTTGCTCTAATTCAGTCCCCAGCACTTCTTATTCCCCTCTACCCCTCTGATTCCCTCCTTTTACTTTACTGATCTATCTGCAATTTACATATACTCTTCTTTTTGAATTAGTGTCTTCTGTATATACTTGATGTTGAGATTCACTGTTGCATATTTATATATGTACCTACAAAACTTTGTTCAGATTCATTTACTGTTCTTCCCTTATTCTGTTTCTCCTTTCTCCCTCTCAACCCCCTTGGTCTACTCTACTAATTGTCCCTCTATTTTAAGAGGAAAATAAAGGGGTGTATTGGGGATTATAACTTTCTAATAATTCAATGTTATTTTAATTTTCCTTCAGGTTTTCTACAAAAAAGCAATTAATTACATTCACATTGTCAGCAGGCTAGACTATTGGTGAGGTAAGTAAAAGCCTAACAGCATCCAATGGTTCATGTATTTATAATCAGGGACACATGGGAGAATCAGTAGTCACTTTGTTGAGCTTGGTTGGGGAATTCCTGATCCACTGAAACTACCTGGAAAACGTGAGTAACAAATTCATGGATGCATTTTTAAAATGTCATTCCATACTTACTGGCTTCTTCCCGGGTTGTATTTGTATTATATACAAAGGCAGGACAAGGACCAATCTTAGTGGAATACCCAGTGAAGCATAGACATCCAGGAGAGGGAATATTAATATTCTTGATGATAATTCCTGCTTATGTGGTCAGGTCTCCTCTCTCATAGACTTTCAATGGTTTTGATACTCTCCTTCTAGGGCATCTATGACAATTTTAAAAGAGCTAGTATTCATGGCATTGTTAGTATAATGTATAACTTCAGAATTGGAATAGGTATCAGTTCTGATGTAATAATAATTATATACACAGCATGTAACTCCTGTAAGTTCTCTGAGTCCTGGTCACAGACCATTTCTCATTTATATATTCATCCCTAACACAAGGTCTTTAGTAAGGCAAGTTTCCAAGAGATGCTTCGCAATAGGATCAAAGAAGGAATGAGATGTATTGAAATAACTCCACAAATATTTATACAGAGCTATTCAGAAGATGGAGCGCTAACTCTTGCTCAATATTGACATAGTAAATAGAATTTGGCGGCAGTTGAAAGAGTAAAAGAGAAGAAGAAATAAAACTCAAACAAAGGAATATTTCTTCCCCAAATCATTACAATGTTGGTGTCTTAGAGTTTGATATTGACTAGGAGGTCCTAGCCACATATTAATTCTCTCTATATACATCTACTTCTACATCTTAAATATGTAACCAAATACTTATACATTTTATCTTCCATTTTAATTTCCCTTCTATCCCTAAATTGGTCCCCTTTCCCAAATCTTACTAGATATTTTTGTTTAATTGGGTCACAGGAATATTAAATAAATCACATCAAAAAATGGAGCTTATTATTTTACTGTCCAAATGACCTAAATCTACTCTTCCCAGTAAATATGGTGGTCATGAGAACAGCCTGCCTCATATTTTGAGTATCTTGTAATATTAGCTACATGATCTTGTGAATTTTACATGGTATCTTTTATTGCCATTAAATTAATTAGTAGAACATTGTTTGGGATAGATGGTAGCTCAATTTCTAGATTGTTTCTTTTTGGAGGGTAGTAAAATCTCTTTGAATCACCCATACCTAGCAATGTCCATGGCAAATTTGGTGTACTTATCTTCACTTAGAAATATCTTAATTTTCAGGCTGAGGTTAAAAATAACTTCTTGCTGGTAATCTGGTCTCTGGTCTCTCCTCTTGCTGGTTTTCATTCATTTTTTTTCCTTTCTGAACTCCTACCACAATTTTAATTAAATAACTCATTATAACATCATTAGTATCATTTTCCCCACAGAATACAGAAAAAAAAATCAATTCTTACATAAACCTCATGGTAACCACAGCACTTCACACAGATCATAGGATTATTATCCTCAGTAAGGAACTATGAATGATTGAAGATATTAATGCTCAGACAGTGATAGGATGATCTTCAATAGAATGACAGAATAAGTAGAAAAATTAACAGGCCAGGTCTAAAACACTGCCCCAAACTCTTTTCTGTAGACTTTTATATTCCAATATGATAGCCACTTAGAAATCTTGCCTTTTTGAATTTGAAATTAAATGACTATAATAAACATAATTACAATGTTAGGGCTTCATTGTACTTTCCACTTTTCCAATTCCCAAATGGTTTATGTGGCCAATATCTATTACACTTGACAATGCTGAACAACTTTTCCAGTTTTGTAGAAAGTTGTTAGACCATACTTTTCATGTTTCAAAAATATAAAAAAAGTTGAATAGAAAAAAATGATTATATAATGCTAATTATATCTACTACAGTGTCTTTCTTGAAATTCCTTATTCTTTAACATAGTAATTTAAAATCCACAGAATACTCTATAATATCACTTGAGGTGTAAACTTTTAACAATCTTAATGTGTCACTTACAAATAATGTCAGTTTTGTAATGACAACAAGTCTGATTTCTCTATGCTGATGACGGTAAAAATTAGGCTCCTTTTGTAGGAGAGATTTAATTAAGACAAATAATTTGACGTAGCTTGTGTCTACAAAGAACAATGTAAATTGAAGATCAGGTTAATTTGATCATCATGGATAAGCCAAATAAAGAGAAAGGATGAGGAAATGAATTATTACCTCCAATATTAATTTGGGATATGTAAATTTGCTCTCTTATCTGGTTAAAACAAACAATTATTAAAATTGGTAGAGTTAAAGCCAAGGACATTTAGGCAGTGGCAAGTTCTATTATACAAAAATATAAATGGACTTCTAAACTGGACAGAACCCAAAAATCACAGAAAGCTGTTCCTCTGCATTTAAAATACACCATGAAAATTCTTTCTGTTTCAAGAAAATATTTCTGAAATGTAACATCATTAAATAATCTTTAAAAATTATTATAGTGTGGAAATGGTTTCAAAAGGCTGAAATCAGTTTAGAGAATATTTCAGGGTAAGTAAACAATGAAAAATAAATTTCACAAATAAGAAGTTTTGCTATAAAGGTAGACAGCATTAACATTTAAAACTGAAAGCAACAGATATCAATAGATATGATATAGACATTTAGACATATAGACATACAGTAAGCTCCTGTTCTCTTTAATGTTTGATATTTGGGGAAATCGGTTGAATTTCCTGGTTTTGTCTAAACACTCAGTAAATCTATCAATGTCCCCAAATATATGTATCAGGAAAGCATGCAAAGAATAGTAAGCGATATACCTTCAAAGAATCCTGAATAAACAGTACCAGGTGGCTGTTTTCAGACAGCAAGAAGCTTCTCTTATCACTGAGCATGTGCTAATGATCATGAGTTGGTAAACACTCTGTAAGGAACTAACTTCTTATACTCTTTTCTATGATTAGAATTGTCACACAGCAAATCATAATTTTTTTTTCTATCCTCATCATTACACTATTGATGAATCAACTCTGTTCAGAAGCAAAAACCCGTATCAGAGACAAGAGGCATTTAGGTCTGATATTTGCCCTTAAAAATATAAAACTAACATCTTAAAAATAGAACAAAATATTGGAAGGTGTTGAAGGATATGTAAAATGTCATGCCATTAAGCTATCTGTGGCATGTAACAGAGAGAAAGCTAAAAATAGTTAAGTTCAGGGTGATTTTTTCAGGAACTACAAATAGAAAAATTTCCTAATAGAAAGTGAGAGCTGAATTGTTCCTTGAAGCATATCAATGAGAAACTCAAAGCATTATTAAATAAAAGACACTGTTTAATCTGAGTGCTGATTCAAGTGTAAGCCATAGTCCATGTAAAGCCAGAAAATGTTTCCTTTGAACCTCTCTTCCAATAGAGTTGATTCTAGTCTGTGAGCTTGCATTAGTTCCCTACTGGTGCCAACAGGTGATTGAGACAACATTAGGGCCTTATAGTTCTGGAGAACAGAATTCCAAAGTCAGACTCAAGGTATCACCCTTTTCCTTATGGAAATTATAAGGGTAAGCTCATTTTCAGGCCTTTTACCAGACTCTGGGCAGGCTGTGGTTGTGGTGGCAAGAGCCAAAGCCGTCTTGGTGTGATGGAGGAGCCAAGGGCTGCCTCTCAGCCATACTAGTGGGTGGTTCTGGAAGAAGCACCAACGGTTGTGGCAGCATTGTCCGAAGACATGAAGCCAGGCCATCTTCCTTATGGCTTTACTTGGGAGTTGGTGATGTGTACAGATCTTAGATTTTTGGCTGTTCTCTTACTTTTCTGGAGATGTTTTCAGTCGGTTAGTAGCAGGCTTTACGTGGGAAGAGAAAAAAAGCTGGCTGTAAATCTTGCGGGACTTATTGAAAAGAAGTGTGGACTTCTTGAAAAAGTGAGCCTTGTTGAAAAAGAACATGAAGGCTTAGCCTCATCTTTAAAGGACTGCAGGTTTGAGAAGGGTTCAAGGGAAGCACAACATCTGGAGGCAACCTACGAAAAGCTGCATTGGTCCGAATCCAGCCATGGCGTTGAAATGCTCTTTCTAGAAGAAGAGCTCAAAGCACAGAAGGCTAAACATGGTCAACAGGATGAAATGAGGGCGCATCTATCAAGAAGGATGCAGTCCCTCCAAGGTGAATCTGAAACCCTCAGATCACAAATAGCTGAAGCTAAAACAAGCTGGAGACTCTTTCAAGTGAATGAGGAAGAACTGAAGCTGGCAATCAAAGGGGTGCCTTGTTTCCAGTTGACCCAAGGAGTCAGTTCATGAGAAGAGGACCTTTTTTTTCCCTCCACCTCTCCGAGGAAACTTGTATGGGAACCTGGAGATTATTTTCCACCTGGCCCGCCACCCACTCCATTTCCAATGCGAAGTGTCTATGCAGGGAGAGGGTTTTCCTCTCAATCTTCCCCCAAGAGCTGGAATTCAGCCCTCTACACCCGCATTCTGAAAGTACAAGTGATTTCCCTGAAGGGTTCCTTCCACCTGCAAATGAGCCTGTTACTCAACATCCAGAACCAATCAAGAAACCTCATACTGTTGCTCTCTCTTCAAATGTAATTTGACTTTTCTCTCATTTTTAGTTTTTAAGTAACTGCTTTTACTTCAGTAATTGACTATACTTTGGCTCCAATTGAAGCTCAATGAAACTATAATTCTTAAGATAGTATTTTGTAAATAAAGATGGTTTACATAGGAAGCTTATGAGTAAATTATTCCTATTTTGTTTTATTCAAGAGTACAGCATTTAATCTGATGAACTCACTATTACATAAACAAGAATGGGAGTTCTAGGTACTTGTGATCTAGCTGATGGAAATATATTTGAAACTCCCAACAAAGAAGTGTATTTAGTATTACTGTAGCAAATGTGAAGTGACTTTAGGCTTAATGAAAAATTGTCACTGATTTTCAGACTGGTTGGGCATATCAGCTAGTTTTTCCATATCAGAATAACTAGAGCATGGGAGGACTATAGGAGGGAACACAACTAAACATGTCACGGAAATAGGAGACCTCAACTACAAAGAAAAATGAAGACCTCTTTTTTATATTCGTTGCTGAGAACATTACATAGCTCTTGAGATATCATATTTCCCACATTAGATTCAAGTGAGTTATGAACTCCCATTGTTACCCCATATACAGATTGCACAATCACATTGTTTACACATCCACATTTTTACAAAATGCCATATTAGTAACTGTTCTATTCTGCTACCTTTTCTATCCTCTACTCTCCCCCCTCTCCTGCCCTCCCATCTTCTCTCTCTATCCCAGCTGCTGTAATTTAACGTTTGGGAATTGGAAACCACACTTTAAACTCACTCTGCTCCCCATTTTCCCTTCTGTCAAATTACTCATCATCTTCTTCTATTTCTCCTCCTCCTTCTCCTCTTCCTCCTCCTCCTTATACCTTTAATTCATTCATCATACACTCATGCATTGCTTCATTCATTCACATTCATTCAACACATATGGTGTTGGGGATCCTACTCAGGACCTTTGAAAGTGCGAAGCCAGCACTCTAGTGCTGAGCCAAAACCCCAGCACCTGTCTTTTTGATTTTGTGACTGTTTATATGAAATTCAGAATTGCATTCTTGTATGGTTCACGGATATGTGGATTGACCTAGTCTTTGTTTTCTCAGAGACATTTGGAAAATATATATGAATTATTAGTAGATAGAAATGAAGAAAAAAAGTGGAAATTCCCCAATTTCTTATTCTTAGATTCCATACTCTGATGCTGCCTACCTACTATAAAAGCTTTTAAACTCTTACTCCCCATTTCTATATCATTGCCAACAAGTGAACATTCACTGCCCTACAACAAACCAGAGAACGCACATTGAACAATGTTTTCCCAGTAGAGACCAAGGCACAATTCTTATTAAAAGAATACCTTAGTCATGAATTAATAGTGAAAGCTTTATTTGAGTGTTAATTGTGCTCTAATTATGTGTTTGTGTTTGTTGATGTGTGTGTGTGTGAGGGGGGGTGTGTGTTTGTGTGTAAAACATGCACTGAGGTGTAAAATAAATGCAGGATTGCAACGGCCTTCTTAAAAATAAGAAGCAGCTTTATCACATTTGAAGCCCAGGGAAGAATCCGCATGATACTTGACCTACAATTAATTGAAATGTGAAAAATTCAGGCCTAAAAAAACAAAGCCAACAAACAGAATAAATCTAATCAGTCTGTCTCACCTGATTAGATATCCCCTGCCATGGGCTGTGTAAAATACATGGAGGATCCCACACTGATTGTTATCTAGAATGACTTCTGCCTGAACTACTATTGGAGAATAGTTGCTGATGTACTGTGGTTCTTATACCAGTAAACTGGAATGAAGGTAACTTCAGGCTGCAAAGGAATCAATTGATTTTACTAACTGGTTTTTGGAAAACACTGCCATGAAAAATTATCAATATGTTCATAAAGGCATCTACATGTCTCTCCACAGGGGTTTTACTTAATGGGGGAGGGGGGGAGGTCTGGATATAACTTAACTGTCCATTAGTAGGTAGAACAATATAATGGGAATCACAGTGCACATACCAATTTGAACTCAACCTAGGTAACATGGATTCATCTCTGTGTTATAGGCCTGCTTCTGAAAAACACAAGGTAGTGCTCCAAAAGCAGAACGATACTTTCAGAATACCATGTTATGTTTGTAAATAGAGAGACAGATAGGTATACAGAAATCAAAAATCTGAAAACGGTCTGGAAGTGTACATTTCAATAACTTACAATTTCAGTAGTGGGGGATTAATAGCAGACCAAGAAGACTGTATCTGCATGCGAAATGGTTCAATTTTTAAAGAGTTTTTTAAATGACAATGGACAAAAAATTCAAAGGGTTACAGTAAGTGTTGAGGAGTGACTTGGTAAAAGGAGCACAGAGGTGAGAAAGGATTAAGTAGAGTTCAATAGAATCAGGTATAATATCTGTACACAGGACTCCATGAACAGGAGCAAAGGGGAAACTTAAAGAAATCATAAGGACTAAGGGGAGATCAGGATTAGGGGGGCTTGTAGGAAGAGCTGGAAAAAACCAAAGCATGCAATGGGCAGAAAATATGGAAGAAAAGGCCTCACAGGTGGTAAACTGATCCATCTCTCCCTGGTAGTTCAACTGTATGAATAACAGAGAGGCCGGCTATGTGGGAAAGTACTTGGAAACGCTGTTCATACAGACAACAGAAAGTGCCACCAGAGTGAAAAAAGTAAACCTAGTAAGGCAGGTTAGCCCCTTCCCCTTGGTGTTTTATGCCAGCTATCTTTCTTGCTGTGCCTCTGTTCATATACACTGATATGTGTTAGGTCCAAAGGCAGTGACAAACATTGTTACATGTATTGAGGAATCCTCCCAGTTCCACAAAGCACAGCCATTTTACTTAGTGTTCTCAATACCTTCTTTTCGACTCTCATCTCGTTTGAAGAAACACTTTCAGAGGAAAGAAGTTCTCCCTAAGCCACATGTGTCCTTAAGTAAACTATGAATTAAGTGGTATTTCAAGGTGTTTGGGCTGATTCCTCCACATGGCCCGTGAAACCTAGAAAAGTGTCATTCACCAACAGGCATTACATCTTCAATGAGTCCTGTTCTTTGCACACCAGGGTCACCTTATTGTCCATTTAATGGTCAGAAAAACAGTGTTACAGTGAGTATCCTTTTTAGTAGTAGGACTAAAGTGTTTTGGACTCGCATGTTCAGATACTGAAAAGGCTCAGGGAAGTCCACTTGAAAGCTGGTCATTCGATACAGGTGCTGGAGAGGAAAACAAGCTACTCTCATTTGGCAACTTTGAGACAGTGATACAGCTCTGGCCATGTAAGTGTAAATAACAACAGGTCTAATCATGCATGGTGGCCTATGGGCTTGGAACTTGCATGCTTACAAAACCAGTGATGACTGTGCATCTTCTCCTTCGAACATCATATGTGACTCATCAACAAGTCAAGTGCTAACTTGGGAGGAAAACAATGTTGGGATGTATTTTGGTACATCAAGCCATGAACTCGTTGTCTTAACATCAACAATATAATTCACGTTCATGATTTACATCCATTTCAGAGAGTAATATCCATCCTTCTCTTGGCTATATATTTATAAGGACCAGCCAGCTTCCTTAGATGTTTTCAAGCCCATGAAAAGTCCAAAAAAAAAAAACATCTGAAAGAAGAGTTTGAAGAATTTTCAACAAACACTAGTCTAGAAATGCTGACCTGAAAACCAACTGACGTTTTCAATACCCTCTTTTTGGGAACATTTTCTGTGCCGTGCTTCTCAAAAATGACTTGTCATGACTAATTTGTGCCCATGTTAGCAACTCTTCTGAAATTACTGAAAGTAGACTAATGTGAGAGTTTCTCTTTAGAGATAATTCAAATTACTTGCGTAGGAAGTGGCAGCAGGTCTGGGGATGTTGTAGCTCACTGGCAGTGACCTTGCCTAGCTTGGGGCTGGCCTGCCATGGATTTTCACCCCAAACACTTGCAAGAAAAAAAAAAAGGGACGGAAGGGAGAGAAAAAGTTGGAAGGGAGGGAGGCAAAGTTGGAGGGATGGAGGGAGGTAGAAAAGAAGGAAGAAGAAAAGGAGAAAAACCAGGAAGGGAGGAAGGAAGCAAGGAAGGAGGAAATAGGGAGAGTACAAGGGAAGGGAAAGGACTGAGTCACTAAAACTAAAGGCCAAAAAAAAAAACAAAAAATAAAATAAAATAAAATAAAACAAAAGGCAAGCGACACAAAGACCAATATAGGCCTTGAAAGCTGTTTGAACAGTTTAGACAGCTTTAGAATTTGAGTGACATCAAACTGAATGTTATGATGACTGGATGGAATCTTCCTACTAAGCCCCGCCTTGGCCTGGCCTAAACCAAATCAAGGGGTGTGTGGCATGGGGAGGAATTCTCTCTGGCTGGAGTGGGAGGGTCCTAAACCTGTGGCACTTGAGGATGCACTGGGTAGGGAAGGGGACAAGACTCCCCTGATGGGCAGTTGAGCACAACAAGGCTCCTGGGAGCCCTTGATCATGGCTCCCACCACCATACGCCCACCACCTGCCATACGCTCACACCCTGAAGGGGATCGCAGTGGTCTGCTCCGTTGCCTGGTGCAGGTTGGAGTTCCTGACCAAACACCTGAGTGTCCACAGCCTGCGTTGGCCTGCCTGGGCAGGCTGTGGTTGTGGTGGCAAGAGCCAAAGCCGTCTTGGTGTGATGGAGGAGCCAAGGGCTGCCTCTCAGCCATACTAGTGGGTGGTTCTGGAAGAAGCACCAACGGTTGTGGCAGCATTGTCCGAAGACATGAAGCCAGGCCATCTTCCTTATGGCTTTACTTGGGAGTTGGTGATGTGTACAGATCTTAGATTTTTGGCTGTTCTCTTACTTTTCTGGAGATGTTTTCAGTCGGTTAGTAGCAGGCTTTACGTGGGAAGAGAAAAAAAGCTGGCTGTAAATCTTGCGGGACTTATTGAAAAAAAGTGTGGACTTCTTGAAAAAGTGAGCCTTGTTGAAAAAGAACATGAAGGCTTAGCCTCATCTTTAAAGGACTGCAGGTTTGAGAAGGGTTCAAGGGAAGCACAACATCTGGAGGCAACCTACGAAAAGCTGCATTGGTCCGAATCCAGCCATGGCGTTGAAATGCTCTTTCTAGAAGAAGAGCTCAAAGCACAGAAGGCTAAACATGGTCAACAGGATGAAATGAGGGCGCATCTATCAAGAAGGATACAGTCCCTCCAAGGTGAATCTGAAACCCTCAGATCACAAATAGCTGAAGCTAAAACAAGCTGGAGACTCTTTCAAGTGAATGAGGAAGAACTGAAGCTGGCAATCAAAGGGGTGCCTTGTTTCCAGTTGACCCAAGGAGTCAGTTCATGAGAAGAGGACCTTTTTTTTCCCTCCACCTCTCCGAGGAAACTTGTATGGGAACCTGGAGATTATTTTCCACCTGGCCCGCCACCCACTCCATTTCCAATGCGAAGTGTCTATGCAGGGAGAGGGTTTTCCTCTCAATCTTCCCCCAAGAGCTGGAATTCAGCCCTCTACACCCGCATTCTGAAAGTACAAGTGATTTCCCTGAAGGGTTCCTTCCACCTGCAAATGAGCCTGTTACTCAACATCCAGAACCAATCAAGAAACCTCATACTGTTGCTCTCTCTTCAAATGTAATTTGACTTTTCTCTCATTTTTAGTTTTTAAGTAACTGCTTTTACTTCAGTAATTGACTATACTTTGGCTCCAATTGAAGCTCAATGAAACTATAATTCTTAAGATAGTATTTTGTAAATAAAGATGGTTTACATAGGAAGCTTATGAGTAAATTATTCCTATTTTGTTTTATTCAAGAGTACAGCATTTAATCTGATGAACTCACTATTACATAAACAAGAATGGGAGTTCTAGGTACTTGTGATCTAGCTGATGGAAATATATTTGAAACTCCCAACAAAGAAGTGTATTTAGTATGACTGTAGCAAATGTGAAGTGACTTTAGGCTTAATGAAAAATTGTCACTGATTTTCAGACTGGTTGGGCATATCAGCTAGTTTTTCCATATCAGAATAACTAGAGCATGGGAGGACTATAGGAGGGAACACAACTAAACATGTCACGGAAATAGGAGACCTCAACTACAAAGAAAAATGAAGACCTCTTTTTTATATTCGTTGCTGAGAACATTACATAGCTCTTGAGATATCATATTTCCCACATTAGATTCAAGTGAGTTATGAACTCCCATTGTTACCCCATATACAGATTGCACAATCACATTGTTTACACATCCACATTTTTACAAAATGCCATATTAGTAACTGTTCTATTCTGCTACCTTTTCTATCCTCTACTCTCCCCCCTCTCCTGCCCTCCCATCTTCTCTCTCTATCCCAGCTGCTGTAATTTAACGTTTGGGAATTGGAAACCACACTTTAAACTCACTCTGCTCCCCATTTTCCCTTCTGTCAAATTACTCATCATCTTCTTCTATTTCTCCTCCTCCTTCTCCTCTTCCTCCTCCTCCTTATACCTTTAATTCATTCATCATACACTCATGCATTGCTTCATTCATTCACATTCATTCAACACATATGGTGTTGGGGATCCTACTCAGGACCTTTGAAAGTGCGAAGCCAGCACTCTAGTGCTGAGCCAAAACCCCAGCACCTGTCTTTTTGATTTTATGACTGTTTATATGAAATTCAGAATTGCATTCTGGTATGGTTCACGGATATGTGGATTGACCTAGTCCTTGTTTTCTCAGAGACATTTGGAAAATATATATGAATTATTAGGAGATTGATAATTTAATAGTATGCAGAATTGGCAAGTGATTCACAATAATGCTCCACCACAGAGTATTTCTTTTATAAGGTTACAAAAAATATGCAACACATACAAAAGCAAAGTAGCAGAATATAATAAAGTAATTAGAAGCAAATGATTTGGTATTCATTTGCCAATGTTGTTATCTAATGAATACATAGTTATCAAAATATAATTAACTCTTACAAATGACCATGTTATAATCTTGCAGATTTCCCAAGAACTAAGCAATAAGCTCGAATGAAGCATCAAGATTTGACTTTTGTACATAATTATTTATACATCTAAAATGAGATTTCACCAGGTCCTCTGAACATCTTATTCTGATACTTTTTTATATTAAATACTTTTTTATTTATTAGCTTTATTTTTAGGGGCTTTATTTTTAGATGGCTTTATATCTTCTACTTTTAAATTTAAAATATCTTAGAGAGTAGACTACATAGTGATAAATATCCTATATAGCCCAGAATTTAGGAAATATTTGTTCACTATAAAATAATTAACTGTTAGCCTCTGAATGTAAAGAGAATTTCTGTAGGAGACTTTGAAAACTATGAAGGATAAATTGTGTTAGAATAATATTCATGATGTAAAACAATTAGCTCATGCAAGTTTGAAATCTGACATAATTTATAAAAAAGGCTGACATATTTCCTTTTGCTTCACAAATATGTCACCTGATAGTATAATATCTCTGCATGGTTGACCTCTGCTGTAATTTCAGGGTACAAAGACAATTGTTGATCTAATAGCAGATAGAACGAGAGGATGCACAACAATTTTGAGCAAGGTTGGGGCTTCATTTCCGACTGACTTTGTATGGAATTATGCATAAACTGTAGTTTAGGGCAGTAAAAGTACTTTTTCCTAAAGAAAAAGAAAATCAAGGTTAATTTATCTCCGGAAATACACAGTTCCTCCCCTGACATGAAAGTAATGAGGCTCTAGACACTGATCTTCATTCTGAAACTTTGAGCTCGAGTGAAATTCATACAAAGCTAAGCTATTTTTCTTTGCTAAACAAGACCCTCTGTAATTGCTAGGGGAAACATTGTCAATGTGTCCTGCCTGTTTCAGTTTATTAGGGCTGCTGTTTCAAAACAACACAAACTGGGAGGCTTAAAGCAATGAAAATTTATTGTCTCATAGTTTCAAAGGTCAGAAGTGTAAAATCAAGGTGTCAGTAAGGCATGCTCCCTCTGGAATTCCAAGAAGAAAATCTCCCTTTGCCTTCCCTTGCCTGCTGGTTGTGGGTTGGTAATTCCTCTTCCTTCACTGGCAGAGTCCTCACTCTAATATTCTCTGTTGTCACATAGCCTTCCTCCTCCTGTATGTGTCTGTCTTCTCTTCTTCTTTTACTGACACTAGATATATTGGAATAGGGCTCACCCTAATGCACTCATTTTAACTTGATAACATCTGCCGAGATCTAATTTCCAAATAAGAGTAAATTCAGAGATACCAGGGGTTAGGGATAGAGCATAGCTTTGTTTGAGATCAATCAAACCCATGGCTCATAACTTTTCTAAGTATGATATAATCTGTCTCTAAAGAAAGAAAAAAGAATATGCCTATTTGAATGTATCATAACTTAGTTAAAAGATCAACTATTGTTTATTTAATTATAATACACTCGTCACATAATTTATATATTTGTGTTGTGAAGAAAAGTCAACATAAAATGGATGAGTGAGGTGGGATTGGTGGTGCATGCCTATGTGACCCCAGCAGCTGGGAAGGCTGAGGCAAGAGGATCACATGTTCAAAGACAATCTCAGCAATTTACCAAGGCCTGAAGCAAGTTAGCAAGATCCTGTCTCAAAATAAATAAAAATATAAAAAGGGGCTTGGTATGTAGCTCAATGGTTAAGTGCCTCTGGGTTCAATCCTGGTACTAATATATATATATATATATATATATATATATATATATATATATATATATATATATATATATAAAAGAATTAATGAGTGATATCATCAAGATGGCTAAATAGATGGGCCTGGCCAATTTCACTCCACCACAAAGGGACTAAACAAAGAAAAGACAACAGATATTTCACTGTAGCATCTTAGGCAGGACTCTGGAGTGCACTGGGAATGTGACAGTGATACCGCAGAGGAAAACACATGATGGCCCATAAAGTAGTAAACCAAGTACCCAGCACCTACTGTCCTATCTCCCAAGATTAACCCTAAACAAAGAGGGGCTTTGCTCAGCGAGAAAAGGTAAGAAGAAAGACTATACCATGATGAGCCTTTGAAGACATAAAAGGTCAGGATAAATATATCACTAGAATTTTCCCACATGTGCTCTGCAAACTCAAGGAGTACTGAGGGATAAGACTCGAGAACTTGATTTAAGAAATATTGTACCCCTTGTGTTAATGCCAAGTCTCACTATTCCCTATCTTTGGGAATACCCATATTGTTTTGAAAGAAAATGTGATGATAATTAAACTATCAGAAGGCCACAATGCAGTACCTTATACCATGAAAGAAATACCAGTTGCACAGATGAAACTCCCTTTTGAACCATTGAAGAAGCATTATCCTGTATTTCACCCCCTTTGTCAGACTCCAGGGATGTACAGGACATATGCTTTCTGTCTGACTTCAAATATGTACTTAGAAGGCAGGCATCCCTTGGAGCAAGAGGAAGAATAGATTTCAAACAACGTGGAAAAAACAGAATAAATATAGTGTTTAAAAATGACTTTCTCCATTTGTCTCATCCTATGCAGCAAAAACTTTAAAGGAGCATTCAGCGCTTCACAGGATCATTCCTTGAAATTGTTCAGTGAAACTGTTTTGAACATTGATTATGATAATCAGATATTCATGTGTGGAGAAGAATTATTAAAAGTGAGAAAACAATAGGATATTCCTGATGATGTCAATTCAATTCAAGAAGATAGAAGTAACTATGTTCTTAGGAAATGATTTATTGTGCTCAAGGACATCACATCTATCTAGTTTAAGTAGCAACTTTCATAAGATAATGGTGTCTTATGATAAAAAAATGTCTATGAAATGTGTTTGAAAAGTTGTGAGATATATATGCATGCAGCATAGACACATATGTATACATATACATATGTATCAGAAGCATCTATTCAAGACATTTCAAAAATTGCGTTATGAGAAATGCAATTTTAAAAAATAAAAAAGCCACTTTTTGAAAAAAAACCACACCAATAATGTAGTGGAATCTTTGAAAAGAAATATTACCTGATTATGAGAGTCTTAAATGTCTACAATAAAAGTTAGTCATGGTCTCCTGACATCAGGGAAATATAGAAAAAGGAAACATTTCATCCTCTCCAAATCCCAGAGGAAAACAAAAAATATAACTTATTTAGTTAAAAAAAAATAAACTGCTTTATTACTGGCCAGACACTGTTCTAAGTATTTATAAATCACGTGTGCAAATTTTAACTTACATCATCCTTATAACAACTATAGCAGAAGCATGTATTCTTAGACATGCAATACTGCAGATGAAAAGAATGGGGCAGGGATCAAAATGAAACCAGTAGACTTTGAAACAAACCTGAAATTTAATATCAAATACAGATAAGCAAACAGCTAATAAAGCCATGTGATAAGATGGTTAAAATAAAAGACATTTAACAAAGAATTTGGGGATAAGGGAGATATACAGGTGAAGGGAGGGAGGCATAGAACAGGCCCCCATGCACAATCCGATAAATAGCTAATGTGGATTGGATCCTAGACAATCCCACAGAAAGTCTCTAACACGATCTCTGTAAGCAGGTGCTACATCTAGCCACTGCAACTGAAACTATCCAGGCAACAGTAAAGGCCCAATGGAGAAGACACAAGTCTGTTAATAGTGTGGTAAATTAGGTTTTTCATTTTGATTTTTAATGACATAGAAATGTGAGGTTTTTAAAACTGAGTTTACATCATCTGGGAAAAGTTATAAAACATAATGTGAAAGTGTTTTGATCTGTGTCACTCTGTTACAATCACTCCTTGGTCATTTGAAATGTATACGACAATTTGTTTTTTGTGAATTTTGAGCCTTGAACCATGTTTCTAATTGCTTCAAAATAACACAAAAATGCAAAATAAATCTTTTTCAGAGATTTCTTAAAATCTACTGCCTTGATGTTGAAAATGAACTTTATCTCATATTCATTACACTCTTATCAAAATTTTGCTCACTATTCATTCCATCAACACTGCTCCAGTCAACATAAAAAAATGGAATCCACACTGTGATTCCAATGGTCATTTTTCAGCACTAATTTGTTTTTTCTTGATTTCAAGCTACCACTTTACTTATTTATTCTCCTGCATTTAACCATTTTTTTTTTTGGCCTTTTCTTCATGCCCTTGACCTTTTTATTGAAATGCTTCAGAGCCAACTTCTTGCATCTCAATCCTCATCTAATTATCTTCCATTTGTGACCTAATTTCACATCAAGTTAATTATATCATTTTGTGGTGCCTGGGTTTTGATCCTATCTCTGTCATTCACCAGTTGTATGATTTAGAAAATGTAACTTTCCCCCCTAGTCTCATGTTCCTCATCTGTGAAATGAGGAGAAAATTAATTTTTCCTGTCTCATAACAGCTCTTTTGAGACCACTGAAAGAGCAAATAATACATACCAAAAGCTTACAGCACCTAATAGAAAGAGAACATTACATGTTTCTGAATAAATGAGTCTGGGTCAACATCATATAATTTATCTGTCAGGATGAACTCACCACAAAATTTCATATAAATATATCTAACTGCCTAGTCAACATTTCTTCTTAGATTCCTAAGGCAACACAGATTTTATATCCTAGGCAAATGACAAAATCATCCTTCTGTTGCTCAGGCCATATATGATGTAATACTGGATACCTCCTATTTTTATCACCAAATTATTTTGTATCAATCCTTTTAGTTCTTTCCACTAGTCTTGATATAATCCTATTCCCAGCTAATCTCATTGTTCACATGGATAGTTGTAATTTATTTAAATATGGTACCATCATTCTAACCTGTTCCCAAACAGCATATCATCACCTCTATCACCAGGTAAGTCCTCTGAGAAAAAATGCATCATGCATGGTGCGGCTATGCTCAGTTCCACTGCTTTCCATGCCCAGGAAAAAATCCTTACACTGTTCTGCAAAGCCCACAGTCTGTACCATCTTATGTCCTACAGATTTTCTAACCTTTCTCCCAGTTTTAGTTACACTGGTCCTCTTGTTGTTTTTTAATTGTACATATTAAATATGTCCCACGTTGGTGACTTGACATGTATGGTTATTTTGGCAGTCTCTTCTTCAGATATTTTTGCATCTGGCTTATACATTCCTTTCAAGTCTTTTCAAATGTTATTTTATTGGGAAGATGTTCTCTAAAGGTGCTTTCAAAATTTACAAACTACCACACCGTTTCCCTTCCTTTTGCAATAAGGCAATTGCCTAGTACCATTTTGAATTTTCTCTTGTGTGTGTGTATGTGTGTGTGTGTAGTTTTCTGTAAAATTATTTTTCTTTAATCTAAACATTAGGTAGTTTAGTTGATTGTTTTTTGTTCTCATCACAATAATGCAAGCATTAGAATTGTCAGTAACTTTTAATAATATTTTTGATGTATTTATTGACACCCAGAGAAGGTTCTTGGAATAAGTAATATGTAGACTGCTTTCAAGAACTATTTATGAATAGAATCTATAATCCATTCCCAAAACCAAAGCATTTGGATTTTTTTTATAGATGAAGTAAAATTATTGTGAATAAAATAAAGTGGAAATATAATTATCATTAGCTTTAATGTCACTGACTTCATAAAGACATTTGAAAGATAGACATATAAGATTACCTACATTTTACATATAAATTATTTCTGTCTAATATATTCTTTTCATCTTCAAAATTTAAATTTTCAATTCACAAGGCTGGGGTTGTGGCTCAGTGGTAGAGTGCTCGCCTAGCATGCACATAAAATATAAAATAAAGATATTGTGTCCACCTAAAACTTAAGGTTCATACTTTTAAAAAATTTTTCAATTCACAAATAATAGTTGAACATAGGGCACAATTTGATTTTTGATACATACATACATATTGAGATAAGTAAAGTTAATTACCCCTATTTTAAAATTTATATATTGAGACAAATAATTTGTTATTTTTCAATGGTAGTGCATCATTGATTAGTAGATTCTGGGGCCCAGAATTTTGTGGCTCAATAATACTTGTTACAATGAATTTAAAAGTGATTTAGTCTATTTTTTGTCCACATATACACAGTAAATTTCATCATTTGGTTATCTTAGTACTCAGTCTTATTTTATATGGCAGAAAACACATATGAGTCCCCATGTTCTGTGTCTCCTTCTCTAGAAAGGTAACTGGGAAAAACAGCACACTCTTGTAAGAAAACAAAGTAACAACTAACAGTAATGATATATGTTATGGTTTGAATGTGTGAAGTTCTCAAAAGTTCTTATGTTAATGCATGAGGCAAAATGATTAGATCACAAGATCAAAATGGTACCCTGATCAGAGGATTAATCCATTTGATGAAATACTTATCTGAATGGATTACCAGGTGGTAACTTAGGCAGTTGGGGTGTCGCTGAGGGAATTGGGTCACGGGTTGTTTACCCTGGCTCCCCCTGCTCTCGGTCTGCTTCCTGGCTAAGATGAGCTGAGTAGCTTTCCTCTGCCATTCCCTTGTTTCATGATGTTCCAAGTCACTCTGGGCCCAGAGCAATGTTGTTGGCCAACCATGAACTGAAACTCTGAAACTGAGATTCTCAAATAAACTTTCTTCCTGTAAGTTGTTTTTGTCAGATATATTGATCAAAATGTCAAGAAAAGGTGATTGATATAATGCACAATATAACAAAGTCAGTATACTCTCAAATCATCATAATATCTTCAATGAAAGCATAAAATATTTATATTATCTTTCCTAAGGAAGGAAAAGTAGTAGTGGAAAAAATTATTTAAATACAGTACAATAGTATTGTAATATTGCCTAGCAAATTGAAAGGATGGTTATTTCCCCTCCACATTGAGTATAGGGTATGTATATTCAGCACAGAAACTGCTAAAATTTCAATATTTTAGTATCTGCTATGTTTTACAACCTGTTTTCAAAGATTGAGCAGTGTAGCCATCTCTCTAAAGAAAAAGAAATAATTATATGCTACTCTGTATTAATTATATACTACAGCTCTCCTTAACTAAAATAATTAATTAAAGACTATATTAAAAAAAAATTGTAGCTTGGCATGGTGGAGCATGTCTAGAATCCCAGAACTCAGGAGGCTGTGGCAGAAAGATCTCAAGTTTCAGGCTAGCCTGGGAAACTTTGCAGACCCTGTCTCAAAACAAACATATGGGGCTGAAAATGTAGATCACAAGTAAAGTGCTCTGTGGTTCAATCCCCAGTACCAAAATAAACAAATAAAAAAAAAGAATATTTGCCAAGGGATATTTGATACTAAACTATGGAATCAGAGACTGAAATCTATTAGTGTCCTACAAAACAGGGTCATAATTGTCCTTCAATAAGTGATTACATTATATTTTTCACTAGCCTTCTATTTTTGTAGAATTAGTAAATTCAGTTTTATCATGAATTTGATTTAAAAGAAGACTGGAATAACTAATAAATCAGTATTTTTTTAAACCTTTAAAATTTGATTATAGTTCCAATTTTCTGCAGAAAATAAAACCTCTCACTGTGTATTATTTACTCATTTCCATCCAAAGACCTTTGATTAGAATAATTTTTCAAATATAAACAGTTAGTAACAGACCATTTATTTACTGAATTTCATAGCAGAGAGCCAGCTGTCTGCATCTCCTTAACTTGACTACTCTTAAGCTAGAATTTTCTAGCTTAAAAATGTTCAGCTAAACATGACAATCTTCATAGACTAGTTATTAGTAAGGTTATTTTCTATGAACTGTCCAAGAGAAAATAAGCTCAATCTAAGAAAATTATTAATACCTGGGTATGATTTGACTCAATTTATATATTGCCCTCAAATATTTCTTATCACTCAAAGAATTTAGTTTGTTGTGGAAGAGGCCTCTTTTTAATAAACTTTAAAATTATGTTCTACTGACTTGCAAATGGGAGGTCAGGACTAATTGAGACAATCCCTTAAAACCTTGACACCTTTATCCCTGTACTGAGATTCTATGCTCTGTATGGTCTGATACTTGGCTTTCCCGTATTGTCTTAGGACGTTAGGAAGATGAATGCTCATTGCTTTTAATCCTCATCATGATTTATGAGCCTCTTGGTATCCTTTCCCTAGAGCAGCTACAACTGTGTGGCTGTTCTGCCTGCTGCTTAAATTACACAGACATCTGCAAAGTAAATTATGGATTGTTGTCCCATAGACCATAACCAAGCATTCTCTTCATCTCTCTTGCAGTATTTTTTATTTTAATAAAACAAAGAGCTTGTATGCAGTTACTTGCTTATGTGCTGAGGAAATTCTAAGTTAACCTGAATGATAGCACACTGTCCTAGGTCATGACCTGTCACATAGTATCAAAACAGCATGACATAAAAGCAGGATAATGTCAAAGATTTATGAAACAAACAAATTTCTCCTTTATAAGAGCCACAGAAACAGAATGACTTTTAAACTTAATTGAATATATGTTTCATGGAATTAAACAACCTTATTTTCTGTGGAAGATTTAATAGCATCTTGTGACCTATGATTCTTTAAAATTAAAAATAAAATAAAATAAACAAAGAAATACCAAATTAAATAAAGGCAAATTCATGAAAGATTGGATAGCATTTTTAGATTTTTTTTCCTGCTTATATTGCCTGTAGTAAACTTGTTTAATAACACTGGAGTTTTGCAGCCACTGTGAGGAACTGGAACATCTATTTTTTTTAATAAAAAGTCTGACAGAGTCTAAGTGGAAGTAGTCAACTGCTCCTGTATTTTTCTTTCTTTCCCATCCTTGTTATTCTAAGTGGATGATGAATCATAGTTCCGAATGACAAGTCCATTGTGAAATTCTAATAGGCATGTCTCAAGTTATTAACCTTTGACAATTGCCAAAATTAGAAGTATCCCCACATTTATTTTCTTCAGATGTGCTAATTACAAGCCAAACAATATCTCCTCAGGGAGAAACGGCACTAACACAATGTACAAGATGATTTCTACTTGTGGTTTACAAAGTACATTTTTTCAAAAGACAGATGGCTCTGCAAATTTTTTTTTGAACCCTATTGTCAACTCAGCAGGGTGCTATGAACACTAAAACCATAAATGCTCAAATCCACCCCTGGCTGAGCAGCTCAGCCATTCCCTCTGTGTTTCCATCAGTTTCTGTTTCACCTCATCACTGTTGAGATTTGGTGTTCACTGAGGGTCAAGACCTGGTGTTCACACCAATGCCCTGAAGACTTGAGTTTTAAAAGATATATCCTTTATCTGTGTGCTTGTGTCAGCCAACAGCTCATTTCCAAAACTTTCCTTAGGCTGATACCCTTCGTCTCATCTTCAACATGCAATATCCATGAATCCTGAAGAATTCTATTCACTTAAAACACTATACTCTTTAAATGTATCTCTAGACAAATAAATGTCTTAAGTACAAATTGCATACACATACTTTTCTCAAATATTTTACTGAATAGAATAATGAAACTACATTATTAATTAATAAAATTAATTTGTGCTCTCAAAATATCAGAAACAGGTGATCTCCCAATACTTTGAAAACAATTATCATCTTAAATACACACATGCAGGAACAGACAGATACACACACTGGTTCAGATTGGTTTTCTACATTCAAAAGGAAACAAGAGCAACAAAACATGATTCTACAGCACAAACCACATAAAACCCACAGGTCAGACACTTTAAAACTTCATTCAAGTTTCTTCATTACCTAGGCCTACTCTTGTAGATTTATCTGCCAAATAGTCTCATATTTGACTCACATTTCACTTCCTACCTCTTCAAAGCCTTTAAAATTCACCAATCATAAAATAATAGTAAAAATCTTCATGACTTATATGTCTATATCCTCTTTTATATGTATTTTTCTCAATTTCTCTTTACAATTCAGCCCAAATCCTCCTGTCTCTGTTTTCCTACCCATTTCAACCATTACAGGCAGAAAAAAATGCTGACCTTATATTTATTTTTTTGTATTATTGCGAAAAAAGGCATTTTCTATAATTTATCAAAGACTGCTATTTGATCACAAAAAAGGTTATGGTTTCATTTCCTTTATTGTATGATACACAATCAATTAATACCTACTAGAGAATCATGAATATACCTGAGAAGTTGGGTAAAACAAGCAGCAAATTTTGTAAAATGTTAATAGAAGAACATTCCTTTCTATCATTGTTCAAGAAATAATTTGTAAAGTTGGTGGTGGGATTGTAAATGGGCTGCAGGGAGTTTTTCTTTTCAAAATTAAATTAGAAAAAAGACAATGAATTTCATTTTTTTTAAAAAAAACTTTAAAGCTATTTGATTATACATATGAATCTTCACTGTTATCCAATGTCATTCTATTTTATTATGACGTTCCAGTGACATTATTTTTCAGATCTATTTTTATGTATGAAGTTTGCTCCTTATATTAAAAGGAAAAAAAAGAAACAGTAAATTATTGTCTCATAATGTCTTCTGTTTTAATATGAATGGTATTATAGGTGAAAAGGTATGAACATACTAATTTCTCTACATTTATTATGTTTAAATCATTCTACATCAAATATTTATTCATGTCTTTTATTTATTTTTAACATTAGTTTTAGCACAGGAAGAATCAAAGGAGAGTTGAGAAAAGTGTTCTCCTGCTCTTATATTTGGACCTTTAGATGATTTAATGCTTCATAAAGCTTCAGAAGAAGAGTTGCATTCATCATTAGAATGAGGCAGAGGCATTGTTCAGTGGTAAACTTCTTGCTTACTAAATGAGAGACCCTAAATTCAATACTAGCACAACCAAATAAGCAAAAATAGATAAATAATAATAAATTAGAACCCTTTGAAATTAATTTATTTATTAATTTATTTATTTTATAAAGGAGAGAGAGAGACAGAGAGAATGAGACAGTGAGAATCTTTTTTTTTTGTAGATGGACACAACACAATACCTTTTATTTTTATGTGGCGCTGAGAATCAAACACAAGCTTCTGCCTATGCTAGGCGAGCGCTCTACCACTGAGCCACAATCCCAGCACGAAATTAATTTATTATTCATGGTTGTACCATACATAATATTTAGGTTGCTATAATCATGGGCTGTGTGAGAAGAACAAGTTGCCCATTATAGGAATCAAATTAGAATTATTAATCTCTCTTATTCTGTGTGTGTGTGTGTGTGTGTGTGTGTATAATCTGTAATAAAACCCTCACTCTAAAGCTATTAAAGTGCAAATATGTTAAAAATGATTCAATTTTTCTGTAATTCAAGGAATTGGCAACATCAAGATTGAAAATGTTAAATATTAATGAAAACAAATTGATGGTCAAAAAAGATGAGCACAGGTGATAGATACTGTAATATTTGAGATGCAAAAAGGTTGATTACATTTAATCTTGAAAATTTATCTAAATTTTGTGTTTGTTTAGGCACTTGAGATTTGTTGATATAAAATAAATATGTATTTTGTATTTAATGAATAGGGACAGGAACTGAGTTTAAACAAATATCACAGTAAGATTTAGAAGACATATTAGTTTATACATGCTGGCCTTATCTTCTTAACCTTTTCTTTTTGAGTTGTTAAATTAATGACTGATTCTAATCAATTACTGATTGGGAGCTATGAATATCAAGGTTATTTTGAACGACATCCTAAGAATAGACTCTAGTATATCCAGATGGGGAGTGTTAGCATGGCTCTTTATTGTGTCCATGTGGATTAACTGTAAGAGTTAAATATCAGAGTTTAGATCCTTGCCTTCAGCAAAGGAAAAGCAGCTTACAATTGTCATCAAAAGAAACAATTGCATAGTATGAGCCATATTAATATTTATAAAGGCAAGAAAATTTGTGACTTTGAATCTGTTTTCTGAATGAGAGCTTCATATGATGTTTTCCTTTGAAATGAGACACATCCAATTTAACAAATGTAATATCTGCTAATTATGATAGAGTAGTCAAAGTACCATGGAAACAGAATATAAAAGAGGAAAATTAGTTTATGGTTTTTAAGAGGCAAATAACTATTAGGTCTTCTCATCTGCATACAAATAAAGAGCATGATAAAAATACAATATGGGATTAAAACATAGACTCCTTGATAAAGAAAGATTACTAAAGTTTCACAATTTTGTAGTGTTTTTGTCAACCATCTATAGTACAATCAATATTTTACTATTTCAATTTATACTAAAATATGTTTAAAGAAATCTTAAATATAATGTAAAATTTGAAGTATTTATTAAGAGCTTAAAATCACACATTTTGATAAGATTTAATTGCAACCTACCTTTAAAACAGCTTGCATCCTTTAAAAGTCCAAACTGCTACTCTATACCAATTTGACTATGTTTCCCAGTAGAGCCAGTCAGTCAAGTAACAGAACTAGAAAAAAAAAAGCCATATACAAAAATTTGAATTTTAACTATTTGTGATATTTATTTTTGAGTATATTTTACATACATTTAAAATTTGCCAAGACAATAAAGAGAGTTCTTGTGTATCCCACACTCAACTTACATTATTATTAATATCTTGTACAACAAGGGTACATTTCTTACTACTTTAAAAACATTGCAGTAGATAGATCTAAATGAGCAAATATTGATGCATTATTTCTCTAATTTCTCTCCTAATGTCCTTCTTCTGTTCAAGAGTTCCTTATTGCCTTTAGTAATTATGTTTCCTTAGTCTTTTAAGCTCCTTTGCATAGTTTATTAAGACTTCTTTTGTTTTGATCACCATAACAGTTTTGAAAAGTAATGGTGACACATTAATAGAATGTCCCTCAATGGAATTTGCCTAAAGCATTTCTCATGATTAGGATTGTGTTCACCCTTTTCATGCCATACCCTTTAGAAGGAAGCCCATAATAAGAACTTCATAACATATTCATTAAGGAGATTCAAAACAAAAACCACAACATCATTTTTCAGGCAGTTAATTAGACAAAATAAATGTTGAATGATATATCAGATATTATCAATAATTGAAAATGGAATAATTGAAACTGACATACATTATTAAAAGTGAACTTGAATACTACAGATGTCAAGAATCATTTGGCTGTATCTAGTAAATGTGAAGATGCAGGTAAGTTATGCCCCAGCAGTTCCACCTCTATGAGTACATCTAGACAAAATCTTGTACATGTGCACAGGAGGTATGCATAAGGATAGTTAGTGCAGTTTTGCTCAAAATCCTATACAAATGATATTTTTGAAAAGTATTTTATATGGCAAATGAAATGCAATTAATGCTACTTATTTCAACCATTAAATTTATAAAAATAGTTTTACTCATAAATTGTTATAAAATATTTTAAAAATGCTTAATGTATGTGCTTGTGTATATTCAGGTATATGCGTAGGGTTTACACATGGTTAGTGTGTATGAAGCTGAAGAAGTCAGTCAGGGTTTGGCTACCTACTTGGTAATCACAAGTAAGAATACCATACCAGACTTATGAATAATCACAAAACCCGATCAATATTACCAAGATGAGTTACACATACCTAAATATTCAAAGTACAGTGGGTCACCACTTTGAAATTTAGTAAAGGAAGACAACACTAGGATCACGTGTCAGTCAGCCTTTCATTGCTCTGACCAAAATATGTGACAAAAATGATTTAGAAGTTTATTTTTGGCTCATGGTTTCAGAAAATTCAGTCAATGTTGGGCTGATTCCATTGCTCTTGGTCTCAAGTGAGGCAAACCAACATGGTTGAGGGCATGACATAGGAAATCTACTCAACTCATGAAATTCAGATAGGGGTGTGTGTGTGTGTGTGTGTATGTGTGTGTGTGAGAGAGAGAGAGAGAGAGAGAGAGAGAGAGAGAGAGAGAGAGAGAGAATATGAATATGAAGGAACCTGGAGAAAAGACAAATCCTAAGGCATACTTGCAGTGACCAACTTCCTCTAACAAGATCCCAGTCAGGTATGAATCCATCAAATGGATTAATCCATTAGGAGGATAGAACCCTCATGATTCAATCATTGCCAAGAAATCCCACCTCTGAACCTTTCTGCATTGGAAATTATGCTTTCAATATATGAACCTTTGGGGGGAATGTCCAAATTCAAGACAAAATAGATCAGAAAAAAAAATGAAGTTAAGGCTCTTAGTTTACAAAGTGATAAGTGCAGACTCTTATTTTATTTTATTTGTTCGGAAAAGAGGACATATTAAAGAATTCTATACACCTGTTTTGTGTTCTTCTCTCTGATTCTGGTGTAACAATAATCTCTTTGTAATTAGCTAACCTGCTTCACTGTTTGAATGGCTATTTTTTATTTAGTAATTTTTTTAACCTCTGGAATAAAAAAATCTGACAAAAACTATTTTAGAGGACGAAAAGTTTATTTGGCACCCATGATTCCAGATGTCTCAGTCCACTGATGGCCAACTCCATTGCTCTGTGCTGGAGGTGAGATAGAAGGGTATGGTAGAGGAAGGTAGTTCAGAACATTGCACCAGGAAGCAGAGAGAGAGAGAGTTCCACTCACCAGAATCAGAGGCAAAGTATAAATCCCAAAATCAGTTCCCAGAGACCTATCTCCTCCAGCCACACCCTACATGTCTTCAGTTACCACCCAGTTAATCCCTATCAGGAGATTAATCCACTGGTTGGGCCACACCTCTAATCATCTAATCATTTCTCCTCTGAATCTACTTGAGTTGTTTCACACATGAGCTTTTGGGGTCATCTTATATCTAAACTATAAAATTGACAAAGAAGAACAGCGATGAAAACAAATGGCACCTGAAAAATATAAGCTTAGGGACGTGTCATGAGCACAGGTAGTAGTTGTGCTTCAACAAGGCTCAGAATACTCATTCAAAGAACCATTTTAGCTTATGTTAGAAAATCCAGGACTAATTTTGTCTGAGTATAAGTAGTTATGAAAAGAATGGTTAGAGAAATCCTTGCAAAAATTTGCAAGTTGGGATAGACACATATTTTGTTTCCAGTGCCCCTACCATAATGAAAGGATTTGCAAAAGAGGTTAAGCCTGACCTAGTAATGAAAAGCACAGAAGTGTAAAGAAATGAGACCAGAGACAAATTTCTGACAAATATGTTGTTGATTTCAATAATTGCAAGAATTAACTATTACAAAAATAAAATAGATAGGAAGCTTTCTGTAAAACTCCATTGATACTTCCTCAAATAAAGGATGGAGAAACTAATGTACATCTATTTAGGAATGCACTAGAATCCCTTTAAAGGAAAAAAAGAAAGAGAGAGAGAGAGAGAGAGAGAGAGAGAGAGAGAGAGAGAGAGAGAGAGAGATTGAAAGACAGACAAACACTGAGAGGTACACCAACAACCATAAGAAAATCAAATGGTATATACAGGTAGTCAAGTATTACTACTGGGGAAGCAGGCCAACCAGACAGAAGACAGTATGAAAAACTGGTCACTAACTACTGATGGTTTCCCCCCATTTTTCCCAACAAGAATTCTCCTGACATTTAAACTCCACTTTCATTGGATAATTACAATATGTTGAAAACCATAATGACCAGATTTCTTATTTCGCAACCAAAAACATATGAGTATCACCCATGTACCATGATTTGACATCTCTGTATTGGAAATATAATGAGTGACTGGGGAAAGAAGCTGCCATTTGTAAGGATGTCACATAGTACTTAAAATGAATAAGACATCAAGAATAAAGAAATGTGTTAATGAAATAAAGATTCACTTTACAGTGGCATGAGTTTTTTCTATAATAAAATTGAAGAGATTTTGCCTCAAATATAAAAAGGAAGTTGTTAAACAAGGGAAGGATAAAAAAAATGTCTGTCTATATCAGGTCAATTGGTAATATACTGTAATTAACATAATATTAGAAAGTCCCTATAAAGAAGAGGACTAGAAAAAAAGTGCAGGCGGCGAGTAGCGTGTACATGTGTTTCTTGAACATTTATTAAGCTGACACTATTCAAACATGATTGGATGAAACTGAAGAAATAACTGGGTGTCAGGAAGGCTATACCCTGAGGGGGCGGGGGGGCAGCTTTCCTAAATTAGAAATCAAGAAATTTATTTTTGCTTATAGAGATTTTTAAAAATACAATAAAAAATTGTTCAAAGGATATATAGTCACTTGCTCTCATTTGAGTGGGAGGGATATTACATTTTTCTTTTCATTCAGAATTAATTCTTATATCAAGAATTAAATTTAGGGTTGGGGTTATGGTTCAGCAGTAGAGTGCTCACCTGGTGCAATGAGTCGCTGGGTTTGATCCTCAGCACTATATGAAAATAAATAAATAAAAATAATGGCATTGTGTACAACTAAAAAAGAAATAAATATTAAAAAGAATTATATTTAAGGTATATTGGGGTGTGTAAAACCTTTTATATGAAAATAATGTTCCATGTATAAAAGAAGTTAAAACCTATACAACAAAAATACTTTCAATTTAGAGTTCCAATAAATAGAATGATATCTGATATAAATTCATAAGGTACAATGAATCCTCATTATATTTCAGTATGATATGATGATAAGAATAAAAAAATGAAGATAATAAGAAGGACGATTGCTTGAATTTATAATTGTATATTTCTTTGAAAACTCCACAGTATCATCCAAAAGAGATTTATAAGTAGTAAGATGTTTTAGAAAGGTTCTGAACTGTATTGAGCTAATTGCATTTCAATAGACTTAAAACAACAGTTAAAAGTGCCATTTTATAATTATTGGCTTTATTAATATTCATTAAATATAGAAATTCAGAATTGCATTCTGCTATGGTTCACGGATATGTGGATTGACCTAGTCCTTGTTTTCTCAGAGACATTTAGAAAATATATATGAATTATTAGGAGATTGAAATGAAGAAACAAAGTGGAAATTCCCCAATTTCTTATTCTTAGATTCCATACTCTGACTCTGCCTACCTACTATAAAAACTTTTATACTCTTACTCCCCATTTCTATATCATTGCCAACAAGTGAACATTCACTGCCCTACAACAAACCAGAGAACGCACATTGAACAATGTTTCCCCAGTAGAGACCAAGGCACAATTCTTATTAAAAGAATACCTTAGTCATGAATTAATAGTGAAAGCTTTATTTGAGTGTGAAATGTGCTCTAATTATGTGTTTGTGTTTGTTGATGTGTGTGTGTGTGAGGGGGGGTGTGTGTTTGTGTGTAAAACATGCACTGAGGTGTAAAATAAATGCAGGATTGCAACGGCCTTCTTAAAAATAAGAAGCAGCTTTATCACATTTGAAGCCCAGGGAAGAATCCGCCTGATACTTGACCTACAATTAATTGAAATGTGAAAAATTCAGGCCTAAAAAAACAAAGCCAACAAACAGAATAAATCTAATCAGTCTGTCTCACCTGATTAGATGTCCCCTGCCATGGGCTGTGTAAAATACATGGAGGATCCCGCACTGATTGTTATCTAGAATAACTTCTGCCTGAACTACTATTGAAGAATAGTTGCTGATATACTGTGGTTCTTATACCAGGAAACTGGAATGAAGGTAATTTCAGGCTGCAAAGGAATCATTTGATTTTACTAACTGGTTTTTGGAAAACACTGCCATGAAAAATTATCAATATGTTCATAAAGGCATCTACATGTCTCTCCACAGGGGTTTTACTTAATGGGGGAGGGGGGGAGGTCTGGATATAACTTAACTGTCCATTAGTAGGTAGAAAAATATGATGGGAATCACAGTGCACATACCGGTTTGAACTCAACCTAGGTAACATGGATTCATCTCTGTGTTATAGGCCTGCTTCTGAAAAACACAATGTAGAGCTCCAAAACCAGAACGATACTTTCAGAATACCATGTTATGTTTGTAAATAGAGAGACAGATAGATATACAGAAATCAAAAATCTGAAAACGGTCTGGAAGTGTACATTTCAATAACTTACAATATCAGTAGTGGGGGATTAATAGCAGACCAAGAAGACTGTATCTGCATGCGAAATGGTTCAATTTTTAAAGAGTTTTTTAAATGACAATGGACAAAAAATTCAAAGGGTTACAGTAAGTGGTGAGGAGTGACTTGGTAAAAGGAGCACAGAGGTGAGAAAGGATTAAGTAGAGTTCAATAGAATCAGGTATAATATCTGTACACAGGACTCCATGAACAGGAGCAAAGGGGAAACTTAAAGAAATCATAAGGACTAAGGGGAGATCAGGATTAGGGGGGCTTGTAGGAAGAGCTGGAAAAAACCAAAGCATGCAATGGGCAGAAAATGTGGAAGAAAAGGCCTAACAGGTGGTAAACTGATCCATCTCTCCCTGGTAGTTCAACTGTATGAATAACAGAGAGGCCGGCTAAGTGGGAAAGTACTTGGAAACTCTGTTCATACATACAACAGAAAGTGCCACCAGAGTGAAAAAAGTAAACCTAGTAAGGCAGCTTAGCCCCTTCCCCTTGGTGTTTTATGCCAGCTATCTTTCTTGCTGTGCCTCTGTTCATATACACTGATACGTGTTAGGTCCAAAGGCAGTGACAAACATTGTTACATGTATTGAGGAATCCTCCCAGTTCCACAAAGCACAGCCATTTTACTTAGTGTTCTCAATACCTTCTTTTCGACTCTCATCTCGTTTGAAGAAACACTTTCAGAGGAAAGAAGTTCTCCCTAAGCCACATGTGTCCTTAAGTAAACTATGAATTAAGTGGTATTTCAAGGTGTTTGGGCTGATTCCTCCACATGGCCCATGAAACCTAGAAAAGTGTCATTCACCAACAGGCATTACATCTTCAATGAGTCCTGTTCTTTGCACACCAGGGTCACCTTATTGTCCATTTAATGGTCAGAAAAACAGTGTTACAGTGAGTATCCTTTATAGTAGTAGGACTAAAGTGTTTTGGACTCGCATGTTCAGATACTGAAAAGGCTCAGGGAAGTCCACTTGAAAGCTGGTCATTCGATACAGGTGCTGGAGAGGAAAACAAGCTACTCTCATTTGGCAACTTTGAGACAGTGATACAGCTCTGGCCATGTAAGTGTAAATAACAACAGGTCTAATCATGCATGGTGGCCTATGGGCTTGGAACTTGCATGCTTACAAAACCAGTGATGTCTTGTGCATCTTCTCCTTCGAACCTCATATGTGACTCATCAACAAGTCAAGTGCTAACTTGGGAGGAAAACAATGTTGGGATGTCCTTTTGGTACATCAAGCCATGAACTCGTTGTCTTAACATCAACAATATAATTCACGTTCATGATTTACATCCATTTCAGAGAGTCATATCCATCCTTCTCTTGGCTATATATTTATAAGGACCAGCCAGCTTCCTTAGATGTTTTCAAGCCCATGAAAAGTCCAAAAAAAAAAAAAAACATCTGAAAGAAGAGTTTGAAGAATTTTCAACAAATACTAGTCTAGAAATGCTGACCTGAAAACCAACTGACGTTTTCAACACCCTCTTTTTGGCAACATTTTCTGTGCCGTGCTCCTCAAAAATGAGTTGTCATAACTGATTTGTGCCCATGTTAGCAACTCTTCTGAAATTATTGAAAGTAGACTAATGTGAGAGTTTCTCTTTAGAGATAATTCAAATTACTTGCGTAGGAAGTGGCAGCAGGTCTGGGGATGTTGTAGCTCACTGGCAGTGACCTTGCCTAGCTTGGGGCTGGCCTGCCATGGATTTTCACCCCAAACACTTGCAAGAAAAAAAAAAGGGACGGAAGGGAGAGAAAAAGTTGGAAGGGAGGGAGGCAAAGTTGGAGGGATGGAGGGAGGTAGAAAAGAAGGAAGAAGAAAAGGAGAAAAACCAGGAAGGGATGAAGGAAGCAAGGAAGGAGGAAATAGGGAGAGTACAAGGGCAGGGAAAGGACTGAGTCACTAAAACTAAAGGCCAAAAAAAAAAACAAAAAATAAAATAAAATAAAATAAAACAAAAGGCAAGCGACACAAAGACCAATATAGGCCTTGAAAGCTGTTTGAACAGTTTAGACAGCTTTAGAATTTGAGTGACATCAAACTGAATGTTATGATGACTGGATGGAATCTTCCTACTAAGCCCCGCCTTGGCCTGGCCTAAACCAAATCAAGGGGTGTGTGGCATGGGGAGGAATTCTCTCTGGCTGGAGTGGGAGGGACCTAAACCTGTGGCACTTGAGGATGCACTGGGTAGGGAAGGGGACAAGACTCCCCTGATGGGCAGTTGAGCACAACAAGGCTCCTGGGAGCCCTTGATCATGGCTCCCACCACCATACGCCCACCACCTGCCATACGCTCACACCCTGAAGGGGATCGCAGTGGTCTGCTCCGTTGCCTGGTGCAGGTTGGAGTTCCTGACCAAACACCTGAGTGTCCACAGCCTGCGTTGGCCTGCCTGGGCAGGCTGTGGTTGTGGTGGCAAGAGCCAAAGCCGTCTTGGTGTGATGGAGGAGCCAAGGGCTGCCTCTCAGCCATACTAGTGGGTGGTTCTGGAAGAAGCACCAACGGTTGTGGCAGCATTGTCCGAAGACATGAAGCCAGGCCATCTTCCTTATGGCTTTCCTTGGGAGTTGGTGATGTGTACAGCTCTTAGATTTTTGGCTGTTCTCTTACTTTTCTGGAGATGTTTTCAGTCGGTTAGTAGCAGGCTTTACGTGGGAAGAGAAAAAAAGCTGGCTGTAAATCTTGCGGGACTTATTGAAAAAAAGTGTGGACTTCTTGAAAAAGTGAGCCTTGTTGAAAAAGAACATGAAGGCTTAGCCTCATCTTTAAAGGACTGCAGGTTTGAGAAGGGTTCAAGGGAAGCACAACATCTGGAGGCAACCTACGAAAAGCTGCATTGGTCCGAACCCAGCCATGGCGTTGAAATGCTCTTTCTAGAAGAAGAGCTCAAAGCACAGAAGGCTAAACATGGTCAACAGGATGAAATGAGGGCGCATCTATCAAGAAGGATACAGTCCCTCCAAGGTGAATCTGAAACCCTCAGATCACAAATAGCTGAAGCTAAAACAAGCTGGAGACTCTTTCAAGTGAATGAGGAAGAACTGAAGCTGGCAATCAAAGGGGTGCCTTGTTTCCAGTTGACCCAAGGAGTCAGTTCATGAGAAGAGGACCTTTTTTTTCCTCCACCTCTCCGAGGAAACTTGTATGGGAACCTGGAGATTATTTTCCACCTGGCCCGCCACCCACTCCATTTCCAATGCGAAGTGTCTATGCAGGGAGAGGGTTTTCCTCTCAATCTTCCCCCAAGAGCTGGAATTCAGCCCTCTACACCCGCATTCTGAAAGTACAAGTGATTTCCCTGAAGGGTTCCTTCCACCTGCAAATGAGCCTGTTACTCAACATCCAGAACCAATCAAGAAACCTCATACTGTTGCTCTCTCTTCAAATGTAATTTGACTTTTCTCTCATTTTTAGTTTTTAAGTAACTGCTTTTACTTCAGTAATTGACTATACTTTGGCTCCAATTGAAGCTCAATGAAACTATAATTCTTAAGATAGTATTTTGTAAATAAAGATGGTTTACATAGGAAGCTTATGAGTAAATTATTCCTATTTTGTTTTATTCCAGAGTACAGCATTTAATCTGATGAAGTCACTATTACATAAACAAGAATGGGAGTTCTAGGTACTTGTGATCTAGCTGATGGAAATATATTTGAAACTCCCAACAAACAAGTGTATTTAGTATGACTGTAGCAAATGTGAAGTGACTTTAGGCTTAATGAAAAATTGTCACTGATGTTCAGACTGGTTGGGCATATCAGCTAGTTTTTCCATATCAGAATAACTAGAGCATGGGAGGACTATAGGAGGGAACACAACTAAACATGTCACGGAAATAGGAGACCTCAACTACAAAGAAAAATGAAGACCTCTTTTTTATATTCGTTGCTGAGAACATTACATAGCTCTTGAGATATCATATTTCCTACATTAGATTCAAGTGAGTTATGAACTCCCATTGTTACCCCATATACAGATTGCACAATCACATTGTTTACACATCCACATTTTTACAAAATGCCATATTAGTAACTGTTCTATTCTGCTACCTTTTCTATCCTCTACTCTCCCCCCTCTCCTGCCCTCCCATCTTCACTCTCTATCCCAGCTGCTGTAATTTAACGTTTGGGAATTGGAAACCACACTTTAAACTCACTCTGCTCCCCATTTTCCCTTCTGTCAAATTACTCATCATCTTCTTCTATTTCTCCTCCTCCTTCTCCTCTTCCTCCTCCTCCTTATACCTTTAATTCATTCATCATACACTCATGCATTGCTTCACTCATTCACATTCATTCAACACATATGGTGTTGGGGATCCTACTCAGGACCTTTGAAAGTGCGAAGCCAGCACTCTAGTGCTGAGCCAAAACCCCAGCACCTGTCTTTTTGATTTTATGACTGTTTATATGAAATTCAGAATTGCATTCTGCTATGGTTCATGGATATGTGGATTGACCTAGTCCTTGTTTTCTCAGAGACATTTGGAAAATATATATGAATTATTAGGAGATTGAAATGAAGAAAAAAAGTGGAAATTCCCAAATTTCTTATTCTTAGATTCCATACTCTGACGCTGCCTACCTACTATAAAAACTTTTAAACTCTTACTCCCCATTTCTATATCATTGCCAACAAGTGAACATTCACTGCCCTACAACAAACCACAGAACGCACATTGAACAATGTTTCCCCAGTAGAGACCAAGGCACAATTCTTATTAAAAGAATACCTTAGTCATGAATTAATAGTGAAAGCTTTATTTGAGTGTGAAATGTGCTCTAATTATGTGTTTGTGTTTGTTGATGTGTGTGTGTGTGAGGGGGGGTGTGTGTTTGTGTGTAAAACATGCACTGAGGTGTAAAATAAATGCAGGATTGCAACGGCCTTCTTAAAAATAAGAAGCAACTTTATCACATTTGAAGCCCAGTGAAGAATCCGCCTGATACTTGACCTACAATTAATTGAAATGTGAAAAATTCAGGCCTAAAAAAACAAAGCCAACAAACAGAATAAATCTAATCAGTCTGTCTCACCTGATTAGATGTCCCCTGCCATGGGCTGTGTAAAATACATGGAGGATCCCGCACTGATTGCTATCTAGAATAACTTCTGCCTGAACTACTATTGAAGAATAGTTGCTGATATACTGTGGTTCTTATACCAGGAAACTGGAATGAAGGTAATTTCAGGCTGCAAAGGAATCATTTGATTTTACTAACTGGTTTTTGGAAAACACTGCCATGAAAAATTATCAATATGTTCATAAGGCATCTACATGTCTCTCCACAGGGGTTTTACTTAATGGGGGAGGGGGGGAGGTCTGGATATAACTTAACTGTCCATTAGTAGGTAGAAAAATATGATGGGAATCACAGTGCACATACCAATTTGAACTCAACCTAGGTAACATGGATTCATCTCTGTGTTATAGGCCTGCTTCTGAAAAACACAATGTAGTGCTCCAAAAGCAGAACGATACTTTCAGAATACCATGTTATGTTTGTAAATGGAGAGACAGATAGATATACAGAAATCAAAAATCTGAAAACGGTCTGGAAGTGTACATTTCAATAACTTACAATGTCAGTAGTGGGGGATTAATAGCAGACCAAGAAGACTGTATCTGCATGCGAAATGGTTCAATGTTTAAAGAGTTTTTTAAATGACAATGGACAAAAAAATTCAAAGGGTTACAGTAAGTATTGAGGAGTGACTTGGTAAAAGGAGCACAGAGGTGAGAAAGGATTAAGTAGAGTTCAATAGAATCAGGTATAATATCTGTACACAGGACTCCATGAACAGGAGCAAAGGGGAAATTTAAAGAAATCATAAGGACTAAGGGGAGATCAGGATTAGGGGGGCTTGTAGGAAGAGCTGGAAAAAACCAAAGCATGCAATGGGCAGAAAATGTGGAAGAAAAGGCCTCACAGGTGGTAAACTGATCCATCTCTCCCTGGTAGTTCAACTGTATGAATAACAGAGAGGCCGGCTAAGTGGGAAAGTGCTTGGAAACTCTGTTCATACAGACAACAGAAAGTGCCACCAGAGTGAAAAAAGTAAACCTAGTAAGGCAGCTTAGCCCCTTCCCCTTGGTGTTTTATGCCAGCTATCTTTATTGCTGTGCCTCTGTTCATATACACTGATACGTGTTAGGTCCAAAGGCAGTGACAAACATTGTTACATGTATTGAGGAATCCTCCCAGTTCCACAAAGCACAGCCATTTTACTTAGTGTTCTCAATACCTTCTTTTCGACTCTCATCTCGTTTGAAGAAACACTTTCAGAGGAAAGAAGTTCTCCCTAAGCCACATGTGTCCTTAAGTAAACTATGAATTAAGTGGTATTTCAAGGTGTTTGGGCTGATTCCTCCACATGGCCCGTGAAACCTAGAAAAGTGTCATTCACCAACAGGCATTACATCTTCAATGAGTCCTGTTCATTGCACACCAGGGTCACCTTATTGTCCATTTAATGGTCAGAAAAACAGTGTTACAGTGAGTATCCTTTTTAGTAGTAGGACTAAAGTGTTTTGGACTCGCATGTTCAGATACTGAAAAGGCTCAGGGAAGTCCACTTGAAAGCTGGTCATTCGATACAGGTGCTGGAGAGGAAAACAAGCTACTCTCATTTGGCAACTTTGAGACAGTGATACAGCTCTGGCCATGTAAGTGTAAATAACAACAGGTCTAATCATGCATGGTGGCCTATGGGCTTGGAACTTGCATGCTTACAAAACCAGTGATGACTTGTGCATCTTCTCCTTCGAACCTCATATGTGACTCATCAACAAGTCAAGTGCTAACTTGGGAGGAAAACAATGTTGGGATGTCCTTTTGGTACATCAAGCCATGAACTCGTTGTCTTAACATCAACAATATAATTCACGTTCATGATTTACATCCATTTCAGAGAGTCATATCCATCCTTCTCTTGGCTATATATTTATAAGGACCAGCCAGCTTCCTTAGATGTTTTCAAGCCCATGAAAAGTCCAAAAAAAGAAAACATCTGAAAGAAGAGTTTGAAGAATTTTCAACAAATACTAGTCTAGAAATGCTGACCTGAAAACCAACTGACGTTTTCAACACCCTCTTTGTGGGAACATTTTTTGTGCCGTGCTTCTCAAAAATGACTTGTCATGACTGATTTGTGCCCATGTTAGCAACTCTTCTGAAATTACTGAAAGTAGACTAATGTGAGAGTTTCTCTTTAGAGATAATTCAAATTACTTGCGTAGGAAGTGGCAGCAGGTCTGGGGATGTTGTAGCTCACTGGCAGTGACCTTCCCTATTTTGGGGCTGGCCTGCCATGGATTTTCACCCCAAACACTTGCAAGAAAAAAAAAAAGGGACGGAAGGGAGAGAAAAAGTTGGAAGGGAGGGAGGCAAAGTTGGAGGGATGGAGGGAGGTAGAAAAGAAGGAAGAAGAAAAGGAGAAAAACCAGGAAGGGAGGAAGGAAGCAAGGAAGGAGGAAATAGGGAGAGTACAAGGGCAGGGAAAGGACTGAGTCACTAAAACTAAAGGCCAAAAAAAACACAAAAAATAAAATAAAATAAAATAAAACAAAAGGCAAGCGACACAAAGACCAATATAGGCCTTGAAAGCTGTTTGAACAGTTTAGACAGCTTTAGAATTTGAGTGACATCAAACTGAATGTTATGATGACTGGATGGAATCTTCCTACTAAGCCCCGCCTTGGCCTGGCCTAAACCAAATCAAGGGGTGTGTGGCATGGGGAGGAATTCTCTCTGGCTGGAGTGTGAGGGACCTAAACCTGTGGCACTTGAGGATGCACTGGGTAGGGAAGGGGACAAGACTCCCCTGATGGGCAGTTGAGCACAACAAGGCTCCTGGGAGCCCTTGATCATGGCTCTCACCACCATACGCCCACCACCTGCCATACGCTCACACCCTGAAGGGGATCGCAGTGGTCTGCTCCGTTGCCTGGTGCAGGTTGGAGTTCCTGACCAAACACCTGAGTGTCCACAGCCTGCGTTGGCCTGCCTGGGCAGGCTGTGGTTGTGGTGGCAAGAGCCAAAGCCGTCTTGGTGTGATGGAGGAGCCAAGGGCTGCCTCTCAGCCATACTAGTGGGTGGTTCTGGAAGAAGCACCAACGGTTGTGGCAGCATTGTCCGAAGACATAAAGCCAGGCCATCTTCCTTATGGCTTTCCTTGGGAGTTGGTGATGTGTACAGCTCTTAGATTTTTGGCTGTTCTCTTACTTTTCTGGAGATGTTTTCAGTCGGTTAGTAGCAGGCTTTACGTGGGAAGAGAAAAAAAGCTGGCTGTAAATCTTGCGGGACTTATTGAAAAAAAGTGTGGACTTCTTGAAAAAGTGAGCCTTGTTGAAAAAGAACATGAAGGCTTAGCCTCATCTTTAAAGGACTG
This sequence comes from Callospermophilus lateralis, assembly GCF_048772815.1. NCBI lineage: Eukaryota > Metazoa > Chordata > Mammalia > Rodentia > Sciuridae > Callospermophilus > Callospermophilus lateralis. Next base: position 2,443,317 of record NW_027515935.1, on the reverse strand, counting down.
CAGGTTTGAGAAGGGTTCAAGGGAAGCACAACATCTGGAGGCAACCTACGAAAAGCTGCATTGGTCCGAACCCAGCCATGGCGTTGAAATGCTCTTTCTAGAAGAAGAGCTCAAAGCACAGAAGGCTAAACATGGTCAACAGGATGAAATGAGGGCGCATCTATCAAGAAGGATACAGTCCCTCCAAGGTGAATCTGAAACCCTCAGATCACAAATAGCTGAAGCTAAAACAAGCTGGAGACTCTTTCAAGTGAATGAGGAAGAACTGAAGCTGGCAATCAAAGGGGTGCCTTGTTTCCAGTTGACCCAAGGAGTCAGTTCATGAGAAGAGGAACTTTTTTTTCCCTCCACCTCTCCGAGGAAACTTGTATGGGAACCTGGAGATTATTTTCCACCTGGCCCGCCACCCACTCCATTTCCAATGCGAAGTGTCTATGCAGGGAGAGGGTTTTCCTCTCAATCTTCCCCCAAGAGCTGGAATTCAGCCCTCTACACCCGCATTCTGAAAGTACAAGTGATTTCCCTGAAGGGTTCCTTCCACCTGCAAATGAGCCTGTTACTCAACATCCAGAACCAATCAAGAAACCTCATACTGTTGCTCTCTCTTCAAATGTAATTTGACTTTTCTCTCATTTTTAGTTTTTAAGTAACTGCTTTTACTTCAGTAATTGACTATACTTTGGCTCCAACTGAAGCTCAATGAAACTATAATTCTTAAGATAGAATTTTGTAAATAAAGATGGTTTACATAGGAAGCTTATGAGTAAATTATTCCTATTTTGTTTTATTCAAGAGTACAGCATTTAATCTGATGAACTCACTATTACATAAACAAGAATGGGAGTTCTAGGTACTTGTGATCTAGCTGATGGAAATATATTTGAAACTCCCAACAAAGAAGTGTATTTAGTATGACTGTAGCAAATGTGAAGTGACTTTAGGCTTAATGAAAAATTGTCACTGATTTTCAGACTGGTTGGGCATATCAGCTAGTTTTTCCATATCAGAATAACTAGAGCATGGGAGGACTATAGGAGGGAACACAACTAAACATGTCACGGAAATAGGAGACCTCAACTACAAAGAAAAATGAAGACCTCTTTTTTATATTCGTTGCTGAGAACATTACATAGCTCTTGAGATATCATATTTCCCACATTAGATTCAAGTGAGTTATGAACTCCCATTGTTACCCCATATACAGATTGCACAATCACATTGTTTACACATCCACATTTTTACAAAATGCCATATTAGTAACTGTTCTATTCTGCTACCTTTTCTATCCTCTACTCTCCCCCCTCTCCTGCCCTCCCATCTTCTCTCTCTATCCCAGCTGCTGTAATTTAACGTTTGGGAATTGGAAACCACACTTTAAACTCACTCTGCTCCCCATTTTCCCTTCTGTCAAATTACTCATCATCTTCTTCTATTTCTCCTCCTCCTTCTCCTCTTCCTCCTCCTCCTTATACCTTTAATTCATTCATCATACACTCATGCATTGCTTCATTCATTCACATTCATTCAACACATATGGTGTTGGGGATCCTACTCAGGACCTTTGAAAGTGCGAAGCCAGCACTCTAGTGCTGAGCCAAAACCCCAGCACCTGTCTTTTTGATTTTATGACTGTTTATATGAAATTCAGAATTGCATTCTGGTATGGTTCACGGATATGTGGATTGACCTAGTCCTTGTTTTCTCAGAGACATTTGGAAAATATATATGAATTATTAGGAGATTGAAATGAAGAAAAAAAGTGGAAATTCCCCAATTTCTTATTCTTAGATTCCATACTCTGACGCTGCCTACCTACTATAAAAACTTTTAAACTCTTACTCCCCATTTCTATATCATTGCCAACAAGTGAACATTCACTGCCCTACAACAAACCAGAGAACGCACATTGAACAATGTTTCCCCAGTAGAGACCAAGGCACAATTTTTATTAAAAGAATACCTTAGTCATGAATTAATAGTGAAAGCTTTATTTGAGTGTTAAATGTGCTCTAATTATGTGTTTGTGTTTGTTGATGTGTGTGTGTGTGAGGGGGGGTGTGTTTGTGTGTAAAACATGCACTGAGGTGTAAAATAAATGCAGGATTGCAACGGCCTTCTTAAAAATAAGAAGCAGCTTTATCACATTTGAAGCCCAGGGAAGAATCCGCCTGATACTTGACCTACAATTAATTGAAATGTGAAAAATTCAGGCCTAAAAAAACAAAGCCAACAAACAGAATAAATCTAATCAGTCTGTCTCACGTGATTAGATGTCCCCTGCCATGGGCTGTGTAAAATACATGGAGGATCCCGCACTGATTGTTATCTAGAATGACTTCTGCCTGAAATACTATTGGAGAATAGTTGCTGATGTACTGTGGTTCTTATACCAGTAAACTGGAATGAAGGTAACTTCAGGCTGCAAAGGAATCAATTGATTTTACTAACTGGTTTTTGGAAAACACTGCCATGAAAAATTATCAATATGTTCATAAAGGCATCCACATGTCTCTCCAGAGGGGTTTTACTTAATGGGGGAGGGGGGGAGGTCTGGATATAACTTAACTGTCCATTAGTAGGTAGAACAATATAATGGGAATCACAGTGCACATACCAATTTGAACTCAACCTAGGTAACATGGATTCATCTCTGTGTTATAGGCCTGCTTCTGAAAAACACAATGTAGTGCTCCAAAAGCAGAACGATACTTTCAGAATACCATGTTATGTTTGTAAAGAGAGACAGATAGATATACAGAAATCAAAAATCTGAAAACGGTCTGGAAGTGTACATTTCCATAAATTACAATGTCAGTAGTGGGGGATTAATAGCAGACCAAGAAGACTGTATCTGCATGCGAAATGGTTCAATTTTTAAAGAGTTTTTTAAATGACAATGGACAAAAAATTCAAAGGGTTACAGTAAGTATTGAGGAGTGACTTGGTAAAAGGAGCACAGAGGTGAGAAAGGATTAAGTAGAGTTCAATAGAATCAGGTATAATATCTGTACACAGGACTCCATGAACAGGAGCAAAGGGGAAACTTAAAGAAATCATCAGGACTAAGGGGAGATCAGGATTAGGGGGGCTTGTAGGAAGAGCTGGAAAAAACCAAAGCATGCAATGGGCAGAAAATGTGGAAGAAAAGGCCTCACAGGTGGTAAACTGATCCATCTCTCCCTGGTACTTCAACTGTATGAATAACAGAGAGGCCGGCTAAGTGGGAAAGTACTTGGAAACTCTGTTCATACAGACAACAGAAAGTGCCACCAGAGTGAAAAAAGTAAACCTAGTAAGGCAGCTTAGCCCCTTCCTCTTGGTGTTTTATGCCAGCTATATTTCTTGCTGTGCCTCTGTTCATATACACTGATACGTGTTAGGTCCAAAGGCAGTGACAAACATTGTTACATGTATTGAGGAATCCTCCCAGTTCCACAAAGCACAGCCATTTTACTTAGTGTTCTCAATACCTTCTTTTCGACTCTCATCTCGTTTGAAGAAACACTTTCAGAGGAAAGAAGTTCTCCCTAAGCCACATGTGTCCTTAAGTAAACTATGAATTAAGTGGTATTTCAAGGTGTTTGGGCTGATTCCTCCACATGGCCCGTGAAACCTAGAAAAGTGTCATTCACCAACAGGCATTACATCTTCAATGAGTCCTGTTCTTTGCACACCAGGGTCACCTTATTGTCCATTTAATGGTCAGAAAAACAGTGTTACAGTGAGTATCCTTTTTAGTAGTAGGACTAAAGTGTTTTGGACTCGCATGTTCAGATACTGAAAAGGCTCAGGGAAGTCCACTTGAAAGCTGGTCATTCGATACAGGTGCTGGAGAGGAAAACAAGCTACTCTCATTTGGCACCTTTGAGACAGTGATACAGCTCTGGCCATGTAAGTGTAAATAACAACAGGTCTAATCATGCATGGTGGCCTATGGGCTTGGAACTTGCATGCTTACAAAACCAGTGATGACTTGTGCATCTTCTCCTTCGAACCTCATATGTGACTCATCAACAAGTCAAGTGCTAACTTGGGAGGAAAACAATGTTGGGATGTCCTTTTGGTACATCAAGCCATGAACTCGTTGTCGTAACATCAACAATATAATTCACGTTCATGATTTACATCCATTTCAGAGAGTCATATCCATCCTTCTCTTGGCTATATATTTATAAGGACCAGCCAGCTTCCTTAGATGTTTTCAAGCCCATGAAAAGTCCAAAGAAAGAAAACATCTGAAAGAAGAGTTTGAAGAATTTTCAACAAATACTAGTCTAGAAATGCTGACCTGAAAACCAACTGACGTTTTCAACACCCTCTTTTTGGGAACATTTTCTGTGCCGTGCTTCGCAAAAATGACTTGTCATAACTGATTTGTGCCCATGTTAGCAACTCTTCTGAAATTACTGAAAGTAGACTAATGTGAGAGTTTCTCTTTAGAGATAATTCAAATTACTTGCGTAGGAAGTGGCAGCAGGTCTGGGGATGTTGTAGCTCACTGGCAGTGACCTTGCCTAGCTTGGGGCTGGCCTGCCATGGATTTTCACCCCAAACACTTGCAAGAAAAAAAAAAGGGACGGAAGGGAGAGAAAAAGTTGGAAGGGAGGGAGGCAAAGTTGGAGGGATGGAGGGAGGTAGAAAAGAAGGAAGAAGAAAAGGAGAAAAACCAGGAAGGGAGGAAGGAAGCAAGGAAGGAGGAAATAGGGAGAGTACAAGGGCAGGGAAAGGACTGAGTCACTAAAACTAAAGGCCAAAAAAAAAAAACAAAAAATAAAATAAAATAAAATAAAACAAAAGGCAAGCGACACAAAGACCAATATAGGCCTTGAAAGCTGTTTGAACAGTTTAGACAGCTTTAGAATTTGAGTGACATCAAACTGAATGTTATGATGACTGGATGGAATCTTCCTACTAAGCCCCGCCTTGGCCTGGCCTAAACCAAATCAAGGGGTGTGTGGCATGGGGAGGAATTCTCTCTGGCTGGAGTGGGAGGGACCTAAACCTGTGGCACTTGAGGATGCACTGGGTAGGGAAGGGGACAAGACTCCCCTGATGGGCAGTTGAGCACAACAAGGCTCCTGGGAGCCCTTGATCATGGCTCCCACCACCATACGCCCACCACCTGCCATACGCTCACACCCTGAAGGGGATCGCAGTGGTCTGCTCCGTTGCCTGGTGCAGGTTGGAGTTCCTGACTAAACACCTGAGTGTCCACAGCCTGCGTTGGCCTGCCTGGGCAGGCTGTGGTTGTGGTGGCAAAAGCCAAAGCCGTCTTGGTGTGATGGAGGAGCCAAGGGCTGCCTCTCAGCCATACTAGTGGGTGGTTCTAGAAGAAGCACCAACGGTTGTGGCAGCATTGTCCGAAGACATGAAGCCAGGCCATCTTCCTTATGGCTTTCCTTGGGAGTTGGTGATGTGTACAGCTCTTAGATTTTTGGCTGTTCTCTTACTTTTCTTTAGATGTTTTCAGTCGGTTATTAGCAGGCTTTACGTGGGAAGAGAAAAAAAGCTGGCTGTAAATCTTGCGGGACTTATTGAAAAAAAGTGTGGACTTCTTGAAAAAGTGAGACTTGTTGAAAAAGAACATGAAGGCTTAGCCTCATCTTTAAAGGACTGCAGGTTTGAGAAGGGTTCAAGGGAAGCACAACCTCTGGAGGCAACCTACGAAAAGCTGCATTGGTCCGAATCCAGCCATGGCATTGAAATGCTCTTTCTAGAAGAAGAGCTCAAAGCACAGAAGGCTAAACATGGTCAACAGGATGAAATGAGGGCGCATCTATCAAGAAGGATACAGTCCCTTTAAGGTGAATCTGAAACCCTCAGATCACAAGTAGCTGAAGCTAAAACACGCTGGAGACTCTTTCAAGTGAATGAGGAAGAACTGAAGCTGGCAATCAAAGGGGTGCCTTGTTTCCAGTTGACCCAAGGAGTCAGTTCATGAGAAGAGGACCTTTTTTTTCCCTCCACCTCTCCGAGGAAACTTGTATGGGAACCTGGAGATTATTTTCCACCTGGCCCGCCACCCACTCCATTTCCAATGCGAAGTGTCTATGCAGGGAGAGGGTTTTCCTCTCAATCTTCCCCCAAGAGCTGGAATTCAGCCCTCTACACCCGCATTCTGAAAGTACAAGTGATTTCCCTGAAGGGTTCCTTCCACCTGCAAATGAGCCTGTTACTCAACATCCAGAACCAATCAAGAAACCTCATACTGTTGCTCTCTCTTCAAATGTAATTTGACTTTTCTCTCATTTTTAGTTTTTAAGTAACTGCTTTTACTTCAGTAATTGACTATACTTTGGCTCCAATTGAAGCTCAATGAAACTATAATTCTTAAGATAGTATTTTGTAAATAAAGATGGTTTACATAGGAAGCTTATGAGTAAATTATTCCTATTTTGTTTTATTCAAGAGTACAGCATTTAATCTGATGAACTCACTATTACATAAACAAGAATGGGAGTTCTAGGTACTTGTGATCTAGCTGATGGAAATATATTTGAAACTCCCAACAAAGAAGTGTATTTAGTATGACTGTAGCAAATGTGAAGTGACATTAGGCTTAATGAAAAATTGTCACTGATTTTCAGACTGGTTGGGCATATCAGCTAGTTTTTCCATATCAGAATAACTAGAGCATGGGAGGACTATAGGAGGGAACACAACTAAACATGTCACGGAAATAGGAGACCTCAACTACAAAGAAAAATGAAGACCTCTTTTTTATATTCGTTGCTGAGAACATTACATAGCTCTGAGATATCATATTTCCCACATTAGATTCAAGTGAGTTATGAACTCCCATTGTTACCCCATATACAGATTGCACAATCACATTGTTTACACATCCACATTTTTACAAAATGCCATATTAGTAACTGTTCTATTCTGCTACCTTTTCTATCCTCTACTCTCCCCCCTCTCCTGCCCTCCCATCTTCTCTCTCTATCCCAGCTGCTGTAATTTAACGTTTGGGAATTGGAAACCACACTTTAAACTCACTCTGCTCCCCATTTTCCCTTCTGTCAAATTACTCATCATCTTCTTCTATTTCTCCTCCTCCTTCTCCTCTTCCTCCTCCTCCTTATACCTTTAATTCATTCATCATACACTCATGCATTGCTTCATTCATTCACATTCATTCAACACATATGGTGTTGGGGATCCTACTCAGGACCTTTGAATGTGCGAAGCCAGCACTCTAGTGCTGAGCCAAAACCCCAGCACCTGTCTTTTTTATTTTATGACTGTTTATATGAAATTCAGAATTGCATTCTGCTATGGTTCACGGATATGTGGATTGACCTAGTCCTTGTTTTCTCAGAGACATTTGGAAAATATATATGAATTATTAGGAGATTGAAATGAAGAAACAAAGTGGAAATTCCCCAATTTCTTATTCTTTGATTCCATACTCTGACGCTGCCTACCAACTATAAAAACTTTTAAACTATTACTCCCCATTTCTATATCATTGCCAACAAGTGAACATTCACTGCCCTACAACAAACCAGAGAACGCACATTGAACAATGTTTCCCCAGTAGAGACCAAGGCACAATTCTTATTAAAAGAATACCTTAGTCATGAATTAATAGTGAAAGCTTTATTTGAGTGCTAAATGTGCTCTAATTATGTGTTTGTGTTTGTTGATGTGTGTGTGTGTGAGGGGGGTGGTGTGTTTGTGTGTAAAACATGCACTGAGGTGTAAAATAAATGCAGGATTGCAACGGCCTTCTTAAAAATAAGAAGCAGCTTTATCACATTTGAAGCCCAGGGAAGAATCCACCTGATACTTGACCTACAATTAATTGAAATGTGAAAAATTCAGGCGTAAAAAAACAAAGCCAACAAACAGAATAAATCTAATCAGTCTGTCTCACGTGATTAGATGTCCCCTGCCATGGGCTATGTAAAATACATGGAGGATCCCGCACTGATTGTTATCTAGAATGACTTCTGCCTGAACTACTATTGGAGAATAGTTGCTGATGTACTGTGGTTCTTATACCAGTAAACTGGAATGAAGGTAACTTCAGGCTGCAAAGGAATCAATTGATTTTACTAACTGGTTTTTGGAAAACACTGCCATGAAAAATTATCAATATGTTCATAAAGGCATCCACATGTCTCTCCACAGGGGTTTTATTTAATGGGGGAGATGGGGAGGTCTGGATATAACTTAACTGTCCATTAGTAGGTAGAACAATATAATGGGAATCACAGTGCACATACCAATTTGAACTCAACCTAGGTAACATGGATTCATCTCTGTGTTATAGGCCTGCTTCTGAAAAACACAATGTAGTGCTCCAAAAGCAGAACGATACTTTCAGAATACCATGTTATGTTTGTAAATAAAGAGACAGATAGATATACAGAAATCAAAAATCTGAAAACGGTCTGGAAGTGTACATTTCAATAACTTACAATGTCAGTAGTGGGGGATTAATAGCAGACCAAGAAGACTGTATCTGCATGCGAAATGGTTCAATTTTTAAAGAGTTTTTTAAATGACAATGGACAAAAAATTCAAAGGGTTACAGTAAGTGTTGAGGAGTGACTTGGTAAAAGGAGCACAGAGGTGAGAAAGGATTAAGTAGAGTTCAATAGAATCAGGTATAATATCTGTACACAGGACTCCATGAACAGGAGCAAAGGGGAAACTTAAAGAAATCATAAGGACTAAGGGTAGATCAGGATTAGGGGGGCTTGTAGGAAGAGCTGGAAAAACCAAAGCATGCAATGGGCAGAAAATGTGGAAGAAAAGGCCTCACAGGTGGTAAACTGATCCATCTCTCCCTGGTAGTTCAACTGTATGAATAACAGAGAGGCCGGCTAAGTGGGAAAGTACTTGGAAACTCTGTTCATACAGACAACAGAAAGTGCCACCAGAGTGAAAAAAGTAAACCTAGTAAGGCAGCTTAGCCCCTTCCCCTTGGTGTTTTATGCCAGCTATCTTTCTTGCTGTGCCTCTGTTCATATACACTGATACGTGTTAGGTCCAAAGGCAGTGACAAACATTGTTACATGTATTGAGGAATCCTCCCAGTTCCACAAAGCACAGCCATTTTACTTAGTGTTCTCAATACCTTCTTTTCGACTCTCATCTCGTTTGAAGAAACACTTTCAGAGGAAAGAAGTTCTCCCTAAGCCACATGTGTCCTTAAGTAAACTATGAATTAAGTGGTATTTCAAGGTGTTTGGGCTGATTCCTCCACATGGCCCGTGAAACCTAGAAAAGTGTCATTCACCAACAGGCATTACATCTTCAATGAGTCCTGTTCTTTGCACACCAGGGTCACCTTATTGTCCATTTAATGGTCAGAAAAACAGTGTTACAGTGAGTATCCTTTTTAGTAGTAGGACTAAAGTGTTTTGGACTCGCATGTTCAGATACTGAAAAGGCTCAGGGAAGTCCACTTGAAAGCTGGTCATTCGATACAGGTGCTGGAGAGGAAAACAAGCTACTCTCATTTGGCACCTTTGAGACAGTGATACAGCTCTGGCCATGTAAGTGTAAATAACAACAGGTCTAATCATGCATGGTGGCCTATGGGCTTGGAACTTGCATGCTTACAAAACCAGTGATGACTTGTGCATCTTCTCCTTCGAACCTCATATGTGACTCATCAACAAGTCAAGTGCTAACTTGGGAGGAAAACAATGTTGGGATGTCCTTTTGGTACATCAAGCCATGAACTCGTTGTCTTAACATCAACAATATAATTCACGTTCATGATTTACATCCATTTCAGAGAGTCATATCCATCCTTCTCTTGGCTATATATTTATAAGGACCAGCCAGCTTCCTTAGATGTTTTCAAGCCCATGAAAAGTCCAAAAAAAAAAAAAAAAACATCTGAAAGAAGAGTTTGAAGAATTTTCAACAAATACTAGTCTAGAAATGCTGACCTGAAAACCAACTGACGTTTTCAACACCCTCTTTTTGGGAACATTTTCTGTGCCGTGCTTCTCAAAAATGACTTGTCATAACTGATTTGTGCCCATGTTAACAACTCTTCTGAAACTACTGAAAGTAGACTAATGTGAGAGTTTCTCTTTAGAGATAATTCAAATTACTTGCGTAGGAAGTGGCAGCAGGTCTGGGGATGTTGTAGCTCACTGGCAGTGACCTTGCCTAGCTTGGGGCTGGCCTGCCATGGATTTTCACCCCAAACACTTGCAAGAAAAAAAAAGGGATGGAAGGGAGAGAAAAAGTTGGAAGGGAGGGAGGCAAAGTTGGAGGGATGGAGGGAGGTAGAAAAGAAGGAAGAAGAAAAGGAGAAAAACCAGGAAGGGAGGAAGGAAGCAAGGAAGGAGGAAATAGGGAGAGTACAAGGGCAGGGAAAGGACTGAGTCACTAAAACTAAAGGCCAAAAAAAAAAAACAAAAAACAAAAAATAACATAAAATAAAATAAAACAAAAGGCAAGCGACACAAAGACCAATATAGGCCATGAAAGCTGTTTGAACAGCTTAGACAGCTTTAGAATTTGAGTGACATCAAACTGAATGTTATGATGACTGGATGGAATCTTCCTACTAAGCCCCGCCTTGGCCTGGCCTAAACCAAATCAAGGGGTGTGTGGCATGGGGAGGAATTCTCTCTGGCTGGAGTGGGAGGGACCTAAACCTGTGGCACTTGAGGATGCACTGGGTAGGGAAGGGGACAAGACTCCCCTGATGGGCAGTTGAGCACAACAAGGCTCCTGGGAGCCCTTGATCATGGCTCCCACCAACATACGCCCACCACCTGCCATACGCTCACACCCTGAAGGGGATCGCAGTGGTCTGCTCCGTTGCCTGGTGCAGGTTGGAGTTCCTGACCAAACACCTGAGTGTCCACAGCCTGTGTTGGCCTGCCTGGGTAGGCTGTGGTTGTGGTGGCAAGAGCCAAGGCCGTCTTGGTGTGATGGAGGAGCCAAGGGCTGCCTCTCAGCCATACTAGTGGGTGGTTCTGGAAGAAGCACCAAAGGTTGTTGCAGCATTGTCCGAATACATGAAGCCAGGCCATCTTCCTTATGGCTTTCCTTGGGAGTTGGTGATGTGTACAGCTCTTAGATTTTTGGCTGTTCTCTTACTTTTCTGGAGATGTTTTCAGTCGGTTAGTAGCAGGCTTTACGTGGGAAGAGAAAAAAAGCTGGCTGTAAATCTTGTGGGACTTATTGAAAAAAAGTGTGGACTTCTTGAAAAAGTGAGCCTTGTTGAAAAAGAACATGAAGGCTTAGCCTCATCTTTAAAGGACTGCAGGTTTGAGAAGGGTTCAAGGGAAGCACAACATCTGGAGGCAACCTACGAAAAGCTGCATTGGTCCGAATCCAGCCATGGCGTTGAAATGCTCTTTCTAGAAGAAGAGCTCAAAGCACAGAAGGCTAAACATGGTCAACAGGATGAAATGAGGGCGCATCTATCAAGAAGGATACAGTCCCTCCAAGGTGAATCTGAAACCTTCAGATCACAAATAGCTGAAGCTAAAACAAACTGGAGACCCTTTCAAGTGAATGAAGAAGAACTGAAGCTGGCAATCAAAGGGGTGCCTTGTTTCCAGTTGACCCAAGGAGTCAGTTCATGAGAAGAGGACCTTTTTTTTTCCTCCACCTCTCCGAGGAAAATTGTATGGGAACCTGGAGATTATTTTCCACCTGGCCCGCCACCCACTCCATTTCCAATGCGAAGTGTCTATGCAGGGAGAGGGTTTTCCTCTCAATCTTCCCCCAAGAGCTGGAATTCAGCCCTCTATACCCGCATTCTGAAAGTACAAGTGATTTCCCTGAAGGGTTCCTTCCACCTGCAAATGAGCCTGTTACTCAACATCCAGAACCAATCAAGAAACCTCATACTGTTGCTCTCTCTTCAAATGTAATTTGACTTTTCTCTCATTTTTAGTTTTTAAGTAACTGCTTTTACTTCAGTAATTGACTATACTTTGGCTCCAATTGAAGCTCAATGAAACTATAATTCTTAAGATAGTATTTTGTAAATAAAGATGGTTTACATAGGAAGCTTATGAGTAAATTATTCCTATTTTGTTTTATTCAAGAGTACAGCATTTAATCTGATGAACTCACTATTACATAAACAAGAATGGGAGTTCTAGGTACTTGTGATCTAGCTGATGGAAATATATTTGAAACTCCCAACAAAGAAGTGTATTTAGTATGACTGTAGCAAATGTGAAGTGACATTAGGCTTAATGAAAAATTGTCACTGATTTTCAGACTGGTTGGGCATATCAGCTAGTTTTTCCATATCAGAATAACTAGAGCATGGGAGGACTATAGGAGGGAACACAACTAAACATGTCACGGAAATAGGAGACCTCAACTACAAAGAAAAATGAAGACCTCTTTTTTACATTCGTTGCTGAGAACATTACATAGCTCTTGAGATATCATATTTCCCACATTAGATTCAAGTGAGTTATGAACTCCCATTGTTACCCCATATACAGATTGCACAATCACATTGTTTACACATCCACATTTTTACAAAATGCCATATTAGTAACTGTTCTATTCTGCTACCTTTTCTATCCTCTACTCTCCCCCCTCTCCTGCCCTCCCATCTTCTCTCTCTATCCCAGCCGCTGTAATTTAACGTTTGGGAATTGGAAACCACACTTTAAACTCACTCTGCTCCCCATTTTCCCTTCTGTCAAATTACTCATCATCTTCTTCTATTTCTCCTCCTCCTTCTCCTCTTCCTCCTCCTCCTTATACCTTTAATTCATTCATCATACACTCATGCATTGCTTCATTCATTCACATTCATTCAACACATATGGTGTTGGGGATCCTACTCAGGACCTTTGAAAGTGCGAAGCCAGCACTCTAGTGCTGAGCCAAAACCCCAGCACCTGTCTTTTTGATTTTGTGACTGTTTATATGAAATTCAGAATTGCATTCTGCTATGGTTCACGGATATGTGGATTGACCTAGTCCTTGTTTTCTCAGAGACATTTGGAAAATATATATGAATTATTAGGACATTGAAATGAAGAAAAAAAGTGGAAATTCCCAAATTTCTTATTCTTAGATTCCATACTCTGACGCTGCCTACCTACTATAAAAGCTTTTAAACTCTTACTCCCCATTTCTATATCATTGCCAACAAGTGAACATTCACTGCCCTACAACAAACCAGAGAACACACATTGAACAATGTTTCCCCAGTAGAGACCAAGGCACAATTCTTATTAAAAGAATACCTTAGTCATGAATTAATAGTGAAAGCTTTATTTGAGTGTTAAATGTGCTCTAATTATGTGTTTGTGTTTGTTGATGTGTGTGTGTGTGAGCGGGGTGTGTGTTTGTGTGTAAAACATGCACTGAGGTGTAAAATAAATGCAGGATTGCAACGGCCTTCTTAAAAATAAGAAGCAGCTTTATCACATTTGAAGCCCAGGGAAGAATCCGCCTTATACTTGACCTACAATTAATTGAAATGTGAAAAATTCAGGCCTAAAAAAACAAAGCCAACAAACAGAATAAATCTAATCAGTCTGTCTCACCTGATTAGATGTCCCCTGCCATGGGCTGTGTAAAATACATGGAGGATCCCGCACTGATTGTTATCTAGAATGACTTCTGCCTGAAATACTATTGGAGAATAGTTGCTGATGTACTGTGGTTCTTATACCAGTAAACTGGAATGAAGGTAACTTCAGGCTGCAAAGGAATCAATTGATTTTACTAACTGGTTTTTGGAAAACACTGCCATGAAAAATTATCAATATGTTCATAAAGGCATCCACATGTCTCTCCACAGGGGTTTTACTTAATGGGGGAGGGGGGGAGGTCTGGATATAACTTAACTGTCCATTAGTAGGTAGAACAATATAATGGGAATCACAGTGCACATACCAATTTGAACTCAACCTAGGTAACATGGATTCATCTCTGTGTTATAGGCCTGCTTCTGAAAAACACAATGTAGTGCTCCAAAAGCAGAACAATACTTTCAGAATACCATGTTATGTTTGTAAATAGAGAGACAGATAGATATACAGAAATCAAAAATCTGAAAACGGTCTGGAAGTGTACATTTCAATAACTTACAATGTCAGTAGTGGGGGATTAATAGCAGACCAAGAAGACTGTATCTGCATGCGAAATGGTTCAATTTTTAAAGAGTTTTTTAAATGACAATGGACAAAAAATTCAAAGGGTTACAGTAAGTATTGAGGAGTGACTTGGTAAAAGGAGCACAGAGGTGAGAAAGGATTAAGTAGAGTTCAATAGAATCAGGTATAATATCTGTACACAGGACTCCATGAACAGGAGCAAAGGGGAAACTTAAAGAAATCATCAGGACTAAGGGGAGATCAGGATTAGGGGGGCTTGTAGGAAGAGCTGGAAAAAACCAAAGCATGCAATGGGCAGAAAATGTGGAAGAAAAGGCCTCACAGGTGGTAAACTGATCCATCTCTCCCTGGTAGTTCAACTGTATGAATAACAGAGAGGCCGGCTAAGTGGGAAAGTACTTGGAAACTCTGTTCATACAGACAACAGAAAGTGCCACCAGAGTGAAAAAAGTAAACCTAGTAAGGCAGATTAGCCCCTTCCTCTTGGTGTTTTATGCCAGCTATATTTCTTGCTGTGCCTCTGTTCATATACACTGATACGTGTTAGGTCCAAAGGCAGTGACAAACATTGTTACATGTATTGAGGAATCCTCCCAGTTCCACAAAGCACAGCCATTTTACTTAGTGTTCTCAATACCTTCTTTTCGACTCTCATCTCGTTTGAAGAAACACTTTCAGAGGAAAGAAGTTCTCCCTAAGCCACATGTGTCCTTAATTAAACTATGAATTAAGTGGTATTTCAAGGTGTTTGGGCTGATTCCTCCACATGGCCCGTGAAACCTAGAAAAGTGTCATTCACCAACAGGCATTACATCTTCAATGAGTCCTGTTCATTGCACACCAGGGTCACCTTATTGTCCATTTAATGGTCAGAAAAACAGTGTTACAGTGAGTATCCTTTTTAGTAGAAGGACTAAAGTGTTTTGGACTCGCATGTTCAGATACTGAAAAGGCTCAGGGAAGTCCACTTGAAAGCTGGTCATTCGATACAGGTGCTGGAGAGGAAAACAAGCTACTCTCATTTGGCACCTTTGAGACAGTGATACAGCTCTGGCCATGTAAGTGTAAATAACAACAGGTCTAATCATGCATGGTGGCCTATGGGCTTGGAACTTGCATGCTTACAAAACCAGTGATGACTTGTGCATCTTCTCCTTCGAACCTCATATGTGACTCATCAACAAGTCAAGTGCTAACTTGGGAGGAAAACAATGATGGGATGTCCTTTTGGTACATCAAGCCATGAACTCATTGTCTTAACATCAACAATATAATTAACGTTCATGATTTACATCCATTTCAGAGAGTCATATCCATCCTTCTCTTGGCTATATATTTATAAGGACCAGCCAGCTTCCTTAGATGTTTTCAAGCCCATGAAAAGTCCAAAAAAAAAAAAAAAACATCTGAAAGAAGAGTTTGAAGAATTTTCAACAAACACTAGTCTAGAAATGCTGACCTGAAAACCAACTGACGTTTTCAACACCCTCTTTTTGGGAACATTTTCTGTGCCGTGCTTCTCAAAAATGACTTGTCATAACTGATTTGTGCCCATGTTAGCAACTCTTCTGAAATTACTGAAAGTAGACTAATGTGAGAGTTTCTCTTTAGAGATAATTCAAATTACTTGCGTAGGAAGTGGCAGCAGGTCTGGGGATGTTGTAGCTCACTGGCAGTGACCTTGCCTAGCTTGGGGCTGGCCTGCCATGGATTTTCACCCCAAACACTTGCAAGGAAAAAAAAAAGGGACGGAAGGGAGAGAAAAAGTTGGAAGGGAGGGAGGCAAAGTTGGAGGGATGGAGGGAGGTAGAAAAGAAGGAAGAAGAAAAGGAGAAAAACCAGGAAGGGAGGAAGGAAGCAAGGAAGGAGGAAATAGGGAGAGTACAAGGGAAGGGAAAGGACTGAGTCACTAAAACTAAAGGCCAAAAAAAAAACAAAAAATAAAATAAAATAAAATAAAACAAAAGGCAAGCGACACAAAGACCAATATAGGCCTTGAAAGCTGTTTGAACAGTTTAGACAGCTTTAGAATTTGAGTGACATCAAACTGAATGTTATGATGACTGGATGGAATCTTCCTACTAAGCCCCGCCTTGGCCTGGCCTAAACCAAATCAAGGGGTGTGTGGCATGGGGAGGAATTCTCTCTGGCTGGAGTGGGAGGGACCTAAACCTGTGGCACTTGAGGATGCACTGGGTAGGGAAGGGGACAAGACTCCCCTGATGGGCAGTTGAGCACAACAAGGCTCCTGGGAGCCCTTGATCATGGCTCCCACCACCATACGCCCACCACCTGCCATACGCTCACACCCTGAAGGGGATCGCAGTGGTCTGCTCCGTTGCCTGGTGCAGGTTGGAGTTCCTGACCAAACACCTGAGTGTCCACAGCCTGCGTTGGCCTGCCTGGGCAGGCTGTGGTTGTGGTGGCAAGAGCCAAAGCCGTCTTGGTGTGATGGAGGAGCCAAGGGCTGCCTCTCAGCCATACTAGTGGGTGGTTCTGGAAGAAGCACCAACGGTTGTGGCAGCATTGTCCGAAGACATGAAGCCAGGCCATCTTCCTTATGGCTTTCCTTGGGAGTTGGTGATGTGTACAGCTCTTAGATTTTTGGCTGTTCTCTTACTTTTCTGGAGATGTTTTCAGTCGGTTAGTAGCAGGCTTTACGTGGGAAGAGAAAAAAAGCTGGCTGTAAATCTTGCGGGACTTATTGAAAAAAAGTGTGGACTTCTTGAAAAAGTGAGCCTTGTTGAAAAAGAACATGAAGGCTTAGCCTCATCTTTAAAGGACTGCAGGTTTGAGAAGGGTTCAAGGGAAGCACAACATCTGGAGGCAACCTACGAAAAGCTGCATTGGTCCGAACCCAGCCATGGCGTTGAAATGCTCTTTCTAGAAGAAGAGCTCAAAGCACAGAAGGCTAAACATGGTCAACAGGATGAAATGAGGGCGCATCTATCAAGAAGGATACAGTCCCTCCAAGGTGAATCTGAAACCCTCAGATCACAAATAGCTGAAGCTAAAACAAGCTGGAGACTCTTTCAAGTGAATGAGGAAGAACTGAAGCTGGCAATCAAAGGGGTGCCTTGTTTCCAGTTGACCCAAGGAGTCAGTTCATGAGAAGAGGACCTTTTTTTCCCCTCCACCTCTCCGAGGAAACTTGTATGGGAACCTGGAGATTATTTTCCACCTGGCCCGCCACCCACTCCATTTCCAATGCGAAGTGTCTATGCAGGGAGAGGGTTTTCCTCTCAATCTTCCCCCAAGAGCTGGAATTCAGCCCTCTACACCCGCATTCTGAAAGTACAAGTGATTTCCCTGAAGGGTTCCTTCCACCTGCAAATGAGCCTGTTACTCAACATCCAGAACCAATCAAGAAACCTCATACTGTTGCTCTCTCTTCAAATGTAATTTGACTTTTCTCTCATTTTTAGTTTTTAAGTAACTGCTTTTACTTCAGTAATTGACTATACTTTGGCTCCAATTGAAGCTCAATGAAACTATAATTCTTAAGATAGTATTTTGTAAATAAAGATGGTTTACATAGGAAGCTTATGAGTAAATTATTCCTATTTTGTTTTATTCAAGAGTACAGCATTTAATCTGATGAACTCACTATTACATAAACAAGAATGGGAGTTCTAGGTACTTGTGATCTAGCTGATGGAAATATATTTGAAACTCCCAACAAAGAAGTGTATTTAGTATGACTGTAGCAAATGTGAAGTGACTTTAGGCTTAATGAAAAATTGTCACTGATTTTCAGACTGGTTGGGCATATCAGCTAGTTTTTCCATATCAGAATAACTAGAGCATGGGAGGACTATAGGAGGGAACACAACTAAACATGTCACGGAAATAGGAGACCTCAACTACAAAGAAAAATGAAGACCTCTTTTTTATATTCGTTGCTGAGAACATTACATAGCTCTTGAGATATCATATTTCCCACATTAGATTCAAGTGAGTTATGAACTCCCATTGTTACCCCATATACAGATTGCACAATCACATTGTTTACACATCCACATTTTTACAAAATGCCATATTAGTAACTGTTCTATTCTGCTACCTTTTCTATCCTCTACTCTCCCCCCTCTCCTGCCCTCCCATCTTCTCTCTCTATCCCAGCTGCTGTAATTTAACGTTTGGGAATTGGAAACCACACTTTAAACTCACTCTGCTCCCCATTTTCCCTTCTGTCAAATTACTCATCATCTTCTTCTATTTCTCCTCCTCCTTCTCCTCTTCCTCCTCCTCCTTATACCTTTAATTCATTCATCATACACTCATGCATTGCTTCATTCATTCACATTCATTCAACACATATGGTGTTGGGGATCCTACTCAGGACCTTTGAAAGTGCGAAGCCAGCACTCTAGTGCTGAGCCAAAACCCCAGCACCTGTCTTTTTGATTTTATGACTGTTTATATGAAATTCAGAATTGCGTTCTGCTATGGTTCACGGTTATGTGGATTGACCTAGTCCTTGTTTTCTCAGAGACATTTGGAAAATATATATGAATTATTAGGAGATTGAAATGAAGAAAAAAAGTGGAAATTCCCCAATTTCTTATTCTTAGATTCCATACTCTGATGCTGCCTACCTACTATAAAAACATTTAAACTCTTACTCCCCATTTCTATATCATTGCCAAAAAGTGAACATTCACTGCCCTACAACAAACCAGAGAATGCACATTGAACAATGTTTCCCCAGTAGAGACCAAGGCACAATTCTTATTAAAAGAATACCTTAGTCATGAATTAATAGTGAAAGCTTTATTTGAGTGCTAAATGTGCTCTAATTATGTGTTTGTGTTTGTTGATGTGTGTGTGTGTGAGGTGGGGGTGTGTGTTTGTGTGTAAAACATGCACTGAGGTGTAAAATAAATGCAGGATTGCAACGGCCTTCTTAAAAATAAGAAGCAGCTTTATCACATTTCAAGCCCAGTGAAGAATCCGCCTGATACTTGACCTACAATTAATTGAAATGTGAAAAATTCAGGCCTAAAAAAACAAAGCCTACAAACAGAATAAATCTAATCAGTCTGTCTCACCTGATTAGATGTCCCCTGCCATGGGCTGTGTAAAATACATGGAGGATCCCGCACTGATTGTTATCTAGAATGACTTCTGCCTGAACTACTATTGGAGAATAGTTGCTGATGTACTGTGGTTCTTATACCAGTAAACTGGAATGAAGGTAACTTCAGGCTGCAAAGAATCAATTGATTTTACTAACTGGTTTTTGGAAAACACTGCCATGAAAAATTATCAATATGTTCATAAAGGCATCCACATGTCTCTCCACAGGGGTTTTACTTAATGGGGGAGGGGGGGAGGTCTGGATATAACTTAACTGTCCATTAGTAGGTAGAACAATATAATGGAAATCACAGTGCACATACCAATTTGAACTCAACCTAGGTAACATGGATTCATCTCTGTGTTATAGGCCTGCTTCTGAAAAACACAATGTAGTGCTCCAAAAGCAGAACGATACTTTCAGAATACCATGTTATGTTTGTAAATAGAGAGACAGATAGATATACAGAAATCAAAAATCTGAAAACGGTCTGGAAGTGTACATTTCAATAACTTACAATGTCAGTAGTGGGGGATTAATAGCAGACCAAGAAGACTGTATCTGCATGCGAAATGGTTCAATTTTTAAAGAGTTTTTTAAATGACAATGGACAAAAAATTCAAAGGGTTACAGTAAGTATTGAGGAGTGACTTGGTAAAAGGAGCACAGAGGTGAGAAAGGATTAAGTAGAGTTCAATAGAATCAGGTATAATATCTGTACACAGGACTCCATGAACAGGAGCAAAGGGGAAACTTAAAGAAATCATCAGGACTAAGGGGAGATCAGGATTAGGGGGGCTTGTAGGAAGAGCTGGAAAAAACCAAAGCATGCAATGGACAGAAAATGTGGAAGAAAAGGCCTCACAGGTGGTAAACTGATCCATCTCTCCCTGGTAGTTCAACTGTATGAATAACAGAGAGGCCGGCTAAGTGGGAAAGTACTTGGAAACTCTGTTCATACAGACAACAGAAAGTGCCACCAGAGTGAAAAAAGTAAACCTAGTAAGGCAGCTTAGCCCCTTCCTCTTGGTGTTTTATGCCAGCTATATTTCTTGCTGTGCCTCTGTTCATATACACTGATACGTGTTAGGTCCAAAGGCAGTGACAAACATTGTTACATGTATTGAGGAATCCTCCCAGTTCCACAAAGCACAGCCATTTTACTTAGTGTTCTCAATACCTTCTTTTCGACTCTCATCTCGTTTGAAGAAACACTTTCAGAGGAAAGAAGTTCTCCCTAAGCCACATGTGTCCTTAAGTAAACTATGAATTAAGTGGTATTTCAAGGTGTTTGGGCTGATTCCTCCACATGGCCCGTGAAACCTAGAAAAGTGTCATTCACCAACAGGCATTATATCTTCAATGGGTCCTGTTCTTTGCACACCAGGGTCACCTTATTGTCCATTTAATGGTCAGAAAAACAGTGTTACAGTGAGTATCCTTTTTAGTAGTAGGACAAAGTGTTTTGGACTCGCATGTTCAGATACTGAAAAGGCTCAGGGAAGTCCACTTGAAAGCTGGTCATTCGATACAGGTGCTGGAGAGGAAAACAAGCTACTCTCATTTGGCAACTTTGAGACAGTGATACAGCTCTGGCCATGTAAGTGTAAATAACAACAGGTCTAATCATGCATGGTGGCCTATGGGCTTGGAACTTGCATGCTTACAAAACCAGTGATGACTTGTGCATCTTCTCCTTCGAACCTCATATGTGACTCATCAACAAGTCAAGTGCTAACTTGGGAGGAAAACAATGTTGGGATGTCCTTTTGGTACATCAAGCCATGAACTCGTTGTCTTAACATCAACAATATAATTCACGTTCATGATTTACATCCATTTCAGAGAGTCATATCCATCCTTCTCTTGGCTATATATTTATAAGGACAAGCCAGCTTCCTTAGATGTTTTCAAGCCCATGAAAAGTCCAAAAAAAAAAAAACATCTGAAAGAAGAGTTTGAAGAATTTTCAACAAATACTAGTCTAGAAATGCTGACCTGAAAACCAACTGACGTTTTCAACACCCTCTTTTTGGGAATATTTTCTGTGCCGTGCTTCTCAAAAATGACTTGTCATAACTGATTTGTGCCCATGTTAGCAACTCTTCTGAAATTACTGAAAGTAGACTAATGTGAGAGTTTCTCTTTAGAGATAATTCAAATTACTTGCGTAGGAAGTGGCAGCAGGTCTGGGGATGTTGTAGCTCACTGGCAGTGACCTTGCCTAGCTTGGGGCTGGCCTGCCATGGATTTTCACCCCAAACACTTGCAAGAAAAAAAAAAGGGACGGAAGGGAGAGAAAAAGTTGGAAGGGAGGGAGGCAAAGTTGGAGGGATGGAGGGAGGTAGAAAAGAAGGAAGAAGAAAAGGAGAAAAACCAGGAAGGGAGGAAGGAAGCAAGGAAGGAGGAAATAGGGAGAGTACAAGGGCAGGGAAAGGACTGAGTCACTAAAACTAAAGGCCAAAAAAAAAAACAAAAAATAAAATAAAATAAAATAAAACAAAAGGCAAGCGACACAAAGACCAATATAGGCCTTGAAAGCTGTTTGAACAGTTTAGACAGCTTTAGAATTTGAGTGACATCAAACTGAATGTTATGATGACTGGATGGAATCTTCCTACTAAGCCCCGCCTTGGCCTGGCCTAAACCAAATCAAGGGGTGTGTGGCATGGGGAGGAATTCTCTCTGGCTGGAGTGGGAGGGACCTAAACCTGTGGCACTTGAGGATGCACTGGGTAGGGAAGGGGACAAGACTCCCCTGATGGGCAGTTGAGCACAACAAGGCTCCTGGGAGCCCTTGATCATGGCTCCCACCACCATACGCCCACCACCTGCCATACGCTCACACCCTGAAGGGGATCGCAGTGGTCTGCTCCGTTGCCTGGTGCAGGTTGGAGTTCCTGACCAAACACCTGAGTGTCCACAGCCTGCGTTGGTTTTCCCTCCACCTCTCCGAGGAAACTTGTATGGGAACCTGGAGATTATTTTCCACCTGGCCCGCCACCCACTCCATTTCCAATGCGAAGTGTCTATGCAGGGAGAGGGTTTTCCTCTCAATCTTCCCCCAAGAGCTGGAATTCAGCCCTCTACACCCGCATTCTGAAAGTACAAGTGATTTCCCTGAAGGGTTCCTTCCACCTGCAAATGAGCCTGTTACTCAACATCCAGAACCAATCAAGAAACCTCATACTGTTGCTCTCTCTTCAAATGTAATTTGACTTTTCTCTCATTTTTAGTTTTTAAGTAACTGCTTTTACTTCAGTAATTGACTATACTTTGGCTCCAATTGAAGCTCAATGAAACTATAATTCTTAAGATAGAATTTTGTAAATAAAGATGGTTTACATAGGAAGCTTATGAGTAAATTATTCCTATTTTGTTTTATTCAAGAGTACAGCATTTAATCTGATGAACTCACTATTACATAAACAAGAATGGGAGTTCTAGGTACTTGTGATCTAGCTGATGGAAATATATTTGAAACTCCCAACAAAGAAGTGTATTTAGTATGACTGTAGCAAATGTGAAGTGACTTTAGGCTTAATGAAAAATTGTCACTGATTTTCAGACTGGTTGGGCATATCAGCTAGTTTTTCCATATCAGAATAACTAGAGCATGGGAGGACTATAGGAGGGAACACAACTAAACATGTCACGGAAATAGGAGACCTCAACTACAAAGAAAAATGAAGACCTCTTTTTTATATTCGTTGCTGAGAACATTACATAGCTCTTGAGATATCATATTTCCCACATTAGATTCAAGTGAGTTATGAACTCCCATTGTTACCCCATATACAGATTGCACAATCACATTGTTTACACATCCACATTTTTACAAAATGCCATATTAGTAACTGTTCTATTCTGCTACCTTTTCTATCCTCTACTCTCCCCCCTCTCCTGCCCTCCCATCTTCTCTCTCTATCCCAGCTGCTGTAATTTAACGTTTGGGAATTGGAAACCACACTTTAAACTCACTCTGCTCCCCATTTTCCCTTCTGTCAAATTACTCATCATCTTCTTCTATTTCTCCTCCTCCTTCTCCTCTTCCTCCTCCTCCTTATACCTTTAATTCATTCATCATACACTCATGCATTGCTTCATTCATTCACATTCATTCAACACATATGGTGTTGGGGATCCTACTCAGGACCTTTGAAAGTGCGAAGCCAGCACTCTAGTGCTGAGCCAAAACCCCAGCACCTGTCTTTTTGATTTTATGACTGTTTATATGAAATTCAGAATTGCATTCTGGTATGGTTCACTGATATGTGGATTGACCTAGTCCTTGTTTACTCAGAGACATTTGGAAAATATATATGAATTATTAGGAGATTGAAATGAAGAAAAAAAGTGGAAATTCCCCAATTTCTTATTCTTAGATTCCATACTCTGACGCTGCCTACCTACTATAAAAACTTTTAAACTCTTACTCCCCATTTCTATATCATTGCCAACAAGTGAACATTCACTGCCCTACAACAAACCAGAGAACGCACATTGAACAATGTTTCCCCAGTAGAGACCAAGGCACAATTTTTATTAAAAGAATACCTTAGTCATGAATTAATAGTGAAAGCTTTATTTGAGTGTTAAATGTGCTCTAATTATGTGTTTGTGTTTGTTGATGTGTGTGTGTGTGTGGGGGGGTGTGTTTGTGTGTAAAACATGCACTGAGGTGTAAAATAAATGCAGGATTGCAACGGCCTTCTTAAAAATAAGAAGCAGCTTTATCACATTTGAAGCCCAGGGAAGAATCCGCCTGATACTTGACCTACAATTAATTGAAATGTGAAAAATTCAGGCCTAAAAAAACAAAGCCAACAAACAGAATAAATCTAATCAGTCTGTCTCACCTGATTAGATGTCCCCTGCCATGGGCTGTGTAAAATACATGGAGGATCCCGCACTGATTGTTATCTAGAATGACTTCTGCCTGAACTACTATTGGAGAATAGTTGCTGATGTACTGTGGTTCTTATACCAGTAAACTGGAATGAAGGTAACTTCAGGCTGCAAAGGAATCAATTGATTTTACTAACTGGTTTTTGGAAAACACTGCCATGAAAAATTATCAATATGTTCATAAAGGCATCCACATGTCTCTCCACAGGGGTTTTACTTAATGGGGGAGGGGGGGAGGTCTGGATATAACTTAACTGTCCATTAGTAGGTAGAACAATATAATGGGAATCACAGTGCACATACCAATTTGAACTCAACCTAGGTAACATGGATTCATCTCTGTGTTATAGGCCTGCTTCTGAAAAACACAATGTAGTGCTCCAAAAGCAGAACGATACTTTCAGAATACCATGTTATGTTTGTAAATAGAGAGACAGATAGATATACAGAAATCAAAAATCTGAAAACGGTCTGGAAGTGTACATTTCAATAACTTACAATGTCAGTAGTGGGGGATTAATAGCAGACCAAGAAGACTGTATCTGCATGCGAAATGGTTCAATTTTTAAAGAGTTTTTTAAATGACAATGGACAAAAAATTCAAAGGGTTACAGTAAGTATTGAGGAGTGACTTGGTAAAAGGAGCACAGAGGTGAGAAAGGATTAAGTAGAGTTCAATAGAATCAGGTATAATATCTGTACACAGGACTCCATGAACAGGAGCAAAGGGGAAACTTAAAGAAATCATCAGGACTAAGGGGAGATCAGGATTAGGGGGGCTTGTAGGAAGAGCTGGAAAAAACCAAAGCATGCAATGGGCAGAAAATGTGGAAGAAAAGGCCTCACAGGTGGTAAACTGATCCATCTCTCCCTGGTAGTTCAACTGTATGAATAACAGAGAGGCCGGCTAAGTGGGAAAGTACTTGGAAACTCTGTTCATACAGACAACAGAAAGTGCCACCAGAGTGAAAAAAGTAAACCTAGTAAGGCAGCTTAGCCCCTTCCTCTTGGTGTTTTATGCCAGCTATATTTCTTGCTGTGCCTCTGTTCATATACACTGATACGTGTTAGGTCCAAAGGCAGTGACAAACATTGTTACATGTATTGAGGAATCCTCCCAGTTCCACAAAGCACAGCCATTTTACTTAGTGTTCTCAATACCTTCTTTTCGACTCTCATCTCGTTTGAAGAAACACTTTCAGAGGAAAGAAGTTCTCCCTAAGCCACATGTGTCCTTAAGTAAACTATGAATTAAGTGGTATTTCAAGGTGTTTGGGCTGATTCCTCCACATGGCCCGTGAAACCTAGAAAAGTGTCATTCACCAACAGGCATTACATCTTCAATGAGTCCTGTTCATTGCACACCAGGGTCACCTTATTGTCCATTTAATGGTCAGAAAAACAGTGTTACAGTGAGTATCCTTTTTAGTAGTAGGACTAAAGTGTTTTGGACTCGCATGTTCAGATACTGAAAAGGCTCAGGGAAGTCCACTTGAAAGCTGGTCATTCGATACAGGTGCTGGAGAGGAAAACAAGCTACTCTCATTTGGCAACTTTGAGACAGTGATACAGCTCTGGCCATGTAAGTGTAAATAACAACAGGTCTAATCATGCATGGTGGCCTATGGGCTTGGAACTTGCATGCTTACAAAACCAGTGATGACTTGTGCATCTTCTCCTTCGAACCTCATATGTGACTCATCAACAAGTCAAGTGCTAACTTGGGAGGAAAACAATGTTGGGATGTCTTTTGGTACATCAAGCCATGAACTCGTTGTCTTAACATCAACAATATAATTCACGTTCATGATTTACATCCATTTCAGAGAGTCATATCCATCCTTCTCTTGGCTATATATTTATAAGGACCAGCCAGCTTCCTTAGATGTTTTCAAGCCCATGAAAAGTCCAAAAAAAGAAAACATCTGAAAGAAGAGTTTGAAGAATTTTCAACAAATACTAGTCTAGAAATGCTGACCTGAAAACCAACTGACGTTTTCAACACCCTCTTTTTGGGAACATTTTCTGTGCCGTGCTTCTCAAAAATGACTTGTCATAACTGATTTGTGCCCATGTTAGCAACTCTTCTGAAATTACTGAAAGTAGACTAATGTGAGAGTTTCTCTTTAGAGATAATTCAAATTACTTGCGTAGGAAGTGGCAGCAGGTCTGGGGATGTTGTAGCTCACTGGCAGTGACCTTGCCTAGCTTGGGGCTGGCCTGCCATGGATTTTCACCCCAAACACTTGCAAGGAAAAAAAAAGGGACGGAAGGGAGAGAAAAAGTTGGAAGGGAGGGAGGCAAAGTTGGAGGGATGGAGGGAGGTAGAAAAGAAGGAAGAAGAAAAGGAGAAAAACCAGGAAGGGAGGAAGGAAGCAAGGAAGGAGGAAATAGGGAGAGTACAAGGGCAGGGAAAGGACTGAGTCACTAAAACTAAAGGCCAAAAAAAAAAAAACAAAAAATAAAATAAAATAAAATAAAACAAAAGGCAAGCGACACAAAGACCAATATAGGCCTTGAAAGCTGTTTGAACAGTTTAGACAGCTTTAGAATTTGAGTGACATCAAACTGAATGTTATGATGACTGGATGGAATCTTCCTACTAAGCCCCGCCTTGGCCTGGCCTAAACCAAATCAAGGGGTGTGTGGCATGGGGAGGAATTCTCTCTGGCTGGAGTGGGAGGGACCTAAACCTGTGGCACTTGAGGATGCACTGGGTAGGGAAGGGGACAAGACTCCCCTGATGGGCAGTTGAGCACAACAAGGCTCCTGGGAGCCCTTGATCATGGCTCCCACCACCATACGCCCACCACCTGCCATACGCTCACACCCTGAAGGGGATCGCAGTGGTCTGCTCCGTTGCCTGGTGCAGGTTGGAGTTCCTGACCAAACACCTGAGTGTCCACAGCCTGCGTTGGCCTGCCTGGGCAGGCTGTGGTTGTGGTGGCAAGAGCCAAAGCCGTCTTGGTGTGATGGAGGAGCCAAGGGCTGCCTCTCAGCCATACTAGTGGGTGGTTCTGGAAGAAGCACCAACGGTTGTGGCAGCATTGTCCGAAGACATGAAGCCAGGCCATCTTCCTTATGGCTTTCCTTGGGAGTTGGTGATGTGTACAGCTCTTAGATTTTTGGCTGTTCTCTTACTTTTCTGGAGATGTTTTCAGTCGGTTAGTAGTAGGCTTTACGTGGGAAGAGAAAAAAAGCTGGCTGTAAATCCTGCGGGACTTATTTAAAAAAAGTGTGGACTTCTTGAAAAAGTGAGCCTTGTTGAAAAAGAACATGAAGGCTTAGCCTCATCTTTAAAGGACTGCAGGTTTGAGAAGGGTTCAAGGGAAGCACAACATCTGGAGGCAACCTACGAAAAGCTGCATTGGTCCGAATCCAGCCATGGCGTTGAAATGCTCTTTCTAGAAGAAGAGCTCAAAGCACAGAAGGCTAAACATGGTCAACAGGATGAAATGAGGGCGCATCTATCAAGAAGGATACAGTCCCTCCAAGGTGAATCTGAAACCCTCAGATCACAAATAGCTGAAGCTAAAACAAGCTGGAGACTCTTTCAAGTGAATGAGGAAGAACTGAAGCTGGCAATCAAAGGGGTGCCTTGTTTCCAGTTGACCCAAGGAGTCAGTTCATGAGAAGAGGACCTTTTTTTTCCCTCCACCTCTCCGAGGAAACTTGTATGGGAACCTGGAGATTATTTTCCACCTGGCCCGCCACCCACTCCATTTCCAATGCGAAGTGTCTATGCAGGGAGAGGGTTTTCCTCTCAATCTTCCCCCAAGAGCTGGAATTCAGCCCTCTACACCCGCATTCTGAAAGTACAAGTGATTTCCCTGAAGGGTTCCTTCCACCTGCAAATGAGCCTGTTACTCAACATCCAGAACCAATCAAGAAACCTCATACTGTTGCTCTCTCTTCAAATGTAATTTGACTTTTCTCTCATTTTTAGTTTTTAAGTAACTGCTTTTACTTCAGTAATTGACTATACTTTGGCTCCAATTGAAGCTCAATGAAACTATAATTCTTAAGATAGTATTTTGTAAATAAAGATGGTTTACATAGGAAGCTTATGAGTAAATTATTCCTATTTTGTTTTATTCAAGAGTACAGCATTTAATCTGATGAACTCACTATTACATAAACAAGAATGGGAGTTCTAGGTACTTGTGATCTAGCTGATGGAAATATATTTGAAACTCCCAACAAAGAAGTGTATTTAGTATGACTGTAGCAAATGTGAAGTGACTTTAGGCTTAATGAAAAATTGTCACTGATTTTCAGACTGGTTGGGCATATCAGCTAGTTTTTCCATATCAGAATAACTAGAGCATGGGAGGACTATAGGAGGGAACACAACTAAACATGTCACGGAAATAGGAGACCTCAACTACAAAGAAAAATGAAGACCTCTTTTTTATATTCGTTGCTGAGAACATTACATAGCTCTTGAGATATCATATTTCCCACATTAGATTCAAGTGAGTTATGAACTCCCATTGTTACCCCATATACAGATTGCACAATCACATTGTTTACACATCCACATTTTTACAAAATGCCATATTAGTAACTGTTCTATTCTGCTACCTTTTCTATCCTCTACTCTCCCCCCTCTCCTGCCCTCCCATCTTCTCTCTCTATCCCAGCTGCTGTAATTTAACGTTTGGGAATTGGAAACCACACTTTAAACTCACTCTGCTCCCCATTTTCCCTTCTGTCAAATTACTCATCATCTTCTTCTATTTCTCCTCCTCCTTCTCCTCTTCCTCCTCCTCCTTATACCTTTAATTCATTCATCATACACTCATGCATTGCTTCATTCATTCACATTCATTCAACACATATGGTGTTGGGGATCCTACTCAGGACCTTTGAAAGTGCGAAGCCAGCACTCTAGTGCTGAGCCAAAACCCCAGCACCTGTCTTTTTGATTTTATGACTGTTTATATGAAATTCAGAATTGCGTTCTGCTATGGTTCACGGTTATGTGGATTGACCTAGTCCTTGTTTTCTCAGAGACATTTGGAAAATATATATGAATTATTAGGAGATTGAAATGAAGAAAAAAAGTGGAAATTCCCCAATTTCTTATTCTTAGATTCTATACTCTGACGCTGCCTACCTACTATAAAAACATTTAAACTCTTACTCCCCATTTCTATATCATTGCCAACAAGTGAACATTCACTGCCCTACAACAAACCAGAGAACGCACATTGAACAATGTTTCCCCAGTAGAGACCAAGGCACAATTCTTATTAAAAGAATACCTTAGTCATGAATTAATAGTGAAAGCTTTATTTGAGTGCTAAATGTGCTCTAATTATGTGTTTGTGTTTGTTGATGTGTGTGTGTGTGAGGTGTGGGTGTGTGTTTGTTTGTAAAACATGCACTGAGGTGTAAAATAAATGCAGGATTGCAACGGCCTTCTTAAAAATAAGAAGCAGCTTTATCACATTTCAAGCCCAGTGAAGAATCCGCCTGATACTTGACCTACAATTAATTGAAATGTGAAAAATTCAGGCCTAAAAAAACAAAGCCTACAAACAGAATAAATCTAATCAGTCTGTCTCACCTGATTAGATGTCCCCTGCCATGGGCTGTGTAAAATACATGGAGGATCCCGCACTGATTGTTATCTAGAATGACTTCTGCCTGAACTACTATTGGAGAATAGTTGCTGATGTACTGTGGTTCTTATACCAGTAAACTGGAATGAAGGTAACTTCAGGCTGCAAATAATCAATTGATTTTACTAACTGGTTTTTGGAAAACACTGCCATGAAAAATTATCAATATGTTCATAAAGGCATCCACATGTCTCTCCACAGGGGTTTTACTTAATGGGGGAGGGGGGGAGGTCTGGATATAACTTAACTGTCCATTAGTAGGTAGAACAATATAATGGAAATCACAGTGCACATACCAATTTGAACTCAACCTAGGTAACATGGATTCATCTCTGTGTTATAGGCCTGCTTCTGAAAAACACAATGTAGTGCTCCAAAAGCAGAACGATACTTTCAGAATACCATGTTATGTTTGTAAATAGAGAGACAGATAGATATACAGAAATCAAAAATCTGAAAACGGTCTGGAAGTGTACATTTCAATAACTTACAATGTCAGTAGTGGGGGATTAATAGCAGACCAAGAAGACTGTATCTGCATGCGAAATGGTTCAATTTTTAAAGAGTTTTTTAAATGACAATGGACAAAAAATTCAAAGGGTTACAGTAAGTATTGAGGAGTGACTTGGTAAAAGGAGCACAGAGGTGAGAAAGGATTAAGTAGAGTTCAATAGAATCAGGTATAATATCTGTACACAGGACTCCATGAACAGGAGCAAAGGGGAAACTTAAAGAAATCATCAGGACTAAGGGGAGATCAGGATTAGGGGGGCTTGTAGGAAGAGCTGGAAAAAACCAAAGCATGCAATGGGCAGAAAATGTGGAAGAAAAGGCCTCACAGGTGGTAAACTGATCCATCTCTCCCTGGTAGTTCAACTGTATGAATAACAGAGAGGCCGGCTAAGTGGGAAAGTACTTGGAAACTCTGTTCATACAGACAACAGAAAGTGCCACCAGAGTGAAAAAAGTAAACCTAGTAAGGCAGCTTAGCCCCTTCCTCTTGGTGTTTTATGCCAGCTATATTTCTTGCTGTGCCTCTGTTCATATACACTGATACGTGTTAGGTCCAAAGGCAGTGACAAACATTGTTACATGTATTGAGGAATCCTCCCAGTTCCACAAAGCACAGCCATTTTACTTAGTGTTCTCAATACCTTCTTTTCGACTCTCATCTCGTTTGAAGAAACACTTTCAGAGGAAAGAAGTTCTCCCTAAGCCACATGTGTCCTTAAGTAAACTATGAATTAAGTGGTATTTCAAGGTGTTTGGGCTGATTCCTCCACATGGCCCATGAAACCTAGAAAAGTTTCATTCACCAACAGGCATTACATCTTCAATGAGTCCTGTTCATTGCACACCAGGGTCACCTTATTGTCCATTTAATGGTCAGAAAAACAGTGTTACAGTGAGTATCCTTTTTAGTAGTAGGACTAAAGTGTTTTGGACTCGCATGTTCAGATACTGAAAAGGTTCAGGGAAGTCCACTTGAAAGCTGGTCATTCGATACAGGTGCTGGAGAGGAAAACAAGCTACTCTCATTTGGCAACTTTGAGACAGTGATACAGCTCTGGCCATGTAAGTGTAAATAACAACAGGTCTAATCATGCATGGTGGCCTATGGGCTTGGAACTTGCATGCTTACAAAACCAGTGATGACTTGTGCATCTTCTCCTTCGAACCTCATATGTGACTCATCAACAAGTCAAGTGCTAACTTGGGAGGAAAACAATGTTGGGATGTCCTTTTGGTACATCAAGCCATGAACTCGTTGTCTTAACATCAACAATATAATTCACGTTCATGATTTACATCCATTTCAGAGAGTCATATCCATCTTTCTCTTGGCTATATATTTATAAGGACCAGCCAGCTTCCTTAGATGTTTTCAAGCCCATGAAAAGTCCAAAAAAAGAAAACATCTGAAAGAAGAGTTTGAAGAATTTTCAACAAATACTAGTCTAGAAATGCTGACCTGAAAACCAACTGACGTTTTCAACACCCTCTTTTTGGGAACATTTTCTGTGCCGTGCTTCTCAAAAATGACTTGTCATAACTGATTTGTGCCCATGTTAGCAACTCTTCTGAAATTATTGAAAGTAGACTAATGTGAGAGTTTCTCTTTAGAGATAATTCAAATTACTTGCGTAGGAAGTGGCAGCAGGTCTGGGGATGTTGTAGCTCACTGGCAGTGACCTTGCCTAGCTTGGGGCTGGCCTGCCATGGATTTTCACCCCAAACACTTGCAAGAAAAAAAAAAGGGACGGAAGGGAGAGAAAAAGTTGGAAGGGAGGGAGGCAAAGTTGGAGGGATGGAGGGAGGTAGAAAAGAAGGAAGAAGAAAAGGAGAAAAACCAGGAAGGGATGAAGGAAGCAAGGAAGGAGGAAATAGGGAGAGTACAAGGGCAGGGAAAGGACTGAGTCACTAAAACTAAAGGCCAAAAAAAAAAAACAAAAAATAAAATAAAATAAAATAAAACAAAAGGCAAGCGACACAAAGACCAATATAGGCCTTGAAAGCTGTTTGAACAGTTTAGACAGCTTTAGAATTTGAGTGACATCAAACTGAATGTTATGATGACTGGATGGAATCTTCCTACTAAGCCCCGCCTTGGCCTGGCCTAAACCAAATCAAGGGGTGTGTGGCATGGGGAGGAATTCTCTCTGACTGGAGTGGGAGGGACCTAAACCTGTGGCACTTGAGGATGCACTGGGTAGGGAAGGGGACAAGACTCCCCTGATGGGCAGTTGAGCACAACAAGGCTCCTGGGAGCCCTTGATCATGGCTCCCACCACCATACGCCCACCACCTGCCATACGCTCACACCCTGAAGGGGATCGCAGTGGTCTGCTCCGTTGCCTGGTGCAGGTTGGAGTTCCTGACCAAACACCTGAGTGTCCACAGCCTGCGTTGGCCTGCCTGGGCAGGCTGTGGTTGTGGTGGCAAGAGCCAAAGCCGTCTTGGTGTGATGGAGGAGCCAAGGGCTGCCTCTCAGCCATACTAGTGGGTGGTTCTGGAAGAAGCACCAACGGTTGTGGCAGCATTGTCCGAAGACATGAAGCCAGGCCATCTTCCTTATGGCTTTCCTTGGGAGTTGGTGATGTGTACAGCTCTTAGATTTTTGGCTGTTCTCTTACTTTTCTGGAGATGTTTTCAGTCGGTTAGTAGCAGGCTTTACGTGGGAAGAGAAAAAATGCTGGCTGTAAATCTTGCGGGACTTATTGAAAAAAAGTGTGGACTTCTTGAAAAAGTGAGCCTTGTTGAAAAAGAACATGAAGGCTTAGCCTCATCTTTAAAGGACTGCAGGTTTGAGAAGGGTTCAAGGGAAGCACAACATCTGGAGGCAACCTACGAAAAGCTGCATTGGTCCGAATCCAGCCATGGCGTTGAAATGCTCTTTCTAGAAGAAGAGCTCAAAGCACAGAAGGCTAAACATGGTCAACAGGATGAAATGAGGGCGCATCTATCAAGAAGGATACAGTCCCTCCAAGGTGAATCTGAAACCCTCAGATCACAAATAGCTGAAGCTAAAACAAGCTGGAGACTCTTTCAAGTGAATGAGGAAGAACTGAAGCTGGCAATCAAAGGGGTGCCTTGTTTCCAGTTGACCCAAGGAGTCAGTTCATGAGAAGAGGACCTTTTTTTTCCCTCCACCTCTCCGAGGAAACTTGTATGGGAACCTGGAGATTATTTTCCACCTGGCCCGCCACCCACTCCATTTCCAATGCGAAGTGTCTATGCAGGGAGAGGGTTTTCCTCTCAATCTTCCCCCAAGAGCTGGAATTCAGCCCTCTACACCCGCATTCTGAAAGTACAAGTGATTTCCCTGAAGGGTTCCTTCCACCTGCAAATGAGCCTGTTACTCAACATCCAGAACCAATCAAGAAACCTCATACTGTTGCTCTCTCTTCAAATGTAATTTGACTTTTCTCTCATTTTTAGTTTTTAAGTAACTGCTTTTACTTCAGTAATTGACTATACTTTGGCTCCAATTGAAGCTCAATGAAACTATAATTCTTAAGATAGTATTTTGTAAATAAAGATGGTTTACATAGGAAGCTTATGAGTAAATTATTCCTATTTTGTTTTATTCAAGAGTACAGCATTTAATCTGATGAACTCACTATTACATAAACAAGAATGGGAGTTCTAGGTACTTGTGATCTAGCTGATGGAAATATATTTGAAACTCCCAACAAAGAAGTGTATTTAGTATGACTGTAGCAAATGTGAAGTGACTTTAGGCTTAATGAAAAATTGTCACTGATTTTCAGACTGGTTGGGCATATCAGCTAGTTTTTCCATATCAGAATAACTAGAGCATGGGAGGACTATAGGAGGGAACACAACTAAACATGTCACGGAAATAGGAGACCTCAACTACAAAGAAAAATGAAGACCTCTTTTTTATATTCGTTGCTGAGAACATTACATAGCTCTTGAGATATCATATTTCCCACATTAGATTCAAGTGAGTTATGAACTCCCATTGTTACCCCATATACAGATTGCACAATCACATTGTTTACACATCCACATTTTTACAAAATGCCATATTAGTAACTGTTCTATTCTGCTACCTTTTCTATCCTCTACTCTCCCCCCTCTCCTGCCCTCCCATCTTCTCTCTCTATCCCAGCTGCTGTAATTTAACGTTTGGGAATTGGAAACCACACTTTAAACTCACTCTGCTCCCCATTTTCCCTTCTGTCAAATTACTCATCATCTTCTTCTATTTCTCCTCCTCCTTCTCCTCTTCCTCCTCCTCCTTATACCTTTAATTCATTCATCATACACTCATGCATTGCTTCATTCATTCACATTCATTCAACACATATGGTGTTGGGGATCCTACTCAGGACCTTTGAAAGTGCGAAGCCAGCACTCTAGTGCTGAGCCAAAACCCCAGCACCTGTCTTTTTGATTTTATGACTGTTTATATGAAATTCAGAATTGCATTCTGGTATGGTTCACGGATATGTGGATTGACCTAGTCCTTGTTTTCTCAGAGACATTTGGAAAATATATATGAATTATTAGGAGATTGAAATGAAGAAAAAAAGTGGAAATTCCCCAATTTCTTATTCTTAGATTCCATACTCTGACGCTGCCTACCTACTATAAAAACTTTTAAACTCTTACTCCCCATTTCTATATCATTGCCAACAAGTGAACATTCACTGCCCTACAACAAACCAGAGAACGCACATTGAACAATGTTTCCCCAGTAGAGACCAAGGCACAATTTTTATTAAAAGAATACCTTAGTCATGAATTAATAGTGAAAGCTTTATTTGAGTGTTAAATGTGCTCTAATTATGTGTTTGTGTTTGTTGATGTGTGTGTGTGTGAGGGGGGGGTGTGTTTGTGTGTAAAACATGCACTGAGGTGTAAAATAAATGCAGGATTGCAACGGCCTTCTTAAAAATAAGAAGCAGCTTTATCACATTTGAAGCCCAGGGAAGAATCCGCCTGATACTTGACCTACAATTAATTGAAATGTGAAAAATTCAGGCCTAAAAAAACAAAGCCAACAAACAGAATAAATCTAATCAGTCTGTCTCACCTGATTAGATGTCCCCTGCCATGGGCTGTGTAAAATACATGGAGGATCCCGCACTGATTGTTATCTAGAATGACTTCTGCCTGAAATACTATTGGAGAATAGTTGCTGATGTACTGTGGTTCTTATACCAGTAAACTGGAATGAAGGTAACTTCAGGCTGCAAAGGAATCAATTGATTTTACTAACTGGTTTTTGGAAAACACTGCCATGAAAAATTATCAATATGTTCATAAAGGCATCCACATGTCTCTCCACAGGGGTTTTACTTAATGGGGGAGGGGGGGAGGTCTGGATATAACTTAACTGTCCATTAGTAGGTAGAACAATATAATGGGAATCACAGTGCACATACCAATTTGAACTCAACCTAGGTAACATGGATTCATCTCTGTGTTATAGGCCTGCTTCTGAAAAACACAATGTAGTGCTCCAAAAGCAGAACGATACTTTCAGAATACCATGTTATGTTTGTAAATAGAGAGACAGATAGATATACAGAAATCAAAAATCTGAAAACGGTCTGGAAGTGTACATTTCAATAACTTACAATGTCAGTAGTGGGGGATTAATAGCAGACCAAGAAGACTGTATCTGCATGCGAAATGGTTCAATTTTTAAAGAGTTTTTTAAATGACAATGGACAAAAAATTCAAAGGGTTACAGTAAGTATTGAGGAGTGACTTGGTAAAAGGAGCACAGAGGTGAGAAAGGATTAAGTAGAGTTCAATAGAATCAGGTATAATATCTGTACACAGGACTCCATGAACAGGAGCAAAGGGGAAACTTAAAGAAATCATCAGGACTAAGGGGAGATCAGGATTAGGGGGGCTTGTAGGAAGAGCTGGAAAAAACCAAAGCATGCAATGGGCAGAAAATGTGGAAGAAAAGGCCTCACAGGTGGTAAACTGATCCATCTCTCCCTGGTAGTTCAACTGTATGAATAACAGAGAGGCCGGCTAAGTGGGAAAGTACTTGGAAACTCTGTTCATACAGACAACAGAAAGTGCCACCAGAGTGAAAAAAGTAAACCTAGTAAGGCAGCTTAGCCCCTTCCTCTTGGTGTTTTATGCCAGCTATATTTCTTGCTGTGCCTCTGTTCATATACACTGATACGTGTTAGGTCCAAAGGCAGTGACAAACATTGTTACATGTATTGAGGAATCCTCCCAGTTCCACAAAGCACAGCCATTTTACTTAGTGTTCTCAATACCTTCTTTTCGACTCTCATCTCGTTTGAAGAAACACTTTCAGAGGAAAGAAGTTCTCCCTAAGCCACATGTGTCCTTAAGTAAACTATGAATTAAGTGGTATTTCAAGGTGTTTGGGCTGATTCCTCCACATGGCCCGTGAAACCTAGAAAAGTGTCATTCACCAACAGGCATTACATCTTCAATGAGTCCTGTTCATTGCACACCAGGGTCACCTTATTGTCCATTTAATGGTCAGAAAAACAGTGTTACAGTGAGTATCCTTTTTAGTAGTAGGACTAAAGTGTTTTGGACTCGCATGTTCAGATACTGAAAAGGCTCAGGGAAGTCCACTTGAAAGCTGGTCATTCGATACAGGTGCTGGAGAGGAAAACAAGCTACTCTCATTTGGCAACTTTGAGACAGTGATACAGCTCTGGCCATGTAAGTGTAAATAACAACAGGTCTAATCATGCATGGTGGCCTATGGGCTTGGAACTTGCATGCTTACAAAACCAGTGATGACTTGTGCATCTTCTCCTTCGAACCTCATATGTGACTCATCAACAAGTCAAGTGCTAACTTGGGAGGAAAACAATGTTGGGATGTCCTTTTGGTACATCAAGCCATGAACTCGTTGTCTTAACATCAACAATATAATTCACGTTCATGATTTACATCCATTTCAGAGAGTCATATCCATCCTTCTCTTGGCTATATATTTATAAGGACCAGCCAGCTTCCTTAGATGTTTTCAAGCCCATGAAAAGTCCAAAAAAAGAAAACATCTGAAAGAAGAGTTTGAAGAATTTTCAACAAATACTAGTCTAGAAATGCTGACCTGAAAACCAACTGACGTTTTCAACACCCTCTTTTTGGGAACATTTTCTGTGCCGTGCTTCTCAAAAATGACTTGTCATAACTGATTTGTGCCCATGTTAGCAACTCTTCTGAAATTACTGAAAGTAGACTAATGTGAGAGTTTCTCTTTAGAGATAATTCAAATTACTTGCGTAGGAAGTGGCAGCAGGTCTGGGGATGTTGTAGCTCACTGGCAGTGACCTTGCCTAGCTTGGGGCTGGCCTGCCATGGATTTTCACCCCAAACACTTGCAAGGAAAAAAAAAGGGACGGAAGGGAGAGAAAAAGTTGGAAGGGAGGGAGGCAAAGTTGGAGGGATGGAGGGAGGTAGAAAAGAAGGAAGAAGAAAAGGAGAAAAACCAGGAAGGGAGGAAGGAAGCAAGGAAGGAGGAAATAGGGAGAGTACAAGGGCAGGGAAAGGACTGAGTCACTAAAACTAAAGGCCAAAAAAAAAAAAAAACAAAAAATAAAATAAAATAAAATAAAACAAAAGGCAAGCGACACAAAGACCAATATAGGCCTTGAAAGCTGTTTGAACAGTTTAGACAGCTTTAGAATTTGAGTGACATCAAACTGAATGTTATGATGACTGGATGGAATCTTCCTACTAAGCCCCGCCTTGGCCTGGCCTAAACCAAATCAAGGGGTGTGTGGCATGGGGAGGAATTCTCTCTGGCTGGAGTGGGAGGGACCTAAACCTGTGGCACTTGAGGATGCACTGGGTAGGGAAGGGGACAAGACTCCCCTGATGGGCAGTTGAGCACAACAAGGCTCCTGGGAGCCCTTGATCATGGCTCCCACCACCATACGCCCACCACCTGCCATACACTCACACCCTGAAGGGGATCGCAGTGGTCTGCTCCGTTGCCTGGTGCAGGTTGGAGTTCCTGACCAAACACCTGAGTGTCCACAGCCTGCGTTGGCCTGCCTGGGCAGGCTGTGGTTGTGGTGGCAAGAGCCAAAGCCGTCTTGGTGTGATGGAGGAGCCAAGGGCTGCCTCTCAGCCATACTAGTGGGTGGTTCTGGAAGAAGCACCAACGGTTGTGGCAGCATTGTCCGAAGACATGAAGCCAGGCCATCTTCCTTATGGCTTTCCTTGGGAGTTGGTGATGTGTACAGCTCTTAGATTTTTGGCTGTTCTCTTACTTTTCTGGAGATGTTTTCAGTCGGTTAGTAGCAGGCTTTACGTGGGAAGAGAAAAAAAGCTGGCTGTAAATCTTGCGGGACTTATTGAAAAAAAGTGTGGACTTCTTGAAAAAGTGAGACTTGTTGAAAAAGAACATGAAGGCTTAGCCTCATCTTTAAAGGACTGCAGGTTTGAGAAGGGTTCAAGGGAAGCACAACCTCTGGAGGCAACCTACGAAAAGCTGCATTGGTCCGAATCCAGCCATGGCGTTGAAATGCTCTTTCTAGAAGAAGAGCTCAAAGCACAGAAGGCTAAACATGGTCAACAGGATGAAATGAGGGCGCATCTATCAAGAAGGATACAGTCCCTTTAAGGTGAATCTGAAACCCTCAGATCACAAATAGCTGAAGCTAAAACAAGCTGGAGACTCTTTCAAGTGAATGAGGAAGAACTGAAGCTGGCAATCAAAGGGGTGCCTTGTTTCCAGTTGACCCAAGGAGTCAGTTCATGAGAAGAGGACCTTTTTTTTCCCTCCACCTCTCCGAGGAAACTTGTATGGGAACCTGGAGATTATTTTCCACCTGGCCCGCCACCCACTCCATTTCCAATGCGAAGTGTCTATGCAGGGAGAGGGTTTTCCTCTCAATCTTCCCCCAAGAGCTGGAATTCAGCCCTCTACACCCGCATTCTGAAAGTACAAGTGATTTCCCTGAAGGGTTCCTTCCACCTGCAAATGAGCCTGTTACTCAACATCCAGAACCAATCAAGAAACCTCATACTGTTGCTCTCTCTTCAAATGTAATTTGACTTTTCTCTCATTTTTAGTTTTTAAGTAACTGCTTTTACTTCAGTAATTGACTATACTTTGGCTCCAATTGAAGCTCAATGAAACTATAATTCTTAAGATAGTATTTTGTAAATAAAGATGGTTTACATAGGAAGCTTATGAGTAAATTATTCCTATTTTGTTTTATTCAAGAGTACAGCATTTAATCTGATGAACTCACTATTACATAAACAAGAATGGGAGTTCTAGGTACTTGTGATCTAGCTGATGGAAATATATTTGAAACTCCCAACAAAGAAGTGTATTTAGTATGACTGTAGCAAATGTGAAGTGACTTTAGGCTTAATGAAAAATTGTCACTGATTTTCAGACTGGTTGGGCATATCAGCTAGTTTTTCCATATCAGAATAACTAGAGCATGGGAGGACTATAGGAGGGAACACAACTAAACATGTCACGGAAATAGGAGACCTCAACTACAAAGAAAAATGAAGACCTCTTTTTTATATTCGTTGCTGAGAACATTACATAGCTCTTGAGATATCATATTTCCCACATTAGATTCAAGTGAGTTATGAACTCCCATTGTTACCCCATATACAGATTGCACAATCACATTGTTTACACATCCACATTTTTACAAAATGCCATATTAGTAACTGTTCTATTCTGCTACCTTTTCTATCCTCTACTCTCCCCCCTCTCCTGCCCTCCCATCTTCTCTCTCTATCCCAGCTGCTGTAATTTAACGTTTGGGAATTGGAAACCACACTTTAAACTCACTCTGCTCCCCATTTTCCCTTCTGTCAAATTACTCATCATCTTCTTCTATTTCTCCTCCTCCTTCTCCTCTTCCTCCTCCTCCTTATACCTTTAATTCATTCATCATACACTCATGCATTGCTTCATTCATTCACATTCATTCAACACATATGGTGTTGGGGATCCTACTCAGGACCTTTGAAAGTGCGAAGCCAGCACTCTAGTGCTGAGCCAAAACCCCAGCACCTGTCTTTTTGATTTTATGACTGTTTATATGAAATTCAGAATTGCGTTCTGCTATGGTTCACGGTTATGTGGATTGACCTAGTCCTTGTTTTCTCAGAGACATTTGGAAAATATATATGAATTATTAGGAGATTGAAATGAAGAAAAAAAGTGGAAATTCCCCAATTTCTTATTCTTAGATTCCATACTCTGACGCTGCCTACCTACTATAAAAACATTTAAACTCTTACTCCCCATTTCTATATCATTGCCAACAAGTGAACATTCACTGCCCTACAACAAACCAGAGAACGCACATTGAACAATGTTTCCCCAGTAGAGACCAAGGCACAATTCTTATTAAAAGAATACCTTAGTCATGAATTAATAGTGAAAGCTTTATTTGAGTGCTAAATGTGCTCTAATTATGTGTTTGTGTTTGTTGATGTGTGTGTGTGTGAGGTGGGGGTGTGTGTTTGTTTGTAAAACATGCACTGAGGTGTAAAATAAATGCAGGATTGCAACGGCCTTCTTAAAAATAAGAAGCAGCTTTATCACATTTCAAGCCCAGTGAAGAATCCGCCTGATACTTGACCTACAATTAATTAAAATGTGAAAAATTCAGGCCTAAAAAAACAAAGCCTACAAACAGAATAAATCTAATCAGTCTGTCTCACCTGATTAGATGTCCCCTGCCATGGGCTGTGTAAAATACATGGAGGATCCCGCACTGATTGTTATCTAGAATGACTTCTGCCTGAAATACTATTGGAGAATAGTTGCTGATGTACTGTGGTTCTTATACCAGTAAACTGGAATGAAGGTAACTTCAGGCTGCAAAGGAATCAATTGATTTTACTAACTGGTTTTTGGAAAACACTGCCATGAAAAATTATCAATATGTTCATAAAGGCATCCACATGTCTCTCCACAGGGGTTTTACTTAATGGGGGAGGGGGGGAGGTCTGGATATAACTTAACTGTCCATTAGTAGGTAGAACAATATAATGGGAATCACAGTGCACATACCAATTTGAACTCAACCTAGGTAACATGGATTCATCTCTGTGTTATAGGCCTGCTTCTGAAAAACACAATGTAGTGCTCCAAAAGCAGAACGATACTTTCAGAATACCATGTTATGTTTGTAAATAGAGAGACAGATAGATATACAGAAATCAAAAATCTGAAAACGGTCTGGAAGTGTACATTTCAATAACTTACAATGTCAGTAGTGGGGGATTAATAGCAGACCAAGAAGAC
Source organism: Callospermophilus lateralis (assembly GCF_048772815.1). Taxonomy (NCBI): domain Eukaryota; kingdom Metazoa; phylum Chordata; class Mammalia; order Rodentia; family Sciuridae; genus Callospermophilus; species Callospermophilus lateralis. Next base: position 2,401,848 of record NW_027515935.1, on the reverse strand, counting down.
TGTATCTGCATGCGAAATGGTTCAATTTTTAAGAGTTTTTAAATGACAATGGATAAAAAATTCAAAGGGTTACAGTAAGTATTGAGGAGTGACTTGGTAAAAGGAGCACAGAGGTGAGAAAGGATTAAGTAGAGTTCAATAGAATCAGGTATAATATCTGTACACAGGACTCCATGAACAGGAGCAAAGGGGAAACTTAAAGAAATCATCAGGACTAAGGGGAGATCAGGATTAGGGGGGCTTGTAGGAAGAGCTGGAAAAAACCAAAGCATGCAATGGGCAGAAAATGTGGAAGAAAAGGCCTCACAGGTGGTAAACTGATCCATCTCTCCCTGGTAGTTCAACTGTATGAATAACAGAGAGGCCGGCTAAGTGGGAAAGTACTTGGAAACTCTGTTCATACAGACAACAGAAAGTGCCACCAGAGTGAAAAAAGTAAACCTAGTAAAGCAGCTTAGCCCCTTCCTCTTGGTGTTTTATGCCAGCTATATTTCTTGCTGTGCCTCTGTTCATATACACTGATACGTGTTAGGTCCAAAGGCAGTGACAAACATTGTTACATGTATTGAGGAATCCTCCCAGTTCCACAAAGCACAGCCATTTTACTTAGTGTTCTCAATACCTTCTTTTCGACTCTCATCTCGTTTGAAGAAACACTTTCAGAGGAAAGAAGTTCTCCCTAAGCCACATGTGTCCTTAAGTAAACTATGAATTAAGTGGTATTTCAAGGTGTTTGGGCTGATTCCTCCACATGGCCCGTGAAACCTAGAAAAGTGTCATTCACCAACAGGCATTACATCTTCAATGAGTCCTGTTCATTGCACACCAGGGTCACCTTATTGTCCATTTAATGGTCAGAAAAACAGTGTTACAGTGAGTATCCTTTTTAGTAGTAGGACTAAAGTGTTTTGGACTCGCATGTTCAGATACTGAAAAGGCTCAGGGAAGTCCACTTGAAAGCTGGTCATTCGATACAGGTGCTGGAGAGGAAAACAAGCTACTCTCATTTGGCAACTTTGAGACAGTGATACAGCTCTGGCCATGTAAGTGTAAATAACAACAGGTCTAATCATGCATGGTGGCCTATGGGCTTGGAACTTGCATGCTTACAAAACCAGTGATGACTTGTGCATCTTCTCCTTCGAACCTCATATGTGACTCATCAACAAGTCAAGTGCTAACTTGGGAGGAAAACAATGTTGGGATGTCCTTTTGGTACATCAAGCCATGAACTCGTTGTCTTAACATCAACAATATAATTCACGTTCATGATTTACATCCATTTCAGAGAGTCATATCCATCCTTCTCTTGGCTATATATTTATAAGGACCAGCCAGCTTCCTTAGATGTTTTCAAGCCCATGAAAAGTCCAAAAAAAGAAAACATCTGAAAGAAGAGTTTGAAGAATTTTCAACAAATACTAGTCTAGAAATGCTGACCTGAAAACCAACTGACGTTTTCAACACCCTCTTTTTGGGAACATTTTCTGTGCCGTGCTTCTCAAAAATGACTTGTCATAACTGATTTGTGCCCATGTTAGCAACTCTTCTGAAATTACTGAAAGTAGACTAATGTGAGAGTTTCTCTTTAGAGATAATTCAAATTACTTGCGTAGGAAGTGGCAGCAGGTCTGGGGATGTTGTAGCTCACTGGCAGTGACCTTGCCTAGCTTGGGGCTGGCCTGCCATGGATTTTCACCCCAAACACTTGCAAGGAAAAAAAAAGGGACGGAAGGGAGAGAAAAAGTTGGAAGGGAGGGAGGCAAAGTTGGAGGGATGGAGGGAGGTAGAAAAGAAGGAAGAAGAAAAGGAGAAAAACCAGGAAGGGAGGAAGGAAGCAAGGAAGGAGGAAATAGGGAGAGTACAAGGGCAGGGAAAGGACTGAGTCACTAAAACTAAAGGCCAAAAAAAAAAACAAAAAATAAAATAAAATAAAATAAAACAAAAGGCAAGCGACACAAAGACCAATATAGGCCTTGAAAGCTGTTTGAACAGTTTAGACAGCTTTAGAATTTGAGTGACATCAAACTGAATGTTATGATGACTGGATGGAATCTTCCTACTAAGCCCCGCCTTGGCCTGGCCTAAACCAAATCAAGGGGTGTGTGGCATGGGGAGGAATTCTCTCTGGCTGGAGTGGGAGGGTCCTAAACCTGTGGCACTTGAGGATGCACTGGGTAGGGAAGGGGACAAGACTCCCCTGATGGGCAGTTGAGCACAACAAGGCTCCTGGGAGCCCTTGATCATGGCTCCCACCACCATACGCCCACCACCTGCCATACGCTCACACCCTGAAGGGGATCGCAGTGGTCTGCTCCGTTGCCTGGTGCAGGTTGGAGTTCCTGACCAAACACCTGAGTGTCCACAGCCTGCGTTGGCCTGCCTGGGCAGGCTGTGGTTGTGGTGGCAAGAGCCAAAGCCGTCTTGGTGTGATGGAGGAGCCAAGGGCTGCCTCTCAGCCATACTAGTGGGTGGTTCTGGAAGAAGCACCAACGGTTGTGGCAGCATTGTCCGAAGACATGAAGCCAGGCCATCTTCCTTATGGCTTTCCTTGGGAGTTGGTGATGTGTACAGCTCTTAGATTTTTGGCTGTTCTCTTACTTTTCTGGAGATGTTTTCAGTCGGTTAGTAGCAGGCTTTACGTGGGAAGAGAAAAAAAGCTGGCTGTAAATCTTGCGGGACTTATTGAAAAAAAGTGTGGACTTCTTGAAAAAGTGAGCCTTGTTGAAAAAGAACATGAAGGCTTAGCCTCATCTTTAAAGGACTGCAGGTTTGAGAAGGGTTCAAGGGAAGCACAACATCTGGAGGCAACCTACGAAAAGCTGCATTGGTCCGAATCCAGCCATGGCGTTGAAATGCTCTTTCTAGAAGAAGAGCTCAAAGCACAGAAGGCTAAACATGGTCAACAGGATGAAATGAGGGCGCATCTATCAAGAAGGATACAGTCCCTCCAAGGTGAATCTGAAACCCTCAGATCACAAATAGCTGAAGCTAAAACAAGCTGGAGACTCTTTCAAGTGAATGAGGAAGAACTGAAGCTGGCAATCAAAGGGGTGCCTTGTTTCCAGTTGACCCAAGGAGTCAGTTCATGAGAAGAGGACCTTTTTTTTCCCTCCACCTCTCCGAGGAAACTTGTATGGGAACCTGGAGATTATTTTCCACCTGGCCCGCCACCCACTCCATTTCCAATGCGAAGTGTCTATGCAGGGAGAGGGTTTTCCTCTCAATCTTCCCCCAAGAGCTGGAATTCAGCCCTCTACACCCGCATTCTGAAAGTACAAGTGATTTCCCTGAAGGGTTCCTTCCACCTGCAAATGAGCCTGTTACTCAACATCCAGAACCAATCAAGAAACCTCATACTGTTGCTCTCTCTTCAAATGTAATTTGACTTTTCTCTCATTTTTAGTTTTTAAGTAACTGCTTTTACTTCAGTAATTGACTATACTTTGGCTCCAATTGAAGCTCAATGAAACTATAATTCTTAAGATAGTATTTTGTAAATAAAGATGGTTTACATAGGAAGCTTATGAGTAAATTATTCCTATTTTGTTTTATTCAAGAGTACAGCATTTAATCTGATGAACTCACTATTACATAAACAAGAATGGGAGTTCTAGCTACTTGTGATCTAGCTGATGGAAATATATTTGAAACTCCCAACAAAGAAGTGTATTTAGTATGACTGTAGCAAATGTGAAGTGACATTAGGCTTAATGAAAAATTGTCACTGATTTTCAGACTGGTTGGGCATATCAGCTAGTTTTTCCATATCAGAATAACTAGAGCATGGGAGGACTATAGGAGGGAACACAACTAAACATGTCACGGAAATAGGAGACCTCAACTACAAAGAAAAATGAAGACCTCTTTTTTATATTCGTTGCTGAGAACATTACATAGCTCTGAGATATCATATTTCCCACATTAGATTCAAGTGAGTTATGAACTCCCATTGTTACCCCATATACAGATTGCACAATCACATTGTTTACACATCCACATTTTTACAAAATGCCATATTAGTAACTGTTCTATTCTGCTACCTTTTCTATCCTCTACTCTCCCACCTCTCCTGCCCTCCCATCTTCTCTCTCTATCCCAGCTGCTGTAATTTAACGTTTGGGAATTGGAAACCACACTTTAAACTCACTCTGCTCCCCATTTTCCCTTCTGTCAAATTACTCATCATCTTCTTCTATTTCTCCTCCTCCTTCTCCTCTTCCTCCTCCTCCTTATACCTTTAATTCATTCATCATACACTCATGCATTGCTTCATTCATTCACATTCATTCAACACATATGGTGTTGGGGATCCTACTCAGGACCTTTGAATGTGCGAAGCCAGCACTCTAGTGCTGAGCCAAAACCCCAGCACCTGTCTTTTTGATTTTATGACTGTTTATATGAAATTCAGAATTGCGTTCTGCTATGGTTCACGGTTATGTGGATTGACCTAGTCCTTGTTTTCTCAGAGACATTTGGAAAATATATATGAATTATTAGGAGATTGAAATGAAGAAAAAAAGTGGAAATTCCCCAATTTCTTATTCTTAGATTCCATACTCTGACGCTGCCTACCTACTATAAAAACATTTAAACTCTTACTCCCCATTTCTATATCATTGCCAACAAGTGAACATTCACTGCCCTACAACAAACCAGAGAACGCACATTGAACAATGTTTCCCCAGTAGAGACCAAGGCACAATTCTTATTAAAAGAATACCTTAGTCATGAATTAATAGTGAAAGCTTTATTTGAGTGCTAAATGTGCTCTAATTATGTGTTTGTGTTTGTTGATGTGTGTGTGTGTGAGGTGGGGGTGTGTGTTTGTGTGTAAAACATGCACTGAGGTGTAAAATAAATGCAGGATTGCAACGGCCTTCTTAAAAATAAGAAGCAGCTTTATCACATTTCAAGCCCAGTGAAGAATGCGCCTGATACTTGACCTACAATTAATTGAAATGTGAAAAATTCAGGCCTAAAAAAACAAAGCCTACAAACAGAATAAATCTAATCAGTCTGTCTCACCTGATTAGATGTCCCCTGCCATGGGCTGTGTAAAATACATGGAGGATCCCGCACTGATTGTTATCTAGAATGACTTCTGCCTGAACTACTATTGGAGAATAGTTGCTGATGTACTGTGGTTCTTATACCAGTAAACTGGAATGAAGGTAACTTCAGGCTGCAAAGGAATCAATTGATTTTACTAACTGGTTTTTGGAAAACACTGCCATGAAAAATTATCAATATGTTCATAAAGGCATCCACATGTCTCTCCACAGGGGTTTTACTTAATGGGGGAGGGGGGGAGGTCTGGATATAACTTAACTGTCCATTAGTAGGTAGAACAATATAATGGAAATCACAGTGCACATACCAATTTGAACTCAACCTAGGTAACATGGATTCATCTCTGTGTTATAGGCCTGCTTCTGAAAAACACAATGTAGTGCTCCAAAAGCAGAAAGATACTTTCAGAATACCATGTTATGTTTGTAAATAGAGAGACAGATAGATATACAGAAATCAAAAATCTGAAAACGGTCTGGAAGTGTACATTTCAATAACTTACAATGTCAGTAGTGGGGGATTAATAGCAGACCAAGAAGACTGTATCTGCATGCGAAATGGTTCAATTTTTAAAGAGTTTTTTAAATGACAATGGACAAAAAATTCAAAGGGTTACAGTAAGTATTGAGGAGTGACTTGGTAAAAGGAGCACAGAGGTGAGAAAGGATTAAGTAGAGTTCAATAGAATCAGGTATAATATCTGTACACAGGACTCCATGAACAGGAGCAAAGGGGAAACTTAAAGAAATCATCAGGACTAAGGGGAGATCAGGATTAGGGGGGCTTGTAGGAAGAGCTGGAAAAAACCAAAGCATGCAATGGGCAGAAAATGTGGAAGAAAAGGCCTCACAGGTGGTAAACTGATCCATCTCTCCCTGGTAGTTCAACTGTATGAATAACAGAGAGGCCGGCTAAGTGGGAAAGTACTTGGAAACTCTGTTCATACAGACAACAGAAAGTGCCACCAGAGTGAAAAAAGTAAACCTAGTAAGGCAGCTTAGCCCCTTCCTCTTGGTGTTTTATGCCAGCTATATTTCTTGCTGTGCCTCTGTTCATATACACTGATACGTGTTAGGTCCAAAGGCAGTGACAAACATTGTTACATGTATTGAGGAATCCTCCCAGTTCCACAAAGCACAGCCATTTTACTTAGTGTTCTCAATACCTTCTTTTCGACTCTCATCTCGTTTGAAGAAACACTTTCAGAGGAAAGAAGTTCTCCCTAAGCCACATGTGTCCTTAAGTAAACTATGAATTAAGTGGTATTTCAAGGTGTTTGGGCTGATTCCTCCACATGGCCCGTGAAACCTAGAAAAGTGTCATTCACCAACAGGCATTACATCTTCAATGAGTCCTGTTCATTGCACACCAGGGTCACCTTATTGTCCATTTAATGGTCAGAAAAACAGTGTTACAGTGAGTATCCTTTTTAGTAGTAGGACTAAAGTGTTTTGGACTCGCATGTTCAGATACTGAAAAGGCTCAGGGAAGTCCACTTGAAAGCTGGTCATTCGATACAGGTGCTGGAGAGGAAAACAAGCTACTCTCATTTGGCAACTTTGAGACAGTGATACAGCTCTGGCCATGTAAGTGTAAATAACAACAGGTCTAATCATGCATGGTGGCCTATGGGCTTGGAACTTGCATGCTTACAAAACCAGTGATGACTTGTGCATCTTCTCCTTCGAACCTCATATGTGACTCATCAACAAGTCAAGTGCTAACTTGGGAGGAAAACAATGTTAGGATGTCCTTTTGGTACATCAAGCCATGAACTCGTTGTCTTAACATCAACAATATAATTCACGTTCATGATTTACATCCATTTCAGAGAGTCATATCCATCCTTCTCTTGGCTATATATTTATAAGGACCAGCCAGCTTCCTTAGATGTTTTCAAGCCCATGAAAAGTCCAAAAAAAAAAAAAAAAACATCTGAAAGAAGAGTTTGAAGAATTTTCAACAAATACTAGTCTAGAAATGCTGACCTGAAAACCAACTGACGTTTTCAAGACCCTCTTTTTGGGAACATTTTCTGTGCCGTGCTTCTCAAAAATGACTTGTCATAACTGATTTGTGCCCATGTTAGCAACTCTTCTGAAATTATTGAAAGTAGACTAATGTGAGAGTTTCTCTTTAGAGATAATTCAAATTACTTGCGTAGGAAGTGGCAGCAGGTCTGGGGATGTTGTAGCTCACTGGCAGTGACCTTGCCTAGCTTGGGGCTGGCCTGCCATGGATTTTCACCCCAAACACTTGCAAGAAAAAAAAAAGGGACGGAAGGGAGAGAAAAAGTTGGAAGGGAGGGAGGCAAAGTTGGAGGGATGGAGGGAGGTAGAAAAGAAGGAAGAAGAAAAGGAGAAAAACCAGGAAGGGATGAAGGAAGCAAGGAAGGAGGAAATAGGGAGAGTACAAGGGCAGGGAAAGGACTGAGTCACTAAAACTAAAGGCCAAAAAAAAAAAACCAAAAAATAAAATAAAATAAAATAAAACAAAAGGCAAGCGACACAAAGACCAATATAGGCCTTGAAAGCTGTTTGAACAGTTTAGACAGCTTTAGAATTTGAGTGACATCAAACTGAATGTTATGATGACTGGATGGAATCTTCCTACTAAGCCCCGCCTTGGCCTGGCCTAAACCAAATCAAGGGGTGTGTGGCATGGGGAGGAATTCTCTCTGGCTGGAGTGGGAGGGACCTAAACCTGTGGCACTTGAGGATGCACTGGGTAGGGAAGGGGACAAGACTCCCCTGATGGGCAGTTGAGCACAACAAGGCTCCTGGGAGCCCTTGATCATGGCTCCCACCACCATACGCCCACCACCTGCCATACGCTCACACCCTGAAGGGGATCGCAGTGGTCTGCTCCGTTGCCTGGTGCAGGTTGGAGTTCCTGACCAAACACCTGAGTGTCCACAGCCTGCGTTGGCCTGCCTGGGCAGGCTGTGGTTGTGGTGGCAAGAGCCAAAGCCGTCTTGGTGTGATGGAGGAGCCAAGGGCTGCCTCTCAGCCATACTAGTGGGTGGTTCTGGAAGAAGCACCAACGGTTGTGGCAGCATTGTCCGAAGACATGAAGCCAGGCCATCTTCCTTATGGCTTTCCTTGGGAGTTGGTGATGTGTACAGCTCTTAGATTTTTGGCTGTTCTCTTACTTTTCTGGAGATGTTTTCAGTCGGTTAGTAGCAGGCTTTACGTGGGAAGAGAAAAAAAGCTGGCTGTAAATCTTGCGGGACTTATTGAAAAAAAGTGTGGACTTCTTGAAAAAGTGAGCCTTGTTGAAAAAGAACATGAAGGCTTAGCCTCATCTTTAAAGGACTGCAGGTTTGAGAAGGGTTCAAGGGAAGCACAACATCTGGAGGCAACCTACGAAAAGCTGCATTGGTCCGAATCCAGCCATGGCGTTGAAATGCTCTTTCTAGAAGAAGAGCTCAAAGCACAGAAGGCTAAACATGGTCAACAGGATGAAATGAGGGCGCATCTATCAAGAAGGATACAGTCCCTTTAAGGTGAATCTGAAACCCTCAGATCACAAATAGCTGAAGCTAAAACAAGCTGGAGACTCTTTCAAGTGAATGAGGAAGAACTGAAGCTGGCAATCAAAGGGGTGCCTTGTTTCCAGTTGACCCAAGGAGTCAGTTCATGAGAAGAGGACCTTTTTTTTCCCTCCACCTCTCCGAGGAAACTTGTATGGGAACCTGGAGATTATTTTCCACCTGGCCCGCCACCCACTCCATTTCCAATGCGAAGTGTCTATGCAGGGAGAGGGTTTTCCTCTCAATCTTCCCCCAAGAGCTGGAATTCAGCCCTCTACACCCGCATTCTGAAAGTACAAGTGATTTCCCTGAAGGGTTCCTTCCACCTGCAAATGAGCCTGTTACTCAACATCCAGAACCAATCAAGAAACCTTATACTGTTGCTCTCTCTTCAAATGTAATTTGACTTTTCTCTCATTTTTAGTTTTTAAGTAACTGCTTTTACTTCAGTAATTGACTATACTTTGGCTCCAATTGAAGCTCAATGAAACTATAATTCTTAAGATAGTATTTTGTAAATAAAGATGGTTTACATAGGAAGCTTATGAGTAAATTATTCCTATTTTGTTTTATTCAAGAGTACAGCATTTAATCTGATGAACTCACTATTACATAAACAAGAATGGGAGTTCTAGGTACTTGTGATCTAGCTGATGGAAATATATTTGAAACTCCCAACAAAGAAGTGTATTTAGTATGACTGTAGCAAATGTGAAGTGACTTTAGGCTTAATGAAAAATTGTCACTGATTTTCAGACTGGTTGGGCATATCAGCTAGTTTTTCCATATCAGAATAACTAGAGCATGGGAGGACTATAGGAGGGAACACAACTAAACATGTCACGGAAATAGGAGACCTCAACTACAAAGAAAAATGAAGACCTCTTTTTTATATTCGTTGCTGAGAACATTACTTAGCTCTTGAGATATCATATTTCCCACATTAGATTCAAGTGAGTTATGAACTCCCATTGTTACCCCATATACAGATTGCACAATCACATTGTTTACACATCCACATTTTTACAAAATGCCATATTAGTAACTGTTCTATTCTGCTACCTTTTCTATCCTCTACTCTCCCCCCTCTCCTGCCCTCCCATCTTCTCTCTCTATCCCAGCTGCTGTAATTTAACGTTTGGGAATTGGAAACCACACTTTAAACTCACTCTGCTCCCCATTTTCCCTTCTGTCAAATTACTCATCATCTTCTTCTATTTCTCCTCCTCCTTCTCCTCTTCCTCCTCCTCCTTATACCTTTAATTCATTCATCATACACTCATGCATTGCTTCATTCATTCACATTCATTCAACACATATGGTGTTGGGGATCCTACTCAGGACCTTTGAAAGTGCGAAGCCAGCACTCTAGTGCTGAGCCAAAACCCCAGCACCTGTCTTTTTGATTTTATGACTGTTTATATGAAATTCAGAATTGCGTTCTGCTATGGTTCACGGTTATGTGGATTGACCTAGTCCTTGTTTTCTCAGAGACATTTGGAAAATATATATGAATTATTAGGAGATTGAAATGAAGAAAAAAAGTGGAAATTCCCCAATTTCTTATTCTTAGATTCCATACTCTGACGCTGCCTACCTACTATAAAAACATTTAAACTCTTACTCCCCATTTCTATATCATTGCCAACAAGTGAACATTCACTGCCCTACAACAAACCAGAGAACGCACATTGAACAATGTTTCCCCAGTAGAGACCAAGGCACAATTCTTATTAAAAGAATACCTTAGTCATGAATTAATAGTGAAAGCTTTATTTGAGTGCTAAATGTGCTCTAATTATGTGTTTGTGTTTGTTGATGTGTGTGTGTGTGAGGTGGGGGTGTGTGTTTGTGTGTAAAACATGCACTGAGGTGTAAAATAAATGCAGGATTGCAACGGCCTTCTTAAAAATAAGAAGCAGCTTTATCACATTTCAAGCCCAGTGAAGAATCCGCCTGATACTTGACCTACAATTAATTGAAATGTGAAAAATTCAGGCCTAAAAAAACAAAGCCTACAAACAGAATAAATCTAATCAGTCTGTCTCACCTGATTAGATGTCCCCTGCCATGGGCTGTGTAAAATACATGGAGGATCCCGCACTGATTGTTATCTAGAATGACTTCTGCCTGAACTACTATTGGAGAATAGTTGCTGATGTACTGTGGTTCTTATACCAGTAAACTGGAATGAAGGTAACTTCAGGCTGCAAAGGAATCAATTGATTTTACTAACTGGTTTTTGGAAAACACTGCCATGAAAAATTATCAATATGTTCATAAAGGCATCCACATGTCTCTCCACAGGGGTTTTACTTAATGGGGGAGGGGGGGAGGTCTGGATATAACTTAACTGTCCATTAGTAGGTAGAACAATATAATGGGAATCACAGTGCACATACCAATTTGAACTCAACCTAGGTAACATGGATTCATCTCTGTGTTATAGGCCTGCTTCTGAAAAACACAATGTAGTGCTCCAAAAGCAGAACGATACTTTCAGAATACCATGTTATGTTTGTAAATAGAGAGACAGATAGATATACAGAAATCAAAAATCTGAAAACGGTCTGGAAGTGTACATTTCAATAACTTACAATGTCAGTAGTGGGGGATTAATAGCAGACCAAGAAGACTGTATCTGCATGCGAAATGCTTCAATTTTTAAAGAGTTTTTTAAATGACAATGGACAAAAAATTCAAAGGGTTACAGTAAGTATTGAGGAGTGACTTGGTAAAAGGAGCACAGAGGTGAGAAAGGATTAAGTAGAGTTCAATAGAATCAGATATAATATCTGTACACAGGACTCCATGAACAGGAGCAAAGGGGAAACTTAAAGAAATCATCAGGACTAAGGGGAGATCAGGATTAGGGGGGCTTGTAGGAAGAGCTGGAAAAAACCAAAGCATGCAATGGGCAGAAAATGTGGAAGAAAAGGCCTCACAGGTGGTAAACTGATCCATCTCTCCCTGGTAGTTCAACTGTATGAATAACAGAGAGGCCGGCTAAGTGGGAAAGTACTTGGAAACTCTGTTCATACAGACAACAGAAAGTGCCACCAGAGTGAAAAAAGTAAACCTAGTAAGGCAGCTTAGCCCCTTCCTCTTGGTGTTTTATGCCAGCTATATTTCTTGCTGTGCCTCTGTTCATATACACTGATACGTGTTAGGTCCAAAGGCAGTGACAAACATTGTTACATGTATTGAGGAATCCTCCCAGTTCCACAAAGCACAGCCATTTTACTTAGTGTTCTCAATACCTTCTTTTCGACTCTCATCTCGTTTGAAGAAACACTTTCAGAGGAAAGAAGTTCTCCCTAAGCCACATGTGTCCTTAAGTAAACTATGAATTAAGTGGTATTTCAAGGTGTTTGGGCTGATTCCTCCACATGGCCCGTGAAACCTAGAAAAGTGTCATTCACCAACAGGCATTACATCTTCAATGAGTCCTGTTCATTGCACACCAGGGTCACCTTATTGTCCATTTAATGGTCAGAAAAACAGTGTTACAGTGAGTATCCTTTTTAGTAGTAGGACTAAAGTGTTTTGGACTCGCATGTTCAGATACTGAAAAGGCTCAGGGAAGTCCACTTGAAAGCTGGTCATTCGATACAGGTGCTGGAGAGGAAAACAAGCTACTCTCATTTGGCAACTTTGAGACAGTGATACAGCTCTGGCCATGTAAGTGTAAATAACAACAGGTCTAATCATGCATGGTGGCCTATGGGCTTGGAACTTGCATGCTTACAAAACCAGTGATGACTTGTGCACCTTCTCCTTCGAACCTCATATGTGACTCATCAAGAAGTCAAGTGCTAACTTGGGAGGAAAACAATGTTGGGATGTCCTTTTGGTACATCAAGCCATGAACTCGTTGTCTTAACATCAACAATATAATTCACGTTCATGATTTACATCCATTTCAGAGAGTCATATCCATCCTTCTCTTGGCTATATATTTATAAGGACCAGCCAGCTTCCTTAGATGTTTTCAAGCCCATGAAAAGTCCAAAAAAAAAAAAAAACATCTGAAAGAAGAGTTTGAAGAATTTTCAACAAATACTAGTCTAGAAATGCTGACCTGAAAACCAACTGACGTTTTCAAGACCCTCTTTTTGGGAACATTTTCTGTGCCGTGCTTCTCAAAAATGACTTGTCATAACTGATTTGTGCCCATGTTAGCAACTCTTCTGAAATTATTGAAAGTAGACTAATGTGAGAGTTTCTCTTTAGAGATAATTCAAATTACTTGCGTAGGAAGTGGCAGCAGGTCTGGGGATGTTGTAGCTCACTGGCAGTGACCTTGCCTAGCTTGGGGCTGGCCTGCCATGGATTTTCACCCCAAACACTTGCAAGAAAAAAAAAAAAGGGACGGAAGGGAGAGAAAAAGTTGGAAGGGAGGGAGGCAAAGTTGGAGGGATGGAGGGAGGTAGAAAAGAAGGAAGAAGAAAAGGAGAAAAACCAGGAAGGGATGAAGGAAGCAAGGAAGGAGGAAATAGGGAGAGTACAAGGGCAGGGAAAGGACTGAGTCACTAAAACTAAAGGCCAAATAAAAAAACAAAAAATAAAATAAAATAAAATAAAACAAAAGGCAAGCGACACAAAGACCAATATAGGCCTTGAAAGCTGTTTGAACAGTTTAGACAGCTTTAGAATTTGAGTGACATCAAACTGAATGTTATGATGACTGGATGGAATCTTCCTACTAAGCCCCGCCTTGGCCTGGCCTAAACCAAATCAAGGGGTGTGTGGCATGGGGAGGAATTCTCTCTGGCTGGAGTGGGAGGGACCTAAACCTGTGGCACTTGAGGATGCACTGGGTAGGGAAGGGGACAAGACTCCCCTGATGTCAGTTGAGCACAACAAGGCTCCTGGGAGCCCTTGATCATGGCTCCCACCACCATACGCCCACCACCTGCCATACGCTCACACCCTGAAGGGGATCGCAGTGGTCTGCTCCGTTGCCTGGTGCAGGTTGGAGTTCCTGACCAAACACCTGAGTGTCCACAGCCTGCGTTGGCCTGCCTGGGCAGGCTGTGGTTGTGGTGGCAAGAGCCAAAGCCGTCTTGGTGTGATGGAGGAGCCAAGGGCTGCCTCTCAGCCATACTAGTGGGTGGTTCTGGAAGAAGCACCAATGGTTGTGGCAGCATTGTCCGAAGACATGAAGCCAGGCCATCTTCCTTATGGCTTTCCTTGGGAGTTGGTGATGTGTACAGCTCTTAGATTTTTGGCTGTTCTCTTACTTTTCTGGAGATGTTTTCAGTCGGTTAGTAGCAGGCTTTACGTGGGAAGAGAAAAAAAGCTGGCTGTAAATCTTGCGGGACTTATTGAAAAAAAGTGTGGACTTCTTGAAAAAGTGAGCCTTGTTGAAAAAGAACATGAAGGCTTAGCCTCATCTTTAAGGACTGCAGGTTTGAGAAGGGTTCAAGGGAAGCACAACATCTGGAGGCAACCTACGAAAAGCTGCATTGGTCCGAATCCAGCCATGGCGTTGAAATGCTCTTTCTAGAAGAAGAGCTCAAAGCACAGAAGGCTAAACATGGTCAACAGGATGAAATGAGGGCGCATCTATCAAGAAGGATACAGTCCCTCCAAGGTGAATCTGAAACCCTCAGATCACAAATAGCTGAAGCTAAAACAAGCTGGAGACTCTTTCAAGTGAATGAGGAAGAACTGAAGCTGGCAATCAAAGGGGTGCCTTGTTTCCAGTTGACCCAAGGAGTCAGTTCATGAGAAGAGGACCTTTTTTTTCCCTCCACCTCTCCGAGGAAACTTGTATGGGAACCTGGAGATTATTTTCCACCTGGCCCGCCACCCACTCCATTTCCAATGCGAAGTGTCTATGCAGGGAGAGGGTTTTCCTCTCAATCTTCCCCCAAGAGCTGGAATTGAGCCCTCTACACCCGCATTCTGAAAGTACAAGTGATTTCCCTGAAGGGTTCCTTCCACCTGCAAATGAGCCTGTTACTCAACATCCAGAACCAATCAAGAAACCTCATACTGTTGCTCTCTCTTCAAATGTAATTTGACTTTTCTCTCATTTTTAGTTTTTAAGTAACTGCTTTTACTTCAGTAATTGACTATACTTTGGCTTCAATTGAAGCTCAATGAAACTATAATTCTTAAAATAGTATTTTGTAAATAAAGATGGTTTACATAGGAAGCTTATGAGTAAATTATTCCTATTTTGTTTTATTCAAGAGTACAGCATTTAATCTGATGAACTCACTATTACATAAACAAGAATGGGAGTTCTAGGTACTTGTGATCTAGCTGATGGAAATATATTTGAAACTCCCAACAAAGAAGTGTATTTAGTATGACTGTAGCAAATGTGAAGTGACTTTAGGCTTAATGAAAAATTGTCACTGATTTTCAGACTGGTTGGGCATATCAGCTAGTTTTTCCATATCAGAATAACTAGAGCATGGGAGGACTATAGGAGGGAACACAACTAAACATGTCACGGAAATAGGAGACCTCAACTACAAAGAAAAATGAAGACCTCTTTTTTATATTCGTTGCTGAGAACATTACATAGCTCTTGAGATATCATATTTCCCACATTAGATTCAAGTGAGTTATGAACTCCCATTGTTACCCCATATACAGATTGCACAATCACATTGTTTACACATCCACATTTTTACAAAATGCCATATTAGTAACTGTTCTATTCTGCTACCTTTTCTATCCTCTACTCTCCCCCCTCTCCTGCCCTCCCATCTTCTCTCTCTATCCCAGCTGCTGTAATTTAACGTTTGGGAATTGGAAACCACACTTTAAACTCACTCTGCTCCCCATTTTCCCTTCTGTCAAATTACTCATCATCTTCTTCTATTTCTCCTCCTCCTTCTCCTCTTCCTCCTCCTCCTTATACCTTTAATTCATTCATCATACACTCATGCATTGCTTCATTCATTCACATTCATTCAACACATATGGTGTTGGGGATCCTACTCAGGACCTTTGAAAGTGCGAAGCCAGCACTCTAGTGCTGAGCCAAAACCCCAGCACCTGTCTTTTTGATTTTATGACTGTTTATATGAAATTCAGAATTGCGTTCTGCTATGGTTCACGGTTATGTGGATTGACCTAGTCCTTGTTTTCTCAGAGACATTTGGAAAATATATATGAATTATTAGGAGATTGAAATGAAGAAAAAAAGTGGAAATTCCCCAATTTCTTATTCTTAGATTCCATACTCTGACGCTGCCTACCTACTATAAAAACATTTAAACTCTTACTCCCCATTTCTATATCATTGCCAACAAGTGAACATTCACTGCCCTACAACAAACCAGAGAACGCACATTGAACAATGTTTCCCCAGTAGAGACCAAGGCACAATTCTTATTAAAAGAATACCTTAGTCATGAATTAATAGTGAAAGCTTTATTTGAGTGCTAAATGTGCTCTAATTATGTGTTTGTGTTTGTTGATGTGTGTGTGTGTGAGGTGGGGGTGTGTGTTTGTGTGTAAAACATGCACTGAGGTGTAAAATAAATGCAGGATTGCAACGGCCTTCTTAAAAATAAGAAGCAGCTTTATCACATTTCAAGCCCAGTGAAGAATCCGCCTGATACTTGACCTACAATTAATTGAAATGTGAAAAATTCAGGCCTAAAAAAACAAAGCCTACAAACAGAATAAATCTAATCAGTCTGTCTCACCTGATTAGATGTCCCCTGCCATGGGCTGTGTAAAATACATGGAGGATCCCGCACTGATTGTTATCTAGAATGACTTCTGCCTGAAATACTATTGGAGAATAGTTGCTGATGTACTGTGGTTCTTATACCAGTAAACTGGAATGAAGGTAACTTCAGGCTGCAAAGGAATCAATTGATTTTACTAACTGGTTTTTGGAAAACACTGCCATGAAAAATTATCAATATGTTCATAAAGGCATCCACATGTCTCTCCACAGGGGTTTTACTTAATGGGGGAGGGGGGGAGGTCTGGATATAACTTAACTGTCCATTAGTAGGTAGAACAATATAATGGAAATCACAGTGCACATACCAATTTGAACTCAACCTAGGTAACATGGATTCATCTCTGTGTTATAGGCCTGCTTCTGAAAAACACAATGTAGTGCTCCAAAAGCAGAACGATACTTTCAGAATACCATGTTATGTTTGTAAATAGAGAGACAGATAGATATACAGAAATCAAAAATCTGAAAACGGTCTGGAAGTGTACATTTCAATAACTTACAATGTCAGTAGTGGGGGATTAATAGCAGACCAAGAAGACTGTATCTGCATGCGAAATGGTTCAATTTTTAAAGAGTTTTTTAAATGACAATGGACAAAAAATTCAAAGGGTTACAGTAAG
Organism: Callospermophilus lateralis; assembly: GCF_048772815.1. NCBI lineage: Eukaryota > Metazoa > Chordata > Mammalia > Rodentia > Sciuridae > Callospermophilus > Callospermophilus lateralis. The sequence goes on along the minus strand of NW_027515935.1, from coordinate 2,384,900 downwards.
TATTGAGGAGTGACTTGGTAAAAGGAGCACAGAGGTGAGAAAGGATTAAGTAGAGTTCAATAGAATCAGATATAATATCTGTACACAGGACTCCATGAACAGGAGCAAAGGGGAAACTTAAAGAAATCATCAGGACTAAGGGGAGATCAGGATTAGGGGGGCTTGTAGGAAGAGCTGGAAAAAACCAAAGCATGCAATGGGCAGAAAATGTGGAAGAAAAGGCCTCACAGGTGGTAAACTGATCCATCTCTCCCTGGTAGTTCAACTGTATGAATAACAGAGAGGCCGGCTAAGTGGGAAAGTACTTGGAAACTCTGTTCATACAGACAACAGAAAGTGCCACCAGAGTGAAAAAAGTAAACCTAGTAAGGCAGCTTAGCCCCTTCCTCTTGGTGTTTTATGCCAGCTATATTTCTTGCTGTGCCTCTGTTCATATACACTGATACGTGTTAGGTCCAAAGGCAGTGACAAACATTGTTACATGTATTGAGGAATCCTCCCAGTTCCACAAAGCACAGCCATTTTACTTAGTGTTCTCAATACCTTCTTTTCGACTCTCATCTCGTTTGAAGAAACACTTTCAGAGGAAAGAAGTTCTCCCTAAGCCACATGTGTCCTTAAGTAAACTATGAATTAAGTGGTATTTCAAGGTGTTTGGGCTGATTCCTCCACATGGCCCGTGAAACCTAGAAAAGTGTCATTCACCAACAGGCATTACATCTTCAATGAGTCCTGTTCATTGCACACCAGGGTCACCTTATTGTCCATTTAATGGTCAGAAAAACAGTGTTACAGTGAGTATCCTTTTTAGTAGAAGGACTAAAGTGTTTTGGACTCGCATGTTCAGATACTGAAAAGGCTCAGGGAAGTCCACTTGAAAGCTGGTCATTCGATACAGGTGCTGGAGAGGAAAACAAGCTACTCTCATTTGGCAACTTTGAGACAGTGATACAGCTCTGGCCATGTAAGTGTAAATAACAACAGGTCTAATCATGCATGGTGGCCTATGGGCTTGGAACTTGCATGCTTACAAAACCAGTGATGACTTGTGCATCTTCTCCTTCGAACCTCATATGTGACTCATCAACAAGTCAAGTGCTAACTTGGGAGGAAAACAATGATTGGATGTCCTTTTGGTACATCAAGCCATGAACTCGTTGTCTTAACATCAACAATATAATTCACGTTCATGATTTACATCCATTTCAGAGAGTCATATCCATCCTTCTCTTGGCTATATATTTATAAGGACCAGCCAGCTTCCTTAGATGTTTTCAAGCCCATGAAAAGTCCAAAAAAAAAAAAAAAAACATCTGAAAGAAGAGTTTGAAGAATTTTCAACAAACACTAGTCTAGAAATGCTGACCTGAAAACCAACTGACGTTTTCAACACCCTCTTTTTGGGAACATTTTCTGTGCCGTGCTTCTCAAAAATGACTTGTCATAACTGATTTGTGCCCATGTTAGCAACTCTTCTGAAATTACTGAAAGTAGACTAATGTGAGAGTTTCTCTTTAGAGATAATTCAAATTACTTGCGTAGAAAGTGGCAGCAGGTCTGGGGATGTTGTAGCTCACTGGCAGTGACCTTGCCTAGCTTGGGGCTGGCCTGCCATGGATTTTCACCTCAAACACTTGCAAGAAAAATAAAAAGGGACGGAAGGGAGAGAAAAAGTTGGAAGGGAGGGAGGCAAAGTTGGAGGGATGGAGGGAGGTAGAAAAGAAGGAAGAAGAAAAGGAGAAAAACCAGGAAGGGAGGAAGGAAGCAAGGAAGGAGGAAATAGGGAGAGTACAAGGGAAGGGAAAGGACTGAGTCACTAAAACTAAAGGCCAAAAAAAAAAAACAAAAAATAAAATAAAATAAAATAAAACAAAAGGCAAGCGACACAAAGACCAATATTGGCCTTGAAAGCTGTTTGAACAGTTTAGACAGCTTTAGAATTTGAGTGACATCAAACTGAATGTTATGATGACTGGATGGAATCTTCCTACTAAGCCCCGCCTTGGCCTGGCCTAAACCAAATCAAGGGGTGTGTGGCATGGGGAGGAATTCTCTCTGGCTGGAGTGGGAGGGACCTAAACCTGTGGCACTTGAGGATGCACTGGGTAGGGAAGGGGACAAGACTCCCCTGATGGGCAGTTGAGCACAACAAGGCTCCTGGGAGCCCTTGATCATGGCTCCCACCACCATACGCCCACCACCTGCCATACGCTCACACCCTGAAGGGGATCGCAGTGGTCTGCTCCGTTGCCTGGTGCAGGTTGGAGTTCCTGACCAAACACCTGAGTGTCCACAGCCTGCGTTGGCCTCCTGGGCAGGCTGTGGTTGTTGTGGCAAGAGCCAAAGCCGTCTTGGTGTGATGGAGGAGCCAAGGGCTGCCTCTCAGCCATACTAGTGGGTGGTTCTGGAAGAAGCACCAACGGTTGTGGCAGCATTGTCCGAAGACATGAAGCCAGGCCATCTTCCTTATGGCTTTCCTTGGGAGTTGGTGATGTGTACAGCTCTTAGATTTTTGGCTGTTCTCTTACTTTTCTGGAGATGTTTTCAGTCGGTTAGTAGCAGGCTTTACGTGGGAAGAGAAAAAAAGCTGGCTGTAAATCTTGCGGGACTTATTGAAAAAAAGTGTGGACTTCTTGAAAAAGTGAGCCTTGTTGAAAAAGAACATGAAGGCTTAGCCTCATCTTTAAAGGACTGCAGGTTTGAGAAGGGTTCAAGGGAAGCACAACATCTGGAGGCAACCTACGAAAAGCTGCATTGGTCCGAACCCAGCCATGGCGTTGAAATGCTCTTTCTAGAAGAAGAGCTCAAAGCACAGAAGGCTAAACATGGTCAACAGGATGAAATGAGGGTGCATCTATCAAGAAGGATACAGTCCCTCCAAGGTGAATCTGAAACCCTCAGATCACAAATAGCTGAAGCTAAAACAAGCTGGAGACTCTTTCAAGTGAATGAGGAAAAACTGAAGCTGGCAATCAAAGGGGTGCCTTGTTTCCAGTTGACCCAAGGAGTCAGTTCATGAGAAGAGGACCTTTTTTTTCCCTCCACCTCTCCGAGGAAACTTGTGTGGGAACCTGGAGATTATTTTCCACCTGGCCCGCCACCCACTCCATTTCCAATGCGAAGTGTCTATGCAGGGAGAGGGTTTTCCTCTCAATCTTCCCCCAAGAGCTGGAATTCAGCCCTCTACACCCGCATTCTGAAAGTACAAGTGATTTCCCTGAAGGGTTCCTTCCACCTGCAAATGAGCCTGTTACTCAACATCCAGAACCAATCAAGAAACCTCATACTGTTGCTCTCTCTTCAAATGTAATTTGACTTTTCTCTCATTTTTAGTTTTTAAGTAACTGCTTTTACTTCAGTAATTGACTATACTTTGGCTCCAATTGAAGCTCAATGAAACTATAATTCTTAAGATAGTATTTTGTAAATAAAGATGGTTTACATAGGAAGCTTATGAGTAAATTATTCCTATTTTGTTTTATTCAAGAGTACAGCATTTAATCTGATGAACTCACTATTACATAAACAAGAATGGGAGTTCTAGGTACTTGTGATCTAGCTGATGGAAATATATTTGAAACTCCCAACAAAGAAGTGTATTTAGTATGACTGTAGCAAATGTGAAGTGACTTTAGGCTTAATGAAAAATTGTCACTGATTTTCAGACTGGTTGGGCATATCAGCTAGTTTTTCCATATCAGAATAACTAGAGCATGGGAGGACTATAGGAGGGAACACAACTAAACATGTCACGGAAATAGGAGACCTCAACTACAAAGAAAAATGAAGACCTCTTTTTTATATTCGTTGCTGAGAACATTAAATAGCTCTTAAGATATCATATTTCCCACATTAGATTCAAGTGAGTTATGAACTCCCATTGTTACCCCATATACAGATTGCACAATCACATTGTTTACACATCCACATTTTTACAAAATGCCATATTAGTAACTGTTCTATTCTGCTACCTTTTTTATCCTCTACTCTCCCCCCTCTCCTGCCCTCCCATCTTCTCTATCTATCCCAGCTGCTGTAATTTAACGTTTGGGAATTGGAAACCACACTTTAAACTCACTCTGCTCCCCATTTTCCCTTCTGTCAAATTACTCATCATCTTCTTCTATTTCTCCTCCTCCTTCTCCTCTTCCTCCTCCTCCTTATACCTTTAATTCATTCATCATACACTCATGCATTGCTTCATTCATTCACATTCATTCAACACATATGGTGTTGGGGATCCTACTCAGGACCTTTGAAAGTGCGAAGCCAGCACTCTAGTGCTGAGCCAAAACCCCAGCACCTGTCTTTTTGATTTTATGACTGTTTATATGAAATTCAGAATTGCGTTCTGGTATGGTTCACGGATATGTGGATTGACCTAGTCCTTGTTTTCTCAGAGACATTTGGAAAATATATATGAATTATTAGGAGATTGAAATGAAGAAACAAAGTGGAAATTCCCCAATTTCTTATTCTTAGATTCCATACTCTGACGCTGCCTACATACTATAAAAACTTTTAAACTCTTACTCCCCATTTCTATATCATTGCCAACAAGTGAACATTCACTGCCCTACAACAAACCAGAGAACGCACATTGAACAATGTTTCCCCAGTAGAGACCAAGGCACAATTCTTATTAAAAGAATACCTTAGTCATGAATTAATAGTGAAAGCTTTATTTGAGTGTTAAATGTGCTCTAATTATGTGTTTGTGTTTGTTGATGTGTGTGTGTGTGAGGGGGGTGGTGTGTTTGTGTGTAAAACATGCACTGAGGTGTAAAATAAATGCAGGATTGCAACGGCCTTCTTAAAAATAAGAAGCAGCTTTATCACATTTCAAGCCCAGTGAAGAATCCGCCTGATACTTGACCTACAATTAATTGAAATGTGAAAAATTCAGGCCTAAAAATACAAAGCCTACAAACAGAATAAATCTAATCAGTCTGTCTCACCTGATTAGATGTCCCCTGCCATGGGCTGTGTAAAATACATGGAGGATCCCGCACTGATTGTTATCTAGAATGACTTCTGCCTGAAATACTATTGGAGAATAGTTGCTGATGTACTGTGGTTCTTATACCAGTAAACTGGAATGAAGGTAACTTCAGGCTGCAAAGGAATCAATTGATTTTACTAACTGGTTTTTGGAAAACACTGCCATGAAAAATTATCAATATGTTCATAAAGGCATCCACATGTCTCTCCACAGGGGTTTTACTTATTGGGGGAGGGGGGGAGGTCTGGATATAACTTAACTGTCCATTAGTAGGTAGAACAATATAATGGGAATCACAGTGCACATACAAATTTGAACTCAACCTAGGTAACATGGGATTCATCTCTGTGTTATAGGCCTGCTTCTGAAAAACACAATGTAGTGCTCCAAAAGCAGAACGATACTTTCAGAATACCATGTTATGTTTGTAAATAGAGAGACAGATAGATATACAGAAATCAAAAATCTGAAAACGGTCTGGAAGTGTACATTTCAATAACTTACAATGTCAGTAGTGGGGGATTAATAGCAGACCAAGAAGACTGTATCTGCATGCGAAATGGTTCAATTTTTAAAGAGTTTTTTAAATGACAATGGACAAAAAATTCAAAGGGTTACAGTAAGTATTGAGGAGTGACTTGGTAAAGGGAGCACAGAGGTGAGAAAGGATTAAGTAGAGTTCAATAGAATCAGGTATAATATCTGTACACAGGACTCCATGAACAGGAGCAAAGGGGAAACATAAAGAAATCATCAGGACTAAGGGGAGATCAGGATTAGGGGGGCTTGTAGGAAGAGCTGGAAAAAACCAAAGCATGCAATGGGCAGAAAATGTGGAAGAAAAGGCCTCACAGGTGGTAAACTGATCCATCTCTCCCTGGTAGTTCAACTGTATGAATAACAGAGAGGCCGGCTAAGTGGGAAAGTACTTGGAAACTCTGTTCATACAGACAACAGAAAGTGCCACCAGAGTGAAAAAAGTAAACCTAGTAAGGCAGCTTAGCCCCTTCCTCTTGGTGTTTTATGCCAGCTATATTTCTTGCTGTGCCTCTGTTCATATACACTGATACGTGTTAGGTCCAAAGGCAGTGACAAACATTGTTACATGTATTGAGGAATCCTCCCAGTTCCACAAAGCACAGCCATTTTACTTAGTGTTCTCAATACCTTCTTTTCGACTCTCATCTCGTTTGAAGAAACACTTTCAGAGGAAGGAAGTTCTCCCTAAGCCACATGTGTCCTTAAGTAAACTATGAATTAAGTGGTATTTCAAGGTGTTTGGGCTGATTTCTCCACATGGCCCGTGAAACCTAGAAAAGTGTCATTCACCAACAGGCATTACATCTTCAATGAGTCCTGTTCATTGCACACCAGGGTCACCTTATTGTCCATTTAATGGTCAGAAAAACAGTGTTACAGTGAGTATCCTTTTTAGTAGTAGAACTAAAGTGTTTTGGACTCGCATGTTCAGATACTGAAAAGGCTCAGGGAAGTCCACTTGAAAGCTGGTCATTCGATACAGGTGCTGGAGAGGAAAACAAGCTACTCTCATTTGGCAACTTTGAGACAGTGATACAGCTCTGGCCATGTAAGTGTAAATAACAACAGGTCTAATCATGCATGGTGGCCTATGGGCTTGGAACTTGCTTGCTTACAAAACCAGTGATGACTTCTGCATCTTCTCCTTCGAACCTCATATGTGACTCATCAACAAGTCAAGTGCTAACTTGGGAGGAAAACAATGTTGGGATGTCCTTTTGGTACATCAAGCCATGAACTCGTTGTCTTAACATCAACAATATAATTCACGTTCATGATTTACATCCATTTCAGAGAGTCATATCCATCCTTCTCTTGGCTATATATTTATAAGGACCAGCCAGCTTCCTTAGATGTTTTCAAGCCCATGAAAAGTCCAAAAAAAAAAAACATCTGAAAGAAGAGTTTGAAGAATTTTCAACAAATACTAATCTAGAAATGCTGACCTGAAAACCAACTGACGTTTTCAACACCCTCTTTTTGGGAACATTTTCTGTGCCGTGCTTCTCAAAAATGACTTGTCATAACTGATTTGTGCCCATGTTAGCAACTCTTCTGAAATTACTGAAAGTAGACTAATGTGAGAGTTTCTCTTTAGAGATAATTCAAATTACTTGCGTAGGAAGTGGCAGCAGGTCTGGGGATGTTGTAGCTCACTGGCAGTGACCTTGCCTAGCTTGGGGCTGGCCTGCCATGGATTTTCACCCCAAACACTTGCAAGAAAAAAAAAAAAGGGACGGAAGGGAGAGAAAAAGTTGGAAGGGAGGGAGGCAAAGTTGGAGGGATGGAGGGAGGTAGAAAAGAAGGAAGAAGAAAAGGAGAAAAACCAGGAAGGGATGAAGGAAGCAAGGAAGGAGGAAATAGGGAGAGTACAAGGGAAGGGAAAGGACTGAGTCACTAAAACTAAAGGCCAAAAAAAAAAACAAAAAATAAAATAAAATAAAATAAAACAAAAGGCAAGCGACACAAAGACCAATATAGGCCTTGAAAGCTGTTTGAACAGTTTAGACAGCTTTAGAATTTGAGTGACATCAAACTGAATGTTATGATGACTGGATGGAATCTTCCTACTAAGCCCCGCCTTGGCCTGGCCTAAACCAAATCAAGGGGTGTGTGGCATGGGGAGGAATTCTCTCTGGCTGGAGTGGGAGGGACCTAAACCTGTGGCACTTGAGGATGCACTGGGTAGGGAAGGGGACAAGACTCCCCTGATGGGCAGTTGAGCACAACAAGGCTCCTGGGAGCCCTTGATCATGGCTCCCACCACCATACGCCCACCACCTGCCATACGCTCACACCCTGAAGGGGATCACAGTGGTCTGCTCCGTTGCCTGGTGCAGGTTGGAGTTCCTGACCAAACACCTGAGTGTCCACAGCCTGCGTTGGCCTGCCTGGGCAGGCTGTGGTTGTTGTGGCAAGAGCCAAAGCCGTCTTGGTGTGATGGAGGAGCCAAGGGCTGCCTCTCAGCCATACTAGTGGGTGGTTCTGGAAGAAGCACCAACGGTTGTGGCAGCATTGTCCGAAGACATGAAGCCAGGCCATCTTCCTTATGGCTTTCCTTGGGAGTTGGTGATGTGTACAGCTCTTAGATTTTTGGCTGTTCTCTTACTTTTCTGGAGATGTTTTCAGTCGGTTAGTAGCAGGCTTTACGTGGGAAGAGAAAAAAAGCTGGCTGTAAATCTTGCGGGACTTATTGAAAAAAAGTGTGGACTTCTTGAAAAAGTGAGCCTTGTTGAAAAAGAACATGAAGGCTTAGCCTCATCTTTAAAGGACTGCAGGTTTGAGAAGGGTTCAAGGGAAGCACAACATCTGGAGGCAACCTACGAAAAGCTGCATTGGTCCGAACCCAGCCATGGCGTTGAAATGCTCTTTCTAGAAGAAGAGCTCAAAGCACAGAAGGCTAAACATGGTCAACAGGATGAAATGAGGGTGCATCTATCAAGAAGGATACAGTCCCTCCAAGGTGAATCTGAAACCCTCAGATCACAAATAGCTGAAGCTAAAACAAGCTGGAGACTCTTTCAAGTGAATGAGGAAGAACTGAAGCTGGCAATCAAAGGGGTGCCTTGTTTCCAGTTGACCCAAGGAGTCAGTTCATGAGAAGAGGACCTTTTTTTTCCCTCCACCTCTCCGAGGAAACTTGTGTGGGAACCTGGAGATTATTTTCCACCTGGCCCGCCACCCACTCCATTTCCAATGCGAAGTGTCTATGCAGGGAGAGGGTTTTCCTCTCAATCTTCCCCCAAGAGCTGGAATTCAGCCCTCTACACCCGCATTCTGAAAGTACAAGTGATTTCCCTGAAGGGTTCCTTCCACCTGCAAATGAGCCTGTTACTCAACATCCAGAACCAATCAAGAAACCTCATACTGTTGCTCTCTCTTCAAATGTAATTTGACTTTTCTCTCATTTTTAGTTTTTAAGTAACTGCTTTTACTTCAGTAATTGACTATACTTTGGCTCCAATTGAAGCTCAATGAAACTATAATTCTTAAGATAGTATTTTGTAAATAAAGATGGTTTACATAGGAAGCTTATGAGTAAATTATTCCTATTTTGTTTTATTCAAGAGTACAGCATTTAATCTGATGAACTCACTATTACATAAACAAGAATGGGAGTTCTAGGTACTTGTGATCTAGCTGATGGAAATATATTTGAAACTCCCAACAAAGAAGTGTATTTAGTATGACTGTAGCAAATGTGAAGTGACTTTAGGCTTAATGAAAAATTGTCACTGATTTTCAGACTGGTTGGGCATATCAGCTAGTTTTTCCATATCAGAATAACTAGAGCATGGGAGGACTATAGGAGGGAACACAACTAAACATGTCACGGAAATAGGAGACCTCAACTACAAAGAAAAATGAAGACCTCTTTTTTATATTCGTTGCTGAGAACATTACATAGCTCTTGAGATATCATATTTCCCACATTAGATTCAAGTGAGTTATGAACTCCCATTGTTACCCCATATACAGATTGCACAATCACATTGTTTACACATCCACATTTTTACAAAATGCCATATTAGTAACTGTTCTATTCTGCTACCTTTTCTATCCTCTACTCTCCCCCCTCTCCTGCCCTCCCATCTTCTCTCTCTATCCCAGCTGCTGTAATTTAACGTTTGGGAATTGGAAACCACACTTTAAACTCACTCTGCTCCCCATTTTCCCTTCTGTCAAATTACTCATCATCTTCTTCTATTTCTCCTCCTCCTTCTCCTCTTCCTCCTCCTCCTTATACCTTTAATTCATTCATCATACACTCATGCATTGCTTCATTCATTCACATTCATTCAACACATATGGTGTTGGGGATCCTACTCAGGACCTTTGAAAGTGCGAAGCCAGCACTCTAGTGCTGAGCCAAAACCCCAGCACCTGTCTTTTTGATTTTATGACTGTTTATATGAAATTCAGAATTGCGTTCTGGTATGGTTCACGGATATGTGGATTGACCTAGTCCTTGTTTTCTCAGAGACATTTGGAAAATATATATGAATTATTAGGAGATTGAAATGAAGAAACAAAGTGGAAATTCCCCAATTTCTTATTCTTAGATTCCATACTCTGACGCTGCCTACCTACTATAAAAACTTTTAAACTCTTACTCCCCATTTCTATATCATTGCCAACAAGTGAACATTCACTGCCCTACAACAAACCAGAGAACGCACATTGAACAATGTTTCCCCAGTAGAGACCAAGGCACAATTCTTATTAAAAGAATACCTTAGTCATGAATTAATAGTGAAAGCTTTATTTGAGTGTTAAATGTGCTCTAATTATGTGTTTGTGTTTGTTGATGTGTGTGTGTGTGAGGGGGGTGGTGTGTTTGTGTGTAAAACATGCACTGAGGTGTAAAATAAATGCAGGATTGCAACGGCCTTCTTAAAAATAAGAAGCAGCTTTATCACATTTCAAGCCCAGTGAAGAATCCGCCTGATACTTGACCTACAATTAATTGAAATGTGAAAAATTCAGGCCTAAAAAAACAAAGCCTACAAACAGAATAAATCTAATCAGTCTGTCTCACCTGATTAGATGTCCCCTGCCATGGGCTGTGTAAAATACATGGAGGATCCCGCACTGATTGTTATCTAGAATGACTTCTGCCTGAAATACTATTGGAGAATAGTTGCTGATGTACTGTGGTTCTTATACCAGTAAACTGGAATGAAGGTAACTTCAGGCTGCAAAGGAATCAATTGATTTTACTAACTGGTTTTTGGAAAACACTGCCATGAAAAATTATCAATATGTTCATAAAGGCATCCACATGTCTCTCCACAGGGGTTTTACTTAATGGGGGAGGGGGGGAGGTCTGGATATAACTTAACTGTCCATTAGTAGGTAGAACAATATAATGGGAATCACAGTGCACATACCAATTTGAACTCAACCTAGGTAACATGGATTCATCTCTGTGTTATAGGCCTGCTTCTGAAAAACACAATGTAGTGCTCCAAAAGCAGAACGATACTTTCAGAATACCATGTTATGTTTGTAAATAGAGAGACAGATAGATATACAGAAATCAAAAATCTGAAAACGGTCTGGAAGTGTACATTTCAATAACTTACAATGTCAGTAGTGGGGGATTAATAGCAGACCAAGAAGACTGTATCTGCATGCGAAATGGTTCAATTTTTAAAGAGTTTTTTAAATGACAATGGACAAAAAATTCAAAGGGTTACAGTAAGTATTGAGGAGTGACTTGGTAAAAGGAGCACAGAGGTGAGAAAGGATTAAGTAGAGTTCAATAGAATCAGGTATAATATCTGTACACAGGACTCCATGAACAGGAGCAAAGGGGAAACTTAAAGAAATCATCAGGACTAAGGGGAGATCAGGATTAGGGGGGCTTGTAGGAAGAGCTGGAAAAAACCAAAGCATGCAATGGGCAGAAAATGTGGAAGAAAAGGCCTCACAGGTGGTAAACTGATCCATCTCTCCCTGGTAGTTCAACTGTATGAATAACAGAGAGGCCGGCTAAGTGGGAAAGTACTTGGAAACTCTGTTCATACAGACAACAGAAAGTGCCACCAGAGTGAAAAAAGTAAACCTAGTAAGGCAGCTTAGCCCCTTCCTCTTGGTGTTTTATGCCAGCTATATTTCTTGCTGTGCCTCTGTTCATATACACTGATACGTGTTAGGTCCAAAGGCAGTGACAAACATTGTTACATGTATTGAGGAATCCTCCCAGTTCCACAAAGCACAGCCATTTTACTTAGTGTTCTCAATACCTTCTTTTCGACTCTCATCTCGTTTGAAGAAACACTTTCAGAGGAAAGAAGTTCTCCCTAAGCCACATGTGTCCTTAAGTAAACTATGAATTAAGTGGTATTTCAAGGTGTTTGGGCTGATTCCTCCACATGGCCCGTGAAACCTAGAAAAGTGTCATTCACCAACAGGCATTACATCTTCAATGAGTCCTGTTCATTGCACACCAGGGTCACCTTATTGTCCATTTAATGGTCAGAAAAACAGTGTTACAGTGAGTATCCTTTTTAGTAGTAGGACTAAAGTGTTTTGGACTCGCATGTTCAGATACTGAAAAGGCTCAGGGAAGTCCACTTGAAAGCTGGTCATTCGATACAGGTGCTGGAGAGGAAAACAAGCTACTCTCATTTGGCAACTTTGAGACAGTGATACAGCTCTGGCCATGTAAGTGTAAATAACAACAGGTCTAATCATGCATGGTGGCCTATGGGCTTGGAACTTGAATGCTTACAAAACCAGTGATGACTTGTGCACCTTCTCCTTCGAACCTCATATGTGACTCATCAACAAGTCAAGTGCTAACGTGGGAGGAAAACAATGTTGGGATGTCCTTTTGGTACATCAAGCCATGAACTCGTTGTCTTAACATCAACAATATAATTCACGTTCATGATTTACATCCATTTCAGAGAGTCATATCCATCCTTCTCTTGGCTATATATTTATAAGGACCAGCCAGCTTCCTTAGATGTTTTCAAGCCCATGAAAAGTCCAAAAAAAAAAAAAACATCTGAAAGAAGAGTTTGAAGAATTTTCAACAAATACTAGTCTAGAAATGCTGACCTGAAAACCAACTGACGTTTTCAAGACCCTCTTTTTGGGAACATTTTCTGTGCCGTGCTTCTCAAAAATGACTTGTCATAACTGATTTGTGCCCATGTTAGCAACTCTTCTGAAATTATTGAAAGTAGACTAATGTGAGAGTTTCTCTTTAGAGATAATTCAAATTACTTGCGTAGGAAGTGTCAGCAGGTCTGGGGATGTTGTAGCTCACTGGCAGTGACCTTGCCTAGCTTGGGGCTGGCCTGCCATGGATTTTCACCCCAAACACTTGCAAGAAAAAAAAAAAGGGACGGAAGGGAGAGAAAAAGTTGGAAGGGAGGGAGGCAAAGTTGGAGGGATGGAGGGAGGTAGAAAAGAAGGAAGAAGAAAAGGAGAAAAACCAGGAAGGGATGAAGGAAGCAAGGAAGGAGGAAATAGGGAGAGTACAAGGGCAGGGAAAGGACTGAGTCACTAAAACTAAAGGCCAAAAAAAAAAAAAACAAAAAATAAAATAAAATAAAATAAAACAAAAGGCAAGCGACACAAAGACCAATATAGGCCTTGAAAGCTGTTTGAACAGTTTAGACAGCTTTAGAATTTGAGTGACATCAAACTGAATGTTATGATGACTGGATGGAATCTTCCTACTAAGCCCCGCCTTGGCCTGGCCTAAACCAAATCAAGGGGTGTGTGGCATGGGGAGGAATTCTCTCTGGCTGGAGTGGGAGGGACCTAAACCTGTGGCACTTGAGGATGCACTGGGTAGGGAAGGGGACAAGACTCCCCTGATGGGCAGTTGAGCACAACAAGGCTCCTGGGAGCCCTTGATCATGGCTCCCACCACCATACGCCCACCACCTGCCATACGCTCACACCCTGAAGGGGATCGCAGTGGTCTGCTCCGTTGCCTGGTGCAGGTTGGAGTTCCTGACCAAACACCTGAGTGTCCACAGCCTGCGTTGGCCTGCCTGGGCAGGCTGTGGTTGTGGTGGCAAGAGCCAAAGCCGTCTTGGTGTGATGGAGGAGCCAAGGGCTGCCTCTCAGCCATACTAGTGGGTGGTTCTGGAAGAAGCACCAACGGTTGTGGCAGCATTGTCCGAAGACATGAAGCCAGGCCATCTTCCTTATGGCTTTCCTTGGGAGTTGGTGATGTGTACAGCTCTTAGATTTTTGGCTGTTCTCTTACTTTTCTGGAGATGTTTTCAGTCGGTTAGTAGCAGGCTTTACGTGGGAAGAGAAAAAAAGCTGGCTGTAAATCTTGCGGGACTTATTGAAAAAAAGTGTGGACTTCTTGAAAAAGTGAGCCTTGTTGAAAAAGAACATGAAGGCTTAGCCTCATCTTTAAAGGACTGCAGGTTTGAGAAGGGTTCAAGGGAAGCACAACATCTGGAGGCAACCTACGAAAAGCTGCATTGGTCCGAATCCAGCCATGGCGTTGAAATGCTCTTTCTAGAAGAAGAGCTCAAAGCACAGAAGGCTAAACATGGTCAACAGGATGAAATGAGGGCGCATCTATCAAGAAGGATACAGTCCCTCCAAGGTGAATCTGAAACCCTCAGATCACAAATAGCTGAAGCTAAAACAAGCTGGAGACTCTTTCAAGTGAATGAGGAAGAACTGAAGCTGGCAATCAAAGGGGTGCCTTGTTTCCAGTTGACCCAAGGAGTCAGTTCATGAGAAGAGGACCTTTTTTTTCCCTCCACCTCTCCGAGGAAACTTGTATGGGAACCTGGAGATTATTTTCCACCTGGCCCGCCACCCACTCCATTTCCAATGCGAAGTGTCTATGCAGGGAGAGGGTTTTCCTCTCAATCTTCCCCCAAGAGCTGGAATTCAGCCCTCTACACCCGCATTCTGAAAGTACAAGTGATTTCCCTGAAGGGTTCCTTCCACCTGCAAATGAGCCTGTTACTCAACATCCAGAACCAATCAAGAAACCTCATACTGTTGCTCTCTCTTCAAATGTAATTTGACTTTTCTCTCATTTTTAGTTTTTAAGTAACTGCTTTTACTTCAGTAATTGACTATACTTTGGCTCCAATTGAAGCTCAATGAAACTATAATTCTTAAGATAGTATTTTGTAAATAAAGATGGTTTACATAGGAAGCTTATGAGTAAATTATTCCTATTTTGTTTTATTCAAGAGTACAGCATTTAATCTGATGAACTCACTATTACATAAACAAGAATGGGAGTTCTAGGTACTTGTGATCTAGCTGATGGAAATATATTTGAAACTCCCAACAAAGAAGTGTATTTAGTATGACTGTAGCAAATGTGAAGTGACTTTAGGCTTAATGAAAAATTGTCACTGATTTTCAGACTGGTTGGGCATATCAGCTAGTTTTTCCATATCAGAATAACTAGAGCATGGGAGGACTATAGGAGGGAACACAACTAAACATGTCACGGAAATAGGAGACCTCAACTACAAAGAAAAATGAAGACCTCTTTTTTATATTCGTTGCTGAGAACATTACATAGCTCTTGAGATATCATATTTCCCACATTAGATTCAAGTGAGTTATGAACTCCCATTGTTACCCCATATACAGATTGCACAATCACATTGTTTACACATCCACATTTTTACAAAATGCCATATTAGTAACTGTTCTATTCTGCTACCTTTTCTATCCTCTACTCTCCCCCCTCTCCTGCCCTCCCATCTTCTCTCTCTATCCCAGCTGCTGTAATTTAACGTTTGGGAATTGGAAACCACACTTTAAACTCACTCTGCTCCCCATTTTCCCTTCTGTCAAATTACTCATCATCTTCTTCTATTTCTCCTCCTCCTTCTCCTCTTCCTCCTCCTCCTTATACCTTTAATTCATTCATCATACACTCATGCATTGCTTCATTCATTCACATTCATTCAACACATATGGTGTTGGGGATCCTACTCAGGACCTTTGAAAGTGCGAAGCCAGCACTCTAGTGCTGAGCCAAAACCCCAGCACCTGTCTTTTTGATTTTATGACTGTTTATATGAAATTCAGAATTGCGTTCTGCTATGGTTCACGGTTATGTGGATTGACCTAGTCCTTGTTTTCTCAGAGACATTTGGAAAATATATATGAATTATTAGGAGATTGAAATGAAGAAAAAAAGTGGAAATTCCCCAATTTCTTATTCTTAGATTCCATACTCTGACGCTGCCTACCTACTATAAAAACATTTAAACTCTTACTCCCCATTTCTATATCATTGCCAACAAGTGAACATTCACTGCCCTACAACAAACCAGAGAACGCACATTGAACAATGTTTCCCCAGTAGAGACCAAGGCACAATTCTTATTAAAAGAATACCTTAGTCATGAATTAATAGTGAAAGCTTTATTTGAGTGCTAAATGTGCTCTAATTATGTGTTTGTGTTTGTTGATGTGTGTGTGTGTGAGGTGGGGGTGTGTGTTTGTGTGTAAAACATGCACTGAGGTGTAAAATAAATGCAGGATTGCAACGGCCTTCTTAAAAATAAGAAGCAGCTTTATCACATTTCAAGCCCAGTGAAGAATCCGCCTGATACTTGACCTACAATTAATTGAAATGTGAAAAATTCAGGCCTAAAAAAACAAAGCCTACAAACAGAATAAATCTAATCAGTCTGTCTCACCTGATTAGATGTCCCCTGCCATGGGCTGTGTAAAATACATGGAGGATCCCGCACTGATTGTTATCTAGAATGACTTCTGCCTGAAATACTATTGGAGAATAGTTGCTGATGTACTGTGGTTCTTATACCAGTAAACTGGAATGAAGGTAACTTCAGGCTGCAAAGGAATCAATTGATTTTACTAACTGGTTTTTGGAAAACACTGCCATGAAAAATTATCAATATGTTCATAAAGGCATCCACATGTCTCTCCACAGGGGTTTTACTTAATGGGGGAGGGGGGGAGGTCTGGATATAACTTAACTGTCCATTAGTAGGTAGAACAATATAATGGGAATCACAGTGCACATACCAATTTGAACTCAACCTAGGTAACATGGATTCATCTCTGTGTTATAGGCCTGCTTCTGAAAAACACAATGTAGTGCTCCAAAAGCAGAACGATACTTTCAGAATACCATGTTATGTTTGTAAATAGAGAGACAGATAGATATACAGAAATCAAAAATCTGAAAACGGTCTGGAAGTGTACATTTCAATAACTTACAATGTCAGTAGTGGGGGATTAATAGCAGACCAAGAAGACTGTATCTGCATGCGAAATGGTTCAATTTTTAAAGAGTTTTTTAAATGACAATGGACAAAAAATTCAAAGGGTTACAGTAAGTATTGAGGAGTGACTTGGTAAAAGGAGCACAGAGGTGAGAAAGGATTAAGTAGAGTTCAATAGAATCAGGTATAATATCTGTACACAGGACTCCATGAACAGGAGCAAAGGGGAAACTTAAAGAAATCATCAGGACTAAGGGGAGATCAGGATTAGGGGGGCTTGTAGGAAGAGCTGGAAAAAACCAAAGCATGCAATGGGCAGAAAATGTGGAAGAAAAGGCCTCACAGGTGGTAAACTGATCCATCTCTCCCTGGTAGTTCAACTGTATGAATAACAGAGAGGCCGGCTAAGTGGGAAAGTACTTGGAAACTCTGTTCATACAGACAACAGAAAGTGCCACCAGAGTGAAAAAAGTAAACCTAGTAAGGCAGCTTAGCCCCTTCCTCTTGGTGTTTTATGCCAGCTATATTTCTTGCTGTGCCTCTGTTCATATACACTGATACGTGTTAGGTCCAAAGGCAGTGACAAACATTGTTACATGTATTGAGGAATCCTCCCAGTTCCACAAAGCACAGCCATTTTACTTAGTGTTCTCAATACCTTCTTTTCGACTCTCATCTCGTTTGAAGAAACACTTTCAGAGGAAAGAAGTTCTCCCTAAGCCACATGTGTCCTTAAGTAAACTATGAATTAAGTGGTATTTCAAGGTGTTTGGGCTGATTCCTCCACATGGCCCGTGAAACCTAGAAAAGTTTCATTCACCAACAGGCATTACATCTTCAATGAGTCCTGTTCATTGCACACCAGGGTCACCTTATTGTCCATTTAATGGTCAGAAAAACAGTGTTACAGTGAGTATCCTTTTTAGTAGTAGGACTAAAGTGTTTTGGACTCGCATGTTCAGATACTGAAAAGGCTCAGGGAAGTCCACTTGAAAGCTGGTCATTCGATACAGGTGCTGGAGAGGAAAACAAGCTACTCTCATTTGGCAACTTTGAGACAGTGATACAGCTCTGGCCATGTAAGTGTAAATAACAACAGGTCTAATCATGCATGGTGGCCTATGGGCTTGGAACTTGAATGCTTACAAAACCAGTGATGACTTGTGCACCTTCTCCTTCGAACCTCATATGTGACTCATCAACAAGTCAAGTGCTAACGTGGGAGGAAAACAATGTTGGGATGTCCTTTTGGTACATCAAGCCATGAACTCGTTGTCTTAACATCAACAATATAATTCACGTTCATGATTTACATCCATTTCAGAGAGTCATATCCATCCTTCTCTTGGCTATATATTTATAAGGACCAGCCAGCTTCCTTAGATGTTTTCAAGCCCATGAAAAGTCCAAAAAAAAAAAAAACATCTGAAAGAAGAGTTTGAAGAATTTTCAACAAATACTAGTCTAGAAATGCTGACCTGAAAACCAACTGACGTTTTCAAGACCCTCTTTTTGGGAACATTTTCTGTGCCGTGCTTCTCAAAAATGACTTGTCATAACTGATTTGTGCCCATGTTAGCAACTCTTCTGAAATTATTGAAAGTAGACTAATGTGAGAGTTTCTCTTTAGAGATAATTCAAATTACTTGCGTAGGAAGTGTCAGCAGGTCTGGGGATGTTGTAGCTCACTGGCAGTGACCTTGCCTAGCTTGGGGCTGGCCTGCCATGGATTTTCACCCCAAACACTTGCAAGAAAAAAAAAAAGGGACGGAAGGGA
Organism: Callospermophilus lateralis; assembly: GCF_048772815.1. Lineage (NCBI taxonomy): Eukaryota > Metazoa > Chordata > Mammalia > Rodentia > Sciuridae > Callospermophilus > Callospermophilus lateralis. Next base: position 2,366,365 of record NW_027515935.1, on the reverse strand, counting down.
GAGAAAAAGTTGGAAGGGAGGGAGGCAAAGTTGGAGGGATGGAGGGAGGTAGAAAAGAAGGAAGAAGAAAAGGAGAAAAACCAGGAAGGGATGAAGGAAGCAAGGAAGGAGGAAATAGGGAGAGTACAAGGGCAGGGAAAGGACTGAGTCACTAAAACTAAAGGCCAAAAAAAAAAAACAAAAAATAAAATAAAATAAAATAAAACAAAAGGCAAGCGACACAAAGACCAATATAGGCCTTGAAAGCTGTTTGAACAGTTTAGACAGCTTTAGAATTTGAGTGACATCAAACTGAATGTTATGATGACTGGATGGAATCTTCCTACTAAGCCCCGCCTTGGCCTGGCCTAAACCAAATCAAGGGGTGTGTGGCATGGGGAGGAATTCTCTCTGGCTGGAGTGGGAGGGACCTAAACCTGTGGCACTTGAGGATGCACTGGGTAGGGAAGGGGACAAGACTCCCCTGATGGGCAGTTGAGCACAACAAGGCTCCTGGGAGCCCTTGATCATGGCTCCCACCACCATACGCCCACCACCTGCCATACGCTCACACCCTGAAGGGGATCGCAGTGGTCTGCTCCGTTGCCTGGTGCAGGTTGGAGTTCCTGACCAAACACCTGAGTGTCCACAGCCTGCGTTGGCCTGCCTGGGCAGGCTGTGGTTGTGGTGGCAAGAGCCAAAGCCGTCTTGGTGTGATGGAGGAGCCAAGGGCTGCCTCTCAGCCATACTAGTGGGTGGTTCTGGAAGAAGCACCAACGGTTGTGGCAGCATTGTCCGAAGACATGAAGCCAGGCCATCTTCCTTATGGCTTTCCTTGGGAGTTGGTGATGTGTACAGCTCTTAGATTTTTGGCTGTTCTCTTACTTTTCTGGAGATGTTTTCAGTCGGTTAGTAGCAGGCTTTACGTGGGAAGAGAAAAAAAGCTGGCTGTAAATCTTGCGGGACTTATTGAAAAAAAGTGTGGACTTCTTGAAAAAGTGAGCCTTGTTGAAAAAGAACATGAAGGCTTAGCCTCATCTTTAAAGGACTGCAGGTTTGAGAAGGGTTCAAGGGAAGCACAACATCTGGAGGCAACCTACGAAAAGCTGCATTGGTCCGAATCCAGCCATGGCGTTGAAATGCTCTTTCTAGAAGAAGAGCTCAAAGCACAGAAGGCTAAACATGGTCAACAGGATGAAATGAGGGCGCATCTATCAAGAAGGATACAGTCCCTCCAAGGTGAATCTGAAACCCTCAGATCACAAATAGCTGAAGCTAAAACAAGCTGGAGACTCTTTCAAGTGAATGAGGAAGAACTGAAGCTGGCAATCAAAGGGGTGCCTTGTTTCCAGTTGACCCAAGGAGTCAGTTCATGAGAAGAGGACCTTTTTTTTCCCTCCACCTCTCCGAGGAAACTTGTATGGGAACCTGGAGATTATTTTCCACCTGGCCCGCCACCCACTCCATTTCCAATGCGAAGTGTCTATGCAGGGAGAGGGTTTTCCTCTCAATCTTCCCCCAAGAGCTGGAATTCAGCCCTCTACACCCGCATTCTGAAAGTACAAGTGATTTCCCTGAAGGGTTCCTTCCACCTGCAAATGAGCCTGTTACTCAACATCCAGAACCAATCAAGAAACCTCATACTGTTGCTCTCTCTTCAAATGTAATTTGACTTTTCTCTCATTTTTAGTTTTTAAGTAACTGCTTTTACTTCAGTAATTGACTATACTTTGGCTCCAATTGAAGCTCAATGAAACTATAATTCTTAAGATAGTATTTTGTAAATAAAGATGGTTTACATAGGAAGCTTATGAGTAAATTATTCCTATTTTGTTTTATTCAAGAGTACAGCATTTAATCTGATGAACTCACTATTACATAAACAAGAATGGGAGTTCTAGGTACTTGTGATCTAGCTGATGGAAATATATTTGAAACTCCCAACAAAGAAGTGTATTTAGTATGACTGTAGCAAATGTGAAGTGACTTTAGGCTTAATGAAAAATTGTCACTGATTTTCAGACTGGTTGGGCATATCAGCTAGTTTTTCCATATCAGAATAACTAGAGCATGGGAGGACTATAGGAGGGAACACAACTAAACATGTCACGGAAATAGGAGACCTCAACTACAAAGAAAAATGAAGACCTCTTTTTTATATTCCTTGCTGAGAACATTACATAGCTCTTGAGATATCATATTTCCCACATTAGATTCAAGTGAGTTATGAACTCCCATTGTTACCCCATATACAGATTGCACAATCACATTGTTTACACATCCACATTTTTACAAAATGCCATATTAGTAACTGTTCTATTCTGCTACCTTTTCTATCCTCTACTCTCCCCCCTCTCCTGCCCTCCCATCTTCTCTCTCTATCCCAGCTGCTGTAATTTAACGTTTGGGAATTGGAAACCACACTTTAAACTCACTCTGCTCCCCATTTTCCCTTCTGTCAAATTACTCATCATCTTCTTCTATTTCTCCTCCTCCTTCTCCTCTTCCTCCTCCTCCTTATACCTTTAATTCATTCATCATACACTCATGCATTGCTTCATTCATTCACATTCATTCAACACATATGGTGTTGGGGATCCTACTCAGGACCTTTGAAAGTGCGAAGCCAGCACTCTAGTGCTGAGCCAAAACCCCAGCACCTGTCTTTTTGATTTTATGACTGTTTATATGAAATTCAGAATTGCGTTCTGCTATGGTTCACGGTTATGTGGATTGACCTAGTCCTTGTTTTCTCAGAGACATTTGGAAAATATATATGAATTATTAGGAGATTGAAATGAAGAAAAAAAGTGGAAATTCCCCAATTTCTTATTCTTAGATTCCATACTCTGACGCTGCCTACCTACTATAAAAACATTTAAACTCTTACTCCCCATTTCTATATCATTGCCAACAAGTGAACATTCACTGCCCTACAACAAACCAGAGAACGCACATTGAACAATGTTTCCCCAGTAGAGACCAAGGCACAATTCTTATTAAAAGAATACCTTAGTCATGAATTAATAGTGAAAGCTTTATTTGAGTGCTAAATGTGCTCTAATTATGTGTTTGTGTTTGTTGATGTGTGTGTGTGTGAGGTGGGGGTGTGTGTTTGTGTGTAAAACATGCACTGAGGTGTAAAATAAATGCAGGATTGCAACGGCCTTCTTAAAAATAAGAAGCAGCTTTATCACATTTCAAGCCCAGTGAAGAATCCGCCTGATACTTGACCTACAATTAATTGAAATGTGAAAAATTCAGGCCTAAAAAAACAAAGCCTACAAACAGAATAAATCTAATCAGTCTGTCTCACCTGATTAGATGTCCCCTGCCATGGGCTGTGTAAAATACATGGAGGATCCCGCACTGATTGTTATCTAGAATGACTTCTGCCTGAAATACTATTGGAGAATAGTTGCTGATGTACTGTGGTTCTTATACCAGTAAACTGGAATGAAGGTAACTTCAGGCTGCAAAGGAATCAATTGATTTTACTAACTGGTTTTTGGAAAACACTGCCATGAAAAATTATCAATATGTTCATAAAGGCATCCACATGTCTCTCCACAGGGGTTTTACTTAATGGGGGAGGGGGGGAGGTCTGGATATAACTTAACTGTCCATTAGTAGGTAGAACAATATAATGGGAATCACAGTGCACATACCAATTTGAACTCAACCTAGGTAACATGGATTCATCTCTGTGTTATAGGCCTGCTTCTGAAAAACACAATGTAGTGCTCCAAAAGCAGAACGATACTTTCAGAATACCATGTTATGTTTGTAAATAGAGAGACAGATAGATATACAGAAATCAAAAATCTGAAAACGGTCTGGAAGTGTACATTTCAATAACTTACAATGTCAGTAGTGGGGGATTAATAGCAGACCAAGAAGACTGTATCTGCATGCGAAATGGTTCAATTTTTAAAGAGTTTTTTAAATGACAATGGATAAAAAATTCAAAGGGTTACAGTAAGTATTGAGGAGTGACTTGGTAAAAGGAGCACAGAGGTGAGAAAGGATTAAGTAGAGTTCAATAGAATCAGGTATAATATCTGTACACAGGACTCCATGAACAGGAGCAAAGGGGAAACTTAAAGAAATCATCAGGACTAAGGGGAGATCAGGATTAGGGGGGCTTGTAGGAAGAGCTGGAAAAAACCAAAGCATGCAATGGGCAGAAAATGTGGAAGAAAAGGCCTCACAGGTGGTAAACTGATCCATCTCTCCCTGGTAGTTCAACTGTATGAATAACAGAGAGGCCGGCTAAGTGGGAAAGTACTTGGAAACTCTGTTCATACAGACAACAGAAAGTGCCACCAGAGTGAAAAAAGTAAACCTAGTAAGGCAGCTTAGCCCCTTCCTCTTGGTGTTTTATGCCAGCTATATTTCTTGCTGTGCCTCTGTTCATATACACTGATACGTGTTAGGTCCAAAGGCAGTGACAAACATTGTTACATGTATTGAGGAATCCTCCCAGTTCCACAAAGCACAGCCATTTTACTTAGTGTTCTCAATACCTTCTTTCGACTCTCATCTCGTTTGAAGAAACACTTTCAGAGGAAAGAAGTTCTCCCTAAGCCACATGTGTCCTTAAGTAAACTATGAATTAAGTGGTATTTCAAGGTGTTTGGGCTGATTCCTCCACATGGCCCGTGAAACCTAGAAAAGTGTCATTCACCAACAGGCATTACATCTTCAATGAGTCCTGTTCATTGCACACCAGGGTCACCTTATTGTCCATTTAATGGTCAGAAAAACAGTGTTACAGTGAGTATCCTTTTTAGTAGAAGGACTAAAGTGTTTTGGACTCGCATGTTCAGATACTGAAAAGGCTCAGGGAAGTCCACTTGAAAGCTGGTCATTCGATACAGGTGCTGGAGAGGAAAACAAGCTACTCTCATTTGGCACCTTTGAGACAGTGATACAGCTCTGGCCATGTAAGTGTAAATAACAACAGGTCTAATCATGCATTGTGGCCTATGGGCTTGGAACTTGCATGCTTACAAAACCAGTGATGACTTGTGCATCTTCTCCTTCGAACCTCATATGTGACTCATCAACAAGTCAAGTGCTAACTTGGGAGGAAAACAATGATGGGATGTCCTTTTGGTACATCAAGCCATGAACTCGTTGTCTTAACATCAACAATATAATTCACGTTCATGATTTACATCCATTTCAGAGAGTCATATCCATCCTTCTCGTGGCTATATATTTATAAGGACCAGCCAGCTTCCTTAGATGTTTTCAAGCCCATGAAAAGTCCAAAAAAAAAAAAAAAACATCTGAAAGAAGAGTTTGAAGAATTTTCAACAAACACTAGTCTAGAAATGCTGACCTGAAAACCAACTGACGTTTTCAACACCCTCTTTTTGGGAACATTTTCTGTGCCGTGCTTCTCAAAAATGACTTGTCATAACTGATTTGTGCCCATGTTAGCAACTCTTCTGAAATTACTGAAAGTAGACTAATGTGAGAGTTTCTCTTTAGAGATAATTCAAATTACTTGCGTAGGAAGTGGCAGCAGGTCTGGGGATGTTGTAGCTCACTGGCAGTGACCTTGCCTAGCTTGGGGCTGGCCTGCCATGGATTTTCACCCCAAACACTTGCAAGAAAAAAAAAAAGGGACGGAAGGGAGAGAAAAAGTTGGAAGGGAGGGAGGCAAAGTTGGAGGGATGGAGGGAGGTAGAAAAGAAGGAAGAAGAAAAGGAGAAAAAGCAGGAAGGGAGGAAGGAAGCAAGGAAGGAGGAAATAGGGAGAGTACAAGGGAAGGGAAAGGACTGAGTCACTAAAACTAAAGGCCAAAAAAAAAACAAAAAATAAAATAAAATAAAATAAAACAAAAGGCAAGCGACACAAAGACCAATATAGGCCTTGAAAGCTGTTTGAACAGTTTAGACAGCTTTAGAATTTGAGTGACATCAAACTGAATGTTATGATGACTGGATGGAATCTTCCTACTAAGCCCCGCCTTGGCCTGGCCTAAACCAAATCAAGGGGTGTGTGGCATGGGGAGGAATTCTCTCTGGCTGGAGTGGGAGGGACCTAAACCTGTGGCACTTGAGGATGCACTGGGTAGGGAAGGGGACAAGACTCCCCTGATGGGCAGTTGAGCACAACAAGGCTCCTGGGAGCCCTTGATCATGGCTCCCACCACCATACGCCCACCACCTGCCATACGCTCACACCCTGAAGGGGATCGCAGTGGTCTGCTCCGTTGCCTGGTGCAGGTTGGAGTTCCTGACCAAACACCTGAGTGTCCACAGCCTGCGTTGGCCTGCCTGGGCAGGCTGTGGTTGTTGTGGCAAGAGCCAAAGCCGTCTTGGTGTGATGGAGGAGCCAAGGGCTGCCTCTCAGCCATACTAGTGGGTGGTTCTGGAAGAAGCACCAACGGTTGTGGCAGCATTGTCCGAAGACATGAAGCCAGGCCATCTTCCTTATGGCTTTCCTTGGGAGTTGGTGATGTGTACAGCTCTTAGATTTTTGGCTGTTCTCTTACTTTTCTGGAGATGTTTTCAGTCGGTTAGTAGCAGGCTTTACGTGGGAAGAGAAAAAAAGCTGGCTGTAAATCTTGCGGGACTTATTGAAAAAAAGTGTGGACTTCTTGAAAAAGTGAGCCTTGTTGAAAAAGAACATGAAGGCTTAGCCTCATCTTTAAAGGACTGCAGGTTTGAGAAGGGTTCAAGGGAAGCACAACATCTGGAGGCAACCTACGAAAAGCTGCATTGGTCCGAACCCAGCCATGGCGTTGAAATGCTCTTTCTAGAAGAAGAGCTCAAAGCACAGAAGGCTAAACATGGTCAACAGGATGAAATGAGGGCGCATCTATCAAGAAGGATACAGTCCCTCCAAGGTGAATCTGAAACCCTCAGATCACAAATAGCTGAAGCTAAAACAAGCTGGAGACTCTTTCAAGTGAATGAGGAAGAACTGAAGCTGGCAATCAAAGGGGTGCCTTGTTTCCAGTTGACCCAAGGAGTCAGTTCATGAGAAGAGGACCTTTTTTTTTCCCTCCACCTCTCCGAGGAAACTTGTGTGGGAACCTGGAGATTATTTTCCACCTGGCCCGCCACCCACTCCATTTCCAATGCGAAGTGTCTATGCAGGGAGAGGGTTTTCCTCTCAATCTTCCCCCAAGAGCTGGAATTCAGCCCTCTACACCCGCATTCTGAAAGTACAAGTGATTTCCCTGAAGGGTTCCTTCCACCTGCAAATGAGCCTGTTACTCAACATCCAGAACCAATCAAGAAACCTCATACTGTTGCTCTCTCTTCAAATGTAATTTGACTTTTCTCTCATTTTTAGTTTTTAAGTAACTGCTTTTACTTCAGTAATTGACTATACTTTGGCTCCAATTGAAGCTCAATGAAACTATAATTCTTAAAATAGTATTTTGTAAATAAAGATGGTTTACATAGGAAGCTTATGAGTAAATTATTCCTATTTTGTTTTATTCAAGAGTACAGCATTTAATCTGATGAACTCACTATTACATAAACAAGAATGGGAGTTCTAGGTACTTGTGATCTAGCTGATGGAAATATATTTGAAACTCCCAACAAAGAAGTGTATTTAGTATGACTGTAGCAAATGTGAAGTGACTTTAGGCTTAATGAAAAATTGTCACTGATTTTCAGACTGGTTGGGCATATCAGCTAGTTTTTCCATATCAGAATAACTAGAGCATGGGAGGACTATAGGAGGGAACACAACTAAACATGTCACGGAAATAGGAGACCTCAACTACAAAGAAAAATGAAGACCTCTTTTTTATATTCGTTGCTGAGAACATTACATAGCTCTTGAGATATCATATTTCCCACATTAGATTCAAGTGAGTTATGAACTCCCATTGTTACCCCATATACAGATTGCACAATCACATTGTTTACACATCCACATTTTTACAAAATGCCATATTAGTAACTGTTCTATTCTGCTACCTTTTCTATCCTCTACTCTCCCCCCTCTCCTGCCCTCCCATCTTCTCTCTCTATCCCAGCTGCTGTAATTTAACGTTTGGGAATTGGAAACCACACTTTAAACTCACTCTGCTCCCCATTTTCCCTTCTGTCAAATTACTCATCATCTTCTTCTATTTCTCCTCCTCCTTCTCCTCTTCCTCCTCCTCCTTATACCTTTAATTCATTCATCATACACTCATGCATTGCTTCATTCATTCACATTCATTCAACACATATGGTGTTGGGGATCCTACTCAGGACCTTTGAAAGTGCGAAGCCAGCACTCTAGTGCTGAGCCAAAACCCCAGCACCTGTCTTTTTGATTTTATGACTGTTTATATGAAATTCAGAATTGCGTTCTGGTATGGTTCACGGATATGTGGATTGACCTAGTCCTTGTTTTCTCAGAGACATTTGGAAAATATATATGAATTATTAGGAGATTGAAATGAAGAAACAAAGTGGAAATTCCCCAATTTCTTATTCTTAGATTCCATACTCTGACGCTGCCTACCTACTATAAAAACTTTTAAACTCTTACTCCCCATTTCTATATCATTGCCAACAAGTGAACATTCACTGCCCTACAACAAACCAGAGAACGCACATTGAACAATGTTTCCCCAGTAGAGACCAAGGCACAATTCTTATTAAAAGAATACCTTAGTCATGAATTAATAGTGAAAGCTTTATTTGAGTGTTAAATGTGCTCTAATTATGTGTTTGTGTTTGTTGATGTGTGTGTGTGTGAGGGGGGTGGTGTGTTTGTGTGTAAAACATGCACTGAGGTGTAAAATAAATGCAGGATTGCAACGGCCTTCTTAAAAATAAGAAGCAGCTTTATCACATTTCAAGCCCAGTGAAGAATCCGCCTGATACTTGACCTACAATTAATTGAAATGTGAAAAATTCAGGCCTAAAAAAACAAAGCCTACAAACAGAATAAATCTAATCAGTCTGTCTCACCTGATTAGATGTCCCCTGCCATGGGCTGTGTAAAATACATGGAGGATCCCGCACTGATTGTTATCTAGAATGACTTCTGCCTGAAATACTATTGGAGAATAGTTGCTGATGTACTGTGGTTCTTATACCAGTAAACTGGAATGAAGGTAACTTCAGGCTGCAAAGGAATCAATTGATTTTACTAACTGGTTTTTGGAAAACACTGCCATGAAAAATTATCAATATGTTCATAAAGGCATCCACATGTCTCTCCACAGGGGTTTTACTTAATGGGGGAGGGGGGGAGGTCTGGATATAACTTAACTGTCCATTAGTAGGTAGAACAATATAATGGGAATCACAGTGCACATACCAATTTGAACTCAACCTAGGTAACATGGATTCATCTCTGTGTTATAGGCCTGCTTCTGAAAAACACAATGTAGTGCTCCAAAAGCAGAACGATACTTTCAGAATACCATGTTATGTTTGTAAATAGAGAGACAGATAGATATACAGAAATCAAAAATCTGAAAACGGTCTGGAAGTGTACATTTCAATAACTTACAATGTCAGTAGTGGGGGATTAATAGCAGACCAAGAAGACTGTATCTGCATGCGAAATGGTTCAATTTTTAAAGAGTTTTTTAAATGACAATGGACAAAAAATTCAAAGGGTTACAGTAAGTATTGAGGAGTGACTTGGTAAAAGGAGCACAGAGGTGAGAAAGGATTAAGTAGAGTTCAATAGAATCAGGTATAATATCTGTACACAGGACTCCATGAACAGGAGCAAAGGGGAAACTTAAAGAAATCATCAGGACTAAGGGGAGATCAGGATTAGGGGGGCTTGTAGGAAGAGCTGGAAAAAACCAAAGCATGCAATGGGCAGAAAATGTGGAAGAAAAGGCCTCACAGGTGGTAAACTGATCCATCTCTCCCTGGTAGTTCAACTGTATGAATAACAGAGAGGCCGGCTAAGTGGGAAAGTACTTGGAAACTCTGTTCATACAGACAACAGAAAGTGCCACCAGAGTGAAAAAAGTAAACCTAGTAAGGCAGCTTAGCCCCTTCCTCTTGGTGTTTTATGCCAGCTATATTTCTTGCTGTGCCTCTGTTCATATACACTGATACGTGTTAGGTCCAAAGGCAGTGACAAACATTGTTACATGTATTGAGGAATCCTCCCAGTTCCACAAAGCACAGCCATTTTACTTAGTGTTCTCAATACCTTCTTTTCGACTCTCATCTCGTTTGAAGAAACACTTTCAGAGGAAAGAAGTTCTCCCTAAGCCACATGTGTCCTTAAGTAAACTATGAATTAAGTGGTATTTCAAGGTGTTTGGGCTGATTCCTCCACATGGCCCGTGAAACCTAGAAAAGTGTCATTCACCAACAGGCATTACATCTTCAATGAGTCCTGTTCATTGCACACCAGGGTCACCTTATTGTCCATTTAATGGTCAGAAAAACAGTGTTACAGTGAGTATCCTTTTTAGTAGTAGGACTAAAGTGTTTTGGACTCGCATGTTCAGATACTGAAAAGGCTCAGGGAAGTCCACTTGAAAGCTGGTCATTCGATACAGGTGCTGGAGAGGAAAACAAGCTACTCTCATTTGGCAACTTTGAGACAGCGATACAGCTCTGGCCATGTAAGTGTAAATAACAACAGGTCTAATCATGCATGGTGGCCTATGGGCTTGGAACTTGCATGCTTACAAAACCAGTGATGACTTGTGCATCTTCTCCTTCGAACCTCATATGTGACTCATCAACAAGTCAAGTGCTAACTTGGGAGGAAAACAATGATGGGATGTCCTTTTGGTACATCAAGCCATGAACTCGTTGTCTTAACATCAACAATATAATTCACGTTCATGATTTACATCCATTTCAGAGAGTCATATCCATCCTTCTCTTGGCTATATATTTATAAGGACCAGCCAGCTTCCTTAGATGTTTTCAAGCCCATGAAAAGTCCAAAAAAAAAAAAAAAAAAACATCTGAAAGAAGAGTTTGAAGAATTTTCAACAAATACTAGTCTAGAAATGCTGACCTGAAAACCAACTGACGTTTTCAACACCCTCTTTTTGGGAACATTTTCTGTGCCGTGCTTCTCAAAAATGACTTGTCATAACTGATTTGTGCCCATGTTAGCAACTCTTCTGAAATTACTGAAAGTAGACTAATGTGAGAGTTTCTCTTTAGAGATAATTCAAATTACTTGCGTAGGAAGTGGCAGCAGGTCTGGGGATGTTGTAGCTCACTGGCAGTGACCTTGCCTAGCTTGGGGCTGGCCTGCCATGGATTTTCACCCCAAACACTTGCAAGAAAAAAAAAGGGACGGAAGGGAGAGAAAAAGTTGGAAGGGAGGGAGGCAAAGTTGGAGGGATGGAGGGAGGTAGAAAAGAAGGAAGAAGAAAAGGAGAAAAACCAGGAAGGGAGGAAGGAAGCAAGGAAGGAGGAAATAGGGAGAGTACAAGGGAAGGGAAAGGACTGAGTCACTAAAACTAAAGGCCAAAAAAAAAAAACAAAAAATAACATAAAATAAAATAAAACAAAAGGCAAGCGACACAAAGACCAATATAGGCCTTGAAAGCTGTTTGAACAGTTTAGACAGCTTTAGAATTTGAGTGACATCAAACTGAATGTTATGATGACTGGATGGAATCTTCCTACTAAGCCCCGCCTTGGCCTGGCCTAAACCAAATCAAGGGGTGTGTGGCATGGGGAGGAATTCTCTCTGGCTGGAGTGGGAGGGACCTAAACCTGTGGCACTTGAGGATGCACTGGGTAGGGAAGGGGACAAGACTCCCCTGATGGGCAGTTGAGCGCAACAAGGCTCCTGGGAGCCCTTGATCATGGCTCCCACCACCATACGCCCACCACCTGCCATACGCTCACACCCTGAAGGGGATCGCAGTGGTCTGCTCCGTTGCCTGGTGCAGGTTGGAGTTCCTGACCAAACACCTGAGTGTCCACAGCCTGCGTTGGCCTGCCTGGGCAGGCTGTGGTTGTTGTGGCAAGAGCCAAAGCCGTCTTGGTGTGATGGAGGAGCCAAGGGCTGCCTCTCAGCCATACTAGTGGGTGGTTCTGGAAGAAGCACCAACGGTTGTGGCAGCATTGTCCGAAGACATGAAGCCAGGCCATCTTCCTTATGGCTTTCCTTGGGAGTTGGTGATGTGTACAGCTCTTAGATTTTTGGCTGTTCTCTTACTTTTCTGGAGATGTTTTCAGTCGGTTAGTAGCAGGCTTTACGTGGGAAGAGAATAAAAGCTGGCTGTAAATCTTGCGGGACTTATTGAAAAAAAGTGTGGACTTCTTGAAAAAGTGAGCCTTGTTGAAAAAGAACATGAAGGCTTAGCCTCATCTTTAAAGGACTGCAGGTTTGAGAAGGGTTCAAGGGAAGCACAACATCTGGAGGCAACCTACGAAAAGCTGCATTGGTCCGAATCCAGCCATGGCGTTGAAATGCTCTTTCTAGAAGAAGAGCTCAAAGCACAGAAGGCTAAACATGGTCAACAGGATGAAATGAGGGCGCATCTATCAAGAAGGATACAGTCCCTTTAAGGTGAATCTGAAACCCTCAGATCACAAATAGCTGAAGCTAAAACAAGCTGGAGACTCTTTCAAGTGAATGAGGAAGAACTGAAGCTGGCAATCAAAGGGGTGCCTTGTTTCCAGTTGACCCAAGGAGTCAGTTCATGAGAAGAGGACCTTTTTTTTCCCTCCACCTCTCCGAGGAAACTTGTGTGGGAACCTGGAGATTATTTTCCACCTGGCCCGCCACCCACTCCATTTCCAATGCGAAGTGTCTATGCAGAGAGAGGGTTTTCCTCTCAATCTTCCCCCAAGAGCTGGAATTCAGCCCTCTACACCCGCATTCTGAAAGTACAAGTGATTTCCCTGAAGGGTTCCTTCCACCTGCAAATGAGCCTGTTACTCAACATCCAGAACCAATCAAGAAACCTCATACTGTTGCTCTCTCTTCAAATGTAATTTGACTTTTCTCTCATTTTTAGTTTTTAAGTAACTGCTTTTACTTCAGTAATTGACTATACTTTGGCTCCAATTGAAGCTCAATGAAACTATAATTCTTAAGATAGTATTTTGTAAATAAAGATGGTTTACATAGGAAGCTTATGAGTAAATTATTCCTATTTTGTTTTATTCAAGAGTACAGCATTTAATCTGATGAACTCACTATTACATAAACAAGAATGGGAGTTCTAGGTACTTGTGATCTAGCTGATGGAAATATATTTGAAACTCCCAACAAAGAAGTGTATTTAGTATGACTGTAGCAAATGTGAAGTGACTTTAGGCTTAATGAAAAATTGTCACTGATTTTCAGACTGGTTGGGCATATCAGCTAGTTTTTCCATATCAGAATAACTAGAGCATGGGAGGACTATAGGAGGAAACACAACTAAACATGTCACGGAAATAGGAGACCTCAACTACAAAGAAAAATGAAGACCTCTTTTTTATATTCGTTGCTGAGAACATTACATAGCTCTGAGATATCATATTTCCCACATTAGATTCAAGTGAGTTATGAACTCCCATTGTTACCCCATATACAGATTGCACAATCACATTGTTTACACATCCACATTTTTACAAAATGCCATATTAGTAACTGTTCTATTCTGCTACCTTTTCTATCCTCTACTCTCCCCCCTCTCCTGCCCTCCCATCTTCTCTCTCTATCCCAGCTGCTGTAATTTAACGTTTGGGAATTGGAAACCACGCTTTAAACTCACTCTGCTCCCCATTTTCCCTTCTGTCAAATTACTCATCATCTTCTTCTATTTCTCCTCCTCCTTCTCCTCTTCCTCCTCCTCCTTATACCTTTAATTCATTCATCATACACTCATGCATTGCTTCATTCATTCACATTCATTCAACACATATGGTGTTGGGGATCCTACTCAGGACCTCTGAAAGTGCGAAGCCAGCACTCTAGTGCTGAGCCAAAACCCCAGCACCTGTCTTTTTGATTTTATGACTGTTTATATGAAATTCAGAATTGCGTTCTGGTATGGTTCACGGATATGTGGATTGATCTAGTCCTTGTTTTCTCAGAGACATTTGGAAAATATATATGAATTATTAGGAGATTGAAATGAAGAAACAAAGTGGAAATTCCCCAATTTCTTATTCTTAGATTCCATACTCTGACGCTGCCTACCTACTATAAAAACTTTTAAACTCTTACTCCCCATTTCTATATCATTGCCAACAAGTGAACATTCACTGCCCTACAACAAACCAGAGAACGCACATTGAACAATGTTTCCCCAGTAGAGACCAAGGCACAATTCTTATTAAAAGAATACCTTAGTCATGAATTAATAGTGAAAGCTTTATTTGAGTGTTAAATGTGCTCTAATTATGTGTTTGTGTTTGTTGATGTGTGTGTGTGTGAGGGGGGTGGTGTGTTTGTGTGTAAAACATGCACTGAGGTGTAAAGTAAATGCAGGATTGCAACGGCCTTCTTAAAAATAAGAAGCAGCTTTATCACATTTCAAGCCCAGTGAAGAATCCGCCTGATACTTGACCTACAATTAATTGAAATGTGAAAAATTCAGGCCTAAAAATACAAAGCCTACAAACAGAATAAATCTAATCAGTCTGTCTCACCTGATTAGATGTCCCCTGCCATGGGCTGTGTAAAATACATGGAGGATCCCGCACTGATTGTTATCTAGAATGACTTCTGCCTGAAATACTATTGGAGAATAGTTGCTGATGTACTGTGGTTCTTATACCAGTAAACTGGAATGAAGGTAACTTCAGGCTGCAAAGGAATCAATTGATTTTACTAACTGGTTTTTGGAAAACACTGCCATGAAAAATTATCAATATGTTCATAAAGGCATCCACATGTCTCTCCACAGGGGTTTTACTTATTGGGGGAGGGGGGGAGGTCTGGATATAACTTAACTGTCCATTAGTAGGTAGAACAATATAATGGGAATCACAGTGCACATACCAATTTGAACTCAACCTAGGTAACATGGATTCATCTCTGTGTTATAGGCCTGCTTCTGAAAAACACAATGTAGTGCTCCAAAAGCAGAACGATACTTTCAGAATACCATGTTATGTTTGTAAATAGAGAGACAGATAGATATACAGAAATCAAAAATCTGAAAACGTTCTGGAAGTGTACATTTCAATAACTTACAATGTCAGTAGTGGGGGATTAATAGCAGACCAAGAAGACTGTATCTGCATGCGAAATGGTTCAATTTTTAAAGAGTTTTTTAAATGACAATGGACAAAAAATTCAAAGGGTTACAGTAAGTATTGAGGAGTGACTTGGTAAAAGGAGCACAGAGGTGAGAAAGGATTAAGTAGAGTTCAATAGAATCAGGTATAATATCTGTACACAGGACTCCATGAACAGGAGCAAAGGGGAAACATAAAGAAATCATCAGGACTAAGGGGAGATCAGGATTAGGGGGGCTTGTAGGAAGAGCTGGAAAAAACCAAAGCATGCAATGGGCAGAAAATGTGGAAGAAAAGGCCTCACAGGTGGTAAACTGATCCATCTCTCCCTGGTAGTTCAACTGTATGAATAACAGAGAGGCCGGCTAAGTGGGAAAGTACTTGGAAACTCTGTTCATACAGACAACAGAAAGTGCCACCAGAGTGAAAAAAGTAAACCTAGTAAGGCAGCTTAGCCCCTTCCTCTTGGTGTTTTATGCCAGCTATATTTCTTGCTGTGCCTCTGTTCATATACACTGATACGTGTTAGGTCCAAAGGCAGTGACAAACATTGTTACATGTATTGAGGAATCCTCCCAGTTCCACAAAGCACAGCCATTTTACTTAGTGTTCTCAATACCTTCTTTTCGACTCTCATCTCGTTTGAAGAAACACTTTCAGAGGAAGGAAGTTCTCCCTAAGCCACATGTGTCCTTAAGTAAACTATGAATTAAGTGGTATTTCAAGGTGTTTGGGCTGATTCCTCCACATGGCCCGTGAAACCTAGAAAAGTGTCATTCACCAACAGGCATTACATCTTCAATGAGTCCTGTTCATTGCACACCAGGGTCACCTTATTGTCCATTTAATGGTCAGAAAAACAGTGTTACAGTGAGTATCCTTTTTAGTAGTAGGACTAAAGTGTTTTGGACTCGCATGTTCAGATACTGGAAAGGCTCAGGGAAGTCCACTTGAAAGCTGGTCATTCGATACAGGTGCTGGAGAGGAAAACAAGCTACTCTCATTTGGCAACTTTGAGACAGTGATACAGCTCTGGCCATGTAAGTGTAAATAACAACAGGTCTAATCATGCATGGTGGCCTATGGGCTTGGAACTTGCATGCTTACAAAACCAGTGATGACTTCTGCATCTTCTCCTTCGAACCTCATATGTGACTCATCAACAAGTCAAGTGCTAACTTGGGAGGAAAACAATGTTGGGATGTCCTTTTGGTACATCAAGCCATGAACTCGTTGTCTTAACATCAACAATATAATTCACGTTCATGATTTACATCCATTTCAGAGAGTCATATCCATCCTTCTCTTGGCTATATATTTATAAGGACCAGCCAGCTTCCTTAGATGTTTTCAAGCCCATGAAAAGTCCAAAAAAAAAAAAACATCTGAAAGAAGAGTTTGAAGAATTTTCAACAAATACTAATCTAGAAATGCTGACCTGAAAACCAACTGACGTTTTCAACACCCTCTTTTTGGGAACATTTTCTGTGCCGTGCTTCTCAAAAATGACTTGTCATAACTGATTTGTGCCCATGTTAGCAACTCTTCTGAAATTACTGAAAGTAGACTAATGTGAGAGTTTCTCTTTAGAGATAATTCAAATTACTTGCGTAGGAAGTGGCAGCAGGTCTGGGGATGTTGTAGCTCACTGGCAGTGACCTTGCCTAGCTTGGGGCTGGCCTGCCATGGATTTTCACCCCAAACACTTGCAAGAAAAAAAAAAAGGGACGGAAGGGAGAGAAAAAGTTGGAAGGGAGGGAGGCAAAGTTGGAGGGATGGAGGGAGGTAGAAAAGAAGGAAGAAGAAAAGGAGAAAAACCAGGAAGGGAGGAAGGAAGCAAGGAAGGAGGAAATAGGGAGAGTACAAGGGCAGGGAAAGGACTGAGTCACTAAAACTAAAGGCCAAAAAAAAAAACAAAAAATAACATAAAATAAAATAAAACAAAAGGCAAGCGACACAAAGACCAATATAGGCCTTGAAAGCTGTTTGAACAGTTTAGACAGCTTTAGAATTTGAGTGACATCAAACTGAATGTTATGATGACTGGATGGAATCTTCCTACTAAGCCCCGCCTTGGCCTGGCCTAAACCAAATCAAGGGGTGTGTGGCATGGGGAGGAATTCTCTCTGGCTGGAGTGGGAGGGACCTAAACCTGTGGCACTTGAGGATGCACTGGGTAGGGAAGGGGACAAGACTCCCCTGATGGGCAGTTGAGCACAACAAGGCTCCTGGGAGCCCTTGATCATGGCTCCCACCACCATACGCCCACCACCTGCCATACGCTCACACCCTGAAGGGGATCGCAGTGGTCTGCTCCGTTACCTGGTGCAGGTTGGAGTTCCTGACCAAACACCTGAGTGTCCACAGCCTGCGTTGGCCTGCCTGGGCAGGCTGTGGTTGTTGTGGCAAGAGCCAAAGCCGTCTTGGTGTGATGGAGGAGCCAAGGGCTGCCTCTCAGCCATACTAGTGGGTGGTTCTGGAAGAAGCACCAACGGTTGTGGCAGCATTGTCCGAAGACATGAAGCCAGGCCATCTTCCTTATGGCTTTCCTTGGGAGTTGGTGATGTGTACAGCTCTTAGATTTTTGGCTGTTCTCTTACTTTTCTGGAGATGTTTTCAGTCGGTAAGTAGCAGGCTTTACGTTTGAAGAGAAAAAAAGCTGGCTGTAATACTTGCGGGACTTATTGAAAAAAAGTGTGGACTTCTTGAAAAAGTGAGCCTTGTTGAAAAAGAACATGAAGGCTTAGCCTCATCTTTAAAGGACTGCAGGTTTGAGAAGGGTTCAAGGGAAGCACAACATCTGGAGGCAACCTACGAAAAGCTGCATTGGTCCGAACCCAGCCATGGCGTTGAAATGCTCTTTCTAGAAGAAGAGCTCAAAGCACAGAAGGCTAAACATGGTCAACAGGATGAAATGAGGGCGCATCTATCAAGAAGGATACAGTCCCTCCAAGGTGAATCTGAAACCCTCAGATCACAAATAGCTGAAGCTAAAACAAGCTGGAGACTCTTTCAAGTGAATGAGGAAGAACTGAAGCTGGCAATCAAAGGGGTGCCTTGTTTCCAGTTGACCCAAGGAGTCAGTTCATGAGAAGAGGACCTTTTTTTTCCCTCCACCTCTCCGAGGAAACTTGTGTGAGAACCTGGAGATTATTTTCCACCTGGCCCGCCACCCACTCCATTTCCAATGCAAAGTGTCTATGCAGGGAGAGGGTTTTCCTCTCAATCTTCCCCCAAGAGCTGGAATTCAGCCCTCTACACCCGCATTCTGAAAGTACAAGTGATTTCCCTGAAGGGTTCCTTCCACCTGCAAATGAGCCTGTTACTCAACATCCAGAACCAATCAAGAAACCTCATACTGTTGCTCTCTCTTCAAATGTAATTTGACTTTTCTCTCATTTTTAGTTTTTAAGTAACTGCTTTTACTTCAGTAATTGACTATACTTTGGCTCCAATTGAAGCTCAATGAAACTATAATTCTTAAGATAGTATTTTGTAAATAAAGATGGTTTACATAGGAAGCTTATGAGTAAATTATTCCTATTTTGTTTTATTCAAGAGTACAGCATTTAATCTGATGAACTCACTATTACATAAACAAGAATGGGAGTTCTAGGTACTTGTGATCTAGCTGATGGAAATATATTTGAAACTCCCAACAAAGAAGTGTATTTAGTATGACTGTAGCAAATGTGAAGTGACTTTAGGCTTAATGAAAAATTGTCACTGATTTTCAGACTGGTTGGGCATATCAGCTAGTTTTTCCATATCAGAATAACTAGAGCATGGGAGGACTATAGGAGGGAACACAACTAAACATGTCACGGAAATAGGAGACCTCAACTACAAAGAAAAATGAAGACCTCTTTTTTATATTCGTTGCTGAGAACATTACATAGCTCTTGAGATATCATATTTCCCACATTAGATTCAAGTGAGTTATGAACTCCCATTGTTACCCCATATACAGATTGCACAATCACATTGTTTACACATCCACATTTTTACAAAATGCCATATTAGTAACTGTTCTATTCTGCTACCTTTTCTATCCTCTACTCTCCCCCCTCTCCTGCCCTCCCATCTTCTCTCTCTATCCCAGCTGCTGTAATTTAACGTTTGGGAATTGGAAACCACACTTTAAACTCACTCTGCTCCCCATTTTCCCTTCTGTCAAATTACTCATCATCTTCTTCTATTTCTCCTCCTCCTTCTCCTCTTCCTCCTCCTCCTTATACCTTTAATTCATTCATCATACACTCATGCATTGCTTCATTCATTCACATTCATTCAACACATATGGTGTTGGGGATCCTACTCAGGACCTTTGAAAGTGCGAAGCCAGCACTCTAGTGCTGAGCCAAAACCCCAGCACCTGTCTTTTTGATTTTATGACTGTTTATATGAAATTCAGAATTGCGTTCTGCTATGGTTCACGGTTATGTGGATTGACCTAGTCCTTGTTTTCTCAGAGACATTTGGAAAATATATATGAATTATTAGGAGATTGAAATGAAGAAACAAAGTGGAAATTCCCCAATTTCTTATTCTTAGATTCCATACTCTGACGCTGCCTACCTACTATAAAAACTTTTAAACTCTTACTCCCCATTTCTATATCATTGCCAACAAGTGAACATTCACTGCCCTACAACAAACCAGAGAACGCACATTGAACAATGTTTCCCCAGTAGAGACCAAGGCACAATTCTTATTAAAAGAATACCTTAGTCATGAATTAATAGTGAAAGCTTTATTTGAGTGCGAAATGTGCTCTAATTATGTGTTTGTGTTTGTTGATGTGTGTGTGTGTGAGGGGGGTGGTGTGTTTGTGTGTAAAACATGCACTGAGGTGTAAAATAAATGCAGGATTGCAACGGCCTTCTTAAAAATAAGAAGCAGCTTTATCACATTTCAAGCCCAGTGAAGAATCCGCCTGATACTTGACCTACAATTAATTGAAATGTGAAAAATTCAGGCCTAAAAATACAAAGCCTACAAACAGAATAAATCTAATCAGTCTGTCTCACCTGATTAGATGTCCCCTGCCATGGGCTGTGTAAAATACATGGAGGATCCCGCACTGATTGTTATCTAGAATGACTTCTGCCTGAAATACTATTGGAGAATAGTTGCTGATGTACTGTGGTTCTTATACCAGTAAACTGGAATGAAGGTAACTTCAGGCTGCAAAGGAATCAATTGATTTTACTAACTGGTTTTTGGAAAACACTGCCATGAAAAATTATCAATATGTTCATAAAGGCATCCACATGTCTCTCCACAGGGGTTTTACTTAATGGGGGAGGGGGGGAGGTCTGGATATAACTTAACTGTCCATTAATAGGTAGAACAATATAATGGGAATCACAGTGCACATACCAATTTGAACTCAACCTAGGTAACATGGATTCATCTCTGTGTTATAGGCCTGCTTCTGAAAAACACAATGTAGTGCTCCAAAAGCAGAACGATACTTTCAGAATACCATGTTATGTTTGTAAATAGAGAGACAGATAGATATACAGAAATCAAAAATCTGAAAACGGTCTGGAAGTGTACATTTCAATAACTTACAATGTCAGTAGTGGGGGATTAATAGCAGACCAAGAAGACTGTATCTGCATGCGAAATGGTTCAATTTTTAAAGAGTTTTTTAAATGACAATGGACAAAAAATTCAAAGGGTTACAGTAAGTATTGAGGAGTGACTTGGTAAAAGGAGCACAGAGGTGAGAAAGGATTAAGTAGAGTTCAATAGAATCAGGTATAATATCTGTACACAGGACTCCATGAACAGGAGCAAAGGGGAAACTTAAAGAAATCATCAGGACTAAGGGGAGATCAGGATTAGGGGGGCTTGTAGGAAGAGCTGGAAAAAACCAAAGCATGCAATGGGCAGAAAATGTGGAAGAAAAGGCCTCACAGGTGGTAAACTGATCCATCTCTCCCTGGTAGTTCAACTGTATGAATAACAGAGAGGCCGGCTAAGTGGGAAAGTACTTGGAAACTCTGTTCATACAGACAACAGAAAGTGCCACCAGAGTGAAAAAAGTAAACCTAGTAAGGCAGCTTAGCCCCTTCCTCTTGGTGTTTTATGCCAGCTATATTTCTTGCTGTGCCTCTGTTCATATACACTGATACGTGTTAGGTCCAAAGGCAGTGACAAACATTGTTACATGTATTGAGGAATCCTCCCAGTTCCACAAAGCACAGCCATTTTACTTAGTGTTCTCAATACCTTCTTTTCGACTCTCATCTCGTTTGAAGAAACACTTTCAGAGGAAAGAAGTTCTCCCTAAGCCACATGTGTCCTTAAGTAAACTATGAATTAAGTGGTATTTCAAGGTGTTTGGGCTGATTCCTCCACATGGCCCGTGAAACCTAGAAAAGTGTCATTCACCAACAGGCATTACATCTTCAATGAGTCCTGTTCATTGCACACCAGGGTCACCTTATTGTCCATTTAATGGTCAGAAAAACAGTGTTACAGTGAGTATCCTTTTTAGTAGTAGGACTAAAGTGTTTTGGACTCGCATGTTCAGATACTGAAAAGGCTCAGGGAAGTCCACTTGAAAGCTGGTCATTCGATACAGGTGCTGGAGAGGAAAACAAGCTACTCTCATTTGGCAACTTTGAGACAGTGATACAGCTCTGGCCATGTAAGTGTAAATAACAACAGGTCTAATCATGCATGGTGGCCTATGGGCTTGGAACTTGCATGCTTACAAAACCAGTGATGACTTGTGCATCTTCTCCTTCGAACCTCATATGTGACTCATCAACAAGTCAAGTGCTAACTTGGGAGGAAAACAATGATGGGATGTCCTTTTGGTACATCAAGCCATGAACTCGTTGTCTTAACATCAACAATATAATTCACGTTCATGATTTACATCCATTTCAGAGAGTCATATCCATCCTTCTCTTGGCTATATATTTATAAGGACCAGCCAGCTTCCTTAGATGTTTTCAAGCCGATGAAAAGTCCAAAAAAAAAAAAAAAAAACATCTGAAAGAAGAGTTTGAAGAATTTTCAACAAACACTAGTCTAGAAATGCTGACCTGAAAACCAACTGACGTTTTCAACACCCTCTTTTTGGGAACATTTTCTGTGCCGTGCTTCTCAAAAATGACTTGTCATAACTGATTTGTGCCCATGTTAGCAACTCTTCTGAAATTACTGAAAGTAGACTAATGTGAGAGTTTCTCTTTAGAGATAATTCAAATTACTTGCGTAGGAAGTGGCAGCAGGTCTGGGGATGTTGTAGCTCACTGGCAGTGACCTTGCCTAAATTGGGGCTGGCCTGCCATGGATTTTCACCCCAAACACTTGCAAGAAAAAAAAAAGGGACGGAAGGGAGAGAAAAAGTTGGAAGGGAGGGAGGCAAAGTTGGAGGGATGGAGGGAGGTAGAAAAGAAGGAAGAAGAAAAGGAGAAAAGCCAGGAAGGGAGGAAGGAAGCAAGGAAGGAGGAAATAGGGAGAGTACAAGGGCAGGGAAAGGACTGAGTCACTAATACTAAAGGCCAAAAAAAAAAACAAAAAATAACATAAAATAAAATAAAACAAAAGGCAAGCGACACAAAGACCAATATAGGCCTTGAAAGCTGTTTGAACAGTTTAGACAGCTTTAGAATTTGAGTGACATCAAACTGAATGTTATGATGACTGGATGGAATCTTCCTACTAAGCCCCGCCTTGGCCTGGCCTAAACCAAATCAAGGGGTGTGTGGCATGGGGAGGAATTCTCTCTGGCTGGAGTGGGAGGGACCTAAACCTGTGGCACTTGAGGATGCACTGGGTAGGGAAGGGGACAAGACTCCCCTGATGGGCAGTTGAGCGCAACAAGGCTCCTGGGAGCCCTTGATCATGGCTCCCACCACCATACGCCCACCACCTGCCATACGCTCACACCCTGAAGGGGATCGCAGTGGTCTGCTCCGTTGCCTGGTGCAGGTTGGAGTTCCTGACCAAACACCTGAGTGTCCACAGCCTGCGTTGGCCTGCCTGGGCAGGCTGTGGTTGTTGTGGCAAGAGCCAAAGCCGTCTTGGTGTGATGGAGGAGCCAAGGGCTACCTCTCAGCCATACTAGTGGGTGGTTCTGGAAGAAGCACCAACGGTTGTGGCAGCATTGTCCGAAGACATGAAGCCAGGCCATCTTCCTTATGGCTTTCCTTGGGAGTTGGTGATGTGTACAGCTCTTAGATTTTTGGCTGTTCTCTTACTTTTCTGGAGATGTTTTCAGTCGGTTAGTAGCAGGCTTTACGTGGGAAGAGAATAAAAGCTGGCTGTAAATCTTGCGGGACTTATTGAAAAAAAGTGTGGACTTCTTGAAAAAGTGAGCCTTGTTGAAAAAGAACATGAAGGCTTAGCCTCATCTTTAAAGGACTGCAGGTTTGAGAAGGGTTCAAGGGAAGCACAACATCTGGAGGCAACCTACGAAAAGCTGCATTGGTCCGAATCCAGCCATGGCGTTGAAATGCTCTTTCTAGAAGAAGAGCTCAAAGCACAGAAGGCTAAACATGGTCAACAGGATGAAATGAGGGCGCATCTATCAAGAAGGATACAGTCCCTTTAAGGTGAATCTGAAACCCTCAGATCACAAATAGCTGAAGCTAAAACAAGCTGGAGACTCTTTCAAGTGAATGAGGAAGAACTGAAGCTGGCAATCAAAGGGGTGCCTTGTTTCCAGTTGACCCAAGGAGTCAGTTCATGAGAAGAGGACCTTTTTTTTCCCTCCACCTCTCCGAGGAAACTTGTGTGGGAACCTGGAGATTATTTTCCACCTGGCCCGCCACCCACTCCATTTCCAATGCGAAGTGTCTATGCAGAGAGAGGGTTTTCCTCTCAATCTTCCCCCAAGAGCTGGAATTCAGCCCTCTACACCCGCATTCTGAAAGTACAAGTGATTTCCCTGAAGGGTTCCTTCCACCTGCAAATGAGCCTGTTACTCAACATCCAGAACCAATCAAGAAACCTCATACTGTTGCTCTCTCTTCAAATGTAATTTGACTTTTCTCTCATTTTTAGTTTTTAAGTAACTGCTTTTACTTCAGTAATTGACTATACTTTGGCTCCAATTGAAGCTCAATGAAACTATAATTCTTAAGATAGTATTTTGTAAATAAAGATGGTTTACATAGGAAGCTTATGAGTAAATTATTCCTATTTTGTTTTATTCAAGAGTACAGCATTTAATCTGATGAACTCACTATTACATAAACAAGAATGGGAGTTCTAGGTACTTGTGATCTAGCTGATGGAAATATATTTGAAACTCCCAACAAAGAAGTGTATTTAGTATGACTGTAGCAATTGTGAAGTGACTTTAGGCTTAATGAAAAATTGACACTGATTTTCAGACTGGTTGGGCATATCAGCTAGTTTTTCCATATCAGAATAACTAGAGCATGGGAGGACTATAGGAGGAAACACAACTAAACATGTCACGGAAATAGGAGACCTCAACTACAAAGAAAAATGAAGACCTCTTTTTTATATTCGTTGCTGAGAACATTACATAGCTCTGAGATATCATATTTCCCACATTAGATTCAAGTGAGTTATGAACTCCCATTGTTACCCCATATACAGATTGCACAATCACATTGTTTACACATCCACATTTTTACAAAATGCCATATTAGTAACTGTTCTATTCTGCTACCTTTTCTATCCTCTACTCTCCCCCCTCTCCTGCCCTCCCATCTTCTCTCTCTATCCCAGCTGCTGTAATTTAACGTTTGGGAATTGGAAACCACGCTTTAAACTCACTCTGCTCCCCATTTTCCCTTCTGTCAAATTACTCATCATCTTCTTCTATTTCTCCTCCTCCTTCTCCTCTTCCTCCTCCTCCTTATACCTTTAATTCATTCATCATACACTCATGCATTGCTTCATTCATTCACATTCATTCAACACATATGGTGTTGGGGATCCTACTCAGGACCTTTGAAAGTGCGAAGCCAGCACTCTAGTGCTGAGCCAAAACCCCAGCACCTGTCTTTTTGATTTTATGACTGTTTATATGAAATTCAGAATTGCGTTCTGGTATGGTTCACGGATATGTGGATTGACCTAGTCCTTGTTTTCTCAGAGAAATTTGGAAAATATATATGAATTATTAGGAGATTGAAATGAAGAAACAAAGTGGAAATTCCCCAATTTCTTATTCTTAGATTCCATACTCTGATGCTGCCTACCTACTATAAAAACTTTTAAACTCTTACTCCCCATTTCTATATCATTGCCAACAAGTGAACATTCACTGCCCTACAACAAACCAGAGAACGCACATTGAACAATGTTTCCCCAGTAGAGACCAAGGCACAATTCTTATTAAAAGAATACCTTAGTCATGAATTAATAGTGAAAGCTTTATTTGAGTGTTAAATGTGCTCTAATTATGTGTTTGTGTTTGTTGATGTGTGTGTGTGTGAGGGGGGTGGTGTGTTTGTGTGTAAAACATGCACTGAGGTGTAAAATAAATGCAGGATTGCAACGGCCTTCTTAAAAATAAGAAGCAGCTTTATCACATTTCAAGCCCAGTGAAGAATCCGCCTGATACTTGACCTACAATTAATTGAAATGTGAAAAATTCAGGCCTAAAAATACAAAGCCTACAAACAGAATAAATCTAATCAGTCTGTCTCACCTGATTAGATGTCCCCTGCCATGGGCTGTGTAAAATACATGGAGGATCCCGCACTGATTGTTATCTAGAATGACTTCTGCCTAAAATACTATTGGAGAATAGTTGCTGATGTACTGTGGTTCTTATACCAGTAAACTGGAATGAAGGTAACTTCAGGCTGCAAAGGAATCAATTGATTTTACTAACTGGTTTTTGGAAAACACTGCCATGAAAAATTATCAATATGTTCATAAAGGCATCCACATGTCTCTCCACAGGGGTTTTACTTATTGGGGGAGGGGGGGAGGTCTGGATATAACTTAACTGTCCATTAGTAGGTAGAACAATATAATGGGAATCACAGTGCACATACCAATTTGAACTCAACCTAGGTAACATGGATTCATCTCTGTGTTATAGGCCTGCTTCTGAAAAACACAATGTAGTGCTCCAAAAGCAGAACGATACTTTCAGAATACCATGTTATGTTTGTAAATAGAGAGACAGATAGATATACAGAAATCAAAAATCTGAAAACGGTCTGGAAGTGTACATTTCAATAACTTACAATGTCAGTAGTGGGGGATTAATAGCAGACCAAGAAGACTGTATCTGCAAGCGAAATGGTTCAATTTTTAAAGAGTTTTTTAAAAGACAATGGACAAAAAATTCAAAGGGTTACAGTAAGTATTGAGGAGTGACTTGGTAAAAGGAGCACAGAGGTGAGAAAGGATTAAGTAGAGTTCAATAGAATCAGGTATAATATCTGTACACAGGACTCCATGAACAGGAGCAAAGGGGAAACATAAAGAAATCATCAGGACTAAGGGGAGATCAGGATTAGGGGGGCTTGTAGGAAGAGCTGGAAAAAACCAAAGCATGCAATGGGCAGAAAATGTGGAAGAAAAGGCCTCACAGGTGGTAAACTGATCCATCTCTCCCTGGTAGTTCAACTGTATGAATAACAGAGAGGCCGGCTAAGTGGGAAAGTACTTGGAAACTCTGTTCATACAGACAACAGAAAGTGCCACCAGAGTGAAAAAAGTAAACCTAGTAAGGCAGCTTAGCCCCTTCCTCTTGGTGTTTTATGCCAGCTATATTTCTTGCTGTGCCTCTGTTCATATACACTGATACGTGTTAGGTCCAAAGGCAGTGACAAACATTGTTACATGTATTGAGGAATCCTCCCAGTTCCACAAAGCACAGCCATTTTACTTAGTGTTCTCAATACCTTCTTTTCGACTCTCATCTCGTTTGAAGAAACACTTTCAGAGGAAAGAAGTTCTCCCTAAGCCACATGTGTCCTTAAGTAAACTATGAATTAAGTGGTATTTCAAGGTGTTTGGGCTGATTCCTCCACATGGCCCGTGAAACCTAGAAAAGTGTCATTCACCAACAGGCATTACATCTTCAATGAGTCCTGTTCATTGCACACCAGGGTCACCTTATTGTCCATTTAATGGTCAGAAAAACAGTGTTACAGTGAGTATCCTTTTTAGTAGTAGGACTAAAGTGTTTTGGACTCGCATGTTCAGATACTGAAAAGGCTCAGGGAAGTCCACTTGAAAGCTGGTCATTCGATACAGGTGCTGGAGAGGAAAACAAGCTACTCTCATTTGGCAACTTTGAGACAGTGATACAGCTCTGGCCATGTAAGTGTAAATAACAACAGGTCTAATCATGCATGGTGGCCTATGGGCTTGGAACTTGCATGCTTACAAAACCAGTGATGACTTCTGCATCTTCTCCTTCGAACCTCATATGTGACTCATCAACAAGTCAAGTGCTAACTTGGGAGGAAAACAATGTTGGGATGTCCTTTTGGTACATCAAGCCATGAACTCGTTGTCTTAACATCAACAATATAATTCACGTTCATGATTTACATCCATTTCAGAGAGTCATATCCATCCTTCTCTTGGCTATATATTTATAAGGACCAGCCAGCTTCCTTAGATGTTTTCAAGCCCATGAAAAGTCCAAAAAAAAAAAAAACATCTGAAAGAAGAGTTTGAAGAATTTTCAACAAATACTAATCTAGAAATGCTGACCTGAAAACCAACTGACGTTTTCAACACCCTCTTTTTGGGAACATTTTCTGTGCCGTGCTTCTCAAAAATGACTTGTCATAACTGATTTGTGCCCATGTTAGCAACTCTTCTGAAACTACTGAAAGTAGACTAATGTGAGAGTTTCTCTTTAGAGATAATTCAAATTACTTGCGTAGAAAGTGGCAGCAGGTCTGGGGATGTTGTAGCTCACTGGCAGTGACCTTGCCTAGCTTGGGGATGGCCTGCCATGGATTTTCACCCCAAACACTTGCAAGAAAAAAAAAAGGGATGGAAGGGAGAGAAAAAGTTGGAAGGGAGGGAGGCAAAGTTGGAGGGATGGAGGGAGGTAGAAAAGAAGGAAGAAGAAAAGGAGAAAAACCAGGAAGGGAGGAAGGAAGCAAGGAAGGAGGAAATAGGGAGAGTACAAGGGCAGGGAAAGGACTGAGTCACTAAAACTAAAGGCCAAAAAAAAAAAAACAAAAAATAACATAAAATAAAATAAAACAAAAGGCAAGCGACACAAAGACCAATATAGGCCTTGAAAGCTGTTTGAACAGTTTAGACAGCTTTAGAATTTGAGTGACATCAAACTGAATGTTATGATGACTGGATGGAATCTTCCTACTAAGCCCCGCCTTGGCCTGGCCTAAACCAAATCAAGGGGTGTGTGGCATGGGGAGGAATTCTCTCTGGCTGGAGTGGGAGGGACCTAAACCTGTGGCACTTGAGGATGCAATGGGTAGGGAAGGGGACAAGACTCCCCTGATGGGCAGTTGAGCACAACAAGGCTCCTGGGAGCCCTTGATCATGGCTCCCACCAACATACGCCCACCACCTGCCATACGCTCACACCCTGAAGGGGATCGCAGTGGTCTGCTCCGTTGCCTGGTGCAGGTTGGAGTTCCTGACCAAACACCTGAGTGTCCACAGCCTGCGTTGGCCTGCCTGGGTAGGCTGTGGTTGTGGTGGCAAGAGCCAAAGCCGTTTTGGTGTGATGGAGGAGCCAAGGGCTGCCTCTCAGCCATACTAGTGGGTGGTTCTGGAAGAAGCACCAACGGTTGTGGCAGCATTGTCCGAAGACATGAAGCCAGGCCATCTTCCTTATGGCTTTCCTTGGGAGTTGGTGATGTGTACAGCTCTTAGATTTTTGGCTGTTCTCTTACTTTTCTGGAGATGTTTTCAGTCGGTTAGTAGCAGGCTTTACGTGGGAAGAGAATAAAAGCTGGCTGTAAATCTTGCGGGACTTATTGAAAAAAAGTGTGGACTTCTTGAAAAAGTGAGCCTTGTTGAAAAAGAACATGAAGGCTTAGCCTCATCTTTAAAGGACTGCAGGTTTGAGAAGGGTTCAAGGGAAGCACAACATCTGGAGGCAACCTACGAAAAGCTGCATTGGTCCGAATCCAGCCATGGCGTTGAAATGCTCTTTCTAGAAGAAGAGCTCAAAGCACAGAAGGCTAAACATGGTCAACAGGATGAAATGAGGGCGCATCTATCAAGAAGGATACAGTCCCTCCAAGGTGAATCTGAAACCCTCAGATCACAAATAGCTGAAGCTAAAACAAGCTGGAGACTCTTTCAAGTGAATGAGGAAGAACTGAAGCTGGCAATCAAAGGGGTGCCTTGTTTCCAGTTGACCCAAGGAGTCAGTTCATGAGAAGAGGACCTTTTTTTTCCCTCCACCTCTCCGAGGAAACTTGTGTGGGAACCTGGAGATTATTTTCCACCTGGCCCGCCACCCACTCCATTTCCAATGCGAAGTGTCTATGCAGGGAGAGGGTTTTCCTCTCAATCTTCCCCCAAGAGCTGGAATTCAGCCCTCTACACCCGCATTCTGAAAGTACAAGTGATTTCCCTGAAGGGTTCCTTCCACCTGCAAATGAGCCTGTTACTCAACATCCAGAACCAATCAAGAAACCTCATACTGTTGCTCTCTCTTCAAATGTAATTTGACTTTTCTCTCATTTTTAGTTTTTAAGTAACTGCTTTTACTTCAGTAATTGACTATACTTTGGCTCCAATTGAAGCTCAATGAAACTATAATTCTTAAGATAGTATTTTGTAAATAAAGATGGTTTACATAGGAAGCTTATGAGTAAATTATTCCTATTTTGTTTTATTCAAGAGTACAGCATTTAATCTGATGAACTCACTATTACATAAACAAGAATGGGAGTTCTAGGTACTTGTGATCTAGCTGATGGAAATATATTTGAAACTCCCAACAAAGAAGTGTATTTAATATGACTGTAGCAAATGTGAAGTGACTTTAGGCTTAATGAAAAATTGTCACTGATTTTCAGACTGGTTGGGCATATCAGCTAGTTTTTCCATATCAGAATAACTAGAGCACGGGAGGACTATAGGAGGGAACACAACTAAACATGTCACGGAAATAGGAGACCTCAACTACAAAGTAAAATGAACACCTCTTTTTTATATTCGTTGCTGAAAACATTACATAGCTCTTGAGATATCATATTTCCTACATTAGATTCAAGTGAGTTATGAACTCCTATTGTTACCCCATATACAGATTGCACAATCACATTGTTTACACATCCACATTTTTACAAAATGCCATATTAGTAACTGTTGTATTCTGCTACCTTTTCTATCCTCTACTCTCCCCCCTCTCCTGCCCTCCCATCTTCTCTCTCTATCCCAGCTGCTGTAATTTAACGTTTGGGAATTGGAAACCACACTTTAAACTCACTCTGCTCCCCATTTTCCCTTCTGTCAAATTACTCATCATCTTCTTCTATTTCTCCTCCTCCTTCTCCTCTTCCTCCTCCTCCTTATACCTTTAATTCATTCATCATACACTCATGCATTGCTTCATTCATTCACATTCATTCAACACATATGGTGTTGGGGATCCTACTCAGGACCTTTGAAAGTGCGAAGCCAGCACTCTAGTGCTGAGCCAAAACCCCAGCACCTGTCTTTTTGATTTTATGACTGTTTATATGAAATTCAGAATTGCGTTCTGGTATGGTTCACGGATATGTGGATTGACCTAGTCCTTGTTTTCTCAGAGACATTTGGAAAATATATATGAATTATTAGGAGATTGAAATGAAGAAAAAAAGTGGAAATTCCCCAATTTCTTATTCTTAGATTCCATACTCTGACGCTGCCTACCTACTATAAAAACTTTTAAACTCTTAGTCCCCATTTCTATATCATTGCCAAAAAGTGAACATTCACTGCCCTACAACAAATCAGAGAACGCACATTGAACAATGTTTCCCCAGTAGAGACCAAGGCACAATTCTTATTAAAAGAATACCTTAGTCATGAATTAATAGTGAAAGCTTTATTTGAGTGTGAAATGTGCTCTAATTATGTGTTTGTGTTTGTTGATGTGTGTGTGTGTGAGGGGGGGTGTGTGTGTTTGTGTGTGAAACATGCACTGAGGTGTAAAATAAATGCAGGATTGCAACGGCCTTCTTAAAAATAAGAAGCAGCTTTATCACATTTGAAGCCCAGTGAAGAATCCGCCTGATACTTGACCTACAATTAATTGAAATGTGAAAAATTCAGGCCTGAAAAAACAAAGCCAACAAACAGAATAAATCTAATCAGTCTGTCTCACCTGATTAGATGTCCCCTGCCATGGGCTGTGTAAAATACATGGAGGATCCCGCACTGATTGTTATCTAGAATGACTTCTGCCTGAACTACTATTGGAGAATAGTTGCTGATATACTGTGGTTCTTATACCAGTAAACTGGAATGAAGGTAATTTCAGGCTGCAAAGGAATCAATTGATTTTACTAACTGGTTTTTGGAAAACACTGCCATGAAAAATTATCAATATGTTCATAAAGGCATCTACATGTCTCTCCACAGGGGTTTTACTTAATGGGGGAGGGGGGGAGGTCTGGATATAACTTAACTGTCCATTAGTAGGTAGAACAATATAATGGGAATCACAGTGCACATACCGGTTTGAACTCAACCTAGGTAACATGGATTCATGTCTGTGTTTTAGGCCTGCTTCTGAAAAACACAATGTAGAGCTCCAAAAGCAGAACGATCCTTTCAGAATACCATGTTATGTTTATAAATAGAGAGACAGATAGATATACAGAAATCAAAAATCTGAAAACGGTCTGGAAGTGTACATTTCAATAACTTACAATGTCAGTAGTGGGGGATTAATAGCAGACCAAGAAGACTGTATCTGCATGCGAAATGGTTCAATTTTTAAAGAGGTTTTTAAATGACAATGGACAAAATATTCAAAGGGTTACAGTAAGTGTTGAGGAGTGACTTGGTAAAAGGAGCACAGAGGTGAGAAAGGATTAAGTAGAGTCCAATAGAACCAGGTATAATATCTGTACACAGGACTCCATGAACCGGGGTAAAGTTCTTGCGGAGCACATGTGAGGCACTGGATTCAATCCCTGGTACCACATAGAAAATAAAAATTAAATAATAATAATAAAGGTAATGGGTCTATCTACAACTTAAAAAAAAATTTTTTTTTAAACCAAAGTCTAGCCAGACTTGGTGACATACACCTGTAGTCCCAGTGGCTTGGGAGGCTGAAGTAGGAGGATCCAAGTTCAATGCCAGCCTCATCAACTTAGCAAAGCCATGAAAAACTTAGCAAGACCCTGTCTCAAAACAAAAAAATTATAAAAAGGGCTGGAGATGTGGCTCACTAATTGAGTACCCCAGGGTTCAATCCCCTATACAAAAAAAAAATTAATTGCTCTACCACAATCTGCTCCACAGAAAAAGGGGATGCTGGATTAGAAAGGAAGGGAAGCTACTCAGAAATGCCTCCCAGTCTAGCACAGGTTTGGGAAGGTGTGGGGGATTAAAAGCAAGCAGTGCAAGAATAGCAGACCTCTTCATATAACTCCCTTTAAGGTGGGCTCCATGCAAAGCATGCCCATGCATCTGTCACTTAAGACCTAAAACAAGGGGCTGGGGATGTGGCTCAAGCGGTAGCGTGCTCACCTGGCATACGTGAGGCCCGGGTTCAATCCTCAGCACCACATACAAACAAAGAAGTTGTGTCTGCTGAAAACTAAAAAATAAATATTAAAAAATTCTCACTCTCTCTCTCTTTAAAAGAAAAAAAAGACCTAAAACAATTTGTAGCTAAGCCTGGTAGCATATGCCTGTATTCCAGGTGACTCAGGAGGCTAAGGCAGGAGGTTCACAAGTTTGAGGCCAGACTCAGCAAATCAGCAAGCCCCTAAGCAACTTAGCAAGACCCTGTATCAAATTTAAAAGGGCTGGGCTGAGGCTGTAGCCTAGCATGTGTGAGGCACTGGGTTCGATCCTTAGCACCACATAAAAATAAAGGCACATTCTGTCCATCCACAACTACAAAAAAAAAGCCTATCAAATGTAAAAGGGCTGGGAAGTGGGGCTGGGGGGCTGGGGATGTGGCTCAGTGGTATAGCATTGCTTAGCATGTGTGAGGCACTGGCTTCGATTCTCAGCACCACATAAAACTGAATAAATAAAAGTACTGTGTCCATCTACAACTAATAAATAAAAAAGTATTTGGGGGGAGGGGTTGGGGAATTTGACCCAGCAATTAAATCACTCCTAGGTTCGATCCCTATATTGTGGGGGGGGGGGGACCTTGTAAGGTAGGCTTTATTAGTAAACCTGTTTCACATTTTCAGGAAGCTAAGGAACTTAAAGGTTAGGGAACTCTCCCAAAGATACAAGCTAGTGAGAATCAGAGCACAACTGAAAAAACTCAGGTCATCTGAGCTCCACTCCCTGTAGTCATTATCCTCTATTTCCCCTCTTAGAGTGTATTCATGAATATGTGAACAATAAATTTGCGAGTGAAAGGAAAACTTAAAATGTTGCTGTATTTCATTTTGAAAGGATAAAACTTTAGATGAGTTCCTAATAATGCACTTCCTACCATACTAACCGTCAGGTGAACATTTTTCAAGATAGGAAAACTCCTTAACACTAAAGAATAAATTGTAATTTCTAAACACATACAAGAAGTCGAATAATTTCCATCCTCTCATATATTGGGAAACTAAAATATTAAATAACTAATTCATACTAGGGAAGAGAAAAGAAGAATGACCTTTTTTATCCCCCACATATTACAAATTAATTGGAAAATTATTTACAAATGTAAACCTAATATTTTTTAAATAAACATCTCTTTTTTTAATGTGCTTTCACGTATCTAATATTTTAATACTTTTAGCAGTTAGCACAAATAAAAAACAATTTCCTGCTAGGTCAAATGATAGACTTTTTTCAGTTTGGGTTAATTCAGATTCAGCTGTAATTCAATTACTATAGTCCAGACCAACAATATTGAGTACTCTCAGGTAAAAAAAACAACACAATTTAAATGTGTGAAAAACTTAACACATCAGCTGAGGGCTTAGTCTGCCAGTTTACATAAAACAAGTGAACGACCTGCAAGTGTGCTTGGACTGGTAGCACTGTGTTTCACACAGCTACAGGTCCAGACTCAGGCAAGACTAGAATCATGGTGACTGCAGAGCCTAAATAAACACTTGCAAGCCAAAATCATGTATCAAGGTAAAACTGCACAGTGGGAAACATGAAGTCAACATAGGAGTAACACATTAGTAACATAATCCAAATCCAATTTAAAAGAAAACTCTCTGGCAGGACACAGTGGTGCAAATCTGTAATCATAGCTTGGGGCCAGCCTTAGAAACATATCAAGGGGGCTGGGATTGTGGCTCATCAGTACAGCACTCGCCTAGCACGTGTGAGACGCTGGGTTTATGTATTTATTATAGTGTATTGTGTCCAACTACTAGTAAAAATATTTTAAAATATAAATAAAACTTAGCAAGGCCCTGTCTCAAAATTTAAAAAAATATTTTAAAGAAAATTGTTTTAAAAGGCTAGGGATGTGGCTCAGTGGTCAAGTGCCCCTGGGTTCAATGCCCAGTAACAAAAAAAAAAAAACCCTGTGGAAACTGTTGTTCCATGTGATGAGCAGGATTTTTCCTCTTAGAAAATTTCATATTATTGTCTCCATATTCTCTTACTGGCAAATTATCAAAGTATTTAATGGTTGTTAAGACATCTTTCTGATAACAGTGGTATGCTTAAATAACACAAGAGTAAACACTGAGGAAAAGGTAGAAAAATACAGTCAATCAAAAGAAAGAAACTGGGCTGCAATTGTGGCTCAGAGGTAGAACGCATTCACCTAGCATGCATGAGGCACTCGGTCAATCCTCAGCACCACATAAAAAGAAAATAAAGGGGACTGGGGTTGTGGCTCAGGGGTAAAGAGCTCACCTTGCACATGCAAGACCCTGGGTTCGATCCTCAGCACCACATACAAAAATAAACAAATAAATAAACAAGTGAAATAAAAGTGTTGTGTCCAACTACAACTAAAAAATAAATACTTTGGGGAAAAAAATCTTAAAGAAAGGAATTATGGAGTACTGCGGCACACAACTACAGTTCCAGCTACTGGGTAAAAAAAGGAGTTGAGTTTGAAGCCAACTTGGCCAACACAGTGAGATACCTCAGTACCTAAAACGAAGTAAATCAGAGCCTTCTGGCCAACACCATGGCTTAAAATTTACTGGTACTATGATGAAAAGGTAGATGGAGAGATGAAAATGAAGGAGGGAGGAGAGAAGACTTAAATTGCACTAGGAAACATTTTAAATAACAGAAAACAAACATCTGCAGAAAAAGTTCTTTCACAGATTATAATCAAGCAATATTCTATCACATAGATCCCATGAAAAGCACAAAATACTATTCAGTGGAGAGCTAGTGAACCAGATATTCTATACGCAAATTTAAAAGCTAAGCTTCAAATTGTTTCTATAGAATGCCAACTCCCTAAGGCAAGAACAAAGGCAGAGGCCAGATTGGGTGTAGTCAGCAGCCTTCTAGGGGCTGGAGGAAATTTGCAAAAGTCAGAATTCTTCAGAAATTTGAAATCTTCTCGAATTGTTCCACCTAAAATATCTCAGGGTGTTGGTTTTTAAATTGTTCTATGCAATCTTTCTTAAAGAAAGCATTAAAGTGGCATTTATTTTGGTTTCCAAACAAAGTATATTTCTAAATAGTTAAACAGCATAATTTTTGAATAAGATTAAAATTACCCATTTTAAACTGGTCAAATAAAGGCCTTCATTTTTGTAAAAACAAATGCTAAAGAACACACTCTTTATCTTAACTGTTAATCAAGAAAAGTAAAAGTTTAGTATTTCAATCATGTATTCTGATTACCCTTCTTTAAAACCAAGTAAGTCTCAAGAAATAGGGGCTGGGGATGTGGCTCAAGCGGTAGTGCGCTCGCCTGGCATGAGTGCGGCCTGGGTTCGATCCTCAGGACCACGTACAAACAAGGATGTTATGTCCACCGAAAACTAAAAAATAGATATTGAATATTCTCCCTCTCCCTCTCTCTCTCTCTCTCTCTCTCTCTCTCTCTCATCTTAAAAAAGAAAAGAAAACAAAAATAAATTTCACAAGTCCTAACCCAAACTGATTCTGCCCCCAAACTGCAAAAAAAAAAAAAAAAAAAAAAAGACAATATCAGCTACTACACTGGTATGAACTGGGAGGCAAGAAATTTATTTTAACTATATATCCACTAGGAGCCATGGACTTCTCAATAACTGTGCAGCTGTTACAATACTAATGTGTAAAAAGATCAAATCTGGCTTTTACACATGGAGCATATATGGATAAAAGGAAGAGCCTTTTCAAAGAGAAAACAACTAGAGAATACCTTATGATAAAACATGACATCACAGTTCTTCACCCTAAATAACTGAGTTAATAAATATTTCTATAATCACAGATCTAACAAACAAGTTTATTTAATGGTATCAAAGCTCTAAAGTTACTATGTTAGCATATCAGAGTATATTAACATATTTAAGCAATTTTCAGAAGACATGAATATGAGAAAACTGAACTCAGTATTTTTAGTTAAGATGATCCTTTATATTTAGTTACTCAAACCCAAGTTACATTTGTTCCCAATGCGAGATAAATTTCAGAACGATATTAAGACTTAAACTTTTACTAGTCACAAGTTTATTTCAAAATGGAAAAATGAACCACACAATATTGATGGCCTTCCAGGATTTAGCACATTCCATCAAAATCATTCAAGTGCTGACAAAGTTACTGTGAAACAAAAACAGGGAAGGCCTAGAAACAGTGTCTAAAACACAACTGAAACAATGACCTCACTATTTCAATAATAAAACTCCTTGTGAGTTCTATGGTTATGTATTCCATATAATACAATAACTAATATCACTAGGCACTTCCTAGAGGAGGTTCTGTTCTATGCACATTAATTCATTCACAACAAACCTAGGAGAAAATTTCTATTATTTAGCCCCATTCCAGAATGAAAAAATAGGAATGGAAAGGGAGGAAGGAAGGAAGAAAGGAAGGAAGGAAGGAAGGGAGGGAGGAAGGAAGGAAGGTAGGTTGATCAAGGGCTGGGGCTGTAGCTCAGTGGTAAGAGTGCATGCCTCGCACGTATGAGGCACTGGGTTCAATCCTCAGCACCACATAAAAAATAAATAAATAAAAGATATTTAAAAAAAAAAGAAAGAAAGAAAAGTCAAAAAAATTTCAGGATGTTATTTAAAGCTAGGTACTCTAACTCCGGAGCCCATATTGAACCACAATATTTTACTGTATTTACATAAAGTACTGATTCTAAATAAAATTATATTTAAAGCAAGATTTTATCTTGCTTAATGAAAAAAATTTTAAAAACAACATACTGATTCTGAACCTTAAGAGACTTAAATAAGCAAACATGTCAAGATAAGGGAAACAAGGCATCAGGTATCAAAGATATTAACAGAGAGACAGCGAGAGGACAAGGTTTCTCTAAGTGGCTTAGGGTCTCACTAAATTGCTGAGGCTGCCCTCAAAGTTGTAATCCTCCTGCCTCAGCCTCCCGAGTTGTTGTGATTCTAAGAGTGTACTACCATGCTCAAAGAAAAATTATTCTAAAAAAAAATTTTAAATGCTGTCTACGAAACTAAACAAAAATTTGGAATAAAATGGGGTCTTCTGGTACTTATAAACAAAAAGAACAACATATGATAAAGCAGTTTAATGAAATATTACAGAATCTAGATGGTAGGTATATATTAAATCACAGTACCCTTATAAAATAAGGCACATAAATATCATTTCTGTGCTCTAAACCCTCTAATGGTTTTCTACCTCACTCAAGATAAAACCCAAAATGGCTTATCATTTTCTACAAGACCTACATGAACCTGCCCCTGACTACTTCTGTGACCTTATGCTGACAACACCTGGCCTTCTTGTACTGCCTCTTACAGTGTCTGAGGACAGATTCAGACTCTTTATTTTCTCTTTCCTTTGCCTCACACATTCTGCACCAGATACTTAGATATCCCCTTAAATCTCCACCACTTTCATCTTTCACTGAAATTTCTTCTTTAAAAACTAGCCTTCATGCTGAGCAGAGTGGTGTATCTGGAATCCCAGCTACATGGGAGGCAGGATCACAAGTTCCAGGCCAGCCTGGACAACTTAAGGAGACCCTGTCTCAAAAAGGGCTGGGGATGTAGCTCAATGGTATAGTGCCCTGGGTTCAATCCCCAGTACTGGGATGGGGATGAGGGGTACGCCTTCCTTGATCACAATACATAAAGTAACAAATTGCTCCAACTTCTAATCATTCTCTGGGACACCATTCCAATCTAACTCTGCATTATTTTCCCAACCAGCACTTATCCCCTCTGATACTATGTGTTTGGATACTATCCTTCACCTCCAGTACAAGTTTTGTAAGAAAAGGGCTTGTTCACATACCATTTTACATTCTTAGCTCTTAATACAATATGTGGACCAGGCATGGTGCAGAGTGCATTACACCTCACGCCTGTAATCGCAGCATCTCAGGAGACTGAAGCAGGATCATCACAAGTTCAATACCACTCTCAGAAACTTACCAAGGCCCTACGCAACTTAAAAAGGGCTTAGAAATGGTACTCAGTGAATTCCCAGTATGAAAACAAAAGCAACATTTGTTGAATAAATGAACAAATGAATAAATTCCTTAACCCCACCTATGCATAAAGCCTTCCTGGACTCCCAGCAATATTATGTTAATGGACTGTTCTGAAGGACTCTGGGATGTTTGGAACAGCAATCATCTCAAAAACATTCTGCTCTACAGCTAGGTTTTCACTGTACTACCACCAGACACAACATGCCTTCCTCACTGGCTTCCTCACTTCTAGGCTTTCTCAACACTAAGAAGCTACTACAGGCTTATAAACTGACCTAATTTCAATATTGTTGTGTCTCAAGGAATAGGGAGGGCTGAAGAGAGGGAGAGAGAATGGGGAACAGCAGGTTAATGAAGTAGTCAGAACATACACATTTATCAGTTAAATTCACCATTTTGTACAGTCAATTATAATAACAAAGACCACTGACCACAGACCACCATAACAGATAAAATAATAATGAAAAAATATGAAATATTAAAAGAATGACCAAATGTGACATAGTATGAGAGCATATGCTGTTGGAAAATATACACCAACAGATCTGCTTGACAGAAGCTTGCAATAAACCTTGGATTTAGGAAAATGCAGTATCTGCAACACATAACAAAATGAAACATAATAAAGCAAGGTACAAGACATATATGTTCAAGATAGATTATCTTATGTGTTACATAATGCACTCCACTATTTAAAATGTACTCACAGGGGCTGCTGGTGGTAAGAGTAAAAACTTTATATGCACACGGCCCTGACACCAAAAAAATAAAAGACACTCATGAAAAAGAATTTATTGCCTGTTAAGGTGAAGACAATTTGCTAAGACTGTTCAGAAGAGATAGGAGAGCTCCCCCTTCCCCCATAACCCAGCTTAAAAAAAAGAATTTATTAAAAGTCTGGACACTGACTTTGCTTTGATCATTATAAAATTCAGATCCAGGGCGGGGGTTGTGGATCAGTGGTAGAAAACTTCCCAAGCACCTGTGAGGCACTGAGGTCAATCATCAGCACCACATACAAAAACTAAAAAGAACAATTAAAAAAAAAACTTTTAGAAAAAAATCAGATCCAAAACTTCAATTCATGTGCAGAAATCATCCCAGGCTTTTGGAATTCATTTATACAGAATACTCACGAACTACCTGGTTGGGTTTTTATTTTTATTATTTCTCTTTTACTTGAGGTCAAATCATTTTATTGAGGGTCTTGGGGAAGGGAATTGAAGAAGAACTGAAAATAACAATGAAATCTGGTCCTCTCAGAAGGGCCCTATCTATCTGTTCTCAGAGAGCCAAAAGCTGCCTGGTTATGATTTAATCCCTGTTCTTTTTTTCCTGTTGCCTTGATTTCCTAATCTAGCATAATTTTTTAACCTAGTATTTCAAATATTTTTATAATCTTTCTTGAAATGATTACAACTTTCTGAGTCCTCCTGGGAATAAAGGCTGACATAGATTAATTTAATTAATTCTACACATTATTACTAGATATTTCTGTTTAAGATACAAAAGTTGCAAAGAACACTATAACCCATTTTAAAAGGTGAAAAGGCCACATAACATAAAACATTCCAACATTTCTTCAGTCCATCAGAGAGCTGAAGTTGCAAGGAAAACAAATTAACTGAATTCCAAAGAGGGACAAGGTCTCCCAATAAAGGACAGAACATATACCATACATAAGAGATCATGAGAAAAACAGAGTGGTAATACAACAATAAGAAGAATATATGCTTAAAGTTTAATACATACCTAAAAGCTAAGTGTGAGCTTTCAGTTTCCCAAACAAGTGCCCCAGACACATGAGGAATTCTACCTTCACTTGCAAGCTCTTTAATAGGTCTTTAGCAAAAGAAGGAAGAGAGTCCCACTGGATTGAACAGGAGCACAGGAGGTAATCAGCTACAATTGGGAACAGGCACAAGGCCCCCCAGGACTCCTCAGCTCCTTTTCTTCTATGACGCAACAGTCTTAAGGCCACAGGAGAAAGGGCAGCAAACTTTTTCTCGCCTAAGACATCAGCTCAAATCTGTTGCCAGAATAAGATAACAAACGCTTCTACCCCTGTTAAGTCAGGACACTACACTGATATA
This sequence comes from Callospermophilus lateralis, assembly GCF_048772815.1. Lineage (NCBI taxonomy): Eukaryota > Metazoa > Chordata > Mammalia > Rodentia > Sciuridae > Callospermophilus > Callospermophilus lateralis. The sequence continues at coordinate 2,325,425 of NW_027515935.1, read as the reverse complement.
ACACACACATGTCTCGAACCACTGGGCAAGGGATAGGAAACTTCCAACCAAAACAATCACAAATACAAGATAATCAGTGACTGCAACAGGGAGGAGAGGTGGGAACACTGACAAAACCACACTTCTGGGGCCCCTACTTCTGAAGATAGGATCTGCATAAGACGGGGGCTGAATCAGGAAAACTTCCTCCTTCACCATCTTCGCACCAAGTAGCAAGCTACACTATTCTCTCACTGGAGTAAAGAACAGCCACCAGAAAGACTCCGAAGCTTGTGATGTACTACAGGTTATGATAACAAAACACAAAACTAGCTCACTTGATCATGACTGGATACCCTACACTAATGACCCAAAAGAACTGGGCTCATCTCTAAGCCCACAATACTATTTAAAGTTCCCTATGCTATGTTCAACATTTAATCTAAACTTAGCAGACACAAAAAGAGAACAATCTGAGATGAAAGGAAAAAAATAATCAATAAAAGTAGACTTTATATAACCCACATGCTAGAACTATCAAGACAAGGATTTTATTTTTTTTTCTTTTGTGTAGTACTGGGAATTGAATGCAGGTGTCCTTTACCACTGGGCTACATTTCTAGCCCCCCCCCTTTTTTTTTAAACAGGATCTTGCTAAGTAGCTGAGGGTGGGCTTAAACTGGAGATTCTTCTGCTTCAGCCTCCAGAGTCAAGGGGGATCAATGGCATGCACCACCACACCCAGCAAGGAACTTCAATTATGATTAATATGTTAATTGACATCAGGAAAAAGATGGCCAACATATATGAATAGATGGGTAATTTCATCAAGAAGATGGAAAATATTCTAAAAGTTATATACAAAGGCTAGAAATAAAAAAAATACAATGTAAATAGACTAAGAATCAATGAACCTAAAGACACATGAAGATAGAATTTATCCAATGTGAAACCGGAGAAAAAAGAAAAGAGGGAGAGAGGAATCCACTGACACTGCAAAGTAACAATGGTCTAAATGAAGAAAAAAACTGAAAGGAAGGTGCAGGAGGAAGAAAAAAGGCGAGGTCAAAAATACTGGAAAGAGGACTGGGGATGTGGGTCAACCAGTAGCATGCTAGCCTGGCATGCATGCGGCCCAGGTTCGATCCTCAGCACCACGTACAAACAAAGATGTTGTGTCCACCGAGAACTAAAAAATAAATATTAAAAAACATTCATTCTCTCTCTCTCTCTCTCTCTCTCTCTCTCTCTCTCTCTCTCTCTCCCACACACACACACTCTCTCTCTTAAAAAAAATTTAAAAAAAATACTGTAAAGATAATGGCCTGGAGTTTAATAGAAGTAATGAAAGATATCAAATCATGGATCCACAAAGCTTAGAGAAATTCCTAGCAGGATAAATATAAAACCAACCAACAAACACAACTTGACACATCAAAGTCAAAGCAGCCAGGGGGAAAGTATTACATATACAAAGTACAAATATAAGAACTGTCAGATGATAAGCAAGCCAGAAGACAATCCTTTTTTTCAGTGCTTCAAAATAGTGAAAGAAAAAAAGCTGTCAACCTAGAATTTTAAGTGCAGGAAAAAGGAAGGCAACATAAGATTAGTAACATTAACTGTTCTCCATGCCAAACTGAATATTAATTGTTATCTTCAAAACTAACTCAACAAAACTAACTCAATAAACACAGTAAAAAGTGATTTTATCATGAAAAAAAAGTTAAATGCTGAGCAGTACAAACATTTTACTTAATATTCAAAATCCTTCTAAAACCTTAGAAGGGGACATAGCTCAGATGCTAAGCAAGCCAGAAGACAATCCTTTTTTTCAGTGCTTCAAAATAGTGAAAGAAAAAAAGCTGTCAACCTAGAATTTTATGTGCAGGAAAAAGGAAGGCAACATAAGATTACTAACATTAACTGTTCTCCATGCCAAACTGAATATTAATTGTTATCTTCAAAACTAACTCAACAAAACTAACTCAATAAACACAGTAAAAAGTGATTTTATCCTGAAAAAAAAAGTTAAATGCTGAGCAGTCCAAACATTTTACTTAATATTCAAAATCCTTCTAAAACCTTAGAAGGGGACATAGCTCAGTTGGTAGAGTGATTGCCTTGCATGCATAAGACCCTGGGTTCAATCCCTAGCACTACCAAAAACAAAAAACAAAACAAAGCAAAACCCTTCTAAAAACCTTCCTGATTCTTCTTGTCCCATCTATAGCTTCAAATACTATAGAACTAAAGCAAATAAAAGAAAATGAGAGGTGGGGATGTAGCTTTCTGGGAAAGTACTTGCGCATGGATAAGGCCCTAGATTTCATCCTCAGCACCAAAAAAAAACAGGAGAGTGCGCAAGCCAGAGGAAAGGGAAAGCAGAGCCCAGGACAAACTCCTTACTACCACAAAGGTTCCCTCTGAATAATGAAATTATAGCTGATCTTTTCCCCACCACTTTTAAAGTTTTCAAATATTCTACTACAAACATCTTGTCAAATTTTCCATGTTTAAATTCTTTTTAAAAATCCTATTAAAGCAAAACTGACAATGTACCAGAGTTAAATAACATTACATTTTACAGACAGGACTGTGATTAATTTCAAATTCTCACTTTCTTTTTTTTAGTTGCAGTTGGACACAATACTTTTATTTCACTTATTTATTTTTATGTGGTGCTGAGGATCGAACCCAGGGTCTCACACATGTGAGACGAGTGCTCTACCACTGAGCCACAACCGCAGCCCCTCAAATTTTCATTCTTATTGGCTGATGTCATGTCACACTAGAATTTCGCTGCTACTTATATAAAAGTGAAGTGATCAAGAAGGAAACACAGAAACCAGGCATGATGGCACCTGCCTATAATCTTAGTCACTCAGTTGGCTGAGGCTGAAGGATCACTAAATTCAGAGCCATTCTGGGGAACTTAGTCAGACTCACCTCAAAAAATAAGAAGAAAACAGTTTTACCTTCTACCATAGTTCCATCTACCAATGTGTCAAAATATAAAAGCAGCAGCTTCTGACTTACCTGTTCCACTTACTGCTACCACCTCCAACAATTAAAAAGTAGTTACTAACAGACAAGACTTTCTTTCAGGCAGCCTTTTAAATCCAAAGATCACAAACACTAAAGACTGAAAAATATCTGCTTGCTGAAGATAAAGCACCCAGACTGGTTCAAGGCATTGCATATATTCTAGCCCTCTTCATTATCCTATTAACAAAGATTGCTATTCTCATTTATAATTAAGAAAGTAGAGATATTAGGGTTCAGTCCTTCAATTGTATTACCAGATTTCCACTGTGGATATCGATGTCATTAGCTTCTTCTACTTAGACCCACTAACAATGAACAGACCATATTTAATAAAAATGCCAACACTGATAATATTTACTAACCTTGGTTTATATATTCATACATACGTATTTAAATACAACTGCACATATTTAATAAAATATCACAAAAAATTTATTTCATTGAGTAAAATAATTTAAAATGGTTGTGTCCCTAAACTTCAGAAGATTAAAATCTTAACAGTTCAAAATATTGAGCATTCACAATCAAATCTGCTCTTTCAAATTACAAGTTCCTAGTTATCAGTCAATAATAAGACTTAAAAACTCTATTAAGAAAAATAGTGTTGCAGGGGCTGGGGTTATGGTTCAGTGGTACACACTTGCCTCACATATGTGAGGCACTGGGTTCAATTCTCAGCACCACATATAAACAAGTAAACAAATAAAGGTCCATCAATAACTAATAAAATATTTTTTAAAGAAAAGAAAGATAGTGTTGCAGCTCAGGAGACTGAGGCAAGAGGATCACAAGTTCAAAGCCAGCCTCAGCAACTCAGTGAGGTCCTAAGCAACATTGCAAGAGTCTGTCTCAAAAAATAAAAAGGGCTAGGGATATGGCTCAGTGATTAAGCACCCCTGGGTTTAATCTCTGGTACCCAAAAATAAAATAAAATGGCTGGGTGCAGTGGCACATGCCTATAATCCCAACATCTTGGGAAGCAGAAACAAGAGGATCCAGAATACAAAGCCAGCCTCAGCAATTTAGCGAGGCACTAAGCAACTAACTCAGTGAGACCTGGGTCTCACAAAATAGGGCTGGGGATGTGACTCAGTGGTAGAGTGCCCCTCAGTTCAATCCCTGGTATCAAAAAAAAAAAAAGGTTTGGTGGTTCAATCCACAGTACAAAAGAAAAAAAAAAGCATGTTAATGGACTGGGAGTGTAGCTCAGTGGTAAAGCACTTGCCTAGCTAGCATGCACAGTTTCCTGGGTTTGATCCCCAGCCCTGCAAAAAGAAAAAGGAGGGGGAAAAATACAGCATTGGAAGTTAAGTTCAGAAAATACCTTACAAGCTGTAGAAAATATACATGTGTCAATTGAGATTTAATAATTCTAATGATATCTTCTTCAGCTAAAGTAATAATAAAGAGATTTGGAAATCTATAATGCACATTTGTAGCAGTACAGAAAAATACATACTGGGTTAATAAATCCCAACTTCAGTATAAGTCAGTATAAGTCACTTCCAGTTTTCACTAGAGTAGAACAAGGAGATAAGGAGAATACATGTGAAAGATATTTGCAAAGCTAACTGATAGATACTTGGTTTTACTGTATTTTAGTGTAAAAGATGGGAAAAGGGACATGGGGCTATTTCTGCACTAATCATGGGCTAATAAAAACATAAGGTCAACCAGACATAGTGGAGCAGGAGTATCACAAATTTGAGGCTAGTTCCAGTAAATTAGTGAAACCCTGTTTCAAAATAAAAATTAAAAAGAGTGGGGGACATAGCTCTCAGTGGTGGAGCACTCCTGAGTTCAATCCCTAGTACCATAATAAATAAATAAATTAAATTAAAATTAAAAATATAAGGTCAAAAGGACCTAGAAGTTCGTGTAGTCTGTTTAACAGATTTACAGAGGAAGAGTCTGAGCACAAGGAAGTAAAATTATCCCAAAGAAAATATCAGATGTTAGCAGCAAATCAAGCAGGTAAAGGGAAAGGCAGAGTAAAAAGAAAGCCAGGAAAAGTTTAGTGTTTTTTCCACAGGATTATGGAATCTTACCAAAAATATCAAAAAAAGCCTACACTTAAAAGGGAATGATGAGCGTCTGCAAAAGGCCAAATTTGCCTTACAAATCCTATTACTTAAGCACTGGTTTGGCAATTTAGTTTCTCCTTCCATAACATAATCATGTATTTATCACCTCTAGTCAAAGTTTATTTAATCCCATTGGTCAGAATTATCTCTCAATTAGGCCTCCAAAATGCATGACTAAAACTACAAACTATTTACTACTCACAATAGAAGAAAAACTTCAATGACAAGGTTAGAACATAAACACCGGAAGTAGAAATAACAGGAGAGAAATATTTTGCTAAGAATGAAATCATTGCTGTCATTCATTATTCGAATACAAACTAATGTAGAAGTGTGATTTTTTTTTTTTTTGGTACTGTGAATTGAACCTAGAAGTGCTTAACCACAGAGCTCAGGTAAACTTTTGACCTTCCTCTCAGCCACCAGATTCACTGGGATTACAGGTGTGCAGCCCAGCCACCATTAAAATATTTTTAAACAGACAAAAGACTGATAAAGAGGTATTGTCTTGACGTGGTACTCATGCACATTTGGGTGCCCTGGAGCACCAAGTTATTAAGTAAATGCTATATTTTGTCATTAAAAGAGCACAAAATGTCTCCTTTGTAAGTTTTTAATACATTTTATTTCTTACATCTGAAGATGTAAGAAAGCTTTAAAATCTGATCCATACAAAAGAATATACCAAGCCCATAACTGAATCTTCTTTCAATGAAATATGCCAAATGAAATGAGAATTTTATGACAGTATAAAAGAGAAATCTCTCTCTCATTTAAGAAGAAGGATCTGGCTGTTACCCAGGCTAGTCTCATATGATCCTCCTTTCTCAGCCCCTGCATGTTATAGGCCCAGCAATGACCGTTTTTACTTTTTTTTTTTTTTTTTTTGGTGGTGATGGGAATCAAACCCAGAGCCTCCAGGTAATCTACACTAATATCCTCCCCAAACTCTATACCATGTTCATTTCTATAATTCATTTCAATATGCATATCTAGTATTTTAAATACTGAAAAATCATGTTTCAAAAACACTAAATTTTTAAAAATTCAAACCATAAGTAAAATAATTTTACTGAACTTGGGTGTAGGGATAGGGGAAGCAAACAAGCTGAAAAATCTCTTGGGAAAATTTATACAACATGCTTTCACTCTCTAAGTTCATGACTAGAGATTTCAATATTCTCTGACACATTTAGGGGCTGGGGATGTGGCTCAAGTGGTAGCGCACTCGCCTGGCATGCGTGCGGCTCGGGTTCGATTCTCAGCACCACATATAAAAAAAGATGTTGTGTCTGCCGATAACTAAAAAATAAATATTAAAATTCTCTCTCTCTCTCTCTCACTCTCTCTTTTAAAAAAAATTCTTTCTCTCTCTCCCTCTCTAAAAAAATATTCTCTGACACATTTAACAAAGACTTTATTGGTGAATTACTGAGTATCATAAAGTTGAATAAAAGATACAATTAAAACATAATTCTATTATTTGGATTACGATTCAATTACACTGTTTAAAATTCTTTTATATGTGGGTGTGAGAGCTGGTATAAGAAGCATTTAGCCCAGACTGAATATCTCAAGAAACTTATTTCATTCAAAATCTTCCTTTTCAACACTCAGCAAACATACAACAGGCTTTTTTTATTTTAGTTTAATAAATGAGTGTTTAATTATTTCATATAAATATCTACCCAAAAAGAGTAAAGCTAATTTGTAAATCAGCAGTGTATCTAAACAGATATATTTGAGCCAGGTGTGGTAGCACACACCTAAAATCCCAGTGGCTTCAGAGGCTGAGGCAGGAGGTTGGCAAGTTCAAATCTAGCCTCAATAATTTAGCAAGGCCCTGAGCAACTTAGCAAGATCCTATCTCAAAATTAAAAATTAAAAAATGAAGGATGGGGCTGGGGATATCGCTCAGTTATTAAGTTCCCCCAGGGTTCAATTCTTAGTAGTAAATAAATAACTAAATAAGCAAGCAAATTTGTCACCAGTTTTCCTTAAAGCTCCAGAGTGAAGATAGTCAAGCAAAGAACTAGGCAAAGAGCAGATACTCAAAGGACTTGCAAAATAAATAAATTATATATATATATAAAATTTTAGCTGTCAAGGGATTATTTATTTATTTATATGTGGTGCTGAGGATCAAACCCAGGGCATCACACATGCCAGGCAAGTGCTCGATCACTGAGCCACAATTCCAGCCCAGCACTTGCTCTAAAACATAAATTACCACTGACTAAGCACTTATTATGAGTTCATCATTCCACTGGGTACATACTCATAAAATCCTATATTCTATACACTGCTAGTTGCCCTCCAACTTTTGCTTCCTTTCTTGATAAAAAGTATAATTAGCATATGACTCCTTTCTGACAGGTGCTCTCTAAAACAGAAGGCATCTCTCCATCTTCCTCATTTTTGTTACTAAAATGCAAACCTATTATCTGGGCCTGAAATAGTCCTGGCCAACAGAGGGCATGCTCAAAAAACAAAGCTAGGCCACCTGGCACCTCTGAGTGCCACAATGGCTCAGGGTTTGGTAATATGATAACTAGTGGAAGAATCTACATTAAAATCAAGAAGTGCAGGCATGGTGGCCCACATCTGTAATCCCAGGGGCTCGAGAGCCTGAGGAAGGAGGATCATGAGTTCAAAGCCAGCCTCAGCAAAAGAAAGGCACTAAGCAACTCAGTGAGACCCTGTCTTTAAATAAAATACAAAATGGGATGTGGCTCAGTGGTGGAGTGTCACTGAGTTCAATTATCTGTACAAAAGAGAGAGAGAGAGAGAGAGAGAGAGAGAGAGAGAGAGAGAGAGAGAGAGAATAAAATTCTGACAGCAGTTTTCCCTTATCCTCAGGGCATAGGTTCCACCACACACAGGGCATGCCTGAAACCTCAGATAGTATTCCAAACCCTCTACATGTTTAATATATATAAAATATTAATAATAAACAATAAATTAACAACATACTATAATAAAAATTATTTAAAACTTGAGAAGAATTATTTATTTCTAGAATTTCCCATTTACTACTTTTGGACTACTGTAGATCACAGGCAACTGAAATCATAAAATGCAAAACCACTGATAAGGCGAGACTACCACAAGAAAAAACACTATGAAGCAGACAATCCAATTTTAGTTAAAATTTAGAAATGTTAAAATAGGTACAGAAAGGGCTGGGATTGTAGCTCAATGGTAGAGGGCTTGCCTACCACATGTGAGGCCCTGGGTCCAATCCTCAGCACCACATAAAAATGAAATGAAGATACTGTGTCATCCTACAACTAAACATATATATAATATTAAAAAAAACAGGTACAGAAAATATTCTGGAGAAAGACATCAGACAGTTAACTGAGAAGAAATGAACTATAGGGAATTCCACTTATTAATGCATTTCTGTAATGTACAATAAAATACATCTATTGGTTTTTCTTAGCACAACATAAATAAAATTCATTATAACAAACACTTACTGAACATACAAGATATTTTAAGAAAGCAAACACACAATAAATCAATTTCAGGTGGCCAGGAGGGGAGGATTTAAAATTTTTAAAAATAAATAAGAAAGCAATTTCATGTTTTAAGAGATGATTCTGAGTAGGGTACAGTGGCACACACCTGTAATCCCGCCTACTTGAGAGATCGAGGCAGGTGGATTGAAAGTTTGAAGTCAAATTGGGCAATTTAGGGAGACCTTGTCACAAAAATAAAATTTAAAAAAGGATTGTGGTATAGTGAAGTGTTAAAGCACCTACCTAACATGCATGAGGCTCCAGGTTCAACCTACATTATCCTCCAAAACAAAGACATGATTCTGATATTTGAGACAAAGCTCCAAAAATTAACCTCAAGAATCCATGAGTAATCTTTTAGAGATAACATCTCTCCCCTAACAATTAACAGTATGTACTTCAGTCACTTTTAGATGAAACAGAACAAGACTCAAACACCTTAGTATAGCTAGGGTAATAAAAGGTTCAGCAATGAAACTGAGATTCAATTTGGCCTAACTGTAAAAAGAGCCACAAAGCAAATCTTGATGAGAAAACAGATTATAATAAATGAGTCCTTACATAACAAAGAATGGGTCCCAATGGACAAGGCAATCCCCAGCACCACCAAAAAAAATAAAGAAGATGGGGATCCAGGTGCGGTGGCCCATGCCTGTAATCCCAGCAGCTCAGGAGGCTGAGGCAGGAAGATCATGAGTTCAAAACCAGCCTCAGCAACTTAGCAAGGCCCTAAGAAACTCCGAGAACCTGTCTCTAAATAAAAATATTTTAAAAAATGGCTGGGAGTGTGGCTCAGCATCCTCAGGTTCAATCCCCAGTACAAAAAAAAAGAGGCTGGAATGGGTAGGTCAGAGGCAAAGTAAGTACTTGCATGGGGGATTCAAATTCCCTAGCACTGCCAAAAAAAAAAAAAAAACAGGAAAAGGAAAAGAAAAAGAAATACAAATTAAAATATATATCATTTTCATCTATCAAATTAACAAAAATTTAATTAGAGGTCTAGCTCAGTGATGGAGTGCTTACCTGGCATGTGAGGTTCCAGGTTTGATTCCCAACACCAAAAAAATAAATAAATAAAATAAAAACTACACAAGTTAATGCTGGCAAGAATACACACAGCAATCACTAGAATACACACCAGCAAAGTAAAACATGTCTGCAGGTTGGTGGTATGAGTCACTGATAGAAAACTTGCCTGGCGAGTGTGAGGCCCTGCGTTCCATCCTCAGTGAACCAAGGAGAAGAGGGAAAAAGAAAAGATGTCAATATGTGTCAATTAACCTAAATGTTGACATCTGCTGACCCAGTAATTTTTACTTTTACTAATGTAATATCTGAAATACGGAAAAACATTATGAACAAAGATGTTAGTCTCAGAATTCCTAAGAGCAAAACTGTTAACTTAAAAATCCAGCAATAGGGGTTAGGCAGTGCGTGTCTATAATCCCAGCTATTCAAGAGGCTGGGGAATAAGAATCTCAAGATTGAGGCCAGTCTCAGAATCATAACAGCTTGTCTCAAAAAATAAAAATGATGGGCTGGGACTGTTGCTCAGTGGCAAAGCACTTTCCTAACATGCATGAGGCACTGGGTTCAATACTCAGGACTGTATAAAAATTAACAAATAAGATAAAGGCATTCTGTCCATCAATAACTACAAAAAATAAAAAGTAAAATAAAATAAAATAAAAATGAGGGCTGGGGTAGTAGCTCAGTGGTAAAGTGCTTGCCTTGCATGCATGAGGCCCTGGGTTAGATCCTCAGGACCACATAAAAATAAAGAAATAAAAATAAAGAAATGTGCCCATCTACAACTAAAAAATAATAAATAAATAATACAAATAAAAATGAGGGCTAGATAATGTAATTCAGTTGTAGAGTGCCCGAGTTCAATACTGACATACCCACTACCCAAAAAAAAAGCCCTCAAAATGTTTACTGAATTTTAAATAACTCAATATATAAAAATAGAAAAAAATACATAAAGTTACATTTACAAAATTATTTGCAGCTATTCAAATATTGTGTATATACATAAACACCTAAATGCCAACACATGTGTACAAATAATTCCTTGGAGGAAATTTTATCAAAATGTTTACAGTTCTCATTGAGTTGTGGAGTTATGACTGGGTATTTTTCTTTTCTGTGTTTTCTACCATGATCACATCATATATGGCCTTTCTGGGAAAGGGGCCTTTTTGGTTTGGTTTTTTGTTTTTAAGCAGAAAAGCTTTTTTCTCTTCATCACACTGAAAAAGAAACGAAGTAGTATGTTACTGTCCATCCAGATATACCATATCTTCCTGGTTGCTAAGCAACAGATCGTGGTGTTCTTACATCATGCCTATCTTCTAGTCACACACACAAAGCACAAACACAAACACACCCCATCAAATGGCAGTGTATTCACTCTGGAAGTGGACAGAAGGGCACACAAAGCAACTTCAGTTTTCTACTCAAACCACATATCTCCCACCTTATCTACTTTTGATGTGGCACAGTATTCCTTCCCAGCTGCACATGGGGGAAGATCTTTGTAATTCTCCCACTCTATCCCTCAATGATGATTTACATTTCAGTAAATTCACCCACTAAGCCAGAAATCAGCATCATTCTCAACAATTCTTTTTCATCAACTGAGAGACACAGGTAAGCCCTACTGCATTCTGAAAATGGCCAATCCTGCTCAAGAATGACAGCATCTACTAAGATTTCTTACTGCTGCAGAGAAAGGGTGGTTCCCCTGCTGAAGTTATAAATCCCAATACTCAGTGGCATCCCTCCCAACAGCAGCATCTGCAATACAGAAACTCTTCCACAAAAAAAACCCTAATTCTTGGGGCAACATCGGGCAAAAGAAACCTGACCCAGGGTGTTCTCCCCAAGCTGCTTCTCCTGCTTCATCACCGGAACCATTATGGCCCGCCCCTGCTGCAGTAGCAGCCATTTTTGGCTCAGCCCTGCTGCAGCCCCAGCTAAAAGTCATAACAGCAAGGACAAGATGGCAAAGGACTTTAAAGAAAAACTCCATAATAAATAAGATTCGGCATCATGAAAAATGCTGCACTAATCTGCCACATCATAAAAAATATGGCTTTTTTAAAATGATGCATATATTCAAAGTACTACTTTAAACTACTTGTCATGATGTCACTAGTTATTGGTTATTGTGGCAAAACAAAACTTACCTTCATCATAATACTTAAGGAACACAATGCTTAACTAGTTATGTTTCTACTTAACTAAAACAAAACCATCCTTTTTCTCCCTTAATGTCCTGATGAAAAAAAATCCATAAATGTTATTTCAAACTCTCTTCACTCTCTAAAAACAAAGTATAATAATTCAATCTGTTTGACAAATGAGGCCCTTGCAGAGAGGCAAATTTTAGCTACCTTCATTTTTCAAAATCCAAGTACCTGGGGGTGGGATTGTGGCTCAGTGGTAAAGCGCTTGCCTGGCATGTGTGAGGCACTGGGTTTGAATCTTAGCACCAATCAAAATAAATGAATAGGGGCTATAGCTCTGAAGTACAGTGCTTCCCTAGCACACATGAGGCACTGAATTTGATCGCAGCACTACATAAAAATAAATAAAACAAAGGCATGCTGTCCATCTACAGCTACAAAAATAAATAAATAAATAAAAGTATTGTGCCCACCTACAACTAAAAAATATTTTTTAAAAAATCCACATTCCACCGGGTACAGTGGTGCATGCCTATAATCCTAGTGGCTTGGAAGACTGAGGCAGGAAGATCACGAGTTCAAAGCCAGCCTCAGCAACAACAAGGTACCAAGCAACTCAGTGAGACCCTGTCTCTAAATAATACAAAATAGGGCTGGGGATGTGGCTCATTGGTCAAGTGCCCCTGAATTTAATTTCTGGCACACACAAAAAAAAACAATTCAAGTACCTTTATTTTTCTAATTATGAAAGCAATGCTTACAAAAAGAAAATAAATTACCCAATCTTACCAGTAATCACCAGATAACCACATAAACACTGCTGTATTATCAAACACTTTATATACATATATGTTTTGGAGGAAGGTACTAGAGATTGAAAATTCAGTGGGCACTTACCCACTGAAGCCAAAGTAATCCTTGAATATATGTTAAAATATCCCACAAACAGTCTCTCTCAACCTATACCACTTAGGAAAAGAAATGCTCTGTCTCAGTCTACTGGCTTAGTAAAACAGACCAAATTCAGACAAAAGAAGACAGTAGCTAAGGGCAAACTGAAAGCAATCCCATGAAGTAAAGGTGATCCAGGAATCCAATTAAGTGACTCTGAGCTCTATCTTCAGACTAAAGGACAGAGGAATTTTAAGGTTCAGAAGAGGTTCCAAAACTCCCAGATCTATAACTGACAAGAAATCAAGCACCTAGAAAACTCAGTCAAGCTCAAAAGTACACTACACATCCCATCATAAATACTACTTACGTTAAAAAAAAAAGTATTTGAGAAAGCCAACTATTAATTAATCAAATTGCTAACATAAAGGAAAGGAACCAGAATAATAAAATACCCCCTCCTTTTCAGGGCTTTCAACATGAAGCTCCCATTTATAAAGGTGAAATAAATTTCCTTCCAACCAACAGAATGGTTCCTAACACAATTCCAGCTACTGGTCAAAACTTCACCAAGTCACAGTGAGCTGGGATGCACCACCAAGACCTACAGATTTCCTAAATACTTTTCTTATGAGATCCCACTGTTATTAACTAATGTAATTTGATAATACTGTATGATGAAATATGTCAACATTAGGAAATTTTGCAAAACTTAGTGAGCCAACATCTTTCAAATAACTGATGTCTAATGTTAACAATGCATGGGCCAGGCATGGTGGCACACACCTGTAATCCCAGCAGCTCAGGAGGCTGAGGTAGGAGAGCCAGGAGTTCAAAGCCAGCCTCAGCAATTTAGCAAGGCACTAAGCAACACAGTGAGACCCTGTCTCTAAATAAAATGCAAAAAAGGGGGCTGGAGATATAGCTCAGTTGGTAGAGTGGTGAACTAACATACACAAGGCCCTGGGTTCAATCCCCGGCACCTCCAAAAAAAAAAGCAAAAAAGGGCTGGGGATGTGGCTTAGTGGTAGGGTGCCCCCTGGTACCAAAAAGAACAAGGTATGGGTAAAAAGATCCATTCAAAATGCAAAATTTTGAATTTTGATTTAAGTGCTTGAAAGGTTCATGAATATGGTTTCAAGTTGAAACTAATCAACTACCATTACCAAATTTTGGTATATTAATTATCTGAGGATAGCAAAATATTTCTTCCTCCCCCAACTACCTATCTGTATGAGACCAGATTTTCTTCAAACTAAATACATAGCAGGCCATGTGTGGTGGCACAAACCTATAATCTCAGCAACTCAAGAGGCATGGTGGAACACACATGTAATCCCAGTGCTTGGAGAGGTTGAGATAGAAGGATCACGAGTTCAAAGCCAGCTTCAACAAAAGTGAGGCATAAGTAACTCATTGAGACCCCATCTTTAAATAAAATACAAAATAGAGCTGGGGATGTGGCTCAGTGGTCAAGTGCCCTGTAGTTCAATTCCCTGTCCAGGTCCAGGTACCAGTACCCCCACCCCACCACCACCCCCACCACCACCACCCCCCACCACCACCCCCCCCAAAGAGAGGCTGAGGCCTAAGGATTGAAATTTCAAGGCAACTCAGTAGACCTTGTCTAAAACTAAAAAAATAAAAAGGATTGGGGATATATTTCAGTAGTAGAATACTCCTGGGTTAAAACCTCAGTACTATAACAAATAAAATGTGTGACTGTGTGTATATATGTGTGTGTGTGTATTATATATAAAAAATGAATGCAGAAGTGGGTGACAATCTAGGTATCTTCTATTGAGCTAGAAGGTTTGCAAAAATATAAAACAAAGCCACTCTTATCACATTTGTTTTAGAAACTTATTTTTCATTTTCAGAAGTTATTTGTTAATATCTAATGGGTCTATAACTGTTATTTTTAAATTAAATATTTTCAATTGTTTTAATATCTAGTATTATAAATATTAACAGATATATTTCACATAGCAAAAGCTCTTTGAGGTCCTCATCATGAAGGAAAGTGACGGCTTCGTCTGCCAGTCTCCCAAGTGCATGTGGCTTTCATGGCTCACTGTGTCCCAGTGTTAATATCTGGTGAGCACCCTGTGCTCCTAGGGTTGGGGCCAGAGTGACCTCACTAAGCAGCAAAGGGCTGAATCAGAGACACCTAGGTCAGAAAGCAGCTCGGGTGGCCGAACTGCTCCCCTCTGCAAAGCCTGAATCTCAAGGGCAAATCTGTACCCACCCTCAATTCTATCTCCCTCCCCCTCCTCCCTCTCTTTCCTCACAGGGTGCTGTTATCTTAGCATCAACAATCCCCAAACCATCTCAATTGGTACCAATTCACTGTGCCCAATCATTTTATTTACTAAATATATTTTCTTTAACTGCCTTGCTGTTTTGGAGTGGCTGGTTGGCCCCGCTGGTTGGCGTGTGGTGTTAATAAATGCTTCCCTGTTTCAAACTTAAAAAAAAAGCTCTTTGAGATTCTCAACAATATTCAATAGTGTAAAGGAATATTGAGATTAATTAAAGAAGAAAAAAAAACCTGAGAACTTGCATGAATGGTTTCACTTTATTGGCTATGGAATATTTACTTCCTGGAGTATTGGTTTAAAAAATGCAGATTCCTGGACCTATCTATAGAAATCCTATTCTATCTATAGAAATATAGAATCATCTCTGCAAATGATTCGGCTTTTTTGCATCAAAAAAATCTAAACCATGGGCTAGGGGTGTAGCTCAGAGGTAGAATGCTGTCTGGCATGTGCAAGGTCCTGGGTTTCAATCTCCAGAACAACCAGGAAAAAAAATCTAAATCATTTATCTGAGAGTTCATATAAATTTAAGTAAGCCTCATTAACAATCCAAGTATCAGGTGGATCAATTTATACACTTGTTAGTAAACTAGTTCCTAAATGTTCCAATGTTTCCCACTCCTTTCTCAAATCTTTTTTTTTTTTTAAACTGGGGATTGAGCCCAGGAGCACTTTACCACTGAGCCACTTCCCCAGCCCATTTTATTTTTTATTTTTGAGACAGGGTCTTGCTAAGTTGCTGAGGCTGGCCTCAAACTTAGATCCTCCTGCCTCAGACTCCTGAGTCACTATCATTGTGCCTGTCTCAAACCTATTTTCTATTTATATTAAAAACTTACAGGGGCTGGGGCTGGGGCTGGGGCTCAGTGGCAGAGTGCTTGCCTAGCACATGTGAGGCACTGGGTCCAATCCTTAGCACCATACAAAATAATCATCATCATCATCATCAAAGATTATAAGAAATCAATTTTAAAATTTTTTTAAAACAACACTTTCAGGCACAAAAGCCACTCTTTTTACATCAACCCCCTGACCTCCTGAAGTGTACAGCAGTCATTAAATGTGTGCCTTTTTTTGGTGGTGGTGCTGGGGATTAAACCCAAGGCCTTATACTTTCGAGGCATGCACTCTACCAACTGAGCTATATTCCCAGCCCAAATATGTGCTTCTTTACCAACTGCTTTTAGCCACTTTCTGAATAACATTATTATTTTTGAAGCAAGCATAAAAAATTCTACATCTCAAGGATTCCTAGAGAGAAAAAAGTCCTCCCTTAGAATATGGTGGCACACACCTACAATCCCAGATACTCGGGCGACGGATGCAGGAGAATCACAAGTTTGAAACCAGCATGGGCAATTTAATGAGACCCTGTCTCAAAATAAAAAAGGTGGAATGCAGCTCAGTGGTGCATCTGCCTAGCATGTGTGAAGAAGCCCTGAGTTCCACTGCCACAAAAGGAAAAGGTCTTTACTTATTCAGAAGATTCTAATGGCATTCTAAAAAGCAGTATCACTAATTTTTTAAGTATCAACTGTGGCATCTGTCACGTAATGTTTCTTTTTGATAGTTGAGGCCATTTAATAAGGGCTGAGTTAGAAAATTTTCCTGATCCACCAACCCTCACATTCTAAGACTCTGGTTCTTTTTATTCTCAGTCCTCGAATTAAATAATGCTGGGCACTATAGTTCATTAGGGGCTGGAAGATGAGTCAGCAGGTGAAGCCAATTGGAGTTTCATTACACTTGGAATAACAGAGAAGCCAGCAAAGACAGCTGTCTTGTTTACATTGCTGAACATGCTGTTGAGTTACACATGCCTGTAAAACCACCTATTGTCAGCAAGCTGCATTTTTCTTAGTTAAGGGTTAAGAAGCATGAGACTCATCTAGAAGCTCCTAAAGTACAATGAACAACTTTGTTTCTCAAAGCAGAACTAATGTAAGTCTTTATCCACAAAATCAGTATTACTGGTTAAATGGCATTTAGTTCATTTCTTAAGATGTATGAACCAGAACACAGACAACTGACCACTCAAAAATCATTCTGACCACTTGGAATGTGCCTGATCCAAATAACCTAGGTCTCTACATAACTACTAATGTTATACATGCTCAGACACACACACAAAAGTACTTCCAATAACCAAAATAATAGGCCAAAGGCTTTTTTTTTTAGATCACACAATGCTACTTAAAGTACAGAGAGAAGAATGGGGGTGGAGGGAGTAGATAAAACAAACTGCTAATCTTTTGAGGGCCAGAAAGGCACAGAAACCTCCAATACTCAATAGAAGATCTCTGGTTGTGGTTTTGAGCATTTTCAACTCAGCTTCACTTCTCAAGAGTCAAAAAGTTTCATCTTTAAGAATCATTATGTCATAAGAAGGATTCCCTTTCTCTAAATATTTTTTTCAAAATTTTGGTGGGTTGATTTGACTTGGTTTCAGTGCCAAGGAAAAAACCCAGGACAGTACACATTTAAAACTGTGGCACATCTACAACACAACTGCTATATTACTGAGCTAGGTCCCGACTAGCCCTTTTTCTTTTCTTTCTTTCTTTCTTTCTTTCTTTCTTTCTTTCTTTCTTTCTTTCTTTCTTTCTTTCTTTCTTTCCTTTTTTTTGGTAGTTGTGGATGAACACAATACCTTTATTTATTATTTATTTTTTAGTTGTAGTTGGAAACAATACCTTTATTTTATTTAATATTTTTATGCAGCACTGAGGTTCGAACCCAGCGCCTTGCATGTGCTAGGCAAGCACTCTACCACGAAAGTACAACCCCAGCCTGAGCCCTTTTTATTCTGAGACAGGGTCTGGCTAAGTTTCCCAGGCTATCTCAAACTTGTGATCCTCCTGCCTCAGCATTCCTAGCAACTACCGGTCTGCGCAGTTTTTTTTCAAAGTTTTGATTTCCAATAAAGGACTGGACTGAAAAATTCCTCTTAACTGCTTACTGGTTTCATACCCAATGATTTATCTAGGTATTACACTCTGAACACAACTAACTTCCTTTTCTATTTCAAAGGTACCCAAAGCCAGGTTGTGGTATGCATAGGTAATCCTAGTTTTCTGGGACAGAAGAAGAAATATAGTTGAGACCAAGAGTTCAGATCAACCTGGGCAAAATAATAACATGCTGACTTAAGAGGGGAAAAGCAGCCAAATCAACCTAATATTTCAACATTCTTAAATGAACTATCAAGGAGCTACAGAAACACTGATGTGCTATCCCTCTATATATACCCAGTACCTCCTCCTCCTCTTAAGAACCTCCTCCTTGTTTTTTAATCTTTTTTTTTTTAATTTTTATAGTACTGGGATTGAACCCAGGAGCTTCCTCTGAGCTACATCCCCAGCCCTTTTTTTATTTAGTGTATCACTAATGCCCAGGGTGACCTCAAATTTGTGATCCTCCTGCCTCAGCCTCCCTGGAGCTGGCACTATAGGCATGTGCCACCTTGCCAGATTCTGAGGGAATCTTATAAAACACAAATTGCCCTTATCATCACCTACCCTATAGTTCTAATGGCTTTCTACAGTCATCTGGGTAAATTTCAAACTCTTTAGCATGGCTTATAGAGTCCTTCCTGTGGTCTCTGTCCACTCCTCCCCTGCAAACCCTGGCTCTAACAAGATGAATGTCATTTTTCAGTATCCTGGTTTGACATGGTGATTACTAACTGGAATATTCATCCCTCTGCTGTTCCTCACATGGCTCATCTGTTCTTCCAGATTCAATCCAGAAGTATCCCCTTCTCTAGGAAGCTTTTGAATTCCATCATTCTTCCCAATTTTTTCCCATTCACCTCTGCCTCTCAAGTTCAATGATCGTCCTTCAGAGGTCCCATTAGACCCTATGCTCAAAGATTCCTGTTTTCCTTCTTACTTGCTTTCTAAACTATAAGTTTCCTGAAAGTAGAAACTATACATAATTTCTATATCCTTAGTGCTTAGCCCAGAATGTACTGAATGATTCAATCAAAATACATAATATTAAAAAAAAAGAAAAATCTTTATTTTTTAGGTGTAGTTGGACATAATACCTTTATTTATTTTTATATGGTTGCTGAGGATTGAACCCAAGACCTCACAGATGCTAGATGAGTTGCTCTACCACTGATCTACAATCCCAGACCAGATATTTCTTTTTATTTATTTAGTTTTAGTTTTTTAGGTGGATACAATATCTTTATTTTATTTTTATGGGTGCTGAGGATCGAACCCAGTGCCTCACACATGCTAGGTGAGTGTTCTACCACTTGAGCCACAACCCCAGCCCCCCAGATTTTTCTTTAGAACCTTTGGAGCAAGTATCCCAACTCTGCTTTGTCCTGTTTCATACAAAACAGACTGCCAAACCACCAGCTCCTAGTTAATGTGAATAACCAACAATAAATCAATTTCCAACCTATAAGCTAGACACCTTAGGACCACACATTCATCATCCACATGTTATTTTCATTATTTCAAAAAGCTTAAAATAGGGCTGGTGGGCGGGGGTGGGGGGTGGAATCCCTGTAATCCCAGTGGCTTGGGTGGCTGAGACAGGAGGATTGAGTTCAAAGCCAGCCTCAGCAAAAGTGAGGAGATGCTAAGCATCTTAGTGAGACCCTGTCTCTAATAACAAAATTGGGCTGGGGATATGGCTCAGTGCTAAAGTGCCCCTGAGTTCAATCCCCAGATTTAAAAAAAAAAAAAAAAAAAAAAAAAAAGCTTAAGATTGGCATAAGTACACACCTATAGCCCGTGCTACTCAGGAGGCTAAGGCAAAAAGATTACTTGAATCCAGGAATTCCAGGACAGCCTGGATAACATAAGTAAGACCACAGTCTCAAAAAAAAAAAGGAAAAAAGTCTAAGAAATTATACATCAATTCATAATATAGAGGCAAAGATCAGCTAACTAAAATAGTTCCTTTTCTTCTATTCAAAATTTATCAGTTAATGGTGTTGGGATTAGAAGTACAGCATAGAGTTAGTAGGGGTGGATATTAAGGGTGTTAACCCTATCATGCTATGCTCAATTATTGATTAGCATATAGAGAGGAAAAAAGAAAAAAAAAGATTCAAATTAATGGTTTCAAAGTAATTACTGCCCAGAATCCCAATAGCAGTCTATGAGTAAGCAAGAGAGATAGCAGTTTAAAGTATTAATTTCAGGGCTGGGATTGTGGTTAAGTGGTAAAGCACTTGCCTTGCACACATGAAGCACTGGGTTTGACCCTCAGCACCACATAATTAATACATAAATAATTAGATAGGTAAATAAATAGAGGTGTTTTGTTCTGCAACTAAATACATATATAAAGTATTTTTTTTAATTTACTATCTTGACTGTTTTTTTTTAAAATCTTTATTTTTATTTTTATGTGGTGCTGAGAATCAAACCCAGTGCTCCATGCCTGCAAGGTGAGCGCGCTACACTTGAGCCACATCCCCAGCCCCATAAATAAAGTAATTAATTTCAAGTTTTTTAATTATAAACTACATGATCAAAGAAAATAAGTGAAAGTATGGACTTATACAAAACTATTAAAACAAGTCCTTTAAGGATCAAATTAAGCAAAAAAAACCTCCTCTTTAGTCCCCAATCTTCCTTATATGTAAAAACAATGACTTACACATAATTCAAATGTTCTTGTTAAGTATTAAATGTCACTTCTCCAACTACATAAACAAAGCTCAGCAGGAACCTATTCTGGAAAGCTTGACAATGGTGTTTCCTTGGTTCTCTACTTCCTCTAAGCAGCTCCTTCCTCTTTTTGTAGCTTCCTCAAATAACCAGCCACTGCACAGACTACTAAAAATCTTTTGTTTTTCTCTTCACTCTCCATTTTGCTTATATTATCATGGACTTGTTTTGCCAATTCTTTCTGCTTCCATCTTCCCTATTTAAACATTGTTAGTTATCTTCATTTGTTAAATGGAGTGCTCCATTCATTTAAAACCCAACTTGTCCTAAACTGAACTTATCTGTCTACTCTCAAAATGGTGTAGGAAATTAAATCCTAGGTTTTTCTTACTCCATCAATGACAACATCATATTTTATTCTTTAAATATTAGAGCTGCCTATAAACCCAGCCACTCGGGAGGCTGATGCAGGAGAAACCCAGATTCAAGACCAGCCTAGCAAAACCCTGTTCTCAATTAAAAAAAAAAAAGAGGTGGGGACATGGCTCAGTGTTCCCTAGCATACAACAAGGCAGCCCAGGGTTTGATGCCCATTACCACAATACTAAACAAAACAAACCTTAGAGCGAGTTTTAATGCTTTCTCTTCGTCAACGATATTCAAGCCCTAAGCTTTATTCCTTTATGACAGCTTCAAGATGTGATCATCCTTTCCATTTCATTTTCCTCTAGGCTGGATGTGCATCAGCACAACCTCAGAAAACCTTCAATAGCCTACTATGTAGTATCCATGCTTCCTGTCCATCTCAATCCATCCAGCACAATCTTTCACCTTTCTCTAATAACAAGGTCTTCAAAAACCTCCCCTTGCAATGGGATGATTCTCCAAAACTGTCCCCCACACAACACATTCACTGCATTCTATTTCTGCCAAATGTGTCTTCTGACTGCAAACACACCATTCACCATTTCTGAACTAAGACTTTGTTCACACCACTTCCCTCAACTATACATGTCCTTCCCCTTAATGTCAAGTCTACCCAAATCTTCAATGATAGAGTGCTTGCCACCTAACGAGGTCCTGGGTTCAATTTGCAAAATAGAAAAAAAAAAGAACTGTAACAATATCATGCTTCTGAATTAATATTTTGAAAATGCAGACCAAGGAAAACACTCTAAAGAACAAAACAAACTATTTTATACTCTCAAAATTTTCAGGATAAGAATTCAGTTAATCCAAGTTCCCATCTAATGCTCAAAGCTTAACAACACACTCACAGTGAAGTAATAAAAACAATAAAATTCAAATATCCAGTAACCCAGACACTACTGAGTCAACTATTCTCTATTGTTACAGACTGGAGCTAGGGATAACACTCAGTGGTATTTTGCCTAGATGTTCAAGGCCCTGGGTTCGATCAAACGCCCTTCACCAAAAAAAAAAAAAAAACACTCAATAATTAAAAATGTAAAAAGCTATTTAATGTATCAGAAATATACATTATTGAAGAGAATCCTTCAATAATACAAAATACATAAGCATATGGTTATTCACTGCTACATCTCTGTAACTTTTAAAATATTTGAAACAACCTAAACACCAAATATGGGTGGTTGAAGACACTTGGTACACCCACACAATATGATACTCTGCAGCTATAAAAGAGAATAGGAAGATCTTCTGAACAGAAACAGTGATTTCTAGCGTATACTTTTCCCTTGTGGTGCTAGGCACCAAACCCAGGACCTCAAAAGTGCTTTATCACTGATCTATACCTTCAACCCCAAGGGTATAATTTTAATTGGAAAAAAAGACCCCAAATTATCTATAGTATGCTATCTTCATGTAAGAATGGACATAAGAAAATGAAGAGCTGGGTGTGGTGGTGCACACCAATAATCCCAGTAGCTCAGGAGGCCGAGGCAGGAAAATCAAAAATTCAAAGCCAGCCTCAGCAACTCAGCAAGACCCTGTCCCTAAATAAAATATAAAAAAGGGCTGGGGGCTGGGGATGTTGCTCAAGCGGTAGCACACTCGCTACTCAAGAAACTGAGGCAGGAGGATTCCAGATTTGAGGGTCAGCTTTGGCAACTTAATGAGACCTGTCTCAATAACAAGGGCTAGGCATGTAGCTCAGTGATAAAACACCCCAAGGAGGGGGGAGTACTTGGAGAACTGGTTGATCCCTAGACAGAGACAGGGAAAATACAACATGATGCTGGAATACCTTGTATACCAGAAAGCAAAGAAATTTTTTCTTTTTAAAGGTAGTGGCTTATTCAGAGAACTCAGGAGTCAACCTGAAGGAACCCCAGAAGGCCAAAGCCAGAACAATTTTAATGACAAAACAAAAAAATAATTATGGATTAACTCACAGAATAAAATACGTATCTGTGAGTACATGATGATACAAATAAATAAATAGGAAGAAAAAGTTTTTCCACATAGAAGTACAATCAATAAATGCAGAAAGAAAAAGAGAAAATCACAATTAGGCAATTCCAAATGTAAATACTGCAGACAAGATCCACCAGGAGAAAAAACATTTATTTGTAGTCTTGAAGTATCTCTCACAAGCTACTTATCAATTTGAAAGGGAAAAACTCTATAGGAGAAATACCAGCAGACACCAGCTTAATAAACTAATCATCACTGACACATCACTCCTGATACACTGAGAAAGAACATATAACCTCATTCTTTTCATGAGAAAACACTCAATAAATTCAAACTGAGGGCCATCTTATAAAATATCTGATCAGGAATCTTTTCAAGTGTCAAGTTCAGGGTTGAGGTGTATCTCAGAGGTAGAACATGTATTTAACATGTGCCATGCCCTGGGTTCAACCTTAGTAACACACACAAGCGTCAAGGTCATGAAAGAGAAGGTGAGGACATTTATAGATTAGAGAAGACTGAAAAGAAATAACAAGTAGGGATTATAGCTCAGTGGTAGTACACTTGCCTAATATGAAGGACACTGGTTTCAATCACCAATACCACAAGAGAAAGGGAGAAAAAAGGGGAAAAAATTTAAAATGCTATTAGGATTCTGGAACAGAAACAGGATATAATGGGAAAATTGGTAAAAGGTGAATGAGGGATATAAAGGTTGAATGAGATTGTGCCAGTGTAAATTTCCTATTCTTGAAAACTGTACTATGGTATGGAATATATTAATATTCTATAAGTCAAAAATTAGTTCAAAATACAATTTTTCTTTTTTAAAAAATGGGGCTAACAATAATTTGCTCCTATTTAGGTTCACATACTAATGTTAAAGAGCTTTACAATTTAAAAAAGATTAAACACAAATTGTTAAAAGAATGTAAAATGCCGTCTCAAAATTATCAGTAATACATCTAGACTCATAATTTTCTAAGCTCTGAAACAGTTACTAGATGGGGTAATCATATAATTTACCATTCAAATTAGGCCCTTTACAGGAAAAAAGAGAACTTTGGTCATCCTATTAGGTCAGTGGTCAATGTCACTGAAGATCTCAAATCACTCTTAGTTGGCACAAACTTTATTTTTATGAAAGATACTCAGACCTCCCCCCTCAGCCTCTGGAGCAAAGGCACTAGGGACAGAAAGTTGAACCAGAGGATGCAAAACTCCCCTACAACTTAGAATAATCAATGATTCATGGTAACATTCTTCAAACACATCTTTTGACATATTAAAAGAGTCTACTATGTATAAGGGGAAAATAAGCTAATGCATATTAATTTGGGGATCCCTTAATTGTGATTTTTTAAAAGAAGGACAGGAGGGCTGAGACTATAGCTCAGTGCTAGAGCGCCTGCCTCACACTTGTGAGGCACTGGGTTTGTTCCTCTGCACCACATAAAAAAATAGATAAATAAAGATACTGTGGCCACCTACAACTAAAAAAAATTTTTAAAAAAGAGGACAGGAATGAAGTCACTGCTGCAGACAAAATCCACCAGGAGAAGAAATGTTATTTACAGTCTTGAAGTATCTCCCACAAGCTACTTATCAATTATGAAGGGGAAAAAAGTAACTCTATAGGAGTTACTTTCTAAAGAGGCATTTAGCTTTCACTGCCTTGCCTAAAATTCAAGTACACACACTCAGTCACCACAACATGCAAGGGGGTGTGTGTTAAGGTCAAGTACTCTGCTGTCTGCCTTTGGAACTGCAGTTACCTCAGGAAGTTGGACTGGTTCCAAATTCTAATACTTCTGAAAAAGATCAACAATTGCAAGTATCAGTTGACAATATTAGCCTCAAAGATTCAAAAATATTAATCAGTTATGTCATTAAAATTCTATATAGATTAAGACCCACTTCCTTTATTGGTTTTTGTATTTGTTTGGTACCAGGGATTGAACCCACTGAGCCACATCCTCAGCCCCTGTTATTTTTTATTTTGAGACTGGATCGCACCAAGTTAGGACCTTGCTAAATTGTTGAAGCTGCTTTGAACTCATGATCCTACCATCTCAGCCTCCCAAATTGACAGAACTTAAAAAGTAGGTATAATCTTACAAAATCAGTAATCCCATTCCCTCACTATAATACTTCAATTTTAAGTCCCTCAAGAGATTTTTCTAGTGGAAAATTCTATCCAAAACCAATAACCATCGTTTTTATTAGACCTGCAAAATTATAAAATGCCTCTCCTTTCATGTGATCTTTTTCTAAATAGCAAAAAGAATCCTGTTTGACAGAGGCTAATACTATTTACCAAACTCTGTTTCTTTAAAATAATGCATATGGGGCTGGGGGTTGTGGCTTAGTGGTAGCATGCTTGTCTGGCATGCATGAAGCGCTGAGTTAGATTCTCAGCACCACATACAATTAAATAAAATAAAGATCCATCAACAACTTTAAAAAAAAAATAATAATGTATATATTAGAATAGCCTGAGGATATAACCTTGTAAATCAAAAATCAAATTTAAAATTACTTAAAGATTCTGGGACAGAACTAACATTTAATGTGAAATACAATAACCCAAGAATCTGTAACTTCATACACAATTCCAAGTCTGCCCCAGAACAGTAAAGTAGTCAACTGCCTATACTTTTATTTTTTACAAGGCTATCCTTGCCTAGTGGGAATTTACCTTAAGAATAAAAGCAGCCAGAATATTTCATTAGTTTTTCTGTTTTATAAGAAAGTTAGAAATGGTAGAAGTTCAGTTATTCAGTAGGCCATATTTTATGAACAGCACATCTCTCGTTAAATTTTAAATGCTTGATTATAAAACCTTACATGTGCCAGGTGCAGTGGCACAAGTCCGTAATCCCAGCAGCTCGGGAGGCTGAGACAGGAGGATCTCAAGTTTGAGACCAATCTCAGCAATTTAGCAAGGCCCTAAGCAATTCAGCAAGATCCAGTCCCAAAATAAAAAGAGCTGGGGATGTGGCTAAGTGGTTAAGTACCTTGGGTACAATCCCCAGTACTAAAAACAACAACAAAAAAAAAACTAGTTGTAGTTGTGATGCCATTTCTGTTCTCCTAATCTTCCCACTTCAGATTTTAATTTGCACAAAAACAAAGTTTCAATGTCGGTTTCTCAACAACAACAACAACAACAACAACAACAAAAAAAAAAGAAATACAGGGCTAGGGATGTAGCCTGTGGGTACAGTGCTTGCCTAGCAT
Source organism: Callospermophilus lateralis (assembly GCF_048772815.1). Taxonomy (NCBI): domain Eukaryota; kingdom Metazoa; phylum Chordata; class Mammalia; order Rodentia; family Sciuridae; genus Callospermophilus; species Callospermophilus lateralis. Next base: position 2,299,114 of record NW_027515935.1, on the reverse strand, counting down.
GTGGGAGGCCCTGGGTTCAATCCCTAGTACCACAAAAGAAGAGACAAAATAAATACAAATGACTTTTGACAAGGCACTAAGATAACTCACTAGGCAAAGAACTGTCTTTTCAAGAAATGGTACTGAGACAACAAATATCTGCATACAAAATAATAAAGTTGGACCTCCACTTTACATTGTACACAGAAAATAATTTGAAATGGATCAAAGACCTAATATTATAAAACTCTTAGGGGAAAAAAAGGACTAAATCTTCAAAAATTTGGTTTAAGCTAGGCACAGCAGCTCCTACTGACAATTCCACTATACTCAAGAGACTGGGGCAAGAGGACCATAAAGTTCAAGGCCAGCCTGGGCAACTTAACAAGACACTATTCTCACTGTTTCAAAATTTAAAAGAGTTGGGGAGCAAAGCTCAGTGGTAAAATACCCCTGGGTTCATTCCTAATACCACAAAAAAAAATAAATAAAATTTAAAAAATTTTCGCCCCTCAAGAGACATCTTCAAGAAAATGAAAAGACTGACTCAGGGAAAGTTTGAAAATCCTGATTCTGACAAAGGGTCTATACTCAGAATATAAAGATAACTCTTGTCCTTTTTTTTTTGAACTATGGTCAAACTCAGGGCTTTGCAAATGCAATGCAGACACTTTGATGCTGAGCTACATCCCAGCCCCAAATAACTCACAGCTCAACAATACACAGATAAATATTGTATTTCCAAGATCCTGCATTCAATCCCTAGTAACAAAAAGAAAAAAAAGAATTCACATATATAAAAAGTCTAACTTCTTCTATTCATCCCCAAACCCCTAGAACCTAGATTCATTATCTTGCATATTCTGCCACCAGAATCCTCCACTCCAAGCCCAAGGATCAGGTCCCTGAAAATGCGACATACACCATGCTTATTCCAAGCCCAAATCTTTGTTCATGCTGGTCACCTGCTCATAATACATATCCCCTCTTCCCATCCAAACCCTGCCTACAGTGGTCTTAAGTTCTTTTCTTTCTTTTTAACTGATCTCTCAAGTTTTTTGTTTTGTCTTCATTTGTTTATTGTTGCAGTGCCAAGTATTAAACCTAGGGTCTCAGACTTCTATACTTAAATTAGTACTTGCCTAGGGCAGAGAGAACTGGGGGCAACTTATATGGTTATGTACTATTTCCTAGGGCCTACTTAAAAAAAAAGTCAGGAGTCATCCAATTTATCCTTTCTTACATTCCTTTTTTCTACCTTCAGGGTTCAATCCTTTCCATTCTCCTTAAAAAATTATATTCTGATATATTCTGATTCAAAACTGGCTGTACTCATTCTTCATCTCTGCTTACTTTTCTTGTCATTCCAAAATTCTGTTTGTTCCCACACTTCAAGCCTGCTTTCCTAACTCCACCTGAATCCTTTATGGTCTTTTCCTCCTTCCTTTAATCACTCCCTAGTTAATATTAACACTTCCTGAAAACCAAGTAAAAAAAAAATCAAGGAAATAAACTGGGCATGGTGGTGATGCCCATAATCCCCAAAAGTCAGGAGGCTGAGATGGGAGGGGGGAGGGGGGAGCAAGTTCAAGACCAGCCTGGGCAACTGAGGGAGATCTCACCTCAAAACCAAAAAAAAACTAAAAGGGCTGGGGATATAGCTCAATGGTACAGCACCCCTGGGTTCAATCCTCTGTTCCATCAATGAAAGAAAAAGAGAAAAGAGGAGGGTAGGGAAGACTATATATGTATACAAACACCACTCTGGCCACTAGCTTTTTTCAAAATTTAGTATGAATATATGGATTACAGTGGTTTCTAAAGAATAAATAAATGTAAATAATCATGGGGGGGAAATGTGATGTTGCATTTGAGTTTTAGCATTGTAAATTATTACAGACACAAGAACTGAAAAATGTTTGACTTACTGATAAAGGTTTGAGAGTTTGTTTTGTTTTGTTTTATTTGTGGTACTGGGGATTGAACCCAGGGCCTTGGGCATGCAAGGCAAGCACTCTACCAACTAGGCTATATATCTTCAGCCCCTGAGCTCTCCTTTTTCTAATGAGCAGTCATAACTTCTGAGCTACACACCAACGGTAAAAAGACCATCTTTCAAAACCAAAAGTTCATTTATATCATTTATATTCTAAACTGACTATTCAAAAGTGAATATTTCCAGTGAATCTCACACTTATGTATAATTATAATGCACCAATAAAAATTTTTTTAAGTTTTTTGGGGGACTCTTTTTTTTTTTGTACTGGGGATTGAACTCAGTCACTCAACCACTGAGTCACATCCCCAGCCCTATTTTGTATTTTATTTAGAGACAGGGTCTCGCTGAGTTATTTAGTACCTCACTTTTTGCTGAGGGTGGCTTTGAACTCACAATCCTCCTACCTCAGGCAGCTGGTATTATAGGCGTGTACCACCGCACCCAGCTGGTACTTTTTGATAAAAGATACAGTCAAGTAACAAAATAACAAAGATGCAAAAGCTGGGTGTAGCTCAGTGGTAAAGAACTTGCCTAACATGTACAAGGCCCCAAATTCAATCTCCAGTGCCATAAGAAAGAGAAAAAAAACTTCAAAAGATGCAAACTGTACAGAATTTAACCTTAAGTTATATTAAAAACAGGGGCTAGAGATATAGCTCAGTTGGTAGAATGCTTGCCTTGCATGCACAAGGCTCTGGGTTCAATCCTCAGGACCACAAAAAAAAGTTATATTACAAAAAAGGACAAAATTTTAAGTTCAACAAATTAAAATCCATAGTGGGCACATGTTCAGTGCACAGGTGGTCCTGGGTTCAGTCCCCAGCAAAAATAATTTCCATACAAAAAAAAAAGAACAGGAAAGAAAAATATTAAATGTTAATAGTGGTGACCCCTACATAACAAGATTATAGATGATTCTTACTTCCTGTTTTTTGCTATTTTTTAAATTTCCTGCTTCATGTAATCACAAAACAAGTTTTTGAACACTAACATTTGACTATAGATGTTCCTCTTTGGCCTTTATATCAACCCTAAACCTCAATAATATTCTTCAAATCCAAGTCTGCCCCTTTAGTTTTATAAACTGGGTCAATGATACCCCATCTCAAAGAAAATTACAGAACCACTTTAAATTTAATTACATATCAGGGCAAAACAATTTTAGGGCACTCCTGAATGCTAAAATTGAGTTGTGATACTATCTATTTTTGCGCTAAAACTTACCTGAAATTGATCCCTAGACTCCAACTTACTCAACATTTTATGTGATAAATATTTACCAATTGCCTACTGTCTGCCAAGCACTATTATACATGCTGACACATCCACAGTGAATAAAAAGGACAAAAATCTGCTTTCATGGAGTTTACATTCTATTGACAAGACTCAGCCAGCACACACCGGGCTCAAAAAAAGTAAAAAACAACTACTAGTTAATACAGGTCATAAAAACTGACAAACTTCACATACACTTAAAATAGCTTAAACTGTCTCAAATTTCAGCTGAGGCTTCAGGAGATTGAAAAACGCCTCCTGGTTGGCAGCAAGCCAAGGAACTAGAAGCCATTTGAGAATTCAGAAGTAGCTTGAGATCCTGCAGTATTTCATCCATGTAAATCTCAGCTGCAGTTTATTCACGGCTTGAAGTCATATGCACGCCTAAAAATCAGGAAAAATAATAGTTTCTTAATATTTTAGGTTAATGTATTATTCTTTTTAAAAAAATATATTTATTTTTTTTAGGTGTAGATGGACACAACACAATGCCTTTATTTTTATGTGGTGCTGAGGATCAAACCAGGTCCGGCCCATGCTAGGTGAGCGCTCTATAGCTGAGCCACAATCCCAGCCCCAACATATTATTCTTAAAGTAAAAATAGATTATGTCTTATCACAGGAGTTTATTCCAGAACTTACTTTTTCCCTCATACTTCATAATGAACCAACTCAGTGAGCCAGACACTAAATAAGACTCTTTGGTCTCAAAACATCCCACAACTGATAATAGCTAACAGGATTGGGGCACTTTAATCTCTTTGGCTAAACCCAATAATAAGACAAAAACTAGAGGCCCAGCGGTACCTCACTTGCCTGGCATGTGTAAGGCACTGGGTTGGATTCTCATCACCGCATATCAATTAATAAAGGTCTATCAACAAATTTAAAAAGACTTAAAAAAATAATAAGTTGTCCTAGAAAAATGTCATAAGACAAATATCATCAACTAGTCCCTATAAATCCTTCCCCTAAACATGGAAGAATAAAACAAACCTCAAAGCATAATCTTCAGAATCACAACCAATTATATATAAATCAAGGTCACTAGATAAATGACTCTTTGGGATCTTGGGGGTTGGGATCTTGGGATTGAACTCAGAAGCACTTTACAACTGAGCTACATGCCTGAGCATTTTTTTTCCTCTTAGTTATAAATGTCACAAATACTCTTGTTTTCTTTCACACATGCTAGGCAAGCACTCTATCACCGAACTACAATGCCAGCTCCCCCCAGGCCTTTGAATTTTTAACTTTGAGACAGGGTCTCACAAAATTGCTGAGGCTGGCCTGTAAAGGGCAATCCGTCCTCCTACCTCAGTCTCCAATTTGCTCAAATTACAGGCATGTGCCTGTAATTTTTAGTTTTTAATTTTTGACACAGTTTCCCTAAATTGCTGAGGTCTCACAAGTTGCCCAAGTTCATCTCAAACTTGCAATTCTCCTGCCTCAGCCTCCCAAGATAACCTCTATATTTTAGAGAAGGGAAAACTTGACACCAGAATCAGTTAATGTGACTACTGTAAAACAACACATTTATTAAAATGGAAGACCAAACTCAAACCCAGATTTTTCTACTGCATGTCAGAGGCACTGCTGAATATACCAAACTAAATCATATATTTTAAGACCAGCAGGTACCATTTGTAAGCGAGTATTTAATATCAAAAGGGGAGGGTTATTATATAATAAAGTGGGAAAACTAGCAAAGATTAGTTGCATTTCTCTTCATACATTAATTTCTGAGGTTATAGTGCAGAAGATACTTTGGATCTGTAGCAATAAGTGTTTTTACCACTGCTTTCTTTTTTTTTAATTTATTTTCTAGTTCTCGGTGGACACAATATCTTTGTGTGCTGAGGATCGAACCCGGGCCACATGCATGCCAGGCGAGCGCGCTACCACTTGAGTCACATCCCCAGCCCCTTTACCACTGCTTTCTATGGCACCTTCACTAGCTTCCCGGCTCCAACTAACAAATAAATAAAATTTAAAAAAAACTCAAAACATGATTGAAATGCACTTTATTAAAATTCCTTGCATCAACAACAGCAATGGAATTAGGAAAAGTAGGTGGCAGAAGAGAAGCTAGTTAAGCCTGAGGTAACACTCATCCTTCTGATTTAGTTCAGATGTCAACTTCTAGGAATCCCTAATTCCTTCTTCCCAGACTAGATGCATAATAGAGTTAGCACTGTACTTGTCTCATGATATTTTATCTGTTTACCTGTCTAAAACAAGTTCTTTGAGTCCTCAACCCCAGACCTAGCACCAGTCTGGAACACAGAAGGTGCTGAATAAGTGAACAAATGAATTCAACTTACCACTTTTATTAAATATTTTTATTAGTTATTGATGGACTTTATTTAGTTGTTTTATATGTGGTGCTGAGAATCGAACCCAGTGCCTCATACACGCTAGGCAAGTGCTCTACCACTGAGCCACAACCCCAGCCCAACTTTACCACTTATGCCAAAGCTCCAATATAATTGACCCAAATGGAAGTCCTCTTCATTTTAACAATGACAAATAGATAGAGTTTTAGCATGGTTTTCAAACCATTTTTAGCAGACAGACCTTTTGGGGCTGTGGACGTGGCTTTGTGGTAGAGCAGTTGCCTAGCAGCATGCTCAAGGGCCTGGTTCTAGTTATCATCATATTTTGCTGGAGGCCTTCTTGACTTCTGAACAAAGAGAAACACGAATTGAGTCTAATGTAAAGAATCTCTGCTTAAAGATCAGTGAGATAAAGATAACCTACTTGTCTAGCAGTTTGTAGCTATGAACTAATTAATTATGGTACAGTATCACTATGTTCTAGATTACTCCACAGAGCTTCTTTTCTGTATATAGACTTTCCCCGGCTCTCAAATATAGGAGAGTATTCTTCCTCTCATTCTTACATGCAGGTTGCATAAGAAATAGCACAGCATAATAAAAAAGGCAATTATGGGCTTGGAGTCAGTCATAGCAGTGCAAATCACAGACCACACTTTACTGGGCAGATAACCCTGGCAACATTATTAACTACTCTGCACTCCAGTTTCCTTATCCATAAAACAGCAACAATATCTACCTTATTAAAATTCTTGGAGAAATAAATAAAATCATGTATGTATGGTTCCCAGATAGTAGGCACTCAATAAATGGATATTATTATTATTGCTACTAATGTTATTTTTTTTTTAGATCTAGCTTTGGCAAAGAGGAAAAAAGAATACAGCAAATATTACTGGCTTCAACCTGTAAGATAAAACTGAAAATCAACAGAGGGTGAAAAAAAAAAAAAAGAAAACTAGAGGGCTAGGGTTGTGACTCAGTGGTAGTATACTTGCCTAGCACACATGACACACTGGGTTCAATCCCCAGCATCACATAAAAAAATTAAACAAACAAAATAAAAGTATTGTGTCCATCTACAACTAAAAACAATTTTTTTTTTAAAAAAAAAAAGGAAAACTATAATACAAAAGAAAAAAAAAGCAACAAGAATATTGGTTTTTCATCACATATATCAGCCAGGTGTAGTGGCACACTGCACTTAATTTAGTTCAGATGTCAGCTTCTTCTAGGAATTCCTAATTCCTTCTTCCCAGACTAGATGCATAACAGAGTTAGCACGTACTTGTTATAATCCCAGGAACTGAGAAGGTTGATGGTAAGTTTGAGGCCAGCCCCAGCAACTTAGTGAGACCCTAAGCAACTGAGCAAGACCCTGTTTCAAAATAAAAAGGATTGGAATATACAGTCTGTGGTAAAGTGCCCGTGGGTTCTATTGCCAGTACAAAATAATAATATCATATATCTATCACAAAACAGCTGAGGACACAGCCATTTTCTGGTTGACACAGGTCTTTTACAAATTTAGTTCCTTCAAAGAACGCACTGATTTTCTTTTTTCTTGGGGAGAGGGCTACCAGGGATTGAACTCAGGGGCTCTCAACTATGGAGCCACATCCCCAGCCCTATTTTGTATTTTATTTACAGACAGGATCTCACAGATTTGCTTAGGACCTTGCTAAATTGCCGAGGCTAGCTTTGAACTCATAATCCTCCTGTCTCAGCCTCCTGAGCCTCTGGGATTACAGGTGTGCACCACCTTACCCAGCCTAATTTTCTTCATCAACCTGGCTGCCCCAAAACAGCAACTAGACTCCCCAGAAATGTCTACAGCCCTGAGAGATATTACACTCTGAAATCTTTTCATACAAAGAAAAAAGCTTTGTGTTCATAATAGACTATAAAACTGTTCTGTTTAAGTAAAAACTATTTGGACACCTGAATTCAAACTCATTTGTCTTGATAATCTGAAGGATGACCAGTTTCAATCTAAAGAGTTAGACTTTTAACAGGGACCCAAGAATGCCCTGAAAAATCTAAAAATCTAAATCTAAAAATCTAAAAAAAATCTAAAAATAAAAATCTAAAAATCTAAATCTAAAAATCTAAAAAAAAATCTAAAAATAAAAATCTAAAAATCTAAATCTGTGTATGGACAATTTTCTGTGGAAAAGGTCAAAGCAACTTTCATCAAAATGTAAAAGTTGAGCCAAGTGCGATGGTACATGCTTATAATCCCAGCTATTCCAGACACTGAGGCAAAAGGATAACAAATTCAATCAATTCCCAAATCGATCCCAAGTTTGAGGCCAGCCTGAGCAACTGAGGAGACCCAGCCTCAAAACAAAATTAAGCCAGTTACATGCACCTGTAATCCCAGAGGCTTGAAAGGCTGAGGCAGGAGGACCTACAGTTCAAAGACAGCCTCAGTGGGTAAGCACCCCTGGGTTCAATCCCTGGTACCAAAAAAAAAAAAAATTAAAGGATTAGGGGTTTAGCTCATTGGTAGAGCACTTGCCTAGCATGTGCTAGGCCCTGGCTTCCATTCCCAGCACCAAAAAAAAAAAAAAGTCAGAGTGGTTAAATCACCACTCCCCCCCCCCCCCAAAAAAAATGTTAAATATTCTCAACACAGCCTCTCTCGACCTCTTTTTCTTTGGGGCAGGGTGAACTCTACCACTGAGCCACATGCCCAGTCCTATTTTGAATTTTATTTAGACACAGGCTCTCACTGAGTTGCTTTGGGCCTCAGTAACTTGCTGAGGCTTTCAACTTAGGATCTTCCTGTCTCAGCCTCCTAAGCCACTGGGATTATAGGTGTGCACGGCCCAGCCCTCCAGCCCTCAACCTCTTAATAGGTTGGGGTAAGCAGATCTCACAGCAGTTTTTTTCCCTCAGAACTAGGGATAGAATCCTAGGTCTCACAAATGCTGGGCAGGCACTCTACCACTAAGCTACATCCCTTGGCCCTTTTAAATTTGAGAGAGTCTCCCTAAGTTGCCCAGGCTGGCTTTGAACTTGCAATCCTGCCTCAGCTTTCCAAGCAGCTAGTATTACAGGCATGTACCACTGTGTCTGACTTCATTGCAAATATTTTGAAGTGACAATTTAATACTAAGTTCCATGTCGGCTTATGTTATCAAAATTCTAAGCATATTTCTCCCTTGCTTTTAGCATTTTTCATATCAGAGTTTTCTTCTTCCAGCCCCTACTATCTACCAAGCCCCATGTTCTGCCTCTTCGCAGTCAAAGAGGTCATTTCTACATGAAATGGTTTTATGGGTCCCGTCATGCAAAACTGATGCCTACTTAAGCAGGTTCCAGTTTACATTCAAATTCATTATTGCTAACATTTCCCTTCGTTTTATGCTTTCTCACTTGAACACTAAGTACAAATGAAGGACACCTTGCCATATGACTCTCTCGCTCTATTTATATATATTAAAAATGTCTGAACTCGTTAATTTGATGCAAACAGATGTACCCATATATTTTGAGGAACTGATCTATTCAAGCTATGGAAAAAGCAATTCTAGTTCTGCACTCCAGCCTGGATGCTTCAATGTTATCAACTAATCACATAATGATCACTGTGTTAAATACAAATTCCCACATTCCCTCTCAGGTTAGAAAAACAGAACTGCTCTGTTTCAATCCATTTTTAACCAGTTTCCATTACCAGTTGATATCATTTCCCCACTAGAGTGTTCTGATGAAATCTGTAACCTCTAACTCATTTACTATTTATATAATGTGTTTATATTTTAGCAATTGTAACCTTTCAGTACATAAAGCAAAGGGAAAGGAAGGTAAGGAGTTGAAGAATATACATCAAGAGGAAAATTAATTTTAGATTCAATGACATGAGACAAAATTAAACCTTGAAGTTACATAAAAGTATCTAATATACTAGATAAGTTTAAGACTGATCCCCACTGAAAATAATATCTTAAATTTATCTTTAACAACTGTTTCTTTTATTCAAAGGAAAATTAAGTTGCAGAACTAGTAACTACTTCTGTTACAACCAACTCAGAGCTTTTAGAAGTCCTCTCTTCCCAAAAAACCACTGAGAAAAACAAACTTCAAAAACACTCAAATCACAGTCTCTGTGTCTAGGAAGTTACCCAATTCACCAAGCACTGTCATAGTCAGCAATGCAGTCCTACTTATTACTTTCATTTAATTGCCAAAACATCTCAAAGATGCAGATAATGAATAATGCACTTGGTGACACAATACAGAAACTTCCAGTCTTACTCAAGAGTATGGAAAATAAGGGGGAAAAACTGAAATTAGAAAAAAACTTAAACTCACAAAGTACTATGGAAGATAGAAGTACTTAGGAAATCCAGCACTGACCTCTACCTTGAAGTAGGCAAGCCAATCAACCTTCTCTCACAGTAAAACAATTAGGGATATTAATCAAAACTAACCAGGTTTTCCAGGAGCAACACTCAATATTCTCATAGGTAAACAATTCTTAATTGAACAGAATCATGCAGGATAAAAACATTGTGAAATCAGTACACACATCACACTGGAATGGAACTTATCTTTCCTCTGCGCCACAATGCCTGCATTGAAAAATGTGGACTAACAATATTTAAAGAACAGAGAAAATGACACTTGACAAAAACCAATGACCTGAAATGACTCTGGAAGGGAGATGCCTTTTCCTTCTCAAAGTAATTGATACAGACAAGAATCAAACTAGATTGTGAAATAATCTGTGGCCCTCGGAGGAGTTATTTACTCAAATATCCTACTATCTCTAAAAATCAAATTCAACATGATTCAAACCCCAAAACACATCCAATTATTATTGATTAACAGAAATACAAGGGATGAGAGAAGGAGGAGGTGCATGAAATGCTACCCTCGGTAGGTAAAACCTTTCTATACCTCTATGGAATTCATTAATAAAATGTTCTACCTTTCTCAGCTAGTTTTTGACTAAAACACCTCATCACCAAGACTTTTCAATCAAAGCTGTCCAAAATTCCACAAATAACGCAAATAACGTAAGACACAATACTAGCGTTTCCTCCAGGAGCCCCGCTACCCTGTAAAACATCAGGCCTACGAAGAGCAAATTAAAGCCCTTTAGAAATATTCGTCCTAACACAAGCCTTCCAAGCAGTGAGTCTTTTGGGGGTGATGGGTAATGTCAGTTAACTTCCTCTTCCTTTAAAAAGGTCAAAGACAGGGAAGCGTCAGGTGTAACATTTCCTCCTTAGATCGCGCTCCACCACAAACCACATCACAACTCCCCCAATCGTTAAAAAACATTAGCCAAAGGGAATGCTTTTTTGTACGTTTCACCGTAGACTGAAAATGCAACTTACCTCGGGAACGAGCTGATTGGTTTCAAACAGGAAATCTACCAATAAAGTTTATTATGTATTAATAATGATTCGGGGAGCCCACCAAGGCCCGCTGCAAAGGGAGCTGAAGGGAGAGGAGGAGTAGGAGGGTGTGTATCCTCACAACAACCAGAGGAAAGCCTTGCCTGCAGGGTCGATCCCAGGCACCAGCAAATTCTGCCCAATAAAGGGGAGGGGGGGCCACAGGAGGAAGAGGAGGCAGCGACAAGAGAGAAGGTTCCGCAGATCTAAAAGGGAAGAGCTGCAGAAGCATGGCCCAGTGGAGCTAGTTTTCACCGTACTGCGTAGGGTCCCAGTGCGCCCCGCAGTGCTGCTGCCGAGGAACCCCAAAAGCTCCGGCCAAGCCCGGTGCCTGGGCTTGAGCGGCAGTCCCTTTCCTGGCTGGAGGGTGGCGGCGGGCAAGAAGGTCCCCCCCGGACTGCGGGGTACCCCCAGGGCTGCGGCAACGAGAGCCGAAGGGCCGGCAGGAAGGTGAAAAGGATACTGTTGGGGCGCCTGGGTCTGGAGGGCCCTGATGTTCGGGTGAGGAGGTGCCGCCGCAGTCGCCGCCGCCGCCGGGTGAGGAGGTCATACCGCTGTTGCTGCTGCTACTGCTGGTGCTGCTGCTGCTGCTGCCGCTGCCGCCGCCACCGGGTGAGGAGGCCATACCGCTGCTGCTGCTGCCGCCGCCGCCGCCGCCACCGGGTGAGGAGGCCATACCGCTGCTGCTGCTGCTGCCGCTCCCGCCGCCGCAGGGTGAGGAGGCCGTACCGCTGCTGCTGCTGCTGCCGCTGCCGCTGCCGCAGGGTGAGGAGGCCGTACCGCTGCTGCTGCCGCCGCCGCCGCCGCCGGGTGAGGAGGCCATACCGCTGCTGCTGCTGCTGCCGCTGCCGCCGCCGCAGGGTGAGGAGGCCGTACCGCTGCTGCTGCTGCTGCCGCTGCCACCGCCGCTGCCGGGTGAGGAGGCCGTACCGCTGCTGCTGCTGCTGCCGCCGCCGCCGGGTGAGGAGGCCGTACCGCTGCCGCCGCCGCCGCCGCAGCCCCCCCCGTGCCCGATTCCTGCTGCAGTCGCTGAGCCTGATTTCAGAGCCGGTTTCTGCGGTAAACTCATGGCAAAGGGAAGCCACCAACCCCCCCAGAGCGGGACCGGGCGCGCCGGGGTTCAGGGGCTGGGGGCAGCGGGGGGCGGGTTGGGGGCTGACCCGGGGAGGCGGCGGGGCCGGGGGGAGGCTGGGAGGAGGAGGAGGAGGGGGCCTGGGCCGGTCACACACACCCGAAGCCGCTGCAGCCACAGCGGCCGGTGGCAGCAGCAGCCGCCCCGTGGGCCAGCACCACCAGCTGCCGGTCTCCGTGACAACGCGACCCCAAGGGGGGGGGCCGGACCGGCGGGGGCAGGAGGCGGAGAGACTGGACCTTTCACAGCAATATCCTCATGGGCCGGGGGCGGGTGTCTTTATCCCCCTCCCCGGGGGAAGCGGCGCCCTTCTCTGTAGCAGGGCTCAGGCGATGCCGGCGGATTTTCTTCACTCAAGGAGCAGAGCATCCAACATGGCGCTGCAGCCGCCTCCAGCAGACCGGCAGGAACGCTCGGAAAACTTCGGGTATTTTCGGAATGACTAGGTAGGCCGAGGATGGGAAGCACCTTCGGCTCTTTCCGGAGACAGAGAGCGGTCGGGATTCTTCGGAAGCTTTCAGGCGCGTCTTCGGTCTCCGTTCGGGAGGGCTCTAGGACTGACTGCCTTCCTCTGGAAAGGTCGGCTAGGGGGCTTCTCGGGCTCGCCACAGCCGAGTGCGGGGCGGAGGGAGAGACCAAAGGCGAGGTGTGGCAGGCGAGAGGCCTCCCCTGCGGCCCAGCCTCGAAGAACAATGGTAACGGCCTCGAAGTCTGCGTCCCGCAGAGCCCTGCCTGCAGGGGCAGCCAGGCGACAAACCCCAGTTCCTGCGGAAAGAACCGCTTCACCTGAGCGAAAGCGGGAGGTTAGGAACCCGCCCACAGCGGGCACTTATTAACATAACAAATACCAATCTGCGGCTCTTGGCGACGCCTTTCACATCCATTATGTCGACACGCTGTCTGTACTCATTGGGAGGGAATTGGAATGAGGAGGCCGGGGGAGGAAAAGTGACCGGTCCAAGGTCACTCAGCTGGGCAGGGACTGAGCCAGCCAAGCCTGGATCGGAATTCCACTTTCTTTGGGACGAACCTTGCCTGGTCCCAAGTTGATCTGACCCGCCTTATCTAGTCAGCATCCTTAACCGAGGGCTCTGGATGGGCTCTTCGGAAAGCCTACCCCAGGACTGGCGCGCCTCTTGGGGGGCAGCCCATGGTCTTCTCCTCACGTCCATCGGATGCTGGGGCAACACTTGTTGATAAGGTCTTTTATCCCCACGCTGGCTCCATCACGATCACTCCCACCCTCACCCCGCACACCCAGCCCCGTGCAGGAGCCTCGTCCCGAGCGCTCAGTAGCACTGAGGGAAAAGGAGCCTCAGGATCTCGGAGTAGTCCAGTGGCCATCGGGCATGGCACTGAGCCTTCATTAGCTCATGCAGTCCTGTGAAGTCCATGTGGAGAAACTGAGGCCAAGAGAGGCTCAATACCAACACACACACACACACACACACACACACACACACGGAAATTGAGGCTCAAAACGAACTGGAGACTTGCCAGGGTCGTGTGGACAATAGTTGACCTTCAAGGTTAGAGTCCAGTTCTAACTCCTGCGACACTGCCTCAGACTGTCCGCCTGCCTTTTTTTTTTCTTTTAATTAAAGCTTTTACATGTAGTGGATGCTTAATTTATGACAGCCCCTGGGGTCCCCAGAAGAGCCCACTGGGATAAAAGAGCAGATACCATCACCACTGCCACCCATGTTGGCTGGGGCTTCACAGTTCCCTGGTGAAAACAAAACCTCATCCCCGTCTCCACACAGGAAGGCAGCAGCTACTTCCTACTGAGGAATCCTAAATCGTTTGGATTTGTAACACCTTGTTATCTAGGATTGGATTTCTGCAGCCTCTCCAGTCTTGCCTGGAAAAATTCCCAAGAGGTCCTTAAGTTCCCCAGATTCTCATTTCATGTTCTGAGATCTCAGGCTTCTTTATCCCAATCAAAACCTGTTCCCAGAAAAAGATTTGACTTCTCATTTACACTAGGGTGATAACAAACTGATAATTGCTTAATTGTTATTCTTTTCTGAGCTAGTTTCATTTCCTAACTTAATAGTACAAGCATCAGGCAATTAGTGTGTGCCTGGTCCTTGCTAAGCACTTCAGGAACATTTATCTCTTTTGAAACAGATAGACCTTGGGCAAAATAATGTCAACGTCCCTGATAAGATTCTGGCCTCAGGCTATCAAAGGGAAGCTTGTAGAGACTTGTAGAGAGCAAAGTCAAAAAGATACAGCTCCCTCATCCAAAAGCATGGCCCTGCTCAACACCTCACCACTACCACAAACCAGCTAATGTTTATTGATTACCCACTGTGTGCCAAGGTACAATTGTGCTAAACATTTTTCTTACATAAACACAGTCCCCTAACAATCTGTAAGATGAATATATTCTCATTTTCGATTAAAGATACTGAGATTCAAAGATGTGAAAAGGCAACACGTGTAACTTTTAAGTGGAACTGTTGAGATTCAAAACCAAGGCACCAACTTCAGGTCAGCTCTGCTACACTGCCTGCAGCATAGTCATCTCTTCACCACAGCCAGAGTCACTGTCAAGAAGAAAAGCTGCTTTGGGCTGGGCAAGTGGTACATGCCTGTAGTTCCAGCTATTCAGGAAAATGAAGCAGGAGGATTGCAAGTTTAAGGCCAGCCTGTGCAACTGAGCAAGACCCTAACTCAAAATAAAAAGTAAAAAGGGCTGGGGTCTTAGCTCTGTTGAGTATTCACCTTGTATGTGTTAGACCCTGGTTTTGATCCCTTGTACCACAAAATAAATAAATAAATAAAAAGAAAGAAAATCTGATTCGGGAGTGGGGGAGGTACTGGGGATTGAACTCAGGGGCACTCAACCACTGAGCCACATCCCCAGCCCTATTTTGTATTCTATTAGAGACAGGGTCTCTCTAAGTTGAGGCTGGCTTCAAACTCTCAATCCTCCTGCCTCAGCCTCCTGAGCCACTGGAATTACAGGCACCGCCACTGCACCTGGCTAGAAAAGCTGATTTTTGTTAACTTGCCTGTTAAAAGCCCTTCATTGACTTCAGGATTATGTCTAAATCTAGGGCCCTTTAGGATCTGGGTGTTACTTTCAGCCTGCTGCTACATTCCACCTTGAATCCAGAGCATCTCGATCTTTTGCCACAATGCCATCATTCTTGCCCTGGGACCTATATGCTAACTACTTCTATTACCTGTACCACCAAACCATCCTCTTAGCCAATTGGCTAAGTGCTGCTCAGGAGCTTGGCTCAAGCATCACCTCCTGCAGGCAGCCCTTCTTCTTACTCCTGGGCTGAGCTGGACAGGGCTCTCAGGACTCTCAGGGCCCCCTGGACAATGGAAGCTTTCACCTCTTAGGGCACTTCCTTTGGAACCAAATTATCTGAGTGTGATTCTCCGCCCTGCCAATTATTAGCTGTATGACTTTAGAGAAAACTCTTCACCTCTCCAAGCCACAGTTCTCATCTGTAAAATAGATTTTATCTTCTGGAGTTATCATGAGAAATAAAACAAATACAAAGCCCATTCCCTGGCTCATAGTCACATTTTATTTTTATTTTATTTTTATTTTTTAATTTTTTGATGCTGGGGATTGAACCCAGGGCCTTGTGCATGCAAGGCAAGCGCTCTACCAATGGAGCTATATCCCCAGCCCTCATGGTCATTTTTTAATACATTTTACCTATTATTCATTTATGTGGGGTCATTTCTTCGTCATTTAAAGTGTCCCTTATTAAGTCCATTTATAATCTTCTGCTCTAAACTTACATTATATCTCAGTTTCATGAGACTAAATGTATGTGAGTGAATATACTTGTTTATACTTTATTTTCTTGCATGTACTATCATAAGTGAGAGATAGTATAAGATCTATTTATTTTATGCTGCTAACATGCTCTGCATTACATCAAAAAGTGTTTATAAATTGTTATATAATCACAATTATATAAAAATCATTCCTATGGCTGGAAATAATTCAAGTTTAACTGTTTACTATGATTTAGAAATGAGTTATGTATCATTTATTAAATTCTTAGTGTGAGCCAGAAATTGCTCTATTTTTCAGTGGATAACACAGAGCACCTTCTATGAATCAAGTTTTCTTTTTCTCATTTTACATACACTATCCTAGTCTTCTGAGTGCTGTCTTTACTTGCCAAAGAGTCACAAAGTCTGAATTCAAACTCTGGAATTTCAAAATGCATACCTGATTGAGGCGTGTGCTTGTGCCTATTTATGTTTAAATGAATTTTTTCAATCAAGTTGAATGTCTGCATTACTTGAATTGAACACTGTAGCTTATTTTTAAAATTCAAATCAAATTGTAAATCTGAATCTCTGTAGGAATTGAGGAGGGTATTCTGATCACTTAATTCTCACCCAGACTAAATGACTAAAATTTTAGTTTACTATATTAAAATATTCTGTTGTTACTTAAAAAAAAATTTCAGTGTAATGCATACCACACTACCTATTACATGTGTTTTTATAATAGGTGAGATAGGAACAATTCAGTAAATGTACCATGCCGGAGTCCAGCCCCAGCAGGGTCCAGGGAGTCCTGAAGGAGGAGTGGCGTCGGCGAAATGATGAGACAGGAGGCGTTCCGTTTGAGCAATCTCCAGAGAGAGAGCTAAGGCAGCTTTCTCTGGGTCCCCTTTTTATTACAATTTTTCTCATCATTATAGATTCACAATACGTCATTGATTATATAATTTAAAACTTTGCCAAGACATGACATTTCCTTAACCATGATTGAGAGCACACCGATCTACATTCTTCCAGGATATGACCCCCAGCCATACAATCATCAAAGTACAGAATCATCAATAAAACATGTCACCAATTTACATCCTTCAGATTTTCCCAAGATTTACTATTTTTCCCAAGATATGTTATTTCCTTATTAACTAATGCCAAACTACGTAACCAGACTCTAAGTCTTTTAGCCAATCATTAACCTAAAGTACACTTGTACTTTATTTCTAATTCAAAATTCCCATCTAAAAAAGTCCCTTTAAATCTTATATTTAAAATATCCTAAAGTTTATGAATCATCCTTAAAACATATCAGAAACCTATACAACTAAAGACTTAAGAATTTCTAAACTTAAGAATCTAAATAAAATAATATTTTTAACATTATTCTAAAACTGTGTCTTATAAACCTATTTTAATTGATTCCTACATTTATTCTCATAAAACTGGTTGAGCTGCTTTCTCGAAGAGTTTCTTTGTTTCTCAGTCAAGGTACACTAGTTCTCAAAGAGTTTGTTTCTCAGTCAAGGTGCACTAGTTCTCAAAGAATTTGTTTTTCAGAGGATGATTGTTGTCCATTATTAGGTTTGTCCACAATGTACTAAGATAGAAGAATAGCCTTTTACTTTGTCCTTGATATGCTGAGGGGTGGGTAGAACGGCCTCCAAGGCATGAACTACCTGTTCTGTTCTAGCCATCTGAAATTTAATTTGTTTGGCATTTAACATACTCATGCCTCCTGTGAGAAACATAAGCATGAAAATGCAAAGTCCCAATTACATAAAAAAGGGTCTCATGGTTTCGGTTACCCACCAACCAGTGTGGCTTTGCCAGCATTCATCCTCACTGTGACCCTGTCAAGACAGTGGGAGAGCAGCTTTGCCAACACTTTTTCTCACTGTGACCCTGTCAAGACAGTGAGTGGGGGATCGCCTCCACCAGTACCATGTCACAATTCTTAGAATTTTAAAAACTCTTCTCAAAAGTCTATTATGGCACCTGGGTGCTTTGGTGCATGCCTGTAATCCCAGCATCTCAGGAGGCTGAGGAAGAAGGATTTCAAGGTCAAAGCCAGCCTCAGCAATTTAGTTAAAGCCCTAAGCAACTCAGTGAGACCTTGTCTCTAATAAGATACAAAATGAGGCTAGTGGTTAAGTGCCCCTGAGTTCTATTTCTAGTACCCTCCCCACCAAAAAGAAAAAATCTATTATGTCACAATAAATTTAAGACACAATTATAGAATTCTGGTGATGGCGATTTACTTCATTCAGTACTTCTCTCCCAAATTAGTATGTTAACCATACTGGATAGAATCAACTAGAAGTAAAAAAAATAAAAATAAAAAAAAAATAAAGTGTCCCTTAGAGCTAGCACTCAATAAATAGGATGTGATGTTTGCTGAGTGAGTTGCCAGAAGATTTGGTATTATCCTGGAAAAGTCCTAGGCAACAGGGCCCAGGCCTCACTGCATCAGGAGAAAGAAGGAGTATTGGGTCTTGAGCAGCCAGCCCTCTGCTGTTTCTAGATCCCAAGACAGGTGAGGGGAACTTAGGAATCTTCTCATGACCCAGTGACTTGTTGGCATGTGGGATCATTGCTCTTTTTCTCTGGGTGAACTGGAATCAGGCTTAAGATGGGAAGAGCCTTAATTTCTTTTTCTTTTTCTCCTCTCCTTCTGCTTCCTCTCCTCATTCTTCTCCCTCTCCTTTTTTAAGACAGGGTCTTAATTATTTTGCCCTGGTTGGGCTCAAACAGTAGCCGAGACTACAAGCATGTACCTCCACATCTAGACTCCTTTTTTTTGTACTGGGAATGAAACTCAGGGGGCACTCAACCACTGAGTTACAGATCCAGCCCTTTTTATTTTTTTTTATTTTGAAACAGGGCCTCACTAAGTTGCTAAGGCTGACGTTGAACTTGCAATCCTCCTGCCTCAGCCTTCTAAATTGCAAGGTTATAAGCATGTGCCACGATGCCCAACTCTTCATAGTCATTTTAAACGTTTGCATGGGGCTGGGCTGGGGATGTGGCTCAAGTGGTAGCGCACTCGCCTGGCATGCGTGAGGCATGGGCTCGATCCTCAGCACCATATAAAAATAAAATAAAGATATTGTGTCCACCTAAAACTAAAAAAAATATATATTAAAAAAAAGTTTGCATGGGGGGCTGGGATTGTGGCTCAGTGGCAGAGCACTTGCCTAGCATGTGTGAGCACTGGGTTAAATCCTCAGCACCACATATAAATAAATAAAAAATAAAGATACTTAAGCAACTAAAAAATATTTTTAAAAAGTCTGCATGGAATGTCTTTGCACTCACAGCCCTGTCTATCAGGAATCCAGTCCTGAGCTGGGGCTGGGGCTCAGTAGCAGAGCACTTGCCTAGCATGTCTGAGGCACTGAGTTTGATCCTCAGCAGCACATAAAAACAAACAAATAAAATAAAGGCATTCTGTCCATTTACAACTACAAAAAAAAATGTTTAATAAAAGAGTCCTCCTAGTGGCTCGAGAGGCTGAGGCAGGAGGATCACGAATCCAAAGTCAGCCTCAGCACCAGTAAGGCGCTAAGTAACTCAGTGAGATCCTGTCTCTAAATAAAATACAAAGTAGGGCTGGGGATGTGGCTCAGTGGTGGAGTGCCCCTGAGTTCAAACCCTAATACAACAACAAAAAAAAGAGTCCAGTTCTGCCTCCTGCCTCACCCAGGTCCATGGGCCCAGTGCCCTCAGGGAACATCTTATTCTCGGCTGTTTTCAGTGAAAGACCATGGGATTCTCAGAATAAATCATCTTTATTAGCCACAAAGGGTTTGTGTCTCAGTAGGTGCTCCGCTCTACCAACGCCTGCCAACAGTGGAGTCCTTACAGACCTTGGTAGCCCAAGATCTAAAACCTTGACATTAAGGTGTAGAGATGGGAGGCCCAAAGGAAGGGAGGAGAGTCAGGGTTCCTGTGAATGTCAGGGGATGTGAATGGAAGGAAAGACACCCTAGTGGGGAAGTAAATGTTTGCTCCTCCTGTGCGGTACTCATGCCCATCGTGAGCCCCAAATGCTGTCCCAGGAAAGAGGCCAGCAGGCCCTTCTACGTGTCTAAGGGCCATGGGAGGGTAGCATGTGGGGGTGGCAGTTCCCTTCCAAGGATATAAACTTTTTCGTAGCGCGCTGGGGATTGAACCCAGGGCCTCGTGAAGTACGCACTCCATCCCTGAGCTACACCCCAGCCCCAATAGTCAAAAACTTGAAGAGAGGTCTGGACTCTAACCTCACAGCCTAGTGGGTCCACTGCGTAAGCAAGTTTCCTAACTTCTGTGGGCCATTTGCCCACTGAAGACATGAGGTCTGCCTCTAGCCAGTGTGGTGGCCACACCTGTGATCCCAGCAACTCAGAGGGCTGGGACTGGAGGATCGCAAGTTTGAGGCCAGCCTGGCCCACTTAGGGAGATCCTGTCTCAACATAAAAATTAAAAGGGCTGGGATGTAGCTCAGTGGTAAAGCGTGCCTGGGTTCAATTCCTAGTACCAAAAATAAAGACAGAGAGCTCTGCCTATAACCACGAGAGGACCCTGTCTGCAGAGACCGTTTATCTGTTTAACCTTTGAGGAACAGCCCTGCTGTTTTTTCACACTGGTTGCACCATTTTTTGTCACTCCATCAGCAAGGGATGGGGTTCTAGTTTTTCCACAGGTATATTTACACTTTTTCTTTTTTCTTTTTGTGGGATCTACCTTAATGGGTATGAAGTCCCTTTCTCATTTTGATTGTTTTTTGCGGGGGGCGGTACCAGAGATTGAACTTAGGGGCACTCCAACACTGAGCCACATCCCCAGCCCTATTTTGTATTTTATTAGAGACAGGGCCTCACTGAGTTGCTTAGTGCCTTGGACAATTGCTGAGGCTGGCTTTGAACTTGCAATCCTCCTGCCCCAGACTCCCAAGCCGCTGGGATTACAGGCGTGCTTCACTTCACCTGGCTTCTTGTTGTGGTTTTGATTTTGATTTGCATTTCCTTTTTTTTTTTGTACCAGGGATTGAACTCAGGGGCGTTTAGCCATGGAACCATATCCCCAGCCCCCCTTTTATATTTTATTTAGAGACAGGGACTCACTAAATTGCTTAGGGCCTCTTGAAGTTGCTGAGGCTGGCCTCAAACTTGTGATCCTCCTGCCTCAGCCTCACAATTTGCTGGGATTACAGGTGGGTGGCACTGCACCTGGCTTTTCCCTAATGATTAGTGTTGCTGAGCGTCTTCTCATGCTCACTATTCACCATTTGTGTGTCTTCAGAGAAATCTCTACTAGAGTCTTTTGCCTATTTTTAAATATTTATGTATTTTTTATATATTTACTTTTGCAGTGCTGGGAATGGAACCCAGGGCCTCCCATATGTGCTAGACAAGCACTCCCCTACTAAGCCATGCTCCTAAGCTCTTTGTTTTGGTTCAGTACCAGGGATAGAACTCAGGGTGCTTTCCCACAAAGCCAAATCCCCAGCCCTTTTGTAATATTTTATTTTGAAACAGATCTCACTGAGTGGCTTAGGACCTCACTAAATTGCTGGAGCTGGCTTTGAACTCAAGATCCTCTTGCCTCAGCCTCCTGAGCTACTGGGATAATAGGTGTGCACCACTGGGCCCAGCTGGGTTATTCATTTTGTTATCATTGTTGAGCTGTAGACATTCTTTCCAGCTCTGTCACTTTTAACTGTGTGTCCTTGAGCCAAGTGCTTCAGTTTCCTCAATTGTAAAACAATTTTTTAAATGGTGGATTTGTACTTCCTAGAGCTGTTGGGATTAAATAAACTAGTAAGAAAAAAAAAACCGTTTGGGTATCTGACTAACAACATATACTGAGCCTAACTATGCACCAAGAATTAGGCAAAATTCTTGACATGCATTAATTCATTTATTTGGGTTCTGAGGATTAATAGTGACTGCATGTAGGAGATGATACAGAGCAAAGCCCTTCCTCCCTTATCTGGGTCCTGGGGACCAGGCTTTATTCAAGGACTCTCAAACGCACTAAAGCCACTGAGCTGCCCCATTACTGAGACCAGCCTGCCCGGCCCAGTGAAAGGCCTCTACTACCTACTAGTGCCTCTAGCCCTGTGCAAGCCCAGGGACTTCACTCAATCACCCACACACCCCTCCGGAGTCTAGAAACCACATCCCTCTACCCTGGGTGGCACAGCCTTCCCCTGGCTCTTGTTGAGTCTGAGGCCATTTAAGAATCCTGCCAAGCTAGCTGCCTTGGGAAAATCCTGGACGCTGATTTACCCCATATCTAGTGACTAGAGGAGGAAGCTGGATTTCCAGAGGCCCACAGCTGGCGCCATCCAAGGCTGGCTCCTGTGATCTCCGTGGGAGCCAGCCCCGCCTGGCCGCCCTCGCTCCAGACACCTGGAAGAAGGCCTCAGCATGGCTCAGCTCTGCCTTTTCCCACTAGCGGGAGAATGAAAATAGAAGTGGTTCAGGATTAATTCTGCAGATGAACATTTTTCATTTTCCCAAATTTGGCAATCAGCTCTTTTCTCCACCCTCATCGCCTGCCTTTCCTTGCGCTAGAATAGGCGCACTGGAGCAGCTGCTGGCTCTCGCCCGTTATGCTGGGTGAGTGGGTATGGACTACGGTCCAGTTCCTCAGATGGGCACCTGTGGCCCATCACATCTGGTACTTGTCCATCTCAGTCCTCGCCCCGCGGCCCTCTGACACGCACCCCGGACACCCACACGCTCTGATGTCTCCAGGGCTTTTCCATACAGTGGCCCACACTCCCCCTGGAGGATCTCCTGGGTTGCCTGGAAGCTCCTATTTGCCCTTCCAAACCCGGCTCAGGTATCATCTGTGAGACAAAATTTCCTTGGTTCCCTCTCCCTGCCCTAAACAGAATTAATTGTTCCATCCCCTGCGGTAGGACATTATTTTCTTGTGATTTCATTGCACTATATTAAAGGGCTTGTGTAGCCTAGTATCTGGCACAGGGGAAATATTCAATACTTATTTCTCCTGGGCGGGAGGTAGAGCTCAGTACACTTGCCTAGTGTGTGGGAGGGCCCTGGGTTCGATCCCCAGCCCCATAAAATCAAACAAAATATACTTTTCTCTTCTGTGAAGCTGGATTTTTAAATAGCTTGGGGATAATAGCACAACTTGCTTTTTGAACATTAAAAAAAAAAAAAACTTTTTCATTTTATGCCTTAACACAGAGGATTTCTTTCTTTCAGGGACAGAGACTATGACTTTCACCTGCACTGCTGTGTGGGCAGCACAGAGCCTGGCACATGGGAGATGGATGCTCCGTAAACAGTTAAGGAGGGAGGTTGATTGAGTCTTTGAATGTTCCTCTACCCTGTCAGATTTGGGAACTACCATCTGCCGGGGTAAGTGGGAGCCCTCTGCCACCTAAATTTCATTTTATTTGTTTGTTTTGGTACCAGGGATTAAACCCAGGGGTGCTTAACCACTGAGTCACATCACCAGTCCTTTTTATTTTTTACTTAGAGACAGGGTCTTGCTAAGTTGCTGAGGCTGGCTTTGAATTTACAATCAGCCTCAGCCTCCAGAGCTGCTGGGATTCTAGTCTTGTCCCACCATGCCAGTCCACCCAGGAGTTTCAGAGTGGCCTTTCCTGATCCTAGGGGAAATTGGGTCCTTCTCCCTGACACTGTAACTGAGAAATGTGGGCGGAGGACTCAGTGCTGTCCTACTTCTGCAGCTTGGGCATGGGGTTTGGAACACAATAGATCTTGGTGCAAATCCCAGTTCTGAGAACTTAGTTGAATTGCTTCACCCTCTGGACTTCAATTCCTCTCCTCTGTGCATAGGGCATGATGATAGTTCCAATGTTCCTACAAAGTTGCAAGGTGGAAAGATCCAGCACAGTTCTGGACACACAGGAGACTGTCAATCAATGGGGATCCCCCTCCCCCTTCAGCTCTTTCTTACTCTGATCCAGCTGAAGCTCTTTGGGGAGGGGAAATGCCACATGGCTCTGTGGTAGCAGCACAGAGCTCTAAATCATGGGCCAGAAGGGCACAGCGGTTAAGAGCCCCAGCCTCGGGGCCAGGTTACTTGGGTTCCCATCTCAGCTTACTAGCCGTGTGATCTGAACTTCAGTTTCTATCTGTAGTGTAGTCATGATGATGCCAGCCTTGATCTTCTAAGACTTTATAAATGAAAATGTGGAAAGCACCCATTGGGGGTGAAGGTCAGTGGTAGAGCATGCTAGGACTGCATGAGGCCCTGGGTTCCATCCCCAGCACCAAAATAAATCAGAGCTCCCGATAGATAGGAAGCTCTCAAGAAACCAGAATGCAAGCCAGCTCTTGTGTTGAATAAGTCTCCTGCTAGACTTGGTCTGGTCAGCCTCGTAGCTGCCCCGTGACAGGACCTGCCACAATGACTTGAGGTCTGCAAGGACTAGAATCTCTGGATTACCATTCCTTGCTGACCCTCACTTCACTCCTGGCCTGGAGGTGAGGAGAAAACTGACTGCAGAGGTGGCTCAGTGTACTGGGTACCATGGTTTAAATAAGCCTCCTATGTTCTGGAAATCTCATCTCCAGAAATCTTGATAATGGTAATTAGAGGTGGAGATCAATAGATGGAGATCCCTTGCCTTGCAATGATTATAATTAGATGATTTCACAAGGGTGGGGCCCCAAGGATGGCAGTAGTGGTTTTATTAAAAGAGGAACAGAGACCAGAGTTATCCTGCTTGCTCTGCCTTACTGTGTAAGGCACTCCGCCATATTCTCCTGCAGCAGGAGGCCCTCATCAGATGCGGGTGGCAGGATCTTGGACTATAAGAAATAAATTTATTTTTCTTATAAATTACCCAGTCGGTGGCACTCAGTTGCAGCAATAGAAAATGGACCAGGACAGTGGACTGTGAGGTCAGGCTCAAACTAGGTCTGAATCTGTTCCACCTCTTCCTGGCTCCTTTACCCTCCAGATCCCAGTTTCCCACTAGGAAGGACAATGTCCCTCTCACAGAGCTGATTTAAGAATTACAGAGGATCCCACATGCAAAGCCCTGACAAAGGAGCCAGGCCCCGGAGTGGAAGCTCAGGGGAGAGTGGTTCCCTGCCCCGCCTTCTGGGCTGGTGCTCTGCCCCTTCCTGGCTCTGGCACTGCCCACTGAGTTCAAAAGTGGCTGCTGCAGCTGTCATTTCTGAAAATACATTCCCTGGCTGCTTTCTGTCTTTTCATCCAAGTCTTTCCCAAATCCTTCAACAATCTCAAATTGGGGGTTTCAAAACACACATACACACACACACACAAAAAAAAAAAAAAAAAAAAAACCCTCAAACTCTGACCTCTGTGTGCCACCAAGTTGGCAAATGTCCCAGAGGATCTTGACCACTAGTCACTGAGTTAGACATTCAGTTCCCTCGGTCAAATTCACTCATATCTCACAAGATCAATAAGGGAAATGGGCAGCAATGATCAAAAGGGCCCACACTGGCTCTGGAGGCAGCTCTCACAGCAGGATCTCACACCACACAAAAGTGCATGCAGGGGGTGTTTTATAAAAGCTCCTCTACTCACAGGCAGCCCTCATGCCCAGAGACACTGAAAAATATGGTTCCCATGACAACGTGCTGCAAATGTTCTATATAAATGAGTCTGTGCGCTCCTGTGTGTGTACATAGCCACACAGAGAGGCACGGAAATAAACTCTTGGCATGATTTTTTCCTTTTCAAAACACAAAATTACTTGCAAGGATTGATGGCTGTAAGGAAGAACAAAGCTTTTTGGACCAACATTTTTCCAATGGACTGGCTCCCAGGGATTTCCAACCGTTTTAATGTGGGTCTGTTTTGGTTCCTGCACCTGAAATATAGTAGATTGTCAATAAATGATTGTTGAAGAAATGAATAAATGATGGATAAATGGAAGAAAAGAAAAGAAAAGGAAGGAGGGAGGGAAAAGAAAAGCCTGGAATATCAGGGCTGGAAAGGCTCCTACTAAGAATCCAATCCCATCTTACTCCCTGTGTCTCTGTTGGAGAAACTGAGGCTCAGAAAAGAAGGATTCTTCCTTTCTTCTGCCCCAACAGAATTATTGGCAGAGGATAGTAGCATAGACCCAGGCCTAGAAATTCATTAAATACTTAATAAATATGAGTTAAATTTCTATAATAATACACATGTATTGAACAATTATTATCTGTCAGCCCTGCATTAACTACATGCAGACAGTATCTCATTTAAAATTTGCACCCACGCAAGGGATAGGTTAAAATTCCCATTGAATCCAGGGGTGGTGGTGCATGCCTATAATCCCAGCAGCTCAGGAGGCTGAGGCAAAGGGACCAGGAGTTCAAAGCCAAAAGCCAATCTTAGCAACTTAGCAGACCCTTTATCTAAATAAAATACAAAGGGGCTGGGGATGTGGCTCAATAGTAAAAGTGCCCTTAGGTCCAATTCCTGGTACAAAAAAAAAAAAAAAGCTCGTTTAACACAGATGAAAACTGTTTATCCGAGAGGTGACATCACTTTACCTAAGTTATAGAGTCAGTATGCGGTCGAAGGAAGGGGGAAATTAAACTCAGGACACTCAGATACCAAGATTTGAGCCTCTCTGTTCAGGACCTCTCTCTAATTCCACTGCCAAGGATAATTAGCTGCCTTCTTGCAGAAGTTGAGGGCTCCAGGGGTAAAATAACTCGCCTAAGACAGGAAGCTGAAGAGGAAGGACTTGAACTCATATTTTCGAATATTTAGTCCAGGATTCCCTCCAGTTTCCTTCCTGCTTTTGAGAGTCAGCCATCTAATTGAGCAAAGGAAGGGGACCCCCTCTGGCTGTCTTTGCCTCCCAGGACTCAGTTCCCCCAAGGACTCTGCTGATTCTAAGCGTCTCTTTGGGTTCTTGCGCCGCCTAGTGGTAATATCTTAAAACTGCATCAGACCTAACTCCAATGAACCAGCCCAAGCCCTCTTGGGAACCAGGTGTTTGCCCTAGTTCTTTGGAATAAAATAGAACTGGTGCTTAGGTCCAAGTGTAGGCTCCTTGCTGCCCTGGACGTGCCACATTCCCCTTTTCTCCTCAGCTTCCTGACTGGCCTCCCTGACTCCATTCCAGACCTCCTCCAGTCTGTTCTCTGCATAACCAGCCAGCTTTAAAAACAGAAAATGGACCATGTTATTCACTCTTCACTCCATTCCCTGCTTATACTCCCCATAGTGGGTTTTTTTTTTTTTTTTTTGGTGGTGGTGCTGGGGATTGAACTCACGGCCTAGTGCATGCAAGGCAAGCACTCTACCAACCAGCTATATCCTCAGCCCCTATACTCTCTCTAGTGTCCATTTTCTGAGGATGAAGTCCATCCTCTTATGGCCTGCAGGACACAGTCAACGGTCCCCACCTCTCTCTCTCCCTGCCTCCACCCTGTCTCTCCCTGATCTTTAGCCTCGCTTGTCTTCTTCGAATTGCTTGTGTCTGTCCGAGCCACTTCCTAAGTCAGCCTTTACACACACAGCCCCACACCTAGCCAATTCCCTACCCTGTACCTGGAAAATTCTTAAGTTCCTCCTTGTGAAGCTGAAAGATGACTGCCTCAGAGATGCACTGTTTTGAACCCAGGCCTGACCCTTGCTAGGCAAGTACTCTACCCTGAGCTGCACCCCCAGCCCAAGAACGCACTTTTGTATTCCCCTGCAATGCCACTCCCAGAGTGCTCTTTGGACTTGCAGTTACTTGTGCAATGACTGCCTTTATTGTAGTTAACAAAAACCCCATCTCACTCAATGGGGCACTCCCAGCACCAGGCACAATTCCTAGACATGTAGCTTCTCAATATTTGTTAATGAATGAATGGATTAAAATGAAGCAAAGGAAAAACCTGATACTTAGTAAGCTCTATATGCCACAAAGTACTCTAAATTATGTGTGTGTGTGTATGTGTGTATATTCATGTGCACAACTGGGGAATGAACCCAGGGGTGCTCTACCACTGACCTGCATCCCCAGAACTCCCCCTTTTTTTTTGAGTCAGGGTCTCTAAGTTTCCCAGGCTGGTTTTGAACAAGTGATCCTCTGCCTCAGCCTTCTGAGTCACTGGGATTACAGGCACAAGCCACTGTGTCGAAAGAAAAGACCTTATAACCATTACCTCACATGAGCTATGACATGGCCATTATTAGCTTCATCTTACAGGTGCAGAAACAGACTCTGAAAATTTAAACTGGTGGGGCATAGTGACATGTTCCTGTAGTTCTAGACACTCAGAGGATTGAGGCAGGAGGATCATTTGAGCCTGACCAGGCACTGTGGCGCACGCCTGTATTCACAGCAATTTGGGAAGTTGAGGCAGGAGGATTGCAAGTTCAAAGCCAGTCTCAGCAATTTATTGAGGCCTTAAGCAATTTAGCGAGACCTTGTCTCAACATAAAACATAAAAAAGGTTGGGGACATGACTCAGTGGTTAAGCGCCCCTTGGTTCAATCCCAACCCTGGTACGAAAACAAACCAACAAACAACAACAACAAAAATCCATAATTCATCCATTGCTGGGCATGGTGGATCATGCATGTAATCCCAGTGTCATGAGAGGCTGAGATAGGAGGATCAAAAGTTTAAAGCCAGCCTCAGCAATTTAACAGGTCCCTAAGCCACTTAGCAAGACCCTGTCTCAAAATTAAAAAATGAAAAAAGGGCTGGGGATGTTGCTCAGTGGTTAAGTGTTCCTGGGTTCAATTCCTAGTACTTAACAAAATAAATAAATAAAAACAAAAACCTTACTATAAGGCTATTAAAAAAAAGAATGCATACAAAAACCAGTGACATCTGAATAATGTCTGTATTCTGCTTAAAAGTATTATACTGGTACAGTTTTTTGAGTTGATTATATCCAGTTTTGACATTGGCTATATTTATGCAGGATAGGTGAAGGGTACATAGGAATCTTTATGCAAGTTTCTGCAATTTCCTGTGAGTCTGTGATTATTTTATTTTTTTAAATTTGTTTATTGGTGCATTATAATCATACATAATAGTGGGATTCATTGTTACACATTCATACATGCACACTATAATTATTTTAAAATAAGGATTATATAAAATGAAAGCATTTTTCTGTATCCTGATTGTGGTTACATGATTCTATACACGTCTCAAAACTCATTAAACTATACATACAAAAAGTCAATATTATCATACATAAATTTTTAAAAATGTGGTCAAACAAAGACTTCTTCAGATTAACAAAAGCTGAGAGAATTCATTACTACCAGAACTGTACTATATGAAATCTTCTTTTAAAAAAATTTTTAATTGTAGATGGACACAATACCTTTGTTTTTTTTATTTTTATGTGGTGCTGAGGATTGAACCCAGTGCCTTACTCAAGCAAGCACTCTACCGCTGAGCCACAACCCCAGCCCCTATATGAAATCTTTTTTTTTTTAAAGAGAGAGAGAGAGAAAGAATTTTAATATTTATTTTTTAGTTCTCGGCAGACACAACATCTTCGTTTGTATGTGGTGCTGAGGATCAAACCTGGGCCACACGCATGCCAGGTGAGCGCGCTACCGCTTGAGCCACATCCTCAGCCCCCTATATGAGATTTTAAAGGAAGTTCTTCAGGTGAAGGAATGATAGCCAACAGGCCCTTGTATCTACCGCAACAATGATTCACAGAAATGGCTAAAATGAAGCAAATCTAAAAGACAAGTTTAATTTTTTTTTTAAACTGGGCATGGGTGGCATGCACCTGGAATTCCATCAAATGGGGAGGCTCAGGTGGGAAGGTTGCAAGTTTGAGACCAGCCTGAGCAACTTAGCAAGACCCTCTCTCAAAATCAAAAATGAAAATGGCTGGGAATGTGGGTCAGTGGTAGAGTGTACCTGGGTTCAATCCCCAGTACCCAATTCTAAAAATAAAATGAAAATAAAGTAAATGTATTATTATTGAGTCATGGCCTTGGACATAATAGTTAATCATTCTACCACTGAGCTCTATCCTTAGCCCTTTTTTTTTGCTTTTAGAATTTTATTTTGAGGGCTGAGGTTGTAGCTCAGTGGTAGAGCGCTTGCCTTGCACGCATGAGGCCCTGGGTTTGATCCTCAGCACCGTATAAAATAAATAAATAAAAATAAAGATATTGTGCCCGTCTACAACTAAAAAAAATATTTAAAAAAATATTTTGAGATAGGGTCTTACTAAGTTCCCTAAGCTGACCTTGAATGTGTGGTCCTTCTTCCTCAGCCTCCTGAGTAGCTGGGATTACAGGTGTGCTCCAACCATGGCCAACTCAAACAAAAACAATTTTTTTGTTTGTTTGTTTGTTTTTGGTACTGGCAATAAAGCCGAGGAAGAGACCCGGAGGCTGAGCGTTGAATGGTGGCTTGATCATAAAAGACGGACTCCCCGACCAGGCCAGGTTGGAGGACCCACCTTCCAGACCTGGGATGAATACATTTGTGAAAGGAGTCCCGGCAGCTTCCGGGAGCCCTGGCTCTTCTCTGTAGTTCAGAATTTACAGGGGGAATTCCTGGATTTACGTGGAGCTGTGATCCCTAAAGCCAGTAAGACTGTGGAATCATGGGCTGGCAGGGGTCAAGCAGTAGCCCTTGACTTGCCAAAGATGAGGAACACACAGAGACTGTAAAGGACAGCAGAGGTGAGGCTGAGATCAGAATGGTTGGCCTTCAGAGCCCCAGCACTGGCCGGCTGGCTGCAGCATCCCCAGAGAAGACAGTCGGCCAACTTCTTACTTGACCTGTATGGGCAGGAGAGTTCTAGGCCGAGTGAACACAGAACGGGGAGCCAGAACGGGGAGCCATGGCCTCTGAGTCATTCCCAGGCTGGAGCCAGTTACAGACTCAGAGACCCAGCAGCCCCCGAAGGAAGGAGAGGGTAGGTCCCCCAGGAAGGACTCTGCTATGTTGCCCGACACTTACACCCTTTATCTTTCTCTTGGTTTCTCCCCAGGGACCTAGGACTGTGTATTGGGGAAAAGGAAACCATCAGACTCCCCAGGGGCTTCTGAAAGCCATCTCTGAACAAACCCTCAAAGCCACTGTGCTCCACCACCCGTGCCAGGGCCGTGGAGGTCAGGTGACAATGACTGCGCTCCTCTGCTGGCCAGCCCAGCGGGTGCTCGGATCCACCTGTGGTGATTTCCCTAGTTCTGGAATGCATGTGGAAGGGATGGACGTGCCACTGGCACAATCCCGGCCATGGTTTTCTGACCCGAGACATAGAACGGTCATTTCCTTCCAGGTGATAGGAAAGGCCAAGTGGAAGCCACTAGAACACCTCTATCTTAAAAAAAAATTCACAAACCAAAAGCACACTGCATTTCCAGAGGGATTTCAGAGGTCACTGTCACCATCAGGACTTGAAAGACACAGGAGTGGTGATTCCCACCACATTCCAACCCGTCTGTTTGGTCTGTGCAGAAGGTTCAGGGGGATGAGTGTGGGTTATTATAAGGTTAGTGACTCTATTGCAGCCACCATCTAGATACGGTGTCAATACCTGGTCCCACGGTCCCAAACCATCATGTGACACACTCACACCCATCGTAAGCCACCATGTGACATGCTCACCTCCATCCCACACCATCAAGTGACACACTCCAATCCCAATTCTGGCACGCAGCTACTGATCTGGAACTTGCCTTCCTTCCCCTTTCCTGTCCATCACGGCCATCACAAGTGAC
Source organism: Callospermophilus lateralis (assembly GCF_048772815.1). NCBI lineage: Eukaryota > Metazoa > Chordata > Mammalia > Rodentia > Sciuridae > Callospermophilus > Callospermophilus lateralis. The sequence continues at coordinate 2,267,554 of NW_027515935.1, read as the reverse complement.
TTTCTTAGATCTAAAAAGGAGAGCAAGACACCTTCACTGTCCTGCCTCAGGAGTGTATCAACTCTCTAGCCCAACGTCCCAATTTAGTTCACAGAGATCTCTATGACCTTCCTCTTCCACAAGATACCACACTGCCCCATTACATGGATGTTGTCACGCTGAAGTGGTGATTGTCCTACACTCGGTGATCCAGGTGCATGTGAGGGGTGGGAGGAGTAAATCCAGCTGGAATTCAGAGCCTTCTACCTCAGCAAAATATCTAGGGGTCCAGCAGTGTGGGTATGCTGAGATACCCTTCTACAGTTGCTCCATCTGGTACCCCTGCGTCCAAGAAAGCAACCTGGTACCTATTGGGCACCTCTGCACTTGAAAGATATCATATTCTTCATTTGGATGTGTTGCTCTGACCCATTTACTGGGTGATCAAAAAAAAAAAAAAAAAAAAAAAACCCCTGCTCTTTAAAAAAAAATTTGGTACCAGGGATTGAACCTAGGGGTACTCTACCACTGAGCCACATCTCCAGCCCTTTTAATTTATTTTGAGACAGAGTCTTCCTAAATTACTAAGGCCGGCCGTGAACTTGTGATGCTTCTGCCTCAGCCACTTGAGTAACTGGAATTACATGTGTGTGCCACAGGCCCTGTGGAAAAACTGGTAGTTTTTCTTTTTTTTTTTTTTCTTGGTACCAGGGATTAAACTCAGGGGCACTCAACCACTGGGCCACATCCCCAGCCCTATTTCATATTTTTTTTTAAAGAGAGAGTGGAGAGAGAGAGAGAGAGTGAGAGAGAATTTTTTAATATTTATTTTCTTAGTTTTTCGGCAGGCACAACATCTTTGTTTGTATGTGGTGCTGAGGATCAAACCTGGGCTGCATGCATGCCAGGCAAGCACACTACCGCTTGAGCCACATCCCCAGCCCCATATTTCATATTTTATTTAGAGACAAGGTCTCACTGAGTGGCTTAGTGTCTTGCTTTTGCTGAGGTTGGCTTTGAACTCATAATCCTCCTGCCTCAGCCTCCCATGATACTAGGATTATAGGTGTGCACCCCTGTGCCTGGCCAAACTTATATGTCACTTTTTCTATATAGCAGGAAGAGAATGTAGAATATTGGCAACTTTGAGGGCATATAAATGATTATTTGGGTAATGAATAGTTCCAGAATTGTGTGTGTGTGTGTGTGTGTGTGTGTGTGTGTGTGTGTGTGTGTGTGTACGCATGCTGGGGATGGAACCCAGTAGGTCTGACCACTGAGCTACACCGTCTTTAGAATCTGAATGAGCCCCAGGGACACTATCTTGGAAGGGACATCTGTCCAGGGGCAGTGACCTCCAGCCTACTTTCCTGAGATAGATAAGGGCATTTCAAGGTGGGGGTGGACAAGAACCCAATCCCTTTTGCAGCCTCCTCTTCACATAGATCAGGGAACTCCGGGGGCTCCTGGTGCTTGGGTGGGCAGAAGCCACCAGCTTTCTCCTAGGTCATGAGCCTGACATGCCAAAAACCCCACCGTGTCTTGGAGGCACCCTTCTCTGAGCCCAGCAAGCCCCAGAGGTAAGCCCTCCTGCAGGACTGCTTCTGTGACTCTTGCAGAAAGCCACACCTCATCCTGGGGGGCGGATGTCACATCTGGGATGTGACCTGGCCATCAGCTGTCCTGGGTGACAGGTGTGCTGTTGGTGGCTTCTTTTCCTTCTGTTCAGAGGCTGACACAGCTGATATGACATCTGACACTAGAGCCCTGCTTCTTGCTGAGGTGGACATTAGGGTCTTGATGTTGCCTAATGCAGACTGGAGAGTGGACAGGGGGCTCTGCACCCTCCAGGTGCTTTAAACAGAGGAGCACCCCGCAGAGGAAACCTATGACCTCCACAAGAGGCTTTGCAGAGATCCAGGACAGCCCTGAAACCCAATGGTCTTCCTCTTCGCTCATCTCTTTGCAATCTCCCTCTGCAAGCTTTGGTTTGACCGACCTCTAGACTCATGCATCCAGCCACCACTCATCGATCCACTCTCAACCATGCAGACTGCCTCAAGTAGTCATTTGCCTACACTCATAAAAATCAGTTTGTCTCCTTGTGTTTTAGAATTAAAATGTGGCAACTCCCTGGATCCTGAATTTGACCTTAATATAAACTACAATTTGGGACCACAGGTTCCTCCAGCAGGACACTCAAGAGAACACGGCATTCTGATTTTGAGGATGCTGATCACTTGGTTCACAATTTACATTTGTTGAAAAAAATCTGCAAGTTTGTGTGTTCCCATTACCACTTAATATGAGTGTTAAGTTCAGGTTTACTCCATTCCGTGTACCCTATTGACCCAAAGGGGAATCCCTCTCTCATAATGGCGACAATTTATTTTGTTGTTTACAGGAACTGGGATTTACCACCTCAACTGCATTTTCTCCGAAGCTTCACTCTCCACCAAATCCACTCCAGTCAAAATAGCCATCAGCAGTTATGCAGTAAATGAGGGCAGAGGCAAGACCTGAACCCAGGACTTCTGAACCCAGGACTTCCGACTCCAGAGCCCTTGTGCTGATTCCCTAGAACATTTCATTTCTTTTTTCCTTTTGGAGACGTAGTGAGGACTAAATCTTGGGGTGCTACATTAAGCCACATCCCCAATCCTTTTTACTTTTATATTTTTGAGACAGGGCTCACCAAGTTGCTGAGGCTAGCCTCGAACTTGCGAGGAACTGCCTCAGCCTTCTGAGTGGCTGGGATTACAGGCGTGTGCTGCATCAGACTAGAGCACTTCTAATAGTGAGAAGATGTGCTTCCTGCCATGGAGAGGCCCATCTGTGTCCCATCTCACTCTGATTAGTCAATGACATAACCTTCTGCTGGACAACTATGTATAACCAAAGACAGATTGGCGCTGCCGTCCTGGCTCCCACTGCCTCACGCCAGCCCTGTGATCCTTCATTTTTCACAGAGCCAGCAGCCGATCCCAGGCCAGGCCCTGCCCCAGGCACTGCCCAGTGTGTCCCTTCCCAAGCAGGTCCCAATAGAATGAACGGGCAGATGTTCACTACTTGCTGAGAGCCATTAGCCACTTGGTATGACAATTTCCTTGCCAGCATACCCCATGTTGCTTAGTGGAAGGACTCATGGAAATAGGACTTGCCTTAGACATTTTGCAGTGACATTGAATGTAAGGTGACCTTGCTCAAGGACCAGGGCGGATCCGGGTTTAGGGCGGATCAGGGTTTTAGGCTCTCCTCGGATTTAGGGCGTTCCTGGTTTAGGACAATCCGGGTTTATGGCGGTTCCAGGTTTAAGAGTATTCCTGCTGGGAATAGGGTGTATCCTGCTGTATCCTGCTGCCTGAGTTCCCCTTGTGTTCTCCCCAGATTCAGAGAGTTTTTGGGAGGCAGAGAACGTGGATTTCCCCAGAACGTGTTTGGAGATGGCCAGTGTGAGTTCGGGAATAAAGAATTGCTGTTTGAATCTACAAAGCTGTGAGTGGCTCATGATTTTCTGCCCAGCCAGACTGTGGCAACTACTGGAAAACACGAAAACAGCAGACAGATGTAGCTCCAAGGTGGAGCACGCATTTGGCACTCACAAGACTCTGGGGTCATTCCAGCCCCCCAAGTTTAAAAATAAATAAAAGCAGAAGAGATCAAATGCCAAGGAGCTTGCATTGTTCAGCCTGGAAATGGAAACAAGGACCCCTGGGGTGTGGCCTAGGGGCAGAGCTCCCACCCAGCAGGCATGAGGCCATGGATCTGAGCCCCAGCCCTTCAAAAGGAAAGGAAAGGAACATTGACACAAGACAAATTAGAATAGAACCAGCAAATAACAGAGGGGGGCTCTGGGCTGCAGGTGTAGCTCAGGTGCAGATCTGCCTTTTTTTTTTTTTTTTTTTTTTTTTGCAGGAGGCCAAGATCCATCTCCAGCACCTCCCCCTGCTGGGCCACAAGGTGGTGCAGGTTGAGTCTGAGTATTTCTAACCATTGGAAGTGAGTGGCTGAATTTCCTGGGGGAGGGAGGGACTCGCCACCAATAATCAGCAATGAGCTGGCATTCTGTAAGAGCACCCTTAGCCTTGGGTGGCAAGGCAGCAGGGTCCCTGGACCCAGTGTTAAAGTCCACCTGGAGTGGGGGCAGGGCCCTGGACTCTGCACTACCCTGGGCTTCTTCAAGGAAATTGACTACAGATGTGTCCTTGGGTGTTCCCAGCCTTGGAGAGGATGGAGAATCAGGCTCCTGATGACCTGGTGAACCGGTAAGCTCCTAGCGTGTGCCAAGTACTTTCCATACACTTTTCAAATCTCCATGCCAGACTGGACCAACTTGTCATTCTTCGCTCAGAGACACTGTTGCTCACAAGAGAAGCCATGTGCCCAGTGAGACCCAGACTAAGAGCTCTGGGTGGGATGGGCAGGAAAATTTTCAGCGGTCCCCTGGTATCCACAGGATATTTTTTTTTCTTTTTGGTACTGGGGATTGAACCCAGGGAGTCTCTACCACTGAGCCACATCCCCAGCCCTTTTGCTTTTATTGGGAGACTGGGTCAATTGCTGAGGTTGTCCTTGAACTTGAGATACTCCTGTGTCGGCCTCCTGGGTCACTGGGATCACAGGCGTGTGACACCACACTCAGCCCTCCTTTTATCTTTTAATTTTGAGCCTGGTATAAGGGATTGAGCCGGGCACTTTACCACTGCGCTACAACCCTGCTCGAGGAATACAATATGCAGGAGGATGTCAACCTGGGCCCTGGGGAGGAGCCTAACACACCTGGCAGGCTGTGCTTCCTGCTCCTTGGGAGCCACTGTCATGTAGGAAGCTCAGCCCTCCTGAGACCACCAGGTTGAGAAGGAGGCCCTGGTGGGCAACAGGCCATATACAGAAGAGGACCGGAGGGCGCTGGTTCATTTCTCCACTCAGGAAGTGCTTCCTCTAACTTACCCTAATTCCTATATATGAGCAAGGTTGTCTCTGGCTTCTGGTCTATTTCAGTTTGATACCTGTTCCTAACCTACAGCAGCTCTCACTTACCATTGCTTTATAAATATTTACATATGGAATATAGCTCCTTCGTTGTTTCAGTGTTTTTTCAGAATTGTCCTGATTGTGCTTTTTCCCTTTCATGTGAATCAGCTCGTCAAATTCTATGCAAAATTATCTGGGGATTTTGGCTGAGAGTACGCTGAAATCATACATTAATTTGGGGAGAGCTGGCATTGAAATTACACTGGACTTTTCCGCCCACCGGCAGGGTGCTCAAGGGCATTCTCTGACGGCCTTTGGTAAAGTTTCCAGTTTTCTCTTCTAAGGTTTTCCAAGTTCTGGTTGGGCTCTACAGTGGACCAAATTCTTTACAAGTTTAAAGTCCGTCCTAACCCCCTGCTCCCTTACCCTTTCAAAGGCCTCTGCAGGCCCTTCTGCTTACACGATTGTTACAGATTGCTTACTTTTTCCAGCTGTTCCCAAGTTACATCCTGTGTGTTTCCACATGTGTTGGGTGAAGTCTGAAGGCCAGGCTGGGGTTTCCAGTCCTGCTTGGGAGGGGAACAAGGTTGGGCAAGGATCTAGGAAGATGGGGGCGGGCAAGGGCCCTGGGACCCCGGCCTGGGGAGGAAGAAGCCTGTTCTTTGTCCCTGGGAGGTGGCCTGTCTGGAGGGAGGGCATCTGCAGGCCCAGGGCTGGGGAAAGGGTGGCTAAAAGCTAGGTCTCCCTTCTTGGGAAAAGGGTGGGCAGCAGCCAGCTCCTCCATCCTGTGCCTTCATGCATGTGTGTGTGTGTGTGCGTGTGTGTGTGTGTGTGTGTGTGTGTGTGTGTGTGTACGCGCATGCGTGTTCTGCACATGTGGCATCCCTGGGGCTTTCTGTTTCTAGCGGCTTCTCACGTTTTCCAATTGAGTGGCCTGGGTTCAGAACCCAGCTCAGCCACTTCCTGCCTGCAACCCAGTGTCCCCGAATGACACCTCCTCTGAGCATCAGGGCTGAGAAATTCTCTGTCCCACAAACTGTGAGCTTCAGGGGAGGCGGGGTGAGAACTCTTGCCCATGGCTGCACTCCAATAGGCACGTGACTCATGGCGGGTCTAAACAGAATTCATGCATCCATCCTGCTGGGGAGGGGTGTGCCCTCTGGGCAGAGAACATTCCAGCCTGAAGGACAAAAGGGACCCAGAGCCTCAGTGGGAAAGGGCTTGGCCTGTTTGGGCTCCAGAAAGAAGCTGGAGGCCTGGGGTGTGGCTCAGTGGTGGTGCTTGCAGCCTGAGGCCTGGTTAATCCCTGGCACTGCCCCAGACAAAGCAAACAGGACACAACAGGGTCAAACACAAGAGGTGGGAGCCAGTGACAGGGAGGGACCTTCTCCTTAAACAGGCTGCTCTCCTGAGGACAAGAGCTGGAGGGGAGGGGGCTCTCCCAGCTGCCCGGGGGAGAGACACTGGGGCCTATGGGCCTCGCAGGCCCCTTCGCACCTCGTGGGGACAGTCTGAGCTCAAGCATCTGAGCTCTGGCATCCTTACTGTCGCCCATATCTGATGGTTACCAAGACAGTAGAAGAGAGTACATTGTAGGTCTTATAGCCAGAGAAACAGAGTCCAAGAGAAATGACCTACTCCTATTAAAGACAGGTAGAGTCAGGCCGGGCTTGGTGACCCACACCTGTAACCCCAGAGACTTGGGAGGCCAACACCTCAATCTGTCCTGTAGGCCACCATGTTTGTGGTACTTAGTTACAACAGCCCTAGTAAACTAATACCCTCTGGAAGGAGAGGAAAGCCTGTGTGAGCCCCCCCATGCTGACCTGAAGCTTCCTAGAGGAGGTGATGGTGAGTGGGGCACTGAAGGTGGTAGGAGTTCACCAGGTGGGGAAGTCAGAACATTCCAGGCATCGGGAAGTACATATGTAAAAGCCAGGGGAGGCTGTTTTTTGGACCTCTTTGAATTTCCTGCCTGCCCTGCCCAAGTATCTGAGATCCAGAAGCTCTTTGGCTCTGAGATAATGGAAACATGACGTTGACCAGGGAGCCCCTTGGCCCAAGGCCATGAGACACATCACTCTCACGGGTAGGGGGTGCACACAAGCCTGCCCACGAAGCCCGGCTGGCTAGGTGGGGGTTGGCTAGGTGGGTGCAGGCAGGAGGAAGCCCCAGCTGTTCCTCAGGGTCCAAAGACTCTTCCTAGTGAGGCTAGGGTGGGCCATTCTGGGCTGGCTGGGGCTTTCTTGTGGTTCCAAAGGATGCACAGCACCCTGGAAGGACACTCGGACACAAGTGGCTCTCGATATAAGTACTTTATTTTAATTACAATATTTCCACACAAAACTACAGTAGCACAAAACATAATACAAAAAATAGATTCCCACCTCCAAACCCCACACCCATGTGCCCACAGAGAAGCAAGTCCTGTGGCTCCCCTGGTCTTGGGAGTGCACTGCCCATCTCTCCTTGGCCTTGACACTGTGGAGGGGCAATGGGAGTGGGGACCCTGCCTCTGCGTGGGCCTGGGCTTCTCCCCCTGCCCCCGCACATCCTGACAGGGAGTGCCATCTCCATTCCCTCTGGCTAGACTGCAGCCCAAGACACTTGCTTCTGGCTGGTGGTGTGACAGTTTCCAGGACCACCCTTACCTGGGGAAGGCAGGAGGGTGGGGCAGCAGAGGCACAGGGAGGCGCAGGGATGGGAAAGGCACACCTCCCAGGTGGCTGGCTCTAGCTCCTTCCCTGGTTCCTTCTTATCTTTCTCCCAAAGAGCTCCCAGGCCTTGAACTTGTTTGTGAGTAACAGGGGCCTCACCTGGAGCCTACTTGCAAGCCTCCTGCTGACCCGAGCTCACAGGGAAAGGCTGAGCTGTCTGTGCCTCTTGGACAAGGCTTCCTCGGTAAGGGGCGCGCCATGGGGCAGGGCCTAATCTCTCACGGGGGCTGCTGTGCGGCTGCAGTCGGGTCCACCTACCTGGTGGAGCCTGAGCACCTGCTGTTGGGAGGAGCTGTGGCCTCTAGAAGGGGTGACCTTCTTGGTCTCTTGACTCCACGGGCTAGACTGGGCTGAGAAACCCTTCCCTTAGCCTCCTGTCTAAGGAGGGGAGCCTGTCCAGCTGCAAGGGCCGTCCTGATCTAAATCAGGGGGCCTTGATTGCTAGAGGCCAGGGTGAGGGCAGCGGCATCTAACTTCTACTACCCAGAGTCACAGCCCTGCAGGCCAGAGCTCCTGGGGGCTGAGGGGTGGCCCTGTGAGCATCGGGAGTGGGAGTATGGCCTTGGGTTCCAATCAGGACACTCGGGGGCTCCACTGAGGAGGCCAGGGGCCACTGGGGCAGGGGTCATCTCCTCAGCACAGCCCAGGCCGCAGCCTCAGATAAGGCACTAGAGAACTGGTCTGGAAGCTGACCAGGCTTGGGGCTGAGGATGGAGTTCAGGGGAGGATCTGGACCCTGCTGCAGACAAGAGCGACATTCTCTTTCCTCCTTCCCTTGGGGGAGAGGGATCCTGCAAGGCAGAGCCCAGAATGGCTGGGGTGGCGGTGTTGCTACAGAGAAGCAACAGGTCCCGGGGGTTACCTGAAGAGGAAAGACCAAAAGAGAAGGTCTATGGTCAGCTGTGAGCATCTGGTGCTTGGAGGGCCCTCTGCTCCAGCTGGGGTGCCCTCAGACCTGGTTTCATCTGCCATAGCCATCAGTCCCCTGCTGTAACTGTGGGGATGAAATCTTCCTTGCTGGGGTTTCCATGGTTGAGCTCCGGGGACAGGGGCAACAAGCTGAGAGCAGCTGGCCATGAACTGGGCCTCTGCCTGGCTCCCCCATTTCCTATCTGTGGGTGACCATGCAGTAGTAACCAAAGTCAGAGGATTTGCTTAGTGGCGTGGGGCAGGCGTGTGTGTGTGTGTGTGTTCCTGACTCAGCCCAGCCTTGCAGTGAGGGGGTAAATCAGTGGGGCTTCCTTTGTCCACAGGTTATTTAGGAAAAAAAAAAGAAAACATAATAAATATAACAATCCTTCCCTCAAAAAAAAGTGTTTTAAATGCATTTTTCCCTGAAGATTTCCAGTGTATTCCACAATGTTTAAAAAATAGTTTCCCCAAAAATAGATCTTAAAGCATTTGACACAGTGGTAATTGTGGTCTATGTGGTGCTGGATGTGGGCGAGGGGGCTGTGTCCCCCGGCCCTTGTCGCTGTGGGGCCCAGGCCTGGTGAGCCACCAGCCCAATACCCGAATGCCCACTGGAGCTGGTGCTCGCTGGGACGCCGGTCTGCACAGGGGAGCAACTCGGGTATGCAGAGGACCCCCACCCGGCCCAGTGCCGGCTGCAAACCCCCCAGTTCGGGGAAGGGGCCCTGGGTGGCCAAGGGGTTGGAAGAAGGGGCAGACTTGGCAGCCTCCCCTGGGGGCTCATCCTCAGCCCCTTCCTCTCTTCCGTCTTGGCTCTTTGTGATGAAGGTTCATGGGTGACCCAAGGGGGCAGTGGAAGTGTTCTGAAAACTCTTTGGAATTGGAGAGGGAGCCGATGACCCTGAAGCGAGAGGGGCTGTGGGGGTCGGTGATGAGGCCTTCGTGAGAGCTCTTGGGCGTTCGGACAGAGCACCAGACCTTTGAGGGAACAAGGGGGAGAAGCTGGGGTCACTGTGGGGCCCTGAGGCCGCCAGACTGGTCCCACCACTGCAGGGTTGGAATGAGCCCTCGCCTGGTGCTCACACCCCAAGGACTCAGGAAGGCCCCTGGCCTCCTCAGTGGAGGGGTGGCTGGAGTGCGCCTATGCCCCTCTCTGACGCAGGTGTCACCAAGCTGTGTCTCTTCAGCCAGAGCCGGTTCTCTGTCTGACACCAACGTACCAGGCTGGGATTCTGCCTAAACTCCACTTTACAAATCTTGGATTTAGTCCAGATTTCATATTTTCTGGGTAGGACACTCTCTCGAGAGGCAGCTCTGGGAATCAACTGAAGGCCAACTCAAGTGCCAACCTGGTAGGTCTTGATTTCTTTCTCCCCCAGTTCTGGGGACTGAATCCAGGGCTGCTCTCTCACTGAGCTACTTCCCCAGCCCTTTCCATTTTCTATTTTGAGACAGAGTCTTGTTAAGTTGCTGAGGCTGAGCTCGAACTGGTGATCCTCCTGTCTCAGCTTCCCAAGGAGCTGGGATAATAGGCATGCATTACCGTGTCTGGCTATGTTAAGAAGTTTCTAGAACCCCAGAACCAGGAGGGGCCTTCTCCACCACATACAGGATACTAGTATTCTTTCTTGGCCCTTCCTTGAATCTCTCTAATGACAGGAAGCTCACCTCCTCACAGGCTAATGACCTGAAGACGGTCTGATGAGTTAGGGAGCTGGTGATTGGAGGGGACCTTATCTGTTCCCCTAATGAACTCACCTGTGCAAACCCCAGGAAGAAGAGCTGGTCATTGGTGAGACCCAGCGTGGGCAAGGTCTGCTCCTCCCCATTCTTCTTTACCCAGTTCTGGTAAGCCTGGGAGGAGAGAAGGCCAGAGGTTGAGGGCAGCCAGGACAGAGGGGCGAGGGGCTAGTGTGCAGGCTGAGGCTGGTTTCTGAGTTCTGGGCCTTGGCTCAGCCTGGAGGATCCCTCCTCTTTCTCTGCTCCCTCCCTAAAGGGGAGTGCAATCGACCCCATGGCCTAAAACGCCACACAATGCTGATGGCTCTCCAATGTGCACTTTGGCACCAGCCTCTTCCCTGATCTGGATATTCAACTGCCTTAGCTGGACACCCAAGGTCACATCCAAGTCAGCATGGCACAGAAGGAAGAAGTAATTTACATGAACCCTCACCAAACCTGCCACCATAGGATGGCACCACCACCCTCCTAGTTACTCAGGCTCAGAGTTCCCCCCAACTCTTCCAGCCAAGCCAAACACCCCAAAACTGACCCTCCTCACCCTTCCCCCTCTAGCCTGGGTAACCTCACAACAGCTTCCAATGGGTCTCCCTAATTCAGAGGAACTGAGGACACAAGCCTGGTCCCCTCCTCATGTGGCAACTCGAGCTAACCATCTAGGGCGAGTGTTGGCAGACCTCCTCTGTGAGGGCCGGAGTAGATGTTCCAGCTTTGGGGCTACCGGTCCCTGTTGAACTATCCTCCTCTGCGCTCAGAGTGCAAAAGTAGCCACAGGCAACCTGTGAATACAATGTGGCCAGGTCCCCCAAACCTACGGGGACAGGCTGGGGCTGGATTTGCCCATGGGCTGCCGGCTTGCAGACCTGCCTTAAAGAAGGAATAAGATCATATCTCCTGTTTGACCCTGTAGTGGTTCTCACTGTCGCCAGAATAGAACCAAGCTCCTTTCTCAGTGACAGAGGCCCTTGCTCCTGACTCCTTCCACTACCCCCTGCCTCTGGCCCTTTTCCCTTGGTGAGTCGCCAGGCTGCCTCTCAGGCCGGGACCCGTGTCTGAGTCACTTGGTTTCACCTCTGGCCACCTGAGGGTGCAGGTCAGGGGCTCAGAGCCAAGCCAATGGGCTCAAATGGTAGCGACTTACTTCAGACTAGGATCGGAACCCAGAACTGGCTCTGTGCTCAGTGTCCTCCTGGGCCCTGCTGCCCTACCTGGCAGTGGGTTCCCCCGCAAAGGCAAGAAGGGGCCGGCTCTGCAGGTGGACCCTGCCCTGGCTCTCTCCTGGGACTCTCAAGCAGGTGGTCTCCAAGCAGAAGGCCTTGGGCACTCGGCTCAGGTGCTGCGTCCACAGTCAGTGCTCACGTCCTCCCCACCCCCACCGACAGACGAGGAAGCCGAGGCACAGCACTCCTGCAGCTTGCCAGGCGTTTCTACGCTGACCTACTGATGAGGCATCTGGACAGATGTGGACCTGGACAGGTGCACAGGGGGAGCAGACCCACCCGATAGGCCACCTTGAGGCCCCCGTTGTCTGTGATGTTCTCCCCGAGGGTGTGGCGGCCGTTCACCGGCTCCCCGTTCACACTGTAGCTGCTGTACTGCTCCACCATGCACTCCGTCTGCTGTTTGAAGGCCTCCACCAGGCCCAGAGGTTCCCATCCTTGTCATACTCCCGCCCTGTGGTCAGAGCGCAGGAGTGGCACTATCGCTCTTCTTCCCTCCCAGTGGGAAGTCGGTTCCCCTCTCTGACCCCACCCTCCAGCCTGTACAGGGACAGGATGCCCATCAGAGGGCCAGAGGACGGGCCAGACCGAGTGGAGAGGGTGGGGAAAAGTGGCCAGGCAGGCGGCCATGTGGCTGTACAAAGGTTTGAGGCACAGGGTGGATCTCCACTGGCCAAGGGCCTTGGATCCCAAGGAATGGATCCAGCAAGGGGCCAGTGGAGTTGGCAGAATCAGGAGCACATGACAGGCCTGGTTTCCAGGGTCTCTGCCACTTCCTTCTTGTCCCCGAGCAGGGGGCAGTTGAGGAAGACCCTGGACACTAGCTGCTGAGGAGGGTGTGACTTCCATGTCTCTGACTCCTGACTCCTACTGAGCACCGAGCACCCAGCACCCTGCAGAAAGTGCTCACTATAGCCTTCACACGATCCTCCCCACCCCAACCTGGACCTGTTGCACCCATTTTGCAGATAAGGAGACGGAGGCTTGGAGAATGATGTGACTTGCCGAGGTGAGAGCATTTGGCAAGCGGCCGAGCCAGGGTTTAGACTCTGGTCCTTCTCTCCAAAGCTAAGTCCCAGGGAGCAGAGGCAGTGGGGCTAAGAAGCTGATGGGCTCTGTCTGGAGGGACCCCAAGGAACCTGTACTTTGATCATCAAAAGCGTGAGTCAGCTCATGGCCCACGACGACACCAATGCCACCAAAGATTAAGGCCCTGGAGGGAGACACAAAGTGAGAGCAAGGCCTCTGGCTCCTGCCCTGCCATGTGGCCCTCACTTCTTGGGCCTGAGATGTAGCAGGGGCTCTGTGGGACACAGCCCTGGAGACAGTGGGAGGCTGGGCAGTCTAAGGGAGCCAGCTGTGCCCTGTGGGTGACATGCACGTGCTGGACACTCTAGAGGATCACTGTCCCCTCCCACAGACTAGCAGTTAAGCTTTAAAGCAAACGAAGCCTGGGAATGGGCCAGTGCCTCTTCCCAAGCTCCACGCAGTCATCCTGGGAGTCCAGCTACTAGGTCAGCGCCCTCACCCTGCCAACTCCCTGGCTGCAACTGCTCTAAGCCACCGTCACAGCAGTATTTCCCACATGGGGCTCTTGACTGCACGACTGTGCCACGTTTCCCGATTGCAGGAGCTTTCGGCCCCAGAGACCCTTGGAGGGAAGGCAGGGGACAGGGGCTGCTGCTCTCTGCACCCACGACGCTGCAATCCTAGGCCACCTGGGCCACCAGGGCACAGATGGCTCAGTGAGATGGCTGTCAGGGTCAGCTGCAGACACAGGGCTGGCTGAGGGGCAGGGGATCCGTCGGGGCACCAGCACCAGAGATGGCCTACTTGGGCGAGGAGCGGGTGTAGAAGGGCGCCTGCAGGATCCCAGCCGGAAACACGATCTCGTTCTTGGTGGGCGAATAGTAAGCATTCACCATGGGCGGGGTCATGCTCCACCTGCAAACAACAGGTGCGTGAGAGCCCAGGCGGTTGGCAGAGCGGAACTCTAGTGGGTACTCCTTGACCTCAAGACCAGGTCAGCACAAGGACATCAGGCAGCACTGTTTCTGAGGGGGAAGCTAGAGAACACCTGAATACCTATAAATCAGTGATGTCACCTCAAAAGGTGCCACACGGAGGCGCTCACAGACAGCAAGAGGGACCATCAGATATTGAACTGAGGTTAATTTTGAGGCTTGAAATGTGTCTAGCAGCCGTTCTAAGGTGTGGTCTAAAGTGACAGTCCCCAAGATCCTCTGGTTTATGATGTCAAAACTATTTTCATTATAACATTGAGACACTCTGTCTCTGCCACATGTTGAGATCTGCATCATGGTACAAAAGCAACCTTGGATGACACTGCTGCCGCCTGGGCAGGGGGCCGGGCAAGTCCTAGTGGCCACCTGCTCCTTCCCTAGCAGGTGCTCCAACCAAAACAAGCCAGCGGGTCATTTTCGTTGACAACACCCAGGAAAAAGTAGCCTAATCATTAATTCCATTAAATCTCGACCCCCAAGTACCAGTCTTTTCAATATCCTGTGTGACCAATGGGGAATACCCACGTGGTGCTTCAGGTCTCTCTCATCCTCTTCGGATGACCGACCAGCCATGGAATTTTGGACTTGGGCAACAAGGCAGACATGTTCTTGAAAATGAAAAAGGAAGCTTAGCACCTCAGGGGAACTAATTCACATTTTGTCATTTATTACCAATGATAAAAATCTGAGGTTTCAAGAAAAATGAAGTTTAAAAGAAATATTGAAATTTTGGAAAACTTGTATTGACCATCATGAATTTGATAGCTTCCCAGTACTTTAAGACTTTTCTCAAGAGGTCAACTATGATGTTAACTAATGTGGATTTTTTTTTTTGGCAGAAGTATATGAGAGTGGAAAATCTGTAAATCTTAATGGAACCACGATTTTTTTTCTTTTCTGTTTTTTTTTTTTTTTTTTTTTTTTTTGTACTGGGGACTGAACCCAGGGGTTTGTAACCACTGAGCCCCATCCCCAGCCCTTTTTTATATAGTATTTAGTGACAGGGTCTTGCTGAGTTGCTTAGGGTCTTGCTAAATTGCTGAGGCTGGCTTTGAACTCATGATCCTCCTGCCTCAGCCTCCTCAGCTGCTGCAATTGCAGGCATGTGCTACCAGGCTTGGCAAAACACTAAACTTAATGTGTTTAGATGCACATTTAAAATTTATATTTTAGGTACACACAATTTATGTTTTTACTCAGTCTAAGAAATTTGAACCATTTATGGCAAGGAGATAGATCCTTTCTGCCAGTTTACAGATTAAAGGTTTGTTTGTTTGTTTGTTTTCCCTTAAGCCAAAAAAAAAAAAAACAGATTAAGGAACTTACAGTTCTGATTTTAAAAACAGGCATATATACACAATGGACTATTATTCCACACTAAAAGAGAATAAAATCATGGCACTATCAGGTAAATGTATGGAGTTGGAGAATATCATGCTCAGTGAAGTAAGTCAATCCCCCAAAAAACCAAATGCTAAATGTTTTCTCTGATATAAGGAGGCTGATTCATAATAGGGTGGGAGGGGGAAAGCATGGGATGATTAGAGGAACTCTAGACAGGGCAAAGGGGTGGGAGAGGAAGGGAGGGGGACATGGGGGTAGGAAAGATGGTGGAATGAGATGGATATCATTACTCTAATACACGTATGAAGACATGAATGGTGTGACTCTACTTTGTGTATAACTAGAGATATGAAAAACTGTGCTCTATATGTGTAAAATGAATTGTAATGCATTCTGCTGTCATACATAACAAATTAGAATAAATAAAAATAGTGATTTATACATATATATCTTACAAGATATTCTTTCATAATAAAATTTTATATATATGTATATATGTGTGTGTGTGTATGTGTGTGTGTGTGTGTGTGTGTGTGTGTGTGTATGGCAATACGAGACTATTTGAAAAGTCCTCCAAAGACAAACACTAAGAAATCCTGAATACATACAAAAAACATACTTTGAAATGTGAAGTTGAGTGTACAGGGAGAAAAATAAATTTCAATGTGCCCAGAAAAAAAGACTCCAACATCCAGGCACAGCATAGCTGGAGTGGCTGCCCCACTGGATGGGGTGGGTGTTTAATGATGAGGAGCTTGTGATGAGCAAAGTATGATGAGCAGTCTAATACAAATGTGAATTCTAGAAAGGGCTCTAGAGAAAACTGTCCCCCCCCCACCATAGAAGAAAAGTAAAAACGCTCAACTGTGTCATCCTGTGCTCAGAATATGTGAGCGTGAGTCTGGCAACAGTTTTAAATCATTAAGCTCATTAGCTAGACCCAGCAACCCCCAAGACAATAAATTTAAACAAAAACAAATCAGAAATTAGTAAGATTACTGAGCCACCTGGTCTAGTGGAGACAAGGCCCTGAGCCAGGCCATATAGCATTCTGACATATGGCCCCAAAGAAAATGAACTCGCCATCCAAAATCAAAAGCCCACTCAAAAGTAGAAAGGAAAACAGCATATTGAGGCTTTCTAAACCTTCAGGCAATTGGAGCACAGATATATAGCCATTAATGTTTTAAAATGTACATTAGACATAACCAAAAAGAAAAACAAGTGTATGTAAGAATTGATACAGCCATATTTTTTTTTTTTTTTTTTTTTAGTAGAAACTGAACTCGGGGGCACTCACCTACTGAATCACAGAACCACAACCCCAGCTCTATTTTGTATTTTATTCAGAGACAGGCTCTCACTCAGTTACTTAGTGCCTTGTTGCTAAGGCTGACTTTGAACTTGTGATCCTCCTGGCTCAAAAATCTTTTTAAAAAGCTAGGTAAAATACTTTTCTAAAAAATACATATTCTTTAAAGCATTGCTGAGCTGGCAAAACTGTAAAGGAAACCTAGAGAAATGACAAGGAAGAAAAGTGCATAGGGAATAGGAGGGTTCTCATTCAGACAGCCAAAGGGATTGGGGGCCAGGAACCAAACCCCAAGAGCCCAGAACATGCAGAGCTTGCTAAGGGACTAAATCCAGTGAAAAACCTACCTTGGGAAAAGGGGTGGCACACAATCCCCCACTGTGTTGGTGTTGACTTTGTAAAGAGGGAGGAACATTCTACTGAAAAATTTGAAACCATAAGCTGCCTCTCCTGTGCATAGGTAGCTCACATAACACAGTAGTCTGACAGTAAATGGGACTTTGTTTTTTTCATATCTTTTCCTTTAGATTGGCAGGGAGAATATGAAGAATACTTGGAAAACTTCTCCCTGATTCGCTTCTAGATATTTTCTTCATGTTTTCCACTTTTGTTCTCCTTTCCCTTCTCATATTTTTGTGCATATGTGTGTATTTGTACAAGTAAGCAAACATGAATGCACACTATTTTACTGAACCATCTAAAGCGATGTTGGGGGCACTGTGACACTGTAGCCCTGTATACTTCAGCTGATACCTCTGAGGGTAAGGCAATTCTTCTATCTCATCCTAACACTAAACATACAGTTTATGTCCTATTTCCCCAATGCCTTCTAAAACTTATTTTTCCCATTTTAGATCCCAGTTAAGTTTTTTGAATTGCATTTGTATAGCTCTCTTTAGTTTTTTCTAACTTATAACTGTCTCCTCTGCCCAAGCCCTTTTGTCTTCTTTTATTGTATGTTGCTACATGATATTTATTCTTTTGAAGAACAAGTCAGGGTTACTTCCCCTAGCAAATAGAGGTTAAATGCTTAGCTTGCTTATTACTCTTCAGTCAGAATTTGAAGACTGAATGCATAATCTGTGATTGTAGAAATACAAGGGGATTTCTGTCATTCACTCTGTCATGGTATAGTCTGTTGATAGTCATTGTCTAATGAGGAACCCCAAGAAGAGTGTAAATAACTTCCCCCAAGCTCTACAGCTACTCAGATCAAACGCAGCTTATTCACCCTCTTCCAGCATGCTTCAAAGCCAGTCAACCTATATTCTGATTCCATTCTGACTTCTTTGTGTTAAAACCTGACAAGAGGCCTTTGCCATGGGCTCTTCATATCTCTGTCACTCAGACCTCAGACAGGTAGGCTCTGAAGTGCCAACCCAAGGGAGACAATTTCCCAGATCTGTGATCCTTCCCCATGTTTATCTCCATTTGAGATGTATTTGCATCTTTATCATTGTTACACCCTGAAACAAAGCTTTTCAAAATGCTCCAGGCTTCCACGGTTTTGACTTTTCTTACATAAATAAATATTAAAAGC
This sequence comes from Callospermophilus lateralis, assembly GCF_048772815.1. Taxonomy (NCBI): domain Eukaryota; kingdom Metazoa; phylum Chordata; class Mammalia; order Rodentia; family Sciuridae; genus Callospermophilus; species Callospermophilus lateralis. The sequence continues at coordinate 2,249,792 of NW_027515935.1, read as the reverse complement.
AATAATAAGCTCCTATCATGCACCTCTCCTGACTCTCTCCAAAGAAAAAAAATTAAGGAGTGACTGTTCTAAGTATTAGAAATGACAAAAGTCTACCTTTCTTTTAAGCACCTGTCAAGTCCACATACTAAAATTCCTTGGAGGAAATGAAAGATTTCCACCTGGAGGAAAAATACCTACAACCAGAAACCACAGAAATTGATGGAATCCTCATGACCAAGCTGATAAGTGATAACTGGGACAAAATCTGGAATTCCCAAGCAAAATATGATGATCTCCTCATTGCAACCTACGCAAAGGCAGGTGGGTGTGCAGAAATAGCAGTAGGTGGCATCAGCCTTAGCAAAGCAATGATATTGAAAGTGGGACTCCTAATTTTAATGAATATAGTTTTTCTTCAGTACTGGTCCCTGGAAAAAGTGGAACCAAGACTTATTCATGAATGCAAATGCAAGATCCTCCCTCTTATTTAGGTCCTTGGTAAAGAAAGAGGTGGCCAGAATTGCAATGGAATAAAAAAAAAAAATTACAAAACAACGTAAGAGCACAGAATCTAAGAAATAGTGTAGAAGTTCTTCCAGTAAATCTTGGCTGCCCAGGATCTCCTTCTTCTCTGTTAAGCTTTCCTGAATGAACAGTAGCCCCTATTTCTGAGATGTTCCTCCTAGGGAGAAATTGACAAGAAAATGAATCTTTCAGCCCAATAGATACTGGGCTAAAATAACAGCGTCTAAAACCTATGTGAGTATGGTGGAATGCATCTGGGAAAGTGGAGATGATGTCTACCAGTCTCTTATAAAATGAAGTGGATTATGTGGGGGAAAAAAGGCAAAGGATATCTCAGGATTGTGCAGAATAGACAAATAGGAAAAGACTGTGATGAAGTGACTGATGATCTCCTGCATTTTCTATATTTCTAATTCCACACTGTGTGACCAAGTGAAGCAAAGAACTATAAGCTGTAACCAGTTTGAAAAAAAATCTCTCAGTGACCGCTTGACTCAGTAAGAAAAATATTAGATATTCATAATCAGAAAGATTGCAAGAAAGTGTGGATTCACTGAAGATATTTGGAAGATGCTTCTTTCTTCATAGATTCTGAAGCACCCCACCTCACCAGATCTTATTTAGTCAACTAGGTTAGGCACTTTCAGTTTCTCAATACTCTTCTTTCCTGACTAATTTGCTTTGGACACTTCTCTTGCCTAGTTCTTAACTTCATCCTGTATTGTTCTTCAGGAAGAAATTTTGTTTCAACTCACCTTGGAAATTATGCAGTCGAACATATTGTCCTCTATACCATGGTCCTGACACTCTTTCTCTCTATTCCCCACTTCTCAATACCTCTCAACCTCTTCTGAGCCTTTCTTACACTTCCAGCATGGAGAGTATGCCTGCCTCTCTCTCTTAGCTCTTGAAATTTCCTCTCCTGGCTTGCCCTACCTCCTTAATGGAGATGCACACTCCATTCTGCTTTGAGTCTTCATTCCAGGCCTTGTACCTTTCTCCTCAATTAGACCTACTGACCCCCACTGCAGTAACTCAGCCTCCCTCCCATAATTTAACTTTTGCCTATCCATATGTCCATTAATATCCCTCTTCTATATCATTTAGAATTCAGGTTGACTAAGGGTATCAGAAAACTCAAAATAACACAAAAGAAAAGTTGTCCTTATATTGGTAGTCCAATACTGAAACAGTGGCTGCACCCTTCATCAGCAAACCTGACTCCTCCTAACTTTCTTCTCCACCACCTTAAGATGTGGCTTTTGCTTCTATGGTCCTGTATAAGTTGCTGGAGGTCCAATCATCATTCCAAAATACCATCAAAGAGGTCGTAAATAAGGAGTTACTCTCTGTACCTCCCTTTAAAAACTGCTTCCCAGAATTTAGTGCCCTGGCCACATGTAATTGCAAGAAAGATTGAAAATGCAGCTTTTTACATAAATAGTTATAAGTCCAGCTAATATTTGAGAATCTCTTAATTTGAAAGGAAAAAAATATGAATAGTAGCTAGATAATAAGCAGTCTCTGCCATATTTCCTCCAAAAAGAAAACCATAATAGCTTGTTAAAGGAGGGACATTGGCTAATTCATCTTTATGTCTCATTACATTTGATTCAATATTTATACAACCAATCTAGGTCTATTACCTGCAAATTTCTATGCTAAATACTAAGGATACAGAGAACAGGTGTTGCAAAGAAGCACATATTATGAGCAGGTCGTGACAATGAGAATGGAGGGCCTCCAGTGCTCAAAGGAGGATCCCACCCACTTTGGTTGGCATACAGAAAAGGTGACACATGAGATGATCCTGTTCCATGTTCAGAAAAAGCAAATTTAACTGAATAATCAAGGAAAAATGGATTGAACTGTGCCATGGTGAATGGTATTGAGAATGATTGATGCTTTTAGGAACAACCTGGACACAGGAGATTGTGGACATGATCCAAAATGATGGAGATGTGCAAAAGTGCCAGAGGGCCAACACCTTTGACCAGCACCCTTTCCTAGAGTGGTCTTTACCTCCACCTCTCAACTCAGGTAAGTGTGCCCAGCTGGGACCTGAGAGGTCATTACCACCATACAGGGTCAGTCTTCACCTAAGGAAGGCATTTTCCCATAGGCCTCTTAGAAAGTATTTCCAAATGAAACTGAGAAGGAATCTGAAGATAATCTAAGTCAAAAAAGTAGGAAAAAATGACTTCCAAATTCCTTTTCTAAGATGTATGATTTGGCAGCATCAGGTAATCATTCTTTCCTTATGCTGGAGCATTTTAGTGTAGAGAAGGCAGATGGATCCTAAATAATTTGGATCCTAAATGTCTCCCCAGTGTCCACATAGTAAAGGCTTGATCCCCATTTGGAGTTGACAGAAGGTACAGTACCTTTGGTAGGCAGGACATGGTGGGAGGGGTTTAGAGTATTGGGTGTGCCCTTGAAGTTGAGGGACCCTTTGCTCTCCGTCTTGCCCTTCCTGTCCATGAGGTGAGTTGTTTTGTTCTACCCAACGCTCTCACCATGAGATGCTGCTTCATCATAGGCCCAAGGCAAAAGGGCCAAATGGTCATTGACTGGAACCTCTAAAACTGTGAATTAAAACAAATCTTTCCTCTTTATAAGTTGATTATTTGAAGTATCTGTTTTCATGATGGAAAGCTAACATAGCAAGATTGAGGAACCATAGCATCCACTGAGCCATAATTTTTTGGTATATAGATACTAAAATATTATTTAGCCATAAAGGAGTGAAATTCTGTCATTTGCCCCAATGTAAATGTGACTAAAGAACATTATGTTCAGAGAGATAAGCCAGACACAAAAAGAAAAATACTGCATGTTTTTGCTCATATGTGGGACTCAACATTTAATTTTATAGAAATTGTTGACTGCAAGTCACTAGAGGCTAGGAAGAGGAACCAGACAGAAATTGAATAATGAGCATCAAAATACAGTTAAATGGGAGGAAAACGTTCCAGCATTCTATACAGCACAGTAGGTCATCTATAGTTTTCAATAATTTCATTATGTAACTTATAATGAACTAGAAGAGTTCAAAGTTTCCTAGCACAAAGAAAAATAATTGTTTAAAAAGATGGAAATGCTGATTACCTTGACTTGATGATTACATGTTGTATACATGTTACATTATCACAGTGCCCCATAAGAATATATAATTTTGTGTTGATCATATGTCAGTTGTTTTTAACATGTTTTGAAAAGCCACATTCCTGTGTCATTCTGCTGCCAGCTCACGAAGGGAATGTCTTCAAATGTATTTTATCTAAAACCTGTCTACCAAAGAATTAAATCAAATTTATATAGTAGCAATATCAAAAAACATCATGCATCACATCAAATATAGTAAGAAATGTAAGGCACAACACCCTTGAAGAGTCTGTAATCAAGTAGAGAATAAAGAACATGTTTTCATAAAATATATAGTAATAAATGGGACCTTTGGCAACAGAAGATAACCCAATAGTGAGAAGGCATAGACTTGGGAATCCAACTATTCTGCTAGAAATAGTGGTTGAGATTCTTGACCATGAACAAGTTATTAGGCATCTCAAAATCTAATGTTTTTTTATTTGTAAAATAATAATAGCTATAATAATGCCTATTGTTATTTATATTTATATTATTATTTAATCATACCAGATATTTGTTATGACATTTTCTTAATTTAATAGGGTCTTCAGCACTATAAAGCTCCTCCTTCTTCATTTCATATAAGAATTGAATCCTGCTTTATCTAATAGCATCACAATTCCTTTTTATTTTTAATTTGCATGTTTTATCTCTATTCATTCCTTTACTTTGGCCTTTATTAGTCAGTGTGTTTTAGAAAGGTCTATTCTGCATATAGTTAGATTTCCTTTTATGAGTCAATTTGAAAAACCTTAATACTTCTAAATTTAAGAGCACTGACTCTTATTGATATGACTAATAGGTTTGGTTCTAATTATATCAGATTCAAAAATTTCAAAATTTTGGTTCTAATTCAAATATTCAAAATTCAAAAATTTTGGTTCTAATTACGTCAGATTTAAAAATTTCATTTGAAATTACTGTGTATAATAATGTTTACTGTGTTTATATGATTTTTTTCTTTTATTAAAGTGTATGCAGGACTTTTTGTTTGGGTTTTTATTGTTTTGTTTGTTGTATTTTTTTATGATTAGGAAAATTTCTACCTTTTTGCCAGTGTTTATCTATCTATAAATTACTACCTCTAAAAATGTAAATTTTTTTCTCTTACATAATCTTTTATGATTTGATATGCTGGTTTCAAAAGAATCCTCTGACTCCCTCATTACTTATACAGAAGCCGGTGATATTACTCAAATTTTGAGTTGCATTATTTCTACTTCATTGTAATGTATAAGATCTACACATTATTTTACCCAGGACTTTACTTGCATTATTTTAGATCTAGTACTAAATAATGTGAAAAATTGCTCGTAAGTACTTTTAACAAAGTGTTCTGTGTCGTTTCTTGGTTCAATGAAACTTATTCTCATAGATAGTGAAGGAAGGGCTCCTATGTGCTGCATTTAGTGACTTCTTACACACTCAATCATTTATTCTACAACTCTTTGGTATTTAAAGCACAGCTGCACTGGTTACAGTATCTTTTATTCACAAGTTCTTTCCTAAAGCCTCTTTAAAATGCTACTCCACTTTTTCCTTGTTTGTTTTTTTTATGCTATTTTTAAGAAGTCCAAGGCTAGTTGTATTCTCTCAACTTCATGAACCATTTCATCTGTTTTCTAGAGGTCCTTATCTTCAGATCTAGTAACTTCAGTATGTTTCAGAATTGATCATTATAAATCTACTTCCCATGGCTTAGATGTAAATTAAAGGGCTTGTTCCAGAAAGTTTGTACAACTTATGGACTTAAAAATTATTTCCATTCCACTATTTTTTTTTACTTCTCAGGAACTTCAATGCATGCCAGTTTTGGAACTTCCTCACCTGTCTTCTGCTTTGGACACTTTTTTTTCACTTCTTTCATTTTGTCACTGTTATTTTCTTAGGCATTTTCTTGCTTTCCTTCACTATCTCCTGTTAAGTTTGCATTTAAATCTTTTCTCCATTGTCTACATCATAATTTAATCTGTTTCTAGTATTCTTTTGGGTTTTTTTCTATATCTTTCTTGATTTCTACCAGATCTTTTTGTACTTGTCTATCTTTTTTGTTTCATTTCTACTCTTATTTCTTGTAGTTCTGATTATATATATATACAATTTCCAAATTTTTGTTTCAGAATATTGAATTTAGTCTGACAGGTTGTGGCACCATGTTTTCAGGTTTGTAGTTGGTTTGGGATAGTGGTTTGCTTTTTCTGACTTTTACAGTAATTTGGTATTAATACACTCAGCCCTTTTCCACTTATGTTCATTTTATGGACAGTCCTTAGTTTGAAAGCACCCTCTTGCATCTGTAGGGCCTCTTCTGTGTGCTTTTGTTTGTGGATAGTGCTGGTGATGGGAAGAGGAGGAAGAACAGTCAAGAGTTGCTTTTCTTTTCATTTCCACAAGGTCTTTACTTTTTCTTTCTTCCCTCCTTTCTTTCCTTTCTCCACCATATTTCCATATAATATCTCCCTTTCTCCATAGATCTGCTTCTTTGTCAGATGGTTTGTTCTCCACAAATGACACTTCTGCTTTCCTTGCAAGCCTTCCCCTGAAGTTTATGCAGTGTTTAACCAGTCCCAGCTGTGCTCAGTGTTCTAGCACTTAGCATTGGACTTTCTCTTTCTAGGAATGATTCTGTCTATGCCTTACTCAGTCTTGCTGGCCTTGCTTATCTCCTGTTTCTCACAGAGCTCCACCTCTGTGGCCCTCCACACCCACCGACTGATGACTTCCCATCATGGCTCCCACATTTAACTATTTGGAAAAATTACTTGATGACTATAAAGCTCCACTTTTCAGTTAAAAGCATCTTGCTGCACAGTGCTCAGTGCTGGCACACGACAGGAACTTGGTTATGGAAGTAACAGCTGAAAGAAAGGCTGAAACTCTAGACAGAGCTTCTAGGGTCATCGAGGTGCCCCAGTAACCTCCCTCTCTTCAGAGGAATAGGCAGTTCTTCCATGCAACAACAGAGATGCCCAAAGAACCAGATACCCTGAGTCTTATTCTCACTAAACTAAACCTCCCAAAGCCTCTTTGTCTGCCCACCCAGGCACACCTCAGTGCTCAACAGGAGAGGGAAACAGTGTTGCCTCCATGTTTTGCTGTGCCTCATTAGTGTTGTACTCTACCAGAATGGACAGGTAGACTGTATGGGCTAGGGGGGCAACACGGACTATGACATCATTCTTTAAGGCACAGAGCCAGTCGTGTGGTCAATATGATTCCCAATGTTTGACAAAACACTATTGGATCCATGTAGCTGATGAGAAATGTTCAACTTATTTCCCAGGTCTGGACCTGGACAATAAAATGCCTTCTCCTAGAACTCTGAAGACTCATCTACCTGTTCAGATGCTACCACCATCCTTCTGGAAAGAGAATTCAAAAGTAAGATTTGCTACTCTAAGTAGAAACAAGCAAAGACAGTCAAAGGAAACTAATCAGAGAACTACATTGAACATGGTGGCTGTAGGCCATAATACCATACCCTTTACTCTGGATCCACCTTCCTTTCCAAATACTATTTCTAGAAATATACTGGGAAATTGTTCTGATTGACAACTAAGCCAACTTCAAAGGCAGTGATCAATGAAACAAAGCAGGCACTTCCTGAGGAAGGTTGGTATCTTAGTTTGGGTCCTCCAACAAGCATAGGGTATGGGGGAGTTAGATATGCAAAAATCTACTTGGGGAAAAACCTGCAGGGAGAAAGTGTAGACAAAGGAGCATGGAGAGCCATCAGATCGTGATGCTGGCCTGATCCCGTGGGGCAAGTAAGGAGATCTGGGGACATTTGCAATGAAGCCCTGAACAAAATGCAGCCACACCAATGCAGATTCTCCAACCAAAGCCAACCACCAGAGAGTCTTGATTGCCTAGAAAGCCCCATCATGCTCACTCTTTAGCTAAGAGCAGCCTTTCAGAAATGTGGCCTTTCAAGGAATATGGTGGCAAATTCAGAGTGATGCAGCTGAGTCTGTCAATTATATTCTCCACTGTCAAAATCTGAAGTCCATGCTCATGTTCATTATCTGGCTGTTCCAATTAAATAATGTCCTCTTTGGTGTTCAAAAACTATTTCTCTTCCTTTCAGGATGAGAAACCTGATTTTGTTAGCATCTAGAAACTTGGCCCACACTTAAAAAGAACATATCTCATGAAGCAAGCTTCCAGGTGCTATTATGCCTCTATGTCCATGCAATAATAGAGATGACACTTCCTAATTCAAATCCCACAAATGCAGTGTACATTGACAGTATTAGTGTTTCTTTTTGATATGTGCTCTACCAGTGAAACTTGAAATCAATGTAATATGAATATAAACTAAATACTAAATTGAAATTTACAATAGAAAGTACAATCACGTGGCAGAATCAGATGCTCATATTAACTGGACTAGAATATCTCCTTATGGGCAAGATCCTAGGGAAACCCAATTACATGAAAGTTGCAAACAAAGTGAGTTGATGTTAAGTTTCTCACTGCCAAGATACCCACAAGCTCTTTCATTTTCTGTACTGAACTCAATTAGAAACCATAAGAGTTATGTCTGTTTAGCTATAGCACTGTCCTTGGTGCCGTGTCCATATACAAAATGCAATTCTGTTTTCTGGGTTTCTATGACTCACCAATTCTTTATCTTGACCATCTCCTATTTCCAAATAAAGTACAATACTACTGAACAGTTGTTCATATTCAGAAATGCTCTCCCATTCCTGTGAAGGGGAAAGGGGCGGGGCATGACAAAATAGTATAGACAGCCATAAGACAATGCTTAGGAATTCTATCCCATTCCTGAGATTACACCCAAGACACCTTGACTCGTGAAAAATTTTTGCTTTATTGCCACAGATAATTCCATTCATGACATGCTAATTTTGCTGCTCAAAAACCAGTATTATTACCAGATCTTGTAGGCTTAGTGTCAGAAGATACACTAGCCCTTGGTTATTCACCATACTAACACCTTCTTTTTGTAAACTCAGGTCTTCTAAATAGTGTAGAAATATCAATGGCATTATCTCTCTTTATGCACTAAGATTTGTGAGTTAGTTCAGTAGAAAAAAACTTTAGAGAACTTAGTACAAGCTTTTCATTTTAGGATGGTATAATAGGATGAAGAGTGATTGCCCAAAGATATCTGCATCTATTAAACAGTACCTGGGAATGTTATTATTGCAAAATGGACCTTGTAGGTATAATAAAATTTAGGATCTCAAGATGTTATGATTATCCTGGATTATCTAGGCCCTAGATATCACCATGAAGGACTTAGGAAATAGGAAATGTGACAAATAAAGAAGTTAGAGTGATCCAGGAGTGTGTCAGGAGGAAAAACAATGCAGGCAAAAAATGCAGTCACACTCCAGAAGTCAAACACAAGGAAATGAATTTTTCCCTAGAACTACCAAAAGGAACCAGCTTTGATTACACCTTGACTTTAGCCCAGTGAAATCTGACCTCCATATCTTTAAAAGAATAAATCAACATTGTTTTAAAACACTGAATTTGTGGTGACTTGTTTCATCAGCAATTCAAAACTAATACAGGTCAACAAACTCTTGGAAATTTATTTAACATTGGACTACACATCCCTATCTAGCCCAAGACTCATACTGTCAGTTACTCAGGCCTTGAAAGCAAGAGCTGACATAAAAATTAAGAAATATCTGAGAATATATTGATACATGGCTTTGTAGTTACCTCAGATTTTTTGGTTTCTTAATTATGTTCATGAATATTGGATAGAAATCCAACAGCAAAATTGGGCCAGAAAAATAGTCATGACAGGACAAAGAGAATAATAGGTGAAATGTAGTTGGGAATGTAAGAGATAGAGAGAGAGAGTAATTCACCAAGAGGAAACTATGACTGAGTATTGGTTGTGTTGGACACAAATTCTGTTGATAAAGTGATATGCTGGGCAAAAGTGCTTGAGAAAATTTTGAGCTTGTATCGGTTGGCTTTGAAGTACTGTAATGAAATACCTGACACAGCTACTTGTGAAGTAAAAGGAGGACTATTTTGGCTTGAAGGTTAAAATACAAGACCAGGCAGTCCACTTAGTTAGACCTCCAGTTAGGGCAATTTATGGCAAAAGTGCATATCAGATTGAGTTTTCACATCTTTAGCTATACATATGTGTATATGTGTAAACACACACACACACAGACACACACACACACACACACTCATATATATATATATATATATATATATATATATATATATATATATATATAGAGAGAGAGAGAGAGAGAGAGAGAGAGAGAGAGAGAGACAGACAGACAGAGACAGATAGAGAGACAGAGAGACAGACAGACAAAAAAGAGGACACAGGATTCTACAATCCCCTCTGAGAATACACCTCCAATGACCTAAGACCTCCCTCTCACAAGGCTCAATCTCTTCAAGTAATTCTACCCTAAGTACCAATTCTTCACATATGGACCTTTGGGGGGGAACACTACCCATCACCACAGTGCTCTACCTCCCCAACCCCACTGAAAGCAGCATAGGTTGGAACAGAAGCCAAGGTGGTTAGGGAAGGAGGGGGACAGCAAGACAAGAAGCTAAGAGGTCATTTTTTTCTTGCCAGGACATACCATTGCCTTTCCTTTAAGAATCAGCATCACAAACATCACTAAAAAAAGAGTTGGCACTGTCCTTAGAGGTCCTCAATCTTATCCATGAATAAAAATATAGGAATGATAATTTATCTATAAGCCTGGGATTCATCTTGTAGGAATGGGACAATAAGCTCATTGCTTTAGCTCCTTCCACTTTATAATTTAGATTTCTTGTTTATCAAAATTCAAGGAGAACCTTTCCTTCACATGTTATGACCCTCTCAAGTTCAAATATTGAAATTCTAATCCTCAAAGTAATGGTTTTAAGAATGGGGGTGCTTTCATAGATGATTAGGTCCTTAGGTCCTAAGATTAGGACTCTTATAAAACATGGTCTTCTAAGAGGAAGCAAGACCTGACCAGACAATCTAACCTCTAGAATTGTGAGAAGTAATCTTTCTAGTTTTTATATGACACCCAGTCTGTGGTACTTTGTTAGAGCACCCTGAATAGATGAACATACCTTATTCTCCAAGTTAAGTTAGGATGAGTACAGTATTTATGTGCAACTCAGGAAAATTCTGGGATTTAAAAGAAGAGGTACTCAATAGTAACACAAAGACTACCAGCTACAAATCAGAACAATTTCTAGGCAGACTGGAAGAGATGATCACTTTGTAGAAAACATATGTATGTTCTATTCCTCCAATAGGATCATCCAAGACTCTCCAAAACGGCTTTCTAAAAACAACAACCTCAGCACTAAATGGTGATAATTTTCTATCTTGCTTTCTCTCTTCCTCTCTCTCCCTTTTCTGGATGATTCCAGATTATCTATGTATCTAGAAATGCCAAGGACTGTCTGGTATCTTACTATCATTTTTCAAGAATGAATTCAATGGTGCCTGACCCTGGTACATGGGAGGAATACATTGAAACATTCAAAGATGGAAAAGGTAAGTGAAAGGAAACTGTGGGTTCCTATTTTCTCCTTCACTTAGCTATTGACATCAAAAAAGAAGAGTTTTCACTGAATTGTATCTGTCAAGGTCCTGCAAGGAAGTAGATGTCATGAATGAGGTCTCCCAGGAGATGTCAACAAATAGACTATTCACAATGCTGTGGCCAGAGTTTTGGGAAATCAGCAAGAACTAATGAAGTATTCTTGAAGGAGCAACAGTTCCCTGGAGATAGGAGAGGTCCCCTTCACAGAAGCTGAGGCGTTTGGTGGAGGTAGCAATCAATAAAGTTTGAGTCAATTGGGAGGCATCAGTGAAACAAATATATTGTTCTTTCTCTCTTCCTGCTTGCAAAAGCCTTCCAATGCTTCTTGAAATAAAGTCCATCTATAATTCTGAGGTAAAAGGAGACCCTGGTGACAGATTGTGCAAGTCAACTTGCAAAGTGCTTGGCAACGTAGATAAAGATGCAAGGTACAGGAGGGTTCACAGGGACAACAAAAGACACCCAGCAATCTTCTCTCCTCCCATTTACCATCACTGAAAACAAAGATGCCCCAAGAGCAGGTAATTAGAGACTTTTTAAAATGAAAGTCTTTTTTTCAAAATCAGCATGTTGGAAACAATATTTATTGATCTATACAATTTGTGGTGATGCAAGGAAAAGATTTTTATTCCCTGGCCATAGACAATATCTTGTGGAAAACTAAGTTCGAGGGTGGAAATATAACCCAGGAAATTCTGAATATTTTTCACAATCTTCCAAAATACTTTCAAAGAACAAGTTTTCTGTCTTGTGCAATAAGAATCCTTCTGCTCAGTATCTTTGTATTTTGGTTGTATTTAGTAATTTTCCTCTTTTATTTGATAAGTCATACTCATTTGATAAGTTTCATATTGACATTGATGTCCCTTCTCTCTCCTCCTCAGTGCTATGGGGCTCCTGGTATGACCATGTAAAGGGATGGTGGGATATGAAGGACCAGCATCACATTCTCTACCTTTTCTATGAGGACATGAAAGTGGTGAAGGCAATACGATCCCCATCCTGTCATCCAGTTCCTGGGATGTGGGGACACTGGAATGTGGACTTACCAACAGAAGAACCTCTCCATGACACTCTTTCCAGCTAGGTTTTCCCCTCAGCTCTAACCATATTTTTTGTCTTCAGAATTATCTTTTGTTCACACTTTCCAGAAGACCCTTTTCCTCTGGAAATAGCTTGTGCCTTCTAGCCAGATCACCTTGTTGAATCCTGATACATATGAGTCATGTTTCTTTACCTACAAAATTATATCATCTCTATCTCATGAGATTATTGTAAAGATCTTTGCAATCATAACTATCAATTGTGCATATTTCTGTTCAAGAAATCTACTTCCTTCTCTCTCTTCTATGCCCTCCTCACTACTTGAGGTCTAGTCCATTTGAAATTTGCAGGATTAGTGCCACACTTTAGGACAGTGAACTGATTTCTTCATTTCATTGTGGATGAGTGGATAGCAGATTCAACACTTGTGAGTCTGGATTAATGTCCTTGAATTACAAATTGCCACCTATGACCATGCTAAGAAGTACTCTAAAATTTAATCAAAAGCTATAACTCCTTTTTTTGCAACTATTTTTTTTATCAGAAAGAAGCAAGGTACAATCATGTACACTTCTGGGTAAACTCGTTCTTTTATTACCCTTCTATTAAACTCATAGACCATTTGCTGCCAATTCTTATAGCCCAGACACTAGAGTTAATTATCACACTAACCAACACTCTCCTTTGTTCACTATGCCTTCCCTGATCTCCTCCAGAAGTTGACATTTCTCCTTCTCTTGAGGTCTCCTGGTCTCTCTCAGATGATCCCCATCCTGTCCTCCCCGTTCCTGGGATGTGGGGACACAGGAAGCACATCCAGAACTTCAATTGGTCATTTTATACCCAGTTTCCTTCTTGCAGGGCAATTTCCTTGATGATAGAAATAGTCCCAATCTTCTTGTTGCTGCACATCTGGGTTGTACAGTGCCTTTCACTAGTAACACTTGAGAAATATTTGTAGAATATATTTGAATGAATCCCTTAACACGTCTCTTTACAAATGCAGTTAACCTTAACAGAATATCATCCCTAATGGAAGATCCCAAAATATTTATTTTGTGTAATTGTTCTACATACAGAACCCAAAGAGGGAAATTGAGAAGATATTGAAGTTCCTGGAGAAAGACATAACAGAGGAAGTTCTGAATAAAATCATCTATCATACCTCATTTGATGTCATGAAGCAAAACCCAATGGCCAACTATACTACTCTACCTAGCAGCATCATGGACCACTCCATCTCCCCTTTTATGAGGAAAGGTAGATGAGACATATATCCTAAGATGTCAAGTGAAACCCTGTAATTCTCATGTCTACTTGGATTTTCCCATTAGTGTTTGATGCTGCATTGCTTATTCTTGCCAGCAATACCACTGTACAACTTGGGTGTACACTCAATTCTCCCTGGACTCTTGAAGCAATCACTGAGATTTTGCCTTGTTTCAGGGATGCCTGGTGACTGGAAGAACTATTTTACTGTGGCCCAAAATGAAGAATTTGACAAGGACTACCAGAAGAAGATGGCAGGGAGCACTCTGACCTTTTGCACAGAGATCTGAGAGCTGCTGGTGGGGGAGGTGGGGTGCTGCCCCAGACTTTATTACTAGATTGTACCCATTTAAACCCCATGATACTTAAAAGCATTCTTCCTCTTATCCTAAACCATTCCATGCTATTTGTAGATCCTGAACTACTATAATAATACTTCATTAAAACATAATCAAATCCTGGATAGAAAGTTTTAAATTAGTTACATGGTCATTGGTGTGGACTCCTGCATCATGAAAATGTACTCTGTACTAAGGCAACATAAACACAACTTCACTCCATCACTTGTCTATAACTATCTGGTTTCTCAAAGACAAAACTCCTGAAAAGAGATAAATAAATAAGAACAGAATTTCAGCGCAAGAGAAATTTAAAAACAAAGCAAAGAGAATACGAAGTACCAGGGAGAATATGAAGAACTATTTTTTTTATTCTAAACATTTGTCTTGGTCCACTTTGTGCTGCCATAACTGACATGGATGATTTATAAAGAACAGCGATTTCTTAAAATTCTGAAGTGTAGGAATTTCAAAGTTGAAAGGTTCACATCTGGCAAGAACTTTCTTGATGCATCATTCCATGGTGGAAAGTGTGATGGCAAGAAAGGATGAGAGGTGGGGGCTTACCCTTTCATTAGGAACTCACTCCCCCCCCCAAATTCATCCCTATGGCGATGCCCTTAATGACCTAATCACCTCTTATGAGGATCTTCCTCTCAACTGTGTTGCAATGGAGACTGAGTGTCTAACACAAGGATGGGGGACATAGTAAACCACAGTGATGGTCAAGAATGAGAAAAATGATGACACAGCTCTAATATTAGACTATGAGATACAGAAGATAACATGAAAATGGAATCCAGGGAGCTGGGTCTGATCCAGGATGACCTGAAATGGTCTAAAGACCAAAGAGAAAGGCCACTGCTGCGCATTGGAGCAAATGCTAAAAAACAGAAGATAATCAAGAACCTGAGCCACCTTCTGTGACCAAAGTAAGGCTGAAAAGCAGAAAGAGATTTTATATTTCAGATGAACTTCTTAGAAAAAAAGACCTATAAATTCACCTAGGAAAAATAAAATGAAAAATCCAGTCCCTTATACATTTTAAGAAAGATTTGAATCTTATATCTCTGGGGGAAAATATCACTTTTCATACTTTTTGAATAGAAGACTTCTAGCAACATTGTCCTTACGGTCAAGTTAACCATAAAATCATGTTCTGTTTTCTCCTTTTCATTAAAACCTGTCTCACAAAAATGTCTGCCATCATTTGCACAAGGTATTCAAACATCTGCATTATTTTTATAGAATGTTAGCAAAATGCATTTTGTGTGAAGGGTGATTTCCTATACCACTAAACAAATGATAACGAAAATTATCTCCACCTAAGAACAAATGAAGCCCTATCTGTGTTCTTTCCTCTTTCTACTTTCTAAGGGAAGCAAATCATTAACCACATGACAAACAATCCAGTACTGTGGTCGTGCTGCAGTGTTGACCAGCATGAACGCCTTCAGTTCACATACCAGGAACTTCCTGAAACTTTACACAGAAAGCACATAATACTTCCCTTTCTTAATGTCATACGGGCTGGTCATATAAGAGGTATTAAAATATAAGCAATATGTCTGGAGTTTTCAAAACTAGGCAAAACCTACCTTACTCGTTTGAAAATCGTAAAATTTTTTTTTACTTTTATTTTTGTAAAAATCAATTCCACTCTCCTAGTTATCCAAAATTTCAATTAAAGTATTTCTGAACTTATTTATTTAAAGCTCTGTTATGGGCTGGGGATGTGGCTCAAGCGGTAGCACGCTCGCCTGGCATGCGTGTGGCCGGGGTTCGATCCTCAGCACCACATACAAACAAAGATGTTGTGTCCACCGAAAACTGAAAAATAAATATTAAAAATTCTTTCTTTCTTTCTCTCTCTCTCTCTCTCTCTCTCTCTCTCTCTCTCTCTCTCCCTCTCTCTAAAAAAAAGCTCTGTTATGCCCTTTTAATAATATTCTAGGTACTACAAAGAATAATTATCTGGCTTACATGTTGCACTCCTGTAATCTCAGTGATTTGGGAGCCTGAGGCATGAGAATTGAGAGTACAAGGTCAGCTTCAGTATCTTAATGAGATTCTCAGCAATTTAGTAAAACCCTGTATAATAATACAAAAAAATATGGGGACTGGGTATGTAACTAAGTGGTCAAGCATATCTTGGTTAATCTCTAATACCAACAAAAAAGAATAATTAATGGTTTAATTTAATTTTTAAATATCTGTGGTCCCAACCCTATAGAATAACGATGATAGAGGCAATGAACATCCACAAAGTCTTCCTAATCTAACATGCTAAACGTTCATGGGTACTTTCAAAAAAACCTTTATTCTAATGAGACACTACACACACACACACACACACACACACACACACACACACCTAAATGAATCAGTCATGGAAGATCAAATTGTAAATAGTTATGCATAAATTATTTGGTAACCATTCACTTACAAGAAGTTTGATCAAAAAATTTGAAATAGAATTAGGAGAGCCAGAAATATTTCACTATTCAACAATCTCACTTTTTGAATGAGAAAACCAAGAGAGAGAGAGAGAGAGAGAGAGAGAGAGAGAGAGAGAGAGAGAGACTATGTTGGATGCAGTGGAATAAGGATTCCCCCAGTCTCTAGCTAGTGTTCCATCCCCTCCTCACTATAAAACCACAGATTTGGGCTGGGGATGTGGCTTAAGCAGTAATGCGCTCGCCTGGCATGTGCCGGGTGCTGGGTTCGATCTTTAGCACCACATAAAAATAAAATAAAGATGTTGTGTTCACTGAAAACTAAAAAATAAATATTAAAAAATTCTCTCTCTCTCTCTCTCTCTCTCTCTCTCTCAAAAAAAAATAGATTAAAAATGCCTTAAGCTTAGAAGGCTGAAGCTGAAAGATTGCAAGTTCAAAGACAGCGTCATCAACTTGGCAAGGCCCGGAACAACTAATTAAGACCCTGTCTCAAAATAAAAATAAAATAAAATAAAAATGGCTGGAGATTTTTCTCAGTGGTTAAGTACCCCTGGATTTAATCCCTAGTACCAAAAGAAAAGTACTTTCTCTTCAGACAACATTTTTTAGTTCTTTGATTCTACTTATTACTTTGAAGAGCACTACCACAATTTAACTGTTCTTTGGATCCTTTTTTATCATGTAACAAATCCCAAAACCTAGCAAGCTGGCTTTATTCCATGATTAATCCTTGAATTTCCCTGACTCCCAAACCCACCTTGGCTTCCATTTAATTAACTATAAAATCTCTTCATTAAAATCATCAACCATTTCATATTTCATCTTCATCATAACCAAAGCAAAAAGAAGGGTCCTTGTTTTTTCTGAGTATCTTGGTATCCCTCTTGGAAACCTCTTTATCCTGGGAAATCTACCTGTGCACTGGGCTGCACCTGGCCTTGCACTGGCATTGCCTCATGTTAGCCAACATTCTTGTTTTTTTTCTTTATTTAAACAGCCATTTTATAAATTAATATGTATATAATGTAATTTTGTCTGTATACATTACAATGCATGTTTTTTACAGGGATATATTTTATTGTTTTTGTTGTTGTTAGATATACATGAGAGCAGAGCATATTTTGACATATTATACAGACATGGAGTATGACTCATTCCAACCAGGATCTCGTTCTTGTGGTTGTACATAATGTGGCATTACACTGGCAGTGTATTTGTTGAACTCATGGAAGTGTGTCTATAGCAACCACCCACAAACCCTGAAAAGCAGAAGTCTTGGATTGCATAAATGTACATATGCCTTGAGTGAACATCACTGATTTGCCTCATCTGATCCTTACATAAAGAGACAAAATGATAAAAATATATTCAGAACATGGTTCAAGTGAAGATATATATATATATATACCTCATATATTCCTTCTCCTCTGCCCCAGAGAGGCAGTCTGGCTCAAGCTGAAGTCCTGGTGCCATCTAACTGGAGCTTCTCTGAGAGGGTGAACAGACATTCTCCAGATCCATATTTATGAAGATAGAAGTCCTGGTTTAGGATCACATGGAAGTCCCCAAATCTAGATGCTATAAGAACTTTCCAATCTCTTTCCCAAAAAGCACTGAGGAGACCTCCTTCAAAATCGGAGACTATCACCAGAGAGGGAATTACATCTGTGTGAGGCTTATGAGGGGGAAAACCCCCAACTGTCCAGGAAAAATGAGGGTCCTGGTTCCCACATCTCTTGAGCTCCTGAGGCGGGAACTCCTCATCAACTCACCTCCCCACTGGACCACCCCTTGGGAAATGGTATACATGCCACGAGTTCTAGGAGTAAGGAGGTGGACATAGAAGGGACCCATGGTAAATGTGGGTCATGCTGGCAAGAATTCTGTAGTAAAGACAAGGTGTTATTTTCAAGTAATTAACAGGAACATGGCCTCCATCCAGAAGAGGAATGGAATCAAGAAGAGTTCGGAGTACTTAGCTCTCCATGCATTAGGTCATCCCCAGTGAACCACTGAATTGTGAAATGTTGTGGGGAAAAAGCTTCCAAGGAGAAGGCACGAATGGCGTCCCCCCAGAGTGATCAGGCCTATATCCATAGTTTCAGAGAAAAAATTGAACTGACTAGCACTTGGCCTACCAAGGCTGAAAATTCCAGAATCCATCATGTCTTTAACCAGGGGGCCACTCTCTGCCTCACTAAACTCTGAGGTGATGAAGAACATCCCCAACCACCATGTGTGAGCAACAGGGAATAATGAACAGTGCAGGTGAGGGGAACAACAGGCCAATTTGCCTTCCTCCAGAGGGTCTATGAACAGTGGGCTGTAATGCTGAATATGAGTTCCTGTGGAAAGCCACCATGAGATGCATGAGGACCTTTATAGCAGAGAAGCCAGCAAGGGGGTACCAATTGGGAACTTACAGCGGCAATCCCTGCTATCAAGATCGCCCTTTGCAAGTGAACTCCCCCTCCATTCTGCCAAAATGTCCCTAAGCATCACCAGAGATGGGCATGACCCTTTAAGAATTGAGCAACCTGCCTGCCCCTACCTTTATCCTGTTTTGGTGAAGAATTTTCTATCAAAAATCTTTGATGTTTTCTGATATAAATAAATCAAGCGTGGGCTCCCTTCTTTGTTAGAAGCTAAACCCATCTGGTCAGCTTGGCCCATGGCTGCCCTCACTCTGAAACTACTTTTCTGTGTCCTGCGGTTATCTCGTAGTGGTACTACTTAGCTTTTATTTACAGCCAGCCCATGCTTCTGGAGGGAACCTATTCCCTCGCTCTTCCAGGATGTGGGCGAAAAGTTCAGATGCCCCTCGCAGCCACCCACATGTTTGTGAGCCTAGGACTCCTCTCTGGTCCTCAGGGAGGAGGAAGGTGGAATTGTTGGAACATTAGGTCACAGCCTGCTTGTAATCCTGGAGGAAACTGCAATCGGCCACAGGCTGTGTATTAGGCTGCCTTATCACAGCTTCAGGAAGCCATGACAAACTCTGTTTGGAGCTTGTGTCCCAGAAGCAAACCCTGGCAGTAAGATTTGGGTGCAAGTTCTTCAAGAAAGAATCATCAGGGAGTAGGGAGACCATATGGAAGCCCAGCAAGGATGTGGGCTCCATATGTGAGATTGACCTGCCAGCCCAGAGTTGTGAATTCCTCCCTGGCCTTTTGCCATCCAAGCTGGGAGAACCAGAGGTGATTTCCACTTGTTATTTAGGAGAGCAATGTTTCCTTGAGTGCTCTTGTTGTGGATGTCCAATATTTTAAATACTATGGTATAAAGTTTAAAATGCTTAAATACTATGGTACAAAGGCAAAGTGTCTCATGTTAACAAATGGGAAGGAAGACTATGAACACAATTTATATAGAGAGGAGAGAAAACACAAACATACACAATTACAGTCCTCAATTGTGTTAACTGATCATGTATCTAAGGGGAATTTGTTCTAGGATTCCTCCATGAATACCTAAGTCCATGGATATTCAATCTCTTACATCAAATGCTGCAGTATTTGCCTATAAACTATATACTCCTGTATGCTTTAAGTCAACTCTAGATTATGTATAATATGTAACACTGTGACAGTGTACTGTAAATGATTGGTATACTGTATGGTCTATGGAATAATGACAAAAAAATAGTCAGTACATAGACACAATTTTCAATCTAGGTTTGTTTAATCTGAAGATGCAGAAACTGTGGACATGCAGGGTCAACTGTATCTACTTTCACTACCCATTTAATATTCTTTTTTGTCTCCATCAAAAACTCAGCAGATCTTTACCTGTGTGTGGAAAGGGACCTAAACATTCATCCCTAAATGTCTTAAGTCTGAATTGAAGAGTTATAATTCCCATTGATGTCCACAGGTCATGACAATACTAAGAGATTTCCATTCTAATTCATATTCACATAGTATAATAATACTAAGAGAAAATCTAGGAGATCTCCTGTATCCTAGACTTGCTCTTCCTTGCCTCCATTGTAGTCTGTGGGGCAAGGGGCATTTAAGGCAGTACATTAGATATGGTACTTGCACCATCAGGGCCTGCCCAATCCAGTCTCATATGTATCTCTTCCATTCAATGACAGTGCTGCACTGCACGTGCAACCTAACAACTTGGGGGGCCAGATTATAGCAGTTTGTGAGGGAAGCTTAGGTCACATGGTAACTTGGTGGCCAATAGTTGAATATCCAATCTCTATGAAAGTCCGGTAGCAGGCTAAGACCTGTCTCTAAAATGGAGATAGTTCTCTGAGGGTGATTACATTGATTTGCTCAAAAATCCTGAAGGCCTGATTGATGATTCACCTAGAGCCCTGCCTAAGGCTCTTCACAGCATAAATATTACAAGCACCATTCAAGCACCATTGTATCTGGTGGCTCAGGTGGCAAGGCAGACTATACATACTTTCCTGGGTCTCACTCTAACACAGAAGCTTTTGTGGTCAACAATATATGGGCTGTGCTCTGCCAAAGTGTACCTCACTGGAAGAGCATCAGTGCTGCTCTCCATGTCACAGTCTTCTGGTCAGTGGCCTTTGTGTGGTGCTGAGTAAGGCCACGCAGCCCCTGCTCTAGAGCTGCATTGCCAAGACCATGGTTCCTGAGTAGCTGCAACAGCAGGAGGACCGTGACAACCTGAGGTCTGTGTCTGTGCACCTGAATGTTGATTCCTCACTTCAGATTGACATACCTGATGCACTCAGTGACAGAGATAAGGTCAAGTTGACAGTGCACACCAAGACTCCACAGCCCACATTTCAGAGCCCAGAGTTTTCTGTCACCAGGTGACATCAAAACTTTGTGTGACTATATGATACTCTATTGAAGCCACAGACTAGGCTTATTATTCCTCCTGCTTCTACAAAACCAAATTTCAATGGTCCTCAAAAGAAGATGCAGAAACTGGCAGAGGGTGAAGGATCTCTGACAAAAGAAGAATTTGCAAAGATGAAGCAATAACTGGAAGCTGAGTATCTTGCTGTCTTTAAGAAGATTACGTCCTCTCATGAAGTATTTCTTTAGTAGCTTTTTCTCATTCTGTTCTCAGTAAATCACAAATTTCATGTTTTCTGGAACACAGTAAGGATCTAAGTATTCAGTGGAAAAAAAGAGATGTTTGGTGGCTTCTTTAGAAGTGTGGTGAAAAGTGCTGATGAAGTTCTTTTTCCTGCAGTTAAGGAGGTGGATGACTTCTTGGAGCAAGAGAACTTTCTTATTTACTATTCACACAGGATCAAGGATTCCTGTGCTAAAGCAGACAAAATGACCAGATCTCATACAAATGTTGCTGATGATTATATTCACACTGCAGCCAGCTTGCACAGCCTGGCTTTAGGTAAACCCACGATCATCAAAAATTACCTATTGAAGTTTGCTGAACAATTTGAAAACCTTAGGAAAGTAGAGGATAGAGTCTCATCAGATGAAGATTTAAAGATGACAGAACTTCTCCAATATTACATGCTTACAGAGGCCGCGAAGGGTCTCTTATAGTGAAGGGTCTCTCATACAGAGGCACCAAAGGCTTCATCAACTAGAGAACTCAATCAAAGCTCTGGATAAGGCCCAGTTAAAAAGATTCTGCAATCTTTGTAATGTTTTGAATAACCAATTAAAAAAAAGTAAAAAAAAAAAAAAAAAAAAAAAAAAGCAAAGATGTCAAGTTGGCTGAGGAACACCAGGAGAATTGCTGCCAGAAATTAGAACAGCTTTCTGAATCTGCAAAAGAAGAGCTTATAAATTTCAAACAGAAGACAGTGGCAGCATTTAGAAAAAAAAACCTAATTGAGGTGTCTGAACTGAAAATAAAGCATGCCAGAAAGAATGTCTCCTCTTGCAGAGCTGTTGACTAGTTAAAGAACAACTAATCTACCTTTTCTCTGAAGGAAACAAATGTGAAAACTGCATCACTTAAATCATTACCATAAAGTATGATTAGCTATGACTTTAAAATTATGTGAATAAATATTCTGATTTCTAAAAATCTTAACAATTAACCATGTTGGTTTAAAAATATATATTTTAAAAATTTTTTAAATATTTATTCTTAAGTTTTAGGTGGACACAATATCTTTATTTTATATTTATGTGGTGCTGAGGATTGAACCCAGTGCCTCATGCATGCTAGGCAAGCACTCTACCACTGAGCCACAACCCCAGCCCTTATTTTTTTTAATATTTATTTTTTATTTGTAGTTGGACACAAAATCTTTATTTTATTTATTTATTCTTATGTGGTGCTGAGGATAGATCCCAGGGTCTCGCACATGCTGGGCGAGCACTCTACCACTGAACCACAATCCCAGCCCCTAAAAATATTTTTTGCTGGGGATGTGGCTCAAGCGGTAGCGTGCTCGCCTGGCATGCATGTGGCCCGGGTTCAATCCTCAGCACCACATACAAACAAAGATCTGCCAATAACTAAAATAAATAAATAAATAAATTTTTAAAAATTCTCTCTCTAAAAATATATTTTTTGCATGTTACTTGGACATAAGTAATCTTTTCCTTATGCATTTAATACCTCAAAATGGGCAAAATATAAATACTGGATTCTCATGTAGTTTGTCTTCAGTCACTTAAGAAAAGGTGTAGAAGACATGTGCCTTCTGGAAATGAGTAGACACAAGCACCAGTCCCATATCTGTTTCCCTAGTTCATGTGTCCATGTCCCCACAGACTGATTATATTAGAGAGGTTCCAGTTCAACAAATAAGAACAGGTACTTGTTACAGCTAACAGATATTCCATTCCTTCATTAGATGCTTTTCTATTTTTTTCTCCTCGTTACTCTCATGGTTCTTACGTCACCTCAAGTTTTTTATAATAACAAGGGAAAGAAGTATACTATAAAATAATACAGCATACCACAAAAAATATATGGACTGGTATAACTCACCAAAAATAAAAAATATGATGCCTTCAAAATTTCAAGAGCTCTAATCAGCATATTTTCTCTATTGTTTTGGCTGTAAGAGAGCAGCAAATTACCCTTTACCTTAGAAGGGATACCTCAACAGGCCTCATATCACCAGACACTTAGCAGTGTTCTGAATTTTTTAGCAGGAAGATCTGAATTTTCATCAGAATTATTTCCTACCTTCTCACATGGAATTTGCTGAGAGTCATAGCCAATTAGGAATGACACATGGCAATTTCCTTTTCAGCCTACCCAATGTTGCTTAGAGGGAGGACTCTCCATTGTGGAAATGGGCTTGCCTTGGACCCAGGTCATTTGAGTGACATTGCATGAATGTTTGAGAAAGGTGACTCTGCTCCTGCTGGGAATAGGGCATATCCTCCTGCCTCAGGCGCCCTCTCCTTGAGTTCCCGCTGAGTTCTCACGGGATTCAGAGAGTATTTGGTATGCAAAGCCCGGTGGAGGTGTGAATTTTCCCAGAACGTGCATGTAGAGTGCCGGTTAGAGTTCGGGAATAAAGAATTGCTGTTTGAATCTACAAGGCTGTGAGTGGCTCCTGATTTTGTGCCCAGCCAGACTGCGGCAGGAACTATCTTAAAATGTATGAAGTAGTATCTTTTCACTAGGTCCAACCAACAGAATGGACCAGCATAACATCATATGGAACGGAAACTAGTGAAAACTAAGGACTAGAGAGTTGATATACCCTTGAGGAAGGACAAAGAATGTGTATTTATGGCCTTGTCAGAAAACAGCAAACTCTTTCTGGTGGAATTAATTGACAGGAAATGGAGAAAAATAAATTTTTCAAATCAATAACTGCATACCATGTGCCAAGGATGTGTCAAGCAATGAAACCAAATCTGCAATTGGAGATAATACCTAGTTAAACTTAGAATAATTCATTGTAATTTTCTAAGATCCATCTGTTTTTTCCATTTATTTATTTATATATGTCAGCAAAATGCATTACAATTCTTATTATACTTATAGAGCACAATTTTTGATATCTCTGGTTATATATAAAGAATCCATCTGTTTTGTGCACAGGGTAAACAGGAAAGTTGAATGAGGATGTGGAAATCGCCAACCTTACATCTCTCAAGTCCTTGATGGCAGCACTACTCTCCAGTCCCTTCAGGAATGTGGTACTGTTTTTGGCTTGTGACTTTCTTCTAGGAAGGGACAGTTCTACTGTATGACACTTACCATTTTGCATCATAATAGCCCTAAATCCATAGGTCAGGAAATCACTGTGGGAATCATTGCAGTTGATGATATTGACTATGCTAATAATACATTCCAGATCCAGGAAAATAGCCACAGAATGAGTCTGTGAACATAGAAAACCACTAGGAGAGAGAACTGAGATAAAACTCCAGTGATCACTGGACCTCCATATGCCTAACAGGTAGACCTCACTGATGTTTAGTCTCCTAGGATTAATTTTAGTTCAGAGCCCATGTATTCAGTAGTCTCCAAAATTTCTGATAATTTCCTTTTTCTCATTGCATTTAACCTGATAAAAGACCATAGGTTCCTTTGAGGAAGACTGGGAGAAACACTAACAATATAAATATTGGCAGTGTACCAGGACCCTTTCCCTTCCATTCAAAATATTGTGAATCTGTAAACAAACTCAAGCCTAGGAATTGATTGAGGGACCACAGGTTAGACATTTGTTCACTTGACCTAGTACTTTCCTGCTTAAACTGAACATGAATTTACTAGTCCTATCTATTTAATTTCTGGGAACACCTTGATCAAGTAACCAACACCATAGTCCTACATGAGGCAGACTCTTCTGATTGTTGCTTTGACTCATTACCTTACAGTTGGTTTCTGTCACCTGGCTCCTGCAATTCTAGTATCCAGCTACTCTCATTGAATTCAGAATTCCCAATTCAGTGGCCACAGTTCCCACTACACTGACTTGTATACAGGGAAGAGCAATCACCAAGTCCTCAAGAATGCCTAGGCTCCCCTCACTTATTTCTCACAGTTGTCGGGAAACGTATATCTCCAAATATGGGTGACAAGATCTTAAGTGACAAATCCACTCTGACATTGAAATCCTCTAAGTCTTACAATCCATATGTCTACATTAAATCAAGACTGGTCTGACACTTCTAACTCATTCACTGTGAGCCATTTTTCAAATCATGTTTCAGCCAACTATATATACTTTGAAAGCCTTTTCTAAGTCCCCAAGCTCTATAATTAACTGCACTTAGTAAACTCATATCAATAAACTCAGCCAGATCCAACTGTGTGTTCCCCTCCTTGTTATCCCATCTCTAATATTTGCTTCACATGTAAACTCCAATTTTCTTGGATAAACTGGAAAACTCAAATTGTTCTTATGGAGTATGGTTCACCTCTTCATGGTTTACATGTTGCACTTAACCCTGGGCCTTCTGGTTTCAGACTCTAATTATAGGATTAGAACCATGAGGAATGAAGGGTTAGGTTCAGAGCAGAGGATTATTCCTTTGCCATACATCTGGCTGGTGTGGGGATGAAGCTATTATTTTTCCTTAGGTAATGCAAGGTTAACTCCTCAGATGATTTTGAAGAAGTTGCTTCTACTGGCAAAGACTATCATTGGAATTTAGGGATTCATTTTCTCTAAGTTCTTCAGTCTTTACTTATCTTCCCAATTCAACGAATTTCTTCCAAATAAATGTCCTTACATTAAGAGTAGACATCCTGTGAAGATGACAATTCAATGTGAGTTGTAATTAAATCACCTAAAGGATAAGATTCTGGGTTTGATTTTAAATGAAAATAAACTCTGCAGCTATGGGAGATAAAATCTCTCTCAAGACAGAAAAGCTTTCAAGTAGATTTGTGTGGCCCTCAGCCCTGGGCCCAACATTTTCTCTCCCCATTTTGTTCTGTAACGTTAGGAGCAATGTTTTTATATGCATTAATTTAGAACAGAATATTTGCAAGTACCATATATGTAATCACCCAAATTCTTGTTTTTTGTGCTTGATTAGGAATTTAGAAATGGGATTTTTTTTATACCTCTTTAGTCATATCATGTCATGGACTATCATGCTCTCTTTACTACTGAAAAGAGAATCATTAATGTTTTTAAGTCAATATAGTAGAGAGTCAATTTTCAAAAATATAGAAGTAATTCAGAAAATTCATTCAAGATTTGTTCTTCAAGAACTACTCTCTAGAGAAATAGAACTCATGGTACAAACATACGTATGTGAATATAATTTATATTATAACCAAGCACCTCACACAATCATGAAAGCTGCAAGTCCAAAATATACAGAGCTAACATCTCAGTATGTCCAAAGACCACAAGAGTGCCTGCAAGAGTCCCATTTCCAAGGCCATCAGGGAGTGCTGTAGTGCAGTTCAGTGGCAGAGAACTTGCTCAGCATGCACAAGACTTACTGTTGATGCCCAGCTCTGAAAAAAAAAATGGTGTTGGGGGGGAGTAAAATAGAAGAATACTCTTCTAATAAGATAAAGTTTAGCATTTTGTTGTATTTAGGCCATTAACTAATTAGATAAGGTCCAATACAAACCATTTTACTCAGTCTAAATGTTAATCACATCCAAAAATGTCATAATGGAAATATATAAAATAATGTTTGAGCATATATTTGGGGATCCCATGACCCAGTCAAGTTGATGTAAAAAAAATAGAGCATCATAAGGAGCTAGAATCAAAGCAGTGCATTCTTAACGTCTCACTCTCTAGCAAGCCCCATGTTCATCACATCCAGTAATGGTCACCTGTCCATAATGTTTTGCCTGCTGCTTTTCTCTTTCCCATTATCATTCCTGCTTCAGTAGCATGTATCCCTCACCTGGGCTCCTCTAGCAGACTTGTAATTTTCCTCCTATTCTCTACAGTGGTTTCTCCAGCACATTTTGTGGTCTTTCAGCATACTATCCTTTTAAAAAAGCGCCAAATATGCCATTTTGCTACACAAAACACTTTGAAAGTCACCTATTGGCTGTCAGACTACTCATATGCTCCTTGAAACAGGATTAGAAAAGTTCCCACAGTATTGTGGACGTTATATTATTTAGGAGTCCAAATAGATTTTGTTCATCAATATATTTTATGTTAGAAATTCCATGAGACCTTTTTTTTAAAACACAGGAACACATACTACTTATTCCATAATTTCATTGATCATCAAAATAATGGCATCACCACATATAATATAGCTCTGAAGTACCCAGGGCACATTCCTGAGAGAATGAGTGTTAAAAGAAAAATGCCAACTTATTATTATGAACATTACTTTGACCTTGTGGGACTCCTGATAGGGTTTCAATTATCACCAGTATTTCAAAAGCATACTTGGGAAAGTGCTTCTCTACATTGAAATCAAACAAGAACGGTCTCCACTAACCAAAGAGATCTCCACCTTCCCATCCCCTTAACTTTATTCCTTTGTCTTGATCCTTTCTGACAATCTATATGCTATTTTAGAAGATATATTCTCTGAATTAAAACATGTAAGTTGCAGATAAATGGATGAAACTTGAGATCATATATTAAGTAAATTTAGCCTAATTCAGAATGTCAAGTTTTATGTTTTCTCTTATATATGAAAGTTAGAAAAAAATGCAAAAAAGGGGAAAAAGTATTGAAGGAATTGTTAGTCAACGTTTTCTAATTGTGACCAAAATAACTGAAAAGAACAACATAGAGGAGAGAAAGTTATTTTGGCTCAAGTTTTATAGATTTATTCCATGTCTAAATTGCTTTGGGCCCCAAATGAGGCAGGTATCATGGAGAAAAGGTGTGGTGGAAAACCACAGCTACCTTCATTGCATTCAGAAGGCAAAGAGAGGAAAAGCTGAAAGGGTCACAGGGAAAATGAACCCTTTCAGGGCATGCCCTAGTGACACACCAACCATGATACACCTGCCCATAGTTACCACCAAGTCAGTCCATTCAGACTAGGATGAACCAATTAGGTTACAGCTCTCATAATACAATCATTTTATCTTGAATATTCTTGCATTAGCACAGGAGCTTTTTGAGGGACAACTCATGTCCAAATCATAACATTGTATCCCTGGTCCCCAAAAGCTCACATCTCTCTCAAAACACACACACAAAAATGAGTTTACTCACTCTCCAAGAGTCTCATAGTCTTAACAGTTTACCATTGTTCCAAAAGTCCATGTCCAAAGTCTTCTCTGAGACTCAAGGAAAACTCTTGACTGTGAGTCATTGTAAAGATGAAAAACAAATTTATTGTTAATTCATGGTAAATAGGGACTAGGAAGAAAATACAGGTACTTTCGATTAGGCAGAGGAGAGTGAAGAGGAGTGATGGTTTGGGGGTAGGAAGGATAGTAGAATTAGTCAGATATTATTTCCATATGTGCATATATGATTATACAATCAGTGTGATTCTACAACATGTACCATGGGGAAGTTACACTCCATTTATATATGATGTGTCCAAAATGCATTCTACTGTCATGTATAACTAATTAGAACAAATTTAAAAATTACATAACCTTAAAAAGATAAATAAATAAATAGTAAAAAGGTTAAATATATCCAATGTACAGAAGCAAAGAGTACATCTTCCATTCCAAAATGGACAAATACAGACAGAGACAAAAGAGATGGGACGAAAACATGACAAAAACTCAGCCAAACAAGTAAGCCTTACATCTCCACCTCTGGCATCTGGGGAACTTGGTGGTAAGATGTGATTTCCTAAGGATTTGGACAGCCCCGCCTCTTTAGTCTTCCTAGTTGCAGTGCACACATATTCTCAATAGTCTGAGCCTCTGCACAGTCAGAAGATCCTTTCAGTGGTATGTTCATATTACAGGCATCTCTTAATTCCTGGGATCTTCATTTCAGTTTTGTTGTTATGATCACGACTTCATGCCTCACCCCTTCATGGTCAACCAACAGGGACTTTGATCTTGCTACACTTTGCCTGGCCTCCCAGTCACTCCACTAAAATCTTGGTGGACGCTTTCATGGCCATTACCTTGGGCATTTTGTATTTCACCAGAAGTGACAACCTGTCGATGATGTTAATGTCTGCTACCAGTTGGGGAAGTACCAGGGGCCCCTGTCATCACAACAGCAGTATCTTAGGTCCTGCGTGGCTGAGCAGGGTGAAACAGCTTCCTAGGCCCCCTGGTGAAATCAGGGGACCACCAAGATCTTTTCTCAAATGATTTTTCCTCCACATTATCCAGTAGGCAATGTGCGCTGTCTTGCAGATTCCTGAGATGACCTCAGCCATCTTTCCTACTGTGCCTGTACAAAGCGCTCAACATCTCTGCAGTGATCGTGATCTCCTTAAAAATCACATTTTTCTTGAGCACAGATTTACATGCACTTGTCTAGTCAAACTGAAGTTTCTAAAATTCTTCAGATATGATTTCTGGCCCCAAATTTTCACAGTAAACCTGGCTAAAAGCTGGGGACAATATCCACACCACTGATTGAATTCTTTGCTACCTTGAAATTTCCTCAAGAAGAAGTCTATCATCTTTAGATAGAGTATCACATGAAGTCTCAGAACACGGGCAGGATGTAACAACTTCTTTGCCACAACGTAACATGAATGGACTCTAGTCAAATGTCCAAGGGAATCCTTATTTCCCTCTGAAACCTCATGAGCAGTTTTTATCTCTGCATTCTAGAATTCAGAGTTTCCACAAGAGTTTCCCATTAAACTCTATTTACAACATTCTAAAGCTTTTCTAGCTTGCAGCTCCACATTTTTAAAAATTCTCCCCTAAACAAGCTCCAAAAGATTCTGAATCGTATAGTCAGGTTAGCCACTGCTTCTAAGTACCGATTTTCATGTTAAAAATTTTGCATTTTTCTGTCAAAAAGACCTTAGAAGTGGGAAAGTTTACTTTTGTTCACAGATCCATAGATTTGATCCATGTTCAGTTGAGTCCATTGCCCTGGGCCCAAGTGAGGCACAACATTATGGCAGGAGAATTCCATGGAGACCACTGCTACAACCATGGCAGCTAGGAATGAGAGATAGGAAAGGGGAAAGGGTCACAGGGAAGATAAAACTATATTTCTAGGGCACATCCCTACTGACCCACCTTCTCCAGTCATGTCCCAACTGCCTACAGTAACCACCCTGTCCCTTCAAACTTGGGTGAACTGGTCAAGTTACTACTCCTGCAATCCAATTCTTTTACTTCTGAATATTTCTGCATGAATATAGGAGCTTTGGGGGCACATATCTAACTCATAACAGGGCAAACATCATGAAAATAGAAGGGAGACCTGTAGAGTACTGGAATGGTCCATTGGGAGTTTTGAAAGGAGTGAAAGGGGAAGTACTGAAAAATTACACTGACCAAATCAAATTGTTACGTTGCATGCATGTATAACCATGTCATACAAATCCCAGTATTAGGTAGAATTTTAATATAGCCAAAAGAATATGGAAAAAGAGAAAAATAAATTAAAAAAATGAGTCCTAACCCCAAGATTATCTTAACTAATAAAATGCTGAAGTGCTTACCAACTTGAAAAATAAATAAAATATGCCTTCTTAGAAGAAAAACAATCTCTTTTCCTTTGTGCAAGTTTTCAAGATGAATCACTATGTGTGTATGTATGTGTGTGTGTCTGTGTGTACACACACATGTGCACATGCACGTCTTTCCTCAGAATTTTAAAAAGCTTCCTTCATAGTGCTTATATATTTCTCCTTCTGTTATCGCTCTTTATGCATTTATCTTGTTCCTTTCTGGTTCATATATATTGTGTTTACCTTTCCAAAACCAATTCCCTCTTTGGTTATCACCACCCTGATTTTGCTTTGAGGAAACACCCCTCCCTAAATGTACACAATTTCATGGTATTATCAATTTACAAACCCACCTTTCCTGGCCAAAGTGTGAACACATGACCCAAAGCAGTCCAGCCATATTCTCTGCTCTAGAATTTCAATTATGAGCAGAGTCAAAATGTATTTGGTGCTCACTCAATTTGACAGAAGTGATTTGAATAGAGATTGTCCCATTAGATACAGTTTCCTAAATTTCCATAGCTGCCTCATTTTCTGTCCTGGTTCTTTTCTCTGTTTTGAGAACTATACCGTATTCTTCCTATTAAGTATTTTTGTTCCTTATTTAACCATGATCATTTCCTGTTTCTTACAGTCAAGGAATTCTAATAACTATTTGCCTCAATACACATATGCAATATAAATATAAACCCATACAAATGCAAGTTCCATGACAGTAGGGCACATGTGATCTTAGCAATTTTCTAAAATTCTGCCAACCACACACACACACACACACACACACACACACACACACACACATACCATATAACCACACAAAGAAGTCAATAATAACTTGAAAAAGTTAAATTACATGAAAAATTTATTATCACAACTTTCCTAATTTAATGACATCATCTCTTTGCTAGCGATGGCAAATGAAAATTACTTAGAACGCCAAACTCTACAAAATCTGAGGCTTTTAGACATCATGCTACCTGTGGGCAATTATAACTCCAATTCCACTTACTTCCATCTAATTCCACCTACTGCCACCTCAAGTCCCCAATTTCCATTAATACCTCCATCACTTCCAAAATAAGTTATGCCTGCTAATAAGACAAAATGTTATTTACCAACACTATCTGTAATCAGTGATGCCAAGAGTGCACTTCCAGAAGCAATTTAAAAAGGCATTCAGCTACAAAAACAGAAGAGCAGCATAAACAAGAAGCTCCCTCTGATGACATTGCCCCATCCTGTCTGGTCATATTGCCGTGAACTGGACTGATTCAGGAGGTGTTTCAGAAGCTGATGAAATACAGTAGAAATAATAAAAATCATTGATAATTATAATAAAAATGAATGCAAGTGTCTTTTGCGAGATTTGTTGTTTGAAAATGTTTGCTTATTCTAATGTTTTGCTCTATTTTTCACATAATAATCCTTTATCACCTTAAATTATTATTTCTAATAAAATATATATTATTTTATTAGAAATTATAGTATATATTTATTATTATATATAATAATAAATACATTATTTAGTATATATTTCAAAGTAAATGCTTTGTTTTGGTTTCTTTTTACCTAAAATGATCTAATTTAGTCAAATAAACCTATACTAAGCATGAACATCAGCTAGAGTAGTAGATGCATTTTTTGACATATTTTAATAGTGCACATGATGAATTTTAATGTAAAAAAACACTTTGATCAAAATCTTGAGGGCAGTTATATCTTCTGGGGCTTAGTTAATTTCTTAATGTTTTGAAAGAAGAAACAGTATCTTGACTATATGAATCACTCAGAATTGTGTATTTAGCTTGTAGTGTTAACCTCTCATGAGAATCTTGAATTTTAAAAAAATATTTTATTTATTTTAGTATTTTAAATACTTACTTATCTTATTCAGACATGTGTCCTATATTCATATATGAATACACAACCAGTAAAAGTATACATCATGCACAACCTTAAGAATGGG
This sequence comes from Callospermophilus lateralis, assembly GCF_048772815.1. Classification (NCBI taxonomy): domain Eukaryota; kingdom Metazoa; phylum Chordata; class Mammalia; order Rodentia; family Sciuridae; genus Callospermophilus; species Callospermophilus lateralis. The sequence goes on along the minus strand of NW_027515935.1, from coordinate 2,217,041 downwards.
AAGTTATATTCAGGTTGTGTATTAAGTTATATTCCATATATGTATAATATATTAAATTACACTCTACTGTCAAGTATATCTAAAAAGAACAAATAAATTTTTTTTTTAAATACTTATTTGAGTGTTTAGAGTTACTCTCTTTTTATTTATATACTATATGGTACAGGTTTGCTTGCCTCTGAGAGAAATATATTTCCATGTAAAATAAGCTGGATTATACATAGATGCAATTATATTACTGTTAAGAATAACAGTCTTTAAAACAATTAGCAAAAGACTTGAATAGACATTTATCCAAATTTATAAAAATACCCATCAGTATTTGAAAACAATTCTCATTGTCTTGAGTATCACTTTAAGAAAACGTGATTCAAACTACAATAAGATATCACTTCATTGGGCTGGGGATATAGCTCAGTTGGTAGAGTGCTTGCCTTGCATGTACAGGGCCCTGGGTTGGGTCCCTAGCACCACACACACACACACACAAAAAGATATTACTTCATACTCACTAGTAAAAAAGAGGTAATAAGGAGTGTTAGTCAGGATATAGTGTTAGATGATGCAGCTAAACTGGGCAAATAGCATAAAGAGACTCCTTCAAAAAGTTAAGCAACAAATGTTTGCTATGGTTTGTACCCAAAAGGTCCATGTGCAAGAATCTTGGTTTCTAGAATTTGTTGGAACATTTAAGTGGTAAACACTAGTGGAAACTAATTAGGTCATTGGAATAAACTAATGCTGGTCTCTCAGAATGAGTTAGCTTTCAAAAGATATATGTTATAAAGTGAGGCTACCCCACATGCTTGGCTCCTTCTGTACTCATAGAGTTCCCTTTCCATTTCTCTGCTATGTTGTCATGCAGCCAGAGGACTGATTCCATGATCTTTGGGCCCTATGGTCACAAGACAGGCACATTATTTCTTTGTAAAGTATCCAGCGTTGGTATTTTGTTGTATTAATAGAAAACAGACTAATGCTCCATATGATCCAGAAATTCCACTCCTGGGTATGGAGTCAAAAAAATTTATTTTAAAGTAACCAAAAGAATATGTTCACACAAAACTTCATACACAAATATGCATATAGCAGCATTACTCACATTACCATAAGGAGGAAAGAATTTCATCAAGTGGTGAATGTGTTAACAAAATATGAAATATTTATGCAATTGATTTTTATTCAGCCATAAAAAGAAATAAATTCCTGATGTAGGCTGCAGTCTGGATGAATCTTGAAAAGATAGTGAAATTCAAATTCCAAAATTATTATGAAAGAATCTAGTCACAATTTATATGAAATATCCAGAATAGGTGAATCTACACAGTCATAAAATAGTGGTTGCAAAAGCTATGTGGCTGATGGAAGGGCTAGGGGATGTATCAAATGAGCATGGGATTTCTTTTGTGAACACATTAACTGTTCATTTTAAATGGATGAATTCCATGGTATGTAAATTAGACCTAAATGAAACATTTACAAAAGAAAACAAAAAAGCAACATTAAAGCCTTCAATATGAAGGAGGGGGCAGGACAATATGAAGGAGGGGGAAATCAGAGATGCAAGTAGAGACAGGTTTACTGAAAGTGGTTTAAAGTTCAAGAATTTAATCTTTATTCTATGTACCAGAGTGCAGCTTGCCACTTGTTTTGGTAAATAAACTTTTATTGGAGCACAGCCCACTCATCCATGTAGTATTGTCTTACAGCTGTTTTTACACTGCAATGACTGAGTTATATAGGTGCAACCTGACACCCTCTGATCAGAAAATCGAAGTATTTACTACTTGGTCATGTAAATGAATGTATTCTGACCTCTACTGTTAAGGTTTGAAGTTATCCCCATTAAGTTCTTGTGCTGGAAATTTAACCCCAACATTCATTTGCTAATGTATTTGGAGGTGAGGCCTTTGGGAGGCGAATGAGAACAGATAAGATCATGAGGAGGTGCCCCCTTATGGCATCAATGGCTTTATAAAAGGGGGAGACCTGATCGTGCAGACTTGCTGGGTCACACCATGTGATGCCCCCTGCCATGTTACAATACAGCAAGAAGACCCTCACCAGATGCTGGCACCTTGCTCCTGAGCTTTCCAGACTTCAGAAATGTGAGCAGAATAAAATTTTATTATTTATCCATTGTCCAGTATTGGATATTTTGTTATAGAAACATAAAATGAACTAAAATCCCTTCTATGTACAGGGCAAAGACTTTGAAGATTTATAGAAAGAAAACTATGATTGCCACTTAGATATTGAAAAAGTAGAAAAGTATATTTGAAAAAGGAGAAACAGAAAGCACACACTTGCCCCTGTACCTTATTCCTTCTTCTCACAGGACTCTCAGAACTCTGTCTACCTCTTTCTCTTCTATAGTGCAGTCACCTCTGCTTATACCTCCCGATTCTCTCTCTGGTCAGGACTCCACATGGCCTTTGACTTTAGAATTTCTACCTGTCCCTGAGACTGAACAGATCACAGGCCACTTTGTGATAAGATTTTCAGAGATCAATAACAATTTCATAGGTCCCAAAATTTCAGAAGTCATACAAAGATCTTATAAAATTCTTATTTCTTTGTGTTTTCAGTGCCTACCATGGTCCTGATGATCAACTAATGCTGAATGAATGAACGATAGTAGTCCATATGCTGTGGTTTTTTTACTCTTTTATTTTGAGAGTCTTTTGGGATCATCTTCATTTTTTTTTTTGTGGAAGCCCTGGCCTTTCCTTACCTGCTTTCACTACCTTCTGGCTTTCCATAACTGAAACATGGTTCCAGGAACAAATGTTTAAACTAATAGCCATACCCCATGGACCCCCTAAACTCTCTGGCAGGAAGTGCAGAGCACACTGTCCTCTCACTCTGGCCTGACTTCCATTGCACTCATGCAATCAGTTCCTCCTACTTTGGAAAATGAATTCAGCATGTGTATACTTGTTCTCAGAGGACAGAGATCTAACCCTGACTCTGCACCTAGGTGTAGGCAAAAGTAAACTCATTAATCAGAGTCCTGATAGGGAAATACCAAACATATCAGTTCTTGAGGAAAAAAGCTATAGCAATGTATGAGCCATGCTTTGCCAAGATGTGGTCACACTCTTGGTGATTGGAAAACTTGTGAGTAATTTCCCATGCTGCCAGTTAATTGTGGGTCAGGGCACTCAATCACCCTGAAGGAGGGCCAGGATCTGGACCCTAACTTCCTCACCTAGTGATTCACTGCTTGCTGTTAAACACCAACTGTAAGTAATCAGAGGGACAGTCAGACGAAGAATGTATTTGTAGCTTTTCTTTGAGTTAGTCCTATAGATAAAATGTATTTAAATATTGAATATAAAATATGCTATTAATTTTGAAAAGTGGGTGGGTGGGATTGTGAGTCACATAAAAGATAAATCTGAATAAATTTCAGATGACCTTTTTTAACAAAACATTGTTTTCCTTTAAAGTGATAATGAGCTGGGATTGTAGCTCAGTGGTAGACGTAGGCTACATGCATGAGACCCTGGGTTCAATGCTCGGAACCATAGACACACACACAAATGATACCACTCCATACCCCAAACAATTAAATTATCCTTAACACTTAAAATATGAGACCTCAAGGATAACAGAATAATTTTCCTAGAAGAAAAGATGAATTATAAATGTTTTAAGGATGTGGCCCGGAGTTCCTTCAGGCTTTTGCAGAGCTTCAAAGATATATGTGATATATGAAAGTACCGGGTGCCTTTGCCTCCAGAAATACAGACTGAAGGTCTAGCTTCAAGGTACAGGACCCAGTGTGCTAGTCTTTTTTCCCCGTTATTATAACAAAATAATTGAGATAAATTAACTTTACCAGAGAAAAGGCTATATTGCCTCAGTTTCAGAGCTTTCAATCCATAATCTATTGGGTTGGAATGAGCCAATACATTTTATCAGGAGTGTATGGTGGAAGAAACTGTTCATTTCATGATAGCCAGGGAACAGAGAAAGGGAGGGAGGGAGGGAGGGAGGGGAGAGAGAGAGAGAGAGAGAGAGAGAGAGAGAGAGAGAGAGAGAGAGAGAGAGAGAGTGAGAGAGAGAGAGAGAGAAAGAGAGAGCTAAATCTAGTCCCACCTAAGTTTTAATAGCATAGCTAAGAAAACTGGGGGCATTGGGCAGTTAGTTGTTTTTCTCTTTAAAATAAAAGAGGGAACTGCTATTAAAGAAAGGCAAATTACACATGCTATCTTTTTCTATTTTGTTTTAGTATTACAGAATCCCTGAGACTAGCAATTTGTAAAGAATAGAGATATATTTTTATGGCAAATCCAAGTTCGAGGGCTCACAATGAGAGAGGACTTTCCTGTTGTGGGATAACATGGCAGAAGGCATCATATGATGTGAGAGAGCAAGAGGGGATGAACTTTACTTTCACAATACACAATAGTGTTGTTATAACAACTAATTGAGACTTAATCACGTCTTAAAGATGGCACCTCTCAAAACTGTTGCACTGGGGATTACATTTCAAACACATAAACTTTGGGGGACACATTAAAGTAATAGCATATGAGGCTACATACTGTATGATTCCACTTATATTTGTATGCATAAAATATTCACAGTAAATGAGTCAATTGACATACAAAATAAATTAGTGGCTACCTAAAGCTGATGAATAGGGGCAATGAAGGGTAACCACTAAATGGTGCAGTGTTTCTGCCACCTCCTCCTGTTCCTCCTCCTCCTCCTCCCCTTTCTTATTCTCCTCCTTATCTTCCTCCTCCTCCTTCTTACTTTGTGTGTGTGTGTGTGTGTGCGCACACACACACACACACACACACACACATGCATGTTGGTGCTGGGGATGGAACCCAGGCCTTCAAGCATGCTAGGCAAGTGCTATACCACTGAGCCACAAAACCAGCACCAGAGTTTCTTTGTGGAATTACAAAAATGCTCTAAAATTGATTGTAGTGATGGTTACACTAGTTTTAGTTTTACAACTAAAACTATTAAATGGGTGAAGTGAATTAGACCTCAATAAAACTATGACTTCTTAAAAAAAATAAAAGCTAGCTCATAGCACAGTTTACTTTTAGATAGAATCTGAGAAAGGCTTCAAGTAAAATTTGATTTTAAAGCTGATACATTTGACTCTATAAAATTTGATTAAGAATATTTTGGATAGGGAGAATAACAGGACTCAAGCAAAGAGGTAGGAAATTACAAGATGACTCCAGGGAACACTAAGTTCAGCCATGGATGGTGTCATATTAAAGAAGAGCTTGAATTAAGGTGGTAGCACCAGACTTTGGGCCATATAGGATGAGAAGTAACTGCCCTGGACTGAGCTAATTTATATGATGAACAACACGGTAAAAACCAGAGGAAAGAGATTGGGGAAAAGGAGAGCTGATAGAAGGTTTTGCAATGTCCTAGTTCACTGTTATGAATGCAGAGGGAGCAACCAGAGCTGTACTTAAAGCTATAAATTCTGGGATTTTAAAAACTGTGGGTTTATTTTATTTTTAAATTTTGTTTTAATTAGTAATACATTACAGTAGAATGCATTTTGACACATGATACATAAATGGAGTTTAACTTCTCATTTTTCTGGTTGCACATGATGTACATTTGCACTGGTCATGTAATCATACATGCACTTAGGGTAATAATGTCCAATTCATTCCACTTTCTTTTCTACACCCATACCCCCTCCCTCCTTTCATTTCTATCTGTCAAATCCAAAGTAACTCTATTTTTCCCTATAGCCTCCTCCCTTATTGTGAATTAACATCCACATATCAGAGAAAATATTTGGTTTTTAGTTCTTTGGGATTGGCTTATTTTGCTTAGAATAATATTCTCCAGCTCCATCCATTTATCTGCAAATGCCATAATTTTGTTGTTCTTTAAGACAGAGGAATATTCTATTCTGTATATACACCACAGTTTCTTTGTTCATTCATCTGTTGAAGGCCATCTAGGTTGGTTCAATAGTTTAGCTCTTGGAAATTGAGCTGCTATAAACATGGATGTGGCTGTATCACTGTAGTATGCTGATCTTAAGTCTTTTGGGTATAAACCAAGGAGTGGGATAGCTGGATCAAATGATGGTTCCATTCCAAGTTTTCTGAGGAATCTCCATACTGCTTTTCCAAGTTACACCAATTTGCAGGCCCACTAGCAATGTATGAGTTTACCTTTTCTCCCACATCCTCATCAACTTTATTGATGCTTATACTCTTGATATTGCCATTCTCACTGGAGAGAGATGAAATCTCAATGTAGTTTTGGTTTGCATTTCTGTTATTGGTAGAGATGTTGAATATTTTTTTCATATATTTGTTGATCGATTATATTTCTTCTTCTGTGTAATGTGTGTTCAGTTCCTTAGTCTATTTAGTGATTGGGTTATTTGTGGGGTTTTATTGGTGTTAAGCATTTTGAGTTCTTTGTAAGGTTTATTTCTAATTTACAGTTGTCCTCAATAAACATGTGATGATAAAAGATATTGTTAGATAGGTCAAGAAATCCAAGGTAATGCTTCAGGTGTGAAAGATGGCAGCCCAATGACCTGAAAGAAAATGGGGCAAGGGTATGTGGTAAGAGAGGGATGGCATACATGCAGGTGGCTCTGGTGTTGCAGACACCTACACAATTGGACATGAGGTATTTGAACTGCAGAGAAAGATAATGAGTGAGCCCTAAGAACTTTTGAGTCAATCAAATGAGGTTGAGTGTTGACAGCACTGGAATAAGGGAATTGGGAAGAGAATAGAAGAAAAAATAGATTGCAATCAAAGAAAGAAAATCCCCTTTGGAAAAGGAGAATAAAAGAGATTTCTGATGTCAGTACAGGGTCAAAGATGTCAAACTTTCGCAGGGCAGGCAGCTAGGTGCACAGTAATATCACAGAAGAATAGATTCTCTGGAAGAGTTCAAGGATTTCTAAAAGGGAGGGGGAACCTGACTCAGCACCAGTGGCATGCATAATGGAAAAGAATTTCAGCACATGCCAAATAAAGTTATAGACAGAGGTTTAGTTAGGAAAATAGATACACATTCAAGGGAGAATGGGGGCAATCTCATGAGAGATGTCTTTGGGGTAAAGCAAAAAATACACATCCAAGAGAAACTGCAGGCTATGTCCAGAGGGAAATAAGCAATCTATTGGAGTGAGGTATTAATATTTATAGGAGGCCTATGCTAGGGGCTGGACTAGAGGTGGAGCCAGCGAACAAGTACATAATTTTGCATAAGTTTTTCCTTTGCTTGATGATTTTCCTCATTTTACAAGGATGAGGGCCAAGGGCACGTTGTTCAAGAATTACAACTATTCCTGAGGGCATTCAGCATTTCAATGGCTCACAGATGTGAGAATCGTGTACCTTTGAGACTTGGTGTATCTTTCTTTTAATCCTAAATCCCTCTCTCAGTTACACTTAAATTCCAGAAAGAAATCACTGTGTCAGCACAAGGTTGGGAGTTGACAGAAGAGTAGCAGTCAGTGAGTATTTAATGCATGGCCAGTTTGATTTTCCAGGTAGCCTCGGTCACCAAAAATATAATCTGTCTTCATAGCTGCATGCCTTTTAAAAGATAAAGCAAGGTTAAATAAATGCATATCTAAACTCTAGACTTTCTGCTGTCTTTTCTACATATAGGTGTTGATGAATACTGTTCAAGGAGAAAGAAAAGGAGAACCAACTTTGTAAGCAGTATGGGCTAGGAAAGATGTTTTCACTATTGTTTTTAAGCTTAAAGCATCAATTGGAGACAATCACCATTTCCTACATTTTTTTAGGTGTAGATGGACACAACACAATGCCTTTATTTTTTATGTGGTGCTGAGGATCATACTCAGGTCCCACCCGTGCTAGGCGAGCGCTCCACTGCTGAGCCACAATCCTAGCCCCATTTCCTACATTTTATAGATTCAGAAAGTGAACCTTGGGCTAAAGAAATCACCAAAGGAGCAGGAACTTATTTGGAGCTCTTTCATTTCCCCCCATCAATGAACCCAAGTCTATTTACTCACCACTTATAAAAGAGCCCAATAAATTGAGGACAAATTGTTGGGGCAAGGAAAAAGATTTACTTGGTAAGCTGGCAAAACTGAAGATAATTGACTAGCATCTTGTAAACAGCATCTTCACACAGGTTTTAAGCCCCCTTTATCTATAGCTAAAGGGAAAAGAAGGGTATTCAGGTTAGGAAATGATGATAAAACCGGGTGGCTGGTAATCTGTTGATTTGGCACATCATGGGATCATCAGTAATGAAGCGGGAGGAGAGAGATAAATCAACTTTGGGCTGTTAGTTTAAATGATTAACAAGGGCTGGGTGCTCAGGCAAACACAGACCCTGACTAGAAAGGAGAGGCCCTGGAGGCCATGCGACTGTTTTCTCTGAAGCATAGCCTGGGTACACTCCATGCCCTGCCCATTGTGGATTCTCTGCCAGTCTGAGAGCCCTGGAGGGAGGAGCCAGAGCCATGAAGCACTGGCTTCTGCTGCAGAACTGTGGGCACCCACAGGTGCAGTCACTGGGAGGTCATAGAAAAAAGGAGGGGTGTGCTTGCTGCCATACATTCCTCCAGACAGCCTCGAGTTTTCAGCTCAAGAAAGCTGGAATTTGCAGGCAGTCAAGGCCACAGTTAAGTGAACACTGTACAGTGAAAGGTGACTCTTTGTCAGGCAGGTGACAACAGGGTTTTTTTCTATACAGCCAGACTCTTTCAGTAATGACTGTAATGTCCCACACCAACAGAAGAGCCTCCCCAAGTGCCTCTACCTGCTGAAGGTCATTCAGCTGCAGCACAGAGATAATTTGAGCCTCTGTGATTGCCATAGCCAGGGAACACCACCCTTTTCCTTGGAATGTAATTCCTGTGCCTACTCACCCTTGCTCAGGTCTTAAGGCTGCTGACTCTCTACTGGAGCTTGAAGGTAAGAATATGGCTCAAAATAAATGCTGTGCTTACCTCATTGTATTTTTCATCTTTTGCCATGTAGGTGTTACCAAATAGGTTAACTCAAGCCAGGTCCTACGGATACTGAAAACAATGGCATGAAAAGTGTGCGTGATAGATACCAAACTATTTGATCTAGAAATTCAGGTAATAACTCCCTAAACTTTCTCCCTGAAGTACTCTCTCCTCTGACAGTGCTTCTGCAGCCTAGCAAGGGATCTGAGGGAAGGTGAAAAGGGCCTGAAATTTCTTCCATGGCATGGCCCTCTGCTCCCCAGCACTACTCAGCTCTCTCCACACTTCTGTTGAACCTCCTTTCCTGAGCTTCAGTCAGGTTCCACCGCGCCCTGTGACTGCCTCCAACACAGTAAGGCCATGGGGATGACAGCACATTAGACAGCCCCATCTTTAACTTCCCTAGTCCTCAGACAGCCATTTTTTCTCAGCACCCTGCATACTGTAGCCTGTTGAGCTCCAGGTGCCCTTCCATAAACAGATGCTGACTTATGATGGGGTTATATCTTGGTAAGTCTATCATAAATTGAAAATATAATAGATAAAAATGCATTGATAAAACCTACCTCCAACCATCTAGCTCAGCAACACAGCACACTGTAGAGTGTCAGCTGATTCCTCTTGTGATCATGGGGTTGGCTGGGACTTGTGGCTCTTTGCCTTTGTCCAGCATCATGAGAGGATTTTACCACATACTGTGATCCTGGGCAATGATTCACATTCAAAATTCAAAGTAATATTTCTACTGAATGCACATGGCTATTTCATCATATAAAGTCATAATTCATAAGTCGAATGCAGTTAAGAACTAAATGCCTCTTGACTCTCATGCTCTCCTTGCCACACCTCAGCCCTCATCACCTGCCTAAATCACGATTTTCCCAGCAGGGTTAGACAATGTGTTGACTGGATGATTCTCAAATCACCATCCCCAGGCCAGAGCTCTAGACCCACCTTCACACCTGCCTAAGGTTCCAGATATAGAGGACCCACAGGCAGCTCAGATTCCCCCTCAAATTGAACCTAGCCATGCAAAAACTGCTTCCCTCCAGTGCTCCCATTCCAAACAAATTCTCTGACTCCCCAGCTACCACATCAGAAATCTGTTTACAAGCTTGACTTTCCCCCACCGCCCCTTCACCTCACATTAATCATTAAGGGACATTTATTCTACCTCCCAAAGATCTCTTAAGTCTGCATACTTCTTCTTGTCCCTTCTGCCTCACCACTAAGCAAAGATATGATCACCAACTCCATCTGAATTGCTGCAGAACTCTCCCACTGGGCTCCAGTCCAGTCTTCCCAGTACCCCACCCAGTGTGACCTTTCTAAAGTGCAACATGTCACCTTGGGCAGTCTCCAGCTTCACCCTATTTGGTGACCTCCTATTACCCTTAGAATAAAAGCATACCCTGAAAGGCCCTTGTGACATCATCCATGCTCACTTCTATACACTCCCCACCCTAAATCTCTAAGCCCTAGAAATTATTTAACATGAAGATACTTTGTTCCCTTGTTCCTCTAATTCTTTGATAAAGTTTGAATGTGGTGTGTCCCCCAAGCCTCACCTCCACCCCCAACTCATGCAGGAGTTTGATCTCCAAACTATTATGTATAATATTAAAAAGGTAGAAACTTTATCTTACTATAGTGTTCAGAGGCAGGGCCTTTGGGAAGTAATCAGATTAGTTTAGGGTCATTAGGATGGAGTCCCCACAATCAAATTTCAGAGAGGTAGAGAGACCACACAAGGAAATACACATAAACTTCCCCTATGATATGTTACACCTCAGTGGACCTTTGCAAGAGCCTGTCCAGTGTTGTTTGGACTTCAGCCTCCAGAGCTGTAAGCTAAACAAACCTTTTTATAAGTAACCTAACTTAGGTAGTTAATAATAAAAACAGAAGCTGACTAATACAGCCCTCACCTGCTTCTCTGTCTGAATGTGCCAGTCCTTTCCCATGATACTATCTAGATTTCTATTCTAATACAGTAATGCACAGTTTAATACATGACTATAAGTTTAATACATGACTATAAAGCAAACATCCTTGTATCTCACACCCAGGAAAGTATATTCTAAAAACTTGCCAACTTAAAAAGAAGCCCCCATTTGCTCTGTCCTCTAACATTTTAGAAGTAGCCACTGTCTTGACTCTTAAGATAATCACTTCCTTTTTTAAAGTTCTATTTTGTTTACATTTTTATTATTGTTTTCCTCTTGTACAGTGTTGGAGGTTAAACCTGGGGTCTCCTGCATACTAGACAAGTGCTATACTACCGAACTACATCCTCTGCTCCCTTCTTTAGTTTCTTCAAAGTCTAATCACTTATGTGAACATTCCTGTGCATGCCTTTTCTTTAATATGTCTTTTTAGGTGGTTTTTAAAAATAGACTGACTCCTCTTTATTTTTTTCAAATGTCTTGTCATTTATTTGAAGTAAGTTTATTATTGTCCTGTAGACTTTCATGTGGTTTACATTTTAAATTAATTTATTTTTAATTGGTGCATTATAATTATACATAAAGTGAAATTTATTTTGATATATTCATATGTGCACATTACATGGTTGGATTAATTTTATTCTGTTGTTACTCCCCTTTCCCATCCGTCCTCCCCTTTTCTAATTTTCCTTCCTCTATTCCACTGTACCCCCTTCTATTTTCATGAGATTCTCTCTTCTTTAATTGCTTATTTCTCTATATATTTTGCATGTAAAAGAAAATTTTTGATCCTTAACTTTCTGAGTCTGGCTTTTTTCCCTCAGCTAGATGTTCTCCAGTTTTATCCATTTACCAGCAAATGATATAATTTCATTTTCATTTACGGTTAAGTAAATCTCAATTGTATTTATGTATGTGTGTGTGTGTGTGTGTGTGTGTGTGTGTGTGTGTGTGTGAATAGACAGATGGATGGATGGATAGATAGAAAGATAAATAGATCACTTTTTCTTTATCCATTCACCTATTGACAGGTACCTTGACTGGTTCCATAACTTTGCTTGTAAATTGTGCTGCTATAAACATTTGTACAGATGTATTGCTATAACATGCTAACCTTAATTATTTTGGATAAAAGTCAACTAGTAGAGTAGCTTGGTCATAGAGTGAGTCCATTCTCAGCCTTTTGAGGATTCTCCATACTGATTTCCAAAGTGGTTGTACTCATTCACAGTCCCGTCTACAATATATAACTATACTTTTTTCCTCGCAACCTCAAAAGCATGTATTATTATTTATATTTTTGATGATTATCATTCTAATTGGACTGAAGTTTTGATTTGCATTTCCCTGATTGCTAAAGACATTGAACATTTTTTTTCATATAGTTTTTGGTCACTTGCATTTCTTCTTTTGAAAAATGTCTTTTAATTAATTTTTAATTTGTCTATTGATTGGGTTGTTTGATTTTGGTTTTGGTGTTTTTTGAGTTCTATCTATATTCTGCATAATAAACTCTTGTTGGAAGAGTAGCTAGCAAAGATTTTCTCCTCTCTTTGTGTTCTTAATTATTTCCTCTGCTGTGCAGAAGTTTTTTTTAATTTGAAGCAATTCCATTTATTGATTATTGGTCTTATATAGTGATTTACATTTTTATTTCATTTTTGTGATATATTTTAATATGAATTTCCTTTAAACCAATATTTGTTTACTGATTTGGGTTCAATGTATGTGGTAGGACCACTTTATAGGTACTGTGTTTTCTCCTGAGAGGCATACACTGTCCAATTGTCTTTCATTTCATGATGTAAACTATGCTATGGGGTTTCACCCTCTGGGAGGGCAAGGCAATTTGAAAGCTAGGTTTGGCCAAGCTGGGCTGCCAGTTCCCTCACCCATTCTATGGAATCGCTGAACCAGCTTCTTTTATTGAATTTCCAACAATCGTTTACTATTACATTTTCTGTAAGGACCCTTTAATCTCCAAAGTTCTGTCACTCACATTATGCAAGAATTAAGAACTAATTTATACAGGCATTTAGCCTAACACATGACAAATTAAAGTGTTTGATAAGTGCTGGGTTTTGACTATTATCATTTCATTAATAGTAGTATTAATAAATATCTCCTGAAATCCCAAGAGTAACCATGACCCACTACTTCTGTCTTCCTCCTTTTGTGCTTTTAAAAGCCTTCTTTTCAATACAACTTGTCCCCAGCCTGGCCTGTAAGTCTGCATCATCTTCACTGTGATATCTCTGCAGAACGGGTGGGTGTGTGCCCCCTCCCAAACTTGCTTTTTCAGGCTACCCTTCGTGGGGCACCCGTGCTGGCTGAGGGGCTTTGAGCTCCAGCCTTTCTCCCTCCTGAAGTCTAGCTAATTGGCCACTGAGTCAACCCTCTGCATTCTCTGCCCTCTGCCTGCTCCTTGACTGGCTTCCTGGAACCCAAGGACCCTGGAGGTTTCTGGACCCTATAGAGTTGCCTGGGTGTTGATTTTTTTTGGGTGGGGCATGCTGGCTGGAGGAGCTGGGAGCTGGGAAACAGCCTGATGACTGGGTCAGGGCCAGCCAGGGGTGGAGGCAGAGACCAGCCCCTGTCTCCCTGGATCAAACTGTGATCCCCAGTCCCTTCCTCTGATGGTTAGAGGCCTGGCTTCCCCACCCTTTTGGAATTTCCTATCTGCCTCCCTTTCATTTTGCACCCAGTCTCCCTAGAGGTTTCTCTGGTGTGTGGGGGGGAAGAGCCTACTCTAACCTTTCTCACTGGTGACAGGACCTGACTTGGCCTGAGATGGCTGTGGTCCCACTGAGCCTGGGGTTTGGCTTGACCCTGTCTCCCTAAATTTCTCCACACCCACCTTCTGGCTGGGCAGCAAGGTCCCAGCTGGGATCCCCTCCTTGTCTGAGCCACAGAGCCATGGTTTGTGATGCTCCTCAGAGACCCCTGGGCTGGGGCCAGTCATGCCTGTGGGCTCTGGAAGAGGCTGAAAGATTAGGGATGAAGAGAGACAAGCACTGGCCTTCTGGGGCAGGAGTCAGGACCGATGCCTCTCTGGACTTAATTCTTAGGTGGTTTTGAGGACCTCCAAAGCCACAGCACCTCACTGCTCGCCCCACTCCCCAGGCCCATCCCACTCATGGGTTTGCCTTTCCAGGCATCCTCCCCTGGTCCCCTCCCCCTGGGTGCCTTCTTGAGCTCCTTGGGCCCTTTCCCCAGCCCTCCTGGGCCCCCCCTTCCTCCTTGACCCACTTTAGTCCCCTGTTGCTCGGGGAGGGGAGTGCACATCTGGCGGCTCTGATCCTGGCTGTGTCCCCCAGCATCCCTTGGGGCGGGCTCTGGATGGAGCCAGCAGGCTGAGCAGGCCTGGCCCCAGGGACTGGCAAACTGCATGCTCCTAGTGAAAGCCTCCCTGCCCCCTCCATGAACAGACAGTTTTGGACAGCTGCCCCTGCCCAGACCCTGGGGAGCCCCTGCCAGGACCCAGCTTCAGTCCCCCCCAGCCCCAGGGAGAAGTGGCTTTAGAGGTTCCTCCTAACTTCTTGCCATGCAACATTCCCAGAGGGGAGGGGGGCAGGGCCAGGTCCTGGCCTCCACCCATCCTTCCCCTAAGACTCTGCTGGACAACCCAAAGCTCCAGTCAAGTCCTGTGCCTGCTGTTAATCTGTGTGACTTGGGGAGCTCCACCAGCCCTCTCTGGGCCTCATCTGTGCATTTAGGGAATGGAGCAGATCACTGACGTTTACCAAGCCTCACTGTGTTCCAGGGACTTGGCTGTACATTGATGACCTCATGGTCCCATGGGAATTCCATGAGCACACTTTCCTATTTGGAACGTGAGGCAACTGAGGCACAGGAAAAGGAAGGAACAAGCTTTTGAGGTCACTCATACATGGGGTCCCGGGTAGCCTGATGGGTGACTTGTCTTCACTCTGCCATTCTCTAATTGATCCTGGCACTGGGGCTATTAACTCTTCAGAGACTAGGTCAGGGCCCTCTGAGGACTTGAGATGGGGGCTTCTCCTTGGGGCACCATTTATTCTGTCGTGCTCAGGTGCCCTGCAACCCTGCCACATGACAGACTGTGAGAAGGTGAGTCCCCAGACATCCTAGCTGGAGACACCCCCTCCCCCATTCTGAGTCCTAGTCCTTTGGTTCAGGGACCTGACTCCAGCCTGACTGTGCCCTCGAATGAACATCACCCCCAGTACAGGGGGGGTCCCCCTCCCAGCATGCCAGCTGCAGGGCTAGGAGCAAACAGGAGTTTCCTGTTAGGACTGCAGCAACCATTTCTCCCGTTTCCCAGCCAATGAGAAATGCAAAAAATAGGGTGGGTTGGCCCTAAAAGGCTGTTTGAATTTTGGAATCTGCACTCCCCTCATCTCCAAATTTACCTTGACATGTGTACTGCCTCTGGGGACCTTTTCATGTCACCTCATTGTCTTGCTGAATAAAAGAGCGGGTGGGAGGTGGGAGGGGGCTCTGGGAGTGAAGTCAAGAAATCTTTACTTATTTGCCTAATTTCCTCACTCAAATGTGTCTTGTGATTAAATATTGCTTCATTCTAGCCTGTGTGCTTCCGTCAGAGGACAGGTTTCACTTCTGAACAGGGCATTGAGAGTATCTGGTCTTTCCATCTTAGGATTTCTCACTCCATTTCCTCTATTTCTCTTTTTTATCTTACACTCCTGGAAAAGCCATGGTCTTCCCTTCTGGAACCTATCTCCTCTAGAGAGAGCACATGGGTGGTGCCAAGTGTCAGTCAGTCAGTGACCCTTACAGTGCTCACTCAGTGGAAAAGACTGCAATAATTTGGTGATGCTGCCCTCCTTGGTCCAGGGTAAAGCACCGAGCAGATTGGGCAGTGGATATATAACAACAAGTCCTGTGTTCTTGGTCCTGGTCCTTTTGGCCTTGCCTGAGCCTGCACTTCATCAATGTGGTCTTTCATGGCCCTTTACATGCCTGCCCTTGGGGGTGATTAAAATACTGTCTATTCTGAGCCTCCTAGCCATGGCCTCCTCTCCTTGTCTTCCTTTCCCAGGTTCATCTTGCATACATGCTTATTCAGGAACATCCATGGCTCCTGTTACAGCTGGGTTAGTGATGGTCAGGGTGAGTCCACTCTTCTAAAAGTAGAAAGAGAAAATATCAGGATGTTACTGTCTATGGAGGAAGAAAAACTTTAAATTGTCTTCTAAAACACAGATAAAATTTACAGAGCTTACTGTATGCCAGACATGGGGCTCGATGCTTTGTCCACCTGTATCTCTCAGTCTTCCTGAAAATTCCATGAGGTGGGTCCTATTCTTCCCATTTATTAATAATGAATCAGTGTAAAGAAGTTAACCTTGCTAAGCACATATGGTGTGGGTGAGTACCACGGCCTTATCATTTTTCTTGCCCCTTTGTCTCTCTATGAATTATTGGCACCAAAACAAGCATGCTAAATGCAGAGTAGGTTTCCTGCTAAATTCCCCCAGAAGCGAATGGGGTCATGCATTGCAAACTAAAGTCTCTCAGGCCCCAAATGCAGCCCCATGGCTTCCGGGCATACCTTGGTTTTACAAGGCTTCCAGTTATGTGGAGTCTCCCACTCATCCCCACAGCCTGTTCTTTGAACCCCAATACCACCATAGGATCCATAACTGCATAAGTCCCACTTTGCAGATGTGGAATGAGCAGAGGGATTGCTGGAGCAATTAGTCAAGGCTTTGGGGTGTGTATGTGGCTGGATTGGAAAACAGACCCTGGTTCTCACAGTTTTCTGAAAGCCTGCAAGAGTCACTCACAGGCTACAAAGCACTGGAAAATGACATTATTTTTTAAGCAAAAATAGCCATTGGATATCTAAATCCTGAGCTTATAATGGAACAGTGAGAACTCTGTCTTTTGTTTTTCTACTCACATCTTTCCCAGGTGGTGATTTGAGGACAGAGTCTCATTTAAATAAACACAGAATGATGGAAGTTGGAATTGCAATGTCTATGTATATATAATTAGAAGAACCACCCTCATTCTTGTATTTTAGTCAATATTTAGATTCAATATATCTCAGAGCATTTGAGAGCCTTACAGTGACTATTAAAATCAACTGGGACAATGTAACAGAATTAATTCATTGGGACTTACATGCAAAACAAATTTAAAAATGTCTCAACCCTATCATACCACTTGATTTTGATTATATTATAATTTCAATCCCTGGGTACCTTACAAATGCTTTGGTCTTAACCAGATGTAATTCAACTATGGTCACTATTGGTGGTTATGGAACAATGCAACAAACCACAATGAGAAGTGACTTTTGGACATAGGTGAAGACATGGATGATTCACATTGCCAAGCTTAGGCACCCCTTCCCCAGGATGTACAATGTGAATCAAGTGGGAGAATGGTGAGAATGGCCTTAGGCCTGAGTCTAAGCAACTCCATTTTAAAAACTCCAGTTTGAAACCTGCAGTCTCACCAAGCACACCCACAGATCCCTCAAGTATGACCTCAGACAATTACTTCCCCTTACTCTGAAAAACACAGTGAAGTCTCTGGCAGGCTGTCCTCTCCTGATAAGAAGATAAAGTGAGAAGATAAGGGTGGAGACCACCAGCAGATGGTTCTGACCCCAGGGTAAATGATGTCCTGGAGAAATCTGGTGGTAGCTGATAAGGATTGCAAGGGGGGTGTCATAAAGTCCAAAAATTTAGTGTAAAAATAGAGCTAATGAACATGGATTCATTCAACTGAAACAAGGATGCATTTGGGCTTGAGAGCCTCGTGAGGAACTGGACTGACATCTCATTACTTATCATCATTCTCCTGAGGAGATCCTCTCAATCTCTATAACCTCATCTGGATGGTGAGAGCCTCAACTTTTTTCTATGACCCTCTTCTCAACAGGTCATCCACTCCATGCCAGGAAAAACCTGCCTTGGTTATGGACCTGATTACTGTGAATCTTCTTCACATGATATCTCAGAATCAAATAAATTAAGATGGACTTGTTCTCATCAAGGAGACAGTATTCTAAAAGCAAAAGTAAAATCATTAAAAAGTATTTCCTGACTAGGTACCTGAAAAGTACTCTTTCATAGCCACACATTTATATAAGCCATAAAAAATAAGAAGAGCCCTGACCCAAAGTTTGGAGAATACATTCTGCATTTGGCTACAGTAGGAGTAAAATCACATTACCAAATTTCTGTACACAGATAAGGCTAAAGGCCTGCTGATATTATGGCACTAATTCTGCCTTTTGTAAAAGGTGAGGTTTATACAGCTGTTTGGTATCAGAAATTGTTTTCAAAGTCCCACAAGTACTGTGTATGTGTGTGTGTGTGTGTGTGTGTGTGTGTGTGTGTGTATTTGTTTATATGAGTGTAGTACTGGTGGATAAACTGAGGGAATATTATTCCTGAGCTATATCTTCAATTTTTCTTTTTTCTTTTTTTTAGTTTTGAGGCAGCATCTTACAAATATGATTTCTTGTGTGCCCACAATTTTCAAGTACATATCAAGAACAAATATGTCTAAACCAAAGGCAAATCTTATTTTTAAATTCTCTTAAAAGTTAAGTAGTCACATTTTTTTTCAAAAAGTGCGGTTACACACATATGGTGGCTCATGTCAACAATCTTAATAATTTGGGAAACTTAATCAGGAGAATCACAATTTCTAATTCAGCCTAAATATTATGAGAGGGCCCTAAGCATCTAAGCAACACATTGTCTAAAACCTGAAAATAAAATAAAATACAATTAAAAAGGGCTTGTGATACAGGGGATTAGGAGAACTATCCTGGGTTAAGTACTCATTCCTCTACCCTTAAAAGGAAAAAAAAGAAAAGAATAAAAAAAATTACATCAGGTGAACTTTCTATTAAATGGGGATAATATGTTTGAGAAAAACTTCTGAAGCTTATAGCAAGGATTTAAAATAAACTTGGGAAATGGCTGAGAACTGAATTGAAAAATCAAGGACAAGCAACATTTTAAAAATTCTTATCAGGAGAAACTTAAAAACAGATATATTTCATTACAGTCATGATAAAAATGCAGGATGGTATGAAAAATGCGACAAAGCCACTGTATTTGTATCACAAAAGTTTTATAAATGGAGAATATGAAACATAAAAAACTACATTAAAAAGTGACGGGGAGACAACATTAATGCAATATATGTAATCTAAAATAAATAATACACTAAATATCCACTACATAAATATTATCTGGGAGCATGTCTACAAAACAAAACAATATTCCTTGCACAAAGCAGAGGCTTTTTGATAGTCTCAAATTAAAAATAGTTTCATATCTGTGGCTGCTGTGTAGGGGCTCATATCAAAAAAGCAATGTTTGGGGCTCAAGCAGTTGAAAGAAGATGTGAGAAACTTTTTTTTTCTTTTTTACCATGTGATTTTCTTTAAATTTTTTTTTAGTCATACATGACAGTAGAATGTATTTTGACATATAATACATACATGGAATGTACATACATCAATCATATTGTCTATTCTATTTGGCTGCCCTTTCTATTTTTCTACTCCTGCCCTCCTGTTCCATCCTTTCTCTTTATTAAGTCTAATGTGACACACTGCCACAGTCTATATGGGCACAAATAACCAAGCCACCACAAAAGCCTTGTAGGTTCAAACAGCAAGTCTTTATTCCTGAACTCTCACCGGCTCTCTACACACACTTCTCGGAACACTTCTTGGAAACACACAACACACTCCCTCCACTGGGCTCCGCATGCCAATTCTTCCTGAAAACCCCACCCCCCGTGAGAACTCAACTGGAACTCCAAAGTAGCGGGTGCCCAAGGCAGCAGGATCTGCTTAATCCTGGAGCTGCCCTATTCCCGGAGCAGGGTCACCTTTCAACCATTCCCTCTAGCAAAATGCCAGGTGTCATTCCAAGTAAACTGTGGCTCTCAACAACACACTTTTTTTTCTTTTTCTCATCACAACATCATATTTGTATTCTGTATAACAATGAGGTCCTCCTTCCATCTTCCATGCAACTCCCCTTCTCATTCTTTTTCCCTCCCACCTCTCTTCCTATTTAGTGTTAGTCTTCTTCTCTTGCTCTTCTTCCCTATCCCATTTTGAGTCACCCCTCTTATATTAGAGAAGACATTTGGCATTTATTTTTTAGGATTGGCTAACTTCACTTAGCATAATCTGTTCTAATTCCATCCATTTGCCTGCAAAATCCATGATCTTGTTATTTTTTTAGTGCTTTGTAATATTCCATTGTGTACAAATGCCACATTTTTTAATCCATTCATCAATTGAAGGGCATCTAGGTTGGTTACACATTCTTGCTATTGTGAATTGTGATGCTATAAACATTGATGTGGCTGTGTCCCTGTAGTATGCTCTTTTTAGGTCTTTTGGGTATAGTACGAGAAGGGGAATAGCTGGGTCAAATGGTGGTTCCATTTCCAGCCTTCCAAGGAATCTTCATACTGATTTCCAAATTGGCTGCACCAATTTGCAGTCCCACCAGCAATGTATGAGTGTACCTCCCCCCCCATCCTCCCCAGCAATTATTGTTGTTTGACTTCATAATGGCTGCCATTCTTATTGGAGTGGGATGGTATCTTAGAGTAGTTTTGCATTTCTCTGATTGCTAGAGATGGTGAGCATTTTTTCATATATTTGTTGATTGATTCTATATCCTCTTCTGAGTAGTTTCTGTTCAAGTCCTTGGCCCATTTGTTGAATGGATTATTTGCTTTTTTGTTGTTTAACTTTTTAAGTTATTTCTATACTCTAGAGATTAGAGCTTTATCTGATGTTTGAGGGGTAAAAATTTGTTTCGAGGGTGTAGGCTCCCTATTCACCAGATGTGAGGAACTTTTCAGATAGTGGGCTTGCTGCTTCTGAAGGAAGCAATAGCCCATAACCAGCCTCTAGCTTCTATCCCTCAGCCCCCAAAGTTGTTAAATAGAATTTTTTTTATGCAGGTCAGACAAAGAAGGCACATCAACAACATTTGACTGATGTAAGAGCATGCTCACAAACAAATGTTTTTAACCTTGAGTACATACATTGAATCTGAGTGTTTATGACCTTGGCTACTTGCTAAAAATATAGCCCTCTGGAAGCTGTACTAACACAGTTGGTCTTTTTGGTCTTTTTGGCCCTAAATGTCTCATGGAATTGAGCACTTTACAACTTCTACTGTAAGGAGAAAAGCTAACCCCACCATTTTTAGGGTGCAACACAAAATGCTGTTTATCTCTAATTCTAACATACAAAAAATAATAATCTTGCTCTCTTGACACCTGGGTAAATTTTTTTTAAGTCCTTCAGTTCTGGTTAGCAGGTAAAATAGGTTAAACTTGAATACGCGGGCTGGCGATGTCAGTTGTTTACTGGAGCCATTGGCTACTGTTGTTTCTTTTCATGCATCATCCAATGACTGGACTTGAAGGCCTTTATTCTTCTTCTTCTCTAGAGACTCAAAATCACAATGGGGAAGGTTGATAGGTATTTTCAAAATACAGAGATCTTACTCTACTGGATGTATTTTGGATTCCTAGACCTCCTGACTCTCTTACAATTCCTCATTCTGGTAGTCTCTCGTACACTTGCATCAGTTTTTGCTCTCAGATCTATAGAAACCATTCATCCCATGACCAGAGCAGCTGCACATGACTCATTTGACTACTTCCCCAAATCATCTATGCCACTGCTGCCACTTTTTTCTTTGGCCAGGGGCTGGGGCCTAGGCTTCAACACTTTATTGACACTTCAACTTGCAGGGTTCATGTTTGACCACAATGCAGTCAGAATCCTTATTTCTGCTTACAAGGAACTAATCCCATTATATCACAACTCTCCACAGGAGTCCACTGTAATAGGACTGAGGCAACTAGGTGTTGTAAGCTTTTAGGTGTCCATAGGTGCCACCACTCCCCTAACAACCTCTATTAATCTATCAGGACTGAGATATCTCTCACCAACAAATATCCTAAAGACTTTTCCAATTGCTGTGTTTATGTTGAGACCCAGGATGTAAAATTTGGGTCTCTAGCAATTGAGAGATGTGAGGCAGAGTTGGCAGTGTAGTCATGCTTATGCAAAAAATAGCACAATAGCTCCCAGACAGCCCAGAGCCTTCAGCCCTTAGATTCCTGCATCATTCCATAGGCCTTTTTATATATAGGACAGAAAACAAAGGTGAATGGTCAATATTTTACATAATGAACACATGCTCAAAAGAAAATGTTTATGACAATAAATGAATACACTAAATCAGGGTATTTATTACTTCAATGAATAATAATAATAACAACAACAACAACAATAACCTGTTGGAAGCATCAACAACGGAGTAGCTATAGCCATATTTGGCCTTTCCAATGATTCAGCCTTTTAGGATTCATCATCTAAAAATCTAAACACCTGAAGTCTTCTGCAGTGATCTATTTGCAAGAAAGTAAGAGCTCTGCATCCACAGGCCACAAAAAATACACTGTATTGTGATACGACTAGAACACAATCCCCCTGCCTAGGATTACTAAAAGCATTCTACTCATAGTATCCTGACAAGCTCATCGTTCTTTCAACTTATCATTGATCAACTGCTGTGTGGCTGCAACTAAAGTTGTAATATATATTGAAGTAATACTGATATTATTTTGGTGATCTAGAATATGAATACAACTTAAGATGGCAGAAATCCATTCCTGTGCTGCTGTTAACAAACCAAGTGCCATGTGATTTTGCAACACAACTTTTTGTATTTGATATTTTTCTTTATTAACTAGAGATAGAGCATGCTTTGTATGATTTAAGATTTGACTGTGTACTCCATCTTATTCACCAAGGATACATAAAAAAATAACAAAGAAAATACCTCATCCTCATTAATTTAAAATTTTATTTATCATATAGTCTTTTCTTTAGCTATAACCACACCTTAATTTTCCATAGGTTGTAAGGTTTGAAGCTAGTATCCTAATAATGCCATCAGAAAAACCAGAAGTTCAAATATATTGAGTAATCTTTTAAAATTAAATAAAAGTTTAGGCAGTGAAAAATGTCTGAATGGAATGGAGATCAACAGACTGTTGACTATAATAGATAATGTTACTTTCAATATGCATTGAAATATTGGTTTCAATATTTAAACCATAGGAAATGAGCTATAATTAACAAAGGGGTAATTTTAACAGCTGTTTCTATGCTTAGCATTTCAATTTTGCCTGTTCATAAGCCAGGAAACAAGAGCCAATATTGTAATGCATGTCTGTAATTTCAGTGACTCAAGAGGCTGAGGAAGAAGAATTTTAAATTCAAGGCTAGACTCAGCAACTCAGTGGGGCCTTAAGCATCTTAGTGAGAACTTGGCTTGTCTTTAAAAACAAATAGGCTGGAGATGTGATTTGTGATAAAGTGTTCTGATTCCAGTCCTTGGTACAAAAAAAAATTCTGCTTTTATGTGCCACTATCTAACTTCTAAGACAATAATGAAAGATTTATAATTCATGTAGTCTAGAGGATGTGAGTTGTGGCTTTGGGGTCAGATAGAA
The DNA here is from genome assembly GCF_048772815.1 of Callospermophilus lateralis. NCBI lineage: Eukaryota > Metazoa > Chordata > Mammalia > Rodentia > Sciuridae > Callospermophilus > Callospermophilus lateralis. Next base: position 2,193,596 of record NW_027515935.1, on the reverse strand, counting down.
TTCATCCTGAATTTCAGAAAAGTAGCTTAATATTCATGAGACCTTTTAAATATTCTTTCACACTTAACAGCTATGTAAACCTCATTCATTACAAAAAGCAGAATGATACGAGAGTCAACATATTAGCAATTCTTTAGCAATATCTGTAGATATAAAGTTGACAATGTGTTTTTACTCCTCTTGTATCCAAAGTTCAGAGTATGTTTCCCAAACTTTGGATCTGAGCTCTTATTTTTTGTGTGTGACTTATGTAAATCTGTGACTATGAAAGTGTATTAGTCAGGAAACATTTTGAATACTTTGTTTTTGCTTTCATAACACTGTCATCTCCATGAGAATGAGCCCACCTTAATTTATTTGATTCTGAGAAGAAGGGTGCTTTTTTGGCAACCATATCTCCCTCTGAAGTTCAGTAACCTTACCAACTATCACCTAATGCAGTAAAAAGATTCCATATAATCCCATGCTTAATTGATGATAAGCCCACACTTGAGACAATAATTTTTATATGGTTTCTTCTTATTCAGTGATAGATATCTAATTCACTAAACATAGGCTGAAAGCCAGGATTCAATCACATGTGGAACAGAAGTTATGTGAAAAACATATTGTGCCTTATAGGTACTGGTGAAATTTTTATTAATTTAAATATAAACTTTAATCTCTTGATAGGATTTATTTAATTATATGGTAGTATGTGTAGACTTCTATGCCTTTGATGTTTGATGATATTCTCAGAGTACCCCATACTAAAGAAGAAAATTGAAATCACAACCCTGCATTAGGCTAAAGACAAAACTGAAAAATAATTTTTTAAAATGTTTAGTCTCTAATTTCTGGGTTACTGATGATCTGATGACCTAGAGTTTCCTCTCCAGTGATACCAATCTCTTTTGGTTAATGTATGAATCTAAAATGAATATGAATCTGTGCCCAGAATCCTGTGAGAAATAGTGTCCACTTTTGTACACTTCTGAGTTGTAGATGGCTGCTTTCTCAAAGTGCAGAGTTTCTCCTGTTATTTGGCCCTGAGAGAGTGTTGTTTGGTATGTTTATTCCATAACCTATGACACACAACTGAGTTGTCCATTTTTTTTTTCACCTTGCTGAGCTCAGGGTATTTATAGATCTAAAACATGGAATATAGCTGTGGTGAACATAGATATCCCTGAGAGGTCAAGAGTGAATTTTAGGATGAAGCTTGAAAAATACATTTATTTATTTGTAAATTTATATTTTCAAAAATAAGAATATTTTGAATATAGTGGTTTAAGTTATTAAATTGATTTAAGCTGTCCTTCTTATTTTTTATTATGAATACTAGAAATTTTTAAATTATACTAATGCATTATATTGTTTTTCCCTCTGGGAAAATATTAATGCCTTAGGACAATGCTTAGAAGTTTAAAATAAAATTTGCTTTCTCATAAGACCGGACAGCACAAAAGTTAAATGAAATTTTAAAGTAATTTTGACAAAAATTTTTATTCATAAAAGTACATATTTTGGGTGTGTGGGAGATCTTGCCTCTTGGTTCTATTTTCCCCATTGGGTTTCTCCCCACTGAAATTAATTTTTCATCACATGAGAATAAAATCACATAATCATTTAATTTTCTCCTTCTCACTAAGGTGTGGCTGTAGACTTTAAGAGTGGTGAGGATAATACAAGTGATGAGAAGTGATGAGATGTCATTCCAAGTCCTCATCATCCTCCCAAGCTTAAGTGCATTTTTTATTGAGCTGGCTGAACATCTGTTTATTTGCTCTACTCTTTATACTAAATTTTGCAGGTTTTTACCCTTTTTTTCAATCCTGGTTAGTTACCACCAGATTTTTCCATGACATCATTTACTCTAGGGCCAGAAACATCTGCTCTGGTGGTCTGCACCTTGGTCTTCTCACCCTTCCCTCTTATTAGGTGAGGACAATCTGACAGAGGCCTCACTCTGATTATCAAGGTGAGGGGAAGTGATTTGTTTATGTCTGAGGGCAATATTGCAGGGCTTCTTTAGGCATGCCTGGTGAGACTGCATGTTTCAAACTGAAGTTTTTTAAATGGAGTTTTTTTAGGCCAGGCCTAAGACCATCCTCACAATAGTGTAGTTAATTTGTCCAAAATTAAGGTTTTTTGTTTGTTTGTTTGTTTGTTTCTTTATTGTATTTGTCCTCAATTGATTTTACTTTTTTCTTTTTTTTGTACCAGGTATTTATCTCAGGGGCACTCACATACTTCCTCAGTCCTTTTTTGTATTTATTTAGAGAGAGGGTCTCACTTAGTTGCTTAGTGCCTTTCTTTTGCTAATGGTAGCTTTGAACTCATGATATCCATGTATAATTCTTCTGTGCCACAGGGGTTATGGCTTTTGCCACCAAGTTTGTTTCAACTGAGTTTTTAAATATGTAAAACAACTTTATTAAAATGACATTTAGAAGCATTCATAATATTCAAGAAAACTCCTTTGTCCTGGTGTGGCAGGAAATAAAAGTGAAACTGAACATTAATTTAAATAACAAGAAAGTTCAATTGCAAGGGCTTAATTAGAACACAGATAATTAGAAGGTAACAGGCCATGAAGCACTCTTGAACTTGTTTAAAATATTTTTTTCTTAGTTGTAGATGAACAAAATATTTATTATTATTATTATAATTATAATTATTATTATTATTATTATTATTATTATTATTATTATTATTATTATGGGTCCAGTATCAAACAGACTGTCTCATGCATACTAGCCAAGCACTCTACTACTGAGCAACAACCCTAAATCCTTACCTGGAATTTTTTTTAATATTTATTTATATTTTATTTATTTATATGTGGTGCTGAGAATTAAGCTCAGGGCCTCCTATATGCTAGGCAAGCACTCTAACACTGAGCCACACCTTCAGCTCTTTTATGGTACTTTTTAAATACCTGTTTTACATAAATTTTAATTAGTAGCATTACCCCTTTTCCAATATCTGTTTGGAGTAAATCAATAACCTAGAAATTGGTGAAACAAAGTCCAGTTTTATCTCAAACTCTGGTTTTACTTTCTCTTTCTTCCCCAGACCAGACACCTTATCACAGTGTCTGAATTAAGATTCTTCCTTGAGGAATTTACTGTATGTTGTCCACATTCCAAACTCCAAAATTTAACTATTCCTTAGTTTTGGAAAAGTCTTACAGAATTTGTCCAGAGGTACCAAAATTTCTTGGAGTACTCAGAAGAATCCATATCTGAGTCTTGCCTTTTAGGGAGCATTTTGAATTATAAGTATGCAAACTTTAAGGCAAGTAGATGGACAATCTTCAGCTGGAAGGAACCTTTTCATCAATATCTTGCATCTAAAAGGCACTTCATTTGATTCCTTTTATTAGATACTGTGAATAAACCTACAATGAAAATGGAAGTGAAGTAATTTCTTTAACAAAAGTGTTTTAATTTCTTTAGATACTTTTCCAGAATTATAATTACTGGGTTATAGGGCATTTTTTAAACAAAGAAATGTTATTTATTTTTACTTATTTAGGTACTTTACGACTGTGTTACATCCCTATTTTTTATTATTAGTGAATTATATGGCATTTTTATTTTGAGCTCTTAGGAACCATGATAGGGGCTGGGAAAGTGGCTCAAGTGGTAGTGCACTTGCCTGGCATGCATGTGGTGCTGGGTTTTTATCCTCAGTACCACATACAAATAAAGATGTTGTGTCTGCCGAAACCTAAAATAAATAAAAATTCTCTCCCTCTTTAAGAAAAAGAACCATAATTTTTTTTTCAAAACTGTATTTATTAACTTTATATTGTAACCAAAATTTTTATATATGCATATACACCTATACTTTGGATTTCCTACTATCTTTCAGATATTTGTTTAGTTTGGGGTGGTTTGGTGCTAGGAATTGAACTCCAGGGGTGCTTACCACTGAGTTATGTCTCCAGTTCTTTTTTTGTTTGTTTGTTTTTGGAGACAGGTGATATATCACTAATATCTCAATAAGTTGCTTATAGCCTTTCTATGTTGTTAAGGCTGTCTTTCAAATCACAATCCTCCTGACTTGCCTCTCCAGCCTCTAGTATATTTGCCTGATTTGCAGATTTTTTTTTTTTTGAGATAAATTGACACCTTTGATATTTGGGTATTTTTTTATCTTCGTCACAGCTGATGAAACACTTGTGAAAAATTTTATGGCTCGTAGATATCACCGTTTTTTTGTATAATTTCTTTCATATTTCCTTTTTTCTTTTTTTCTTTTTTTTTGTGGTGCTAGAGATTGAACCCAGGGCCTTGTGCATACAAGGCAAGCACTCTAAAAACTGAGTTACATCCTCAGCCCCTCTCTCACATTTCTGTTCACTAGAGGTGATGATGGTAATTGGGAATTTTGTCCCAAATGTGGTACATTTCTTAAGACCGGACTAATATCCAGTGTATCTAAATCTCTCTACTCATTCATGATTTTGCCAAAGAGATACTCACAGTAGTTTTTTTATTAAATTTATTTATAGATGGAGGGAGATTATCTCATTTAATATTCTGCTTTATTTTCAACATCATTCCCTTTTAATATTTGCTTTTTATAGTGTTGCTAAGTTTGTGACTGACTATCTTGCACATTCTGCACACACACTGTAACAGTGAACTTTCCCTCTATGTCCCAATTCTAACTTTAGGTTGGATAGATTCATTCATTCATGTCTAATGTTATTTTTCATATGGTTGGTTTTACATATGCCTTTCTATTGCTTTTAACAATACTATTGATCTACATATGGTTTCAGATTTGGTTTATGTTATGATATATTGTCTGTATTATTGCAATATAGTTTCATAATATACATTAAATGTGTCTCATAACAATAACTATATTGTTTTTTTATTAAAGGTTTTGGGGTATTTTACATATATATTATTTCTAAGATAATTTTTTTGGTCCCTACTTTTCTTTTCTTTTATATGGTACTTGGAATTAAACTCAGGAAAATTGAGCCACATCCCCAATTCTATTTTGTATGACTTTTAGAGACGGTGTCTCACTGAGTTGCTTAGGGTCTCACTTTTGCTTATACTGGCTTTGAGCTACCAATACACCTCTCTCTGCTTCCCAAGGTACTGGGATTACAATTGTGCACCAACAGGTCCAGCTCTCTTCTTTTATTTAAAGAAAAACATGCTAAAATTTTGATAGGAATATATTATATATTAAATTGAGTTAAAATAGTTGTCTTTGTAATGATTAGTTTTATTTACACACATGCTATTTTTTGTGCTTTTGTAAATTTTTATTTAGTTTGTGATAAGTTTCACATATTTTCCTTGAAATCCATTATATATGTGATGTATTTAACAGATATAACTTCAGTATAATCCTTATGTGGTATTTTGTACTCTAATTAATCCAAAAATATTTCTGGGTTCCACAAACCATTTTTTCTCAAACTTTATTGTTTTTATTTTTCTGAATCACCTCCTCTTTCCTCCTAGGCTGCAGATTTCTAATGTATTGACAAGTATAGCTCTAGTCTTATACTATGACATACTTGTACACTGTCATTGTACACACATACTATAATTTCTACAGGTCTAAGCTGCTTGGTGAGGAGTATTTCATATATATATATATATATATATATATATATATATATATATATATATATATATACAGTTTTCATGATGAAATAACAGCAATTTCTACTCCATCTTAAGTTCATGATAATTTGTTCTGTGTGCTCATCAATACATTTTATTCTTTTTGTTATTGTTGTTTCTACTGGAAATTTAAATCAGGGGCACACAGAGACTGGGTAACACATAGTTGCTTAGGGCCTTTCTATGTTTCTGAGGCTGGCTTTAAAATCAGGATTATCTTGCCTTAGCCTCAGAATCCATTGGGATTAGAGGTGTGTGCCATGGAACCTGGTTATATTTTATTTTTATATTGAAATATATATTACTTCTGAAAATAATTTATTCTTGATATTAAGAAAGCATAGACTACCAATTTCCCCCACAAAGAACCCCCTCTTTTTTTGGAAAAGATGTCAATTTTTTTTGGAAAAGATGTCAATAGTGCTAGATATATAATTTATTAATGTCTAAATGGCAATAAATAAGTACATAATAATAATAAATTATTATTATGATGATGATGATGCTATGTATTAGTTACAAAAATTTATCTGTTCATATTATTATAAGGTATATAGTCTTTTCTATAACTTTATAGCATACATCAGGGTGTATCAAAATGACCTTTTGGGGGTTGGGAGGTGAGGGGAGGGATCATGGGGTTAAAAATGATGGTGGAATTTGATGTATATTGTAATATAAAGTATATATATAAAGAAGTGAATTCATGTAAATATAATTTGTATAAAACCAGAGAAATGAAAAATTGTGCTCTATATGTTTAAAAAGAATTGTAATGCATTCTGTTGTCATATATATTAAAAATATTAAAAATTAAAGATAAATGATGGCATTATGTTCTAACTGAAAATAAATACTACTCCTTTTAAAAATGGGAAAAAAAAGTCTGTTGGTCAGTTGTAAACTTTTTAAAGTACAAAATGTATCCTGAACATTTGGTAGTACGTAAACCTAGATGTAGGTATTTATAGTGTTGTCAGAAAAATAAAAATAAAATACTGTAGAGTCATTTTTTTGCAATGTATACTCATAATTATATGAGATGAATTTTGTCCGTATGCATGTATACTACCATTATATATAATTAATAAATGATTACTACATGTCACATTAACTACATTTATTTCAAATTAATTTGTGTTTTCAAAGCACTGATATATGACACTCTTTGATATGTACACTTGGTGTGTCTTCAAATTTGTCAATTTTATGTATTATGTTCTTTTCTTTATTCTCCTTTTTATAGAATTTCTTTTTCCAAATTATTGAGATTATTAAATTTTAAACAATTCAGGATAACAGTGAAGTCTGTAGATTTTCTTTTTTAACCTAAGACAAAATATATCCCAATTTTAATAGGCTTATTGTTATGTAAATGACTTTAAAAAACCTGCATATATAACACCCTTACCTGACCTTACTCTGGACTATTGATATCTGAGTGGAGGGTATCTCAAAGTGATCCATGGAAAAGGCAGAACAGGGATGGGTCAGGATGTGAGATTGGTGGATACTGAGAATGTAGTAGTGAGTATTCATGAAAAAGTATTGGTGGATTAGGTACAGGTAGAGAAAAAAATGCTGTGAAGGAAAGAGGGAAAGAGTGACCAGCTCAAGAGTTCAGATTTAAAAAGTCTAGTGGTGGATCAATGGTAGTATGAGGGTAAAGGATAGTTTATTTGGAGGCAGAAATAAGGTTGAAGTGAAAGAAGAAGGTAACTCTGGCACAGTAACCAAGAAAAAGAGTCAAATGAACAGTACCCCCCCCCCTCTCTCTCTCTCTCTCTCTCTCTCTCTCTCTCTCTATATATATATATATATATATATATATATATATATATGTATATATATATATATATATATATACATATATATATATATATATATATATATATATATTGCAAACTTCTATAACATTAGATTAATGTCAGCCAGCCTCAGCAAGTTAGTGAGGCTCTAAGAAAATCAGCAAAACCCTTTTTCTTTACAGAATATTTTATTAAACGCTGAGAGTGTTTCTTAGTAAAAAACCATATCTGATTTCAATTGGTCATATAAGAGAGAGAGAGAGAGAGAGAGAGAGAGAGAGAGAGAAAGATCTTGCAAAAAATAAAAAAAATGTAATCAGTGATACTGTTAGTGTCAAGGATGTAAATAATTTAAAAGTAATAGTGAGCTAGTTGGAAAACTCATCTAGGTTATTAACTACTGCTTGGGAAGTTAGTCTACTCTCCAAAATATAAAAGTGAGAGAGGAATTCTTTATTAAAGTGTATTTAAAAAAAAAAGGACTTTTAACACAGCTTTTAGTTGACCCAGACTGGGTCAAATTTAGCGAGTGATTAGGGTTCTGCAAAGATGATAAATCCTTGAGTTATTTGGAATAATGTGATTTTATATAGTCTTCATAAATGAAGATTGAGGTCTAATATAAATCAGGCTTGGCAAACGAAAAACATTTCAATGAAAAGTAAATGTATGAATAAACACACAAAACAATATTTAACCAAAAGCCAACATTCAGAATATCTATGCAATTATGTAATCACCAGTAATGTAAAAACAATGACAACTAAAGAAAAAGTGAATTAATAAAAAATAAATAAATAATGTAATGAATAAATTAATTAACGAATAGGTAACAAGTGCAGATATGTAATGTGACTGGAATATTCTAAGTCAGCTTGTAGCCATGAAAAAGTGTAAAGGTACATATAAATGGTGTTTTACTACTTACTGAGACCTACCCTATGAACTATAAATTTTACTCCTAGGTGAGAAGAGTTGAACTCAGAACCCATTCACCTGGCTCTCTCACTTGGGAACTGTGCAAAAAATTACCAGTTTCTTTCCCTCAAATTTTATTGCTGCTTCCAAGAACATTGCCCTCTATACTCACGCTATCATTGTAGACTTGTAGCATGTGAACCCCTCTACTGTTTACGTTTTTCTTCTTTTTTCATTGCTCTTTTTCACCCTACCCCCATATCATCCACCAATACTTATTTTGTATAGCAAAATCTACATACTCAGCAATCACCTGTCTTATATCTTACTATATCCATTTCCTACCTTGTGCATGACCACTTTGAGATCCCCTCCATGAAAACATCAATAATCCAAAGTGATCAGAATGGAGGTAAAAATTGTAGAATATTAAAGGTCAGTTACACAACAAGAAAGCTATAAAAAGTGGGCTTCATTTAAAGGTGAAAATAAAAAGAAAATCTTTAGACTTCACTAGTTAAAATAAAGGATCAAAATTTTATAAGTCTCAATAATTTGAATTATACTTGTGAGTCACTTTTTGGGGGGAAGAGATATAAGGACATTGCTACTGAGTTTAAAGTTCAAACTGTTTTTTTTTTTATGAGACAAAGAATAGAAAAATTAAAAAAAATATTGAAGTAATTGTGATATCATTTTCATAAAAATATATATACATATTTATTCACAAATTGCTTTAACCTTATAAACAGTTATAAGTGTCAATACATTTCTCTCTGGGATAGGTCCAATTATTGGAAGAAAACTTTGCCTTAAAATAACCCCATACAGAGGCATTTAATGCAATTAACAGGCCTAAAATAATAATAATAATAATAATAATAATAATAATAATAATAATAATAATATTAATAATAATAATAATAATTGAGATGGGGAGGATTTCAGGTTGTGAAGCATACCTGTAATATAAGTTTCTTGAAAAGATGTCACAGAAGAATTTTATACATTGTCTGAAGACATATATGTATATATTATTTATAAAAAGTGTTTATGAGTTCTATAGTGAGGGTGCACAAGTCCAATACAAAGTCTTTTTTTTCTTGAAATTTTTTTTTTGTAGATGGACACAGTATCATTAGTAGTTTGTTTGTTGGCTTTTTTTAAATATTTATATTTAGTTTTGTCGGACACAACATCTTTGTTTGTATGTGGTGCTGAGGATTGAACCTGGGCCACTCGCATGCCAGGCGAGTGTGCTACCACTTGAGCAACATCCCCTCTTGGGTGGCTTTTTAATGTGGTGCTGGGTGTTCAACCCAGTACCTCACACATGCTAGGGAAGTTCTCTACCACTGATCCATAACCCTAGTCCCCAAAGTCCTTTACTTAATCTTTTTGTTTGTTTGTTTGTTTTTTGGGTGGAGTGTGTGCGTGTAGTGCAGGGATTGAATCCACGACCTTGTATCAGCAAAACAAGCACTCTACTGAGTAAGCTATATTCTCAGCCCTGATCAGTTACCAATGACAATGGAGCAGCCTGTCATTCAGACTTTGATTCTGCCCCCACTTGGCTCAGGTTGGAGGCAGTGCCTGAAGCCTTGACCAATCAATTTCTAAGATGAGAACTGTCCAATCCTCACGCAAGGAGTGATGAGGGGGAGGGCTTCCATAATCTTCTGTTCCCTTGGTGTCTGGAACCCGCCATTTTTTCAATCGTTTTGTAGGCTTCTATCCTGGATCCGGAGCCCAAGTGTCTGTGCTATGCAGAATCTGAAAACAAACCACAGGGAGAACACTGAGAACCCTGAGAGCCATGAAATGGTAAGTGTGCCTTGCTATATTGAGACTGTGTAGAAAGGTGGCTTAAAGCTGACATGAATGGCAATTGTGGAAACTGGCAGTCATGGCTAGGGACTCCTCATGGTCCTCTCCAGAGTCTTGTGGCCAGAGGGTCTCTCTGTGGTAGATTAGCCTTCACTTCCCTCTGACTAGTCTAGTGAGGCTTAGATCAGCAGTTGAAAACCTGGGCATTTTGTTCCATAATTGTTTGGTGTTTTCACCTTCTTTCTAAAGCCCTTTTAGGGCTTCCATGTGCCATGAGTCCAGCATGTCTCCAGATTTCATAGTGAAAACTGAGATAATTACCAGGAGAGAACTACAAATCCATTTATTGAATTCATGTATGAGAGAGGCTGTTAATTTTAGGGCTTGTTACTCATGAGGTTTTGTTTGTTTGTTTATTATTATTATTTTTTGTGTGTATGTTGTTTTCTTTTTGGTACCAGAAATTCAACCCAGAGGTGTTCATCCACAGATTCACATTCCCACCCCTTTTTTAATATTTTTATTTAGAGACAGGGTCCCTTTGAATTTCTTAGGGCCTCACAAGTTTGATGATGCTGGCTTTTAACTCATTCACTTCATGAGTCCTGAGATTTTTAAATGTAGCAGAAGCAGTACCTCAAATCCAAAACAAAAATCTGAAATCCAGAACTTCAGTTTAGCTCTCCATAGGTCTCAGAATAAACTCCTAGTTTTCTAGCTCTCTGTTCACATATCCAAAACTAGGGGTCTCTGTTCACTGAGAATACATGTAAAATAGAATAGATAGTATAATGACCATGTAATGTGGATAATGGGCCTCACTCAAACACACCTGGTGGCTAACTGAAAGATGTTAATGAGCAACATTAAGGCCTATTTGAAATGTAAAAGACTTGGAAGCCCACTTGTGGGAACACCTTCAACAAAGTACTTTGTCCCAGGGGTGATTCCTGATTGAATTTGAAGAAAAAAGGATGGGTCATAGAAAGAATGAAAGTGTACCCTTATGGTAGTCAGGATGCCTTTTCCAAAGCCTATTCTAAATGCATTATGCTCCGTGTTCTGCCCAAAACCATCTGTAAACTTCTAAGATGGTACACAAAAATGAGTTTTTTTTTTTTCTGGTATCATTCCTCATACCACATGGTGGGAGTTCCAATTTTTCTTGCTTAAATAGATTTTTTTTTCTTCAAAATTTATGAGACAAGCACCCAGATTCAATTGGCAAACTGAGAAATTTTGGTTCATCTCAAAACTTTACTTTCAGCATTATTGATCATTATTTCCCCATGTTTTATTTCAAAGGTATGCATCATTTATAATGTTTTTCTTCAAGAACCGGAGGGCATTTTTAAAAGATTTTAATTTATCATTCTGAGATTTTTCTCATGGGAAGAAAGCAGAATAAAATTAGGTGATATTATAAAGAATGAATCTCTCCTAAATGAGGTTTATGTGTCCCAATTAAGGATTTTTAAAAACTGTAATGGGTCATCAATTGAGGGTTTATTTATTTATTAATTTGTTTGTTTGTTTATTTATTTATGGTCAGACAATCTGGGGTTGTGGCTCAGTGATAGAGCACTCACATAGCATGTGCAAGGTTCTGGGTTTGGTCCTCAGCACCACATAAAAATAAGTAAATTATAAATAAATAAATAAATAACCTACAGAAACATTCCAAACATTTCAGGAAACTCTTTTATTCTGGTGTGGCTGGAAAAAATAAAAGTGGGACTAACTTGAATTTAAATAACATACAATTTCAATCTCTCTCTCTCTCTCTCTCTCTCTCTCTCTCTCTCTCTCTCTCTCTGTACTGGGGATTGACCCCAGGGCCTCATGCTTAGAAGGCAAGCACTCTACAAGCTGAGCTATTTACTCAGCCCCATTTTTTGGAAGTGGGAGACCAGGGATTGAAGTCAGGGGCACTCTACCACTGAGCCACATCCCTACCCCTATTTTGTATTTTACTTAGAGATAGGGTTTCACTGAGTTGCTTAGTGCCTCACCATTGATGAGACTGGTTTTCAATTCATGATCCTTATGTCTCAGTCTTGTAAGCAGTTATTACAGGAATGCATCAGCATGCCTGGCCAACTTCAATCTTTTTTTTTAAGAGAGAGTGTGTGAGAGAGAGAGGGAGACAGAGAATTTTTTTTAATATTTATTTTTCATTTTTCAGTGGACACAACATCTTTGTTTGTATGTGGTGTTGAGAATTGAATCCAGGCCACATGCATGCAAGGCAAGCACGCCACCCCTTGAGCCAAATCCCCAGCCCCAACCAACATCAATCTTAAGGGCTACAGTACATGAAAATTAGATCAAAGTCCATGTCAATATCTTGGTACTATATATATAAAGTTGTTGATCGACCTTCTATTTAATTTACCTATATGTTGAGCTGAGAATTGATTCCAGTGCCTCACATGTGCCAGAAAAGTGAGCTCCACTAAGCCCCAGCCCCAGCCCCCTGGTACATTTTTTATGGGGGATATTGGAGATTGAACTCACGAACACTTGACTACTTAGACAAATCCCCAGGATTTTTTTTTTTTTTTACTTTATTTAGAGACAGGATCTCACTGAATTTTTTAGCACCTCACTTTTGCTAAGGCTGGCTTTGAACTTTTGATAATTCTTTCTCAGCCTCTTCAGCAACTTGGATTACAGACTTTCACCAACACATCAAGCCCCTGATTTATTTATAATACCTGTTTTATGTAGATTTTAACCAGTAGCCTTAACTTTTTTTTCTAATATATATTTGATTTGAATCCATAACCCAGAAATCAGTGAAACAGAATCTATTTTTTATCTCAAACACTGCTTTTGATTATGTCAGTTCTGAGTTAAGATTCTCCATTAAAGAATTTACTATGTCTTGTGTTCTCATTCTGACCTCCCAAAAGACCTAGTTCTGAGTTTTAGAATATCTGAAACAAGGTTCCCAGGGATTCCAAATTTTTTGAAGTATTTATAAAACACCACTCTCTGAGTCTTGCCTTCTAGGTACCAGTTTGAATTTTAAGTGTGTAGCTTCTGAAGGGATGGACTAATTGGATGCTTTGCAGTGGAAAGATATTTTCTGATATACTTTCAATCTAAAAGATACTTTATTTGTTTCCTTTTATTAGATACTGTGAATAAAGGTACAATAAAAATATATGTGTGGCAATATATTTAGCAAAAGGATTCTAAATTTTTTACATATATACCCAGAGTTATTATTACTGGATTGTATGGCATTTTTTAACCGAGAATTATTATTTATATTTTTTTTATTTATTTAAATACTGGAGATTAACCTCAGGGAACTTTACCAGTGTGCTACATACCCAGTCTCCAACACTTTTATTTATTTATTTATTTTTGAGAGAGGGTTTACTGAGTTTCTTAGGACCTTGCCAAGTTGTTGAGGACTGGACTTTAACTTGAGAATGAATCCCTAGTTTTCTACCTCTTATTCTCCTAAGCCACTGGGAGTACAGACATGTATGATTTTTCACTGCTACACCAAATTATTACTAGTGAATTATGTGGCATTTTTATTTTGGGCTTTTACAGAACCTTAACACTTTTATAAAAATATATTTATTAAATTTATATTGTCACCAAAATATTTACATATGTGTGTACCCTTGAATCTCTATTAATTTTGACATATTTGCTTGGTTTTGTATGGTTTGGTGCTGAGTATTGAATTCAGAGGTGCATAACACTGAGATACATCCCCATTTTTTTTTATGTTATATTTTGAGATAGGCTCTCATTAAGTTGATTGTAGCCTTGTTATGTTACTGAGGCTGTCTTTGTACTAACAATTCTCCTGTGTCATTTTCCATAGATTCTAGAATTTCAGGCATATGCCACCATACATGACAATTTTAGATTTTTATAATAGCCATTCCAACAGCACTGCATATGCTGAATTAAATCCATTTGATTAATGCATTAAATCCCTGAGGCAAGTTTATGTGAAGTAGCCACTGTAGGAGTGTTGCGTAAAGATTAGCAAGGATTGTGGAATGTGATAGACATTATTATTTTAAGCACATATATGGGGCTGGGGATGTGAATCATGTGGTAATGCGCTTGCGTGGCATGCGTGCGGCTGGGATTCGATCCTCAGCACTACATACATACAAAGATGTTGTGTCCGCCGAACACTTAAAAATAAAAAATTTAAAATTCTCTCTCTCTCTTTAAAAAAGATAAAGTACATATATTAAGACAGAAATTGATATGAACATAGTTTATATATAAACAGAGGTATGAAAAATTGTTCTATATGTGTAATAAGAATTGTGATGCATTCCACTATCATGTATTTAAAAAATAAAACAAAAAAAACTCTTTATATGTTTTGCTAAGAATCAAACTCAGTGCTTTGCACATTCTAGAAAAGTAGTCTACAACTCAGACACAACTCTAGCCCATGTACCCAGCTTTTAATACTCTCTTTGTAGTAATCAGAAACGTTAAATATTAAAATTGCTTTTATATCACTTTTCCTAGTACAGTAATGTATTACTAACTAAACTTATTCTTAGTATTTTAAAAAAATAATATAATGGATGACTTTTTTTTCCAGAGATTATTTTATCACTTCTTTAGGGCTTGGTGAAGGGTCTTTTTTTTTTCAGAATATAGATGTCTTCTATTATCAAATGGGTCCATGCTAAGTGTGTTGAAAATAGTGATTCTAAAAGTTCACACAATCTACACATTTCCAAGACTATAGGGGAAAGGGAAAGACAATATTCACAACCAAGAAACCATTTTCCATGGAAGCATAGTATCAGTGTAGAATCTGGAGTGTAATCCAGATCTTTCAGTGGTAAGGTTGTTTAAGAACTACAACTATAGGTTTTTGAGATCCTCTAAAGTACACTGAATGGCTTTGAAGCACTTACTCTTCTTCAAAATAAAATTTCTGCTACCTACTTAAAAAATAAAGCACTATGAATGAGAAAGGTGAGTGAGACTTAAGTTCTGTGGAGGTACTGAGGTTGACATTTAATTATAGTTTATAAATAGTCATATAAGAAGGGCCTTAGAGCTGTCTTATCTTTTGCATCACATGATATGGAATACTTAGATGAACTGACTTGAAATAATGAAAATGCATTTTAGAGAAGTGATATCACAGAAATTTTCAGGGTAAAATCTTGGAAATGTGGGAAAAATATATTCATATACATATGCATTTCTATAGAAAAAATAAGTGATAAGTACGTGAGTTTGAGGGTAAATTCAGTGTGCCTCATGCATTGTAGGTTAAAGGTAATGATAAAGTAGTAACTGAGGAGATCCAGAAATCTGTAATAGTGGGAGACATTAATTGCAATTTAGAAAAAGAAAATACAGTCAAATCCCTTTAGAATTGCCTAAGTCCTCTGTTCCTCTTATGAATTTGATTCTGTCAAATGAGATTATGTGGGTATGGTTCTCTCTGAATTTATGTTTTCTTTTGTTTTTAGGATTCTGTCAGCTATGTCATGTAAAGACCTGTCTTAAACTCACTTTGTGGGCTCTTTTACCTCCTGTTCTGGACTGCAGAGCAGAGACTCACCTCACTCATTCTGTGCAAGGAATTGGCATTTGTCAATGTTTGCAAACAATTGTTGGAAGAACAATCATATTGGAGGGTCTTCATATTCTATAGTATTGTTGTCAGACCCTGTGGGTGAAAGGGTAGTTACTTGCTATGTTAGAAACATCTTCCCTATGAGAAGGGCTTATCTATATTTTTTGTTTTGAAAGCCCCATAAAAACAGGAGAGAAGCATTTATGGTTACAAACAAAGGAATGCCAGAAGCCATTAGAAATGAGAAAATACCAAAAAAAAATCTTCTAATAGAGCTTTTAGAGGTAAAAAGTTTATTTCTGTTTTGTGTAAGAAAACTAAAATTTCTCTTTTGCCTGACAATATTTTGATGTTTTAAACTTGCTTGCAATTTCTACCTGTGTTTTGAATTCACCTATGCCTGGCTATCCCTTACCAGATAACAACCTTCTCTAAAACCTTACTGGTGCCTCATAAATTCTGGTTCCCACTGACCAAATAACAATTCTCTCTAAATCTCAGTGGCAGCTCATAAATTCTAATGTCTGGAGCTGAATTTATTTTCTACCTTGAAATGTTAGCCATGTAGATCCTTAACCTGCTATTTGCCTTTGTACTATGATTGTCAAAATCTTGTTACCTATAAGTACCTTAGACACCCACCTCCTTTGTAACTTTTTGTGCTGTAAAAACTTTTTCCTGAAGGTTAGGGAGTATGATCACTAGCATAGATTCTTGTAAGAGACAGTCCTGGCCAGCTTTTGTGTACACAATACAATCTTGATTTAATTTGATTTAAAATTTGAGTTGGTGGTCTTTTCTTTGTGTTTTGGTTTAACATTAACCTTTTTTTTAACTTCACTGTAAATAAAACCAAAGAACACAACAAAACTCTTGTAAAATATCCAGGTGCATAAAAATAGTCATTCTTTACTGAAAGCACAGTATTCATTATAGAAATGATATAAGCTTAAAAATTAAAAGATATCTCAAATATCAAGGGAGTTTAGGAGTTAGAATTTTTTTCTTTCAGAATATAGGTAGTAAAATAGGACAAAAGAGAAAATGTGAAGCATAAATATATTAAGTGATATGTGAAAAAAATCACCAAAATATTTATTACAAAAAAAGTCATATCTACAGAAATGGTTCAAAAAAGCAGTCTTTTTGTCAGGAATTAACATTTGGACAAGAATTGAAGTTTTCATTCTCTTTTTAAGTATTTTTACTCCTAGTGAATAATCTTTACACTATTTCTGCATTTTACTGGTTGGAATTAATTATAATTCATATATATGCAAAAAAGGTACTGAATGCAGAAAAATATTATTGATCATGTTGAAGTCACCTCCATTATTTGATCTTTCCCTTTTTAAACCAAAAATCTGCATAAAACCATCTCTTAATAAATATCTCTCTATATATATATTAGAGCAACTGTGTTATAAAATTTGCTATGATAACTTGTCTCTTCATATACTTAAAGACTATGAATTTGCTGCTTAGCACTTAGGTATAATTTTCTATAATGTTATCTAGTTATTTATTTATGTCTCTATGCCAAGTTTTATACCAAGTTCTTAATATGTGCTTTAATTAATCTGTGTAGCGATGTAGGATTTATGTCTTATTTGTGAAACTTTGTTCCCAGAACTGTGTCTAAAGGGAAATATGTACAAAATGATTATCCAGGGGAAAATGTCTATCTAATATTATATTTTATTTTATACTTACTTATATGTTTATGTATACATATTTTTATTATTTAGAAACACACTTTGGTCTGAAACTACAGTGATACTAATGTATTTTAGCTTGAATTTGGTTGTGAGAAACAAACTAAAAAGACATTTCTCTGTGTTGGTTGGTGATTTCTGCAACCTCAGGAACCTAGTGCAGAAATAAATATGTAACTCTCTAGTTTGAGGCAGAACCACCAAACTAGATGATGTTTTGCTTCTTCTTTCTATCTTGATTACTAGAAACATACCTTTAAATTTACATGGAACACTTTTGGAATTCTGTTCTGTTACTTCTTCTAAAAAAATCAATGAAAGTGAAAAATAATGCAGGAAAGATAAATAATTAATTTCAAACAATTCATTTTTTAAAATAAATATTTGTTTTTCAAATAACCAAAAATTCTGAAATGTTAGAAAAGTTAAAAGCTTTAGAAATATTCTAAGGCAATTTCTCTTTTGCTCAGAACTGTAGACTGTGTCACCAATTCATTCTTCTCTAGAATTGGACTGTGTGCAAATATGAAAAAAAGTGCTAGGATGCCCCACATGGCTTTTAAGTTTTAAAATCCCAACAGGAGATCAAAACTGCCATTTTTCTACTTTACAAAATACAAAATCTTAAATTATACTTAACAAACATTTGCAGAAGTGTAATTCAAAATTACCTAAAAAAATGAAAAAAAATCATTGAAGGACTGACACACTAAACATGAGGGACTTATAATATTGAATCCTTTATATTAAATGTCTTTTTATCATTGTCAAAATTTTCCATGTTTATATTATCAATGTATCAATAAAAATTTTTGTGCATTCAATAACAAATATCTAATTTCCTATTTTATTTAGTCTTTTAAAAAATTAGTATTAATTAATATTAATATTTTAATTCTCATACTTGTTAAAGTATGCAACATATGCTTTAAAAGCTACGGCCATAGCAAGTGAAAAATCCAGCCTAATTTCCTTTTTTTTTTTTTTTAAAGAGAGAGTGAGAGAGGGAGAGAGAGAGAGAAAGAGAGAGAATTTTAATATTTATTTTTTAGTATTCGGCAGACACAACATCTCTGTTTGTATGTGGTGCTGAGGATCAAACCCGGGCCACACGCATGGCAGGCGAGCGCGCTACCACTTGAGCCACATCCCCAGCCCTGCCTAATTTCCTTTTAAGATTGGGAGCCATCTCATTATAAAGGCATGAAAAGTTAATTTCTGCTTCATTATAAATTACTGTTATTTGTAAACTTGCTTGAAATCCCTACCAGTGCCTTGAACTCACCCATGTCTGGTTTTCCCTGATGAGATAACAACTCTCCCTGAAACTTTAGTGATGACTCATAAATTCCAGCTTTCCCTGACCAAATAACAACTCACTCTGAAACTTTGGTGGTGCATAAAAATTCTGATGTTGTGATCTAAATTTACTCTCTAAGTGCTAAACCATTTAGACCATTAACCTACTACATGTCTTTGTATTATGCTTGTGAAAATCCTGTTGTTCCTGTAAGTTCTCAAGTCACCCCTTTTTGTAACTTTTTGTGCTATAGAACTACAGTCCTAGAGAACTGGAGTGCTGAATTCTTTTCCCATGGGATTCAGGAGAGATTTATATGCTCAAATGCAGGACCCCGAAAAGACCACCAGAGACCAAGATCGATGTAAGAACCAAAGAGTTTTTTATTGCAAGCTAGGTCAGTCCTCCACACACACAGCAACTGGTGGCTTAGAGGAACTGAGACTGGGGTTTGCAGCAGTTTTATAACTCTTTGGTGAAGGCAGGTACCCCACATACATCATAACATCTCTTAGCAAATCATCACACACCTTGGGAAAATCATAAACAACTCTAAAATATGATTAGAACATTCACTGGTGGGAAGAAATTAGGTAAGCATGATTGGTTAGTACAAGATGGGGATTCGCTTGAACAGATTGGCTTAGGCCATGAGGGGAGTATATTCTGAACTATATGGTTTCCCAAAATGTTATCAACCACCATTAACTACTGGAAGGGTCATTTGGAATCCCAGGAAATTTCCCTGTCTTATGCTGATTGGTGGCTGCTAGGGGGTTGCAATGGATCCCCACTTAGCCTGACTGAGTCAGGGACACCAGGCACAGCAGATCTCTCCTGTTATTTGTAGACAAACAACTCAGCAGGGTGGGTATGAGCATAGGAGTGCTTGGTGTTTCTTTCCAAGGTCAAGATTCATGCCCCCTTTCTTGAACAGGCTTTGCTCTGAGGTAGAGGCTGGTTTCTCACCTTGTACCTTACGTTTTCTTTTTACCTGCAGCTGGACACAAAACCATTATTTCACTTATTTATTTTTATATAATTCTAAAGATCAAACCCAGGATCTTGCACATGGGAGGTGAGCACTCTGCTGCTCAGCCACAATCCCAGCTTTTTATGTTTTGTTTTTATTGGGCATTTTTACTTTAGGGGTTTTCTTCCCAGTTCAAAGTTCAACCTGTCACCAAAAAAGAACAGATATCAAAAATTAAATAAATAAAATTTGATAATTATTGTCATTATTTTATATTAATTCCTGAATAATTTACAAGCATATATAGTCCAAAAACTCAAATTACTTTATATGTAAGTTTAAATGAAAATGTTCTGTTGGTTGGGTTAGTTCCCACTTATGAGAAACAAACTTGCCTTAAATAACAGCAGCCTGAGACTCTGGGGTACATTTGTCAGAATAAAAAAAAAAAAAAAAAAAACTCAAAGACCTGAAATTCTAGCCCTTATTCATGCCTGGATTGGATAATTTTCCCTGTCACTCAAAACAGGGTTCACTTCTCTCAGATTCAATGTTCATGATCTGAAGCCCCTTTCAATCAAGAGCATTTTGTGGGAACTGTCAAATCTTGTGTCATCAGGGAGGGTGTTCTTTTCACTTCTTATCTTGTGAGTCCTCCAATTTTGCCATCTGTAGTCTCACACTTCAGAGTCACATGTTGTTCTGCTTTGCAGGAACTGAGGATCCCAAGTAGCCCTACTCCTGAGAACCAGGAAATGGTGAGTGTTCATTGGCCTAGCAAGGGAGGCTGGGGGAGGAAGACTATTGGAACCACAAGACTGGCTGTGTTCAAAACATGAGCTATCAGATTGGCACTCTGATCAGTCTCTGGATTCTGCAGGCTTAACTCCTCCATTGGGCCACTATTTCCTCAGTCCTACTGACCAACTATGTGGGGAACATGTCAGTGGCAGAGACTCTTTGCTGCCTTCCTTATGCTCAAAGGGCATCCTCAGAATCTGCATAAATACTAAGTGGCAGGTGTGTTCCTGCAGCCCAATGTCTTACCAGATGCTAGAGACTGACAGGTGGAATAATTATCAAAATCAAATCTCCAAGGTCCATTTTCCTGCAGGACAGGAGCTGTCATTTTGGGGTACCTAATTTCTTTTTGAGCTAGCTATTTTTCATTTTGACATTCTTTTATTTTTAATTTGTTCATTATTATTATTTTGTTGAAGTTAGGTGAACTCAGGGATACTGTACTACTTAGCCATATCCTTGGTAGTGAAGCCAGATTTATAGATAGGTAGTTAGTGAAGTTAGGTAAATTGGGTCTAATACCCAGTAAACTCAAGAATGTACACCATATTGAGAATGGAGTCCAGGATAAGGGGAATTGAAAATGTCCCCAAGGCCCTGAGCCCATCCCTAGGAAATTTTAATGAAGCAGCTCACAGCAAACATGGAGATGCTAATCCAAAAGCCCTTCCAGTCCAGATTAGTCCTTCACCCCACCTATCCTCCACACTTTGGGTCTTCCCACCTACATTCCAACACTGCAAGATAACAGAACAAAGGACAGGAATGTGACAGGAATGTGGGATAGCTGAAGGAAGAACTTAGCTATAAAAAAAGTAAAAAGACCTTAGTTTAAAAAAAAAATCCCTTTCATGGATTTTACCTCTTTGGTCCCCTCTTTCTCCTGGGGAGAAGTCTTTTCTACTGTTCTATAATAAAGCTTCTACTTTCCACTATAAACGTGCCTTGGCACACTTCTCTTGTGTAATACTTCAGCATTGGGGAAGCAAGGACTCTTCATCAGTAAACAGCCCTAACAGGTTTAAATTTATTTTGAGCTCCTAGCTAAGTTGCTGAGATTATTTTTGTTATGGTTTGATTTATCTAGAATTTGCTATTGCAATAAAGCATACTGTTTTTACATACATATGTATTCATATGGGGATCATATTTATATTGTGATTCTTTATTATTGTAATATTATAATTTCAAAATATATATGAATAGTAGGCCATGATAAGTCCTTTTTTTTTGCTCTTATAATTGAAAAGGTATTTGGCTAAAGTTACATATAACTTTGTAGATGAATTTTAAAAATTTATGCTTTGGTTTCTTACTTTATTTAAAATAAAGCTTGATGATTTTTTATTATTGCATTATACTTGTATTTAATAGTCAGATTTATTTTGACATAACCATAAAACATGAAATATAATTTGCTCCTCTTCAGTATCCAGTAGTTCCCCTTTCCCTATTCTCCTATTTTCTTCTATCATATATTCATTCACAGTTTTTTGAATTATTGCTTTATAGAATACACATAAAAGTAGACTTCACTGTGATATATTCATATTTGTACATAGAAGTTTTGGTGAGATATATTGTCGGTTAATTGGTGGAAAATTATCACCTTTGTAATGATGAGTTTTATTATTTACATGGGATGTATAATTCAGTCTTTTATGTGGTTTTTGTGACTTTTATTTTCTCATAAGTTCTACATATTTTATTTCTAAAAATGTACATGTGTGAAATACCACTTGCATAAGGCACCTATGTAAAATTTATACATAGTGTTTTATGCTCTTTTTTAAACTGGATATATTATAAAATGTTACTGGCCCTAGTGACCAATTTTTCTACAGATTATTATTTATCTCTTCCAAGATGTGTATTGTATTGAGCCATGCCCTTGGGCATTAAGTGTTTGGATGAGTACCATTGCATACTTACCTGTTATCATGATTGCATATGCTCTAATTACAGTAAGTTTCTGTGATGGGGAGTATCATGTATATTCAATAGCAAAATAGTTTCCAAAATTAGATATTAATTTAAACTCCTTTTGAGTTAATGGTTATTAATTTGTTTTAAATGTTCATCAATATTACTTAATTTTTCCCATGATGGCATTTTATTTTTTGTTTCTTAAATTTCTAAAGATTTTTGAATTTTTGTAGTTAATAAACATATCTCATGTATAAATTTGAAGTTCAGTCTTCTGTCTTTTATATATTTTTGGCTTAAAAGATGAGAAAAAAATCCTAAAATGCAGCTAGAGATTGATTTTAAAAAAATAAAAAAATTTAAATTATTTTTTAAAATTGACTTTTTTTCTTTACTCATCATTTATTATAGGTTTCTTGTATGATTGTAAGGATAGGTTATTTAAAGTGGATTCTAGGGCTTATCTTTGTTAATTACTACAGGAAAAAAATAAGAAATTTCTCTACACGATGGCTGCAGAAAAATGAATAAATTACTTTAAAATCATATGGTAATAAAATTGTTAAATGACATATTTACTAATCATGCACTCCTTAAATTTTTATTTCTGTAATATTTTTGGCAGTAAATCATGAATTCTATTATCTGGACTTTGGAATTTAATATAAAATCATATGGAATAAAATTTGGCCAATGCTAGAAATATTCATATATAATTTGTTGTTTACCTAATGACAAGTTGTGGAGATAGCAAGTAATGAACATATTTATTTTTAGAAATAGTTACTATTTTTATATTCAGTTTCTTAGAAGCCTTTTAGATTTATTTCCTGAGTCACTCAGGGCCACTAATGTGTGTTTTTTTTTTTTTTTTTAATGTTTTATTTTGTAATCTCTAGGCATTTACATTTCTAAGAAATCTGTCTTGTGAGCTCTGTTTCTGAAAGAGTTTCCTAACATGAAAGAAAAAAAAAGTATTTATGTTGCCCCTGAAATGTATTCTTAATGCACTCTCTTCAAAATGGAGAGAAAATAATATTTCCCCAGACTGACATCCCTGTGTCAGGAGCTAACAATACATTGATGGTCTTTGAAGAAATTTCATACAGTTCTGTCTCTGGGTCGTTTTCTGTGGGCTGCTGAATTGCCATTTAGTATCCAGACACCCATGTACTATGGGAATAATTTTAGAGGGCACAGATGAATAATGCTCTTCATGAGGTGATGAATACCTGTGTGTTCTGTAGTGCACAGCTGACCCCTGGAAGACATTGTGCAGATTCTATTTGGTTAACGAATATCTAGCACTCACATGAATTTTCTTTCAAAAGCTTATAATAACCTTTTCACTTTAGGCATCCATGTCATCCACATTCCAAAGTATAAAAGTTTGAATCTTTCTTTTCTGAATTCCAGGTTCCATTTCTCTTGTGGTTCAATGTGGTACAAATAATTATTTTTTTTTCTTTCTTTTACACTACACTGTGTTTCCAATAAAAATGTTCTCTGCTCTAAACCTATATTTCCCATGCCCAGCTATGTTTAGAAAATGACATAGATAATTGTATTTGATAATTTATAAAGGAGAGTTGAGAATAATTTTTGCTCGTGTTTCCCCTCCTTAGAAACTGAACCAGAACTGTTCTTGGTCCTGAAAAGGGATGACCAAACCAATCAGATATATTTTAAAAAATGTTGATTAATTGTATATTCTCTTCTAAGAACTCTCTGTTCAGATCCTTGGCCCATTTCTTGATTGAATTATCATTATTATGATTATCATCATCATCATCATCATCATCATCACTATTATTATTATTTGCTTAGTTTTTTGAGTTCTTTATATACCCTAGAGATTAGTGCTCAATCTGATATGTGAGGGGTAAAATATTCCTCCTAAAATGTAGGCTCTGTCTTCACCTCACAGATTGTTTCTTTTGTTGAGAATAAACTTTTTAGTTTGATTTCATCCCATTTATTGATTGTTTTAATTCTTGTGCTATCAGTGACTTATTAAAGAATTTGGGGCCTAATCCCACATGATAAAGATTAGAGCCTGTATTTTATTCCATTAGACACAGAGTATCTCATTTAATTCCTAGGTTCTTGATACACTTGGAGTTGATTTTTGTGCATGGTGAGAGATAGTGGTTTGTTAAAGAGGCTATCTTGTCTCCAGTGCATGTTTTGATACATTTATCTAATATGTAATAATAATAATTTTGTGGGTTCGTCTCTGTGACCTCTATTCTGTACCATTCATGTGCAGTCTGTTTTTTTGCAAATGCAATGCTGTGTTTGTTGCCATTGCTCTGTAGTATGGTTTAAGGTCTGGTATAGTAATGCCACCTGCTTCACTCTTTCTGCTAAGAATTACTTTATCTATTCTTGGTCTCTTATTTTTCCAGATAAATTTCATTTTGATTTTTCTATTTCTATGAGGAATTCCATTAGGGTTTTGATCAGAATTGCAGTAAATTTGTATAGTGCTTTGGTAGCATTGTCATTTTGATAATATTAATTGTGCCTATTGATGATCAAAGTAGATCTTTCCATGTTTTAAGGTCTTTTTTGATTTTTTTCTTAAGGTTTCTGTAGTTTTCCTTGTATAGACCCTTCACCTCTTTCATTAAGTTGATTCCCAAGTATCTTTTTTTTTGAAGTTATTGTAAATGTGGTAGTTTTTTTCATTTCTTTCTCAGAAGATTTTTCACTGATATACAGAAATGCCTTTGATTTATGGATGTTGATTTTATATCCTGCTACTTTGCAAAATTTATTTACTAGATATAAAAGTTTTCTGGTGGAGCTTTTTGAGTCTTGTAGGTATATAATCATATCTGGCATTTGCAGGTAAATGGATAGCATTGGAGAAGATAATCCTTAGTGATGTTAGCCAATTCCTAAAAAGAAAAATGCCATATATAAGGAGGCTGACTCATAATGGGATAGGGAGTGGCAGCATGAGAGAATTAGATGATTTTCAATAAAGAAGAGGGTGGGAGGAAAAGAAAAAGGGCAGGGGATTAGCAAGAATGTTGGAAGGTGATAGAGACCACAATCAAAAGTACATGTATGAAGACACAAATTTGTATCACCATAGTTTATATACAACCAGAGATATGAAAAATTGTGTTCTATACATGAAAAAGAATTGTAATGCTTCTGTTGTCATTTCTTTAAAAAAATTGATAGAAATATGAAAAAAAATTGTTCATAAATTATTTACATTAAATATGTTCATGTTTATTGATCTAGGGAAAGGCAAGTCTCTTTTCTGAATTTTTTTAAATCAATTAATTTATTAATTTGTTCAAACTTACTAATAGAGCAGAATGCATTTCACTTCACAGTACACAAATGGAGCACAGAATTATATTTCCTTTGTTGTACAGAAAGTATAGATACAAACCCATATAACTCTACTTTGTGTACAACAAGATTTTCATCTCATTCCACCATCTTACCTACCTCTATACTATCTCCCATCACCTCCCTCCCCTTTGTCTTATTCAAAGTTTCTTCATTTCTTCCATGCTACCTTCCTCTTCCCTCTTTGTGGATCACCATCCACTTAGCAGAGAAAACCTTAGGTCTTTGGTTTAGGAGGGTTGGCTTACTTACCTTAACATGATATTCTCCAACTCCATCCATTTACTTCCCAATTCCATAATTTTATTCTCTTTTAATTCTCAATATTATTCCACTGTGTAAATAGACCATATTTTTTTTCTCCATTCATCTATTGAAGAACATATAGATTGGTTCTATAGTTTACCTATTGTGAATTGTTTAACTATGAACACTGATGTGGACATGCCTCTGTATTATGCGGTTTTTAGCTCTTGTTGTTCTAAACTGAGGAGTTGGGTTGCTGGGAAATTTTTGGTTTCTTTCTAAGTTTTCTAAGGAATCTCCTTATTCTTTTCCAGATTGGTGTCACAAATTTTGAGTCCTACCAACAGTGTAACAGTGGACCTTTTTCCTCAAATCCTCACCAACATATATTTTTGCTTGTATTCTTAATAACTGCCACTCTGATTGGAGTAAGATTAAATTTTGGAGTAGTTTTGATTTGCAATTCTTTAATTGCTAGAGATGTTGAACTTTTTTTTGATTGATTGATTATCTTCTAAGAAGTGTGTCTCTTCAGTTCCTTAGCCCATTTCATTTAATGATTGGGAAATTTGTTTTTTGGTATTAAGTTTTTTAAGTTCTTTATATTTCCTGGAATCTAGTTTTCTATTTGATGTACATGTGGTAAAAATTTGCTCCTATTCTCTGGTATGACTTTTCGCCTCACTGATTTTTTTTTTCTTTGCTGAGAAGAATCTTTTCAGTTTGAATTCATCCAATCTAGTGACTCTTGTTTCTATTTCTTGTGCTTTAGTAGTATTCTTTTTTTTTAAGATTTTTTTTTAAGAGAGAGAGAGAGAGAGAGAGAGAGAGAGAGAGAATTTTTTATTATTTATTTTTTAGTTATTGGAGGACACAACATCTTTCTTTGTACGTGGTGCTGAGGATCGAACCCGGGCCGCACGCATGCCAGGCGAGCGCGCTACCGCTTGAGCCACAGCCCCAGCCCCCTTTAGTAGTATTCTTAAAGAAGCAAAATTACAAATCCCCTACCTGGGATTACAGGTGTATGACATCATGATAGCAACACAATTCATCTTCATTTCAAGCCCACTATCTTAAGGGGATTTCATCCTAGGAAGAAAAAGAAAATGTTATAGACAGGCCATTGGGTCTAAGGTCATGTCATAAAATAAAATATATACCATTAATCAATTTAAATATAGACTCAAATCTTTGGATATGGGGAAATATATACTATAAAAATATATATATTATACACACACAGACACGCACACATGATGCACTTTCTGGTGAAATCTCCTTGCCCTGACTCAGGGCAGTTTCTCTTTTGTTTTTTATATCTTAGTGGAAATATTGGTAAAGAAAAATAAATGTATCTTTCACCTGTAGCATAAAAAGAAGTGATCCTGTCTTTCATCTTTCTGAACTCAGGACAATCATAACTCTCAAATATGGTTCTGTGAACTGAGATTTTCTGGAGTCTTGACATAGTTTTGAGGGTGCTGTTCCAAAAATACATATACTTTATTAGTAATATTTTAAATGCATAATGGTAATTTTTACATAGTGGAAATTATGGGTTATACTATAAATTCAGTTTTCCTAATTTGATATAAATTCTAAAAAATAATTATCTTTCCACCTCATATAATTTTAATGTTCAATCTCTTTCCATACAAGAGAAGTTAACTGAAATTTTACAGGATTGTCACTGTATTATTCCCATCAATAAACTATATATTTACATATATAATCTACAAATTCAAAAGGCCTCATATGCAAGTTTAAATGCAAATGCTTTTCTTGGTTGGCTGGATTTTACTTTTTCAAAGATACCTTGCCTTAAATTTGATGCAGCCTGAGAATCTGGATCTCAATTCCCAGAGCCTCAAAAGAAAAATAAATAAATAAATAAATGTACAGACAAGACCCTACAATTGTGACATCATTTATTTCTGGATTTGAGGTTATCTCCTGACTTTTAAAAAACTCACTAGGCTCAGATTGAGCATATGAAGACATAAGTTTGCCTAATCAGGACCCCTTATATAAGCATTGTCTAATCTACACATATTCAGTAAAGAGAAGTTTTGAACATCTGGTGTGAAGTCTGCCAGAGTGGGTATCCATTTGTAGGCTTCCTCACTTATGTCAAGTGAACCTGCTTTTTTCTCCTGTATAGATACTTTGTGATTTATAGAGAGGACACGTGGTTCCTAAAAATACAGTAAATGATGAGTGTGCAGTGAATTCCTGAGACTGGATGGTGAGTCTGGTTGAAAGTGGCTGCACTGACTATGGTGGGAACTGGCAATGGTTGGCTAGAATCCCTGGTATAATCTTTGATTTCTGCAGTCCTGTGTCTTGTTCTGAGAAAGGTCAGCCATTAATGTCGACTGGGCAGTCAACTGAACCATATATTAACAGTGGACACTGGAAGTCCTATAGTATCACATAGAATATCTTCAGCCCCTACCTTAAATTCTGTGTGAGAACATTTGTGGCAATATTTCCAAATCTTCTCAGGTTGTGTTGTGGATTCTGGAGTGAGGAGATCGTCATAATCACAAATCCATGTGTTTTTTTCCTCCAGGAGGGTGGTGAGATACTCTATAGGTATCTCAATTTTTCTTTCCTCCTGAACTCATTCTTCTTTTTGGAGATTGTGGTATTGTGGATTGATCCAGAGGTACTGTACCACTTTGCTACATACCTGGTACTTTTTAATTTTTTTTTATCTTCAGACAGTTGCTGAGTGTGATTTTAAATTTGTGCACCAGTATTGTGAGTTGTATTTATATATAAAATTTTAGCTTCCTGTTCAATGACAACTTCCCCCTTTCCCAGTATTATCAGTTACATTTTTGCAGTATTATCAATTACTTTACCCATATTATATTTCAAATGAATATGGTATTTTAAATTGTTATACAAAAAACTGGATGAGACTTTAAAGTATATTTTTATCTCTGGGTGCAATGATACATGCATATTAATTCCAGAGATGCATGTGGCTAAGTCAGTAAGATTGCAATTTCAAGGTAAACATCAAGAACTTAGGTAGACTAATTAGACAGTTAGAAAAAAACTGTCTCAAAATTTTAAAACATGGCTTGGTATGTAGCTCAGAAATAACATGCTGCTGTTTCAAATCACCAGTACCATAGAAAGAAATCAAAAGCAAAATTTTGTTGTTGTTGTTGTTGATGAGCATTTTACATGACTGAAAAATAAAGAAGAATCACTTGATCTTGGAAAAATCATGTGTTTCTATTCTTCCTTTTTGTCTCCAAAGGCAGACAACCTATCAGAGTGTCTTTAGGCTCAGATTTCCTTTTGTGGAATGTATATGAAAGCATTCTCATTCCCTACTCTGGTATTTTCCTAGAACTCTGTTTCTGAACTATGTAATATGAGGATTCCACAGCTGTCACATCTAATGCCTCTCATAAGTCCAGACCAGTACTTGGGGCTTTTCTTGTTAAGAGCAGTATAAATGTAGCGAGCTTAGTTTCTCAAAGAAATACCTTATAGAACTCTCAACTTCCATTTTTTTTTAAAATGTCTTCACTAATTTTAATAGTCTAGCATGGTGTTTCTTTCTTCCGTATTCATATAATTGGAGTACTACTTACTGTTCCATTTTTGAGAGTAGCCATTCTAACAGCTGTGCTCATGCAGAAGTTCTTATAGTTGAATGGTGCTCTAAAATTCTGATGCAAGATTTTTAGTTTCCAGGGTGCCTTATGTTCAATGGAAAAAAATTTGACATGCACCTCTTTTAGAATTAAAGAGGAATCTGTTATTGTAACCATTTTTCTTCACTAATATTCAAGATTTTAGCCCATTACAATGTTTGCACACCAATGTGAAAACACTCCTTTTTGTTCTAGGGAGATTTGCACCTGCACAGTTACCAGTGCTTTCAATGCTTTGAGGTTTCAGATGTAGTCCATTGAATGGAAAAAGTTAATATCGGGACAAATTACTTACAGAAAAAAATTTGTTAGGTCTGGTGTTATTAGTTAAGTGAGCTGCGTGAGAGAGCTCAGGAAGTGCTAAACTGCCACTTTGGCTTTCAGTGGTGGTCTGTATTTCCCTGTTAATTTTTTGGTACTGTCTAGATAAAAGTTTAACTGTCAGCAACAGCTATTTGCATTTGTAGAGAATGTTGGCAAATCCCTCTAAGGTATTAAGGGGTTCCCTTAAGATTTAATACCTTTTCCACTCTGGTCTAATGGAATAAAGCCCATGGATCTTGCATGGCCATAGAAAACCACTTATTTTTTAGCTTCCTGGAATAAATTCTCATGTATATCTTATTCCTTCCTCTGTGTGTACAGATAAATTAGCATTTAAACTACAGGCAATTTAGAGTTAAATAATATATTTCAAACCAAAATCAATCTTCCTTTTTTATATTAATTAACACTGGATTTGGGCATTGTGTTCCAGTAATTTTGCGTATTGCTCAAACCAGAAAAATCTTCAAGTGCATTCTACTTATCTCCTCTTGGTCGATATTATTTTTTTTCAGTTTTCCAATTTGTGTGCCTCTAATTCCTTTAGAGTTTTTAGAAGGACTCAAAACATGAGTATATATTTATTTGGTGTATCCATAAATGGAGGGAGGCATATATTCTGCTTTTATTATTTTTAAAATTATCTCTATTTATATCTGCTGTTTGGTGGATGCTTGTGTATAATTCCAGTGTCACACACATTCTGCAAACAAGTTGCTTTTGTAATCTATGCCTTTTATTCTAACATCTACCTTGAGGTTGGATTGTAGCATTCACTCACATTAAATATTTTATTGATATGTTTTGATTTATATACTTATAATAATTAACAATAAAAAGATACATGAGAAATAAAAAGATACATAAGAATGGTCCTAAGTAGTTTTCTGTATTGTGATTTCTTTATCTTAAAATTACTACACTGTTGTAATATTATAACATGCATTAGTGTCAGGTAAGGATCACTAGTACGTTTGCTCTTATACATGAGAGAGTTCTTGTCTAATTTTGTATACATTCAACTTTCCAGGAAAATTTTAGAAGTTTTTGCTTTGATTTCTTTTTTAACAAAAAGTAAAGAATGGTAAAATTATGACCAGTTATTGTTAAAGTGTACCTTGGGAAAAATGATTATTTTTATAATAGTTTTATCTTTTGTAAATACGTTGAATATTTGAGTCTTTTATGTTTTTTTCTATATTTTTATTTTCTCAAATACTGCATATTCTTTTTGTAAACATACTTGCATATGAAATGCAACATTCACGTGACGTCAGCATAAAATATACATGGTATTTTATTGTATTTGTCAAACTGGATATAATACATCAACAAATATTCCAGCTCCTAGAATTTATATTTTACAAAATTTAATAATTATTTCTTTCTCTTTAGCCATGCCCCTTGGTTTCAACTCTGGAAGAATGTGGCTGTATTCTCTTGTACAGTTGCTGTAATTTTAGTCTCTGTATTTTTGTGTGGGTGTATTATATACATATGATTACAAAACAGTTTTTTTAAATGGATAATAAAAGCTTAACTTATTATTTTCCTTTTCTTGTGAATGCATTTATTCCACATATTCATCAATACTATTTAATTCATCTATATGATGTGATTTTATTCAATGTTACCTAATTTATAAAGATTTTGAGTTTTAATGATTAGTGAACACTTAGATATATCCTTTTTAAAGTGAGTCTTAAAAATTTTTTTGTTTTTCATATGCAATCTGTTGTATTTCTTCTTCTTCTTATAAGCATTTGATTATATGTGAGGAAATTAGGGGCTTTTTCTACCTTGTCATTTTTTCAGCTTTTAATGTAATCATTTGATGAATAGATTTTTTTGAATTAATATTTTGTAATTTATGAGTTTAAGTCTATTATATTGTATAATTGTGAAAACAAAAAAAACCTATTTTTTTTTCTTTTGTGATATTAGGAATTCAACCAAAATGTCTTAATGTTGAGCATATTCCCAGCTCTCTTTTGAATTTTATTTCCATATGGGGTTTGCTCAATTTCTTCAGTTGGCCTTCAATTTTGAACTTCATGCCTTAGACTCCAGAATAGTGGATATTTCAGGTGTGCACCACCATATAAACCCTATCTTTTGTATGTAAACTTTTGAGCTTTGTACATTCTTATATATTTAAGTATTATTTATTAATAACATATTCTGCATTTAATGTGTCAAAATATGTTATGTTTCATGAGTGAAGGGATAAAATAGCATTTTATTTTCACACTCTTTTCCCAATATCCTAGCATGTTTTAAGAGTTTTGTTGGTGGTGTTTTCTGTAGTTCCACAATTTATTTTATTATGGGGTTTACCCTGATTGATTTTACTTCATAACCTCAATCATGTGGCATCATGGTATTTTGGTCAGCAGTATACTTTATGTACAACCATGGATCCAGCAAATATCTTAGCCATGTACTAGTCTATACCATATAGATTTCGTCATTGCACTCAGAGAATTGGAAAATTGCAGAAGATTCTTAGAATAAATTTTCCAGAGTGTATTTCCATAAAGTGAGAAATCATTATATATGCCTATATTTGCAATTACTTATTGTATAATTAATATATATTTTTATTTTTGAATTTTCAAATTTGGGTAGTGCTTTTTAAATTGTATCTGCTTTTTTTTTTATTTGTACTGAAGATTAAACCCAGGGGTGCTTAACAATGAAGCCACATCTTTAGTCTTTTCTTTATATTTTATTTAGAGACAGAGTATTGCTGAGTTGCTAAGTGCCTCACTAAGTTGCTCAATACAGTAAATGTAAGACAATATTATATATAATATTGTCTTAGAATTTATGATTTTTTTTTATCCTACTCAGTCACTGGAACTACAGTTGTCCATCACTAGACTGGGCTCATTTGCTTTTTAATAGCACCTACATTGATACTGGAAGCTCTGTGTTATATTTATCTTTAATAGCTTCTAATTTTTCTCTTTTGCTTAGACTTTCTTTACTTTTATATTTTAAATTTTACTTTTTATTGGGATGGATGATTTGATAATAAATTCTAGTCATTTTATGACTTACAAATTTTTTTGTATGTTTTATTTTCACCTCAGGTATAGATGAATTCCATTTTTTCCATCTGTATGGAGGTCTAAGTGAAACATAATAACCTGTATGGATATTGTTAAAGAAATGGAACCACAATTTTACCCATTTTTTTACTGCACTGTATATGCCCAAAGGACATAAAATCAGCATACTACATTGACATAGCGACATTCATGTTTATAGCAGCACAATTCACAATAGCTAAGGTATAAAACCAACCATTCAATGATGAATGGGTCCATTCAATGATGACAGGATAAAAAACTGTTGCTTATGTACACAATAAACAATTAATTAGTCATAAAGAAGAATGACTTTATGACATTTGCAAGGAAATGGATGAATCTGGAGATTTTATGCTAAGTAAAACAAACCATCTTTTTAAGACTAAAAGTTGAAAGTTATTGCTCATATGTAAAATCTAAAGCTCATTAAGTGGGTAAGGGTAAGAAAAGATCAGTAGATTGCACATGGTAAACAAAAAATAAATAAATGAATAAATAAATAAATAAAAGTGACAAGAATAAAAATATAAAAGATACATATCTGTAAGTGAATTCTACCATCATAACCACCAACAAGAACAGTATTTTAATTAGGATAAGATATATCCCATGCTTGCATAATACCATAAAACTCGATTTTACTGTCAGGTAGAACTAGAAAGCAAATAAAATTTAAAAAAAAAATTATATTTGTTTTAAGAGCTATACGTATATTCTATTATAAATATCATACAATATAAACATCGATCAAAGTTTATATATATATATAATTTTGTATGTTAAAATTATAAAAAGAAAATTCAAACAGGATTGTTGTTGCTATTTTTTATATTAATAACATACATAAAACCATAAAATGTTTGAACATAAATAAACTATTAAATATTTCCAATAAGTTGTTACCTTGTTACATTTCAAAATTTCTCTTATACCATTCATGTTGGAGTTATTAGAAATCTCACTACACATTCGGAATAGCCAGCTCTATCTGAGAAATAACAAATAATATTCTACACATTATTAAATCTCTGATTAGTGGTTATACAATTAAAATTTGAGGATTTCCTTTCTTAATTACCATGATTTTCTCATCTGAAAAATATGCATAATTTAGATCAAGATATAAAAAATTAAAAAATATATATTTTTGTGATAATGCCTGAGTTTTATATTGTGTTTTATAAATGTGGAGTATGTATAATTTTGAACTTCAATCACTTTTTCTGCAGAAGTAGATAATAGTATCATTGTGTTCCAAAACACTACGTACATGATAGTCTGCTAACACTCATTTCAACTTTAATTACATTACAGACTGTGCAAATGTTCATGTGGTCTATGTGTTATTTATTTACCTATTCTTATTTTAGGAACTGTTAACATTTATGGATATAGCCATTGATTTTACTGAAGAGGAGTGGGAATGCCTTCAGCCTGCTCAGAAAAATTTATATAGAGATGTGATGCTAGAGAATTATAGAAACTTTGCCTTCCTGGGTAAGTTTAATTTCCCTTTAAAATTTTTAAATACTAATTATTATTTCATTTACTTCTGTTGCAGAGTATCTTCTGGGAATTTCTCTATAGGAATGAGTTTCAGATTTGTGTTTCAAAGAAAAAGGGAATTTTTAGTACAGATCTCTCTCTCTCTCTCTCTCTCTCTCTCTCTCTCTCTCTCTCATAAATATATAATTTTACTCTTTAATCTGTTTCTTTCTTTGTGTGTTACACATCCTTCACTTTAGATAAGTAGTACCTAGTATAATTTAGTGATGTAAACTATTGTAGACTACACATAGCAGAAGACACAGTTGAGTCATTCAAATTTC
The DNA here is from genome assembly GCF_048772815.1 of Callospermophilus lateralis. Taxonomy (NCBI): domain Eukaryota; kingdom Metazoa; phylum Chordata; class Mammalia; order Rodentia; family Sciuridae; genus Callospermophilus; species Callospermophilus lateralis. The sequence goes on along the minus strand of NW_027515935.1, from coordinate 2,158,547 downwards.
AAGGAGAAAACCAAACTGAAAAATGTTGAAAGAGTAGTTATCCAGCAGAAGAAATTTTCAGAAGCTTAGGTTTATTTATTTTAATTGTAATCATTGAACACATACTGCCCTATATTTATCACATTTTCAAATTCCTTGTTGTTCTCTGTTTTCTTCTTTAGTGATGTCCCAGTTTATTCAAATTAACCATCAAAACTTACCTTTTGTTGTGAGGGCCAGCATGATCTGTTTCAAATCTTCTTGTAAGGAAACCTTTCAAGAAGCAAACAGAAGAGAGAGACACACACACAAAGTGAAAAAAAAATAACTGGCCACCCCTCTTAACAGCTGCACCTATAATGCTCCAAAATTACATAGCTTCTTATACCATGAATACATTCTAACCCAGTGTTTCTTTAACCCCAAGTACTAGCTAACCAAGATTAGGAACAGTTAATACAAATATAGAGCCCCTTCTCCCTAAGGACATTACCACAGAAACTAGATAGTGCACCTGTAGAGTTGTCTTAATAGATTCAGGGAGAAACTGCTGGGCATTACAAATTTAAGACTCACAGTGCCAGTTACAATCACTCCAACACTTTCCTGTCTATTCCCAGGTCAGAATACCTAATACTACCCCTCTTTTTAAAGGCCTTTTTAATTAATAATATTACTTAACTTGCTGGTGGGGGCAAAAAATAGGGCAGGCATAGACAACAGCAAGTTCCAACATCAGTAAACATCCACCTATGAATATTTTTTACCCAGATGAAATTGAGTAAACATGAAGTTAACCAATCCAACAAGTCCAAAATCAATCATCTTGTTAAACTTTATTAATGATATCTTTAAGGTAATCTAAGTCTTTTGAAATAAAATTACTATTATAACTTAAATTGAAGGAACACATGGTATTAAACTTCTGATATCCTTTATGATGTAACAATTACAGACATCAATTGCAGCATGATTGTCAAGTATGGCTTGACAATGTTGTTTTTGTTATTCATTAAGCATATTTACATCCATGGAGGCATGATTAATACTGTTAATGATAGCATAGGCGAGTTTCATAGAAGTTTTATAAGCCCATAGATATAGTCTAGGTAAACCCACTAAGGAGAATGTCAAAGCATTAAATTCTGCCTTAGAGAGAAGCTTCACTGAATCATCACAGTTTTTATCAAGAGGAATAGACCTTATATGAATAAATTGCACAGGATTGTGACCTACTAAATATTATGTGGATGGTAAGGACACATTATTCTTCTAAGACAACAATTAATACCATGAGACATTTTTGCAGGTATATAACAATTTTATGCAAGTGAGTCAAGATATTGTAATGGGTTCTAGATGTCCAGGATGTAACAGTACTGAATTTCCCAGAGCTGGTGTACAGAAAGAAAGCAAAATTGTTAATAAGACCAAAGGATTTACAGAGTTTTGTGTGAGTTTAGCAATCAAAGCAGTAACAATGTTATCTAGAGTACATTCTAACCCCATTTTAGCAAACACCTGTTGTGCTGAGGCTGTTAATGGTTTTATATCCCCCCACAGTAACTATAATTCATGTATCTTGGGGTCCTATTTTAATGATTCTCCTCTTTTGAGAAGAATGATTATTCTCTTGTTTGGATGAGCTCTTATCTTCCAGGGTTAAATGAAACTTAGAAATCAGCTTGTGAAGTCCCTGGTATACATTTATAATTGCTATTTTTCATGCATGAAGCTAGAGTCCAAACAAGACATGTTGGCATAAGTGTAGCAATCTATGCTTTTCCCCACATGATCAAAGGCATAGGATCTTGTAATGCTGCTCAGGTGGAACTTCATATATTACATAATTTTTTTAAGTAATGTTTGTTTGAGAATAAAATGTCTATTCAATGCAGATGACCAATTTTGAGTATTAACTTTATGTTGTATTTTGAGCACATTAACTGTAAGTAAAACAGGATTTAATGCATATTAATTTAAGAGAGGCAAGATCTTTGTTTCTGTTTTAAAAGGCAAGTATTAGGATACAATTTGCTCACTCAACAAAAGCTTGTCTAAAAGAATCGTGAGAAATTTCATAATTTAAAACCACATCTCATTGATTAAAAATTTTGCAAAAAGATGAGATGTAAAGAAAGGAGCATTATTCATCTTTAAACAAACAGGGCCGCTAGAAGCAGATAATGCTTGGCTTCTTTCCATGCTCTCTGCTGAACTTACTTGACATTTTCTTTTTCAGATTCAATACTGTTAGTAAATTTTTTTCTTTTGTTTTGTATTTTGCAATAATGCATTAGTAATCATAAAAATTTTGGAGTGAATAAATCATTATACTTCTACTTTGTAATTTTTAATATTTTTTTATTTTGATTAGTGTTTTAATTTCTGGATCATTTTTTTATTGTGGCATGCTTGCCATATTTTCACACACACACACTATATATATATATATATATATATATATATATATATATATATATATATATATATAGAGAGAGAGAGAGAGAGAGAGAGAGAGAGAGAGTCTTTAACTATAATATCAACCCTACACAAAACACAGTGTGTGTGAGTGTGTGTGTGTGTGTGTATGTAAATATATATATATATATCCCACTTCTCTTTATATATCCTATAGATTTTTAATTTTTACAGTATTTTACAAGTTGCTTAGACTTGTCTTAAACTTGGTACTGCTTGAAAAGCCTCTCCCATATTTGTAGAATTTCAGATATGCATACTAGAAATGCCCCTCTTATTTTTTTGTAAAGAATTATTCCAAAACATTGTGCTAATTGATGTTAATATTTTTCAATTTCAGTCTCTAAACTTTTAAAAATAGTTATTTAGTGTTCTTGGAGTAATTCGTAACTGTCAGTGTCCTAATGTTAAATTCTTAATGTTTTATTTTTCTTTTTTTGGTCACTTGGATTTAGCCACGCTTCTCTTTGTTTATATTTGCTGAACTATTTTTTATTTGTTCATTAAAGGAGCCCTCAATAGATTATATAGTCCATTTTGGGGAGAAAATATAAAAACTTTTAAATAAATAAAAATAGGCATGAACAGTGCTGCATCCTTGTAATATTTGCTAATTGGGAGGCCATGCAAAAGTACACCATGTTTTACAGAAGTCACAGAAATTTAGAAACAGCATGGCTCAAACTATTTTAAAAAGACTTGTGTTTTAGTTCATGATATAGAATTTTTGGGGTAATCTCAAGCATTACACATGAAACATTAAAAGTTGGATGACCTAAAGATCCAGAATTGCCAGTACTAAATATGTATACATGAACAATTCAATCAGAAAATTGAAGAGATTCCTCTGCTTTTGTGTTTAGTGCCAACATTTTTCTCAGTATTAAAGCTAGGGACTCAATGTGTATGCACATCAAAGTCATATGTTTAAAAATATACTCTTATATACTATTATTATTTAGTTATAAAATATTTTGTCTGTTAAAGTGATATAAGAAATTTATGCAGGACTTTGAATTAAGTGAAAGGTGGCAGGCAGATATTAAGTTGTAGGAGCATTTGATTCACATGTGGAAGAAAGAAATTTAGTGAGCAAAATTTTGCTCACCAGGTATTGTGTTTTGTGTAGGGTTGATATTATAGTAAAAATCTCCATATTTTTATTTTATTGAGCGTAATAGGGCCAAAAGTTTTATATTACCACATAAGTGAGTGTATTATGTTCTTCATAAATACTAGTAGAAGGAATATAATACCTTGTAAGAACAAAATTGATAATTATATTAAATAATTATTTTGTTTATTCATTCTACTTAGTAATTTTACCTTGTATATTTAGTATAAAATACCATGACATATTTATAAATCAACAAAATTGTATTTGTCAATAAAGGAAATTCTCATCACACGAATGTAAAAAAATAAAAATCAATTTATTATACTTGATTGTCATGTGTTGAATTCATCCAAATATTATGGCCATAGGCTATATGCAAGGTTTTTGTAGTCCTTTAAAATGTTTTTATAAAAAATTCTATAGACATATATGTGCATATTTCTTAGTAAATTTTTTGTTCATATTTCTTTTTAAGAGTCCATTGCGTCTTTACCCTTGTTGTATATTTATGGTATTATCATGCAAAATCTACTAGTTATTTTCATGTTTCTATGTCATGGTAGACAAAAACCATTTTTAGACACTCTTTGAAAAAGCCAGAAATGTTTGTATATGTTTTACATTTCTCATATTCTACTGACAGTGAAGGTAGCTGGTAGATATTTCCTAAATACACAATACTATCATATGAAGCACCAAAGGCTAATAATGATACTTTTCTACTCTGTATTATATTACTCTTCTTAATGATGTACTCCTCTTGGATACTGTGGTCTCTACACGAATTTGGATAATATTCTCAACGAAATTTTTTCTTTCCTTTTTTTTTGAACTGATATATTTTTTTGGCTTTATGGTGACTTTGGATTTACTAATCTGCTACAATCCTGATGTACTTATTTTACCTTAATTTCATGTGTGCAAGATATATTTATCCCAGTCTAATAGGTATGATTATTTTTTTAAATTTTTGTTTATTTCAGCCATGAATCCTAATCATATCCAAGAATATTCATCAGAAACGTGCCTAAAACATATATTTCATGAAGTGATAAATGCAAAATACAGAAGTTGTAATATTGACTTTTTATCACAAAAGAAAACATGGAAAACTACAAGTGATAGTGAACACCAGAAATCATATAAAAAATCAGGCCTTGTTCATCACCAAAGAATGTATACTGGAGAGAAGCCCTACATATGTAAAGATTGTGGCAAAGTTTTTGGTCAAAAAACACACCTTATTTGCCACAGCAGAACTCAAACTAGAGAGAAACCATACAAATGTACAGAATGTGGCAAAGCTTTCAGTCAAAAATCATACCTTACTTGCCACAGCAGAACTCACACTGGAGAAAAGCCCTACAAATGTACAGAATGTGGCAAAGCTTTTGGTGAAAAATCACACCTTATTTGCCACAGAAGGACTCACACTAGAGAGAAGCCCTACAAATGTAAAGATTGTGACAAAGCTTTTGGTAAAAAATCAAGCCTTATTTGTCACAGGAGAACTCACACTGGAGAGAAGCCCTACAAATGTACAGAATGTGGCAAAGCTTTTGGTCACAAATCAAGCCTTATTTACCATAGCAGATATCACACTGGAGAGAAGCCCTACAAGTGTAAAGATTGTGGCAAAGCTTTTGGTAAAAAATCACACCTTATTTACCACAGAAGAACTCACACTGGTGAGAAGCCCTACAAATGTAAAGATTGTGGCAAAGATTTTGGTCGAAAATCACACCTTATTTGCCACAGCAGAACTCACACTGGAGAGAAGCCCTACAAATGTAAAGATTGTGGCAAAGCTTTTGGTCAAAAATCAAACCTTATTTGCCACAGGAGAACTCACACTGGAGAGAAGCCCTACAAATGTACAGAATGTGGCAAAGCTTTTTGTCACAAATCAAGCCTTATTTACCATAGCAGATATCACACTGGAGAGAAGCCCTACAAGTGTAAAGATTGTGGCAAAGCTTTTGGTCAAAAATCACACCTTATTTGCCACAGTAGAACTCACACTGGAGAAAAGCCCTACAAATGTAAAGATTGTGGTAACGCTTTTGGTCAAAAATCACACCTTATTTACCACAGAAGAACTCACACTGGAGAGAAGCCCTACAAATGTAAAGATTGTGGCAAAGCTTTTGGTCAAAAATCAGACCTTATTTGCAACAGAAGAACTCACACTGGAGAGAAGCCCTACAAATGTAAAGATTGTGGCAAAGCTTTTGGTCGAAAATCACACCTTATTTGCCACAGGAGAACTCACACTGGAGAGAAGCCCTACAAATGTAAAGATTGTGGCAAAGCTTTTGGTCAAAAATCACACCTTATTTGCCACAGGAGAACTCACACTGGAGAGAATCCCTACAAATGTAAAGATAGCGACAAAAACTTTTGTGAAAAATCAAACCTTATTTGCCACTGGAGAAGTCACACTGGAGGCCAACAAATGTAACAATTTTGGCAAAACTCTTCATCAAAAATCAGACCTTATTTACCATAGCAGATATCACACTGGAGAGAAGCCTACAAGTGTAAAGATTGTGGCAAAGGTTTTGGTCAAAAATCACACCTTATTTGCCACAGCAGAACTCTCACTGGAGAGAAGCCCTACAAATGTAAAGATTGCGACAAAACTTTTCATGAAAAATCAAACCTTATTTGCCAGAGAAGAACTCACACTGGAGAGAAGCCCTACAACTCTACAGAATGTTGGAAATCTTTTGGTCACAAATCAAGCCTTATTCGCCACAGGAGAAATCACAGTGAAGAGAAGCCCTAAAAATATAAAGAATGTGGCAAAGCTTTTAGTCAAAAATAGACCTTATTCACCACAGCAGAACTCACTGGAGAGAAGCCCTACAAATGCAAACAATGTGCAAAGCTTTTACTCAAAGAACAGGCTTTATTTGCCACAGAAGAACTCTCTCTAGAGAGAAGCCTTACAAATGTAAAGAATGTGGCAAAGCGTTAAGTCAAAAATCACACCTTATTTGCCACAACAGAACTCCCACTGGAGAGAAACCTCACAAATGCAAAGTTTTTACTCAAATTTTACCCCTTTTTTGCCACAGAAGAATTTACACTAGAGAGAAGCCTTGCAAATATAAGGAATTTGGCAAAGCTTTTAGCAATAAAACAGGCCTTATTCACCACAACAGAACTCATACTGGAGAATAGACATACAAATGTGAATAATGTGGAAAAGCTTTTAATAAAAAATAAAACTTTATTCACCACAGCAGAAGACATCCTGGTGAATGTGAAATGTGAATAAAGTGATAATACTTTTAAAGCAAGACTAAACCTTCTGGCTGGGGCGTCGTTCAGTGGTAGAGTGCTAGCCTCGCATGTGTGAGATCCTGGGTTCTATCCTCAGCACCACATAGAAATAAATAAATTAAATAAAGGTATTGTGTCCAACTACAACTACAAAATAAACATTAAAAAAAGAAAGACTAAACCTTATTAACAACAGAATTTATACAGAAAACAACCCCTACAAATTGAAACAATGCAGCAAAGCTTTTATTAAGAAATCAATTCTTTTCACCACTAAGCTACTTATTTTGGAAAGAAGACATCTAAATGTAGAGAAAGTAGAAACATTTTAAATTATATATCATATATTTCCTTACCTATGCAATATATCTTTATAACTGAATATTTGTTTATATGTTAACACTCATGTTTTGCCTCCTGTTGTTAAATGACATTGTTGCAGTAATTCACTTGCAGGTCAGCTTGGAAAAGAAAGAAAAACCTGAGCAAGCAAAGCAGCAGCAGAAAAAAAGTCCTTTATTGTGTCCAAGCAAGCTTTTTATAGTATTGTGAACAAAGAAGACAGCCTTCCAACAGCAATAAATCAGGTCTTTCAGCTAATTAAACATAGCATACAGAAGTTTTACTTTTTAATCAGAAGTGTGCCGCAGTCTGGCTGGGCACAAAATCACGAGCCACTCACAGCCTTGTAGATTCAAACAGCAATTATTAATTCCCGAACCGTCACTGGCATTCTACACGCATGTTCTGGGGAAATCAACCCTTCCACTGGGCTCTGCATCCCAAAAGACTCTCTGAATCCCGTAAGAACTCAACAGGAAATCAAGGAGCTGGTGGGCGCCTGAGGCAGCAGGATATGCCCTATTCCCAGCAGGAATCACCTTAAACCTGGAATCGCCCTAAACCCGGATCACCCTAAACCCAGATCCGCCCTAAACTCGGATCTGCCCTGGTCCTTGAGCAAGGTCACTTTTCATGCAATGTCACTGCAAATGACCTGGGTCCAAGGCAAGCCATTTCCACAATACAGAGTCCTCCCTCTAAGCAACATGGGGTAGGCTAACAAGAAAATTGCCATGCGTCATTCTTACTTAGCTATGGCTCTCAGCAGAAGTGACCCACTTCTCATGGCTAATCTATTCTCGGCCTGGAGTATGCTGAGCTCTGCTCTTTGTTAAGAACAGATAATAAAATTTTTCTCAGTGCCCTCCTAGCCCACTTGGAAGAACATCCCATTTGCAGACAAGTCCTCCCAATGACAGCAAACACCTCGTTTTCAAGCATGTCCGCTGTTACCTATCTAAACCTTGAAGGAGCTTCTCGTTTAGGAGCAGGCCCTCCCAAGGACAGCAGACACCTCATTTTCAAGCATGTCCACTGTTGCCTTTCTATACTTTGACAGAATATCCTGTTTGCAGGTAAACTCCATCAAGGACAGTAATAGCAATGCAGTCACATCTGATTCTCTACATCTTCCTCCTTTTGTTTTTGTAAATGAGCCATAATAGAAATGATAAGAGAGGTTACATGTTTCAATTGACTTTGCTTTTTCCAGTGTTGGAAGGCTATATACAAAACAAAACACAAAATAAAAATTATTCCAGTGTTACCTAAATAGGCTGACAGCAAGGTAGAGAAATGACTTAAAAGATTCAAATTAGCAATACTTGAAGACAATTTTTGTAAAATGTCAGATCCTGTTAGTTCAAGTAATATCTTACTAAAGGTGTCCATAATAGTCTTTTCCAAATTCATAATTTCTAAAGTTAAATTATGATGTCCATTTAACCGTCTTTTAACAATTTCCCAGGAATCACTGGTATTGTATGCACAGGAGTCACACAAATATTATAAGAATTACAGTCACACTTCAGTACACTTCTGGTAGCCAAGATAGTCACTTGATCGCCAAGCCAGGAAACAATATGTTGTAAATGGATCACATCTGTAGCCAATTGAGAGTCTGAGTCCTTTTGTTCTTGCCATAATATATGAGCATCTTGATTCCATGTTCTCATGAAATCCGCAGTTTGAATGCCTTGATATAAAGCAATGCCAGCTACTGCAGCAGTGGCAGTTATAGAAGCAACTGCAAGGATTGAAGCTATAACTATTCCTATTAATCGTCGAGAGCAATGTAACAAAACTTCAGGAGCATTGTACAAATGAGTAATAGACAATGAATCAGAACAAGGACGAGTCAAGTTAACAAGCACCCATAATTCTGTGCGAGCTTTAACAATAATATCCCCTTAAATATGGAAAACTTTATATGCTGTAACATTGGGGGGACCAAAGCATAATATTGCATTTTAATTGTCTCACTACTCCAAGCATTTATTGTCCCATTATGTCGATGCCATCTTAAAGTACGATTTGACCAACTTTCTATAAATTCAGAATGATCAAGACTCCAATCAACTATAGTGATATTTTGATATTTGACTACTGTTTTAGGGTGATGATCATGACATTTTTTCCACTTTAAATGAATTAAAAATGTTTTAAAATATTTAGCTGAACATAAAGGAAGATGAGTTCTGACAATACATTCTTCAGATGTGAGCCTTGATTGATTAACATACATACTAGAGGTATTAAATCCTCAGGAAGGTATCAGGAAAGTAAAAACAGCAGAAGAATAACTATGATAATTTACGCCCCAAGTAGTATAAGAAAGAGAGTCATTATGTGCTAAGAAAAAAGGCAAACAGAAAGGACGAGCCCCTATACACAATGGGACTCCTTTACAAGCTACAGTTATATTAAAAGTATTATACAGATTTTTATGGAATGAAATATCTTCAATTCCCCCACACATAGGAGGGGGGAAAATTAGTATTATTAGTACACACACAAACTTTAGATTCTCCCAGGAAACACTGCACACCAACAGAGGGTTAGGAACATAGGCCCAATAAGCAAAAGAATGAGCATCAACTGAACTTACCTGGCAATTAATAACTGTAAGAATAGCTAAAAAAAGATTAACAGGATTTAAAGGCTGATTTGCCTTTTGGAGGATATTTTTAGCTTCTTGAGTCACGTTTTTCATCTGTCCTCATGTTGGGGGGTTTGCTGTTCTCGTTGCCATCGTAGAAGTTCTCTGCATTGCCAGCTCCTGAAATTGTCTGAAATTGATAAGTCTTGAAGGTACCTAGAAAGGTGTTTTACCTGTAGAAATAAGAACAAACCCCCTTCCCATGTGGTGCAACAACCTAGAAATCCATTCTTTATTTTCAACCCTGTACCACATAGGTATTTCCAATTTTAGAAATAATGGCTGAGATTTAAATGTAGAGAAATGTTGCTGGTATGTAGGAACCTCAGAAGTTGACCAGACATTAAAAAATTTAAAGTTTACTAAAACTTCATAAAGTTTTATGAAGACTATTTTGAGGTGTATAAGCCATAGCTATATCCACCCTTTCTATTTTTAGTATATGTTTTCTTAACGTATGATTTGCCATTTTTATAATAGCTTGACCCTGACTATTACAAGGTATGCCAAATGTATGTGTAATGTCATATTTTTGCAAAAAAAGAATGTAATTTTTGTGAGGTATATGCAGGTGCATTGTCAGTTTTTCTTTAGGAATTCCCATGATAGTAAAACAAGATAATAAATGAGAAATTACTGCATTAGCTTTTTTTTTAAGATGAACTGTGGTCCATTGAAAATGAGTATGAGTGTCAATAGTATGATGTATATATCTTAGTTGTCCAAATGACTGAATTATAACAACATCAATTTGTTAAAGAGCAATAGGATGGAGTCCCCTTGGATTAACGCCAGGAGGACAGTAAGGAATATTAAAAGGAGCACATGATGAACAGTTAGTTATAATTTCACGTGTTTCTTTTTGAGTTATTTTGCATTTTTTATAAAATCCTTTAGTGTTTGTATGAAGTGAAGCATGTTCTAGATGAGCCTTTTGTACCCCCTCCCAGTGCTAGGACACAACAGTCCCACTCTGGGTCCTCTACTCCGCCCACTGCACCCTTGCTTTCCCTCTGGTCCCCCACCCCCAGGGCGCACAAGATCTATGGCAGCCCACGTCCCTTCCCTCAGGCTACCCTCCTCCCCACACACTGTGACATCACAGTGACTCTGCCCTGCCTGCTCTCCCCGGTTGCCCCACCCCCAGGGCGTCCTGGACAGCTGAGTCCCTCTGGGTCCTGGGGTGGCTGGAGCCCAGGACCCGGCAGTGACGCTCCTTGTAGCCGCTGGGGCGGTGGGGCGACTGGCCCCCTATTCAGACGCTCAGGGACTCTCTTCTCTGCTGGCTGCACTGTGTCTCTGGGGTTGCTTTGAATCCCCCATTTGTGGTTTAAAATCTTAGTGTCCCTGCCGGCCTGCCACTAGTACAGCCTTGGAGCTCTGAGCACTGTGGGCCAAGGTGCCTGCCAACCATCAGCCACCTCCTGACCCGCCGAGGACCCCAAACGGCAGGCCCCGGTTCTGGACCCCAAATCTTGCCACATTCGCCAGCGCTTTACTGAGTTGAGCTCAAATGACCTTAAAACAGAGGAACCATTTAGTGAAAAAACAAACTGAAAGAGACCATGACTTCTCAAGAAAGGGTGTTTCCAGCATCGCCCTGGGGTGTTGGTAGCGACAAAAGGTCACCACAAATGCACTCAGAAATCTCCCAGGATTCAGTTGCCCAATGTCCAAAAAGGGGAGAATAAACAGAAAGTGAAAAACTTGTAAATCAGGTATTTGTCACAGCACATTGTTACAACTATTTTGTTATGATTGCTGCTGTTAATCCTTTGATGTGCCTAGATTATAAATTATAAGTTATGACATGCATCTATATATACTGGAAAAGTATAGTCAAAATAGGGTTAGGTACTAGCTGAACTTTCAACATCCTCTGAGATTTTGGAAATGTGTCCCCAGAGGATAAAGAGGGGACCTCTGTGATGTTTGCATGGGGTTAAAGTGGAGGAAACTTTCTTATTATATGGCTCAGTTTCTGATTGCTTGCTGAGAATCTCCAGTTTGGGTGCAGGAAGGAAATGGGCCTCTCCCAGCGTTGGTCTTGATTGGCCATTAGCAATAGGGATTTCTCCCTGGGTTTTTTTTTGGGCTGTTGGATTCCGTGCAAAACCAGAGGCTTCTCAAAACTGGATAATTCTCTTGGGGCTCAGTTGGCATCATTGGAGTTCGGTTCAATCCCTCATCAGACCCCTGACATCTACATATGCATGGTCTATACTTTGCATGCCAAATCCTGTACATTTATTTCCTCTGCAGGGACTCCACCCTGCTTCTCCTCCTTATATGTTGGCTTATGCAGACCTGTGAGCAGAAATCACTGAACGCCTCCAAGCCAAACATCCTGCTGATCATGGTAGATGCTCTGGGCATCTGGGATGTTGGTTGCTATGGGAACCTTACACTAAGGTAGAGTGCAGTTTGGGTGGTGGGGTGGTGCCTTGTGTGCAGTTTAGTGAAATAATTCACTTAAAATCAACAAGGAGAAGGTCTGAATTTGGGTCTTTGGAGGCCAGAGGATATTAGAGAGTGTGGGGTATTTTCTTATGTTGGCTAAACTGTGTAGACGATTACTTACACACAGGCTTGTAAGAATGAACTCTGTTCTGAGCCCATTATTCTCAGGGTTAGCAACTCACTAGAATTTTACCCCAAATCCATCAGCATGAATCTTATGTATCCATTTATGAATGAGCCATTCCTCCACCCACCCATCTGTCCGTGTTTTCAACCAGGCATCATCCATTGGTCTATCTGCCCATCCACCCATGGTGGATGGTTAGATGAATGGGTGGGTGGATAGGTGGTGGATGGGTGGATGGGTGGATGGGTGGGTTGATAGATGGATGGATAGATGGGTGGATGGATGGGGGAAAGGTGGATGGGTGGGTGAATAGATGGATGGATAGATACATAGATGGGTGAGTGGGTGGGTGGATGGATAGATGGGTAGATGGATAGATAGTTGCCTGGATGGATAGATGGATAGATAGATGGGTGGATGGGTGGGTGGGTGGATAGATGGGTGGATGGATAGATAGATGGATGGATGGATGGATGGATGGATGGATGGATGGATGGTTGCCTGGATGGGTGGATAGATGGGTGGATGGGTGGGTAGGTGGATGGATGGGTGGATGGATGGATGGATGGGTGGATGAGTGGATGGATGGATGGGTGGGTGGGTGGGTGGGTGGACGGATAGATGGATGGATGGATGGATGGTATCCTGGATGGATTGATGAATAGGTCGATGGGTGACTTGCTGGGTGGATGGATGAATGGGTGGGCAGATGGGTGGTTGGATGGGCAAATGGGTGAATAGATGAATGGATAGATGGATGGTTAAATGGTGGATGACTTGGTGGGTGGGTGAGTGGATTGATGAATGGATGAATGGATGGGTGGAGGGATGGTTGGCTGGATGGGTGCATGGGTGGCTGGCTGGATGGATGGATGGAAGGACTGACAAGGTTCTTTAGCCTTGGTCCTACTGATACACTGACCCAGATCACTCTCTGTGATGGGCCCATCATGTGCATTGTAGGATGTTGAATAACATTTCTGGTCTCCACCTGCTGCTCATCAATAGCACCACATTCCAAAGTGGGATACCTCCAGTGTCTCTGCACTTTCCCAGTTGTCCTCAGGGGAGCAAACCTCTTCTTAGGGGGGGCCACTGAGGTGGTCAGCTTTAGGAGCATAAAGAACAAGGTCTGAGCTTTTATAGCTTAGCTCCCACCAGATGCAGCCTCCTCCAAGGTAGAAGGGAAGAGACTAGCACTTGTCATCTGACAGTGCATGGGGAATTCCTTGAGCTCTAGGGGCTGGGTCACTGCATAATACAGATAAATGAGGTGTGTATAGGAAGGGGATATCTGTGATGTAATGATACCTGGATGATAGGTAATGATAGATAGATAGATAGATAGATAGATAGATAGATAGATAGATAGATAGATAGATACTGGGTCGGTTCTCATGATAGGCAAAATGTGTCCAACTTACACAGCTGACATTGGGGTGGATGATGCTCAGTGGTGGGGTCATGCTGTGCACAATAGCACAGTTAACAGCCTCTCTGATCTGCACCCACTCCCTACTTAGAGCATCACCTCCCACCTTACCCAAGTGCTGACAACCAGATTCCTGCTGACTGTCCCCTGGTGCCCAGAATCCCTTTGCTAAGACCTGTTCCTGGCAAAGGGAACGTGAACATTGCTGTGCTGTCGGCTCTGCAGAAATGGGCAGTGATGAGTACCGGGTCCTTTACTGGAATGCGGGCTCAGGCAAGCTTCCTGCCAACGAAACCACTTTTGCAAAAATCCTAAATCAGCAAGGCTACACCACCGGCCTCGTAGGTATGCGGACACCTGATGGCCCTCCCATCCAATTTTCGAGGGACCAATTTTCCTCTGGAGGAAAAAAGAAAAAAAATATTCTTTCATCTTTCACCATCAGACGGATGCTTCAGGAAGCCACGGCCTACTTCCAATGGTGGGGACCCTCACTATGCTGGGGGAGGCAGGTTCTGAGCCATGAGCTACCCTGGGGTTCCATAAAAGCATGTGCATTTAAAAGGTCCATACACTTCATTCACAAATGAAAGGAAGCTATCCTTCTTCGTGGCTACATAGTATTCCTCAGTGTATATGATGGAGGATGGTACCTGTATATGATGAAGTTGGTACCTGTCCCTGCTCTGGCCCTCTCGAATGGTTTCCAGTTTAGAAGTTCTCCCCATTGCAGAGGTTTGGGGTTCTTTGATATATATTTTGCCTTCTTTCCTTCTCTGGACCTGTCCATCTTCTTCAGCCGCAAGGAATCAGAAAGCTCTTCAGAGCCTGGCTCCGCTGCCTGTAATTCCAGTAGCTTAGGAGGCTGAGGCAGGAGGACCGCAATTTGGAGGCCCACCTCAGCAGTTTAGCGAGGCCCTGAGAAACTCAGCGAGACCCTGTCACTAAATAAAACACAAAAAGGGCTGGGAATGGGGATTGGGGGTCGAGTGGCCCTGAGTTCAATCCCTGGTACCCAAAACCAAAAGCAAGTCCTGGCTAAGGTCACTCATGGCCTCCGCTGATTCAGGATCTGCTCTTTGAAGGTTTTCTTTCCCCTGACTGCATCCAAATGGCCCCCGGGGTTCTTTGTCCCAGGCAATGCGTGCGCCCTTGGTGTGGCTTACTACCCACCCCTGCTCGCAGCAAATTGGCACCAGGGTGTGAGGTGCGCATCCCATGGGGACCACTGCCACCACCCGCTGAAACATGGCTTCGACTACTTCTACAGGCTGCCCATCACCCTGGTCAATGACTGTGACCCCAACAGGCCCCCAGAGCTGTGGGTCACCGTGACTGCCCGGTTCAGCCGCTACACCTGCGTCCTGGCTCTGGGCGTCCTGACTCTCGCAGCCGCCAAGCTCAGCGGCCTCCTCTTGGTTCCCTGGACCGAAGAGGGGCACAGCCGGCCTCGTCTTCCTCTTCTTCACCATGTGCTTCTCCAGCTGTTGGTTCCTGCGACGCTGGAAATTGCATGCTCATGCAGAACCACCAGGTCACCAAGCAGCCCATGGATGTGGGGAGCACCATCAGATGGTTGATGCAGGAAGCCACGGCCTACATCCAAACTGGGGACCCTCACTATGCTGGAGGAGGAATGTTCTGAGCCATGAGCTACCCTGGGGTTCCATAGCAGCAGGTGCATTGAAAAGGTCCATACACTTCATTCACAAATGAAAGGAAGCTATCCTTCTTCATGGCTACATAGTATTCCTCAGTGTATATGATGAAGGATTTCATTATGGAGTCACTTTGCCCATGTCTGTCATCCTAGCAGCTGGGGAGGCTGAGGCAGGAGGATGGCAAGTTGGAGGCTATCCTCAGCAATTTGGTGAAGCCCTAAAAGACACAGTGAGACTCTGTCTGTAAATAAAATATCAAAAGGACTGTGGAAGGGACTCAGTGGTGAAGTACCCCTGAGTTCCATCTCTGGTGCTAAAAAAAAACAAGAAGAAAAAAGAAAGGTCTGACCTTTTTCTATAAATTGGTTTCCACACTTGGGTCTCTGCGTTGTGTTACCTGGGCTGCATTGGAAAGTATCCGAGTACTGGTCATGCATCAGGGAATCCTTTCAAAGGCCAGGGAATGTCTGAAACCCTGGAAAGTACCCAACCATTCTTATATAAGTAATAATTAAATATATATACTATAATATATACCTATTTACCTATGCATACATACCTATGAAGATATATAACATATAAATTAGGGAAAGTCAGAAATTAGAAGCACCTAATTATAAAATAATAATTATGGCAATGTTCTGTAACACAGGGTGGGTCAACGGGGTGTCCCGTCCCTCCCTCTCAAAATATCTTCCTGTACTATAGTGACAGTGGATGTTGTTTTACTCAGACAAAATTGCCACTGTGACCAAAGTTCCCAAGAAGAACATTTAGAGGAGTTTATTTGGGGCTCATGGTTTCCAAGGTTCAGTCCATGGTTGGCCAACACATTGGCTCTGGCACAAGTGGAGCACAACAAAATGGTGGAAGGGCCTGGAGGAGGAGAGCAGCTCAGGACAGGGCAACAGGAAGCAGAGAGAGCTCTTCTCCCCAGGGACAGGATAGAGACCGCAAAGGCACATCCCAGGGATCACCTCCTCCTGCCACACCCCACCTGCTACAGTCACCACCCAGTTAGTTCATCCAAGTGGATTAATTCACTTCTAGGTCACACCTCTCATAATCTAATTATTTTACCTCTGAACTTTCTTGCATGGTCTCACCCATGAGTTTGTGGGGGACCCCTCACAGTAAAATCCCAGCAGGTGAACCCAGGTCACTGACGCAGCACATTTAAGGTCCACTGTGAACGCCATCATCTCCCGTCCATAATTCAAGTGGTTTTCTTCTTTCACAAACAAGGACAGGCCCTTTCTCCTCTTTGTGTTCCTGCCACACTTCCACACTCCTCTGGTGACCTTGAAAGCCTTCCTCAGGAGAAGCCACCACGGTTTATACAGAAACAACGTGGACAGATGGACTGGTTTTTAGGTAAGTCAAGATCAAGAATGGGGGAGAGTACACCCCACTCATGTCCCTTGTTTGTTCATTTATTTCCAGTGATACTCTAATTTTGCACAAAACCAATAATTTCATTGGCAATCAGTTTTGTGAGGAGTTGTCATTCAGCATCACCCTTAGTGGTTACCGGAAGCAGAGAGACAACGTTAGCTTTCAGCATCGTGGAGGAAAAGGGCTCAGCTTTCAGGGCTTGGGGACATGCTAAAGAAAAGCAAGAACTTGCAGACTCTTCCATCTTCGAGGGTTTCTTGGAGACGTGGAAACCCTCGCAGGTCAGGTCCTTGCATGAATATCCTGACATCTGAGCAACGTGAAAGGCAGATATCCCCAATGAGGACAGCAGCTCACATGCCCTCGTGAATTGGCCTTTGTGCCTTCAGCGGTGGAAAGGACCACTGGTCTCCACGGTGCAGGGAGCTACTGCTGAGTTTGTAGGTGTCCCCTGCTCTGCTGATCATGGCCATCATAAATTTTAGTGCTGTTGCTTGTGGTTCCTTCCACGTGGGCTGGAATCTGTCATTGCTTTTCCCCACCCCGGGCCACCTTCTCACCCTTTTATCAGGGCACTTGACCCCACAGGCACCACACATCGAAACCATGCCTGCTGGTGACATCCTGGATATTTCTTTGCAAGTCTATTCTGGTTTTTGAGGTGACAGTCTCAGCACCGTGATCACACGTGTCCCTGTGGGCTCTGGGCACGGGATGCTTTCTGTGACTGTCCAGAACCAGGTGGCTTGTACATAGAATGGGAAGCACATGCCCCCAGCTGAGACCCGTGTGAGTGCTCTCTCTGACACCTTCCACCTTCTCCACAGGTAAAGCCCTCCATGCCCTTGAATAGAAAGGTCTGAAGAACTCCATGCTCACCTATTTCGCCTCCAATCATGGAGGGTTACTGGAGGCCACAGACAAATACCAGCAGCTCGGGGGGTGGGTGCAACGGGTTCTACAGAGGTGAGGGGATAGCCACGGGGAGGAACAGAGACAGGGAGCCATAGAAGTCTGCATTGGAGGTCCCAGAGCAAGGAGACTATGAAGGAGGGGGTGGGAGGATGATGATGAAGAGGAGAAGGAGGAAGAGATGGAGGAGGAAGAGGAGACGAAGGAGGAGAAGGAGGAGGAGATGGAGGAGAAGGAGGAGATGAAGAAGAGGAAAGAAGATGAAAAAGAAGGACAAGGAGGAGGAGTATGAGGAGAGATGATGATGTTGATGATGAAAAGGAGGAGAAATGATGATGATGAGGAGGAGAAGAGATGAGGAGGTGGAAAAGGAGAGGGAGGAGCTTGAGGAGGAGATGGAGGAGGAGGACAAGGAGGTTGAAGAGTAGGAGGAGATGGAGAAAGAGGAGATGGAAGAGGAAGAGAAGGAGATGGAAAAGGAGGAGGAGGAGAGATAATGATGATGATGATGAGGGGGAAGAGGAGAATGATTATGATGAGGAGGAGAAGGAGAAGAGATGATAATGAGGAGGAGAGATGAAAAGGAGGAGGAGAGATGATGATATATATACACACACACTACACACACACACAGAGAGAGAGAGACAGAGAGAGAGAGAGGGAGATGGAGGAGAAATGATAATGTTGAAGAGGAGGAGGAGGACAGGGAGACATAAGAGGAAGAGATGTAGCAAAAAAGGGTGGAGAAGGAGGGGGAGGAGGGGGAGGAGAAGGAGAGTTAGGAGAAGGAGTAGGAAGAGGAGAAGGAGGAGGAGAAGAGATGAGGAGGATGAGCAGGAGGAAAAAGAATGAGGAGAAGTAAGAGGAGATGGAGGAGGAAGAGGAGAAGAGGGAGGAGAAAGAGGTGGTGAGGGAGGAGGAGGAGAGGGAGGAGAAGAAGGAGGAAACAGAGGATGAGTAAGAGGAGATGGAGGAGAAGTAGTGGTAGGAAGAGGAGGAGGAGGAGGAGGAGGAGATGTAGTAGAGATGATGATGTTGATGATGATGAGAAGGAAAAGAGATGAGGAGAAGGAGTAGGAGGAGATAGGGAGGAAAAGGAAGAGGAGATGGACAAAGAGGATATGGAGCATGACAAAAAGGAGATGGAGAAGGAGGAGAGAGATAAGGAGGAGGATGAGAAGTAGTGGAGAAGGAGAAGAGGAAGGGGAAGGAGCAGGAGATGAAAGAGGATTTGGAGAAGGAGATGGATTAGAGATGATATTGATGATGAGGAGGAGAAGGAGATAGGGAGGAGAAGTAGGGGAAGATGGAGAATGAGGAGAGGAGGAGATGGAGGAGGAGAAGGAAGAAGAGAAGGAGGAGGAAAGAGATGAGGAAGAGGAGGCGGAGGAGGATAATAAGCAGAAAGAGGAGAAGGAGATGCAGAAGAAAGAGAAAGAGGCATAAGGAAGAGGTGATAGAAGAAGGACGAGGAGAAATAGCAGGAGGAGGAAGAGGAGGAGAAGATGAAGGAGTAGGAGGAGGTCAGGGATCAAGAGGAGGAAGAGGAGAAAGAGAAGGTGGAGGAGGAGGAGAATGAGGAGGAGGTAGAGAAGGAGGAAAAGGAGGAGAAATGATGATGATGAGGAGGAGAAGAGATGAGGAGGTGGAAAAGGAGAGGGAGGAGGTTGAGGAGGAGATGGAGGAGGAGGACAAGGAGGTTGAAGAGTAGGAGGAGATGGAGAAAGAGGAGATGGAAGAGGAAGAGAAGGAGATGGAAGAGGAGGAGGAGAGATAATGATGATGATGATGATGAGGGGGAGGAGGACAGATGAGGGGGAAGAGGAGAATGATTATGATGAGGAGGAGAAGGAGAAGAGATGATAATGAGCAGGAGAGATGAAAAGGAGGAGGAGAGATGATGATATATATATATATATATATATATATATATATATATATATATATATATATATATATATATATACACACTACACACACACACACACACACACATAGATAGAGAGAGACAGAGAGAGAGAGAGGGTAGTGTTCATTTGACTCTTTCTCTTGGGGACTGTGCCAGAGTTACCTTTTACTTTCACTTCTACCTTATTTCTGCCTTCAAAGAAACTACCCTTTACTCTCATATTACCATTGATCCACCATTAGTCTTTTTAAATCTGAACTCTTGAGCTGGTCATTCTTTCCCTCCTTCCTTCACAGCACTTTTTTCTCTACCTGTACCTATTCCACCAATACTTTTTCATGAATACTCACTACTACATACTCAGTATCCACCAAGGTCACATCTTGATCCATCCCTGTTTTGCCTTTTCCATGGATCACTTTGAGATCCCCTCCACCCAGATATCAATAGTCCAGAGTAAGGTCAGATTAGGATGTTATATATGCAGGTTTTAAAAAGTCATTTACATAAAAATAAGCCTATTAAAATTGGGATGTATTTTGTCTTAGGTTCAAAAAGAATATCTACAGACTGCACTGTTCTACTGAATTTTTTAAAAATTTATTAATCTCAATAATTTGGAAAAAGAAATTCTATAAAAAGGAGAATAAAGAAAAGAACATAATATATAAAGTTGACAAATTTGAAGACACACCAAGGGTACATATGAAAGAGTGTCATATATAAGTGCTTTCAAAAGAGAAATTAATTTGAAATAAATGTAGTTAATGTGAGATGTAGTAATCATTTATTAATTATATATAATGGTACTATACATGTATATGTACAAAATGCATCTCATATAATTATGAGTATACACTGCAAAAATGAATTCATTGGTATTTATTTAATTTTTCTGACAACAGTATAAATACCTGCATCTAGGTTTATGTATTACCAAATGTTTAGGATACATTTTGTACTTCATAAAGTTTAAAACTCACCAACAGACATTTTTTTTTCAATTTTTAAAAGTAGTATTTATTTTCAGTAAGAACATAATGCCATCATTTATCTTTAATTTTAAAATATTTTTTAATTATATATGACAACCGAATGCATTACAATTCTTATTACACATATAGAGAACAATTTTTCATTTCTCTGGTTTTATACAAGTTATATTTACATGAATTCACTTCTTTATACATAAACTTTATATAATGATATACATCATATTCCACCATCATTTTTAACCCCATGATCCGTCCCCCTCACCTCCCAAACCCCAAAAGGTCATTTTGATACACAATGATGTATGCTATAAAGTTATAGAAAAGAGTATATACCTTATAATAATATGAACAGATAAAGTTTTTTAACTAATACATAGCATAATAATAATAATAATAATAATAATAATAAACTTGCCATTTAGACATTAATAAATTATACATATAGCACTATTGACATCTTTTCCAAAAAAAAGGGGTAGTTATTTGTGGGGGGAAATGGTATTCTATGCTTTCTTAATATCAAGAATAAATTATTTTCAGAAGTAATATATATTTCAATATAAAAATAAAATAGAACAAGTTTCCATGGCACACACCTCTAATCCCAATGGATTGTGAGGCTAAGGCAAGATAATCCTGAGTTTAAAGCCAGCCTCAGAATCATAGCAAGGCCGTAAGCAACTATGTGTGACCCAGTCTCTGTGTGCCCCTGATTTAAATTTTCAGTAAGAAACAATGACAAAAAAAATACAATGTATTGATGAGGACACAGAACAAATTATCATGAACTAAAGATGGAGTAGAAATTGCTGTTATTTCATCATGAAAACTGTATGTATATTTCTCACCAAGCAGATTAGACCTGTAGAAATTATAGTATATGTGTGTACAATGACAGTGTACAAGTATGTGTTAGCATAAGACTAGAGCTATACTTGTCAATACAGTAGAAATGTGCAGCCTCGGAGGAAAGAGGAGGTGATTCAGAAAAATAAAGATAATAAAATTTGAGAAAAAATGGTTCTGGAGCCCAGAAAGATTTTTGGTTTAATTAGAATACAAAATACCATATAAGTATTATACTGAAGTTTCATCTGTTAAATGCATCACATGTATAATGGATTTCAAGGAAAATATGTGAAACTTATCACAAACAAAATAAAAGTTTACAAAAGCACATAAAATAGCATGTGTGTAAATAAAACTAATCATTACAAAGACAACTATTTTAACTCAATTTAACATATAATATTTTCCTATCAAAATTTAAGCACGTTTTTCTTTAAATACCAGAAGAGAGTTTGACCTGTTGGTGCACAATTGTAATCTCAGTACCTTGGGAGATGTATTGTGAGCTCAAAGCCAGCATCAGCAAAAGTGAGGCCCTAAGAAATTCAGTGTGATACCGTGTCTAAATGTCATACAAAATATGTTTGGGGATGTGGCTCAATTCCCCTGAGTTTAATTCCAAGTACCAAATAAAAGAAAAGAAAAGAAGGGACCAAAAAAATTATCTTAGAAATAAAATATATGTAAAATACCCCAAAACCTTTAATAAAAAAAACAAATAATACAGTTATTGTTATGAGACACATTTAATGTATATTATGAAACTATTTTTCAATAATACAGACCAATATATCATAATATAAATCAAATCTGAAACCATATGTAGATCAATAGTATTGTTAAGAGCAATAGAAAGGCATATGTAAAACCGACCATATGAAAAATAACATTAGATGTGAATGAATGAATCTATCTAACCTAAAGTTAGAAATGGGACATAGAGGCAAAGTTCACTGGTGTGTGTGCAGAATGTGCAAGATAGTCAGGTCCAAACTTAGCAACACTTTAAAAAGCAAATATTAGGAGGGAATGATGTTGAAAATAAAGCAGAATATTAAATGAGACACTCTCCCTCCATCTAAAGATAAATTTATGGAAAAAAACTACTGTGACTTTCTCTTTTGCAATATAATGAATGAGTAGAGAGATTTAGATACACTGAATATTAGTCTGGTCTTAAGAAATGTACCACATTTGGGACAAAATTTCCAATTACCATCATCACCTCTAGTGAACAGAAATGTGAGAGAGGGGCTGAGGATGTTGCTCAGTTATTAGAGTGCTTGCCCTCTATGCACAAGGCCCTGGGTTCAATCTCTAGCACCAAAAAAAAAAAAAAAAAGAAGGAAATATGAAAAAAATGATACAAAAAAATGGTGATATCTAGGAGCCATAAAATTTTTCACAAGTGTTTCATCAGCTGTGACCAAGACACAAAAATATCAAATATCCAAGCTGTCAATTTATCTCAAAAAAAAATCTGCCAGCATATTTTCCCAATTGCTGTTTCTGACAGATGAAGTTCACTGTAGCTTGAATTATAGGTGAAATAGGGAGGAATCCAGTAAACTACTCTTAGCCTGAGTGAGATTTTAGCACTTTCTGAATCCTGCCCAACACTGATACACTAGTAATAAGGCCAGAGCTACCAATTCCTCCGAGAAAAAAAAAATTTTTTTTGGGGGGGGTGTGTGCATGTGTGTATTGAATGTTTCACATTTAACATATTTTGTTTATGTAACTATGTCCCTGATACACTAGTAATAATGCCAGAACTAACAATTGCTCCTACAATGTTTTTTTTTTTTTGTGTGTGTGTGTGTGTGTGTGGATGTGTGTACTGAATATCTCAACCTTAACATATTTTATTTACCTTACTATGTCCTGAAGTTCCAATCTCTAGAACAAAAGGTGATTGAGCTTATGTAAATCTCTGTAGATTTTGAACAAATAAATTTACATCCTTTTTCAAAGCACTTTTATGAACTATGATACCAAACAGCTGTTCAGAAAGTAGCTTAAAAAACAATGATCCCTGTTTATTCCAACAAATCTTTACAGAATAGTCCTACATTGGCTACTTCATATAAACTTTCCTCAGGGATAAAATGCATCAGTCAAAGAGATTTTCTGTAGCCTGGGCAGTGCTGTTGAAAAGGTTATTATAATAATATGAATGAGCTAGGTGTGGTGGCAAATATACTAGAGGATGGAGAGGGAAGTCAGGAGGATTGTGACTTGAAAGACAGCCTTAACAACATAGAAAGGCTATAAGCAACTTATTGAGATATTAGTGATATGTCACCTGTCTCAAAAAAAAGGGCTGGAGACATAACTCAGTGGTAAGAACCCACGGAGTTCAATTCATAGGACAAAACCACACCAAACTAAACAAATATCTGAAAGATAGTAGAGACTCCAGAGTACAGGTGTATATGCATAGATAAAAATTTTGGTTACAATATAAAGTTAATAAAGATACTTTTGAAAAAAAATATGTTTCTTTTTTTTAAAGAGAGAGAGAGAGGGAGAGAGAGAGAGAGAGAGAGAGAGAGAGAGAGAGAGAGAGAGAATTTTAATATTTATTCATTCATTTTAGTTTTCGGCAGACACAACATCTTTATTTGTACATGGTGCTGAGGATAAAACCCAGTGCCACACAAATGCCAGGCAAGTGCACTACTGCTTGAGCCACATTCCCAGCCCCTATAATGGTTCTTAAGAGCTCAAAATAAAAATGCCATATAATCCACTAATAATAATTTTATTTAAAACAGGATATCATTGTGAATGTCTATACTCTCAGTGGCTTGGAAGGATGAAACAGGAGGAACTTAAATGCAAGACCAGCCTCAGAAACTTGGCAATGGCTTAAGTGACTCAGTGATATCCTGTCTTATTAAAAAAAATAGGAATGTAACACAGTGGTAAAGTGCCTAAATAAGTAAAAATAAATAACAATAACAATTCTTGGCTTTAAAAATGCCCTATAACCCAGTAATTATAATTCTGGATAAATATCTAAAGAAATTGAAAAACTTTTGTTAAAGATATTACTTCACTTTCATTTTTATTGTAGGTTTATTCACAGTATCTAAAAAAGGGAATCAAATGAAATGCCTTTTAGATGCAAGGTATTGATGAAAAGTTTTCTTCCAGCTGCAGATCATCCATCTACTTGCCTTAAAGGCTGCATACTTATAATTCAAACTGCTCCCGAAAAGGCAAGACTCAGATATGGTTTCTTCTGAGTATTCCAAGAAATTTTGGTACCTCTGGAAGAATCCTTTAAGACCTTTCCAAAATTAAGGAATAGGTACATTTTGGAGTTTGGAATGTGGACAAAATACAGTAAATACTTCAAGGGAGAATCTTAATTCAGACACTGTGATAAGATGTCTGGTCTGGGGAAGAAAGAGGAAGTAAAATCAGAGTTTGAGATAAAACTAGAGTTTGCTTCACTGATTTCTAGGTTATTGATTTAATCCAAACAGATATTGGAAAATGGTTAAAGCTACTATTTAAAATTTATGTAAAATGGGTATTTAAAAAGTACCAGGAAAGAGCTGAAGGTGTGGCTCAGTGGTACAGTGCTTGCCTAGCATACATGAGGCCATGAGCCTAATTCTCAGTGCCCCATATAAATAAATTAAATATAAATAAATATTTTTAAAAATACCAGGAAAGGATTTAGGATTGTTGCTCAGTAGTAGAGTGCTTGGACAGTATGCATGAGGCAGTCTCTTTGATACTGGACCCACATTAATAATAATAATAATAATAATGATATTTTGTTCATCCACAACTAAGAAAAAATATTTTAAACAAGTACAACAGTGCTATGGCCTGTAACCTTCTAATTATCTGTGTTCTAATTAAGCCCTTGCAATTCAACTTTCTTGATATTTAAATTAAAGTCCAGTTCCACTTTTATTTCCTGCCACACCAGGACAAAGAGTTTGCTTGAATATTAGGAATGCTTCTAAATGTCACTTTAATAAAGTTGTTTTACATATTTAAAAACTCAGTTGAAAGCAAATTGGTGGCACAGTCCATAACCCCTGTGGCACAGAAGAATTATACATGGGTATCATGAGTTCAAAGCTACCATCAGCAAAAACAAGACAATAAGCAACTAAGTGACACCCTCTGTCTAAATAATTTTTTTTAAAAAAAGGACTGAGGATGTATCTCAGTGCCCCTGATTTAAATACCTGTTACAAAAAAAAAAAGAATAAAATGAAAAAAATTCAATTGAGGACAAATACATTAAAGAAAAAAACAAAAAAAACACCTTAACTTTAGACAAATTAACTACACTATTGTGAGGATGGCCTTAGGCCTGGCCTAAAAAACTCCATTTTAAAAACTTCAGTTTGAAACATGCGGTCTCACCAGGCATGCCTAAAGAAGCCCTGAAGTATTGCCTACAGACATAAACAAATCACTTCCCCTCACCATAAACAGAGTGAGGCCTCTGGCAGGTTTTCCTCACCTAAAAAGAGGGAAGGGTGAGAAGACCAAAGTGCAGACCACCAGACCAGATGTTTCTGGCCCCAGAGTAAATGATGTCATGGAAAAATCTGGTGGTAACTAACAAGGATTGAAAAAAGGGTAAAAAAAAAGCTGCAAAATTTAGTATAAAGATTCGAGCAAATGAACAGATATTCAGCCAGCTCAATAAAAAATGCACTTGAGCTGGGGAGGCTGATGAGGTCTTGGATGACATCTCATCACTTTTCCTCATTTGTATTATCCTCACCACTCTTAAACTCTACAGCCACACCTTAGTGAGAGGGGGAAAGGTAAAAGATTATGTGATGTTCTTCACATGTGATGAAAACTTAATTTCAGTGGGGAGAAACCCAATTGGGAAAATAAAACCAAGAGGCAAGGTCTCCCACATACCCAAAATATATATTTTATGAATAAAAATTTTATCAAAATTACTTTGAAATTTTATTTAACTTTTGTGCTGTCCTAAGGTATTAATATTTTCCCAGAGGGAAAAACAATATAATGCATTAGTATAATTTAAAAATTTATAGTATTCATAATAAAAATTAAGAAGGACAGCTTAAATCAATTCAATAACTAAAACCACTATATCCAAAAGATTATTATTTTTGAAAATATAACTTGACTAATTAATAAATGTATTCTTCAAGTTTCATCCTAAAATTCACTCTTGACGTCTCAGGGATATCTATGTTCACCAAAGCTTTATTCCATGTTTGAGATCCATAAATACCCTGACCTCAGCAAGTTGAAAAAAAAATGGAGAACTCAGTTCTGTGCCATAGGTTATGGAATAAACATACCAAACAACATTCTCTTATGGCCAAAGAACAGGAGAGACTCTGCACATTTGAGAGAGAAGCCATTTACAACTCAGAAGTGTACAAAAGTGGAAACTGTTTCTCAAAGGATGCTGGGCACAGATCCATTTTCATTTTAGATATCATACTTTAACCAAAAGAGGTTGATATCACTGGAGAGAAGACTCTAGGTAATCAGATCATCAGTAACCCAAAAACTAGAGTCTAAACATTTAAAAAAAAATATTTTGGAGTTTTGTCTTTAGCCTAATGCAGGGTTGTAATTTCAATTTTCTTCTTTAGTATGGGGAACTCTGAGAATATTATCAAATATTAAAGGCATAGATGTATACACATATTTCCATATAATTCAATAAAGACTGTCAAGAGATTAAAGTTTAAATTTAAATTAATAAAAATTTAACCAGTACCTATAAGGCACAATATGTTTTTCACATAACTTCTGTTCCACATGTGATTGAATCCTGGCATTTGGCCCATGTTTAATGAATTAGATATCTATCACTGAATAAAAAGAAACCATATAAAAATTATTGTCTCAAGTGTGGGCTTATCATCAATTAAGGCTGGGTTCATATGGGATCTTTTTACTGCATTAGGTGATAGTTGGTAAGGTTACTGAACTTCAGAGGGAGATATGGTTGCCAAAAAAAGCACCCTTCTTCTCAGAATCAAATAAATTAAGGTGGGCTCATTCTCATGGAGGTGACAGTGTTATGAAAGTAAAAACAAATATTCAAAATGTTTCCTGACTAATACACTTTCATAGTCACAGATTTACATAAGTCACACAAAAAAATAAGAGCTCAGATCCAAAATTTGGGAAATATACTCTGCACTTTGGCTAAAGGAGGGATAAAAACACATTGCCAACTTTATGTGTACAGATAGGGCTAAAGAATCGCTAATATGTTGACACTCGGTATCATTCTGCTTTTTGTAATGGATGAGGTTTACATAGCTGTTCAGTGTGAAAGAATATTTCAAAGGTCTCCTGAATATTAAGCAACTTTACTGGAATTCAGGATCGATTCTCTGTGACCTTAAAGCCACAACTCACATCCTCTAGACTACATGAATTATCAATCTTTCATTATTTTCTTAGAAGTTAGATAGTGGCACGAAAAAGCAGAATATTTTTTTGTACCAAGGACTGGATTCAGAACACTTTATCACAAATCACATCTCCAGCCCATTTGTTTTTGAAGATAAGCCAAGTTCTCACTAAGATGCTTAAGTACCCACTGAGTTGCTGAGTCTAGCCTTGAACTTAAAATCCTTCTTCCTCAGCCTCTTGAGTCACTGAAATTACAGACATGCGTTACAATTATGGCTCTTGTTTACTGGTTAATGAATAGGCAAAATAGAAATAATAAGAAGAGAAGCAGCTGTTATAATCACCCCTTTATTAATTCTGGCTTAATTCCTAAGGTTTAAATAGTGAAACTCATATTTCAATGTATACTGAAGGTAACATTACCTATTATAGTCAACAGTCTGTTGATCTCCATTTTATCCAGACAATTTTTTACTGCCTAAACATTGATTTAATTTGAAAATGTTACTCAATATGTTTGAACTTCTGGTTTTTCTTTTGGCATTATTAGGATACTAAGTTCAAACCATACAGCCTTTGGAAAATAATGGTGTGGTTATAGCTAAAGAGAAGACTATATGATAAAATTTTAAACTCATGAAGATGAGGTATTTTCTTTATTTTTATGTAACATTGGTGAATAAGATACAGAGTACACAGCCAAACCTTAAATCATACAAAGCAGGCTCTAACTCTAGTTAATAAAGAAAAATATCAAATACAAAAAGTTGTGGTGCAAAATCACAGAGCAGTTGGTTTGTTATCAGCAGCATAGGAATGGGTTTCTGCCATATAATAATATCAGTATGACTTCAATACATATGATATCTTTAGATGCAGCCACACAGCAGTTGATCAATGATAAGTTGCAAGAATGATGAGCTTGTCTATATACCATCTGGAGATGGGTTTTAGTAATGCTAGACAGGGGGATTATGTTCTAGTCATATCACAATACAGAACATTTTTTGAGGCCTGTGGATGCAGAGCTCTTACCTCCTTGCTAATAGATCTTTACAGAAGACTTCAGGTGTGTAGATTTTTTGATGATGAAACCTATAAGGGTGGATCATTGGAAAGGCCAAACATGGCTATAACTACTCTGTTGTTGATGCTTCCAACAAGTTACTGTTACTATTATTATTATTATTATTATTATTATTATTATTATTATTATCATTTATTTAAGTAATAATACCTTGATTCAGTGTATACATTCATTGTCATAAACATTTTCTTCTGAGCATGTATTCACTATGTAAAATATTTATCACACACCTTCATTTTCTGGCCTATATATGAAAAGACCTATGGAATGATGCAGGATTCTGAGGGCTGAATGCTCTGGGCTACCTGGGAGCTAATGTCACCTCTGCATAAGCATGACTACACTTATGCTTATGCCAACTCTTCCTCACATCTCTCAATAGCTAGAGACCAAAATTTTACATCCTGGGTCTCAACACACACACAGCAACTTGCATAGTCTTTAGGATATTTGCAGGTGAGAGATATCACAGTCCTGATAGATTAATAGAGATTTTTAGGGGAGTAGGGCACCTATGAACACGAAGAAGCATACAACACTTTGTTGCCTCAGTCCAATTACAGTGAACTCCTGTGGAAAGCTGTGACATAATGGGATTAGTTCCTTGTAAACAGAAATAAGGATTCTGACTGCACTGTGTGCAAACATGAACCTTGGAAGTTGAGCTATCAATGAATTGCTGAAGCCCAGGCTCTAGCCCCTGGCCACAGAAAAAAGTGTCAGCAATGGCATAGATGATTTGGAGAATTAGTCAAATGAGTCATGTGCAGCTGCTGTGGTCATGGGATGAATGGTTTCTATGGATCTGACAGCAAAAACTGATGCAAGTGTAGGAGAGACTACCAGAATGAGAAATTGCAAGATAATCAAGAAGTATAGGAATCCAAAATATATCCAGTAGAGTAAGATCTCTGTATTTTGAAAATACCCATCAACCTTTTCCATTGTGATGATTGAGTCTGGGGAGAAGAAGAAGGATAAAGGCCTTCAAGTCCCGTCAATGGATGATGCATAAAATGAAACAACAGCAGCCAATGGCTCCAGTGAACAACTGGCATGGCCAGCCCAGGTATCCAAGTTTACCCCATTTTACCTGTTAAGCAGAACTGGTGGACTTAAAAAATAATTTACCCAGGTGGCAAGACAGCAAGAGTATTATTTTTTGTCTGTAAGAATTAGAGATAAACAGCATTCTGTGTTGTACCTTAAGAATGGAGAGGTTAGCATTGCTCCTTACAGTAGAAGTTGTAAAATGCTCAATTCCATGAGGCATTTAAGGACAATAAAAGACCAAGTATGTTAGTACCTGGCCAGGCTCCTAGAGGGCTGTATTTTTAGCAAGTAACCAAGGTCATAAACACACATATTCAATCTATGTACTCAAGGTCAAAAACATTTGTTTGTAAGCATGCTCTTACATCAGTAAAATGTTGTTGATATGCCTTCTTTGTCTGACCTGCATAAAAATAGTTATATTTAATAATTTGGGGGGCTGAGGGATAGAAGCTAGAGTTTGGTTATGGGCTATTTCTGCCTTCAAAAGTAGGATGCCTACCATCCCAATAGTTCCTCATATCTTCATTCAACTGCTTGAGCCCCAAACCTTGCTTTTTTGATATAAGCCCCTGCACAACAGCCACAGATGTGAAATCATTTTTAATTTGAGACTATCACAAATCCTCTGCTGCTTTATGCAAGGAGTATTGTGTTGTTTTGTAGACATACTCCCAGAAAAAATTCATATAGTGGAGATTTAGTATATTATTTATTTTAGATTACACATATGGCCTTAATGTTGTCTAACCCTCACTTTTTTAATGCAATGTTTCATATTCTCCATTTACAAAACTTTTGTGATACAGATATAGTCTTTTTGTTGCAGTTTCCATAGCATCCTGCATTTTCATCATGATTGAAATGAAAAATGCCTGTTTTCAAATTTCTCCTGATAAGAAACTTAAAAAATATTGCTTGTTCTTGATTTTTCAATTCAATTTTCAGCAGTTTCTCAAGTTTATTTTAAATCCTTGCTATAAGCTTTAGACGTTTTTCTCAAACATATTATCCCCATTGAATAAAAAGTTCATCAGATGTAAACATTTGCTTTTTCTTTTTTTATTATTCTTTCTTTTCTTTTTTTAACAGGAGAGGAATGAATACTTAACCCAGGGTAGTTCTCCTAAATCCCTATATCACCAGGCTTTTTAAATTGTATTTTATTTTATTTTTAGTTTTCACACAAAATCTTGCTTAGTTTCTTAGGGCCCTTTCATATTATTTAGGCTGAATTTAAAATTGTGATTCTTCTGCTTAAGTCTCCCAAATTATTAAGATTGCTGACATGAGCCACATATGTGTGTAACCCCCCTCCCCTTTTTTAATAAATGTCACTACTTAAAAATGTCACTACTTAAAAATATTGATGAATCATGGCTTCTGAAGGAGGTAAGTTTTGCATTTGTGTCAGGCATATTTGATCTTGATATGTACTTAAAAATTGTGGGCACACAACAAAGCATCTTTGTAAGATCCTCTTTCAAAAGAAAAAAAAAGAAAAAAATTGAGGATATAGCTCAGGAATATTAATTCTCTCATTTTAACCACCAGCACTACACTCATATAAACACACACACTCCCACACACACATACACACACACACACACACACACACACAGTACTTGTGGGATTTTGAAAATATTTTTTGACACTGAACAGCTATATAAATCTCATCTATTACAAAAGGCAGAATTAGTGACATAATATCATGGGTCCTTTAGCCTTATCTGTGTACAGAAATTTGGTAATGCGATTTTTCTCCTACTCTAGCCAAATACAGAATGCATTCTACAAATTTTGGGTCAGGGCTCTTCTTTCTTTTATGGCTTTTATAAAGTTGTGGCTATGAAAGAGTACTAGTCAGGTACCTAGTCAGGAAATATTTTTTTAATATTTTTGCTTTTGCTTTTAGAACACTGTCTCCTCAATGAGACCAAGCTCACCTTAATTTATTAGATTCTGAGATATCATGTGAAGAAGATTCAAGGTGCTTTGTTTTTGGCAGCCAGATCACCCTCTGAAGTTCAGTAATCCTAACAGCTAAACATATGCAGCAAAAATATTGCAGATGAATGCAGTTCAATCCAAATGTGAACTAGTAAGTTTTAGAGTGACTTCTTATACATTTATAGACAACATTATACCCAGTGGAGGGAAAATGTCAGATTTTAATCATATGTGGTACAGTGAATATCTGGAAAACAGCAGATATCTTATAAGAAGTATTTTAATTTCTTTTATTTAAGTTCATATTCCCAGCCCTCATCCTTAGTCTTTGAACAATGAAAATGGACCAGCTTGCCTTTTGGATTGATTCTGGGCCCACTTGGCTTAGGTTGGAGTCAGTGCCTGAAGACTTGTCCAATAGTCTCTTAGGTGCCATTCTTTTAATCATTTTGTAGGTTTTCTGTCATGGATCAGGAGCCCAGATTTCTGTGCTAAGAAGCTGAAAATAAATCACAGAGAGAATTCTGAAAACCCTGAAAGCAAGAAAATGATAAGTGTGCCATGTTATCCTGAGACTGGATAAGTAGATTGTTTGAATCTGGCAAGAGTGGCAATGGTGGAAAATGAAAATTGTGGCTAGGGACTTGTTGTGATGGGGCAACAATTGTGATATATGCAGTACAGGAGAGAAATAAAGAATTTCCAAGCACTTCTGCCACTTTCAATGCTTTATTCATTCAATTACTCAACATAATTTAACTCTATAGGTTCTTAATCAAGAAAACAACAATTCTCAATGCTAGGGACTGCAATAGATATAATCCATTCAGACCTAACAATTATAAAATAATTCTAAGCACTGCAAAGCACACATAATAATGACAGGCTAATTACAGACATTCCCTCTGCATGCTAAGTTCAAAAGTCTCAAGCCTTAGGCATTATGTCCAGCATATGTACAGTCACTCAGACCAGGGTGATTAGGAAAAAAACCATGGCAGGGCTTTCCTGGTGTGGAGCAGATGAGTGGTTGAGGAGAGGATGATAGGGAGAAGTTGCAGCTCTCACCAGGGTCCAGAAAAGGGCATAGAGTTGGAGAGTGGTGAGTATTATGCAGAGTATCAGAAAATGAAGACAACTAAAGGGATGTCAGGTCCTCATCAGGCTCTCCGTCTCAAGTGCATCTTTGTGAAGCCAGATTTAAAGTTAGGTAGTCAGTGTAGTTAGGTAAATCGGGTCTAATACTGAGTGAGATCTAAAATGGAGGCCATGCGGAGAATGATTCCAGGAAACACAGAACATCTCATGGAATAAAGTCCCGAAAAGGCCCTAGGCCAAAGTCCACCTTAAAGAAATGTTAATGAACAGCCCCCAGCAAAAAGGTGCTGACTCAGAAGTCCTTCCTCACCAGATTACTTCTTTGGCCCACCTGTGTCCCACCCCTGGGGCCTTCCAACCTACATTCCATCACCAAAACTATAAAAAGGGGAAACAACCACACTTCCATGGATTCCACCTCTTGGGTCCCCTTCTTCCTCTGGGAGAAGTCTTTTCTGTTGTCCTTTAATAAACTTATAATTTCCACTCTGACCTTGCCTCACTGTGCTTCTTTGGTGTTATTCTTCAACATTGGGGAAGCAAGGA
Source organism: Callospermophilus lateralis (assembly GCF_048772815.1). Classification (NCBI taxonomy): domain Eukaryota; kingdom Metazoa; phylum Chordata; class Mammalia; order Rodentia; family Sciuridae; genus Callospermophilus; species Callospermophilus lateralis. The sequence goes on along the minus strand of NW_027515935.1, from coordinate 2,124,811 downwards.
CTCCTCACCAGTCAACAGCGGTAACACTTGTTTTGGCTGGCTGAATCACTGTTCATTAGTTCTATTATTTACATAAAATTTTGGGCTTTTTGATTCCCCTTGCAATCTTTTTCAGCTACCACCAGGTTTATCATTATCATTTACCCTGGAGTCAGAAACATCTTGTCTGGTGGTCTCCACCCTGATATTTTTGCCTTTCTCTCTTATCAGGCTAGGAGAGCCTGCCAGGGGCTTCACTCTATTTATCAGGTCGAGGGGAAATAACTTGTTTGAGCCCATTCTGGAGTGCTCTGTTTGTGTTTGCCTGGTGAGATTGCAGGTTTGAAACTAGAATATTTAAAATAGAGTTGTGTAGGCTCAGGCCTGAGGCCATCTTCACAGGACTCCTCAGTGGGTCTCTGTGGCAGATCAGCCTCCATCCCCCACCCTTACTAGTCTAGTGAAGCTTAGATCAGTAGTTAAAAACCTGGGCATTTTGTTCCATAATTATACGGTGTTTTCAGCTTGTCTCTAAAGCCCTTTGTGGGCATTCTTGTGCCATGAGTCCAGCATGTTCCCACATTGTGTGGAGAAGACTGGAATAATTATCTGAAGAGAACCCCAACTTCATTTGTTGTTTCCATGCACAAGAGAGATTGTACTTTTAGAGCTTGTTATGGAGGGTTTTTTTAATGTGTGTGTGTGTGTGTGTGTGTGTTTGTGTTTGTGTGTGTGTGTTTTGTTTTCTTTTTAGTACCAGGAATTCAACCCAGGGGTGTTCAGCCACTGAATTACATCCCCATCCCTTTTAAAATATTTTTATATGGAGACAGGGTCCCTTTGAGTTTCTTAGGGCCTCATTAAGTTGCTGATGCTGGATTTCAACTCAATGCTCCTCATGACTCCTGAGCTTTTTTAAGGTAGGGGAAGCAGTATCACAAATTCAGAACAACAATATAAATTCCAGAACTGAAGCTTAACTCTTCCTAGGTCTGAGAATAAACCTCTAGTTTTCTAGCTTTCTGTTCACAAATTCAAATCCAGGGTTCTTTTTTCATAGTGAATTAGTATAAAATAGAAGGGATAGTAAAATTACAGTGTAATCAGGATAATAAACCTCATTCTAACACAGCTGGAGGCTAACTGGGAGATATGTTAATGAGCACCATTAAGGCCTATTTCAAATGTAAAAAAACCTTAATGCCCACTTTGGGGAACACCTTCAACAAAGTCCTTTGTCCCATGGTGAAGTTGCCAGAGAAAAGATGGGTCATGGAAAAGATGAAAATGAACCCATATGGTAGTCAGGATGCCTTTTCTAAAACCTATTTTAAATATTTTTTCCATGTCTGCTGAAAAACATCTGTAAACTTTTAAGATGGCACAAAAAAAGGAGTTTATCTGGTTTTATTCCCCATCCCACATGGTGGGAGTTCTATTTTGACTTGCTTAAATAAATAGATTTTATTCTTCAAAATTTGTGAGACAAGCACCCAGATGCAATTGGCAGAGTGAGAAATTTTGTTTCATTTCAAAACTCCACTTTCAACATTATCAATGACTATTTTCCCATATTTCATTTCATTTTTCTTCAAGAACTAGAGAGCATTTATTATTTAATTTTTTTTCTTTTTTTAGTTTTATTGATTTTATTTTTTTAAATACACGATAGAGAAGTGCATTACATATAGAGCACAATGTTTCATATCTTTGTATATAGAGTATGTTCATGCCAATTCATTCTTTTATACATGTACTTTTTTGCATTACTTTTTTTTAATTTATTTTTTAAATTAATTTTTATTGTTAGTTGTTCAAAACATTACATAGTTCTTGATATATCATATTTCACACTTTGATTCAAGTGGGATATGAACTCCCATTTTTACCCTGTATACAGATGCAGAATCACATCAGTTGCACATCCATTGATTTACATATTGCCATACTAGTGTCTGTTTTATTCTGCTGCCTTTTCTATCCTCTTCTATCCCCCCTCCCCTCCTCCCCTCCCCTCTTCTCAGACCCCCTCTACTGTAATTCATTTCTCCCCCTTATATTTTCCCCCTTTCCCCTAACTTCCTTTTGTATGTAACTTTGTATAACCCTGAGGGTCTCTTTTCATTTACATGCGATTTCCCTTCTTAGAGAGCATTTTTAAAAGATTTGATTTATCATCTGTGTAGGAATGGCAGAAAAGCTCTATAAACTCAACAAGCAGGTCTGGAGAGGCCTGTCACAGAAGAGAAGGGGGAAAGGGGAAGAAGAGAGAGAGGGAAGGGGGAAGGGGGGAGGGGGATGGGGAGAGGGAGAGGGTTTTGATATTTATGAGCTAAATGGGGGATGAGGAGGAGCAAGGGGAGTGGGCTCTTACTTCTTTATTGGCTGAGAGTTCACGCCACTTTGGAGATATGGAGGTGTGCCATTGTGCCATTAAAAGTTCACGCTATTCAGTGTCATGGACCTGAGCTCCTGGAAGAGAAATGCTCCAGGCAACATCTTTTTTTAAGAGAAAGAGAGAGAGAGAGAGAGAGAGAGAGAGAGAGAGAGAGAGAGAGAGAGAGAGGAGAGAGAGAGAAAGAATTCTTTTATTTTTATTTTTATGTTTTTTTAGTTATCGGCGGACACAACATGTTGTTTGTAGGTGGTGCTGAGGGTGGAACCTGTGCCGCATGCATACCAGGTGAGTGCTCTACCACTTGAGCCACATTCCCAGCCCCTCCAGGGACCATCTTTACCAACAATCCGAGCTTTTTAAATATGAATAAAGCAGAATAAAATTAGGTGACATTAAAAAGAATTAATCTCTTCTAAATGAGGTAGTGTAGTTTATGTGTCCCAATAAAGGTCCTCAATTCATTTTGTTTTCATATGTAAGACCTTTTAATTAAAATGGCCCTGACCCATAGAAACATTCCAAACATTTCAGTAAACACCTTTCTCTGGTGTGACAGGAAAATAAAAGTGGGACTAACTTGAATTCAAACGACACGAAAGATCAATCTCTCTCTTTCTTTCCTTTTTTTTTTTTTTTTTTGTTTTTTGTGGTACTGGGAATTAAACCCAGGGCCTTATGCTTAGAAGGCAAGCACTTTACCAGCTGAGCTATATCCCCAGTCCCATATTTTGGGAGTCAAAACCAGGGATTGAAGTCATGGGCGCTCTACAACTGAGACACTTCCCTACCCTTTTTTAAAAAATTTTTACTTAGATAAAAGTTTTCACTGAGTTGCTTAGCTTCTCACCATAGCTGAGACTGCCTTCAAATTCAGGATCCTCCTATTTCAGCCTCTGAAGCAGCTTAGATTACAGGCATGCAGCACCATGCATAGCCAACTTCCATCTCAAAAACTAAAGTACACAGCAAATTAGGTCACAGGCTGTCAACAAATAGGTACACTATGAAAAAAAACCTATTTTTTAGTTGTTGATAGACCTTTATTTTATTTACTTATATGTAGTGCTGAGAATTAAGCCAAGTGCCAGACAAGTTAGCTACTGTTAGACCAGGATGCAAGAAAAGACCATCAACTCCAATTAAAATCAAATTAAAGCAAGCTTATTATTTCCACTGGCTGGGCTGCCTCTCCCTCCCAAAATGGTGGGAACAAGACAGCATCCCAGCTTTCCTGAAGCCCAGCTTTATAGCCCAGAAAGTTACACAAAGGGGGGTTACATATAAAAGAACTCTGACAAGCATCACACTAATGGTAGTTTACATATTTTTGCTGGCCCCAACATCAGAATTTATGACGACCATTAGAGCCTCAGAGAGGGTTGTTGTCTGGCCAGAGAAGGCCAATATTTATTAGGTGTCACTAAGTTTCAGAAAGGGCTGCTATCTGGTCAGAGAGCCAGGCATGGGTGAGTTCAAGGCACGGGCAGGCATTCCAAGCAGATTCAGAATTTGCAGTAATTTATAGTAAAGCCGAAATTAACGTTTCATGTTTTTGTGGCGAGATGCCCAATTTTAAGAAAAGATCAGGTTAGGTCTATCACTACCACTGAGCTCCAGCCCCAACCCCCTGTCCCATATTTTTTTTATGGTGGATACTAGAGATTGAATTTAGGAACACTGGACTACTGAGACTCAGTCTCAGGGTTATTTTTACTTCATTTAGAGATGAGGTTTCACTGAGTCATTTAGAATCTCACTTTTGCTAATGCTGTTTTGAAATTTGATCATTTTGCCTCAGCCTTTCCAGCAACTGGGATTACAGGCCTGCACCAACACACCCAGCCTTTGGTATATTTTCAATACCTATTATAAATAGATTTTAACCAGTAGTCTTAAGTCTTTTCTAATATATGTTTGGATTGAATTCATAACCCAGAAATCAGTGAAACAGAGAATCTAGTTTTATCTCCAAAACTGTATCTTCTATTAAAGTGTCTGAGTTAAGATTACCCATTGAAGAATTTACTGTATATTGATTGTGGTTTCATCCTGACCTCCCATATGTACCTCGTTCTGAGTTTTAGAACAGTCTGAAAAAAACGTGCCCACAGATACCAAATATCTTGGAGTCCTTAAAAAAACACCAGTATCTGAGTCTTGCCTTCTAGGAACCAGTTTTAATTTTAAGTGTGTAGTTTCTAAAGGCATTAGTTGAATAATCTGCAGCTGGAAGGCATTTTCTGATAATGCCTTTTATCTAAAAGGCACTTAAATTGTTTCCTCTTATTAGATACTGTGAATGAAGATACAATAAAAATAGAAGTGCAGCAATATCTTCAGCAAAAGGATTTCAATTGCTTTACATATATACCCATATTTTTTATTTATTTTGAATTTAAATTACATGCAAGTTCAATCTATCTCTTTCTCTCTTTTATTTTATTTATTTACTTATTTGTGGTACTGAGGTTTGAACCCAGGGAGTAACTCATCGGCATTTTACCAATGTGCTACATACCCAGTCTCCACCAATTTTATTTATTTATTTATTATTGAGGCAGGGTTTACTGATATGCTTAGGACTTTGCCAAGTTTTTGAGTCTGGTCTCTAACTTGAGATTCTCCTGTCTCACTCTTCTAAGCCACAGAGAGTACAGGCATGTACAACCTTGTGGTAGTACCCCAAATTATTACTAGTGGATTATGTAGCATTTTTATTTTGGGCCTTTAAAGAACCTTAACACTTTTATCAAAAATATATTTATTGGGGCTGGGGATGTGGCTCAAGCGGTAGTGCGCTCACCTGGCATGCGTGTGGCCCAGGTTCGATCCTCAGCACCACATACAGACAAAGATGTTGTGTCCGCCAAATACTAATATTAAATTTATGCTGTTGTCAACATTTTTTACATGTTTTTGTACCCTGAATCCTTATGTGTTTTTTTTTTTAATTTTTGGTTTGGTGCTGAGTATTGAACCCAGGGGTGCTTTCCACTGAGACACATGCACTGTCTTTTATGTTATATTTTGAGACAGGCTCTCACTAAGTTTCTTGGAGCCTTGTTAAGTGAATGAGGCTGTCTTCAAACTACCAATTCTCCTTCCTCATTTTCCTGAACTTCTAGGATTCCAGGCATGTTTCACCAGTCATGACAATTTTACATTATTACAATAGCCATTACAACAGTACTGTTCAGGCTGCAGGAAATTCATTTGATTTATGAATTAAATCCCTGAGGCAAGTTTATGTGAAGTAGCCAGTGTAAAAGTGTTGTGTAAAGATTCCTTGGGAATTAACAGGGATTTTTTTTTCTAACTTCTTTTGTGAATGACTGTTGTAAATCATAGTCCATAAAAGTCCTAGAAAAAAGAATGCAAATTTATTTGTTTGCAGTTTACAGATATTTGCACATGCCCAGTCACCTTTGCATCTAAAACTTTAAACTTCAGAACATAGTAACTCGAACAAAATTTGTTAAAGTTGAAACAGTGCACAAACAAATTTCTTTTAGGAGCAATTGGTAGTTGTGGAGTTATTACTGTGGTCAGCAGAGTTGGGCCAGGGCTCTGGAAGGTCACTCAGTATATTGGTGATTTACTTTATTCTACACTATTACACCCACAATACAATACTCCCAGCAATAGTAATTGAGAAAATATGCTGATAATGTCTTGAGCTAGACTGGCACCTTTGATATTTGCCTACTTCCCTGCATTGATCCCAGCTGAGTAATTAACATGGAACCAGAATGTTAATAGGGTATTTCCTGGGCTTATTGTTTTGGTGTCAGCTGCTCCATTATTGTGTGTGGGGTGCCTGAAACCAGGCTGGTGCAAGTATTTTTGTATATGTTTCTTTGCTCTGGCTGAGGTCTATCATTTTAAATTACAAAAGATTTAGAGTAATAGGCTTGGACTTATTTTTTTATACACTTCACAGTTTAATTCAAGAAGAAATGCCACAGTGTGTCTGGGCACAAATAACAGAGCCGCCACAAAGCCTTGTAGGTTCAAACAGTAACAACTTTATTTCAACTCTCACCGGCACTGCACGCATGCTTTTTCACCAACGCCACTCACATGGGCATTTCAGCAACCCCCACACTGGAAATCTCTCCTCCAGCACTATCCCAATCAATGGGAACTCTCTGGGGAATCCCCAAGAGAACTCCAAAGTAGAGCAAGAACTTCAAAGTAGCGGGCTCCCAAGGCAGCAAGAGCCACCCCCATTGCCGGACAGTAAAGGTCAAATATACAAAGCAATCAATCCAGCATCATAGCAATTAAACATAGCTTAACTCAAATCATCATCTCAATGGTTCCCTGACATAACTTTCAAACATTCCCTGTCACCTTTCAAACATTCCCTCTGGCAAATGCCAGGCGTCATTCTGACTGGCATGGCTCTCAACAAAGAAACAGCAGCTAGAATTTATCTCAACACCCCTTTACATACAAAATATAGGTTGTCATTGAATATGTTGGAAGTTTAATCAAGGTTTATTAATTAGAGAACAGGCTGATCTAGAATATAAAGTACCACCAAGTCCTATGTTTTCAAAACAAAAGGAAATGTGAGATATATAGGCATGCAGAATAATTTTTTAAAAATTTTTCCTTTGTTTATTTTATTTCTTTTTTTTATTAATTTTAATATTTATTTTTTAGTATTTGGCGGACACAACATCTTTGTCTGCATGTGGTGCTGAGGATCGAACCCGGGCCGCACGCATGCCAGGCGAGCGCACTACCGCTTGAGCCACATGAAAGCAAATAGAGGAACAAGAAGACCAAGGTGGGAAATATAATTACTGGCAGGACTATGAAACATTAAAAAGTAGAATCTAGATTTCAGAAAAGAAAGATTTGACCTATTGTATTTGGAGATGTGAATGGCATAAGTGTCCATGATAAGAATGTTGTAAGCTTCTGAAAGAAAATTGATATGGTGAAAGAAGCTTATTTAACCCAGATCCTTACTTAAGCCATATTCTGCCCCCAAATAAGCCATGCTAGGTAAACCATTGCTTGACTCTACTGCTGAATACTGAATAAAGAAACAATTGCCAATGAGAGGTTTGCTTCATATCTTCCACCTTTGTCATGTTTGTGTCATTTATGCTACTGTTAATCAATCCAAAATTATACAAACAGTAATGACATTTCAGCCCCTTTGAAATTTGTCAGTGAATTTCTGACCATTTTTGATGGAGGCTCACAGCAGGCCTAGCAGGTGCCCTGGAGAAGACTTGGACCTGAATGGCAGCATTAGAATCTTATTTTCCTCCTTCTGAAATTAATCAATATTTTGAGATGACTTTCTGGCTGGAGGCAGAAAACAGGAATCATTTCAGAAGAATTGAGTCAGCTCAGAAATGTGTCAAACCCAGCTGGGCACTCAGCTCAGTAGTTCACTGGTCACAAATATCTGCAGTGGCCTCATGATTGGCAGCCTTGCACAAAGAAAGATCAACCTTGGTGCTTTCCCAGTTTCCAGGTAAGTCACATAAATCCCAGGCATTTGGGCATTCATCTGCCTTCCTAAAAAACCTGCAAAGCCACTATCCAGTTGTTCATTCTTAATAGTTGCTGAGCACTCTGTGCTTTTCAAGGCGAATAAATAAATAAATAACAGCATCATGACTGCTCACCCCAGCCTGCTTGTTTTTATGCAAACAGAGTTGATCTGTTTCAAAAGGCGCTAAGTGCAGCTGTGATCCTGGCTCAGTGGTAGAGCACTTACCTAGCATGTGTGAGGTCCTGGTTTCAATCCTCAGCATCATATTAGATAAATAATTAAATGTATTGTGTTCATCCACAACTAAAAATTATTTTTAAAAAAGAGGCTAAGTGTTCTATCTTGCTCCCCAAGTGGTGCAAAAAGTCACATAATCATTAAGAGAGACACAAGGAAGATGCAGGCAGGGGGCACCAGCAGGAAGAAGTCCACAGCTGAGGAGGGTGTTACTCCTGGCGCTCAGGACTTTCTAGAGGGAAGAAAAGGAACCCAGTGCCTCCCTAGGAACCGTGCCCCGGGTGGCGGCGGCTGGGTCCCCTGTCAGCCGAACTGGATGGGTTTACACAGGGTTTATGGAGGTTCCTAGTCTTGGGAAGGCAGTGTCCCCCTCTCGGTCTGTCTTCTTCTTTTAGTTCCCTTGGGTCTAGGGTCGGCACCAGGCGAGCAAGTTGCCTCGGGAGTCGGAGCTCGCCCACACCAGGACGTGGGGGACAGGCCCGAGGGCAGCACAGCCTGGCAGCAGGGGAGGCCGGAGCTCCCAGGCCCCTCTGTGGAGATGGCAGGAGGCCTGTATTGACTGCGGGCTGTGCGCTGGGCTCCATGCACCAGACCTCGTCCCAGGTTCACTGGGCTCCACAGGTTCCAGGGCTTGCTGGTGTCTCTGGCACTCTGTTCTAGGGTTCTTACTTGTCGCTCTCCATCACTGTGAAGGGACCAGCATTGGAGCCTGCTTTCAGGAGGCTTTGGGTGCCGCCTGCTGTGCGCCCTGGAGGCCGGGCTGTTCAGATTTTGGAATGGACCAGAGTGCAGCATGTGCTCCATGACCCTGAAAGTGCCTCATTGGGGAAACTGACTCCAGTATGGAGCTCCTGGTCCTGAAGTGATCTCAGGGGACATGTGAGTTGGGGCATGGCCTGCAGAATGTTGGTCTTGGGAGGAGTTGGCAGACCTTAGGACAGGCGACAGCAAAGAAGCCCCACAGTTTACTCTCTGGGCTGGCTGCCAGGCACTGTCAGGTAGGGCCACCTGGGGCCACCTGTGGGAGATCAAAAAGATGAAAAGAACACCTCCAGTCCCAGGATGGCAGAGCCTAACAGAGGGGCATTTTCTAAAAGATGAAGAGATGAAAATGGTCAAAACTAGTATATTTTAAAGTTGAAATAAAAGCTTGCAAAATTTTGGGACCGTATTCTTGTGTAACTTGTGCCTAAAGAAATATTATGTCATTGACTTTCTTCTACATTTTTAGTTTTTGTTTTTATTTTATTTTAGCAAAGAATTGGTTTTGCCAGCATTTTCCTCAGAAGCTGAGCATTACCCACAGCAGGGAAGACAAACTTACAATTCTCAGGTTGATTTTGACTTCTGGGATCTAGCACTTCTAAATGTAGAGGAAAATCATTTCTTGCTGTATTTTCTATGTGTGATACCTTCCCTTATCCTCAAGGACCCGGTGATATTTGTTTATTGGTTTCATAAGCATCTATTTAAATGTAGTTTTTGTATGAAATACTCCCAGTTGCCACAGGGAGTAGTTTGTCAGAGAAAGCTGCTAGTGGCTTCACTTTCCAAGAATATAAGTCATTTCCTTTCTTTGATTTCAGGGAGTTGATTTTACACAGCATCTGAACTTTGTGGGGACAATTTTCCATAGTACATCTGTCATTAAAAAAGGCTTTTGGGTTTTCTTCCTAAGAGCAGTGCATAAATTTAAGCCAAGCAATGTTAAAGGATAAGAAGTTTTTCAGCACCTAGATTATTATAAGACTACTGTAGAAATAAATTTTAACAACAAAGATCTACTAAAAGCCACCTCCAGATGATACCCAGACAAGCTTATCATTCATGCAAATGATCATTGGTCAGTTGCTTTGTAGCTGCAACTTCAGAAAGCATATGTACTTAAGCCATACTAATATTATTTTAATCATCTAGAATACATATGCAACTAAATCTGTTATGTACTCATCGTTGTGCTGCTGTTACCAAACAAAATGTCATGTGATTATGCAACACAATATTATATATCTAATATTTTTTTTTCTTTCACTAGAAATAGATCCTTCAGTCTATGACTTAAGGATTGTGTTGCATGCTCTCTCAAAGCAATTATCTGCATCTTAGTCACCATGGATGAATTTTAAAAAAGAAAAAAAAAGTACCTCAACCTTGAGAGTAACTAGAGTTATAGGAATGCACCATTAGGTGTGTTTGTATACTCAACTTTAAGAATGTTACAATATAGACATGTACACAGTCATGCACTTCAATACTCGTGATACAGGTTTCTGATGCTTGAGGATCAAAAGTTTTAGATTAGCCTTGACAACTGAGAAAAACCCTGTCATAAAACAAAGAAGAAAAAGGTCTTGGAGTATAACTCAGTGATAGAGGAGTTATGAGTTCAATTCTTCATATTGCTAACTAAGTTAGAAATATGAAACAAAAATATGATTAAAATTAATACTATTAATATTTAATTATGTAGACTTCCCTCTAGCTGTAAAAATTTTGCACAGGCATTAAAACCAGTGTTCTAACAGAAAGCAGAGAAAGCACAGAAATTTTACAGGATGAATTTTATTTTCAAATTAAATCAAGTTTTGAACTGTAAAAAATTGTATAGATAAAATGAGAATCTACAGACTCCTGATTAAAATATTTTCTCATTATGTGTCAAAACAAGTCCAATGTTTAAATATTAGGAAATAAGACACCGTTTAAGATGGGGTGATTTTAACAGCTCTCTTTCTGTTTGACATCCCAATTCTGCCTTTGTATGAACTTAAAAGAACCGGTATGGTGATGTGTTTCTGTAATTTCAGTGACTCAGGAGATTTAGGCAGAGAGATATCACATTCAAGGACAGCTTCAGCAACTGAGTAAATAATAAAGAAGCAAAAAAAAAAAAAAAACACGACTGTGTTAGGCAAGGTGCACACAACCATAATCCCAGAAGGATGGGAAAATGAGGAAAAAAGATGGTAAATTCAAAGTCACCCTCAGCCAAAGTGAGACCCTAGAAAACTCAGTGAGACTCTGTCTCTAAGTATAATACAAAATAGGGCTGTGGATGTGGCCCAGGGTTAAGTGTCCCTGGCTTCAATTCCTGTTACAAAAAATAAAATAAAATAAAATGGGGCTGGAGGTGTGACTTTGTGCTTAAATGCCCCTGGGTAAGATCTCTGCTACAAAAGAAACAAAAATTCTGCTCTTTTGAATAAGTGTCACTATCTAACATCCAAGAGAATTTGAAAATATTGATAACTCATGTAACCTAGAGCAGGTGAGTTTTGGCTTTGAGATAAGGTAAAGTTTAATCTGAATTCCAGTAAAGTTACTTAGCAAATATTCTTGTGAGACTTAGAAAATATTATTTCACACTGAACACCTATGTGAACCTCATTGATTATAAAAGGTACAATAATCATAAATGCCAACATGTAACAATTCTTCAGCTTCATTTATATACAGAAAGTAGATGATATGTTTTTACTCCTACTCTAGAAAAATGTAGAATGTGTTTACAAAACGTTGAATATGGTCTCTTATTATTTTTTATGAATTATGTAATGCTGTTTGCTATGAAAGAGTATTAGTCAGGTATCTGGTCAAGAAACATTTGAATGTTTTCGTTTTTGCTTTCATAACACTGTTACCTCCATGAGAACAAGCCAACAATACTTTTTTAATCATGAGTTATTTTGGGAAAAAACATCAAGGTGTTTTATTAGCAGCCAGATTATACTCTAAAGTTCAGTGTATTTACCAACCATCTGCTAATTATATGCAGCAAAGATTCCAGGTGAACTGAGCCTAAATTGATGGCCATCCCAAATATGAGCTAATAAGTTTTACAATGACTTACTTAGTGACAGAAAATTATTTAATTTATTCACTATATGTTGGATGCCAGGTTTCAATCACATGATGTGCAGAGGTTGTATGAAAAACAGCAGTCATCTTATAGACATTGATTTATTTTTTCTTCATTAAAATTTTGTTGACTCTCTTAATAAACTCTATTGAACTAAAGAAAAATATTTATAGACATATATGCCTTTAATTGTGAAAATATTCTCCCACTACCTTATAAATTTGGTATGAATTTAGCACAATTTTAAAAGCCAAATATCTCAATTCTGCGTCTATTGTCAAGGTAAAATTGCAAATAAGTTTCCCTTTAATGTATTTATATTGTAGAGACTGGGCTACTGAAAAATCTGAAGACCTGGCACCATCCACCTCCTGTGATATCAATTCTTTATATTTACTATGTGGGATCTGAAATGGGAATGAATCTGCTCTTAGAATCTAGTTAGAAATAATGTCCACATTTGTACAGTTTTGGTTTGGAGCTGCCAGCTGTCTCAATGTGCACTGTCTCTTCTGTTCTTTGGCCCTATTGAGAATATGTCCAGGAAGTTTATTCCATCACCTAGGACATAAAAATGAGTGGTTCAGGCCTTTCATCTTGCTGATGTCAATGAATCCATAGTTCTAAATGTGAAATTTGGATACAGTAAACTGAGATATGCCTGAGACTTCAGATAAATAGTGAATATTAAGATTGTTTTCCAAAAGTGCATGTATGTATTAATAAATTCATAGTGTCAAGAAATGATAATATATTGAATATAGAGTTTTTAGTTACAATTTGTTTAAGCTCTTATTTTCTTCTTCTCCTTCTCCTTCTCCTTTTCCTCCTCCTCCTCCTCCTCCTCCTCCTCCTCCTCCTCCTCCTCCTCCTTCTTTTTCCTTTAAGGACAGGATCTTACTGAGTTTATTAGTGCCTTACTTTTTGCTGAAGGTAACATTGAACTCACAGTTCTCCTGCAACCACCTCCTGAGCCACTTGGATTACAGGTGTATGTCACTGTGCCTAACTTTTGTTTTTCATTTTTAATTTAAATAGAAAAACTTTAAAATTATACTTGTGAGTCTCTTTTTAGTGGTGAGAGATATGGGGACATTGATGCCTAAGGAAATTGCTAATGAGTTTAAACCTCAAGCTGTTTTTCATAAGATCAGTGAACAGAAAAGTTAAATAAAAATTTAAACTAACTGTGATATCATTTCCATAAATAAAAATATATCCATATTTATTCACAAATTGCTTTAACCTTATATACAGTGATAAGTGTCAATGCACTTTTGTTTGGGTTAGGTCCTACTATTGGAAGGAAATTCTCCCTCAAAGTAAATCAACCCAAGGAATTTATTGTAATTCACAGCCACTCAAAATAATAATAATAAAAAGAAGGGTAGAGGGGCTGGGGATGTGGCTCAAGTGGTAGCGCGCTCGCCTGGCATGCGTGCGGCCCGGGTTTGATTCTCAGCACCACGTACAAACAAAGATGTTGTGTCCGCCGATCACTAAAAAAAAAAATAACTAAATATTAAAAAAATTCTCTCTCTCTCTCTCCTCTCTCACTCTCTCTTTAAAAAAAAAAAGAAGAAGGGTAGAGGGATTCTAGAATTGTGATGCCCACCTGTAATATAAGATACTTGAAAAAGCATCATAGGAAAAATTTATACTCTCTCTCTCTCTCTCTCTCTCTCTCTCTATATATATATATATATATATATATATATATATATATATATATACACACACACACACACACACACACACAAGTAGTGTGGGTACACAAGTCTAATACACAGTCCTTTTTTCTTAAATTTTTATTTGTTGCTGTAGATGGATATAATATCATTATTAGTTTGTTTCTTTATTGTTTTTTTTAATGTGGTGCTGAGTGTTCAACCCAGTACCTCACACATACTAGAAAAGCACTCTAGCAGAAGATTCTGACCTCTTTTTTTTTATTTTGAGGGCCTGCTATCCTCTCATGTTTTTAATTGCAGGACTCAGCAGTTTTAGATGAGCTTCTTTTCACATTTTGACACCATTGTCAGCAGATCCAAGATCTTAAATTAGATAGTCCTTAATACAAAATTTCTCATTTTGAATTCTTAGTTAAAGATTAGTTTCCAAGCATAGGTAGATGCAAACTATTATTGAATTAAATTGTTTTTATTTGAGTTTCTTTATGAAAGTCTATTTTTTTTCTTTTCTTAGGTCACTATGTTCTCAGGTTAAAGTCTTAACAGGAAATGCTTTCAATTCATGGGAAGTATATATTTTTTTTAAAATAACAAAAAAGAATTTGTTGAATGAATACTAATGATTTTAATGGAGGAAAAAATGATTTGTTGAGACAATAAGGAAAATTGACAATATTAAAATTATGATTAGGATAGAATAGAAAGAAATCATAATTAATAAAAAAATAAGTGCAAATCATCCAGAAAGATTTTTTAAAATTTCAAAATGCCTTTCGCCCATAAGCCTGCAGAACCATCATTGGATGATGATAGCAGCATAAAATATTTTAGGTTCTAAGGTGGAGACTAAAGAAAAAGAAAAATGTTGATGGCTTCAGAAGTTCTTTTTCTCCTTATGAGTTCTTTTTTTTTAATCTTTATTACTTTTAATTTGGTGGAGAGATACTGAAAAACTTCCATGGCCCAGGGAGAATTGCCTCACCTCTCCACCTCCTATGCCCTCCACCCATATTTCTTTTTTTTTTTCCTCAGTCCACCTTTGCCCCCTCCTCCGCCCCATCCTTTCCCCAGTGACAGAACTTGGCAGAGGTCACTGTTGGGAAGGAGGAGGGAGGGACAGCCTTGCTCCTGAGCCCCCCTTCTCTGCTCCAGAGCTCCTGTGGTCCACCTCTCTCAGCAAATGCTGAGGTGAGGAGGAGGAGGGGGAGGGTGGAGCACGAAGTGGAGGAAGAGGAGGAGGGGAGGGGGAGGAGGGGGAGGAGGAAAAGGAGGAAGAGGAGTGGAGGAGGAGGAGGAGGAGGGGGAGGAGTGGAGCAGAAGGAGTTGCTAACAGGAGGAGTTATAACATGGGAACTTGGCAGCGGCAGCCTCAGCTACAGCTTTGGCAGCGAAGGTCAGCGCCCTGGGCAGCCGGCACCTGAAGGACCAATGACAGGAGCCAGTCACCGCGCCTTCCCTAGGGGCTGGGAGGGCAGGTGTGAGGTAGGTGGGGGCTCCGGGTCCCCACCCCATGCTGTGAGTGCCCACACGGAGCCCCGAGGAGCCCAGCGCCCCAAAGAGGGCTGTTTCTGGGTGCGGGAATCGCTACCCGAGTATGCGGAAAAGGGCAGTTGCATCCCAGAGGCGCCATGGAGCTGGGGAGTTCGGGTTTGGGGTGGGGAGGGCAGGAAGCGTGTGGGGAGAAGTGGAGTCCCGGGAGAGAAAGGAGGAGCTCCAGCGACTCAGGAGAACTCGGGAGAGGAGGAGCTCCAGCGACTCAGGAGAACTCGGGAGAGGAGTCCCGGAGCGCGAGGCCAGGGGAGGCTGCAGCCCCGGGTGCAGGCCAGAGGTGAGCACAGAGGCGGGGCCGGGGTGGGGGGGGGCGCAGGGGCGGACCCCACTGGAAAAGCGAGCGCCTGCCCCCCAGACTGGTGCGATGTTGGAGACAGCCTAGGCTACAGCTCTCCCCAGGGCAGCGAGGGGAGGCAGGACTTGGGAAGTGCTGGGGGTGTGTGAAGGTGAAGCAGAGTGTCAGAGGCAAGCTCCAGCTGAGCCTCTAGGAGGAGAAGGAGAAGGAGGGGAGACCCGCCCCACAGGCTTCGGCCCTTGTCAGCGCAAGGGGCGGGGACAAGGGGCGTCACACAACAGGGCCTGACAGGAAGGAGCTGCAGCAGGCAGGGCGGCGGAGGCTCTGGCAGAGCCGGCCAGTCCGCCGATGGGAGGCTGGCCAGCAGCGGTGGGGGCAGGAGCCTTGGGCGGGGAGCCAGAGCCAGGGCCTCAGAGGCGCCAATCTCGCTCCCTCATGACTTAACTTTCTGGGTGGACATGTGTGCCAGAGGTGTGCTAGAGCCAGCCGGGGCAGGAGGAGTCCACCCATATTTCAGCTCAAAATTGTATTCATGGAGTTCTTGATGTCTAAAAAATTTTGCTTTATGAAAAGAACCAACTACTCTCAACTTTTATTCATTGTAATTAAATTGTTCCTTTTTACATGGAATAAAAAAAGAAATTATTAAATTTATTTGAAGACATCCGAATAACATTTGGTTATGCAGTCTGCCTATTTTTTTTAAAGAGAGAGAGAGAGAGAGAGAGAGAGAGAGAGAGAGAGAGAGAGAAAGAGAGAGAGAGAATTTTTTAATATTTATTTTTTAGTACTTGGCGGACACAACATCTTTGTTTGTACGTGGTGCTGAGGATCGAACCCAGGCTGCACGCATGCCAGGCGGGCGTGCTACACTTGAGCCACATCCCCAGCCCATAGTCTGCCTATTTTAATATGACTTGCCAAATTGAAAAGTGCAGAGGAATTCAAAGTCAATAGAAAAATCTCTAAACTTTTTTAAGGACATTCGTCTCATAATGTGGTTTAAACTTAGGCACGTCACCATCTGACACAGGAAGAGAAAGATAAGAAACCAAATAAAATACTAGCAAATTCTGACAGAAACTCTCTTTCCAAAATTAGACTTATTAATCTTCACATAAGAGACTCCATTTTCTACACAGGGCTTATTTTCTAATATACAAGACCCCCTCTCCTCCCCACTAAACTTTGAAAATTACACTGGTTTCTTGGGGCTTCTGCCCAAGTTTCTTCCTTATGAACCACTGGCATTTCTGCAAACCTCCTCTAAATATTTTGAGAGATAGAAGTGGCTTTTAATTTGGAAAAGTAGTTGTGATTTAGGATTATCAGTGAAACCCGTTGGGGCTTTATTGAATCATGTCAATAGCTGTCAGTAATAATATGTACTTTGCTGGCCACAACGTAATGTATTGATATGTATAAAACAATGTTATAAACTGGAATAAAAGTTTTCTTTAATAATTTATATGCAGTCTTATGAATTATACAGAGTTCTTTGTGAGCATTATGGAGCTGTAGATAATAAATGTATCCTGTTCTCTGGCCTGCCAAGAGAGTTGTAAAGCAGAATATATTGGTTCACCTTTGTGATAATAAGCGATTTTAGTATGTCAGTAGGTTCTATCTATATTTACTTCTGAGGTCTTAAAGAATAGTGTGCTCTAAATGGTTCTTGGAGTGTTTATACTGGCTCTGACTCTCCTGGGTAATGTTTCTGTGAGTGATATGATCAGATAACAAGTGGCACTATTTCTCAAGTATTTTTTTTATTTTTTATTGTTGGTTGTTCAAAACATTATATAGTTATTGACATATCATATTTCACCCTTTGATTCAAGTCGGTTATGAACTCCCATTTTTACCCCATATACAGATTGCAGAATCATATCAGTTACACATCCATTGATTTACATGTTACCTTACTAGTGTCTGTTGTATTCTGCTGCCTTTCCTATCCTCTACTATCCCCCCTCCTCTCCCCTCTCCTCCCTCTCTTCTCTCTCTACCCCCTGTACTGTCATTCATTTCTCCCCCTTGTATTATTTTTCCCTTTCCCCTCACTGCCTCTTGTATGTAATTTTGTATAACCCTGAAGTTCTCCTTCCATTTCCATGTAATTTCCCTTCTCTGTCCCTTTCCCTCCCACCTCTCATCCCTGTTTAATGTTAATCTTCTTCTCATGCTCTTCGTCCCTACTCAGTTTCCAGTTACTCTCCTTATATCAAAGAAGACATTTGGCATTTGTTTTTTAGGGATTGGCTAGCTTCACTTAGCATAATCTGCTCTAATGCCAACCATTTCCCTGCAAATTCTATGATTTTGTCATTTTTTAATGCAGAGTAATACTCCATTGTGTATAAATGCCACATTTTTTTTTATCCATTCATCTATTTAAGGGCATCTAGGTTGGTTCCACAGTCTTGCTATTGTGAATTGTGCTGCTATGAACATCAATGTAGCAGTGTCCCTGTAGCATGCTCTTTTTAGGTCTTTAGGAAATAGACCGAGAAGGGGAATAGCTGGGTCAAATGGTGTTCCATTCCCAGCTTTCCAAGAAATCTCCATACTGCTTTCCAAATTGGCTGCACCAATTTGCAGTCCCACCAGCAATGTACAAGAGTAAACTTTTCCCCACATCCTCACCAGCACTTGTTGCTGTTTAATTTCATAATGGCTGCCAATCTTACTGGAGTGAGATGGCATCTTAGGGTGGTTTTGATTTGCATTTCTCTGACTGCTAGAGATGGTGAGCATTTTTTCATGTACTTGTTGATTGACTGTATGTCCTCCTCTGAGAAATGTCTGTTCAGGTCCTTGGCCCATTTGTTGATTGGGTTATTTGTTATCTTATTGTCTAATTTTTTTGAGTTCTTTGTATACTCTGGATATTAGGGCTCTATCTGAAGTGTGAGGAGTAAAGATTTGTTCCCAGGATGTAGGCTCCCTATTTACCTCTCTTATTGTTTCTTTTGCTGAGAAAAAAAAAATTTAGTTTAAGTAAGTCCCATTTGTTGACTCTAGTTATTAACTTTTGTGCTATGGGTGTCCTATTGAGGAATTTGGAGTCCGACCCCACAGTATGTAGATCGTAGCCAACTTTTTCTTCTATTACACGGTGTGTCTCTGATTTGATATCAATCTCCTTGATCCATTTTGAATTAACTTTTGTGCCTGGT
This sequence comes from Callospermophilus lateralis, assembly GCF_048772815.1. Taxonomy (NCBI): domain Eukaryota; kingdom Metazoa; phylum Chordata; class Mammalia; order Rodentia; family Sciuridae; genus Callospermophilus; species Callospermophilus lateralis. The sequence continues at coordinate 2,106,104 of NW_027515935.1, read as the reverse complement.
GAGATATAGGGATTCAGTTTCATTTTGTTGCATATGGATTTCCAGTTTTCCCAGCACCATTTGTTGAAGATGCTATCCTTCCTCCATTGCATGCTTCTAGCCCTTTTATCAAATATAAGATAGTTGTAGTTTTGTGGATTGGTTTCTGTGTCCTCTATTCTGTACCATTGGTCCACCCTCCTGTTTTGGTACCAGTACCATGCTGTTTTTGTTACTATTGCTCACAGTATAGTTTGAAGTCTTGTATCGCTATACCGCCTGATTTACACTTACTGCTTAGCATTGTTTTTGGTATTCTGGGTCTTTTATTTTTCCATATGAGTTTCATGATTGCTTTCTCTATTTCTACAAGAAATGCCGTTGGGATTTTGATTGGCATTGCATTAAACCTATAGAGAACTTTTGGTAATATCGCCATTTTGATGATGTTAGTTCTGCCTATCCAAGAACAGGGTATATTTTTCCATCTTCTAAGATCTTCTTCTATTTCTCTCTTTAGGGTTCTGTAGTTTTCATTGTATAAGTCTTTCACCTCTTTTGTTAGGTTGATTTCGAAGTATTTTATTTTATTTTGAGGATATTGTGAATGGAGTGGTTGTCCTCATTTCCATTTCAGAGGATTTGTCACTGATATACAGGAATGCCTTTGATTTATGCATGTTGATTTTATAGCCTGCCACTTTGCTGAATTCATTTATTAGCTCTAATACTGTCTTTGTAGACCCTTTTGGGCCTGCTAGGTATAGAATCATGTCATCTGCAAATAGTGATAACTTAAGTTCTTCTTTTCCTATTTTTATTACTTTAATTTCTTTCATCTGTCTAATTGCTCTGGCCAGTGTTTCGAGAACTATGTTGAACAGAAGTGGTGAGAGAGGGCATCCCTGTCTTGTTCCAGATTTTAGAGGGAATGCCTTCAATTTTTCTCCATTATGAATGATGCTAGCCTGAGGCTTAGCATAGATTGCTTTTACAATGTTGAGGTAAGTTCCTGTTATCCCTAGTTTTTCTAGAGTTTTGAACATAAAGGGATGCTGTACTTTGCTGAATGCTTTTTCCACATCTATCGCGATGATCATATGGTTCTTATTTTTAAGTCTATTGATGTGGTGAATAACATTTATTGAGTTCCGTATATTCAACCAGCCTTGCATCCCAGGAATGAATCCCACGTGATCATGGTGCATAATTTTTTTGATATGTTTCTGTATCCGATTCGCCAGAATTTTATTGAGGATTTTTGCATCTAGGTTCATTAGAGATATTGGTCTGTAGTTTTCTTTCTTTGAAGTGCCTTTGTCTGGTTTAGGTATCAGGGTGATGTTGGCCTCGTAGAATAAATTTGGAAGTTTTCCCTCTTTTTCTTTTTTATTTTCTTTTTTTTAAAATTAATTTTTATTGTAGGTTGTTCAAAACATTACATAGTTCTTGATATATCATATTTCACACTTTGATTCAAGTGGGATATGAGCTCCCATTTTTACCCCATATACAGATTGCAGAATCACTTCAGTTGCACAACCATTGATTTACATATTGCCATTCTGGAGTCTGTTGTATTCTGTGCCTTTCCTATCCTCTACTATCCCCCCTCCCCCCTCCCCTCCCCTCTTCTCTCTCTACCCCCTCTACTGTAATTCGTTTCTCCCCCTTATATTTTCCCTCCTTTCCCCTCACTTCCTCTTGTATGTAATTTTGTATACCCCTGAGGATCTCCTTCCATTTACATGCAATTTCCCTTCTCTCTCCCTTTCCCTCCCACCCCTCATCCCTGTTTAATGTTAATCTTCTTCTCATGCTCTTTGTCCCTACTCTGTTCTTAGTTACTCTCCTTATATCAAAGAAGACATTTGGCATTTGTTTTTAAGGGATTGGCTAGCTTCACTTAGCATAATCTGCTCTAATGCCATCCATTTCCCTCCAAATTCTATGATTTTGTCATTTCTTAATGCAGAGTAATACTCCATTGTGTATAAATGCCACATTTTTTTTATCCATTCGTCTATTGAAGGGCATCTAGGTTGGTTCCACAGTCTTGCTATTGTGAATTGTGCTGCTATGAACATGGATGTAGCAGAGTCCCTATAGTGTGCTCTTTTTAGGTCTTTGGGGAATAGACCGAGTAGTGGAATAGCTGGATCAAATGGTGGTTCCATTCCGAGCTTTCCAAGAAATCTCCATACTGCTTTCCAAATTGGCCGCACCAATTTGCAGTCCCACCAGCAATGTACAAGAGTACCCTTTTCCCCACATCCTCGCCAGCACTTGTTGCTGTTTGACTTCCTAATGGCTGCCAATCTTACTGGAGTGAGATGGTATCTTAGGGTGGTTTTGATTTGCATTTCTCTGACTGCTAGAGATGGTGAGCATTTTTTCATATACTTGTTGATTGATTGTATGTCCTCCTCTGAGAAATTTCTGTTCAGGTCCTTGGCCCATTTGTTGATTGGGTTATTCGTTATGTCATTGTCTAATTTTTTTTAGTTCTTTGTATATTCTGGATATTAGGGCTCTGTCTGAAGTGTGAGGAGTAAAGATTTGTTCCCAGGACGTAGGCTCCCTATTTAACTCTCTTATTGTTTCTTTTGCTGAGAAAAAACTTTTTAGTTTGAGTAAGTCCCATTTGTTGATTCTAGTTATTAACTGTTGTGCTATGGGTGTCCTATTGAGGAATTTGGAGCCTGACCCCACAGTATGTAGATCATAGCCAACTTTTTCTTCTATCAGACGCCATGTCTCTGATTTGATATCAAGTTCCTTGATCCACTTTGAGTTAACTTTTGTGCATGGCGAGAGAAAGGGATTCAGTTTCATTTTGTTGCATATGGATTTCCAGTTTTCCCAACACCATTTGTTGAAGATGCTATCCTTCTTCCATTGCATGCTTTTAGCCCCTTTATCGAATATAAGATAGTTGTAGTTTTGTGGATTGGTTTCTGTGTCCTCTATTCTGTACCATTGGTCCACCCGCCTGTTTTGGTACCAGTACCATGCTGTTTTTGTTACTATTGCTCTGTAGTATAGTTTGAAGTCTGGTATAGCTATACCGCCTGATTCACATTTCCTGCTTAGCATTGTTTTTGCTATTCTGGGTCTTTTATTTTTCCATATGAATTTCATGATTGCTTTCTCTATTTCTACAAGAAATGCCGTTGGGATTTTGATTGGCATTGCATTAAACCTATAGAGAACTTTTGGTAATATCGCCATTTTGATGATGTTACTTCTACCTATCCATGAACAGGGTATATTTTTCCATCTTCTAAGATCTTCTTCTATTTCTCTCTTTAGGGTTCTGTAGTTTTCATTGTATAAGTGTTTCACCTCTTTTGTTAGGTTGATTCCCAAGTATTTTATTTTTTTTGAGGATATTGTGAATGGGGTGGTTGTCCTCATTTCCATTTCAGAGGATTTGTCGCTGATATACAGGAATGCCTTTGATTTATGTGTGTTGATTTTATAGCCTGCCACTTTGCTGAATTCATTTATTAGCTCTAATAGTTTCTTTGTAGACCCTTTTGGGTCTGCTAGGTATATAATCATGGCATCTGCAAATAGTGATAATTTGAGTTCTTCTTTTCCTATTTTTATGCCTTTAATTTCTTTCGTCTGTCTAATTGCTCTGGCCAGTGATTCGAGAACTATGTTGAACAGAAGTGGTGAGAGAGGGCATCCCTGTCTTGTTCCAGACTTTAGAGGGAATGCCTTCAGTTTTTCTCCATTCAGAATGATGCTAGCCTGAGGCTTGGCACAGATTGCTTTTACAATATTGAGGTATGTTCCTGTTATCCCTATTTTTTCTAGAGTTTTGAACATAAAGGGATGCTGTACTTTGTCGAATGCTTTTTCCGCATCTATCGAGATGATCATATGGTTCTTATTTTTAAGCCTATTGATGTGGTGAATAACATTTATTGATTTCCGTATATTGAACCAGCCTTGCATCCCAGGGATAAATCCTACCTGATCATGGTGCACAATTTTTTTGATATGTTTTTGTATCCGGTTCGCCAGAAGTTTATTGAGGATTTTTGCATGTAGGTTCATTAGAGATATTGGTCTGTAGTTTTCTTTCTTTGAAGTGTCTTTGTCTGGTTTAGGAATCAGGGTGATTTTGGCCTCATAGAATGAATTTGGAAGTTCTCCCTCTTTTTCAATTTCCTGAAATAGCTTGAAAAGTATTGGTATTAGTTCCTCTTTAAAGGTTTTGTAAAACTCTGTTTTATACCCATCCGGTCCTGGGCTTTTCTTAGTTGGTAGTCTTTTGATGGTATCTTCTATTTCCTCAATTGATATTGGTCTGTTTAGGTTGTCAATATCCTCCTGACTCAATCTGGGCAAATCATATGACTTAAGAAATTTATCGATGCCTTCACTATCTTCTATTTTATTGGAGTATAAGGATTCAAAATAGTTTCTGATAATCTTCTGTATTTCTGAAGTGTCTGTTGTGATATTGCCTTTTTCATCCCATATGCTGGTAATTTGAGTTCTCTCTCTTCTTCTCTTCGTTAGCGTGGCTAAGGGTCTGTCGATTTTATTTATTTTTTCAAAGAACCAACTTTTAGTTTTGTCAATTTTTTCAATTGTTTCTTTCGTTTCGATTTCATTAATTTCAGCTCTGATTTTAATTATTTCTTGTCTTCTACTTCTTTTGCTGTTGTTTTGTTCTTCTTTTTCTAGGATTTTGAGTTGAAGTATTAGATCATTTATTTGTTGTTTTTTTCTTTTTCTAAGGAATGAACTCCAAGCAATAAATTTTCCCCTTAGAACTGCTTTCAATGTGTCCCATAGATTCCGATATGTTGTGTCTGTGTTTTCATTTATCTCTAAGAATTTTTTAATTTCCTCCTTGATGTCTTCTATAACCCATTGATCATTCAGTAACCTCTTGTTCATTCTCCAAGTGATGCATGATTTTTCCTTACTTCTTTTATCGTTAATTTTCAATTTCATTCCATTATGGTCAGATAAGATGCATGGTATTATCTCTACTCCTTTATATTGTCTAAGAGTTGCCCTGTGACATAATATATGATCTATTTTTGAGAAGGATCCATGTGCTGCTGAGAAAAAAGTGTAACTGCTTGATGTTGGGTGGTATATTCTATATATGTCAATTAAGTCTAGGTTATTAATTGTGTTATTGAGCTCTATAGTTTCCTTATTCAACTTTTTTTTGGAAGATCTGTCCAGTGGTGAGAGAGGTGTGTTGAAGTCTCCCATGATTATTGTATGGTGGTCTATTAGACTCTTGAACTTGAGAAGAGTTTATTTGATGAACATAGCTGCACCATTGTTTGGGGCATATATATTTATGATTCTTATGTTTTGTTGGTGTATGGTTCCCTTGAGAAGTATGTAGTGTCCCTCTTCATCCCTTTTGATTAACTTTGGCTTGAAATCTATTTTATTTGATGTGAGTATGGACACTCCTGCTTGTTTCCGAAGTCCATATGAGTGATATGATTTTTCCCAACCTTTCACCTTCAGTCTATGTATGTCTTTTCCTATCAAATGCGTCTCCTGAAGGCAGCATATTGTTGGGTCTTGTTTTGTGATCCATTCTGCTAGCCTGTGTCTCTTAATTGGTGAGTTTAAGCCATTAACATTCAGAGTTATTATTGAGATATGGGTTGTTCTTCCAGTCATATTTGTTTATTTATGTTACTAAACATGGTTTGTTTTCCTCTTTGATTATTCCCCCCCACCTTTACTGTACTACCTCCCGCTGTTGGTTTTCATTGATATTTTACATTTCCTCTTCCTGTAATATTTTGCCGAGGATGTTTTGAAGACATGGTTTTCTAGCTGCAAATTCTTTTAACTTTTGTTTATCATGGAAGGTTTTAATTTCATCTTCCATCCTGAAGCATAATTTCGCGGGATACACAATTCTTGGTTGGAACCCATTTTCTTTCAGTGTTTGAAATATGTTATTCCAGGATCTTCTAGCTTTCAGAGTCTGTGTTGAAAGATCAGCTGTTATCCTGATTGGTTTACCCCTAAAAGTAATCTGCTTCCTTTCTCTTGTAGCTTTTAAAATTCTCTCCTTATTCTGTATGTTGGGCATATTCATTATAATGTGTCTAGGTGTGGATCTCTTATGATTTTGCACATTCGGCGTCCTGTAGGCTTCTAGGATTTGGGATTCTGTCTCATTCTTCAAGTCTGGGAAGTTTTCTTTTATTATTTCGTTGAATAGATTGCTCATTCCTTTGGTTTGGACCTCAATACCTTCCTGTATCCCCATGACTCTTAAGTTGGGTCTCTTTATGTTATCCCATATTTCTTGAATGTTCTGCTCATGGTTTCTTAGCAGCTTTGCTGAGCTGTCTATGTTCTTCTCCAGTTGAAATACTTTGTCTTCACTGTCTGATGTTCTATCTTCTAAGTGTTCTACTCTGCTGGTAGTATTCTCAATTGAGTTTTTAAGTTGGTTTATTGTTTCCTGCATTTCCAGGATTTCTGTTTGTTTGTTTTTTATAACCTCTATCTCCCTGTATAATTGATCTTTAGCTTCTTCGATTTGTTTATGTAATTGATTGTCAAAGTGGTCGAAGTGGTCTTTCATTGTCTGATTTTGCTGTCTAATGTCTTCCTTGAGACTCCAGATCATCTGAAGCATGTATATCCTGAATTCTTTATCTGACATTCCATCTGCTGCAGATATTACCTCTTCTAAAGTTGAGTTGACCTGCATTGCTGGTGGTCCTTTCTTTCCTTGGCTTTTCATACTGATCACGTTTCTTTCTGCTTGGTGAAACTGTTGTGTTATTGATTTTTCCCCCTATATATTTATATTGCTCTTGAATAGCTGCAAAGTCTCCCTCGCAGGCTTTGGCGGTGGTTCTGCCCCTCCTCCAATTGAGGCAATGTGCCTACCACGCCAGCAGGCCGCTGTACCTGTACTTTCGATGGGCCTGTTCTTTCGGTGGTCACAGGTCCGCCTACCTTGCAGGCGTGAGCAGCGGCTTTGCCCCTCCGCTGGCCACTAGGCCTGTTCTGTCTGTCGGTTGCAGGTCTGTCTACCTAAAAGGCGCTGGTGGCAGCTCTGCCCCTCCCCCGACCGGGGCGATGTATCTGGCAGGCCACTGGGCCTGTTTTGTCGGTGGTCACGGTTCCACCTACCTTGCACGTGCGTGGAGCAGCTGTGTCCCTCCGAGAGTTGCTGGGCCTGACCTGCCGGTGGGTGGCAAGTGCACCTACCTTGCAGGCGCGGGGGTGGCTCTGCCGTTCCGCGGGTCACTGGGCCTGATCTGCTGGTGAGTCGCAGGTCTGCCTACCTTGCAGGCGCCCGGTGGCTCTGCCCCTCCCCCAACCGGGGAGGGGCGATGTGTCTGGCCGACCGCTGGGCCTGTTCTGTTGGTGGTCACAGTTCCGCCTACCTAGCAGGCACGTGGGGCAGCTGTGCCCCTCCACAGGTTTTTGGGCCTGACCTGCCGGTGGGTCGCAGGTCTGCCTACCTTGTAGGCTCGGGGGGTGGCTCTGCTGCTCTGTGTATTGCTGTGCCTGTTCTGCTGGTGGGTAGTGGGTCCGCCTACCTTGCAGGCACCCGGCGGCTCTGCCCCTCCCCCAACTGGAGCGATGTGTCTGGCGGTCCACTGGGCCTGTTTTGTCGGTGGTCACAGTTCCGCCTACCTTGCACACGCGTGGAGCAGCTGTTTCATTAGTGCCTGGGCACACTCTCCTTGTTTGCCTCCCTCAGGCCCTAAGTTTGTAGAGCTTGGGGCTGAGAACCCCCAGCAAATTTGCTTACCTTCTGGCAGCCACGCCCCCGTATCTGGTGCAAGAGACCTCAGTTGTCAGCACTGGTGGGAGCGGTAGCTGGGAGACCCGCGCCGCGCGGCTCCGGCAGTCTCCTGCGTCAGCGCCGCCTCGGCTCCCGCCGGTTCCCGTGCCACTGCCGCGGTTCCCGCCAGCTCCGGCCAGCTCCCGCGCCGCTCCTGCTAATTTAGAATCCGCTGCGAAGGAATCTCTTTGGCCGATCTTTGGTGACTTCCCCTCTCTGCTATGGCGGGCCCCTGGCTCCTTGCAGGAGTGACCGAAGGGAGAGGTGGAACTGGCTTGTCTCTTGTCTGACACAATCTCTGGTTTTAGATCCCAGTTCGCTAATTCATAGAAGCTTGGTTAGATTTCCTTCCCGTCCTCTCAAGGGGGGGAGCCCTTTCCCAGGTGGGCAGGGCCGTTAGCAGAGCCGGAAGGGCACGGGCCTTCTGTCGGGCCAGGCGGGGACCCTTCTGGTTGCGCTGGGCAGCCGGGGGTGCCCACAGAGCCAGGCAGATGGCGCCCGCGTGGCTAAGAGCCGGGCGGGGTGACCCTTCGCAGAGCGGGCGGGCCACCAGGAGTGCCGGGATGGTGGGAGCTGTCTGCCGGCCGGGCAGGGACCCTTCTCGACGAGCAGGGCCGCCGGGGGCACTTGTAAAGCCGGGCGGCTGCAGCCTCGTGGCTAAGAACCAGGCGGGTGGGGTGGCTGTTTGCAGAGCAAGAGCGGGATGGGTGGAGCTGTCTGCCGGCCTGGCGGGGACCCTTCTCGCCTAGTAGGGCCGCCGGGGGCACTTGTAAAGCCGGGTGGCTGCAGCCGCGTGGCTAAGACCCAGGCGGGCGGGGTGGCTGTTTGCAGGGCAAGAGCGGGGCCGCCAGGGTAGCCGGGATGGCGGAAACTGTCTGTCGGCCGGGCAGGGACCCTTCTCACTGAGCAGGGCCGCCGGGGGCGCTTGTAAAGCTGGGCGGCTGCAGCCTCGTGGCTAAGAACCAGGCGGGCGGGGTGGCTATTTGCAGAGCAAGAGCGGAATGGCGGGAGCTGTCTGCCGGCCGGGCGGGGACCCTTCTCGCCCAGCAGGGCCGCCGGGGGCCGCTTGTAAAGCCGGGTGACTGCAGCAGCGTGGCTAAGAACCAGGCGGGCGGGGTGGCTGTTCGCCGAGCGAGAGCAGGGCCGCCAGGGTAGCCGGGATGGCGGGAGCTGTCTGCTGGCCTGGCGGGGACCCTTCTGCCGCGCTGCTCTGGGCCGCCTGCCGCTTGCAGAAGCGGCCGGTGGCCGCGGGATTGGACTCTGAGCCCGCGCTGCCGGTCAAGTTTCACTTGTCTGGGGCAAACTGTCACGTCTAATAAACTTACTAATTCTTGGCAGGTCTCCTTTCAACGGAATTTTGCTAGAAGATCCTCAGTAGGTAGAATGTAGCTGTTTTAATGGGTGTTTCTGATCCCGTTAATGTGAAGATATTGAAAGTGCTGCTTCCTCGCCGGCCTCCATGTTGGATCTCTTCCCTCTTTTTCTATTTCCTGTAGTACCTTGAGAAGTATTGGTATAAGTTCCTCTTTAAAGTTTTGTAAAACTCTGCTGTATACCCATCCGGTCCTGGGCTTTTCTTAGTTGGTAGCCTTTTGATGGTTTCTTTTATTTCCTCAATTGATATTCGTCCATTTAGGTTGTCTATATCCTCCTGACTCAATCTGGGCAGATCATATGACTTAAGGAATTTATGGATGCTTTCACTATCTTCTATTTTATTAGAGTATAAGGATTCAAAATAATTTCTGATTATCTTCTGTATTTCTAAAGTGTCTGTTGTGATATTGCCTTTTTCATCCCGTATGCTAGTAATTTGAGTTCTCTCTCTTCTTCTCTTCATTAGCATTGCTAAGGGTCTGTCGATTTTATTTATTTTTTCAAAGAACCAACTTTTAGTTTTGTCAATCTTTTCAATTGTTTCTTTTGTTTCAATTTTATGAATTTCAGCTCTGATTTTAATTATTTCTTGCCTTCTACTTCTTTTGCTGTTGTTTTGCTCTTCTTTTTCTAGGATTCTGAGATGAAGTATGAGATTATTTATTTGTTGTTTTTTTTCTTTTTTTAAGGAATAAACTACAAGCAATGAATTTTCCTCTTAGAACCACTTTCAATGTGTCCCATAGATTCCGATATGTTGTGTCTGTGTTTTCTTTTATCTCTAAAAATTGTTTAATTTCCTCCTTGATGTCTTCTATAACCCATTGATCATTCAGTAACCTATTGTTCATTCTCCAAGTGATGCATGATTTTTCCTTCCTTCCTTTATCATTGATTTTCAGTTTCATTCCATTATGATCAGATAAGATGCATGGTATTATCTCTACTCCTTTATATTGTCTAAGAGTTGCCAATTGACATAATATATGATCTATTTTTGAGAAGGATCCATGTGCTGCTGAGAAAAATGTGTAACTGCTTGATGTTGGGTGGTATATTCTATATATGTCAATTAAGTATAGGTTATTAATTGTGTTATTGAGTTCTATAGTTTCCTAATTGAACTTTTGTTTGGAAGATCTGTCCAGTGGCGAGAGAGGTGTGTTGAAGTCTCCCATGATTATTGTATGGTGGTCTATTAGACTCTTAAACTTGAGAAGAGTTTGTTTGATGAACATAGCTGCACCATTGTTTGGGGCATATATATTTATGATTGTTATGTCTTGTTGGTGTATGGTTCCCTTGAGCAGTATGTAGTGTCCCTTGTCATCCCTTTTGATTAAGTTTGGCTTTAAATCTATTTTATTTGATATGAGTATGGACACTCCTGCTTGTTTCCGAAGTCCATATGAGTGATATGATTTTTCCCAACCTTTCACCTTCAGCCTATGTATGTCTTTTCCTATCAAATGCATTTCCTGTAGGCAGCATATCGTTGGGTCTTGTTTTGTGATCCATTCTACTAGCCTGTGTCTCTTAATTGGTGAGCTTAAGCCATAAACATTTAGGGTTGTTATTGAGATATGGGTTTTTCTTCCAGCCATATTTGTTTATTTATGTTATTAAACATGGTTTGTTTTCCTCTTTGATTATTTTTCCCCCTTTACTGTCCTACCTCCCACTGTTGGTTTTCATTGTTATTTTCCATTTCCTCTTCCTGTAATGTTTTGCTGAGGATGTTTTGAAGAAATGGTTTTCTAGCTGTAAATTCTTTTAACTTTTGTTTATCGTGGAAGGTTTTAATTTCATCTTCCATCCTGAAGCTTAATTTTGCTGGATACACAATTCTTGGTTGGAACCCATTTTCTTTCAGTGTTTGAAATATGTTATTCTAGGATCTTCTAGCTTTCAGAGTCTGTGTTGAAAGATCAGCTGTTATCCTGATTGGCTTACCCCTAAATGTAATCTGCTTCCTTTCTTTTGTAGCTTTTAAAATTCTCTCCTTATTCTATGTGTTGGGCATCTTCATTATAATGTGTCTAGGTGTGGATCTCTTATGATTTTGCACATTCGGTGTCCTGTAGTCTTCTAGGATTTGGGATTCTGTCTCATTCTTCAAGTCTGGGAAGTTTTCTCGTATTATTTCATTGAATAGATTGCTCATTCCTTTGGTTTGGAGCTCTATACCTTCCTGTATCCCAATGACTCTTAAGTTTGGTCTCTTAATGTTATCCCATATTTCTTGGATGTTCTGCTCATGGTTTCTTAACAGTCTTGCTGAGCTGTCTATGTTCTTTTCAAGTTGAAATACTTTGTCTTCATTGTCTGATGTTCTATCTTCTAAGTGTTCTACTCTGCTGGTATTATTCTCAATTGAGTTTTTAAGTTGGTTTATTGCTTCCTGCATTTCTAGGATTTCTGTTTGTTTGTTTTTTATAACCTCTATCTCCCTGTATAGTTGATCTTTTGCTGCCTGGATTTGTTTTTGTAATTCATTGTCGAAGTGATCTTTCATTGTCTGATTTTGCTGTCTAATGTCTTTCTTGAGACTCCAGATCATCTGGAGCATGTATATCCTGAATTCCCTGCCACTTCTACCATGCCCGTGGACCACTGGTCCTGTTCTGCCAGACGATCGCAGGTCTGCCTACCTTGCGGGCGCGGGTGGCGGCTCTACTCTGCCCCTCCTCCAATTGGTGTGACTTGTCTACCATACCCGCAGACCCCTGGGCCTGTTCCAGGCACGGGCAAAGGCTCTGCTCTGCTCCTACTCCAAGTGGGGTGACGTGTCTGTCTGTCACGCCGGTAGGCCACTGGGCCTGTTCCGCTGGTCAGTTGCTGGTCTGTCTACCTTTTGGGCGCAGATGGCGGCTCTGCTCTGCCCCTACTCCGATTTGGATGTTGTGACTACCACACCGGCAGGTCACTGAGCCTGTCCCGAGTGCGGGCGGCGGCTTTGCTCTGCCCCTACTCCAATTGGGGTGACGTGGGTACCACGCTGGCAGGCCACTGGGCCTGATCCGCCCGTCTTCCGCAGTTCTGTCTACTTTGTGGGCGCAAGTGGCGGCTCTGCTCTGCCCCTACTCCAATTGTGGTTATGTGACTACCACACCAGCGGGCCGCTGGGCCTGATGTGGGCACGAAGGCTCTGCTCTACCCCTACTCCATTTGGGGTGACATGTGTACCACGCTGGCAGGCCGCTGGGCCTGATCCGCTGGTCTGTCGCAGGCCTGCCTACCTTGCGGGCACGGGTGGTGGCTCTGCTCTGTCCCTACGCCAATTGGGGTCATGCTGGTGGGCCTCTGGGCCTGTTCCAGGTGCGGGCAGCAGCTCTACTCTGCCCCTCTGGCTTGATGACAAAGTGAGAGAGACTCGGGAGTTTGGGACTCACTTTCTTTACCAGGAGACCAACTGTTTCTGTTGCCGCTGGTATCGATGAAGTTCTCTCCTCCGCTGCTTTCTGATGACATCAGATCTCTGCCGTGTTGGTATCCCATGCGAATGGCAGCATTTCGTTCCCTTTGCTGGGTGACCAAAGCAACGGGTGAGTCCTGACCGGTCTTCACAAGCCCCGTCTCAGTCGTGTTGCCACTGCCTATGAAGTCTCAGTTGGTATTTACCTCCACAGAATTCAGCAGGACCCGGACTGTGAAGCAGTTTCCACGGGTTCTTTAGCCCTGGGCCAGAGCAGTTCCAGGAGCCAGAATTCAGCCGTTCCGTTCTCGGTGCCTGTTCTGATAGGAGCAGGCTCCAAGAAGCAGTTTCCGCGGGTTAATTTGCAATGGGCCTGAGTAAATTGTCTGCTAGTTGCAGGTGAATGGCAGCCTGAAATTACCTGTTCAATGGCTGAATGGGCTGCGATCAGTCGAAAATAGGGATGGTGACGTCAGCTCTCCAAGATGGTGACCACTGTTTTCCTCTGTGGTCTGACCGGTGTGGAGAACCAAATTGGACCACTTCCTTCCCCCGTCTCAAACCCAGAATTCAGCACTTAGTACGGTGATTATACAGCTGGCAGAAGCCCGTGGAAACTGCAACACTGTATCTTTACGTTGTTATCTTGTTTCCCAGCGCACGCCGCAGACTCTAGCTGCGGGGCAATTTGCTGAATAAGCAGTGTGACCCTCCGTGCAAATTTCTCGTGTTTGAGACCCCATAGCTGATCCTCCTGCGATGGAAATCCTTCCTCTAAGTTTTGGAGCACCCCAATTTTGCTGGAAATTCCTAACAAGATAGCTTGTAGCCTTTCTAACTCGTCATTCTCCCGGCAAAATGACGCGGTACACGGGGGTAATGCACTCCATTTGCCACCATCTTCTATTCTATCAAGTATTGATATTGTGATATCTCCTGTAGTTTTATTGCCTGGAGTAGCTGATTTTTTCTTAACTGGATCTGTAGTTCTTTGTATGTATTTTTAATATGAATTTTAAAAAGTGGTTTATAGACGTGTACATTTTCTAAGTCATATCATTGTACAGTATCTTTCAGGGTTAGCTTTGAATAAATGAAAAGTGAAAAAAGCTCATTCTAAAGAGAAGAATACTTGGCAGCACACTTCATCCTTAATTACACTGTAAAAAAAGTTACCTCAGCTAAGAAGGTACATAAACTTATAGGGGTACAGTAATCGGGATGGATCTCTGAAAGAGAAAATGCAGTGTAAATATCATGAGATTTCATGCTATCAAATACCAAAGCAAATATCATGGACATTGTACAAGACAACCAAGTTGACAACTTGACTTGACTGGTTGTTTTTATCCAGCCTCTGATGATGCACAGGATGAATGAGGACTGAGTACCATAGTGGTTTCCAGTCACTGCATTTTATCTATCAAATACTTCTTACAAATATCCAGCCAGTTAGGAAGAGAGGTCTATTTCTAGGTTCTTGTGACAGCATCATTCTTTTCATCATTCTCTCATCATAAATTAACAAGTGGACCTCTTTTAATGAAGAAATAATTTTAACCAGAAAAACCCAAACTTTTTTTTTTTTTTTTTTACATTTTGCTTTAAGGTGCAATAAATCCTAAGCACGCATCATTAATAAAGTGCCAAGGGATCATGCATAAAAGTGAATGAGACCACAGTTTAACAAAAACAAAGATATTATATGGGTCTATGACCATGTTATTCACTGTATTTTTACCTACAAAAAAAATAAAAAGGTACTGGCCTGGTAGAATTCTGGAACAGGTGATGATGTCGCTTATACTTCTTAAATTACATAACATTATATCAGTTTGTGCTACCAAGAGATAGGCTACATAGATCCAGGAGCTAGACTGTCAAAGTTGAAGAGTCTTCACTCTCTATCACTCCCATTAACCCACTTGGCAATTACATTTTCTTACACCATGCCTCCGCATCCTCTAGTTTTAGAAATCCTAATTATTTAAGAGGACACTATTCCAACAGGATGTCTAACAAGATTCGAACTAAAATTTAAACTGAACCTGAGGACTCAAAATTCTATGTACTAAAAAAAAAAATAAAAATAAAACAGAAAGCAAGAGGGGAAAGTACAATCCTAGCTAGGTCAATTCAATCTCCTTATCAGAAGGACATTGATTCCATGTTGCAATGGAGATAAAAACTCATATGATTCAATTTGAAAACAGATGATCCAATTCTCTTCTTTTTAGTACTCACTTTCCATACAGGAATTGTAAAAAGACCAGTGAAGTAAAGAGACCAGTGTCTTGAGAAAATCATGGTGAGGAGGCTCAAATGATTTGGGCATATGTATGAGTTTCACTCAATCAGCTAAGTTGTAGAGACAAAAAGAAGTCCATTTAGGGGATCTAAAAAGAAGAGCAGAAAAAACACAAGATGATATTAATTTGACATTCAGTCTACACAGCTGTCAAAACTGTAATTAATTGCCCTGTTTTCCTTTTTATAAGTTTTTTTTTTTCAGGAACAGACTCTCACCAGTACCATAAACTAAGTACAGAATTTTGACTGAAAAGCGAATTTTTGTGGTGTCACTATAGGGAACTGTGCTGTATGGCACCATAAGGACAGAAGGATTCATTTCCCAGACAATTGCTGAAAGTGGTCTTTTCAAAATATTTTCATCAGTAGAAGAGAGTTTTTCTGGCTATGACCATTCAAGGCTTCCTACACTCAAGACTGTTTGAGACTCATGTAAATCACACTCTATGTCTCAAGTAGGACCCAATATGAGAGTGCAAGACAACTCCAAAATTTCACTTGGAGTAAGCAAAAGCCTCCTTTGAGATAAGACTGCAAACCCAGATTCTGTGCACCCAAACAAGCTTCCTTCCCTTTATTTCCATTGTGCTGATCTGAAGCACCCTACCTTATCGACTTCCAAGATGCCTAGTCATGGTCTTAATCTCCCTCCTTGGGAGCCCTCATTAGAACTCAAATGCATCCTTCATCTGATTCCGTACTTTCTGTTTTCTAGAAGTTCTTTGAAGTCTTTTGTCACTGGAGATCACCACCTCTTTTCATTGTGAATGTTTATCTCATTTTATGCTTCTATTTTACTGTTACTTTAATTCATTGTGGGTAAAATAGAATTGTATATTTGAAGATCCAGGTCTCTAAGTAAAATAGTTAGCTTAGTTTATGGGTTTATAATACACAGTCAAAAATGTTCAATACATTTTAATATGAATTTAGATCCATGATTAAAATTGGAGGAAATAAAATAGGCTTTATAAGGATGTAATTCTGCACTACAAAATTATCATTTTTTTCACAAAGGATAAGAATTTTGGAAAATAACATGACACCAAAAAAAAAAAAAATAAAAGAATCACTATTTTTTATATATACTTGTGCTTGAAAGAGAATAAAAACGTCCCCATAAATTGATGATATATAATAAAAAAAGCTTTATAACCAAGTTCTGTTTATTTTTGACAAAACATATTTGAAGCAAAAATAACAAATCCATGAATCTCCTCCAAATACAATACAGTGAATAGCATTTCTACAGAAAACATATAATTTTTATGATATTATGTAAATTCTCTAGACAGATGTAGAAGGTAAAACACTAATATTCTTTCTCAAGGAACATTTAATTTGAAGCATAGTTCCATAAATCTGCAAATATAATTAAATTTTATTTATTATACACAGATCAGTACATCAAAAGTGACCAAGTTCCTGGAAAAAATTTCTTTGACATTTCTAATCCTAGACAATAAAGTCAGCTTTAATATAGTATATCTTCTACCTTTTCAGTGACACATAATTTTTAAATTTTAAGTAAACTTCTCCTTTAGGCTCAAAAATCACCATATCACTATGGTACTAATACTATTAGTAATAGATATTAGAAGAAAAATTCTTAGTACTTTTAATAGAGTTGTTTGAAATGAAACACTAGATCAACACATGATCTTTCAAACAAATTATAATAATGCATGCACAGCAATAAATTTGAAATAAAGAATGTATAGACACTTATTAGCTACAGGACTTTGAAACCTCATGCTTTGGACCCAAAAGACAATTATTTTGCTTTGTAATTACAGCACTTTTCATAACTGTGTGGGGAGTTTTAGGCCCATGTTTTTGTTTTGTGATCTCACATGCTTCATTTATTCAGATGTATTAATGTAATATATGCTTATATGAGTAATTTGAAATTATATGCCTCTTTCTAATTATAGAATTGTCTAGAAATTCTTGTTATTCACAGTTTCTAAATTAGAGAGCAATTACCATGAAAGCTAGAAAATGCACAGTAGCTTAAAGAACTCTTCATCCAAGAGTTTAGCCTTAAATTTTTCACATAGTTGATGGTCAATAAATTTATATGGTTCATAAAGTTAACATCTGTTTAATCTTAAAGTAAAGAAATAAAAAGCCAGAGAGTGCTTCTTCACAGATGCCAAGCTTTCATTACTGGGAAACCCATGGAGTCCTAAAGGGCAGTCTGTCTCTCTGATTGATGTAGTTATGTAAAATTCAAGTCCTGCTTTTCTTCCCCACAACTTTGGCTTTTCTGTGTCATCTTGTTCTTTGTGTTTCAGTGACCAGAGAAGGAGACAGGTTCACAATTACTTGTTCATGTAAAGAATCAAGCAAACAAGTAAAAAAACAACTAAAAAATAACTTGAGTTTGTGAAAACATCAGAAATTTAAATACAGTGGCAGGGTAGGATGAGATTCCACTGACCTAAATGTTTCTTTAAGAAAAGTTAGAGTCAGACAGTTCTATTGTAATAGAAATTGGAAAGGACATATGTATATATATAGGCACATATATATACACACACATAAAACTAATACATAAAGAACTAATCAACACCAATATTCCCCTCTAAACTTGGAAATTATATTCCTTTGTACTTTTAATCCAGGATTAGGAAATTACTAGTATGTTCATTTGATTTTCAAAAATTTTCAGTGTGCTTCCAAACCCTTTTATTATGATCCTCTCATTTGTCATTTCCTAACTTAGAGAGTACAGGGTCAGGAAATTTTTAATTCTTTGAGTTAAATTGGATCCAAAGACTTTATAAGAAATATATGTAGTTTATGGCATTGTGATATTGCCCTCTATGAAATGAAGTTTTGAACATAGAATCTCATTTCCGTCTAAAAGTTTGAAAACTTATAATTACTCAAATTATAGAATTCACATCAATAGTAGTTCGATTTTATTTATTAATATTACAGAAGCAAGTTTATAAATAAAAAATGCTAAATTACAGATGGCGATATGGCTCAGTGGTGTGAGCCTAGCATGTGTGAGGTCCTGAGTTCGATCCTCAGATCCACATGTAAATAAAATAAATGTTTATAAAATATCAAGTTAAAACTCATGTCTTCTTTTATAATATGTATACAAATAAGTAATATTTAAAATCTCTAGATGACATTCTATATGTAAGTTGTATCATTAGATCTCATTAAACTTAGAACAAATGAGAAACTAAAATTAATCATCAGTCCCTATTTAAAAAATGACTCATTTTAGAAGGATATGAATTAAAGAAGCAAACATTGTTAGAAGAAAATATCCTCAATGTATCATACGGTACAAAGTTTTCTGGGCTGCGTTGAACTGTTGGAGCTGAAGTCTCTCTTCTGCATCTACAAGAAACCTCAGCAATATACTAAAATTTCCTTCTTCCACAGCCTTTCAGTGACCCAACTGCACACTACTTCTGAATCTAAGAATGCAGAGTCACTTACCCAGATGGATGAGGCCAGGGAGAATGTGGCGCAGGTAATAGCCTAAAGAGTTGTATGTTTTAAGGAAAGACATCTTTAAGTTCTTTCTCTGCAGGAGAGAATGTGGTGCAGGTAATAGCCTAAAGAGTTGCATGTTTTAAGGAAAGACATCTTTAAGTTCTTTCTCTGCAGGCCTATAATTTTAATGTCTATAGAAAGATGAAAAACACCCCCCTGGAAAACACAGAACTGTGGCTTTCCCAGTGTAACATGTCAGCTGTCTCTTCATTTTACTTTCTTCTTTGGTGGATAACACCAATCCTGGGATAGCTGGTCTCCAAACATTTTTCTGGACATATTTGGAAAGGCATCTCAATTGGAATCATGTACCAATCACAGTTGCTATTGTTCTGATTGTATGATAACATTAGTTCAGACCCATTAAACAATTTACAATGCCTCAACTTTGAGGTGAGGGATTTCTGTATCCTACTATGGTTCCACTATGGCTATGAGGGTCCTCTCTCTGTCATGTGTGATAGGCTCCTCTTCCCTAGCTTGTTCCCACATGAAGCACCTGATTTCTGGGTAGTCTTGTTTATGTATGCCACCATTTCCAAACTGGCAATTTTGTGATTCAGGATCTGTATAAAATATTAAAATTAATCTAAAATTTTAAAAGAAGAAGATGAGCTGAAGGCCACTGGCTGAGAAGATCACAGGAAGATAGAACATTGAGCTGAGTCAGAGCCCATGCTGGAAGGACAAACTAAGGAAGCTGTGATGAGTCCTCGTACTCACTAATGGAGGTAGAGGGGATACCTGCCCTTTCTCTGAGAGAAACTATGTAATATTAGTTTGGGCTTGTCTGTACTATATATAAAGTTATATATACTGTAAAAAAATAAAATGGAGGCTTATGATGGAGAATTAAAAGAAAGTGCAATCAGTTTAAGCAGGTCACTGATATTCCAGGTGTTGAAATCAGAGGATACTGCTTTATCACAACCATTGTCAATATGTAAAGGGATAATAAAAGTATCATAAAAACTAAAAAAGTGTATTTCAGAGAGATTTGGAAACTTGAGCTAAATGGTAATAGAATAAAACTGTAACCTGTACAGGAAATATTCCACATGGTTGATTTTGTGGTAGTTTGAAAGATGCATTATAAAAATAAGAAATGCCAAAGCATAAGACTTCCAAAGCCATGTGCAAGAGAAATATAAAATAGGAGAAGGACATAAATAGTTGAACAAGCATATGTGTGATAAGGCAAGGCTCATTTGGGGAGGAGGAAGCCCTGGGTTTCATGTGCCCTGGAAAAGTTTATCCTCTAGACTAGTCCCCATCCTGGCCCAGTCACACCTCTGCCTTTGCTAAAGTTGGTTGTGCCCTATTTCTTTGCATGTCGCCCATTGATCACCAAGGTACCATCTGGAATTGTCTCCTATATGCACACTTATTGTCTAGGAGATTTGGAGTATTGTGGGGTGAGTTGTGGCAGAGGGGTTGGCTTGTGTCCCGCCCCCAGCTTTGTGGAGTCTTCTTTTGTTTGGACCACAGAGAGCTCTTTGGAGAGCTACAGAAGTACATACACACACCCTGGTTTTTCTGTCGACTTGACACACAATATTGACCAGGTGAATCCAATCTCTTTGTCTGTGCTCCCCTGATTTTTAATAGAAAAGTGATTCCATTCCTAATTGTGAGCATTAGAGTCAATTATCCTGATACCTGGACTTTAGCTCCAATCAGTGAAACAAAAATCTCTGGGGAGTACTCTCAAGCATTGGATTTATTAAGCTTGAAGGGAGGTTCCTAGATGTTATGATTAGTATAAAATAAATGTTAATGGACCAAGGTCTTGAGTATATATCATATATTTGTATTCTGGCTTTTATATATTTTTAAGGCTTGAATAGATTTCTTTTCCTTTTGTACTTGGGATTGAACTCAGGGGCTCATAACCACTGAATCACATCCCCACTCCTATTTTGTATTTTATTTACAGACAGTGTCTCACTGAGTTGCTTAGCACCTCAGTTTTGCTGGGGTTGGCTTTGAACTCACAATCTTTCTGCCTCAGTCTCCTAATCTGCTGGTATTGCAGACATGTGCCACCTCACTCAGCTTGAATAGATCTTTAATTTATCTCAACTTTTATTTATTTATCTTAAAGATGGAGATGATGCCACTTGCTTCTCAAGACTGTGATGAGAATTAAATGAAGTCATAAATAGTTGTCATTTATTGCCTAGTGAGTGCTCCATAAGCCAGGGGGATGACAGACCTTTGTATTTTTACAAAGACAAAAAGTGGGCACCCAGCTTTTTGTCTTTTTGCAAAGCCTTGAACAACTTAGCAGAAACCTATTTCAAAAAAAATACATAAAAGGAGTGGTAAAGGAAATGTTGCTCAATGGTGAAGCATGCTGAATTTCAGTCACAGGTGCTAAAAATGTCATTTATATTAGGACATTATATTAATTTATTAGTATATTTATTTGTGACATATACATGTATGGGCATAACATCATTGATCAGTCTCATTTCTCAGTGCCTGAATCATCTCTCTTATCCTCTCTTCCATCAATCTAAACTCAACTATTCTCTCTTCAATTTTTTTGAGATCCACTTCTTTTTTCACTCCATTTTTCTTTTTACCTTTCACATATCAGAGAATGGACTTGACAATTGACTTTCTGCATCTGATTTATTTAATTTAATTTGATGTGCTCCAGGTTCCTCCATCTCCCACAAATGATATAATTCCTCTCTTGTTTATGGCTGAGTAGAATGAGTAAACTTGTGAAAAGATGTGTAGATGCTATTTTTTGGGTATGTCACCGGCCAGCACACAGAACCTTGAGTTTCCAAGCTCAGCCTGCCATTGTGTGAGCCATTGAATGAAGATGCAGGAATAATGAGGTCTCATGTGAACCATTTGAGGTCTTCCGATCTGTGGCTCTTACTGCTTGTACATGCACCAAACAGCCTGGTAACTACCAGAGTGTCCTTTATTGTCTGCATTGGTGACTAACCTGTTTCAGGGGTCTGTTTTCAGTACAGTTTTGTTCTCAAGAGAAGGGAATCAATGTGAAGGTAAAATCTCCTGATTCTCCAGGTGTCAGATATAGGATATGGTTCCTTCCCACAATTCTTTCCCTTTTGTTCATTCATGAAACTGCCTTTACCAGGTTTACATTAGTCCTCTATTCATGTGGCACCTTTGTATTCATCCTGGCCCTGAGCTCTGGTTGGGACAGAGAATCTAGAGTCAGAGCAGACCTGGTCCCACTGGCCAGGTGAACTTAATTATTATTATTATTTTTTTACTTTTCAGGGATTCATGTTCCCAAGTTGTGAAATGAGATTGACAGCTAGTAGTGGTAACATTTAATGACATCAGGAGTCATTGATAACCATGTACTGGACTATTGTTTTTGAGACTCTTATCCCTGCCTTCTTCACTGGCAATAAGAACTCCATGAGCAGAAGCCATGTTTACACTCATGTTTCAGGACAAAAATGCTCAGCTGTTTCGAGTTAACTTGATTTAGGTCACACAGCTAGCAAATGGCAGCTTCATTGTAGCTGTGGGAACAGAGAGGAAGAAATGCACAAATGAGCATGGTAAAGCATTGGCATATAATGATCAGGTTATAGAGCAGTAAAAGGAGGTACAGGTGCAATGGAAGGCCTGGCTCTAACCAGGGTATAGGCAAGGACTGAGGAGGAGAGAGCAGATTCCAGAGTACAGGGTAGAAGCAGGCTTCACTCCTACCATAGAGAGGTAGCTCAGAGAGTAACACCACAGGAGGCCTCGGCCTGCCTTGCAGGGATGGGGTCAAGTGGGTGGTTCCCAAATTTGACATGTAGAAATGCAGAATATGAGGATTGGGCTTGGCAGAAAGCCCCAAACTCCTTTCTGTTGTATGTGCATGTACATAGGCACATACAGAGAGAGATGCCCAGAGAGTTGATAACCTGTGTAAAAATCAGAGAAGTGTTCAAAATGGAGGAACAATTGAAAAGACAATATTATCATTTGAAATATACTTTGGTCTGATTGGACTGATCTAAGGGAGTTCTAGAAACTATATACTTTACAAGCAAAAACAAATTTTATTTGTGGACTTCTGAAAGCTCAGATTTCTAAGATCAACTTTCCAACAGATTTATTGACTATTGAGATCCTGCTTTTTCATAGAAAGCTGTAATATGAAGGTTTGTGTCCCTTTGAGTATCTTGGTTGAACTTCTCTCCATTAAGGTGATGGTATTAGAAGGTGAGTCTTTGGAGAGGTGTTGAGTTTCTGAGGCTGAAGACTTCATCAGTGGAATTAATGCTCTAATGAACAGGTGCTACAGCCTAGCTGGCTTCTTCCACCACATTATGACACAGCCAGAAGCTTCTACCCATTATAAATTTTCTCAACAAGCATTGAATAGCCTTGTGCCTTGATCTTATACAATGTGAAAAATGAGTGTCTGTGGCTTATAAACCACCCAGTCTACCATAAATTATTATAGCAGCTTGATGAGAGTAAGGAAGTGCACCATGTGTGTCATCACAGGATAAATTGAGAAGTTTCTTTGCAGCTCTCTTTTAATAAAAGAAAATAATCCCATTCCATAGCTCTACCCACATGACTGAATAACCTTCAAGACCCAACCTTTTTTTGCCTAGGCTTATGATAAACTACCACAATATTACAATACATATTCACACAGGGTCTAGTACTGGTCATTTTGCCCCAAGTGTGTATAGCCAAGCTTCTGAAATCTGGACCTGGAAGTAATTGTCAAGTCCTCTATGTGTTCCTGGCAATAAACTTTCAAAGAATTCTTCAGTGCATATTAATAGTCGTATCTGTGTATTCACCAGGCTGCTCACTCAAGAAGTGGCCCCTTCCATTGTAAACTCCAGTCTAATGGAGAAAGCATAAAACCCATGTTGTCCCTTGCTGCACTGACACTAAACATTGCATATGAATCCTGGGATCCTTTATGGCTAATTACTGATCAGTAAATATTACATTGCAACAAGCATGTGGTAAAAAATTTAGGTAAAATATTGTTCACATTGGAGAAAAAGATCCTGGAAATCATGCAAGCTTAAGAAACTAATTAGGGCCTGGGGATCTGGCTCAAGTTGTACCATGCTCATCTGGCAAGCGCGGGACACTGGGTTCTATCCTCAGAACCACATAAAAATAAAATAAAAATGTTGTGTCCCCTGAAAACTATATATATATATATATATATATATATATTTTCAAAGTTCTCTCTCTCTCTCTCTCTCTCTCTCTCTCTCTCTCTCTCTCTCTCTCTCTCTTTTAAAAAAAAGAAAAACAAAAAGATATTAGTCACCGAATAGTGTGGTTCATGATTGGGTTGTCAGACTCTTTCCTGTTGGGCTTGATTTTTGTTATTGATTTAATTCTATGTTTTGAACATGGTTGTTGTTTATGTGGTTCAAATATAAACCCATGTTAAAGACTCAACTCTATTCCATCCCCACTAATTTTTTCCCATTGCCCTTCATGAACATCTGTTTTAATTGTTTTTAGTATATATTCTTACTGTTTCTTGTTCTGTTAGGAGTCAATAACAATAATAAGTTATTAGGTAAATTTCTTTCTTACCCAAAAGGGAGTGCTCCTGTATATCCTGTCTGCCCCTTATTTATTACTCAATGAAACAACCTGGAAAACACCCCACATATGCAAAAATCTTATCTTTCCATAGACCAAAGTTGGAACTAAACAAATGATGGACATTTGGGCTATTCCTGAGCTTAATGTATTAACAATATTTCTGTGTTGAATAGCTCTGGGAATCTATTTTATATTCTTGCAAATGTACATTGAATGTTCAGTCCTGCAAGAAATATTGCTTTTTCAAAGGCTACTTTTTATTATTTCAAGTAATAAAGCCCAATTCTTTGGAAGGATAGAACAGTTTTTCTTTCTGCCAGAAAGTATACAAGTTCATGGTTTCTGTAGATGCCCCAGTAGACAGAGGCCACATTTTGGATATTCTTTGCACTATTACAGAATGCTGGTAATTCCTTCTTTTTCTGTGGGAAATATTTTCTCTTTCTGTAATTTTTTTTCTTTTTACATATGATTGATACCATGTCATGGTTACAGAAGAAAACATCAGTGTCCTACCCTTAATAAATCCATGGCTTGGTGAGAGTCCAATGCTGAAACCAATAATTTCTTCCCAGTACAATGATCACCAAGGATACAATGCATTTTGGTAGTTTGTGTCTCCCAAAAAATTGATCTTTGTAATCTAAGTCCTTATACCTATGGGCTGAGAGATTTAAATATTGTTTATTTATATTAATGTTCACGTTTTAATAGTGATAACATCATTATGTTTCAGTTAGAGGTTTATCTATTTATTGAATTTTAGAAAGACCTGAGGACATGAACCCTATAAAAAGAATTCCTGGAACATCCCAAATATTTCAAATAAATGCCTTAGAAAGTAATGCATCTGTATAATTATTCAGCATACAGTAATAAATATAAGATCATATCAGGTCACATACATGCAGAATACCCACAAGAAACAAGGAACCACAGGCTCTGATGTGACCATATATGGTTGAACGTTGCCAAGCAAGAGCTTCTGTGGCTGAGGTGTATGTCATAGAGAACACTCAGCAGGCAGATTGTAAAAATGGAGAAGCCCCCTCTCCAAACCTGTGAAATAGTTTATTAATTTATATTTGATGTCATCTCCAGAATTCTGAGACAAAAACATCTGTAACTATAAACCCCATAATTATCAGCATCCCTAGATATGTTATGGCCAAGATACCAATGGTAAAGTTCTTGGGTTAGATCTTGTGCTAGAAAAGGCACGTGATGTTGCAGAAGAAAATTATGGTGTTAGCTGAGATCTCAAGATGAACTTCAGAGGAAATGTTTCTTATACTAATAAAATAATATATTTTGTTGATCTTTTTTTTAAGATTTTTTTTAAGAGAGAGAGAGAGAGAGAGAGAGAATTTTATTATTTATTTATTTTTTTAGTTATTGGCGGACACAACATCTTTGTCTGTATGTGGTGCTGAGGATCGAACCCAGGCCGCACGCATGCCAGGCGAGCGCGCTACTGCTTGAGCCACATCCCCAGCCCCTATTTTGTTGATCTTTATTTTCAAATTCCATATTAATAGTATATATCTTAAGAGAAAATGAAGCAGAAGCCCTTATTTCAAATAGTGTCATCTTTATCAATCTCAGCCTATCCTATTACTAGGGATATATGTGGATTCACCCAACACACATTTTTCCCCCTTCAATTATCAACTCTCTCTAATATTCTCCAGGTGCCATTCGAATATTATTACCAAATCATGTCTGGATTGTGTAATAGTAGCTGTGCTCCCACTGTACATAGCCTTTCATATAGATTCATAATTACCATATATTCTCAAAATATTTCTTGATATTATCTTCTTTTGAGATTTTCTGAGGTAGTGTGTTAAGTTGATTTCATCTTTCTCTTCTTGATTAAGCAGTAGGAATATATTGAAAACTCTACAATTTTCAATGAATTGAAATGGAATGATTGTACAAAAGTAAAGAATTGCTACCTTCTCAAAAAATGAATCTCAATGTAGTAGGTGTGCACATAGATGTATTTTTTAGATCTATCTTTTGACCATTTATTATCAGACTTAATGCCTTTAATATATCATCTAAGTTGACACTGAGAAGCATATCCTCTAAGATGATTTTTTAATTTGTATTTGTAGTCTTTTATTGAGTTCAAGTGTTATGTTGGTGCTAAATCTGATCATCTTGTATTACATATATGGAGTCTTATTACATATATTCTAGAGCTATTGTGTATGAAAGAAGAACAAGGATCATATATGGATGTGTTTCTGAAATAAAAAGTACTCAGTAGAAATGCTGGCCATTATCTTTTAATTATGTACTTCATCATCTATGTGATTTAATAGATTTAAAACTTTTCTTTTCATAATGGCTACATATGTTGTTGATTCAAATTATTTTCATGATATTAAAATTTTCTAGCAATATGTGTAGAAAGCACTTTGACAGTATTTAAGGTCTGTCTTTGAATCCCCAGTGTAGCTATCCACCTTGCATATATGCTATTATCATGACCAGAAAAACTATCTTAAGTGACCAAAGTCCAGCTATTGAATATCAGTAGAAATATATTATTATTGTTTTCTCTTTAGTCATCTGGAATAAAGGTGTAATTAAAGTCACAGTTCAGATAGACTCAAAGTCATTCCATTGTAAGGTTTTTAAATTAAAGGACAAGAATTTGACCCAAGCCTAAAAGACAAACTTCCATAAGAGTTCCAATATTCATCTGCTTGAAGTAAGCGATGCATTTCTCCAGTAAAGAAACCATGCATAAAATTGATACAAAAAATTTGATGTTAGTCTGATGGAATATTTTGTTTATACAAGCATGTTGGATTTTAAGTCAAGTGCCTGAAATAGTAGGTATGTATTTTAGCTTTTTTCCAGCCACATATTAAACAATACCAGTCATCAGGGCTAACATTGTGGTTCAGTGGTAGAATGCTTGCCTAGCACATGTGAGGAACTGTGTTCAATCCTCAACACCACATAAAAATAAAATAATAAAATAAAGTGTAAACAAGTTTTGAAAATTAATAACAGTCATGAGAAATCCATGTAAATAAGTCTAAATCATTCCATGACTCTTTAGACCTTGCAGATCTAAAAGACATGACAGTAAGGGAAACCAAAACAGTGAAACATTCATGAAAATAGGATACCATTTAAAAATCTGAGGTAATGTAGATATTTGGCTAAAACATCAAAGAATTTACTTCTAATTATTTTAATTTTTACCTGGAATCTACTCTTTGTACTTGGATATGAGACCCATTATTATAACTCGGCATGTGTACATAGTGTGTAATTATCAGATCAGGGTAATTTTCATCTCATTAAAATTATTATTCTGTGTTTGAAACTTTCTAAGTTCTGGCTATTTTGATGTATTTAAGTAGTTATTATACAATGTAATCACCTTATTGTGCTCTAAAACCTAAGAGTTACTTTCTGGACTTAATTGTTTTTTGCACTCCCTACACACAATCAGTCAGTTTCTCATTCTTATCAAAAATCCGGGAAGTGTTTCTGTTCTCAGTTTCTGTGTGATTAACTTTTCAGCTTCAACACATAAATGCCACATGCAGTATTTGTGGGAAAATAAATGCCACTACTAGGAAAAATAAAATATTATTCTCAAATAATAATTAGGGAAATTGGCATAAACCTCTGCATTCACTCATTCAGTGTTTAGAACTTGTCTACAATAATAAATATGGAAAAAAGAATAAAATATAAAAATCAAATGTCCATATGTGTTTAACATTTTATGGGTCATATTTGGTCACTGGGAACAAGTGTTGTGACATCTATTTTTATAAAAATGACATAGTCTAATTCTTATAACTTTATTTATAATAAGTGAATATATCATAAGTATGTTTTTATATTGTAAGTTTTAATAGATCCATATTACCATGGAATAAATAACTTTAAAAATTGTATAAGAGTTGGCTCAGTGGTGCAGGCCTGACATCCCAGTGGAAAAAACATTTTAAGAAAAAAATATTTTAAAAAATGGGGATGTATCTCAGTGTGTAACCACCCAAATTCACTCACCCTCTACCCCTTCTCCACTTGAGATGCCCATCACAACACATGAAAGAACAGTATCTCAGTCTGCCACCTATCTAGCAGTTCTCCTTTCACAGCCCATCCGAACCCATTCCTCACTTGATGCCCATCTTTTCATGCCACCCTGTGAGTATGCATTGGGCCAACACTAAGCCACACCAGCACAACTGGTTGCTAAGGTCCAGGTGGCAGGTATCCCTCATTCATCCCACTGGGACCTTATATTTTTTTTAAAATGGGTTGCTAATAATTCAAAATGACAAGTTTATAGCTGAAATTACAGCTCAGTAGTAAACAAATTTCACATGTGCCTGGCTCTGTGTTCCAACTCCAGCACCTATAAAAACACAGGCAGGCCTAATAGCACATGCCTATATCCCAGTGACTATTGAGGCTGAGGCAGGAGGCTCACAAGTCTAAGGATAGTTTCAGCAATGTAGTAAAGCCCTAAAAATTTGTCTCTAAAATTTAAAAAGGGTTGGGGATGGTTATTCAGTGATTAAGCAATCATAGATTCAGTCCCCACAACCAAATACAAAAACAAACCCAAAGTAAAAGTGAAAAACAACTGTATTCCCCAATATCCTTTGCAGGTAGGGGTCTCTGTGATTTTGTGCTGGCCAATGAGATAACATTGGAAGCAACTGGGACTCTAGCTCTTTTTTTTTTCCCTTTTTCTTTTCCCCCTGATTGCTGTATTAAATGGATGGCACAATGAAAAACAGGAAGGGCCCTGGGGCATGATGGAATAGCTGGATAGCCATAGCAGCCCAGACTACCAATCACTGAGCTTTTTGATTTTCAAGTAAAAGGAAATATTTTTCAGTATTTGATGGGTTTACTTTTCTAGTATTGGAAAGACAGATGTATTGATTTTCCTCCTTGTTCTGCTTTCTGTTCATTGTCTTCAGGTTCAGGAACAATGTAGGTCAAGAAAACCAGCCCTCTTTGTCACCAATTGTTTTTCAGGTCTCTGGGGATGGAAGGGAAATACAACACAGAACCTCTATAGTACCTAATCTGAGCCATTGGGACAGAGTTAGGCCTGAGTCATCTCCAGGGTCACTCATCTGCTGCAGAATGTTCACAGAGAGTGAGTATCTTTCCTCTTGATGCCAACACTCAAGTCCAAAATCTCAGGGCTCCCATGGTTCTCCTGAGAACTATTCCACAACAGGCTGACACTGGTCCCAATCTCCATTCCTGCACTGATGGGCCATTGGGAAAGTGAGTTTAAGCAAGCTTTACTGTCCCCAATTTTCAAGTGTGTCTTCTCAAAAAAAAAAAAAAAAAAAAAACTTGAAACTAAATGAGCACTGAAGGAAGTAGTCAGGTTCCAAGGACTGAAGAAGAACCTTGCCACCAGAGAAACCTAGGATTTGAAAAAAAATTCCAATTAAAGTGAGGTGGCAGGTAAATTATAGACCTTGACATAAAGCAATAGCCTTACAGCAAAATGTCAGGTGTGGGCATGGAAGTATGTATGAAAGACTGACTTTTCACAGCATCCACAATAGGTAAACATGAATGCTAAATTTGTAACACATAAGAAAAAGGAACCACATTTTTTTCTTACTTGCCTATTTTTCTTTCTTCATTCTTTTTTTCTTTTTCTTTCTTTTTTTTTCTTTCTTTCTTTCTTTCTTTCTTTCTTTTTTTTTGCACAAGGGTTTCAAACTAGGGGAATATAACCACTGAGCCTCATCCTCAGATTTCTTTAATGTTATTTTTTAACTTTTGAGAAACATTGTTAATCACAATATTGTGGTATTCTTATATCAAACAAGCCATACTATAAATGTTCCAGCGCTAGAGAGAAAATCCTGCAATCTCAGAGTTTTAAATATGTCTGTGGAAGATGAGCCACATGGACACAATGTAGAAGATCAAATGGGTGGAGTGGGCATGGCTCTGCAGAACAGTGGAGGTAAGAGGCCAGATGCTGGGTGGAGCCTATGAAAAAAAGTGGAGAGGACATAGTGGGGCTTAGTTGTTTGGCAGAGCTGGTGAGGCAGAGTCAGGCTGAGTGAGTGGATCCCAACCCATAAGAACAGTGGATGGGGAGAAGACAGGGGAAGCACGTTGGAAGCAGCATCCCACCCGGGACCCCTTAGGTGAGCACAGCCTAGGAACCAGGAGATGCAGTGATGAAGGAGCAGAGGGCATGGTGGGTGCATCCACAGGAAGCAAAGGGAGTCAGGAGAGGCATCCAGTAATTCTGTCAGAAGTCACTGTTGACCCAGTGGGGAAGAAGGGTCTTTGGGCTCTGAGATAGATATGTGACCTCAGGGTCTGCTCCACAAGGGGCCTCAGTTTCCCCTCTTACACACTGAAGCAATGGAGTGAGTCTGAAGATGCCACAGCACAGCCTTTTTTGTTCCTCCCTCTCATGAGATGCAGTGCACTTTCCATTAATTTTTTCTGTTCTTCCAGGTCCAGGACAGTACCTAAATCTGTTCTCTAGACAACTCTTCAAACTCTTCAAAACCTTTTGGCAAGAATATCCGGGGAGAGCACTTTTTGGCTCACAGGAGCAAATAGGTAACGGCAGAATATGAGCCACGAGGACCAGACACTGATTTATAGAGAAAGATACTTTCCAAGAAACTCTCATGTTATCCTGGCTCGGTGCCAAAAAATTATCCCCAGGTCCTACCCTGAAATCCTGAACTGAGGTCCCAAACTGGTAACCAGAGAAGCGCACCTAGCTCCACGTTTTTGTTGGTTGGTTGTTCAGGTTTAAAATTTGCTTGGGGTCTGGGGCTGTGGCTCCGCGGTAGAGCGATCGCCTAGCACGTACAAGGCCCTGGGATTGATCTTCAGCACCACATAAAAATAAATAAATAAATAAATTAATTAATTAATTAATAAGATAAAGGTATTGTGTCCAACTACCACTAAAAAATAAATATTTAAAAAATTTGATTGGAATTAGAATGCAATTCTTTTTTTATATTTATTTTTTAGTTTTAGGTGGACACAATATCTTTATTTTGTATTTATGTGGTGCTGAGGATCGAACCCAGTGCCTCACACATACTAGGTGAGCCCTCTACCTCTCAGCCACGACCCCAGCCCTAGAACGTAATTCTTAAGATTCAGGAAAGTTTGCACAAAAACTCAGGTTTCTAAATGTCCTTCAAAGTCACCAGGAGATCTGGCAGCCCCAGACTGAGTTCTTACACAGCAAGGATCGCTGGCACTGTCCTGCCAGTTTCCATGACTCCGGAGTGCAGCCGAGTCCTCTTTGCCCCTTTTATGTCTGGCCCTGGAGGCCTTGAGTGTTGCTAACACACTAAGGGTTAGATGAGCTGGGGCAGCAGGCAGGAGTCAGCATGGAACTTCTGGTGCAGCCCTGCTTCCTGCTTGCTGTGTGACTTTGCTCCAGTCACACCACCTCTCTGTGCTTCAGTTTCCCTATCTGTCTGGAGGCCAATAGACTAGATCAGTGCTTTCCCACTTTAAGCCAAGGCAAGGCTGAGAGGTGGGCTGCCTTGTCTCCCTTCTCTCCTTTATGAATTAGGCCTGGGCATCAGATTTTGCTTAGGTGACTCCCTGTTTATCCAGGGTTTGAAAACTCCTGTGTAACTACTTGTGTTAACCCCATAGCCAGGGCCTTGAGATGTATTAGAACAATAAAGGGACAATACCTTTTTTATTTTTATTTCTTTTGTGGTAGTGGGGATTGAACCCAGGGTGCTTTACTGCTGAATTCTATCCACAGCCTCCACCTCCTTTATTTTTGAGACAAGGTCTTCTAAATTGCTGAGGCTGGTCTCAAACTGGTGATCTTCCTGCCTCAGTTTCCTGAGCTTCTGGGATTACAGGCATGCGCCAAGGCTTCTGAAACCATAATGTGTTTATAGATAGGAATGATGGAATTTGATGAGCAGCATTATTCTCCTACAAAGAGAGGCTCTCCTCCTCCGTTTTACAGATGAAGAAAGTGAAGTTTTGAGAGGCTGAGTAACTAGCCAGAGGTCACACAGCTACAAGTGGCCAAGAGCCCATGTTTGTGTCATTGCAGAGAGTGAGGCCCTAACTACTTTTTCTGTCCCTTAGGTGGCTTGGGAGGAGGTGGGTGTAGAGAGGTGCCCTGCAGCAAAGGGGAGGACAGTGCCCTGGGAGACCCTGTCACCTCTTGCACTAGCCCTCCTTGCAGGCCATCGGCACACACAGGGAAGTCCCCCTCTGGCTCTGTGCTCAGGAACAGGCTTCCCTCCCCCAGGGCTGACCCGGGCTGGGATCCCGGGCTTTAGGTGATCAGGAGATATGGCAGCCCTGGACTGAGTTCTTTCACAGCAAGGGTCAGTGGTGCTGTGCGCTGCCCTTGGATGGGATAGGGAGATGCACGCCAGGCCCATCAAGTCAAAAGACCCTTGTGGTTCTTTGCATGTGTAATAATTGCTCACCGAGCTCCACAAGCCACATTTTGCAGCCCAGACAACTGCTGTGGTTGTTACGAGGAACCTGAAGAATGGGGGTTCTTGTAGTTCTCAGGACCCAGCGTGTCCTGTCTGAGTCTTGGTTCTCCCATCTGAGAAAGGAGTACCCCTGTCCATTCCCACTCCCAGCCTGTGTCCCTTTGATGGAAAGGGCAAGTGTAACCTCCTCTGCCAGGCTCCCCCTGCAGCTCACCCCCTTTGCAGCTCAGGAAAGGGGCTGAATCCTCCCATTTACAGGAGATATCTGTAAAGGTTAATGTTATAGGCTCTGGCCAATGTCCTCAGCTGCTGAGGGCTGGGCTTGTGACTGTTTCCAAGGTCTAGTCCATCCCAGGCCTGGGTTCCCAATGGCTGGGGGAGCCTGGAACCAGCAAGGAACTCCTGGCAGCCTCTAGCCAGTCCTTGGGCGCAGGCTGCCCTTCCTGCGCTGGCTGCTTCCTGAGTGCTCTGGGCTCCAGGGAAAAAAAGTGGGTTCTCAGTGAGCCCCACAGCCCTCCAGGAAGGAAGAGCTTGCTTTCTTCCTCCAGGTGGGGCCTGGGCCTGACTCTCCAGGGCGGAGTGGAGGGCTGTAGGCTCTCGCGCCTTCTGAGTTCACCCTTCCCAGGTGGCTCGTGGGTGGGATGTGTGTGGAGATGTGCTTGGTCTTAGCGGCTGTCTTAGTAACAGGTTGCTCTCCTGTCCATCAGGGTTCAGGGTGCACATGACAGAGGTGACACCATAGGCCCAAGAGGGATTTCCTGGCCGGGGAGAGCTGCTGGGATGAATGGGAGGAGGACTAGAGATTGGGTGGCTCCAGACCCTAGGGGACCAAGGAATGGATCACCCTCCAGGGAGCCCCATCATGGAGAGAGGCCCTTGTCCTGGTGTCGCTGTGTCCCTGGGCTGCAGAACAAGGGCTTGGGGAAGCATATGCACTCTCCTGGGTTAAAAGGGAGAGTCCCTCAAGGTCCACACAGGGAATAGTTGGGTCTTAGGGCACAGTCAGGGTGCTGGTAGCAGAGGCTGGGCAGAGGCTGCCTGGAGGCAGGGACACCTGCCAAAGCACTGCTGCTTTTTGGGCGTGCTGTCCCAATATTTTGGGAGGCTTCAGCGGCCTAGGTCGGGGTCGTGGGGTGGGCTGGGTGGAGAGGTTTTTTGCACATCAGACCAGCTTTGGGCCCTGGATTGGGTTTACCAAGTCACAGCACATGGGGCATTGGGATGGGAGGGGTTTTGGGGGAAACCTGGTCCAGTCTCACCTTGTACCACAGGGAAATGGGAGTCCAGAGAGGCCAAGAATTTCTCCAGGGCCCCACCACCCAGCAGGGACAGGTTGGAGAGAGGGGGTCGAGGTGGAGCACCACAATACCCTGTCCCCAAGGGAATATGGGCACCCTGGGGATGGGGCAGAGGGTTGTAATGAGGACACACACACACTTTTAAAAACACTGACTGCTCATGAATGCTTACGGGATGAAATTAAAAACAACCCTCAGCCGTCCTCCTGCCTTTCCCAGAGGCCACCGCCATTCTAGTTTCTGATGCCTGGTAATAGGCAATTGAGTGTTCGACCACATACGTGACAGACACAGACATCTTCCTCCTGTCACTGCACCGTGCTGTGGTATGTATTGGTAACAATTCCAAACCCGTTCATTCAGCACCACTTCAGGACTTTCTCTTTCCCTCCATTCCTCTCTGCCTCCTTCCTTCTTTTCTCTCTCTCTCTTCCCTCTTTCTTGTTTGGTACAGGATGTGAACCCAGGGCCAAACCTGCTTGAGAAGCACTTGACCACATAGCCACACCCTCAGCCCCTTCTGTTATTTTGGGAGGGGAATGAACTCAGGGGCACTCCACCACTGAGCCACCTCCCCAGCCCTATTTTGTATTTTATTTCGAGACAGAGACTCACTGACTGCTTAGCACCTCTCCGAGGCTGCGGCTGGTTTTGAACTTGGAATCCTCCCATCTCAGCCTCCCACACTTGTGTGGCCCCTATTGTTTTTGAGAGAGGGCCTCACTGATTTGTCTAGGCCAGCCTGGAACTTGCGATCCCCCAGTTTCAGCCTTCCAAGTCACTGGGATTGCGGGTGTGTGACACCACATCTGGGACTTTAGTACTTTGTAAGTCAACTTGTTTTTGTTGACACTCGAAACACAGACAAGTCCACTGGCCACCAGCGTGTTCCAATGAGGAGCAACAGGTCAAGCTTCCTAGGGGCCGACTCTGCTCCACCCTTTGCCCGTGGACCGTGGCTGCCCTCACTTGGAGGTTTTTATTGCTATGTGTTTGTTTTAGTTGCTTTGTGTTTGAAAAACCAAACCAAACCGCAAACCAAAACAAAACAAAACAAAAAACCCAGCTGGCACACCCCACTGGAGATTTCCCAGGGAGGATTGCTTGGGATGGCAAGTGGGGTGCTAGGCCTGGGGCTCTGATTCTGTGACACAGGATGGCTTAGGCTTCTCAAACCCAGTAATGACAGTGGGAAAACTGGGGGCCACAGGGATTTTATTTTCTCCTGCTCACCCTCATTCCAGTCCCACCCCCTTGACTGTCCACACACAGTCCACCATGCCTGCAAGACATGGCTCATCTGTCATGCTGCAAGACACAGACTCCCCAGGACAAGTGGGGAAACTTAGGAAAGTGGCTTAGCCTCCGCCAGTGTATGTGTCTCAGCATCTACCAATAACATGGCTCGGCTCTCTATCCCCCCTGCACCGTCAGAGCCTTGAGCGGGATAGGTGAGGGTCATGGGCGGAGCACCCACAGCATCTGCTACAGCAAGTTACCCAGTCCCAGCCTCCATGGCTTCATCTGTTAAATTGGGACATCAGAACAATCTTGCTTGTTTGTCTTTTTTAAATTATGTTGTTGTATTTTTTTAATGTTTATTTTACTTATTTTTATGTGGTGCTGAGGATCGAACCCAGTGCCTCATGCAAGCTAAGCAAGCAGCTCTACCACTGAGCCCCAGACCCAGCTCTGGACAGCCTTGTTTAAAAAATAAAAAGCCAGTCATGGTGGCATGACCTTGTAGTCCCCGCTGTCCCCACTGTACAGGATGCTGTGACAATGAGAATCACTGGATCCCAGGAGTTGGAAGCCAACCTGGTCAACATAAGCAAGACCTCCCCTCAAACATAAGATAAAGCCAGGCACGGTGATGCCCACCCAGCTGCTTGGGAGGCTGAGGCAGCTGCTT
Organism: Callospermophilus lateralis; assembly: GCF_048772815.1. Classification (NCBI taxonomy): domain Eukaryota; kingdom Metazoa; phylum Chordata; class Mammalia; order Rodentia; family Sciuridae; genus Callospermophilus; species Callospermophilus lateralis. Next base: position 2,070,409 of record NW_027515935.1, on the reverse strand, counting down.
GGGAGGCTGAGGCAGGAGTATTGTGAGTTCAAAATTGGCCTCTGCAAAAGCGAGGCGCTAAGGGTTGGGTTTGTGGCTCAAGTAGCAGAGCACTCAGCTAGCACATGTGAGGAACAGGATTCCATCCTCATCACCATAAAAAAAATAAAGATATTATGTCCACCTAAAACTAAATAATATATTTTAAAAAAGGTGCTAAGCAACTCAGTGAGACTTTGTCTTTAAATAAAATACAAAATAGGGCTGCAGATGTGCCTCAGTGGTCAAGAAATTAGGCTTTTTCCCAATTGTCTTACTAATGAACACATGTCATTTAGAAAGTGGTTTTTCCACTCTACCCTTCTGTCATAAATGTGCTTTTTCTCATTCTTTCCCTAAAGAGGCTGTGAATTCTCCATATTTTTCTTTTAAATTATACATTTCAGCTTTAGATTATCCCATTGGTTCCAAGTTCTATAGAATACAATTGAAAATTACCAGGAAGGAGCCTGAATGCTGTTTTGACTACATATTTTCTTCATTAGATATTATAGTCCATCACTTCTAGATTTGGCCCTCCATAAGCTTCAGAGCATGGACACAGTTCAGCCACATTCACAGCAGAGGTGTGACAATTGTTGATTCCAGTTTACAGTAGAATAGTCTTCATTTGCATCTGAGTTCTCATCAGCATGGTCCTTACTGTCTGTATTTCTATCAGCATTCTGGTCATGGCCATTTAACCCATCTTTCCAATATTTCAGTTCTTAACAGGTTTAAGGCTCTGAGAGGAGTCCCTCTTGGATGCATCACAACATGGCAGGCGCCATGTTGTGTATCTCTCAAATCTATATCTTATCTCTTTCTCCTTATAAAACCAACAGAACTCCATCAAAGGGGCTCCATCCTAATGAAGGAATCAAACCTAATCATTTTTCAAGGGCCCTACCACTAAACACCATAGTCCAATTAGTTTCTACCTTCTTTAATATCATTGACATTAGATTTTTGTAATTAAATTCCTTCATGAGTTCAGAGAGACAACCCATTTTCATACATAGCCTCCAACGTATATTCAATTCATCATGAAAGAATTACTTAGACAACCTCTATCATACAGTCTTCCAACAATACTTTTATTAAAAAGTGGAGAAGTTTTTAAATATCCTTCAATTAGCATTTTGAAAAACAAAAACCATAAATATGATAATAAATTCACCTGTATTTTAAGTTTAACATGGCTTGTATTTTAGTGTTTTATCATACATCTGTATGTAAGGTGCATTTATGAAGACTTCTTTTTAAATACAAAAATAGTATAAATTTAAACTTATATGCTTATATGTCTATATATGACCAAACATCAAATGAACATATTTTATACTTTTTTAACTTGAGCATTTGTAATCTAATGTCTCTCCAGATCAATAATCTTCAAAAATAATTTGAAACTATTTTGCCGTATACTATCATAGTAATAAGGTGTAAGATATTAACCAATATATTATTATTCATAATTCATACAGATTAAATTATATAACACATTTTTATATAAATATTTAACCTGAATATCAAGAATGATTGAAATTGGAATTACTAGATCAAAAGTATACAGTTTAATAAAAGTACACCCATACTCCAAAATTTTGGCAAATTTCTTCAGGAAGTTTAGGAAGTGAAAATTCTTATTCAATTTAACTTTATTAACTTTATTTTCATTTTCTTTAATGGTGGTTAAATATATATGCATATACACATATATTTATCTGCATATATAAAGAACAGAAAGTTTATAGCTTAAAATGGCATCAAAATCTTGTTTTACTCAGTGGCTCAGGAGGGTGAAGCAGAATAATCACAATTTCAAAGCCAGGCTAGGAGACTCAATAAGGCCCTAAGCAAATTAGTAAGATATATATATATATATATATATATATATATATATATATATATATACACATACATATATAAATTTAAATTAGTAAGATATATATACATACACATACATATATAAATTTATATAAAATATTTATTAATTGATAGGTTGTATATATGGAAAAGTTATAGATAATGTCATATATATATATGTATATATATATGTATATATATATGATATTATCTATATTTTTTATTTCTTTTATTCCAAATGAGTATGTTCAGTGATTCTAATGTTTTATTATTTATACTGCAAAATATAATAAACTTGTGAATTTCTCCTTTACTCCTAGTCTTACAACCTTCTTTTTCTTTGATTTCACTTTTTTGATTCTAATTTTGTCATCTAAGTGTTGAGTCTTCCGGATGCAGTGACACACGCCTGTAATCACAGCTGGTGGGGTGACCCCCCAAAAATGTTGAATCCATCTGGGATTAATTGTGGTATGTTATAAAGAACCAATTTGATTTTCAAATGAAGCAAATTTGTTCATTGAAAACAATCCTCTTCTTTATATTGAATTGCAATTCTCTTTATTTATTTATGTATTTATTCATGTATTTATTTTAAATATTTTTTAGTTGTAGTTGGACAAAATGCCTTTGTTTTATGTATTTTTATATGGTGCTGAGGTCTGAACCCAGTGCCTCATATGTGCTAGGCAAGCATACTACCACTGGCCACAACCCCAGCCCCTGCAATTCTTTTTTTTACTGTGTACATGAACATGTGTACACACTTGGACATGCACATTTGTATCCACATCTAAAGTAATATCTTCTCTAAGATTATTTGTTTGTTACCCATTTTTTAGGTTTTTAAAATGAGTTGTTTATTTAAATTATCTAATTCAGAAGCTCTCAAGATTTATTATCTATATCTCTATTTCAAATGAAATGTAAAAGCATTACTTTCAGTAAAAAGACTCAGTGAAAAACAATAAACTCTAAACCCGTTGATCTCCTAAAAGTTGAGAGTAGAACAGTGGTTAGGCAAGATTTAGAAGGGGTAGGGAAGTTGTCAGTGGGAAGAGTTTTGTAGTTAGAAGGAATAATTTCTGGAGTTTTATTGTAAAGTAGAGTGACTTAGCAATAATGTATAAAGAATTGAAGGGAGAATTCTGAAGGTTCTAACTTTAAGAAATGATAAATATTTAAGAAGGATTTGTTGTTTACCATGAATCTATGATTGTACAATGTATACAAGTGTTTCAACATCCTATAATATCAATCAGAAATAAAATAAAACCTAAAAAATCTCAATTGTTATTTTCTCCAATCTTGCACAACTCTTATAAATCAAATCTCAAATAATTGACATTTATGCAATAATTAGTTTTCCCATGTAGGAATAAGACTCTGAGGAATTATATAATCATCTAAGGAACTTAATTATTGCAAGAGTATTGCATCTATGGGACACAGAGAAAATAAATATTACTTTTGCCCTGAATTAAAATGAAAATGATGGTATAATTTATACTGCATCTCTGACATGCACCTTAAATTATTAGACAGTTTTCCTTCTCTGTGGACTAGGGCTATCTCAGTGGCAAAGTGAGTTGTAAACCTTCAGGACAGATCTGAGTATTGATAAAACCATTTTTAAAAAAAAATCAAATATAATATAGAGAGAACACTTTCATTCTATTTGTCTTCATTCTGTTATGCACACTATACTCTCCCTTTCATTTTCTAATATTGATCACTTTAGTTAAAGAAGAAAACATTTTATATCATGGAAGTTATTGAATCATTTTGCTGAGGTAAATTTTAGTTTATTCAAGATTTGAATGTTTGCTTTAGAACTGAAGGAAAAGGCATTGAATAGAAGGTTTCAAGAACTTAGCTAGGAACACTGGATGGGCAGTGTTGTCAAGCAGAGCTTATTTTTCCTAACTGGGTGCTTCTGGGGAGTCCACCAGGAGGTCAGTGCCTTCTTTGGTTTTCATGCTAACTGTCTGAGTTCAAGACTGCTACAATTTCAGTTCTCAGGGTTCATGTGGCTTTCTAAAACTTATATTGGCAGTAATTTTAGATTTAGTGAAGAAAAAAAAGTCAATGAGTGTAGAAACCAGGGAATAGGATGCATTTTCCTTCTGAAAGGTATCTTCATGTGAGAAGTGAAAGTTTATCTGTGAAACACTATATTGATATAGGCAGGAAGGTTGATAAGGGCATGCTAACTCAGGTTGTTGAATAGAATAAAATTGAAAAGTAGTGTTATAATGTAATCATCAGTTATTTTTTAAAAATATTTTTAGTTATAGATGTGCACAATACCTTTCTTTTATTTATTTCTTTTAATGTGGTGCTGAGGATTAAAACCCTATCACTGAATACCCCAGCCCCACCAGTTATTTCTTGCAAAGGTTATTTTTGAGCTCATTAAATTAATGAGGTACATTCTAAGTGCCAGGTATTTAGCAGTTAACAGGCAAGTGTTTTCATACGTGCGAGGGGGTAAGTGGTTCTTACAGTTATCTGATTTATAGAAGATGTTAAAATGAATGTCATTATAAAGAAAATAAAATTAAATGTAAGATCAAAGAAATTTTATCACAGAATATATGTGTGTGTATTGACATTTGTATTTGACTTTTTGCAAATAATAATAACAGTTAATGTAAAGTGCTTGCCAATTTTTTCTGATCCTCATGCAATAAGTAACCACCATGTTTATACTAGCAACATGTCATAAAATATCTATAGGTTAGAATAAGCTTTTTTCCCATTTCCCTCACAACCTCTTATATGTAATTTTGTATAACAATGAGGGTCTCCTTGCATTTGCATGCAATTTCCCTTTTCTCTCCCTTTCCCTCCCACCTCATGTCTCTGATAATGTTAATCTTTTCCTCCTGCTCTTCCTCCCTGCTCTGTTCTTAGTTTTTCTCATTATATCAAAGAAGACATTTGGCATTTGTTTTTTAGGGATTGGCTAGCTTCACTTAGCATAATCTGCTCTAATGCCATCCATTTCCCTGCAAATTCCATGATTTTGTCATTTTTTAGTGCTGCATAATAGTCCATTGTATATAAATGCCACATTTTTTTTATCCATTCATCTATTGAAGGGCATCTGTGTTGGTTCCACAGTCTAGCTATTGTGAATTGTGCTGCTATGAACATCGATGTGGCAGTATCCCTGTAGTACGCTCTTTTAAGGCCTTCAGGGAATAGCGCGAGAAGGGCAATAGCTGGGTCAAATGGTGATTTCATTCTCAGCTTTCCCAGGAATCTCCATACTGCTTTGCAAATTGGCCGCACCAATTTGCAGTCCCACCAGCAATGTACAAGAGTACTCTTTTCCCCACATCCTCGCCAGCACCTGTTGTTGTTTGACTTCCTAATGGCTGCCAATCTTACTGGAGTGAGATGGTATCTTAGGGTGGTTTTGCTTTGCATTTCTCTGACTGCTAGAGATAGTGAGCAACATGTCAGAAAATATTTATATGTTAGAATAAGCTTATGCTTGTTAGTATTTTTCATAGTGTAATGATTCTGGTAGCACCAGATTCAAACTATAAAGAGCACTGCTTTTAAATAATAGACAATCATGAAAAAATTTCCATTAGACTTTTAAGTTGGTTAATAATCATCTGCTATTTAAAAACATCTAGCTCAGATTTGTGTTTCTGAGGTTAACTACAAAGGTCTGCACACAAATCATTAAAAATTCCTGGGCCATTTTATATTTTTTGTTAACATAGTATTTTTTTTTTAAATTACTGTATCATAATCTTACCTGGAAATAAATTTTAAATTTTAGCTTTGCTTATACACTTAAATTATCCAGCTAAAATATTTTACAGAACATTTTCAAGAATATATTCTGATATAAATCATATGTGTTGTTAATTATTCATTAGTAAGCAAATATTACCACAATAATATTATGTAATATTATTAAGAGTGTGAAAGTATGTAGAAATATTTTGAACACTATATATATATATATATATATATATATATATATATATATATATATATATACACACACACACACACACACACACACACACACTCACACACACATACACATATCACACATACACACAAAGCTTGAAAAAATAATTTGGTTATCTATTGGATAGACAAATGGAAATTTAAATAAATTTAGCCTCAAACTTGCCATGTAAATTAGAAATAGTTATACATTGTACTGATTTTCTTGTCATTTTCTATGTAACTGTATTGTTACTACATGTCATATTCAATTATAACACTATGAAATTTGTAATCAGTATGAGCATATCATTAACAAAAATCAATAATACATTATTGCATTTCTGTGAGTTTACAAATCTCCAGTCCTTCTTAGAAAGACTTACTAAAGGCTTTGAAGGATTTATAAATTTAACGTATTACTGCAATGTGTTGTTGGGGTCCATTACTAAGAAAATAGATATTTTCTAGATGGCATTGAGATACATCTCTAAAACTTTGATGAAAGTATGGAATGCAAGCTGGGCAAAAGAATAAAAACTACCTCAGGCATCAAGAACCACAGGAACTCAAGCACCACATCAGCAAATTTTTGAATGAGCACTACACAGTGCATCTTAGCCATACTCATGATAACCTGGGAGTTCACAGCTATCAGACTGAGGGAAGATTGAATAATAGAGAGTTTACAATTCATGTTAAGAGTGAATTGGACCCAATTAATGGTCTGCCCTCAGAAAATTAATGTGTTTTTAAGGTACACGTACAATAATATCCACATATACCCAAAATGAAAATTGTAATTTGTTGAAACACAAAGACTATAAAAGTCCTGTTACATTTTCATTTTTACATTTAATCATTTCATTTAGTTTACATCACAATCTCTAGTCACATACTAGCTTACATATTTTTATGTGTTGTCAAATTCTTTTCATCAATTTCAATACTTAAAGATGAAACTAAACAATTCCATTATTATATTTTAAGAAATTACCACCATGAAGAAAATAGACAGGAAATTCATCTTGTCCTTAGTTTACTTTTCTTTCTTTGTGTATTCTCATGCAGTGCTTTTTATTTGTGATCTTGAGAAAGCCATCGGAAGGTGAATTCACCTTGTTGCAGAAAAACAGAGAAATGTATTATAGAATGTTTAGTTGTTTCCTGGTGGTATCTTTTTCAAAAGGTATATGGAAATGACATTATAGACAATATCAAGTTACAGTTAAATATTTTTCTGTCAAGGAGAGAGGAGATTTCAGAAATATGAATCTTCTCCTCTTTGGGCCTATCTTGAATTCTGGCTCTTACACCCAGCCAACTGTCAGGCACAGATCTATGTAAACATGAGTTCCTCACTGGTGGGCCTGAGATCTTTCAATTCCAGTCTTTAAAGCTAAAGTTTCTTGACAGATGATATTTTAGGAAGACATCTCCTGAGACTTTCTCACAGTTCAATCAGGCATGTCTCGATTTCTATAGGCAAATCTCTGCATTTGCTCTATTGTTTCTTATAAGAGAGTGTGCTACCAATGAATAGACACATTAAGATTTGCCTTTATAGAAGGTTTATCCATGATTGTTTAAACATGATATTTATGCATTATTATTTTTGTGGGATAATAAATTCAACATAAAGTATTAATTCCCATTTTAAAATTACAACCTTGGTTTCAGACTTGATAAGGGTATGTAAAATTTTCTAAAGAAAATATTTTATACAGAAGAAATCATGTAAAACCTTGAATTTCAAAGAAGTTTCACATTTGACTGAACAATCATATGGAATAGAAAATATCTGAAAAGTCCAAAGTACAAAAACTACATGATAAAGGGTCCAGAATATGTAGGGATCTAAAACTATTTTTTTGTATGAAATACACTTAATGGTCTCTCCAATTTTACAAATTTATTACTAGCTTATAAAACAAGAACTATTGAGTTACATTTACCTTTGCAGATGCAGAAAACACACAACAAAAGTCAGACAGATATTAAAATATTCCAGCCTTCCCATGAGATGATATTATTTTCATAAACTTTATAAAGCAAAATTAAATTCTTCTCTAATTATAGCTAAGTATATTCACAAATCTTTAAAGATAAATAATGATTTAAGAAATTTTTAAAAACTTAAGAATACACTTAAGAAATGGTCCTGAGTTATTGTAAAAAAATATTTTAATGCTGTTTTGATTTAGGCTTTACATAATAAATTTGCAAAAGAAAAATAAATGCTTTTTCATATTGATATAATATGTACTTAAGGGTATGCAGCTTAATATGTGTTTCTTTGTAGTGACATATTTCTAATAGTAAAAAAAATTAAGAATTTAAATATTTAAGTGATTCTGTTTTTGTATGTCTTAGGAAAGAAATAAATGTGATGAGCTTATAAGGGATATTATCTCTGAAGATCAAGTTCATATCCATGAAGAAATTACAACTAAAAAATATGAACTACTTTGTAAAATGTCCAAGTTACATATTCAAGTTTCATTTAAAACTTTTTTTTTTCTTTCTCTGTTTCTGGGAGAGCAAGTGATCCAGTATTTGCTTCTTAGAAAAATTGAATTACTAACCAGTAATTACAGTTCTCTGAATGTAATATTCTCAGTGGATTTGTATCAATTGTCTTGGGGCATTTTGGCATATGAGTTCCAGTAATGTAACATTTTGAAATAAAGAAAATTAAGTTCTAATAGATTATATCTTAAATTTGTCTAGTATATTTCTATAAAGCCACTTTGAATTTTTTTTCTTTCCAACAGTCTTGTGAAATAGATTCAGTTAACCCAAGATGTAATTCTTTAGCGCACAGAAAGGTGAAATCCAAATCCAAGATCATAATGTTATTTATGATGCTAGAAAAATCTGTGCATGATGAGGTAGCACAGATTCACTCTGCTATATTGAGTCTGCAATTCCATTTTTTAAATTATGTACCAAAGCAATATAAATGGGAGATACTAATCTTTAGAACATTTAAAATACCCTCGCTATCATCTTCTTGTAAATTTTAAGCATTTAATTCATTATAACATGCTACATATTAAAGTATGAATTACTAATTAATATGTGTATTTAAAAACTGAGATAAATGTAGAAATTCAATTACTAGGAGAGTTTTAGAAAATACAAGATATTATAATCTAGAATCTAAAGTGAAAATGTTTAAGCATAATTATTATATTTCCAGTTATATGAACAGTAAGAAATATTTTACCATTTTAGAAAACTTAAAGATAAAAATACATATTTCATTGAATCAGGATTTTGTTTTAGGGTATAATGTAACTAAGGATGAACTAGTATTTTTTTTGGAAAACAGAAAGATAAAAATTTTACCTTATGTAATATTGATTTTGAAAAATTTTGAAGAAATACTTCAAAAAGGTTAATTTCCTTTAAATTTAAAATGTTTTCTTACAATTGCCAAATTAAAAGATCCTAGTTTTCCTTGACTTATATTCAATCAGTAAGGTTAAGTATTTTTTTTTAAAACACATGAGCTTACTTATAAACTAAGAGGTATGAAAATGAAGAAAGCCATTATTTTAGATATTTGGATGGTAAAAATTGCTATTATGCAAAGGGATTTTATCTTAATTATTCTGGAAGATGATTCAATTATTTACATTGCATATCACAAAATTAGCATACATGATTTATTTATTCATATGATTATCTGGAAATAAATATTGAACTAAGAAAAAATTCATCTTGTAATAAGCATATTTTGTTACTAATGACGTACATAACAGATTTTTTAAAGAGATTGTATGCAGTACATATATTTGGGACTGGGAGTATACCTCAGTGGTAGAGCACTTGCCTAGCAATTGTAAGGCCTTGGGTTTAATCCTCACCTCCACAGAAAAGAAAAAACAACCACAACCAATTATTCCCTAACACTTTTGTCCATATGTTTGTGAGTATAATATAACTTGTATTTCAAATGAAGGGTTGTGTTTCTTATTTAAAGGAATGAGTAGTTTCAAGTTTCCAGTATCAAAGATGACTTCCAGGTAGACATGTTTGTCGTTGTCATGAGAACTGGTTGCCTTTTTCACTACCCTAGAATAATATGTTAAGTGGAAAATACAATATAAATTGAGTGAGTATTTGGCCAGGTCCAAGTATGAGTTAAAGGTTTAGAAATATTTTATTGTCAAAAAGAGTACAAAGTGTGAAATGTCTAATAGTTTGTAGGTTGTTCATTTTATTAAAATTAGATTTTATGGTAATAATAAAAGCAACAATCCTTTGAAACTAACTCTGAGTGCCAAGTACCTTGCAAGCACTATTGTATTTGAGGTTTACAACACCATTGTCTAGAGAGCTGTGTTCCTTGTTAAGTAGAAGAGGCAGAGATAGAATTCAGACTCAAAAAAGCATAACTCTAAAATGCAAACATTCAACCCATGTACTATATTCCCTTCTGAGCCCCATAGTTTTATTTTTGATTACTAAAAATTAAATCCATTCCATGTCTTAATTTACTTTTAATTGTATTAAAATTTTTTTTGAAATGAATATTCTTATTACAAAAGTAGAACATCCTGTGAAGTCTATAAAAAAAGGTAAATCAAAGAAAAAAATTAATTACCCATAGTCATAATACTCCCAAATTAATTCATTCAATAACTGTAAATTCTGTGGATTTTTTAACATTAGGTATCTGTAGGCCCACATAGCCAAAGACTAGTGATGGTCTTCTTCCATCTAAAATTTAGACCCTAAAATGTGAAGGCATTAAGATTAAATGATGCCTCCCTGTTATTATATAGAAAGTGATAATGTTAACTGTAATGTTTAAAAAATATTTTTTTCTGATAACATTATAGTTTATTAAATGATCATGTTGTCAATGTTTACAACATTATTGATAATAGTTTATGGTATTCCAGTAAATATGTAAGTGTTTTAACACTTAGTTTCTTTAATTATTTTTTTACAAACTATTGGATTTTAGTAAAATCTTACCATGTTTATTTTTCTTTAAACTTGAATCCATGTACTTATGCATTATGCATGCCTACATGATTGCAGGATTGCATTCCTTATTTTTTTTTTTTGGTACCAAGGAATGGACCCAGTGATGCATAATCCACTGATCCACATACTCAGCCCTTTTTTGTATTATTTTAGAAACAGGATCTCACTTAGTTGAGTTGCTGAGGGACTCGCTAAATTGCTGAGGCTGGCTTTGAACTCACAATCATCCTGCCTCAGCCTCCCAAGACTCTGGCGTGTACCACTGCAACCAGCTACATGATTTCATGTACAAGAGACCACATTGCAGTTAAATTCTCCAGGTATATTAAACACATTATCCTTAAAGTAATTTTTATGTAGGCAATGTGTGGATAAATACACACACACACACACACACACACACACACACACACACACACATATATATATATATATATATATATATATATATATATATATATAAATTACTTTAAAGAATTTTATATATAATTGTATACAAACATATATAGGTATATAAAACTTGAAAAACAAGCAACTTCTTTTCACCCTTTATTAGGATTATAAGATGATGGAAGAGGACTTCCCTGTAGGAAGTAAAAGATCTCAGTATTCATATTTTTCAGGAATACCACCAAAGGAATTTTGAAGTAAGACTGCTAACAATGTGTAATGGTTTTCAGTCTATTGAGAAAACAGTGGATTGAGCAAGACTATATAATAGCACTATTTTAGAGTAGAAATTTTTTTTGAAACAATTATTCACTCACAGAAACTTGAGAAAATAATACATTTTTTTTGCCTTAGAGAATTCAAAAGGTGTGTTTTCTACTGTGCTGATAGTATGATACTATTTTCACAAATTAAGAGCCCTCAATAGAGAAATGGCCCGACTCTATAACTACTGTCAATGGGTAATAGCTCAAGATCAACTACTTTAAAATTAAAATGACAATTTAATTTTTCAGCTCTTCTCTCCTGTTTAATTGGCATCTATTCAAAAACTCCATACATGGGTCAAATTATTTATTTACCTAGAAATACATTCTGCAATGAATTTACACTGGAGCCTTTTAAAGTGAGTTGTGGTGCAGAAAATTAGATGTCTCCTGGGTAAAACATTGTGATTTTCAATAAATCCAATGGCAGATTGGTACCATCAGTTTTAAACATTTTTGAAGGAAAATTATTCATGCTGTTTCTCTGCAGTGCTGAACTTTGAGGATTCCTATAATCATTTGACCTTATGTTACATGAAGCTGACCCAGATTTGCATGCAGAGAAAAAACATTTTGGCTCAGACAGCAATCACTAAACTCACTTAACTGAATAAATTGGTTGTTCAGTAAAAAGTCTTGGTTAAATTCCTGTATATTGAGAGATTGGGGTTTTGATGCTATGTTCAGCTTGTTAGAAAAGAAAGATATATAAACCTCGTATTACTACATAAACAAAAGCACTATTTTACTCAGGTATTAATTGCCTGAAACTTTTGTTCAATTGATTGGTTTCTATAGATAGTAGGAATTAGATACCTAACCAAGCCAGTAACTATAGATAATACCTGAATTTACAAGTGTTATCTTTCTGACAAAATAATGGCTTTCTTCTTATACTGTATTCAATGAGTATCTTGCTTTAGGCTAAACAGTCATAGTAGATGATTTATACTTTAGAATTTTTGATTGAAAAAATCTGGGTCAAATCACCATTTCACCCAGCTATTGCCCTTCTTGGACTATTCCCTGAAGACCTTAAAAGAGCGTACTACAGGGATACTGCCACATCAATGTTCATAGCAGCACAATTCACAATACCTAGACTGTGGAACCAAACCAGATGCCCTTCAATAGATGAATGGATAAAAAAAATGTGGCATTTATACACAGTGGAGTATTATGCAGCACTAAAAAATGACAAAATCATGGAATTTGCAGGGAAATGGATGGCATTAGAGCAGATTATGCTAAGTGAAGCTAGCCAATCCCTAAAAATCAAATGCAAATGTCTTCTTATATATAATGAGAACAACTAAGAACAGAGCAGGGAGGAAGAGCAGGCGGAAAAGATTAATATTAAACAGAAACATGAGGTGGGAGGGAAAGGGAGAGAAAAGGGAAATTGCATGCAAATGGAAGGAGACCCTCATTGTTTTACAAAATTACATATAAGAGGTTGTGAGGGGAATGGGAAAAAAAAACAAGGAGAGAAATTAATTACAGTAGATGGGGTAGAGAGAGAAGAGGGGAGGGGGGTAGTAGAGGATAGGAAAGGTAGCAGAATACAATAGTTACAAATGGCATTATGTAAAAATGTGGATGTGTAACCAATGTGATTCTGCAATCTTTATTTGGGCTAAAAATGGGAGTTCATAACCCACTTGAGACTAATGCATGAAATATGATATGTCAAGAGCTTTTTATTCTTTTGAACAACCAATAAAAAAAGAGAAAAGAAAGAAAGAAAAAAAAAAGAAACACCATAATGTGGTAAAATAAACCAACAAATATTGTTGCAATAGTAATACTGAATGGAGAAAGAATTTTATTAATGACTAGCTTCATAATAACTATAAGTTCAAACTATGGTTATGTTTTTTCATTAAAAGAAAAAAATGACTGTTCTTTATAGGTATAGCATCTCTGAGGTTCTTATTAACTATTATATAATAAAATTACAAATTATTGTTAGTTATGCAATCGTTTTATACATGTCCAAAATCATTATACATGTCCAAAATAGATTTTTCACATTTAAAGTACTTTACACAAAATAATGATTTTTAATCACTTCCCACTGAAGAAAATGATCACTATCCCTTTATTTTAGTGATTAGACACAGAGAAGTTTACCTTCTTGCTTATTGACAAATGAGTATAGAGATGGAGGTCAGAGTATTCATCTAGATTTGGTTCTCATTCATTCTTGTCAAATGTCATTAGTAGTTTGTTGGCTTTTTTTTAATATTTACTTTTAGTTTTTGGCGGACACAACATGGGGTGCTGAGGATCAAAACTGGGCCGCCCACATGCCAGGGAGTGCTGTACCACTTGAACCACATCCCCTCTTGGGTGGCTTTTTAATGCAGTGGTGGGTGTTCAACCCAGTACCTCACGCATGCTAGGGAAATGCTTTACCTCTGATCCATAACCCTAGTCCCCAAAGTCCTTTACTTATTTTTTTGAGGGGGTGGGAGAGTGTGTTTGTGTAGTGCAAGGGATTGAATCCATGGCCTTTTATCAGCAAAACAAGCACTCTACTGACTAAGCTATAATCTCAGCCCTGATCTATAGTCTTTTAACAGTGACAATGGAGCAGCCTGTCATTCAGCCTTTGATTCTGCGCCCACTTGGCTCAGGTTGAAGGCAGGGCATGAAGCCTTGACCAATAAGTCTCTTAGGTGAGAACTGTCCAACCCTCATGCAGCCAGTGATGAGGGGGAGGGCGTCCACAATCTTCTGTTCCCTTGGTGTCTGGAGCCCACCATTTTTTCAATCTTTTTGTAGGCTTCTGTCCTGGATCCAAGCCCAGGTGTCTGTGCTATGCAGAAACTGAAAACAAATCACAGGGAGAACACTGAGAACCCTGAGAGCCAGGAAATGGAAAGTGTGCCTTGTTATCTTGAGACTGGGTAGGAAGGTGGCTTAAAGCGGACAGAAGTGGCAATGGTGGAAACTGGTAGTCATGGCTAGGGAGTCCTCATGGTCCTCTCCAGAGTCTTGTGGCCAGAGGGTCTCTCTGTGGTAACTTAGCGTTCACCTCCCTCTGACTAGTCTAGTGAGGCTTAGATCAGCAGTTGAAAACCTGGGCATTTTGTTCCATAATTGTAAGGTGTTTCCAGCTTTTTTCTAAAGCCCTTTGTGGGCTTCCATGTCCCATGATTCCAGCATGTCTCCAGAATGCATAATGAAGACTGAGATAATTACCAGGAGAGAACCACAACTTCATTTGTTGTATTCAAGCATGAGAGAGGCTGCTGATTTTAGGGCTTGTTACTCATGAGGGTTTGTTTATTTGTTTGTTTATTATTTTTTTTGTGTGTGCGTGTTTGTTTGTTGTTTTCTTTTTGGTACCAGAAATTCAACCCAGAGGTGTTCATCCACTGATTCACATTCCCATCCTTTTTTAATATTTTTATTTAGAAACAGGGTCACTTTGAAGTTCTTAGGGCCTCACACATTTGATGATGCTGGCTTTTAACTCATTCTCTTCATGAGTCCTGAGATTTTTAAAGTAGCAGAAGCAGTATCTCAAATCCAGAACAAAAACCTGAAATCCAGAACTTCAGCTTATCTCTCCATAGGTCTCAGAATAAACCCCTAGTTTTCTAACTCTCTGTTCACATATCAAAACTAGGGTTCTCTGTTCACAGAGAATAAGTTTAATAATGACCATGTAATGCAGATAATGGGCCTCACTCAAAGACACCTGGTGGCTAACTGAAAGATGTTAATGAGCACCATTAAGGCCTATTTCAAAAGTAAAAGACCTTGAATCCCACTTGTGGGAACACCTTCTACAAAGTCCTTTGTCCCAGGAGTGATTCCTTATTGAATTTGAAGGAAAAAGGATGGGTCACAGAAAGAATAAAAGTGAACCCATATGGTAGTCAGGATGCCTTTTCCAAAGCCTATTTTAAATGCATTATGCTCCATGTTCTGCCCAAAACCATCAGTAAACTTCTAAGATGGCACACAAAAATGATTTTTTTTTCTGATATCAATCCTCATACAACATGGTGGGCATTCTATTTCTTCTTGCTTAAATAATCTTTTTTCTTCAAAATTTATGAAACAAGCACCCAGATTCATGGAAAACTGAGAAATTTTGGTTTATCTAAAAATTCCACTTTCAGCATTATTAATCATTATTTCCCCATGTTTTATTTCAAATGTATGCATCATTTATAATGTTTTTCTTCAAGAACTGGAGGGCACTTTTAAAAGATTTTAATTTATCATTCTGAGATTTTTACATGAGAAAAAAGCAGAATAATATCAGGTGACATTAAAAAGAGTGAATCTCTCCTAAATGCGGTTTATATGTCCCATTTAAAATTTTTTTAAAAACTGTAATGGGTCATCAATTGAGGGTGCATTTATTTATTAATTAATTTGTTTATTTACTTATTTATGGTCAGACCATTTCATTAAAATAACCCACAGAAGGGGCTGGGGTTGTGGCTCAGTGATAGAGCACTCACCTATCACATGCAAGGTCCTGGCTTCGATCCTCAGCACCAAATAAAAATAAGTAAATAATAAATAAATTAATAAATAAATAAATAACCCACAGAAACATTCCAACCATTTAAAGAAACACTTTTATTCTGGTGTGGCAGGAAAAAATAGAAGTGGGACTAACTTGAATTTAAATTACATGCAAGTTCAATCTCTCTCTCCCTCTCTCCCTCTCTCTCTCTCTCTTTCTCTCTCTCTCTCTCTCTCTCTCTCTCTCTCTCTGTCTCTCTCTCACTCACTCTCTGTAGTGAAGATTGACCCCAGGGCCTCATTCTTAGAAGGCAAGAACTCCGCAAGCTGAATTATTTACTCAGTCCCATTTTTTGGGGGGGAGAGACCAGGGATTGAAGTGAGGAGCACTCTACCACTGAGCCACATTCCTACCCCTATTTTGTATTTTACTTAGAGACAGGGTTGCACTGAGTTGCTTAGTGCCTCACCATTGATGAGACTAGTTTTGAATTCATTAATTTTATTTCTCAGTCTTGTAAACAGCTGATATTACAGGCATGCACCATTATGCCTTGCCAACTTCAATCTTAAGGGCTAAAGTACAGGCAAATTAGATCAAAGTCCATGTCAGTATCTTGGTACTATATATATATAAAGGTGTTGATAGACCTTATGTTTTATTTACTTATATCTGGAGCTGAGAATTGATTCCAGTGTCTCAGATGTGTCAGACAAGAGCTCCACTGAGCTCCAGCCCTAGCCCCCTGGAACATTTTTTATTGGGGATATTGGAGATTGAACTCACGAACACTTCACTACTAAGACAAATCCCCAGGATTTTTGTTTTGTTTTGTTTTTTACTTTATTTTGTGAGAGGATCTCACTGAGTTTTTTAGCACCTCGATTCTGCTAAGGCTGGTTTTGAACTTTTGATAACTCTTCCTCAGCCTCTTCAGCAACTGGGATTACAGTCTTGCACCCACACACCCAGCCCCTGCTACATTTTTAATACCTGTTATAGGTAGATTTTAACCAGTAGCCTTAACTTTTTTCTAATATATATTTGATTTGAATACATAATAGTGAAACAGATTCTATTTTTTATCTCCAACACTGCTTTTGGTTATGACAGTGTCTGAGTTAAGATTCCCCATTAAAGAATTTACTGTGTGTTGTGTTCTCATTCTGACTTCCCATATGACCTAGTTCTGAGTTTTAGAATATCTGAAACAAGGATCTCAGAGATTCCAAATTTTTTGGAGTATTTAGAAAACACCACTATCTGAGTCTTGCATTCTAGGGACCAGTTTGAATTTTAAGTATGTAGCTTCTGAAGGGATGGACTAATTGGATGCGTTGCAACTGGAAGGCATTTTATGATATACTTTCTATCTAAAAGGTACTTCATTTGTTTCTTTTTATTAGATACTGTGAATAAAGTTACAATAAAAATAGATGTGTGGCAATATATTTAGCAAAAGGATTCCAAATTTTTTACATATATACCCAGAGTTATTATTAGCAGATTGCATGGCATTTTTTTTTTTTTACCAAGAATTATTATTTATATTTTTTTATTTATTTAAATAATGGAGAATAACCCCAGGGAATTTTACCAGTGTGCTACATACCCAATCTCCAACACTTTTATTTATTTATTGATTTTTGAGAGAGGGTTTCACTGGGTTTCTTAGGACGTTGCCAAGTTCTTGAGGCTGGTCTTTAACTTGAGAATAAACCCCTAGTTTTCTACCTCTTATTCTCCTAAGCCACTGGGAGTACAGGCATGTACAACCTTGCACTTCTACCCCAAGTTATTACTAGTGGATTATGTGCATTTTTGTTTAGGGCTTTTAAAGAATCTTAACCCTTTTAGAAAAGATATTTATTAAATTTATTTAAAATATATTTATTAAATGCCACCATGCATGACAATTTTAGTTTTTTATAATAGCCATTCCAACAGAACTGCATAGGCTGCAGAAAATTTTTTGATTACTGCATTAAATCCCTGAGGCAGTTTATGTGAAGTAGCCAGTGTAGGAGTGTTGAGTAAAGATTAGCAAGGATTGTGGAATGTGATAGACATTATTATCTAAAGTACATGTATGGGGCTGGGGATGTGGCATGCGTGCGGCCGGGGTTTGATCCTCAGCACCACATACAAACAAAGGTGTTGTGTCCACCAAGCACTAAAAAATAAAAATATTAAAATTCTCTGTCTCTCTCTCTCTCTCTCTCTCTCTCTCTCTCTCTCTCTCTCTTTAAAAAAATAAAGTACAAATATGAAGACAGGAATTGATGTGAACATACTTTATATACAAACAGAGGTATGAAAAATTGTTCTATATGTGTAATAAGAATTACGATGCATTCTGCTGTCATGTATTTAAAAAATAAAACAAATAATATTTATATGTATTGCTGAGAATCAAACTCAGTGCTTTTGCACATGCTAGCAAAGTAGTCTACCACTGAGACACAACTCCAGCCCATGTAACCAGCTTTTTATACTCTCTTTGTAGTAATCAGAAACAACTTTAAAAATTGAAATTGCATTTATATCACTTTTCCTAGTACAGTAATGCATTACTAACTAAACTTATTCTTAGTATTTTTTAAAAATAATCTAATGGATGACTGTTATTTCTTTCCAGAGACTATTTTATCACTTCTTTAGGCCTTGGTGAAGGGCCTTTTTTTTTCAGAATATAGATTTCTTCTATTATCAAATGGGTCCATGCTAAGTGTGTTGAAAATAGTGATTCTAAAACTTCACACAATCTACACATTTCCAAGACTATAGAAGAAAGGGAAAGACAATATTCATAACCAAGAAACCATTTCCATTGGAAGCATAGTATAAGTGTCCAACCTGGAGTATAATCCAGGTCTTTCAGTGGTAAGGTTGTTTAAGAACCACAAACATAGGTTTTTTTGATCCTCTAAAGTACACTGAATGGCTTTAAATCACTACTCTTCTTCAAAATAAAATTTCTGCTACCTACTTAAAAATAAAGCACTATGAATGAGAAAGGTGAATGAGACATAAGTTCTGTGGAGGTACTGAGGTTGACCTTTAATTATAGTTCATAAATAGTCAAATAAGAAGGGCCTTAGGGTGGTCTCATCTTTTCCAACACATGATATGGAATACTTAGATGAACTGACATGAAATAATAAAAATGCATTTCAGGAAAGTGATGTCACAGAAATTTTCAGGGTAGAATCTTAGAAATGTGGGAAAAAATATATTCATATTCATATGCATTTCTATAGAAAAAAATAAGTGATAAGTACATGAGTAGGGTAAATTCAGTATGCCTCATGCATTGTAGGTTGAAGGTAATGATAAAGTAATAACTGAGGAGATCCAGAACTCTATAATTGTGGGAGATATTTATAGCAATTTCGAAAAAGAAAATATAGTTAAATCCCTTTAGATTTGCCTCAGTCATCTGTTCCTCTAATGAATTTGATTCTGTCAAATGAGATTATGTGAGTATGGTTCTCTCTGAATTTATGTTTTCTCTTGTTTTTAGGATTTTGTCAGCTATGTCATGTAAAACCCTGTCTAAACTCCCTTTGGGGATCTTTAACCTCCTGTTCTGGACTGCAGAGCAGAGATCCACCTCACTCATTCTGTGCAATGAATTGACTTTTGTAAGTCTTTGCCAACAATGGTTGGAAGAACAAGCATATTGGAGGGTCTTTCATATCCTGTAATATGGTTGTCAAACCTTGTGGGTTAAAAGGTAGTTACTTGCTATGTTAGCAACATCTTCCCTATGAAAAGGGCTTACCTATATTGTTTGGTTTGGAATCCCCGTGAACACAGAAGAGAAGCATTTATGCTCACAAACAAAGGAATGCCAAAAGCCATTAGATGTGAGAAAATACAAAAAATAAAATCTTCTCTTAGAGCTTTCAGAGGTAAAAAGTTTATTTCTGTTTTCTATAAGAAAACTAAAATTTCTCTTTGGCCTGACAATATTTTGATGTTTTAAACTTGCTTGCAATTTCTACCTGTGTTTTGAATTCACCTATGCCTGGCTATCCCTTACCAGATAGCAACCCTCTCTAAAACTTTACTGGTGCCTCATAAATTCTGGCTCCCACTGACCCAATAACAATTCTCTCTAAATCTCAGTGGCAGCTCATAAATTCTAAGTCTGGAGCTGAATTTATTCCCTCCCTTGAAATGTTAGCCATGTAGATCCTTAACCTGCTATCTGCCTTTATATTATGATTTTCAAAATCTTGTTAGCTGTAAGTACCTTAGCACCCACCTCCTTTGTAACTTTTTGTGCTGTAAAAATATTTTCCTGAAAATCAGGGGGATGATCTCTAGCATGGGGTCTTGTAAGAGACAGTCCTGGCCAGCTTTTGTCTACACAATACAATCTTGATTTAATTTGATTTAAAATTGGAGTTGGTGGTCTTTACTTTGTGTTTTGGTTTAAGATTAACCTTTTTTTTTTAACTTTACTGTAAATAAAACCAAAGAACACAACAAAACTCCCGTTAATGAGCCAGGTGCATAAGAATAGTCATTCCTTACTGAAAGCACAGTATTCATTATAGAAATGATATAAAAGATCTCTCAAATATCAAGAGAGTTTAGGAGGTAGAAATTTTATTTCTTTCAGAATATAGGTAGTAAAATAGTACAAAAGAGAAAATGTGAAGCATGAATATATTAAGTAATATGCAAAAAAAGTCACCAAAATATTTATTACAAAAAATCATATCTACAGAAATGGTTCAAAGAAGCTGTCTTTTTGTCAGGAATAAACATTTGGATAAGAATGGAAGTTTTGGTTCTCTTTTTAAGTAGTTTTACTCACAGTGAATTATCTTTACACTATTTCTGCATTTTACTGGTTGGAACTAATTATAATTCATATATCTTCAAAAAAGGTACTGAATGCAGAAAAATATTATTGCTCATGTTTGAATCACCTACATTATTTGATCTTTCCCTTTTTAAACCAAAAATCTGCATAAAACCATCTCTTAATAAATATCTCTATCTCTGTATATTAGAAGCAACTGAGTTATAAAATTTGCTATGATAACTTGTCTCTTCATGTACTTAAAGACTATGAATTTGCTGCTTAGCACTTAGGTATAATTCTCTGTGGTGTTCTCTAGTTATTTTTGTCTTTATGTTTTATACCAAGCTCTTAGTATGTGCCTTAATTACTCTGTGTAGCAATGTAGGATTTATGTCTTATTTGTGACACTTTGTTTCCAGAACTGTGTCTAAAGGGAAATATTTACAAAATGATTATCGAGGAAAAAAAATCTATTTAATATTATATTTTATTTTATATTTATTTATATGTTTATATATACATATTTTATTATTTAGAAACACACTTTGATCTGAAACTATAGTGCTACTAGTGTACGTTAGCTTGAATTGGTTGTGAGAAACAAACTAAAAAGACATTTCTCTGTGTTGGTTGGTGATTTCTGGAACCTCAGGAACCTAGTGAATAATGGCAGAAATAAGTAACTCTCTAGTTTGAGACAGAACCACCAAACTAGATGATGTTTTGCTCCTGCTTTCTATCTTGATCATTGGAATCATAACTTTAAATATACATGGAGGACTTTTGGAATTCTGTACTGTTACTTCTTTTAAAAAAATCAATGAAAGTGAAAAATAATGCAGGAAAGATAGATAATTAATTTCAAACTATTCATTTGTTAAAATAAATAATTTTTTTAAATCACCAGAAATTCTGAAAAGTTAGAAAAGTTGAAAGCTTTAGAAATAGCCTAAGGCAATTTCTCTTTTCTCAGGATAGTAGACTATGTTTCTCTTTTCTCAGGACAGTATACTATGTCTCCAACTCATTCCTCTATAGAATTGGACTGTGTGCAAATATGAAAAATAAGTGCTAAGATGCCCCACATGGCTTAGAAGTTTAAAATCCTGACAGAAGCTCAAATCTGCCATTTTTCTACTTTACAGAATACAAAATCT
Organism: Callospermophilus lateralis; assembly: GCF_048772815.1. Taxonomy (NCBI): domain Eukaryota; kingdom Metazoa; phylum Chordata; class Mammalia; order Rodentia; family Sciuridae; genus Callospermophilus; species Callospermophilus lateralis. The sequence continues at coordinate 2,048,362 of NW_027515935.1, read as the reverse complement.
TAAATTTATAAACTTCACAAACATTTGAAGAAGTGTAATTCAAAATGACCTAAAAAATAAAAAAATCATTGAAAGATGACCCATTGAACATGAGGACTTATAATATTGAAGCCCTTATATTAAATGTCTTCTTATCATTGTAAAAATTTTCCATGTTCATATTATCAATATATTAATCAAACTTTTGATGCATTTAATAACAAATATCTAATTTCCTATTTTATTCTGTCTTTTAAAAAATTAGTAGTAATCAATATTAATAATTTAATGCTCATTCTTTTAAAGTATGAAACATATACTTTAAAAGCTATGGCTATAGCAAGTGAAAAATCCAGCCTAATTTTCATTTAAGACTGGAAGCCATCTCATCACAAAGGCATGAAAAGTTAATTTCTGCTTCATTATAAATTACCTTGATTTGTAACCTTGCTTCGAATGCATTCCAGTGCCTTGAACTCATCCATGTCTGGTTTTCCCTGATGAGATAACAACCCTCGCTGAAACTTTAGTGATGACTCATAAATTCTGGCTTTCCCTGACCAAATAACAACTCACTCTGAAACTTTACTGGTGCATCATAAATTCTGATGTTGTTATCTAAATTTAATCCCTAGGTGCTGAACCATTTAGACCATTAAACTACTACCTGCATTTGTATTATGCTTATGAAAATCCTGTTATTCGTGTAAGTTCTCAAGACACCCCCCTTTTGCAACCTTTTGTGCTATAAAACTACAGTCCTAGAGAACTGGAATGGTGTCTTCTTTTACCATGGGTTCCAGGAGAGACTGTTATGCTCAAATATGGGACCCCCAAAAGACCACCAGAGACCAAGATCGATGTAAGCACCAAAGAGATGTTTATTGCAATCTAGCTCAATCCTCCACACATACAGCAACTGGTGGCTTAGAGGCCCTGAGCCCAGGGTTAGCAGTTTTATAACTCTTTTGGAGGGCAGGAACCCCACATACATCATAGCATCTCTTAGCAAATCATCACACACCTTGGGAAAATCATAAACAACTGTAAAACATGATTAGCACATTCACTGGTGGGAACAAGTTGGGTAAGCGTGATTAATTAGTACAAGATGGGTATTCATTTGAACAGACTGGCTTAGGCCACAAGGGGAGTGTATGCTGAATTGTATGGTTTCCCAAAATGTTATCAACCACCATAAACTACTGTAAGGGTCATTTGGAATCCCAGGAATTTTCCCTGCTTCATGCTGATTGGTGGCTGCTAAGGGGTTGCTATGGATCCCCACCTAGCCTGACTGAGTCACAGACACCAGGCCCAGCAGATGTCGTCTGTTATTTGTAGATAAACAACTCAGCAGGTTGGGTATGAGCCTAGGAGTGCTCTGTGTGTCTTTCCAAGGACAAGCGTCAAGCCCCCTTCCTTCAACAGTGTTTGCACTGAGGTAGAGGCTGGTTTCTCACCTTATACCTTATGGGTTTTTTATGTATTTTTTTAGCTGTAGCTGGACACAATACCTTTATTTCACTTATTTATTTTTATGTGGTACTGAGTATTGAACCCAGGGTCTTGCACATGGGAGGTGAGCACTCTACTGCTGAGCCACAGTCCCAGCCCCTTATGTCTTATTTTAATTGGGCATTTTTACTTTAGGGGGTTTCTTCCCAGTTCAAACTTCAATCTGTCACCTAAAAAGAACAGAGATCAATCAATCAATAAATAAAATTTTATAATTATTGTCATCATTTTATATTAATTCCTGAATAATATACAAGCATATGTAATTCATAAACTGAAATAACTTTATATGTAAGTTTAAATTTAAATTAGTTTCCACTTATGGGAAAACAACCTTGTCTTAAAAATAACAGCAGCCTGAGACACTGGGGTACATTTCTCAGATTAAAAAAAAAAAAAAAACAGCACTCAATGACCTGAGATTCTGGCCCTTATTCTTGCCTGGATTGGATAATATTCCCTGTCACTCAAAAAAGGGCTCACTTCTCTCAGATCCAATGTTCATGATCTGAAGTCACTTCCAATCAAGAGAATTTTGTGGGAACTGTCCAATCCTGTGTGTCATAAGGGAGTAGGAGGGTGGGCTTTCGCTTCTTATCTCCTGAGTCCTCCATTTTTGCCATCTGTAGTCTCATACTTTAGAGTCACAGGTTGTTCTGCTATGCAGGAACTGAGGATCCCAAATAGCCCTACTTCTGAGAACCATGAAATGGTGAGTGTGCATTGGCCTAGCAAGGGAGGCTGGGGGAGGAAGACTATTGGAACCACAAGACTGGCTGTGTTGAAAACAGGAGCTAGCAGATTGGGACCTTGGGCAGTCTCTGGAGTGTGCAGGCTTAAGTCCTCCACTGGGCCACTATGTCCTAAGTCCTACTGGGCAACCAGATGGGGAACATGTCACTGGCAGAGACTCTTTGCTGCCTTCCTTAAGCTCAGAGGGCATCCTCAGAATCTGCATAAAATACTATGTGGCAGGTGTGTTCCTGCAGCCCAGTGTCTTACCAGATGCTGGAGATTGACAGGTGAAATAATTATCAAAATCAAATCTCCAAGGGCAATTTTCCTGCAGGAGAGGGGCTGTCATTTTGTCATTATGGTACCTAATTTCCTTTTGGGCTAGCTAATTTTCATTTTGACATTCTTTTATTTTTACTTTCTTCATTATTATTATTTTGTAAAAGTTAGGTGAACTCAGGGATACTTTACTACTTAGCCATATCTTTGGAAGTGGAGCCAGATTTACAGATAGGTAGTTAGTGTATTTAGGTAAATTGGGTCTAATAGCCAGTAAGATCAAGAATGAACACCATATTGAGGATGGAGTCAAGAATAAGGGGAATTGAAAATGTCCCCAAGGCCCTGAGCCCATCACAAGGAAATTTTAATGAAGCAGCTCACAGCAAACATGAGGATGCTAATCCAAAAGCCCTTCCTGACCATATTACTCCTTCAGCCCACCTGTCCTCCACACTTTGGGTCTTCCCACCTACATTCCAACACTGCAAGATAACAGAACAAAGGACAGGAATGTGATAGAAATGAGGGATAGCTGAAGGAAGAACTTTGCTATAAAAAAGCTAAAAGACCCTAGTTTAAAAAAAAATACCTTTCTGGATTCTACCCCTTTGGCCCCCCTTTTTCTTCTTGGGAGAAGTCTTTTCTACTGTCCTTTAATAAAGCTTCTACTTTTCGCTCTAAACCTGCCTTGGCACAGTTCTCTGGTGTTATACTTCAGCATTTGGGAAGCAAGGACTCTTCACCCATAAACAGCCCTAACAGGTTTAAATTTATTTTGAGAAAGGCCCTAGCTAAGTTGCTGAGATTATTTTTGTTATGGTTTGATTTATCTAGAATTTTCTATTGCAATAAAGCATACTGTTTTTACATATATATGTGTTCATATGGGGATCTTATTTATATTGTGATTCTTTGATGATTATTGTAATATTATAATTTCACAATATCTATGAATAGTATGTCATGATAAGTTCGTTTTTTGCTCTTATAATTGAAAAGGTTTTTGACTAAAGTTACAAATAACTTTGTAGATGAATTTTTAAAATTTATGCTTATTGCATTATTGCTGAATTTAATAGTCAGGTTTATTTTGACATAACCATAAAACATGGAATATAATTTGCCCCCCTTAGGTATCCAGTAGTTCCCTTTTGCCTATTCTCCTATTTTCTTCTATCTTATATTTATTTGTCATTTTTAAAAAAATTATTGCTTTATAGAATACACATAAAAGTAGACTTCATGTGATATGTTCATATTTGTACATAGAAATTTGGTGAGATATATTGTTTAATTTGAAAGAAAATTATCATCTTTATAATGATGAGTTTTATCCTCTGTACATGGGATGTATAATTCAGTATTTTATGTGCTTTTTGTGACTTTCATTTTCTCATAATTTTTACATATTTAGTTTCTAAAAATGTACACATATGAAATACCACTTGCATAAGGCACCTATGTAAAATTTATGCATAGTGTTTTATGCTCTTTTCTAAACTGGATATATAATGGAATGTAACTGGCTCTAGTTACCAATTTTCCTACAGATTATTATTTATCTCTTCCATGATCTATATTGTATTGAGCCGTGTCCTTGGGCTTCAAGTGTTTGGGTGAGTACCATTGAGTACTTATATGTTATTATGATCACATATGCTCTAATTTCAGTAAGTCTCTGTGATGGGGAGTATCATGTATATTCAAAAGCAAACTAGTTTCCACAAATAGATACTAATTTAAACTCCTTTTGAGTTAATGATTATTGATTTGTTTTAAATGTTTATCAATATTACTTAATTTTTCCCATGATGGTTTTTTTTTGTATTTCTTAAGTTTCTAAAGTTTTTGAATTTTATACTTAATAAACATATCTCATGTATAAATTTGTAGTTCAAACTTCTGTCATTTATATCTTTTTGGCTTAAAAGATCAGAAAAGAATCTAAAAATGCAGCTAGCGATTGATTTCAAGAAAAAGAAAAAGTTTTAAATTATTTTTTTAAATTGACATTTTTCTATCCTCATCTTTTATTATAGATTTTTTTGTATGATTGTAAAGGTAGGTCATTTAAAGTGGATTCCAGGGCTTATCTTTGTTAATTACTACAGGAAAAATAAATAAGAAATTTCTCTACACTATGGCTGCATGAAAGTGATTAAATTTCTTTAAAATTATATGGTAATAAAATTGTTAAATGACATATTTACTAAACATCCACTCATTAAAATTTTTTTCTGTAATATTTTTGGCAGTGAATCATGAACTCTATTATCTGGATTTTGGAGTTTAATATAAAATCATATGGAATAAAATTTGGCCACTCCTATAAAAATTTATACATAATTTGTTGTTTACTTAATGACATGTTGTGGAGATAGCAACTAATGAACATATTTATTTTTAGAAATACTTACTTTTTTCCTTTCCAGTTTCTAATAAGCCTTTTAGATTTATTTCCTTACTGAGTCACTCAGGGCCACTGATGTGTTTTTTTTTTTTTTCCATTTTGTAATCTCCAGGCATTTACCCTTCTAAGAAATCTGTCTTCTGAGCTCTGTTTCTGAAGATTTTCTTAAAATGACAGAAAAAAAAGTATTTGTGTTGCCCCTGAAATGTATTCTCAATGCACTCTCTTCAAAATGGAGAGAAAATAATATTTCCCCAGACTGACATCCCTGTGTCAGGAGCTAAATATAAATTGATGATCTTTGAAGAAATTTCTACAATTCTGTCTCTGGGTAGTTTTCTCTTGTCTGCTGAATTGCCATTTAGTATCCATATACACATGTTTTTTTCATATACTATGTGAATAATTTTAGAGGGTACAGATGAATAATGCTCTTCATGGACGCTATGAATACCTGTGTGTTCTGTAGTGCACAGCTGAGAAAGCCCTGGGAGACACTGTGCAGATTCTAGTTGGTTAACCATTATCTGCCACTCACATGAATTTTCTTTCAAAAGCTTGTATTAATCTTTTCACTTTAGGCATCCATGTCATCCACATTCCCAAGTATAAAAGTTTGAATCTTTCTTTTCTGAACTCCAGGTTCCATTTCTTTTATGGTTCAATGTGGTGCAAATAATTATGTTTTTTGTCTTTCTTTTACACTGTGTTTCTAATAAAAAGTTCTCTGCTTCAAGCCAATATTTTCCATGTTTAGCTATGTTTAGAAAATGACATAGAAAACTGTATTTAATAATTTATAAAGGAGAGTTGAGAATACTTCTTTCTTGTATTCCCCTTCCTTAGAAACTGAACCAGAACTATGCTTGGCCTTTTGAAGGGGGCACCATAACCAATCAGATATATAGAAAAAATGTTGATTGATTGTATATTCTCTTCTAAGAATTCTCTGTTCAGATTCTTGGTCCATTTCATGATTGGGTTGTTGTTGTTATTATTATTATTATTATTATCATTATTTGCTTAGCTTTTTGAGTTCTTTGTGTACCCTAGAGATTAGTGCGCTATCTGATGTGTGATGGGTAAAAAAATCATTCTAGGATGTAGGCTCTCTCTTCACCTCACAAATTGTTGTTTTTGCTGAGAATAAACTTTTTAGTTTGATTCCATCCCATTTATTATTTATTTGTTTTAATTCTTATTCTATAGGTGTCTTATTAATCAATTTGGGGCCTAATCCCACATGATGAAGATTAGAGCCTGCATTTTATTCTGTTAGATGTAGAGTCTGATTTAATTCTGAGGTTCTTGATACACTTTGAGTTGAGTTTTCTGCATGGTGAGAGATAATGGTTTGTTGAAGAGGCTATCTTTTCTCCAGTGCATGTTTTTGGCACCTTTGTCTAATATATTATAATTGTAATTTTGTGGGTTAGTCTCTGTGTCCTCTATTCTGTACCATTCGTCTACCAGTCTTTTTTTTTTTTTATTGCCAATGCCATGCTGTTTTGTTACCATTGCTCTGTAGTCTAGTTTAAGGTCTGGTATAGTGATGCCACCTGCTTCACTCTTTCTGCTAAGGATTACTTTAGCTATTCTTGGTCTCTTATTTTTCCAGATAAATTTCATGGTTGCTTTTTTTATTTCTATGAGGAATGCCATTGGGATTTTGATCAGAATTGCAGTAAATCTGTATAGTGCTTTGGTAGCATGGTCATTTTGATTATATTAATTATATTAATTCTGCCTATTCGTGAGCAAGGTACATCTTTCCATCTTCTATGGTATTTTTTTTATTTTTTTTTTCTTTAGGGTTCTGTAGTTTTTCTTGTTTACATCTTTCACCTCTTTCATTAAGTTGCTTCCCAAGTATCTTATTTTTTCGAAGTTATTGTAAATGGGGTAGTTATCTTCATTTCTTTCTCAGAAGATTTTTCACTAATATACAGAAATGCCTTTGATTTATAGGTGTTGATTTTATATCCTGCTACTTTGCTAAATTTATTTACTAGTTCTAGATGTTTTCTGGTGGAGCTTTTTGAGTTTTTTAGGTGTATAATCATATCTGGCATTTGCAGGTAAATGGATAGCATTGGAGAAGATAATGCTAAGTGATGCTAGCCAATTTCAAAAAAAAAGGCCAAATGTTTTGTCTGATATAAAGAGGCTGACTCATAATGTGGTAGGGAGGGGGAGCATGAGAGAAATAGATGGATTCTAGATAGACCAGAAAGGTGGGAAGAAAAAAAAAGGGGGCAAAGGATTAGCAAGGATGGTGGAATGTAATAGAGTTCATCATCAAAAGTACATGTATGAAGACACAATTGGTATTACCATACTTTATATACATTCAGGGATATGAAAAATTGTGCTCTATACATGGAATAAGAATTGTAATGCTTCTGTTATCATTTATTTAAAAAATTGAAATAATATGAAAAAAATGTTTATAAATTATATATATTAAATATGTGCATGTTATACATAGAATATATATATATATTTATGTATAGATCTAGGAGAAAGCAAGTCTCTTTCCTGAATTTTAAAAAATCAATTAATTTATGAATTTGTTATAATTTGCTATTAGAGCAGAATGCAATTCACTTCATAGTACACAAGTGGAGCACAAAATTTTATTTCTCTTATACAGAAAGTATAATTACAAAACCCATGTAACTCTGTGTACAAAATATTTCCATCTCATTCCACCATCTTACTTACCTCTATACCATTTACCAACACCTCCCTTCCCTTTGTCTTATTCAAAGTTTCTTCATTTCTTCCATGCTACCTCCCACTTCACTCATTGTGGATCAGCATCCACTTAGCAGAGTAAACATTAGGTCTTTGGTTTAGTGGATTGGTTTACTTTCTTTAACATGATATTCTCCAACTCTATCCATTTACTTCCCAATTCCATAATTTTATTCTCTTTATGCTCAGTAATATTTCACTGTGTATATAGACCATGTTTTCTTTATCCATTCATCTCTTGAAGAGCATATAGATTGGTTCTATAGTATACCTATTGTGAATTATTTTGCTATGAACATTGATGTGGATATGCCACTGTATTATGCTATTTTTAGCTCTTGTTGGTCTAAACTGAGGATTGGGATAGCTGGATCAATTTTGGTTCCTTTCCACGTTTTCTAAGGAATCTCCTTATTCTTTCCAAGATTGGTGTCACCAATTTAGAGTCGTCACCAATTTGAGGGTGCTGTTCCAAAAATACATCTACTTTATTAGGAATATTTTAAATACATAATGGTGATTTTCACATAGTGGAAATTATGGGTTATACTATAAAATTCAATTTTTACTATTTTTTATATGAATTCTAAAAAATAATTAACTTTCCACCCCATATAATTTTAATGCTCAATCTGTTTCCATACAACAGAAGTTAACTGAAATTTTACGGGATTTTCACTGTATTATTTTCCTCCATAAATAATATATTTACATATATAATCTACAAATTCAAAAGGCTTCATATGCAAGTTTAAATGCAAATGCTTTTCTGGGTTGGCTGGATTTTACTTCTCCAAGGATACCTAGCCTTAAATTAGCTGCAGCCTCAAAAGAAAAAAAAAATAAATGTACAGACAAGACCCTACAATTGTGACATCATTTATTTTTAGATTTGATGTTATCTCCTGTCACTCAAAAAACTCACTAGGCTCAGATTGAGCATATGATGACATAAGTTGTGTCCAATCAGGAGCCCTTATATAAGCATTGTCCAATCTACACATATTCAGTAAAGAGAAGCAAGTTTTGACCATCTGGTGTGAAGCCTGCCAGTGTGAGTATCCATTTCTAGGCTCTCTCACTTATGTTCAGTGAACCTGATTTTTGCTCCTGTATAGGTACTGTGTGATTTATAGAGAGGACACTTGGTTCCTAAAAATACAGTAAATGATGAGTGTGCAGTGAAATCCTGAGACTGGATGGTGAGTCTGGTTGAAACTGGCTGCACTTACTATGATGGGAACTGGCAATGGTTGGCTAGAATCCCTGGTGTAATCTTTGGTTTCTCCAGTCCTGTGTCTTCTTCTGAGAAAGGTCAGCCATGAATCTCCACTGGCCAGTCAACTGGACCATATATTAACAGTAGACCCTGCAAGTCCTATAGTATTCTATAGAATATCTTCATCCCCTACTTTAAATTCTATTTGAGAACATTTGTGGCAATATTTCCGAATCTTCTCAGATTGTGTTATGGATTCTGGAGTCAGGACACCATCACAATCACAACTCCATGTATTTTTTCCTCCAGGAGAGGGATGAGATACTCTATAGGTATCTCAGTTTTTCTTTACTCCTGAATTCATTCTCCTTCTTTTTGGAGATTGTGGTATTGTGGATTAAGCCAGAGGTACTGTACCATTTAGCTACATACCTGGTACTTTTTTTTTTATCTCCAGACAGTTGCTGAGTGTGATTTTAAATTTGTGTGCCAGTATTGTGAGTTGTATTTATATATAAAATTTTAGCTTACGGTTCAATGACAACTTCCCCCTTCCCAGTATTATCAGTTACATTTTTGCAGTATTATCAGTTACTTTACCCATATTATATTTCAAATGAACATGGTATTTTCAATTGTTATACCAAAAACTGGATGAGACTTTTAAAATAATCTTTTTTTTTCCTCTGGGTACAATGATACATGCATATTAATTCCAGAGAGTCAAGTGGCTAAGTAAGAAAGATTGCAATTTCATGGTAAGCATCAGGAACTTAGGTAGACCAATTAGACAATTAGAAAAACCTGTCTCAAAATTTTAAAACATGGCTGGGTATGTTGCCCAGAATTAACATGCTCCTGTTTCAAATCCCCAGTACCATGGATAAAAATCAAAAGCAAAAATTTTGTTGTTGTTGTTTATGAGCATTTTACATGATTGAAAAGTAAAGAAGAATCCTTTGATCTTGGAAAAATCATGTGTTTCTATTCTTTCTTTATGTCTCCAAGGGCAGTCAACCTATCAGAGTGTCTTTATGCTCAGATTTTCTTTTGTGAAATGTATATGAGAGCATTCTCATTCCCTACTCTGGTATTTTCCTGGAACTGTGTTTCAGAACGTATGTAATATGAGGATCCCACACCTGTCAAATCTAATGCCTCTCATAAGTCCAGACCAGTATTAGGGGCTTATTTTATTCAAAAGCAGTATAAATGTAGATAGTATAGTTTCTCAAGGAAGTAACTGAGAGAACTCTCAACTTCCATTGTTTTTTAATGTTCACTAATTTTATTGTCTAGCACAGTGTTTCTTTCTACCATATCAATACACTTGGAGTACTATGTACTATTCCACTTTTTGAGAGTTGCCATTCTAACAGATGTGCTAATGCAGAAGATCTTATAGTTGGCCTGTGCACTAAAATTCTGATGTAAGCTTTTTAGATTCCAGGGTGCCTTATGCTCACTGGAAAAAAAAGATATACACCTATATTAGAAATAAAGAGGTATCTGTGATTGTAACCATATTTTTTCCATAATATTTGAGATTTTAGCCCATTAGAATGTTTGCACACCAATGTGAAACCACTCCTTTTTGATCTAGGGAGATTTGCACCTGCACAGTTACCAGAGCTTTCAATGCTCTGAGGTTTCAGATATAGTCTATTGAATGGAAAAAGTTAATATCGGGAAAAATTACTTACAGAAAGAATTGGTTAGTTCTGGTGTTATTAGTAAAGTGAGCTGGGTGAGAGAGCTGAGGAAGTTCTAAACTGACACTTCGGTTTTCAGTGGTGGTCTGTATTTCCCTGTTAATTTTTTGGTACTGTCTAGATAAAAGTTGAACTGTCAACAACAGCTCTTTGCATTTTTAGAGAATGTTGGCAAATCCCTCTAAGGGATTAAGGGGTTTCCTTAAGATTTAACATATTTTTCACTCTAGTCTAATGGAATAAAGCCCATGGATCTTGCATGACCATAGAAAACCACTTATTTTTCCCTCTGGAGTTGATACTCATGTATATCTTATTTCTTCCTCTCTGTGTACAGATAAATTAGCATTTAAACTACAGGCAATTTAGAGTTTAATAATATATTTCAAAACCAAATCAATCTTCCTTTATTTATATTAACACTGGATTTGGGCATTTTGTTCCAGTAATTTTGCATATTGCTCAAATCAGGAAAATCTTCAAGTTCATTCTACTTATCTCTTGGTCGATATATATTTTTTTTTCTTTTTTCCAATGTGTGTGCCCCTAATTCCTTTACAGTTTTAAGAAGGCCTCGAAACAGGAGTAAATATTTATTTGGTGTATTCATAAACAGAGGGAGGCTTATATTCTGCTTTTATTTTTATTTTATTTTTAAAATTATCTCTTTATATCTATGGTTTGGTGGATGCTTGTGTATAATTCCAGTGTCACACACATTCTGCACACAAGTCCCTACTTGTGATCTGTGCCTATGGTTCTAACATGTACATTGAGGTTGGATTGAGGTTGAAATGAATACCATTTTTTCACTTATATTAAATATTTTATTGATATGTTTTGATTTATATACTTATTAAACTTAACAATAAAAAGATATTTGCCTACATATGAATTTCCCTATGTAGTTTTCCGTATTGTGATTTCTTTATCTTAAAATTACTACACTGTTGCAATATTATAACATGTATTAGTGTCAGGAAATAATCACTAGTACATTTGCTCTTATATATGAGAGAGTTCTTGGCTAATTTTGTATACATTTAAATTTCCAGGAAAATCTTAGAAGATTTTGCTTTGATTTCTTCTTTAACAAAAACTAAAGCATGGTAAAATTTTGACCAGTTATTATTATAGGTTAACTTGGGAAAATGGTCATTTTTACAATAGATTTATCCTTTGTAAATATGTTAAATATTTGAGTCTTTTATATGCTTTTCTATATTTTTATTTTCTCAAATATTGCATATTCATTTTCTAAATATACTTGCATCTGAAATGCAATATTCATGTGACATTGGCATAAAACATACATGGTATTTTGTAGTTTTGTCAAACTGAATATAATACATGAACAATAATTCTAGTTCTTTGAATTTACTATTTATAAAATTTAATAATTATTTCTTTCTCTGTAACCATGCCCGTTGGTTTCAACACTGGAGGAATATGGCTGTATTCTCATATGTACAGTTGTTTTAATTTTAGTCTCTGTTTCTTGTGTGGGTACATCATATACATTTGATTACAAAACAGTTTGTACAAATGGATAATAAAAGCTTAAATTATTATTTCCCACTTTTGTGAATGCATTCATTCCACATATTCATCAATACTATTTAATTCATCTATATGATGTGATTTTATTCAATGTTACCAAATTTCTAAAGATTTTGAGTTTTTATGGTTATTGAACACTTAGATATATCCTTTTAAAAGTGTCTCTTCAAGAATTTATTCTGCTTTTCTTTTGCAGTCTGTTTTATATTTTGTTTCTTGATTATATGAGGAAATTAGATTTTTTTACCTTGTCACTGTTGTACATTTAATGTAATAATTTGATTAATAGATTTTTTATTAATATTTTGTAATTCATAAATTTACACATATTATATTGTATAATTTTGAAAACAAAAACTTGTCTTTCTTTTGTGATATTAGGGATCAACCAAAGTGTCGTATTTCTGAGCAAATTCTCAATTCTGTTTTAAATTTTATTTTCAGATGAGGTTTGCTCAATTTCTTCAGTTGGCCTTAAATTTTCAACTTCATTTCTTAGACTCCAGAATAGAAGATATTTCAGGTGTGCACCACCATATGCACCCTATCTTTTGTATGAAAACTTCTGAGCTTTGTACTTTCTTATATATTTCAGTACTATTTATTAATAACTTATATTCAGAATTTAAAGTCAAAATATGTTGTAATATTTAATGAGTGAGGCATAAAATAGCATTTTATTTTCACACTGTTTTTCCCAATATGCGAGCATGGTTCTTTGAAATGAATACCATTTTTTTCTCTTCCCTGCACTGTAATCTTCATTATGTATCACTGCCTAAATAACAAGAGACTTATAAAGAGTTTTGTTGTTCTGGTTTTCTGTAGTTCCACCATTTATTTTATTATGAGGTTTACTCTGATTGATTTAATTTCATAACATCAATCATGTGGCATCATGGTAGTTTGGTCAGGAGGAGACTTTATCTACAACAGTGGATATACCAAATATCTTAGCCATGTACTAGTCTATACCATCTAGATTCTTGTCATTACACTCAGAGAATTGGAAAATTGCAGAAGATTCTTAGGAGAAATTTTCCAGAGTGTATTTCCATCAAGTGAGAAATTAGTATATAGGCATATTTTTGCAATTATAAACTGTATAATTGATATAATTTTTATTTGTTGAATTTTCAAATTTGCTAGTGCTTTTTAAATTGTATCTGCTTTTTATTTATTTGTACTGAAGATTGAACTCAGAAGTGCTTAACCATGAAGCCACCTCCTCAGTCCTTTTTTTATATTTTATTTAGAGACAGAGTCTTGCTGAGTTGCTAAGTGCTCACTAAGTTGCTCAATACTATATATATATAATATTGTCTTAGAACTTATGATCTTTTTTTATCCTCCTCAGTCACTGGAACTAAAATTATCTATCACTAGACCTGGCTCATTTGCTTTTTAAAAGCAACAACATGGATATTGCTAACTCTCTCTCTGCTTTGTTCATCTTTAATAGCTTCTAATTTTGCTCGTTTTTTTAAGATTTTCTTACTTTTAGTTTATAAAATTTACTTTTTATTGGGATCAATGATTTGATAATAAATTCTAGTCATTTTACGGCTTAATATTTTTTTTGTATGTTTTATTTCAACCTCAGGTTTAGATGAATTTCATTTTTTTAGCTGTATGGAGGTCTAAGTGAAACATAATAACCTGTATGGATATTGTTAAATAAATGGAACCACAAGTTTGCCCATTTTTTGACTGTACAGTATATACCCAAAGAACATAAAATCAGCATACTACATTGAAACTGTCACATTAATATTTATAGCAGCACAATTCACAATAGCTAAGCTATAAAGCCAACCATTCCATGATAAATGGGTCCATTCAGTGATGACAGGATAAAAAATTGTTGCTTTATGCTATGTACACAATAAACTATGAGTCAGCCTTAAAGAAGAATGACTTTATGACATTTGTCAGTAAATGGATGAATCTGGAGATTTTATTGCTAAGTAAAACAAACCATTTCTTTAAAACCAAAGGTTGAAAGTTTTTGCTGATATGTGAAATCTAAAGCTCATAAAGCGGAAAAGGGTAAGAAAAAAAATCAGTAGATTTCACAATGGTAAACAATGAATTAACAAATAAAAGGGAAGGGGATGAAAATATTAAAGATATATATATAAATCCTACCATGATAGCCACCAACAAGAACAGGATTTTATTTAGGATAAGATATATCCTATGCTTGCATAATGTCATAAAAATTGATTTTACAATCAGGTAGAATTAGAAAGAACAAATAAAATAAAAAAACAAATTATATTTGTTTGAAAAGCTATATGTATGTTCTATTATAAACATCATACAATATATACATCAAACAAAGTTTTTATGCATATGTATATATTATTTTGTATGTTATAAATTGTTAAAATTATAAAAAGGAAAATCCAAACAGGATTGCTTTTGCTATTTTTTATATTAATAACATGCATAAGTACCATAAAATGTTTGAACTTAAATTCACTGTTAAATATTTCCATTAAGTGGTCTGTCTACCTTGTTAAATTTCAAAATTTCTCTTATACCATTGTTAGAGTTCTCACTACATATTCAGAAGAGCCAGCTCCATCAGAGAAATTACAAATAAGATTCTACACTTTAGTAAATCTCTGATTAGTGGTTGTATAATTAAAATTTGAGGATTCCCTTTTTTAATTACCATAATTTTCTCATCTGAAAAATATGTATATTTTAGATCATAATATTTAAAAATTACAAAATATGTATTTTTGTAGTAATGTCTGAGTTTCATATTGTGTTTCATAAATGCGGATTATATATATTTTTTTGAACTTAAATCACTTTATCTGCAGAAGTAGATAATAGTATCATTGTGTTCCAAAACCACCTACATGATAGTCTACTAACTCTCATTTCAACTTCGATTACCTTACAGACTGTGCAAAAGTTCATGTGGTCAATGTGTTATTTATTTACATATTCTTATTTCAGGTACCATTAAAATTCAGGGATATAACCATTGATTTTACTGAAGAGGAGTGGGAATGCCTTCAGCCTGCTCAGATAAACTTATATAAAGATGTGATGTTAAAGAACTATAGAAACTTTGCCTTCCTTGGTAAGTTTAATTTTCCTTTAAAATTTTTAATTAATAATTATTATTTAATTTACTTATCTTGTATCTTCTGGGAACTTCTCAATAAGAATGAGTTTCAGATTTGTGTTTCAAAGAAAAAGGGCATTTTTATATAGATATTTTACTCTTTAATATATATTATTTTGCACGTTAATCTTTCTCTTTCTCAGTGTGTTATACATCCTTCACTTTAGATAAATAGTACCTAGCATGATTTAGTGATGTAAACTATTGTAGCCTACACATAGCAGGGGACAGAGTTGAGAAGTTCAAATGGAGAAAACCAAACTAAAAAATGTTGAAAGACTAGTTATTCAGCAGAAAACAATTTTCAGAAGCTTAGCTTTATTTCTTTTGATTTTAATCATTGAACACATACTGCCCTACATTTATTAAATTTTCAAATTCTTTGTACTCTTCGGTTTTCTTCTTCACTGATGTCCCAGTTCATTCAGATTAACCATCAAAACTTACCTTTTGTTGTGAGGGCCAGCATAATCAGTTACAAATCTTGTGAGGAAACCTGTAAAGAAGCTAACAGAAGAGAGAGACACACTCACAGTAAAAAGAAATAAGGAAAAAAATACTGGCCACTCCTCTTCATGGCTGCACATAGTATACTCCAGAATTACATAGCTTCTGTTACCATGACTACATTCTAACCTAGTGTTATTTTAACCCCAAGTGCTAGCTAACCATGATAAGGTACAGTTACTACAAACATAGAGCCCTTTCTCCCTAACGACATTACCAGAGAAACTAGATAGTGCACCTGTAGATTGTCTCAATAGCTTCAGGGAGAAACTGCTAGGCATTACTAATTGTGGATATCACGGTGCCAGTTATCATCACCCCCACACTTTCCTGTCTATTTCTAAGGTCAGAATACCTACAGTCTTCCCTCTTTTTTAAAGGCCTTTTGAATAAATAATATTACTTATCTTCTTAATGCTGGTGGGTGCAAAAAATAAGGCAGCTATAGACAATAGCAAGTGCCAACATCAGTAAATATCCACCTATGAATATTTTTTGACACAGATGAAATTGAATAAACATGAAATTATCCAATCCATCAAGTCTAAACATCAATCATCTTGTTGGACCTTATTAATGATATCTTTAAGGTAAATGAACCCTTTTCAAATAAAATTACTATTATCACTTAAATTGAAGGAACACATGTTATTAAACTTTGAATATCCATTATGGTGTAACAATACCAGACAATCAATTGCAGCATGAATGTCAAGTATGGCTTGACAAGGTTGTTTTTGTTCTTTATTAAGCATATTAACGGCCATGGAGGCATGGCTAATACTTTTTATGATAGCATAAGTGAGTTTCATAATAGTTTTCTAAGCCCATAGGGCTAGTCCAGGGAAACCCTATAAAGAGAAAGCAAAACATCAAATTTTGCCTTAGAGAGAAGGTTTACTGAATTATCACAGTTTTTATCAAGAGGAATAGCTCTTTAATAAACAAATTTCACAGGATGGTGACCTATTAAATACTATGATAAGGAAACAGTTATTCTGCTAAGACAACAAAGAATACCATGAGATATTTTTTCAGGTATATAACAATTCCATTCAAGTGAGACAAGATATTGTACTGGGTTATAGAAGTCCAGGATCTGTCAGTACTGAATTTCCCATAGCTGGTGTAAAAAAACAGAGCAACATTATTATTAAGACCAAAACATTTACAGAGTTTTGTGTGAGTTTAGCAATCAAAGCAGTAACTAATTTATCCAAAGTACATTCTAACCTATTTGAGCCAACATCTTTTGAGCTGAGGCTGGTAATGGTTTTATATCTCCCCAAGTACCTGGAAATAATTATAGTATCATGGGTTCCTCTTATAATGTTTCTCCTCATTTGAGGAGAATGATTATTCTCTTCTTTGAAGGGACTCTTCTCTTCCAGGGTTAAATGAAACTTATGAATCAGCTTAGAAGTCCTTGATTTACATTTATAATTGCTATATTTCATACATCAAGCTAGAGTCCAAACAGGACATGTTGACATAAGTGTAGCAGTGTATGCTTTTCCCCAGGTGATCAAAGGCATAGGATCTCATCATGCTGGTCAGGTGGAATCTTATATATTGCATACTTTATTTTGGTAATGACTTTTTCAGAATAGAATGTCTATTCAATGCAGATGATTAACTATGAGTATAAACTTTATGTTGTATATTGAGCATAGTAACAGTAAATAAAACAATATTTAATGCATATTAAAATGAGAGAGGCTATATCTTTGTTTGTATTTCTCTGTTTTAAAAGGCAAGTATTAGGATACAATTTGCTCACTCAAAAAAGCTTGTCCAAAAAGATTATGAGAAATTTTATTATTTAAAACTATATCTCATTGATTAAAAATTGTGCAAAATGATGAGATGCAAAGGCAGGGTCATTACCTATCTTTAAACAAATAGGGCTTCAAGGAGCAGATCATGCTTGGTTTCTCTCCATGCTCTCTGTTGGAATTGACTTGGCAGATTTTTTTTTTTTAGATTCAATTCTATTAGTCAATTTTTTCTTTTGTTTTGTGGCTTGCAACAATGCATTAATAATCATAAATATTTTGAAGTGAATACCTCATTATACTTTTACTTTGTAAGCTGTTTTCTATATTTCTTATTTTTTTTATTTTTATTAATGATTTAATTTCTGGAACATGCTTGGATTCGTTTCACACTTCTCTTTACATAGATAGATAGATATAGATATAGATATAGATATAGATATAGATATATATAGATATCTTCCCTTTATATATTCTACAGGTTTTTAATTATTACAGTATTTCACAAGTTGCTTAGACTTGTCTTAACCTTAGTCCTGTTTGATAAGGCTCTCCCATATTGGTAGAATTTCAGCTTTTCACACTAGGAATCCCCCTCTCATTTAATCTTAAGGAATTATTCACATACACGATTTGTGCCTAATTATATTAATATTTTTTGTCTCAATTTTACTCTCTAAACTTTCTTTAAATAGTTATTTAGAGTTTATTGATTAATTAATAACTGTCAATATCCTAATATTCAGTTCTTAAAGTTTTTTTTTCTTCTTTTGTTAATTGGATTAAGCCATGCTTCTCTTTCTTTATATTGCTGTACTATTTTTTATTTGTTCATTAAAGGAGTCAGCAGTAGATTATATAGTCCATTTTGGGGAAAAAGGTATAAAAATATTTAAATAAATAAAAATACACAAGAACAGTGCTGTATCCTTGTAATATGTGTGAATTGAGAGGCCATCCAAAATTACTTCATTTTTGAGGGAAGTCGCAGAAATTTAGAAACAGCATGACTCAAACAAATTTTAAAAAATTGTGTTGTAGTTCAGGGATATAGAATTTTGGGGGTTAATCTCAAGCACCACACATGAAAAATTAACAGTTGGATGACCTAAAGATTCAGAAATGCCAGTACTAAATATGTATCTATGAACAATTAAATTAGCAAATTGGAGTGATACCTCTGCTTTTGTGATTAGTGCAAACATTGTTCTAAGTATTAAAGATAGGGACTCAATGTGTGTGCCCATCAATGATCAAATGAGTAAAAATATTGCACTTATATACAATTATTATTTAGTTATGAAAATATTTGTTCTCATAGTTTTTTAAAAAATACATGCAGGACTTTGCATTAAGTGAAATGTGACAGGCAGGGATTAAGTTGCAGGAACATTTGATTCGCATCTGGAAGTCAAAATGTAAGTGAGAAAAATTGTGCTCATCAGGTACTGTGTTTTTTGTATGGTTGATATTATAGTCATAGTCTCCGTATTTTAATTTTATTTATTTATAATATTATAATATTATAATTAATATTATAATATTTATTAATATTATTTATATTATTTTTTATTTTATTGAGCTTAAGATGGTCAAGAGTTTTTTTTTTTTTTTTTACCAAATGTTGAGTGTATTATGTTCTTCATTGATACTACTAGTAGAAGGAATACAATACCTTGTAAGACAAAACTGATATTTATATTAAATAATGATTTTGTTAATCAGTTCTGTTTAGTCATTTTACCTTTTATATATAGTATGAAATACCATGATACATTTAGTAAATAAAGTAGTATTTGTCAATGAAAAAAGTCATCATATCAAATGAATTTAAAAATATGAAAATCAATTTATTATACTTGATTGTCAACTGTTGACTTCAGCCAAGTATTATGGCATAGGCTATGCCAGGTTTTTATAGTCTTTTAAAATGTTTTTATGAAAACTTTTAGAGACATATATGTGTATATTTCTTAGTAAATTTTTTGTTCATATTTCTTGTTAAGAGTCCATAGCCTCTTTACCCTTATTGACTATTTGTGGCATTATCACACAAAATCTGCCAGTTATTTTCACATCTCTATGTCATCTTAGAAAAAAACCAGTTTTTGGACACTCTTTGAAAAAGCCACAAATGTTTGTATATGTTTTACATTTCTCTTATTCTACTGAGAGTAAAGGTAGCTGGTAGATATTTCCTAAATATGTAATGCTATATTATGAAGAACAAAAAGCTGTGGATGATAAGAGTAACATACTTTCCTTGTCTTTATTTTAATACTCTTCTTAATGATGTACTCCTCTTGGATACTGTGGTCTCTAAAAGAATTTTGGTAATATTCTCAAATTAATTTTGTCTGTACATTTTTAATGAACTGATATATTTTTGAGTTTATGATGACTTTGAATGTACTAATCTGTTACACTCCTGATGTACTTATTTTACCTTAATTTCAAGTTATGTATGCAAAGTATATTCATCCTACTCTAATAGGTATTGTTATTTTTATTTTTTGTTTATTTCAGCCATGACTCCTCAAGATATTCAAGAATATTCAACAGAAAAGGGCATAAAACATATGTTTCACAGTGTGATAAGTGGAAAATATAGAAGTTGTAATCTTGACTGTTTACAACAAGAGAAAATATGGAAAACTACTAGTGAGAGTGAACACCAGAAATCATATAAAAATTCAGACCTTGTTCACTACCAGAGAATTTATACTGGAGAGAAGCACTACAAATATAAACAATGTTGCAAAACTTATAGTAAAATATAGGTCTTATTTACCACAGAAAAACCCACATTAGAGAGATGCCCTACAAAGGTAAATAGTGTGGAAAAGCTTTCAGTCAAAAAGTAGGCCTTTCTTGCCACAGAAGAACTCACAATAGAGAGAAGCCCTACAAATGTAAAGAATGTGGCACAGCTTACAGTAAAAATCACACCTTATTCGCCAGAGCAGATCACATACTGGAGAGAAGCCCTACAAATGTGAAGATTGTGGCAAAGCTTTCAGTCAAAAAACAAACCTTATTGGCCATAGCAGACTCACACTGGAGAGAAGCCCTACAAATGTAAAAAATGTGGCAAAGCTTTCAGTTGAAAATCACACCTTATCGGCCTCAGCAGAACTCACACTGGAGAGAAGCCTGACAAATGTAGAGAATGTGGAAAATCTTATAGTGAAAAATCACACCTTATTGGCCACATCAGGACTCACACTGGAGAGAAGCCCTACAAATGTAAAGAATGTGGCAAAGCTTTCAGTCAAAAATCACACCTTATTTGCCACAGGAGAACACACACTGGAGAGAAGCTCTACAAATGTAAAGAATGTGGCAAAGCTTTTAGTCAAAAACCAGACCTTTTTAGGCACAGCAGAACTCACACTGGAGAGAAGCCCTACAAATTTTATGAATGTGGAAAAGCTTACAGTCAAAAATCACACCTTATTTTCCACAGCTGAACTCACACTGGAGTGAAGCCTAACAAATGCAAAGTATGTAACAAAGTTTTTACTCAAATATCAACCCTTATTTGCCAGAACAGAATTCACACTGGAGAATAGCCCTATGAATGTGAATGAGTGGCAAAACTTTTAATAAAAAATAAAAATTTATTCACCACAGCAGAAGACACCCTGGTGAATTTGAAATGTAAATAAAGTGATAATACTTTTAAAGAAAAACTAAACTTCATTAACAACAGAATTTATACAGAAAAGAACCCCTACAAATGAAAACAAATTAGCAAACTTTTTAATAAGAAATCAATTCATTTTCACCACTAAATTATTTATTCTGGAAAGAAGACATAAATGTAGATAATATAGAAATATTTTAAATTATATATCATATATTATTAGACATCAGAGAAAACACACTGAAGAGAAGCTTTACAAATGAGACCATCGTACCATTTCTCTAAGGAAGAGTCAACATTTAATCCTCACCACAACAACCATAGAAGAGACAAAGTTGTGAAATGTGAAAATTGACAATTGACAATGCTTCCAAAATTTATTCACCAATACTCAGCACCTGTGGATACATACTAGTTAGAGAGAATACAAATGGAAAAAAACATTTCATAACCACATGTTTCTTTAACACTACTTATTTTTGGAGGATTCATTGTGCCCAGAAACCCTAAAAAGTTAAATGATATTTTGAAAACTTATTCAAATTTTAAATTCATTGAACATCTGAAAACTCATACCAGTAGTGACCATTGAACAGATTTTGTCCAAAATGTATACCTTATATAAAAATGAATCATTTATAATAAACACTTTGACAAATAAGAGAGTATAGTAAAGTCATTATCTCTACATTACACCTTGATGTATATGAGGATCAGTAAAAGACATTACCTATTTAAATAAAAAATTACTATTTTCATTTTTGAATACTGGAGAAAAGAATTATATGAAATATTTTTTATTAGTTTTAACACGAAATTGTAGCATTTTAAACTGTATTTCTTTTTTGTATTTCAGTTTATATTTAGGGATTTTTAAACATGGAGCCACATTCCTAAGCCCTCTCCCCACTTTTTTAAATTTTGAGACTGCCTTGCTAAGTTGCTTGAAACCACACTAAGTTGCTGAGGCTGAATTTAAACTTCTGAAAGTACTCAGTTTCCCAATTTTCTTGGATTACAAGCATGGACCATCCTGCCCAACTTATAGTGGATTCTTTACCTATATGACTTGGGTGAATACATGAGGCTTAAAATGCAGCTACATGAGTTTGAGTCGTTTCACTGGTAAAAAAAATACTATAATTTGTATTGTAATAGGAGACTCAAAATGGTACTAGATAAACCTATTTTTTTTAATCTGCCTCTTTATTCATGGTATTCTAATGATTTTAATCTAGTCAGTTCAGACCATTTCTGATTAATGAGTATCATCAAGATGGAGCCATGTATTCAAATTCCCTCTATAATCAATAGCAATTCTTCCCATTAAAACTCAAAACATTTTCATAGAGTCTTTGTTATATTTTAAGGAGCCACTCTTGCTTTTGTTTAGCAAAACAGAATCAATTCCACACTGTTGAGTCCCAAAGTAAATGGCAATACATTTACCTAAGCACCGTGAGGAATATAAGAAATACAAGATATCACCTTTGAAATATAAAAAAAAAAAGAATCATAAATGCTAAGCCATTACCATCTAAACTATACCAGGGCTTATAAAATGTAATCTTAGATGTTCTACTCACTCTTATAGTAAGAAGCCTTAGACTCAAAGTCATTTTTCTTGTTGTTATAGTCTATTTTATAATGCTATAGAAAAATACCAGAACCAGGCCAATGTATAAAAAGAGGTATAAATGCATAAAAATATTTTCTGAGGGGCTGGTGTTTCGGCTCAGTGGTAGAGTGCTTACCTAGCACATGCAAGAATCTGGGTTCAATCCTCAGCACCACATAAAAATAAATAAATAAATAAAATAAGGTATTCTGTCCAACTACAACAAATAAACAGATAAATAGATAAATAAATAAATATTTTTTGAGTACATACTTCTGAAGATTTAAGTGCTCTGTACCAGAATCTTCGCAGCTCCTGTTACAGCCCCTTCACCAGCATTACACATGAGATGGAATTATGGTTAGGGCTCATTTGAGAGGTAGAGAGAACATAAGGACACAGGAAGTCAGAGAAATCCAGTAAGAAGACTTGCTCTTTTTGTAACAATCTGCTTTAATAGGAACTATCTTGTGTCCCATGAAAATTTCATTAACTCTTTCAAGGGCATCTTCCCCAATGATCTAACCACAATCTACTAGATCTCACTTTTTACACATTCTACTATTTTCCAACTCTCTCCCCTTGGAAACCAAGTTCCCAACACATGAGTACTTGAGGGACATACTCAATTCATAATGAAAGTTATATGAGAAAGACAATGGTAAAAATGAGACATAGAATGTCATTTCTTTGTACTTATAAAGATTCTAGATACTACAATAAAATGCTTTAAAATATATAAATTATTTTAGGTGGAGAATTTATTTTAAAGACAGTAGGGAATTCAATTTAACTACTTCTTGAAGAATGAATAAATTTAAATATGACAAGACTAATGGGCTAGGTATATTAAAAGAAGGGAAAAGTCTGTGCAAAAACTCAGTGGATGTATAGTAAACCATGCCAAGGTTTATAAAGAAAATGGTGTGCTTTCTGAATATGCTATATCAAGCCAAATGTGTACTGGCTAGATGTGGTGGCCCTCAAAACCAGAGCAAATATTCATAAGAAAGATGCAGTGGACATCAGTCTCAAGAGCTTTGTATTAAAATATCTGCTTCCAAAGACTACATGATTCTTAGTAAATCTTGGCAGTATTATCTTTCTTTCAATTTCAATTTTAAGCTTTCTATATAGTTGCTGCACCATCTCTTGACCAGACCAATATTTTCTTGAATATCTTCATATATTAATCTACACACTGTCTCACATGTTTGTTTCTAGGTTGTCATGGATCCCTCCTAGTAAATTCTGAGATGTATGAGAGATTTAACAAGTATAGAAATTTGCTTATGAAAAATAAGCCATGTTGTAGGTGGGAAGTAAAAGGAGAAAAGATGCAAAAGTCCTCATCCAAACTTGTATATGCTGATACTACACAAGGTTATTTCAATGATGTCTGCTTTGTGGTAGAGAAGCATCTTTTCTTATACACTATGCCACAAATTTCATCAAATATCGTTGTTATAGACTTTGAGAACACCCAGAGTTATCTTAGTAATTTCTACATTGAAAAACTACTGTTACATTTAAGCAAAACTATTCATTGCAATAAATCTGAAATAGTTCTTTAATATTGAAGAACAGAAAATTGGTGGCATTATTCACTAAATGCCAATATTTTCCAATAACACCTATAGGGGTACTTAACAAAATGGATTGATAATTAAAGTAAAGAGTGAAATGAGACTCAGAAACAACTAATTATGGTAAAAATTATTATTACCTTATTTCAAATACTAGTGCACACTTTTGCTTTTTTCCCAAAAGTTAATTTTTTTAACATTTTGGTATGATATTTCACTTCATTTATGTAACATGATAAATACTATGTTTTTTTCATATGCACTCTCTGATGCATCTCAAATATATTTGCATACCCCAAGACCTTAACAGATTTCTATACACATTATTCACTAGAGAAACAGTAGTTACTTCTGAAATCTATATTGCCCTTTTTAAATGAGGTCTTGCATTTTTTTCAAATATCTGAAATAATTAGGATGATCTTAGTTCTAATTATCATATAGTAAATTCCTGATAAATATTTGTGAAAAGGATGAAGAAATAATAAGAGCATTTATATAATCTGTACAATAGGTTATGTGGTATTTCATGTTTTTAGCTACAACTTATTGAATATTATAGCAATCTTACTATGTGGGTAAGATGTGGGTATGATGAACCAATAATAAATAAAAATTGCATGCTGCATTGTTAGTAATTTACCAAGCAATTTATTTTCAAAAACAGACACTCTGATGTGTGGTATTTATCAACTATGATATTATGAATGAATGAAGTAAAGTAAATGAATAATTGGAACTACATACTTGCTTAGGGTGCCTATAATTCATTGTTAAAAAACCTTT
The DNA here is from genome assembly GCF_048772815.1 of Callospermophilus lateralis. NCBI lineage: Eukaryota > Metazoa > Chordata > Mammalia > Rodentia > Sciuridae > Callospermophilus > Callospermophilus lateralis. The sequence continues at coordinate 2,023,127 of NW_027515935.1, read as the reverse complement.
AGCTATGTAAGATTTTAATACTGTATCTCAAGTTGTGACTTAAAGGAATTTTGATAAAATGTGCATTAATAATGCTGAAGTCTTTCATTGAATCTTATATCAGTTTATGAAATAAATATGCTATAAGTAATTTCCTCAATTCTAAGTGTCTTATGTTTTAAGAAACTGTATGGACAATTCAAATTAAAGTTAACATAACTAATATCAAGAGCAGAAGCACCACAGGAAAAATGAAGACAAAGAAATGGGAGATTCCACCATTATAGATGTAATTTTCTCAACATCTTTTCAATGTACCTAAGCCAGTATTGATACCAAAATTAATGAGCAACCTCTTCTCATGCTGGGTGTGCATGATGCTGTTACATAAAATGAAAAGAACTGCAGATGTTTCAGAGATACATCTTACAACAGTATCTCACTGTGTTTGACCGCAGCAAATAGCTTCTCAGTGTTCAAATGGGTAAAAATTAAAAAAAAAAAAATTTCAAGTAAAATCCATGTTAAACAATAACAACTGTTTTTTCATAAGAAAACTGTCAATGTTTTTTTTTTTTGAAACAACATGACAATAAACTGTGTCCTACCACATAAAGGAAAGCAACAATTCTTCATTTTATTATTTGAATATGCCAAATATTCTTTGGCAAAATGTCATGTTTTAATTTCACAGGTGTGAATTATATCTGTTTTTCTTTAAATTGCTACTTATTTAATATAAATTTGTTGAAAAATTATTTCTGCATGTGCTAATTAGTGAAATATAGTGAGGAATGAAAGTCATTTAAAGCTCTATGAATTGCAATCTCAGAATGGTAGGAGGAAGCTGTATATAATCATCAGAAACATATTGAGTACTATTAATTTGTTCCAGATATTTATTTCCCTTAGTATCCATATTTCACATAAACTAGTTCTTTTAAATTGAGCTGACTACTATATATCATAGGAAAAGCCATCAGAGCAATCAGAATAAGAAATTTAAAAGAGAAACAATCAAATCATAAACATCTGGTTGAAACAACTAGCCAACTGTTGGATCGTACCTTTTGACTTTACTAAATTCCCTTCTTTTTTTTTTTTTATAATGACTAAAAGTAAGGTACTTCTATTAAGAGCATAACCAGAACAATTTATGGCAATTTGTTTTTCTGAAACATATAAAATTGACTTGCTAACTCAGAATACAATCTATTGAGTATACCTTTTGGGGTAAAAAAAATGTACAACTACACAACATGAATATTGGCCTTTTGAAAAAAAAAAGAATGTGATGGTGAAAACCAATTTGGAAAGTTAGTATTGAATATTTTATATCAAAGAAAAAGCAGAAATATTTAAAATACTTTTGATTATTAGATTCGTGTAAAAAAATAAAAGGAAGTGTCCAGGTTGATGTGGTGGTACATACCTGTAATCTCAAAAATCATAGAGTATGAGGCTGAATGATCACAACTTCAAGGCCAGGCTTGGTAACAGAGACCAGGTCTCAAAATAAAATATTGAAGAATTGTGAATATATATGAGTAATAAAGCACCCCTGGGTTCAAACCCCAGGACTATATAAAACTGTAGTTTTCAAAATTTACACCCAAATCAGCAGCCTCCACTCTATCTGCCACTATGTAAAGTTCTAAAAGGAAACTAAATTTAGCCATACCTACAATTAGTTGTCTGATATTGACCATAATTTTGAAATAAATACATGGAAGATCCTTCACAAAGTATTAGGGGTTCCCATTATTTTTTCGAATGGCAATGAGAGAGGGAAGAAAACCAATTTGGCTTATGGGGCCACTTCTTTCTCTTAAGGCCAATGAGTCAAATATTAAAAAGCATTAGTGTTTCATTTATTATCATTTATGTAATCATTATTATGTGATTTTCTGCTTAATCTGCATTGGGCACTTTATTATTTCTGAGTATGAGCATCTGTACAGACCACTACACCCCAGTCTATTATTTAATAGTTACAAGTCCTGTGTTCATTCATCATCAGTTAGTTATTCTATTTTAAAAATAATTATGTGTTGCATTCTTTGTCAACAGAAAATTTATGAAGGTTAAAAACCAGTAATCATTTTCACAAATTTGATTCTAAACTAGTTTTCATCGCAAAACACACACCAGAAGTAAGAATGATTTCTTTCTCTAATTTATTAGCCTTTCTGACATCCAATATCAGGACATGAATGGTGCTCATGGAGGGATGTTCTTACCATCAAGAACAATCAATACTACTTTCTTCTATCGCATCAAATGCTACAAAAAGTGCACATTTTACTGTGTTTCATACGAAAAACTTGACTTTCCATTATTTGTGTTTAGTGTGTTTTTACTTTCTTTTTCATCACTTTGTTTTTCTCTATATTTTGTAATATTCAATTTTGTGTGTGTGTGTGGTGAAGAAAATAGACCACTAGAATCTTCTAACTTTTGCTACATTCAATCACTTGACTACTCACTAGCTAATATTTCTATTAAAGCATCATTTTAAAGGTAAGACTGAGGTATGCTAACAAAACTATTTTCAAGGTCTACTGCATAATCAGCATAACTTTCATCAGCTCTGTAGTTAGAGCCACTGTTTCATCCACAAACTCTGCTTCCTTTGTGTGATTTTTCTTCTATATTGAGTAACTCTCTTTGAAATGAGGCACAGAATACAGCTTTTTAGAATTTTATCATTAATGAAAATCTATTATTATTTATCATTAATGGACAGTCTGCTTCAGTTAAGAATACCAGGTTGAATACTAGTTTTCCTTTAAATCACCAGAAGACAATAGACTAAAATCAACACTTCTTTATCTTTTCAGTGCAGGTTCCTGCTAAGAAATTTGAGGCAGGATTACTCTGTGGCATGCTAACTGTCCTTGAAATATTCTTATAAGACATGAAAGTTTAGATATCATTTTGATTGTAAGTGTTGTTGTTGTTATTGTTATAATAATAATAATAATAATTATAGTTATTATTATTATTTTTATTATTTGGTACTAGGGATTTAACCCAGGACCACTTAACCCCTGAGCCCTGTCCCCAGCTACTTTTATATTTTATTTAGAGACAGGGCCTCACTAAGTTGCTGAGGCTGGCCTCCAGCTTGTGATCCTCCTGCCTCGGCCTCCTGAGCTATTGGGATGATAGGCTTGAGCTTCTGCACTCAGCTATAATTTTAAACATTTGCACACTGAAAATTCAGAAGAAATGATTCTGAAACAGTTATTTTCCCCCAGAAGAATACTCTGCATACATGAAAACTTCCAGCAGATGTGCCCAACGGGAGGCAGGGCCCTTACCTTGGTCGGTGTTGATGGTGGTGGGGTTGAAGGCCTTTTCCAGGATGGTTTCACAAATGTTGCTTGAGATGGAGAGGGAAAAGCCAGAGCCCAGGCCGTGCCCTTTATAATGAAGCTCATGCAAAAGGAAGACGATCAAGCCTGCCACAAAGAACTGCGGAATTAAAATAAATTAATTAATAGAAGTGAACTCTGTGTTACTGGCCCCAGTGCCCTGGTTCCTTCCATCTTCAATGACAGGGCTCTCTGCTATGGGGGCCAAATAAGAGACCCTTCCTCACTCTGCCTCATGAAAATTCAGAAGCAAAAGCCAGGGTCTTTCAATTCTCTATTTTTTTTTTAAATCTATTTTTTAGTTGGAGGTGGACACAACATCTTTTTTTTATTTTTATGGGGTGCTGAGGATCGAGCCCAAGGCCTTGTACATGCCAGGTGAACCTCTGCCACTGAGCCCCAGCCCCAATATTTTTTTTTGTTTCTTAATTGTTTTTGGGTTTGCAGGTGGACAGCATGCCTTTATTGATTTCAGTATTTCTCGTTGTAGATGGGCGCAGTGTCTTTATTTGATTGATTTCTTTTTGGGCGGTGACCAGCCTCCAACCCGGGGCCTTACCCTGCTCAGGCCAGTGTTTAGCCTTGAGCCTAGCCCTGAGCCTGGCCTGGCCCCAGGTCTGGCTGAGTACTGCTGAGGAGGAAGAGGGACAACAGGGTCACTCAGGAAGCGGGGTGAGAGTGGGGGTTCACCTGAGTGGTGATCAGAAGGCAGATCCCAGAACCCATCTTTGAGGGGGTACCTGTCCATGCCTATCATCACATCCATAATGGACTGGCCGATGGTGACAATCATGCTAAACACTAGGGTCCTAAGAAAATCTTGAGCAGAGTGTGGCAGGAATATAGATGATAAATACTGACACTGCCCATAGGCAAGTGCTTTACTAAACTTCAGACCAGTCATCCTAAATTCTTTTTTTAAAAAATGATCTTGAATTCTTAATATGGAAAAACATTTTTAAAAAATTGTCAACGGTAAGGAGAAAACTTTTGAGGCTGTAGCTCAGTGGTAGAGGCACTGAGTTCCATTTTCAGGTCTGCATAAAAAAATATTAAAAACAAAGAGAGAAAGAGAAAAAAACACCCAATTTGGGCTTTAGAAAAATAATGCAAATTTTTTGTTTGTTTGTTTTGATTTTGGTACTAGGGATTGTACTCAGGGTCACTCAACCACAGAACCTCATCCCCAGCCCTATTTTGGTTTTATTCAGAGACAGAGTCTCACTGAGCTGCTTAGGGCATCGCTGTTGCTGAGGTTGGCTTTGACTCACAATGCTCCAGGATCAACCTCCCGAACTGCTGGAATTAGAGGTGCGCACCACTGCACTAAGCCAAGTATGTTATAAAATGTCAAAAATAAAAATTTAAAAAAGAAAACCACTTATTAGTGCCTTAGAAGGATAATGCATTAATTTAAGGCATTGAATAATAAATGCATTACTTAATATTTAATAATGCATTACTTAATTCATTAATGACTAATGCATTAATACATACATATATTCTACAATCTTGATTTGTGTCTGAAACTCACAATTTAAGTTAGATGGATTTCTCACTGAATTATTTAACCTACTAACTTAAGATCTCAAAGACATGCTGTATGGAAGATGGCAGAGTAGAAAATTGTAAATATTGTTTTCTAAATAGCACATTCCAGTTAACAGAGGCTAGGCTTGGCTGACTCTGAGGCTGGACCCCATTATTGGGGCTGCCTATCATTTGATACAGCCAATACTCTTAACCTAGTTTAACAGCATGTAGAAACTGAGACTCCAGAACTATTATCTAAATTTCTTCCACATCAAAATATCTAATCAACAGCAGAGCTGGACTGAGAGGATCACCTTTTTGCTCATTAAATCCTTTTAAATACAGAAGAAAAATAGCACTTGCTAAATAACTACCATGTGTTAGGCACTGTGAGAGTGATTATTTAATTTAAGCCTCTTTTTTTTTTTTATACTGAGGACTGAGCAGATGTGCTTCACTTCTGAGTCTCATCCCCAGCCATTTTTTATTTTATTTAGAAACAGTGTCTCACTGTGGTGCTTAGGGCCTCACTAAGTTGCTGAGGTTGACCTCCAAATAGTGATCCTTCTGCCTCAGCCTCCAAAGCTGCTGTAATTAGAGGCATACTCCACAGGATCTGGCTTTGATTGAATTCTTATGACAGCTCTGAAGTAGATGTCACCTCCTTCGTGAGGTATGGAAATCATGGCTGGTGAAGGGGTGACCTCCATGCACTGATCCTTCAAGTCCATCCTCTGGGGCATTCCGGCCCTCCCCTGCCCTTTCTGGCCTTCCCCCATACCCAGCACCACCCAGAAGTGCTCTCTCACTAACAGGCCATGGAGCACCTACAGGCTCGGCAGGCAAAGCACACAGGCCAAACTGGGCTGTTTTAATGCCCCCAATTTTAGAGCCAATTCAAATTCTCAACTGGACACCAGAAATTTACCCATGATCTTTCTTAAAGTTCTGGGCTCACGTTGAAGAGGGCTTGGTCTTTTGGGGTGTCACCCACTTCAATCATCTTGGTGCAAGCCAAGAGCTGCATGATGAGGCCCAAGTTGACCATTGCAGAGATACCGAGCTCCATGAGTGTGCCTAAGGAAACGGGCAGCCACAAAGCCTCTGTGAGCTCAAGAAAGCAAGACATTATTTAATAAAATGAACCTACAGAATTGAATGTGACCCCTTTTCCACATTGGATGGGATTCAGGTTGCCGGCAGCAATTATAGCATAACCCCCCAAAACCAAAGATAAGAACACAACTCAGTTTCTCTGTCGAGCCCACCAGACCCCATGTCATTCTGTTTGGAAAGTCACGTACCCCTCAAGAGCCTACTGCATTCCCATCCCCATGGACAGATCCATTCTGGCTGGACAGAGAGGCCCGTACTTCATCAGTTCATAAAACTGGAGAACATTCCAATCATTTCCTGAGTCTTCAGATGGGGCTGGCACATTTGAATCTAGTTGGGAATCAACCTTCTCTTTCCATCATGTTCAGATGAGCTCTGATTCTGAGTGACTGGAACCTCTTTGGAACCCCATTTTTAAACCGTGTTCATCAAATGCACCATCAACATACACAAGAAAATCATTTCTAGACACAAAGGTGACTGGATAGATTTGACCCTCCACTGTCACTCATGGTTTTGATCCATATGTTTCACCTGTAGATATGAAAAAGATGCAGCTGAGAAACCAATAGAGAGTTCTAGAGAGTATTCTATATGGACTCACCATCTCATTTCAGGGATTTCAAACACTCTAGTTTTTTTAAGTTTTCAGAAATTCTCAAGCAGAGACTTATCTTGCTCTTCCAGGTTTTGTATTGCATTCAAACCCAACTCTTAAGAAGATGGTGTTTCCCAGGCTGAATGCACCGTTGATCATGCTATTTGACGTGGCACATGCAGACTTTCCAGGCCACAGAGCTGCCCATTCTCTGAGCTCCACAGAAAGGCTGTAGTTTAACTAAATGGTGCTGGTCCAGCAGAAAAGAGGCACAGTGAGTCGAAGCCTCCCGCTGTTGGAGGCCGGAATCCCTCACATCCAGTAGAAACGGTCCACAGAATCTGAGGCCATAATACCAAACAAAGGATCTGGAAACAAGTAGAAACCAAAGGAGTGGCACATGGTTCCCCCCTCTTCCCCTTTCCCCAACAAAAGCACAGGAGACCGGATTGACCTGACAGCAGACTAAGAAGATGAAAAGGGGGATGGCTCGCCACAGCACCTTTGCCTTCAACTGGACCTGAAGAAGAGGTAGAATCAGAGGACATGAAGTTTCCCAGTAAGTCATTAAAAATAGAGTCCAACAGACACTTTCTCTGATCACCAAGAAAGGCCAAGGTGGGCTGGTGGCACAGCTCCATGGGGAAGCACTTGCCGAGCATGCATGATGTTCTGAGTTTAGTCTCCAACAGAAAACCTCCACCAAAAAAGTGAAGAAGCCAAAACATGCACCAAGCAGAGTCCTGAAAGGTGAGTCTCATGCTTTCTGTGGACAAACCCAATGCGAAGATGTCCGTAGGTATCAGGTCTGGGAATGCTCATATTATACAGCATCATGATCTTCCCACTGCTTAAGTGAGTTCAATGGCAAAGCTGTACTCTTAACCATTGACATGAACAGTTTAGATCCTCAAGGAGGGGCAAGAGGAAGGCAAGTTCAAAGACAGCCTCAGCAAAAGTAAGGCAGTGAGCCACTCTATGGGACCCTGTCTCTCAATAAAAAACAAACTAGGTGTGGAGACATCTCTCAGTTAGTGGTTGCTTCTGAGTTCAATCCTAGGGATAAGTAAGTAAGTAAGTAAGTAAGTAAGTAAGTAAGTAAGTAAATTCTTTCTGTTGTTGATATTTTTAAAATAATATTTAATCTTTATTTTATTTACCTCTTCTCTGATGTTTAGTATTTTTTATTCTACTAGCTTTGGGTCAGGCATGTTCTTGATTTTCTACCTCCTTGAAGAGGAATTCTTGGTTGTTTTCTTTTTTGATATAGGTATGTACTGATCTAATCTTAAAATTGCCTCTGCTCTATGATATAGGGATTTTATTTTGTGTTTCTATCATTTTTCTCAAGAATCTTTAAAAATTTCCATTCTGTTTGTCATTGACCCTGCTATTTGAGAGCTTTTTGTTATAATCGCAGACATGCAGGATGTTTCTGAAGTTCCACCTGTTGTAGGTTTCCAGTTTTATTACATTGTGTTCAGAAAAAAAGTTATTTCAAATGATTTTTAGCTTTTAAAATTTGTTAAGGTTTGTTTTATGACTTAATCTGTTGTCTATTCTGGAGAATGTTGTTGGTACTGTTGTGAAGAATTTGTCGTCTTTTGGTTTTTGTTGGAAAGTTCAGTTAAGCCTATCTGCTCTGCAGTGTATTTTAAATTCTGTGTAAAGCAAGAAGAGACAGAAGCAAGGTGTTGTGTATATTGTATTTCTCATGAGAGGATTAAGTCTGTGAGATTTTCCAGCGTACTTATGGTTTTGTTTATGTGACTTCTGATAACAAATAGGGTTTATTTATTTTTTTTTTTTGTGTGTGTGTGTGTAGGGGGGTTGTATGTTGTATTTCTGGGTGAATGCATACTCAGTGTTTGGTTATATCATGTGCATGCCTTCAGGAAGTGTAGAGTATATAGGAATGTATAAGCCTGCATTTGGAAAGTATACATTATAATTGCATGACCGTCAGTACCTGGGTGATAACAGGCAGGTGTATTTGTGGGTATGTATATATTTTTTTAGAAAGGAAGTGGTGGTGTGTGTATTCGGGGAAAGCAGGGATAAAGGTGATTTATGCATCTGTGTTTTTGTTGGGATGGCAGTGAGTTGTGGGTCATGCACCTTTTTCTAAATGTGAGGTGTTTTAATGATATCTGTGGTGAAAAGTGTTTTAATGAGTGTGCATCTTTCCATGTATGTGCCTCAGCAAGAGATGTTCACAGGTCTCTGTGGCTGGATGGCATGTGTGCATAAAAATCTCTTTGAACTTCCCCAAGATTGAGTGGAACTAGAAATACCCTGATTACAAAAATGTAACATTATTAACCCTAAATGACACAGATACAACCACTCACATACACATAACCATTTAAGCTAATTAGAGTCATAAAGCTATAAGAATAGGGCGTTATAATCCACTGGTATATTAACCTATTTAAGATGGTTGGGCTTTTTATACAAAAAATCCTGAAGTAGTCCTTAAGAATGTTTGTATTGAAACAGATGAGAAATATTGGTTGAGGCCCACTGCTATTTTGTGTTTCACTGATATTAATGCAGAGACCATTAGGAGCAGTGCACAAGCTGAGCTGAATAAAGATAGCCAATTTCAAAGAAAATCATATTTTATATAATACAGGACCTTTTAGATCACATCAGGTTAACTCTTTTGGAAAGCAAATGTGTAAGCCATGCAGTTCACAAGACATGACATGGATCATCCACATTCCGCATGGCTTGTGAGGCCTCTGTTTGGCAGCAGAAGACCCTCAACACTGGTTCCCAAAAAAGAGATTCCTGCAGTCCAATATTGGGATTAGAAAATTGTAGTAAACTATGGTGAAAGCAATTTTGAAGACAGATGCCTTCTGTTTGTTTCCAGAAAAAAGAGTAAGGAAAATATAAGTTAAAAAGTCCTTTTCCATGAAATCCTATTTGTTTTGCTTTGTGAGCATACCCTATAGAAGAAAATAGAATTCTGACTGTGAGGGGAAATCTGGACCTCCAGTGATTGTTATAGAAGAATAGGAAATGTTGACACCAAGGGTATGCTATTAAATACTTAGCATAGGACTGCCTTCTTCTTTGAGAGAAGGCTCTGTGGTAAATAGAAAATGCTGGTAAAATCTTTTCTTTTGATTTCATGAAGCCTAAAATTTTATTTGATGTTTGAGATCCACTGTGCTTTGAAATACAATCTTCTTAGCATCCCTGCCACAGGTTTTTATGAAAGGTGATTTAGCGTACTGTGATGGGCTAACATCCATTTCTTCTTTTTATGGAAAACATTTTTTACTAAAAAAAATAAAAATGGTCAATACTCTTTAATAGGGAATTTTATTCATCATTGAGTGGAGGCTTTCTTAAAATGATTTTATTCAAACACATCTTTTTTTAGAGAGAGAGACAGAGAGAGGGAGAGAGAGAGAGAGAGAGAGAGAGAGAGAGAGAGAGAGAGAGAGATATTTTTATATATTTTTTTTTAGTTTTTGGTGGATACATCTTTATTTGTACATGGTGCTGAGGATCGAACTCAGGGCCGTGCACATGCCAGGTGATCACACTACTGCTTGAGACGTATCCCCAGCCCCCTCAAACACACCTTTTATTTAAAATATAGAAATGACTGGCTTTACAAAGCCAGTTATGTAAAAAAAATTCAGACACTTTAAAATAAACATATCACTCACATTATATTTTCTACAAAAATATTTTATTTACCATTAAATTTAGAAAAATATAAAAGAATCAAATTATTTCACATACATATAAAAGTTAACCTTAGATAAAACATATATAAATTTATACATAGTGTTCTATAGTGCACATACACATACATATTCTAAAATATATATTAGATTTCATCAACTTGGAGAAAAATTTCAGGAAGTATCTAGTAATGATATTGTTTAATAAACTTTCATGAATAAGTAATTACAATATCGTGTCTAAACTTGTGAGAAATAGTTTCATATGTTATCTTTATCCCAAGAAAGTAAGTTTTCAGAGATTTATCAGAGGATACATAATCTGTCATTCCTCACTGCCTTATCATGCATTCACTACTTTTCTTATTTTTAGTGTGGATTCTCTAGTGCATTAAGACTTCTTTCTTCATTTGTATATTTAGTTTTCCACTTCTACCTATTTTGTTTTACTTTCATAATCACTCTTTGTATTCTGTCTTTCTGTATCTCAAAGAATAGATTTAAATGAGATAGTATATTATTTTTTAATAAATGAATATATTTTAGTTGCTTAAAAAGTATTTGGTTTTTTTTTTTCATAATATGTTACAGTTATTCTTGAGTATTACAAACTCCACAATGGAATATATACAACATTTCAACATATATAAACATGCTTTTTTATTTTTGTATTTAAATATTTGATTTCCTCTGAATTTGCTCACAATCTTTTATGGAATAATTTTTAGATTTTATTCTAATTTATTATAAAAGACAGTAGAATGCATTGTAATTCATATTACCCAAATAGAGTACAATTTTTCATATCTCTTGTACACAACAGAGTCACACCATTCATGTCTTCATACATGTACTTAGGATAATGACATCCATCTCATTCCATCACTTTCCTATCCCCATGCTCCCTTTCTTGCCCTTCCTCCACGCTGCCTTATCTATAGTTTTTTCTGTTCCTCCCATGCTTCTCCCTCCTTTCCATTACGTATCAGAAATTTTATGTCACAGAAAACATTCAGCATTTGGTTTCGGGGGATTGGATTACTTGACTTAGCATAATATTCTTCAGCTCCATCTATTTACTTGCATATGCCATGATTTCATTCTATTAAATGATGAGCATTATCCCATTTTGTATAAAAAGAACATTTTCTTCATGAATTCATATTCTGAAGGGCATCACAGCATACTAAAAGAATGCAGCTACAACAATGTTTATACTACCACAATTTAAAAAATGATTTTAACTATCAGATTATAAATGCTTTTTCTAAAAATCTGATATAAAGGTATAAAAACTCTACATGGTTTCTATTGAACATTGTGGATGTTGAAGGTGTTGAATATTTTCTTATATATTTATCATCAGAAATACTATTATTACTACTAATAGAATGTTTCTAAAATGAAAATATTAAATGGAGAAGCCAATAAAGTAACAGCCTTGACTCATAATGTATTTGGTGTAAGACTTTGTAAATATTATAGTATTTTTTAGGTATAAAACCTTAACTAGATTTCATTTGAATCTTAGCTTTTCGCACTTAAAAACTTTATAAACTATGATATATCACTTTACTCGGGGATTCTCAGTTTACTTATCTGTCAATCATTAATAATTGCTCTCAGATTTTTCTGGAAAATTTGAACATGCCCAACATTGTTTTCTTTTTCTTTTTTAAAAATATTTATTTATTTATTTATTTTTTAAACAGAAAGAGAGAATTTTAATTTTAATTTTTTTTTTTTTTTTTTTTTTTTAGTTTTTGGTGGACACAACATCTTTGTTTGTATGTGGTGCTGAGAATCAAACCCAGGCCACACACACTCCAGGCGAGCGCACTACCTCTCGAGCCACATCCCCAGCCCTGTTTTTTTTTACTTATATGTTATGAAAGAAATTTTTAGAGTTCTCTAAAGTAAAGTAGCCCTGAAAAGAAGCAAACGCTCTATACAATGTAGACATTCAGTGGTCATAACTTTTGAGATCAGAACTACATGAAGCTTGGTTTTGTATACTCCATCATTTCAAGTTTTGTAAACAAGGGATAAGACAATGTTTCTATACCATGAAGAAGACCTAATAGCAGGACAGGTACACACTGCAGTCACTTATCCCCATGAAGTCCCAATATCACATCCACTTATCACGTCCACCACATTTGCAAAAAACATCTCATTACATCAAAACTGGTATATGAGATGTAACCTCACTAAAAGTCTCACCAAGCACAAAAAAATTTGGACACCCTACATGGGAGGGAGGAAGCCAGGACCAGATCAAACAGAAACTGCTTGCATTAAGACCTGTAGCCACCTTGGTGATGTAGCTGAATACAAAGAAAAATCAAAGCATGAGTATTGCGGTTTATAGATAAGTGTGCAAAAAGCTTATTTGTTCTAAGGCAAGGAAGCAATGTAAACCATTATTGTAACTATACACTTATAAATCACAATTTTAAACAGAAGGACAGAAAAACAGGCAGAAGTATCAAATTAAAGAATAGGATAGAGTTTTTAAGTCATAACAGAAGACTTGACAATCCTTACCAAAGGGGTGAAGATGTACAGAAATTTTCCTTTATGAAGGTCATTTGTGGAAGGAGTGAGTTTTTCGTTTCTGAAGAAAATTTTGGCAGAAAGTATAGAATAAGAGAAGGAATAGCAAAAGCACAAAGGTCACAGAAGGAAGCTAGAGTCTAGTAAGATGTTCAGTTAAAGGGTTGGGGATATAACTCAGCTGGTAGAGTGCTGGCCTCACATTCACAAGGCCCTGGGTTTAAGCCCCAGTACCAAAAAGAAGTTCAGTTACAAATGTTTATTGTGTTTATCATGATGTCATTTAGAACTATTATTAGTATTATTATTTAAATCAGGAATTGAACCCACAGGTGCTAAACTACTGAGCCAAACCCCAGCACTTTCTTTCTTTTTTCTTTCTTTCTTTTTTTTTTGAGACTTAATCTTGCAGAATTTCTGAGACTGGCTTTGAGCTTGCAATTCTCATGCCTTAGTCTCTACAGCCAACCAAGATTACAGGCATTCACCACCATGCCCAGCTTGGAATTTTTTAAAGTTATTTTATTTTTATATGTCAGGACTTCATCTGACAATGATTGTATTTTCTTTTGCTAATGTTTTGAATAGAATCTGTACCTTATACCACAAATAACCAAAAAACTCACTCTTTATGTAAATATGATATTGTCTTAGCATGAGTGGAATGACTCTACAGTTCTTTAAGTGACTCCCTAAGTATCATCAAGCATAATGTCAAATCTTTGATATTGTTCCATAAGAAATTTGGAAAAGAATGTGGCACATTAAATGTATACTCTAATAAAATTAAAAAGCCTTGAAAAATATGTCCCAGATACTTGTGCTTTAATCCATTATGAGTAATGTTTTAGACTGTATAGTTGAGAAAATAAATGTTGTTTAGAACCCCACATCTCAGTGATTTATTTAATCAATGTTTATTTCCCACTCTAAAAGGTCTAAAGTGAACAAAATCTAATGGTCAGGCAGGTATACTGTGTGACTTACATCTGAGATAGTTTTCAGTACTCTGGGGTTCCTGCATTTCATGGGTTTTTAAGAATCATTTTTCCTCTACAATTTGTTAGTATCACAAGAGTACGTGTTTCCATCAAAAATATCAACATTAGTCTCCCAGACTTTAGAAATCTTCACTTTGTGATGGTGTGCTTTGGGAGAGGCATTAGCTTTCAGAATCAGTTTCAGCCTTCAGCACACTTGTTCGTGCTACTTGCCATCTTGAAGTATTTTTTCCAGCAAAAAGTATGCTTAGAGAGTTATTTTGTGTATGGAGACAAACTTGAATTTTTATTTAACTTGCCTCTTGGCTGATTCATGTCTCTTAAGCAGTGATGAATTTCTATTAATCATTTTACATGAATAATAAATGTAAAGGCATATTTAATAGAATAAAATTATAAGTAAAAAGAGAATGAGCCATTTTGCCTTCATTAGGATTGCCAAATGAGAAAGAAATTTAATGTATTTTAAATATTTGTAATTTAAAATTATTGTACTTAAAATATTATAGCAATACCTTTAAAACTGTTTCTTTATCTTAAAATATATGATTGAAACTTTATAACTTAAAGATTATTTTTTTAAACCTGAACTCAATGAATCACATCTCACCAGGTGCAAAACTCAAAAATGAAGGCAGAGAACTTGTATATTAAGAACAAGATTATTTTTTTTTAAAAAATAGATGGCTATTTTAAAATCTGAAAGATAATGTTGAAAAGATCCTTCAGAATGAAAACAGAAGATTAGACAAGGAGATTAAATTTTCCTAACATGATTCTAAAATGAGAGAAATGAGATATGGAAAAGGGGAGACAGAACATGAAAAAATAAAATTCCCTACTGCTGAGTGGGAATGTGAATCTTGAAAGAGTTTTAAGTCTTTCCACAAAGTAAAAAGTGATCATGAATAAAGGTGCCAAACCCACAGTTGTCCCTGTGTTACCACCAGTCTCTCTGTCTAAAGACACAGGAGAAGTTGTTTCATGTTTTTTCAGATAAGATTTAAAACTAAACATACAAGCCAGTCAACCTTTCTTTAAACTATGAGCTAAACATAAAGACCATGGTGTCAATACAGACTTTATATCCTGTGATATTACTGTGTCTGTGTTTTAAACAATTTCATCTGTTGCTTTATGAATTTTTAAAAATGACTGAATTCTGTAATGGAGTACTTTGTAAATTACCTGATAAATTTTGAATAAGAAAAAGTTATCTACCATATCTAGGAAGGCATTAAAATTAATTAATCTATAGAACTAGAAGTAAAAGTGTCCCAGAAATGAATGTAAATTTGCTAGTTTACATTTAACTTCTGGATTCTTACCATGTATCCATTTAATTATAAGATTTGAAGAAAAATATTTTAAGACAGTTTGTACTAGTTATTTGTCTTGGCTAAGGGAAGTCAGACCTCTTAAGACCAACTCCATTCCTCTTTGATATACCCCTAAATGCTGTGTGGTCCTGCACTGGCTTTGGCCTTGTTTTTCAGTTCCTACTCTTCTGTAGCACTTTTTGTTCTGACATTATTTAAATAATGCTCTCATTCTGGGTGGTTCTACACATTCTGTATTATCAGTAACAAGCACAGGGTAATCATTAATTATTGAAGAAATACGAAGGAAAATTACTTCTAAAAAATAGATAAAGAGAGCTAATTATTTTCTTTAACTTTTTTAAGACCTAAATATAATTACTCAAAAACTTGTTCTTCATTTTTTTTTTTGATGTCACACTGGAAAGACATGAGAGAGACACATGGACAGACACAGGGGATGTATAAAATTTTCTGAGGTTAAACCTTGTTGTGCACACCCATTTCTCATGTATTTGCTTAAAATTCTGACTTCTTTTCTCTAATATATAAAATCATTAAGATTTGGTAAATTAGAATGCTTATTAGTTTTGACTTTACATCAAAATTGATTGATATTTTCTTGCCAAGAATTTATTTATTTCATGATCCTCAGATTTTTGAGGCTTACTTAATATTCTTATCATCTTTCTCTTATGCTTGCATTACTCAGAGACAGAATTGCTGTATTCTTTCATATGTATTTCTTAAGAGCAAAAACTTCAGAGTATTTGTTTGGGTATCAAAGGTATTTTAAATTAATCTCATGGTAAAACAACTCTAAATACTCCTTTCTATGTTTTACATTTTCAAATTGAGGTTTTTTTCAGAGCATATTTTACTGAATATTTGTGTTTCACAATAACAGACTCAGAAATTTCAGTCACTAAAAGCCATTTATTTACTGATATACGTGCAATTTGGATTTTTAATTTTGTGCAGCTACAATCATATTTGATAATAATAGTTATGATGCTTTCATGAACAAAAGTATATTACAAAAATAGATGTATTTCACTATACCTTAATAAAAATGGACATGTATATGTATCATTATTTAAATGTTTATTTTCACCTCTGGGTATATTTTACCAATATTATTATAAAATAAATCATATAGCATTTATGAATTTATGTTTATTTGGTTGTACCATATTTATTTATTATGTTATTGTTGTATACATATTACTGGTTAACACATTCTTTTTTTTTAAAGAGAAAGAGAGAGAATTTTAATATTTATTTTTTAGTTTTCAGCAGACACACATCTTTGTTTGTATGTGGTGCTGAGGTTCGAACCTGGGCTGCATGCATGCCAGGCAAGTGTGCTACAGCTTGAGCCACATCCCCATCCCCAGGTTAATACATTCGTAAAAAGAAAATGCTATTTGATAACCATAGTAATGGAATATTAAAGAGCTTATTAAACTACTCTTTTAATACATATTTTCTTTTATCTTTCTAAAACCTTCTAAAATGTGTAAATGTATAAATATACACATTAAGGAACAAGAGATCCTATGGCAATAAGTAATATATCAAAGAATCAAAACCTGATAAATTCAGTGCTAGAATTAACAGTTTTCCTGAATTGCAGGTCAACGATGTCTCTAATGCAGATAGTAAGCAAAACATTAAAATAACTAAATAACTGTAATTGAAATGATTCAGCAAACTATTTGGCATGACCATATATGGCCTCAATTTTAATCAAATATATATTAGATTTATTTATAATATTTAGGTTAATTTATTCCTTTATTTCCTCTATCTCTTCTTTGAGAAATGACCTCTAGTAAACAGCCTCATTTGGCCTCAGGATATGTGTACAGTAAGAAAAAAAGTCTCAAGAGTTCTATTATATTCATAATATATTCACATATTCCCAAGGCCTTTCACATACTAGTCAGTCACACACAGCAAGCAATTTGAAAGTTCATGAAGTTTTGCAATATAACATTGTTATCCTTCCAAGCCATTTCTAAGAATTCTCTGTGATTTATTGAAAACATCAAGGAAAATGAATATGTCTTTTTAAACCCAGAACTTGAAATGACACTGGACTCAAGAGATCAAGTTTATGAAGACAGGAGTTATGTGTTATGGCTTCTGTTTATCTGCAGAAGAGCTGTCAAGGTGAAAGGGGTTGTGTGAGAATGGCCTTAGGCCTGAACCTAAGCAACTCCTGTAATGCCAGATTCATGAGACCCCAATAGACCTCCAGGAGCTGAATCTGATGTAGTCAGACAAGAGTGTTTATTGTAAGCTCAAGCTTGGACTCACAACCATTTCAGATTTAGTGGTCCCAAAGAGTGAGTCTTGACCCTTAATTCATTGAGGATTAATAGATTTTGTGGGATATTGTATGCATCACAACATTACACAGCCAATCATTTCACATCACAGAAAAGTCAAACAACAACTCTTAACATTGATTAGCACATTCATTGGCAGAAACAAGTTGTGTAAGGGTGATTGGTTAGTTCAAGTTGTGGATACTTTTGAACCGATTGGTTTAGGCCATGAGAGGTTGCAAGAGTGTATATGATAAACTTGCCTAATCATGTTACCAATCAACAAAAGTACTGGGAAGGTCACCTGGTGTTTCAGGTATTTTCTGTGTCTCATGTTTTTTGTGGTAGCTAGGGGGTTGCTGTGGGTCCTAACCTAGTGTAACTGAGTCAGGATCACTTGGCATGGAAGATATCTCCAGTTATTTACAGACAAACAACTCAGCAGGGTTAGTATATGCCTAGGAGCACTCTGAGTTTTTCCATGGACAAGGGTAACTCCTCCTTTTGGACAGGCTTTGCTCTGAAGTGGCTGGTTTCTCAAAAATGGAGTCACATCAGTTTCTCACTCCATTTAAAAAACTCCATTTTGAAACCTGAGGTCATTAATAGAGGTCACTTTTCACCAGGCACACCCACAGAGCCCTCTAATATGGCCTCAGACAAATTACTTGCCCTCACCCTGATAAGCTGAATAAAGCCTCTGGCAGGCTTTCCTCTCCTGATAAGAGTGAATGGTGAGAATATCAGGATGGAGACCACCAGACCAGATATTTCTGACCTCAGGGTAAATGAGAATTCTGGTGGCACCTGGTAATTACAAGGTTTGGTAAAAAATAAAAAATAAAAACAAAATTTAGTATAAAAAATAGAGCTAAAAACAGGGATTTAGCCAGCCTAAACGAGTATGTACTCCAGCTGGAGAGCCTGATGAGGACCTACACTGACATCCCATCACTTGCCATCATTTTCCTATTCTCTGTGTGATCCTCACTGCTCTCAAACTCTACCGCCTTGTCTGGACCTTTGTGTGAGCTGCAACTTCTCCCTGTGACCCTCTCCTCAACTGGTCGTCTACTCCCCACCAGAAAAAGCCTGTTTTGCTTTAGGACCTGATCACTGCTGTTGAGTGAGTGTGAATCTGCAGGACATAAAGCCTAAGGCTTGAGAGTTTTGAACTTAGCATTCAGAGGAAATGTCTGTCACTAGCCTGTCATGATTAAATCTGTTTTGCAATGTTCAGAATTAATCTAATATTGTTTTCTGGGAATTAATTAATCTAGAATTGCTTGGTGTTATTTGATTATCTCCACTGCAGGGCCGATCATTAAGGATTGTTGTTTTCTTCATTAGGAACCTATAGAGTAAAGTTGTATTAAGAATTTGAGTGAATAAAGAATTGAAAGGGGCAGAAATGCATGGACATTCTTTATTTCTCCCCTTGACTGCAATGCCACAAGTTTGCTCCCTGGCAAAATGTTGTTATTATTTTTAAAGTATTAAATTAAGGAATTCTTATCACTAAAGATTATTATTATCTTCAATTCTAAATGTTGACTTTACTTTTGGCATTATCTCTGTCCTTTGAGTGTTATTGTTATGGCTATTTACTGGTAATGAGGCCTTGCTTTCCCAATGCTGAAGTATAACACCAGAGAAGCACATCAAGGCAAGTTTAGAGTGGAAAGTTGAAGCTTTATTAAAGGACAGCAGAAAAGACTTCTCCCTGGAGGAAGAGGGGGACCCAATGAAGTGGTACCCCTTTTCTCCACAGAAAAGTCCACTTCACCATGGCTGATTTGGGGACTGTCAGCCAAAGAGTCTCTGCAAAAGAGTTCAATGTAGATAAACTTTCTATTTTTGTGTTGCCCTGTTTACTTGGCCACTGGCCAAGGTGCTGGACACCCCCTTACTATTTTCACAAATATATCCAGTATAGTACTTTGAAGAAATTGCAAACAAGGCCTCTGGCCTTGAGCTGGGCTTCACAGAGATCTCTACATTTTTAAGATAAGTTACAAATTGGCTCCATGGTAACAGCTGGCAGAGGGAGGAAGAAAGGGAAGAAGAAGTTCTCCTCTTTTCAAGTGTTGTCATTGAAGTGTTAACTTGCCCAGAACAGTGTAAGAAAAAGCTGCTTTTATGTGAACTTCTGCAGACTGTAAACTTCTGAGCCCCTCTACTTACATGCTGGGTATAAAACTCTGAAACTCCCTGAACTTGGAGGGATTGATTGATAACAGCAAAAGCTATGCTTTCTGAACCTGGATGCAGCCAAATGAAACTGTTTCTTTCTATCTTCAGTGCCTTGCTTCATTTGTCCCTACAACAAACTGGGACACAGCACTGGAAGGACTACTGTCACATGTGATGAGTCAGGTTTTGCAAGAGAAAACACCAACTGGGCTGCTATCCCATACATCTTTCCCACTTAGAGTAGCAATCTGACTCTGATTATCACCCCCAAACCTCTCCCCACAACAAGAGGCCTTTACATATAAGGGTTTGCTGACTGTCTCATGTCAGTCACATGCTATTTGGAAGCCAATGACAGATCCACATGGCTCCACCACAGATGTTTTATCAGACACCTGCACTCCACTGCTCCAAGGCCAGTTCCCAGGAGGCTCCAACTCAATTGCATCTCTGTTCTACACCATTTTCATGAATTCCAGTCAATAAAGAAACTATCTGGTTCAGTCATGATGAGCAACAGGAGATCAGATGGATCTCCAGTTCAGAAATTCCTGGTCATGAGAATTTCAAATATTTCACTGTATTGGTCTAAACATCATTCAAGGATGAAGTAGGTGGCACTGTGGGTCTCAATTCTTTCAGGAACCATTAGGTGTGAGAAAACTCTATTCAAAGAATAATATATATGAGAGAAAGAGAGAGAGAGAGAGAGAGAGAGAGAGAGAGAGAAATATATATTAAAGACATGTAAAAGGAGCAATAGATATGCAAATTCAAATTCTTAATGGAATATATATCATTCAAAGATCACGAAAATATTTATTTGACTTTACATAGGGTTATGTATAAACTTGTTCAAATATGGAGCTCACCATTGGTTGAACTTTCAGTTCCCCTGGGGTTTGGTGGAAGTGATCTGTTCATGGAATTTGTATTTGCCAAAGTCAGAATACTCACATGAATGTACCTGTGATAGCAGGAAGGGCAATCTATATGTATATAACAATACATGTTCTTACCCAACCTACAAAGAAAGGGAATCCATAAGTTATATATTTGTTAAATTTGACGATTCATGGAGAAGCATTAGAATGAAAATGTGACTTGTGATATAACACATACCCTTGATAAAGCAAAAGGAAAATCAAAATACACAGTTCCTCCTATGAACTTTCTGCATTTCTCTATTTTAGGTTTGCTTTTATGCATATGTTAGGATTAGTACTCAGAGTCTAGTAGGGTATGGGTTAGGGTCAGAGATTCAATACTTCAAAGGGAAAATATTAAAATCAATCCAATGTGTATATGAACATGTGCTACACAAGATCACCTCCCACTGTCATCCAGAAAAATGCCTTGACATTACCATCACCCCAAGTTATACACAATTAGAGGGAGAAGAAGAAGAATATCTGTGAATACATACTGGAATGGAAAATGCTCAGCAGTTCACAACCTTGTAGGTGGCACAGGAGATTACAGTGACTGAGCCTTTAATCTCTCCTACTCTTGGTTGTGCCCTTCCAAAACATGATCTCAGGTAGTATTTTACTGAGTCTCTGGAAACAAAGAATTGAGAAACAGAATGCATTAGTGGAAAGCTTTCCAGCACTCATCCTGGTGAATATATGAATAGACTGCTGCTTGCTTTGCAGATGGGAAAGACCTACTATGTTCCTAAGTTCCTGTATTTTTCCTGAATTTTGGCCACTCTCCAGAATGGGCTTGTGGTTTTGTGTCCAAGATATGTACCAGCTCCAAGCTCTGTGAAATGGCCATTTCCTGGATTGTTGAAAGGAATTTCAAGCATCTTAGAAAACTCAGAAATCAGTGTGACCGATAAGGGTCTCAGTGGAGAAACCCTGCTTGGCTAGATAGCAACTCAAGTAGCATCATCAGGAGCTGTCAGTGCCATAGTGTACATCTTGTGCAGAAGTCTGTCCCCCAGCTGTGTTCTTACCTATTGTTCAATTCCCCTGCAAGTAAGGAAGGTCTTTGCCTCAGGCCACACCTTTGTGAAGCCTCAAGAAAACAGTTTCAAAATGGAAATTAAGGGGCCTCACCTGTGGTTTTTTGGTAAAGTGCTTTGTGAAGGGATGTGTCTGAATCAACCTCTTGGCACTGGGTGAGGCTGTGGCTTAGATTCTCAGCACCCCATGAAACTAAATAAAGATCCTATATGTCCATCCAAAACTAAAATTACAGAAAAGAACAGTAATTTTGGATTAAGTCTTTCACCTCTTTCTGGTAAGGCTCCTGACCTCCATTTAGTTTGAAAAGGGATTTATTCATCAAATGAGGTGTTCCAAGCCCTGAAGTAGCTAGCATATAAGTGGTTGTGTTTTCTGCCTTGGAATTTGAATAGCTGGGATAACAGGTATACACCATATCATTACACATAAAGAATCTACCCCCAGCAGTCAGTAGGCTTCTAATTTGAGAAGTAGGGCAGTATTAAACAAATTCTTCTACTTAATCTCATCTAAAATTAGTCAAGTTCCCAATGAAGCTACAGAAACAAAATTTCTATAAATATTCTCTATTGATAGAAATTTTTATTTGCCAAACTCAGTTGTAGTCATATCCTATGGAGTGATAGTCATATTCTATCACTAACTTTAGCATCCCAGATCTGGTCTCTTTATTTGTCAAAGCCAGCTCCCCAGTTCCTTCTCTGCCTCAAGGCGTCCCATTCCCATGGGTGAGCCCACTGCCCCTTATTTAAGGCACTGTACTCTCACTTCAGTAACTCCTCATGCTCTGTCTAGTGAGTGTCTCCTTCAATTATCTGTTCACAAAAAGAACCTTGAACTACAAACCTTGTCATTGCATCCATCTTGCAAGAAAATCTTTCATGATTAGAAGTTGAAAACAACTAGAAATAGAAGAAAGAAAAACAGCTGGATGATATAGTGTATACCTGTGATCCCAGCTATTCAAAGTCCAAGTCAGAAAACACATAAGTTCTAAACCACCCTGAACCCCTTGACCAGATTTTGTCTCAACATTTTTAAAAGGGTCAGGATTTAATTCTGTTGCTGGGACTATGCATGTCTAGTATATGTGAGACCATGAATGCAATTCTTGATACTGAAAAAAATGAAAAATGCAAACAACAACAAAATAAAGATCACACATGAGAAATTACCTTCTAATACATTAACTAATCAAAAAAACAAAATATTTTCTTCCCAAAATGGAAAGAAGACAATTTTACATGCTTTCACTTGTTCTTTTTAACATATTAGAAATCCTGGTCAGATCAATCTGAAAGAAGTACAGGCAGAGGGCATGCCAAATGGAAAGGTAGAAGTATAAAAACCTCTGTTTATCAGTGAGATAAAGTTATATCTGGAGAATCTCAAGATTCCAAGAAAATAATCACCACAATGAATAAATTCAGCAAAGGTGCCAATACAAAAACCCCACACACACAAACTGTGTTTCTATACACTAACAATAAATATTTATATATATGAAAAGAAAATCAAGAAAACAATTTCATCTGACAAGTAAAATAAAATGTAATACTACACCCAATGTATTACTACCCAATCAAGTAGATCAAATCTGAAGACTTTAAAACAAGCAATGAAACTTAGAATAACAACAAAAAGTGAAAGACATCAAATGATCATGGGCAGGAACACTTAAACTTGTTAACATATCAACTCTATCCAAAGAAATCTACAGTTTCTGTTCCATCCCTAAAAATTTCCTAACTTCTTTTTTTCATGAATACCATTTTTATTTCATGTTTTTATTTACTCATATTCGTTTTACATGAGAGTAGAGAATATTTTGATTTATTCATAAAAACATGGAATGGATCTTATTCTAATTAAGATCCCAGTCTTGTTGTACGTGATGCAGAAATTATTCATTGCAAAAATTTAAAATTCCATCCTAAAATGATAGGGAATGTGAAAACAACCAACTTCAGGAACATTTTGAACAAGAACAAAATTGGTGGTCTAACCTGTCATAATTTCAAGACTCCATGCTATAAATTTACCAGTCATACAAATACAAAATATAGAAATGTTGATTAATAAAACAGGGTAAGAAATTCAGAAATGAAAGAAAATAAGTTCTCAAGTGATTTCTGTCAATAGCATTCCACGGAAATTGACAGTATTTTCCACAAATACTGTTGAGAAGACTGAAATGATAGCAACACATGAAACAAGGAAGTTGGGCCCTTATCTGACACCATGGACTTAAATTAACTCAACATAAATAGGGGACCTAAATGTAAGATCTGAAATATAAAACTCATAACACACAATAGAAAAAGCCCATGACAAGGGATTTTGACAGAGACTTTTTGAACAGCACATCAAAAGCACAGGCACCAAAAGGAAGAAACAAACTGAACTACATCAACCCGAAAAATTTGATTCATCAATGGACACATTCATTAGTGAAAAGATGACTCACTAAATGCAAGAAAGCATTTGAAAATTATATTTGTGATTAGAATTTAAGATCTATGATATAAAGAGCCCTTATACCTCAATAAGAAGAAAACAGCAAATCAATATTAAAATGGGAAAAGGACTTGCACAGATATTTCTCCAAAGAAGATATGCAAATGGCTGAGAAGCACATCGGAAGATGTTCAATATCAATACTAAGTGGAGAAATCAAAATCAAAATCAAAATCAAAATGAGATCCAGCTTCAAACACAAGATGAAACAGAAAGAAACAGAAAACAGAAAAATCCCTGATCGGCTCCCATTCTCCAGTCCAGGAACAAAGAGGCACATCCACCCACAACCACAACTAAAACAGAAAACACCAGTGCTGCTGAGAATGTGATGGAGCCAGAACCCTAGTGGGTTAGAATGCAAAGTAGTGCAGGCTCTATGGGAAACTGATTGTTTGTTCCCCAAATTATCAAAAGGATCATTCAAATGACCCTTCAATTCTACTTCTTTTGAAGAGATATTTATATGCTTGTAATTACTACAGGGTTAATTATTATACTCAAGGGTACATTGAGGAAGAATCTTTTTATTTTTAGCTGTGAATTATAGTTATACAAAAGCATGGAATATAGTTTGTTCCAAGTCAGTCTCGAGAACTTGCCCTTTCCCTCCCTTCCTCCCTGACCCAGTTTCCTTTCTTCTTCTATACTGGTCTTCCATCCATGTATTTATAATTTTCTTAACTCGTGCTTTACAGATATACATAAAGATAAAACTCACTGTGGTCTCTTCATATATGTATATAGGATAGTATGGTCAATTTCATTCTACAATTTTGCCCTTTTCCTATCCCAAGGAAGAATTTTTTTTTTACATGTAGCACATGATGAAGTATTATTTGGTCTAAAAAACAAAGAAAATCCTGACCGATAGTAGAGTAGGGATGGACCTTGAGAATACATACTGTATGATCCTACTTATATGAAGTACAGTACACAGAATAATTAAAATAATACAGAAAGGAGAATGGTGACTTCTTGGAGCATGAGGGAAATTGATGATTACTGTCTAACAAATGAGCTTCAATTTTGCAAGATGAGAAAAGTTTTGTGGCTGCATGCTGGTTTCCAAAAATGGAAAAAATAAGTGTAATGAACACCACTGATGTGCCTTCCCAAATAGCTGACATGGCAAAACTTTGCTGTGAATATTTGAAAATGTATATAAAATTAAACTCATTCGGCTTATTTCCACACAAACAAAAACCAAGTAAATTCTCCACTAGTAGAAACTTATTAAAAGGAAGTTCTCTATGAGTAGAAATGTGAAAGGATCATTCAGGTTGAAAGGATGAATCACTCACTTGGTCATGCAAAGAAAAAAAGAATACAATGAGGGTAGCTCCACAGGAAAATTTAAAATAAGTATTATTGTACAATCAATTCTTAACTCCTCTCCTAATCTGACTGAGGTGCAGTGGTGTAATAATTATAGAGCTTGTGATGTTGCCAGAGATGCACACCATGAGGCCAGTCATGTGCACATATGGGCCTAGGACACCACCAAGCTGGGAGGGCCAGTGGAGACTTGGTCTTAGGGTCTCTGTCTTTGTCTTGGCAGAGGGAAAAATGCAAGGGAGGATGCAACATGTGGGCAAACAAACAACTCTCTCAACAATTGTCCTTGAATCTGTGAAACTCCTGGCAGCTTTCTTCCAGAGTCAGTCCCTTTGAATCACAATGGCCATACCTTACATCTTGGAGAAAAAGGTCCCCCCACCACTCCTGAGGGACCATCCCTGATCAGCTCCCATCCACCAGCCCAGGATCCAAGAGGCACATCCACTCACCACCACAAGTAATGTAGACAGATGTCAGATAAGAATAGAACGCAGAAATCACTGTTGGAGCTCCAGATCAACAGGAACAAGCATTAGTGCTCTTGGGAAAGGCTTGCCATAACCAATGTGTTTCTGCCATCCCTTACGGCCACAGATGCACACATGCCACCCAGCCACAGAGACCTGTGAACACCTCTTGCTGAGGCACATACATGGAAAGATGCACACTCATTAAAACCCCTTCCACCACAGATATCATTAAAACACCTCACATTTAGAAACAGGTGCATGACGCACAACTCACTGCCATCCCAACAAAAACTCAGATGCATAAATCACCTTTATCCCTGCTTTCCCCGAATACACACACCACCACTTCCTTTCTAAAAAACTATACTCATACCCACAAATACACATGTCTGTTATCACCCAGGTACTGACGGACATGCAATTATAATGTATACTTTTCCAGTGCAGGCTTATACATTCCTATATACTCTACACTTCCTGAAGGCATGCACATGATATAACCAAACACTGAGTATTCATGCACCCAGAAATACAACATACAACCCCCCTACACACACACACACACACACACACACACACACACACACACACACACAATAAACCCTATTTGTTACCAGAAGTCACATAAACAAAACCCTAAGTACTCTGGAAAATCTCACAGACTTGATCCTCTCATCAGAAATACAATATACATAAAAATCTCTTTGAACTTCCCCAAGATTGAGTGGAACCAGAAATACCCTGATTACAAAAATGTAACATTCTTAACCCTAAATGACACAGGTACAACCACCCACATACACACATAAACATGAGTCCTTATTCCCAGAATCCCTTGATACGCAAACACCAACTCTGAAAAACACATAAATTTTCCCAACCCTCTCCAAATGTACACAACAATGATGTCACCTACAATCTACTCATTGTCATTTCCCAAATACATACATAAGACATGTGTGGCCTTAATACACATATTTTACCCTGCACTCTAATCTCACACCCTTCCCTAAATAAAAAATTAAATTAAATTAAAAAATCAATATTTTGTGAATATCAAAAAGTATTCACCAAAATACTCCATTCAAACACTCTTCTTAATAATTATTCACAAGTCCCACCATGACATAATAACCCATATACACTGTCAGTACCCAATCCTCCTAACTTGTATTCCCATATAAATATAACTTCTATATTATCTCAGTGGAAACACACACTACCCATCTACTGTTTGAGAATGAATACTCAGCCATCACACTTCCTAAATACATTCACAGTCCTAGATTATACAAGTCTGGGAACACACGTGTCCATCTGAATCTACAAATCCACAGTACTCCCAAAGACCCAAAGTACATGCAGTCAGTCTCTCACTATTAAAGGGCACAGAACTCACTATTAATATACAAAACTGCTCATTCTTTCTGATATACTCAGTTAACAGCACACAATACTGTGGAGCTCTGAAAATCCTCAATAGCATAAACTTCCTATCTTCCAGCTGCCTGAGTGTAAACCCAGAGTTCCTCATGCCCAAATTAAAACAAATGCACAGCAAAACCCAAACAATTCCAATCAAAAACCTTACTTACAAACTCTCACACATATTCCAGTCGCCTCCATGAAACACTTAAAATAGACATGAAGTAGGACTGAAGAGGCTGGATACCACAGGAATTTTCAGAAAGCAGGTTTATTGGCTGTTGCCAACCAGTCCAGAGTGTGGCTCATGCCTGAAACATTCTAGGGACAGATAATTTCAAAATATTTTGAATTTATGTCCCATGGGGGAAAAGGGCTTGAAGATTCACTTGACAAGTGTTTTTCATTCCATTCTCTAGGCCAGACAGAGGTTTCACACGTATTTACCAAAAAAAAAAAAAAAAAAAATTGGCATTTACAAGAAATAGGAAGCTACCAACCACAGTAATCTTTGCATACTTGCTGCTGATCTGACAAGAGAAGAAGCTTAATTATGGCAAGGGTCTTTTGGTTGAGAGTATCTGGTGTGCTTCAGATACACATATCTTCAGACCACACATCAATCAGTATCACCCAAAAAGCAATCACACAAACACTCCCTAAGTAACTGAATGGAGCAAACAAATTACTTATTAACATGACAACAATTTGTATTCTCAAAAGAAAACATTTACAATCACCTCTATGTTGCAAACATGCACATACACAGAATGCCTCAGAATATGAAGTTCAACAACAAATCTCAGATGTACAGACACTGCTAACTCCTCCTACATACTCATAAAAGACACCCCTCCATTCCCAAGAATAACATGATCATCTCAAAGCCCTAAACAAGAAAATACACAGCAGTCCACTTGAGACATTATCAACAGAATCTATACACATCTATGTGCCACATATACATAATTCCAAACACCCCAACATACCCCATGAATCCATTCTCTCCAAATCTCTGAACACCAAAGATTATGTCCCTAAATTCTGACCTAGACATCATGAACATACACATACATTCTAAAATCTGAAAATGCACAGATCCAACACATAATAGTAAGACAACATCCTAACTCCTCTCAAATGCATTCACAATAGTCCACAATGCAAACAACACCTACAGATGCACCACTAAAACCCTAAACACATGTCCTGCCAGAAAGGTACTCAGCCAACAATAACCAAAGAAATCACTCAGAAAATATTTACACACGACAACCAAACAGTCCCACAGAGGAGAAATTATTGTGTCTTGTTTCATATGCTTTCCATACTTATACACATGAAACACATGAAAGCACAAAGTCCTGGTGCTAGAGGGACAAGTTCTTGTGTTCTCTCTCTCTCTCTCTCTCTGTCTCTCTCTCTCTGTCTCTCTCTCTCTCTCTCTCTCTCTCTCTGTCACACACACACACACACACACACACACACACACACACAAACAAACACGCACACACATATACAGAACATTACATACATAATCTGAACACTGAAACACCCAGTTCAAGGATTTATCTTGTGGGCCCTGCACACAGAGGTAGAGGGGTGATGATGCAGATTTCAGGCACATACCTTGCTGTTGAAAATGTAAGAAAATATAAAATTGCAATGGAGAGATCACATTCTCTCCTATAAAACTGAAAGGTACTTGCCAGCCACTCAATAACTCTTCAATATAGAGAAAACTCTTCAAATAATAAGAGAGTACTCTCAGATAATGCTTCTGGAGATGAAGGTACTCTGGGACATTTAAGGGGTTTCTAAAAGAGAGAATCACCCCAAATAGATTCTTTTGAGTATCTACCATCAGCCCAGATGGATGTCTTCTAGCTAGAGAGCAAGACCATTGTGCAATGTGTGTTCCAATGCCAGGGCTAGGCTTGTTCACCTGGGCTCCCCCCTAAGCCACATCAGCTCCAATTTCTGAATGGGGTCTGCAGTGTTCTCACACAAGATGCCTTTGGCATCCTTACATGTCCAAATTATAATCTGAAGATATTACTGGCATGTTTGTTGGTCAAAAAATTAGTGAGTAAATTGTCAGCTTTTCTGTGTTACCTTCAGACAGAAGAGGTGAATCTGGTTAGAGGAAGGTCTGGGGCCTCTTATATTTTGGACAGCAGCTCTCTTAATCACTTTCCAAACCAGTGATAATATACCTGAGATCACCACATTCAAAGGTGCAGAGATTTATTTTGGCTCATGGTTTCAGAGATTAGAGTCCATGGTCACTTGGCCCTCTTACCTCTGGACCTGTAGCAAAGCAGAACATCTGGCCAAGAGTGTATGGCATAGGAAAACTGACCACCTCATGGCTGCTGGGAGGCAGAGAGAGACAGAGACAGAAGTGCATTAGGGTCCCAGTACCCCATCAGTGGCACATCCTCAATGAGGTAATTTTCATCAAATGGGCCCCAGTTTCCACAAGCTTCCAACACCTCCCAATAATGACTTCAGCTTGGAACCATATATTTAAGAGTGAGCTTTTGAGGAACACCAAATGTTAATACTAGAACATCTACCCCTTGTCCCCAAAAGCTCATGTCTGTCTCACAGCAATAAATAATTAGAAATAAATAAATAAACAAGCATTTGGACTCCAAGAGTCCACAAATATCAACAGTGCATTCTTAATAGTTTTTGCCCAAAGTCTCTTCTGAGACTCAAGGGAACACAGTGACGCTGAACCCTGAATTGAACGTTTTTTTTTTCTGCCATTCTCTTCTTTTTAATTCATGAGTATAGCTTTCTTTTCTCCCCACACCCTCAACCCTATCTTAATGACTAACCATAGAGTCAGTTAAAAGCATGAAAGTCAGTTAAAAGGGCCCTTGCACTGGGCACCTTACTATGTCACAGGAAATGTCCAAATTAAAAGGTATTGGCAGAAGTGTACAGAAGACACTGACTAGGAGGGAAACCAGACACACACACCGTCAGAATTGCAAGCATATAAAAAATCACATTATCTTAGATTCACAGGTCTGGGATGTGTCAGGGTCCACTGGACCCAGATATAACCCACAGAATCCCACCTTCTTTAAATAACAGTTTTTTAAGAGAGAGAGAGAGAGAGAGAGAGAGAGAGAGAGAGAGAGAGAGAGAGAGAGAGAGAGGAATTTTCTAATATTTATTTATTAGTGTTGGGCAGACACAACATCTTTATTTTTATGTGGTGCTGAGGATCAAACCTAGCACTGCACACATGCCAGGCGAGTGCGCTACCACTTGAGCCACATCCCCAGCTCCTTAGTGACATCTATTTTTAGTTGTCTATCAATATTTATTGATTTATATATGGTTCTAAGAATTGACCCCTGTGCCTCACACATGCCAGTCAAGCTCTCTACCACTGAGCCATGACTCCAGACCCCTCTGAAGGACAGTCTGTCAACACTAGTAACCTGTGCTTGTGTCCACCTGCCCAAGACTGCGAGAACAATTCCACATTACACACTGTATACACTTTCACTCAGCAGTACTAAGCAAGATGAAACCAGGAGCTAGCCATTCATCTCTGAAATGCTGAATTGTTGCCAATGAAGCCTTTTCCTCTCCCACCTCTCTGCCTCTTCAGTTACTGACTTTCATGAGTGGAAGCAAAGCAGCAGAATCAAACCTTTTGTAGCTGCATTGGCTGCAATCCTCATTAATAATAAAAAAAAAAAGTTAACACATTTCAAAGATACATCTACGCAGGGGAAACACAGCTAACCCCAAAGGGAAGAAGAGGACAGCAGTAAGGAGAAGACTGAAAAAGCACAGCAGGGCACACGTTAAGTCTAGTGCTCCATTAAGTCTAGTGCTCCAGGTGTGAAACTAGGGCACCTGATGGTGTAATATGGGTGCCCTAGAGCTTGAGCATCCTTACCCCTCCAGCTTGGTCTGATGTGGGACCACTCCCTAGAACTTCTGTGCTCACTGACTTTCACTTACCTGAGCAGGGGTTCATAGGCCTGCCACTGCTAACTTCCACCACAACACTGGCTCCACTCTCATAGTTTGATAAATCACTGTTTTGGGGGTTACTGGGTTGCACTCTGAATGTGATATGCACATCCTGTTCACCAGCGTTTCCTCTGAAGTATGAATGCAAACCTTCACAACCCCTCAACTCTTCACTCTGTAAGCCTGATAACCAGCATCACATGGACAATAACAAGGTCAGCTGAGAATGAGGACAGTAGCCAGACCCACCTAGACCATGGCCTCTGTGAGCCCATATGATGTTAGTTACACAGCAAAATGAATCTGGACATAGGATTCTGAGGCTGCCTTTTGCACGCAGGGCACCCTGATAATCTCTCCACAAGTCATTGAGCCTGCTAAGGGTGGTGTCCTTCCCATTCCTGAGACGCCGAAAGGTGGCTTCTGTGTAATGGAACTAATCTCTTTACCAACCACACCATCTTTGGCCCCAACATTACAAAGTTTTCATTTCTGGAAAACCTGCAAGTATTTTAAATCTTTCTACCCTGGCTTTTGCTCCTGATCCCCATGGTATATCAGGCTGAAAGCAGAAAAATATACCCAGGCCATATCTCAAATGCTGTACTGCCTTTAATATTCCCTGCTGGATAAATTAGTCTGTGTTTTAGTTGCCTTTTACATCACTGTGACCAAAAAAATCTAACAACAACAATTAGAGCAGGACAAGTTTATGTAGCTCATAGTTTCAGGTCTCACTCCACTGACCACCAACTGCATAGCTCTGGGGCCATGTTGAGGCAGAACATAGTGGGGGAAGTGTAGGGAGTGGGAAAGCAGCTCAGCATATGGCAATGAAGAAGCAGAGAGAGAACTCTGCTCACCAGGGACAAACTATGAACCCTGGATCCGTTTCCTCCACTTGATCCTCCTCTTTGTCCTCAGCCTGGGCGGGCTTATCTATCTGCCTGTGGTTGACTGGGAAGGCGAGAACAGGCCCATGGTGTGGCTTAACCTTTGTATTAGACCGCCTTGGGCCAGCTTGGGTTGACTCTGTGCCTAAGGCTAATGAGCGGAGCTCAGAGTCAAGGCATCTTAATTCTTTTAAAAGTTGGATCTGTTCCCGTCTATGTTGGAGAGACTTACGCAAGGGAGCCAGGTTAGGCAAGGTAAGTGGAGAAAAAATATCTGATGGGGCAGTTGGCCCCTGAAGGGCCAGAGCACAAAAGGCAGGAGGGATATAGGAGGGAGGTGGATGGGTAAGTCCTATAGGCTGTGGCAGGGTCCTGAGGGTGGCGGGTCTTCTGAATGGTAGCGAGCTGCTTCCTTCTCCAAGGTAGCCTCTTCCCCAGGTGTCAATGTGTCTCTGGGATTTAAAACTGGATAAAGGCGGTTGGTAGCTGTTGGAGCCTTATTCATTAGGGTGGGATTTTGAGTGCGTCCAGGAAGGTTCCCAGGGTCCTGGGGAAACTGAGAAGGATCTATGTCTATACTAACTGAAGGGCATGCTGAGGGGGGACGAGAGGGATGAGAGGTTTTTGCATAGCCTCTTCCCCAATCCTGACAAGTTTTAAGGTACCATTGTCAAAGGGTGAATTTTTAAGAATTTTATTTTGTTCCAGTAAGAAAAGGTGGGAACAGGCACCTTTTCTTGGCCAAAGGATTCATAATAATCTTTTAAACAGTCTCCTACTCTAAGCCATCTTTTACCATCAATGGTCCCTTCAAGGGGAAACCACGGACACAATTCTCCTATGTATGAAAAGAATAATTTTAAGTCCTTTTTCTTAACACGTGCCACTCGTGTCTTGAGGGCCTCCTTGAGGCCTGACAAAAACAAATCATGTGACGAAACTGCTTGTCCCATGGTGGGTCATTCACTGTGCGTCGTCCCCACTCTCCTCCTGGATCTGTTTCTCCGTCGTGTCTTCCAAGGCGATCCCGAGCTCCGCTTGGCCAAGTCTCCCTGGAGGACGGCGTTCCTTCTCAGTCAAAGGCTCGAGCCCCAATTTTTGGGCGCCAAATGTTCTGACCCGCAGGACACATCAACGTGGGCGGTGAACCTAGGTGGGGAGGAATGAAGGGACAAGAGACATGAAGGATGACAGCAAGACAGGAGTTCTGATCAAGCTGCAAACTTTTATTTTTCACACAGGGGTATTTATATGCTGGGGATGGGGAAGCTCTCTAAACAGCAATTGCTGGATGTGGGTGGTAAAACTGCCAGCTGCAAGATTTCTGATGATCCTGATAACCACAGGATGTTCCAGGGAGATAGGTAGCTGCAGGATGTCTCCCAGGCAGGATGTCTCCCAGGAGGCTGTTTCTTGTAAATGTCATTCTATTCTTTGAAGGAGAATTTCCTTCTAGCCCCTGACACCATACCTCCCACAAAAAAGAAAATGCATTAACAGAAAAGAGTTCACACTGATCCTTCCTGAATTCCCCACCCCACTCCACCCACAACATCCAAAAATGGCCTTAATAGTCATTGCAGCCACGTTGATGCAGCACCTCCTATGTGCTAGGGACTGCTCTGCATAAATAAACCCCAGGAGACACACCAGTGTCTCCATTTAAGAAAGAAACTGAGGCAAAGAGAGATTTATTAACTTACCAATGATCACACAGCTCAAAAGAGGCCCATAGGGGTTTTAAACCCGGGCCATTTGGTTTTACTCCAGACCCCTCAGACCAAAGATGCAGTAAGTGGGAGGAGAACATCAGACATATGATCCACCTATGGCAGGAGGAGACTTGGGTGAGTGGAGCCTTCTGTGACACAGACAGTGTCCCCTCTCGGGGGATGCCTCACCTGGTCCTGAGAGGCCCACTCAGCCTGGGGGAGAAGAGAGCCCCCTGCAAGCCTTTTGGTTTAAGAGAATGTTCACTTACCTGAGCTGCAATGTCTCCACTGCTCTGAGGAGTTGGGGCCACGTCCTGTCAGAGATCCTTAAAGGTGACCTCATTTTAAGGAAACAAGCCTGTGGCCAATTGTCCGAGATTTACTAAGTCAGGGGCCAGCACAGGAAGCCAGCAGAGGGGACACCATTGAAGAGATGAGCCGGAGCAGGGTCCAGGGGCCTGGAGCACAGCCTGGGCATGGCCCAGTGGCTCCCAGCTGACATCCTCCCTGTCCGGGAGATCCTGGAAACTGCCTTCATGGTGATTTTCAGGTGCATGCATGGGAGGCCCTACTTGCTCCAGCTTCAGGGTAGGACAGGGAAGATTTCAGGCCTCATCAGATTATGGGCATGAGCAGGATGGTGGCCAGCAGGGGAAGACATCAAGGGCCTCCATCTCACAGCAGTTTATGCATTGTTTGTTGAGCCACTACCATGCATCATATGGATGTAGCTGGAAAGTGGATTTTTAGCATGTGTAAAGGACCTGAGGCAGCAGTGGGCTTGGTACATTTGAGGCTGTGTGGGGAGTTGAGGATGGCCTGAGCCAGGATGTGCCTGGGGATAGCTGAACGAGATGAGGCAGTTTGGGAACTGATTGACTTCTTTCCCTTGTGCTCCACCTGTCGAACAAGCAAGGCACAGAGATGAAGATCTTTCACATGACAGATGAAGAGTCTGAAGGTCAGAGTGGTAAAGGCATTTTCAGGTCCCAAAGGTTACACATGGCGGAGTTGGAATTCTCACCCAGATCTGCCTCTAGAGCAGTTTATGTGTCCCTTCTAGCATGACTTTCTGACAAGTCCAGATGCACCCAAACTCAACCTCCTGTATCTGGTTTGAAGAGTCTCAGGTACATGAGTCATATAAGGCCTTGATAAGTCCTTCTGCAAAGGAAGTTTCTAATATTTCTTTAACCCAGCACTTGCAACGTTCATTTGAACATAAGATCCTTATAAATGTGACTAGAATGAAGACATTTCAGAAGTGACCTTGGGATACACTGGTCTTGGTAACCCACAGAAGTCTCAAGTGGTCTTCCTGATCTTGGGGAAGAGAATTCTGGGTATATTTTGGAGACTCAATAAGATGGTGAAGGGATGGAGAGAGATTCAAAGGACTAATGGGGGTATTTCAGAGCGGGAAGGGATCCCTAGAAGGACCCTAAGTGGGACTCTCGAGAGATTTCCTCCCTCGCTTCAGAGAACAGTACCAGGGCCCGTGAGGGTAGAATAGGAGTTGGAGACTGTACCTGAGGTGGACCATCTTGGTCGGGAGTGAGCTCCCCACCACCAGCAGTGTGCAATTAGAAACTGTTGCATTACACTGCTGAAGGTCACTTCCTCTAGGATTCTGGGCTTCGGGGTAAAGAAAGCCACCCCACCTGGGCCATGCTCAGTCCCCCCTTCTCTCCAGAGTGGGCACAAACAAGCCAGACATGGCACATTCATGACATTAGGAAAATCCTTATAAATAAAATAGTTACTATGAAAGCTGATGAGCTCTCCACAGTCCATCTCCTCTCAACAGGAATAATGCCAAGCCCGTGACTCCAGTGTCACCTCCCGCCATCGACTAGAAGAAACCCTCATTTTAAGAAGTATAACAAGAAAAGTGAGTGACAGTCTATTGACATTTTAAAAAGTGTGTGAGCAGTGGGGGCATGACTGGCTGGAGAGACGCAGAGACAGGAGGAGAGAGGAGCCACACCAGTCCCTTCCATCTCCGCTCAACCTGGAGGGCTCAGGCACCTCTGTCGCCCAAGGGCTGAAGCTCTGTGTTTTCTTCACCAAGAAGGAGGTCGAGGTGGGAAGGGGTGGGTGCAGGCCAGGGCCATGAGCCTGCTGTGCCCCAACTCCTAGGTCAGGGTCCCCCCTGAAGGGGCTCTGGTGGCTCTGGGGGACTGTCCTGGAAGGGCAGGCAGGGAATCTGGCCAATGGAGACCAGGAATCAGGTCCCCTCAGCTTTCCAGCCAGGCTGCGGCTCAGGGACACACACGGACCTGCCTTGTGCCGGCACCACTGCCACCTGCCCCCACCGACACCTGCACCTCTGGAGTGAGTGAAGCCCGGGGTGGGTTGCAGAGGCACGGGACGGATGTCCACGAAGACCATTCTAGGGAGGACATGGGGCCACCTCTACGCCCTTTCCAAGGTGAGGGGCGAAGGTGATGGGCCTGGGGACTCGCTGGGCACCGACAGGGACAATGCCCTGGGGATTCGTGGGCTCCAGGACTAAAGCCAGCCTCGGGCCTACACCGTGTCGGCCTGTCACACTGTGCTCCTAGTTCAGCACGCATACACACATGCATGCGTGTGGGCCAGCGCACGCTCACTAGCGTGGATGTCACACCCCTGCACCAGCATCACTGCCCGAGCAGAAGGGACTGGCAGGGTCGGTCCACCTGCACATGCGCAGACCATGATGCATGCACCGACCCCCCACGCCCCTTCTGTCTTACTCATGAGCCCACTTACGTGCACACAGGGGGACAGACCCTCGTTCTGCCCTGCGTCCCACACTCGCAGCAGGTGCCCATCCAGCACAGGCCAAACACACGGGGCATAGCGCACCCAGGCACGGTGGCCTCCCTACCTCCCAGCACCCAACCTCGTGGTGCCCCACTCCCTGATCAGTGTTTGAACAGCTTTCCTGTGTCTCCTGAGTGCTGGGGGAGCAGGCCACGGATGGCCTCGAGGGAGAATGTCACCCTCTCCAGCCCCTCCTGCCCCCAGTCCGCCTTTGTCCACCAGGACAGCGCTCGGGAGGACCCTGCTGTGCTGCCCTCTTAGCTGGCTTCCCCGCCAGGGCCCTGGGCAATGAATGAGCCTCGGGCATCCCTCCTGACCCCATTGTCCTTGCCCACGCCTTATCAGTGGGCACAGGTAGAGAGGACAGGGGCTGCCACTCGGGGAGGCCTGTTCTAGAAGCATCCACCCATCCCTCCCCTTCCTCTCCACCCGCCCAGCCCCTCACATCCGCTGGTGGCCCCACCTCTCAGCCATTGTCCAGGCTGTTCCCCGCCCCCAACTCGCCCCTTAGCAAGGACCCCTAACCTCCCTCTCCAGGAAGCCCTCTGGGTTCCCTTCCCTCTTGGCCTCGAGGCGCCTGCACCTCACCCCTCCCACACCAAGATGTCCATTTCTTGCTCCCTGTACATGACCATGGGATGGGGAAGCGTGGAGTTGTGGGGAAGGTGGACAGCTGGGTTCCCATCATCCTGGCACCCCCAGAAGTGGGGGGGAGCCCTGTCCAAGGGCAAGACCTCTGCAGGAGGAGGGTGGACGGGAGGGAGAGACCCAGGGAGTGCGGTGCCTCTATTCTCGGGCCTCCAGGAGTGAATCAGGTCCCTGGCCTTTATTCAAGAGTAAAGGATGCCACCACACACATGAGGAAGTTAGTAAATTCCCTCCCCTCCTCTCCCCACCCAGAAGGCTGCCAACTTCTAGATGGTAATGGTGTGTGGGATAGTGAAATCAGCATATCCATCAACACACTCCCTGCTCATCATGTACAGGGAAGGGTCAGTGGCTCCAGTTCCACATCATCATCCTCTGGAGGCTCCCTGGGCACCGGCTCCCAAATACCCAGAGGGAGGGACATCCCCCCAGTCCCCTCCTAGCCGCCACCCGGCAGGCCCCAGGAGCTCTGAGGGACCATCATGAAGGGGACTCCTTACTACACAGACTGCCTTTGATTTGGGGGACAGTGAGTGGGACCTGTTGGTTGAAGTTGGTGTGACAATGGTGGGCATCCTGGGTCCACCCCCATAGCCGGAGGCCTGCTTAGGAGCCTCCCCAGTGTTCCTCCCACTTGTCAAGTGAGCATGTCCAGACATGGGGAAGTAGGATGTGCTCCTAAAAGCATGTCTGAGGAGGTGAGGCTAAATTGCAGGGCCCTCTGCTCATAGGAAGGGACAGACAGCACATGGCTTAAGAACTGGGGATTAGACTCAGGGGCACTCAATCATTGAGCCACATTCCTAGCTCTTCTTATATTTTATTTAGAGATAGGGTCTGGCTAAGTTGCTTAGCATCTTGCTAAGTTGCTGAGGCTGGCTTTGAACTTGCAATCGTGCTGCCTTAGCCTCCAAAGCTGCTGGGATTATAGGCCTGAAGGACATAGCCTTTTTGTTGGGAAAACCTGGGTTCTATTCCCTGCCCTGCCACTTGCTACCTTGGAGATCCTGGACATGTGGCTTGGCTCTTCTGAGTCTCACTCTACCTATCTGCAAAATGGGGGTGATATCTGTAGCCCCTCTTTCAAGACTCTGTAAAGATTCACATGGATTTTATGTGGTGACTATATCCCACATAGCAAGCACTGGACTAATGCAGGCCTTTTCATAAAAGTATTTCTGATTCAAAAAAACACATTCCTGGTAATCCCAGTGAATCAGGAGGCTGAGGTAGGAGGATCAAAAGATTCAGGTGAGCTTGGGCAACTTAGTGAGATCCTCAAAATAAAAAATAAAAATAAAAATGTAAAAAGGGCCAGGGTTATAAGGCTCAGTGATAAAGACACCATTGGGTTTGATCCCCAATTCCACAAAATAAAAAAAAAATGATTTCATGAAATGCCAGGCATATTGTAGAGATGCAGTAAATATTCTTTAGATTGATGCTTGGCTTTCAGCAAGAGTCAAGTTGCAGCTGCCTTTAGTCTGAGTATTTTGTAGGTGCTCCATGGTAGACTAAGGTTTACCTTGTTTCCTGGGCCCTGGCAGCCTGGACACCCTTTGCCTCTTCACTGGAGGGCCAACAGGGGTTTTTGAAATGACCCTGTGGATGGGGAAAAGGGAGCAGGTTCTGTCCAGGGTGAGGTCCCTGGGAAGCTTTTAGCACGGGTGTGTTAATGCAGGCTGGGAGGTCAGGAGCCCCGTGTCAGCCAATGAGACCTGAAAGCTTAGTCCCAGCCTGGAAGAAGGTTAAGGGCAATGTGCCAACATGAGGCTGACCTGAGCTTCGTTCAGATGTTGCCATTTACTGGCTGCGTGGCTACAGGCTTCTCTCTGGTCTGTGAAATCAGGCTCATGTTGTCTTCTGTGCTCATCAACCAGGTTGGGGTTGAGGATGTGTGGGACACAAGTGTCCTGGGAAATCAAATGAGAACTTTGAACATCTTTTACAGAAGTCAGCAGAGTAAAGAGGAAACCTTGAACAGGGGCTCAAATCTTGGTTCTGTAACTTTGGGGCTGTGTGACCTTAGGTAAGTTACAGAACATCTCTGAATCTGGTTCCTCATGTGAATGCGTACTCTATTATCATGAAGGCATAATACTCTTTCCCACAATATTGCCCACCTGGCACTCGCTGTGCTCCAGGAGAAAACATCTCTGGCCAGAGCCTGCCACCACAGAACATGGTCTGTCCTTCTCTGACCCCAATCCACAATGCCACTTGAAGCAGATGGAATGAGAGGGGAAAGCTAGGGAAGAGCTGTGGAAGCTTGGTTGGATGCCAGGGAGCAGTGACAGTAAAGTGAGGTCCTGCCTGGCCTCCTGGTGGTCGTGCTCCGGCAGAGGGGTGCATGTTGGAACATACGCTACAAAGAGCAATAAGGCACGGGAGGGGATAGGTGTGGCAGGAGGCTGTTCTGGTTTGGATGTGAGGGGTCCCCAAAAAACTTAGCTGTGAGACAATGCAAGAGGGTTCGAAGGACAAGTGATGGGGTTGTAAGAGTCTTAACCCCTCAGTGAATTAATCCCCTGATAGTGATTGACTGAGCGGTGACTGAAGTGGTGGGGTGTGGCTGGAGAGGAGGGTCATGGGCCAATTATTTGGGGTATATATTTGTATTTGGCAAGTGGAGCCTCCCTCTGCTTTCTGATCATCATGTGAGCCCCTTCCCTCTACCACACTCTTCCGCCATGAGGTTCAGCTCACCTCAAACGTTGAGGAATGGAGCCTGCTGTCTGTGCATTGAGACCTCTAAAACCCTGAGCCCCCAAGGCAACTTTTCCCTCTCTACAATTGTTCTGGTTGGGTCCTTCCATAGTGCAGCAAAAAAGCTGACTAAAACAGAGACTATTTTCAATCAGGTGGCAAGGAAATCTTCCCATTTGGTGGCACAGGATACAGAGGAACAGACTGACCCAAGTCAGCCAGCAAGGTTCTGAAATATTCCAGAGGTCTGGCCCTCCTCTCTGCACCACGCTGTGTCCAGGGTCCACTCACACTTTCTGCATGGCCTTGTCCTACTCGTGCCCACACCTCTGCAGGGACAGCCCAGCTGGCTAGCCCTTTCTTCTCTCAGGCAGCCGAAGCTGCTGGGAGGATCTGAACTCTAGCCAGCCACGGCGCTCTCGGGTCCATCCCTGCCCAGTTGTGGGGAGAAGGCTCAGGACCCTCTCCTCAGGGGGGGCATGTTGGGGGCTAGGAACTTACAAAGGCAAATAATGTCTGGGTAAACATTGACTGCTGATAGCTCCAGCTGTGGGGGCCAATGATGTCCCCTTGGTCCAGATGTTGGCCTCACCCACCTCCCTCCTGTGGCAGTACATTTGAGGAGAACATTGTAGGCCAGCGGAGAGCAACACAGAATGCGGGGTGGGGAGGGGGCTGGCAGGGCCACCCAGCACAATCCATGCACAGCTAGCCAGCATAGTCCTCCGCCTCCAGGGTTGTCCGGACAGCAGGCGTCACTCCTGGGCTGAGAGTGTACCAGGGAAGATGGGGCCACAGCCTCCCCTGTCCAATGTCCCAGATTTCCTGGCTGGGAATGAAAACTGAATCCAGAGGTGGAACCAATGCCAGGACCCTATGCTCTCCCAGGATAGAGTGAGCTCCTTGTCCCTGGAGGTATGTCAGCAGGGTCTGCACCTTCAGAGCTGGCGAGAAGCAGGCTACTCAGGGCATTGGAGAGGGTTGGGACAAGAGCCTTCTCTTGGATTCTTGCCAATTGCCCCACCCCTGATCCTGAAGCCCACAGGGTGCCCAGTCCACCCTCCCCTCCAGCACCAGGAGAGTCTAGAACTTGCTTCTTCAAATCTCCCTTCCCTGAGTGGGTCAATGTCTTGATGGGACCCTCCCCTGCCCCAGGTGCACACCGACACTTCTCCTAATGCATCCTGGCTGGCCCACTGGGAGAAACAGACGACATGTCACATGAGGGGACATAAGGGGGCTCTCACATTTCCCACGCCTGGGCTCCTGGGCCCCCAGCATTCATGATGGCTGATTTCAACATGAAAGGGCCCCTTGAGAAGGAGAGTCCCCCTCCATTTCCCCCTCGCCTCTGCTAAGCCCCACTCTGCAGCTAAACACTGTCTGAGCCTCCTTCCCTCTGGAGCACCCTCTCACTCACCTGCCAAGCCTTCCCCAGACTGCTGCAGCCTCACCTCGCAGCCTCTGCCAGCCAGGATGAGAATCCCAAGGTGGGGTGGGGGGCTCAGGGCTCCATACTGCAGAGGAGAAAGGGGGGTCAGTCTGTCCTAAAGGTATAAGCCATTTGGCCAACCATAGGCCAGAATGACTGAATAAATCTTCGTGGGTGCTTTAATGCTCTGAGGACAGGAGGTCTCCCAATCTCAAATCCAAAGACAGCCAGAGCAGTGAAATTTACTATGAGGCCTTCCAGGCATCTGCCCTAAATTTTCGAAGTGGCATTTTTTTAAACCTTTTATTTTGGCCTAATTTTAGATTTAGAGAAAAGTTGCCAAAAATAGAACAGATAGCTTCAGTACACCCCTCACCTAGCCTTCTCTAATATTCACATCTTACATAACCCTAGTAAATGATCAAGCCTGAGAACTTATCCTTAGTTCAGTACAATCACCTGAACTTCACATCTTATTGGATGCTGGGTACAGTGGTGCATGTCTGTAATCCCAGCAGCTCAGAAGGCTGAGACAGGAGGATAGGGAATTCGAGGCCTGCCTCAGCAAATTAACAAGGCCCTAAGCAATTTAATGAGACCCAGTCTCAAAATTTAAAAAAAATGAAAATAAAAAAGGGCTGGGGATGTAGCTCAATGGTAAAGCAGTCCTGAGTTAGATCCCCAGTACCTAAAACAAAACTAAACAGCTCTTATTTGAATTTCCCATTTTTCTACTAAGATCTTTTCCTGCTTCCATCACCCCATTCTGGACACCACACTGCATTTAGTTGTTATTTTTCTTTTGTGTCCCTGATCAATTGGTTGCCGCAGTCCGGCTGCAGCAAAATAACCAGGGGGTGACAAACAACTTGTGTAGATTGATACAGCAGGAGTCGGAGCCATTTATTGTAGGACAGGAGGGGTATATATACATTCCACACAGCTTATCTTAATTAACATAAACTAGATACAGCAGTCAACGAATCACAGTTAATGGCTTGCTGGCACCACCTCACAAACCACTCCCTCTGGCAAAATGCCAGGCGCCATCCTGACTTGTTTACAGACCTTAACATTGGTGACATTCCCTCAGTCTATACTCATCTTTCATGATCTTGACAGCACTGAGGAACAAGTGTTTTGTAGAACTGTGGGTTACCTTGTGTTTTCTCAAGATCAGAGGGAGGCTCTGCAGTTTTGGATATACCACAGAAATGGTGCTGGCTCCTTCTCAGCTCACCATATCAAGAGGCTCATGTCTCCAACATGTTTGATTACTGGTGGTGATGACCTTGATCACTTAGTTAAGTTGATGTCTAAAGGGTCTATCCACTATAAAGTTACTATATTTTTCTTTTGAATTAATACATATCTTGGGGAAAATACTTTGATATATATGTGCAACTATTCATAACTTTGTATTTAATTTACACATATATCTTTTTTAATTTCTTTGTTTAGTTGTAGATAATTGTTATATCTTTATTTATTTTATGTGGTGCTGAGGATTGCACACAGTGCCTTACACATGCAAGGAAAGTGCTTATCACTGAGTCACCACTCCAGTCTGACACAAGTATATCTTTACCATACAATATAGTAATTTGACACATATATTGATAATAATGGTGTAATTATTATTTTGTTTTTTTTTCTATTTAAAAGCTCTTTCTTTTGCATATCAGAACATTTAAAAAAGAAAAATGAATATTTTACAAAAGCAGTTTCCTATATATTTGCATTAGAAGAGAGTGTCCCAAACAGATTTCAGTTATTTTCTTTGGAAAGTTGTGTTCTTTCTTGCACAGAAACTTCAGAGAGGCTGTCTCACCCTAGTTCTGACGTTTTCACTGTTTGTAGGAAACCACAAAAGTGAAGTCATTAGCTTGTTGCACAGAGCTCCTGGGGGTCCTTGTGTCTATTTTGGGTCCCACATCTGTTCAGCACATGAGGAGTGATTGAACTTCACTTTTGAAATTTAGTTTCATTGCATTTCTTGGTAGAACCACCCACTTGGGTCTGGCAAATTGCATATTACTGAATTTCTCACCATCATGTTTTCTCTACAACACATCTGGAATAAACATAGATTTAAAAATATAAATGTGAATTATATTTCTGTATTTGAGAAAAGAAAAAAAAACTTAGTATATGACTATCACTTTTCATTCCAAATTGCTCAAAAGCTCAAAATACTTCTCAAATATGGCTGCACATATTTGAAAACAATATGGTAAGCAAATGATAGTGGCAATATTCCAAAAAATTTTATTTATAAAATCAGTTGGTGGGCTACATTTGGCTCCAGGCAATAGTTTCCTGATTTGTATATTTGAGGTGATCATGTTTGTATCTTTTTGAGTTTGGGGAAAAGAACTTCAATTCTTAAATACTGTTGACCATAATTCCTTATAATCCAAATTTCAAACCAAAGCTAAAGGTTTTATTAATTCTCAAGGCTCAGCAGAATATTTAAGTCAGTGGAATGGGTAAATCAATGTGGAGGAAGAAAAAAGTGGACATTTGAAAACATTATTTTAGAAGTTCTTTTTGATTGACCATCTTACAAATCTTAGATCTAATTATCTATAGAAATAAGCTAGTATGGTATACAACTTTCTTCTGATGGGCATTACATGTCAGAATCTCTTTGGTCAGTTCTTATTTCCTTGCATCTTGGGAATTTTAAAGAGACGTTCTTGATGACCTTACATGCTTTGTGAGGCATCTGGTACACTGTGCATAGAACTCCTTCCCCTCCCATAGCCGGACAGTCCTTGTGGTACCTGTGGCTGGGTTTCTGGATTTTTGACAGCTGCTCATCCATGTGAGGCGCTAGGTTGGAAGAGAACCTTCCCATCTAACTAAGTGTGTTGGTAGTTGGGGGACTGAGAACTGGTGCAACCGAAGAGCTTGTCCTTTACTGGGGAGTCATTAAGCCCTTAAAAGTCAGAGAGGGTCAAGACTTTAATTACCTTTTTTCCTCTGAAACATTTCTCTACGATAATCTTTGACTGTTAGTTGTGCCAGCCCAAGTTATTTTAATCTATATAGCTCTTTATTTGTATCTTTCTTATTATCTTAGGTTAATTTATTCTATCATTTGCAGTAGCTTAAAGGTAGAAAATAAGGGTTCCCCCCCTTATTTCTATTCTCATTTCTTTTTTTTTAAATTAATTTTTATTGTAGGTTGTTCAAAACATTACAT
The DNA here is from genome assembly GCF_048772815.1 of Callospermophilus lateralis. Taxonomy (NCBI): domain Eukaryota; kingdom Metazoa; phylum Chordata; class Mammalia; order Rodentia; family Sciuridae; genus Callospermophilus; species Callospermophilus lateralis. The sequence goes on along the minus strand of NW_027515935.1, from coordinate 1,978,280 downwards.
AGTTCTTGATATATCATATTTCACACTTTGATTCAAGTGGGATATGCGCTCCCATTTTTACCCCATATACAGATTGCAGAATCACATCAGTTGCACAACAATTGATTTACATATTGCCATTCTGGTGTCTGTTGTATTCTGCTGCCTTTCCTATCCTCTACTATCCCCCCTCCCCCCTCCCCTTCCCTCTTCTCTCTCTACCCCCTCTACTGTAATTCATTTCTCCCCCTTATATTTTTCCTCCTTTCCCCTCACTTCCTCTTGTATGTAATTTTGTATACCCCTGAGGGTCTCCTTCCATTTACATGCAATTTCCCTTCTCTCTCCCTTTCCCTCCCACCTCTCATCCCTGTTTAATGTTAATCTTCTTCTCATGCTCTTTGTCCCTACTCTGTTCTTAGCTACTCTCCTTATATCAAAGAAGACATTTGGCATTTGTTTTTAAGGGATTGGCTGGCTTCACTTAGCATAATCTGCTCTAATGCCATCCATTTCCCTCCAAATTCTATGATTTTGTCATTTCTTAATGCAGAGTAATACTCCATTGTGTATAAATGCCACATTTTTTTTATCCATTCGTCTATTGAAGGGCATCTAGGTTGGTTCCACAGTCTTGCTATTGTGAATTGTGCTGCTATGAACATGGATGTAGCAGTGTCCCTATAGTGTGCTCTTTTTAGGTCTTTAGGGAATAGACCGAGTAGGGGAATAGCTGGATCAAATGGTGGTTCCATTCCGAGCTTTCCAAGAAATCTCCATACTGCTTTCCAAATTGGCCGCACCAATTTGCAGTCCCACCAGCAATGTACAAGAGTACCCTTTTCCCCACATCCTCGCCAGAACTTGTTGCTGTTTGACTTCCTAATGGCTGCCAATCTTACTGGAGTGAGATGGTATCTTAGGGTGGTTTTGATTTGCATTTCTCTTACTGCTAGAGATGGTGAGCATTTTTTCATATACTTGTTGATTGATTGTATGTCCTCCTCTGAGAAATTTCTGTTCAGGTCCTTGGCCCATTTGTTGATTGGGTTATTCGTTATGTCATTGTCTAATTTTTTTAGTTCTTTGTATATTCTGGATATTAGGGCTCTGTCTGAAGTGTGAGGAGTAAAGATTTGTTCCCAGGACGTAGGCTCCCTATTTAACTCTCTTATTGTTTCTTTTGCTGAGAAAAAACTTTTTAGTTTGAGTAAGTCCCATTTGTTGATTCTAGTTATTAACTGTTGTGCTATGGGTGTCCTATTGAGGAATTTGGAGCCTGACCCCACAGTATGTAGATCATAGCCAACTTTTTCTTCTATCAGACGCCATGTCTCTGATTTGATATCAAGTTCCTTGATCCACTTTGAGTTAACTTTTGTGCATGGCGAGAGAAAGGGATTCAGTTTCATTTTGTTGCAAATGGATTTCCAGTTTTCCCAACACCATTTGTTGAAGATGCTATCCTTCTTCCATTGCATGCTTTTAGCCCCTTTATCGAATATAAGATAGTTGTAGTTTTGTGGATTGGTTTCTGTGTCCTCTATTCTGTACCATTGGTCCACCCGCCTGTTTTGGTACCAGTACCATGCTGTTTTTGTTACTATTGCTCTGTAGTATAGTTTGAAGTCTGGTATAGCTATACCGCCTGATTCACATTTCCTGCTTAGCATTGTTTTTGCTATTCTGGGTCTTTTATTTTTCCATATGAATTTCATGATTGCTTTCTCTATTTCTACAAGAAATGCCGTTGGGATTTTGATTGGCATTGCATTAAACCTATAGAGAACTTTTGGTAATATCGCCATTTTGATGATGTTACTTCTACCTATCCATGAACAGGGTATATTTTTCCATCTTCTAAGATCTTCTTCTATTTCTCTCTTTAGGGTTCTGTAGTTTTCATTGTATAAGTGTTTCACCTCTTTTGTTAGGTTGATTCCCAAGTATTTTATTTTTTTTGAGGATATTGTGAATGGGGTGGTTGTCCTCATTTCCATTTCAGAGGATTTGTCGCTGATATACAGGAATGCCTTTGATTTATGTGTGTTGATTTTATAGCCTGCCACTTTGCTGAATTCATTTATTAGCTCTAATAGTTTCTTTGTAGACCCTTTTGGGTCTGCTAGGTATAGAATCATGTCATCTGCAAATAGTGATAATTTGAGTTCTTCTTTTCCTATTTTTATACCTTTAATTTCTTTCGTCTGTCTAATTGCTCTGGCCAGTGATTCGAGAACTATGTTGAACAGAAGTGGTGAGAGAGGGCATCCCTGTCTTGTTCCAGACTTTAGAGGGAATGCCTTCAGTTTTTCTCCATTCAGAATGATGCTAGCCTGAGGCTTGGCATAGATTGCTTTTACAATATTGAGGTATGTTCCTGTTATCCCTATTTTTTCTAGAGTTTTGAACATAAAGGGATGCTGTACTTTGTCGAATGCTTTTTCCGCATCTATCGAGATGATCATATGGTTCTTATTTTTAAGCCTATTGATGTGGTGAATAACATTTATTGATTTCCGTATATTGAACCAGCCTTGCATCCCAAGGATAAATCCTACCTGATCATGGTGCACAATTTTTTTGATATGTTTTTGTATCCGGTTCGCCAGAAGTTTATTGAGGATTTTTGCATCTAGGTTCATTAGAGATATTGGTCTGTAGTTTTCTTTCTTTGAAGTGTCTTTGTCTGGTTTAGGAATCAGGGTGATGTTGGCCTCATAGAATGAATTTGGAAGTTCTCCCTCTTTTTCTATTTCCTGAAATAGCTTGAAAAGTATTGGTATTAGTTCCTCTTTAAAGGTTTTGTAAAACTCTGTTTTATACCCATCCGGTCCTAGGCTTTTCTTAGTTGGTAGTCTTTTGATGGTATCTTCTATTTCCTCAATTGATATTGGTCTGTTTAGGTTGTCAATATCCTCCTGACTCAATCTGGGCAAATCATATGACTTAAGAAATTTATCGATGCCTTCACTATCTTCTATTTTATTGGAGTATAAGGATTCAAAATAGTTTCTGATAATCTTCTGTATTTCTGAAGTGTCTGTTGTGATATTGCCTTTTTCATCCCGTATGCTGGTAATTTGAGTTCTCTCTCTTCTTCTCTTCGTTAGCGTGGCTAAGGGTCTGTCGATTTTATTTATTTTTTCAAAGAACCAACTTTTAGTTTTGTCAATTTTTTCAATTGTTTCTTTGGTTTCGATTTCATTAATTTCAGCTCTGATTTTAATTATTTCTTGTCTTCTACTTCTTTTGCTGTTGTTTTGCTCTTCTTTTTCTAGGATTTTGAGTTGAAGTATTAGATCATTTATTTGTTGTTTTTTTCTTTTTCTAAGGAATGAACTCCAAGCAATAAATTTTCCCCTTAGAACTGCTTTCAATGTGTCCCATAGATTCCGATATGTTGTGTCTGTGTTTTCATTTATCTCTAAGAGTTTTTTAATTTCCTCCTTGATGTCTTCTATAACCCATTGATCATTCAGTAACCTATTGTTCATTCTCCAAGTGATGCATGATTTTTCCTAACTTCTTTAATCGTTAATTTTCAATTTCATTCCATTATGGTCAGATAAGATGCATGGTATTATCTCTACTCCTTTATATTGTCTAAGAGTTGCCCTGTGACATAATATATGATCTATTTTTGAGAAGGATCCATGTGCTGCTGAGAAAAAAGTGTAACTGCTTGATGTTGGGTGGTATATTCTATATATGTCAATTAAGTCTAGGTTATTAATTGTGTTATTGAGCTCTATAGTTTCCTTATTCAACTTTTTTTTGGAAGATCTGTCCAGTGGTGAGAGAGGTGTGTTGAAGTCTCCCATGATTATTGTATGGTGGTCTATTAGACTCTTGAACTTGAGAAGAGTTTGTTTGATGAACATAGCTGCACCATTGTTTGGGGCATATATATTTATAATTGTTATGTCTTGTTGGTGTATGGTTCCCTTAAGAAGTATGTCGTGTCCCTCTTCATCCCTTTTGATTAACTTTGGCTTGAAATCTATTTTATTTGATATGAGTATGGACACTCCTGCTTGTTTCCGAAGTCCACATGAGTGATATGATTTTTCCCAACCTTTCACCTTCAGTCTATGTATGTCTTTTCCTATCAAATGCGTCTCCTGAAGGCAGTATATTGTTGGGTCTTGTTTTGTGATCCATTCTACTAGCCTGTGTCTCTTAATTGGTGAGTTTAAGCCATTAACATTTAGGGTTATTATTGAGATATGGGTTGTTCTTCCAGCCATATTTGTTTATTTATGTTACTAAACATGGTTTGTTTTCCTTTTGTTTTCCTCTTTGATTATCCCCCCCCCTTTACTGTACTACCTCCCGCTGTTGGTTTTCATTGATATTTTCCATTTCCTCTTCCTGTAATATTTTGCCAAGGATGTTTTGAGGAGATGGTTTTCTAGCTGCAAATTCTTTTAACTTTTGTTTATCATGGAAGGTTTTAATTTCATCTTCCATCCTGAAGCTTAATTTCGCGGGATACACAATTCTTGGTTGGAACTCCTTTTCTTTCAGTGTTTGAAATATGTTATTCCATGATCTTCTAGCTTTCAGAGTCTGTGTTGAAAGATCAGCTGTTATCCTGATTGGTTTACCCCTAAATGTAATCTGCTTCCTTTCTCTTGTAGCTTTTAAAATTCTCTCCTTATTCTGTATGTTGGGCATCTTCATTATAATGTGTCTAGGTGTGGATCTCTTATGATTTTGCTCATTTGGCGTCCTGTAGGCTTCTAGGATTTGGGATTCTGTCTCATTCTTCAAGTCTGGGAAGTTTTCTCGTATTATTTCGTTGAATAGATTGCTCATTCCTTTGGTTTGGACCTCAGTACCTTCCTGTATCCCAATGACTCTTAAGTTTGGTCTCTTTATGTTATCCCATATTTCTTGAATGTTCTGCTCATGGTTTCTTAACAGCTTTGCTGAGCTGTCTATGTTCTTCTCCAGTTGAAATACTTTGTCTTCATTGTCTGATGTTCTATCTTCTAAGTGTTCTACTCTGCTGGTAGTATTCTCAATTGAGTTTTTAAGTTGGTTTATTGTTTCCTGCATTTCCAGGATTTCTGTTTGTTTGTTTTTTATAACCTCTATCTCCCTGTATAATTGATCTTTTGCTTCTTGGATTTGTTTATGTAATTGATTGTCAAAGTGGTTGAAGTGGTCTTTCATTGACTGATTTTGCTGTCTAATGTCTTCCTTGAGACTCCAGATCATCTGAAGCACGTATATCCTGAATTCTTTATCTGACATTCCATCTGCTGCAGAAATTACCTCTTCTAAAGTTGAGTTGACCTGCATTGCTTGTGGTCCTTTCTTTCCTTGTCTTTTCATATTGATCGCGTTTCTTTCTGCTTGGTGAAACTGTTGTGTTATTGATTTTTCCCCCTATATATTTGTATTGCTCTTGTATAGCTGCAAAGTCTCCCTCGCAGGCTTTGGCGGTGGTTCTGCCCCTCCTCCAATTGAGGCAATGTGCCTACCACGCCGGGAGGCCGCTGTGCCTGTACTTTCGATGGGCCTGTTCTTTCGGTGGTCACAGGTCCGCCTACCTTGCAGGTGTGAGCAGCGGCTTTGCCCCTCCGCTGGCCACTATGCCTGTTCTGTCTGTTGGTTGCAGGTCTGTCTACCTAAAAGGCGCTGGTGGCGGCTCTGCGCCTCCCCCAACCGGGGCGATGTATCTGGCGGGCCACTGGGCCTGTTTTGTCAGTGGTCACAGTTCCGCCTACCTTGCACGTGCGTGGAGCAGCTGTGTCCCTCCGAGAGTTCCTGGGCCTAACCTGCCGGTGGGAGGCAAGTGCGCCTACCTTGCAGGCCCAGGGGAAGCTCTGCTGCTCAGCGGGTTGCTGGGCCTGATATGCTGGTGAGACGCAGGTTTGCCTACCTTGCAGGCGCCTGGCGGCTCTGCCCCTCCCCCAACCGGGGCGGGGCGATGTGTCTGGCCGTCCTCTGAGCCTGTTCTGTTGGTGGTCAGGGTACTGCCTACCTAGCAGGCTCGTGGGGCAGCTGTGCCCCTCCGCAGTTTGTTGGGCCTGACCTGATGGTGTGTGGCAAGTGCGCCTTCCTTGCAGGCCCGGGGCTGTCTCTGCCGCTCCGTGGTTGCTGGGCCTGATCTGTTGATGAGTCGCAGGTCTGTGTAACTTGCAGGCGCCCGTCGGCTCTGCCCCTCCCCCAACTGTGGCGGGGCGATGTGTCTGGCCGGCCTCTGGGCCTGTTCTGTCGGTAGTCAGGGTTCTGCCTACCTAGCAGGCTCGTGGGGCAGCTGTGCCCCTCCGCAGTTTGTTGGGCCTGACCTGCAGGTGGGTGGCAATTGCCCCTACCTTGCAGGCCCGGGGGTGGCTCTGCCGCTCCGCGGTTGCTGGGTCTGATCAGCTGGTGATTCGCAGGTCTGCGTAACTTGCAGGCGCCCGGCGGCTCTGCCCCTCCCCCCACCTGAGCGATGTGTCTGGCAGTCCACTGGGCCTGTTTTGTCGGTGGTCACAGTTCTGCCTACCTTGCACACGCATGGAGCAGCTGTTTCATTAGTGCCTGGGCACACTCTCCTTGTTTGCCTCCCTCAGGCCCTTAGTTTGTAGAGCTTGGGGCTGAGCACCCCCAGCAAACTTGCTTACCTTCTGGTAGCCACGCCCCCGTATCTGATGCAAGAGACCTCAGTTGTCAGCACTGGTGGGAGCGGTAGCCGTGAGTTTCACGCCAAGGCGAGTTGGTGCAAGAGACCTCAGTTGTCAGCACTGGTGGGAACAGTAGCTGGGAGTCCCACGCCGCGCGGTTCCCGCCGGCTCCTGTGCCAGCACCGCCGCGGCTCCCACCGGCTCCCGCGCCGCTGCTGCAGCTCCCGCCGGTTCTGGCCGGCTCCCGTGCCGCCCTCAGTCTGGCTATTGCGCTCACAGGAGAGCTGGGAGGGGCCCTTAAGTTTTCCCCGCTGATCTGTAATTATTATTTTGCCTCCTAAAATACTTATCATTTATCATTTTGTTTATCACATTTACTTTCTTCTAGTAATTTTGAATCATATCATATATTGTTGTATATATAGAATAGAACACAAGAACTAGTTAATCCTACCAGTGTTTGTGCCCATTTCAAAATTTGCCTACAAATAAAGCTTCCAAATGTTCGGCACGTTTTTTTAAATATTCATAAAATGTCAAATTATTTAAACATACTGAAAATGATGCCTGTAATCCCAGAAGCTTGGGAGGCTGAGGCAGGAGGATCATAATTCAAATCCAGCCTCAGCCACTCAGAAATGTCCTAAGAAAATTAGGAAGATTCTGTCTCAATATAAAAAAGATAAAAGGGCTAGGGATGTGGCTCAGTGATGAAGTGCCCCTGGGTTTCATTACAGGTGCAAAGAAAATAAATAAATACAATAAATAAAATAATTAAACTGCTTATCCACAGAAAAAAATGGAAGAATCAAAACACTCTTTTAAACAAAAACGTAGACATCAAAGTGTATATCATGAGAGACTGGGATTTTGCCTCAGAGGTAGAGTGAGCAACTAGCACATGTGAGGCACTGGGTTAAAACCTCAGTGTCACATATAAATTAAATAAAGATATTGTGTGCACCTACATCTAGAAAATAAACATTTAGAAAATAAATACTTTTAAAAGTGTATATCATGATTTTTTTCAGTTAAAATATTTCATTAGTGATTAAATTAATACTTTGATCAAAATCAAAATGCATATGGTCAATGCAGTTGAAAATTGTACTAGGTTTTTTTTTCATTAGTGAATATGACTGTCATGGTGAGGGTGTTGAATCCTGCAGAAGAGGAACAGTTACTGGTTTGGTTTGGTCTCAAATAAATTATGCGATGATCCCCTGGTTTATGTTGTAGCTAATGGATCCATGGTTACTTTGAAGAATCCTGTGGTGAATAGATGCCTTGGAGGACCTAAAATTCTCTGTGGAGAGTGAATTTAGGTTACAATATTACAAGCTTAGTGAGTTTAAACTGAATTTATTTTCTCCCAATAATCTGAGTCAACAACTCAGTTGTTACAACCTCCATAGAAGATGTTGGTAGGCCTACCTAATATCAATTTATTGGTATTTTTTTCTCACTCAGCATAGCTCCATCAGTTGACTTGTAGGTATGATGTGAAAAGCAGCATGAAGAAAAGTAAAACCTTCTGCATAGATTAAAAGAAAAAAAAAGGGACTCATGGACAAGCTGAATCCTGCTTAAAATAGTATGAAGGAACTGTCATTCGTAGAAAATGGCAGGATACAGAAAGTTCTTTTCATTATCTCCACCCTAATAAATGCTTAAAAAAAAAGAAAAGATCACCCTGTCATTTCTAATGGAAGAAAATCCTTCTCTGGTACAAAGACTAAGTGAGTAAATATCCAAATATCGAAGATGTGGTGATGGAAATGCAAACATACTGACATTCATTGGAGGTCAGGAGAGTCACATTACAAGGATTTTTTTTGATCCTTCAAAAAAAGACAAATGCTATGTACTAATGTTTATGTGTGCTCTTTCTCGTCCAGCAAGGGGTTTCACGGAAAATTGTAGAAGAGACTGTGTCTGTGAAGTCACTAATCAAGACCTCTGGACATCAAGAAACAGGTCCCATTTTATTGTGAAGTTACCATGTATATATACTCAGGCAGTAGCTTAGCAGATTACAGGCAGCCACCAATGCAATTTCTGTAGTGACCAATCAAGGAGTGAGCAATGGAGCAAGAGCAGGGAATTCAACACATAGCCTCATGCCCAGGGCTGTGCCTAAGGGGTAAGTATTTTGCTCTTCACACAACCTAGCATGGGGTAGTGTGTTGCCACTCAGGCACTCTTATTTTATGCCATGAAGGCAGTATTCCATGAACTTGACTCTAAGACATCATTGTGGCCTCGCCTCTCTAAGGTTTTTTGAGGTTCAAGGTTGTGCCATACTTCTGATCTCTTTCAGATGAGATCAATGTGGTCAGTTGATGCAGGGGTGCATCCACCTCATTACAGGAGTTTTGCTACCTTTACATGGGGACACAGCACCACGTCTGCTTATAAATAATTGATTCTTCAAGTCTCCTTGGACTTGCATTCTTTAACAGAGATCATTAAGTTATCACTTTCTGGCAGTAAAATCTCATCTATCAGCAATAAGATAAATATGGTGTACTAAAGATTAAACACTTTCATTCAAAATTAAATTTAATCAAACAATGTTAAAGATAGCATTTTGTAATTATTAGTTTTATTAGATGTATTATTTGGTAATTTATGGTATATATTCCCCCCTTGTGACAGAACAGCTAGTTCAATGACCTTTTGGGCATTCTTTGCCTCAAGAGATTCCAAGTTGGGTGCAGCTGTGACTTGAGAGCATGTCAGCAGGAGGAAATCTCCTGTCTGTTCTTGAAGTCTGTGAAGGGTCTTTGCCACAGCTTCAGTAGAATTTTATGTTATAATCGAGCAAAAAAGTGCTCACATTCTGTACTGTTCCCAAGTAGGTTGTTCTTTACTTCCTCAAAAAATATTTCTGAAAATATTCTTTTAAAAAACTGTTTATCATTGAGGGGTTTATTGGGCAGAAGCCATATGGAGATGTGATAATTTTAAAAAATTCAATGTCTTTTTTAGAGAAAAATCCCCACATAAATGTAGAGTGCTTTATGTTATTGTTATTGTTGTTGTTGGTGGTGGTTTGTGTCTTATTTCAGCAGCATCCCCAGCTTATAACTAAGTGGGCTTGAGTCATGTTCTACTAGGACCTTTTATGAAAACACCCCAATGTCCTAGATGTTGGAGTCTGCTGGAGCATTGGTTTTCTAAGTGTGGTACCAATGCCAGCAGCTTCATACTCATAGGATGGCTATGAATTCCCATGCACAAGAATTATCTGGAGTGGCACGGGTAGTGGTTTCCTGATTGGCTAGTTTCCTCATTAGCCTAGAAGGTAAGAGGGATTTCGACAAAGGACACCATAAGAGTCACTGGCCTTTACCAGAATGGGAGGGGGCCTTCCAGGGAGGTGCTTGAAATCCTGTGATTGGAAGAGGCCAGGTAAAACCTGGTGGATGCTCTAAAACAGAATTCATTAATGTAGCACCTGATAGCTGTATCCACACCACTCTATTTTATTTATTTATTCTTTTTTAACAAAAAATTTATATTGGAACACAGTTAGCAAGGTATTTGTTGAAAGGTACTAGATTTGAACTCTCAATAGGTCATATTATCCATAATATTTGCTCCTGGTGATTTATAGAACATCATCATTCAATAACTTTCGCGATTATGGAAATGTTCCATGTCTATCCTGCCTAATTCAGTAGCTTCAAGTACATGATATTTTGGCATATAGATCCTGTGACAAAAAAGCTGAGTTTGTCAATTTGATGGATTACATGGACAATGGCCACAAGATTGGGGAGCACCATTCTAGGACACCAAGGCAGAAAATGGAAGCATTTCCTCTAAAAACTGGAAAAAGACAGGGATGCCCATTTCCACCACTTCTATTTAACATAATTCTTGAAAAACTGGCCAGACCAATTAGACAAATAAAATTAATTAAAGGCATATGGATAAGTAAGGAAGAACTCAAATTATCACTATTTGCTGACAATTAATTAAAGGCATATGGATAAGTAAGGAAGAACTCAAATTAGCACTATTTGCTGACCAAAACAACAATAACCCAATCAATATATGAGCCAAATAACTGAACAGACAATTCTCAAAAGATGATATGCAATCAATTGACACACATATAAAAAATTGCTCAACATGTCTAGCAATTTGATAAATGCAAATCAAAACTACTCTGATTTCATCTTACTCCAGTCATTTAAGAAAAAAAACAACAATAATTGTTGGTGAGGGTGTGGTAAAAGGCACACTCATACAATGCTGGTGGGACTTCAAATTGGTGCAGCCAATCTGGAAAGCAGTATGGAGATTCCTTGAAAAAACTGGAATGGAACCATTTGACAGAGCAATCCCACTCCTTGTTCTTACACAAAAGAGTTAAAAACAGCATACTACAGGGACACTGTCACATCAATACTTATAGCAGCACATTTCACAATAGCTAAACTGTGTAGCCATAATAGATGCCCTTCAGTAGATAAATGGAAAAAGATGTAGTGTATGTACACAATGGAATATTACTCGCCATTAAAGGGAAAAAAAATTATGGCTTTTGCAGAAAAAATTGATGGAGCTGAAGAATATAATGCTAAGTAAAATTTACAAATCACCCTAAAACAAACACCAAATGATTTCTCAGTAAGGATGCTAATTCATAGCATTATGTGTTAGGGAACAGAATGGAAAGATTACATTAACTTCAGATAAGGAAAAGGATAAAAGGGGAGAGAAGGGAAGGAAGGGGGCATGGAGGTAAAAAGGACAGTGGAATGTAATTGTTATCAATACCCTAAGTACATGTATGAAGCCACACAAGATATAAATCTACTATGTGTAGAACCAGAGATATGAAAAATTGTGTTCAATACATGTAATAAATGAAGGAAGTTGAGTTGATATTCTACTTTTGCTAAAATTTAGAAGATGCAGAACATGAAGTGGATAATGATAGGTGCTGAGTCCATGTTGACTGGGTGACAGATGAGGAAATGGGTTTGTTTTGCTTTAGAGTTCAGCTTATTGCAATAAGAATGTATGCATGCTGAGAGGCTGGCACAGTATCATTCTGAGAATATGTGTTTTGCTAGTTTGGAAAAAAAGGGGAAAAAGAGGTTATATAGAGCATAAGGCAAGCATAAATACATGTAACATGAATTGTAATGCATTATGTTATCATATTTAAAAATAATTTAAGAAATGAATACATAAAAAAATAATAACATAAATATTAGGTCATTAAGTGGTGTTATAAATTAAGCAATCCCCAACATCTTATTCATACATAAAGGTATACTGAAAAATTTAATAATTCATTTTAAAAGAAAATTAAAACACTACCTTCAAAGATAATAACATTTGACAGAAGTAGATTTTGGTGGTTGACCTTTTGTTTTGCATTGATAATATGACTGACTTTGAACATTCAAGTGTTGTATAGTGATAGCACTGAGCCTTTACAGGTACTTTCTGTTTGTTAAGAAGTTATTGATAGTGAGTTGGGGATAGGTAGAAACTATGGTGTTTGCAGTGAACTGGCCTTGATGGATGGCACCCCTACTATCTCAGGGCAGACTGTAATTAAAGAATGATGGAAGATTCATAAAGGGAGGTGTGATTAGTGTAGGAAAATGCACTGGCATTTATACCATAGAAGGTGTAGTATTGGTTTGCAGGTGGAGTCAAGAGAGAGCCAGTTAACTAAGGGCAATATGGAAAAGTACAGGTACCGAGGCTAGCAATTTTTAGGTGGCTTGGTCTTCTACAGAAAAACCTCCCCTCCACACAGGAACATAGGCCAATTCCCTTTGCCTAGTTCCCTTCACAGAGGTCTGGTTTGTTTCCTGCTCTGAGAAACCTAACACATATACTTGCCTTGTGCTATATATAGCCTCTTTTTTTTCCATTTCTGCAAACTAGCAAAGCACATATTCTCAGAGTGATACTAAGCCAGTCTCTCAGCACCCACATATACTTATTTCAATAAGTTGAACTCTATAGCAAACTCTACCCATTACCTCATCTGCCACCTAGTCAACATGGACCCAAGCACCTCTCATTATCCCCTTTATTTTCTGCATCTTCTAAATTATAACAAAGTGGGAAATCAACTCAACTTCACAATGGCAAACAGAAATTTGATGGTTCTCCTATAGCACATCCCTGAAAACACAGGGTGTAGAGACTCTTTTCATTCTTCCTCCTGTCAAATCCAAAGAGCATTGTATTATCTCTATACCCTCATCCCCTCCAAATAAAACCAAGGCCTACAAATCTCAAGACATAGAGGACGCTAAATAGGCTTTCTGTCAAAAATAATAAGGAAATGAATAAATTAGAAAAACCAGTATGACATGCTACCAGTTTACTGCTCACCACAACTGCTTTCAAGAGAAAACATTCTAAGGTTTTGAAGTAATGGTGAAGATGGTGTTTGTAGCTCTGCAGAGAGCAAAGGTCCGTAACTGAGAAGCTCAGTGTGGCCATTGGTTTCTCATAAACACAAGGTTTGGAGTGTCCAATTTATTTTAACAGAGTTTTTGTCTTTTATTTTTTTTTTTTTAGTTAAATCTAATGTGGATTGCTTTGCAACGTAAGAAAATGTTAAAGGGTAACTCTTACATTTGTAATGAGTAGTTGTCAACGAAGTGAAAGTTTGCTTTAATAGCTAAAATGTTCTAATAGCTTCATTTAGGTACACTTAGAATTATGCACACACATTTATCCTACATATGAGTATGTTTTGATATAAGTATACCCTATGGATCAATTTCCACATTCTCAGGAATATTTCTTCTTCTGCTGTTTTTGTACCTTAAACTCATATCATCAAGAATTTAAATAAATCAAACTACTCAATACCGTTTTTGGTGTCTAACTTATTTCATTTAGTGTAATTATTTTGATACTTACCCATGTTCTGAGTGTTTCATTAGTGTCGTTAAGTCCTCACTTGTTAGAATTCAATATTTTTTATCCAAATGCTTCAAATGAGAATATTCAAAGAGATTTAGATATAATAACTTTAAGAGTCAGAGAGACAGAAATATCTTGTGGATGGCATTGTAATTTTCAAAAATTTATAATTTTCCGATAGTTTTTATACATGGTGTGAAGGTAATTTCATAAAATAATTTAATGCACCTGTGTTTTGACTGTGACCACGTCACATAGGTCTGTTGTAGAATTTTCCACATGCAGCATCATGTCACCTCTCATACCTCTCATAATAATTCAAATTTCTGAGAATTTTTTATTTTTAGATTTGCAATGCTTATCTTTTAGAACAAGGTTTATCATTTAATTTTCATTAGCATTTGGATCATTTACAATTGATGTCTGCTCTGAAATTTACAAGTTTCTCTGCATGAAATAATGATCTAATATTTCAGTTATAAAATTTTTGTGAAATATTTCAGTCTTAATTTATGTATTCATTTAAATTTTAAAGTATATGTTCAGATGTTTTACTTGAAATGCTCCAAGATGTAATTCATGAGCTCTTTACCCTGGCCTAATATCTATGTTTATATCTAACCCTTGTTTGATGTTGTAAATCTTGACATGCTCTCCTGATAATGTTCTAGGTCTATATTGAAAATGATGTCTGGGTGCAGTGACCATCACCCAGTGCCTTAATTAATTCTTCTGTGAAAAATTGGGAAATCCACCTGAAATTGCCAATTCAGTTATTTTTTTTTTCATTTAAAGGCTTTTCTGAAAAACAACAACAACAACAACACAAAAACTAACTAACAAACAAACAAACAAAAAACTCTTGCAATCATAGTTGCTCATACTTAATATGTTAAAATGTGAATGAAATAATGTATTTTAACTTGGTAAATGTATTAAAATTTTAAAACAATAAAATTAATTATTATTATTCAACTATCAATAAAATTAATCACTATGCTCTAATAATAATATTAGAGCATATAAAATCAAAATTCCTAATAAAATTTAATAATAATAATTAATTTTATGGATTTGTTTAAAATGTGACTATTAGTTTTGAATGCTCAGTCACCTACAGTAAAACAATTATAATTTCCACAGTAAAAATTCACAAGTCACAGATATCTGAATGGTGATATCATTGTACGGTTTTGAAATGGGGATTGCCATGATATATTTATCATTCTTTGTGACATAATCGCTGTCTCATGTCATTACATGATTAAAAGTCTAACAAAAAGAGATTTAAAAAAGTGGAGACATGTCCAGATTATTGGTTAGAAATGAAAAAACTTGGTACCTAAAATAAATGAATAAATAAATTGTCTTCAGTGAATCATTGAAATGTCTGAATTTCATGACAGTTCTTATCCTTCTGTTCAGAGAGTAGTAACCCTAATTTTTTAACAGATAAATCTTGTTCCTTACAGGACCAAATACAGCTCACCCATGACATACGATTATAAAGTGTTTCTTCCATTCAATTTGTCACTAAAATGTTATAATTTATGAAGTGGCAAAAAGAGGTATATAATATCAAGACATATATGTGTGCATATCTATGAGGCTTGCATGAAGGATATCCCTGTTAGTTTTAAATTTTTTTTGCAGTTTTTTTTTTATCTAGGAAAAGTTTAGTTAAGAAGCATCCAAGTGATAGCACAAGCAGCTCAATAGAAACTGTCTAGTCTGCTGAGAAGTCTTGATCTAGTTTTGAGAGACATTTGCAAGTTTCATAACTTTAATATAAAACCTGTTTTTAGATATCTGGTTGCTTGTGTGTGGCATCTTAAAATGGAATGCATGTATTAACTAAATGATTTTTAAAAATATAAATATATTTTGTTGTTTTCATTTGCATGATAGTTAGTTTACCATTTGGAGAATTTATGGATTGAACACAGGGACACTTTACCACCGGGTCACATCCCCCAAATTTTATTTATTTATTTATTTTAATTTTCAGAAAGGGTTATCACAAAGTTGCGTGGGGTTTTGCTATGTTTCTAAGCCTGTTTTTTTTTTTTTTTTTAATTCTCCTCTTCCCTTTGCCTCTCAACCGGTGGTATGACAGGCATGCTCCTGGGATTTTAGCAAATTTTGGGGGGGGTGGGTCATAGAGATTAAACTCAGAGTCACATTCTGAGGGCTATTTTGTATTCCATTTATGACAGTTTCAATGAGTTGCACAGTGTCTTGCCATTGCTGATGCTTGCTTTGAACTTGTGATCCTCCTGTTTTAGCTCCAAAGCCACTGAGATTTCAGTCATGCACCACCATGACTACCCAGTTTACCAATTTTTTAAAACAAATACTACCTTAAAATGTTTTCCAATGTAGAATTTATTATTTATATATTAATCTTGGAACAACCACCAAAAATTCATGACTCTTAAGAATAGTATATAATTACATAGTAAAAAGTTATTTTTTAAGCTAACAAAAAGTATATACACTGATTGAAATATATCCTCTACTTTTGTAAGACAAAGAATCATAATTCTGACAGAACTCTCGAATTTTTTTTGTGCTGGTCTAAGTGTAAACCAAAACTCTCCTGAGAAGTCAGTGTTATTAAATATTCGTTAATAAATAAATAGTCTCATTTTCTTTTGATTTGTGTCATGGTGTTTTTTATAGAGAATTTTATTTATTTATATGTAGTGCAAAAAATCAAACCCATTTCCTCACATATGCTACGTGAGTGATATTCCTCTAAGCCACAACCCCAGCCCCTTCATGGAACTGTTTATAAAAGATGTAAAGTTAAAATATTATTGTCTGAGTAAAGATCAGTCAGTAATTTTTAACATTTATTATTTAGTTGTAGGTGGACAAAATACATTTATTTATTTATTTATTTATTTATTTATTTATTTTTGTATGGAGCTGAACATTAAACTGCATTCCTCATACATGCTAGGTGAGTGCTCTTTCTCTGAGCCAAAACCCCAACTCCAAGTATAGTTAAAGTAACCTTTAGCCCTCTGATTTCTGGTATAAAGAATATAAGAAATGGCAAAATCTAAATTTTGTCATTCTATAGTCAAGAAATGAGGGACTCAGAGAAATAACTGTATTATTTTGAGTTGCATATCACTTTAGTGGAAGATTAAGTTCAAATACAAATAAATAATAGGACCAAAAATAAAACAGCCTTCTTTCTATATATTAATTATGTTCTCTTCCATATGATTCTAGCTAGAAGATGTGACTTTAATCAGCATCTTACCCTTTTTGTACATCTGAAAAAAGTACTATCTAGTCACTATGCACACAAATAATCTTTTACATTAGGATTCAATGAAAAATTATGTTTTATAAGCACTTTTACAGAGGAGTATTCATCACCCTTCTTTGATTCATTCTCATGCTTTATAGGTATTACTGTCAAAGGTTTCCTTACCATGAGTTTGTTTAGATACTTGTGAGGCATCAATTTCATGGGTGTCTCTTATCCCTATAAAATTATGTGCCAGATTTAGCTGGAAAGTTCTCAAAAATCAATTTCTCAAAGTAAAAATGTATTTTTATTCTATTGTTTCTCTCATTATTTTTTTCTTATCTTTCTTGGAATATGCTTACTTTTCTCCATAAGATAGTGCTGGTGCTACCTTAATTCACAATTTATTATTTATCCAAAGATAAATGTTAGTATGTTTTAACTTTTTTTATAGATTTTTTTTTCTTCACATTTTATACCATTTATAGATATCTGTTGAACACTTTTCAAGTTCTTCATGAGCATGAACACCAGGGAGTCAAAATGAGAAACTGTGTATTAAGGACTATCTAATTAAAGATCTTGGATCTGCAAACAATGGTGTCAAAATGTGAAAAGGATAATATCTAAAACTGCTGAGTCCAGCAATGAACAGCATGAGAGGATAGCAGGCATGTGATGTCAAAGAAAAAAGCAGGTAAGAATCTTGTGAAACTAACAAGGTAGGAGAGGCAGAAGGATCATAATTTGAAACTCAGCCTCAGCGAAAGGGAGGCACTAAGCAACTCACTGAAAGCCTATATCTAAATAAAATGCAAATGAAGGCGGCAATGTTGCTCAGGAGTTCAGTGCCCTTGAGTTCAATACCATATAATAATAATAATAATAACAACAACAACATTAATATAATATTCAAAATAAACTAATCTCCAGTAATGGCCATTAATGTGTCAGTGGTGTCAAATTCTTGATCTTTGATAGACAAATAAAATTTCATGCATGCTTTGGTAAATCTGAGATATAACAGTCATACAAAAATTATATCAGTTCTTGTAATGTATAGTATGTGTATAAAAATGCCTCATTAAAAGACAGGCATACACTCTAAGAAATGCACTCAAAATGACTTTTCCATTGTTGCAAATATCATACTGTATACTGACATTTAGATTGTATACCACTACAATCTTAGGCTATATATTGTAGCTGTTGTTGTATATAAATTCCATCACTGACTAAAAGATCACTATGCAACACATTATTGTATGTTATAAACTTAGAGAGATCAGTGTACCAAAAAGAGAATTTTAATTTTTTTTAGTTGTTAGTGGACACAATATCATTTATTATTATTATTATTTTATTTTAATGTGGTGCTGAGGATCAAACCCAATGCCTCTCATGTACTAGGTGAGCACCCTACTATTGAGCCATAATCCTATCCCTAAAACAGAATCTTTAAAAAAAATCTTTACAATTAGACAATGAAAAATGAAAGTTTCCACTGCTGAGGAGTACAAAATTGCTATCCTTTCTAAATAAAGTTTTATATCTATGGGGTATCTGTGTCACACACACACACACACACACACACACACACACACAAACACACACAAAGTGATTTTAATCTTGCTTAGTGCAACATAATAAGTCTTTCAAAGATAGTCAATATGTAATTATAAAACATTCAATAGTTACTATAAGAAAAAGTAAGTTTTATTGTGAATGTGTTGGTATTGCTCATAGTATCAACTGCTTAAGAAGTTATGACAAAACCAATCCCCCCAAAACAAATGCTGAATGTTTTCTTTAATACAAAGAGACTGATTCATAGTGGTGTAGGGAGGGACATGAGAGGGATAGACAAACTTTAGATAGGGTAGCAGGGTAGGGGAGAAGAGAGGTGGCAGAGGGTTTGCAATTATGGTGGAATCTGATGAAAACCATTCTCTAAAGTACATTTATGAAGACACAAATTGATGTGAATATATTTTGTATACAGCAAGAGACATAAAGCATGTGCCCTACATGTGTAATAAAATTATAATGCATTCCACTGCCTCATATAAATAATAACAACAATTATAATAATAAAAGAAATTTCACAGAGATGATTAACAACTTATTGAGACTCTGTCTCATATAATATCAAGACTAGAGTCTAGTTTTGAATGGAAAGGCACCCTTGATTTCAGTCATAAGAAGCACACAGCAATGGGAAACTTATTTCTTTTCAAAGTTGCACAAAACAAAATGTTAAACAAATTAATAAATTGGGCATTAAAATAATCAATAAATGAAGTTATACCATTAAATGGCACAAAGTAACAGGTAAGATAAATTGCCTGATGCATGAATAAATACATTCAGGAAGAAAAAGGACATCATGAGAAGAACAGTCAAATAACTTGAATATTCTCTTTATACAGGTGATATCTAAGGGTTCAGTACTCATAAAAAATAAAATATAACCAAATACATAAAATTAAACAGTATTCATGAAGATGTGGAGTGAAAAGTTCTCATGAACTACAGATTAATTATAAGTGGCTATCTTTTTGTAAAAAAATGTGTGCCTATTGAAGGACATGACACTTCCCCACCGGTAACATTAACTTATAAATATGACTGCTCTTAAAAACCATAATAATATATAAAAGAAGAGCTGCATGGTCCATAGAGTTGAAATCTGTAAGGTGAAAGAAAATATAATGTGCACATAAGAAACGTAAAAATAATAAAGTGTGAGTAAAGTGGTTTCTACTGTCAAGACACATTTTTTGCCACACTACATTCAGCCTAACAAACAGTAAAAAACACCACATCAGTATTATATAAAGGTAACTTTTTGATACTACTTCACACATTGCATATACATTTTAAAGGGAAATATGTAGAATTTACCGGTAAATAAAACTTGAATTAGGACATTAAAAAAACCAATTACACACATGTGTTTAGATACTATACATCACTACAAAGAAAACAATTTTCCTTGAATGAAATCTGTAACATTTTCATCAATATTTTAGCATGTATGACTGGGGTTATGGTAGAGTGCTTACCTAGCACATATGAGGCACTGGGTTCAATCATCAGCATCACCTAAAAGTAAATAGATAAAATAAAGTTATTATGATTACAACTAAGAAAAAAAAACATTAACAAAGAAATTTCAGCATGCTTCTCTATTAAAAGAAAGAGACTGAAAAAAAATTACATGGAATGAAAAGTATTTATGAAATACCTCCAAAACCTATGCTTCAGAGAATCAAATGAACTATTAGTATCATTAAGAGAAACTGATGTATATAATGAATGTATAATACAATACTGAAATCCAAGGAGTCATAGTATGAACCAAACACAAAGATGAATCCCTATGCATGTAATTTCTTGTATTTTTAAGATAAATAAAATGGTCTAAGCCTATCCGTATCAAAAATAAGGCTAGAAGTAAATAGATAATACAATACAATCTAAAGTTAGATGGGTCACATTTTCCTGAGCATTTGTTTGCAGAATATGTAAGGTACTGGGTTCAAAATCATCACAAAGAGCAGATATTAAGGAGAGATCAAGTTAGAAGTTGTTTTAGTTGCCTTTTTCAACAATGTGACTAACAAATTGACCAGAGAAATTGTAGAGGAATAAAAGTTTATTTACAGGCTTAGGGTTTCAAAAGTCTTAGCCTATAGAATACTGCTCCATTTCTCAGGGCTCAAGGTGAGGCAGAACATTATGGCTAAAGGGTGTGGTAGAGGGAATCAACTGACATAGTGATAACAGTAAAGAGACAGATTCATTATTGGTAGAATATACAAATTTAGATTCCAAAGCTCTATCCCCAATTCTCACTTTTTTCAGCCACACACTATCAATTCAGTTACCACATAGTTAATTCATTCAGGGATTAATTCACTGAGGACTTTAAAGCTATGACCCAATCATTTCTCCTCCAAACCTTCCTGCATTGTTTCACATATGAGCTTTTGGGGAACACGTCACAGCTGGACTATAACAGAAATAGAGCAAAATAGAAGGCTTTTAACCCACCCTTTCTTTACTAATATATTAATACACATTTACTCATGTTATGTGTGTTACTTTGACAAAGTCATAAATGAATTATGAGATTTACATACATTGGACAAGTGAAAGAATATCTACAATCAAATGAGTAGAAAAAGCTAGGGTACACGTGGGCATTTGAGTTGTTTACTGAAGTGCCACATATTTGAGAAATATTCCTACAAGTTTGAAGGCACCTTAAATAAGGGGAGATTGAGATAATATATAAACTGACTTTAAAATTTTCTGTAATTTTTATCTTAACTTATCCACTGGTTAAAGAAGGAGTGAAATGTAAATGTGAAAATTACAAAGTGGTTTTCTTCTGTGACCAAGTAAGTCTTTTGATTTGTTTCACAACCTGAAGTCAAGGCAGAAAAATTACATCTCAAAGGTGTCAGTTTGTCCCAAAAAGAGATTTACCAGTGGTTTTACTAACTTCTCTTGTTGGAAGAATTACTTCACTCTTGAATCAATAAAGCGTACAAAAGGGGAAAATTAATCAATCTCCTGATAGACTCAGTAAGATTTGAGCACTTTCTGAGACCTGACCTACCCTTGTTTACACCAGTAATAATTCCAGGCCTACCAGTAGGTTTTCAGAATAAGTTTCTCCATGCACTGAATGTCTAACATTAGCAACTTCTGTTCAAGGGAGTATATCTTAAACTTTCAATTGCTAAAAGCAATAGAGACGAGCATGGGCAAATCTTGATGTATTTCAAGCCGTTGGATTTGCATTGTTTGTAACACTTCCAAAGACAAAAATTTTCAGCAGTAGTGTTAACAAAGCTTACAAATCGCAGATTCTTGTTTCATTTCATCACAGAAAATATTTACAGGACACTCTTCCTCTGGCTACTTGAAATCCTGGAATATAACACACTTGCATCAGTAATTTAAAGTATCAGTGAAATAAAAAATATCCTGCACTTTGTGCAGTGTTGTCAGAATGCCTATGCTTAAAATCTCAAAGACTGAGGATAGAGTTTTGGCTTAGTTGCAGAGTGCTTGCACAGCACATCAGTGGCACTATATTTAAGAATCAGTACCACATAAAAATGAATAAATAAAATAAAAGTAATTTGTCTATCTATGACTAACAAAACGTAAATAAAATATTAAGAACTAAAATATAAAAATCTGAAAGATAATAGGTACTCCAGAGCATGCAAGCATCATATAAAAAGACTCAGTTGAAAAAAATATAGGTGAGAATATCAATTGAATAAAGCTATTTTTGAAAATGGTATTAAGGTTCTTCAGAAAGTTAAAATAAAAAAGGCTTATGTTCCACTAGATGTTATTCTGGGTATGAATCTAAAAAAAATACTGGAGTTATTACATCATAGAACCACTGCATGTCTATTTTCATTATAGCATTATTTACAGAACCTGGTAAAAAAAATGAAGTACTTTTTTAAGATAAATGTTAGGTTGTTAATGGTGCCACATGCCTGTATTTTTAGTAGTTTGGGAGGGTGAGGCAGGAAAATTATGAACTTAGAGCGAGTCTTAGTAACTTCTCCAAGAGACACTAACAAAATCAGTGAGACCTTGTCTCTAAATAAAATATAAATATAGGGCTGGCGATGTAGCTCAGTGGTAGGCTAGCTCTGAATTCAACACACAATACCATAATCAAACAAACAAATAAAGAAAGAAATGAATAGGACCAACTTACTGACCCCATTCTTTATTTTCTATGAAGCAATTTACTTGCATCCTTTCTGGCTTAGCTGGACAGGATATGTCACATTCCTTAACAAACTGTTATCTGCAGGAGAAATGCAGTTTCAAAATAATGTTTATAAAAGCCACCTATGTTACTCTAAACAGGAGAATTTTTTGACTGTGCTAAAGACCAGATTCTGAAAAACAGAGAAACAAGGGTAATTCTTAATAACCAAAAAATCTGCAACAATTTTGCTTATGAGTTAATTTAGAAATGGTGAGCATGAATCTAATTAACCTAAAGTTGTCTGGGCAGTGAATACTTGAGAGTTTTATGTTATTCTAACTATCAGTACAAAATCAAGAACTGTACCTGGGAAGGACCCTTTGGAATCTCTGTTTAGATCTCGAAGAAAACTGGAATGCAAGAGAGCCTGCAAGAGAGACATGTTCTCTTTTCAGACAGAAAATTCTCTCTCTTCAGAGTGTCATCTTTTTCCTCTTTCAATTCACTTCTAATAAACTAATTGGTTGCTACTCTGATCGATAAGTTTGAGAACTTTATGTCTTCATTGGAAAAAAAACTGCATTTTAAGGGGCATGGTCTTTACAGTACCTCAGTTTCCCAGAGGGTCCCAGCCCTGTATAACTAAAAGATCATTGACATCTGAACGGCTCTCAGAGACTTCCTTAAGTGCCTTAACTTCATACTTTATACTGCTCTCTGGAAGAAAAAAAAAAAGAACGATATTCACTAGAAACTTCAACAGACTTTAGATATGATATCTCTTCACAATTTTATCAGGCAGTTATGAAACCCCCATTTAACACAATATGGGAGGTTAGAATGAGGATGCATCACACAGGAACGTAATAAAAGAAAAATTTTAAATCAGACATTTTGATAAGGTGAATGTGCCTGGGAAGACAGAGGGAGGAGACAGACATTGTTTTTATTTTTTAAAATTTTCAAGTTACTTGTCTTCTTTTCTCTCATGTAAAATGCTCACAAAGAGAAAGCTAAATCTTTAAACTGCAATGAAGTTCTTTTCAAAAAAATTAAAAATACTGCATTCATTTGGAATGTTGAATAGAAAAAATAAAATAGTTGACAATGCAGAGAGGGAATGCTGGCATTAAATATGTGAACAGAACCGAGTGCAGTGGTGCACACTGAAATCAATCCCAGTATTTTGTCAGGCTGAAGCAGGAGGATCATGAGTTCAATTCCAGCTTCAGTGAACATCAGGTGCTAAGAAACTTAGTGAGACTCTTTCTTTAAATAAAATATAAAATAGGGATGGGGATTTGGCTCAGGGTTCAAATGTGCCGATAAGTTATACAATGACTTAATATCGAGTGATACATAACTATTCCAATACTATAGACTGGGTGCCAAGATTCAATCACAAGGTTCACAGAAGTCATATGAAGTCATATGGTGACTTATAGATAGTGTTTGTGGTGAAGTGTTCCTGAACCCACTGACACAGTCACACTGCGGGATGCTGGGGCAGAGCAGAACCATATGGAATCTGGAACCATAAGGAATGTTAAGTGCTTTGTTTATGATACTCATGATATAAATAAAAGGGTATACATCAATCAATAATAAAAGTATGTGTTACTTGAGATTGCAGGAAAACTCCCAGAATGAGACTAAGGGTACAATTAAGACATGCCCTGAGATGTGTTTCAATATCTCTGAGGACACAAAATAGTTTTATTTCTCAAGAAGTTTATGGGGAAAAGATTTCAAATCAAGTTTCCTGAGAAAAAATTAACAATTTACTCTAAGCCCCCAATCCTAAAGTCACACTTTTGTGACATATATTCCTCCAACTAACATACTCTCTTACTTTACACAGGAATTCATGATGAAAATAGGAAACAAGGGCTGGAGATGTGGTTCAAGTGGTAGCGCGCTCACCTGGCATGCGTGTGGCCTGGGTTCGATTCACAGCACCACATACAAATAAAGATGTTGTGTCCACTGAAAACTAAAAAATAAATTAAAAAAAAGAAACTAGGAAAAAAATAGTTAATAAAAATGACAAATGGTTTGAGGTGCAGAGCCTGCCTTTTAATTAAAGATCACAAAGACATGAGGATTGGCATACTTTGAACAATGATAAAAGAAACTCTTTTAAGAAAGTGGTTAAATAGGTCATATGAACAAAGGAAATTAGTTGGAAATTAAAAACAAAATAATGTAAAATTAATATAGATATATTTTTGAGACAGTTCAGAGTAGTAGGCTTCTAAAAAATAGGCTTTCACTGTTTTAGTGTTATTTATTGGAACTTTAGGAGTAAGAAAGCTTACCAATAATTATAAGTATATTTTAAATTTAAAGGTCAATGGAATAATCATAGGTATGATTTAAAGTTAAAAGATAATAATAGGTCAAGAGACAGGTAGTCAAGTTTTGTATTCGAGCCCCTAGAGACTGAGGTGAAAATGGAAAAGACTAATCATGATTGGCGAAGTTACAGGAAAAATTTTATATAATGTGCTTAATATCTTTGATAATTAACATATGTTTGACAAGATTGTAACTCTTGAAAGTTATGTAAACCAAAGAAGTTTTGATGCTATCCATTAACTATCAAAAGGAAAAAAAACCTGTAAAACAAACAAACAAAAAAATAATAAAGGCCCTCAAGGGGCAGCAGATCCTTCTGAAGGCTGCTCATAACTTGAAACCATCATTCTGTCTCCTTTTCTTTCATGGACGCTACTTATCCTTCAGCACCAGGCACCACCTGTCCCTCAGGATCCCTTGATCTTTACTGGGGCTTGACCTTGGCAATAGTGATTTACTTTTTTTTCATTTAAATCTAAAGTTGACTCTGTTGATGGGATGTATTAAGTTATGAAAATTATATATATATATATATATATATATATATATATATATATATATATACACACACACACACACACACACACACACACACACACACACACAGACATAAATGCCTGTGATTTGTGCTAATATTCTCATAGTACCCCATACCAAAAGAAAAAAAAAGACAAAATCCTATGATTAGTCTCCAATCATAATTATTATTTAGTTACTTATACTCTAGGGTCTGGGATACTGACAGATCTAGAGACCTGGCCCACTCCACCTCTTTTTCTTTATTAATGTTAATACTAGAAACTTTAGCATTTTACTGTGTCTCCTAATTTATAAAGGAGTGGGGATATTACTGCCTCAGGGAATTAATAATGAGTTGAAATCTCAAGCTGTTTTTTCATAAGACCAGAGAACATGAATATTAAAGGAAATTTAAAGTAATTGTAATATTTCTTTTTTATAAAAATATACACATATGTATTCATGAATTGATTTATCCTTATATACATGACAAATACACTTCTCTCAGTGCTGGATCCATGTATTTGGAGGAAACTCTGCCATGAAATAATTTGGTCCTGAGCACTTACTGCAATTCACAGCAAGTTAAAAAAATAAAGCCATCACAGGAGAATATGAGACCCTGTCCCAACACTCTATCTCTGTGTCTATCCATCCATGAATGCATTCATCTGTTGTCATGGGGCTCTGTAGTGAGTACCTCTTGATCTGATCCTCATTGTTTTTTTTTTTTTTTTCCTACTGGGAATTGAACTCAGGGGCACATACCACTGAGCCACATCCCCAGCCCTATTTGTATTATATTTAGAGACAGTGTCTCACTGAGTTTCTTAATGCTTTATTATTGCTTAGGCTGGCTTTGAATTCACAATCCTCCTTCCTCAGCCTGTCAAGCTGCTGGGATTACAGTCATGCACCACAGCACATGGTTGATCCCCAGTCCTTTATCAACAAAAAAAGCAACCAAGAACCAGTCTTTGTGACTTTGTTTCTGGTCTGAATGCAATTTACTGTCACTCAAACAGTAAACCTACTAGCCTCAGTTTGGAGGAAGTGCCTGAAGCCCTTTCCAATCTCTCTCTTAGGTGAGAACAGTCCAATCAACACAGAGCCAGTGATGATGGGTGGGCTTTCACATTCTCCTGTCCTTGTGTTTCTGGAGCCTGCCATTCTTTTAATCCATTTCTATGTTTTCTGTTGTAGATCTGGAGCTCCAGGCTTTTGTGCTACACAGGAGCTGAAAAAACTACAGCAGGGATACTAAGCATACTGAAAGCCAGGAAATGGCAAGTGTGTGTTCTTATTTTGAGACTGGGTAGGGAGGCTGTTTGAAGCCACTGAGACTGGCAATGTCAGGAACTGAAATTTGTGGCCAGGAACTCATCATAATTGTTTTCAGTGTCTGCTGGTGTTAGACCAGGACACAAGAAAAGACCACTTACTCCAATTAAAATCAAATTAAATCAAGCTTATTATTTCAACCAGCCGGGCTGCCTCTCCCACCCAAAACTGCAGGAACAAGACAGACCCGAAGCTTTCCTGCATCCCAGCATTATAGCCCAGAAAGTTACAAAAAGGGAGGTTACAGATAACAAAACTCTGAGGAGCATAACACTAATGGTAGTTTACATTATTGCTGACCCCAACATCAGAATTTAGGAAGGTCTTTAGAGCCTCAGAGGAGGTCGTTATCTGGCCAGGGAAGGCCAGGATTTGTGAGGCATCAATAAAGTTTCAGAGAGGGCTGCAATCTGGTCAGAGAGCCAGGCATGGGTGAGTTCAAGGCACAGGCAGGCATTCCAAGCAGGTTCAGAATTTGCAGTAACTTATTGTAAAGCTGAAATTATCTTTTCATGGCTTTGTGGCGAGATGGCTCCCAATTTTAAGAAAAAAATCAGGTTGGGTCTATCACTCCCCCCCCCCCTTTTTATGTATTCCTTCAAATATTTGATAAGGTAGGGAAAGAGCACTGAGAGAATTTTAATTCCTCAGGTAACAGTCTCCAACATTTTTTGAACTCACCCAAAACTGGTCTCCCTGATTTGATCTGACTTAATTAATTACTTATATTGACAGTCTATTTATTTTTGGCTCCATTGTTGTAAGAAAGGGGCATCACTTGTCTTGGCTTCTTCTGAGCTGAGAGGGGGTGATGTGAGGAGACACGCCATGAGGGACATGAGTTTCCTTTTAGAGGTCAGTTCGGTTTGAAGTCTGGTTGGGGAAGAACAGGTTGTAAAGTCATCTGGGGATGGGTGCTTCGATGAGAGAAAAAAAGACCATGAGTACTGAATAAATGTTGCAGCAACTGGAGCATGTCACTGTACAGAAATTCCCTCACAAGGCTTCAACATTTTAAAACTTAATCTTAAACATCCAACAAATAAATCTTAACACCCTTATATTAAGAGTACTGGGCTTTAATGTGTATAACTTTACAATTATTTATCTTTTTTATTAAATGGGATCTGTATTATCCTATCTGTCTTTTAGGTGATGGCTTATTATCTTAAATTAATCCATGTTGTGTTCTTAATGCAAAATTTCTGTAAAATAATAACAGGGAATCTTTAGATCACTTATAAGGAAATTACAAAATAAAATTATCTAGAGTGAAAATATTTAGTTCATTTAATAGCTACCCTGAATTATGGCTGAGGAATACATTATATCCCCTGTTTGAGATCCTAGTAGTCTTGACAGATAAAAAAAACTTTTGAACATAACTTTAAAGGAACTAAAATCTGGCCTACTGCTTTTGTAGTCATTCTCACATATAGTAAGATGGAACACAGAACCTTATCTCAGGTAAGGCCCGGCTCTTTATAAATCGTAAGTGTTCCAGTTCTAAAGCTGATATTTGCTTTTTAAATATCACTTTACAAAGTTTACATAAATTGTTTGAGGTCACATGAACATTAGCTAACACCATATGATATCACATTTAAAACATGAATTAAAGAAAGGCTTAAAGAAAGGTTAAAAAAGTTTTTAACCTTTACATAGTTTAGGCTCTCATTAACTTAAAAATACATGTAAATTGTTCCCCAATGTAAAAAGTAACATAAAACTTTACATATCTTGTTGATAACAAGTAAATAAATCCCCAATACATTTTTTTACCATACAACTTCAGAACACTAGCTTGATATATGCTCTTTTAAAGTTTCTCCCTTACAGACTTGTATACCTGGAAGATATGAGCACATTAATAGCATCACAATTACTTTGATGTTTTTATATTAACCAAGTTTAGCTTTTAAAAAATGACAGTACGATGCTCTAAAATAACAGTTTTTATTTAACCAGTTGTTTAATTTTTATGGTTGCTTGCTTTAGAAAATAAAAAAAACTTAATAAACACAATGTAATGGGTAAACTTATGTTTTAAGAAATTTTTGTCTCTTTCACACATGACTGATTGTAAAAACAAACTCATACAGACTATTGTAAATTAATCAGATATGTGAAAAAAGTACTTTTGAATGAGTAAACCCATATGAAATTTACTTTACTTATTTTACCAAAATATTAGACAAGTGAGTTGAACAGTGCTAGCCATTTTTTGTTGTTGTTGTTGAAGGAAAAATCCTAGAACCAAGGCATATTAGACATTTTATTGACATTAATATTTTATGAGTTTTTTGAACACCTAGAAAAACATGTAAGCTTAAATTTAAAGACATTTATTTTATCTGTTTATTCAATTTAAATTGAACCATTTAAATCACATGATTTAAATCTTTGGATCCACTTTTTAAACTTTGTTTTTATGAGCGCTTCTTATATATGTTAATTTGTATATCATATATATGATATACAGACATATGTATATATATAGACATACAACACTTAACACAAGTGTGCACACATAACAATAGTAAAGGCCTTGTAGCTTTTCACAGGTGAAATCTCCATTGCAACATTTCCAAAACTCCAAGGTTGGTCAAAGATAGAACTGATCAGAAAAACATTAACCTATGTCTGTAGGATCAAAATCATGAGCACAAAAAAATACAGAATCTAAGAAGAAAAAAAAAGAATCCTAGAAAAAATGACTGGCCACTATTTAGTAAATACCATACAATTTACCTTTTTTGTTAAGGCCTCAGATCAGTCTCATTCTGAGCTTGCAGGCTTCTTTCATTTGCATTTCAACATAAGTCCTGGCTGAGGTCTGGAAAGAAAAACTGCTATTCCGAGGAGACACCTCAGGCCTAAGGCATTTTAACCATAAGTCATAATTTTCAGGTTCGGATGTTGAAAATAATGATACAAGTTTAAGATACAATTCACAAAATTTTATATCTTTACATCTCGTTTTGTCAACAGATTCCATACTATGATTTACTATCCTTTTCCAAATTAATGCACTGGTACACAGTGACATTTTCCCAGGCTATTCAATTCAAAATTGGTGAAAAAAACTGAATGATTGGAAGTAACTTGCCAACTTGGAAGTAGAATTAGTTTTCCATTCTAAGTATTTAAGTTCTCTGGCATAAATTATCTGAAATCATAAACTAAACAATTACCTAATCCCAACTTTTAACTGCAAGATTGTGCAATGCTTCAAAAACCCATTCAGATACCAGACTGTTACAATTAAACATCATCTTTTAGACACACATTCAGCAAAGATCATTCCCAAGAAACAATTTATGATATCAATACACTATTGCCCATGTCTTAAAGGGCCAGAAACAAAGACACAGGTCAGACAGACAGAAAGGAGCTCCAGACTGTGGCTGACAAACAGAAACCTTTAAAACAGAGCAGATAAGAAAAAAATCTCCTTCACCAGTGGCACTATAGATGCCCCCACAAGGGGACCAGATGTTTTCACAGAGGAGCAACCAGAAATGTAAAATCAAGGGTCTCCATGGCGACTTTACTGCATTTAGTGTCCCCTTTTTCTTTTTTATTTTTTTAAGAAGACAGAGGTGGCATAATCCTTACAGTGCAACAAAAAAAGGAGGGAATTCCCCAAAGAAACAGGGCTTCAGCAGCTTCTGGGAGTCCCTCAGTCCCTCCTTTTACTTACAGGATTAGCTCCTCTGGTTCCACTCCACCCCAGGCATGCTCCATCTCCTAACACTTCAGTAGTCAGCTCTGAAAAATTTCCAGGGGGGTGTGGTATCAACATTTGTAACTGAAAGTTTGGTTCCTGACCTTGAAACCAATTAATGGCAATTTAAAAATGAGAACAGGGTTTTGAGAAAAAGAAAAAGGGAGGTTTATTGCTTTTCTAACAAAGAAGAAACACAGGGACTCTGCCCAAAGGTTGTGACTCTCTTGATTTGGAGGGACAAGGGGTTTTAAAGGAGGTTCACTTGTTAACCTAGGAGATACTCAGTTCTTAGATCCCCAGCAGGCATTGCCCTCTGCAGTGGGTGTGCTCCAGCAGCCAGCTAGGGGTTCTCTCATCCTGCTTAACAAAGGGAGATAAAGTTCATCACAGTACCTTAAAACACAGTCCAAAGGGGTTTCAGACTTACTTGATATTACCCATTTTCACATCCAATATCCTTAAGTTTTTACCACAGAAATCACACAACAAAAGGCACAAAAACAAACAAACAAAAAACATATAGAACACAGAACAAAACACAAGAAAACAGAAACCCGGTGCCAAAACAGAAAAACAGAGGAGCAATGCATCGTCTTCCTAAAGCTCCAGGGTAGGAGCGCGTGCATGCCCGTCGGCACCTCTCTATCCTTCCAGAGGAATTCCCTACAGAACAGAACAGAGGACAGAACAATTTCTCATTACTGTCCTGAAGAGGAGTATATGTGAGCCTTTTCAGGCCACCTCTCGGTCTTCAGAAGAGATCTCCCTTAACTGGATAATAGATGTTATAATGGCACCATTTACCTATGGAGGCCTCCTCCACCAGGTGCTTGCTAATATTTTTAGTGCGGCAGTTCACTGCAGTGCTCCAGAGACTGAGGCTCACTCCACGGCCTTGGAACATCTCAAGGTGCGCACCCCCTAGAGTGGCTCTCCAGCCCAGAGCCCTGGAGTGAATGCTGGCTTCAGAATTTCCAGCAGTCTGGTCTTGTGATCTGGTCTGGCAGGGTCATTTCGCTGGGGCCTCCAAAATGTTAGACCAGGACACAAGAAAAGACTACTGACTCCAATTAAAATCAATTTAAAGCAAGCTTATTATTTTGACTGGCTTGGCTGCCTCTCCCTCCCAAAACCGTGGGAACAAGACAGAAACCCCAGCTTTTCTGCAGCCCAGCTTTATAGGCCAGAAAGTTACACAAAGGGGGGTTACAGATAACAGAACTCTGACAAGGATCACACTAATGGTAGTTTACATTTATTGCTGGACACAACATAAGAATTTATTAGGACCATTTGAGCCTCTGAGAGGGTCATTGTCTGGCCAGGGAAGGCCAATATTTATGAGTTGTCATTAAAGTTTTAGAGAGGGCTGCTCTCTTGTCTGAGAGCCAGGCATGGGTGGGTTCAAGGCACGGGCATTCATTCCAAGCAGATTCAGAATTTGCAGTAATTTATAGAAAAGCCTAAATTATCTTTTCATGGATTTGTGGCAAGATGGCTCCCAATTTTAAGAAAAGATCAGGTTGGGTCTATCATTACATCCCTATTTTTTAAATAATACAGGATATCACTGAGTCACTTAAGCTATTGCCAAGTTTCTGAGGCTGGTCTTGCATTTAAGTTCCTCCTGTTTCATCCTCCCGAGCTACTGAGAGTACATATATTCACAATAATACCCTGCTTCAAAAAAATTATTATTAGTGGATTATATGGCATTTTTATTTTGAGCTCTTAAGAACCCTGGTAGGACCTGGGAATGTGGCTCAAGCTGTAGTGTGCTTGCCTGGCATGCGTGTGGTGCTGGGTTCGATCTCCAGCACCAAATACAAAAAAAGATGTTGTGTCTTCTGAAAACTAAAATGAATAAATAAATATTAAAATTCTCTCTCTCTCTCTCTCTCTCTCTCTCTCTCTCTCTCTCTCTGTCTGTCTTTAAAAAAAGAACCATGTTAGTTTTTTCAAAACTATCTTTATTAACTTTATATTTTAACCAAAATTTTTATCTATACATACACACATATACTCTGGAGTCCCTACTGTCTTTCAGATATTTGTTTGGTTTGGTGTGCTTTGGTGCTCGGGCGGTGCTTTCCACTGAGTTATGTCCCCAGTCCTTCTTTTTCTTTTTGAGACAGGTGATATATCACTAATATCTCACTAAGTTGCTTATAGCCTTGCTATGTTGTTAAGGCTGTCTTTCAAATCACAATCCTCCTGACTCGCCTGTCTAGCCTCCAGCGTATTTGCCACCACACCTAGCTCCTTCAGATTATTACAATAACCTTTTCAACAACACTGCCCTGGCTACAGAAAATCTCTTTGACTGATGCATTTTATCCCTGTGGAAAGTTTATATGAAGTAGCCAATTTAGAACTATTATGTAAAGATTTATTGGAATAAACAGGAATCATTGTTTTTAACCTCTTTTCTGAACTACTATTTGGTATCATATTCCATAAAAGCGCTGGGAAAAGAATGTAAATTCATTTGTTTGAAATCTAGAGAGATTTACATAAGCTCAGTCATCTTTTGTTCTGGAGATTGGTACTTCAGGACATAGTAACATAAATAAAATATGTTAAAGTTGAGACATTCAGTACACACATCCACACACACACACACATCCAAACACACACAAAAAAACTATCTAGGAGCAATTGTTAGTTCTGGCATTATTACTAGTTTATCAGGGACATAGTAACATAAACAAAATATGTTAAATTTGAAACATTCAATACACACATACACACACCCACCAAAAAAAACCAAAAACTTTTTCTAGAAGGAATTGGTAGTTCTGGCCTCATTACTAGTGTATCAGGGTTGGGGCAGGATTCAGGAAGTGCTAAAATCTCACTTCCTGAAGTGGGATTCTTCCTTACTTCACCTACAATTAAAGCTAGAGTGAACTTCATCTGTCAGCAACAGTAATTGGGAAAATATGCTGGCAGATGTTGTTTTGAGATAAATTGACAGCTTTGATATTTGGGTATTTTTGTGTCTTGGTCACAGCTGATGAAACACTTGTGAAGACGTTTATGGCTCCTAGATATCACCATTTTTTGTATCATTTCTTTCATATTTCCTTCTTTCTTTTTCTTTTCTTAATTTTTTTTTTGGTAGGGGGTTGCTAGAGATTAAACCCAGGGCCTTGTGCATTCAAGGCAAGCCCTTTGAAAACTGAGCTACATCCTCAGCCCCTCTCTCACATTTCTGTTCACTAGAGCTGATGATGGTATTTGGGGATTTTGTCCCAAATGTGGTACATTTCTTAAGACTGGACTAATATCTAGTGTATCTAAATCTCTCTACTCACTCATGATTTTGCCAAAGAGACACTCACAGTAGTTTTTTTCCTTAAATGTATCTATAGATGGAGGGAGAGTGTCTCATTTAATATTCTGCTTTATTTTCAACATCATTCCCTCTTAATATTTGCTTTTTATAGTGTTGCTAAGATTGGAACTGACTATCTTGCACATTCTGCACACACACTCTAACAGTGAACTTTGCCACTATGTCCCATTTCTAACTTTAGGTTAGATAGATTCATTCATTAATGTTTAATGTTAGTTTTCATATGGTTAGTTTTACATACACCTTTCTATTGCTCTTAACAATACTATTGATCTACATATGGTTTCAGATTTGATTAATATTATGATTTATTGGTCTGTATTATTGCAATATAGTTTCATAATATACATTAAGAATGTCTCAGTACAATAACTATATTATTTGGTTTTTTAAAAAGGTTTTGGGGTATTTTACATATTTATTTTTTTTCTACGATAAATTTATTTTTTTTTTTGGTCCCTTCTTTTCTTTAATTTGGTACTTGGAATTAAACTCAGGGGAATTTTTCCACATCCCCAAGCCTATTTTGTATGACATTTAGAGACAGTGTCTCACTGAGTTGCTTAGGGCCTCACTTTTGCTGATGCTGGCTTTGAGCTCACAATACACCTGTCTTAGCCTACCAAGGTACTGGGATTACAACTGTGCACCAACAGGTCCAGCTGTCTTCTTGTATTTAGAGAAAAACATGCTAAAATTTTGATAGTAAAATATTATATATTAAATTGAGTTAAAATAGTTGTCTTTGTAATGATTAGTTTTATTTATGCACATGCTATTTTATGGGCTTTTGTAAATTTTTATTTCGTTTGTGATAAGTTCCACGTATTTTCCTTGAAATCCATTATACACGTGATGTATTTAACAGATGTAACTTCAATATAATACTTATGTGGTATTTTGTACTCTAATTAAACCAAAAATGTTTCTGGGCTCCAGAAACCATTTTTTCTCAAACTGTATTATTTTTTTTTTATTTTTCTGAATCACCTCCTCTTTCCTCCTAGGCCCCAGATTTCCACTGCATTAACAAGTAGAGGTCTAGTCTTATGCTATCACATACTTGTAAACTGTAAACTGTAATGGTACACACATACTATAATTTCCACAGGTCTAAGCAGCTTGGTGAGGAGTATTTCATGTATGTGTGTGTGTGTGTGTGTGTGTGTGTGTGTGTGTGTGTGTATATATATATATTTCATGATGAAATAACAGCAATTTTTACTCCATCTTTAGTTCATGAGAATTTGGTTTGTGTCCTCATCAATACTGTGTATTCTTTTTGTTGTTGTTGTTTCTTACTGGAAATTTAAATTAGGGGCACACAGAGACTGAGTCACACATAGTTGCTTGGGGCCTTGCTAAGTTTCTGAGGCTGGCCTTAAACTCAGGATTATTTTGCCTTAGCCTCACAATCCAATGGGATTAGAGGTATGTGCCATGAGACCTGGTTCTATTTTACTATTATATTGAAATATATATTACTTCTGAAAATAATATATTCTTGATATTAAGAAAGCATAGAATACCATTTTCCCCACAAATAAACCCCCCCTTTTTTGGAAAAGATGTCAATTTTTTTTTCGGAAAAGATGTCAGTAGTGCCAAATGTATAATTAATTAATGTCTAAATGGCAAGTCCATTATTATTATTATTTTTATTATTATTCTATGTATTAGTTACAAAACTTTATCTCTTCATATTATTATAAGTTATATACTCTTTTCTATAACTTTATAGCATACATCAGTATGTATCAAAATGACCTTTTGGGGGGGGTTGGGAGGTGAGCGGAGGGATCATAGGGTTAGAAATGATGGTGGAATATGATGTATTTTGTTATATAAAGTACATGTACAAAGAAGTGAATTCATGTAAATATATTTTGTATAAAACCAGAGAAATAAAAAAATTTGCTCTATATGTGTAATAAAAAGTGTAATGCATTCTGTTGTCATATATAATTTTAAAAGTATTTAAAATTTAAAGATAAATGATGGCATATGTTCTACCTGAAAATAAATACTACTCCTTTTAAAAATTGAACTAAAGGGTCTGTTGGTCAGTTGTAAACTTTAGAAAGTACAAAATGTATCCTGAACATTTGGTAATACATAAACCTAGATTTAGCTATTTATAGTGTTTTCAGCAAAATTAAAAAAAAAATACTGTAGAGTTCATTTTTTGCAATGTATACTCATAATTATATGAGATGCATATTGTACATATACATATATACTACCATTATATATAATTAATAAATGATTACTACATCTCACATTAACTACATTTATTTCAAATTAATTTGTCTTTTGAAAGCACCAATATATGACACTCTTTGATATATACACTTGGTGTGTCTTCAAATTTGTCACTTTTATGTATTATGTTCTTTTCTTTATTCTACTTTTTATAAAATTTCTTTTTCCAATTATTGAGATTAATGAATTTTAAACAATTCAGTTTAACAGTGAAATCAGTAGATTTTCATTTTTAACCTAAGACATAATACATCCCAAATAATAGGCTTATTGCTATGTAAATGACTTGAAAAACTTGCATATATAACACTCTGGCCTGACCTTACTCTGGACTATTGATATCTGGGTGGAGGGGATATGAAAGTGATCCATGGAAAATCAAAACAGGGATGGGACAGGATGTGAAATTGGTGGATATTTAGTATATAGTAGGGAGTATTCATAAAAAAGTATTGGTGGAACAGGTACGGGTAGAGAAAAAAAGTGCTCTGAAGGAAAGAGGGAAAGAATGACCAGCTCAAGAGTTCAGATTCAAAAAGTCTAATGGTGGATCAATGGTAGTTTGAGGGTAAAGGGTAGTTTCTTTGGAGGCAGAAATAAGGTAGAAATAAAAGAAGAAGGTAACTCTGGCACGAACCCCAAGAGAAAGAGTCAAATGAACACTACACTCTATATTCACTATATATATATATATCAAACTTCTATAACATTAGATTAAAGTCAGCCAGCCTCAGCAACTTAGTGAGGCTCTAAGAAAAACAGCAAAACCCTTTTTCTTTATAGAATAATTTATTAAAGGCTGAGAGTGTTTCTCTGTGAAAAAGCATATCTGATTTCAATTTGTCATATGAGATAGACAGACAGAGAGAGAGAGAGAGAGAGAGAGAGAGAGAGAGAGATCTTGCAAAAATTAAAAAAAAACGTAATCAGTGACACTCTTAGTGTCAAGGATGTAAATTATTTAAAGTAATAAAGAGCTAGTTGGAAATCTCACCTAGGTTATTAACTACTGCTTAGGAAGTTAGTCTACTCTCCAAAATATAAAAGTGAGAGAGGAATTCTTTATTAAACTGTATATAAGAAAATAGAGGACTTTTTACACAGTTCTTAGTTGACAAAGACTGCGTCAATTTTAGTGGGTGATTAGGGTTCTGCCAAGATGATAAATCCTTGAGTTATTTGGAATCATGTGATTTTATCTACTCTTCATAAATGAAGATTGACGTGTAATATAAATCAGGCTTGGCAAAGAAAAAACATTTCAATGAAAATTAAATGTATGAATAAAAACATAAAACAATATTTAACAAAACTTCAACATTCAGAATATTTACGCAATTATGTAATCACGAGTAATGTAAAAACAATGACAACTAAAGAATAAGTGAATTAATAAAAAACAAATAAATAATGTAATGAATGAATTAATCACATGTAATGTGATTGAAATTGTCAAAGTCAGCTTGTAGCCATGAAAAAAGTGTACAAGTACATAGAAATGGTGTTTTACTACTTACTGAGACATACCCTATGAACTATAAATTCCACTCCTAGGTGGGAAGAGTTGAACAAAGAACCATTCACCTGGCTCTCTCACTTGTTAACTGTGCAAAAAATTACCTTTTTCTTTCTCTCAAATTTTATTGCTGCTTCCAAGAACACTACCCCCTATATTCACACTGTCATTGTAGACTTGGAACCTGTGAACCCCTCTACTGTTCAAGATTTTCTTCTTTTTTTTCATTGCTCTTTTTCTCCCTACCCCATATCATCCACCAAT
Source organism: Callospermophilus lateralis (assembly GCF_048772815.1). Taxonomy (NCBI): domain Eukaryota; kingdom Metazoa; phylum Chordata; class Mammalia; order Rodentia; family Sciuridae; genus Callospermophilus; species Callospermophilus lateralis. The sequence goes on along the minus strand of NW_027515935.1, from coordinate 1,940,401 downwards.
ACTTATTTTGTATTGCAAAATCTACATACTCACGAATCACCAGTCTTATATCTTACTATATACATTTCCTACCTTGTGCATGACCACTTTGAGATCCCCTCCATCAAAATATCAATAGTCCAAAGTGATCAGAATGGGGGTAAAATTTGAAGAATATTAAAGGTCAGTTATACAACAAGAAAGCTATAAAAAGTGGGCTTCATTTAAAGGTGAAAATAAAAAGAAAATCTTTAGACTTCACTAGTTAAAATAAAGGATCAAAAATTTATGAGTCTCAATAATTTGAATTATACTTGTGAGTCACTTTTTTGGAGGAAGGAATATAAGGACATTGCTAATGAGTTTAAAGCTCAAACTGTGTTTTTATTAGACAAAGAATAGAAAGATTTCAGAAATATTAAAATAATTGTGATATAATTTTCATAAAAAGATATACATATTTATTCACAAATTGCTTTAACCTTATAAACAGTTATAAGTGTCAATACATTTCTCTCTAGACTAGGTCCTATTATTGGAAGAAAATTTTGCCTTAAAATAACCCCATACAGAGTCATTTAATGCAATTAACAGGCCAATAATAATAATAATAATAATAATAATAAGAAGAAGAAGAAGAAGAAGAAGAAGAAGAAGAATTGAGTTGGGGAGGATTTCAGGGTTGTGAAGCATACCTGTAATATAAGTTAATTGAAAAAAAATCACAGGAGAATTTTAAACACTGTCTGAAGACATACATGTACATATTATTTCTAAAATGTGTTTATGATTTATGTAGTGAGGGTGCACAAGTCCAATACACTGTCTTTTTATTTTCTTGAATATTTTTTGTTGTAGATGGACACAGTACCATTAGTAGTTTGTTGGCTTTTTAAAAATATTTTTAGTTTTGGGCGGACACAACATTTTTGTTTGTATGTGGTGCTGAGGATCCAACCTGGGCTGCCCACATGCCAGGCGAGTGCACTACCGCTTGAGTCACATCCCCTCTATGTTGGCTTTTTAATGCGGTGATGGGTGTTCAACCCAGTACCTCACACATGCTAGGGAAGTTCTCTACCACTGATCCATAACCCTAGTTTCCAAAGTCTTTTACTCAATTTTTTTTTGGGGGGGAGAGTATGCGTGTAGTACAAGGGATTGAATCCATGGCCTTATATCAGCAAAACAAGCACTCTACTGACTAAGCTATATTCTCAGCCCTGATCTGTAGTTGGTTAACAATGACAATGGAGCAGCCTGTCATTCAGACTTTGATTTTGTGCCCACTTGGCTCAGGTTGGAGGCAGTGCCTGAAGCCTTGACCAATCAGTCTCTTAGGTGACTGCTGGGAGCCATCAGCCAAGTAGGTATGACAAATTCCTTGCCAGCTTACTCCCATGCTGTCTAGTGCTAGGACTTCTGAAAGGTGACCTTGCTCAAGGACCAGGGCAGGATCTGTGTTTAGGGTGTTCCCCCTTTAGAATAGGGCGGTTTAGCATAATAGAAGATTAGGGTGTTCCCCCTTTAGAATAGGGCAGTTTAGCATAATAGGAGATTAGGGTGTTCCCCCTTTAGAATAGGGCGTATCCTGCTGGTGAGTTCCTCTTGAGTGCTTAGGGTCAGACAGTATATTTTGGGAGACAGAAGCCCATGCGGAGTGGATTTGGGGAGAGAACGTGGATTCCCCCAGAGCGTGTTTGTAGACGGCCGGTGTGAGTTCGGGAATAAAGAATTGCTGTTTGAATCTACAAGCTGTGTGGAGAATCGTGATTTGTGCCCAGCCAGAGACTGCGGCATCTGGTGGCTCATACGCGGAACGTCTGAAATTTGGAGGTAAGTGGAATTGCTCGCCCCTGAGGGAAGGCGAGAGAATGGGTGACCATTTCAAAAAACAATGTGTTCTTCTTTTGATTTATTTTGTTTTTCTTTCAAGCTGCCTATCCCTAGAAATTTCTCAGGCAAACTGGAAAAAATGGTTGACTAAAGGCTTGACGTTTGTTGGCCCTGAGGAAGAGAAAATTGATACAAAGATTTTTTATTCCGTTTTTGCTTCATTCAATTTCAGTTTTGTTTTGTGTTATCTTATTGGGTTGTGTTATCTTTATATTAGATTAAAACAAACTGAAAAGATGTTAAGTAAATTGTTAGAGGTTCAGAACATGGAGAAAGATATTTTAGATCAAGCAAAAGAGAAGGTCTCTCGAGCTAGTCAGACAGAGGAAGAAAATTTAAAGGAAAAGGGGTTGTTAGGAAAAAGGCCACAACAGGAGGCTGTTAGTAACTCCGTTTTATCACAAGAGAGTTTAATTCAACCAACAGCCGCACCGATAGAGACAGCTGAGTGGCCCTCAAACCCCGTAGTTGATAATTGGGATCCTGAGACAGGAAGATTAGCATGTCCTGTACTTGAGCAGGCAGGAGGGCAGCGAATTCACCATGCTTTACATTTTAAAACAGTGAAGCAGTTAAAGGAGGCTGTAACAACCTATGGTCCCCAAGCTCCCTTCACAGTGAGCATGGTCGAGTCCATTACTAACTTGGACATGACGCCAGCAGATTGGGCTAGCATGTGTAAATCTGTGCTAAATGGAGGACAATATTTGTTATGGAAGGTTGCCAATGAGGAATTTTGCGCAGAGACAGCTAGGCGAAATGCAGCAGCCGGTTACCCTCAAAGAAATCTAGAAATGTTACTAGGGAAAGGACCTTATGAGGGTCAGCAGCAACAAATTGAATATGATCCTACTATATATGCACAAATTGCTGCAGACGCAGTTAGGGCATGGAAGACTTTACAAGGACATGGAGATTTACAAGGTCAGCTATCTAAGGTAATACAGAGAGCTAATGAACCTTACGCTGACTTTGTAGATAGGCTAATTCAAATGGCTGCCAAAATATTTGGGGATATGGAACAAGCAATGCCATTGATAAAACAACTGACTTATGACCAAGCAAATCGTTGCTGCACAGAGGTTATTAGACGATGGAGACATGAAGATTTAAACACATATATTAAATTATGTAGAGATATTAATGAACAAGGGCAAGTCTTGGCAGCTGCAGTACAACAGGCTTTAGATGCCAGGCCAAAAACATGCTATCATTGTGAACAAACAGGATATTTTAAAAGGAGTTGCCCCATAGGAGGAGGATTTAACAAAACTAGGTATCAAGAAATAGAATACCGGGTATTTGCCCAAGATGCCGTAGAGGGAGACATTGGGCTAATGAATGCCGTTCTCAAACTACCATAGAGGGTTCTCCCTTATCAAAAAACGGACAAGGACCAGGTATTTACCCACGATATCGTGGAGAAAGGCATCAGGCTCCGTTGCCAAAAAACGGACAGCCGGGCCCAATGCTCCGGGGCCCACAACCACAAATATACGGGGCAGTGGAGGAACCCAGCAACACCATCAGAGTAGTGCCCAGGACACATTGTCCATTAAATCCCTCATCAGACAAACCTGAGGGAGCGCAGGGTTGGACATCTGCGCCTCTGCCAGAGCAGTACTAACTCCAGAGATGGGAGTTCAAATCATTCCCACAGGAATAAAAGGACCTCTTCCCCAAGGGACAGTAGGCTTATTATTGGGACGTAGTTCATCTACATTAAAAGGACTTATGATAAGTCCCCGGGTAATTGATCCCGATTATGTAGGTGAAATAAAAATTATAGCTAGTTCTCCAAGAGGTATATCATTAATTTCACCTGGAGATAGAATAGCACAGTTGTTAATAATACCCAGCCTACATAATAAATTTCCTGGTCATAGTGTAAAAAGAGGTTCCAGGGGATTAGGCTCCACAGGTGTAGATTGGGCTATGTTGTCTTTAAATTTAGATTCTCGCCCAATGTTAAAACTAAATATTCAAGGACACGACTTTAATGGGCTACTGGACACAGGTGCAGACCTTAGCATGATATCTAGTAAGGAATGGCCAAAACATTGGCCATTACAACAAGCCACTCAAACGCTTCGAGGCCTAGGAGTGGCTACTAATCCCCATAGAAGTGCAATAGTATTAGATTGGAAGGATCCTGAAGGTTGTGAGGGAACTATACAGCCCTATGTATTGGATCATCTTCCTATAAATTTATGGGGATGAGATGTCCTAGATCAATTAGGTTTGATGTTAACAAATAACATCAATCCTAATGCGCCCACTACTAGGGCTAGACAAGGTTTTAGGAAAGAAAAAAGATTAGGAAAACAAGGACAAGGTATAGCAGCACCAATTCAAATAGATCAAGGAACAGACAGACATGGGTTGGATTTTCAGAAAGGGCCACTGAGACAATAAAAACTACGTGGAAATCAGAAAGACCAGTGTGGGTTCCTCAGTGGCCCCTGACTAAAGAAAAGATACAAGTAGCCCATGATCTGGTCAAACAACAATTAGCGGAAGGACATATACAACCTTCCGTATCTCCCCATAATACTCCCATTTTTGTCATTAAAAAGAAATCTGGTAAATGGAGATTATTGCAAGATTTAAGAGCCATTAATAATGAAATGGTTATTATGGGACCTGCTCAATCAGGGATTCCTCAATTGTCTGCTTTGCAAAAACCTGGCATGTTTTAGCCATAGATATTAAAGATTGTTTTTTTTTCAATTCCAATTCATCCCGAGGATAGTCCACGTTTTGCATTTACTATCCCTGCATTAAATCATGAAGGTCCTGATCAGAGATATGAATGGAAAGTACTCCCTCAAGGGATGGCTAACAGTCCAACTATGTGTCAAATATATGTTAATAAAGCAATCCAGCCACTTAGAAATCAAAATCCTGAACTACAAATATTTCACTATATGGATGATGTATTATTGGCACATAAAGATAAAAACATATTGCTGGAATGTTATGCCACACTTACAAACTTATTAAAAAATTATAATCTAGAGATAGCAATAGATAAAGTACAATTAAATTTTCCTTAAAGATGTTATAGCTCATTGCTTACAAAATTTTGCCACTTTGGGTGTTCCTAAACAGTTAAAAACCGATAACGGTCCTGGCTATACCTCTACCTCTTTTAAACAATTTTGCTCATCATTTGGTATTACTCATATAACAGGAATTCCATACAATCCACAGGGACAAGGCATAGTTGAAAGAGCTCATCAAACTATTAAAACGTACTTATTAAAGCAAAAAGAGGGAATTGGAAAGGGGTATATATATCCCCCAAAGATAAACTTAAAATAACACTTTTTACTCTAAACTTTTTAAATTTGGATTCATCAGGACTTAGTGCTGCGGAAAGGCATATGTATCCAAAAAATGTGCATAAGCCTAAAGTTTTTTGGAAAGATATTCTAAGAGGACAATGGAAAGGTCCTGACCCAGTAATCGTCTGGAGTCGGGGCTCTGTCTGTGTGTTTCCACAGGGAGAACAGCAGCCGATTTGGATTCCAGAAAGACTAACTAAAATGATTTCAACAGATCGAAAGAAGATGATTTGACTCAAATCCATAACAGCTGATATCCAGAACTCCAGCTTGGCCATTCTTACATCTGCGACTGTGATTAACCAGGATGCTTTTTTCAATATCTATTTTATTATTGCATTTTCCACATCATAAGGTTCTATTTTTATTTTTTGAGCTCATACAAACCTAGGTTAATGTTTTTCTGATCAGTTTTATTTTTAGACTATAGAGTTTTTAAACATTGCAATGGAGATTTCACCTAGGTAAAGCTACAAGGCCTTTATTATTATCTTATGTGTTGTACGTTTGTTTGCACATTTGTGTTTTGTGTTGTATGTCTGTGTGTGTGTATTTCATATATGAGGAGCGCTCATGAGAAAATGGATCCGAATTTTTTTTTTATTCACGTGATTTAAATGGCTTAATTTAAATTAGGTAAACAGCTGTTAAGGATTGTTTTTAAAGGTGGTTAACAGATCTGCTTGTTTACTAATTTAAATCAGGTAAACAGCTGTTAAGGATTGTTTTTTAAGGAGGTTAACAGATCTGTTTGTTTACTTTCACCTTTCCTTTTCATTATATTTAATAATTCTTTTCAGGATAATGTCTTTTTAGCATCATTGCCAGAATTCCTATCTTCATCCCAATGAATATAACTCAACAAGTATGCTCAATCAAGGAGTCAACTTACTTTGGGAGGAAACGGACTTTGAGAGGAGACGGACAGATTGATAGATTCCTCCACTTTGAACTGCTTGCAGAACTTGCCTGGACTATGTAACTACGTTTAGTGCAGCTAATTGTGGTAATGCTGGCATATCTTTGCTGAAGGTGTCACCAATGATGCAATTTTTCCAAAGGAACTGTCAATTGGCTTGGTGTCGTGGCATTTCTGTATCCTCCTCCCTTCTGCTAGTGATGGTCTAAATTTGGGGGCCAATGGCTATATGCTGGACCGGTAGTCAGTGACGGGTATGATCCAATTGCAGTGGTATCAACCTAAGACAGGAGGCTGACGCCTAAAGTTCAGTTGCCTAAAGGTCAGTTTTCCGATGACGGGTAAGCACCATATGTTGAACCATATGTTGAATTGGACAACCTACCAGGCACGGTCCTTAAGCCACATTAACCTCACTCCCGCACTGGCACCAAGGCCAAATTTGGGGTCCAACAGAGGTGAGGCAAAGAACCTCACCCCCCCACTGGTGCATAGACCTATCCACAAGTATGGCTGTATGCTGGACCGGTAGTCATTGACGGGTATGATCCAGTTGCAGTGGTATCAACCTAAGACAGGAGGCTGACGCCTAAAGGTCAGTTTTCCAATGACGGGTAAGAGCCATATGTTGAACTGGACAACCTACCAGGCACGGTCCTTAAGCCACATTACTTGTTGTTTAATTAATCAGAAGGGGGGAGATGCTGGGAGCCATCAGCCAAGTAGGTATGACAATTTCCTTGCCAGCTTACTCCCATGCTCTAGTGGAAGGACTTCTGAAAGGTGACCTTGCTCAAGGACCAGGGAAGGATCCGTGTTTAGGGTGTTCCCCCTTTAGAATAGGGTGGTTTAGCATAATAGGAGATTAGGGTGTTCCCCCTTTAGAATAGGGCGTATCCTGGTGCTGAGTTCCTCTTGAGTGCTTAGGGTCAGACAGTATATTTTGGGAGACAGAAGCCCATGCGGAGTGGATTTGGGGAGAGAACGTGGATTCCCCCAGAGCGTGTTTGTAGACGGCCGGTGTGAGTTCGGGAATAAAGAATTGCTGTTTGAATCTACAAGCTGTGTGGAGACTCGTGATTTGTGCCCAGCCAGAGACTGCGGCAGGTGAGAACTGTCCAATCCTCAAGCAGCCGGTGATGAGGGGAAGGGCTTCCACAATCTTCTGTTCCCTTGGTATCTGGAGCTCGCCAATTTTTCAATCTTTTTGTAGGCTTCTTCTGTCCTGGATCTGGAGCCCAGGTGTCTGTTCTATGCAGAATCTGAAAACAAACCACAGGGAGAACGATGAGGACCCTGAAAGCCAGGAAATGATAAGTGTGCCTTGCTACCTTTAGACTGGGTAGGAAGGTGGCTTAAAGCTGACAGGAGTGGCAATGGTGGAAACTGGGAGTTGTGGCTAGTGACTCCTCATAGTCCTCTCCAGAGTCTTGTGACCACAGGGTCACTCTGTGGAAGCTTAGCCTTCACCTCCCTCTGACAAGTCTAGTGAGGCTTAGATTGGCAGTTGAAAACCTTGGCATTTTGTTCCATCATTGTATGGTGTTTTCAGCTACTTTCTGAAGCCCTATGTGAGCATCCATGTGCCATGAGTCCAGCATGTCCCAGATTGTGTGGAGAAGACTGGAATAATTATCAGGAGAGAACCCCAAATCCATTTGTTGTACTCCTGAATGAGAGAGGCTGCTGATTTAGGGCTTGTTACTCACGAGGGTTTGTTTGTTTATTTATTTAATTTATTTTTGTGTGTGTAAGTGAGTGTGTTTTTTTTTTTTTTTGTGTGTGTGTGTGTGTGTGTTGATTTCTTTTTGGTACCAGAAATTCAACCCGGAGGCATTCATCCACTGATTCCCATCCCCACCCATTTTTTATACTTTTATTTAGAGACAGGGTCCCTTTGAGTTTGTTAGGGTCTCATTAATTTGATGATGCTGGCTTTTAACTCATTCTCTTCATGAGTCCTGAGATTTTTAAATGTAGTGGAAGCAGTATCTCAAATCCAGAACAAATTTCTGAAATGCACAACTTCAGCTGAGCTCTCCATAGGACTCAGAATAAACCCCTAGTTTTCTAGCTCTCTGTTCACATATCCAAATCTAGGATTCTCTGTTCACAGTGAATAACTATAAAATAGAATAGATATTATAATGACCATGTAATCAGGATAATGGGCCTCACTCAACAACACCTGGTGTCTAACTGGAAGATATATTAATTGGCACCATCAAGGCCTATTTCAAATGTAAAAGACCTTGAAACCCACTTGTGGGAACACCTTCAACAAATTCCTTTTTGAAGAAAAAAGGATGGGTCACTGAAAGGATGAAAGTGAAACCATATGGTAGTCAGGATGCCTTTTCCAAAGCCTATTCTAAATGCATTTTGCTCCATGTTCTGCCCAAAACCATCAGGAAACTTCTAAGTTGGCACACTAAAATGAGTTTTTTTTTCTGGTATCATTCCTCATACCAAATGATGGGAGTTCTATTTCTTCTTCCTTAAACAGATGATTGTCTTCAAAATTTATGAGACAAGCACACAGATGCAATCAGCATACTGAGAAACTTTGGTTCATCTCAAAACTCCATTTTCAGCATTATCAATCATTATTTTCTCATGTTTTATTTCAGATGTATGCATGGTTTATAATGTTTTTCTTCAAGAACTGGAGGGAATTTTTTAAAAGATTTTAATTTATTATTCTGAGATTTTCACATGAGAAGAAAGCAAAATAAAATTAGATGATATTGAAAAGAATGAATATCTCCTAAGTAAGGTTTATGTGTCCCAAATAAAGATTTTTTAAAACTGTAATGGGTCTTCAATTGAGGGTTTATTTATTTATTTGTTAACTTGATAAGACTGTCTATTTGAGTAACCAATTACTTTACCAAAGCAATCTTCAAAGAATCCATATTTGTGTCCACTTTTAGTATTGTTAAGAGCAACAGAAAGGACTACCTAAATTCAACCATGGGAAAAATAACATTGGACATGAAGGCCTAAAACTGATCAATCTAAAGTTAAAATTTTGGACTGGTGGTACAATTCAATGGTAAAGCATGTATGCATAGTGTGCACGGTACTGGGTTACAACCTTAGCAACACACACAAAAAATGCAGATGTTAAGGGGGGAAATGATATTAAAAATAAAGCAAAATGTTAAAATTATGTATCATTCTTCTACCTATATACACACTTAATAAAAAGCTACTCATGTTATAAGTTTCTCTTTTTAAAGTCACAAATCAGTAGACGGATTAAGATACATTGGACAATCTAGAAAATATCTACCTTCAGTCAGCAGAAAATGCTGGAGTACACTGAGCGTTAGCTCTGTCTTGAGCAAAGTACCTCATTTGGCACCAAATCCCTAATAGCCAGAATTACCCAAGTAAAGAGGGGCTGCACATACCAGTGACCCTGAGTACTCCTCTCTAGGTGACCCTACCATAATGCCTTTGATCAGACAAATACAGACCTCTGTCATGCCAAAAGGAACTCCTCACACTACTGCTGTGATTGTCCCTCCAGGGCCAGAGGCTGCGTTGATCTACACACCCTACAAATACCTTACTCATTGGCATCAACCACTTCATTCCTTGAGTACCCTTTGAACCCAATGGTGTATGAGGTGCAGTGTCTACTAAAGTTTGAAGGCACAATATGTGTATCCATCCTTTCCAAAGAATTGTGACTGAAGGTGGAGCTGACACTGTCAACTAACCTATGAACTTCTATCTCTGAACTCTTTGCCCAAAAATGACATGACCAGCCTGCCTGCTGATCACTTAAGTGATCATTGCCTTTGCTTTCCTGTGCTCAGTGCAGCAAGATGAGGGACTTGTTTGTTCATTTGTCTTACCATCTAGACAAACAAAATAAAAGAAAACATTGTCTTCCAGCTCAGCTTTTTGTCCACCAACTCCACCCCTGTGTAGATGAAAGTGGTTCTAGAACCTGTACTGAATAATAGTAAGGTATTAGGGACCAAATAATTCAAAGCACTGATGATCTTTCAATTTCTACCCCAAGAGACTGGTAAGAAGGCCTCCATGGGAGACATATGGCCCTTGACTACACAGTGACAGAGGGAATAACAGTGAAAAATTTCTAGGAAACTTTTCTTCTCATAGCAAAGGCACATTCTCTCTGAATTAACTGTGTGCTGACGCAACATTCATGAACTGGGTCAGGCAAGTCATTGGTGAAGTGATTTGAAAAGTATTCAAATTTCATGTACTGTTCAGTCACTATAGTGCCCTCCAAGGGCAGAAGGTGCATTTTTAAAAATACATTTCCTCTCATATCTGAAGTATACGGAGATTATGCCATGAGAGAAAAACTTAAGAAGATGTTTTTAAAATAATGCAAAGAACAAAAGTCCAAAAAATGATTTTTTAAAATTTCAGAGTTATTTAAGAGCTAAAATTTAAGAGTCATTGGGATAGAAGAAGGAATAGAGGACCAAATCACAAGAATACACCATCTATTCAATGAAATAATACCAGAAATCTTTCCAAACACGAGGAATAAATTGGAAATCCAAATGCAAGAAGCCTACAGGATGCCAAATCTACAAAATCACAACAGATCCATATACAGGCACAGTATAATGAAAATCCCATCATACAGAATAAGGAGAGAATTTTAAAAGCCACGAGAAAAAGGAATAAGATTACATATAGGGGAAAACCAATTGGGATTTTTGCAGATTTTTTAACCCAGACCCTGAAAGCTAGAATATCCTGGAATAACATATATCAAGCTCTGTAAGATAATTGGTGCCAATCAAGAATCTTGTATCCAGCAAAATTAAGCTTTAGATTTGAAAATGAAATAGAAACCTTCCATGATAAACAAAAGTTGAAAGTATTTTTAACTAGACAACTGGTGCTACAAAACATCCTTGGCAAAATATTTCATGAACAGGAAAAGAAAAACAGCAATGAAAATCAAAAGAGGGAGGTATGCAGTAAAGGAAAAAACTAATCAAAAAGGAAAATCAAGTCAAGTTAAATAACAAAAATAAGCAAATATGGCTGGAAATACAAACCATGTCTCAATAGTAACCCTAAATGTTAATGGCTCATACTCAACAACAACAACAACAAAAAAAAAGTTATGGGTTGCAGATTTGATAAAATAAAAGACCCAACAATATGCTGCCTAAAGGTAACTCATCTGATATGAAAAGACATATACAAACTGAAAGTAATAGGTTTGGAAAAACCATACCACTCACATGGACTGTGTAAGGAAGCAGGGGTTTCAATACTCATATCAAATAAAGTAGACTTCAAGTCAAAGTTAATCAAAATGGATAAAGATTGACATTACATACTGCTCAAGGAATCCTACACCAATATTCCATAGCAATCATAAATATATATGCCCCAAAACTTGGTGCAGCTATAATCATCGAACAAACTCTTTTCAAGTCCAAGAGTCAAATTGACCACAACACAATAATCTTGGTTGACTTTAACAGACCTCTCTCATCACTGGATAGATCTTCCAAACATAAGTTGAATAAAGAAACTATAGAACTCAATCACACAATCAATAACTTAGACTTATCTGACATATACAGAATATTTCAACCTACCCCAAGTGCATACACTTTCCTCTAGCAGCACATGCATCCTTCTCTAAAATAGACCATACAATGTGCCACAAAGCAACTCTTAGCAAATACAAAATGTTAGAGATACTAGCATGCATTTTATTGGATCATAAAGGTGTGAAATTGGAAATCAACAGCAAAATAAAAAACAAAATTTTCTCCATCACTTGGAGCCTAAACAATATGCTACTTCCAGAAGAAATCAAGGAGGAGATTAAAAAATTCTTAGAAGTAAATGAGAACATAGACACAACATATCAAAATCTCTGGGACACTATGAAAGCAATACTAAAAGGAATTTTAGTATTGCTTTCACCCTACATCTCAAAGCCCTAGGAAAAGAAGAACAAATCAGTAGCAAAAGCAAAAGAAGACAAGAAATAATTAAAATTAGAGCTGGAATCAATGAAATCAAAATTAAAGGAACAATTGAAAAATTGACAAAACAAAAAGTTGGTTCTTTGAAAAAATAAATAAAATTGATAGACCCTTAGCCACGCTAATGAAGAGAAGAGAGAGCTCAAATTACCAGCATAAGTGATGAAAAAGGTAATATCACAACTGACACTACAGAAATACAGAGGAATATTAGAAATTATTTTGAAATCTTAAACTCCAATAAAATCGAAGGCATTGAAGGCATTAACAGATTTCTTAAGTCATATGATCTGCCCAGATTGAGTCAGGAAGATATAAACAATTTAAACAGACCAATATCAACTGAGAAAATAAAAGACGCCATCAGAGGCTTACCAACCACGAAAAGCCCAGGACCGGATGTTTACACAGGTGAGTTCTACAAGTCCTTTAAAGAAGAACTAATACCAACACTCTTCAATGTATTTCAGGATATAGTAAAATAGGCAGTCATTCCAAACTCATTTTATGACGCCAATATCACCCTGATCCCCAAACCAGGCAAAGACACTTCAAAAAAGAAAACTTTAGACCAATATGTCTAATGAACATAGATGCAGATTTCTCAATAAAATTCTGCCAAATCTAATGCAAAAACATATCAAAAAATTTGTGCACCATGATCATGTGGGATTCATCCCAGGGATGCACGTTTGGTTCAACATACAGAAATCAAAAAGATATAACTCACCACATCAATAGACTTAAAGGTAAAAATCATATGGTCACTTCAATAGACACAGAAAAAGCATTTGACAAAATGCAACATCCAGTTAAGTTCAAAACACTAGAAAAACTAGGGATAACAGGAACATATCTCAACGTTTTAAAGGCTATCTATGCTAAACTCAGGCCAACATCATTCTAAACAGACAAAAATTGAATGCATTCCCTCTAAAATCTGGAACAAGACAGGAATGCCCTCTCTCACCATTTCTATTCAACATAGTTCTTGAAACATTGGCCAGAGCAATTAGACAGATGAAAGAAATTAAAGGAATACACATAGAAAAAGAAGAACTTAAATTAGCACTATTTGCTGACAATATGATTCTATACCTAGAAGACCCCCAAACCTCCACCAGAAAATTTCTAGAACTAGTAATTGAATTCCTCAAATAGCAGTATATAAAATCAAAACCCATAAATCAAAGGCATTTCTGTATATCAGTGACAAATCCTCTGAGAAAGAAATGAGGAAAACTACCCCATTCACAATAACTTAAAAAATAAGATAATTGGGAATCAACTTAACAAAAGAGGTGAAAGATCTGTATAATAAAAACTACAGAAGCCTAAAGAGAGAAATCAAAGAAGACCTTAGAAGATGGAAAGATCTACCTTGTTCTTGGTTAGGCAGAATTAATATTATCAAAATGACTATACTACCCAAAGCACTGTACATGTTTAATGCATTTTTCATCAAAATTCCAATGGCATTCCTCATAGAAATAGAAAAATCAATCATGAAATTCATATGGAAAAATAAGAGACTCAGAATAGCTAAAGTAATCCTTAGCAGGATAAGTGAAGCAGGTGGCATCACTATACCAGACCTTAAACTATACTACAGAGCAATAGTATCAAAAACAGCATGCTATTCACACCAAATCAGACTTGTAGACCAATGATAGAGAATAGAGGACACAGAGAGTAACCCCCCAAATTACAATTATCTTATATTAAAAAAGGTTCCAATAACATGCACTGGAGAAAAGAGAGCATCTTCAAAAATGGTACTAGGAAAACTGGAAACCCATATGCAAAAATATGAAATTAAACCCTTATCTTTTACCTGCACAAGACTAAACTCAAAATGGATCAAGAACCTAGGAATGAAACCTGAAACTCTGTGCCTAATAGAATAAAAAGGTAGGCCCTAACCTTCATCATGTGGGATTAGGCCCAATTTCCTTAACAAGACTCCTATAGCACAAAAATTAAAAGCAAGAAATAATATATAGGATAGAATCAAACCAAAAAGTTTCTTGAAGCAAAAGAAACAATCTGTGAGGTGAACAGAGAGTTTACATCCTGGGACCAAATTATTACCCCTCACACATCAGATGGAGCACTAATCTCTAGGATATATAAAGAACTCAAAAACCTAAGTACAAAAAACAAAACAACAACAAAAAAAACCTCAAAAAACTCAATCCACACATGGGCCAAGGAATTGAAAAAACACTTCTCAGAAGAGGATATACAATCAATTAACAAATATGTTTTAAAAATGCTCATCATCTATACCAATTAGAGAAATGCAAATCAAAACTACTTTAAGTTTGGGCTGGGGATGTGGCTCAAGCGGTAGCACGCTCGCCTGGCATGCGTGCTGCCTGGATTCGATCCTCAGCACCACAAACAAAAAAAGATGTTGTGTCCACTGAAAACTAATATATATATATATATATATATATATATATATATATATATATATATATATATATATATATATATCTCATTCTCTCTCTCTCTCTCTCTCTCTCTCTCTCTCTCTCTCTCTCTTTCTCCCTCTCTCTAAAAAAAACAAATCTAAGTTATTATCTCACTCCAGTCAGAATGACAGCTATTATGAAGACAAACAACAAAAATGTTGGCGAGGATGTGGAGAAAAATCTACACTCGTACATACCTGGTTGGACTGCAAATTGGTGCAGCCAATATGGAAAGCAGTATGGAGATTATTTGGAAATCTGGGAATGGAACCACTATTTGACTCAGGTATCCCTTCTCCTTGGACTATACCCAAAGGAATTAAAAACAGCATACAACAGGGACACAGCCACATCAATGTTTATAGCAACACAATTCACAATAGCTAAACAGTGGAGCCAACCTAGATGCCTTTCAGTGGATGAAAGGATTTAAAAATGTGGCACATATACACAATAGAATTTTATTCAGCAATAAGAGAGAATAAAATCATGGCATTTGCAGGTAAATGAATGGCGTTGGAGAAGATAATGCTAAGTGAAATTAGCCAATCAACACACACACAAAAAAATGCCAAATGTTTTCTCTGATACAAGGAGGCTGACTCATAGTGGTGTAGGGAGGGGGAGCATGGGATGATTAGATGAATTCTACATAGGAAAGAGGAGTGGGAGGTAAAGGGAGGGACAGGGGATTAGAAACGATGGTGGAATGTGATGGACATCATTATTCAAAGTACATGTATGAAGACTTGAATTGGGGGTCAACATACTTTATATGCAACCTGAGATATGAAAAAAATGTGGTATATATGTGGGATAAGAATTGTAATGCAAAAAAACCCCAGAAAATATTTGTGTTAAGGCATGAATTAGTGTGAACATACTTAATATACAAAGGTATGAAAAATTGTGCTCTATATGTGTAATAAGAATTGGAATACATTCCACTGTTGTATACGTAAATATATAAAATCAATAAAAATTCATATGCCATTCAGTCACTACAGAGCCCTTCCAGGGGCAGAAGTTGCAATTTTTTAAAAAATTTCCTCTCATATATGAAGTATTAGAAGATTGTGCCATGAGAGAGAAACTTAAAAAGTTTTAAAAGTAATGCAAACACAATGCTGCAACACTATTTTTTAAAAGATGGATACTTGATTTTAAATTATTGAACCTGTATTTTATACCTCCTTATTAAAATTTGAGAAGAAGATACAATCATTGAAGAAGATACAATACATTACTAGGCAAACTGTTGAAGTACTGTTTTAAATCTCCCTGTATATAAAATTATCATGAAGGATGTAAAAACCCATAATTTCCTGTTTGTTGTATGCATGTAATGAAATTGTAGATAGAAGTGTATTGCATTAAAAAATGAACAAAAACTAGACACTTTTACTATACAAGACTGCTGATGAAGAAGTGTGTGTGTGTGTGTGTGTGTGTGTGTGTGTGTGTGTGTGTGTGTGTGAAGAAGATATCACGGGGACAAATGAGTTGTGTCTTTGAATTAAATGATGTGTGCCACATGACCTCAATGAAAATTTGACAAATTTGATATTCTAAAAAAATTGATAACTGTTCTAATATCTGAGTAGTAAGTTTTTAAAAAGTTTTTAACAACATGAAATCATAGACTAATTTTGGTTGTTACAGTCATCATTGTCAACCCAAAAAATTCAGAGGTAAAAATTATGTGTGATCAAAACATCAGTTGACAGACAAACTTAGAGCTTTATTCTATTCAGAGAAGGCAGATGCATTGGAAATCTTTATTTTTTTAATTCTGGAGATAATTGTATACCTATCAAAGTTTTTAAAAATATGATTTTTTAATTTCCATTCTGGACAACAGTGGTCAGCAGAATCATCGGTTGTCACCTTCATTTTGACCTCTCCATCACCTTGTCTCACTTGAACCGTTTTAATTTTATGCTCTGCAGTAGTCAATTTTTTGTATTCAGCTAGTTCTCCTTTAATGTGCCAATGCTCTGTCTTTGTGTTACACATTCTTTTGTTTTGATTTATTTACAATACATGCTGTGCCATTATGATTTTAACTTTGTTGTGTTGGTTGAATAACTTGTAATACTTAAATACTTGAGGTCACAGTGAAAAACCATACCAGTATTTCTTTCAGCTCCATTTCAAATATATTTATTTGATACCAGTATTTCTTTCAGCTCCATTTCAAATATAATTAACCTAAATATTTTGGATGTTTATCAAAGGTCTTTCATGAGGAAAGTAAATTAATGAAATAATAGATGTGTAACATATATGAGTAATGTTGGCTTAGATCAAATTTTGAAAACTTAGTTGGCAAAATATCGGATCACCTGAAAAGAAGCATGAATTTTGAAATCTGAATGCCTTGGTTCTCAGTATTATCATTCTTTTTTCATATATATATATATATATATATATATATATATATATATATATATATATATATATTAAATATCAATAGACCTTTATTTATTTATATGAGGTGCTGAGAATCAAACCCAGTGCCTCACATATGCGAGGCGAGTGCTCTACCATTGAGCTACAACCCAACACCATCATTCATTTTTTTAAAAAAATACTTTTAATTGTAAATGGACTCAATGCCTTTATATATTTGGTTTATTGTGTGTGGTGCTTAGAATCAAACCCAGGGCCTCACATGTGTGAGGTAAGTACTCTACTACTTAGCCACATCCCCAGTCCCTGTATTATCATTCTTTATTGAATTTATTTCTTATTAAAGTATATAGATTTTAAGACATTTTTTACAGTATTATGTAACTTTTAGCATGGTTAGATTAGAGTGATGCTCATATGTTACCATAGAGCAGACAATAATATTTTGTCTAGACTTTATTATATCAGTAGTTTTCATGCACTATATATATACAGCAAGCAACCTATTTCCAATGAGAAACATGTCAGATAATGTATTTAAAGCCATTGTTACAAGTTTGTAATGTATGTTTTCCAACTTGTTTTATATGTATGTGATACATTACAAAAAATATTGTTCTTAATTGAAAAAAGGATATAAAATGTAAAACCACAATTTTTCATAAATGAATATTGCCAATTGTTTCCCAGCCCTTTCTTATGTTGGGTGTTTTGACTTGAGATTCAGTTAGCTAATTAATGGATAAATTAATTAAACACTTATGAAATTTAGTTGGGATTTAATTTAGCTTGTAATTTAATTATTTGATTCTTTATTGCATCCATTCACCCACATCAATAATTTTGTGAATGTTATAATACCAATCTAAAAAAACAACCAAAAAAGCAAACTGAGGAGTATGGGAGGAGAGGAGTAATGGTGATAGAAGTTACCAGGTAAAATCTTTGTAATTCATCAAGATCTGCCTCAGGAACCTATTCCTCTTTTAGTGTGTGTGTTGTTAAAATTTGTTTAAACTAGTTAAACATGACAGTACAATGATATTGACATATCATGTTTTTGAATAAGATGGGGTATAATTTCTCATTTTTCTGAGTGTACAGGTTGCAGAATCACATTGGTCATACAGTCATGAATATGCATACAGCTATATTAATGTCTGTTTTATTCAGCTGACCTTCCTTTCCCTCCTTACCTTCCCTTCCCCTCCCATCAGTTCTCTCTTCCCAATCTAATGTGACACACTTCTTTTTTTTCCCTCACATCATCATACATGTATTCTGTATAACGATGAGGGTCTCCTTCCATCTTCCGTGCAATTCCACTTCTCCCTCACTTTCCCACCCATCTCTCTTCCCAAGTGTGTTTTATTATACATAATGAACTTTAAAAGCAACTGTTACCATTAAATATAATTTAATAGAAAAATTTGATATGAAATACTAGTATTAAAATTATTAAACAAAGAACATATAAGTCTGAAAATTCCATATAATATAAACAGTTATGTCATTGGAAATGAAAAACAAGCTCCTGCTCCGAGTCTTACAGGTTAATTGCAGCTGCTCTGCACTGCAAGTATCATCTCTCCTGTGTTCCAGGGCCAAAGTCTCTGCTCTCCCTGGTGTCTTATGGGGTCTATAAAACAGAACAAGTTAAAAAAATCACTTGGGATGAGTTGCTGGCCACAGAGAGTGGCCAGGACCACAATTGTCCTCAGGAAATGCAAGATGAACTTGGACCCTGATCTCTCCTGGGGTCTGGGCAGGGAGCACTGAGACTGGTATGCTGACTTAAGCTGAGGGTGTTGTCTGTGGGAAGAGTGTCTATGAATGTCCTCAGAAGGAAATTCTCATGGATATTTACCTTCAGATCCTTCTGACGCTGCTTTCCTAAAGAGTGAACATGAGGCAATGGGAAGAGTTCTCTAAGACATCTGGGTGTAAAGGCTGAGTAGCATACATCTGGAATCCTGAAGAGCAGCATCTGTGATGACACAGGGTGGAGCAAGGTCCCTGGCTCCTCCAGCCCTACCCTCTGTAATGCCATTCCTCAGAGAGCTTCCTGCACTGATTTTTACCAAATTGTACCTTCTCTTGCATGGCCATGGTCCCATGCAACTATAGAATCTTCAGTGCTCTAATTGATTCTGATGGATTGCAAAAAAGTGCAACAAAGAAACTTGAGAAAGCAAAGGAGAATATGTGGACTGATATGACCTCTGCTCTCCTTCCCATTCTTTCCAGACTCACATTTCCTCTTCCTAAACTGCTTTATCGCCTTTGCTGCATTAAGCCCATATATTGAATCAGGAGAGGGCCCCTGGAAACAATTCATGTTAAGGGACCTACATTCCAATTGCATAATCTTGACCTAGGAAAGGAAGGATACATTCATGCATGCCCAGAGCCAGCAAAGTCAGAACCCAGCTATTCAGTGGTCAGTAAACCAGAACCAGATTGTTTGTGTCTCATGTATCAGGCAACAACTCAGTGTTTCTGATGCTCCCTACAACTCAAACTCAGTATATGGGTATGCAGTATTACTCAGCATGATTCAGTGGTGTTGCTTGTGGTAAAAAAAAAAATGCAGATAAAGACTAAGAATGTTAGTGCAGAGAGATTTAACAAACATTGAAGGTCCAAGGACCTCAAAGATCTGGATGAGGAAAGCACCTTTAGAAAAGTCATAAAATGTGGGAAAGATGAAACATGGAAAATCTACAGAGTTTTTACATAAGAAAGAATAATTAAGAGAAACCAATAGAAAATCAATTACTTGCAGATTTCTTGTCCTTTTGTCCTCCTCCTCATCCTCTGAATCGCTTTCTATGCTTTCTTTGTGGACTATTGCCATGATGGTCATGATGTGGCCTTAAAAAAAGGAAAGGCAGAGTTAAATTCAAGGTGAGAACTTAAGTTGCTCCTGCTCCTGGTGTTCTAGAATGCACAGTCAAAGCTCTCCATTCTTCCTCTTGTCTGCATTCCTGTCTCCTGGTCTCCATCACCTCACCTCTGCAATGAGAAATAGATCTAGCATCCCAAGAGCTCTTTTTCACCAGTTCACATTCTGCCATTGTACTTGGTAGGGATTCTGTGTCATCCTTTTCTTCCAAGAGACAGCCACAGTCTTCCTGATTTTCTGGACTTAGGCCTCTTAAATACAAGCAAATTCAGATTTTCCCTAGTCCAAGTGCTTGGGAATTAGACAAAGACTGGAGGTTAGAAACATGTTCATGGAGGAACTACTCCCCACTCTTTTACAGGAGAACACAGTGGCCTGTCCAGGGTGCACAGAAACAATTTTCTTTAAGTTGCCCCCATTTGGGAGTTCATTTTCGACCAGAAATAGACAAAACACAGAAGAGAAAGTGCTGCTCTAAAAAGATAACATTCAGAGGGGAATTGTGACTTCTTACTCACTACTTATCACTAGTGAGAGCTTCAATTACAGGTTTGCAAAGAGATCTAAGAAAGTATGTCCCACTAGATTCTTTCCCTTGTGGGTCAAACCTAAAGTGCAGATCTTATTTCTTTCATGCACAATGCCAAAAAATAATCAATTTTGAAAGCCAGGCTACTTGATGTTTATTAGAGGCAAATTTAGGACAGAATGGGACTTAACATGGAAGATTGTGTTTACCTTTCAAAGCAAAAGTTGTCTTCTTATGAACAGGATGTCAGAAGGTCTACTAACCCTACTTTTTATGAAAATAATACATATTTTTGTTTTCTCAATTTTATTCCCATTCCTTATTTCCCACGTGAGTAGGTGAACACAAATCTTACCATGAAACCTTTCCCATTTTGTCATACCCCAAGTGCTGTTCCTACCTGCAGGCTCTCCCTCGTCACAGCTTGAATCATAATCTTTGCTCCATGTCCAACCTTTAGAGACACAGACATCATCAACTGAGTTACTTAAGATTGACTCATTCTTTCTTCTACACAACTAAGCTTATGATGGTTGCTAGGGTTGGATGTTTTTTATCCCACACTGGATTGTGTGATTGAGGCTTGGTGCTCAGTATGGCCACATTGAGATTTGTGAAATCTGTGTGAGGAAGGGTCTGCTTGGAGGTGGTGAGGACATTTGATGGTATGAGAGTCAGAAGTAAGAATACAGATTTCTCAAACCCTTGTTAGATCCTGTTATATAAGAAGAGCAAATGAATCAACTGATCCCTGCTGGCTTCGTGTCTTGCCATGTGATGTCTCTCTACTGCACCTGCATCCCTGCAGACACCAATAACGCAATGCAGCTAAGAGGGTATTCACTAAAGAAAAGTGTTTGCTAGTGCCATGCTCTTGTACCTGCAGAACTGTAAGCTAAACACACCGACCTGTATAATTTATTCAGTTTCTGGGTTTCGTTATTGGAAAGAAAAAAATAGTGATACTAATATTAATAGTCAGGATCATCTACATCTCTGTTCTGGGTTCTCAGATCCTCTCTGGGTTCTGGGGATTCAGAGGCCTCAAACAGGATGCTGCAAACAATTGCAAACATTCTAATGAGAGTGGAGCTGTAAGGAGTCAAATTTTAACTACTTTCTTCCATCGGGACATTATCCCTTTCTCGTTTAAAAAGACCAAGCTGACATGCAAACTGTGATGCCAACAGTTTCAGGAATATAAACTCACAGAACATACACTGTGCCATCATCAGAGCAGCGGTCCGGAAGAGAATGGGAATGTCCTCTGCTTTATCCACATGGGTCTACTGGCCACTTTGAAAGTTTCGAATAAAAATTAAAATTAAATTAAAAATACTGTTATTTTGGATGGCCAAGACCAGGAGTTCAAAGATAAAGCAGACAAGAATTTCCTTCCCCCGGGTTTCTGTGGACAGCAGTTTGCTAGCATGTTCTCACTCCTCATACACCTCATTTATAAGTAGACTGTGGAGTCAGTTTGCTAGAACGTTATCACTCCTCATACTCCTCATTTATAAGTAGACTGTGGAGTCAGTTTTCTAGCATGTTCTCACTACTCATACTCCTCATTTATAAGTAGACTGCAGTGTCATGCAAAAGTGAAAAGTGCCAGGAACTATCTGAGGGCCTGAGGAATCGACATAAACAAAGTCAACATTAAGTTCCAGATGGCTCCCCTCAAATTCAAGCACATCCCAACTAGAGCTCATAAGAAATGTGTGTGAAAAGCTTGGACACAATGCTATCTTAACTTCCCTACTGATTCTGGCTGGTCCTGGTCAGATCTCTGGTGGATACCTGGTTCATTGTAGAGCCCCACATGCTGAACAAGTGGGATCTTAGCACAGAGTTGCATTTATCAAATGATGTCGTGGACTAAGATTAAGACACTCTGCACAGGGAGAAGTTCTAGGATGAGAAGGAATGATGACCACAGTGGTTCTACCCTCACAGTGACCAGTCAGTGTCAGTATCCATGTATGTATGAATAGAAGGACATAGACAGTACTTGAGACTGATAGTATGAAGACGTTTCATATATACTGTCATTGTGATATTCTGCAGGCCACACATGGGGCAGCACAGACCCAAACAAGGGATCAGACACCACTGCTGTGCTGAGCTGGACCTTCAATACATCCCACCTTTTGCTCTTTAACTAGATGAGCTGCAATTGTGCTGATCAGGCCCCATGAAAACCCATCCAGTTAAAACATGTTTCTACAAAGTAGTGTCTACAAAAAGACCCAATAAGGTATTTTTAAGTGTCAGTTGGCACATGCAAAGTAAGCCCTTCCTTAGCTAAAGTAATCTCTGGTCTTTGAATCTCCTCTGTCTCAGATGTCCACCATAAGTAAGCATAGTGCATTGGTGGACCTGAGAGTCACTGTTAAGGATTGGCCCTGTCCAGGAACTTGTGCCTAGAATGGGGATTGGAAGATGAATTCTGACACCTCGCACAAAAAAATGTATATGAACTTGAAAATTTTTCATGAATGAAGTGTTCTGAACAATTACATGCACTGATTAAATCTAGGACCTACTGACACGTGATGTTTGCTATTAAATGAAGTTGCTACTGTTGCAGTGACAGAAATGAAGTGGAGCTTTTTCATAATAGAGTGTCGTGAAAATTTTCTGGCTTTTGATGGGATATGTTTTGCATGTTAATTGAGGTATTGGTGTGAAATGAACTGCACACATGGAAAGTTTACAGTTTGATCTATTTACACATATACAAAATCATGATCTAATGGAGATGGCTTTTTTTGTTTAAACATGTGGACATTGGCATCTTGGCATGTATATATCTAGAGAAACAGACAAATATGCAAAAACGAACAAAAAGTCACACTCAGAATCATGTTGCAAGAATGCAAACAGAGATACATGTAGAAAACTCTCATTGACCTAACCACGTTGCTCAACTCACACAGGTGCTTCAAGGAAATATGCAGAATGGCCATAGATTTATTTTAATCAATTTAGACCCGAAACCCCTAACTTCTCATTCTCAAGGAGGTAGTGGAATCACTGAGTCTCTGCACTCAAAAGGAAGGAAGTCTCTCTGACCCTTGGAGTCATCTACATTTTGCAACAGGAAGAGAGTGAGGCCAGGATACATACCAATTATGGATTCTCTTGAATCCTCCTGTGAATAGAGAAAAGGAGTCACTATGAAGATCAAGCCATGCTCTGACCTGTGTGCACAGTCTTTTGTTTACTTGGTGACATTCGAATATCCAATGATAATGTGGGCAAATCAAGGGAACAGATAGCAAATGTACTCTCACCAAATGACACAAGCTTTTCTAGGGGATTTGTGTCACAGGTCTATTTTAGGGGATAATTAAGGAATTCGATAGCCAGAAGGGAAAACCATAGCCAGGCACAAAGCTTGTCATCATACAGTGTGTAGTTTATACTGTTTCTTGTTAATGTTGCTTTCAGTGAGGTCTCATTTGGCAACAGACACCCCCAATGAGAATCTGCACAGTCAGGAAATTGTGTAGGTCATCTCCAGGAAACCATATCATATAACAAGAGAAAGAGAAACTAAAGAGCAAAACTAGATTTCAGAGGAAGATAAGCAACCTTACCATGGCTTTTGATGGGGTCTCTCGACTCATGCTTTCTCCAGGAATAAACTCCACCATGTCACCTGGGTGAACTAGGAGGATGCAGAATAATGATTAGTATACTGATTTAAGGCTTATGAATAGTTCAGGGCATTTCTTGATATGGACATCAGTGAAAATATACAGCAAAGATAAGAACAAGAATGAGAGATGCCTGCAAATAGAGTGTATCACACCCTGTGTACCGCATCACTGCACAGATGAATACAGGGTTAGAACGACAAAAAGCTATCTTGTTAGAAATTTCTAGCAAAATTGGGGTGCACCGAAACTTAGGGGAAGGATTCTATCATCGAGGAACGGTTACTGAGTCTCAAACGTGAGCCAACAGTGCGACCAGAGATCCAGGCTGACTGATCCCCCGCCCGCCCTGCAGCCCGCCCCGTGGTGGCTACAGAAAGTGGGGTGCTGCCGAGAAGCGACCAGCAAGGAGAGAGAAACGGCGCTACGGATTCTGTGGAGTCCTCCCGGCTGTGCCCTCACTGAGCTCTGGGCTGAGTTTGGGGTTTGAGATTGGGGAAGGAAGCAGTCCAGTTCTATCCCCAACAATGGAAAATCCACCAAGGAAGCCAGGGGACACCATCTTGATCAGCTGACTTCACCATCGCCAGGTTCTGACAGATTGCAACAATAAAACAGCATGAACAACCAGACTACATATAACTTATCAAATGCAAATAGATGAATTCTACGAACACGTCTATATTCCACCTAAGCCCTTAACTACCCCCAAGTACTCCTGTCTATTCTCTTGGTAATATCCGCGTGCATTTGCGTAACACCCCAAAGTAGCTAACATATACTAACCTCCATACAAGCAAATCACCCGACTTTAACATAAAATTCTAAGTCCAAACCTCAGTTCTCTATACGCCATCAAAATCTGAAGGATTTAATAAAACCAATGAATTTACCTTAAATCACAATTAAATCCAACATCTCTAAACATCATCTCCTAACACAAAGGAGAGATAGTGGAACTATAAAAACCAAAACAAATTTAAAGGAGAAAACAGAAACACAGCAGTCAAAGAGAGTTGGAAAGTAACATGAGCACCATGAAAAAACAAGGAAAAAAAAAGAGTACAAACAATGCAGGACTACTTAAATACAATAGAGAAGCTAGAGGCACCAGAAAATTGGATGGAGAAGGAAGTCAAGGCATACCTAATTAAGATGGAATGGAATCTCAGAGAAGAGTTTATACAGCAAGTTCAAACAATGAACGTATATTTTGAAAATGAATTAAATAAGCAAATTCAAATGTCAAAGAACGAGCTCTATCACGAAATAGAGATTTCAAAAAAAAAAAAAACAGTAATCCTAGAAATGCAGGAAATGATAAAGCAAATTAAAAATTCAAACGAGAATATTACAAATAGACTAGATCAAGCAGAAGCCAGAACATCAGATAATGAAGACAAAGTTTATCAACTTGAAAAGAATATAGTCAAAACAGAAATGATGCTTAAAAGACACGAGCAATCTATCCAAGAGAAATGGGATGTCATAAAAAAACCAAACGTGAGAGTCATTGGGATAGAAGAAGGCATAGAGGTTCAAACCAAAGGAATGAACAATGTATTGAATGAAATAATCCTAGAAAATTAACCAGATGTGAACGATGAAATGGATTGCTAAATCTGGGAAGCCTACAGGAACCCAAACCTTCAAAACCATAATAGACCAACTCCAAGACACATAATTATGAAGATATTCAACATACAGAAGAAGGAGAGAATATTAAAAGGTATTAGAGAAAGGAGGCATATTACATTCAGGGGTAAACTAATTAGGTTAACGGCTGATATTTCATCACAGACGTTGAAAGCGAGAAGATCCTGGAGCAACGTATTTCAACAGCTAAAAAATAATTGATTCCAACCAAGAATACTGTATCCAGCAAAATTTAGCTTCAGATTTGACAATGAAACTAAAATATTTCATGATAAAAAAAAAAAACATAAAAGAGTTCACAGCCATAAAACCAGTACAGCATGGCATCCTTAGCAAAACACTAAAAGAAGAGGAATTGAAAAACAGCACCCCAAACTAACAGTGGGAGGTAACTCAGTAAAGGGAAGGGAAAAAATAAACCAAAAGGAAAAACTAGCCATATTAAAATAAATAAATAAACAAGCATGAGGTTAGTACTAAGCATATGTCAATAGTAACCTTAAACGTTAATGGCTTAAATTCCCCAATTAAGAGACATAGGCTAATAACCTGGATGAAAAAAAACAAATCCAACAATATGCTGCCTTCAGGAGACTCATCTGTTAGGAAAAGACATACACAGACTGAAGGTGAAAGGTTGGGAAAAATCATACCACTCACATGGTGCCCCGAAGCAAGCAGGAGTGGCCATAGTCAAATCGAATAAAATCAAATTCAAACCTAAGTTAATCAAAAAGGGTAAAGAAGGAAACTACATACTATTATAAGGAACCACCCACATACAAGACATAACAATTATCAATATGTATGCGTCAAACAATGGTGCTGTAACATTCATAAATCAAACTCTCCTCAAGTTCAATAGTCAAATAGACCACAACAGAATAATTATGGGTGACTTAAACACAAGACTCTCTCCATTGGACAGATCCTCCAGACAAAAGCTGAATAGAAACTATAGAACTAAATAACCCAATCAATAACATAGACTTAACCAACATATATAGAATATATCAACCATCATCAAGTGGTTACACGTTCTTCTCAGCAGCACAAGAATCCTTCTCAAAGATAGACCATATATTATGCCATAGGACAACATTTAGAAAATATAAAGGTGCGGAGATAATACCATGCATCTTATCTGATTACAGTGGAATGAAACTGGAAATCAATGATAAAAGAAGGAAGGAAAAACCATACATCTCATGGAAAATGAACAATAGGTTACTGAATGATAAATGGGTTACAAAAGACATAAAGGAGGAAATCAAAAAATTCTTGGAGATGAATGGAAATACAGACACAACATATTGACATCTATGGGACACAATGAAAGCAGTTTTAAGAGGGAAATTCATTTCCTGGAGGTCATTTCTCAAAAAATGAAAAAACTAACAAATAAATGAGCTCAAACTTCATCTCAAAGCCCTAGAAAAGGAAGAGCAAAACAACAGCAAATATAGTAGAAGGCAAGAAATAATTAAAATTGGAGTGGAAGTCAACCAAATTGAAACAAACAAAAAAAAAAACATTAAAAATTGATAAAACAAAAAGTTGGTTCTTTAAAAAAATAAATATGATTGACAGACCCTTAGCCATTCTAATGAAGAGAAGAAGAGAGAGAGCTCAAATTACTAACATACGAGATGAAAAAGGCAATGTCACAACAGACACGAAGAAAATACAGAAGATAATTAGAAATTATTTTGAAACCCTGTATTCCAATAAAATAGAAGATAGCGAAGTTACTGATAAATTTCAAAAGTTATATGATTTGCCCAGATTGAGTCAGGAAGATACACACAATATAAATAGACTAATAACAAAGGAGGAAATTGAAGAAGCCATCACAAGACTACCAACCAAGAAAAGCCCTGGATCAGATGGATATACAGCAGAGGTTTACAAAACCTTCAAAAAAAAAATAATACCAATACTTTTCAAGTTATTTCAAGAAATAGAAAAAGAAGGAGCTCTTCCAAATTCATTTTATGAGGCCAACATCACCCTGATCCCAAAACCAGACAAAGACACATCAAAGAAAGAAATCTACAGATCAATATCTCTAATGAACTTAGATGCAAAAATCCTTAATAAATTTCTGGCGAATCAAATACAAAAGCATATCAAAAAAATTGTGCATCATAATCAAGTAGAATTGATCCCCGGGATGCAAAGCTGGTTCAATATATAGAAATCAATAAATGTTATTCACCACATCAATAGATTTAACCATTAGAACCACATGATCATATCTATAGATGCAGAAAAAGCATTCAACAAAGTTCAGCATCCCTTTATGTTCAAAACACTAGAAAAACTAGGGATAACAGGAAGTTACATCAACATTGTAAAAGCTGTATATGCTAAGCCTCAGGCTAGCATCATTCTGAATGGAGGAAAACTGAAGGCATTCCCTCTAAAATTTGGAACATGACAGGGATGCCCTCTTTCAACACTTCTATTCAATTTAGTCCTCGAAATGCTAACCAGAGAAATTAGACAGACAAAAGAAATTAAAGGCACAAAAATAGAAAGAGAAGAACTTAAATTATCACCATATGCGGATGATATGATAACATATCTAACAGACCAAAAAGGTTGTACAAAGAAACTACTAGAGCTAATAAGTGAATTGAGCAAAATGGCAGAATATAAAATCAACACGCATTAATAAAAAGCATTCCTTTATATCAGTGACAAATCTTCTGAAATGGAAATGAGGACAACCACCCCATTCACAATTTTTTCAAAAAATAAAATAAAATAAAATACTTGAGAATCAACGTAACAAAAGAGGTGAAAGATTTATACGATGAAAACTACAGAACCCTAAAGAGAGAAATAGAAGAAGACCTTAGAAGGTGGAAAAATATACCCTGTTCATGGAAAGGAAGAACTAACATCATCAAAATGGCGATATTACCCAAAAGTTCTCTATAGGTTTAAAACAATGCCAATCAAACTCCCAATGGCATTTCTTGTAGAAACAGATAAAGTAATCATGAAATTCATATGGAAAAACAAAAGACCCAGAATAGCAAAAGCAATTCTAAGCAGGAAGTGCGAATCAGGAGGTATAGTGATTCAAGATTCCAAAGTGTACTACAGAGCAATAGTAACAAAAACAGCATGGTACTGGTTTCAAATCGGGCGGGTGGACCAAGAGCCAGATTACAGGACACAGAGACAAATCCACAAAATTATAACTATCTTATATTTGATAAAGGGGAAAAAAGCATGCAATGGAGGAAGGATAGCATCTTCAACAAATGGTGCTGGGAAAACTGGAAATACATATGCAACAAAATGAAATTGAATACCCTCCTCTCGCCATGCACAAAAATTAACTCAAAGTGGATCAAGAAGCTAGATATCAAATCAGAGACTCTGCGTCTGATAGAAAAAAATTTGGCTCCCATCTACATATTGTGGGTTCGGGCTCCAAATTCCTTAATAGGACACCCATAGCACAAAAGTTATTAACAAGAATCAACAAATTGGACTTACTTAAAATGAAAAGTTTTTTCTCAGCAAGAGACACAATAAGAGTGGTAAATAGTGAGCCTACATCATGGGAACAAATTTTTACTCCTCACACTTCAGAATGAGCCCTAATATACAGAGTATACAAAGAACTCAAAAAATTAAACAACAAGAAAACAAATAACCCAATCAACAAATGGGCCAAAGACCTGAACAGACACTTCTCAGAGGAGGACATACAATCAATCAACAAGTACATGAAAAATTGCTCATCATCTCTAACATTCAGAGAAATTCAGATCAAAACCAGCCTAAGATATCATCTCACTCCTGTAAGATTGGCAGCCATTCTGAAGTCAAACAACAACAAGTGCTGGAGAGGATGTGGGGAAAAAGGTACTCTTGAAAATTGCTGGTGGCATTGCAATCTGGTGCGGCCAATTTGGAAAGCAGTATGGAGATTCCTGGGAAAGCCGGGAATGGAACCACCATTTGACCCAACTATTGCCCTTCTCCGACAATTCCCTGAAGACCTTAAAAGAGCGTACTACAGGGATACTACAACATCGATGTTCATAGCAGCACAATTCAGAATTGCTAGACTGTAGAACCAACCCAGATGCCCTTCAATAGATGAATGAACAAAAAAAATGTGGCATTTATACAACATGGAGTATTACACAGCAGAAAAAAATGACAATATCATGGAATTTGCAGGGAAATGGATGGCACTAGAGCAGATTAGGCTTAGTGAAGCTACCCAATCCCTTAAAAACCAATACCAAATGTCTTCTTTGAAATAATGAGAGCAACTAGAAATACAGCAGGGAGGAAGAGCAGGAAGTAAAGAAGAATATTAAACATATACATGAGTGGGAGGGAAAGGGAGAGAAAAGAGTAATTGCATGGTAATGGAGGAAGACCCTCCTTGTTATTCAAAATTACATATAAGAGGTTGTGAGGGTAATGGAAAAATAAACAAGGAGAGAAATGAATTATAGTAGATGGGGTAGAGAGCGAAGATGGGAGGAGAGGGGAGGGAGGATAGTAGAAGATAAGAAAGGTTGCAGAATACAACAGTTACTAATAGGGCATTATGTAAAAATGTGGATGTGTAACTGATGTGATTCTGCAATCTGTATTTGGGGTAAAATTGGGAGTTCATAACCAACTTGAATCTAATGTATGAAATAGGATATGTCAAGATCTTTGTAATATTTTGAACAACCAATAAAAAAAAGGATCCTGATGGCTCCCCTCAAAGTCAAGCACTTCCCACATAGAGCTCATGAGAAATGTGTGTGAAAAGCTTGAACACAATGCTATCTTCTTAACATCCCAACTGATTCTGACTGGTCCTGGTCAGATCCCAGGTGGATACCTGGTTCATTGTAGAGCCCCACATGCTGAACAAGTGAGATCTTAGCACATAGTTGTATTTACCAAATGATGTCATGGACTAAGATGAAGACACTCTGCTCAGAGAGGAGTTCAGGGATGAGAAGGAATGATGACCACAGTTCTTCTACCCTCACAGTGACCAGTGAGTGTCATTATCCATGTATGTATGAATAGAGGGACCCAAACAGCATATGAGACTGACAGTATAAAGACCTATCATATATACTGTCAATGTGATATCCTGCAGACCACAAAAGGGGCAGCACAGACCTAAACTAGGGATCAGATACCACTGCTGTGCTGAGCTGGATCTTCACTAGAGCCCAACTTTTGCTGTGTAACTGGATGAATTGAAATTGTGCTGATCTGGCCCCATGAAATCCCATCCAGTTAAAACATGTTTCTACAAAGTAGTGTCTACAAAAAAAAAAAAAAAAAAGGTAGCTTTCAGGGTCAGTTGGAACATGCAAAGTAAGACCTTCCTTAGTTACAGTAATATCTGGCCTGTGCATCTCCTCTGACACAGATGCCCACCATAAGTGAGCATAGTGCATTGGTGAACCTGAGGGTCATTGTTAAGGATTGGCCCTGTCCAGAAACTTTTGCCTAGAATGGGGATTGGAAGATGAATTCTGACACCTCTCACAAAAAATGTATATGAACGTGAAAATTTTTCATGAGTGAAGTGTTGTGAATAATCACATGCACTGATTAAATATAGGACCTACTGACAGGTGAGGTTTGCTATTAAATGAAGTTGCTACTGGTGCAGTGACAGGAATGAAGTGGAGCTTTTTCTTTATAGAGTGCCATGAAAATTTTCTGGGTTTTGATGGGATATGTTTTGCATGTTAATTGAGGTATTGGTGTGGAATGAACTGCACACATGGAAAGTTTACAGTTTGAACTATTTACACATATACAAAATCATGATCTAATGGAGATGGCTTTTTTGTTTAAACATGTGGACATTGGCATCTTGGCATGTATATATCTAAAGAAACAAACAAATGTGCAAAAACGAACAAAAAGTCACACTCAGAATCATGTTGCATGAATGCACACAGAGACACATGTATAAAACTTTCATTGACCTAACCACGTTGCTCAACTCACACAGGTGCTTCAAGGAAATATGCAGAATGACCATAGATATTTTTAAATCAATTTAGACAACAAACCCCTCACTTCTCATTCTCAAAGAAGTAGTGGAATCACTGAGACTCTGCACTCAAAAGGAAGGATGACTCTCTGACCCTGGGCATCATCTACATTTTCACAGGAAGAGAGTGAGCCCAGGATACATACCAATTATGGATCCTTTTGAATCATCCTGTGAATAGAGAAAAGGAGTCACTATGAAGATCAAGCCATGCTCTGACCTGTGTGCACAAGTCTTTTGTTTACTTGGTGACATTCGAATATCCAATGAGAATGTGGGCAAATCAAGGAAACAGATAGCAAATGTACTCTCACAAAATGACACAAGCTTTTTCTAGGGGATTTGTGTCACAGGTCTATATTAAGTGATAATTAAGGAATTCAATGGCCAGGAGGGAAAACCATAGCCAGGCACAAAGCTTGTTATCATACAGTGTGTAGTTTATACTGTTTCTTGTTAATGTTGCCTTCAGTGAGGTCTCATTTGGCAACAGACACCCCAATGAGAATCTGCAAAGTCAGGAAATTGTGTATGTCATCTCTTGTAATATCATATTACAAGAGAAAGAGAAACTAAAGAGCAACACTGGATTTCAGAGGAAGATAAGCAACCTTACCATGGATTTTGATGGGGTCCTTCGACTCATGCTTTCTCCAGGAATGAACTCCACCATGTCATTTGGGTGAACTAGGATGATGCAGAATAATGATTAGTATACTAATTTAAGGCTTATGAATAGTTCAGGGCATTTCTTGATATGAACATCAGTGAAAATATACAGCAAAGATAAGAACAAGAATGAGAGATGGCTGTGAATAGAGTGTATCACACCCAGTGTACTGCATCACTGCATAGGTGAATACAGGGTTAGAACGACAAAAAGCTATCTTGTTAGGAATTTCCAGCAAAACTGCGGTGCACCGAAACGTAGGGAAAGGATTTCCATCACCAAGGACCGGTTACTGAGTCTCAAACGCAAGCCAACTGTGCCACCAGAGATTCAGGCTGACTGATCCACCGCCGGCCCTGCGGCCCGCCCAGCATCTACAGATGGTGGGGTGCCGCCGAGAAGCTACCAGCAAGCAGAGGAAAATGGCGCTAAGGATTCTGTGGAGTCCTGCTGGCTGTGCCCTCACTGAGATCTGGGATGAGTTCGGGGTTTGAGATGGGTTAAGGAAGCGTTCAAGTTGTATCCCCCACAACGGAAAGTCCACCAAGGAAGCCAGAGGCCAACATCTTGGAAAGCTGACGTCACCATCGCCAGGTTCCGACAGATTGCAAAAATAAAACAGCATGAACAACCAGACTACCTACAACTTACTAAATGCAAATAGATGAAAAATACGAATAGGTCTATAGTCCACCTAAGCCCTTTACTACCCCCAAGTACTCCTGTCCATTTTCTTGTTAATATCTGGCTGCATTTGAGTTACCCCCCCCCCCAAAGAAGCTAACGTATCCTAACCTCCAAACAATCAAATCACCGGACCTTAACATAAAATTCTAAGTGCAAACCTCAGTTCTCTATATGCCATCAAAATCTGAAGGCCTCTAATGAAACCAATGAATTTACATTAAATCACAATTAAATCCAAAATCTCGAAACAGTTTCTCCTAACACAAAGGAGAGATAGTGGAAGTATAAAAACCAGAAAAAAAAATTAAAGGAGAAAACAGAAACACAGCAGTGAAGCAGAGTTGGAAAGTACCTTGAGCACCATGAAAAAACAAGTGGAAAAAGGAACACAAACAATGCAGGACAACTTAAATACAAAGGAGAACCTAAAGGCACCAGAAAAATGGATGGAGAAAGAGGTCAAGGCATACCTAATTCAGATGGAATGTAATCTTAGAGAAGACATTAGACAGCAAGTTCAAACAATGAACGTATATTTTGAAAACCAATTAATTAAGAAAATTCAAATGTCAAAGAACGCACTCTATCATGAAATAGAGATTTAGAAAAAAACAAACAGTAATCCTAAAAATGCAAGAAACCCTAAACCAAATTAAAATCTCAAACGGGAATATTACAAATAGACTAGATCAAGTAGAAGCCAAAACATCAGATAATGAAGGCAAAGTTTATCAACTTGAAAAGAATATAGTCAACACAGAAAGGATGCTTAAAAGACATGAGCAATATATCCAAGATATATATGATGTCATAAAAAAACCAAACCTGAGAGTCATTGGAATAGAAGAAGGCATAAAGCATCAAACCAATGGAATGAACAATTTATTGAATGAAATAATCCAAGAAAAATTCCCAGATATTAAAGGTGGAATGGATTGCCAAATCCTGGAAGCCTACAGGACCCCGGACATTCAAAACCATAATAGACCAACTCCAAGACACATAATTATGAAGATATCCAACATAGAAAACAAGGAGAGAATATTAAAAGCTATGAGAGAAAGGAGGCAGATTACATTCAGGGGTAAACCAATTAGGTTAATGGCTGATTTTTCATCACAGATGTTGAAAGCAAGAAGATCCTGGAACAACGTATTTCCAACGATAAAAAATAATGTATTCCAACCAAGAATACTGTATCCAGTATTGATAATGAAATTAAAATATTTCGTGATAAATAAAAGTTGAAAGAATTCGCAGACAGAAAACCAGCACTGCATGGCATCTTGAGCAAAACACTACAAGAAGAGGAATTGAAAAACAGCTAGCCAAACTAACAGTGGGAAATAACTCAGTAAAAGAAAGGAAAAAAAATAACCAAAAGAAAATACTACCCATATAAAAATAAATAAATAAACAAGCACGGCGGGTAGTACTAACCATATTTCAATAGTAACCTTAAATGTTAATGGCTTAAATTCCCCAATTAAGAGACATAGGCTAATAACCGGGATTAAAAAACCAAATCCAACAATATGCTGCCTTCAGGAGACTCATCTGATAGGAAAAGACATACACAGACTGAAGGTGAAAGGTTGGGAAAAATCATACTACTCACATAGTCCCCCGAAGCAAGCAGGAGTGGCCATACTCAAATCGAATAAAATCAACTTCAAACCTAAGTTAATCAAAAGAGATAAAAAAGGACACTACATATTATTAAAAGGAACCATCCATCAACCAGACATAACAATTACCAATATATATGCACCAAACAATGGTGCTGCAACAGTCATAAAACAAACTCTCCTCAAGTTCAAGAGTCAAATAGACCACAACACAATAATTATGGGTGACTTCAACACACTGCTTTCTCCATTTGACAGATCCTCCAGACAAAAGCTGAATAAAGAAACTATAGAACTCAATAAGACAATCAATAACTTAGACTTAACCGACATATATAGAATATATCAAACATCATCAAGTGGATACACATTCTTCTCAGCAGCACATGGGTCCTTCTCAAAGATAGACCATATATTATGCCATAGGACAACTAATAGTAAATATAAAGGTGTGGAGATAATACCATTAAACTTATCTGATTACAATGGAATTAAACTGGGTATCAATTATAAAAGAAAGATGGAAAAATCATACATCTTATGGAAAGTGAACAATATGTTACTGAATGATCAATGGGTTACAAAAGACATAAAGGAGTAAATCAAAAAATTCTTGGAGATGAATGGAAATACAGACACAACATATTGGAATCTATGGGACAAAATGAAAGCAGTTTTAAGAGGGAAATTCATTTCCTGGAGGTCATTCCTCAAAATGAAAAAAAAAAACAACAAATAAATGAGCTCACACTTCATCTCAAAGCCCTAGAAAAGGAAGAGCAAAACAAAAGCAAATGTAGTAGAAGGCAAGAAACATTTAAAGTCAGAGCGGAAATCAACGAAATTGATACAAAAAAAAATTAAAAATTGATAAAACAAAAAGTTATTTCTTTGAAAAAATAAATAAGTTCGACAGACCCTTAGCCATGCTAATGAAGAGAAGATGAGAGGGATCTCAAATTACTAACACATGGGATGAAAAAGGCAATATCACAACGGACACTACAGAAATACAGAGGATAATTCAAAATTATTTTGAAACACTATATTCCAATAAAATAGAAGATAGCAAAGATATCGATAAATTTCTTAAGTCATATGATTTGCCCAGATTGAGTCAGGAAGATACACACAATTTAAAAAGACCAATAACAAAGCAGAAAATTGAAGAAGCCATGAAAATACTGCCAACCAAGAAATGCCCTGGACGACATGGATATACAGCAGAGTTTTACAAAACTTTCAAAGAAGAATTAATACCAATAGTTTTCAAGTTATTTTAAGAAATAGAAAAAGAAGGAGCTCTTCCAAATTCATTGCATGAGGCCAACATCACCTTGATCCCAAAACTAGATAAAGACACTTCAAAGAAAGAAAACTACAGACCAATATCTCTAATGAACTTAGATGAAAAAATCCTCAAAAAAATTCTTTTGAATCGAATACAAAAGCATATCAAAAAAATTGTGCACCATGATCAAGTAGGATTCCTCCCCGGGATGCAAGGCTGGTTCAATATACAGAAATCAATAAATGTTATTCACCACATCAATAGATTTAACCATAAGAACCACATGATCATCTCGATAGATGCAGAAAAAGCATTCGACAAAGTTCAGCATCCGTTTATATTCAAAACAATAGAAAAACTAGGGATAACAGGAACTTACCTCAACATTGTAAAAGCTATATATGCTAAGCCTCAGTCTAGCATGATTCTGATTGGAGAAAAACTGAAGGCATTCCCACTAAAATCAGGAACAAGACAGGGATGCCCTCCCTCACCACTTCAATTCAATTTAGTCCGCGAAATACTAGCCAGAGCAATAAGACAAACAAAAGAACTTAACAGCATAAAAATAGGAAAAGAAGAACTTAAATTATCACCATATGCGGATGATATGATAATATATCTAACAGACCAAAAAGGGTCTACAAAGAAACTACGAGAGCTTATAAGTGAATTTAGCAAAGTGGAAGGATATAAAATCAACACGCATAAATCAAAGGCATTCCTGTATATCAGCAACAAATATTCTGAAATGGAAATGAGGACAACAACCCCATTCACAATATCCTCCAAAAAAAAAAAAAAGTAAATTACTTGGGAACCAAGCTAATAAAAGAGGTGAAAGATTAATACAATGAAAACTACAGAACCCTAAAGAGAGAAATAGAAGAAGACCTTAGAAGATGGGAAAATATACCCTATTAATGGATAGGAAGAACTAACATCATCAAAATGGCAATATTACCCCAAGTTCTCTTTAGGTTTAATGCAATGCCAATCAAAATCCCAACAGCATTTCTAGTAGAAATAGATAAAACAATCATGAAATTCAAATGGACAAATAAAAGACCCAGAATAGCAAAAGCAATTCTAAGCAGGAAGTGTGAATCAGGAGGTATAGTGATACCAGATTTCAAACTGTACTACAGAGCAATAGTAACAAAAACAGCATGGTACTGGTACCAAAACAGGCAGGTGGACCAATGGTACAACTTAGAGGACACAGAGACAAATCCACAAAATTACAACTTTCTTATATTTGATAAATGGGATAAAAGCATGCAATGGAGGAAGGATAGCATCTTCAACAAATGGTGCTGGGAAAACTGAAAATCCATATGCAAAAAAATAAAAGTGAATCCCTTTCTCTCACCATGCACAAAAGTTAACTCAAAATCGATCCAAGAGCTTCATATAAAATCAGAGACTCTGCGCCTGATAGAAGAAAAAGTTGGTTACAATCTACATATTGTGGGATCGGGCTCCAAATTCCTTAATAGGACACCCATAGCACAGAGTTAATAACTAGGATGAACAAATGGGACTTACTTAAACTAAAAAGTTTTTTCTCAGCAAGAGAAACAATAAGAGAGGTAAATAGGGAGCCTACATCCTGGTAACAAATTTTTACTCCTCACACTTCAGATAGAGCCCTAATATCCAGAGTATACAAAGAACTCAAAAAATTAAACAATAAGATAACAAATAACCCACTCAACAAATGGGTCAAAGACCTGAACAGACACTTCTCAGAGGAGGACATACAATCAATCAACATGTACATGAAAAAATGCTCAGCATCTCTAACATTCAGAGAAATGCAAATCCAAACCACCCTAAGATACCATCTCACTCCAGTAAGATTAGCAGCCACTCTGAAGGCAAACAACAACAAGTGCTGGAGAGGTTGTGGGGAAAAGGGTACTCTTGTACATTGCTGGTGGGACTGCAAATTGGTGCGGCCAATTTGGAAAGCAGTATGGAGATTCCTGAGAAAGCTGGGAATGGAACCACCATTTGACCCAGCTATTGCCCTTCTCGGACTGTTCCCTGAGGACCTTAAAAGAGCATACTACAGGGATACTGCCACAACAATGCTCATAGCAGCACAATTCACAATAGCTAGACTGTGGAACCAACCCAGATGCCCTTAAATAGATGAAGGGATTAAAAAAAGTGGCATTTATACACAATGGAGTATTATGCAGCACTAAAAATGACAAATTCATGGAATTGGCCAGGAAATGGGTGGCATCAGAGCAGATTATGCTAAGCGAAGCTAGCCAATCCCTAAAAAATCAAAGGCCAAATGTCTTCTTTGTTATAATGAGAACAACTATGAACAGAGCAGGCAGGAAGAGCAGGAGGAAAAGATCAACTTTATACAGAAACATGAGGTGGGAGGGAAAGGGAGAGAAAAGGGAAATTGCATGGAAATGGAAGGAGACCTTCATTGATATACAAAATTACATATAAGATAATTTAATTATGAAATCCCATTTTTACCCCGTATACAGATTGCAGAATCACATCAGTTACACTTCCGTTGATTTATATATTGCCATACTGGTGTCTGTTGTATTCTGCTTCCTTTCCTATCCTCACTATCCCACTTGAATCAAAGTGTGGAATATGATATATCAAGAACAATGTAATGTTTTGAACAACCAACAATAAAAAAAAGATAATTTTAGGGGGAAGGGAATAAAATCCAGAGAAAGAATTAAATTACAACAGACGGGGTAGAGAGCGAAGATGAGAGGGGAGGGGAGGGAGGATAGTAGAGGATAGGAAAGGTAGCAGAATACAACAGTTACTAATATGGCATTATGTAAAAATGTGGATGTGTAACTGATGTAATTCTGCAATCTGTATTTGGGGTTAAAATGGGAGTTCATAACCCACTTGAATCTAACGCATGAAATAGGATATGTCAAGAGCTTTGTAATATTTTGAATAACCAATAAAAAAGAACAAGAATGAATGGGAAGCACAGCCTTTGGGTTTCCAGTAGATTGGAACCAGGTGTGATATATTTTTTTTGTATTTTTTACCTTTAGGAGTATGTTTTTCTCTAGAGATGACCACTGAGGCCACTTTAAAATATGCAAAATATTTCACATCTCTGTAGGAGATTAGTTATTACTAATATATTGTAATAACCTGGACTGTGTTATATCACTTGCTGGGAGCCATCAGCCAAGTAGGTATGACAAATTCCTTGCCAGCTTACTCCCATGCTGTCTAGTGGAAGGACTTCTGAAAGGTGACCTTGCTCAAGGACCAGGGCAGGATCCGTGTTTAGGGTGTTCCCCCTTTAGAATAGGGCAGTTTAGCATAATAGGAGAGTAGGGTGTTTCCCCTTTAGAATAGGGCAGTTTAGCATAATAGGACAGTAGGGTGTTTCCCCTTTAGAATAGGGCAGTTTAGTAATAGGAGATTAGGGTGTTCCTCTTTTGGAATAGGGCGTATCCTGCTGCTGAGTTCCTCTTGAGTGCTTAGGGTCAAACAGTATATTTTGGGAGACAGAAGCCCATGCGGAGTGGATTTGGGAGAGAGTGGATTAGGGCAGAGTGGAGATTTGGGAAGAGACCGTGGATTCCCCCAGAGCGTGTTTGTAGACGGCCGGTGTGAGTTCGGAAATAAAGAATTGCTGTTTGAATCTACAAGCTGTCTGGAGACTCGTGATTTGTGCCCAGCCGAGAGACTGCAGCATCTGGTGGCCCGTACGCGGAACGTCTGAAACTTGGAGGTAAGTGAAATTGCTCGCCCCTGAGGGAAGGCGAGAGAATGGGTGACCATTTCAGAAAACAATGTGTTCTTCTTTTGATTTATTTTGTTTTTCTTTCAAGCTGCCTATCCCTAGAAATTTCTCAGGCAAACTGGAAAAAATGGTTGACTAAAGGTTTGAAGTTTGTCGGCCCTGAGGAAGAGAAAATTGATACAACGATTTTTTATTCTGTTTTTGCTTCATTCAGTTTCAGTTTTGTTTTGTGTTATCTTATTGGGTTGCGTTATCTTTATAGTAGATTAAAACAAACTGAAAAGATGTTAAGTAAATTGTTAGAGGTTCAGAACATGGTGAAAGACGTTTTAGATCAAGCAAAAGAGAAGGTCTCTCCAGCTAGTCAGACAGAGGAAGAAAATTTAAAGGAAAAGGGGTTGTTAGGAAAAAGGCCACAACAGGAGGCTGTTACTAACTCCGTTTTATCACAAGAGGGTTTAATTCAACCAACAGCCCCACCGATAGAGACAGCTGAGTGGCCCTCAAACCCCGTAGTTGATAAATGGGATCCTGAGACAGGACCTCAAAGATTAGCATGTCCTGTACTTGAACAGGCAGGAGGGCAGCGAATTCACCGTGCTTTAGATTTTAAAACAGTGAAGCAGTTAAAAGAGGCTGTAACAACCTATGGTCCCCAAGCTCCCTTCACGGTGAGCATGGTCGAGTCTATTACTAACTTGGACATGACGCCAGCAGATTGTCTAGCATGTGTAAATCTGTGCTAAATGGAGGACAATATTTGTTATGGAAGGTTGCCAATGAGGAATTTTGTGCAGAGACAGCTAGGAGAAATGCAGCAGCCGGTTACCCTCAAAGAAATTTAGAAATGTTGCTAGGAAAAGGACCTTATGAGGGTCAGCGGCAACAAATTGAATATGATCCTGCTATATATGCACAAATTGCTGCAGACGCAGTTAGGGCATGGAAGACTTTACAAGGACATGGAGATTTACAAGGTCAGCTATCTAAGGTAATACAGAGAGCTAATGAACCTTACGCTGACTTTGTAGATAGGCTAATTCAAACGGCTGCCAAAATTTTTGGGGATACGGAACAAGCAATGCCATTAATAAAACAACTGGCTTATGACCAAGCAAATCGTTGCTGCAGAGAGGTTATTAGACCATGGAGACATGAAGATTTAAACACATATATTAAATTATGTAGAGATATTAATGAACAAGGGCAAGTCTTGGCAGCTGCAGTACAACAGGCTTTAGATACCAGGCCAAAAACATGCTATGATTGTGAACAAACAGGACATTTTAAAAGGAGTTGCCCCATAGGAGGAGGATTTAACAAAACTAGGTATCAAAGAAATAGAATACCGGGTATTTGCCCACGATGCCGTAGAGGGAGACATTGGGCTAATGAATGCCGTTCTCAAACTACCATAGAGGGTACTCCCTTACCAAAAAATGGAAAAGGACCAGGTATTTACCCATGATACCGTGGAGAAAGGCATCAGGCTCCATTGCCAAAAAACGGACAGCCGGGCCCAATGCTCCGGGGCCCACAACCACAAATATACGGGGCAGTGGAGGAACCCAGTAACACCATCAGAGTAGTGCCCAGGACACATTGTCCATTAAATCCCTCATCAGACAAACCCGAGGGAGCGCAGGGTTGGACATCTGCGCCTCTGCCAGAGCAGTACTAACTCCAGAGATGGGAGTTCAAATCATTCCCACAGGAATAAAAGGACCTCTTCCCCAAGGGACAGTAGGCTTATTATTGGGACGTAGTTCATCTACATTAAAAGGACTTATGATAAGTCCCGGGGTAATTGATCCCAATTATGTAGGTGAAATAAAAATTATAGCTAGTTCTCCAAGAGGTATATCAGTAATTTCACCTGGAGACAGAATAGCACAGTTGTTAATAATACCCAGCCTACATAATAAATTTCCTAGTCATAGTGTAAAAAGAGGTTCCAGGGGATTAGGCTCCACAGGTGTAGATTGGGCTATGTTGTCTTTAAATTTAGATTCTCGCCCAATGTTAAAACTAAATATTCAAGGACACGACTTTAATGGGCTACTGGACACAGGTGCAGACCTTAGCATCATATCTAGTAAGGAATGGCCAAAACATTGGCCATTACAACAAGCCACTAAAACGCTTCGAGGCCTAGGAGTGGCTACTAATCCCCATAGAAGTGCAATGATATTAGATTGGAAGGATCCTGAAGGTTGTGAGGGAACTATACAGCCCTATGTATTGGATCATCTTCCTATAAATTTATGGGGACGAGATGTCCTAGATCAATTAGGTTTGACGTTAACAAATAACATCAATCCTAATGCCCCCACTACTAGGGCTAGACAAGGTTTTAGGAAAGAAAAAAGATTAGGAAAACAAGGACAAGGTATAGCAGCACCAATTCAAATAGATTAAGGAACAGACAGACATGGGTTGGATTTTCAGAAAGGGCCACTGAGACAATCAAAATTACTTGGAAATCAGAAAGACCAGTGTGGGTTCCTCAGTGGCCCCTGACTAAAGAAAAGATACAAGTAGCCCATGATCTGGTCAAACAACAATTAGCAGAAGGACATATACAACCTTCCATATCTCCCCATAATACTCCCATTTTTGTCATTAAAAAGAAATCTGGTAAATGGAGATTATTGCAAGATTTAAGAGCCATTAATAATGAAATGGTTATTATGGGACCTGCTCAATCAGGGATTCCTCAATTGTCTGCTTTGCCAAAAACCTGGCATGTTTTAGCCATAGATATTAAAGATTGTTTTTTTTCAATTCCAATTCATCCCGAGGATAGTCCACGTTTTGCATTTACTATCCCTGCATTAAATCATGAAGGTCCTGATCAGAGA
Organism: Callospermophilus lateralis; assembly: GCF_048772815.1. Classification (NCBI taxonomy): domain Eukaryota; kingdom Metazoa; phylum Chordata; class Mammalia; order Rodentia; family Sciuridae; genus Callospermophilus; species Callospermophilus lateralis. The sequence goes on along the minus strand of NW_027515935.1, from coordinate 1,897,662 downwards.
TATGAATGGAAAGTACTCCCTCAAGGGATGGCTAACAGTCCAACTATGTGTCAAATATATGTTAATAAAGCAATCCAGCCACTTAGAAATCAAAATCCTGAACTACAAATATTTCACTATATGGATGATGTATTATTGGCACATAAAGATAAAAACATATTGCTGGAATGTTATGCCACACTTACAAACTTATTAAAAAATTATAATCTAGAGATAGCAATAGATAAAGTACAATTAAATTTTCCAATTAATTATTTAGGAGTTCTATTATCCTCAACCATGGTCCGTCCACCAAAAATTCAAATACGAGTAGATCAACTCAAGTCACTTAACGACTTTCAAAAGTTATTGGGAGACATAAATTGGATAAGGCCTTATCTAGGCATACCAACAGGAGAGTTGGGACCTTTATTTGATATTCTAAAAGGTCCATCAGATCCAAACTCACCTCGCATGTTAACTCCTGAAGCAAGAAAGGCATTGAAAATTATTGAAACATATATGGAAAATATACATTTGGATAGAATTGATATAAGTTTGCCTTTATTATTTATTGTACTACCAACAAAAAATATTCCTACAGGAGTATTTTGGCAAGAAGGTCCATTATTGTGGATACATTTATCTTATTCTCCTAACACTATTCTTACTAGGTATCCTGAGGCTGTAGGACAATTAATACTCAAAGGAATAAAAGCAGCGAAGGGAGTGTTTGGAATTTCTCCCAATAAAATTATTACTCCATATACTATGGATCAAATTGATGAGTTAGCTAATGAGTTAAATACTTGGGCAATAATCATGTGTAAATCTAATGTTTCATTTGATAATCACTTACCATCTAATCCTTTGTTGTCTTTTTGGTCTAAGCATCCTGTAGTTTTTCCAAAAGTGACAAGAAAAACCCCTATCATGAATGCTCCAAATATATTCACTGATGGGTCAAATAATGGTACAGCAGCAGTAGTTACCCCTGATCAAACTTTTACATTTTTAGTACCCAAACAATCAGCTCAAAAGGTAGAGCTTAATGCAGTATTACAAGCCTTTTTAATGTTTAAAGATTCTGTATTTAATTTATTTTCTGATAGTCAGTATATAGTTAATGCTATAGTATCTCTTGAAGATGCTGGTAGGATTTCCCCTTCTTCTACTGTTTTCTCTTTGTTTTCCACTATACAAAGTCTAATCTGGGACAGAAAAGATCCATTCTTTATAGGACATATTAGAGCACATACAGGATTGCCTGGAGCCCTTAGTTTGGGCAATGATTTAGCAGATAAAACTACACATGACATACATATTTTCTCTACACTAGAAGAAGCTACGAATTTTCATAAAAAATTCCATGTTAATGCTAATACTTTACAAAAGCGTTTTAAAATAACTAAGGAACAAGCCAGACATATAATAAAACAATGTCAAAATTGTGTGACCTTTTTACCACAAGTTAATCTTGGAGTCAATCCTAGAGGACTGATACCTAACCATATTTGGCAGATGGACGTCACACACTTGCCAGAATTTGGAAAATTAAAATATTTACATGTTACAATTGATACTTCTTCCGGATTTTTGATGGGCTCCCTTCATGCCGGAGAAAAAACTAAAGATGTTATAGCTCATTGCTTACAAAATTTTGCCACTGTGGGCGTTCCTAAACAGTTAAAAACTGATAACGGTCCTGGCTATACCTCTACCTCTTTTAAACAATTTTGCTCATCATTTGGTATTACTCATATAACAGGAATTCCATACAATCCACAGGGACAAGGCATAGTTGAAAGAGCTCATCAAACTATTAAAACGTACTTACTAAAACAAAAAGAGGGAATTGGAAAGGGGTATATATCCCCCAAAGATAAACTTAAAATAACACTTTTTACTCTAAACTTTTAAAATTTGGATTCATCAGGACTTAGTGCTGCGGAAAGGCATATGTATCCAAAAAATGTGCATAAGCCTAAAGTTCTTTGGAAAGATATTCTAACAGGACAATGGAAAGGTCCAGACCCAGTGATTGTCTGGAGTCGGGGCTCTGTTTGTGTGTTTCCACAGGGAGAACAGCAGCCGATTTGGATTCCAGAAAGACTAACCAAAACGATTTCTACAGATCAAAAAGAAGATAATTTGACTCAAATCCATAACAGCTGATATCCAGAACTCCAGCTTGGCCATTCTTACATCTGCGACTGTGATTAACCAGGATGCTTTTTTCAATATCTATTTTATTATTGCATTTTTCCCACATCATAAGGTTCTATTTTTATTTTTTGAGCTCATACAAACCTAGGTTAATGTTTTTCTGATCAGTTTTATTTTTTGACTGTGGAGTTTTTAAACATTGCAATGGAGATTTCACCTAGGTAAAGCTACAAGGCCTTTATTATTATCTTATGTGTTGTATGTTTGTTTGCACATTTGTGTTTTGTGTTATATGTCTGTGTGTGCGTATGTCCATATTTCATATATGAGGAGCGCTCATGAGAAAATGGATCCAAATTATTATTTTTTTTTATTCACGTGATTTAAATGGCTTAATTTAAATTAGGTAAACAGCTGTTAAGGATTCTTTTTAAGGTGGTTAACAGATCTGCTTGTTTACTAATTTAAATCAGGTAAACAGCTGTTAAGGATTGTTTTTTAAGTAGGTTAACAGATCTGTTTGTTTACTTTCACCTTTCCTTTTCATTATATTTAATAATTCTTTTCAGGATAATGTCTTTTTAGCATCATTGCCAGAATTCCTATCTTCATCCCAATGAATATAACTCAACAAGTATGCTCAATCAAGGAGTCAACTTACTTTGGGAGGAAACGGACTTTGGGAGGAGACGGACAGATTGATAGATTCCTCCCCTTTGAACTGCTTACAGAACTTGCCTGGACTATGTAACTACGTTTAGTGCAGCAAATTGTGGTAATGCTGGCATATCTATGCTGATGGTGTCACCAGTGATCTTTGCTGATGGTGTCACCAATGATGCAATTTTTCCAAAGGAACTGTCAATTGGCTTGGTGTCGTGGCATTTCTGTATCCTCCTCCCTTCTGCTAGTGATGGTCTAAATTTGGGGGCCAATGGCTATATGCTGGACCGGCAGTCAGTGACGGGTATGATCCAATTGCAATGGTATCAACCTAAGACAGGAGGCTGACGCCTAAAGGTCAGTTACCTAAAGGTCAGTTTTCCGATGACGGGTAAGAGCCATATGTTGAATTGGACAACCTACCAGGCGCGGTCCTTAAGCCACATTAACCTCACTCCCCCACTGGCACCAAGGCCAAATTTGGGGGCCAACAGAGGTGAGGCAAAGAACCTCACCCCCCCACTGGTGCATAGACCTATCCACAAGTATGGCTGTATGCTGGACCGGTAGTCAGTGACGGGTATGATCCAGTTGCAATGGTATCAACCTAAGACAGGAGGCTGACGCCTAAAGGTCAGTTACCTAAAGGTCAGTTTTCCAATGACGGGTAAGAGCCATATGTTGAACTGGACAACCTACCAGGCACGGTCCTTAAGCCACATTACTTGTTGTTTAATTAATCAGAAGGGGGGAGATGCTGGGAGCCATCAGCCAAGTAGGTATGACAAATTCCTTGCCAGCTTACTCCCATGCTGTCTAGTGGAAGGACTTCTGAAAGGTGACCTTGCTCAAGGACCAGGGCAGGATCCGTGTTTAGGGTGTTCCCCCTTTAGAATAGGGCAGTTTAGCATAATAGGAGAGTAGGGTGTTTCCCCTTTAGAATAGGGCAGTTTAGCATAATAGGAGAGTAGGGTGTTTCCCCTTTAGAATAGGGCAGTTTAGTATAATAGGAGATTAGGGTGTTCCTCTTTTGGAATAGGGCGTATCCTGCTGCTGAGTTCCTCTTGAGTGCTTAGGGTCAAACAGTATATTTTGGGAGACAGAAGCCCATGCGGAGTGGATTTGGGAGAGAGTGGATTAGGGCAGAGTGGAGATTTGGGAAGAGACCGTGGATTCCCCCAGAGCGTGTTTGTAGACGGCCGGTGTGAGTTCGGAAATAAAGAATTGCTGTTTGAATCTACAAGCTGTGTGGAGACTCGTGATTTGTGCCCAGCCGAGAGACTGCGGCAATCACTAAGTGATGTACACAGTTCCCTAACCCAAAGCATCACCACCAGGATAATTTCCTGAACTCTTAATGCTTCTTTCACTTACAGAGTGAAGAACCTGGATCTTTTGGCTCAGCAACATCTCTGTCTACAGAGAGGGCCTACTAACCAAAACTACATTTGGGTGTCATGAAGTGGGAAAAAATTATATCAAGCAAATCATGCATTAGTGTGGGTTTTTATTTTTAGAAAATGGATGCTTGTTCTGGGCATGTTAGAAGAGAATTTCTGAAGAAGCTCCCAAAGCCTCACAAACACATACACAATTATTACACATGGACATGCTCAGAGATACCACCCCATGCTCATTCACATAAATGCACACCACAAAAAAGACAGCTATTTCAGGATCATGGTAGTGGGCCACAATTCTTCACTGGATTATCACTTTGTCACCATATGCCTATCCTCATTTCCAAACAAAATCTAAATCCAGGATAACTTTTTATATAGAAACCGAAAGGAATGTGTGACCTATCTAAGTACAGAGGTTTTGCTCAGCATGTTAGGAAGTTGAGAATACTTACTTTGCTCATTTGTTGCAGAGGCTACCTGTAGTTACAGAAAGGAAGACAGCGTGAGCAGGAGATCATTTGCAGAAGTCTACTGTTGACTGTGGTGACATTAGATAACTAGATGGGAAACAGCAGTTGGGGCAAAGATCACAAAGTAAGGCAGAGAAGGCACTTGTGAAAATACATGAGCTTTGCATGAGGGATTTCTCAGGTACAATTTGATGACATGCATAAAATTCTTTTTCTCTCAAGGAAAAGTGCCACTGAAGAAAATGCTCACTACAATTATTTGACAATGGTTGTTCTCATATGTGAATGTCATCTTGAATCATTCTCACAGGGAATAGATGTGCAGTAGTAATTCCATCACCTATGAGTCACCTATAATGAACACTGTCATATTTTCATGAAGGAATTTGAATTGAAAGGAAGAAAACAACACTTATATCTAAGAGAAAGAAGGGTCACATTACCTTAACAATGTAATTTTTTTGGTCTTCTGCCACAATGGGTACCACCTCTATTATGACTTGATAGCAATCTAGGGAAATATAGAGTAACTGTCAGTATATTGGTTTGCTGAAGAAACACTCCAGGGGCTTCCTAACTGTGGACATGGGTCTAGAGTGTATGGAGACGGTTGTTTAACACACACAGGCTCAATTAGTGCTGGAACATGATTGTTTCTGAATGGCAAGAGAAGGAGCAGATCAGGAAACAAAAATTCAAAATAGACAAAAAAATGGAAGGAACTACAATAAGAAATTAAATATTCTACTGTTACACTAGAAGGTTTCAGCATTCCTTTATAACACTTGACAGATCCATCAGGAAGTAAAGAAAAAGTATACTTTTGAATCAATCATTTCTGTTATGGGTCAAATTACTTCCACACAAATACATGTTTAAATTCTAAACATGGTTAAGTTAGAACTTAAACCATACCTCCAAATTTTACTGGGTTTTAAATGAGAGTCATTGTGATATTAGCAATTAAAAGTATCCTCTTTGAACAGGGTGGACCCATTCTCCAAATAGGGCATCTGTTCTCATGAAGATGGGGCACATTCATGAGAGACTAATGCCATGTGATGATGCAAGCAGAGAGGAAAATGCTGCAGTTGAAAACCAAGCAGATCAAGGATGGCCACCAAACCAGTAACAGTTAAGAATGGACAGGAAAAATCCTTCCTTAAAGTTTTCAGAAGTAACATGTTTCTGCTAACAGGTCAATGTGGGATTCCTAGGAAATAGAGCTCTAAGATAGTACACTTACATTACTTCAACCCAAGAAACCTGGTACTTAGTTTTGGCAACCCTAGGAGTTTACCAAAACCATTATCAATCACATAGATCTATTTGGTATTTGTATAAATACTTCATACGACAGTGAGAGAATAAAATTTGTTTTCAAGTTAACATGAGGTATTCATCAAGATAAGATATATTTTGGCCCAAAACGTTCCTTGGCATTTTGAGAAATTGTGCAAATTTGCTGTCAGGGGAAGAGAAGTTGGCAAATGGAGGAAGGATGCACCCACGACAGTTCTTCAGTGCCAGACTTAGAAGGCAAGAAGACTGCTTCTCAGTGAGAGGGGAACTAAAGGAAGTCACCCAAACTTAATAGTGAATGGAAAAAATTATAGAGGAATATAAAGTCAAAAACTCAAGCAAAAGAAATGATACAAGACAGAAGTAAATTTAAGATAGAGAGAACCTTTATTTCTTGCAGCTCCACAACCTGTAATGCAAACAGTGCGAATAGTCCTTCCTCTCAGGTGTGCAAAAGAGGGGTTTCACGAAAACTCAATAGTGGACACTCAGGGAGTCTTAGAGAATCAGAAACTTGGCTACATTAAACAAAGACAAAAAAGAAAGTACATTAGATCCAAGCTGATGGTGGCAGAAGCAGCAGTAGCAGCAGCAGGATTAGTGGCACTGCTAGATCACCTAAAGAAGGAAATGGACAGAAACAAAATAGAAATATTCAGTGTGAAAATCCTGAGATCAGAGAGGCAACGTTTTCTTGGCTGAAAAGAGGCTTCTTTGCACTGCACACTGTACATGAAGAAAGATCTGTGATTCATGCTGTCCCCAGAGAGCAAGGCAGGAGCCACCTTGACACAGCCAAGCTGATGCTGCCACTGCAGGAGCCAGGAGCTGGGAGATCTGAGCAGGTAGGCACACATGGACCTGAAAGGCACCTGCCACAGCACCTAGGCTTTGCCTGGCTGAGCTAGAGCAAAAGGCATGGAGAGAATTCTCCCCAGGGGAACTCAAGTCAGAGATGTGCAGGCAAGCTCTGGTCCTTTCCTCCTTGAGTCTGGTGCCTCCCAGGACCAGCTGAAAGGGATTGAGAATTTGAAGGAGCAGGTGTAAAAATGGGCTGCTGGGAATAGATGCCCAGACCATAAGCCCAGGAAACATGTAAAGGTCGCTCCACAGGCAGCAGAGTGGGTGGGGAGAAGCTGACTAGCACACCCATAGTTGGAATTAAGGACAAGATTCAGAAAATCACCTCAATAGATGTAGAAAAGCTCTTGATTAAAAAGGAGAAACAATTCATTTCCAAAATAAAGGAGAAACCTGGAAAAAAGGAACTTAGTTTCAATATTATAAAAGCCATATATGAGAAATTCAAAGCCAACATCACACTGAACAGAGATAAAAATGAACTGTCTTCTTCAAATATCAAGAACAAGAAAAGAATGTCTACTTTTGCCAATTTTATTCAATATATTTTTCTGAAAAAATGTCAGAACAATCAGGCAAAAGTAGGAAATTAAAAGGATACCATAAGAAAAATTCAAATTGTCCACATTACCTGGTGACATGATTCTATATTTAGAAGGCCCAAAAATTTTCACCAGAAGAATTCTAGAAGTAATAAATTTAGCAATGTAGCAGGATAAAAGATCAACACAAATAAATCAATATTGTCACTATACTCCAACATTGATGGCACTGATTTAGAATTCAAGAAAATAATTTTTTTATAATAATGTAAAAAAGCCCCTGAGGATAAATCTACCAAATAGGATGTAAGATCTCTACAACAAAAACTATAGAACACTGAAAAAGAAATGGAAGAAGACCTCAGAAGAGGCAAAATAGTTCTGTGTTCTTGGATAGGCAGAATTAATATTGTCAAAGTGGCCATAACATCGACAATATCCAGGTTCAATGAATTCAATACAATCCCCTTCAAACTACAAAAGATATTTCTTACAGGATTGAAAAACTAACCCTGAAATTCATTTGAGATGATGATGATGATGATAATAGTAATAATAATAATTATTATAATATAATATTATATTAATTATTATATTTATTAAATAATAATAATAATAATAATAATAATAATTATTATTATTATTATTATTATTATTATTATTTGGCAAAGCAATTCTGAGCAAGAAAAAGTAAGGTGAAAGCCAGCACAATGACCAATTTTATATTTTACTACAGAGATGAGTAGCAAAAACAGTATCTTATTGAACTGAAAATAGATATGAAGATTCTTGAATTGAATATACCTCACAGAGACAACCCACCTGATACTTACATTCACCTGATACTGGACAACAGCACCAAAATACATGTTAAAGAGGACATATGGTTTAAACAAATGGTGCTGGGGAAACAGGATAAGCATAGAAATACCAGGAAGGATGAGAGAAAGAAGGTACACTGACACAATGTTGGTGGGTTTGTAAATTATTATGACAACTCTGGAAAGCAATGTGCAGCTTCCTGACAAGCCCAAGAGTGGAACTCATAGGACTCAGCTATTACGTTCCTCCCTGCTTATTCTATAAAACTACAAGTCAGCATACTATAGTGATACAATCACTTCAATGTTTCTAGCATTCACCATAAATACATTGTATGATCAACCCAGATGTCCACCAGCAGTTGAAATAATCAAGTGCACAGAATTAAAAGGTAACTGGATCTTTACTTCTGGAGCTATAGCACTGCTGAATGACTCAAAGCACGTAAATTTGTACATGTTAAATAAAAGAAGAATTGGAAATCTGAATCAACTAGAATCCTTATTGCAGAATGGACACAATGACAGGATTTCCACAGTACCTTCGTTGGAATTCTCATTTGGAACAGCACTGTTTGATGACCAGAGGTCTCCTCCGGACCAAGGCCAGAGGCAACAGCCTGGGAAATGTGATAAAACAGAGTTAGCTGTTGACAATGTGCTGGCAAGAAAACATAGGGTCATCAATAGTAATTCAAATAACAGTTCAACCAGTTTTAATTGATAAGTGATCATTGTAAATATCTGGGGGTATAATTGGAGCTTTGAATTCAAGTATGTATTTATACCCTAATAGCATGCCCAGAAACTTAAATATTTCTTGTATGTTTTTTTTCTGTCATTTTCAACAACAAGAGGTGATAAATAGGTCTGGGACACAAAGATAAATGCTGCATAATATCACTCTTTCGTGGAAACTGAAAAATTGATCATAGAAGGTGAGAGTAGAGTATTAGTTAGCAGAGCAGGGGAGACAATGTTACAATTGAATATTAGAAAAAAAGTTATGATGTATTTTTGCAGTCTGTTAACAGAGTTAAAAACAGTAAAATCTGTGTCTCGGGATGTGGCTCATTTGGAGAATGCTTGCCTTGCATGTCTGAGGCATGGGGTTTGATTTCCAGCACCACATTTATATAAATAAATAAATAAAGGTCCATGAATAACTAATAAAAAATTTTAAAATAAATATGTTTAATAAATTTTGAAGGAGGGATGTGAATGTTCTTAGATTTCACACTACTGAGTTTATTTTTCACCATTGGGGCAGCAAAGCACCTGAGTCAGATTGATCTTTAGGATAACAATGCAATGTGTGTGGTCTACAACCCAACACAATATTGTGTGGTCAAAAAGAATTACTGAGGCGGAATCATAGAAATCAGAGAAAACAGTGACCATAAGCAGAGGCTGTGGTTAAGTTGCTTTTGTTCAAATCCTACCTCAAAAATTAAATACCTGTTCAGTTAAATAAACCCCTTCTCAATTGTTGCAAAAAGTGTGGCATCTGATCCATGTAATGGTATAAGGCTGACAATGATCACATCCATGCATTCTTAAGCGGACTGGTGCTTCATATGGGTGCTAATGTGTCCTGACATTAAATAGTACACTTCATTAAATGTGTGGAAAAATAAGCTCAATCGTTGACAGTGTTTGAACAGAGAGGTGTCAGACAGAGGTCATCCTCCAGAGCAATGGGTAAAGAAAGTCTATTCCTCATTCTTTACAGATGGATATTTGTAAAGCTCATGGAGAATATCTGTGACCTCCTATGACTCCATATCAGCCTAAAGGGATGGGTGGAGCAGAGTCTGTCCACCACAATTTAGAGTTTAGGTGTTTGTAATTTGGAGATTTTATGTTTCTTGCCCAGATTCACAAGAATGATGAGCGGTGGATATGGGACAGGAATGTAGCTATTTACCTGGGACCAGAAATCCCTGAGTACTTGAGTCCTCTAGTGGATATCCTAGAACCTGGAAACCAGAACTCTTCTCAGTGCTTTTTGAATACTCCTTCCTTCAGGCCTCTTTGGCATGAGGTTTCAGTAGCAGACACCATGAGAAATGTTCAAGTTATAACCCCGGGCTCCTGTCTCTTTATTGCAATTACTTACTTAAAAATGATCATTTCATGTAAATGAAGCCTATCTGAAGGTTAAGGTGAAAAGGTTAAGAATGTAAGAATTAAGTTCTGTTTTCCTGGAACCTGAAACTCATTTAGAAGTCGAAAACAACTCCCGGAAATGCCCACTAAATGTATGTTGAAATCTCCCCTGATCATCTGGTTGCTCTACGAAAACAACCCCCCTCCCAGAATCCATGCAATGATTGGCTATGCTGTATGTGAAGTCCCTGCCCTCTCCAAGGAATGTAATAAGCTCTGCTTAAGCTGTTTCCGGGGATCTCTGCTCTATTCAAGTGAGCTCTGAGCCCCAGCATGCTGGACCCCCCAATAAACCCTTTGCTGTTGCATGAGACAGTCTCTTGGTGGTCTCTTCCTCCGACGCTTGCCTGACCTTTACAAAGGGTAGAGTCGACACTTGGAGCCATCCTCCCCCAGGGTCTTCTCACTTCCAGCTGTCTCCAAGTGATCCTTCCTGACGAGCAGTTGACCATCTAATTCATCAGAGTTCTCTGGGGCTCACCAACTGTTTCAGAACTTGGGACATTCTAAACCAACTGCCACTTGATGGCTGTGCCAAGAATGAAGTTTCCTTGAGCTTTTCCCTCCTGGATGGCCTGTTAGTGGGGATTAATCAGGGAAACAGATACTCTGGGCTGATGGTTTGATGTTTCCATGTCAGAAGCTGGCCTGCCCCATGTCTGCAGTCTAATATTCTGAGCCATAATCTGAGCAGTCAGACAAGGCCTGGTTGAAATATCATTTTTCCATATGCACCAGCTCTGACCAGGCATATTCCTGCTCCTGGCTTTCCAAGCCTCTTCCTAGACCCTGCATGGCCAGGGGCAGAGACTTACCTGCCTAGATGGAACCACCACTAACTATAACCTGTGAACCTCAACCAATGAATCCTCCCTGAAACCACTGAGGCCCTCATTTCCTCCATTATCAGACATCCACTCCACTGACCTCAAGGCACTGTCCTTTTTGCCTTCTTCCCAGTAGCCCCCAAACACCTGGGATCCTGTAGTTATCAACCAATTGGAAACGTTTTCTGAAATTTCAGTCCTCTTTTCTTTTACAAAATCTTGATTTAGAATTCTCTAACATTATTTTTAAATATTCATATACATTGAGATGGGTTTGGTTTTTAATTGCCCTTTCATGGTATATATATCGCCTTACTTACCATCCATATACTATGTCTCACTTTATTTTTTCATCTCATGAAAGCAAGGTGGGTGTCCTGCTCCTGTAATTCACTTAAAAGGCACACATGTTATTGGCATTAGGAATGGTTCATTTATCTAAATTTAGAAAAACATTTTCAGTAACCAGGTCAATAGAACAAGCAAATATATGAATTGAGTGATAAAACAATATCACCAAATATTTAAATCTCAGGAGAGAAGATTCAGTGTTGAAGATGAAAAAATCAAGAGGAAAATATATTCAGTAAACATTAACTGCCCTTTGAAGAAACACACTTAAAAATATCACTGACAACATACCTTTCCCACAGCAGTTAAGATTTCCCATGGCCAACCAGGAACTCAAAACCTCCCTACACTTCTCCAACTTTAACTTACACCAACTCACTCACTACACCAACTGAGTGGAAATGGAAGGTAAGATTTGCATTCCACATTACCATGGTGACTGGTCAACATGGAACTTTCATTGTGAGCACATGCCACATTCTGAGCTGCTACTATTAGAAAGTGTATTTTCATGTCCAAGTGTGTTGTTGAATAGTTTGTGTATTGCTTCAAAAACTGAAACCTAGAACTATATATTAATGTTTGTTGTTAATAAAAATAAGTTAAATTAGAAAAAAAGGATTTACTTCAAAAATTATTTCATTGATCAAAAAATCATGGGATGAAAGGGATGCATAGCTATAGTTTTGAGAATCAAAGAAGATTCCATTTCTGGTTTGTAATTCTAAACCAACACATGTCTCAATCTTTCTGAACCTCCAAACATTTGTAGATAGAGAAAATTAAAATGTCTTTTTGATTCAGAATGAAAATGTATACAAAGTATTATCTTTTAAGAGTTGAGGGAATTTTCAGGAAGGAGAAATTTTAAGATCACATCCCCCTTATTTTAAATTTGAAAACAAAACTATTTTCTATATAGTAGGATTTAATCCAATCATTTGAATTAATCTTCCTCTTCCATGACTCCTGCTGTGGAATCCATTCTTTTGTTTCTCATCCTAACCTGTCATCTCATACCACAAACACTCATGTTTGAACATGCACATGGTGAGGTCTATACAAACAATGTATGAAAAGTCTTCACATTGTAAAAGCTATCTATGCTAAACCCAAGGCCAACATTATTGCTAAATGAGAAAAGGAGAAATCATTCCTTCTAAGGACAGAAACAAGACAGGGATGCCCTCTTTGAAACTCTAGTCAAAGTAATCAGACAGATGAATGAAATTAAAGTGATTTGCATAGAATAAGAACTCAAATTATCACCCCTTGCTGAGGACATAGTTCTATATTTAGAAGATCCAAAAAATTCCTCCAGAAAGCTTTTAGAACCAATAAATAGATTCAGCAAATTAGGATATAAAGTCAATACCCAAGAATCAAATGCATTTCTATATACAAGCGATGAATCCACAGCAAGAGAAAGTAGGAAAACCTCCCCATTGACTCTAGCCTCAAATAAATAGAACACTTGGGAATCAATCTAAAAAAATAGGTGCAAGACCTCTACAATGAAAACTATAGAACACTAAGAAAAAAAATTGAAAAAGATCTTAGAAGATGGAAAGATTTCTCATGCTCTTGGATAGGCAGAATTAATATAGCCAAAAATGGCCATACTACCAAAACTCTTACAAAGATTTAATGCAATTCCTATTAAAATCCCAATGGCATTCTTGTTTTTTAATTAAAAACACCAGGCAAGGCTAATGCTCTGCCACATGGGGTATTTCCCTTTGGGTCTCTCCTGACCCTCTTTTTGGCTTTGGCTTATGCTTTCCCTCAGGGAAGTCATTCCATGTGGACCTTCAGGACCTTCTTTTTGCTTGGGGCTTTTTCTATCTCCCAGGTTGCATCTGCATGGAAGGTTCTCAAGATATTCATCCTGGCCCCAGCAACTCAGGCAACTCAGGACAAGGCAACTCTGGGAACTCTGGACACACAGGCAACTCTGGACACATTGAAGAGCCATTTCCTCCTGGCACCCCACTGGAGCCCACAAGCCAGGTGGATAGCTGACAAGAAGAGGCACCTGGGGTGCAATTGCTGTCACTGCTGTGGCTGCTGTTCCTGCTGATTCTGATTTCATTACTACAGGGGCTTGTAGAGATGTTTAGTATGGGAATCCAACTGGGATTGGCACTGAATGGGGCACAGACATTTTCACATGGGGTTGCAGTGCCTGGAGCCAAGGACCTGGGTGTCCTGGCACATAAAGCAAAGGTGCTGGGGCTGGCATCTGGGCCTCCAAATGTGGTATGCCCTGTGTTCCAGGTGCTACCACCTCTGCCTGCTCCTCTCCTTCCAGGGACCATGCCACAGCAGCATGCTGTTGGGCTCCCATAACAGGTACAATCTTTGGGGGCAATAGATCTGCAAAGGCTGACCTCTCAGCCTGAGGTAGCCTCTCACGTAGCACTTCACGCTCATCCATTGCCTGTTGAAAGACAATCTAAGTGAAGTGCAGCTGAGTAGTAGCATCATCACTGTCCTCACACAGCCACTGCAGCTCAGAGGCCAAAGCCCAGCAAGCCGCCTCACCCTCCTCCAGTTGGTCCTGCAGCAGACAGGCACGATGCCCCTGCTGCTCCCGCAGCCTTGCCACCACTCGCATGCCCAGGGCAAGGGCACTTCAGGTGCATTCCCTCTTGAGGTCTCGAGGCACCTGAAAGTCCACCACCACAGTGCGAATCCACTCCTCTACCTTGTTCCAGGGACAAGAGCGAAAGGCCATGTAGAACTCGGGGCCACCACTGTTCAGGAGAGCTTCATTATTAATGAATCGAACCACCTCCTTGTGGAGAAAGCCACTGGCATGCTCGCCAAATTCCACTCTCATGGCTCTTGCGGCCTTTATTTCTTAATTTCATGAAAACAAGGTGGATGTCCTCCCCTTGTTTATTTATTCACTTTTCTATTAAAATATTTAATTATTTTAATTTGTTATATGTGATGGCAGAATGCAATTCATTTCATATTAGTTGTAGAGAGAACCATTTTTCAAGTCTCTGGTTGTACAAAAAGTATTTTCACACCATTCGTGTCTTCATATATGTACTTAGGGTAATGATTTCTAACTCATTCCACCATCATTTGTACCCCCATGCCCTCTCCATTCCCCTCCTTTCACTTTGCCCTATCTAAAGTTCTTCCATTTCTCCCATGCCCTGCTATCATCATTACGAATCAGCATCCTCATATCAAATAAAGCATTTGGCCTTTGATATTTTTCGATTGGCTTACTTCACTTAGAATTATATTCTCCTACTCCAACCATTTACTTGTAAATGCTATTATTTTATTCTCTTTTAGTTCTGAGTTATATTCCATTGTGTGTGTATATATATATATATATATGTGTGTATATATATATATATATATATATATATATATATATATATATATAAGTTTCTCTGTGTATTCATCTACTGAAGGGCATCTGGGTTTGTTCCACAATTTAGCTATTATAAATTGTGCTGCAATAAACATTGATGTGTCTGTGTTCCTGTAGTAAGCTGTTTTTCAGTCCTTTACATCTAAGCCAAGGAGTGGGATATCATGGTCAAATGGTGGTTATGTTGTAAGTTTCCATGAACTCTCCATACTGACTTCTAGATTGGCTACACCAAATTACAGTCCCACAAGCAATGTGTGAGTGTGCCTTTTCCCCTACATCCTGGACAACTCTTTGTGTTATTTGTAATCTTGATGGCTGCCATTCTGATGGGAGTGAGAATCTTAGAGTACTTTTGATTTGCATTATATCTCTACCAATGAATGATATTCTTCATATAACTAGAAAAAGAAACCACAAATTTCATTTGTAAAAATAAGAGGCCTAGAATAGACAAAACAATCCACAGCAAGAAGAATGAAGCAGAAGGCAACACAATACCAGAATTTAAACTATACTATCGATCAATAGTAACAAAAACAGCATGGTGTTGGTACCAAAAGACACATGTGGAACAATAACACAAAAATACAAGACACAAAGATGAACCCACATCTAGATGATCATATGGTCCTCATCTTTAAGTTTATTGAGGTGAAAGATTTATACAATGAAAACTACAAAACCCTAAAGAGAGAAATAGAAGAAGATCTTAGAAGGTGGAAAAATATACCCTCTTCATTGATAGGCAGAACTAACATCTTCAAAATGGCTATATTACCCAAAGTTCTCTATAGGTTCAATGCAATGCCAATCAAAATCCCAACGGCTTTTTTTCTAGAAATAGATAAAGCAATCATGAAATTCATATGGAAAAATAAAAGACCCAGAATAGCAAAAGAAACTCTAAGCAGGAAGTGTGAATCAGGTGGTATAGCGATACCAGATTTCAAACTATACTACAGAGCAATAGTAACAAAAACAGCATGGTACTGGTACCAAAACAGGCGGGTGGACCAATGGTACAGAATAGAGGACAAGAAACTAATCCACAAAGTTACAACTATCTTATATTTGATTAAGGGGCTATAAGCATGCAGTGGAGGAAGGATGGCATCTTCAACAAATGGTGCTGGAAAAACTGGAAATCCATATGCAACAAAATGAAACTGAAACTCCTTCTCTCGCCATGCACAAAAGTTAACTCAAAATGGATCGAGGAGCTTGGTATCAAATCAGAGACTCTGTGTCTGATAGAAGAAAATGTTGGCTCTGATCTACATATTGTGAAATCGGTCTCCAAATTTCTTAAGAGGACACCCATAGCACAAGAGTTAATAACAAGAATCAACAAATGGGACTTACTTAAACTAAAAAGATTTTTCTCAGCAAGAGAAACAATAAGAGACGTAAATAGGAAACCTACATCCTGGGAACTAATTTTCACTCCTCTCACTTCAGATAGAGCCCTAATATCCAGAGTACACAAAGAACTCAAAAAATTAAGCAATAAGATAACAAATAACCCAATCAACAAATGGGCCAAGGACCTGAACAAACACTTCTCAGAGGAGGACATACAATCAATCAACAAGTACATGAAAAAATGCTCACCATCTCTAGCAGTCAGAGAAATGCAAATCAAAACCACCCTAAGATACCATCTCACTCCAGTAAGATTGGCAGCTATTATGAAGTCAAACAACAACAAGTGCTGGCGAGGATGTGGGGAAAAGGGTACACTTGTACATTGCTGGTGGGACTGCAAATTTGTGCAGACAATTTGGAAAGCAGTATGGAGATTCCTGGGAAAGATGGGAATGGAACCACCATTTGATCCAGCTATTCCCCTTCTTGGACAATTCCCTAAAGACCTTAAAAGAGCGTACTATAGGGACACTGTTACAACAATGTTCATAGCAGCACAATTCACATTAGCTAGACTGTGGAACCAACCCAGATGCCCTTCAATAGATGAATGGATAAAAACATGTGGCATTTATACACAATGGAGTATACTCTGCACTGAATAATGACATGGAATTTGCAGGGAAATGGATGGCACTAGGGCAGATTATGCTAAGTGAAGCTAGCCAATCCCTTCAAAATAAATGCCAAATGTCTTCATTGATATTAGGAGAGCAACTAAGAACAGAATAGAGAGGAAGAGCATGAGAAGAAGATCACCACTAAACAGGGACAAAAGGGGGGACGGAAAGAGAGAGAGAAGGGAAATTGCATGATAAAGGAAGAAGACCCTCATTGTAATACAAAACTACATATAAGAGGAAGTGAGGGGAAAAGGGAAAAATAAACGAGAGAGAAATGAATTACAGTAGATGGGGTAGGGAGAGAAGAAGAGAAGGAAGGGGAGGGGAGAGGAGGGAAGGGGAGGGGAGGGGGGATAGTAGAGGATAGGGAAGGCAGCAGAATATAACATACAGTAGTATGGCAGTAGGTAAAAAATGGTTGTGTAACCGGTGTGAATCTGCAATAATATGTATATAGGGTTAAAATGGGAGTTCATAATTGGCTTGAATCAAATGTGTGAAATATGATATGTCAAGAGCTTTGTAATGTTTTGAACAACTAATAAAAAAGTAGATTAAATAAAAGAACATGTATTACATGGAACTGTTTTTCTCATAAGCACTTAAGTGAGTGAATGCACCACAAGGAATCTATCACAGGAGTGGTGAGGCACTTCTGCAGATTATGGTCGCCATTATAAGATGGCGCTGGCTCCTCTGTGGTCTGTGACAAACAACTCCTTGTTTGGGAGATTTAGTGCATGGTTTTTCAACACCCTATGAGAAAGTTCCACGTGGCAGCTTCGCATTGGTGCTTGAGATGCTTTATTAAGGCTGGGAGGGGCATCCGGGGTGAGAAGAAGAAATATCAAGGGCCTGAATAAACTGCTGAAAGAAGATTCCTGAGTTGCATCTTCCTTGCAGGCAAGGGGTCGCGACAAGTGGTGCTGAGACCCGGGAACCAGAACTTTCAGTAGTCAGGGGTGGTGCACCGGTTAGTCCCAGGTAAGTGGGATCCGCGATCAAAGCAGGGATTAGTCCCAGGTAAGTGGGATCCGCGATCAAAGCGGGTCAGCTCCTCTGTAAAGCAAGAGAGAGCGTTACATTTTATTGCGGCTGCACTGTGTACTTTAACTTTTGTTTTTTTTGCGTCTTTTGTTGTGTCATGGGTGTTGCATCTTCAAGTCCACTTCTCTTGGCCTTAGATGGCCTGTTACGTTCCAAGGGCCTAGAAGTGAAACGTAGTACTTTACAGAGATTTTTACAGAAGACAGATATTGGTGCACCGTGGTTTGCGATTTCGGGCAGCCTTACTATACCTAACTGGGATAAGTTAGGCAAAGATCTTGCCTTTGCTTATGAGCAAGGCATATTAGAGGGTGGGGTGAAACCCCTTTGGAAGAGCGTCCGTAGTTGCCTCACAGATGGCAGATGTCAGGAAGCACTTACTAAAGGACAGGAAGTTCTAGAACAATTACATGAGGAAAAATGGGAGACGGCAGGAAGTGAGGTATTTCAGGAGGATGGGAGTGTGCGAAGCGTGAAACAGGGGAGGAGACAATTGTATCCAGATCTCAGTACGCTCCGCACACCCCCATACGAAAGTGGGTCAGAGGAAGAGGAGGATGAGGAGGAAGAGCTCGGGAGCCTGTCTCGTCAGCTAGGGATTTCAGCTATAGGAGAAGGGAACAAAAATAAACAGGGGCTCAAGAAAAATGATCCTCCGGATCCACCGCCGTACGGTGGGGGTGTTTCGGGGAGAGCTTTCCATGCCCAAACATGGAGGTCTGTTAACGCTGAGATGGGTCTTGCTTATGCAGTTTTCCAGGATGAAAATAGGGGAAGATTCCATGAGCCCTTAGATTTCAAAATTGTGAAGACCCTGGCGGAGTCTGTGCGCACTTATGGGGTGGATGCCGCCTTCACACTAACTCAGGTGGAGAGTCTGTCTAGATACTGTATGACTCCCTCTGATTGGGCTAGCCTTGTTTGGGCTTGTATTTCTCCAGGTAAATATTTGGACTGGAGAGCCTTTGTGCTAGAGGGTGCGGTAGAGCAGGCCGCCCAAAACCATGCAACGGGACACCTTCATTATGACAAGGATATGCTTTTGGGACAAGGTAGATTTGCTAATCAACAGACAGGATTCCCTCTTGAGGCATATGATCAAATTAACAACATTTGCATTCGGGCATGGAAATCACTTCCAAATAGAGGAGAGGTGTCTGGTAATTTGTTTTTTTTGTTTTTTTTTTTTTGGTTAATACTTTTAATTACACGATTGTAACTGTACAATTTCCACTATTCAGTGTTTCGTATAAAACCAGTTCCAATACACAAGATTTTCAAATGCAACAGTATGTATCAAACCACATATATATGCAAAGTTTACAGGCCATTATGAAGCTGTATCTTAAAAATACCGTCAGGAAAATAAACATTCAACCAGTTCTCTCAGCTTTAAAAAATATGATTAGAAATATACATTTTAATAAAAAAAATCAAAACAATGATTGCTCAAATACTGATTAATCAGTTACATTTTAAAACTTTTAATAATCTGTACATGAGTGCACATTAGATAAAAGTCTGCAAATAATTAATATAAAACTGCAGTCCTCTCCACGGGTGACAAGGAGGTAATGTCCTACACAGTACGGGCTAACTGTCCAGTCTTCTAGACACGTCCCTAGTATTTCCACTTAGAGGCGAGGGAAATGGAGGAGCAGCAGGGGCCTCACCAGGACATCTCAGTTGCTAAGAACTAGTAGGAAAATTCCATGTTTTTAAGGTGGAGGTTTGATGAGCATTGCTTTTTAAATGCACTAAGGGAAGATAACAGGGAGAGAGAGCAGCAGCTGGGTCCTTCTAGAACACATCAGGTAAGCACACTGCTCTCCTGTCACAGACGGCCACACTACAGAGGGGAGAAGGCTCCAGAACTCCTGGCACACAGCACATGGCACCCGGAGCACCCGCAGGCCCTGTGGCCTGCAGGCCCACACTGTGCCCCAGAGCAGGCACGGGGGCCTCAGGGGGACACTGGGAAGACCTCGGAGACAAGTCTGGGCCTGAGCCAAGAGGTAGAAAACACCCTGGGACAGGGGCAGCGGGTGGGTGGGGCAGATGGGGGGAGGTGAAAGGCTCAAGCTCGTAACCACAAAAGTCTAGAGACAAGTAAAGCTGCCACGCTGGGCAAGTAAGGCCACCTTTGAACGAGGCACGGCTCACCGTGACTCTGTCCCCTGTAGGGAGCAGGGTTCGAGTCTGTCTTGGTATTCCATGGGTCTGTCCACACTTCAGGAGCCCAGTTTTGTAGACACTCCTCGCAGGGTCTCTCCCTGACTCTTGATAATCTGAGTCAAGGGCACCTATAAATTTTTGTTTCTAATATTACTTTCCCTGGAAGCGGGCTTGGTGTGCTTTCAAAGCTATTTAAGGCTCGCTCGTTGCTCAGCCTGATGAGCACTGCCTCATTTACCACAGCTACAGGGTCTTCAGCAGGACCCCCAAGTTGGAGGCCCAGAAGATGCAGGTGTTTTGTGGTTTCAGGTGGGACGGGGTTTGCTCTTATTCACAGCAGGAAAAACTTCGAGTGTCAGACCCAGAGACTTCTGGATCCTACACGTGTCCCTGTAAGCTTAGTAATGTTGCTATGAGCTCCTTCTTGGGCCCTGGCCCTGCTTATCTGGGCACCCCAAGGAATGTGTCTTCCAAAGCAGCCTCAGACTCACTTCAGTGAGCTAGTGACACAGGGATGTTTGGCAGGAGCCACAGTGATAGCGATTTTAGCTGGAGAGCTGAGAGGCCGACACAAAAAGGCGACTTAGAGGAAAGCACTGTGGTCACCAAAGGCTTTGGCCCAAACCCAGATGGTTTGCCCACACGAGAGGCCAGCTTGGTAGGAGCATGTGGGTAGATGCATGCTCTTTCTGGTGCAGGAGAGAGCCTGATTCAGATGGGCATGTGGCTAGTTGGGGAGGAGGTGGCCCTGGCAAGGTGTCCCTGAGACACTGCAGCCCACTCCTGGCGTGCTCAGCCTGGCCTCAGCCCCCGGATGCTCCTCCTCCCAGGCAGCTCCTGGGCCTGTCTACCTCCAGGCACAGAAAGCCACTGCTTTCCTGTGACCTAGTCCCTAAGGTTTAGAAGCTGGCCTGACAGGACTGGGTGTGGAAATACTGCCACCCTACCTTTGCCCTCAGTGCCTGTCCATGCCACGCTTCTCTCCAAGGCAGAAACCCTGCAACAGGCGCAGCAATCTCTCGATGACTTCATCCTGTCCCACGTCCCACATCCCACTCCCCACTCATGGGCAAGGCCGCTCTGTGCGTGGGATCCTGCCCCCATACATTCATCTGGTCTTTGGAGGAAGGTGGTGCCCGGAGCCACTTTCCAATAGCGCCCTCTCCAGACTAGCCAGGAAAGCGTGGTCACCACGGAGTAAAAGCGCTCGCTCCTCAGGAAAGGTGCTTGCAAAATGTTCTTGA
Organism: Callospermophilus lateralis; assembly: GCF_048772815.1. Lineage (NCBI taxonomy): Eukaryota > Metazoa > Chordata > Mammalia > Rodentia > Sciuridae > Callospermophilus > Callospermophilus lateralis. The sequence continues at coordinate 1,876,194 of NW_027515935.1, read as the reverse complement.
ATCATGGGCCCTGCTTTTTAAGCAGCAGATAAACTGTGTGACTGCTGCGGTCACAGCCCCCGCGGTTGTGCTCCAGGAGGTGAGGGGACAAGGCACAGTTACTGTTGGACTCCCTGACCAAAGGCAGCAGTAGGGGCTCACTGGCAACTACTGAAGTCCCAAGCAACGCCTGTCAGCCGCGGGGTGGCCTCGGCCCGATGGCTCAGGAGGAAAACCCACGGCGGTTCAGAAAGACTCTGAAAATCTGTTGACAGTTTTGTTTTTAAAGCCACCACGATGTGAGATGGCTGTTTCCTGGGGCAAAACCCCACTATGTGTGTGTGCGTGTGTGGGTGTGCGTGTGTGTGGGTGTGCGTGTGTGTGTGGGTGTGCGTGTGTGTGCGTGTGTGCATGTGTGGGTGTGCGTGTGTGTGCATGTGTGTGTGCAAGTGTGCGTGTGCGCTCGTGTGCGTGTGCGTGCATGCGGGCTTGTTTCTTCATGTCTAGAGGAAAACACTACTTTACTCTGCCTGGCTGGGCCACGCAGGAGCGCAGAGCCTTCCGCTTCCTCAGTCCCTAAATGACATCGGAAAGGAAGGACCCGCCATCGCCTTCCAACTCGGACACCAGCTTCTCCTCCTGAGTCGTCTAAAGCTTCCATTCAAATTCTCTGGCAAGCCTGAGGTGGCCCAGGTGCCACGGGGTGGGACAGCGTGCAACAGCGTGCAGGTGTGGCTTTCACAGGTTCTGGTAATAAAGCACTCTTTGGTGGAAGACAAGCAGCTTGGGTACTTCACAGAGGGAACGTCACAACAGTAAGTCAAAGAGAAAAGGGAGGACGGGGAACCGAACAGTATCCAGTGTGGAAAGGACCACGAAGGCGTCTGCAGGGCCGCGGGGCAGGAGAAGACCAAGAGATGCTCCGCTCTCCTGAAGGCCAGCAGCCCAGGGGACTGCGGTCACGGGGACACAGGCCACACACACTGGGCAGCTCTCTGGACGGCAGAGGCAGCGACTAACACCTGAGCTGGGGTTACAACAGTGTTCTGTGGTTTAACTCGAGACAATGCTAGAGAAAGGAGAGCCGAGCCCTTCGGGCCGCCGCCCGCACCCTGGGCTCAGTGGCACCAGACGCCGGTGGGTCTTTCCTTCTCCGAATGAGCTTCTTAGGTGGAAAGCGGCTAAGGCGTCTGCAGTTTGTTTTGTGATCAAAGAAATTGTGCTACGTCTTGTCGGAGTTTTGTGTTCCCAGAGTCTCCGGCACTTCTGGTCACAGGTTTTTAACTTAACGCAAGACTGTTTTAGTCCTTGTCAGAGAGGGAGTGAGCGGGATAGTGCTAGTTTTTGATTGTCTTCTGCTTTTCAGGGCCCGGAATCTGTCACCTTGTGTCACTCCACTGATTTCCTCGTCATCGCTGTACGGTTCAGGTTCGTGCTTGTCCTGATTCTCCACACCATTTATTGAAATGTCATCAACGCCCGAGAGGAGTCTGGAGAAGGCAGCCGCTGTCCGATGTGCTCCGTTCTCCTGCCCCCTTAACTTTTGCCGAAAGTAGTCCCCTTCTATCCAGAGGCTGGCTTGTTTCATGACCAAAAACTGCTGCTGGGGCCCGATCACAGAGCCGGGTCTACAGATGCGGACCCACGCGATGGTCTCGGCGGCTGTCATCCTGTAGTGCTTCATGATGTAGCAGGCTATCAGAGTGCCTGTGCGACCGAGGCCGGCTTTACAGTGCACAGCAATGGCACCCTCGGCATTCTCACAAATATCCAGAAACTCTTTGACAATGGCATCGGTTGGGGTGCTGCCGTCCGCAAAGAAAAGATTGTGATGATCAAACCCAGCATCCGTGAAGCGCTTGGCATCATACATCCTTTTATTCAGACGAATAATGGTAGTGACATTGTGAGTCTTAAAATATGGAATGTAAGTCTCAGGAGAATGTTGATGGTAACCACTTTCAAGTCTGGATCTTGCGTGAGGTCCACAGAAGGCAACGAAGCAGTCTGGTATTATCCAGTTTAAATCTCCATTTTCTGCTCTTTCGTAGTGTTCGTACTCCTCAAGGTCAAATGTGTTGAAATTTAAGAAGCCATACTGCATTGCCTTCTTCACCGCATGAAAACAGTCGAGAAGAGTAATGTAGAAATTGCAGCTTCCATAGGCAGCATCTCTGAAAGGGATATAGGATGTATCGCCAAAGATTAATATTCTATAGGCATCTTCAGGAGTTCTCCCCAAATATATAACCATATAACATCCAACAAGGAAAGCAGCATTAGCTTGTTTTCTCTGATCAGAGCCAGTAAAATGAATAATTTTCTTCCTTATCATTGTAATGGACTTGAGTTTCTTATTTATCTTGGAACAATATCTGTAAACCATTGCCAGATTGAGTGGTCCGAAATCTGCGTAGAAGTTCTCATATTCAAGTTCATTATCTATGCTGAAATAATGTTCATTTGATGCACTCTTTGGTCTGCTGTAGAGAATGGCAAAACAAAGGCGATCAGTGATGTCCAGGTACAGGTCATCCTGGAGGTCCAGGCGGTGCAGGTCCTGCGACGTGGAGTTCCGGCTCTTCTTCACGCTCGGCGAGGTCCACGAGCAGCGCCGCGAACAGGGGGGCGCGGCTGCCCAGCTCCGCCGCCGCTCGCTCTTCCGCTTCATGGAGGCGGCCGCGGCCCGTCAGGGGGCCACGACAATGGCCCCGCGCGCGCGCGCCGCCGAGGCCCCCGCCGGCCCGGAGCGGGCGCTCGGGGGGCGGGCGCGCAGCGGCGCAGCGGGGACGCGGAGCGCCGGCCGAGTGCGCGAGAGGCGGCCGCCCAGCAACCAGCGCGCGCTCCCCCGCGGCCGCCGCGGGACCCGCGCCGCAGCCCTCCCGCAGCGCCTCGGCCGCCGGCCCCGCCCGCCCCCTGTGTCCGCAGCCCGCGGGCGCACCGAGGCGACCGCGCTGCCGCCGGCGGCTGGGGCTGCCCGGGTCACCGCGCGCCCACCGCGGGCGCGGACGCTGCTGCCGAGGCGTCCGAGCACAGCGGGCCGCGGCTCCCGGGGACCCCAGGTGTGTCTGGTAATTTGACCAAGATTCTACAAGGCCCTACAGAACCTTTTTCAGATTTTGAAGCAAGGATGGTGGATGCCGCTGGAAAGATTTTTGGGGATCCTGATAGAGCCATGCCCCTTATCAAGCAATTGGTCTTTGAGCAATTCACCAAGGAATGTAAAGCAGCAATCACTCCTTATAAAAACAAGGGCATAGAAGCATGGATGAAGTGTGAAGAGAGCTCTTAAGAACCATGGTAGGACCTGGGAATGTGGCTCAAGCTGTAGTGTGCTTGCCTGGCATGCGTGTGGTGCTGGGTTCGATCTCCACCACCAAATACAAACAAAGATGTTGTGTCTTCTGAAAACTAAAATGAATAAATAAATATTACAATTCTCTCTCTCTCTCTCTCTCTCTCTCTCTCTCTCCCTCTCTCTCTTTAAAAAAAGAACCATGTTAGTTTTTCCAAAACTATCTTTATTAACTTTATATTTTAACCAAAATTTTTAACTATACATACACACATATACTCTGGAGTCCCTACTGTCTTTCAGATATTTGTTTGGTTTGGTGTGCTTTGGTGCTCGGGGGGGGGGGGGGGCTTTCCACTGAGTTATGTCCCCAGTCCTTCTTTTTCTTTTTGAGACAGGTGATATATCACTAATATCTCACTAAGTTGCTTATAGCCTTGCTATGTTGTTAAGGCTGTCTTTCAAATCACAATCCTCCTGACTCGCCTGTCTAGCCTCCAGCGTATTTGCCACCACACCTAGCTCCTTCAGATCATTACAATAACCTTTTCAACAACACTGCCCAGGCTACAGAAAATCTCTTTGACTGATGCATTTTATCCCTGTGGAAAGTTTATATGAAGTAGCCAATTTAGAACTATTATGTAAAGATTTATTTATTCCTGGAATAAACAGGAATCATTGTTTTTTAACCTCCTTTCTGAACTACTATTTGGTATCATATTTCATAAAAGCGCTGGGAAAAGAATGTAAATTCATTTGTTTGAAATCTACAGAGATTTACATAAGCTCAGTCACCTTTTGTTCTGGAGATTGGTACTTCAGGACATAGTAACATAAATAAAATATGTTAAAGTTGAGACATTCAGTACACACATCAACACACACAGACATCCAAACACACACAAAAAAAACTTTCTAGGAGCAATTGTTAGTTCTGGCATTATTACTAGTGTATCAGGGACATAGTAACATAAACAAAATATGTTAAATTTGAAACATTCAATACACACATACACACACCCACCAAAAAAACCCAAAAACTTATTCTAGGAGGAATTGGTAGTTATGGCCTTATTACTAGTGTATCAGGGTTGGGGCAGGATTCAGAAAGTGCTAAAATCTCACTCAAGCTAAGAGTAGTTTACTGGATTCCTCCTTATTTCACCTACAATTAAAGCTAGAGTGAACTTCATCTGTCAGCAACAGTAATTGGGAAAATATGCTGGCAGATGTTGTTTTGAGATAAATTGACAGCTTTGATATTTGGGTATTTTTGTGTCTTGGTCACAGCTGATGAAACACTTGTGAAGGTGTTTATGGCTCCTAGATATCACCATTTTTTGTATCATTTCTTTCATATTTCCTTCTTTCTTTTTCTTTTCTTTTTTTTTTTTTTTTTGGTAGGGGGGTTGCTAGAGATTAAACCCAGGGCCTTGTGCATTCAAGGCAAGCCCTCTGAAAACTGAGCTATATCCTCAGCCCCTCTCTCACATTTCTGTTCACTAGAGCTGATGATGGTATTTGGGGATATTGTCCCTAATATCTAGTGTATCTAAATCTCTCTACTCACTCATGATTTTGCCAAAGAGACACTCACAGTAGTTTTTTTCCTTAAATGTATCTATAGATGGAGGGAGAGTGTCTCATTTAATATTCTGCATTATTTTCAACATCATTCCCTCTTAATATTTGCTTTTTATAGTGTTGCTAAGATTGGAACTGACTTTCTTGCACATTCTGCACACACACTCTAACAGTGAACTTTGCCACTATGTCCCATTTCTAACTTTAGGTTGGATAGATTTATTCATTAATGTTTAATGTTAGTTTTCATATGGTTAGTTTTACATACACCTTTCTATTGCTCTTAACAATACTATTGATCTACATATGGTTTCAGATTTGATTAATATTATGATTTATTGGTCTGTATTATTACAATATAGTTTCATAATATACATTAAGTATGTCTCAGTACAATAACTATATTATTTCGTTTTTTAAAAAGGTTTTGGGGTATTTTACATATATTTTATTTCTACGATAAATTTATTTTTTTTTTTGGTCCCTTCTTTTCTTTAATTTGGTACTTGGAATTTAACTCAGGGGAATTTTCCACATCCCCAAGCCGATTTTGTATGACATTTAGAGACGGTGTCTCACTGAGTTGCTTAGGGCCTCACTTTTGCTGATGCTGGCTTTGAGCTCACAATACACCTGTCTTAGCCTACCAAGGTACTGGGATTACAACTGTGCACCAACAGGTCCAGCTCTCTTCTTGTATTTAGAGAAAAACATGCTAAAATTTTGATAGTAAAATATTATATATTAAATTGAGTTAAAATAGTTGTCATTGTAATGATTAGTTTTATTTATGCACATGCTATTTTATGGGCTTTTGTAAATTTTTATTTAGTTTGTGATAAGTTCCACGTATTTTCCTTGAAATCCATTATACACGTGATGTATTTAACAGATGTAACTTCAATATAATACTTATGTGGTATTTTGTACTCTAATTAAACCAAAAATATTTCTGGGCTCCAGAAAACATTTTTTCTCAAACTGTAATTTTTTTTTATTTTTATGAATCACCTCCTCTTTCCTCCTAGGCCCCAGATTTCCACTGCATTAACAAGTAGAGGTCTAGTCTTATGCTATCACATACTTGTACACTGTAATGGTACACACATACTATAACTTCCACAGGTCTAAGCAGCTTGGTGAGGAGTATTTCATGTGTGTGTGTGTGTGTGTGTGTGTGTGTGTGTGTGCAGTTTTCATAATGAAATAACAGCAATTTTTACTCCATCTTTAGTTCATGAGAATTTGTTTTGTGTCCTCATCAATACTTTGTATTCTTTTTGTTGCTGTTTTTTCTTACTGGAAATTTAAATTAGGGGCACACAGAGACTGAGTCACACATAGTTGCTTGGGGCCTTGATAAGTTTCTGAGGCTGGCCTTAAACTCAGGATTATTTTGCCTTAGCATCACAATCCAATGGGATTAGAGGTATGTGCCATGAGACCTGGTTCTATTTTACTATTATATTGAAATATATATTACTTCTGAAAATAAAATATTCTTGATATTAAGAAAGCATAGAATACCATTTTCCCCACAAATAAACCCCCACTTTTTTTAAAAGATGTCAATTTTTTTTTTTTGGAAAAAATGTCAGTAGTGCCAAATGTATAATTTATTAATGTCTAAATGGCAAGTTCATTATTATTATTATTTTTATTATTATTCTATGTATTAGTTACAAAACTTTATCTCTTCATATTATTATGTTATATACTCTTTTCTATAACTTTATAGCATACATCAGTATGTATCAAAATGACCTTTGGGGGGGGTTGGGAGGTGAGGGGAGGGATCATAGGGTTAGAAATGATGGTGGAATATGATGTATTTTGTTATATAAAGTACATGTACAAGGAAGTGTATTCATGTAAATATATTTTGTATAAAACCAGAGAAATAAAAAAATTTGCTCTATATGTGTAGTAAAAAGTGTAATGCATTCTGTTGTCATATATAATTTTAAAAGTATTTAAAATTTAAAGATAAATGATGGCATATGTTCTACCTGAAAATAAATAGTACTGCTTTTAAAAATTGAAAAAAAAGGGTCTGTTGGTCAGTTGTAAACTTTAGAAAGTACAAAATGTATCCTGAACATTTGGTAATACATAAACCTAGATATAGCTATTTATAGTGTTTTCAGCAAAATTAAAAAAAAAAAACTGTAGAGTTCATTTTTTGTAATGTATACTCATAATTATATGAGATGTATTTTGTACATATACATATATACTACCATTATATATAATTAATAAATGATTACTACATCTCACATTAACTACATTAATTTCAAATTAATATGTCTTTTGTAAGCACAAATATATGACACTCTTTGATATATACACTTGGTGTGTCTTCAAATTTGTCACTTTTATGTATTATGTTCTTTTCTTTATTCTCCTTTTTATAGAATTTCTTTTTCCAATTATTGAGATTAATGAATTTTAAACAATTCAGTTTAACAGTGAAGTCTGTAGATTTATTTTTTTAACCTAAGACAGAATACATCCCAAATAATAGGCTTATTGTTATGTAAATGACTTGAAAAACCTGCATATATAACACCCTGGCCTGACCTTACTCTGGACTATTGATATCTGGGTGGAGGGGATCTGAAAGTGATCCATGGAAAATCAGAACAGGGATGGGACAGGATGTGAAATTGGTGGATATTTAGTATGTAGTAGGGAGTATTCATGAAAAAGTATTGGTGGAACAGGTACGGGTAGAGAAAAAAAAGTGCTCTGAAGGAAAGAGGGAAAGAATGACCAGCTCAAGAGTTCAGATTCAAAAAGTCTAATGGTGGATCAATGGTAGTATGAGGGTAAAGGGTAGTTTCTTTGGAGGCAGAAATAAGGTAGAAATAAAAGAAGAAGGTAACTCTGGCACGCACCCCAAGAGAAAGAGTCAAATGAACACTACCCTCTATATTCACTATATATATATCAAACTTCTATAACATTAGATTAAAGTCAGCCAGCCTCACCAACTTAGTGAAGCTCTAAGAAAAACAGCAAAACCCTTTTTCTTTATAGAATAATTTATTAAAGGCTGAGAGTTTTTCTTTGTGAAAAAGCATATCTGATTTCAATTTGTCATATGAGAGAGACAGAGAGAGGAGAGAGAGAGAGAGAGAGAGAGAAAGAGAGAGAGAGAGAGAGAGATCTTGCAAAAATTAAAAAAAAACGTAATCAGTGACACTCTTAGTGTCAAGGATGTAAATAATTTAAAAGTAATAATGAGCTAGTTGGAAATCTCACCTAGGTTATTAACTACTGCTTAGGAAGTTAGTCTACTCTCCAAAATATAAAAGTGAGAGAGGAATTCTTTATTAAACTGTATATAAGAAAATAGAGGACTTTTTACACAGTTTTTAGTTGACAAAGACTGCATCAGTTTTAGTGGGTGATTAGAGTTCTGCCAAGATGATAAACCCTTGAGTTATTTGGAATAATGTGATTTTATCTACTCTTCATAAATGAAGATTGACGTGTAATATAAATCAGGCTTGGCAAAGAAAAAACATTTCAATGAAAATTAAATGTATGAATAAAAACATAAAACAATATTTAACAAAACTTCAACATTCAGAATATTTATGCAATTATGTAATAACGAGTAATGTAAAAACAATGACAACTAAAGAATAAGTGAATTAATAAAAAAACAAATAAATAATGTAATGAATGAATTAATCACATGTAATGTGATTGAAATTGTCAAAGTCAGCTTGTAGCCATGAAAAAGTGTACAGGTACATAGAAATGGTGTTTTACTACTTACTGAGACATACCCTATGAACTATATATTCCACTCCTAGGTGGGAAGAGTTGAACAAAGAACCATTCACCTGGCTCTCTCACTTGGGAACTGTGCAAAAAATTACCTTTTTCTTTCTCTCAAATTTTATTGCTGCTTTCAAGAACACTACCCTCTATATTCACACTGTCATTGTAGACTTGGAATCTGTGAACCCCTCTACTGTTCAAGATTTTCTTCTTTTTTTCATTACTCTTTTTCTCTCTACCCCATATCATCCACCAATACTTATTTTGTTTTGCAAAATCTACATACTCACGAATCACCAGTCTTATATCTTACTATATACATTTCCTACCTTGTGCATGACCACTTTGAGATCCCCTCCATCAAAACATCAATAGTCCAAAGTGATCAGAATGGGGGTAAAATTTGAAGAATATTAAAGGTCAGTTGTACAACAAGAAAGCTATAAAAAGTGGGCTTCATTTAAAGGTGAAAATAAAAAGAAAATCTTTAGACTTCACTAGTTCAAATAAAGGATCAAAAATTTATGAGTCTCAATAATTTGAATTATACTTGTGAGTCACTTTTTTGGAGGAAGGAATATAAGGACATTGCTAATGAGTTTAAAGCTCAAACTGTGTTTTTATTAGACAAAGAATAGAAAGATTTAAAAAATATTAAAATAATTGTGATATCATTTTCATAAAAAAGATATACATATTTATTCACAAATTGCTTTAACCTTACAAACAGTTATAAGTGTCAATACATTTCTCTCTGGGCTAGGTCCTATTATTGGAAGAAAATTTTGCCTTAAAATAACCCCATACAGAGGCATTTAATGCAATTAACAGGCCTCTAATAATAATAATAATAATAATAATAATAATAATAATAATAATAAGAAGAAGAAGAAGAAGAAGAAGAATTGAGGTGGGGAGGATTTCAGGGTTGTGAAGCATACCTGTAATATAAGTTACTTGAAAAAAAATCACAGGAGAATTTTAAACACTGTCTGAAGACATGTATGTACATATTATTTCTAAAATATGTTTATGAGTTATGTAGTGAGGGTGCACAAGTCCAATACACAGTCTTTTTATTTTCTTGAATATTTTTGTTGTAGATGGACACAGTACCATTAGTAGTTTGTTGGCTTTTTAAAAATATTTTTAGTTGTGGGCGGACACAACATCTTTGTTTGAATGTGGTGCTGAGGATCCAACCTGGGCTGCCCACATACCAGGCGAGTGCACTACCGCTTGAGCCACATCACCTCTAGGTTGTCTTTTTAATGCGGTGCTGGTTGTTCAACCCAGGACCTCACATATGCTAGGGAAGTTCTCTACCACTGATCCATAACCCTAGTTTCCAAAGTCCTTTACTCAATTTTTTTGGTGGGGAGAGTATGCGTGTAGTACAAGGGATTGAATCCATGGCCTTATATCAGCAAAACAAGCACACTACTGACTAAGCTATATTCTCAGCCCTGATCTCTAGTTGGTTAACAATGACAATGGAGCAGCCTGTCATTCAGACTTTGATTTTGTGCCCACTTGGCTCAGGTTGGAGGCAGTGCCTGAAGCCTTGACCAATCAGTCTCTTAGGTGAGAACTGTCCAATCCTCACGCAGCCGGTGATGAGGGGAAGGGCTTCCACAATCTTCTGTTCCCTTGGTGTCTGGAGCTCGCCATTTTTTCAATCTTTTTGTAGGCTTCTTCTGTCCTGGATCTGGAGCCCAGCTGTCTGTTCTATGCAGAATCTGAAAACAAACCACAGGGAGAACGATGAGGACCCTGAAAGCCAGGAAATGGTAAGTGTGCCTTGCTACCTTGAGACTGAGTAGGAAGGTGGCTTAAAGCTGACAGGAGTGGCAATGGTGGAAACTGGGAGTTGTGGTTAGTGACTCCTCATGGTCCTCTCCAGAGTCTTGTGACCACAGGGTCACTCTGGGGAAGCTTAGCCTTCACCTCCCTCTAACTAGTCTAATGAGGCTTAGATTGGCAGTTAAAAACCTTGGCATTTTGTTCCATCATTGTATGGTGTTTTCAGCTACTTTCTGAAGCCCTATGTGAGCATCCATGTGCCATGAGTCCAGCATGTCCCAGATTGTGTGGAGAAGACTGGAATAATTATCAGGAGAGAACTCCAAATCCATTTGTTGTACTCCTGAATGAGAGAGGCTGCTGATTTAGGGCTTGTTACTCACGAGGGTTTGTTTGTTTATTTATTTAATTTATTTTTGTGTGTGTAAGTGAGTGTGTGTGTGTGTTTTTTTTTTTTTGTGTGTGTGTGTGTTGATTTCTTTTGGGTACCAGAAATTCAACCCGGAGGCATTCATCCACTGATTCCCATCCCCACCCATTTTTTATATTTTTATTTAGAGACAGGGTCCCTTTGAGTTTCTTAGGGTCTCATTAATTTGATGATGCTGGCTTTTAACTCATTCTCTTCATGAGTCCTGAGATTTTTAAATGTAGTGGAAGCAGTATCTCAAATCCAGAACAAAATTCTGAAATGCAGAACTTCAGCTGAGCTCTCCATAGGACTCAGAATAAACCCCTAGTTTTCTAGCTCTCTGTTCACATATCCAAATCTAGGATTCTCTGTTCACAGTGAATAAGTATAAAATAGAATAGATATTATAATGACCATGTAATCAGGAAAATGGGCCTCACTCAACAACACCTGGAGTCTAACTGGAAGATATATTAATTGGCACCATCAAGGCCTATTTCAAATGTAAAAGACCTTGAAACCCACTTGTGGGAACACCTTCAACAAATTCCTTTTTGAAGAAAAAAGAATGGGTCACTGAAAGGATGAAAGTGAAACCATATGGTAGTCAGGATGCCTTTTCCAAAGCCTATTCTAAATGCATTTTGCTCCATGTTCTGCCCAAAACCATCAGGAAACTTCTAAGTTGGCACACTAAAATGGGTTTTTTTTTTCTGGTATCATTCCTCATACCAAATGATGGGAGTTCTATTTCTTCTTCCTTAAACAAATTTTTGTCCTCAAAATTTATGAGACAAGCACACAGATGCAATCAGCAAACTGAGAAACTTTGGTTCATCTCAAAACTCCATTTTCAGCATTATCAATCATTATTTTCTCATGTTTTATTTCAGATGTATGCATGGTTTATAATGTTTTTCTTCAAGAACTGGAGGGAATTTTTTAAAAGATTTTAATTTATCATTCTGAGATTTTCACATGAGAAGAAAGCAAAATAAAATTAGGTGATATTGAAAAGAATGAATATCTCCTAAGTAAGGTTTATGTGTCCCAAATAAAGATTTTTTAAAACTGTAATGGGTCTTCAATTGAGGGTTTATTTATTTATTTGTTAACTTGATAAGACTGTGGATTTGAATAACCAATTACTTTACCAAAGCAATCTTCAAAGAATCCATATTTGTGTCCACTTTTAGTATTGTTAAGAGCAACAGAAAGGACTACCTAAATTCAACCATGGGAAAAATAACATTGGACATGAAGGCATAAAACTGATCAATCTAAAGTTAAAATTTTGGACTGGTGGTACAATTCAATGGTAAAGCATGTGTGCATAGTGTGCACGGTACTGGGTTACAACCTTAGCAACACACACAAAAAAATGCAGATGTTAAGGGGGGAAATGATATTAAAAATAAAGCAAAATGTTAAAATTATGTATCATTCTTCTACCTATATACACACTTAATAAAAAGCTACTCATGTTATAAGTTTCTCTTTTTAAAGTCACAAATCAGTAGACGGATTAAGATACATTGGACAATCTAGAAAATATCTACCTTCAGTCAGCAGAAAATGCTGGAGTACACTGAGCGTTAGCTCTGTCTTGCGCAAAGTACCTCATTTGGCACCAAATTCCTAATAGTCAGAATTACCCTCAGTAAAGAGGGGCTGCACATACCAGTGACCCTGAGTACTCTTCTCTAAGTGACCCTACCATAATGCCTTTGATCAGACAAATACAGACCTCTGTCATGCCAAAAGGAACTCCTCACGCTACTGCTGTGATTGTCCCTCCAGGGCCAGAGGCTGGGTTGATCTACACACCCTACAAATACCTTACACATTGGCATCAGCCACTTCAGTCCTTGAGTACCCTTTGAACCCAATGGTGTATGAGGTGCAGTGTCTACTAAAGTTTGAAGGCACAATATGTGTATCCATCCTTTCCAAAGAATTGTGACTGAAGGTGGAGCTGACACTGTCAACTAGCCTATGAACTTCTATCTCTGAACTCTTTGCCCAAAAATGCCCTGACCAGCCTGCCTGATGATCACTTAAATGATCATTGGCTTTGCTTTCCTGTGCTCAGTGCAGCAAGATGAGGGACTTGTTTGTTCATTTGTCTTACCATCTAGACAAACAAAATAAAAGAAAACATTGTCTTCCAGCTCAGCTTTTTGTCCACCAACCCCACCCCTGTGTAGATGAAAGTGGTTCTAGAACCTGTACTGAATAATAGTGAGGTATTAGGGACCAAATAATTCAAAGCACTGATGATCTTTCAATGTCTACACCAAGAGACTGGTAAGAAGGCCTCCATGGGAGTCATATGGCCCTTGACTACACAGTGACAGAGGGAGTAACAGTGAAAGATTTCTAGGAAACTTTTCTTCTCATAGCAAAGGCACATTCTCTTTGAATTAACTGTGTGCTGATGCAACATTCATGAACTCGGTCAGGCAAGTCATTGGTGAAGTGATTTGAAAAGTATTCAAATTTCATGTACTGTTCAGTCACTACAGTGCCCTCCAAGGGCAGAAGGTGCATTTTTAAAAATACATTTCCTCTCATATCTGAAGTATACGAAGATTATGCCATGAGAGAAAAACTTAAGAAGAAGATGTTTTTAAAATAATGCAAAGAACAAAAGTCCAAAAAATAATTTTTTAAAATTTCAGAGTTATTTAAGAGCTAAAATTTAAGAGTCATTGGGATAGAAGAAGGCATAGAGGACCAAATCACAAGAATATATGATCTATTCAATTAAATAATACCAGAAATCTTTCTAAACATGAGGAATAAATTGGAAATCCAAATTCAAGAAGCCTACAGGTTGCCAAATGTACAAAATCACAACAGATCCATATAAAGGCACAGTATAATGAAAATCCCAACATACAGAATAAGGAGAGAATTTTAAAAGCCACGAGAAAAAGGAATAAGTGTACATATAGGGGAAAACCAATTGGGATAATTGCAGATTTTTTAACCCAGACCCTGAAAGCTAGAAGATCCTGGAATAACATATATCAAGCTCTGTAAGATAATTGGTGCCAATCAAGAATCTTGTATCCAGCAAAATTAAGCTTTAGATTTGAAAATGAAATAGAAACCTTCCATGATAAACAAAAGTTGAAAGTATTTATAACTAGACAACTGATGGTACAAAACATCCTTGGCAAAATATTTCATGAACAGGAAAAGAAAAACAGCAATGAAAATCAACAGAGGGAGGTATGCAGTAAAGGAAAAAACTAATCAAAAAGGAAAATCAAGTGAAGTTAAATAACAAAAATAAGCAAATATGGCTGGAAATACAAACCATGTCTCAATAGTAACCCTAAATGTTAATGGCTTATACTCAACAACAACAACAACAACAAAAAAGTTATGGGTTGCAGATTTGATAAAATAAAAGACCCAACAATATGCTGCCTAAAGGTAACTCATCTGATATGAAAAGACATATACAAACTGAAAGTAATAGGTTTGGAAAAACCATACCACTCACATGGACTGTGTATGGAAGCAGGGGTTTCAATACTCATATCAAATAAAGTAGACTTCAAGTCAAAGTTAATCAAAATGGATAAAGATTGACATTACATACTGCTCAAGGAATCCTACACCAATATTCCATAGCAATCATAAATATATATGCCCCAAAACTTGGTGCAGCTATAATCATCAAACAAACTCTTTTCAAGTTCAAGAGTCAAATTGACCACAACACAATAATCTTGGTTGACTTTAACAGACCTCTCTCATCACTGGATAGATCTTCCAAACGTAAGTTGAATAAAGAAACTATAGAACTCAATCACACAATCAATAACTTAGACTTATCTGACATATACAGAATATTTCAACCTGCCCCAAGTGCATACACTTTCCTCTAGCAGCACATGGATCCTTCTCTAAAATAGACCATACAATGTGCGACAAAGCAACTCTTAGCAAATACAAAATGTTAGAGATACTAGCATGCATTTTATTGGATCATAAAGGTATGAAATTGGAAATCAACAGCAAAATAGAAAACAAAATTTTCTCCATCACTTGGAGCCTAAACAATATGCTACTTCCAGAATAAATCAACGAGGAGATTAAAAAATTTTTAGAAGTAAATGAGAACATAGTAAATGAGACACTATGAAAGCAATACTAAAAGGAAAATTTATTGCATGGACTATATTTCTTAAAAAAAAGTCAAAAAATATATGACCTCAACCTACATCTCAAAGCCCTAGGAAGAGAAGAACAAATCAGTAGTAAAAGCAAAAGAAGACAAGAAATAATTAAAATCAGAGCTGGAATCAATGAAATCAAAATTAAAGGAACAATTGAAAAATTCACAAAACAAAAAGTTGGTTCTTTGAAAAAATAAATAAAATTAATAGACCCTTAGCCACGCTAATGAAGAGAAGAGAGAGCTCAAATTACCAGCATAAGTGATGAAAAAGGTAATATCACAACTGACACTACAGAAATACAGAGGAATATTAGAAATTATTTTGAAATCTTAAACTCCAATAAAATCGAAGGCATTGAAGGCATTAACAGATTTCTTAAGTCATATGATCTGCCCAGATTGAGTCAGGAAGATATAAACAATTTAAACAGACCAATATCAAGTGAGAAAATAAAAGACGCCATCAGAGGCTTACCAACCACAAAAAGCCCAGGACCGGATGTTTACACAGGTGAGTTCTACAAGTCCTTTAAGGAAGAACTAATACCAACACTCTTCAATGTATTTCAGGATATAGTAAAATAGGCAGTCATTCCAAACTCATTTTATGACGCCAATATCACCCTGATCCCCAAACCAGGCAAAGACATTTCAAAAAAGAAAACTTTAGACCAATATGTCTAATGAACATAGATGCAGATTTCTCAATAAAATTCTGGCAAATCTAATGCAAAAACATATCAAAAAATTTGTGCACCATGATCATGTGGGATTCATTCCAGGGATGCAAGTTTGGTTCAACATACAGAAATCAAAAAAATATAACTCACCACATCAATAGACTTAAAGGTAAAAATCATGTGGTCACCGCAATAGACACTGAAAAAGCATTTGACAAAATGCAACATCCAGTTAAGTTCAAAACACTAGAAAAACTAGGGATAACAGGAACATATCTCAACGTTTTAAAGGCTATCTATGCTAAACCTCAGGCCAACATCATTCTAAACAGACAAAAATTGAATGCATTCCCTCTAAAATCTGGAACAAGACAGGAATGCCCTCTCTCACCGTTTCTATTCAACATAGTTCTTGAAACATTGGCCAGAGCAATTAGACAGATGAAAGAAATTAAAGGAATACACATAGAAAAAGAAGAACTTTAATTAGCACTATTTGCTGAAAATATGATTCTATACCTAGAAGACCCCCAAACCTCCACCAGAAAATTTCTAGAACTAGTAATTGAATTCATCAAATAGCAGTATATAGAATCAAAACCCATAAATCAAAGGCATTTCTGTATATCAGTGACAAATCCTCTGAGAAGGAAATGAGGAAAACTACCCCATTCACAATAACCTACAAAATAAGATAATTGGGAATCAACTTAACAAAAGAGGTGAAAGATCTGTATAATAAAAACTACAGAAGCCTAAAGAGAGAAATCAAAGAAGACCTTAGAAGATGGAAAGATCTACCTTGTTCTTGGTTAGGCAGAATTAATATTATCAAAATGACTATACTACCCAAAGCACTATACATGTTTAATGCATTTTTCATCAAAATTCCAATGGCATTCCTCATAGAAATAGAAAAATCAATCATGAAATTCATATGGAAAAATAAGAGACTCAGAATAGCTAAAGTAATCCTTAGCAGGATAAGTGAAGCAGGTGGCATCACTATACCAGACCTTAAACTATACTACAGAGCAATAGTATCAAAAACAGCATGCTATTCACACCAAATCAGACTTGTAGACCAATGATAGAGAATAGAGGACACAGAGAGTAACCCCCCAAATTACAATTATCTTTTATTAAAAAAGGTGCCAAAAACATACACTGGAGAAAAGAGAGCATCTTCAAAAATGGTACTAGAAAAACTGGAAACCCATATGCAAAAATATGAAATTAAACCCTTATCTTTTACCTGCTCAAGACTAAACTCAACATGGATCAAGAACCTAAGAATGAAACCAGAAACTCTCTGCCTAATAGAATAAAAAGGTAGGCTCTAATCTTCATCATGTGGGATTAGGCCCAATTTCCTTAATAAGACTCCTATAGCACAAAAATTAAAAGCAAGAATCAATATATAGGATAGAATCAAACCAAAAAGTTTCTTGAAGCAAAAGAAACAATCTGTGAGGTGAACAGAGAGCTTACATCCTGGGACCAAATTTTTACCCCTCACACATCAGATGGAGCACTAATCTCTAGGATATATAAAGAACTCAAAAACCTAAGTACAAAAAACAAAACAACAACAACAACAAAAAGCCTCAAAAAACTCAATCAACACATGGGCAAAGGAATTGAAAAAACACTTCTCAGAAGAGGATATACAATCAATTAACAAATATATTTTAAAAATGCTCATCATCTATAGCAATTAGAGAAATGCAAATCAAACCTACTTTAAGTTTGCGCTGGGGATGTGGCTCAAGCAGTAGCACGCTCGCCTGGCATGTGTGCGGCCTGGATTCAATCCTCAGCACCACAAACAAAAAAAGATGTTGTGTCCACTGAAAACTAATATATATATATATATAAACTCATTCTCTCTCTCTCTCTCTCTCTCTCTCTCTCTCTCTCTCTCTCTTTCTCCCTATCTCTAAAAAAACAAATCTAAGTTATTATCTCACTCCAGTCAGAATGAGAGCTATTATGAAGACAAACAACAAAAATGTTGGCGAGGATGTGGAGAAAAATCTATACTCGTACATACCTGGTTGGACTGCAAATTGGTGCAGCCAATATGGAAAGCAGTATGCAGATTATTTGGAAATCTGGGAATGGAACCACCATTTGACTCAGGCATCCCTTCTCCTTGGACTATACCCAAAGGAATTAAAAACAGCATACAATAAGGACACAGCCACATCAATGTTTATAGCACCACAATTCACAATAGCTAAACAGTGGAGCCAACCCAGATGCCCTTCAGTGGATGAAAGGATTTAAAAATGTGGCACATATACACAATAGAATTTTTTCAGCAATAAGAGAGATTAAAATCATGGCATTTGCAGGTAAATGAATGGCGTTGGAGAAGATAATGGTAAGTGAAATTAGCCAATCCACACACAAAAAAAAAATGCCAAATGTTTTCTCTGATACAAGGAGGCTGACTCATAGTGGGGTAGGGATGGGGAGCATGGGATGATTAAATGAATTCTACATAGGAAATAGGAGTGGGAGGTAAAGGGAAGGACAGGGAATTAGAAACGATGGTGTAATGTGATGGACATCATTATTCAAAGTACATGTATGAAGACTTGAATTGGGGGTCAACATACTTTATATGCAACCTGAGATATGAAAAAAATGTGGTATATATGTGGGATAAGAATTGTAATGCAACATAAAACCCAGAAAGTATTTGTGTTAAGGCATGAATTAGTGTGAACATACTTAATATACAAATGTATGAAAAATTGTGCTCTATATGTGTAATAAGAATTGGAATACATTCCACTGTTGTATACGTAAATATATAAAATCAATAAAAATTCATATGCCATTCAGTCACTACAGAGCCTTTCCAGGGGCAGAAGTTGCAATTTTTTAAAAAATTCCCTCTCATATACGAAGTATTAGAAGATTGTGCCATGAGAGAGAAACTTAAAAAGTTTTAAAAGTAATGCAAACACAATGCTGCAATACTATTTTTTAATAGATGGATACTTGATTTTAAATTATTGAACCTGTATTTTATACCTCCTTATTAAAATTTGAGAACAAGATACAATCATTCTGTGTCACATTACTAGGCAAACTGTTGAAGCACTGTTTTAAATCTCCCTGTATATAAAATTATCATGAAGGATGTAAAACCCATAATTTCCTGTTTGCTGTATGCATGTAATGAAATTGTAGATAGAAGTGTATTGCATTAAAAAATGAACAAAAACTAGACACTTTTACTATACAAGACTGCTGATGAAGAAATGTGTTTGTGTGTGTGTGTGTGTGTGTGGATGTGTGTGTGTGTGTGTGTGTGTGTGTGTGTGTGTGTGTGTGAAGAAGATATCACGGGGACAAATGAGTTGTGGCTTTGAATTAAATGATGTGTGCCACATGACCTCAATGAAAATTTGACAAATTTGATATTGTAAAAAAATTGATAACTGTTCTAATATCTGAGTAGTAAGTTTCTAAAAAGTTTTTAACAACATGTAATCATGGACTAATTTTGGTTGTTACAGTCATCAATGTCAACCAAAAAAATTCAGAGGTAAAAAATATGTGTGATCAAAACACCAGTTAACAGACAAACTTAGAGCTTTATTCTATTCAGAGAAGGCAGATGCATAGGAAATCTTTATTTTTTTTAATTCTGGAGATAATTGTATACCTATCAAAATTTTTAAAAATATGATTTTTTAATTTCCATTCTGGACAACAGTGGTGAGCAGAATCATCAGTTGTCACCTTCATGGTGACCTCTCCATCACCTTGTCTCACTTGAACTGTTTTAATTTTATGCTCTGCAGTAGTCAATTATTTGTATTCAGCTAGTTCTCCTTTAATGTGCCACTGCTCTGTCTTTGTGTTACACATTCTCTTGATTTGATTTATTTACAATACATGCTGTGCCATTATGATTTTAACTTTGTTGTGTTGGTTGAATAACTTGTAATACTTAAATACTTGAGGTCACAGTGAAAAACCATACCAGTATTTCTTTCAGCTCCATTTCAAATATATTTATTTGATACCAGTATTTCTTTCAGCTCCATTTCAAATATAATTAACCTAAATATTTTGGATGTTTATCAAAGTTCTTTCATGAGGAAAGTAAATTTATGAAATAATAGATGTGTAACATATATGAGTAATGTTGGCTTAGAAAAAATTTTGAAAACTTAGTTGGCAAAATATTGGATCACCTGAAAAGAAGCATGAATTTTGAAATCTGAATGCCTTGGTTCTCAGTATTATCATTCTTTATATATATATATATATATATATATATATATATATATATATATATATATATATATATATATATTTTAATTATCAATGGACCTTTTTTTATTTATATGAGGTGCTGAGAATCAAACCCAGTGCCTCACATATGCGAGGCGAGTGCTCTACCATTGAGCTACAACCCAACACCATCATTCTTTTTTTAAAAAAATACTTTTAGTTGTAAATGGACTCAATGCCTTTATATATTTGGTTTATTGTGTGTGGTGCTTAAAATCAAACCCATGGCCTCACATGTGTGAGGTAAGTACTCTACTACTTAGCCACATCCCCAGTCCCTGTATTATCATTCTTTATTGAATTTATTTCTTATTAAAGTATATAGATTTTAAGACATTTTTTACAGTATTATGTAACTTTTCGCATGGTTAGATTAGAGTGATGCTCATATGTTACCATAGAGCAGACAATTATATTTTGTCTAGACTTTATTATATCAGTAGTTTTCATGCACTATATATATACAGCAAGCAACCTATTTCCAATGAGAAACATGTCAGTTAATGTATTTAAAGCCATTGTTACAAGTTTGTAATGTATGTTTTCCAACTTGTTTTATATGTATGTGATACATTACAAAATATATTGTTCTTAATTGAAAAAAAGATATAAAATGTAAAACCACAATTTTTCATAAAGAATATTGCCAATTGTTTCCCAGCCCTTTCTTATGTTGGGTGTTTTGATTTGAGATTCAGTTAGCTAATTAATGGATAAATTAATTAAATACTTATGAAATTTAGTTGGGATTTAATTTAGCTTGTAATTTAATTATTTGATTCTTTATTGCATCCATTCACCCACATCAATAATTTTCTGAATGTTATAATACCAATCTAAAAAAAAAACCAAAAAAGCAAACTGAGGGGTATGGGAGGAGAAGAGTAATGGTGATAGAAGTTACCAGGTAAAATCTTTGTAATTCATCAAGATCTGCCTCAGGAACATATTCCTCTTTTAGTGTGTGTGTTGTTAAAATTTGTTTTAATTAGTTAAACATGACAGTACAATGATATTGACATATCATATTTTTGAATAAGATGGGGTATAATTTCTCATTTTTCTGAGTGTACAGGTTGCAGAATCACATTGGTCATACAGTCATGAATATGCATACAGCTATACTAATGTCTGTTTTATTCAGCTGACCTTCCTTTCCCTCCTTACCTTCCCTTCGCCTCCCATCAGTTCTCTCTTCCCAATCTAATGTGACACACTTCTTTTTTTCCCCTCACATCATCATACATGTATTCTGTATAACGATGAGGGTCTCCTTCCATCTTCCATGCAATTCCACTTCTCCCTCACTATCCCCCCCATCTCTCTTCCCAAGTATGTTTTATTATACAGAATGAATTTTAAAAGCAATTGTTACCATTAAATATAATTTAATAGAAAAATTTGACATGAAATACTAATATTAAAATTATTAAACAAAGAACATATAAGTCTGCAAATTCCATATAATATAGACAGTTATGTCACTGGAAATGAAAAACAAGCTCCTGCTCCGAGTCTTACAGGTTAATTTCAGCTGCTATGCACTGCAGGTATCATCTCTCCTGTGTTCCATGGAAAAAGTCTCTGCTCTCCCTGGTGTCCTATGGGGTCTATAAAACAGAACAAGGTAAAAAGGTCACTTGGGATGAGTTGCTGGCCACAGAGAGTGACCAGGACCACAATTGTCCTCAGGAAATGCAAGATAAACTTGGGCCCTGATCTCTCCTGGGATCTGGGCAGGGAGCACTGAGACTGGTATGCTGCCCTAAGCTGAGGGTGTTGTCTGTGGGAAGAGTGTCTATGAATGTCCTCAGAAGGAAATTCTCATGGATATTCACCTTCAGAACCTTCTGATGGTGCTTTCCTAGAGAGTGAACATGAGGCAATGGGAAGAGTTCTCTAGGACATCTGGGTGTAAAGGCTGAGTAGCATACATCTGGAATCCTGAAGAGCAGCATCTGTGATGGCACAGGGTGGAGCAAGGTCCCTGGCTCCTCCAGCCCTACCCTCTGTAGTGCCATACCTCAGAGAGCTTCCTGCACTGATTTTTACCAAATTGTACTTTCCCTTGCATGGCCATGGTCACATGCAACTATAGAATCTTCAGTGCTCTGATTGATTCTGATGGATTGCAAAAAAGTGCAAAAAAAGAAACTTGAGAAAGCAAAGGAGAATTTGTGGACTGATTTGACCTCTGCTCTCCTTCCCATTCTCTCCAGACACACATTTCCTCTTCCTAAACTGCTTTATCGCCTTTGCTGCATTAAGCCCATATATTGAATCAGGAGAGGGCCCCTGGAAACAATTCATGTTAAGGAACCTACATTCCAATTGCATAATCTTGACCTAGGAAAGGAAGGATACATTCATGCATGCTCAGAGCCAGCAAAGTCAGAACCTAGCTATTCAGTGGTCAGTAAACCAGAACCAGATTGTTTGTGTCTCATGTATCAGGCAACAACTCAGTATTTCTGTTGCTCCCTACATCTCAAACTCAGTATATGGGTATGCAGTATTACTCAGCATGATTCAGTGGTGTTGCTTGTGGTAAAAAAAAAGTAGGGAAAGACTAAGAATGTTAGTGCAGAGAGATTTAACAGACATTGAAGGTCCAAGGACCTCAAAGATCTGGATGAGGAAAGCACCTTTAGAAAAGTCATAAAATGTGGGAAAGATGAAACATGGAAAATCTACAGAGTTTTTACATAAGAAAGAATAATTAAGAGAAACCAATAGAAAATCAATTACTTGCAGATTTCTTGTCCTTTTGTCTTCCTCCTTATCCTCTGAATCACTTTCTATGTTTTCTTTGTGGACTATTGCCGTGATGGTCATGATGTGGCCTTAAAAAAAGGAAAGGCAGAGATAAATTCAAGGTGAGAACTTAAGTTGCTCCTGCTCCAGGTGTTCTAGAATGAAAGTCAAAGCGCTCCATTCTTCCTCTTGTCTGCATTCCTGTCTCCTGGTCTCCATCACCTCACCTCTGCAATGAGAAATAGATCTAGCATCCCAAGAGCTCTTTTCCACCAGTTCACATTCTGCCATTGTACTTGGTAGGGATTCTGTGTCATCCTGTTCTTCCAAGAGGCAGCCACAGTCTACCTGATTTTCTGGACTTAGGCCTCTTAAATACAAGCAAATTCAGATTTTCCCTAGTCCAAGTGCTTGGGAATTACACAAAGACTGGAGGTTAGAAACATGTTCACGGAGGAACTTCTCCCCACTCTTTTACAGGAGAACACAGTGGCCTGTCCAGGGTGCACAGAAACAATTTTCTTTAAGTTGCCCACATTTGGGAGTTCATTTTCGACCAGAAATAGACAAAACACAGAAGAGAAAGTGCTGCTCTAAAAAGATAACATTCAGAGGGGAATTGTGACTTCTTATTCACTACTTATCACTAGTGAGAGCTTCAATTACAGGTTTGCAAAGTGCTTCTAAGAAAGTATGTCCCACTAGATTCTTTCCCTTGTGGGTCAAACCAAAAGTGCAGATCTTATTTCTTTCATGCACAATGCCAAAAAATAATCAATAATGAAAGCCAGGCTACTTGATGTTTATTAGAGGCAAATTTAGGACAGAATGGGACTTAACATGGAAGATTGTGTTTACCTTTCAAAGCAAAAGTTGTCTTCTTATGAACAGGATGTCAGAAGGTCTACTAACCCTTCTTTTTATGAAAATAATACATATTTCTGTTTTCTCAATTTTATTCCCATTCCTTATTTCCCACATGAGTAGGTGAACTCAAATCTTACCATGAAACCTTTCCCATTTTGTCATACCCCAAGTGCTCTTCCTACCTGCAGGCTCTCCCTCGTCAGAGCTTGAATCATAATCTTTGCTCCATGTCCAATCTTTAGAGACACAGACATCATCAACTGAGTTACTTAAGATTGACTCATTCTTTCTTCTACACAACTAAGCTTATGATGGTTGCTAGGGTTGGATGTTTTTATCCCACACTGGATTGTGTGATTGAGGCTTGGTGCTCAGTATGGCCACAATGAGATTTGTGAAATCTGTGTGAGGAAGGGTCTGCTTGGAGGTGGTGAGGACATTTGACGGTATGAGAGTCAGAAGTAAGAATACAGATTTCTCAAACCCTTGTTACATCCTGTTATATAAGAAGAGCAAATGAATCAACTGATCCCTGCTGGCTTCGTGTCTTGCCATGTGATGTCTCTCTACTGCACCTGCATCCCTGCAGACACCAATAACGCAATGCAGCTAAGAGGGTATTCACTAAAGAAAAGTGTTTGCTAGTGCCATGCTCTTGTACCTGCAGAACTGTAAGCTAAACACACCCACCTGTATAATTTATTCAGTTTCTGGGTTTCGTTATTGGAAAGAAAATTATAGTGATACTAATATTAATAGTCAGGATCATCTACATCTCTGTTCTGGGTTCTCAGACTCTCTCTGGGTTCTGGGGAGTCAGAGGCCTCAAACAGGATGCTGCAAACAATTGCAAACCTTCTAATGAGAGAGTGGAGCTGTAAGGAGTCAAATTTTAATTACTTTCTTCCATTGGGACATTATCCCTTTCTCGTTGAAACAGACCAAGCTGACATGCAAACTGTGATGCCAACAGTTTCAGGAATATAAACTCACAGAACATACACTGTGCCATCATCAGAGCAGCGGTCCAGAAGGGAATAGGAATGTCCTCTGCTTTATCCACATGGGTCTACTGGCCACTTTGAAAGTTTCGTATAAAAATTAAAATTAAATTAAAATACTGTTATTTTGGATGGCCAAGACCAGGAGTTCAAAAATGAAGCAGACAAGAATTTCCTTCCCCCGGGTTTCTGTGGACAGCAGTTTGCTAGCATGTTCTCACTCCTAATACTCCTCTTTTATAAGTAGACTGTGGAGTCAGTTTGCTAGCATGTTCTCACTACTCATACTCCTCATTTATAAGTAGACTGCGGTGTCATGCAAAAGTGAAAAGTGCCAGGAACTCTCTGAGGGCCTGAGGAATCGACATAAACAAAGTCAACATTAAGATCCAAATGGCTCCCCTCAAATTCAAGCACATCTCACCTAGAGCTCATAAGAAATGTGTGTGAAAAGCTTGGACACAATGCTATCTTAACTTGCCTACTGATTCTGGCTGGTCCTGGTCAGATCTCTGGTGGATTCCTGGTTCATTTTAGAGCCCCACATGCTGAACAAGTGGGATCTTAGCACAGAGTTGCATTTATCAAATAATGTCGTGGACTAAGATTAAGACCCCCTGCACAGGGAGGAGTTCTAGGATGAGAAGGAATGATGACCACAGTGGTTCTACCCTCACAGTGACCAGTCAGTGTCAGTATCCATGTATGTATGAATAGAAGGACATAGACAGTACTTGAGACTGACAGTATGAAGACGTTTCATATATACTGTCATTGTGATTTTCTGCAGGCCACACAGGGGGCAGCACAGACCCAAACAAGGGATCGGACACCACTGCTGTGCTGAGCTGGACCTTCAATAGAGCCCACCTTTTGCTCTGTAACTAGATGAGCTGCAATTGTGCTAATCAGGCCCCATGAAAATCCATCCAGTTAAAACATGTTTCTACAAAGTAGTGTCTACAAAAAGACCGAATAAGGTATTTTTCAGTGTCAGTTGGCACATGCAAAGTAAGCCCTTCCATAGCTAAAGTAATCTCTGGTCTTTGAATCTCCTCTGTCTCAGATGTCCACCATAAGTGAGCATAGTGCATTGGTGGACCTGAGAGTCACTGTTAAGGATCGGCCCTGTCCAGAAACTTGTGCCTAGAATGGGGATTGGAAGATGAATTCTGACACCTCGCACAAAAAAATGTATATGAACGTGAAAATTTTTCATGAGTGAAGTGTTCTGAAAAATTACATGCACTGATTAAATCTAGGACCTACTGACACGTGAGGTTTGCTATTAAATGAAGTTGCTACTGGTGCAGAGACAGAAATGAAGTGGAGCTTTTATTTATAGAGTGTTATGAAAATTTTCTGGGTTTTGATGGGATATGTTTTGCATGTTAATTGAGGTATTGGTGTGAAATGAACTGCACACATGGAAAGTTTACAGTTTGATCTATTTACACATATAAAAAATCATGATCTAATGGAGATGGCTTTTTTTTGTTTAAACATGTGGACATTGGCATCTTGGCATGTATATATCTAGAGAAACAGACAAATATGCAAAAACGAACACGAAGTCACACTCAGAATCATGTTGCAAGAATGCACACAGAGATACATGTATAAAACCCTCATTGACCTAACCACGTTGCTCAACTCACACAGGTGCTTCAAGGAAATATGCAGAATGGCCATAGATTTATTTTAATCAATTTAGACCACAAACCCCATACTTTTCATTCTCAAGGAGGTAGTGGAATCACTGAGTCTCTGCACACAAAAGAAAGGAAGACTCTCTGAGCCTTGGCGTCATCTACATTTTGCAACAGGAAGAGAGTGAGGCCAGGATACATACCAATTATGGATCCTCTCGAATCCTCCTGTGAATAGAGAAAAGGAGTCACTATGAAGATCAAGCCATGCTCTGACCTGTGTGCACAAGTCTTTTGTTTACTTGGTGACATTTGAATATCCAATGATAATGTGGGCAAATCAAGGGAACAGATAGCAAATGTACTCTCACCAAATGACATAAGCTTTTCTAGGGGATTTGTGTAACATTTCTATATTAGGTGATAATTAAGGAATTCGATGCCCAGGAGGGAAAACCATAGCCAGGCACAAAGCTTGTTATCATACAGCGTGTAGTTTATACTGTTTCTTGTTAATGTTGCTTTCAGTGAGGTCTCATTTGGCAACAGACACCCCAATGAGAATCTGCACAATCAGGAAATTGTGTATGTCATCTCCAGGAAACCATATCATATTACAAGAGAAAAAGAAACTAAAGAGCAACACTGGATTTCAGAGGAAGATAAGTAACCTTACCATGGCTTTTGATGGGGTCTCTCGCCTCATGATTTCTCCAGGAATGAACTCCACCATGACATTTGGGTGAACTAGGAGGATGCAGAATAATGATTAGTATACTGATTTAAGGCTTATGAATAGTTCAGGGCATTTCTTGATATGGACATCAGTGAAAATATATAGCAAAGATAAGAACAACAATGAGAGATGGCTGCAAATAGAATGTATCACACCCAGTGTACCGCATCACTGCACAGATGAATACAGGGTTAGAACGACAAAAAGCTATCTTGTTAGAAATTTCTAGCAAAATTGGGGTGCACCGAAACTTAGGGGAAGGATTTCCATCATCGAGGACTGGTTACTGAGTCTCAAACGTGAGCCAACAGTGCGACCAGATATCCAGGCTGACTGATCTGCCGCCCGCCCTGCAGCCCGCCCCGTGGCTACAGACAGTGGGGTGCTGCCGAGAAGCGACCAGCAAGCAGAGAGAAATGGCGCTACGGATTCTGTGGAGTCCTCCCGGCTGTGCCCTCACTGAGCTCTGGGCTGAGTTTGGGGTTTGAGATTGGGGAAGGAAGCAGTCCAGTTCTATCCCCAACAATGGAAAATCCACCAAGGAAGCCAGCAGACACCATCTTGAAGAGCTGACTTCACCATTGCCAGGTTCCAACAGATTGCAACAATAAAACAGCATGAACAACCAGACTACATATAACTTATCAAATGCAAATAGATGAATTCTATGAACAGGTCTATACTCCACCTAAGCCCTTAACTACCCCCAAGTACTCCTGTCTATTCTGTTGGTAATATCCGCGTGCTTTTGCGTAACACCCCAAAGAAGCGAACATATACTAACCTCCATACAAGCAAATCACCCAACCTTAACATAAAATCCTAAATCCAAACCTAAGTTCTCTATATGCCATCAAAATCTGAAGGATTTAATAAAACCAATGAATTTACCTTAAATCACAATTAAATCCAACATCTCTAAACATCATCTCCTAATACAAAGGAGAGATAGTGGAACTAAAAAAACCAGAACAAATTTAAAGGAGAAAACAGAAACACAGCAGTCAAAGAGAGTTGGAAAGTAACTTGAGCACCATGAAAAAACAAGGGAAAAAAAAAGAGTACAAACAATGCAGGACAACTTAAATACAAAAGAGAAGCTAGAGGCACCAGAAAATTGGATGGAGAAAGAAGTCAAGGCATACCTAATTAAGATGGAATGGAATCTCAGAGAAGAGTTTATACAGCAAGTTCAAACAATGAAAGTATGTTTTGAAAATGAATTAAATAAGCATATTCAAATGTCAAAGAACGAGCTCTATCACGAAATAGAGATTTGAAAAAAAAAAAAAAAAAAGTAATCCTAGAAATGCAGGAAACGATAAAGCAAATTAAAAATTCAAACGAGAATATTACAAATAGACTAGATCAAGCAGAAGCCAGAACATCGGATAATGAAGACAAAGTTTATCAACTTGAAAAGAATATAGTCAACACAGAAATGATGCTTAAAAGACACCAGCAATCTATCCAAGAGAAATGGGATGTCATAAAAAAAACAAACGTGAGAGTCATTGGGATAGAAGAAGGCATAGAGGTTCAAACGAAAGGAATGAACAATCTATTGAATGAAATAATCCTAGAAAATTTTCCAGATATGAACGGTGGAATGGATTGCCAAATCCTGGAAGCCTACAGGACCCCAAACCTTCAAAACCATAATAGACCAACTCCAAGACACATAGTTATGAAGATATTCAACATACAGAAGAAGGAGAGAATATTAAAAGCTACGAGAGAAAGGAGGCATATTATATTCAGGGGTAAACAAATTAGGTTAACGGCTGATATTTCATCACAAACGTTGAAGGCGAGAAGATCCTGGAGCAAAGTATTTCAACTGCTAAAAAATAATGGATTCAAACAAAGAATACTGTATCCAGCAAAATTTAGCTTCAGATTTGACAATGAAACTAAAATATTTCATGATTAAAAAAAAAACTTAAAAGAATTCACAGCCATAAAACCAGTACAGCATGGCATCCTTAGCAAAACACTAAAAGAAGAGGAATTGAAAAACAGCACCCCAAACTAACAGTGGGAGGTAACTCAGTAAAGGGAAGGGAAAAAATAAACAAAAAGGAAAAACTAGCCATACTAAAATAAATAAATAAACAAGCATGAGGTTAGTACTAAGCATATGTCAATAGTAACCTTAAACGTTAATGGCTTAAATTCCCCAATTAAGAGACATAGGCTAATAACCTAGATGAAAAAAAAAACAAATCCAACAATATGCTGCCTTCAGGAGACTCATCTGATAGGAAAAGACATACACAGACTGAAGGTGAAAGTTTGGGAAAAATCATACCACTCACATGGTCCCCCGAAGCAAGCAGGAGTGGCCATAGTCAAATCGAATAAAATCAACTTCAAACCTTAGTTAATCAAAAGGGGTAAAGAAGGACACTACATACTATTAAAAGGAACCATCCACATACAAGACATAACAATTATCAATATGTATGCATCAAACAATGGTGCTGTAACATTCATAAAACAAACTCTCCTCAAGTTCAATAGTCAAATAGACCACAACAGAATAATTATGGGTGACTTCAAAACACGGCTCTCTCCATTGTACAGATCCTCCAGACAAAAGCTGTATAGAACCTATAGAACTCAATAACCCAATCAATAACCTAGACTTAACCAACATATATAGAATATATCAACCATCATCAAGTGGTTACACGTTCTTCTCAGCAGCACATGAATCCTTCTCAAAGATAGACCATATATTATGCCATAGGACAACATTTAGAAAATATAAATGTGCGGAGATAATACCATGCATCTTACAGTGGAATGAAACTGGAAATCAATGATAAAAGAAGGAAGGAAAAATCATACATCTCATGGAAAATGAACAATATGTTACTGAATGATAAATGGGTTACAAAAGACATAAAGGAGTAAATCAAAAAATTCTTGGAGATGAATGGAAATACAGACACAACATATTGAAATCGATGGGACACAATGAAAGCAGTTTTAAGACGGAAATTCATTTCCTGGAGGTCATTCCTCAAAAAATGAAAAAACTAACAAATAAATGAGCTCACACTTCATCTCAAAGCCCTAGAAAAGGAAGAGCAAAACAACAGCAAATATAGTAGAAGGCAAGAAATAATTAAAATTGGAGCGGAAGTCAACTAAATAGAAACAAACAAAAAAAACCCATTAAAAATTGATAAAACAAAAAGTTGGTTCTTTGAAAAAATAAATATGACTGACAGACCCTTAGTCATGCTAATGAAGAGAAGAAGAGAGAGAGCTTAAATTACTAACATACGAGATGAAAAAGGCAATATCACAACAGACACTACAGCAATACAGAAGATAATTAGAAATTATTTTGAAACCCTATATTCCTATAAAATAGAAGATAGCGAAGTTACTGATAAATTTCTTAAGTCAAATGATTTGCCCAGATTGAGTCAGGAAGATACACACAATATAAATAGACCAATAACAAAGGAGGAAATTGAAGAAGCCATCACAAGACTACCAACCAAGAAAAGCCCTGGACCAGATGGATATACAGCAGAGTTTTACAAAACCTTCAAAAAAGAAATAATACCAATACTTTTCAAGTTATTTTAAGAAATAGAAAAAGAAGGAGCTCTTCCAAATTCATTTTATGAAGCCAACATCACCCTGATCCCAAAACCAGACAAAGACATCAAAGAAAGAAATCTACAGATCAATGTCTCTAATGAACTTAGATGCAAAAATCCTCAATAAATTTCTGGCGAATGAAATACAAAAGCATATCAAAAAAATTGTGCACCATAATCAAGTAGAATTGATCCCCGGGATGCAAGGCTGGTTCAATATATAGAAATCAATAAATGTTATTCACCACATCAATAGATTTAACCATTAGGACCACATGATCATATCTATAGATGCAGAAAAAGCATTCAACAAAGTTCAGCATCCCTTTATGTTCAAAACACTAGAAAAACTAGGGATAACAGGAAGTTACATCAACATTGTAAAAGCTGTATATGCTAAGCCTCAGGCTAGCATCATTCTGAATGGAGGAAAACTGAAGGCATTCCCTCTAAAATTTGGAACATGACAGGGATGCCCTCTTTCAACACTTCTATTCAATTTAGTCCTCGAAATACTAACCAGAGAAATTAGACAGACAAAAGAAATTAACGGCACAAAAATAGGAAAAGAAGAAATTAAATTATCACCATATGCGGATGATATGATAACATATCTAACAGACCAAAAAGGTTGTACAAAGAAACTACTAGAGCTAATAAGTGAATTGAGCAAAATGGCAGAATATAAAATCAACACGCATAAATAAAAGGCATTCCTTTATATCAGTGACAAATCTTCTGAAATGGATGAGGACAACCACCCCATTCACAATTTTTTTCAAAAAAATAAAATAAAATAAAATAAAATACTTGAGAATCAACCTAACAAAAGAGGTGAAAGATTTGTATGATGAAAACTACAGAACCCTAAAGAGAGAAATAGAAGAAGACCTTAGAAGGTGAAAAAATATACCCTGTTCATGGAAAGGAAGAACTAACATCATCAAAATGGCGATATTACCCAAAGTTCTCTATAGGTTTAAAACAATGCCAATCAAACTCCCAATGGCATTTCTTGTAGAAACAGATAAAGTAATCATGAAATTCATATGGAAAAACAAAAGACCCAAAATAGCAAAAGCACTTCTAAGCAGGAAGTGCGAATCAGGAGGTATAGTGATACAAGATTCCAAAGTGTACTACAGAGCAATAGTAACAAAAACAGCATGGTACTGGTTCCAAATCAGGCGGGTGGACCGATAGCCAGATTACAGGACACAGAGACAAATCCACAAAATTATAACTATCTTATAGTTGATAAAGGGGAAAAAAGCAAGCAATGGAGGAAGGATAGCATCTTCAACAAATGGTGCTGGGAAAACTGGAAATACATATGCAACAAAATGAAATTGAATACCCTCCTCTCGCCATGCACAAAAATTAACTCAAAGTGGATCAAGAAGCTAGATATTAAATCAGAGACTCTGTGTCTGATAGAAAAAAAATTGGCTCCCATCTACATATTGTGGGGTCGGGCTCCAAATTCCTTAATAGGACACCCATAGCACAAAAGTTATTAACAAGAATCAACAAATTGGACTTACTTAAAATGAAAGTTTTTTTCTCAGCAAGAGAAACAATAAGAGTGGTAAATAGTGAGCCTACATCATGGGAACAAATTTTTACTCCTCACACTTCAGATTGAGCCCTAATATACAGAGTATACAAAGAACTCAAAAAATTAAACAATAAGAAAACAAATAACCCAATCAACAAATGGGCCAAAGACCTGAACAGACACTTCTCAGAGGAGGACATACAATCAATCAACAAGTACATGAAAAATTGCTCATCATCTCTAACATTCAGAGAAATTCAGATCAAAACAACCCTAAGATATCATCTCACTCCTGTAAGATTGGCAGCCATTCTGAAGTCAAACAACAACAAGTGCTGGAGAGGTTGTGAGGAAAAGGGTACTCTTGAAAATTGCTGGTGGCATTGCAATCTGGTGCGGCCAATTTGGAAAGCAGTATGGAGATTCCTGGGAAAGCAGGGAATGGAACCACCATTTGACCAGCTATTGCCGTTCTCGGACAATTCCCTGAAGAACTTAAAGGATCGTACTACAGGGATACTACAACATCGATGTTTATAGCAGCACAATTCAGAATTGCTAGACTGTAGAACCAACCCAGATGCCCTTCAATAGATGAATGGACAAAAAATGTGGCATTTATACAACATGGAGTATTACACAGCACAAAAAATTACAAAATTATGGAATTTGCAGGGAAATGGATGGCACTAGAGCAGATTAGGCTTAGTGAAGCTTCCCAATCCCTTAAAATCCAATACCAAATGTCTTCCTGGAAATAATGAGAGCAACTAGAAATACAGCAGGGAGGAAGAGCAGGAAGTAAAGATGAATATTAAATATATACATGAGTGGGAGGGAAAGGGAGAAAAAAAGAGAAATTGCATGGTAATGGAGGAAGACCCTCCGTGTTATTCAAAATTACATATAAGAGGTTGTGAGGGTAATGGAAAAATAAACAAGGAGAGAAATGAATTATAGTAGATGGGGTAGAGAGCGAAGATGGGAGGAGAGGGTAGGGGGGATAGTAGAGGATAAGAAAGGTTGCAGAATACAACAGTAACTAATAGGGCATTATGTAAAAATGTGGATGTGTAACTGATGTGATTCTGCAATCTGTATTTGGGGTAAAATTGGGAGTTCATAACCAACTTGAATCTAATGTATGAAATAGGATATGTCAAGAGCTTTGTAATATTTTGAACAACCAATAAAAAAAAAACGATCCTGATGGCTCCCCTCAAAGTCAAGCACTTCCCACATAGAGCTCATGAGAAATGTGTGTGAAAAGCTTGGACAAAATGCTAACTTCTTAACGTCTCAACTGCTTCTGACTGGTCCTGGTCAGATCCCAGGTGGATACCTGGTTCATTGTAGAGCCCCACATGCTGAACAAGTGAGATCTTAGCACATAGTTGTATTTACCAAATGATGTCATGGACTAAGATGAAGACACTCTGCCCAGGGAGGAGTTCAGGGATGAGAAGGAATGATGACCACAGTTCTTCTACCCTCACAGTGACCAGTGAGTGTCATTATCCATGTATGTATGAATAGAGTGACCCAAACAGCATATGAGACTGACAGTATAAAGACCTATCAAATATACTGTCAATGTGATATCCTGCAGGCCACAAAAGGGGCAGCACAAACCTAAACTAGGGATCGGACACCACTGCTGTGCTGAGCTGGATCTTCACTACACCCCAACTTTTGCTCTGTAACTGGATGAATTGAAATTGTGCTGATCTGGCCCCATGAAAACCCATCCAGTTAAAACATGTGTCTACAAAGTAGTGTCTACAAAAACACACAAAATGGTAGCTTTCAGTGTCAGTTGGAACATGCCAAGTAAGAACTCCCTTAGTTATAGTAATATCTGGCCTGTGCATCTCCTCTGACACAGATGCCCACAATAAGTGAGCATAGTGCATTGGTGAACCTGAGGGTCACTGTTAAGGATTGGCCCTGTCCAGAAACTTTTGCATAGAATGGGGATTGGAAGATGAATTCTGACACCTCTCACAAAAAATGTATATGAACGTGAAAATTTTTCATGAGTGAAGTGTTGTGAATAATCACATGCACTGATTAAATATAGGACCTACTGACAGGTGAGGTTTGCTATTAAATGAAGTTGCTACTGGTGCAGAGACAGAAATGAAGTGGAGCTTTTTCTTTATAGAGTGTCGTGAAAATTTTCTGGGTTGATGGGATATGTTTTGCATGTTAATTGAGGTATTGGTGTGGAATGAACTGCACACATGGAAAGTTTACAGTTTGATCTATTTACACATATACAAAATCATGATCTAATGGAGATGGCTTTTTTTGTTTAAACATGTGGACATTGGCATCTTGGCATGTATATATCTAAAGAAACAAACAAATGTGCAAAAACTACAAAACGTCACACTCAGAATCATGTTGCATGAATGCACACAGAGACACATGTATAAAACTTTCATTGACCTAACCATGTTGCTCAACTCACACAGGTGCTTCAAGGAAATATGCAGAATGACCATAGATATTTTTAAATCAATTTAGACAACAAACCCCTCACTTCTCATTCTCAAGGAAGTAGTGCAATCACTGAGACTCTGCACTCAAAAGGAAGGAAGACTCTCTGACCCTGGGCATCATCTACATTTTCAACAGGAAGAGAATGAGCCCAGGATACATACCAATTATGGATCCTTTTGAATCATCCTGTGAATCTAGAAAAGGAGTCACTATGAACATCAAGCCATGCTCTGACCTATGTGCACAAGTCTTTTGTTTACTTGGTGACATTCGAGTATCCAATGAGAATGTGGGCAAATCAAGGGAACAGATACCAAATGTACTCTCACCAAATGACACAAGCTTTTTCTAGGGGATTTGTGTCACAGGTCTATATTAGGTGATAATTAAGGAATTCGATGCCCAGGAGGGAAAACCATAGCCAGGCACAAAGCTTGTTATCATAAAGCGTGTAGTTTATACTGTTTCTTGTTAATGTTGCCTTCAGTGAGGTCTCATTTGGCAACAGACACCCCAATGAGAAACTGCACAGTCAGGAAATTGTGTATGTCATCTCCAGGAAACCATATCATAACACAAGAGAAAGAGAAACTAAAGAGCAACACTGGATTTCAGAGGAAGATAAGCAACCTTACCATGGATTTTGATGGGGTCCTTCGACTCATGCTTTCTCCAGGAATGAACTCCACCATGTCATTTGTGTGAACTAGTAGGATGCAGAATAATGATTAGTATACTAATTTAAGGCTTATGAATAGTTCAGGGCATTTCTTGATATGGACATCAGTGAAAATATACAGCAAAGATAAGAACAAGAATGAGAGATGGCTGAGAATAGAGTGTATCACACCCAGTGTACCGCATCACTGCACAGATGAATACAGGGTTAGAATGACAAAAAGCTATCTTGTTAGGAATTTCCAGCAAAATTGTGGTGCACCGAAACCTAGGGGAAAGATTTCCATCACCGAGGACCGGTTACTGAGTCTCAAATGCAAGCTAACTGTACCACCAGAGATTCAGGCTGACTGATCCACCGCCGGCCCTGCGGCCCGCCCCGCAACTACAGATGGTGGGGTGACGCCGAGAAGCTACCAGCAAGCAGAGGAAAATGGCACTACGGATTCTGTGGAGTCCTGCTGGCTGTGCCCTCACTGAGATCTGGGATGAGTTCGGGGTTTGAGATGGGTTAAGGAAGCGGTCAAGTTGTATCCCTCACAATGGAAAGTTCACCAAGGAAGCCAGAGGCCAACATCTTGGAAAGCTGACGTCACCATCGCCAGGTTCCGACAGATTGCAAAAATAAAACAGCATGAACAACCAGACTACCTATAACTTACTAAATGCAAATAGATGAATACTACGAATAGGTCTATAGTCCACCTAAGCCCTTTACTACCCCCAAGTACTCCTGTCTATTTTCTTGTTAATATCCGGCTGCATTTGAGTTACCCCCCCCAAAGAAGCTAACGTATCCTAACCTCCAAACAATCAAATCACTGGACCTTAACATAAAATCCTAAGTCCAAACCTCTGTTCTCTATATGCCATCAAAATCTAAAGGCCTCTAATGAAACCAATGAATTTACATTAAATCACAATTAAATCCAAAATCTCGAAACAAACATTTTCTCCTAACACAAATGAGAGATAGTGGAAGTATAAAAACCAAAAAAAAAAATTAAAGGAGAAAACAGAAACACAGCAGTGAAAAAGTGTTGGAAAGTAACTTGAGCACCATAAAAAAACAAGTAAAAAAGGAACACAAACAATGGAGGACAACTTAAATACAAAGGAGAACCTAAAGGCACCAGAAAAATGGATGGAGAAAGAAGTCAAGGCATACCTAATTCAGATGGAATGTAATCTTAGAGAAGACTTTAGACAGCAAGTTCAAACAATGAACGTATATTTTGAAAACGAATTAATTAAGAAAATTCAAATATCAAAGAACGCGCTCTATCACGAAATAGAGATTTAGAAAAAAAACAAACAAACAGTAATCCTAAAAATGCAAGAAACCATAAACCAAATTAAAAACTCAAACGTGAATATTACAAATAGACTAGATCAAGTAGAAGCCAGACATCAAATAATGAAGACAAAGTTTATCAACTTGAAAAGAATATAGTCAACACAGAAAGGATGCTTAAAAGACATGAGCAATCTATCCAACATATATATGATGTCATAAAAAAACCAAACCTGAGAGTCATTGGAATAGAAGAAGGCATAAAGCATCAAACCAATGGAATGAACAGTTTATTAAATGAAATAATACCAGAAAAATTCCCAGATATTAAAGGTGGAATGGATTGCCAAATCCTGGAAGCCTACAGGACCCCGGACATTCAAAACCATAATAGACCAACTCCAAGACACACAATTATGAAGATATCCAACATACAGAACAAAAAAGGAATATTAAAAGCTATGAGAGAAAGGAGGCAGATTACATTCAGGGGTAAACCAATTAGGTTAATGGCTGATTTTTCATCACAGATGTTGAAAGTAAGAAGATCCTTGAACAACGTATTTCCAACGATAAAAAATAATGGAGTCCAACCAAGAACTGTATCCAGTATTAATAATGAAATTAAAATATTTCATGATAAATAAAAGTTAAAAGAATTCGCAGCCAGAAAACCAGCACTGCATGGCATCTTGAGCAAAACACTACAAGAAGAGGAATTGAAAAACAGCTAGCCAAACTAACAGTGGGAAATAACTCAGTAAAAGAAAGGAAAAAAAATAACCAAAAGAAAATACTACCCATATAAAAATAAATAAATAAACAAGCACGGCGGGTAGTACTAACCATATTTCAATAGTAACCTTAAACGTTAATGGCTTAAATTCCCCAATTAAGAGACATAGGCTAATAACCTGGATTAAAAAACCAAATCCAACAATATGCTGCCTTCAGGAGACTCATCTGATAGGAAAAGACATACACAGACTGAAGGTGAAAGGTTGGGAAAAATCATACTACTCACATAGTCCCCCGAAGCAAGCAGGAGTGGCCATACTCAAATCGAATAAAATCAACTTCAAACCTAAGTTAATCAAAAGAGATAAAGGAGGACACTACATACTATTAAAAGGAACCATCCATCAACCAGACATAACAATTATCAATATATATGCACCAAACAATGGTGCTGCAACATTCATAAAACAAACTCTCCTCAAGTTCAAGAGTCAAATAGACCACAACACAATAATTATGGGTGACTTCAACACACCGCTTTCTCCATTTGACAGATCCTCCAGACAAAAGCTGAATAAAGAAACTATAGAACTCAATAACACAATCAATAACCTAGACTTAACCGACATATATAGAATATATCAACCATCATCAAGTGGATACACATTCTTCTCAGCAGCACATGGGTCCTTCTCATAGATAGACCATATATTATGCCATAGGACAACTAATAGTAAATATAAAGGTGTGGAGATAATACCATGAAACTTATCTGATTACAATGGAATGAAACTGGGTATCAATGATAAAAGAAAGATGGAAAAATCATACATCTCATGGAAAATGAACAATATGTTACTGAATGATCAATGGGTTACAAAAGACATAAAGGAGTAAATCAAAAAATTCTTGGAGATGAATGGAAATACAGACACAACATATTGGAATCTATGGGACAAAATGAAAGCAGTTTTAAGAGGGAAATTCATTTCCTGGAGGTCATTCCTCAAAAAATGAAAAAAAAACAACAAATAAATGAGCTCACACTTCATCTCAAAGCCCTAGAAAAGAAAGAGCAAAACGAAAGCAAATGTAGTAGAAGGCAAGAAATATTTAAAGTCAGAGCGGAAATCAACAACATTGAAACAAAAAAAAAAAAAACATTAAAAATTGATAAAACAAAAAGATATTTCTTTGAAAAAATAAATAAGTTCGACAGACCTTTAGCCATGCTAATGAAGAGAAGATGGGAGGGATCTCAAATTACTAACATACGGGATGAAAAAGGCAATATCACAACGGACACTACAGAAATACAGAGGATAATTCGAAATTATTTTGAAACCCTATATTCCAATAAAATAGAAGATAGCAAAGATATCGATAAATTTCTTAAGTCATATGATTTGCCCAGATTGAGTCAGGAAGATACACACAATTTAAAAAGACCAATAACAAAGGAGAAAATTGAAGAAGCCATGAAAATACTACCAACCAAGAAAAGCCCTGAACGACATGGATATACAGCAGAGTTTTACAAAACGTTCAAAGAAGAATTAATACCAATAGTTTTCAAATTGTTTTAAGAAATAGAAAAAGAAGGAGCTCTTCCAAATTCATTGCATGAGGCCAACATCACCTTGATCCCAAAACTAGATAAAGACACTTCAAAGAAAGAAAACTACAGACCAATATCTCTAATGAACTTAGATGCAAAAATCCTCAAAAAATTCTTTAGAATCAAATACAAAAGCATATCAAAAAATTGTGCACCATGATCAAGTATGATTCCTCCCCGGGACACAAGGCTGGTTCAATATACAGAAATCAATAAATGTTATTCACCACATAAATAGATTTAACCATGAGAACCACATGATCATCTCGATAGATGCAGAAAAAGCATTCGACAAAGTTCAGCATCCGTTTACATTCAAAACACTAGAAAAACTAGAGATAACAAAACTTACCTCAACATTGTAAAAGCTATATATGCTAAGCCTCAGTCTAGCATCATTCTGAATGGAGAAAAAATGAAGGCATTTCCTCTAAAATCTGGAACAAGACAGGGATGCCCTCCCTCACCACTTCTATTCAATTTAGTCCTCGAAATACTAGCCAGAGCAATTAGACAGACAAAAGAACTTAACAGCATAAAAATAGGAAAAGAAGAACTTAAATTATCACCATATGGGGATAATATGATAATATATCTAACTGACCAAAAAGGGTCTACAAAGAAACTACTAGAGCTTATAAGTGAATTTAGCAAAGTGGAAGGATATAAAATCAACACGCATAAATCAAAGGCATTCCTGTATATCAGCGACAAATCTTCTGAAATGGAAATGAGGACAACCACCCTATTCACAATATCCTCAAAAAAAAAGTAAAATACTTGGGAACCAATCTAACAAAAGAGGTGAAAGATTAATACAATGAAAACTACAGAACCCTAAGAGAGAAATAGAAGAAGACATAGAAGATGGGAAAATATACCGTATTCATGGATAGGAAGAACTAACATCATCAAAATGGCAATATTACCCGAAGTTCTCTGTAGGTTTAATGCAATGCCAATCAAAATCCCAACAGTATTTCTAGTAGAAATAGATAAAACAATCATGAAATTCATATGGAAAAATAAAAGACCCAGAATAGCAAAAGCAATTCTAAGCAGGAAGTGTGAATCAGGAGGTATAGTGATACCAGATTTCACACTGTACTACAGAGCAATAGTAGCAAAAACAGCATGGTACTGTTACCAAAACAGGCGGGTGGAAAAATGGTACAAATTAGAGGACACAGAGACCAATCCACAAAATTCCAACTTTCTTATATTTGATAAAGGGGATAAAAGCATGCAATAGAGGAAGGATAGCATCTTCAACAAATGGTGCTGGGAAAACTGAAAATCCATATGCAAAAAAATAAAAGTGAATCCCTTTCTCTCACCATGCACAAAAGTTAACTCCAAATCGATCAAAGAGCTTCATATCAAATCAGAGACTCTGTGCCTGATAGAAGAAAAAGTTGGTTACAATCTACATATTGTGGGATCGGGCTCCAAATTCCTTAATAGGACACCCATAGCACAGAGTTAATAACTAGGATCAACAAATGGGACTTACTTAAACTAAAAGTTTTTTCTCAGCAAGAGAAACAATAAGAGAGGTAAATAGGGAGCCTACATCCTGGTAACAAATTTTTACTCCTCACACTTCAGCTAGAGCCCTAATATCCAGAGTATACAAAGAACTCAGAAAATTAAACAATAAGATAACAAATAACCCAATCAACAAATGGGCCAAAAACCTGAACAGACACTTCTCAGAGGAGGACTTACAATCAATCAACAAATATATGAAAAAAATGCTCACCATTTCTAGCAGTCAGAGAAATGCAAATCCAAACCACCCTAAGATACCATCTCACTCCAGTAAGATTAGCAGCCATTATGAAGGCAAACAACAACAAGTGCTGGAGAGGTTGTGGGGAAAAGGGTACTCTTGTACATTGCTGGTGGGACTGCAAATTGGTGCGGCCAATTTGGAAAGCAGTATGGAGATTCCTGGGAAAGCAGGGAATGGAACCACCATTTGACCCAGTTATTGCCCTTCTCAGACTGTTCCCTGAAGACCTTAAAAGAGCATACTACAGGGATACTGCCACAACGGTGTTCATAGCAGCACAATTCACAATAGCTACACTGTGGAACCAACCCAGATGCCCTTCAATAGATGAATGGATACAAAAGTTGCATTTATACACCATGGAGTATTACGCAGCACTAAAAAATGACAAATTCATGGAATTGGCAGGGAAATTGATGGCACTAGAGCAGATTATGCTTAGTGAAGCTAGCCAAT
Source organism: Callospermophilus lateralis (assembly GCF_048772815.1). Lineage (NCBI taxonomy): Eukaryota > Metazoa > Chordata > Mammalia > Rodentia > Sciuridae > Callospermophilus > Callospermophilus lateralis. The sequence goes on along the minus strand of NW_027515935.1, from coordinate 1,834,865 downwards.
CCCTTAAGAAAATACCAAATGTCTTCTTTGATATAATGAGAGCAACTAAGAACAGAGCAGGAAGGAAGAGCAGGAAGAAAAGATTAACATTAAACAGATGCATGAGGTGAGAGGTAAAGGGAGAGTAAAGAGAAATTGCATGGTAATTGAGGGAGACCCTCATTGTTATACAAAATTACATATAACAGGTTGTGAGGGGAATGGGAAAATAAACAAGGAGAGAAATGAATTGCAGGAGATGGGTAGAGAGCGAAGATGGGAGGAGAGGGGAGGGGGGATAGTAGAGGACGGGAAAGGTTGCAGAATACAACAGTTACTAATAAGGCATTATGTAAAAATGTGGATGTGAAACCAATGTGATTCTGCAATCTGTATTTGGGGTAAAATTGGGAGTTCATAACCAACTTGAATCTAACGTATGAAATAGGATATGTCAAGAGCATTGTAATGTTTTGAACAACCAATAAAAAAAGGATCCTGATGGCTCCCCTCAAAGTCAAGCACATCTCACCTAGAGCTCATAAGAAATGTGTATGAAAAGCTTGGACGCAATGCTATCTCCTTCACTTCCCTACTGATTCTGGCTGGTCCTGCTCAGATCCCAATTGGATACCTGGTTCATTATAGAGCCCCACATGCTGAACAAGTGAGATCTTAGCACACAGTTGCAATTATCAAAAGATGTCATGGACTAAGTTGAAGACACTCTGCCCAGGAAGGAGTTCAGGGATGAGAAGGAATGATGACCACAGTGGTTCTACCCTCACAGTGACCAGTCAGTGTCAGTATCCATGTATGTATAAATAGAAGGAACCAGAGAGCATTTGGGACTGACATTATGAAGACCTATCATATATAATGTCAATGTGATATCCTGCAGGCTACACAGGGGGAAGCTCAGACCTAAACTAGGGTTCGGACACCACTGCTGTGCTGAGCTGGATCTTCACTACAGCCCACCTTTTGCTGTGTAACTAGATGAGCTGCAATTGTGCTGATCAGGCCCCATGAAAATCCATCCAGTGAAAACATGTTTCTACAAAGTAGTGTCTACAAAAAAACCCAATAAGGTAGCTTTCAGTGTCAGTTGGAACATGCAAAGTAAGACTTTCCTTAGCTACAGTAATGTCTGGCCTGTGCATCTCCTCTGTCTCAGATGCCCACCATAAGTGAGCATAGTGCATTGGTGGACCTGAGCGTCATTGTTAAGGATTGACCCTGTCCAGAAACTTGGGCCTAGAATGGGGATTGGAAGATGAATTCTGACACCTCTCACAAAAAATGTATATGAACGTGAAAATTTTTCATGAGTGAAGTGTTGTGAACTATCACATGCACTGATTAAATATAGGACCTACTGACAGGTAAAGTTTGCCATTAAATGAAGTTGCTACTGGTGCAGTGACAGGATTGAAATGGAGTTTTTCCATTATGGAGTGTCATGAAAATTTTCTAGGTTTTCATGGGATAAGTTTTGCATGTTAATTGAGGTATTGGTGTGGAATAAACTGCACATATGGAAGGTTTACAGTTTGATCTACTTACACATATACAAAATCATGATCTAATGGAGATGGCTTATTTTTTTTTTTTGTTTAAACATATGGACGTTGGCCTCATGGCATGTATATATCTAGAGAAAAAAACAAATGTGCAAAAACGAACACAAAGTCACACTCAGAATCATGTTGTGTGAATGCACACAAAGACACATGTATAAAACTCTTATTGACCTAACCACTTTGCTCAACTCACATAGGTGCTTCAAGGAAATATGCAGAATTCCCATAGATATTTTTTAAATCAATTTAGACAACAAATCCCTCACTTCTCATTCTCAAGGAGGTAGTGGAATCCCTGAGACTCTGCACTCAAAATGAAGGAAGACTCTCTGACCCTTGGCATTATCTACATTTTCAAACAGGAAGAGAGTGAGCCCAGGATACATACCAATTATGGATCCTTTTGATTCCTCCTGTGAATACAGAAAAGGAGTCACTATGAACATCAAGCCATGATTTGACCTGTGTGCACAAGTCTTTTGTTTATTGGTGACATTCAAATATTCAATGAGAATGTGTGCAAATCAAGGGAAGAGATAGCAAATGTACTCTCACCAAATGACACAAGCTTTTCTAGGGTATTTGTGTCACAGGTCTATATTAGGTGATAATTAAGGAATTTGATGACCAGGATGGAAAATCATATCCAGGCACAAAGCTTGTTATTATACGGTGTGTAGTTTATACTGTTTCTTGTTATATTACCTTCAGTGAGGTCTCATTTGGCAACAGACACCCTAATGAGAATCTGCACACTCAGGAAATTGTGAATGTCATCTCCAGGAAACCATATCATATTACAAGAGAAAGAGATACTAAAGAGCAACACTTGAATTTCAGAGGAAGATAAGCAACCTTACCATGGCTTCTGATGGGGCCTCTTGATCCATGCTTTCTCCAGGAATGAACTCCACCATGTCATTTGGGTGAACTAGGAGGATGCAGAATGATGATTAGTATACTGATTTAAGGCTTATGAATAGTTCAGAGCATTTCTTGATATGGACATCAGTGAAAATATACAGCAAATATAAGAACAAGAATGAGTGATGGCCGCGAATAGAGTGCATCACACCCCGTGTAACACATCACTGCACAGGTGAATAGAGGGTTAGAACAACAAAAAGCTATCTTGTTAGGAATTTCCAGCTAAATTGGGGTGCACCGAAACCTAGAGGAAGGATTTCCATAACCGAAGACCGGTTACTGAGTCTCAAATGCGAGCCAACGGTGCAACCTGAGATCCAGGCTGACTGATCCGCCACCCGCCCTGCGGCCCGCCCTGTGGCTACAGACGGCGAGGTGCCGCCGACAAGCGACCAGCAAGCAGAGAGAAACGGCACTACGGATTCTGTGGAGTCCTGCTGGCTGTGCCCTCTCTGAGCTCTGGGATGAGTTCGGGGTTTGAGATGAAGGAAGGAAGCGGTCCACTTCTATCCCCCACAACATAAAGTCCACCAATGAAGCCAGCGGCCAACATCTTGTAAAACTGACGTCACCAACGCCAGGTTACGACAGATTGCTACAATAAAACAGCATGAACAACCAGACTACATATAACTTACTAAATGAAAATAGATGAATACTACGAATAGGTGTATAGTCCACCCAAGCCCTTAACTACCCCCAAGTACTCCTGTCTATTCTCTTGTTAATATCCGACTGCATTTGAGTAACCCCCCAAAGAAGCTAATGTATCCTAACCTCCATACAATCAAATAAACCGATCTTTACATAAAATCTTAAGTCCAAACCTTAGTTCTCTATATGCCATCAAAATCTGAAGGCCTTTAATGAAACCAATGAATTTACCTTATATCACAATTAAATCCAACATCTCGAAACATTGTCTCCTAACACAAAGGAGAGATAGTGGAAATATAAAAACCAAAACAAATTTAAAGGAGAAAACAGAAACACAGCAGTCAAACAGAGTTGGGAAGTAACTTGAGCACCATGAAAAAAACAAAGGGAAAAAGGAGCACAAACAATGCAGGAAAACTTAAATACAAAGGAGAACCTACAGGCACCAGAAAAATGGACAGAGAAAGAAGTCAAAGGCATACCTAACTCAGATGGAATGGAATCTTAGAGAAGACTTTAGACAGCAAGTTCAAACAATGAACGTATATTTTGAAAACGAATTAAATAAGCAAATTCAAATGTCAAAGAATGAGCTCTATCACGAAATAGAGATTTAGAAAATAAAACAAACAGTAATTTTAGAAATGCAGGAAACCATTAACCAAATTAAAAACTCAAACGAGAATATTAAAAGGCAAAAGATTTATATGATCTGAAGAGAAACCAGAATATAACAAACGAGAATATTACAAATAGACTAGATCAAGTAGAACCCAGAACATCAGATAATGAAGACAAAGTTTATCAACTTAAAAAGAATATTGTCAACACAGACAGGATGCTTAGAAGTCACGAGCAATCTATTCAAGAGACATGGGATGTCATAAAAAAACCAACCCTGAGAGTCATTGGAATAGAAGAAGGCATAGAGCATCAAACCAAAGAAATGAACAATTTATTGAATGAAATAATCTTAGAAAACATCCCAAATATGAAAGGTGGAATGTCTTGCCAAGTCCTGGAAGCCTACAGGACCCCAAACATTCAAAACCATAATAGACCATCTCCAAGACCCATAATTATGAAGATATCCAACATACAGAACAAATAGGGAATATTAAAAGCTACGAGAAAAAGGAGGAAGATTTCATTCAGGGGTAAACCAATTAGGTTAACGGCTGATTTTTCATCACAGACGTTGAAAGCGAGAAGATCCTGGAACAACGTATTTCCAACGATAAAAAATATTGGATTTCAACCTAGAATACAGTATCCAGCAATATTAAGCTTCAGACATAACAATTATCAATATATAAGCACCAAACAATGGTGCTGAAACATTCATAAAACAAACTCTCCTCAAGTTCAAGAGACAAATAGACCACAACACAATAATTATGGGTGACTTCAACACACCGCTCTCTCCATTGGACAGATCCTCCAGACAAAAGCTGAATAAAGAAACTATAGAACTCAATAACACAATCAATAACCTACACTTAACCAACATATATAGAATATATCAACCATCACCAAGTGGATGCACGTTCTTCTCAACAGCACATGGATCCTTCTCAAACATAGACCATATATTATGCCATAGGACAACTATTAGTAAATATAAAGGTGTGGAGATTATACCATGTAACTTATCTGATTGCAGTGGAATGAAACTGGATATCAATGATAAAAGAAGGATGGAAAAATCATACATCTTATGAAAAATGAACAATATGTTATTGAATGATCAATGGGTTACAAAAGACATAAAGGAGTAAATCAAAAAATTCTTGGAGATGAATGGAAATACAGACACAACATATTGGAATCTATGGGACACAATGAAAGCAGTTTAAATAGGGAAATTCATTTCCTGGAGGTAATTCCTCAAAAAATGAAAAAACCAACAAATAAATGAGCTCACAATTCATCTCAAAGCCCTAGAAAAGGAAGAGCAAAACAACAGCAAATGTAGTGGAAGGCAAGAAATAAATAAAATCAGAGCGGAAATCAATAAAATTGAAACAAAAAATCCATTAAAAATTGATAAAACAAAAATTTGGTTCTTTGAAAAAATAAATAAGATCGACAGACCCTTAGCCAAGCTAAGGAAGAGAAGAACAGAGAGAGCTCAAATTACTAACATACGGGATGAAAAAGGCAATATCAAAATGGACACTACAGAAATACAGAAGATAATTAGAAATTATTTTGAAACCTTATATTCCAATAAAATAGAAGATAGCAAAGATATTGATAAATTTTTTAAGTCATATGATTTGCCCAGATTGTCAGGAAGATACACACATTTTAAACAGACCAATAACAAAAGAGGAAATTGAAGAAGCCATCAAAAGCCTACCAACCACGAAAAGCCCTGGATGACATGGATATACAGCAGAGTTTTACAAAACCTTCAAAGAAGAATTAATACCAATACTATTCAAGTTATTTCAAGAATAGAAAAAGAAGGAGCTCTTCCAAATGCATTCTATGAGGCCACCATCACCCTGATCCCGAAACAATACAAAGAGACTTCAGAAAAAGAAAACTACAAACCAATATCTCTAATGAACTCAGATGCAAAAATCCTCAAAAAAATCTTGTGAATCGAATACAAAAGCATATCAAAAAAATTGTGCACCATGATCAAGTAGGATTCATCCCCGGGATGCAAGGCTGGTTCAATATACAGAAATCAATAAATGTTATTCACCACATCAATAGATTTAACCATAAGAACCACATGATCATCTCAATAGATGCAGAAAAAGCATTCGACAAAGTTCAGCATCCCTTTATGTTGAAAACACTAGAAAAACTAGGGACAACAGAAACTTACCTCAACATTGTAAAAGCTATATATGCTAAGCCTCAGTCTAGCATCATTCTGAATGGAGAAAAACTGAAGGCATTCAAACTAAAATCTGGAACAAGACAGGGATGCCCTCCCTCACCACTTCTCTTCAATTTAGTCCTCAAAATACTAGCCAGAGCAATTAGACAGACAAAAGAAATTAATGGCTAAAAAATAGGAAAAGAAGAACTTAAATTATCACATATTCAGATGATATTATAATATATCTAACAGACCAAAAAGTTTGTACAAAGAAACTACTAGAGCTAATAAGTGAATTTAGCAATTTGGCAGGATATAAAATGAACAGTCATTTGTCAAAGGCATTCCTGTATATCAGTGACAAATCTTCTCCAATGGAAATGAGGACAACCACTGCATTCACAATATCCTCAATAAAAATGAAATACTTGGGAATCAATCTAACAAAAGAGGTGAAAGATTAATACAATGAATACTACAGAAACCTAAAGAGAGAAATAGAAGAAGACATTAAAACATGGAAAAATATACCCTGTTCATGGATAGGAAGAACTAACATCATCAAAATGGCGATACTACAAAAAGTTCTCTATACGTTTAATGCAATGCCCATCAAAATCCCAACAGCATTTCTTGTAGAAATAGAAAAAGCAATCATGAAATTCATATGGAAAAATAAAAGACCCAGAATAGCAAAAGCAATTCTAAGCAGGACGTGTGAATCAGGAGGTATAGTGATACCAGATTTCAAACTGTACTGCAGAGCAATAGTAACAAAACCAGCATGTTACTGGTACCATAACAGGCAGGAGGACCAATGGTACAGATTAGAGGACACAGAGACGAATCCACAAAATTACAACTGTCTTATATTTGATAAAGGGGATAAAAGCATGCAATGGAGGAGGGATAGCATCTTCAACAAATGGTGCTGGGAAAACTGGAAATCCATATGCACAAAAATGAAACTGAATCCCTTTCTCTGGCCATGCATAAAAGTTAACTCAAAATAGATCAAAGACCTTGATATCAAATCAGAGACTCTGCGCCTTAAACTCAAAAAGTTGGTTACAATCTACATATTGTGGGATTGGGCTCCAAATTCCTTAATAGGACACCCATAGCACAGAGTTAATAACTAGGATCAACAAATGGGACTTACTTAAACTAAAAAGTTTTTTCTCAGCAAGAGAAACAATAAGAGAGGTAAATAGGGAGCCTACATCCTGGTAACAAATTTTTACTCCTCACACTTCAGATAGAGCCCTAATATCCAGAGTATACAAAGAACTCAAAAAATTAAACAATAAGATAACAAATAACCCAATCAACAAATGGGCCAAAGACCTGAACAGACACTTCTCAGAGGAGGACATACAATCAATCAACATGTACATGAAAAAATGCTCACCATCTCTAACATTCAGAGAACTGCAAATCAAAACCACCCTAAGATACCATCTCACTCCAGTAAGATTAGCAGCCACTCTGAAGTCAAACAACAACAAGTGCTGGAGAGGTTGTGGGGAAAAGGGTACTCTTGTACATTGCTGGTGGGACTGCAAATTGGTGCGGCCAATTTGGAAAGCAGTATGGAGATTCCTGAGAAAGCTGGGAATGGAACCACCATGTGACCCAGCTATTGCCCTTCTTGGACTGTTCCCTGAGGACCTTAAAAGAGCATACTACAGGGATACTGCCACAACGATGCTCATAGCAGCACAATTCACAATAGCTAGACTGTGGAACCAACCCAGATGCCCTTCAAAAGATGAATGGATTTTAAAAAGTGGCATTTATACACAATGCACTAAAAATGACAAATTCATGGAATTGGCCGGGAAAGCGATGACATTAGAGCAGATTATGCTAAGCGAAGCTAGCCAATCCCTAAAAAATCAAAGGCCAAATGTCTTCTTTGTTATAATGAGAACAACTATGAACAGAGCAGGCAGGAAGAGCAGGAGGAAAAGATCAACTTTATACAGAGACATGAGGTGGGAGGGAAAGGGAGAGAAAAGGGAAATTGCATGGAAATGGAAAGAGACCTTCATTGATATACAAAATTACATATAAGATAATTTAAGTTATGAACTCCCATTTTTACCCCTTATACAGATTGCAGAATCACATCAGTTACACTTCCGTTGATTTATATATTGCCATACTAGTGTCTGTTGTATTCTGCTTCCTTTCCTATCCTTACTATCCCACTTGAATCAAAGTGTGGAATATGATATATCAAGAACTTTGTAATGTTTTGAACAACCAACAATAAAAAAAAAGATAATTTTAGGGGGAAGGGAATAAAATCCAGAGAAAGAATTAAATTACAACAGATGGGGTAGAGAGCGAAGATGAGAGGGGAGGGGAGGGAGGATAGTAGAGGATAGGAAAGGTAGCAGAATTCAACAGTTACTAATATGGCATTATGTAAAAATGTGGATGTGTAACTGATGTGATTCTGCAATCTGTATTTGGGGTTAAAATTGGAATTCATAACCCACTTGAATCTAATGTATGAAAAAGGATATGTCAAGAGCTTTGTAATATTTTGAATAATCAATAAAAAAGAACAAGAATGAATGGGAAGCACAGCTTTGGGTTTCCAGTAGAGTGGAATCAGGTGTGATATATTTTTTTTTGTATTTTTTACCTTTAAGAGTATGTTTTTCTCTAGAGATGACCACTGAGGCCACTTTAAAATATGCAAAATATTTCACATCTCTTTACGAGATTAGTTATTACTAATATATTGTAATAACCTGAAGTGTGTTATATCACTAAGTGATGTACACAGTTCCCTAACCCAAAGCATCTCCATCAGGATAATTTCCTGAACTCTTAATGCTTCTTTCACATACAGAGTGAAGAACCTGGATCTTTTGGCTCAGCAACATCCCTGTCTACAGAGAGGACCTACTAACCAAAACTACATTTGAGTGTCATGAAGTGGGAAAAAATTATATCAAGCATATCATGCATTAGTGTGGGTTTTTATTTTTAGGAAATGGATGCTTTTTCTGGGCATGTTAGAAGAGAATTTCTGAAGAAGCTCCCATAGCCTCACAAACACATACACAATTATTACACATGGACATGCTCAGAGATACCACCCCATGCTCATTCACATAAATGCACACCACACAAAAGACAGCTGTTTCAGGATCATGGCAGTGGGCCACAATTCTTCACTGGATTTTCACTTTGTCACCATATGCCTATCCTCATTTCCAAACAAAATCTAAATCCAGGATAACTTTTTACATAGAAACAGGAAGGAATGTGTGACCTATCTAAGTACAACGGTTTTGCTCAGCATGTTAGGGAGTTGAGAATACTTACTTTGCTCATTTGTTGCAGAGGCTACCTGTAGTTACAGAAAGGAAGACAGCGTGAGCAGGAGATCATTTGCACAAGTCTACTGTTGGCTGTGGTGACATTAGATAACTAGATGGGAAACAGCAGTTGGGGCAAAGATCACAAAGTAAGGCAGAGAAGGCACTTGTGAAAATACATGAGCTTTGCATGAGGGATTTCTCAGGTACAATTTGATGACATGCATAAAATTCTTTTTCTATCAAGGAAAAGTGCCACTGAAGAAAATGCTCACTACAATTATTTGACAATGGTTGTTCTCATATGTGAATGTCATCTTGAATCATTCTCACAGGGAATAGATATGCAGTTGTAATCCCATCAACCTATGAGTCACCTATAATGAACACTGTCATATTTTCATGAAGGAATTTGAATTAAAAGGAAGAAAACAACACTCATATCTAAGACAAAGAAAGGTCACATTACCTTAGCAATGTAATTTTTTTGGTCTTCTGCCACAATGGGTACCACCTCTATTATGACTTGATAGCAATATAGGGAAATATAGAGTAACTGTCAGTATATTGGTTTGCTGAAGAAACACTCCAGGGGCTTCCTAACTGTGGACATGGGTCTGGAGTGTATGGAGACGGTTGTTTAACACACACAGGCTCAATTAGTGCTGCAACATGATTGTCTCTGAATGGCAAGAGAAGGAGCAGATCAGGAAACAAAAATTCAAAATAGACAAAAAATGGAAGGAACTACAATGAGAAATTAAATATTCTACTGTTACACTAGAAGGTTTCAGCATTCCTTTATAACACTTGACAGATCCATCAGGAAGTGAAGAAAAAGTATACTTTTGAATCAATCATTTCTGTTATGGGTCAAATTACTTCCACACAAACACATGTTTAAATTCTAAAAATGCTTAAGTTAGAACTTAAACCGTACCTCCAAATTTTACTGGGTTTTAAATGAGAGTCATTGTGATCTTAGCTATTAAAAGTATCCTCTTTGAATAGGGTGGACCCATTCTCCAAATAGGGCATCTGTTCTCATGAAGATGGGGCACATTCATGAGAGACTAATGCCATGTGATGATGCAAGCAGAGAGGAAAGTGCTGCAGTTGAAAACCAAGCAGATCAAGGATGGCCACCAAACCAGTAACAGTTAAGAATGGACAGGAAAAATCCTTCCTTAAAGTTTTCAGAAGTAACATGTTTCTGCTAACAGGTCAATGCGGGATTCCTAGGAAATAGAGCTCTAAGATAGTACACTTACATTACTTCAACCCAAGAAAGCTGGTACTTAGTTATGGCAACCCTAGGAATTTACCAAAACCATTATCAATCACATAGATCTATTTGGCATTTGTACAAATACTTCATACGACAGTGAGAGAATAAAATTTGTTTTCAAGTTAACATGAGGTATTCATCAAGATAAGATATATTTTGGCCCAAAACGTTCCTTGGCATGTTGAGAAATTGTGCAAATTTGCTGTCAGGAGAAGAGAAGTTGGCAAATGGAGGAAGGATGCACCCACGACAGTTCTTCAGTGCCAGACTTAGAAGGCAAGAAGACTGCTTCTCAGTGAGAGGGGAACTAAAGGAAGTCACCCAAACTTAATAGTGAATGGAAAAAATTATAGAGGAATATAAAGTCAAAAACTCAAGCAAAAGAAATGATACAAGACAGAAGTAAATTTAAGATAGAGAGAACCTTTATTTCTTGCAGCTCCACAACCTGTAATGCAAACAGTGCGAATAGTCGCTCCTCTCAGGTGTGCAAAAGAGGGGTTTCACGAAAACTCAATAGTGGACACTCAGGGAGTCTTAGAGAATCAGAAACTTGGCTACATTAAACAAAGACAAAAAAGAAAGTACATTAGATCCAAGCTGATGGTGGCAGAAGCAGCAGTAGCAGCAGCAGGATTAGTGGCACTGCTAGATCACCTAAAGAAGGAAATGGACAGAAACAAAATAGAAAGATTCAGTGTGAAAATCCTGAGATCAGAGAGGCAACGTTTTCTTGGCTGAAAAGAGGCTTCTTTGCACTGCACACTGTACATGAAGAAAGATCTGTGATTCATGCTGTCCCCAGAGAGCAAGGCAGGAGCCACCTTGACACAGCCAAGCGGATGCTGCCACTGCAGGAACCAGGAGCTGGGAGATCTGAGCAGGTAGGCACACATGGACCTGAAAGGCACCTGCCACAGCACCTAGGCTTTTCCTGGCTGAGCTAGAGCAAAAGGCATGGAGAGAATTCTCCCCAGGGGAACTCAAGTCAGAGATGTGCAGGCAAGCTCTGGTCCTTTCCTCCTTGAGTCTGGTGCCTCGCAGGACCAGCTGAAAGGGATTGAGAATTTGAAAAAGCAGGTGTAAAAATGGGCTGCTGGGAATAGATGCCCAGACCATAAGCCCAGGAAACATGTAAAGGTCGCTCCACAGGCAGCAGAGTGGGTGGGGAGAAGCTGACTAGCACACCCATAGTTGGAATTAAGGACAAGATTCAGAAAATCACCTCAATAGATGTAGAAAAGCTCTTGATTAAAAAGGAGAAACAATTCATTTCCAAAATAAAGGAGAAACCTGGAAAAAAAGGAACTTAGTTTCAATATTATAAAAGCCATATATGAGAAATTCAAAGCCAACATCACACTGAACAGAGATAAAAATGAACTGTCTTCTTCAAATATCAAGAACAAGAAAAGAATGTCTACTTTTGCCAATTTTATTCAATATATTTTTCTGAAAAAATGTCAGAACAATCAGGCAAAAGTAGGAAATTAAAAGGATACCATAAGAAAAATTCAAATTGTCCACATTACCTGGTGACATGATTCTATATTTAGAAGGCCCAAAAATTTTCACCAGAAGAATTCTAGAAGTAATAAATTTAGCAATGTAGCAGGATAAAAAATCAACACAAATAAATCAATATTGTCACTATACTCCAACATTGATGGCACTGATTTAGAATTCAAGAAAATAATTTTTTTATAATAATGTAAAAAAGCCCCTGAGGATAAATCTACCAAATAGGATGTAAGATCTCTACAACAAAAACTATAGAACACTGAAAAAGAAATGGAAGAAGACCTCAGAAGAGGCAAAATAGTTCTGTGTTCTTGGATAGGCAGAATTAATATTGTCAAAGTGGCCATAACATCGACAATATCCAGGTTCAATGAATTCAATACAATCCCCTTCAAACTACAAATGATATTTCTTACAGGATTGAAAAACTAACCCTGAAATTCATTTGAGATGATGATGATGATGATAATAGTAATAATAATAATTATTATAATATAATATTATATTAATTATTATATTTATTAAATAATAATAATTATTATTATTATTATTATTATTATTATTATTATTTGGCAAAGCAATTCTGAGCAAGAAAAAGTAAGGTGAAAGCCAGCACAATGACCAATTTTATATTTTACTACAGAGATGAGTAGCAAAAACAGTATCTTATTGAACTGAAAATAGATATGAAGATTCTTGAATTGAATATACCTCACAGAGACAACCCACCTGATACTTACATTCACCTGATACTGGACAACAGCACCAAAATACATGTTAAAGAGGACATATGGTTTAAACAAATGGTGCTGGGGAAACAGGATAAGCATAGAAATACCAGGAAGGATGAGAGAAAGAAGGTACACTGACACAATGTTGGTGGGTTTGTAAATTATTATGACAACTCTGGAAAGCAATGTGCAGATTCCTGACAAGCCCAAGAGTGGAACTCATAGGACTCAGCTATTACGTTCCTCCCTGCTTATTCTATAAAACTACAAGTCAGCATACTATAGTGATACAATCACTTCAATGTTTCTAGCATTCACCATAAATACATTGTATGATCAACCCAGATGTCCACCAGCAGTTGAAATAATCAAGTGCACAGAATTAAAAGGTAACTGGATCTTTACTTCTGGAGCTATAGCACTGCTGAATGACTCAAAGCACGTAAATTTGTACATGATAAATAAAAGAAGAATTGGAAATCTGAATCAACTAGAATCCTTATTGCAGAATGGACACAATGACAGGATTTCCACAGTACCTTCGTTGGAATTCTCATTTGGAACAGCACTGTTTGATGACCAGAGGTCTCCTCCGGACCAAGGCCAGAGGCAACAGCCTGGGAAATGTGATAAAACAGAGTTAGCTATTGACAATGTGCTGGCAAGAAAACATAGGGTCATCAATAGTAATTCAAATAACAGTTCAACCAGTTTTAATTGATAAGGGATCATTGTAAATATCTGGGGGTATAATTGGAGCTTTGAATTCAAGTATGTATTTATACCCTAATAGCATGCCCAGAAACTTAAATATTTCTTGTATGTTTTTTTTTCTGTCATTTTCAACAACAAGAGGTGATAAATAGGTCTGGGACACAACGATAAATGCTGCATAATATCACTCTTTCGTGGAAACTGAAAAATTGATCATAGAAGGTGAGAGTAGAGTATTAGTTAGCAGAGCAGGGGAGACAATGTTACAATTGAATATTAGAAAAAAAGTTCTGATGTATTTTTGCAGTCTGTTAACAGAGTTAAAAACAGTAAAATCTGTGTCTCGGGATGTGGCTCATTTGGAGAATGCTTGCCTTGCATGTCTGAGGCATGGGGTTTGATTTCCAGCACCACATTTATATAAATAAATAAATAAAGGTCCATGAATAACTAATAAAAAATTTTAAAATAAATATGTTTAATAAATTTTGAAGGAGGGATGTGAATGTTCTAAGATTTCACACTACTGAGTTTATTTTTCACCATTGGGGCAGCAAAGCCCCTGAGTCAGTTTGATCTTTAGGATAACAATGCAATGTGTGTGGTCTACAACCCAACACAATATTTTGTGGTCAAAAAGAATTACTGAGGCGGAATCATAGAAATCAGAGAAAACAGTGACCATAAGCAGAGGCTGTGGTTATGTGGCTTTCGTTCAAATCCTACCTCAAAATTTAAATACCTGTTCAGTTAAATAAACCCCTTCTCAATTGTTGCAAAAAGTGTGGCATCTGATCCATGTAATGGTATAAGGCTGACAATGATCACATCCATGTATTCTTAAGCGGACTGGTGCTTCATATGGGTGCTAATGTGTCCTGACATTAAATAGTACACTTCATTAAATGTGTGGAAAAATAAGCTCAATCGTTGACAGTGTTTGAACAGAGAGGTGTCAGACAGAGGTCATCCTCCAGAGCAATGGGTAAAGAAAGTCTATTCCTCATTCTTTACAGATGGATATTTGTAAAGCTCATGGAGAATATCTGTGACCTCCTATGACTCCATATCAGCCTAAAGGGATGGGTGGAGCAGAGTCTGTCCACCACAATTTAGAGTTTAGGTGTTTGTAATTTGGAGATTTTATGTTTCTTGCCCAGATTCACAAGAATGATGAACGGTGGATATGGGACAGGAATGTAGCTATTTACCTGGGACCAGAAATCCCTGAGCACTTGAGTCCTCTAGTGGATATCCTAGAACCAGGAAACCAGAACTCTTCTCAGTGCTTTTTGAATACTCCTTCCTTCAGGCCTCTTTGGCATGAGGTTTCAGTAGCAGACACCATGAGAAATGTTCAAGTTATAACCCTGGGCTCCTGTCTCTTTATTGCAATTACTGACTTAAAAATGATCATTTCATGTAAATGAAGCCTATCTGAAGGTCAAGGTGAAAAGGTTAAGAATGTAAGAATTAAGTTCTGTTTTCCTGGAACCTGAAACTCATTTAGAAGTCGAAAACAACTCCCGGAAATGCCCACTAAATGTATGTTGAAATCTCCCCTGATCATCTGGTTGCTCTACGAAAACAACCCCCCTCCCAGAATCCATGCAATGATTGGCTATGCTGTATGTGAAGTCCCTGCCCTCTCCAAGGAATGTAATAAGCTCTGCTTAAGCTGTTTCCGGGGATCTCTGCTCTATTCAAGTGAGCTCTGAGCCCCAGCATGCTGGACCCCCCAATAAACCCTTTGCTGTTGCATGAGACAGTCTCTTGGTGGTCTCTTCCTCAGACGCTTGCCCGACCTTTACAAAGGGTAGAGTCCACACTTGGAGCCATCCTCCCCCAGGGTCTTCTCACTTCCAGCTGTCTCCAAGTGATCCTTCCTGACGAGCAGTTGACCATCTAATTCATCAGAGTTCTCTGGGGCTCACCAACTGTTTCAGAACTTGGGACATTCTAAACCAACTGCCACTTGATGGCTGTGCCAAGAATGAAGTTTCCTTGAGCTTTTCCCTCCTGGATGGCCTGTTAGTGGGGATTAATCAGGGAAACAGATACTCTGGGCTGATGGTTTGATGTTTCCATGTCAGAAGCTGGCCTGCCCCATGTCTGCAGTCTAATATTCTGAGCCATAATCTGAGCAGTCAGACAAGGCCTGGTTGAAATATCATTTTTCCATATGCACCAGCTCTGACCAGGCATATTCCTGCTCCTGGCTTTCCAAGCCTCTTCCTAGACCCTGCATGGCCAGGGGCAGAGACTTACCTGCCTAGATGGAACCACCACTAACTATAACCTGTGAACCTCAACCAATGAATCCTCCCTGAAACCACTGAGGCCCTCATTTCCTCCATTATCAGACATCCACTCCACTGACCTCAAGGCACTGTCCTTTTTGCCTTCTTCCCAGTAGCCCCCAAAAACCTGGGATCCTGTAGTTATCAACCAATTGGAAACGTTTTCTGAAATTTCAGTCCTCTTTTCTTTTACAAAATCTTGATTTAGAATTCTCTAACATTATTTTTAAAGATTCATATACATTGAGATGGGTTTGGTTTTTAATTGCCCTTTCATGGTATATATATCGCCTTACTTAGCATCCATATACTATGTCTCACTTTATTTTTTCATCTCATGAAAGCAAGGTGGGTGTCCTGCTCCTGTAATTCACTTAAAAGGCACACATGTTATTGGCATTAGGAATGGTTCATTTATCTAAATTTAGAAAAACATTTTCAGTAACCAGGTCAATAGAACAAGCAAATATATGAATTGAGTGATAAAACAATATCACCAAATATTTAAATCTCAGGAGAGAAGATTCAGTGTTGAAGATGAAAAAATCAAGAGGAAAATATATTCAGTAAACATTAACTGCCCTTTGAAGAAACACACTTAAAAATATCACTGACAACATACCTTTCCCACAGCAGTTAAGATTTCCCATGGCCAACCAGGAACTCAAAACCTCCCTACTCTTCTCCAACTTTAACTTACACCAACTCACTCACTATACCAACTGAGTGGAAATGGAAGGTAAGATGTGCATTCCACATTACCATGGTGACTGGTCAACATGGAACTTTCATTGTGAGCACATGCCACATTCTGAGCTGCTACTATTAGAAAGTGTATTTTCATGTCCAAGTGTGTTGTTGAATAGTTTGTGTATTGCTTCAAAAACTGAAACCTAGAACTATATATTAATGTTTGTTGTTAATAAAAATAAGTTAAATTAGAAAAAAGGATTTACTTCAAAAATTATTTCATTGATCAAAAAATCATGGGATGAAAGGGATGCATAGCTATAGTTTTGAGAATCAAAGAAGATTCCATTTCTGGTTTGTAATTCTAAACCAACACATGTCTCAATCTTTCTGAACCTCCAAACATTTGTAGATAGAGAAAATTAAAATGTCTTTTTGATTCAGAATGAAAATGTATACAAAGTATTATCTTTTAAGAGTTGAGGGAATTTTCAGGAAGGAGAAATTTTAAGATCACATCCCCCTTATTTTAAATTTGAAAACAAAACTATTTTCTATATAGTAGGATTTAATCCAATCATTTGAATTAATCTTCCTCTTCCATGACTCCTGCTGTGGAATCCATTCTTTTGTTTCTCATCCTAACCTGTCATCTCATACCACAAACACTCATGTTTGAACATGCACATGGTGAGGTCTATACAAACAATG
This sequence comes from Callospermophilus lateralis, assembly GCF_048772815.1. Classification (NCBI taxonomy): domain Eukaryota; kingdom Metazoa; phylum Chordata; class Mammalia; order Rodentia; family Sciuridae; genus Callospermophilus; species Callospermophilus lateralis. The sequence continues at coordinate 1,817,587 of NW_027515935.1, read as the reverse complement.
TATGAAAAATCTTCACATTGTAAAAGCTATCTATGCTAAACCCAAGGCCAACATTATTACTAAATGAGAAAAGGAGAAATCATTCCCTCTAAGGACAGAAACAAGACAGGGATGCCCTCTTTGAAACTCCAGTCAGAGTAATCAGACAGATGAATGAAATTAAAGTGATTTGCATAGAATAAGAACTCAAATTATCACCCCTTGCTGAGAACATAGTTCTATATTTAGAAGATCCAAAAAATTCCTCCAGAAAGCTTTTAGAACCAATAAATAGATTCAGCAAATTAGGATATAAAGTCAATACCCAAGAATCAAATGCATTTCTATATACAAGCGATGAATCCACAGCAAGAGAAAGTAGGAAAACCTCCCCATTGACTCTAGCCTCAAATAAATAGAACACTTGGGAATCAATCTAAAAAAAGAGGTGCAAGACCTCTACAATGAAAACTATAGAACACTAAGAAAAAAAATTGAAAAAGATCTTAGAAGATGGAAAGATTTCTCATGCTCTTGGATAGGCAGAATTAATAGAGCCAAAAATGGCCATACTACCAAAACTTTTACAAAGATTTAATGCAATTCCTATTAAAATCCCAATGACATTCTTGTTTTTTAATTAAAAACACCAGGCAAGGCTAATGCTCTGCCACATGGGGTATTTCCCTTTGGGTCTCTCCTGACCCTCTTTTTGGCTTTGGCTTATGCTTTCCCTCAGGGAAGTCATTCCATGTGGACCTTCAGGACCTTCTTTTTGCTTGGGGCTTTTTCTATCTCCCAGGTTGCATCTGCATGGAAGGTTCTCAAGATATTCATCCTGGCCCCAGCAACTCAGGCAACCCAGGACAAGGCAACTCTGGGAACTCTGGACACACAGGCAACTCTGGACACATTGAAGAGCCATTTCCTCCTGGCACCCCACTGGAGCCCACAAGCCAGGTGGATAGCTGACAAGAAGAGGCACCTGGGGTGCAATTGCTGTCACTGCTGTGGCTGCTGTTCCTGCTGATTCTGATTTCATTACTACAGGGGCTTGTAGAGATGTTTAGTATGGGAATCCAACTGGGATTGGCACTGAATGGGGCACAGACATTTTCACATGGGGTTGCAGTGCCTGGAGCTAAGGACCTGGGTGTCCTGGCACATAAAGCAAAGGTGCTAGGGCTGGCATCTGGGCCTCCAAATGTGGTATGCCCTCTGTTCCAGGTGCTACCACCTCTGCCTGATCCTCTCCTTCCAGGGATCATGCCACAGCACCATGCTGTTGGGCTCCCATAACAGGTACAACCTTTGGGGGCAATGGATCTGCGAAGGCTGACCTCTCAGCCTGAGGTAGCCTCTCACGTAGCACTTCACGCTCATCCATTGCTTGTTGAAAGACAATCTAAGTGAAGTGCAGCTGAGTAGGAGCATCATCACGGTGATAAATAAAAGACCCAGAATAGCAAAAGAAACTCTAAGCAGGAAGTGTGAATCAGGCGGTATAGCGATACCAGATTTCAAACTATACTACAGAGCAATAGTAACAAAAACAGCATGGTACTGGTACCAAAACAGGCGGGTGGACCAATGGTACAGAATAGAGGACACAGAGACTAATCCACAAAGTTACAACTATCTTATATTTGATTAAGGGGCTAAAAGCATGCAGTGGAGAAAGGATAGCATCTTCGACAAATGGTGCTGGGAAAACTGGAAATCCATATGCAACAAAATGAAACTGAATCTCCTCTCTCACCATGCACAAAAGTTAACTCAAAATGGATCAAGGAGCTTGATATCAAATCAGAGACTCTGTGTCTGATAGAAGAAAATGTTGGCTCTGATCCACATATTGTGGGGTCGGTCTCCAAATTTCTTAAGAGGACACCCATAGCACAAGAGTTAATAACAAGAATCAACAAATGGGACTTACTTAAACTAAAAAGATTTTTCTCAGCAAGAGAAACAATAAGAGAGGTAAATAGGAAACCTACATCCTGGGAACTAATTTTCACTCCTCTCACTTCAGATAGAGCCCTAACATCCAGAGTATAAAAGAACTCAAAAATTAAGCAATAAGATAACAAATAACCCAATCAACAAATGGGCCAAGACCTGAACAAACACTTCTCAGATGAGGACATACAATCAATCAACAAGTACATAAAAAATTGCTCACCATCTCTAGCAGTCAGAGTAATGCAAATCAAAACCACCCTAAGATACCATCTCACTCCAGTAAGATTGGCAGCTATTATTAAGTCAAACAACAAGTGCTGGCGAGGATGTGGGGAAAAGGGTACACTTGTACATTGCTGGTGGGACTGCAAATTTGTGCAGCCAATTTGGAAAGCAGTATGGAGATTCCTGGGAAAGCTGGGAATGGAACCACCATTTGATCCAGCTATTCCCCTTCTTGGACAATTCCCTAAAGACCTTAAAAGAGCGTACTATAGGGACACTGTTACAACAATGTTCATAGCAGCACAATTCACATTAGCTAGACTGTGGAACCAACCCAGATGCCCTTCAATAGATGAATGGATAAAAACATGTGGCATTTATACACAATGGAGTATACTCTGCACTGAATAATGGCATGGAATTTACAGGGAAATGGATGGCACTAGGGCAGATTATGCTAAGTGAAGCTAGCCAATCCCTTCAAAATAAATGCCAAATGTCTTCATTGATATTAGGAGAGCAACTAAGAACAGAATAGAGAGGAAGAGCATGAGAAGAAGATCACCACTAAACAGGGACGAGAGGGGGGAGGAAAAGAGAGAGAGAAGGGAAATTGCATGATAAAGGAAGGAGACCCTCATTGTTATACAAAACTACATATAAGAGGAAGTGAGGGGAAAGGGAAAAATAAACAAGAGAGAGAAATGAATTACAGTAGATGGGGTAGCGAGAGAAGAAGAGAAGGGAGGGGAGGGGAGAGGAGGGAAGGGGAGGGGAGGGGGGATAGTAGAGGATAGGGAAGGCAGCAGAATATAACATACACTAGTATGGCAGTAGGTAAAAAATGGTTGTGTAACCGGTGTGAATCTGCAATAATATGTATATAGGGTTAAAATGGGAGTTCATAATCGGCTTGAATCAAATGTGTGAAATATGATATGTCAAGAGCTTTGTAATGTTTTGAACAACTAATAAAAAAAGTAAATTAAATAAAAGAACATGTATTACATGGAACTGTTTTTCTCATAAGCACTTAAGTGAGTGAATGCACCACATGGAAGCTATCACAGGCATATTGAGATACTCAGGACTGCAGCTTAACCCAGCTGATGCTCACTGTGGGTGGGGTTCTGCACTTGGCTGCAGAATTGGGTTTCTGTTTAAACCCAGGGGTGCAGGAGTTGTACAAGACTCATATCCACATTAGAATACCAACAATATCCTCGGGCGAAAAGGTAGACTCTGCCTTACAGCTGAATAAGAGTTGCAGAACATGGGGTGACTGGAGGACATCAGTGGCCAGCGTACCTGTTCCCTCAGCGACCATGGATAACTTAGTACCACCGGGCAGAAGGTAAGAAAACCAAGGCAGCAACACCTGGCCTTGACTCAGGGGACCAGAGGCCATGGCCTACAATCAGCACCCTTCTGACCCAGGAGGTGGGTGGCAGGAGGCATTAATAGCAGTGGCTCTGTCAATATTCAGAGCCCTGATTGGGCTGCAGCTCCTGGATGGCAGATATGTAGGTATGCAAGGCTTGTCCCCAGCACTGAGCTCTGGCAAATTTGTCTATGGAGCAAACCACCTAATTGCTATACTTATTCACTTGTGTGCACAAATCAAGAAAAGGACAGTTAAAATGCACATGCGGTGTGATCTCTTAGCATAATGATCAAACGAGGAGAACAGCAGGTCTCCTACAAAAAGAGGTTTTTGTAGATGTTAGAATCACCTAGTGATTGCAGGAGACAGGACACAGAAGGACTAGGCTGCAGAGAGAGCCACTGTCTCAATGGGGTCTCAAGAGGCACACACTGGCTGGTCAGTTTGCTTCCTAGTCACTGTGCTTAGAAACATTTGACTAATCAAAGGCTGTGATTACAATTTTAAGAGTAACTGCTCTGGCTGTTAGGGACCATTGTGTCTTTTATTAAAAGCATTGTTCTGGGCGCTTCTGACAGACACTAGGGCATTTTAGTGCTTCCCGGAAGGCGGCCACTGCCTCCTCAGACTTGAGCATCTGAACTACCAACTGACCAGAGTTCCAGCCAGGGTGACCCTCACCATGAAGGTAAGAATCAAACTGCATGTCCAGCAATGGCTCCTGAGTGGACCACAGAAAGACGCAGTTAGGAACACAGTCCAAAAACAAAAGACAACATTTTTCAAAATATTTTTTACAGCAGCATAACTAATTTACAAAAAGCTACAAAAATCATATTTACCAGGACACGTCTGTTAAATAAAAACATCATGTTAGTGTGCATTTAGGCAGGGCTATGTACAAGGATTCTGGTTCTTGCTCTCCTTAGAACAATAGCCCATGCCCAATGGGGCTCACCATGGCAGGGCTGCAGGGAGGATAGCAGAGGCAAAACAGACCCTCCACACAGTGGCACCCTGCCCACCCTGTTTCCCCTAAAACTTACCCCGGCATCATGCAATATTCCTGGCAGCCCCTGGAGGCCGGTGGGAAACAGGGCTCAGACTTCCCAGTCAGGGTGAGCAGCGATGACTCCTTTCAGCAGAGCATCCAAGCAGAAATAGAACTATTTCTGAATGAGAAAAGACAACATGAAAACCAAAAGTGTGACAGGTCTGTGGATACGAAAACAAAGTCAAATGAAAATTCTCCCCAATCCACACTGAAACCCACCCAGAAGCCCCCTGTCATGGTGCTGCTAGCCACAGTCTGATGGAGCCTGTTAGGAGTTTTTCTTTCATGAACTTTCAGATCAGAAAAGATTAGCACAGCACCCAGCAGCCTCAGGCCTAAGATTACCACAGAGCTGAGAACCTGGGCGGCACAAGGTCTGCTGTCCCCAAGCCCCAGGCAGCACAGTGTAGGGGCGCGGGCAATAGGAACTGCAGGGCTGAAGGGAGGGGCAGCAGCTCCAGGTTCCTGGAGCCCCAGCACAAGGTCTTGACTCCAGCAGCAATGATGGCATCCAAGAGGCCATCTAGCTGTGTCAGTTGGAGAAAACCAGGAAGGAGCACAGCAACAAGAAGCCAGCTCATCAAGAAGGGGCTGAAAGTTGCCAGCAGCCTGGGTAGCTCACTGAAAAGTGTCTTCCCTGAAGCCCCCAGGAGAACACCCAGCAAGAGGAACTCAGCAGTCTCTAGGGACACAGACCTCATCCCAAGGGGCTTGGACTCTTACCACCTCTCCAAGCCACCAAAGGATGCCACAGCTGCTGCACCTCCAGGAAACACCACCACCAGGAGGGAGCCTATGGAAGTGACCTTGGCGGGGCAGACACTTCTGTTGAGTTGATGTGCACTGAAGCAATCCGGAGTGTTTCCAAGACCACCCTGGAAGGCAGCAATGGGCCTGCATCTGTGAGCACACGCTTCTGCTCCTCCAGTGTGCCTTCCCACTCTAATGGGAACAGCAGCTCTTTGGATAATTAGGACAGCATAGAACAGAAGATCCAGGTGTTTTTGGCTCTGAAAACACAGTCAGGAAGCCTGCTGCTGAACTTGCAGAGATGCCTTCCCACACCTCCCTGGCCTCTCCTTCCATGTCCACTTACATCATCCCTTAAGGCTCTTTGATCATGTTCAGTAACAGGTGGGGGAGGGGATACTTGGCCCCTTCCCTGGATGGAGCATGCACAGCCTCCTTGAGGAGACTCTGCAGAGTGCTCTACAATCTAACTTGCCTCAGAGCCTAAGGTTTGATCATGGGCCTGAACTTGCTTAAGTGAAAGGATCCTCTTTGCTTAAGGGATATTTATACACCTACCTTCCAGAGATCCCTTCTAAGGTACTTGCACCTCAGCTTTGTTTCTTGTGTGATTTTCAGCCCTACAAAATCTACTCAGTTTGATACCTGAGGCCAGGTTCCTCCAGGACCTTTCTTAGGTGAGTCTTGTTCTATGTCCTGGGCTTCTTTGAATGTCCTGGAGAGACCCAAAGATTCAGCCCTCAGACTCAGGTTACAGTCCAGGGCATAGGATGAACTTTCTGACTTCCAGTTCAATGCCTGACTCTTAATCTTCTGTCCTGAACCCCCACCCTAGCCTCTTCTTTGTCTTTTCTGGGCAACTCTATCCTCTGACCTGGAGTAGTACCTCTGCTGCTATTTGTTGATAGAGGAGGCCAAGAGCTTGCCATTTCTTCTAGATGATACCAAAAGCCTCTGTCACCTGAAATAATGTGAACAGGAGTACTGCCTCGCTGTGCCAGCTGCACCCTGTCCTGCACAGCACAGAGAGGCAGCTTTTGTCCCATGCATGGAGGGACACTGGTGTATTTCCTGTAACTGAGTCTTAGTATGAAAATCTGTCTCTAAGCCTTGTGTTTTAATAGAAAGTGGAGCCTATTGAATAAACTATAGCTATTCTTTAATGTGTCCAGCCTACAGAAACTTTTGTGACACATTTTGGTGCATTTACCACCTTCACATTTTATGCTGGAATCAAGACTGATGCTTTCCTCTGCTCCAATAGCAATAGTAGAAATGTCATCAGAACAGCTGTTGCTCTGGCACAGCAGTTCAACTGTGTTTATATCACCATCACCATCACCATCACCATCACCATCTTCTTCCTCCTCCTCATTATAACCTCTGCTACAACTATTTTACTCCACCGTGCACATTTGCAGTGCATAGTGGAGAATTTCCCCATCAACTCAGTGTGTACTTTCTTCAAACTGGGGACTTCCTTCCCATATAAAAGGGGGAAGTGTTTTCCCACCACACATAAAAGCAACCATTTGTTGATCCAATTTTCCACATTTCTCCAGACGAAGGTCAAGACTCCAAGAATCATCTCACTCACTGAGATCTAGGTGAAACTTTTTTCAATTAATGAGGCCCTTTCTGTTATTATATCATTTAATTTGAAAACAAAATTAGAAAGCCATACATGTAGATATAGTTGAGGCCCAAGGATACTCTATTGACAGGATAACTGAGAACATTTCTTTCAAACTAAGAAAATTATGCTAAACATAGGTATTGCTTTTGTTGTAGCAGGATTTTTAAAGGTCATCTAGGGTCGGGGGAGGGCATGAGGCCAGGATGGGAGGCACAGCTGGTCACACACTTTATAACGGTGCACACAAATGCATATATGCACACACTCAGATGAACAGTGATGTTTTTATTATATGCATAGGCTAGAAGAGGGTCCCTATGTCATGAGTAGATGGTTTTATGTTACAGGGACCTGGTCCTAGTTCTAGAGCCATCCCCAGGATGTGTACTAGAAGACCTATAGCCAACTTCTTTGTCTTGTCCACTCTGTGATGAGTGTGTAATTTCTCTAGTTGCCTCACTAGACTTGAGGCTGGTGTGACATCCAGATTCTGGGAGGAGAAACTTACCTATGCAGTAAGTATAAACATGGTTAACACAGCCTTAATAAGTTCTGTCCTCTGACCTATTCACTTGGGCCAAGGGGTGGAGAATCACCACCCTTAGAATCCAGGATTTTTGATGAAAAGAACCTTTTTAATTTAGATCCATAGTATTTATTGTTGCTTAATATAAATCATAGTGCTCTGAAGTCTTATTAAGAAAGTAAGGCACTAACCAGATAGATTTGGGCCTATTTTTCTTTTAATATACACAGTGTCTCTGGTTCAATTTTTAGGTCCTTGATTCAATTTGGGTTGAGTTTTTTGCATGGTGAGAGAGAGGGGTTTAATTTTATTTTAATGTATATAAATTTCCAATTTTCCCATCAATATTTTTTGAAGAGGATATCGTTTTCTCCAATGTACATTTTTTATGCTTTTTGTCAAATATAAGAGAGCTCTAATTATGGGCATTGTTCTCTGTGTTATCTATTCTATACCATTACTCTACAAGTCTATTTTGTTGCCAATACCATACTGTTTTTTGTTATTATTGATCTGTAGCATAGTTTAAGGTCTAGTATAGAGATGCCACCTAATTCACTCTTCTTGCTAAAAATTGCTTTAGCTATCCTGGGTCTCTTATTTTGTCAGATAAATTTCATGACTGCTTTTTCTATTTCTCTGAGAAATGGCATTGGGATTTTGATTGAGATTACATTAAATCTGTATAGTGCTTTTGGTAGTGTGGTCATTTTGACAATATTAATTCTGCCTATTTAAGAAAAAAAATAGATCTTTCCATATTCTCATGTCATCTTTTATCTTTTTTCCATAGGGTTCTGTAGATTTCATTGGAGAGATCTTTCGGCTATTGTTAGGTTGATTACCCAGGATTTTATAATTTTTGTACTATTCAAAGTTAGTAGTTATTCTCATTTCCTTTGCAGAAGATTTTTTATTGATATTCAGAAATGCCTTTGATTTATGGGTGTTGATTTTGTATCCTGCTACTTTACTGACTTCATTTACTAGTTCTAGCAGTTTCCTGATGGAATATGTCGAGTCTTTTAGGTATAGAATTATATTGTCTGCAAATAGTGCTAATTTGAGTTCTTCCTTACTTATCCATATCCCTTTAATTTATTTTATTTGTCTAATTGGTCTGGCCAGTGTTTCAAGAAATATGTTAAATAGAAGTTGTGGAAACGGGCACCCCTGTCTTCTTCCAGTTTTTAGAGGAAATGCTTCCATTTTCTGCCTTGGTGTCCTAGAATGGTGCTCCCCAATCTTGTGGCCATTGGCCATGTAATTCATCAAATTGACAAACTCAGCTTTTTCTGTCACAGGATCTATATGCCAAAATATCATGTGCTTGAAGCTACTGAATTAGGCAGGATAGACATGGAACATTTCCATAATCGCAAAAATTATTGAATGATGATGCTCTATAAATCACCAGGAGCAAATATTATGGATAATATGACCTATTTGGAGTTCAAATCTAGTACCTTTCAACAAATACCTTGCTAACTGTGTTTCAATATAAATTTTTTGTTAAAAAGAATAAATAAGTAAATAAAATAGAATGGTGTGGATACAGCTATCAGGAGCTACATTTATGAATTCTGTTCTCGAGCATCCACCAGGTTTTACCTGGCCTCTTCCAATCACAGGATTTCAAGCACCTCTCTTGAAGGCCCCCTACCATTCTGGTAAAGGCCATTGACTCTTATGGTGTCCTTTGACAGAATCCCTCTTACCTTCTAGGCTAATGAGGAAACTAGCCAATCAATAAACCACTACCCCCGCCACTCCAGATAATTATTGTGCATGGGAATTCATAGCCATCCTAGGAGTATGAAGCTGCTGGCATTGGTACCACACTTAGAAAATTAGTAATTTTCTGTTTTTATAACAGGTCCTAGTAGAACATGACTCAAGCCCACTTAGTTATAAGCTGGGAATGCTGCTGAAATAAGACAAAAGCAACCACCACCAACAACAATAACAATAACATAAAGCCCTCTACATTTATGTGGGGATTTTTCTCTAAAAAAGACCTTGAATTTTTAAAAATTATCACATCTCCATATAGCTTCTGCCCAATAAACCCCTCAATGATAAACAGTTTTTTCAAAGAATATTTTCTGAAATATTTTTTGAGGAAGTAAAGAGCAACCCACTTGGGAACAGTACAGAATGTGAGCACTTTTTTGCTAGATTATAACATAAAATTCTAATGAAGCTGTGGCAAAGACGAAGACCCTTCACAGACTTCAAGAACAGACAGGAGATTTCCTCCTGCTGACATGGTCTCAAGTCAGAGCTGCACCCAACTTGGATTCTCCTGAGGCAAAGAAGGCCCACAAGGTCATTGAACTAGCTGTTCTGTCACAAGGGGGGAATATATATCATAAATTACCAAATAATACATCTAATAAAACTAATAATTACAAAATGCTATCTTTGACATAGTTTAATTAAATTTAATTTTGAATGAAAGTGTTTAATCTTTAATACACCATATTTATCTTATTGCTGATAGATGAGATTTTACTACCAGAAAGTGAAAACTTAATGATCGCTGTTAAAGAATGCAAGTCCAAGGAGACTTCAAGCATCAATTATTTATAAGCAGACATGCTGCTGTGTTCCCATGTAAAGGTACCAAAACTCCTGTCATGAGGTTGATGCACCCCTGCATCACCTGACCACAATGATCTCATCTGAAAGAGACCAGAAGTATGGCACAACCTTGAACCTCAAGAAATCTTAGAGAGGTAAGGCCACAATAATGTCTTAGAGTCAAGTTCATGGAATACTGCCTTCATAGCATACATTAAGAGTGCCTGAGTGGCAACACACTATCCCATGCTAGGTTGTGTGAACAGCAAACTACTTACCCCTTAGGCACAACCCTGGGCATGAGGCTATGTGTTTAATTCCCTGCTCTTACTCCATTGCTCACTCCTTGATTGGTCACTGCAGAAATTGCATTGGTGGCTGCCTGTAATCTGATAAGCTACTGCCTGAGTATATATACATGGTAACTTCACAATAAAATGAGACCTGCTTCCTGCTTGATGTCCAGAGGTCTTGATTAGTGACTTCACAGACACAGCCTCTTCTACAATTTTTTGTGAAACCCCTTGCTGGACCAGAAAGAGCCCACATAAACATCAGTACATAGCATTTGTCTTTTTTTTTTTTGAAGGTTCAAAAAAAATTCTTGTAATGTGACTCTCCTGACCTCTAATGAATGTCAGTATGTTTAGCATTTCCATCACCACAGGTTCAATATTTGGATATTTACTCACTTTCTCTTTGTACCAGAGAAGGTTATTCTTCCATTAGAAATGACTGGGTAATTTTTGCTTTTCTTTAAGCATTTATTAGGGTGGAGATAATGAAAAGAACTTTCTGTATCCTGCCATTTTCTAAGAATGACAGTTCCTTCATACTATTTTAAGCAGGATTCAGCTTGTCCATGAGTTCCTTTTTTTCTTTTAATCTATGCAGAAGGTTTTACTTTTCTTCACACTGCTTTTCACATCATACCTACAAGTCAACTGATGGAGCTATGCTGAGTAAGAAAAAAATACCAATAAATTGATGATAGGTAGGCCTACTTACATCTTCTATGGAGGTTGTAACAACTGAGTTGTTGCCTCAGATTATTGGGAGAAAATAAATTCAGTGTAAACTCACTAAGCTTGTAATACTTTAGCCTAAATTCAATCTCCACAGAGAATTTTAGGTCCTCCAAGGCATCTATTTACCACAGGATTCTGCAAAGTAACCATGGATCCACTAGCTACAACATAAACCAGGGGATCATCCCAAAATTTATCTGGGACCAAACCAAACCAGTAACTGTTTCTCTTCTGCAGGATTCAACACCCTCATCATGAGAGTCATATTCACTAATGAAAAAAAAATCTAGTACAATTTTCAACTGCATTGACCATATGCAACTTTGCTTTGATTTTGATCAAAGTATTAATATAATCACTAATGAAACATTTTAACTAGAAAAAATCATGATATACACTTTTAAAAATATTTATTTTCTAAATGTTTATTTTCTAGATGTAGGTGGACACAATATCTTTATTTAATTTATATGTGACACTGAGGTTTTAACCCAGTGCCTCACATGTGCTAGTTGATCACTCTACCTCTGAGGAAAAATCCCAGTCTCTCATGATATTCACTTTGATGTCTACGTTTTTGTTTAAAAGAGTGTTTTGATTCTTCCATGTTGTTCTGTGGATAAGCAGTTTACTTATTTTATTTATTCTATTTATTTATTTCCTTTGCACCTGCAATGAAACCCAGGGGCATTTAATCACTGAGCCACATCCCTAGCCCTTTTATCTTTTTTTTTTTAATTTTGAGACAGAATCTCCCTAAATTTCTTAGGACATTTCTGAGTGGCTGAGGCTGGATTTGAATTATGATCCTCCTGACTGAGCTTCCCAAGCTTCTGGGATTACAGGCATTATTTTCATTATGTTTAAATAATTTGACATTTTATGAATATTTAAAAAAACGTGCTGAACATTTGAAATCTTTAGTTGTAGGCACATTTTTAAATGGGCACAAACACCGGTAGGATTAACTTGTTCTTGTGTTCTATTCTCTATATACAACAATATATGATATGATTCAAAATTACTAGAAGAAAGTCAATGTGATAAACAAAATGAGAAATGGTAAGTATTTGAGGAGGCAAAATGATAATTACACCATTATTATCAATATATGTGTCAAATTACTATATTGTATGATAAAGATATACTTGTGTCAGACTGGAGTGGTGGCTCAGTGATAAGCACTTTCCTTGCATGTGTAAGGCACTGTGTGCAATCCTCAACATGACATAAAATAAATAAGGATATAACAATTTTCTACAACTAAACAAAGAAATTAAAAAAGATATATGTGTAAATTAAATTGTAAAGTTATGAATAGTTGCACATATATATCAAAGTATTTTCCCCAAGATATGTATTAATTCAAAAGAAAAATATAGTAACTTTATAGTGGATAGACCCTTTAGACATCAACTTAACTAAGTGATCAAGGTCATCACCACCAGGAATCAAACATGTTGAAGACATGAGCCTCTTGATATGGTGAGCTGAGAAGGAGCCACCACCATTTCTGTGGTATTGCCAAAACTGCAGAGCCTCCCTCTGATCTTGAGAAAACACAAGGAAACCCACAGTTCTACAAAACACTTGTTCCTCAGTGCTGTCAAGATCATGAAAGATGAGTATAGGCTGAGGGAATGTCTCCAATGTTAAGGTCTGTAAACAAGTCGGGATGGCGCCTGGCATTTTGCCAGAGGGAGTGATTTGTGAGGTGGCGCCTGTGAGGCATTAACTGTGGAGATTTCTTATTGGTTGACTACTGTATCTAGTTTATGTTAATTAAGATAAGCTGTGTGGAATGTATATATACCCCTCCTGTCCTACAATAAATGGCTCCGACTCCTGCTGTATCAATCTACACAAGTTGTTCGTCACCCCCTGGTTATTTTGCTGCAGCCGGACTGTGGCAACCAATCGATCAGGGACAAAAAAGAGAAATAACAACTAAATGCAGTGTGGGGTCCAGAATGGGGTGATGGAATAAAGAAAGGATCTTGGTAGAAAAATGGGAAATTCCAATAAGAGCTGTTTTGTTTTGTTTTAGGTACTGGGGATCTAACTCAGGACTGCTTTACCATTGAGCTACATCCCCAGCCCTTTTTTATTTTCATTTTTTTTTTTTAATTTTGAGACTGCGTCTCATTAAATTGCTTAGGGCCTTGGTAATTTGCTGAGGCAGGCCTCGAATTCCCTATCCTCCTGTCTCAGCCTCCTGAGCTGCTGGGATTACGGACATGCACCACTGTACCCAGCATCCAATAAGATGTGAAGTTCAGGTGATAGTACTGAACTAAGGATAAGTTCTCAGGGTTGATCATTTACTAGGGTTATGTAAGATCTGAATATTACGGAAGGCTAGGTGAGGGGTGTACTGAAGCTATCTGTTCTATTTTTGGCAACTTTTCTGTAAATCTAAAATTAGATCAAAATAAAAGTTTTAAAAAGTTGCCACATTGAAAATTTAGGGCAGATGCCTGGAAGGCCTCATGGGAAATTTCACTGCTCTGCCTGTCTTTGGATTTGAGATTGGGAGACCTCCTGTCCTCAGAGCATTAAAGCACCCACAAAGATTTATTCAGTCATTCTGGCCTATGGTTGGCCAAATGGCTTATACCTTTAAAACAGACAGGCCCCCCCACCTCCTCTGCAGTATGGAGCCCTGAGCCCCCCACCCCACCTTGGGATTCTCATTCTGGCTGGCGGAGGCTGCGAGGTGAGGCTGCAGGAGTCTGGGGAAGGCTTGGCAGGTGAGTGAGAGGGTGCTCCAGAGGGAGGGAGGCTCAGACAGTGGTTAGCTGCAGAGTGGGGCTTAGCAGAGGCCAGGGGAAAAGGGAGGGGGGCTCTCCTTCCCAAGGGGCCCTTTCATGTTGAAATCAGCCATCATGAATGCTGGGGGCCCAGGAGCCCAGGCATGGGAAATTTGAGAGCCCCCTTATGTCCCCTCATGTGACAGTGCCATCTGTGGCTCTCAGCCGGCCAGCCAGGATGCATTAGGAGAAGTGTTGGTGTGCACCTGGGGCGGGGGAGGGTCCCATCAAGACGTTGACCCACTCAGAGAAGGGAGATTTGAGGAAGGAAGTTCTAGACTCTCCTGGTGCTGGAGGGGAGGGTGGAGTGGGCACCCTGTGGGCTTCAGGATCAAGGGTTGGGCAATTGGCGAGAATCCAAGAGAAGGCTCTGGTCCCAACCCTCTCCAATGCCCTGAGTAGCCTGCTTCTCGCCAGCTCTGAAGGTGCAGACCCTGCTGACAAACCTCCGGGGACAAGGAACTCACTCTATCCTGGGAGAGCGTAGGGTCCAGGCATTGATTCCACCTCTGGATTCAGTTTTTATTCCCTGCCAGGAAATCTGAGACATTGGACAGGGGAGGCTGTGGCCCCATCTTCCCTGGTACACTCTCAGCCCAGGAGTGACCCCTGCTGTCCGGACAACCCTGGAGGCAGAGGACCATGCTGGCTAGCTGTGCACAGATTGTGCTGGGTGGCCTACCAGCCCCCTCCCCACCCCGCATTCTGTGTTGCTCTCCGCTGGCCCCCAAGGTCCTCTTCAAATGTACTGCCACAGGAGGGAGGTGGGTGAGGCCAACATCTGGACCAAGGGGACATCGTTGGCCCTCACAGCTGGAGCTATCAGCAGCCAATGTTTACCCAGACATTATTTGCCTTTGTAAGTTCCTGGCCCCCAACATGCCCCCCCCCCCCCGAGGAGAGGGTCCTGAGCCTCCTCCCCACGACTGGGCAGGGACGGACCCGAGAGTGCCGTGGCTGGCTGGAGTTCAGATCCTCCCAGCAGCTTCAGCTGCCTGAGAGAAGAAAGGGCTAGCCAGCTAGGCTGTCCGTGCCGAGGTGTGGGCACAAGTAGGACAAGGCCATGGAGAAAGTGTGAGTGGACCCTGGACACAGCGTGGTGCAGAGAGAAGGGGCAGACCCCTGGAATGTTCCAGAACCTTGCTGGCTGACCTTGGGTCAGTCTGTTCCTCTGTATCATGTGCCACCATATGGGAATATTTCCTTGCCATCTGATTGAAAATAGTCTCTGTTTTAGTCAGCTTTTTTGCTGCACGATGGAAGGACCCAACCAGAACAATTGTAGAGAGGGAAAAGTTGCCTTGGGGGCTCAGGGTTTTAGAGGTCTCAATGCACAGACAGCAGGCTCCATTCCTCAAGGTTTGAGGTGAGCTGAACCTCATGGCGGAAGAGTGTGGTGGAGGGAAGGGGCTCACATGATGATCAGGAAGCAGAGGGAGGCTCCACTTGCCAAATACAAATATATATCCCAAATAATTGGCCCATGACCCTCCTCCCCAGCCACACCCCACCACTTCAGTCACCACTCAGTCAATCACTATCAGGGCATTAATTCACTGAGGGGTTAAGACTCTCACAACCCCATCATTTGTCCTCCGAACCCTCTTGCATTGTCTCACAGCTAAGTTTTTTGGGGACCCCTCACATCCAAACCAGAACAGCCTCCTGCCACACCTATCCCCTCCCGTGCCTGTTTGCCCTTTGTAGCATATGTTCCAACATGCACCCCTCTGCTGGAGCACGACCACCAGGAGGGCAGGCAGGACCTCACTTTACTGTCACTGCTCCCTGGCATCCAACCAATCTTCCACAGCTCTTCCCTAGCTTGCCCCTCTCATTCCATCTGCTTCAAGTGACATTGTGGATTGGGGTCAGAGAAGGACAGACCATGTTCTGTGGTGGCAGGCTCTGGCCAGAGGAGTTTTCTCCTGGAGCACAGCGAGTCCCAGGTGGGCACTAGGGTGGGAAAGACTATTATGCCTTCATGATAATAGAGTATGCATTCACATGAGGAACCAGATTCAGAGATGTTCACTAACTTACCTAAGGTCACACAGCCCCAAAGTTACAGAACCAAGATATTAGCGCTGGTTCAAGGTTTTCTCTTTACTCTGCTGTCTTCTGTAAAAGATGTTAAAAGTTCTCATTTAATTTCCCAGGACACTTGTGTCCCACACTCCATTGTATCTATACATTCTTTCTATATCATTGCATCCTCAACCCCAACCTTGTTGATGAGCACAGAAGACAACATGAGCCTGATTTCACAGACCAGAGAGAAGCCTGTAGCCACGCAGCCAGTAAATGGCAACATCTGAACTAAGCTCAGGTCAGCCTCATGTTGGCACATTGCCCTTAACCTTCTTCCAGGCTGGGACTAAGCTTTCAGGTCTCATTGGCTGACACGGGGCTCATGACCTCCCAGCCTGCATTAACACACCGTGCTAGAAGCTTCCCAGGGACCTCACCCTGGACAGAACCTGCTCCATTTACCCCATCCATAGCGTCATTTCAAAAACCCCTGTTGGCCCTTCAGTGAAGAGGCAAAGGGTGTCCAGTCTGCCAGGGCCCAGGAAACAAGGTAAACCTTAGGCTACTACGGAGCACCTACAAAATACTCAGACTCAAGGCAGCTGCAACTTGACTCTTGCTGAAAGCCAAGAATCAACCCAAAGAATATTTACTGCATCTCTGCAATATGCCTGACATTCCATGAAATCATTTTCTTTTGTTATTTTGTGGAATTGGGGATCAAACCCACAGGTGCCTTTATCACTGAGCCTTATAACCCTGGCCCTTTATAATTTTTTATTTTTATTTTTTATTTTGAGGATCTCAGTAAGTTGCCCAAGCTCACCTGAAGCTTTTGATCCTCCTACCTCAGCCTCTTGATTCACTGGGATTACCAGGAATGTGTTTTTTTGAATATGAAATACGTTTATGAAAAGACATGAATTAGTCCAGTGCTTGCTATGTGGGATATAGTCACCGCATACAATCCATGGGAATCTTTATAGAGTCTTGCAAGAGGGGCTACAGATATCACCCCCATTTTGCAAATAGGTAGAGTGAGACTCAGAAGAGCCAAGCCACAGGTCCAGGATCTCCAAGGTAGCAAGTGGCAGGGCAGGGAATAGAACCCAGGTTTTCCCAACAAAAAGGCTATGTCCTTCAGGCCTATAATCCCAGCAGCTTTGGAGGCTAAGGCAGCACGATTGCAAGTTCAAAGCCAGCCTCAGCAACTTAGCAAGATGCTAAGCAAATTAGCAAGACCCTATCTCTAAATAAAATATAAGAAGAGCTAGGAATGTGGCTCAATAATTGAGTGCCCCTGAGTCTAATCCCCAGTTCTTAAGCCATGTGCTGTCTGTCCCTTCCTATGAGCAGAGGGCCCTGCACTTCAGCCTCACCTCCTCAGACATGCTTTTAGGAGCACATCCTACTTCCCCATGTCTGGACATGCTCACTTGAAAAGTGGGAGGAACCCTGGGAAGGCTCCTAAGCAGGCCTTCGGCTATGGTGATGGACCCAGGATGCCCACCCTTTTCACACCAAGTTAAACCAACAGGTCCCACTCACTGTCCTCCAAAGCAAAGGCAGTCTGTGTAGAAAGGAGTCCCTTCATGATGGTCCCTCAGAGCTCCCAGGGGCTGCCTGGTGGCACCTAGGAGGGGGCTGGGGGGCTGTCCCTCCCTTGGGTATTTGGGAGCCGGTGCCCAGGAAGCCTCCAGAGGATGATGATGTGGAACTGGAGCCACTGGCCCTTCCCTGTACATGATGAGCAGGGAGTGTGTTGATGGATATGCTGATTTCACTATCGCGCAAACCATTTCCATCTAGAATTTGGCAGCCTTCTGGGTGAGAAGGGGAGGGGAGGGAATTTACTAACTTCCTCATGTGTGTGGTGGCATCCTTTACTCTTGAATGAAGGCCAGGGACCTGATTCACTCCTGGAGGCCTGAGGATAGAGGCACCGCACTCCCTGGGTCTCTCCCTCCCATCCACCCTCCTCCTGCAGAGGTCTTGCCCTTGGCCAGGGCTTCCCCCCCACTTCTGGGGGTGCCAGGATGATGGGAACCCAGCTGTCTACCTTCCCCATGACTCCACACTTCCCCATCTTATGGTCATGTTCAGGGAGCAAGAAATGGACA
Organism: Callospermophilus lateralis; assembly: GCF_048772815.1. Classification (NCBI taxonomy): domain Eukaryota; kingdom Metazoa; phylum Chordata; class Mammalia; order Rodentia; family Sciuridae; genus Callospermophilus; species Callospermophilus lateralis. The sequence goes on along the minus strand of NW_027515935.1, from coordinate 1,799,499 downwards.
TCTTGGTGTGGTAGGGGTGAGGTGCAGGCACCTCTAGGCCAAGAGGGAAGAGAACCCAGAGGGCTTCCTGGAGAGGGAGGCTAGGGGTCCTTGCCAAGGTGCGAGTTGGGGGCGGGGAACAGCCTGGACAAAGGCTGAGAGGTGGGGCCACCAGCAGATGTGAGGGGCTGGGCAGGTGGAGAGGAAGGGGAGGGACGGGTGGATGCTTCTAGAACAGGTCTCCCCGAGTGTCAGCCCCTGTCCTCTCTACTCACGCCCACTGATAAGTCCTGGGCAAGGGCGACGGGGTGAGGAGAAATGCCCGAGGCTCACTCATTGCCCAGGGCCCTGGCTGGGAAACCAGCTAGGAGGGCAGGACAGCAGGTTCCCCCCGAGCACTGTCCTGGTTGACAAAGGCAGGCTGGGGGCAGGAGGGACTGGAGAGGGTGACATTCTCCCTCGAGGCCGCCCATGGCCTGCTCCCCCAGCGCTCAGGGGACAAAGGACAGCTGTTCAAACACTGATCAGGGAGTGGGGCTCCATGAGGTGGGGTGCTGGGAGGTGGGGAGGCCACCATCACTGGGTGCGCTACGCCCCGTGGGTTTGGCCTGTGCTGGATGGGCACCTGCTGGGAGTGTGGGACGTGGGGCAGAACGAGGGTCTTTCCACCTGTGTGCACGTAAGTGGGCTCCTGAGTAAGACAGAACGGGTGTGGGGGGGGCGGTGCATGCATCATGGGGCGGGTGCACATGGTCTGTGCATGTGCAGGTGAACTGACCCTGCCAGTCCCTTCTGCTCGGGCAGTAATGCTGGTGCAGGGGTGTGACATCCACGCTAGTGAGCGTGCGCTGTCCCACACACATGCATGTGTGTGTGCATGCTGCACTAGGAGGACAGTGTGAGAGGCCGACACGGTGGAGGCCCAAGGCTGGCTTCAGTCCTGTAGCCCACGAATCCCCAGGGCATTGTCCCTTTCAGTGCCCAGCGAGTCCCCAGGCCCAGCGCCTTCGCCCCTCACCTTGGAGAGGGCGTAGAGATGGCCCCAGGTCCTCCCTAGAATGGTCTCCGTGGACATCCGTCCCATGCCTCTGCACCCCACCCCGGGCTGCGCTCACTCCAGAGGTGCAGGTGATGGTGGGGGCAGGTGGCAGTGGTGCTGGCACGAGGCAGGTCCGTGTGTGTCCCTGAGCCACAGCTTGGCTGGAAAGCTGAGGGGACCTGATCCCTGGTCTCCTTTGGCCAGATATCATGCCTGCCCTCCCAGGACAGTCCCCCAGAGCCACCAGAGGCCCGCCAGTTGGGAACCTGATTTAGGAGTCAGGGAACTCCAGGCTCATGGCCCTGCCCCCCACCCGCCCCTTGCCACCTCGACCTCCTGTTTGGTGAAGGGGACACCGAGCTGCAGCCCTTGGGCGACAGAGGAGCCTGAGCCCTCCAGGTTGAGCGGAGATTTAAGGGACTGGTGTGGCTTCTCTCTCCTCCTCTCTCTGGGTCTCTCCAGCAAGTCGTGCCCCCACTGCTCACACACTTTTTAAAATGTCAATAGACTGTCACTCACTTTTCTTGTTATACTTCTTAAAATGAACGTTTCCTCTAGTCGATGGAGGGAGGTGACACTGGAGTCACGGGCTTGGCTTTATTCCTGTCCAGAGGAGATGGACTGTGGAGAGCTCAGCTTTCAAAGGAACTATTTTATTTATAAGGATTTTCCTAATGTCATGAATGTGCCATGCCTGGCTTCTTTGTGCCCACTCTGGAGAGAAGGGGGGACTGAGCATGGCCCAGGTGGGGTGGCTTTCTTTACCCTGAAGCCCAGAATCCTAGAGGAAGTGACCTTCAGCAGTGTAATGCAACAGTTTCTTTTTTTTTAATTAATTTTTATTGTTGGGTGTTCAAAACATTACATAGTTCTTGATATATCATATTTCACAGTTTGATTCAAGTAGGTTATGAACTCCCATTTTTACCCTGTATACAGATTGCAGAATCACATCAGTTGCACATCCATTGATTTACATATTGCCATACTAGTGTCTGTTTTATTCTGCTGCCTTTCCTATCCTCTACTATCCCCCCTCCCCCCTCCCCTCCCCTCTTCTCTCTCTACCCCCTCTAGTGTAATTCATTTCTCCCCCTTATATTTTTGTCCCCTTTCCCCTAACTTCCTCTTGTATGTAATTTTGTATAACCCTGAGGGTCTTCTTCCATTTCCATGCAATTACCCTTCTCTCTCCCTTTCCCTCTCACCTCTCATCCCTTTTTAATGTTAATCTTCTTCTCATGCTCTTCGTTTCTACTCTGTTGTTAGTTACTCTCCTTATATCAACGAAGACATTTGGCATTTGTTATTAAGGGATTGGCTAGCTTTACTTAGCATAATCTGCTCTAATGCCATCCATTTCCCTGCAAATTCTATCATTTTGTCATTTTTTAATGCAGAGTAATACTCCATTGTGTATAAATGCCACATTTTTTTTTTATCCATTCGTCTATTGAAGAACATATATGTTGGTTCCACAGTCTTTCTATTGTGAATTGTGCTGCTATGAACATGGATGTAGCAGTGTTCCTATAGTGTGCTCTTTTTAGGTCTTTAGGGAATAGACCGAGTAGGGGAATAGCTGGGTCAAATGGTGGTTCCATTCCGAGCTTTCCTAGAAATCTCCATACTGCTTTCCAAATTGGCCGCACCAATTTGCAGTCCCACCAGCAATGTACAAGTGAACCCTTTTGCCCACATCCTCGCCAGCATTTGTTGTTGTTTGACTTCCTAATGACTGCCAATCTTACTGGAGTGAGATGGTATCTTAGGGTGGTTTTGATTCGCATTTCTCTGACTGATAGAGATTGTGAGCATTTTTTCATGTACTTGTTGATTGATTGTATGTCCTCATCTGAGAAATGTCTGTTCAGGTCCTTGGCCCATTTGTTGATTGGGTTATTTGTTATCTTATAGTCTAATTTTTTAAGTTATTTGTATATTCTGGATATTAGGTCTCTGTCTGAAGTGTGAGGAGTAAAAATTTGTTACCAGGACGTAGGCTCCCTATTTAACTCTCTTATTGTTTCTTTTGCTGAGAAAAAGCTTTTTAGTTTGAGTAAGTCCCATTTGTTGATTCTAGTTATTAACTCTTGTGCTATGGGTGTCCTATTGAGGAATTTGGAGCCGGACCCCATAGTATGTAGATCATAGCCAACTTTTTCTTCTTTTAGACGCCATGTCTCTGATTTGATATCAAGTTCCTTGATCCACTTTAAGTTAACTTTTGTGCATGGTGAGAGAAAGGGATTCAGTTTCATTTTGTTGTATATGGATTTCCAGTTTTCCCAGCACCATTTGTTGAAGATGCTATCCTTCCTCCATTGCATGCTTTTAGCCCCTTTATCAAATATAAGATAGTTGTAATTTTGTGGATTGGTTTCTGTGTCCTCTATTCTGTACCATTGGTCCACCCGCCTGTTTTGGTACCAGTACCATGCTGTTTTTGTTACTATTGCTTCATAGTATACTTTGAAGTCTGGTATAGCTGTACTGCCTGATTCACACTTCCTGCTTAGCATTGTTTTTGCTATTCTGGGTGTTTTATTTTTCCATATGAGTTTCATGATTGGTTTCTCTATTTCTACCAGAAATGCCGTTGGGATTTTGATAGGCATTGCATTAAACCTATAGAGAACTTTTGGTAATATCACCATTTTGATGATGTTAGTTTTACCTATCCATGAACAGGGTATATTTTTCCATCTTCTAAGATCTTCTTCTATTTCTCTCTTTAGGGTTCTGTAGTTTTCATTGTATAAGTCTTTCACCTCTTTTGTTAGGTTAATTCCCAAGTATTTTTTTTTTTTGAGGATATTCTGAATTGAGTGGTTGTCCTCATTTCCATTTCAGATGATTTGTCATTGATATACAGGAGTGTCTTTGATTTATGTGTATTGATTTTATATCCTGCCACTTTGTTGAATTCATTGATTAGCTCTAATAGTTTCTTTTTCGACCCTTTTGGGTCTGCTAGGTAAAGAATCATGTCATCTGCAAATAGTGATAATTTAAGTTCTTCTTTTCCTATTTTCATGCCTTTAATTTCTTTCGTCTGTCTAATTGCTCTGGCCAGTGATTCGAGAACTATGTTGAACAGAAGTGGTGAGAGAGGGCATCCCTGTCTTGTTCCAAATTTTAGAGGGAATGCCTTCAGTTTTTCTCCATTCAGAATGATGCTAGCCTGAGGCTTAGCATATATTTCTTTTACAATATTGAGGTATGTTCCTGTAATCCCTAGTTTTTCTAGAGTTTTGAACATAAAGGAATGCTTTACTTTGTCAAATGCTTTTTCCGCATCTATCGAGATGATCATATGGTTCTTATTTTTAAGCCTATTGATGTGGTGAATAACATTTATTGATTTCCATATATTGAACCAACCTTGCATCCCAGGGATAAATCCTACCTGATCAGGGTGCACAATTTTTTTTGATATGTTTTGTTATCCGATTCGCCAAAATTTTATTGAGGATTTTTGCATCTAGGTTCATTAGAGATATTGGTCAGTAGTTTTCTTTCTTTGAAGTGTCTTTGTCTGGTTTAGGAATCAGGGTGATGTTGGCCTCGTAGAATGAATTTGGAAGTTCTCCCTCTTTTTCTATTTCCTGAAATAGCTTGAAAAGTATTGGTATTAGTTCCTCTTTAAAGGTTTTGTAAAAGTCTGCTGTATACCCATCCGGTCCTGTGCTTTTTTTAGTTGGTAGTCTTTTGATGGTTTCTTCTATTTCCTCCATTGATATTGGTCTGTTTAGGTTGTCAATATCCTCCTGACTCGATCTGGGCAGATCATATGACTTAAGAAATTTATGGATGCCTTCACTATCTTCTATTTTATTGGAGTATAAGGATTCAAAATAATTTCTGATAATCGTTTGTATTTCTGAGGTGTCTGTTGTGATATTGCCTTTTTCATCCCGTATGCTAGTAATTTGAGTTCTCTCTCTTCTGCTCTTCATTAGCGTGGCTAAGGGTCTGTCGATTCTATTTATTTTTTCAAAGAACCAACTTTTATTTTTGTCAATTTTTTCAATTGTATCTTTTGTTTTGATTTCATTAATTTCAGCTCTGATTTTAATTATTTCTTGCCTTCTACTTCTTTTGCTGTTGTTTTGCTCTTCTTTTTCTAGGATTTTGAGATGAAGTATTAGATCATTTATTTGTTGGTTTTTTCTTTTTTTAAGAAATGAACTCCAAGCAATAAATTTTCCTCTTAGAACTGCTTTCAATGTGTCCCATAGATTCCGTTATGTTGTGTCTGAGTTTTCATTTATCTCTAAGAATTTTTTAATTTCCTCCTTGATGTCTTCTGTAACCTATTGATCATTCAGTAACCTATTGTTCATTCTCCAAGTGATGCATGATTTTTCCCTCCTTATTTTATCGTTGATTTTCAATTTCATTCCATTATGATCAGATAAGATGCATGGTATTATCTCTACACCTTTATATTGTCTAAGAGTTGCCCTGTGACATAATATATGATCTATTTTTGAGAAGGATCCATGTGCTGCTGAGAAAAAAAGTGTAACTGCTTGATGTTGGGTGCAATATTCTACATATGTCAATTAAGTCTAGGTTATTAATTATATTATTGAGTTCTATAGTTTCCTTATTCAACTGTTGTTTGGAAGACCTGTCCAGTGGTGAGAGAGGTGTGTTGAAGTCTCCCATGATTATTGTATGGTGGTCTATTTGACTCTTGAACTTGAGAAGAGTTTGTTTGATGAACATAGCTGCACCATTGTTTGGGGCATATATATTTATGATTGTCATGTCTTGTTGGTGTATTGTTCCCTTGAGCAGTATGTAGTGTCCCCCTTTATCCCTTTTGATTAACTTTGGCTTGAAATCTATTTTATTTGATATGAGTATGGACACTCCTGCTTGTTTCCGAAGTCCATATGAGTGATATGATTTTTACCAACCTTTCACCTTCAGTCTATTTATGTCTTTTCCTATCAAATGCGTCTCCTGAAGGCAGCATATTGTTGCGTCTTGTTTTGTGATTCATTCGACTAGCCTGTGTCTCTTTATTGGTGAGTTTAAGCCATTAACATTTAGGGTTATTTTTGAGATATGAGTTGTTCTTCCAGCCATATTTGTTTATTTATGTTACTAAACATGGTTTGTTTTCCTCTTTGATTATCCCCCCCCCCTTTACTGTACTACCTCCTGCTGTTGGTTTTCATTGATATTTTCCATTTCCTCTTCCTGTAATATTTTGCCGAGGATGTTTTGAAGAGATGGTTTTCTAGCTGCAAATTCTTTTAACTTTTGTTTATCATGGAAGGTTTTAATTTCATCTTCCATCCTGAAGCTTAATTTTGCTGGATGCACAATTCTTGGTTGGAACCCATTTTCTTTCAGTGTTTGAAATATGTTATTCCAGGATCTTCTAGCTTTCAGAGTCTGTGTTGAAAGGTCAGCTGTTATCCTGATTGGTTTACCCCTAAATGTAATCTGCTTCCTTTCTCTTGTAGCTTTTGAAATTCTCTCCTCATTCTGTATGTTGGGCATCTTAATTATAATGTGTCTAAGTGTGGATCTCTCATGATTTTGCACATTCGGCGTCCTGTAGGCTTCTAGGATTTGGGATTCTGTCTCATTCTTCAAGTCTGGGAAGTTTTCTCGTATTATTTCATTGAATAGATTGCACATTCCTTTGGTTTGGACCTCTATACCTTCCTGTATCCCAATGACTCTTACGTTTGGTCTTTTTATGTTATCCCATATTTCTTGAATGATCTGCTCATGGTTTCTTAACAGTTTTGCTGAGCTGACAATGTTCTTCTCCAATTGAAATACTTTGTCTTCATTGTCTGATGTTCTATCTTCTAAGTGTTCTACTCTGCTGGTAGTATTCTCAATTGAGTTTTTAAGTTGGTTTATTGCTTCCTGCATTTCTAAGATTTATGTTTGTTTGTTTTTTATAACCTCTATCTCCCTGTATAGTTCATCTTTTGCTTCTTGGATTTGTTTATGTAATTCATCGTCGAAGTGGTCGAAGTGGTCTTTCATTGTCTGATTTTGCTGTCTAATGTCTTCCTTGAGACTCCAGATCATCTGAAGCATGTATATACTGAATTCTTTATCTGACATTCCATCTGCTGCAGATATTACCTCTTCTAAAGTTGAGTTGACCTGCATTGCTTGTGGTCCTTTCTTTCTTTGTCTTTTCATACTGATCGCGTTTCTTTCTGCTTGGTGAAACTGTTGTGTTATTGATTTTTTCCCCTATATATTTATATTGCTCTGTATAGTTGCAAAGTCTCCCTTGCAGGCTTTGGCGGTTGTTCTGCCCCTCCTCCAATTGGGGCAATATGCCTACCACACCAGCAGGCCGCTGGGCCTGTACTTTCGGTGGGCCTGTTCTTTCGGTGGTCACAGGTCCTCCTACCTTGCAGGCGCGAGCAGCGGCTCTGTCCCTCCGTGGGCCGTTAGGCATGTTCTGTCTGTTGGTTACAGGTCTGTCTACCTAGCAGGCCCTGGAGGCGACTCTGCCCCTTCCCCAATCGGGGGGATGGCGGGCCACTGGGCCTGTTCTGCTGGTAGGTTAATGCAACAGTTTCTAATTGCACACTGCTGGTGGTGGGGAGCTCACTCCCGACCAAGATGGCCCACCTCAGGTACAGTCTCCAACCCCTTTCCTACCCTCACGGGCCCTGGTTCTGTTCTCTGAAGTGAGGGAGGAAATCTCTTCAGAGTCCCCCTTAGGGTCCTCCTAGGGATTCCTTCCCGCTCAGAAGTACCCCCCTTAGTCCTTTGAATCTCTCTCCATCCCTTCACCATCTTACTGAGTCTAGAAAATATACCCAGAATTCTCTTCCCCAAGATCAGAAAGACTAATTGAGACTTCTGTGGGTTACCATGACCAGTGTCTCCCAAGGTCACTTCTGAAATGTCTTCATTCTAGTCACACTTATAAGGATCTTATGTTCAAATGAACGTTGCAAGTGCTGGGTTAAAGAAATATTAGAAACTTCTTTTGCAGAAGGACTTATCAGGGCCTTATATGACTCATGTACCTGAGACTCTCCAAACCAGATAGAGGAGGTTGAGTTTGGGTGCGTCTGGACTTGTCAGAAAGTCATGCTAGAAGGGACACGTAAACTGCTCTAGAAGCAGACCTCGGTGAGAATTCCAACTCTGCCATGTATTACCTTCGGGACCTGGAAATGCCTTTACCACTCTGACCTTCAGACTCTTCATCTGTCATGTGAAAGATCTTCATCTCTATGCCTTGCTTGTTCGACAGGTGGAGCACAAGGGAAAGAAGTCAATCAGTTCCCAAACTGCCTCATCTGGTGCAGCTATCCCCAGGCATATCCTGGCTCAGGCCATCCTCAACTCCCCACACAGCCTCAAATGTACCAAGCCCACTGCTGCCTCAGGTCCTTTACACATGCTAAAAATCCACTTTCCAGCTACATCCATATGATGCATGGTAGGGGCTCAACAAACAATGCATAAACTGCTGTGAGACAGAGGCCCTTGATGTCTTCTTCTGCTGGCCACCATCCAGCTCATGCCCATAGTCTGATGAGGCCTGAAATCTTTTCTGTCCTACCCTGAGGCTGGAGCAAGCAGGGCCTCCCACGCATGCACCTGAAAATCACCATGAAGGCAGTCTCCAGGATCTCCTGCGCAGGAAGCATGTCAGCTGGGAGCCACCGGGCCATGATCAGGCCATGCCTCAGGCCCTTGGACCCTGCTCTGGGTCATCTCTACAATGGTGTCCCCTCTGCTGGCTCCCTGTGCTGGCCCCTGACTTAATCAATCTCGGACAATTGGCCACAGGCTTATTTCTTTAAATGAGGTCACCTCTAAGGATCTCTGACATGACGTGGCCCCGCCTCCTCAGAGCAGTGGGGACGTTGCAGCTCAGGTAAGTGAACATTCTCTTAAACCAAAAGGCTGGGAGGGGGCTCTCTTCTCCCCCAGGCTGAGTGGGCCTCTCAGGACCAGGTGAGGCAGCCCCCGAGGGGGTACACTGTCTGTGTCACAGAAGGCTCCACTCACCCAAGTCACCTCCTGCCATAGGTAGATCATATGTCTGATGTTCTCCTCCCACTTACTGCATCTTTGGTTTGAGGGGTCTGGAGTAAAACCAAATGTCCCAGGTTTAAAACCCCTCTGGGCCTCTCTTGAGCTGTGTGATCATGGGTAAGTTAATAAATCTCTCTGTGCCTCAGTTTCTTTCTTAAATGGAGATACTGGTGTGTATCCTGGAGTTTTTTAATGCAGAGCAGTCCCTAGCACATACGAGGTGCTGCATCAACGTGGCTGCAATGACTATTAAGGCCATTTTTGGATGTTGTGGGTGGAGTGGGGTGGGGAACTTCAGTGAGGATCAGTGTGAACTCTTCTCTGTTAATTCATTTTCTTTTTCTGGGAGGTACGGTGTCAGGGGCTAGAAGGAAATTCTCCTTCAAAGAATAGCCTGACATTTACAAGAAACAGCCCCCTGGGTGACATCCTGCCTGGGAGACATCCTGCAGCTACTTATCTCCCTGAAACATCCTGTGGCTATCAGGAACATCAGACATCTTGCAGCTGCCAGTTTTACCACCTACATCCAGCAATTGCTGATTAGAGAGCTTCCCCATCCCCAGTATATAAATACCCCTGTGTGAACAATAAATGTTTGCAGCTTGATCAGAACTCCTGTCTTGCTTTCATCCTTCGTGTCTCTTGTCCCTTCATTCCTCCCCACCTAGGTTCACCACCCACATTGATGTGTCCTGTGGGTCAGAACATTTGGCGCCCAAAGATTGGGGCTGGAGCCTTTGACTGAGAAGGAACACCATCCTCCAGGGACACATGACCAAGCGGAGCTTGCGATCGCCTTGGCAGACACGACCGAGAGACAGATCCAGGAGGAAAGTGGGGACGATGCACAGTGAGTGACCCACCATGGGACAAGCAGTTTTGTCACATGATTTGTTTTTGTCAGGCCTCAAGGAGGCCCTCAAGACACGGGTGGCATGTGTTAAGAAAAAGGTCTTAAAATTATTCTTTTCATACATAGGAGAATTGTGTCCATGGTTTTCCCTTGAAGCGACCATTGATGGTAAAAGATGGCTTAGAGTAGGAGACTGTTTAAAAGATAATTATGAATCCTTTGGCCCAGAAAAGCTGCCTGTTGCCACCTTTTCTTACTGGAACTTAATTAATAAAATTCTTAAAAGTTTACCCTTTGACAATGGTACCTTAAAACTTGTCAGGATTGGGGAAGAGGCTATGCAAAAGACCTCTCATCTCTCTCGTCCCCCCTCAGCATGCCCTTCAGTTAGTATAGACATCGATCCTTCTCAGTTTCCCCATGACCCTGGGAACCTTCCTGGACGCACTCAAAATCCCACCCTAATGAATAAGGCTCCAACAGCTACCAACCGCCTTTATCCAGTTTTAAATCCCAGAGACACATTGACACCTGGGGAAGAGGCTACCTTGGAGAAGGAAGCAGCTCGCTACCATTCAGAAGACCCGCCACCCTCAGGACACTGCCACAGCCTATAGGACTTACCCATCCACCTCCCTCCTATATCCCTCCTGCCTTTTGTGCTCTGGCCCTTCAGGGGCCAACTGCCCCATCAGATATTTTTTCTCCACTTACCTTGCCTAACCTGGCTCCCTTGCGTAAGTCTCTCCAACATAGACGGGAACAGATCCAACTTTTAAAAGAATTAAGATGCCTTGACTCTGAGCTCCGCTCATTAGCCTTAGGCACAGAGTCAACCCAAGCTGGCCCAAGGCGGTCTAATACAAAGGTTAAGCCACACCATGGGCCTGTTCTCGCCTTCCCAGTCAACCACAGGCAGATAGATAAGCCCGCCCAGGCTGAGGACAAAGAGGAGGATCAAGTGGAGGAAACGTATCCAGGGTTTATAGTTTGTCCCTGGTGAGCAGAGTTCTCTCTCTGCTTCTTCATTGCCATATGCTGAGCTGCTTTCCGACTCCCTACACTTCCCCCACTATGTTCTGCCTCACGTTGGCCCCAGAGCTATGCAGTTGGTGGTCAGTGGAGTGAGACCTGAAACTATGAGCTACATAAACTTGTCCTGCTCTAATTGTTGTTGTTAGATTTTTTTGGTCACAGTGATGTAAAAGGCAACTAAAAACACAGACTAATTTATCCAGCAGGGAATATTAAAGGAAGTACAGCATTTGAGATATGACCTGGGTATTTCTAGCTGCTTTCAGCCTTATATACCATGGGGATCTGGAGCAAAAGCCAGGGTAGAAAAATTTAAAATACTTGCAGGTTTTCCAGAAAAGAAAACTTTGTAATGTTGGGGCCAAAAATGGTGTGGTTGGTAAAGAGATTAGTTCCATTACACAGAAGCCACCTTTAGGCATCTCAGGAATGGGAAGGACACAACCCTTAGCAGGCTCAGTGACTTGAGGAGAGATTATCAGGGTGCCCTGCGTACAAAAGGCAGCCTCAGAATCCTATGTCCAGATTCATTTTTCTGTGTAACTAACATCATATGGGCTCACAGAGGCCATGGTCTAGGTGGGTCTGCCTACTGTCCTCATTCTAAGCTGACCTTGTTATTGTCCATGTGATGCTGGTTATCAGGCTTACAGAGTGAAGAGCTGAGGGGTTGTGAAGGTTTGCATTCATACTTCAGAGGAAACACTGGTGACCAGGATGTGCATATCACATTCAGAGTGCAACCCAGTAACCCCAGAAACAGTGATTTATCAAACTATGAGAGTGGAGCCAGTGTTGTGGTGGAGGTTAGCAGTGGCAGGCCTATGAACACCTGCTCAGGTAAGTGAAAGTCAGTGAGCACAGAAGCTCTAGGGAGTGGTCCCACATCAGACCAAGCTGGAGGGTTTAGGATGCTCAAGTTCTAGGGCACCCATATTACACCATCAGGTGCCCTAGTTTCACACCTGGAGCACTAGACTTAATGGAGCACTAGACTTAACGTGTGCCTGCTGTGCTTTTTCAGTTTCCTCCTTACTACTGTCCTCTTCTTCCCTTTGGGTTAGTTGTGTTTCCCCTGCGTAGATGTATCTTTGAAATGTGTTAACATTTTTTTTGATTATTAATGAGGATTGCAGCCAATGCAGCTACAAAAGGTTTGATTCTTCTGCTTTGCTTCCACGCATGAAAGTCAGTAACTGAAGAGGCAGAGAGGTGGGAGAGGAAAAGGCTTCATTGGCAACAATTCAGCATTTCAGAGATGAATGGCTAGCTCCTGGTTTTATCTTGCTTAGTACTGCTGAGTGAAAGTGTATACAGTGTGTTATGTGGAATTGTTCTCGCAGTCTTGGGCAGGTGGACACAAGCACAGTTTACTGGTGTTGACAGACTTCCTTTAGAGGGGTCTGGAGTCATGGCTCAGTGGTAGAGAGAGTGCCTGGCATGTGTGAGGCACAGTGGTCAATTCTTAGAACCATATATAAATCAATAAATATTGATGGACAACTAAAAATAGATGTCACTAAGGAGCTGGGGATGTGGCTCAAGTGGTAGCGCACTCGCCTGGCATGTGTGCAGTGCTAGGTTTGATCCTCAGCACCACATAAAAATAAAGATGTTGTGTCTGCCCAACACTAATAAATAAATATTAGAAAATTCTCTCTCTCTCTCTCTCTCTCTCTCTCTCTCTCTCTCTCTCTCTCTTAAAAAACTGTTATTTAAAGAAGGTGGGATTCTGTGGGTTATATCTGGGTCCAGTGGACCCTGACACATTCCAGACCTGTGAAACTAAGATAATGTGATTTTTTATATGCTTGCAATTCTGAAGGTGTGTGTGTCTGGTTTCCCTCCTAGTCAGTGTCTTCTGTTCACTTCTGCCAATACCTTTTAATTTGGACATTTCCTGTGACATAGTAAGGTGGAGTGCCCAGTGCAAGGGCCCTTTTAACCTACTTTCGTGCTTTTAACTGACTCTATGGTTAGTCATTAAGATAGGGTTGAGGGTGTGGGGAGAAAAGAAAGCTATACTCATGAATTAAAAAGAAGAGAATGGCAGAAAAAAAAAACGTTCAATTCAGGGTTCAGCGTCACTGTGTTCCCTTGAGTCTCAGAAGAGACTTTGGGCAAAAACTATTGAGAATGCACTGTTGATATTTGTGGACTCTTGGAGTCCAAATGCTTGTTTATTTATTTATTTTTAATTATTCATTGCTGTGAGACAGACATGAGCTTTTGGGGACAAGGGATAGATGTTCTGGCATTAACATTTGGTGTTCCTCTAAGGCTCACCTCTTAAACATCTGGTTCCCAGCTGAAGTCATTATTGGGAGGTGTTGGAAGCTTGTGGAAATTGGGGCCCATTTGATGAAAATTACCTCATTGAGGATGTGCCACTGATGGGGTACTGGGACCCTAATGCACTTCTGTCTCTGTCTCTCTCTGCCTCCTAGCAGCCATGAGGTGGTCAGTTTTCCTATGCCATACACTCTTGGCCAGATGTTGTGCTTTGCTACAGGTTCAGAGGTAAGAGGGCCAAGTGACCATGGACTCTAATCTCTGAAACCATGAGCCAAAATAAATCTCTGCACCTTTGAATGTGGTGATCTCAGGTATATTATCACAGGTTTGGAAAGTGATTAGGACAGCTGCTGTCCAAAATATAAGAGGCCCCAGACCTTCCTCTAACCAGATTCACCTCTTCTGTCTGAATGTAACACAGAAAAGCTGACAATTTACTCACTATTTTTTTGACCAGCAAACATGCCAGTAATATCTTCAGGTTAGAATTTGGGCATGTAATAATGCCAAAGGTCTCTTGTGTGAGAACACTGCAGACCCCATTCAGAAATTAGATCTGATGTGGCTTAGGGGGGTGCCCAGGTGAACAAGCCCAGCCCTGGCATTGGAACACACATTGCACAATGGTCTGGCTTTCCAGCTAGAAGACATCCATCTGGGCTGATGGTAGATACTCAATTTGGGGTGATTCTCATTTTAGAAACCCCTTAAATGTCCCAGAGTACCTTCATCTCCAGAAACATTATCTGAGAGTACTCTCTTATTATTTGAAGAGTTTTCTCTATATTGAGGAGTTATTGAGTGGCTGGCAAAGTACCTTTCAGTTTTATAGGAGGGAATGTGCTCTCTCCTTTGCACTTTTATATTTTCTTACATTTTCAACAGCAAGGTATGTGCCTGAAATCTGCATCTTTACCCCTCTACCTCTGTGTGCAGGGCCCACAAGATAAATCCTTGAACTGGGTGTTTTAGTGTTCAGATTATGTATGTAATGTTCTGTATGTGTGTGTGTGTGTGTGTGTTTGTTTGTTTGTTTGTGTGTGTGTGTGTGTGTGTGTGTGTGACACAGAGAGAGAAAGAGAGAGAGAGAGACAGAGAGAGAGACAGGGAGAGAGAGAGAGAGAACACAAGAACTTGTCCCTCTAGCACCAGGACTTTGTGCTTTCATGTGTTTCATGTGTATAGGTATGGAAAGCATATGAAACAAGACACAATAATTTCTCCTGTGTGGGACTGTTTGGTTGTCATGTGTAAATATTTTCTGAGTGATTTCTTTGGTCATTGTTGGCTGAGTACCTTTCTGGCAGGACATGTGTTTAGGGTTTTAGTGGTGCATCTGTAGGTGTTGTTTGCATTGTGGACTATTGTGAATGCGTTTGAGAGGAGTTAGGATGTTGTCTTACTATTATGTGTTGGATCTGTGCATTTTCAGATTTTAGAATGTATGTGTATGTTCATGATGTCTAGGTCAGAATTTAGGGACATAATCTTTGGTGTTCAGAGATTTGGAGAGAATGGAATCATGGGGTATGTTGGGGTGTTTGGAATTATGTATATGTGGCACATAGATGTGTATAGATTCTGTTGATAATGCCTCAAGTGGACTGCTGTGTATTTTCTTGTTTAGGGCTTTGAGATGATCATGTTATTCTTGGGAATGGAGGGGTGTCTTTTATGAGTATGTAGGAGGAGTTAGCAGTGTCTGTACATCTGAGATTTGTTGTTGAACTTCATATTCTGAGGCATTCTGTGTATGTGCATGTTTGCAACATCGAGGTGATTGTAAATGTTTTCTTTTGAGAATACAAATTGTTGTCATATTAATAAGTAATTTGTTTACTCCATTCAGTTACTGAGGGAGTGTTTGTGTGATTGCTTTTTGGGTGATACTGATTGATGTGTGGTCTGAAGATATGTGTATCTGAAGCACACCAGATACTCTCAACCAAAAGACCCTTACCATAATTAAGCTTCTTCTCTTGTCAGATCAGCAGCAAGTATGCAAAGATTACTGTGGTTGGTAGCTTCCTCTTTCTTGTAAATGCCAGATTTTTTTTTTTTTTTTTTGGTAAATACGTGTGAAACCTCTCTCTGGCCTAGAGAATGGAATGAAAAACACTTGTCAAGTGAATCTTCAAGCCCTTTCCCCCCATGGGACATAAATTCAAAATATTTTGAAATTATCTGTCCCTAGAATGTTTCAGGCATGAGCCACATTTTGGACTGGTTTGCAACAGCCAATAAACCTGCATTCTGAAAATTCCTGTGGTATCCAGCCTCTTCAGTCCTACTTCATGTCTATTTTATGTGTTTCTTGGAGGCGACTGGAATTTGTAAGAGTTTGTAAGTAAGGTTTTTGATTGGAATTGTTTGGGTTTTGCTGTGCATTTGTTTTAATTTGGGCATGAGGAACTCTGGGTTTACACTCAGGCCTCTGGAAGATAGGAAGTTTATGATATTGAGGATTTTCAGAGCTCCACAGTGTTGTGTGCTGTTAACTGAGTATATCAGAAAGAATGAGCAGTTTTGTATATTAATAGTGAGTTCTGTGCCCTTTCATAGTGAGAGACTGGCTGCATGTACTTTGGGTCTTTGGGAGTACTGTGGATTTGTAGATTCAGATGGACACGTGTGTTCCCAGACTTGTATAATCTAGGACTGTGAATGTATTTAGGAAGTGTGATGGCTGAGTATTCATTCTCAAACAGTAGATGGGTAGTGTGTGTTTCCACTGAGATAATATAGAAGTTTTATTTATATGGGAATACAAGTTAGGAGGATTGGGTACTGACAGTGTATATGGGTTATTATGACATGGTGGAACTTGTGAATAGTTATTAAGAAGAGTGTTTGAATGGAGTATTTTGGTGAATACTTTTTGATATTCACAAAATATTGATTTTTTAATTTAATTTTATTTTTTATTTAGGGAAGGGTGTGACATTAGAGTGCAGGGTAAAATATGTGTATTAAGGTCACACATGTGTTATGTATGTATTTGGGAAATGACAATGAGTAGATTGTAGGTGACATCATTGTTGTGTACATTTGGAGAGGGTTGGGAAACTTTATGTGTTTTTCGGAGTTGGTGTTTGCGTATCAAGTGATTCTGGGAATATGGACTCATGTTTATGTGTGTATGTGGGGGGTTGTACCTGTGAAATTTAGGGTTAAGAATGTTACATTTTTGTACTAAGGGTATTTCTGGTTCCACTCAATCTTGGGGAAGTTCAAAGAGATTTTTGTGTATATTGTATTTCTGATGAGAGGATCAAATCTGTGAGATTTTCCAGAGTACTTAGGGTTTTGTTTACGTGACTTCTGGTAACAAATAGGGTTTATTGTGTGTACGTGTGTGTGTGTGTGTGTGTGTGTGTTTGTGTGTGTGTGTGTGTAGGGGGGTTGTATGTTGTATTTCTGTGTGCATGAATACTCAGTGTTTGGTTATATCATGTGCATGCCTTCAGGAAGTGTAGAGTACATAGGAATGTATAAGCCTGCATTTGGAAAAGTATACATTATAATTGCATGTCCGTCAGTACCTGGGTGATAACAGGCATGTGTATTTGTGGGTATGAGTATAGTTTTTTAGAAAGGAAGTGGTGGTGTGTGTATTCGGGGAAAGCAGGGATAAAGGTGATTTATGCATCTGTGTTTTTGTTGGGATGGCAGTGAGTTGTGGGTCATGCACCTGTTTCTAAATGTGAGGTGTTTTAATAATATCTGTGGTGGAAGGGGTTTTAATGAGTGTGCATCTTTCCATGTATGTGCCTCAGCAAGAGGTGTTCACAGGTCTCTGTGGCTTGGTGGCATGTGTGCATCTGTGGCCGTACGGGATGGCAGAAACACATTGGTTATGGCAAGCCTTTCCCAAGAGCACTGATGCTTGTTCCTGTTGTTCTGGAGCTCCAACAGTGATTTCTGTCTTCTCATTCTTATCTGACATCTGTCTATATTAGTTGTGGTGGTGGGTGGATGTGCCTCTTGGATCCTGGGCTGGTGGATGGAAGCTGATCAGGGATGGTCCCTCAGGAGTGGTGGGGGGACCTTTTCATCCAAGATGTAAGGTATGGCCATTGTGATTCAAAGGGACTGACTCTGGAAGAAAACTGCCAGGAGTTTCACAGATCCCAGGACAATTGTTGAGAGAGTTGTTTGTTTGTCCACATGTTGCATTCTCCCTTGCATTTTTCCCTCTGCGAAGACAAAGACAGAGACCCTAAGACCAACTCTCCACTGGCCCTCCCAGCTTGGTGGTGTCCTAGGCCCATATGTGCACATGACTGGCTTCATGGTGTGCATCTCTGGCAACATCACAAGCTGTATAATTATTACACCACTGCACCTCAGTCAGATTAGGAGAGGAGTTAAGAACTGATTGTACAATGATACTTATTTTAAATTTTCCTGTGGAGCTACCCTCATTGTATTCTTTTTTTCTTTGCATGAACAAGTGAGTGATTCATCCTTTCAACCTGAATGATCCTTTCACATTTCTACTCATAGAGAACTTCCTTTTAATAAGTTTCTACTAGTGGAGAATTTACTTGGTTTTTGTTTGTGTGGAAATAAGCAGAATGAGTTTAATTTTATATACATTTTCAAATATTCACAGTAAAGTTTTGCCATGTCAGCTATTTGGGAAGGCACATCAGTGGTGTTCATTACACTTATTTTTTTTTCAATTTTTGGAAACCAGCATGCAGCCACAAAACTTTTTTCATCTTGCAAAATTGAAGTTCATTTGTTAGACAGTAATCATCAATTTCCCTCATGCTCTAAGAAGTCACCATTCTCCTTTCTGTATTATTTTAATTATTCTGTGTACTGTACTTCATATAAGTAGGATCATACAGTATGTATTCTCAAGGCCCATCCCTACTCTACTATCGGTCAGGATTTTCTTGGTTTTTTAGACCAAATAATACTTCATCATGTGCTACATGTAAAAAAAAAAAATTCTTCCTTGGGATAGGAAAAGGGCAAAATTGTAGAATGAAATTGACCATACTATCCTATATACATATATGAAGAGACCACAGTGAGTTTTATCTTTATGTATATCTGTAAAGCATGAGTTAAGAAAATTATAAATACATGGATGGAAGACCAGTATAGAAGAAGAAAGGAAACTGGGTCAGGGAGAAAGGGAGGGAAAGGGCAAGTTCTCGAGACTGACTTGGAACAAACTATATTCCATGCTTTTGTATAACTATAATGTACAGCTAAAAATAAAAATATTCTTCCTCAATGTACCCTTGAGTATAATAAATAACCCTGTAGTAATTACAAGCATATAAATATCTCTTCAAAAGAAGTAGAATTGAAGGGTCATTTGAATGATCCTTTTGATAATTTGGGGAACCACCAATCAGTTTCCCATAGAGCCTGCACTACTTTGCATGCTAACCCACTAGGGTTCTGGCTCCATCACATTCTCAGCAGCACTGTTGTTTTCTGTTTTAGTTGTGGTGGTGGGTGGATGTGCCTCTTTGTTCCTGGACTGGAGAATGGGAGCCGATCAGGGATTTTTCTGTTTTCTGTTTCTTTCTGTTTCATCATGTGTTTGAAGCTGGATCTCATTGTGATTTTGATTTTGATTTTGATTTCTCCACTTAGTATTGATATTGAACATCTTCCCATGTGCTTCTCAGCCATTTGCATATCTTCTTTGGAGAAATATCTGTGCAAGTCCTTTTCCCATTTTAATATTGATTTGCTGTTTTCTTCTTATTGAGGTATAAGGGCTCTTTATATCATAGATCTTAAATTCTAATCACAAATATAATTTTCAAATGCTTTCTTGCATTTAGTGAGTCATCTTTTCACTAATGAATGTGTCCATTCATGAATCAAAGTTTTTGGGTTGATGTAGTTCAGTTTGTTTCTTCCTTTTGGTGCCTGTGCTTTTGATGTGCTGTTCAAAAAGTCTCTGTCAAAATCTCTTGTCATGGGCTTTTTCTATTGTGTGTTATGAGTTTTATATTTCAGATCGAACATTTAGGTCCCCTATTTATGTTGAGTTAATTTAAGTCCATGGTGTCAGATCAGGGCCCAACTTCCTTGTTTCATGTGTTGCTATCATTTCAGTCTTCTCAACAGTATTTGTGGAAAATACTGTCAATTTCCGTGGAATGCTATTGACAGAAATCACTTGAGAACTTATTTTCTTTCATTTCTGAATTTCTTACCCTGTTTTATTAATCAACATTTCTATATTTTGTATTTGTATGACTGGTAAATTTATAGCATGGAGTTTTGAAATTATGACAGGTTAGACCACCAATTTTGTTCTTGTTCAAAATGTTCCTGAAGTTGGTTGTTTTCACATTCCCTATCATTTTAGGATGGAATTTTAAATTTTTGCAATGAATAATTTCTGCATCATGTACAACAAGACTGGGATTTTAATTAGAATAAGATCCATTCCATGTTTTTATGAATAAATCAAAATATTCTCTACTCTCATGTAAAATGAATATGAGTAAATAAAAACATGAAATAAAAATGGTATTCATGAAAAAAAGAAGTTAGGAATTTTTTTAGGGATGGGACAGAAACTGTAGATTTTTTTGGATAATGTTGATATGTTAACAAGTTTAAGTGGTCCTGCCCATGATCATTTGATATCTTTCACTTTTTGTTGTTATTCTAAGTTTGATTGCTTGTTTTAAAGTCTTCACATTTGATCTACTTGATTGGGTAGTAATACATTGGGTGTAGTATTACATTTTATTTTACTTGTCAGATGAAATTGTTTTCTTGATTTTCTTTCCATATATATAAATGTTTATTATTAGTGTATAGAAACACAGTTTGTGTGTGTGGGGTTTTTGTATTGGTACCTTTGCTGACTTTACTCATTGTGGTGATTATTTTCTTGGAATCTTGAGATTCTCCAGATATAACTTTATCTCACTGATAAACAGAGGTTTTTATAATTCTACCTTTCCATTTGGCATGCCCTCTGCCTGTACTTCTTGCAGATTGATCTGACCAGGATTTCTAATATGTTAAAAAGAACAAGTGAAAGCATGTAAAATTGTCTTCTTTCCATTTTGGAAAGAAAATATTTTGTTTTTTTGATTACTTAATGTATTAGAAGGTAATTTCTCATGTGTGGTCTGTATTTTGTTGTTGTTTGCATTTTTCATTTTTTTCAGTATCAAGAATTGCATTCATGGTCTCACATATGCTAGACATGCATACTCCCAACAACAGAATTAAATCCTGACCCTTTTAAAAATGTTGAGATAGAATCTGGTCAAGGGGTTCAGGGTGGTTTAGAACTTATGTGTTTTCTGACTTGGACTTTGAATAGCTGGGATCACAGCTATACACTATATCATCCAGCTGTTTTTCTTTCTTCTATTTCTAGTTGTTTTCAACTTCTAATCATGAAAGATTTTCTTGCAAGATGGATGCAATGACAAGGTTTGTAGTTCAAGGTTCTTTTTGTGAACAGATAATTGAAGGAGACACTCACTAGACAGAGCATGAGGAGTTACTGAAGTGAGAGTACACTGCCTTAGATAAGGGGCAGTGGGCTCACCGATGGGAATGGGATGCCTTGAGGCAGAGAAGGAACTGGGGAGCTGGCTTTGACAAAAAAAGAGACCAGATCTGGGATGCTAAAGTTAGTGATAGGATATGACTATCACTCCATAGGATATGACTACAGCTGAGTTTGGCAAATAAAAATTTCTATCAATAGAGAATGTTGATAGAAATTTTGTTTCTGTAGCTTCATTGGGAACTTGACTAATTTTAGATGAGATTAAGTAGAAGAATTTGTTTAATACTGCCCTAATTTTCAAATTAGAAGCCTACTGACTGCTGGGGGTAGATTCTTTATGTGTAATGATATGGTGTATACCTGTTATCCCAGCTATTCAAAGTCCAAGGCAGAAAACACAACCACTTATATTCTAGCTACTTCAGGGCTTGGAACACCTCATATAACCAATAAATCCCTTTTCAAACTAAATGGAGGTCAGGAGCCTTACCAGAAATAGGTGAAAGACTTAATCCAAAATTACTGTTCTTTTCTGTAATTTTAGTTTTGGATGAACATATAGGATCTTTATTTAGTTTTATGGGGTGCTGAGAATCTAAGCCACACCTCACCCAGTGCCAAGAGGTTGATTCAGACACATCCCTTCACAAAGCACTTTACCAAAAAGCCACAGGTGAGGCCCCTTAATTTCCATTTTGAAACTGTTTTCTTGAGGCTTCACAAAGGTGTGGCCTGAGGCAAAGAACTTTTTGACTTGCAGGGGAATTGAACAATAGGTAAGAACACAGCTGGGAGACAGACTTCTGCACAAGATGTACACTATGGCACTGACAGCTCCTGATGATGCTACTTGAGTTGCTATCTAGCCAAGCAGGGTTTCTCCACTGAGACCCTTATCGGTCACACTGATTTCTGAGTTTTCTAAGATGCTTGACATTCCTTTCAACAATCCAGGAAATGGCCATTTCACAGAGCTTGGAGCTGGTACATATCTTGGACACAAAACCACAAGCCCCTTCTGGAGAGTGGCCAAAATTCAGGAAAAATACAGGAACTTAGGAACATAGTAGGTCTTGCCCATCTGCAAAGCAAGCAGCAGTCTATTCATATATTCACCAGGATGAGTGCTGGAAAGCTTTCCACTAATGCATTCTGTTTCTCAATTCTTTGTTTCCAGAGACTCAGTAAAATACTACCTGAGATCAGGTTTTGGAAGGGCACAACCAAGAGTAGGAGAGATTAAAGACTCAGGCACTGTAATCTCCTGTGCCACCTACAAGGTTGTGAACTGCTGAGCATTTTCCATTCCAGTATGTATTCACAGATATTCTTCTTCTTCTCCCTCTAATTGTGTATAACTAGGGGTGATGGTAATGTCAAGGCAGTGTTCTGGATGACAGTGGGAGGTGATCTTGTGTAGCACATGTTCATATACACATTGGATTGATTTCCCTTTGAAGTATTGAATCTCTGACCCTAACCCATTCCCTACTAGACTCTGAGTACTAATCCTAACATATGCATAAAAGTAAACTTAAAATAGAGAAATGCAGAAAGTTCATAGGAGGAATTGTGTATTTTTATTTTCCTTTTGCTTTATCAATGGTATGTGTTATATCACTAGTCACATTTTCATTCTAATACTTCTCCATGTATCGTCAAATTTAACAAATATATAACTTATGGATTCCCTTTCTCTGTAGGCTGGGTCAGAACATGTATTGTTATATACATATAGATTGCCCTTCCTGCTATCACAGGTACATTCATGTGAGTATTCTGACTTTGGCAAATACAAATTCCATGAACAGATCACTCCCACCAAACCCCAGGGGAACTGAAAGTTCAACCAATGGTGAGCTCCATATTTGAACAAGTTTATACATAACCCTATGTAAAGTCAAATAAATATTTTTGTGATCTTTGAATGATATATGTTCCATTAAGAATTTGAATTTGCATATCTATTGCTCCTTTTACATGTATTTAATATATATATTTCTCTCTCTCTCTTTCTCTCTCTCTCTCTCTCTCTCTCTCTCTCTCTCTCTCTCTCTGTCTCTCTCTCTCTCTTTCTGTCATATATATTATTCTTTGAATGGAGTTTTCTCACCCCTAATGGTTCCTGAAAAATTGAGACCCACAGTGCCACCTACTTCATCCTTGAATGATGTCTAGACCAATACAGTGAAATATTTGAAATTCTCATGACCAGGAATTTCTGAACTGGAGATCCATCCGATCTCCTGTTGCTCATCATGACTGAACCAGATAGTTTCTTTATTGACTGGAATTCATAAAAATGGTGTAGAACAGAGATGCACTTGAGTTGGAGCCTCCTGGGAACTGGACTTGGAGCAGTGGAGTGCAGGTGTCTGATAAAACATCTGTGGTGGAGCCATGTGGATCTGTCATTGGCTTCAAAATAACATGTGACTGACATGGGACAGTCAGCAGACCCTTATATGTAAAGGCCTCTTGTTGTGGGGAGAGGTTTGGGGGTGATAATCAGAGTCAGATTGCTACTCTAAGTAGGAAAGATGTATGGGATAGCAGCCCAGTTGGTGTTTTCTCTTGCAAAACCTGACTCATCACATGTGACAGTAGTCCTTCCAGTGCTGTGTCCCAGTTTGTTGTAGGGACAAATGAAGCAAGGCACTGAAGATAGAAAGAAACAGTTTCATTTGGCTGCATCCAGGTTCAGAAAGCACAGCTTTTGCTGTTATCAATCAATCCCTCCAAGTTCAGGGAGTTTCAGAGTTTTATACCCAGCATGTAAGTAGGGGGGCTCAGAAGTTTACAGTCTGCAGAAGTTCACATAAAAGCAGCTTTTTTCTTTCACTGTCTAGGCAAGTTAACACTTCAAGCACAACACTTGAGAAGAGGAGAACTTCTTCTTCCCTTTCTTCCTCCCTCTGCCAGCTGTTACCATGGAGAAAATTTGTAACTTATCTTAAAAATGTAGACATCTCTTTGAAGCCCAGCTCAAGGCCAGAGGCCTTGTTTGCAATTTCTTCAAAGTACTATACTGGATATGTTTGTGAAAATAGTAAGGGGGTGTCCAGCACCTTGGCCAGTGGCCAAGTAAACAGGGCAACAAAAAAAATAGAAAGTTTATCTACATTGAACTCTTATGCAGAGACTCTTTGGCTGACAGTCCCCAAATCAGCCATGGTGAAGTGGACTTTTCTGTGGAGAAAGGGGTACCACTTCATTGGGTCCCCCTCTTCCTTCAGGGAGAAGTATTTTCTGCTGTCCTTTAATAAAGCTTCAACTTTCCACTCTAAACTTGCCTTGATGTGCTTCTCTGGTGTTATACATCAGCATTGGGAAAGCAAGGCCTCATTACCAGTAAATAGCTGTAACAATAACAGTCAAAGGACAGAGATAATGCCAAAAGTAAAGTCAACATTTAGAATTGAAGATAATAATAATCTTTAGTGATAAGAATTTTTTAATTTAATACTTTAAAAATAATAACAACATTTTGCCAGGGAGCAAATTTGTGACATTGCAGTCAAGGGGAGAAATAAAGAATGTCCATGCATTTCTGCCCCTTTCAATTCTTTATTCACTCAAATTCTTAATACAACTTTACTCTATAGGTTCCTAATGAAGAAAACAACAATCCTTAATGATAGGCTCTGCAGTGGAGATAATCAAATAACACCAAGCAATTCTAGATTAATTAATTCCCAGAAAACAATATTAGATTAATTCTGAACATTGCAAAACAGATTTAATCATGACAGGCTAGTGACAGACATTTCCTCTGAATGCTTGGTTCAAAACTCTCAAGCCTTAGGCTTTATGTCCTGCAGATTCACACTCACTCAGACAGCAGTGATCAGGTCCTAAACCAAAACAGGCTTTTTCTGGTGGGGAGTGGAGGACCAGTTGAGGAGAGGGTCACAGGGAGAAGTTGCACCTCTCACAAAGGTCCAGACAAGGCGGTAGAGTTTGAGAGCAGTGAGGATCACACAGTGAATAGGAAAGTGATGGCAAGTGATGGGATGTCAGTGTAGGTCCTCATCAGGCTCTTCAGCTGGAGTACATACTCGTTTAGGCTGGCTAAATCCCTGTTTTTAGCTCTATTTTTTATATTAAATTTTGTTTTTATTTTTTTATTTTTTACCACACCTTGTAATTATCAGGTGCCACCAGATTTCTCATTTACCCTGAGGTCAGAAATATCTGGTCTGGTGGTCTCAATCCTGATATTCTCACCTTTCACTCTTATCAGGAGAGGAAAGCCTGCCAGAGGCTTTATTCAGCTTATCAGGGTGAGGGCAAGTAATTTGTCTGAGGCCATATTAGAGGGCTCTGTGGGTGTGCCTGGTGAAAAGTGACCTCTATTAATGACCTCAGGTTTCAAAATGGAGTTTTTTAAATGGAGTGAGAAACTGATGTGACTCCATTTTTGAGAAACCAGCCACTTCAGAGCAAAGCCTGTCCAAAGGGGGGAGTTACCCTTGTCGATGGAAAAACTCAGAGTGCTCCTAGGCATATACCAACCCTGCTGAGTTGTTTGTCTGTAAATAACTGGAGAGATCTTCCATGCCAAGTGATCCTGACTCAGTTACACTAGGTTAGGACCCACAGCAACCCCCTAGCTACCACAAAATTTATGAGACACAGAAAATACCTGAAACACCAGGTGACCTTCCCAGTAGTTTTGTTGATTGGTGATATGATTAGGCAAGTTTATCATATACACTCTTGCAACCTCTCATGGCCTAAACCAATCGGTTCAAAAGTATCCACAACTTGAACTAACCAATCACCCTTACACAACTTGTTTCTGCCAATGAATGTGCTAATCAATGTTAAGAGTTGTTGTTTGACTTTTCTGTGATGTGAAATGATTGGCTGTGTGATGTTGTGATGCATACAACATCCCACAAAATCTATTAATCCTCAATGAATTAAGGGTCAAGACTCACTCTTTGGGACCACTATATCTGAAATGGTTGTGAGTCCAGGCTTGAGCTTACAATAAACACTCTTGTGTGACTGCATCAGATTCAGCTCCTGGAGGTCTATTGGGGTCTCATGAATCTGGCATTACAGGAGTTGCTTAGGCTCAGGCCTAAGGCCATTCTCACACAACCCCTTTCACCTTGACAGCTCTTCTGCAGATAAACAGAAGCCATAACACATAACTCCTGTCTTCATAAACTTGATCTCTTGAGTCCAGTGTCATTTCAAGTTCTGGGTTTAAAAAGACATATTCATTTTCCTTGATGTTTTCAATTAATCACACAGAATTTTTAGAAGGGGCTTGGAAGAATAACAATGTTATATTGCAAAACTTCATGAACTTTCAAATTGCCTGCTGTGTGTGACTGACCAGAATGTGAAAGGCCTTGGGAATATGTGAATATATTATGAATATAATAGAACTCTTGAGACTTTTTTTCTTACTGTACACACATCCTGAGGCCAAATGAGGCTGTTTTCTAGAGGTCATTTCTCAAAGAAGAGATAGTGATCATAAAGGAATAAATTAACCTATATATTATAAATAAATCTAATATATATTTGATTAAAATTGAGGCCATATATGGTCATGCCAAATAGTTTGCTGAATCATTTCAATTACAGTTATTTAGTTATTTTAATGTTTTGCTTACTATCTGCATTAGAGACATTGTTGACCTGCATTTCAGGAAAACTGTTAATTCTAGCACTGAATTTATCAGGTTTTGATTCTTTGATATATTACTTATTGCCATAGGATCTCTTGTTCCTTAATGTGTATATTTATAAATTTACACATTTTAGAAGGTTTTAGAAAGATAAAAGAAAATATGTATTAAAAGAGTAGTTTAAAAAGCTCTTTAATATTCCATTACTATGGTTATTAAATAGCATTTTCTTTTTATGAATGTATTAACCTGGGTCTGGGGATGTGGCTCAAGCAGTAGCGCATTTGCCTGGCATGCATGCAGCCCAGGTTTGATCCTCAGCACCATATACAAACAAAGATGTGTGTCTGCTGAAAAGTAAAAAATAAATATTAAAATTCTCTCTCTCTCTCTCTCTCTTTAAAAAAAGGAATGTGTTAACCAGTTATATGTATACAACAATAACATAATAAATAAATATGGTACAAACAAATAAACATAAATTAATAAATGTTATATGATTTATTTTAAAATAATATTGGTAAAATATACCCAGAGGTGAAAATAAACATTTAAATAATGACACATATACATGTCCATTTTTATTAAGGTATAGTGAAATACATCTATTTTTTGTAATATACGTTTGTTCATAAAAGCATCATAACTATTATTATCAAATATGATTGTAGCTGCACAAAATTAAAAATCCAAATTGTACATATATCAGTAAATAAATGGCTTTTAGTGACTGAAATTTCTGAGTCTGTTATTGTGAAACACAAATATTCAGTAAAATATGCTCTGAAGAAAACCTCAATTTGAAAATGTAAAAACATAGATAGGAGTATTTACAGTTGTTTTACCATGAGATTAATTTAAAAGACCTTTGATACCTAAACAAATACTCTGAAGTTTTTGCTCTTAAGAAATACATATGAAAGAATACACAATTCTGTCTCTGAGTAATGCAAGCATAAGAGAAAGATGATAAGAATATTAAGTAAGCCTCAAAAATCTGAGGATCATGAAATAAATAAATTCTTGGCAAGAAAATATCAATAAATTTTGATGTAAAGTCAAAACTAATAAGCATTCTAATTTACCAAATCTTAATGATTTTATATATTAGAGAAAAGAAGTCAGAATTTTAAGCAAATACATGAGAAATGGGTGTGCACAACAAGGTTTAACCTCAGAAAATTTTATACATCCCCTGTGTCTGTCCATGTGTCTCTCTCATGTCTTTCCAGTGTGACATCAAAAAAAAAAAAAAAAAAAAGAAGAACAAGTTTTTGAGTAATTATATTTAGGTCTTAAAAAAGTTAAAGAAAATAATTAGCTCTCTTTATCTATTTTTAGAAGTAATTTGCCTTCGTATTTCTTCAATAATTAATGATTACCCTGTGTTTGTTGCTGATAATACAGAATGTGTAGAACCACCCAGAATGAGAGCGCTATTTAAATAATGTCAGAACAAAAAGTGCTACAGAAGAGTAGGACCTGAAAAACAAGGCCATAGCCAGTGCAGGACCACACAGCATTTAGGGGTATATCAAAGAGGAATGAAGTTGGTCTTAAGAGGTCTGACTTCCCTTAGCCAAGACAAATAACTAGTACAAATTGTCTTAAAATATTTTTCTTCAAATCTTATAATTTAATGAATACATGGTAAGAATCCAGAAGTTAAATGTAAACTAGCAAAATTACTTTCATTTCTGGGACATTTTTACCTCTAGTTCTATAGATTAATTTATTTTAATGCCTTTCTAGATATGGTAGATAACTTTTTCGTATTCAACATTTATCAGGTAATTTACAAAGGACTCCATTACAGAATTCAGTCATTTTTAAAAATTCATAAAGCAACAGATGAAATTGTTTGAAACACAGACACAGTAATATCACAGGATATAAAGTCTGTGTTGACACCATGGTCTTTATGTTTAGCTCATAGTTTAAAGAAAGGTTGACTGGCTTGTATGTTTAGTTTTAAACCTTATCTCAAAAAACATGAAACAACTTCTCCTGTGTTTTTAACAGGGAGACTGGTGGTAACACAGGGACAACTGTGGGTTTGGCACCTTTATTCATGATCACTTTTTACTTTGTGGAAAGACTTAAAACTCTTTGAAGATTCACATTCCCACTCAGCAGTAGGGAATTTTATTTTTTCATGTTCTGTCTCCCCTTTTCCATATCTCATTTCTCTCATTTTAGAATCATGTTAGGAAAATTTAATCTCTTTGTCTAATCTTCTGTTTTCATTCTGAAGGATCTTTTCAACATTATCTTTCAGATTTTATAAGAGCCATCTTTTTTTTTTAATTTAATCTTGTTCTTAATATACAAATTCTCTGCCTTAATTTTTGAGTTTTGCACCTGGTGAGATGTGATTCATTGAGTTCAGGTTTGAAAAAATAATCTTTAAGTTATAAAGTTTCAATCATATATTTTAAGATAAAGAAACAGTTTTAAAGGTATTGCTATAATATTTTAAGTACAATAATTTTAAATTACAAATATTTAAAATACATTAAATTTCTTTCTCATTTGGCAATCCTAATGAAGGCAAAATGGCTCATTCTATTTCTACTTATAATTTTATCCTATTAAATATGCCTTTACATTTATTATTCATGTAAAATTATTAATGGAAATTCATCACTGGTTAAGAGACATGAATCAGCCAAGAGGCAAGTTAAATAAAAATTCAAGTTTATCTCCATACACAAAATAACTCTCTAAGTATACTTTATGGTGGAAAAAATACTTCAAGATGGCAAGTAGCACGAACAAGTGTGCTGAAGGCTGAAACTGATTCTGAAAGCTAATGCCTCTCCCACAGCACACCATCACAAAGTGAAGATTTCTAAAGTCTGGGAGACTAAAGTTGATATTTTTGATGGAAACACGTACTCTTGTGATACTAACAAATTGTAGAGAAAAAATGATTGATAAAACCCATGAAATGCAGGAACCCCAGAGTTCTGAAAACTATCTCAGATGTAAGCCACACAGTATACCTGCCTGACCATTAGATTTTGTTCACTTTAGACATTTTAGAGTGGGAAATAAACATTGATTAATAAATCACTGAGATGTGGGGTTCTAAACAACATTTATTTTCTCAACTATACAGTCTAAAACATTACTCATAATGGATTAAAGCACAAGTATCGGGGACATATTTTTCAAGGCTTTTTAATTTTATTAGAATATACATTTAATGTGCCACATTCTTTTCCAAATTTCTTATGGAACAATATCAAAGATTTGACATTTTGCTTGATGATACTTAGGGAGTCACTTAAAGAACTGTAGAGTCATTCCACTCACGCTAAGATGATATCATATTTACATAAAGAGTGAGTTTTTAGGTTATTTGTGGTATAAGGCACAGATTCTATTCAAAACATTACCAAAAGAAAATACAATCATTGTCAGATGAAGTCCTGATATATAAAAATAAAATAACTCAAAAAAATTCCAAGCTGGGCATGGTGGCGAATGCCTGTAATCTTGGTTGGCTCTAGAGACTAAGGCATGAGAATTGCAAGCTCAAAGCCAGTCTCAGAAATTCTGCAAGATTAAGTCTCAAAAAAAAAAAGAAAGAAAAAAAAAAGAAAGAGCTGGGGTTTGGCTCAGTAGTTAGCACCTGTGGGTTCAATTCCTGATTTAAATAATAATACTAATAATAGTTCTAAATGACATCATGATAAACACAATAAAAATTTGTAACTGACCTTCTTTTTGGTACTGGGGATTAAACCCAGGGCCTTGTGAATGTGAGGCCAGCACTCTACCAACTGAGTTATATCCCCAACCCTTTAACTGAACATCTTACTAGACTCTAGCTTCCTTCTGTGACTTTTGTGCTTTTGCTATTCCTTCTATTATTCTATACTTTCTGCCAAAATTTTCTTCAGAAACGAAAAACTCACTCTTTCCACAAATGACCTTCATAAAGGAAAATTTCTGGACATCTTCACCCCTTTGGTAAGGATTGTCAAGTCTTCTGTTATGAGTTAAAAACTCTATCCTGTTCTTTAATTTGATACTTCTGCCTGTTTTTCTGTCCTTTTGTTTAAAATTATGATTTATAAGTGCAAAGTTACAATTATGGTTTACATTTCTTCCTTGCCTTAGAACAAATAAGCTTTTTGCACACTTATCTATAAACCCCAATACTCATGCTTTGATTTTTCTTTGTGTTCAGCTACATCACCAAGGTGGCTACAGGTCTTAATGCAAGCAGTTTCTGTTTGATCTGGTCCTGGCTTCCTCCCTCTCATGTATGGTGTCCAAATTTCTTTGAGCTTGGTGAGACTTTTAGTGAGGTTACACCTCATATACCAGTTTTGATGTAATGAGATGTTTTTTGCAAATGTGGTGGACGTGATAAGTGGATGTGATATTGGGACTTCATGGGGATAAGCGACCGCAGTGTGTACCTGTCCTGCTATGAGGTCTTCTTCATGGTATAGAAACATTGTCTTATCCCTTGTTTACAAAACTTGAAATGATACAGTATACGAAACCAAGCTTCATGTAGTTCTGATCTCAAAAGTTATGACCACTGCATGTCTACATTGTATAGAGCGCTTGCTTTTTTTCAGGGCTACTTTACTTTAGAGAACTCTGAAAATTTCTTTCATAACATATAAGTAAAAAAAAACAGGGCTGGGGATGTGGCTCAAGAGGTAGTGCGCTCACCTGGAGTGTGTGTGGGCTGGGTTTGATTCTCAGCACCACATACAAACAAAGATTCTGTGTCCACCAAAAACTAAAAAAAAAAAAAAAAAATTAAAATTAAAATTCTCTCTCTCTCTCTCTCTCTCTCTAATAAATAAATAAATAAATAAATAAATATTTTTAAAAAAGAAAAAGAAAACAATGTTGGGCATGTTCAAATTTTCCAGAAAAATCTGAGAGCAATTATTAATGATTGACAGATAAGCAAACTGAGAATCCCAAGTTAAGTGATATATCATAGTTTATAAAGTTACTAAGTGCGAAAAGCTAAGATTCAAATGAAATATGGTTAAGGTTTTACACCTAAAAAATACTATAATATTTACAAAGTCTTACACCTAATACATTATGAGGCAAGGTTATTACTTTATTGGCTTCTCCATTTAATATTTTCATTTTAGAAACATTCTATTAGTAGAAATAATAGTATTTCTGATGATAAATATGTAAGAAAATATTCAACACCTTCAACATCCACAATGTTCATTAGAAACCATGTAGAGTTTTTATACCTTTATATCAGATTTTTAGAAAAAGCATGTATAATCTGATAGTTAAAATCATTTTTTAAATTTTGGTAGTATAAACATTGTTGTAGCTGCATTCTTTTAGTATGCTGTGATGCCCTTCAGAATATGAATTCATGAAGAAAATGTTCTTTTTATACAAAATGGGATAATGCTCATCATTTAAGAGAATGAATTAATGGCATATGCAAGTAAATGGATGGAGCTGAAGAATATTATGCTAAGTGAAGTAAGCTAATCCCCCCAAAACCAAATGCTAAATGTTTTCTGTGACATAAAATTTCTGATACGTAATGGAAAGGAGGGAGAAACATGGGAGGAACAGAAAAAAACTATAGATAAGGCAGCATGGAGGAAGGAGAAGAAAGGGAGCATGGGGATAGGAAAGTGATGGAATGAGATGGATGTCATTATCCTAAGTACATGTATGAAGACATTTATGGTGTGACTCTGTTGTCTACAAGAGATATGAAAAATTGTACTTTATTTGGGTAATATGAATTACAATTGATTCTACTGTCTTTTATAATAAATTAGAATAAAATCTAAAAATTATGTCATAAAAGATTGTGAGCAAATTCAGAGGAAATCAAATATTTAAATACAAAAATAAAAAAGCATGTTTATATATGTTGAAATGTTGTATATATTCCATTGTGGAATTTGTAATACTCAAGAATAACTGTAACATATTATGAAAAAAAACCAAATACTTTTTAAGCAACTAAAATATATTCATTTATTAAAAAATAATATATTGTCTCATTTAAATCTATTCTTTGAGATACAGAAAGACAGAATACAAAGAGTGATTATGAAAGTAAAACAAAATAGGTAGAAGTGGAAAACTAAATATACAAATGAAGAAAGAAGTCTTAATGTACTAGAGAATCCACGCTAAAAATAAGAAAAATAGTGAATGCATGATAAGACAGTGAGGAATGACAGATTATGTATCCTCTGATAAATCTCTGAAAACTTACTTTCTTGGGATAAAAATAACATATGAAACTATTTCTCACAAGTTTAGACACGATTTTGTAATTACTTATTCATGAAAGTTTATTAAACAATATCATTACTAGATACTTCCTGAAATTTTTCTCCAAGTCGATGAAATCTAATATATATTTTAGAATATGTATGTGTATGTGCACTATAGAACACTATGTATAAATTTATATATGTTTTATCTAAAGTTAACTTTTATATGTATGTGAAATAATTTGATTCTTTTATATTTTTCTAAATTTAATGGTAAATAAAATATTTTTGTAGAAAATATAATGTGAGTGATATGTTTATTTTAAAGTGTCTGAATTTTTTTTACATAACTGGCTTTGTAAAGCCAGTCATTTCTATATTTAAAAAAAAAAGGTGTGTTTGAGGGGGCTAGGGATATGTCTCAAGCAGTAGTGTGCTCATCTGGCATGTGCACGGCCCTGAGTTCGATCCTCAGCACCATGTACAAATAAAGATGTATCCACCAAAAACTAAAAAAATAAATATTAAAAATCTCTCTCTCTCTCTCTCTCTCTCTGTCTCTCTAAAAAAAAAAGATGTGTTTGAATAAAAGCATTTTAAGAAAGCCTCTACTCAATGATGAATAAAATTTCCTATTAAAGAGTATTGACCATTTTTATATTTTTAGTAAAAAATGTTTCCCATATAAAGAAGAAATGGATGTTAGGTCATCACACTACGCTAAATCACCTTTCATAAAAACCTATGGCAGGGATGCTAAGAAGATTATATTTCAAAGCACAGTGGATCTCAAACATCAAATAAAACTCTAGGCTTCATGAAACCAAAAGAAAAGATTTTACCAGCATTTTCTATTTACCACAGAGCCTTGTCTCAAAGAAGTAAGCAGTCCTATGCTAAGTATTTAATAGCATACCCTTGGTGTCAACATTTCCTATTCTTCTATAACAATCACTGGAGGTCCAGATTTCAGAATTCTATTTTCTTCTATAGGGTATGCTCACAAAGCAAAACAAATAGGATTTCATGGAAAAGGACTTTTAAACTTATATTTTCCTTACTCTTTCTTCTGGAAACAAACTGAAGGCATCTGTCTTCAAAATTGCTTTCACCATAGTTTACTACAATTTTCTAATCCCAATATTGGACTGCAGGAATCTCTTTTTTGGGAGCCAGTGTTGAGGGTCTTCTGCTGCCAAACAGAGGCCTCACTAGCCATGCGGAATGTGGATGATCCATGTCATGTCTTGTGAACTGCATGGCTTACACATTTGCTTTCCAAAAGAGTTAACCTGATGTGATCTAAAAGGTCCTGTATTATATAAAATATGATTTTCTTTGAAATTGGCTATCTTTATTCAGCTCAGCTAGTGTGCTGCTCCTAATGATCTCTGCATTAATATTAGTGAAACACAAAAGAGCAGTGGGCCTCA
Organism: Callospermophilus lateralis; assembly: GCF_048772815.1. Classification (NCBI taxonomy): domain Eukaryota; kingdom Metazoa; phylum Chordata; class Mammalia; order Rodentia; family Sciuridae; genus Callospermophilus; species Callospermophilus lateralis. The sequence continues at coordinate 1,765,404 of NW_027515935.1, read as the reverse complement.
ACCAATATTTCTCACCTGTTTCAATCCAAATATTCTTCAGGACTACTTCAGGATTTTTTTGTATAAAAAGCCCAACCATCTTAAATAGGTTAATATACCAGTGGATTATAATGCCCTATTCTTATAGCTTTATGACTCTAATTAGCTTGAATGGCTATGTGTGTATGTGTGTGGTTGTACCTGTGTCATTTAGGGTTAAGAATGTTACATTTTTGTAATCAGGGTATTTCTGATTCCACTCAATCTTGGGGAAGTTCAAAGAGATTTTTATGCACACATGCCATCCAGCCACAGAGACCTGTGAACACCTCTTGCTGAGGCACATACATGGAAAGATGCACACTCATTAAAACCCCTTTCACCACAGATATCATTAAAACACCTCACATTTAGAAACAAGTGCATGACCCACAACTCACTGCCATCCCAACAAAAACACAGATGCATAAATCACCTTTATCCCTGCTTTCCCCGAATACACACACCACCACATTCTAAAAAAATATATGCATACCCACAAATACACCTGCCTGTTATCACCCAGGTACTGACAGACATGCAATTATAATGTATACTTTTCAAATGCAGGCTTATACATTCCTATATACTCTACACTTCCTGAAGGCATGCACATGATATAACCAAACACTGAGTATGCATGCACACAGAAATACAACATACAACCCGCCTACACACACACACACGCGCACACACACACACACACACACACACACACACACACACAAAATAAACCCTATTTGTTGCCAGAAGTCACATAAACAAAACCGTAAGTACTCTGGAAAATCTCACAGACTTGAACCTCTCATCAGAAATACAATATACACAATACCTTGCTTCTGTCTCTTCTTGCTTTACACAGAATTTAAAGTACAATGCAGAGCAGATAGGCTTAACTGAACTTTCCAACAAAAACCAAAAGAAGACAAATTCTTCACAACAGTACCAACAACATTCTCCAGAATAGACAACAGATTAAGTCATAAAACAAACCTTAACAAATATTAAAAGCTAAAAATCATTTGAAATAACTTTTTTTCTGAACACAATGTAATAAAACTGGAAACCTACAACAGGCGGAACTTCAAAAACATCCTGCATGTCTGCGACTATAACAAAAAGCTCTCAAATAGCAGAGTCAATGACAAATAGAATGGAAATTTTTAAAGATTCTTGAGAAAAATGATGATAGAAACACAAAACAAAAAACCCTATATCATAGAGCAGAGGTAATTTTAAGATGATTAGATCAGTACATACCTACATCAAAAAAGAAAACAACCAAGACTTCCTCTTCAAGGAGGTAGAAAATCAAGAACATGCCTGACCCAAAGCTAGTAGAAGAAAAAATACTAAACATCAGAGAAGAGGTAAATAAAATAAAGATTAGAGATTATTTTAAAAATATCAACAACAGAAAGAATATATTTACTTACGTACTTACTTACTTACTTACTTACTTATCCCTAGGATTGAACTCAGAAGCAACCATTCACTGAGAGATGTCTCCAGACCTAGTTTGTTTTTTATTGAGAGACAGGGTCCCATAGAGTGGCTCACTGCCTTACTTTTGCTGAGGCTGTCTTTGAACTTGCCTTCCTCTTGCCCCTCCTTGAGCATCTAAACTGTTCATGTCAATGGTTAAGAGTACAGCTTTGCCATTGAACTCACTTAAGCAGTGGGAAGATCATGATGCTGTATAATATGAGCATTCCCAGACCTGATACCTACGGACATCTTCACATTGGCTTTGTCCACAGAAAGCATGAGACTCACATTTCAGGACTCTGCTTGGTGCATGGTTTGGCTTCTTCGCTTTTTTGGTGGAGGTTTTCTGTTGGATACTAATCCCAGAACATCATGCATGCTCGGCAAGTGCTTCCCCATGGAGCTGTGCCACCAGCCCACCTTGGCCTTTCTTGGTGATCAGAGAAAGTGTCTGTTGGACTCTATTTTTAATGACTTACTGGGAAACTTCATGTCCTGTGATTCTACCTCTTCTGCAGATCCAGTTGAAGGCAAAGGTGCTGTGGCGAGCCATCCCCCTTTTCATCTTCTTAGTCTGCTGTCAGGTCAATCCGGTCTCCTGTGCTGTTGTTGGGAAAAGGGGGAGAGGGGGGAACCATGTGCCACTCCTTTGGTTTCTACTTGTTTCCAGATCCTTTGTTTGGTATTATGGCCTCAGATTCTGTGGACCCTTTCTACTGTATGTGAGGGATTCTGGCCTCCAACAGCGGGAGGCTTAGACTCACTGTGCCTCTTTTCTGCTGGACCAGCACCATTTAGTTGAACTACAGCCTTTCTGTGGAGCTCAGAGAATGGGCAGCTCTGTGGCCTGGAAAGTCTGCATGTGCCACATCAAATAGTATGATCAACGGTGCATTCAGCCTGGCAAACACCATCTTCTTAAGAGTTGGGTTTGAATGCAATACAAAACCTGGAAGAGCAAGATAAGTCTCTGCTTGAGAATTTCTGAAAACTTAAAAAAACTAGAGTGTTTGAAATCCCTGAAATGAGATGGTGAGTCCACATTGAACACTCTCTAGAACTCTCTATTGGTTTCTCAGCTGCATCTTTTTCATATCTACAGGTGAAATATATGGATGAAAACCATGAGTGACAGTGGAGGGTCAAATCTAACCAGTCACCTGTGGGTCTAGAAATGATTTTCTTGTGTATGTTGATGGTGCATTTGATGAACACGGTTTATAAATGGGGTTCCAAAGAGGTTCCAGTCACTCAGAATCAGAGCTCATCTGAACATGATGGAAAGGGAAGGTTGATTCCCAACTAGATCCAAATGTGCCAGCCCCATCTGCAGACTCAGGAAATGATTGGAATGTTCTCCAGTTTTATGAACTGATGAAGGAAGGGGCCTCTCTGTCCAGCCAGAATGCATCTGTCCATGGGGATGGGAATGCAGCAGGCTCTTGAGGGGTACGTGACTTTCCAAACAGAATGACATGGGTTCTGGTAAGCTCGACAGAGAGTCTGAGTTGTGTTCTTATCTTTGGTTTTGGGGGGTTATGCTATAATTGCTGCCAGCAACCTGAAGCCAATCCAATGTGGAAAAGGGGTCACATTCAATTCTGTAGGTTCATTTTATTAAATAATGTCTTGCTGGGAGCCATCAGCCAACTATGTATGACAAATTCCTTGCCAGCTTACTCCCATGCTATCTAGTGGAAGGACTTCTGAAAGGTGACCTTGCTCAAGGACCAGGGCAGGATCCGTGTTTAGGGTGTTCCCCCTTTAGAATAGGGCGGTTTAGCATAATAGGAGATTAGGGTGTTCCCCCTTTAGAATAGGGCAGTTTAGCATAATAGGAGATTAGGGTGTTTCCCTTTTAGAATAGGGCATATCCTGCTGCTGAGTTCCTCTTGAGGGCTTAGGGTCAGACAGTATATTTTGGGAGACAGAAGCCCATGTGAAGTGGATTTGGGTGGAGAGTGGGTTTGGGAGAAGTGGATTTGGGCAGAGAACGTGAATTTCCCCAGAACGTGTTTGTAGAAGGCCGGTGTGAGTTCGAGAATAAAGAATTGCTGTTTGAATCTACAGGCTGTGTGGAGACTCGTGATTTGTGCCCAGCCAGAGACTGCGGCATTTGGAGGTCCGTACGGGGAACATCTGAACAAAAGGTAAGTGAAACTGTTCGTCCCTGAAGAAGAGCGAAATAATGGGTGAGCATTTCAAAAAACAATGTGTTCTTGTTCTAATTTATTTTGTTTTTGTTTCAAGTTGCCTGTTCCTAGAACTTTCTCAGGCAAACTGGGGAAAATGGTTGACTCAAGGTTTAAAGTTGTTTACCCCTAAGGAAGAGAAATTGTTAGAGAAAGGAGGCATCCCAGTAAGACCAAGAACAGCTAGGGCATATGTAGATACAATACAAAAATGTAGACCATGGCTTTTTAAAGACGAGTTACTAAGTATACCAATGGGACAATCATGGTATCCTGTAGAAGGATTTTTCTTCAACAAGAAAGAGATGGCTAGTTCTGTTTACTACATTTGTCTAAGATCTTGGTTTCTACAAAGTTCTAATTAATTTACAAAACTAAAGTGTTAAAATATCAACCACTAAATATGAAATCAAGTACTCTTTACTTATTAAGTTCCATAAGGTAATATATTTAATCATTATGTGTGTTTTCATAAATTGGTGAATGGAAAAATGTTTAATATTGCTTTGGTCTATGTCTTTGCTGAAACAAGGTTACTAAGTGTTAAGATTCTATCATGTGTAATTTATATACAAAGAGTATAAGAAGTTTCAGTTGGGTTTCAATTATAGTATTATAGTACCATAAAAAACATGAAAGTATTTCATCTTATTTAAGTGGAGTAATTTGTCTAGATTAGAAATTTTATAAGGGTTATTTCAGAATGTAAATTTATAAAAAGGGTTAACAGCTTAAAAAGAGATATAAAAAGATTCAAGATGTGAAAATATATTTTAATATGGAAGGTTAAAAGAAAAAGAAATGTTTCTAGATGAGATAATCTCTGTGTGGTAAAGTAAAAAGTTGTAAAATGCCATTTAAAAAGATTTTGAGGAAACTAAACTTACTTTAAAAGCTTGAGAAAAAAAAGGTATTTGTACATGGCAGATTGAGACAAAGCTTCTTAATGGAGTAAAAAAGTCCTTTGGTTGAAGGGCAGCCATGTAAACTAACATTAAGCGATTTAAACAAAATCTAAGCCTCGTTTAAAATAGTGAAGCTGTAGGTGGTGAAAAAGTACATTTAAAAGTACAGTATAGATGATAATTAAAAGGCTTTAAAAGGTTAATTTGAAGGTGGTTAAGATGCCTTCATGACAGAGAAAGATTGCGTCACTCGAAGCCTAGTTAATCTTAAAAATTGGAAAGGGGTATGTATCCCCCAAAGATAAACTTAAAATAACCCTTATTACTCTAAACTTTTTAAATTTGGATTCATCAGGACTTAGTGCTGCGGAAAGACATATATATCCAAAAGATGTACATAAGCCTAAGGTACTTTGGAAAGATATTCTAACAGGACAATGGAAAGGTCTTGACCCAGTGATTTTCTGGAGTCGGGGCTCTGTTTGCGTGTTTCCACAGGGAGAACAGCAGCTGATATGGATTCCAGAAAGACTAATCAAAACGATTTCTACAGATCAAAAAGAAGATGATTTGACTCAAATCCATAACAGCTGATATCCAGAACTCCAGCTTGGCCATTCTTACATCTGCGACTGTGATTAGCCAGGATGCTTTTTTCAATATCTATTTTATTATTGCATTTTCCACATCATAAGGTTCTATTTTTATTTTTTGAGCTCATACAAACCTAGGTTAATGTTTTTTTGATCAGTTTTATTTTTTGACTATGGAGTTTTTAAACATTGCAATGGAGATTTCACCTAGGTAAAGCTACAAGGCCTTTATTATTATCTTATGTGTTGTACGTTTGTTTGCACATTTGTGTTTTGTGTTATATGTCTGTGTGTGCGTATGTCCATATTTCATATATGAGGAGCACTCATGAGAATATGGATCCAAATTATTTTTTTTATTCACGTGATTTAAATGGCTTAATTTAAATTAGGTAAACAGCTGTTAAGGATTGTTTTTAAAGGTGGTTAACAGATCTGCTTGTTTACCAATTTAAATCAGGTAAACAGCTGTTAAGGATTGTTTTTTAAGGAGGTTAACAGATCTGTTTGTTTACTTTCACCTTTCCTTTTCATTATATTTAATAATTCTTTTCAGTATAATGTCTTTTTAGCATCATTGCCAGAATTCCTATCTTCGTCCCAATGAATATAACTCAACAAGTATGCTCAATCAAGGAGCCAACTTACTTTGGGAGGCAACGGACTTTGGGAGGAGACGGACAGATTGATAGATTCCTCCACTTTGAACTTCTTACAGAACTTGCCTAGACTATGTAACTATCGTTTAGTGCAGCTAATTGTGGTAATGCTGGCATATCTTTGCTGATGGTGTCACCAGTGATCTTTGCTGATGGTGTCACCAATGATGCAATTTTTCCAAAGGAAGTGTCAATTGGCTTGGTGTCATGGCATTTCTGTACCCTCCTCCCTTCTGCTAGTGATGGTCTAAATTTGGGGGCCAATGGCTATATGCTGGACCGGTAGTCAGTGACGGGTATGATCCAATTGCAGTGGTATCAACCTAAGACAGGAGGCTGACGCCTAAAGGTCAATTTTCCGATGACGGGTAAGGACCATATGTTGAATTGGACAACCTACCAGGCATGGTACTTAAGCCACATTAACCTCACTGCCCCACTGGCACCAAGGCCAAATTTGGGGGCCAACAGAGGTGAGGCAAAGAACCTCACCCCCCCACTGGTTCATAGACCTATCCACAAGTATGGCTGTATGCTGCACCGGTAGTCAGTGACGGGTATGATCCAGTTGCAGTGGTATCAACCTAAGACAGGAGGCTAACGCCTAAAGGTCAGTTTTCCAATGACGGGTAAGAGCCATATGTTGAACTGGACAACCTACCAGGCACGATCCTTAAGCCACATTACTTGTTGTTTAATTAATCAGAAGGGGGGAGATGCTGGGAGCCATCAGCCAAGTAGGTATGACAAATTCCTTGCCAGCTTACTCCCATGCTGTCTAGTGGAAGGACTTCTGAAAGGTGACCTTGCTCAAGGACCAGGGAAGGATCCGTATTTAGGGTGTTCCCCCTTTAGAATAGGGCGGTTTAGCATAATAGGAGATTAGGGTGTTCCCCCTTTAGAATAGGGCAGTTTAGCATAATAGGAGATTAGGGTGTTCCCCCTTTAGAATAGGGCATATCCTGCTGCTGAGTTCCTCTTGAGTGCTTAGGGTCAGACAGTATATTTTGGGAGACAGAAGCCCATGTGTAGTGGATTTGGGCGGAGAGTGGATTTGGGAGAAGTGGATTTGGGCAGAGAACGTGGATTTCCCCAGAACGTGTTTGTAGAAGGCTGGTGTGAGTTCGAGAATAAAGAATTGCTGTTTGAATCTACAAGCTGTGTGGAGACTCGTGATTTGTGCCCATCCAGAGACTGCGGCAATGTCTTGTTTTCTTGAGCTCACAGGAGCTTTGTGTCTGCCCATTACCTTAGACACACTCATGGAGCTCGGTATCTCTGCAATGGTCACCTTGGGCCTCATCATGCAGCTCTTGGCTTGCACCAAGATGAGTGAAGTGGGTGACACCCCCAAAGACCAAGTCCTCTTCAATGGGAGCCCAGAAGTTTAAGAAAGATCATGGGTACATTTCTGGTGTCTAGTTGAGAATTTGAATTGGCTCTAAAATTGGGAGCATTAAAACAGCCCAGTTTGGCCTGTGTGCTTTGCCTGCGGACCCTGTAGGTGCTCCATGGCCTGTTAGTGAGAGAGCACTTCTGGGAGGTGCTGGGTATGGGGGAAGGCCAGGCAGGGCAGGGGAGGGCAGGAATGCCCCAGAGGATGGACATGAAGGATCAGTGCATGGAGGTCACCCCTTCACCAGCCATGATTTCCATACCTCACGAAGGAGGTGACATCTACTTCAGAGCTGTCATAAGTATTCAATCAAAGCCAGATGCTGTGGAGTATGCCTCTAATTACAGCAGCTTTGGAGGCTGAGGCAGAAGGATCACTATTTGGAGGTCAACCTCAGCAACTTAGTGAGGCCCTAAGCACCTCAGTGAGACCCTGTTTCTAAATAAAATAAAAAATGGCTGGGGATGAGACTCAGAGGTGAAGCACGTCTGCTCAGTCCTCAGTATAAAAAAAAAAAAGATGATTAAATTAAATAATCACTCTCACAGTGCCTAACACATGGTAGTTATTTAGCAAGTGCTATTTTTCCTTCTGTATTTAAAAGGATTTAATGAGCAAAAAGGTGATCCTCTCAGTCCAGCTCTGCTGTTGATTAGATTTTTTGATGTGGAAGAAATTTAGATAATAGTTCTGGAGTCTCAGTTTCTACATGCTGTTAAACTAGGTTAAGAGTATTGGCTGTATCAAATGATAGGCAGCCCAAATAATGGGGTCCAGCCTCAGAGTCAGCCAAGCCTAGCCTCTGTTAACTGGAATGTGCTATTTAGAAAACAATATTTACAATTTTCTACTCTGCCATCTTCCATACAGCATGTCTTTGAGATCTTAAGATAGTAGGTTAAATAATTCAGTGAGAAATCCATCTAACTTAAATTGTGAGTTTCAGACACAAATCAAGATTGTAGAATACATTTATGTATTAATGCATTAATCATTAATGAATTAAGTAATGCATTATTAAATATTAAGTAATGCATTTATTATTCAATGCCTTAAATTAATGCATTATCCTTCTAAAGCACTAATAAGTGGTTTTGTTTTTTAATTTTTATTTTTGACATTTTATAATATACTTGGCTTAGTGCAGTGGTGCGCACCTCTAATTCCAGCAGTTCGGAAGGTTGATCCTGGAGGATTGTGAGTCAAAGCCAACCTCAGCAACAGCGAGGCCCTAAGCAGCTCAGTGAGATGCTGTCTCTAAATATAACCAAAATAGGGCTGGGGATGAGGTTCTGTGGTTGAGTGACCCTGAGTACAATCCCTAGTACCAAAATCAAAACAAACAAACAAAAAATTTGCATTATTTTTCTAAAGCCCAAATTGGGTGTTTTTTTCTCTTTCTCTCTTTGTTTTTAATATTTTTTTTTGCAAACCTGAAAATGGAACTCAGTGCCTCTACCACTGAGCTACAGCCTCAGAAGTTTTCTCCTTACCGTTGACAATTTTTTAAATATGTTTTTCCATATTAAGAATTCAAGATCATTTTTTAAAAAAAGAATTTAGGATGACTGGTCTGAAGTTTAGTAAAGCACTTGCCTATGGGCAGTGTCAGTATTTGTCATCTATATTCCTGCCACACTCTGCTCAAGATTTTCTTTGGACCCTAGTGTTTGGCATGATTGTCACCATCGGCCAGTCCATTATGGATGTGATTACAGGCATGGACAGGGACCCCCTCAAAGATGGGTTCTGGGATCTGCCTTCTGATCACCACTCAGGTGAACCCCCACTCTCACTGCGCTTTCTGAGTGACCCTGTTGTCCCTCTTCCTCCTCAGCAGTACTCAGCCAGACCTGGGGCCATGCCAGGCTCAGGGCTAGGCTCAAGGCTAAACACTGGCCTGAGCAGGGTAAGGCCCCGGGTTGGAGGCTGGTCACCGCCCAAAAAGAAATCATTCAAATAAAGACACTGTGCCCATCTACAACGAGAAATATTGAAATCAATAAAGGCCTGATGTCCACCTGCAAACCCAAAAACAATTAAGAAACAAAAAAAAATATTGGGGCTGGGGCTCAGTGGCAGAGGTTCACCTGGCATGTACAAGGCCTTGGGCTCGATCCTCAGCACCCCATAAAAATAAAAAAAAGATGTTGTGTCCACCTCCAACTAAAAAATAGATTTAAAAAAAAATAATAGAGAATTGAAAGACCCTGGCTTTGGCTTCTGAATTCCCATGAGGCAGATTGAGAAGGGTCTCTAATTTGGTCCTCATAGCAGAGAGCCCTGTCATTGAAGATGGAAGGAACCAGGGCACTGGGGCCAGTAACACAGAGTTCACTTTTATTAATTAATTTATTTTAATTCTACAGTTCTTCGTGGCAGGCTTGATCGTCCTCCTTTTGGATGAGTTTCATTATAAAGGGAACGGCCTGGGCTCTGGCTTTTCCCTCTCCATCTCAAGCAACATTTGTGAAACCATCCTGGGGAATGCCTTCAACCCCACCACCATCAACACCGACCAAGGTAAGGGCCCTGTCTCCCGTTGGGCACATCTGCAGGAAGTTTTCATGTATGCAGAGTATTCCTCTGGGGGAAAATAACTGTTTCAGAATCATTTCTTCTGAATTTTCAGTGTGCAAATGTTTAAAATTATAGCTGAGTGCAGAAGCTCAAGCCTGTCATCCCAGCAGCTCAGGAGGCCGAGGCAGGAGGATCACAAGCTGGAGGCCAGCCTCAGCAACTTAGTGAGGCCCTGTCTCTAAATAAAATATAATAGGAGCTGGGGACAGGGTCAGGGGTTAAGTGGTCCTGGATTAAATCCCTAGTACCAAATAATAATAATAATAATAATAATAATAATAATAATAATAATAATTATTATTATTATTATTATTATAACAATAACAACAACAACACTTACAATCAAAATGATATCTAAACTTTCATGTCTTATAAGAATATTTCAAGGACAGCTAGCATGCCACAGAGTAATCCTGCCTCAAATTTCTTAGCAGGAACCTGCACTGAAAAGATAAAGAAGTGTTGATTTTAGTCTATTGTCTTCTGGTGGACATTTCAGTTCTTTCTCAGTCACAGTTAGCATCGAAGTTAATATCCTTGGGCAATCATCTGCACATATTTTAGTAGTTGTTCTTAGCGAATAAGATTCTAAAAATGAAATTTCTACACCAAACCACTTTTTCAGGGAAGGAGCAGTTAGTTTGATGATTACAAGTTCAAGGACAGCCTTAGCAAATAAGTGAGACCCTGTCTCAAAACAGTCATGGGTAGAATGACTGTTCCTGGATTCAACCCACAGTATTGCCATTTTGGGGAGGAAGGCACTGGGGATTGAACTCATGGACAGTTAACCCCTGAGCCCCGTCCCCAACCCTCTTTTGTATTTTATTCAGAGACAGGGTCACGCTGAGTTGCTTAGAGCCCCAATTTGGTTGACGTTAGCCTCCAATTTGCAATCCTCCTGCCTTAGCCTCCAGAGCCACTGGGGTTGCAGGCATGCACCACGACACCTGGCTTACAAATCTTAATAAAATAAAAATTGAAAAACATGTGAGACTTCTTAGAAGAGGGAAATTGACTTTTTTTTCTTTTCTTTTTCTTTTGGCCTCAGATCCCTGAATCTGATTTTTGCTGGGAAGTCTCTCATGGAAAATATTTGTGTGCATTTTTTGTGTTTTTTTGGAATTGACTGTGGAGCTGGTTCTTGGCTTTCAGTGCCATGACATCAAATTGAGGAAACTGCAGATGAGTCCCTGCAGGGTGCCTGAGAGATCCCATGGGAAAGAATGGACCCCAGGTAGGAGTGTCGGCGACATTTACAGAAGAGTAGGCAAAGGTGACACGAGACTCTTCCTAGAATTTCAGAAAATCTAAGTTGAATTGAGGATCTGGGGGCAAAGCAGCTGGGCCCCAGCTGTGGATGTGGCGATGAAACTGGGTAGGAGTTAAGGAGTCTGCGAAGATCTCCTGGCTTTGGCGGCGGGCTGCCTTCAAAAAGAGTGGGAGCAGTGGTGACCATAGGGGACCAGTCAGCGAAGGCTTGGGCCGTGGCAGCCAGCCAGAGGACCACTTTGCTCTGGAGCAGGATGGTGAGTGAGGGGACAGTTTTGAAGGAATGATTTGCTGTCCCTTGGAGACAGGCTGAGAAAATGTCTGGCAAGGTGGCACAGCCATTCAGCCTGAGTCAGCCAGTGTGACATCAGAGTGAGGGCCTTAGGACTTAGGGAGAGATGAAGGCCACAGACAACTGAGACATGGAGGTGGCTGTCTTGGCCACCTCTGGTACTTCGTTGGGGCAGAGATCTTACCTGGGGGGCTATGAGTGGTGCTGTAAGGAGCCAAAATGGTGGAGCCACGGGGACAGCCCCAGGACGGGCAAGAGGATGGTGGAGCAGGCTCAGGTAGCTTTCAGCTGAAAGGCTTTCCTGTTAGCAGGAGTGCCACCACAGCTCAGCTTGTGACCTGTAAAGTGGGGTGTGGAAGGGCCCCTAGAGTGGAGAGTGCAGTTGGTCCTTCTTCCCTGAGGTTTGGGACAGTCCAGGCTGAGAGGGAGGTGGACAGTACAGATGTCACATGGCTCTTGCCCCCATAACACTAGTGCATGAAACAACCCATTTCCTAGAGATCAGAGGGTAGTGATTTGCAAGAAGTGACCATGTTAAACATTCAGAAAGCTTCTAAGGCCCACACCCTGCCATTGATGTCACCCACCTTTCATTCCAGACATTTGTCAGTAAGGTGCTGTTAAGCACTAGGCGCTTCTGTGGGTGCTAATAATACAAAAGGATAGAACTTAAGGTGTGTGAGCGTCAGTGTCATCCCAGGGCCCCGGGGTCAGAATAGAGCAGAGAAGGAAGATGGGGTGACTGGGGAAGAGTGATACAGGTCCATCTAGAGAACCTGGCGGGTGCAAAGGCCCTGGGGCAGAGATGAGTTGGTCTGTTTGAGGGTCCACTTATGGCTCAGCGGAGCAAGTGCAGGGATTCAGAGAGGTCATTGGTGGCAAGAGGAGCCAGGACAAGTCCCTACTCTCTCCTACTGAGATTGCTGAACTTCCTCCTTTACAAAATGCTCAAGGTTTCATGTCTCCAGATTCTTTACCATAGAAACATCAGCGGTTGTCCTACACAGCCACAGGTGGCAGGGAGAGGGGCTGTAAGAAGACCACCACGGGTATGCCAGGGGGCCAGGGAAAGCTAGGACAGCGTTTCTGTGACAGATATCCTGTCCATGTGGTCTACAGGACAAATGGCCCATCTGAGTGGCCATCCAGAAGGTGACATGAGTCCTGCTGTGCCAACTCTGGGGTGACAGGAAAATGCAGTCCCAGGGAGAGACTGGGACATCTGAGTCCCCAGCTGTTAGCCACTCTGCCCACAGATGCCACGTTTAGTGAAGCACCGATCTGGGCCGCAGGGGCCATGGTGACAGTGTTTCCCACTGTGTTCTTGTTCTAAAGTCAGTCTCATGTCATTTCTGAAGTGCTCAGACCTTGGTGCCCTGTGCTGCAGTGTCCCTGGCTGGTCTGTTGCCTTTTCCTCAGGCCAGGCCCCTTTCTGCCTGTTGCTGAGGCTGAGGTAGGAGGATATCAACTTGGAGGCCAGCCTCAGCAACAGCAAGGCCTCAGCAACTCAGTGAGATGCTGTCAGTGAATGAAATACAAATAGGCTGGGAGTGGGGCTCAGTGACTGAGGGCCCCTGGGTTCCATCCTTGGTGCCAAAAAAATCCAGATTGTGACCCTGTGACTGTTGGTGCCATGAGTCTCCTGGCTGAGTCTCCTGGCTGATTCTGTTCTCCTGCCTCTGCTTTGGCCAGGAGGAGGCCCAAGACCCAGCGGAGTCCAGCCCTTTGTTCTTCCCTTCACGTTTGTGTTCTCCTCTGCCAACAGACATGGAATTGGAGGTTGCCATCTTGTAGTGTTCCATCTCTGGGCCATGAACACAGACAAAGTCCAAGCCCTTAGAGAGGTTTTCTCGCACCAGAATCTCCTCTATCTCAGGAATCTCATTGCCTCCATCTTTGTCTTTGCTGTAATCATCCATTTCCAGGTATGTCCAGCATGAGCACAAGAAGTCTGCATTTTTTTTTATTTTTTTGGTACCAGGAATGGAACCCAGGGACATTGAACTCTTGAGCCCCATCCCCAGCCTTTTTTATATTTTATTTAGAGACAGACTCTCACTGAGATTCTGAGGCTGGCTTCCAATTTACAGTCCTCCTGCCTCAGCCTCCAAAGTTGTTGGTGATGACAGGCCTGTTCCACTGTCTCTGGCTTCAGTATAATTGTTTGTTTGTTTTTTGTTCTGTTTAGAAATGAATGACTGTAGAGTGAATTTTAGTATATTTTCAGACCAGTTTTTCTGGTTTCTTTCTGTGAGTGCCCCAGGCAGAGTGGGAGGAGGGAAGGAGAAGATGCTCTCCAACAATGTCAGAAAGTTAGTATTGAATATTTTAAATAAAAGAAAAGGCAGGAATATTTTAAATAGTTTTGATTATTAGATGCATGTAAAAATTAATAGGTAGTGTCCTGGCCTGATGTGGTGGTACATACCTGTAATCTGAAAAATCATAGAGGCTGAGGCCTTGAAGGATCGCAACTTCAAGACCACCCTTGGTTACTAAAAGAGACCAGTTTTCAAAATAAAATATTGAAGAATTGTGAATATATATGAATGATAAAACACCCCTGGTTTCAATCCCCAGTACCATATAAAACAGTAGTTTCTAAAATTTAGACCCAAATCAGCATCCTCCACTCTATCTGCAACTATGTAAAGTTCTAAAACGCAATAAATTTACCCATACATACTACTAGTTGTCTGATATTGACCATAATCTTAAAATATATACATAGAAGACCCTTCACAATGTATTAGGTGTTCCCATTATTTTTTCCAATGGCAATTAGAGAGCGAAGAAAACCAATTTAGCTTATGGGGCCACTTCTTTCTTTTCAGGACTAATGAATCAAATATTAAAAGGCTTTAGTGTTTAATTGATTATCATTTATGAAATCAGAATGATATGCATTCTGTGATTTCTTGCTTAATCTACATTGGAAACTTTATTATTTCTGAGTATCAGCATCTGTACACACAACCACACCCCACTCTATTTTTCAATAGTTACAAGTACCTGTGTTCATGCTTCGTCAGTTAGTTATTCCCTTTTAAAAATAATTATGTGTTGCATTCATTGTTTACAGAAAATTTATGAAGGTTAAAAACCAGTAAGCATTTCCACAAATTTGTCTTTAAAATAGATTTCATCACAAAACACACACAAGAAGTAAGAATGCTTTCTTTCTCTAATTTATTAGCCTTTCTAACATCCAATATCAGGACATGAATGCTGCTCATGGAGGGATGTTCTTACCATCAAGAACAATCAGTACTACTTTCTTCTATCTCATCAAATGTTACAAAGAGTGCACATTTTACTGTGTTTCATATGCAGAACTTGACTTTCCATTATTTGTTTAGTGGATTTTTGCTTTCTTTTTTATCACTTTGTTTTTCCTGTATTTTCCAATACTCATTTTTTTGTGTGTGAGGTATGAAAAATAGATCACTAGAATTTTCTAACTTTTGCGGTATTCAATCATTTGATTACTTACTAGCTAATATTTCTATTAAAGCATCATTTTAAAGGTATGACTGAGGTAAGCTAATAAAACTATTTTCAAGGTCTACTGCAGAATCAGCATAACTTTCTTGAGCTCTGTAATTAGAACCACTATTTCTGACCACAAACTGTGCTCTTTTTGTTTTATTTTTTTTCTATATTGAGTAACTCTCTTTGAAATGAGGCACAGAAAATTGCTTTTTTAGAATTTTATCATTATTGAAAATCTATTATTATTTTTCATTAATTGACTGTCTGCTTCAGTTTAGAATTCCAGGTTGAATACGATTTTTTCTTTAAATCTTGTGGTTATTCTGTATGTATCATCTATAATCTATCATTAATGATAAATTCTTGGGTTCTATTCTTGCTTTATTGAAGCTGACCATAGTTTTTTTTTTTTTTAAGGATATTCTATTTGGTTAAAGCATAGCTTCTTGAGAAATTCTGTAGATATGTTTAGCATGTTTAAATATTATTTTCTTGAATATAGCATTCAATCAAAATGGAATATTTCCAGACCAGATTTTCTTTCCAGTATATACATGTAAGAAACTGGATAAAATATGGAAAATAATATCTATGTTTTTCAGACACTAAAAACAGGCATAGCAGGTGAGTGAAACCATAAGCAATAAGTGTATACTGGTGAGGTGAACTATAACTTTACTTTTAAAATTGTTCTTAATAAGTGTAGTTTGATAAACTGCTGTTAAAAATTATTGGTAAAGGAGAAATAAGAATAGTTAAAGTATACCAGTGTAAGAAAAACTTGAGGTCTGGCAGCTGAGAGTAGACTGTGGAGAAAAATTCATGTTATAAAAGCGAAGAGCTCCCCACTTTCTCTTCACCCTGTCACCTACTTAATCTCACCAAAAACCACCAAGACACTCAGAATAAAAGGTTTCAAGTTCAGTGGTCACACTCTCTCCAAATACAAAAAGCAGTTACAATTCAACTGAACACAGAAGCTTGTGTGCAAGTTGCGAGGATCTGAGACATTATATAAAACGTTAGGTTAAAGATGATTCTGGTTTTTTTTTCTTTTTTTTTGTATGTGTGTGTTTTATTTTGTTCTGAGGGTGTGGCTATTCCTTGGTTACCTTAACTCAACAAAGAAACTGTTATATTTCGATGAAATATCAGTGGCTGACCCACATTAAAAAAAGAAAAAATATTTTCAAAATTTAAAAAAAGCCTAATTGCAAATATATACATATACATATATATATATATATATATATATATATATATATATATATATATATATATATATATATATATACTGCTTTCTCCCTCCACATTTTGCATTTTAACGTTTTTTTTTAAATTTTTATTTTATTTTTTATTTTTAGTTCTGAAAATTAGACAGTAAAAAAGCTTCTGGAAGAATTTACAACCAATTGCATGAGGGTCTGGGAAGCTGAGAGGCTGGAGCAGGCCTGGGAGGAGCATACAGGAAGGAGTCTTCCTCTTAGTCACTGGAGGCCAACTATAAATTAAAAGAGACAAAAATCAATAATTGTTTGTAAGCCAGGAAATGACACAGATTATCAAGTTAGTATGAGTTATGAAAATTTCATATAATCAAGAAAATGCAAAAATCATGAACAGGATTAGGAAAAATAGGGGTAAATTTTATTTTTAGAAGTTTATTTGTGAAACACAAAAAATAAAGATGAATTTTATCTTATGACTTTAAATGGAAGGTAGAGAGTTATGCAAGTCATAAAGTACTTCACAAACCTTTCTTCAGTTACAAAAGCATAATAAATGTATAGCTTCTACTTATTTTACTCTTTATCATCCTTTGCATTTCACACTCTACAAGTGTGACCATAACTAGGCAAATAACTAATCAAGAAGATAATCACGAAGTTACACTTTTCTCAGAAAACCCCAATAAATTTCAGAGCAAAGAATTGCTACAACACCTATTCATTCCCTTCTTTGGGACAAGGTCCCTTTATAAATCATGTAGAAGAAGAAATTGGCCAAGTTTTAACAAAATGTTACTAGAAATAAATATGAGTTAGCTTCATTTAGAGGTAAATGGAAATAAAATAGCATCATTGTACAGTATCTTTCAGGGTTTGCCTTGAAAAATGAAAAGTGGAAAAAGCTCTTTCTAAAGAGAAGAATACTTGGCAGCACACTTCATCCTTAATTACACTGTAAAAAATGTTACCTCAGCTAAGAAGGTACATAAACTTATAGGAAGAAATTAAGACTTTTCAAGAGTCTAGAAGGAACTTTTGAAGACTATAAAATTTGGGGGGTACAGTAATCAGGATGGATCTCTGAAAGAGATAATGCAGTGTAAATATCATGAGATTTCATGCTATCAAATACCAAAGCAAATATATCATTGACATTGTACAAGACAACCAACTTGACAACTTGACTTCGCTAGTTTTATTTAGACAGCCTCTGATGATGCACAGGATGAATGAGGACTGAGAACCATAGTGGTTTCGAGTCACTGCATTTTATCTATCAAATACTTCTTACAAATATCCAGCCAGTTAGGAAGAGAGGTCTATTTCTATGTACTTGTGACAGCATCATTCTTTTCATCATTCTCTCATCATAAATCAACAAGTGGACCTCTTTTAATGAAGAAATAATTTCAACCAGAAAAACCCAAACTTTTTTTTTTTTTTTTTTTTTTTTTACATTTTGCTTTTAGGGACAATAAATCCTAAGCACGCACCATTAATAAAGTGCCAAGGGATCATGCATAAAAGTGAATGAGACCACAGTTAACAAAAACAAAGATATTATATGGGTCTATGACCATGTTATTCACTGTATTTTCACCTACAAAAAATAAATAAATAAAAAGGTACTGGCCTGGTAGAATTCTGGAACAGGTGAGGATGTTGCTTATACTTCTTAAATTACATAACATTATATCAGTTTGTGCTACCAAGAGATAGACTACATAGGTCCAGGAGCTAGACTGTCAAAGTTGAAGATTCTTCATTCTCTATCACTCCCATTAACCCACTTGGCAATTACATTTTCTTACACCATGCTTCCGCATCCTCTAGTTTTAGAAATCCTAATTATTTAAGAGGACACTATTCCACCAGGATGTCTAACAAGATTCGAACTAAAATTTAAACTGTACCTGAGGACTCAAAATTCTATGTACTAAAAAAAAAAAAAAACAGAAAGCAAGAGGAGAAAGTACATTCCTAGCTAGGTCAATTCACTTTCCTTATCAGAAGGACATTGATTCCATGTTGCAATGGAGATAAAAACTCAGATGATTCAATTTGAAAAGAGATGATCCAATTCTCTTCTTTTTAGTACTCACTTTCCATACAGGAATTGTAAAAAGACCAGTGAAGTAGTTGTGTCTTGAGAAAATCATGGTGAGGAGGCTCAATTGATTTGGACATATGTATGAGTTTCACTCAATCAGCTAAGTTGTAGAGACCAAAAAAAGTCCATTTAGGGGATCTAAAAAGAAGAGCAGAAAAAACACAAGATGACATTAATTTGACATTCAGTCTACACAGCTGTCAAAACTGTAATTAATTGCCCTGTTTTCCTTTTTATACGTTTTTTTTTTTTCTTTCAGGAACAGACTGTCACCAGTACCATAAACTAAGTACAGAACTTTGACTGAAAAGCGAATTTTTGTGGTGTCACTATAGGGACCTGTGCTTTATGGCACCATAAGGACAGAAGAATTCATTTCCCAGACAATTGCTGAAAGTGGTCTTTTCAAAATATTTTCATCAGTAGAAGAGAGTTTTTCTGGCTATGACCATTCAAGGCTTCCAACACTCAAGACTGTTTGAGACTCATGTAAATCACACTCTATGTCTCAATTAGGACCCAATATGAGAGTGCAAGACAACTCCAAAATTTCATTTGGAGTAAGCAAAATCCTCCTTTGAGATAAGACTACAAACCCAGATTCTGTGCACCCAAGCAAGCTCCCTTCCGTTTATTTCCATTGTGCTGATCTGAAGCACCCTATCTTAGAGACTTCCAAAATGCCTAGTCATGGTCTTAATCTCCCTCCTTGGGAGCCCTAATTAGAACTCAAATGCATCCTTCATCTGATTCCATACTTTCTGTTTTCCAGAAGTTCTTTGAAGTCTTTTGTCACTGGAGATCACCTCCTCTTTTCATTGTGAATGTTTATCTCATTTTATGCTTCTATTTTACTGTTACTTTAATTCATTGTGGGTAAAATAGAATTGTATATTTGAAGATCCAGGTCTCTAAGTAAAATAGTTAGCTTAGTTTATGGCTTTATAATACACAGTCAAAAATGTTCAATACATTTTAATATGAATTTAGATCCATGATTAAAATTGGAGGAAAAAAAATAGGCTTTATAAGGATGTAATTCTGCACTACAAAATTATCATTTTGTTTCACAAAAGATAAGAATTTTGGAACATAACATGACACCAAAAAAAAGAATCACTATTTTTTATATATAGTTGTGCTTGAAAGAGAATAAAAACGTCACCATAAATTGATAATATAATATAAAAAAAGCTTTATAACCATGTTCTGTTTTTTTTTTGACAAAACATATTTGAAGCAAAAATACCAAATCCATTAATCTCCTCCAAATACAATACAGTGAATAGCATTTCTACAGGAAACATATAATTTTAATGATATTGTGTAAATTTTCTAGACATAGATGTAGAAGCTAAAAACACTAATATTCTTTCTCAAGGAACATTTAATTTGAAGCATAGTTCCATAAATCTGCAAATATAATTAAATTTTATTTATTATACACAGATCAGTACATCAAAAATGACCAAATACCTGGAAATAATTCCTTTGATATTTCTATTTCCTAGACAATAAAGCCAGCTTTAATATAGTATATCTTCTACCTTTTCAGTGACACATAAATTTTAAATTTTAAGTAAACTTCTCCTTTAGGCTCAAAAATCACGATATAACTATGGTACTAATACTATTAGTGATGGATATTAGAAAAAAATTCTTAGTACTTTTAAGAGAGTTGTTTGAAATGAAACACTAGATCAACACATGATCCTTCAAACAAATTATGATAATGCATGCACAGCAATAAATTTGAAATAAAGAGGGTATAGATATTTATTAGCTACAGGACTTTGAAACCTCATGCTTTGGACCCAAAAGACAATTATTTTGCTTTGTCATTACAGCACTTTTCATAACTGTGTGTGGAGTTTTAGGACCATGTTTTTGTTTTGTGATCTCACATGCTTCATTTATTCAGATGTATTAATGTAATATATGCTTATATGAGTAGTTTGAAATTATATGCCTCTTTCTAATTATAGAATTGTCTAGAAATTCTTGTTCTTCACAGTTTCTAAATTAGAGAGCAATTACCATGAAAGCTAGAAAATGCACAGTGGCTTAAAGAACTCTTCATCCAAGAGTTTAGCCTTAAATTTTTCACATAGTTGATGGGCAATAAATTTATATGGTTCATAAAGTTAACATCTGTTTAATCGTAAAGTAAAGAAATAAAAAGCCAGAGAGTGCTTTTTCACAGATGCCAAGCTTTCATTACTGGGAAACCCATGGATTCCTAAAGGGCAGTCTGTCTCTCTGATTGATGTCGTTATGTAAAATTCAAGTCCTGCTTTTCTTCCCCACAACTTTGGCTTTTCTGTGTCATCTTGTTCTTTGTGTTTCAGTGACCAGAGAAGGAGACAGGTTCACAATTACTTGTTCATGTAAAGAATCAAGCAAACAAGTAAAAAAAAACAACTAAAAAATAACCTGAGTTTGTGAAAATATCAGAAATTGAAATACAGTGACAGGGTAGGATGAGATTCCACTGACCTAAATGTTCCTTTAAGAAAAGTTAGAGTCAGACAGTTCCATTGTAATAGAAATTGGAAAAGACATATGTGTGTATATAGGCACATATATATACACATAAAACTAATACATAAAGAACTAATCAACACCAATATTCCTCCTCTAAACTTGGAAATTATATTCCTGTGTATTATTAATCCAGGATTAGGAAATTACTAGTATGTTCATTTGATTTTCAAAAATTTTCAGTGTGCTTCCAAACACTTTTATTATGATCCTCTCATTTGACATTTCCTAACTGAGAGAGTACAGGGTCAGGAAATTTTTAATTCTTTGAGTTAAATTGGATCCAAAGACTTTATAAGAAATATATGTAGTTTATGGCATTGTGATATTGCCCTCTATGAAATGAAGTTTTGAACATAGAATCTCATTTTCTTCTAAAAGTTTAAAAACTTATAATTACTCAAATTATAGAAATCACATCAATAGTAGTTCTATTTTATTTATTAATATTACAGAAGCAAGTTTATAAATAAAAATGCTAAATTACAGATGATGATATGGCTCAGTGGTGTGAGCCTAGCATGTGTGAGGTCCTGGGTTCGATCCTCAGATCCACATGTAAATAAAATAAATGTTTATAAAATATCAAGTTAAAACTCATGTCTTCTTTTATAATATGTATACAAATAAGTAATGTTTAAAATCTCTAGATGACATTCTATATGTAAGTTGTATCAGTAGAACTCATTAAACTTAGAACAAATGAGAAACTAAAATTAATCATCAATCCCTATTTAAAAAATGACTCATTTTAGGAGGATATAAATTAAAAAGCAAACATTGTTAGAAGAAAATATCCTCAATATATCATACAGAACAAAGTTTTCTGGGCTGCATTGAACTGTTGGAGCTGAAGTCTCTCTTCTTCATCTACAAGAAACCTCAGCAATATGCTAAAATTCCCTTCTTCCACAGCCTTTCCATGACCCAACTGCACACTACTTCTGAATCTAAGAATGCAGAGGCAATTACCCAGATGGATGAGGCCAGGAAGAATGTGGTGCAGGTAATAGCCTCAAGAGTTGCATGTTTTAAGGAAAGACATCTTTAAGTTCTTTCCCTGCAGGCCTATAATTTTAATGTCTATAGAAAGATGACAAACATCCCCCTGGAAAACACAGAACTGTGGCTTTCCCAGTGTAACATGTCAGCTGTCTCTTAATTTTACTTTCTTTTTTGGTTGATAACACCAATCCTGGGATAGCTGGTCTCCAAACATTTTTCTGGACATATTTGGAAAGGCATCTCAATTGGAATCATGTACCAATCACAGTTGCTATTGTTCTGATTGGATGATAACATTAGTTCAGACCCATTAAACAACTTACAATGCCTCAACTTTGAGGTGAGGGATTTCTGTATCCTCCAATGGTTCCACTATAGCTCTGAGGATCCTCTGTCTATCTTGTGTGATAGGCTCCTCTTCCCTTGCTTGTTCCCACATGAAGCACCTGATTTCTGGGTAGTGTTGTTTATGTATGCCACCATTTTCAAACTGGCATTTTTGTCATTCAGGGTCTTTGTAAAATATTAAAATTAATCTAAAATTTTAAAAGAAGAAGATGAGCTGAAGGCCACAGGCTGAGGAGATCACAGGAAGATTGAACATTGAGCTGAGTCATAGCCCATGGTGGAATGCCAAACTAAGGAAGCTGTGATGAGCCCTCATACTCACTAATGGAGGTACCTGCCCTTTCTCTGAGAGAAACCATGTAATATTAGCTTGGGCTTTTCTGTACTATATATAAAGTTATATATACTGTAAAAAAATAAAAAGGAGGCTTATGATGGAGAATCAAAAGAAAGTACAATCAGTTTAAGCAGGTCACTGATATTCCAAGTGTTGAAATCAGAGAATACTGCTTTATCACAAGCATTGTCAATATGTAAAGGGATAATAAAATTATAAAAACTAAAAAATGTGTATTTCAGAGAGATTTGGGAACTTGAGCTAAATGGTAATAAAATAAAACTGTAACCTGTACAGGTAATATTCCTCATGGTTGATTTTGTGGTAGTTTGAAAGATGCATTAAAAAATATAAGAAATGCCAAAGCACAAGACCTCCAAAGCCATGTGCAAGAGAAATATAAAATAGGAGAAGGGCATAAATAGTTGAACAAGGATATGTGTGATAAGGCAAGGCTCATTTGGGGAGGAGGAAGCCCTGGACTTCATGTGCCCTGGAAAAGTTTATCCTCTAGACTAGTACCCACCCTGGCCCAGCCACACCTCTGCCTTTTCTAAAGTTGGTTGTGGCCTATTTCTTTGCATGTCGCCCATTGATAACCAAGGTACCATCTGGAATTGTCTCCTATATGCACACTTATTGTCTAGGAGAATTGGAGTATTGTGGGGTGAGTTGTGGCAGAGGGTTTGGCTTGTGTTCCGCCTCCAGCTTTGTGGAGTCTTCTTTTCTTTGGAGCCACAGAGAGCTCTTTGGAGAGCTACAGAAGTATATACACATATCCTGGTTTTCCTGTCGACTTGACACACAGTATTGAGCAGGTGAATCCAATCTCTTTGTCTGTGCTTCCCTGATTTTTAATAGAAAAGTGATTCCATTCCTAATTGTGAGCATTAGAGTCAATTATCCTGATACCTGGACTTTAGCTCCAAACAGTGAAACAAAAATCTCTGGGGAGTACTCTCAAGCATTGGATTTATTAAGCTTTCAGGGAGGTTCCTAGATGTTATGATTAGTATAAAATAAATGTTAATGGACCAAGGTCTTGAATACATATTGTATATTTGTATTCTGGCTTTTATATATTTTTAAGGCTTGAATAGATTTCTTTTCCTTTGGTACTTGGGATTGAACTCAGGGGCTCATGACCACTGAGTCACATCCCCAGTCCTACTTTGTATTTTATTTACAGACAGTGTCTCACTGAGTTGCATACCACCTCAGTTTTTGTGGGGTTGGCTTTGAACTCACAATCTTTCTGCCTCAGCCTCCTAATCTGCTGGTATTGCAGACATGTGCCACCTCACTCAGCCTGAATAGATCTTTAATTTCTCGCCACTATTATTTATTTATGTTAAAGATGGGGATGATGCCACTTGCTTCTCAAGACTATGATGAGAATTAAATGAAGTCATAAATAGTTGGCACTTGTTGCCTAGTGAGTGCTCCATAAGCCAGGGGGATGACAGACCTTTGTATTTTTACAAAGACAAAAAGTGGTCACCCAGCTTTTTGTCTGTTGGCAAAGCCTTGAACAACTTAGCAGAAACCTATTTAAAAAAATATACATAAAAAGAGTGGTGAAGAAATGTTGCTCAATTGTGAAGCATGCTGAATTTCAGTCACAGGTGCCAAAAATGTCATTTATATTAGGACATTATATTAATTTATTAGTATATTTTTTTGTAATATATACATGTATGGGCATAACGTCATTGATCAGTCTCATTTCTCAGTGCCTGAATCATCTCTCTTATCCTCTCTTCCATCAATCTAAACTCAACTATTCTCTCTCCAATTTTTTCGAGATCCACTTCTTTTTTCACTCCATTTTTCTTTTTACCTTTCACATATCAGAGAATGCACTTGAAAATTGACTTCCTGCAGCTGATTTATTTAATTTAATTTGATGTGCTCCAGGTTCCTCCATCTCCCACAAATGATATAATTCCTCTGTTGTTTATGGCTGAGTGGAATGAGTAAACTTGTGAAAAGATGTGTAGATGCTATTTTTTGGGTATATCACCTTCCAGTACACAGAACCTTGAGTTTCCAAGCTCAGCCTGCCATTGTGTGAGCCAGGGAATGAAGATGCAGGAATAATGAGGTCTCATGTGAACCATTTGAGGTTTTCCGATCTGTGGCTCTTACTGCTTGTACATGCACCAAACAGCCTGGTAACTTCCAGAGTGTCCTTTATTGTCTGCATTGATGACTAACCTGTTTCTGGGGTCTGTTTTCAGTACAGTTTTGTTCTCAAGAGAAGGGAATCAATGTGAAGGTAAAAATCTCCTGATTCTCCAGGTGTCAGATATAGGATATGGTTCCTTCCCACAATTCTTTCCCTTTTGTCCATTCATGAAACTGCTTTTACCAGGTTTACATTAGTCGTCTATTAATGTGGCACCTTTGTATTCATTTTGGCCCTGAGCTCTGGTTGGGACAGAGAATCTAGAGTCAGAGCAGACCTGGTCCCACTGGCCAGGTGAAGTTAAGTATAATTATTATTATTTTTTTTACTTTTCAGTGATTCATGTTCCCAAGTTGTGAAATGAGATTGACAGCTAGTAGTGGTAACATTTAACGACATCAGGAGCCCTTGATGACCATGTACTGGACATTGTTTTTGAGACTTTTATCCCTGCCCTCTTCACTGGCAATAAGAACTCCATGAGCAGAAGCCATGTTTACACTAATGTTGCAGGACAAAGATGCTCAGCTGTGTCAAGTTAACTTGATTTAGGTCACACAGCTAGCAAATGGCAGCTTCATTGTATCTGTGGGAACAGAGGGGAAGAAATGCACAAATGAGCATGGTAAAGCATTGGCACATAGTGATCAGGTTATAGAGCAGTAAAAGGAGGTACGGGTGCAATGGAAGGCCTGGCTCTAACCAGGGTATAGGCAAAGACTGAGGAGGAGAGAGCAGAGTCCAGAGTACAGGGTAGAAGCAGGCTTCACTCCAACCATAAAGAGGTAGCTCAGAGAATACCACCACAGGAGGCCTGGGCCTGCCTTGCAGGGATGGGGCCAAGCGGGTGGTTTTCAAATTTGACATGTAGAAATGCAGCATATGAGGATTGGGCTTGGCAGAAAGTCCCAAACTCCTTTCTGTTGTATGTGCATGTACATAGGCACATGCAGACAGAGAGAGATGCCCAGAGAGTTGATAACCTGTGTAAAAATCAGAGAACTGTTCATAATGGAGGAACAATTGAAAAGACAATATCGTCATTAGAAATATACTTTAGTCGGATTGGACTGCTCTAAGGGAGTTCTAGAAACTACATACTTTACAAGCAAAAAACAAATTTTATTTGTGGACTTCTGAAAGCTCAGATTTCTAAGATCAACTTTCCAACAGATTTATTGACTATTGAGATCCTGATTTTTCATAGAAAGCTGTAATATGAAGGTTTGTGTCCCTTTGAGTATCTTGGTTGAACTTCTCTCCAATAAGGTGATGGTATTAGAAGGTGAGTCTTTGGAGAGGTGTTGAGTTTCTGAGGCTGAAGACTTCATCAGTGGAATTAATGCTCTAATGAACAGGTGCTACAGGCTAACTGGCTTCTTCCACCACATTATGACACAGCCAGGAGCTTCTACCCATTATAAATTTTCTCAACAAGCATTGAATAGCCTTGTGCCTTGATCTTATACAATGTGAAAAATGAGTGTCTGTGGCTTATAAACCACCCAGTCTACCATAAATTATTATAGCAGCTTGATGAGAGTAAGGAAGTGCACCATGTGTGTCCTCACAGGATAAATTGAGAAGTTTCTTTGCAGCTCTCTTTAAATAAAGGACATTAATCCCATTCCATAGCTCTACCCACATGACTGTATAACCTTCAAGACCCAACCTTTTTCTGCCTAGGCTTATGATAAACTACCACAATATTACAATACATATTCACACAGGGTGTAGGACTGGTCATTTTGCCCCAAGTGTGTATAGCCAAGTTTCTGAAATCTGGACCTGGAAGTAACTGTCAAGTCCTCTATGTGTTCCTGGCAATAAACTTTCAAAGAATTCTTCATGCATATTAATAGTCGTATCTGTGTATTCATCAGGCTGCTCACTCAAGATAAGAAGTGGCCCCTTCCATTGTAAACTCCAGTCTAATGGAGAAAGCATAAAACCCATGTTGTCCCTTGCTGCACTGACACTAAACATTGCATATGAATCCTGGGCTCCTTTTTGGCTAATTACTAATCAGTAAATATTACATTGCAACAAGCATGTGGTAAAAAATTTAGGTAAACTATTGTTCACATTGGAGAAAAAGATCCTGGAAATCAGGCAAGCTTAGGAAACTAATTAGGGGCTGGGGATCTGGCTCAAGTGGTATCATGCTCATCTGGGAAGCACGGGACACTGGGTTCTATCCTCAGAACCACATAAAAATAAAATAAATATGTTGTGTCCCCTGAAAACAATATATATATATATTTTTTTCAAAGTTCTCTCTCTCTCTCTCTCTCTCTCTCTCTCTCTCTCTCTCTCTCTCTCTCTCTCTCTTTAAAAAAAAAGAAAAACAAAAAAGATATTAGTAACCGAATAGTGTGGTTCATGATTGGGTTGTCAGACTCTTACCTTTTGGGCTTGATTTTTTTTTATTGATTTAATTCTATGTTTTCAACATGGTTGTTATTTATGTGGTTCAAATATAAATCCATGTTAAAGACTCAACTCTATTTCATCCCACTAACCTTTTCTCATTGCCCTTCATGAACATCTGTTTTAATTGTTTTTAGTATATATTCTTACTGTTTCTTGTTCTGGTAGGAGTCAATAACAATAATAAGTTATTAGGTAAATTTCTTTCTTACCCAAAAGGGAGTGCTCCTGTATATCCTGTCTGCCCCTTATTTATTACTCAATGAAACAACCTGGAAAACAACCCACATATGCAAAAATCTTACCTTTCCATGGTGTAGATAGACCAAAGTTGGAACTAAACAAATGATGGACATTTGGGCTATTCCTGAGCTTTATGTATTAACAATATTTCTGTATTGAATAGCTCTGGGAATCTATTTTATATTCTTGCAAATGTACATTGAATGTTCAGTCCTGCAAGAAATATTGCTTTATCCACAGCTACTTTTTATAATTTCAAGTAATAAAGCCCAATTCTTTGGAAGGTTAGAACATTTTTTTTTCTGCCAGAAAGTATACAAGTTCATGCTTTCTGTAGATGCCCCAGTAGACAGAGGCCACATTTTGGATATTCTTTGCACTATTACAGAATGCTGGTAATGCCTTCTTTTTCTGTGGGAACCATTTTCTCTTTCTGTAATTTTTTTTTCTTTTTACATATGATTGATACCATGTCATGGTTACAGAAGAAAACATCAGTGTCCTACCCTTAATAAAACCATGGCTTGGTGAGAGTCCAATGCTGAAACCAATAGTTTCTTCCCAGTATAATGATCACCAAGGACACAATGCAATTTGGTAGTTTGTGTCTCCCAAAAAATTGATCTTTGTAATCTAAGTCCTTATACCTATGGGCTGAGAGATTTAAATATTGTTTATTTATATTAATGTTCACATTTTAATAGTGATAACATCATTTATTTTTTAGTTAGAGGTTTTTCTATTTATTGAACTTTAGAAAGACCTGAGGACATGAACCCTATAAAAAGAATTCCTGGAACATCCCAAATATTTAAAATAAATGCCTTAGAAAGTAATGCATCTGTATGATTATTCAGCATTCAGTAATATATATAAGATCACACCAGGTCACATACATGCAGAATACCCACAGGAAACAAGGAACCACAGGCTCTGATGTGACAATATATGGTTGAACGTTGCCAAACAAGAGCTTCTGGGGCTGAGGTGTATGTCATAGAGAACACTCAGCAGGCAGATGGTAAAAATGGAGAAGCCCCCTCTCCAAACATGTGAAAGTAGATTATTAATTTATATTTGATGTCATCTCCAAAATTCTGAGACAAAAACATCTGTAACTATAAACCCCATCATTATCAGCATCCCTAGATATGTTACGGCCAAGATACCAATGGTAAAGTTCTTGGGTTAGAACTTGTGCTAGAAAAGGCACGTGAAGTTGCAGAAGAAAATTATGGTGTTAACTGAGATCTCAAGATGATCTTCAGAGGAAATGTTTCTTATACTAATAAAATAATATATTTTGTTGATCTTTATTTTCAAATTCCATATTAATAGTATATATCTCAAGAGAAAATGAAGCAGAAGCCCTTATTTCAAATAGTGTCATCTTTATCAATCTCAGCCTATCCTATTATTAGGGATATATGTGGATTCACCCAACACACATTTTTCCCACTTCAATTATCAACTCTCTCTACTATTCTCCAGGTCCCATTCGAATATTATTACCAAATCATGTCTGGATTATGTAATAGTAGCTATGCTCCCACTGTACATAGCCTTTCTTATAGATTCAGAATTACCATATATTCTCAAAATATTTCTTGATATTATCTTCTTTTGAGATTTTCTGAGGTAGAGTGTTAAGTTGATTTCATCTTTCTCTTCTTGATTAAGCAATAGGAATATATTGAATACTCTACAATTTTCAATGAATTGAAATGGAATGATTGTACAAAAGTAAAGAATTGCTACCTTCTCAAAAAATGAATCTCAATGTAGTAGGTGTGCACATAGATGTATTTTTTTAGATCTATCTTTTGACCATTTATTATCAGACTTAATGCCTTTAATATATCATCTAAGATGACACTGAGAAGCATATCCTCTAAGATGATTTTTTAATTTGTATTTGTAATGTTTTATTGAGTTCAATGTTATGTTGGTGCTAAATCTGATCATCTTGTATTACATATATGGAGTCTTATTACATATATTCTAGAGCTATTGTGTATGAAAGAAGAACAAGGATCAAATATTGATGTGTTTCTGAAATAAAAAGTACTCAGTAGAAATGCTGGCAATTATCTTTTAATTATGTACTTCATCATCTATGTGATTTAATAGATTTAAAACTTTTCTTTTCATAATGGCTACATATGTTGTGGATTCAAATTATTTTCATGATATTAAAATTTTCTAGCAATATGTGTAGAAAGCTCTTTGACAGTATTTAAGGCCTGTCTTTGAATCCCCAATGTAGCTATCCACCTTGCATATATGCTATTATCATGACCAGAAAAACTATCTCAAGTGACCAAAGTCCAGCTATTGAATATCAGTCGAAAAATATTATTATTGTTTTCTCCTTAGTCATCTGGAATAAAGGTGTAATTAAAGTCACAGTTCAGATAGACTCAAAGTCATTCCATTGTAAGGTTTTTAAATTAAAGTACAAGAATTTGACCCAAGACTACAAGACAAACTTCCATAAGAGTCCCAATATTCATCTGCTTGAAGTAAGCGATGCATTTCTCCAGTAAAGAAACCATGCATAAAATTGATACAAAAAAAATGATGTTAATCTGATGGAATATTTTTTTTTATACAAGGCATGTTGTATTTTAAGTCAAGTACCTGAAATAGTAGGTATGTATTTTAGTTTTTTCCAGCCACATATTAAAAAATACCAGTCATCAGGGCTAAGATTGTGGTTCAGTGGTATAATTCTTGCCTAGCACATGTGAGGAACTGTGTTCAATCCTCAACACCACATAAAAATAAAATAATAAAATAAAGTGTAAACAAGTTTTGAAAATAAATAACAGTCATGAGAAATCCATGTAAATAAGTTTAAATCATTCCATGACTCTTTAGAACTTGCAGATCTAAAAGACATGACAGTAAGGGAAACCAAAACAGTGAAACATTCATGAACATAGAATACCATTTAAAAATCTGAGGTAATGTAGATATTTGGCTAAAACATCAAAGAATTTACTTCTATTCATTTTTATTTTTACCTGGAATCTACTCTTTGTACTTGGATATGAGACCCATTATTATAACTCGGCATGTGTACATAGTGTGTAATTATCAGATCAGGGTAATTTTCATCTCATTAAAATTATTATTCTGTGTTTGAAACTTTCTAAGTTCTGGCTATTTTGATTTATTTAAGTAGTTATTATACAATGTAATCACCTTATTGTACTCTAAAACCTAAGAGTTACTTTCTGGACTTAATTGTTTTTGCACTCCCTACACACAATCAGTCAGTTTCTCATTCTTATTATAAATCCGGGAAGTGTTTCTGTTCTCAGTTTCTGTGTAATTAACTTTTCAGCTTCAACACATAAATTCCACATGCTGTATTTGTGGGAAAATAAATGCCACTACTAGGAAAAATAAAATATTATTCTCAATTAGTAATTAGGGAAATTGGCATAAACCTCTGCATTCACTCATTTAGTGTTTAGAACTTGTCTATAATAATAAATATGGAAAAAAGAATAAAATATATAAATCAAATGTCCATATGTGTTTAACATTTTATGGGTCATATTTGGTCACTGGGAACAAGTGTTGTGACATCTATTTTAATAAAGATGACATATTCTAATTCTTATAACTTTATTTATAATAAGTGAATATATTGTAAGTATGTTTTTATATTGTAAGTTTCAATAGATCAATATTACCATGGAATAAATAACTTTAAAAATTGTATAAGAGTTTGCTCAGTGGTGCAGGCCTGACATCCCAGGGGAAAAATATTTTAAGAAAAAAATATTTTAAAAAATGGGGATGTATCTCAGTGTGTAACCACCAAAATGCACTCACGCTCTACCCCTTCTCCACCTGAGATGCCCATCACAACACATGAAAGAACAGTATCTCAGTCTGCCACCTATCCAGCAGTTCTACTTTCCCAGGCCATCCGAACCCATTCTTCACTTGATGCCCATCTTTTTATGCCACCCTGTGAGTATGCATTGGGCCTGCACTAAGGAACACCAGCACAACTAGTTGCTAAGGTCCAGGTGGCAGGTATCCCTCATTCATTCCACTGGGACCTTATATTTTTTTAAAATGGGTTGCTAATAATTAAAAATGACAAGTTTATGGCTGAAATTACAGCTCAGTAGTAAACAAATTTCACATGTGCCTGTCTCTGTGTTCCAAGTCCAGCACCTAAAAAAACACAGGCAGGCCTAACGGCACATGCCTATAATCCCAGTGACTATAGAGGCTGAGGCAGGAGGCTCACAAGTATAAGGACACTTTCAGCAATCTAGTAAAGCCCTAAAAATCTGTCTCTAAAATTTAAAAAGGGTTGGGGATGGTTATTCAGTGATTAAGCAATCATAGATTCAGTCCCCACAACCAAATACAAAAACAAACCCAAAGTAAAAGTGAAAAACAACTGCATTCCCCAATATCCTTTGCAGATAGGGGTCTCTGTGATTTTGT
This sequence comes from Callospermophilus lateralis, assembly GCF_048772815.1. Taxonomy (NCBI): domain Eukaryota; kingdom Metazoa; phylum Chordata; class Mammalia; order Rodentia; family Sciuridae; genus Callospermophilus; species Callospermophilus lateralis. The sequence goes on along the minus strand of NW_027515935.1, from coordinate 1,733,610 downwards.
GCTGGCCAATGAGATAACATTGGAAGCAACTGGGACTCTTGCTCTTTGTTTTTTTTTTCCCTTTTTCTTTTTCCCCTGATTGCTGTATTAAATGGATGGCACAATGAAAAACAGGAAGGGCCCTGGGGCATGATGGAATAGCTGGATAGCCATAGCAGCCCAGACTACCAATCACTGGGCTTCTTGGTTTTCAAGTAAAAGGAAATATTTTTCAGTATTTGATGGGTTTACCTTTCTAGTATTGGAAAGACAGATGCATTGATTTTCCTCCTTGTTCTGCTTTCTGTTCATTGTCTCCAGGTTCAGGAACAATGTAGGTCAAGAAAACCAGCCATCTTTGTCACCAATTGTTTTTCAGGTCTCTGGGGATGGAAGGAAAGTACAACACAGAACCTCTATAGTACCTAATCTGAGCCATTGGGACAGAGTTAGGCCTGAGTCATCTCCAGGGTCCCTCATCTGCTGCAGAATGTTCACAGAGAGTGAGTATCTTTTCTCTTGATGCCAACACTCAAGTCCAAAATCTCAGGGCTCCCATGCTTCTCCTGAGAACTATTCCACAACGGGCTGACACTGGTCCCAATCTCCATTTCTGCACTGATGGGCCATTGGGAAAGTGAGTTTAAGCAAGCTTTACTGTCCCCGATTTTCAAGTGTGTCTTCTCCAAAAAACAAACAAACAACAACAAAAAAAAAAAACTTGAAACTAAATGAGCTCTAAAGAAAGAAGTCAGGTTCCAAGGACTGAAGAAGAACCCTGCTACCAGAGAAACCTAGGATTTGAAAAAAAATTCCAATTTAAGTGAGGTGGCAGGCAAATTATAGACCTTGACATAAAGCAATAGCCTTACAGCAAAAGGTCACGTGTGGGCATGGAAGTATGTATGAAAGACTGACTTTTCACAGCCTCCACAACAGGTAAACATGAATGCTAAATTTGTAACACATAACATAAGAAAAAGGAACCACATTTTTTTCTTACTTGCCTATATTTCTTTCTTTATTCTTTTTTTCTTTTTCTTTCTTTTTCTTTTTTTTCTTTTATCCTTTTTCTTTCTTTCTTTTTTTTGTACAAGGGTTTCAAACTAGGGGAACATAACGACTGAGCCTCATCCTCAGATTTTTTTAATGTTATTTTTTAACTTTTGAGAAACATTGTTAATCACAATATTGAGGTATTCTTATATCAAACAAGCCATACTACAAAGGTTCCAGAGCTAGAGAGAAAATCCTGCAATCGCAGAGTGTTAAATATGTCTGTGGAAGATGAGCCACATGGACACAATGTAGAAGATCAAATGGGTGGAGTGGGCATGGCTCTGCAGAACAGTGCAGGTAAGAAGCCATATGCTGGGTGGAGCCTATGAAAAAAAGTGGAGAGGACATAGTGGGGCTTAGTTGTTTGGCAGAGTTGGTGAGGCAGAGTCAGGCTGAGTGAGTGGATCCCAACCCATAAGAACAGTGGATGGTGAGAAGACAGGGGAAGCACGTTAGAAGCAGCATCCCACCTGGGACCCCTTAGGTGAGCACAGCCTATGAACCAGGAGATGCAGTGATGAAGGAGCAGAGGGCATGGTGGGTGCATCCACAGGAAGCAAAGGGAGTCAGGAGAGGCATCCAGTAATTCTGTCAGAAGTCACTGTTGACCCAGTGGGGAAGAAGGGTCTTAGGGCTCTGAGATAGATATGTGACCTCAGGGTCTGCTCCACAAGGGGGCTCAGTTTACCCTCTTACACACTGAAGCAATGGAGTGAGGCTGAAGATGCCACAGCACAGCCTTTTTTGTTCCTCCCTCTCATGGGATGCAGTGCACTTTCCATTAATTTTTTCTGTTCTTCCAGGTCCAGGACAGTACCTAAATCTGTTCTCTAGACAACGATATTTGTAATAAACTCTTCAAAACCTTTTGGCAAGAATATCCGGGGAGAGCACTGTTTGGCTCACAGGAGCAAATAGATAACGGCAGAATATGAGCCACCAGCACCAGACACTGATTTATAGAGAAAGATACTTTCCAAGAACCTCTCATGTTATCCTGACTCGTAGACAAAAAATTATCCCCAGGTTCTACCATGAAATCCTGAACTGAGGTCCCAAACTGGTAACCAGAGAAGCGCACCTAGCTCCAGGTTTTTGTTGGTTGGTTGTTCAGGTTTAAAATTTGCTTGGGGTCTGGGGCAGTGACTCCGTGGTAGAGCGATTGCTTAGCACATACAAGGCCCTGGGATTGATCTTCAGCACCACATTAAAAATAAATAAATAAATAAATAAATAAATAAATAAATAAATAAATAAGATAAAGGTATTGTGTCCAACTACCACTAAAAAATAAATATTTAAAAAATTTGCTTGGAATTAGAACGCAATTCTTTTTTTATATTTATTTTTTAGTTTCAGGTGGACACAATATCTTTATTTTATATTTATGTGGTGCTGAGGATCTAACCCAGTGCCTCACACATACTAGGTGAGCCCTCTACCACTCAGCCCCGACGCCAGCCCTAGAACGTAATTCTTAAGATTCAGGAAAGTTTGCACAAAAACTCACGTTTCTAACTGTCCTTCAAAGTCACCAGGAGATCTGGCAGCCCCAGACTGAGTTCTTACACAGCAAGGATCGCTGGCACTGTCCTGCCAGTTTCCACGACTCCGGAGTGCAGTCGAGTCCTCTTTGACCCTTTTGTGTCTGGCCCTGGAGGCCTTGAGTTTTGATAACAAACTAAGGGTTAGATGAGCTGGGGCAGCAGGCAGGAGTCAGCATGGAACTTCTGGTCCAGCCCTGCTTCCTGCTTGCTGTGTGACATTGCTCCAGTCACACCACCTCTCTGTGCTTCAGTTTCCCTATCCGTCTGGAGGCCAATAGACTAGATCAGTGGTTTCCCACTTTAAGCCAAGGCAAGGCTGAGAGGTGGGCTGCCTTCTTTCCCTTTTCTCCTTTCTGAATTAGGCCTGGGCATCAGATTTTGCTTAGGTGACTCCCTGTTTATCCAGGGTTGGAAAACTCCCAGTTAACTACTTGTGTTAACCCCATAGCCAGGGCCTTGAGGTGTATTACAACAGAAAAGGGACAATACCTGTTTTATTTTGATTTCTTTTGTGGTAGTGGGGATTGAACCCAGGGTGCTTTACTGCTGAATTCTATCCACAGCCTCCACCTCCTTTATTTTTGAGACAAGGTCTTCTAAGTTGCTGAGGCTGGCCTCAAACTGGTGAGCTTCCTGCCTCAGTTTCCTGAGCTGCTGGGATTACAGGCATGTGCCAAGGCTTCTGGAACCATAATGTGTTTATAGATAGGAATGATGGAATTTGATGAGCAGCATTATTCTCCTACAAAGAGAGGCTCTCCTCCCCTGTTTTACAGATGCAGAAAGTGAAGTTTTGAGAGGCTGAGTAACTAGCCAGAGGTCACACAGCTACAAGTGGCCAAGAGCCCATGTTTGTGTCATTGCAGACAATGAGGCCCTAACTACTTTTTCTGTCCCTTAGGTGGCTTGGGAGGAGGTGGGTGTAGAGAGGTGTCCTGCAGCAAAGGGGAGGCCAGTTCCCAGGGAGACCCTGCCACCTCTTGCACTAGCCCTCCTTGAAGGCCATCGGCACACACAGGGGAGTCCTCCTCAGGCTCTGTGCTCAGGACCAGGCTTACCTCCCCCAGGGCTGACCCGGGCTGGGCTCTGAGGCTCCAGGTGATCAAAAGATCTGGCAGCCCTGGACTGAGTTCTTGCACAGCAAGGGTCGGTGGTGCTCTGCGCTGCCCTTGGATGGGATAGGGAGATGCACACGAGGCCCATTGAGTCAAAAGACCCTTGTGGTTCTTTGCAGGTGTAACAATTGCTCACCGAGCTCCACAAGCCACATTTTGCAGCCCAGACAACTGCTATGGTTTTTACGAGAATCCTGAAGAATGGTGGTTCTTGTAGTTCTCAGGACCCAGCGTGTTCTGTCTGAGTCTTGGTTCTCCCATGTGAGAAAGGAGAACCCCTGTCCATTCCCACTCCCAGCCTGTGTCCCTTTGATGGAAAGGGCAAGTGTAACCTCCTCTGCCAGGCTCCCCCTGCAGCTCATCCCTTCTGCAGCTCCTCTCAGGAAAGGGGCTGAATCCTCCCATTTACTGGTGATATCTGTAAAGGTTAATGTTATAGCCTCTGGCCAATGTCCTCAACTGCTGAGGACAGCTTGTGACTTTTTCCAAGGCCCCGTACATCCCAGGCCTGGGTTCCCAATGGCTGGGGGAGCCTGGAACCAGTCAGGAACTCCTGGCAGCCTCCAGCCAGTCCTTGGGTGCAGGCTGCCCTTCCTGTGCTCGCTGCTTCCTGAGTGCTCTGGGCTCCAGGGAAAAAAAGTGGGTTCTCAGTGAGCACCACTGCTGGGAGCCATCAGCCAAGTAGGTATGACAATCTCCTTGCCAGCTTACTTCCATGCTGTCTGTGGAAGGACTTCTGAAAGGTGACCTTGCTCAAGGACCAGGGCAGGATCCGTGTTTAGGGTGTTCCCCCTTTAGAATAGGGCGGTTTAGCATAATAGGAGATTAGGGTGTTCCCCCTTTAGAATAGGGAAGTTTAGCATAATAGGAGAGTAGGGTGTTCCCCCTTTAGAATAGGGCGTATCCTGCTGCTGAGTTCCTCTTGAGTGCTTAGGGTCAGACAGTATATTTTGGGAGACAGAAGCCCATGCGGTGTGGATTTGGGCAGAGAGTGGATTTGAGAGAGTGGATTTGGGCAGAGAACGTGGATTCCCCCAGAGCGTGTTTGTAGACGGCCTGTGTGAGTTCGGGAATAAAGAATTGCTGTTTGAATCTACAAGCTGTGTGGAGACTCGTGATTTGTGCCCAGCCATAGACTGCGGCATCTGGTGGCTCGTACGCGGATCGTCTGAAACTTGGAGGTAAGTGAAATTGCTCGCCCCTGAGGGAAGGCGAGAGAATGGGTGACCATTTCAGAAAACAATGTGTTCTTCTTTTGATTTATTTTGTTTTTCTTTCAAGCTGCCTATCCCTAGAAATTTCTCAGGCAAACTGGAAAAAATGGTTGACTAAATGTTTGAAGTTTGTCGGCCCTGAGGAAGAGAAAATTGATACAACGATTTTTTATTCTGTTTTTGCTTCATTCAGTTTCGGTTTTGTTTTGTGTTATCTTATTGGGTTGCGTTATCTTTATAGTAGATTAAAACAAAGTGAAAAGATGTTAAGTAAATTGTTAGAGGTTCAGAACATGGTGAAAGACATTTTAGATCAAGCAAAAGAGAAGGTCTCTCCAGCTAGTCAGACAGAGGAAGAAAATTTAAAGGAAAAGGGGTTGTTAGGAAAAAGGTCACAACTGGAGGCTGTTACTAACTCCGTTTTATCACAAGAGGGTTTAATTCAACCAACAGCCCCACCGATAGAGACAGCTGAGTGGCCCTCAAACCCCGTAGTTGATAAATGGAATCCTGAGACAGGACCTCAAAGATTTGCATGCCCTGTACTTGAACAGGTAGGAGGGCAGTGAATTCACCGTGCTTTAGATTTTAAAACACTGAAGCAGTTAAAGGAGGCTGTAACAACCTATGGTCCCCAAGCTCCCTTCACGGTGAGCATGGTCGAGTCCATTACTAACTTGGACATGACGCCAGCAGATTGGGCTAGTATGTGTAAATCTGTGCTAAATGGAGGACAATATTTGTTATGGAAGGTTGCCAATGAGGAATTTTGTGCAGAGACAGCTAGGCGAAATGCAGCAGCCGGTTACCCTCAAAGAAATCTAGAAATGCTGCTAGGGAAAGGACCTTATTAGGGTCAACGGCAGCAAATTGAATATGATCCTGCTATATATGCACAAATTGCTGCAGACGCAGTTAGGGCATGGAAGACTTTACAAGGACATGGAGATTTACAAGGTCAGCTATCTAAGGTAATACAGAGAGCTAATGAACCTTACGCTGACTTTGTAGATAGGCTAATTCAAACGGCTGCCAAAATATTTGGGGATACGGAACAAGCAATGCCATTGATAAAACAACTGGCTTATGACCAAGCAAATCGTTGCTGCACAGAGGTTATTAGACCATGGAGACATGAAGATTTAAACACATATATTAAATTATGTAGAGATATTAATGAACAAGTGCAAGTCTTGGCAGCTGCAGTACAACACGCTTTAGATACCAGGCCAAAAACATGCTATGTGAACAAACAGGACATTTTAAAAGGAGTTGCCCCATAGGAGGAGGATTTAACAAAACTAGGTATCAAAGAAATAGAATACCGGGTATTTGCCCACGATGCCATAGAGGGAGACATTGGGCTAATGAATGCCGTTCTCAAACTACCATAGAGGGTACTCCCTTATCAAAAAACGGACAAGGACCAAGTATTTACCCACGATATCGTGGAGAAAGGCATCAGGCTCCATTGCCAAAAAACGGACAGCCGGGCCCAATGCTCCGGGGCCCACAACCACAAATATACGGGGCAGTGGAGGAACCCAGCAACACCATCAGAGTAGTGCCCAGGACACATTGTCCATTAAATCCCTCATCAGACAAACCCGAGGGAGCGCAGGGTTGGACATCTGCGCCTCTGCCAGAGCAGTACTAACTCCAGAGATGGGAGTTCAAATCATTCCCACAGGAATAAAAGGACCTCTTTCCCAAGGGACAGTAGGCTTATTATTGGGACGTAGTTCATCTACATTAAAAGGACTTATGATAATTCCTGGGGTAATTGATCCCGATTATGTAGGTGAAATAAAAATTATAGCTAGTTCTCCAAGAGGTATATCAGTAATTTCACCTGGAGATAGAATAGCACAGTTGTTAATAATACCCAGCCTACATAATAAATTTCCTAGTCATAGTGTAAAAATAGGTTCCAGGGGATTAGGCTCCACAGGTGTAGATTGGGCTATGTTGTCTTTAAATTTAGATTCTCGCCCAATGTTAAAACTAAATATTCAAGGACACGACTTTAATGGGCTACTGGACACAGGTGCAGACCTTAGCATCATATCTAGTAAGGAATGGCCAAAACATTGGCCATTACAACAAGCCACTCAAACGCTTCGAGGCCTAGGTGTGGCTACTAATCCCCATAGAAGTGCAATGATATTAGATTGGAAGGATCCTGAAGGTTGTGAGGGAACTATACAGCCCTATGTATTGGATCATCTTCCTATAAATTTATGGGGACGAGATGTCCTAGATCAATTAGGTTTGACATTAACAAATAACATCAATCCTAATGTGCCCACTACTAGGGCTAGACAAGGTTTTAGGAAAGAAAAAAGATTAGGAAAACAAGGACAAGGTATAGCAGCACCAATTCAAATAGATCAAGGAACAGACAGACATGGGTTGGATTTTCAGAAAGGGCCACTGAGACAATAAAAATTACTTGGAAATCAGAAAGACCAGTGTGGGTTCCTCAGTGGCCCCTGACTAAAGAAAAGATACAAGTAGCCCATGATCTGGTCAAACAACAATTAGCGGAAGGACATATACAACCTTCCATATCTCCCCATAATACTCCCATTTTTGTCATTAAAAAGAAATCTGGTAAATGGAGATTATTGCAAGATTTAAGAGCCATTAATAATGAAATGGTTATTATGGGACCTGCTCAATCAGGGATTCCTCAATTGTCTGCTTTGCCAAAAACCTGGCATGTTTTAGCCATAGATATTAAAGATTGTTTTTTTTTTCAATTCCAATTCATCCCGAGGATAGTCCACGTTTTGCATTTACTATCACTGCATTAAATCATGAAGGTCCTGATCAGAGATATGAATGGAAAGTACTCCCTCAAGGGATGGCTAACAGTCCAACTATGTGTCAAATATATGTTAATAAAGCAATCCAGCCACTTAGAAATCAAAATCCTGAACTACAAATATTTCACTATATGGATGATGTATTATTGGCACATAAAGATAAAAACATATTGCTGGAATGTTATGCCACACTTACAAACTTATTAAAAAATTATAATCTAGAGATAGCAATAGATAAAGTACAATTAAATTTTCCAATTAATTATTTAGGAGTTCTATTATCCTCAACCATGGTCCGTCCACCAAAAATTCAAATACGAGTAGATCAACTCAAGTCACTTAACGACTTTCAAAAGTTATTGGGAGACATAAATTGCATAAGGCCTTATCTAGGCATACCAACAGGAGAGTTGGGACCTTTATTTGATATTCTAAAAGGTCCATCAGATCCTAACTCACCCCGCATGTTAACGCCTGAAGCAAGAAAGGCATTGAAAATTATTGAAACATATATGGAAAATATACATTTGGATAGAATTGATATAAGTTTGCCTTTATTATTTATTGTACTACCAACAAAAAATATTCCTACAGGAGTATTTTGGCAAGAAGGTTCATTATTGTGGATACATTTATCTTATTCTCCTAACACTATTCTTACTAGGTATCCTGAGGCTGTAGGACAATTAATACTCAAAGGAATAAAAGCAGCGAAGGGATTGTTTGGAATTTCTCCCAATAAAATTATTACTCCATATACTATGGATCAAATTGATGAGTTAGCTAATGAGTTAAATACTTGGGCAATAATCATGTGTAAATATAATGTTTCATTTGATAATCACTTACCATCTAATCCTTTGTTGTCTTTTTGGTCTAAGCATCCTGTAGTTTTTCCAAAAATGACAAGAAAAACCCCTATCATGAATGCTCCAAATATATTCACTGATGGGTCAAATAATGGTACAGCAGCAGTAGTTACCCCTGATCAAACTTTTACATTTTTAGTACGCAAAAAATCAGCTCAAAAGGTAGAGCTTAATGCAGTATTACAAGCCTTTTTAATGTTTAAAGATTCTGTATTTAATTTATTTTCTGATAGTCAGTATGTAGTTAATGATATAGTATCTCTTGAAGATGCTGGTAGGATTTCCCCTTCTTCTACTGTTTTCTCTTTGTTTTCCACTATACAAAGTCTAATCTGGGACAGAAAAGATCCATTCTTTATAGGACATATTAGAGCACATACAGGATTGCCTGGAGCCCTTAGTTTGGGCAATGATTTAGCAGATAAAACTACACATGACATACATATTTTCTCTACACTAGAAGAAGCTACGAATTTTCATAAAAAATTCCATGTTAATGCTAATACTTTACAAAAGCATTTTAAAATAACTAAGGAACAAGCCAGACATATAATAAAACACTTTAAAAATTGTGTGACCTTTTTACCACAAGTTAATCTTGGAGTCAATCCTAGAGGACTGATACCTAACCATATTTGGCAGATGGACGTCACACACTTGCCAGAATTTGGAAAATTAAAATATTTACATATTACAATTGATACTTCTTCCGGATTTTTGATGGGCTCCCTTCATGCCGGAGAAAAAACTAAAGATGTTATAGCTCATTGCTTACAAAATTTTGCCACTGTGGGTGTTCCTAAACAGTTAAAAACTGATAACGGTCCTGGCTATACCTCTACCTCTTTTAAACAATTTTGCTCATCATTTGGTATTACTCATATAACAGGAATTCCATACAATCCACAGGGACAAGGCATAGTTGAAAGAGTTTATCAAACTATTAAAACGTACTTATTAAAGCAAAAAGAGAGAATTGGAAAGGGGTATATATCCCCCAAAGATAAACTTAAAATAACACTTTTTACTCTAAACTTTTTAAATTTGGATTCATCAGGACTTAGTGCTGCAGAAAGGCATATGTATCCAAAAAATGTGCATAAGCCTAAAGTTCTTTGGAAAGATATTCTAACAGGACAATGGAAAGGTCCTGACCCAGTAATCGTCTGGAGTCGGGGCTCTGTCTGTGTGTTTCCACAGGGAGAACAGCAGCCGATTTGGATTCCAGAAAGACTAACTAAAACGATTTCTACAGATCGAAAAGAAGATGATTTGACTCAAATCCATAACAGCTGATATCCAGAACTCCAGCTTGGCCATTCTTACATCTGCGACTGTGATTAACCAGGATGTTTTTTTCAATATCTATTTTATTATTGCATTTTTCCACATCATAAGGTTCTATTTTTATTTTTTGAGCTCATACAAACCTAGGTTAATGTTTTTTTGATCAGTTTTATTTTTTGACTGTGGAGTTTTTAAACATTGCAATGGAGATTTCACCTAGGTAAAGCTACAAGGCCTTTATTATTATCTTATGTGTTGTACGTTTGTTTGCACATTTGTGTTTTGTGTTGTATGTCTGTGTGTGCGTATTTCATATATGAGGAGCGCTCATGAGAAAATGGATCTGAATTTTTTTTTTTATTCACGTGATTTAAATGGCTTAATTTAAATTAGGTAAAGAGCTGTTAAGGATTATTTTTAAAGGTGGTTAACAGATCTGCTTGTTTACTAATTTAAATCATGTAAACAGCTGTTAAGGATTGTTTTTTAAGAAGGTTAACAGATCTGTTTGTTTACTTTCACCTTTCCTTTTCATTATATTTAATAATTCTTTTCAGGATAATGTCTTTTTAGCATCATTGCCAGAATTCCTATCTTCATCCCAATGAATATAACTTAACAAGTATGCTCAATCAAGGAGTCAACTTACTTTGGGAGGAAACGGACTTTGGGAGGAGACGGACAGATTGATAGATTCCTCCCCTTTGAACTGCTTACAGAACTTGCCTGGACTATGTAACTATGTTTAGTGCAGCAAATTGTGGTAATGCTGGCATATCTTTGCTGATGGTGTCACCAGTGAGCTTTGCTGATGGTGTCACCAATGATGCAATTTTTCCAAAGGAACTGTCAATTGGCTTGGTGTCGTGGCATTTCTGTATCCTCCTCCCTTCTGCTAGTGATGGTCTAAATTTGGGGGCCAATGGCTATATGCTGGACCAGCAGTCAGTGACGGGTATGATCCAATTGCAGTGGTACCAACCTAAGACAGGAGGCTGACGCCTAAAGGTCAGTTGCCTAAAGGTCAGTTTTCCGATGATGTGTAAGAACCATATGTTGAATTGGACAACCTACCAGGCGCGGTCCTTAAGCCACATTAACCTCACTCCCCCACTGGCACCAAGGCCAAATTTGGGGGCCAAAAGAGGTGAGGCAAAGAACCTCACCCCCCCACTGGTGCATAGACCTATCCACAAGTATGGCTGTATGCTGGACCGGTAGTCAGTGACGGGTATGATCCAGTTGCATTGGTATCAACCTAAGACAGGAGGCTGACGCCTAAAGGTCAGTTTTCCAATGACGGGTAAGAGCCATATGTTGAACTGGACAACCTACCAGGCACGATCCTTAAGCCACATTACTTGTTGTTTAATTAATCAGAAGCGGGGAGATGCTGGGAGCCATCAGCCAAGTAGGTATGACAAATTCCTTGCCAGCTTACTCCCATGCTGTCTAGTGGAAGGACTTCTGAAAGGTGACCTTGCTCAAGGACCAGGGCAGGATCCGTGTTTAGGGTGTTCCCCCTTTAGAATAGGGCGGTTTAGCATAATAGGAGATTAGGGTGTTCCCCCTTTAGAATAGGGCGTATCCTGGTGCTGAGTTCCTCTTGAGTGCTTAGGGTCAGACAGTATATTTTGGGAGACAGAAGCCCATGCAGAGTGGATTTGGGGAGAGAACGTGGATTCCCCCAGAGCGTGTTTGTAGACGGCCGGTGTGAGTTCGGGAATAAAGAATTGCTGTTTGAATCTACAAGCTGTGTGGAGACTCGTGATTTGTGCCCAGCCAGAGACTGCGGCACCCCACAGCCCTCCAGGAAGGAAGAGATTGCTTTCTTCCTCTAGGTGAAAGCAATTCCTGGAGGGCTGTGGGGCTCTCTTCCTGACTCTCCAGGGCGGAGTGGAGGGCTGTAGGCTCTCGGGCCTGCTGAGATCACCCTTCCCAGGTGGCTCCTGGGTGGGATTTGTGTGGAGATGTGCTTGGTCTTAGCGGCTGTCTTAGTAACAGGGCGCTCTTCTGTCCATCAGGGTTCAGGGTGCACATGACAGAGGTGACAACATAGGCCCAAGAGGGATTTCCTGGCCGGGGAGAGCTGCTGGGATGAATGGGAGAAGGACTAGGGCTTGGTTGGCTCCAGACCCTAGGGGACTAAGGAATGGACCACCCTCCAGGGAACCCCATCGTGGGGAGAGGCCCTTGTCCTGGTGTCGCTGTGTCCCTGGGCTGCAGAACAAGGGCTTGGGGAAGCATATGCACTATCCTGCGTTAAAAGGGAGAGTCCCTCAAGGTCCGCACAGGGAATAGTTGGGTCTTAGGCCACAGTCAGGGTGCTGGCAGCAGAGGCAGGGCAGAGGCTGCCTGGAGGCGGGGACACCTGCCCAAGCACTGCTGCTGTTTGGGTGTGCTGTCCCAACATCTTGGGAGGCTTCAGTGGCCTAGGTCGGGGTCGTGGGGTGGGCTGGGTTGAGAGGTTTTTTGCACATCAGACCAGCTTTGGGCCCTGGATTGGGTTTACCAAGTCACAGCACATGGGACATTGGGATGGGAGGGGTCTTGGGGGAAACCTGGTCCAGTCTCACCTTGTACCACAGGGAAATGGGAGTCCAGAGAGGCCAAAAGTTTCTCCAGGGCCCCACCACCCAGCAGGGACAGGTTGGAGAGTGGGGGTCGAGGTGGAGCACCACAATACCCTGTCCCCAAGGGAATATGGGCACCGTGGGGATGGGGCCGAGGTTGTAATGAGGACACACACACACTTTTAAAAACACTGACTGCTCATGAGTGCTTACGGGATAAAATTAAAAACAACCCTCAGCCACCCTCCTGCATTTCCCAGAGGAAACCGCCATTCTAGTTTCTGATGCCTGGTAATAGTCAATTGCGTGTTCGACCACATGTGTGACAGACACAGACATCTTCCTCCTGTCACTGCACCACGCTGTGGTCTGTGTTGGTAACAATTCCAAACCCGTTCATTCAGCACCACTTCAGGACTTTCTCTTTCCTTCCCTTCCTCTCTGCCTCCTTACTTCCTTTCTCTCTCTCTCTTCCCTCTTTCTGTTTTGGTACTGGATTTGAACCCAGGGCCACACCTACTTGAGAAGCACTTGACCACATAGCCACACCCTCAGCCCCTTCTGTTATTTTGGGAGGGGATTGAACTCAGGGGCACTCCACCACTGAGCCACCTCCCCAGCCCTATTTTGTATTTTATTTAGAGACAGAGACTCACTGACTGCTTAGCACCTCTTCGAGGCTGAGGCTGGTTTTGAACTTGGAAACCTCCCATCTCAGCCTCCCACACGTATGTGGCCCCTACTGTTTTTGAGACAGGGCCTCACTGAGTTGTCCAGGCCAGCCTGGAACTTGCGATCCCCCATTTTCAGCCTTCCAAGTCACTGGGATTGCGGGTGTGTGACACCACATCTGGGACTTTAGTACTTTGTAAGTCAACTTGTTTTTGTTGACACTCGAAACACAGACAAGTCCACTGTCCACCAGCGTTTTCCAATGAGGAACAACAGGTCAAGCTTCCCAGGGGCCGAATGTGCTCCACCCTCTGCCCGAGGACAGTGGCTGCCCTCACTTGGAGGTTTTAATTGCTATGTGTTTTTTTTAGTTGCTTTTAGTTTGAAAAACCAAATCAAACCCCAAACCAAAACAAAACAAAACAAAAAAACCCAGCCGGCACACCCCACTGGAGATTTCCCAGGGAGGATTGCTTGGGATGGCAATTGGGGTGCTAGGCTTGGGGCTCTGATTCTGTAACACAGGATGGCTTAGGCTTCTCAAACCCAGTAATGACAGTGGGAAAACTGGAGGCCACAGGGACCTTATTTTCTCCTGCTCACCCTCATTCCAGTCCCACCCCCTTGACTGTCCACACACAGTCCACCATGCCTGCAAGACATGGCTCATCTGTCATGCTGCAAGACACAGACTCCCCAGGACAAGTGGGGAAACTTAGGAAAGTGGCTTAGCCTCTGCCAGTGTATGTGTCCCAGCCTCTACCAATAACATGGCTCGGCTCTCTATCCCCCCTGCACCGTCAGAGCCTTGAGCAGGATAGGTGGGGGTCATGGGTGGAGCACCCACAGCGTCTGCAACAGCAAGTTACCCAGCCCCAGCCTCCACGGCTTCATCTGTTAAATTGGGACATCAGAACAATCTTGCTTGTTTGTCTATTTTAAATCATCTTGTTGTATTTTTTTAATGTTTATTTTACTTATTTTTATGTGCTGCTGAGGATCGAACCCAGTGCCTCATGCAAGCTAAGCAAGCAGCTCTACCACTGAGCCCCAGACCCAGCTCTGGAACAGCCTTGTTTAAAAAATAAGAAGCCAGTCATGGTGGCATGACCTTGTAGTCCCCGCTGTCCCCGCTGTACAGGAGGCTGTGACAATGAGAATCACTGGAGCCCAGGAGTTGGAAGCCAACCTGGTCAACATAAGCAAGACCTCGCCTCAAACATAAGATAAAGCCAGGCACGGTGATGCACACCTGAAATCCCAGCTGCTTGGGAGGCTGAGGCAGAAGTATTGTGAGTTCAAAATTGGCCTCTGCAAAAGCGAGGAGCTAATAGTGGGGGTTGTGGCTCAAGTAACAGAGCACTCACCTAGCACATGTGAGGAACAGGATTCCATCCTCATCACCATAAAAAAATAAAGATATTATGTCCACCTAAAACTAAAGAATATATATATTTTTTTTACAAGAAATGTGCTAAGGACCTCAGTGAGAACTTGTCTTTAAATAAAATACAAAATAGGGCTCAGATGTGTCTCAGTGGTCAAGAAATTAGGCTTTTTCCCAATTGTCTTACTAATGAGCACATTCCATTTAGAAAGTGGTTTTTCCACTCTACCCTTCTGTCACAAATGTGCTTTTTCTCACTCCTTCCCTAAACAGGCTGTGAATTCTCCATATTTTTCTTTTACATTATACATTTCAGCTTTAGATTATCCCATTGGTTCCAAGTTCTATAGAATACAATTTAAAGTAACCAGGAAGGAGACTGAATGCTGTTTTGACTACTTATTTTCTCCATTAGATATTATAGTCCATCACTTCTAGATTTGGCCCTCCATAAGCTTCAGAGCATGGACACAGTTCAGCCACATTCACAGCAGAGGTGTGACAATTGTTGATTCCAGTTTCCAGTAGAATATCTTCATTTGCATCTGAGTTCTCATCAGCATGGTCCTTACTGTCTGTATTTCTATCAGCATTCTGGTCATGGCCATTTATCCCATCTTTCAGATATTTCAGATCTTTACAGGTTTAAGGCTCTGAGAGGTGTCCCTCTTGGATGCATCACAACATGGCAGGGGCCATGTTGTGTATCTCTCAAATCTATATCTTAGTTCTTTCTCCTTAAAAAACCACCAGAACTCCATCAAAGGGGCTCCATCCTAATGAAGTAATCAAACCTAAACATTTTTCAAGGGCCCTACCACTAAACACCATAGTCCAATTAGTTTCTACCTTCTTTAATATCATTGACATAAGATTTTTGTAATTAAATTCCTTCATGAGTTCAGAGAGACAACCCATTTTCATACATAGCCTCCAACGTATATTCAATTCATCATGAAAGAATTACTTAGACAACCTCTGTCATACAGTCTTCCAACAATACTTTTATTTAAAAGTGGAGAAGTTTTTAAATATCCTTCAATTAGCATTTTGAAAAACAAAAACCATAAATATGATAATAAATTCACCTGTATTTTAAGTTTAACATGGCTTGTAATTTAGTGTTTTATCATACATCTGTATGTAAGGTGTGTTTATGAAGACTCCTTTTTAAATACTAAAATAGTGTAAATTTAAACTTATATGCTTATGTGTCTATATATGACCAAACACCCAATGAACATATTTTATATTTTTTAACTTGAGCATTTGTAATCAAATGTCCCTCCAGATCAATAATCTTCAAATATATTTTGAAACTATTTTGCCATATATTATCATAGCAAAAAGGTGTAAGATATTAACCAATAGATTATTATTTATAATTCATACAAGTTAAATTATAGAACACATTTTTATATAAATATTTAACCTGAATATCAAGAATGATTGAAATTGGAATTACTAGATCAAAAGTATACAGATTAATAAAAGTACACACATACTCTAAAATTTTGGCAAATTTTTCTTCAGAAAGTGTAGGAAGTGAAAATTCTTATATCAGTTTAACTTCTTTTACTCAGTGGCTCAGGAGGGTGAAGCAGAATAATCACAAGTTCAAAGCCAGGCTTAGAGACTTAGTAAGGCCCTAAGCAAATTAGTAAGTTATATATATATATATATATATATATATATATATATATATATATATATATATATATATATATATACACACACATACATATATAAATTTAAAATAGTAAGATATATATATATATATATATATATATATATATATATATATACATACACATGCAAATATAAATTTATATAAAATATTTATTTATTTATAGGTTGTATATATGGAAAAGTTATAGATAATTTCATATACATATATGATATTATATATTATTTTATTTCTTTTATTCCATATGAGTCTGTTCAGTGATTCTAATATTTTATTATTTGTATTGCAAAATACAATAAACTTGTGAATTTCTCCTCTAATTTTAGTCTTACAACCTTCTTTTCAATTGCAAAATTAGTTATTCCAATGTTAGTTATCCACATCTTTTTCTTTGATTTCACTTCTTTCATTCTAATTTTGTCTTCTAAGTTTTGAGTTTTCCGGATGCAGTGACACACACCTATAATCACAGCTGGTGGGGTGACCCCCCAAAAATGTTGAATCCATCTGGGATTAATTATGGTATGTTATCAAGATCCAATTTGATTTTCAAATGAAGCAAATTTGTTCATTGAAAAAATCCTCTTCTTTTTATTGAATTGCAATTCTCTTTATTTATTTATGTATTTATTCATGTATTTATTTTAAATATTTTTTAGTTGTAGTTGGACAAAATGCCTTTGTTTTATGTATTTTTATGTGTCTGCTGAGGTCTGAACCCAGTGCCTCATATGTGCTAGGCAAGCATACTACCACTGGCCACAACCCCAGCCCCTGCAATTCTTTTTTTTACTGTGTACGTGAACATGTGTACACACTTGGACATGCACATATGTATCCACATCTAAAGTAATATGTTCTCTAAGATTATTTGTTTGTTACCCATTTTTTAGGTTTTTAAAATGGGTTGTTTATTTAAGTGATCTAATTCAGAAGCTCTCAAGATTTATTATCTATTATCTCTATTTCAAATAAAATGTAAAAGCATTACTTTCACATTACTTTATTGTTGAAAAACAATAAACTCTAAACCTGTTGTTCGCCTAAAAGTTGAGAGTAGAACAGTGGTTAGGCAAGATTTAGAAGGGGTAGGGAAGTTGTCAATGGGAATAGTTTTATAGTTAGAAGGAATAATTTCTGGAGTTTTATTGGCATTGAATAGAAGGTTTCAAGAACTTAGCTAGGAACACTGGATGGTCAATGATGTAAAGCAGAGCTCATTTTTCCTAACTGGGTGCTTCTGGGGAGTCCACCAGAAGGTCAGTGCCTTCTTTGGTTTTCATGCTAACTGTCTGAGTTCAAGACTGCTACAATTTCAGTTCTCAGGGTTCATGTGGCTTTCCAAAACTTATATTGGCAGTAATTTTACATTTCGTGAAGAAAAAAAAGTCAATGAGTGTAGAAACCAGGGAATAGGATGCATTTTCCTTCTGAAAGGGAACTTCATGTGAGAAAGAAAGTTTATCTGTGAAACACTATATTGATATAGGCAGGAAGGTTGATAAGGGCATGCTAACTCAGGTTGTTGAACAAAATAAAGTTGAAAAGTAATGTTATAATGTAATCATCAGTTATTTTTTAAAAATATTTTTAGTTACAGATGTGCACAATACCTTTCTTTTATTTATTTCTTTTAATGTGGTGCTGAGGATTAAAACCCTATCACTGAATACCATAGCCCCACCAGTTATTTCTTGCAAAGGTTATTTTTGAGCTCATTAAATGAATGAGGTACATTCTAAGTGCCAGGTATTTAGCAGTTAACAGGCAAGTGTTTTCATACGTGTGAGGGCGTAAGTGGTTCTTACAGTTGCCTGATTTATAGAAGATGTTAAAATAAATGTCATTATAAAGAAAATAAAAATAAATGTAAGATCAAAGAAATTTTATCACAGAATATATGTGTGTGTATTGACATTTGTATTTGACTTTTTGGAAATAAAAATAACAGTTAATGTAAAGTGCTTGCCAATTTTTTCTGATCCTCATGCAATAAGTAACCACCATGTTTATACTAGCAACATGTCATAAAATATCTATAGGTTAGAATAAGTTTTTTCCCCATTTTCCTCACAACCTCTTATATGTAATTTTGTATAACAATGAGGGTCTCCTTGCATTTGCATGCAATTTCCCTTTTCTCTCCCTTTCCCTCCCACCTCATGTCTCTGTTTAATGTTAATCTTTTTCTCCTGCTCTTCCTCCCTGCTCTGTTCTTAGTTGTTCTCATTATATCAAAGAAGACATTTGGCATTTGTTTTTTAGGGATTGGCTAGTTTCACTTAGCATAATCTGCTCTAATGCCATCCATTTCCCTGCAAATTCCATGATTTTGTCATTTTTTAGTGCTGCATAATACTCCATTGTGCATAAATGCCACATTTTTTTTTTATCCATTCATCTATTGAAGGGCATCTGGGTTGGTTCCACAGTCTAGCTATTGTGAATTGTGCTGCTATGAACATCGATGTGGCAGTATCCCTGTAGTACGCTCTTTTAAGGTCTTCAGGGTATAGTCCGAGAAGGGCAATACCTGGGTCAAATGGTGATTCCATTCCCAGCTTTCCCAGGAATCTCCATACTGCTTTCCAAATTGGCCGCACCAATTTGCAGTCCCACCAGCAATGTACAAGAGTACCCTTTTCCCCACATCCTCCCCAGCACCTGTTGTTGTTTGACTTCCTAATGGCTGCCAATCTTAGGGTGGTTTTGCTTTGCATTTCTCTGACTGCTAGAGATGGTGAGCAACATGTCAGAAAATATCTATAGGTTAGAAGAAGCTTATGCTTGTTAGTATTTTTCCTAGTGTAATGATTCTGGTAGCACCAGATTCAAACTATGAAGAGCACTGCTTTTAAATAATAGACAATTATGAACAAATTTCCATTAGACTTTTAAGTTGGTTAATAATCATCTGCTATTTAAAAACATCTAGCTCAGATTAGTGTTTCTGAGGTTAACTACAAAGGTCTGCACACAAATCATTAAAAATTCCTGGGCCATTTTATATTTTTGGTTAACATAGTATTTTTTTTAAATTACTATATCATAATCTTACCTGGAATTTAAATTTTAAATTTCAGCTTTGCTTATACACTTAAATTATCCAGCTAAAATATTTTACAGAACATTTTCAAGAATATATTCTGATATAAATCATATGTGTTGTTAATAATTCATTTGTAAGCAAATATTACCACAATAATATTATGTAATATTATTTAGAGTGTGAGAGTATATAGAAATATTTTTAAATATATATATATATATATATATATATATATATATATATATATATATATATACACACACACACACATACACAAATCACACATTCACACATCACACATACACACATACACACAAAGCTTGAAAAAACAATTTGGTTATCTATTAGCATTAGACAAATGCAAAT
This sequence comes from Callospermophilus lateralis, assembly GCF_048772815.1. Taxonomy (NCBI): domain Eukaryota; kingdom Metazoa; phylum Chordata; class Mammalia; order Rodentia; family Sciuridae; genus Callospermophilus; species Callospermophilus lateralis. Next base: position 1,713,978 of record NW_027515935.1, on the reverse strand, counting down.
TCAAATAAATGTAGCCTCAAACTTGCCATGTATATTAGAAATAGTTATACATAGTACTGATTTACTTGTCATTTTCTATGTAACTGTATTGTTACTACATGTCATATTCAATTATAACACTATGAAATTTGTAATCAGTATGAGCATATCATTAACAAAAATCAATAATACATTATTGCATTTCTGTGAGTTTACAAATCTCCAGTCCTTCTTAGAAAGTCTTACTAAAAGCTTTGAAGGATTTATAAATTTAACGTATTACTGCAATGTGTTGTTGGGGTCCATTACTAAGAAAAAAGATAGTTTCTAGATGGCATTGAAATACTTCTCTAAAACTTTGAAGAAAGTATGGAATGTAAGCTGGGCAAAAGAATAAAAACTACCTCAGGCATCAAGAACCACAGGAACTCAAGCACCACAGCAGCAAATTGTTGAATGAGCACTGCACAGTGCATCTTAGCCATACTCATGATAACCTGGGAGTTCACAGCTATCAGACTGAGGGAAGATTGAATAATAGAGAGTTTACAATTCATGTTAAGAGTGAATTGGACCCAATTAATGGTCTGCCCTCAGAAAATTAATGTGTTTTTAAGGTACACGTACAATAATATCCACATATACCCAAAATGAAAATTGTAATTTGTTAAAACACAAAGACTATATAAGTCCTGTTACATTTTCATTTTTACATTTAATCATTTCATTTAGTTTACATGGCAATCTCTAGTCACATACTAGCTTACATATTTTTATGTGTTGTCAAATTCTTTTCATCAATTTCAATACTTAAAGATGAAACTAAACAATTCCATTATTATATTTTAAGAAATTACCACCATGAAGAAAATAGACAGAAAATTCATCTTGTCCTTAGTTTACTTTGCTTTCTTTGTGTATTCTCATGTAGTGCTTCTTATTTATGATCTTGAGAAAGCCATGGGAAGGTGAATTCACCTTGTTGCAAAAAAACAGAGAAATATATTATAGAATGTTTAGTTGTTTTCTGGTGGTATCTTTTTCAAAAGGTATATGGAAATGACATTATAGACAATATCAAGTTACAGTTAAATATTTTTCTGTCAAGGAGAGAGGAGATTTCAGAAATATGAATCTGCTCCTCTTTGGGCCTATCTTGAATTCTGGCTCTTACACCCAGCCAACTGTCAGCCACAGATGTATGTAAACATGAATTCCTCACGGGTGGGTCTGAGATCTTTCAATTCCAGTTTTAAAACTAAAGTTTCTTGACAGATGATATTTTAGGAAGACATCTCCTGAGACTTCCTCACAGTTCAATCAGGCATGTCTCGATTTGTATAGGAAAATCTCTGCATTTGCTCTATTGTTTCTTACAAGAGAGAGACTGTGCTCCCAATGAGTAGACACATTAAGATTTGCCTTCAGAGAAGGTTTATCCATGATTGTTTAAACATGATATTTATGCATTATTATTTTTGTGGGATAATAAATTCAACATAAAGTATTCATTCTCATTTTAAAATTACAACCTTGGTTTCACACTTGATAAGGGTTTGTAAAATTTTCTAAAGAAAATATTTTATATAGAAGAAATCATGTAATACCTTGAATTTCAAAGAAGTTTCACACTTGACTGAACAATCATATGGAATAGACAATATCTGAAAAGTCCATAGTACAAAAACTACATGATAAAGGGTCCAGAATATGTAGGGATCTAAAACTATTTTTTTTGTATGAAATACACTTAATGGTCTCTCCAATTTTACAAATTTATGGCTAGCTTATAAAACAAGAACTATTGAGTTATATTTACCTTTGCAGATGCAGAAAACACACAACAAAAGTCAGACAGAGATTGAAATATTCCAGCCTTCCCATGAGATGATATTATTTCCATAAACTTTATATAGCAAAATTAAATTCTTCTCTAATTATAGCTAAGTATATTCACAAATCTTTAAAGATAAATAATGATTTAAGAAATTTTTAAGAACTTAAGAATACACTTAAGAAAAGGTCCTGAGTTATTGTAAAAAAATATTTAATGCTGTTTTGTTTTAGGCTTTACATAATAAATTTGCAAAAGAAAAATAAATGCTTTTTCATATTGATATAATATGTACATAAGGGTATGCAGCTTAATATGTGCTTCTTTGTAGTGACATATTTCTAACAGTAAAAAAAAATTAAGAATTTAAATATTTAAGTGATTCTGTTTTTGTATGTCTTAGGAAAGAAATAAATGTGATGAGCTTATAAGGGATATTATCTCTTAAGATCAAGTTCATATCCATGAAGAAATAACAACCAAAAAATATGAACTACTTTGTAAAATGTCCAAGTTACATATTCAAGTTTCATTTAAAACTTTTTTTTTCCTTTCTTTTTTTCTGGGAGAGCAAGTGATCCAGTATTTGCCTCTTAGGAAAATTGAATTACTAACCAGTAATTACAGTTCTCTGAATGTCATATTCTCAGTGGATTTGTATCAATTGTCTTGGGGCATTTTGGCATATGAGTTCCAGTAATGTAACATTTTGAAATAAAGAAAATTAAGTTCTAATAGATTGTATCTTAAATTTGTCTAGTATATTTCTATAAAGCCACTTTGAATTTTTTTTCCAACAGTCTTGTGAAATAGATTCAGTTAACCCAAGATGTAGTTCTTTAGTGCACAGAAAAGTGAAATCCAAATCCAAGATCATAATGTCATTTATGAAGCTAGAAAAATCTGTGCAAGATGAGGTAGCACAGATTCACTCTGCTATATTGAGTCTGCAATTCCATTTTTTAAATTAGGTAGCAAAGCAATATAAATGGGAGATACTTATCTTTAGAACATTTAAAATACCCTCGCTATCATTGTCTTGTAATTTTTAAGCATTTAATTCATTATAACATGCTACATATTAAAGTATGAATTACTAATTCATATGTGTATTTAAAAACTGAGATAAATGTAGAAATTCAATTACTAGGAGAGTTTTTGAAAATACAAGATATTATAATCTAGAATCTAAAGTGAAAATGTTTAAGCATAATTATTATATTTCCAGTTATATGAACAGTAAGAAATATCTTACCATTTTAGAACCCTTAAAGATAAAAAAATATATTTGATTGAGTCAGGATTTTGTTTTAGGGTATAATGTAACTAAGGATGAACTAGTATTTTTTGGAAATCAGAAAGATAAAAATTTTACCTTATGTAATGTTGATTTTGGGAAATTTTGAAGAAATACTTTAAAAAGCTTAATTTCCTTTAAATTTCAAAAGTTTTCTTACTGTTGCCAAATTAAAAGATTCTACTATTCATTGACTTATATTCAATCAGTAAGGTTAAGTATTATTTTAAAACACATGAGCTTACTTAAAAACTAAGAGGTATGAAAATGAAGAAAGCTATTATTTTAGATATTTGGATGGTAAAAATTGCTATTATGCAAAGGGATTTTATCTTAATTATTCTGGAAGATGATTCAATTTATTTACATTGCATATCGTAAAATTAGCATACATGATTTATTTATTCATATGATTATCTGGAAATAAATATTGAACTAAGAAAAGATTAAGTTTTAAAATTAAAAATTTGGCTCTTGCCCTCTGAGTCAGTCTGAGTCAGGGGATAGGGGACTTTTCCAGAGAGATTTGCAACTCTAGGCCACATAACCTCCCGATCAGGGAGATTAATGAGACCAGTGGAGGACAGAAAGCCAATCAGTGCATTTGTTGTGAAGAGGAGGGTCATCAGAAAATGGAGACATCCCTGATGCTTCCGAGGGAAGCCACATGGTCAAGCAAGGCCTGGACCCATCCTAGCACAAATGGCACTAGCAGATCTGAGAAGCTGCTGCAAGTTCCTGAAGATTCTCAAGGAAACTCAGCTGACTGTTAACAATAGATAGAAACAAAAGTCAGTTTGACTTGCTTCATCTTAAACACTTAGCAAAGACAGTCAAAGCCAAAACACAGCTATTCCTGGGCATTTTAAATAAAATAATAGTTAAATGTTACTTCTATAAATAAGTAAACAAGAAGCTTCAAAAGAGATTCTCAGACAGGAATGCCTGATATCTATCAGAAGAAACTGCCAGAGTAGTTTTTAGTTCAAGGCCTTTATTTCTAACCTACGCAGGTAGGCTTAATGTTTGCTAGTATGGTTATCCAGCCCTAAGTAACAGAATTAAATATTTCTCTATTAGACACAGAGGTCGTACTAGTAAAAGGATTTTGCAAGCTCAGATGACATTAAGATATTAAACTGTATCTTAAGGAAAAGGACATCTGTAACCCTAAAAGTTAAATGTTGTGTTTACACCCCTGACAATTCTGGCAATGTGACGAATATCCTTGAAGATTTACCTGCTCAGATAGAAGCCATGTCCTCAGCAACTTTGTCATGGAAACAATATCTTAGCTCCTGGTTCTTGGTACTTCCTGGTGGAAAACATTGTTAGTCTTTGTCTTTGCCATCATACGCATTGGCATATTCCTGTGGTATGGGATTTATTGCTGCATCAATCTGGTTCCAGTACTAATGAATTCTTGTTTCTCTTGTACACCACCCATCACTCAAATGGCCTTCCAGTCTATTATTTCTCAATCAGTCTTCTATCATGGACCCACTCGATAGACCCAATTTTTAAAGGGAGATTCCAAAATGCTTGCCCCACACCATCCCTTTTCAGCCTGAAGAGGCCAGAAAGATTTTCTTTGCCCCCCTTGCTTACACCAGTAAGGAGTTCCCAAATTAGAGGGGGGAATGAATCCAGATTTAAAGTTAGGTAGTAAGTGTAGTTAGGTAAATCGGGTCTAATATCCAGTGAAATCTAAAATGAAGGCCATGCTGGGAATGACTCAGGGAAAATGCAGGACAATTCATGGAATGTTAATGAAGTCCTGAAAAGGCCCTAGGCCAAAGTCCACCTCAAAGAAATGTTAATGGAGCTCAGGAAACAGCCCCCAACAGATTCGGAGATAGCCCATCCTAGAGAAATGATAAGCCCATCCCAAAAGGTGATAATTGGGCCCACCTGTGTCCTAACCCCTTCAACCTATATTCCATCACCAAAACTATAAAAAGTGGAAAGAACAGCCCTTCCACGGATTCCCACCTTTTGGGTCCCCTTCTTTCTCTGGGAGAAGTCTTTTCTGCTTTCCTTTTATAAATTTCTAATTTCTACTCTGAAAAAAAAATTCATCTTGTAATAAGCATATTTTGTTACTAATGACGTACATAACAGATTTTTTAAAGAGATTGTATGCAATACATATATTTGGGACTGGGAGTATACCTCAGTGGTAGAGCACTTGCATAGCAATTGTAAGGCCTTGGGTTTAATCCTCACCTTCACAGAAAAGGAAAAACAACCAGAACCAATTATTCCCTAACACTTTTGTCTATATGTTTGTGAGTATAATATAACTTGTATTTCAAATGAAGGGTTGTGTTTCTTATTTAAAGGAATGATTAGTTTCAAGTTTCCAGTATCAAAGATGACTTCCAGGTAGACATGTTTGTCATTGCCATGAGAACTGGTTGCCTTTTTCACTACCCTAGAATAATATGTTAAGTGGAAAATACAACATAAATTGAGTGAGTATTTGCCCAGGTCCAAGTATGAGTTAAAGGTTTAGAAATATTTTATTGTCAAAAAGAGTACAAAGTGTGAAATGCCTAATAGTTTATAGGTTGTTCATTTTATTAAAATTAGATTTTAAGGTAATAATAAAGGCAACTATCCTTTGAAACTAACTATGAGTGCCAAGTACCTTGCGAGCACTATTGTATTTGAGGTTTACAACACCATTGTCTAGAGAGCTGTGTTCCTTGTTAAGTAGTAGAGGCAGAGATAGAATTGAGACTCAGAAAAGCATAACTCTAAAATGCAAACTTTCAACCCATGTACTATATTCCCTTCTGAGCCCCAAAGTTTTTTTTTTTTTTGATTACTAAAAACTAAATCTATTCCAAGGCTTAATTTACTTTTAATTGTATTAAAATTTTTTTTGAAAGGGAATATTCTTATTACAAAAGTAGAACATCCTGTGAAGTCTATAAAAAAAGGTAAATCAAAGAAAAAATTAATTACCCATAGTCATAATACTCCCAAATTAATTCATTTAATAACTGTAAATTCTGTAGATTTTTTAACATTAGGTATCTGTAGGCCCACATAGCCAAAGACTAGTGATGGTCTTCTTCTATCTAAAACTTAGACCCTAAAATGTGAAGGCATTAAGATTAAATGATGCCTCCATGTTATTATATAGCAAGTGATAATGTTAAGTGTAATGTTTAAAAAATATTTTATTCTGATAACATTATAGTTTATTAAATGTTCATGTTGTCAATGTTTACAACATAATTGATAATAGTTCATGGTATTCCAGTAAATATGTAAATATTTTAACACTTAGTTTCTTTAATTTTTTTTTATCAACTATTGGAGTTTAGTAAAATTTTACCATGTTTATTTTTGTTTAAACTTGAATCCATGTACTTATTCATTATGCATGCCTACATGATTGCAGAAATGCATTCCTTATTTATTTATTTATTTATTTATTTTGGTACCAAGGATTGGACCCAGTGATGCTTAACCACTGATCCACATACTCAGCCTTTTTTTTGTATTTTATTTAGAAACAGGATATCGCTGAGTTCAGTTGCTGAGGGACTCGCTAAATTGCTGAGGCTGGCTTTGAACTCACAATCATCCTGCCTCAGCATCCCAAGACTCTGGCGTGTACCACTGAAACCAGCTACATGAATTCATGTACAAGAGACCACATTGCAGTTAAATTCTCCAGGTATATTAAACGTATTATCCTTAAAGTAATTTTTATGTAGGCAATGAGTGGATATATATATATATATATATATATATATATATATATATATATAAATTACTTTAAAGAATTTTATATATAATTGTATACAAACATATATAGGTATAAAAACTTGAAAAACAAGATACTTCTTTCCACTCTTTATTAGGATTATAAGATGATGGAAGAGGATTTCTCTGTAGGAAGTAAAAGGTCTCAGTATTCATATTTTTCAGGAATACCACCAAAGGAATTTTGAAGTAAGACTGCTAACAATGTGTAATGGTTTTCAGTCTATTGAGAAAACAGTGGATTGAGCAAGACTATATAATAGCAATATTTTAGAGTAGAAATTTTTTTGAGACAATTATTCACTCAAAGAAACTTGAGAAAATGATACATTTTTTGCCTTAGAGAATTCAAAAGAGGTGTTTTCTACTGTGCTGATAGTATGATACTATTTTCACAAATTAAGAGCCCTCAATAGAGAAATGGCCCGACTCTCTAACTACTGTCAATGGTAATAGCTCAAGATCAACTACTTTAAAATTAAAATGACAATTTATTTTTTCAGCTCTTCTCTCCTGTTTAATTGGCATCTATTCAAAAATTCCATACATGGGTCAAATTATTTATTTACCTAGAAATACATTCTGCAATGAATTTACACTGGAGCCTTTTAAAGAGAGTCGTGGTGCAGAAAATTAGATGTCTCCTGGGTAAAACATTGTGATTTTCAATAAATGCAATGGTAGATTGGTAACATCAGTTTTTAACATTTTTGAAAGAAAATTATTCATGCTGTTTCTCTGCAGTGCTGAACTTTGAGGATTATTATAATCATTTGACCTTATGTTACAAGAAGCTGACCCAGATTTGCATGTAGAGAAAAAACATTTTGGCTCAGACAGCAATCACTAAACTCACTTAACTGAATAAATTGGTTGTTCAGTAAAAAGTCTTGGTTAAATTCCTGTATATTGAGAGATTGGGGTTTTGATGCTATGTTCAGCTTGTTAGAAAAGAAAGATATATAAACTTAGTATTACTACATAAACAAAAGCACTATTTTACTCAGGTATTAATTGCCTGAAACTTTTGTTCAATTGATTGGTTTCTATAGATAGTAACAATTAGATACCTAACCAAGCCAGTAACTATAGATAGTACCTGAATTTACAAGTGTTGTCTTTCTGACAAAATTATGGCTTTCTTCTTATACTGTATTCAATGAGTATCTTGCTTTAGGCTAAACAGTCATAGTAGATGATTTATACTTTAGAATTTTTGATCGAAAAAATCTGGGTCAAATCACCATTTAACCCAGCTATTGCCCTTCTTGGACTATTCCCTGAAGAACTTAAAATAGCATACTACAGGGATACTGCCACATCAATGTTCATAGCAGCACAATTCACAATACCTGGACTGTGGAACCAACCCAGATTCCCTTCAATAAATGGATAAAAAAATGTGGCATTTATACACAGTGGAGTATTACTCAGCACTAAAAAGTGACAAAATCATGGAATTTGCAGGGAAATGGATGGCATTAGAGAAGATTATGCTAAGTGAAGCTAGCCAATCCCTAAAAATCAAATGCAAATGTCTTCTTTGATATAATGAGAGCTACTAAGAACAGAGCCGGGAGGAAGAGCAGGAGAAAAAGATTAATATTAAACACAGACATGAGGTGGGAGGGAAAGGGAGAGAAAAGGGAAATTGCATGCAAATGGAAGGAGACCCTTATTGATTTACAAAATTACATATAAGAGGTTGTGAGGGGAATTGGAAAAAAACAAGGAGAGAAATGAATTACAGTAGCTGGGGTAGAGAGAGAAGAGGGGAGTGGGGATAGTAGAGGATAGGAAAGGTAGCAGAATACAACAGTTACTAATGGCATTATGTAAAAATGTGGATGTGTAACCGATGTGATTCTGCAATCTGTATTTGGGCTAAAAATTAGAGTTCATAACGCACTTGAATCTAATGTATGAAATATGATATGTCAAGAACTTTTTATTGTTTTGAACAACCAATAATAAAGAGAAAGAAAAGAAAGAAAAAAAAGAAACACCATAATGTTGTGAAAATAAACTAACAAACATGGTTGAAATAGTAATACTGAATGGAGAAAGAATTTTAAGTATGACTAGCTTCATAATAACTATAAGTTCAAACTATGGTGATTTTTTTTTTCATTAAAGGAAAAGAATGACTGTTCTTTATAGGTATAGCATCTCTGTGGTTCTTATTTACTACTATATAATAAAATTACAAATTATTGTTAGTTATACAATATTTTTATACATGTCCAAAATCATTATACATGTCCAAAATAGATTTTTCACATTTAAAGTACTTTATACATAATAATGATTTTTAATCACTTCCCACTGAAGAAAACAATCACTATCCCCTTATTTTAGTGATTAGACACAGAGAAGTTTACCTTCTTGCTTATTGACACATGAATATAGAGACAGAGGTCAGAGTATTCATCTAGATTTGGTTCTCATTCATTTCTGGCAAATGTCATTAGTAGTTTGTTTGTTGGCTTTTTTTTAATATTTACTTTTAGCTTTTGGCGGACACATCATGGGGTGCTGAGGATCAAAACTGGGCTGCCCGCATGCCAGGGAGTGCTGTACCATTTGAGCCACATCCTCTATTGAGTGGCTTTTTAATGCAGTGCTGGGTGTTCAACCCAGTACCTCACACATGCTAGAGAAGTCCTTTACCTCTTATCCATAACCCTAGTCCCCAAAGTCCTTTACTTATTTTTTGGGGGGGAGGAGAGTGTGTGTGCGTAGTGCAAGGGATTGAATCCATGACCTTAATCAGCAAAACAAGCAGTCTACTGACTAAGCTACATCCTCAGCCGTGATCTATAGTCTTTTAACAGTGACAATGGAGGAGCCTGTCATTCAGCCTTTGATTCTGCGCCCACTTGGCTCAGGTTGGAGGCAGGGCATGAAGCCTTGACCAATCAGTCTCTTAGGTGAGAACTGTCCAACCCTCATGCAGCCAGTGATGAGGGGGAGGGCGTCCACAATCTTCTGTTCCCTTGGTGTCTGGAGCCCACCATTTTTTCAATCTTTTTGTAGGCTTCTGTCCTGGATCCAAGCCCAGGTGTCTGTGCTATGCAGAAACTGAAAACAAATCACAGGGAGAACACTGAGAACCCTGAGAGCCAGGAAATGGTAAGTGTGCCTTGTTATCTTGAGACTGGGTAGGAAGGTGGCTTAAAGCTGACAGAAGTGGCAATGGTGGAAACTGGTAGTCATGGCTAGGGAGTCCTCATGGTCCCCTCCAGAGTCTTGTGGCCAGAGGGTCTCTCTGTGGTAACTTAGCGTTCACCTCCCTCTGTCTAGTCTAGTGAGGCTTAGATCAGCAGTTGAAAACCTGGGCATTTTGTTCCATAATTGTAAGGTGTTTCCAGCTTTTTTCTGAAGCCCTTTGTGGGCTTCCATGTCCCATGATTCCAGCATGTCTCCAGAATGCATAATGAAGACTGAGATAATTACCAGGAGAGAACCACAACTTCATTTGTTGTATTCAAGCATGAGAGAGGCTGCTGATTTTAGGGCTTGTTACTCATGAGGGTTTGTTTATTTGTTTGTTTATTATTTTTTTTGTGTGTGTGCGTGTTTGTTTGTTGTTTTCTTTTTGGTACCAGAAATTCAACCCAGAGGTGTTCATCCACTGATTCACATTCCCATCCTTTTTTAATATTTTTATTTAGAAACAGGGTCACTTTGAAGTTCTTAGGGCCTCACACATTTGATGATGCTGGCTTTTAACTCATTCTCTTCATGAGTCCTGAGATTTTTAAATGTAGCAGAAGCAGTATCTCAAATCCAGAACAAAAACCTGAAATCCAGATCTTCAGCTTATCTCTCCATAGGTCTCAGAATAAACCCCTAGTTTTCTAGCTCTCTGTTCACATATCCAAAACTAGGGTTCTCTGTTCACAGAGAATAAGTTTAATAATGACCATGTAATGCAGATAATGGGCCTCACTGAAAGACACCTGGTGGCTAACTGAAAGATGTTAATGAGCACCATTAAGGCCTATTTCAAAAGTAAAAGACCTTGAATCCCACTTGTGGGAACACCTTCTACAAAGTCCTTTGTCCCAGGAGTGATTCCTTATTGAATTTGAAGGAAAAAGGATGGGTCACAGAAAGAATAAAAGTGAACCCATATGGTAGTCAGGATGCCTTTTCCAAAGCCTATTTTAAATGCATTATGCTCCATGTTCTGCCCAAAACCATCAGTAAACTTCTAAGATGGCACACAAAAATGATTTTTTTTTCTGATATCAATCCTCATACAACATGGTGGGCATTCTATTTCTTCTTGCTTAAATAATCTTTTTTCTTCAAAATTTATGAAACAAGCACCCAGATTCATGGAAAACTGAGAAATTTTGGTTTATCTAAAAATTCCACTTTCAGCATTATTAATCATTATTTCCCCATGTTTTATTTCAAATGTATGCATCATTTATAATATTTTTCTTCAAGAACTGGAGGGCACTTTTAAAAGATTTTAATTTATCATTCTGAGATTTTTACATGAGAAAAAAGCAGAATAATATCAGGTGACATTAAAAAGAGTGAATCTCTCCTAAATGCGGTTTATATGTCCCATTTAAAATTTTTTTAGAAACTGTAATGGGTCATCAATTGAGGGTGTATTTATTTATTAATTAATTTGTTTATTTACTTATTTATGGTCAGACCATTTCATTAAAATAACCCACAGAAGGGGCTGGGGTTGTGGCTCAGTGATAGAGCACTCACCTATCACATGGCAAGGTCCTGGGTTCGATCCTCAGCACCAAATAAAAATAAGTAAATAATAAATAAATAAATAAATAAATAACCCACAGAAACATTCCAAACATTTAAAGAAACACTTTTATTCTGGTGTGGCAGGAAAAAATAGAAGTGGGACTAACTTGAATTGAAATTACATGCAAGTTCAATCTCTCTCTCCCTCTCTCCCTCTCTCTCTCTCTCTTTCTCTCTCTCTCTCTCTCTCTCTCTCTCTCTCTCTTTCTCTCTCTCTCACTCTCTGTAGTGAGGATTGACCCCAGGGCCTCATTCTTAGAAGGCAAGAACTCTGCAAGCTGAATTATTTACTCAGTCCCTTTTTTGGGGGGGGGAGAGACCAGGGATTGAAGTGAGGAGCACTCTACCACTGAGCCACATTCCTACCCCTATTTTGTATTTTACTTAGAGACAGGGTTGCACTGAGTTGCTTAGTGCCTCACCATTGATGAGACTGGTTTTGAATTCATTAATTTTATTTCTCAGTCTTGTAAACAGCTGATATTACAGGCATGCACCATTATGCCTTGCCAACTTCAATCTTAAGGGCTAAAGTACAGGCAAATTAGATCAAAGTCCATGTCAGTATCTTGGTACTATATATATAAAGGTGTTGATAGACCTTATGTTTTATTTACTTATATCTGGAGCTGAGAATTGATTCCAGTGTCTCAGATGTGTCAGACAAGAGCTCCACTGAGCTCCAGCCCTAGCCCCCTGGAACATTTTTTATTGGGGATATTGGAGATTGAACTCACGAACACTTCACTACTAAGACAAATCCCCAGGATTTTTGTTTTGTTTTGTTTTTTACTTTATTTTGTGAGAGGATCTCACTGAGTTCTTTAGCACCTCGATTCTGCTAAGGCTGGTTTTGAACTTTTGATAACTCTTCCTCAGCCTCTTCAGCAACTGGGATTACAGGCTTGCACCCACACACCCAGCCCCTGCTACATTTTTAATACCTGTTATAGGTAGATTTTAACCAGTAGCCTTAACTTTTTTCTAATATATATTTGATTTGAATACATAATAGTGAAACAGATTCTATTTTTTATCTCCAACACTGCTTTTGGTTAAGACAGTGTCTGAGTTAAGATTCCCCATTAAAAAATTTACTGTGTGTTGTGTTCTTATTCTGACTTCCCATATGACCTAGTTCTGAGTTTTAGAATATCTGAAACAAGGTTCTCAGAGATTCCAAATTTTTTGGAGTATTTAGAAAACACCACTATCTGAGTCTTGCATTCTAGGGACCAGTTTGAATTTTAAGTATGTAGCTTCTGAAGGGATGGACTAATTGGATGCGTTTCAACTGGAAGGCATTTTCTGATATACTTTCTATCTAAAAGGTACTTCATTTGTTTCCTTTTATTAGATACTGTGAATAAAGTTTCAATAAAAATAGATGTGTGGCAATATATTTAGCAAAAGGATTCCAAATTTTTTACATATATACCCAGAGTTATTGTTAGCGGATTGTATGGCATTTTTTTTTTACCAAGAATTATTATTTATATTTTTTTATTTATTTAAATAATGGAGATTAACCCCAGGGAATTTTACCAGTGTGCTACATACCCAATCTCCAACACTTTTATTTATTGATTGATTTTTTAGAGAGGGTTTCACTGGGTTTCTTAGGACGTTGCCAAGTTCTTGAGGCTGGTCTTTAACTTGAGAATAAACCCCTAGTTTTCTACCTCTTATTCTCCTAAGCCACTGGGATTACAGGCATGTACGACCTTGCACTTCTACCCCAAGTTATTACTAGTGGATTATGTGCATTTTTGTTTAGGGCTTTTAAAGAATCTTAACCCTTTTATAAAAGATATTTATTAAATTTATTTAAAATATATTTATTAAATGTATTTAAAAATGTCACCAACATTTTTACATATTTGTGTACTGTGGAATCCCTATTAATTATGAGATATTTGCTTGGTTTTGTATGGTTTGGTGCTGAATATTGAACCCAGAGTTGCATATCACTGAGATACATCCATATTCTTTTCTATGTTATATTTTGAGAGAGTCTCTCATTAAGTTGATTGTAGCCTTGTTATGTTAATGAGGCTGTCTTTGAACTAACAATTCACCTGTTTCATTTTCCATAGCTTCTAGAATTTCAGGCATATGCCACCATGCATGACAATTTTAGTTTTTTATAATAGCCATTCCAACAGAATTGCATAGGCTGCAGAAAATTTTTTGATTACTGCATTAAATCCCTGAGGCAGTTTATGTGAAGTAGCCAGTGTAGGAGTGTTGAGTAAAGATTAGCAAGGATTGTGGAATGTGATAGACATTATTATCTAAAGTACATGTATGGGGCTGGGGATGTGGCTCAAGTGGTAGTGCGCTCACCTGGCATGCGTGCAGCCGGGGTTTGATCCTCAGCACCACATACAAACAAAGGTGTTTTGTCCGCCGAGCACTAAAAAATAAAAATATTAAAATTCTCTCTTTCTCTCTCTCTCTCTCTCTCTCTCTCTCTCTCTCTCTCTCTCTCTCTCTCTTTAAAAAAATAAAGTACAAATATGAAGACAGGAATTGATGTGAACATACTTTATATACAAACAGAGGTATGAAAAAATTGTTCTATATGTGTAATAAGAATTACGATGCATTCTGCTGTCATGTATTTAAAAAATAAAACAAATAATATTTATATGTATTGCTGAGAATCAAACTCAGTGCTTTTGCACATGCTAGCAAAGTAGTCTACCACTGAGACACAACTCCAGCCCATGTAACCAGCTTTTTATACTCTCTTTGTAGTAATCAGAAACAACTTTAAAAATTGAAATTGCATTTATATCACTTTTCCTAGTACAGTAATGCATTACTAACTAAATTATTCTTAGTATTTTTTAAAAATAATCTAATGGATGACTGTTATTTCTTTCCAGAGACTATTTAATCACTTCTTTAGGCCTTGGTGAAGGGCCTTTTTTTTTCAGAATATAGATGTCTTCTATTATCAAATGGGTCCATGCTAAGTGTGTTGAAAATAGTGATTCTTCTAAAACTTCACACAATCTACACATTTCCAAGACTATAGAAGAAAGGGAAAGACAATATTCATAACCAAGAAACCATTTCCATTGGAAGCATAGTATCAGTGTCCAACCTGGAGTATAATCCAGGTCTTTCAGTGGTAAGGTTGTTTAAGAACCACAAACATAGGTTTTTGGGATCCTCTAAAGTACACTGAATGGCTTTAAATCATTACTCTTCTTCAAAATAAAATTTCTGCTACCTACTTAAAAATAAAGCACTATGAATGAGAAAGGTGAATGAGACATAAGTTCTGTGGAGGTACTGAGGTTGACCTTTAATTATAGTTCATAAATAGTCAAATAAGAAGGGCCTTAGGGTGGTCTCATCTTTTCCAACACATGATATGGAATACTTAGATGAACTGACATGAAATAATGAAAATGCATTTCAGGAAAGTGATGTCACAGAAATTTTCAGGGTAGAATCTTAGAAATGTGGGAAAAATATATTCATATTTATATGCATTTCTTTAGAAAAAAAAGTGATAAGTACATGAGTAGGGTAAATTCAGTATGCCTCATGCATTGTAGGTTGAAGGTAATGATAAAGTAATAACTGAGGAGATCCAGAACTCTATAATTGTGGGAGACATTAATAGCAATTTAGAAAAAGAAAATATAGTTAAATCCCTTTAGATTTGCCTCGATCATCTGTTCCTCTAATGAATTTGATTCTGTCAAATGAGATTATGTGGGTATGGTTCTCTCTGAATTTATGTTTTCTCTTGTTTTTAGGATTTTGTCAGCTATGTTATGTAAAGCCCTGTCTAAACTCCCTTTGGGGGATCTTTTACCTCCTGTTCTGGACTGCAGAGCAGAGATCCACCTCACTCATTGTGTGCAATGAATTGACTTTTGTAAGTCTTTGCCAACAATGGTTGGAAGAACAAGCATATTGGAGGGTCTTTCATATCCTATAATATGGTTGTCAAACCTTGTGGGTTAAAAGGTAGTTACTTGCTATGTTAGCAACATCTTCCCTATGAGAAGGGCTTACCTATATTGTTTGGTTTGGAAGCCCCGTGAACACAGAAGAGAAGCATTTATGCTCACAAACAAAGGAATGCCAAAAGCCATTAGATGTGAGAAAATACAAAAAATAAAATCTTCTCTTAGAGCTTTCAGAGGTAAAAAGTTTATTTCTGTTTTCTATAAGAAAACTAAAATTTCTCTTTGGCCTGACAATATTTTGATGTTTTAAACTTGCTTGCAATTTCTACCTGTGTTTTGAATTCACCTATGCCTGGCTATCCCTTACCAGATAGCAACCCTCTCTAAAACTTTACTGGTGCCTCATGAATTCTGGCTCCCACTGACCCAATAACAATTCTCTCTAAATCTCAGTGGCAGCTCATAAATTCTAAGTCTGGAGCTGAATTTATTCCCTCCCTTGAAATGTTAGCCATGTAGATCCTTAACCTGCTATCTGCCTTTATATTATGATTTTCAAAATCTTGTTAGCTGTAAGTACCTTAGCACCCACCTCCTTTGTAACTTTTTGTGCTTTAAAAATATTTTCCTGAAAATCAGGGGGATGATCTCCAGCATGGGGTCTTGTAAGAGACAGTCCTGGCCAGCTTTTGTGTACACAATACAATCTTGATTTAATTTGATTTAAAATTGGAGTTGGTGGTCTTTACTTTGTGTTTTGGTTTAAGATTAACCCTTTTTTTTAACTTTACTGTAAATAAAACCAAAGAACACAAAAAAACTCCTGTAAATGAGCCAGGTGCATAAGAATAGTCATTCCTTACTGAAAGCACAGTATTCATTATAGAAATGATATAAAAGATCTCTCAAATATCAAGAGAGTTTAGGAGGTAGAAATTTTATTTCTTTCAGAATATAGGTAGTAAAATAGTAAAAAAGAGAAAATGTGAAGCATGAATATATTAAGTAATATGCAAAAAAAGTCACCAAAATATTTATTACAAAAAATCATATCTACAGAAATGGTTCAAAGAAGCTGTCTTTTTGTCAGGAATAAACATTTGGATAAGAATGGAAGTTTTGTTCTCTTTTTAAGTAGTTTTACTCACAGTGAATTATCTTTACACTATTTCTGCATTTTACTGGTTGGAACTAATTATAATTCATATATCTTCAAAAAAGATACTGAATGCAGAAAAATATTATTGCTCATGTTTGAATCATCTACATTATTTGATCTTTCCCTTTTTAAACCAAAAATATGCATAAAACCATCTCTTAATGAATATTTCTATCTCTCTATATTAGCAGCAACTGAGTTATAAAATTTGCTAAGATAACTTGTCTCTTCATGTACTTAAAGACTATGAATTTGCTGCTTAGCACTTAGGTATAATTCTCTATGGTGTTCTCTAGGTTTTTTTGTCTCTATGTTTTATACCAAGCTCTTAGTATGTGCCTTAATTACTCTGTGTAGCAATGTAGGATTTATGTCTTATTTGTGACACTTTGTTTCCAGAACTGTGTCTAAAGAGAAATATTTACAAAATGATTATTGAGGAAAAAAAATATTTAATATTATATTTTATTTTATATTTATTTATATGTTTATGTATACATATTTTATTATTTAGAAACACACTTTGATCTGAAACTATAGTGCTACTAGTGTACGTTAGCTTGAATTCGTTGTGAGAAACAAACTAAAAAGACATTTCTCTGTGTCGGTTGGTGATTTCTGGAACCTCAGGAACCTAGTGAATAATGGCAGAAATAAGTAACTCTCTAGTTTGAGACAGAACCACCAAACTAGATGATGTTTTGCTCCTGCTTTCTATCTTGATCATTGGAATCATAACTTTAAATATACATGGAAGACTTTTGGAATTCTGTACTGTTACTTCTTTTAAAAAAAATCAATGAAAGTGAAAAATAATGCACAAAGATAGATAATTAATTTCAAACTATTCATTTGTTAAAATAAATAATTTTTTTTAAATCACCAGAAATTCTGAAAAGTTAGAAAAGTTGAAAGCTTTAGAAATAGCCTAAGGCAATTTCTCTTTTCTCAGGATAGTAGACTATGTTTCTCTTTTCTCAGGACAGTATACTATGTCTCCAAGTCATTCCTCTATAGAATTGGACTGTGTGCAAATATGAAAAATAAGTGCTAAGATGACCCACATGGCTTAGAAGTTTAAAATCCTGACAGAAGCTCAAATCTGCCATTTTTCTACTTTACAGAATATAAAATCTTAAATTTATAAACTTCACAAACATTTGAAGAAGTGTAATTCAAAATGACCTAAAAAATGAAAAAAATCATTGAAAGATGACCCATTGAACATGAGGACTTATAATAATGAAGCCCTTATATTAAATGTCTTCTCATCATTGTCAAAATTTTCCATGTTCATATTATCAATATATTAATCAAAATTTTTATGCATTTAATAACAAATATCTAATTTTCTATTTTATTCTGTCTTTTAAAAAATTAGTAGTAATCAATATTAATAATTTAATGCTCATTCTTTTAAAGTATGAAACATATACTTTAAAAGCTATGGCTATAGCAAGTGAAAAATCCAGCCTAATTTTTATTTAAGACTGGAAGCCATCTCATCACAAAGGCATGAAAAGTTAATTTCTGCTTCATTATAAATTACCTTGATTTGGAACCTTGCTTGAAATGCCTTCCAGTGCCTTGACCTCATCCATGTCTGGTTTTCCCTGATGAGATAACAACCCTCGCTGAAACTTTAGTGATGACTCATAAATTCTGGCTTTACCTGACCAAATAACAACTCACTCTGAAACTTTAGTGGTGCATCATAAATTCTGATGTTGTTATCTAAATTTAATCCCTAGGTGCAGAAAAATGTAGACCATTAAACTACTACCTGCATTTGTATTATGCTTATGAAAATCCTGTTATTTGTGTAAGTTCTCAAGATACCCCCCTTTTGCAACCTTTTGTGCTATAAAACTACAGTCCTAGAGAACTGGAATGGTATCTTCTTTTACCATGGGTTCCAGGAGAGACTGTTATGCTCAAATATGGGACCCCCAAAAGACCACCAGAGACCAAGATTGATGTAAGCGCCAAAGAGATGTTTATTGCAATCTAGCTCAATCCTCCACACATACAGCAACTGGTGGCTTAGAGGCCCTGAGCCCAGGGTTAGCAGTTTTATAACTCTTTTGGAGGGCAGAAACCCCACATACATCATAGCATCTCTTAGCAAATCATCACACACCTTGTGAAAATCATAAACAACTGTAAAACATGATTAGCACATTCACTGGTGGGAACAAGTTGGGTAAGCGTGATTAATTAGTACAAGATGGGTATTCTTTTGAACAGACTGGCTTAGACCACAAGGGGAGTGTATGCTGAATTTTATGGTTTCCCAAAATGTTATCAACCACCATAAACTACTGTAAGGGTCATTTGGAATCCCAGGAATTTTCCCTGCTTCATGCTGATTGGTGGCTGCTAAGGGGTTGCAATGGATCCCCACCTAGCCTGACTGAGTCACAGACACCAGGCCCAGCAGATGTCGTCTGTTATTTGTAGATAAACAACTCAGCAGGTTGGGTATGAGCCTAGGAGTGCTCTGTGTGTCTTTCCAAGGACAAGAGTCAAGCCTCCTTCCTTCAACAGTCTTTGCTCTGAGGTAGAGGCTGGTTTCTCACCTTATACCTTATGGATTTTTATGTATTTTTTTTAGCTGTAGCTGGACACAATACCTTTATTTCACTTATTTATTTTTATGTGGTACTGAGTATTGAACCCAGGGTCTTGCACATGGGAGGTGAGCACTCTACTGCTGAGTCACAATCCCAGCCCCTTATGTCTTATTTTTATTGGGCATTTTTACTTTAGGGGGTTTCTTCCCAGTTCAAACTTCAATCTGTCACCTAAAAAGAACAGAGATCAATCAATCAATAAATAAAATTTTATAATTATTGTCATCATTTTATATTAATTCCTGAATAATGTACAAGCATATGTAATTCATAAACTGAAATGACTTTATATGTAAGTTTAAATTTAAATTAGTTCCCACTTATGGGAAAACAACCTTGTCTTAAAATAACAGCAGCCTGAGACACTGGGGTACATTTCTCAGATTAAAAAAAAAAAAAAAAAAAAAAAAAAAACAAAAAAAAAACAGCACTCAATGACCTGAGATTCTAGCCCTTATTCTTGCGTGGATTGGATAATATTCCCTGTCACTCAAAAAAGGGCTCACTTCTCTCAGATCCAATGTTCATGATCTGAAGTCCCTTCCAATCAAGAGAATTTTGTGGGAACTGTCCAATCCTGTGTGTCATCAGGGAGTAGGAGGGTGGGCTTTCGCTTCATATCTCCTGAGTCCTCCATTTTTGCCATCTGTAGTCTCATACTTCAGAGTCACAGGTTGTTCTGCTATGCAGGAACTGAGGATCCCAAGTAGCCCTACTTCTGAGAACAAGGAAATGGTGAGTGTGCATTGGCCTAGCAAGGGAGGCTGGGGGAGGAAGGCTATTGGAACCACAAGACTGGCTGTGTTGAAAACAGGAGCTAGCAGATTGGGACCCTGGGCAGTCTCTGGAGTCTGCAGGCTTAAGTCCTCCACTGGGCCACTATGTCCTAAGTCCTACTGGCCAACCAGATGGGGAACATGTCACTTTCAGAGACTCTTTGCTGCCTTCCTTAAGCTCAGAGGGCATCCTCAGAATCTGCATAAAATACTATGTGGCAGGTGTGTTCCTGCAGCCCAGTGTCTTACCAGATGCTGGAGATTGACAGGTGAAATAATTATCAAAATCAAATCTCCAAGGGCAATTTTCCTGCAGGAGAGGGGCTGTCATTTTGTCATTATGGTAGCTAATATTCATTTTGACATTCTTTTATTTTTACTTTCTTCATTATTATTATTTTGTAAAAGTTAGGTGAACTCAGGGATACTTTACTACTTAGCCATATCCTTGGAAGTGGAGCCAGATTTACAGATAGGTAGTTAGTGTATTTAGGTAAATTGGGTCTAATAGCCAGTAAGATCAAGAATGAACACCATATTGAGGATGGAGTCAAGAATAAGGGGAATTGAAAATGTCCCCAAGGCCCTGAGCCCATCACAAGGAAATTTTAATGAAGCAGCTCACAGCAAACATGAGGATGCTAATCCAAAAGCCCTTCCTGACCATATTACTCCTTCAGCCCACCTGTCCTCCACACTTTGGGTCTTCCCACCTACATTCCAACACTGCAAGATAACAGAACAAAGGACAGGAATGTGATAGGAATGAGGGATAGCTGAAGGAAGACCTTAGCTATAAAAAAGCTAAAAAGACCTTAGTTTAAAAAAAAAATACCTTTCATGGATTCTACCTCTTTGGCCCCCCTTTTTCTTCTTGGGAAAAGTCTTTTCTACTGTCCTTTAATAAAGCTTCTACTTTTCGCTCTAAACTTGCCTTGGCACAGTTCTCTGGTGTTATACTTCAGCATTTGGGAAGCAAGGACTCTTCACCCATAAACAGCCCTAACAGGTTTAAATTTATTTTGAGAAAGGCCCTATCTAAGTTGCTGAGATTATTTTTGTTATGGTTTGATTTATCTAGAATTTTCTATTGCAATAAAGCATACTGTTTTTACATATATATGTGTTCATATGGGGATCTTATTTATATTGTGATTCTTTGATGATTATTGTAATATTATAATTTCACAATATCTATGAATAGTAGGTCATGATAAGTTCGTTTTTTGCTCTTATAATTGAAAAGGTTTTTGACTAAAGTTACATATAACTTTGTAGATGATTTTTTAAAATTTATGCTTATTGCATTATTGCTGTATTTAATAGTCAGGTTTATTTTGACATAACCATAAAACATGGAATATAATTTGCCCCCCTTATGTATCCAGTAGTTCCCTTTTGCCTATTCTTCTATTTTCTTCTATCTTATATTTATTTATAATTTTTTAAAAAAATATTGCTTCATAGAATACACATAAAAGTAGACTTCATGTGATATGTTCATATTTGTACATAGAAATTTGGTGAGATATATTGTTTAATTTGAAAGAAAATTATCATCTTTATAATGATGAGTTTTATCCTCTGTACATGGGATGTATAATTCAGTATTTTATGTGCTTTTTGTGACTTTCATTTTCTCATAATTTCTACATATTTAGTTTCTAAAAATGTACACATATGAAATACCACTTGCATAAGGCACCTATGTAAAATTTATGCATAGTGTTTTATGCTCTTTTGTAAACTGGATATATTATGGAATGTAACTGGCTCTAGTAACCAATTTTCCTACAGATTATTATTTATCTCTTCCATGATCTATATTGTATTGAGCCGTGTCCTTGGGCTTCAAGTGTTTGGGTGAGTACCATTGAGTACTTATATGTTATTATGATCACATATGCTCTAATTTCAGTAAGTCTCTGTGATGGGGAGTATCATGTATATTCAATAGCAAAATAGTTTCTACCAATAGATACTAATTTAAACTCCTTTTGAGTTAATGATTATTGATTTGTTTTAAATGTTTATCAATATTACTTAATTTTTCCCATGATGGGTTTTTATTTTGTATTTCTTAAGTTTCTAAAGTTTTTGAATTTTATACTTAATAAACATATCTCATGTATAAATTTGTAGTTCAAACTTCTGTCCTTTATATCTTTTTGGCTTAAAAGATGAGAAAAGAATCTAAAAATGCAGCTAGCGATTGATTTCAAGAAAAGGAAAAAGTTTTAAATTATGTTTTTAAATTGACATTTTTCTTTCCTCATCTTTTATTATTGATTTTTTTGTATGATTGTAAAGGTAGGTTATTTAAAGTGGATTCCAGGGCTTATCTTTGTTAATTACTACAGGAAAAATAAATAAGAAATTTCTCTACACTATGGCTGCATGAAAGTGATTAAATTTCTTTAAAATTATATGGTAATAAAATTGTTAAATGACATATTTACTAAACATCCACTCATTAAAATTTTTTTCTGTAATATTTTTGGCAGTGAATCATGAACTCTATTATCTGGATTTTGGAGTTTAATATAAAATCATATGGAATAAAATTTGGCCACTCCTATAAAAATTTATACATAATTTGTTGTTTACGTAATGACATGTTGTGGAGATAGCAACTAATGAACATATTTATTTTTAGAAATACTTACTTTTTTCCTTTTCAGTTTCTAATAAGCCTTTTAGATTTATTTCCTTACTGAGTCACTCAGGGCCATTGATGTGTTTTTTTTTTTTTTTTTTTTTTCATTTTGTAATCTCCAGGCATTTACCCTTCTAAGAAATCTGTCTTCTGAGCTCTGTTTCTGAAGATTTTCTTAAAATGACAGAAAAAAAAGTATTTGTGTTGCCCCTGAAAAGTATTCTCAATGCACTCTCTTCAAAATGGAGAGAAAATAATATTTCCCCAGACTGTCATCCCTGTGTCAGGAGCTAAATATACATTGATGATCTTTGAAGAAATTTCTACAATTATGTCTCTGGGTAGTTTTCTCTTGTCTGCTGAATTGCCATTTAGTATCCACATACACCTGTTTTTTCATATACTATGTGAATAATTTTAGAGGGTACAGATGAATAATGCTCTTCATGGACGCTATGAATACCTGTGTGTTCTGCAGTGCACAGCTGAGAAAGCCCTGGGAGACACTGTGCAGATTCTAGTTGGTTAACCATTATCTGCCACTCACATGAATTTTCTTTCAAAAGCTTGTATTAATCTTTTCACTTTAGGCATCCATGTCATCCACATTCCCAAGTATAAAAGTTTGAATCTTTCTTTTCTGAACTCCAGGTTCCATTTCTTTTATGGTTCAATGTGGTGCAAATAATTATGTTTTTTGTCTTTCTTTTACACTGTGTTTCTAATAAAAAAGTTCTCTGCTTCAAGCCAATATTTTCCATGTTCAGCTATGTTTAGAAAATGACATAGAAAATTGTATTTAATAATTTATAAAGGAGAGTTGAGAATACTTCTTTCTTGTATTCCCCTTCCTTAGAAACTGAACCAGAACTATGCTTGGCCTTTTGAAGGGGGCACCATAACCAATCAGATATATAGAAAAACTGTTGATTGATTGTATATTCTCTTCTAAGAATTCTCTGTTCAGATTCTTGGCCCATTTCATGATTGGCTTGTTGTTGTTATTATTATTATTATTATTATTATTATTATTATTATTATTATCATTATTTGCTTAGCTTTTTGAGTTCTTTGTGTACCCTAGAGATTAGTGCTCTATCTTATGTGTGATGGGTAAAAAAAATCATTCTAGGATGTAGGCTCTCTCTTCACCTCACAAATTGTTGCTTTTGCTGAGAATAAACTTTTTAGTTTGATTCCATCCAATTTATTAATTATTTGTTTTAATTCTTATGCTATTGGTGTCTTATTAAACAATTTGGGGCCTAATCCCACATGATGAAGATTAGAGCCTGCATTTTATTCTGTTAGATGTAGAGTCTCTGGTTTAATTCTGAGGTTCTTGATACACTTTGAGTTGAGTTTTCTGCATGGTGAGAGATAATGGTTTGTTGAAGAGGCTACCTTTTCTTCAGTGCATGTTTTTGGCACCTTTGCCTAATATATTATAATTGTAATTTTGTGGGTTAGTCTCTGTGTCCTCTATTCTGTATCATTCGTCTACCAGTCTTTTTTTTTTTTTTGCCAATGCCATGCTGTTTTGTTACCATTGCTCTGTAGTCTAGTTTAAGGTCTGGTATAGTGATGCCACCTGCTTCACTCTTCCTGCTAAGGATTACTTTAGCTATTCTTGGTCTCTTGTTTTTCTAGATAAATTTCATGGTTGCTTTTTTTATTTCTATGAGGAATGCCATTGGGATTTTGATCAGAATTGCAGTAAATCTGTATAGTGCTTTGGTAGCATGGTCATTTTGATTATATTAATTCTGCCTATTCGTGAGCAAGGTAGAGCTTTCCATCTTCTATGGTATTTTTTTTATTTTTTTCTTTAGGGTTCTGTAGTTTTTCTTGTTTAAATCTTTCACCTCTTTCATTAAGTTGCTTCCCAAGTATCTTATTTTTTCGAAGTTATTGTAAATGGGGTAGTTATCTTCATTTCTTTCTCAGAAGATTTTTCACTAATATACAGAAATGCCTTTGATTTATAGGTGTTGATTTTATATCCTGCTAATTTGCTAAATTTATTTACTAGTTCTAGATGTTTTCTGGTGGAGCTTTTTGTGTTTTTTTAGGTGTATAATCATATCTGGCATTTGCAGGTAAATGGATAGCATTGGAGAAGATAATGCTAAGTGATGCTAGCCAATTTCAAAAAAAAGGCCAAATGTTTTGTCTGATATAAAGAGGCTGACTCATAATGTGGTAGGGAGGGGGAGCATGAGAGAAATAGATGGATTCTAGATAGAGCAGAAATGTGGGAAGAAAAAAAAAAGGGGGCAAAGGATTAGCAAGGATGGTGGAATGTAATAGAGTTCATCATCAAAAGTACATGTATGAAGACACAAATTGGTATTACCATACTTTATATACATCCAGGGATATGAAAAATTGTGCTCAATACAAGGAATAAGAATTGTAATGCTTCTGTTATCATTTATTTAAAAAATTGAAATAATATGAAAAAAATGTTTATAAATTATATATATTAAATATGTGCATGTTATACATAGAATATATATATATATATATATTTATGTATAGATCTAGGAGAAAGCAAGTCTCTTTCCTGAATTTTTAAAAATCAATTAATTTATGAATTTGTTATAATTTGCTATTAGAGCAGAATGCAATTCACTTCATAGTACACAAGTGGAGCACAAAATTTTATTTCTCTTATACAGAAAGTATAATTACAAAACCCATGTAACTCTGTGTACAAAATATTTCCATCTCATTCCACCATCTTACTTACCTCTATACCATTTACCAACACCTCCCTCCCCTTTGTCTTATTCAAAGTTTCTTCATTTCTTCCATGCTACCTCCCACTTCACTCATTGTGGATCAGCATCCACTTAGCATAGTAAACATTAGGTCTTTGGTTTAGCGGATTGGTTTACTTTCTTTAACATGATATTCTCCAACTCTATCCATTTACTTCCCAATTCCATAATTTTATTCTCTTTATGCTCAGTAATATTTCACTGTGTATATAGACCATGTTTTCTTTATCCATTCATCTCTTGAAGAGCATATAGATTGGTTCTATAGTTTACCTATTGTGAATTATTTTGCTATGAACATTGATGTGGATATGCCACTGTATTATGCTATTTTTAGCTCTTGTTGGTCTAAACTGAGGATTGGGATAGCTGGATCAATTTTGGTTCCTTTCCACGTTTTCTAAGGAATCTCCTTATTCTTTTCAAGATTGGTGTCACCAATTTAGAGTCGTCACCAATTTGAGGGTGCTGTTCCAAAAATACATCTACTTTATTAGGAATATTTTAAATACATAATGGTGATTTTCACATAGTGGAAATTATGGGTTATACTATAAAATTCAATTTTTACTATTTTTTATATGAATTCTAAAAAAATAATTAACTTTCAAACTCATATAATTTTAATGCTCAATCTGTTTCCATACAACAGAAGTTAACTGAAATTTTACGGGATTGTCACTGTATTATTTTCCTCCATAAATAATATATTTACATATATAATCTACAAATTCAAAAGGCCTCATATGCAGTTTAAATGCAAATGCTTTTCTGGGTTGGCTGGATTTTACTTCTCCAAGGATACCTAGCCTTAAATTAGCTTCAGCCTCAAAAGAAAAAAAAAATGTACAGACAAGACTCTACAATTGTGACATCATTTATTTTTAGATTTGATGTTATCTCCTGTCACTCAAAAAACTCACTAGGCTCAGATTGAGCATATGATGACATAAGTTGTGTCCAATCAGGAGCCCTTATATAAGCATTGTTCAATCCACACATATTCAGTAAAGAGAAGCAAGTTTTGACCATCTGGTGTGAAGCCTGCCAGTGTGGGTATCCATTTCTATTCTCCCTCACTTATGTTCAGTGAACCTGATTTTTTCTCCTGTATAGGTACTGTGTGATTTATAGAGAGGACACTTGGTTCCTAAAAATACAGTAAATGATGAGTGTGCAGTGAAATACTGAGACTGGATTGTGAGTCTGGTTGAAACTGGCTGCACTTACTATGGTGGGAACTGGCAATGGTTGGCTAGAATCCCTGGTGTAATCTTTGGTTTCTCCAGTCCTGTGTCTTCTTCTGAGAAAGGTCAGCCATGAATCTCCACTGGCCAGTCAACTGGACCATATATTAACAGTAGACCCTGCAAGTCCTATAGTATTCTATAGAATATCTTCATCCCCTACTTTAAATTCTATTTGAGAACATTTGTGGCAATATTTCCGAATCTTCTCAGATTGTGTTATGGATTCTGGAGTAAGGAGATCATCACAATCACAACTCCATGTATTTTTTCCTCCAGGAGAGGGATGAGATACTCTATAGGTATCTCAGTTTTTCTTTACTCCTGAATTCATTCTCCTTCTTTTTGGAGATTGTGGTATTGTGGATTAAGCCAGAGGTACTGTACCATTTAGCTACATACCTGGTACTTTTTTTTTATCTCCAGACAGTTGCTGAGTGTGATTTTAAATTTGTGTGCCAGTATTGTGAGTTGTATTTATATATAAAATTTTAGCTTACTGTTCAATGACAACTTCCCCCTTCCCAGTATTATCAGTTACATTTTTGCAGTATTATCAGTTACTTTACCCATATTATATTTCAAATGAACATGGGATTTTCAATTGTTATACCAAAAACTGGATGAGACTTTTAAAATAATCTTTTTTTTTCCTCTGGGTGCAATGATACATGCATATTAATTTCAGAGAGTCAAGTGGCTAAGTAAGAAAGATTGCAATTTCATGGTAAGCATCAGGAACTTAGGTAGACCAATTAGACAATTAGAAAAACCTGTCTCAAAATTTTAAGACATGGCTGGGTATGTTGCCCAGAATTAACATGCTCCTGTTTCAAATCCCCAGTACCATGGACAAAAATCAAAAGCAAAAATTTTGTTGTTGTTGTTTATGAGCATTTTACATGATTGAAAAGTAAAGAAGAATCCTTTGATCTTGGAAAAATCATGTGTTTCTATTCTTTCTTTATGTCTCCAAGGGCAGTCAACCTGTCAGAGTGTCTTTATGCTCAGATTTTCTTTTGTGAAATGTATATGAGAGCATTCTCATTCCCTACTCTGGTATTTTCCTGGAACTGTGTTTCAGAACGTATGTAATATGAGGATCCACACATGTCAAATCTAATGCCTCTCATAAGTCCAGACCAGTATTAGGGGCTTATTTTATTCAAAAGCAGTATAAATGTAGATAGTATAGTTTCTCAAGGAAGTAACTGAGAGAACTCTCAACTTCCATTATTTTTAGTGTCCACTAATTTTATTGTCTAGCACAGTGTTTCTTTCTACCATATCAATACACTTGGAGTACTATGTACTATTCCACTTTTTGAGAGTTGCCATTCTAACAGATGTGCTAATGCAGACGATCTTATAGTTGGCCTGTGCACTAAAATTCTGATGTAAGCTTTTTAGATTCCAGGGTGCCTTATGCTCACTGGAAAAAAAAGATATACACCTATATTAGAAATAAAGAGGTATCTGTGATTGTAACCATATTTTTTCCATAATATTTGAGATTTTAGCCCATTAGAATGTTTGCACACCAATGTGAAACCACTCCTTTTTGATCTAGGGAGATTTGCACCTGCACAGTTACCAGAGCTTTCAATGCTCTGAGGTTTCAGATATAGTCTATTGAATGGAAAAAGTTAATATCGGGAAAAATTACTTACAGAAAGAATTGGTTAGTTCTGGTGTTATTAGTAAAGTGAGCTGGGTGAGAGAGCTGAGGAAGTGCTAAACTGACACTTCGGTTTTCAGTGGTGGTCTGTATTTCCCTGTTAATTTTTTGGTACTGTCTAGATAAAAGTTGAACTGTCAACAACAGCTCTTTGCATTTTTAGAGAATGTTGGCAAATCCCTCTAAGGGATTAAGGGGTTTCCTTAAGATTTAACATATTTTTCACTCTAGTCTAATGGAATAAATCCAATGGATCTTTCATGACCATAGAAAACCACTTATTTTTCCCTCTGGAGTTGATACTCATGTATATCTTATTTCTTCCTCTCTGTGTACAGATAAATTAGCATTTAAACTACAGGCAATTTAGAGTTAAATAATATATTTCAAAACCAAATCAATCTTCCTTTATTTATATTAACACTGGATTTGGGCATTTTGTTCCAGTAATTTTGCATATTGCTCAAATCAGGAAAATCTTCAAGTGCATTCTACTTATCTCTTGGTCGATATATATATATATATATATATATATATATATATATATATATATATATATTTAGATTTCCAATGTGTGTGCCCCTAATTCCTTTACAGTTTTAAGAAGGCCTCAAAACAGGAGTAAATATTTATTTGGTGTATTCATAAACAGAGGGAGGCTTATATTCTGCTATTTTTATTTTATTTTTAAAATTATCTCTTTATATATACTGTTTGGTGGATGCTTGTGTATAATTCCAGTGTCACACAAATTCTGCACACAAGTCCCCACTTGTGATCTGTGCCTATGGTTCTAACATCTACATTGAGGTTGGATTGAGGTTGAAATGAATACCATTTTTTCACTTATATTAAATATTTTATTGATATGTTTTGATTTATATACTTATTATACTTAACAATAAAAAGATATTTGCCTACATATGAATTTCCCTATGTAGTTTTCCGTATTGTGATTTCTTTATCTTAAAATTACTACACTGTTGCAATATTATAACATGTATTAGTGTCAGGTAATAATCACTAGTACATTTGCTCTTATATATGAGAGAGTTCTTGGCTAATTTTGTATACATTTAAATTTCCAGGAAAATCTTAGAAGTTTTTGCTTTGATTTCTTCTTTAACAAAAATAAAAGCATGGTAAAATTTTGACCGGTTGTTATTATAGGTTAACTTGGGAAAATGGTCATTTTTACAATAGATTTATCCTTTGTAAATATGTTAAATATTTGAGTCTTTTATATGCTTTTCTATATTTTTATTTTCTCAAATATTGCATATTCATTTTCTAAATATACTTGCATATGAAATGCAATATTCATGTGACATTGGCATAAAACATACATGGTATTTTGTAGTTTTGTCAAACTGAATATAATACATCAACAATAATTCTAGTTCTTTGAATTTACTATTTATAAAATTTAATAATTATTTCTTTCTCTGTAACCATGCCCATTGGTTTCAACACTGGAGGAATATGGCTGTATTCTCATATGTACAGTTGTTGTAATTTTAGTCTCTGTTTCTTGTGTGGGTATATCATATACATTTGATTACAAAACAGTTTGTACAAATGGATAATAAAAGCTTAAATTATTATTTCCCACTTTTGTGAATGCATTCATTCCACATATTCATCAATGCTATTTAATTCATCTATATGATGTGATTTTATTCAATGTTACCAAATTTCTAAAGATTTTGAGTTTTTATGATTATTGAACCCTTAGATATATCCTTTTAAAAGTGTCTCTTCAAGAATTTATTCTGCTTTTCTTTTGCAGTCTGTTTTATATTTTGTTTCTTGATTATATGAGGAAATTAGATTTTTTTTACCTTGTCACTTTTGTACCTTTAATGTAATAATTTGATGAATAGATTTTTTATTAATATTTTGTAATTCATAAATTTACACATATTATATTGTATAATTTTGAAAACAAAAACTTGTTTTTCTTTTGTGATATTAGGCATCAACCAAAGTGTCGTATTTCTGAGCATATTCTCAATTCTGTTTTAAATTTTATTTTCAGATGAGGTTTGCTAAATTTCTTCAGTTGGCCTTAAATTTTCAACTTCATTTCTTAGACTCCAGAATAGAAGATATTTCAGGTGTGCACCACCATATGCACCCTATCTTTTGTATGAAAACTTCTGAGCTTTGTACTTTCTTATATATTTCAGTACTATTTATTAATAACTTATATTCAGAATTTAAAGTCAAAATATGTTGTAATATTTAATGAGTGAAGGCATAAAATAGCATTTTATTATCACACTGTTTTTCCCAATATCCGAGCATCGTTCTTTGAAATGAATACCATTTTTTTCTCTTCCCTGCACTGTAATCTTCATTATGTATCACTGCCTAAATAACAAGAGACTTATAAAGAGTTTTGTTGTTCTGGTTTTCTGTAGTTCCACCATTTATTTTATTATGAGGTTTACTCTGATTGATTTAATTTCATAACGTCAATCATGTGGCATGATGGTAGTTTGGTCAGGAGGAGACTTTATCTACAACAGTGGATATACCAAATATCTTAGCCATGTACTAGTCTATACCATCTAGATTCTTGTCATTACACTCAGAGAATTGGAAAATTGCAGAAGATTCTTAGGAGAAATTTTCCAGAGTGTATTTCCATCAAGTGAGAAATTAGTATATAGGCATATTTTTGCAATTATAAACTGTATAATTGATATAATTTTTATTTGTTGAATTTTCAAATTTGCTAGTGCTTTTTAAATTGTATCTGCTTTTTATTTATTTGTACTGAAGATTGAACTCAGAAGTGCTTAACGATGAAGCCACATCCTCAGTCCTTTTGTTATATTTTATTTAGAGACAAAGTCTTGCTGAGTTGCTAAGTGCTCACTAAGTTGCTCAATAATATATATATTAGAGTATTAATATTATATATAATATTAGAGTATTAATATTATATATATATATATATATATATATATATATATATATATATATATATAATATTGTCTTAGAACTTATGATCTTTTTTTATCCTCCTCAGTCACTGGAACTAAAATTATCTATCACTAGACCTGGCTCATTTGCTTTTTAAAAGCAACAACATGGATATTGCTAACTCTCTCTCTGCTTTGTTCATCTTTAATAGCTTCTAATTTTGCTCGTTTTTTTAAGATTTTCTTAGTTTTAGTTTATAAAATTTACTTTTTATTGGGATCAATGATTTGATAATAAATTCTAGTTATTTTACGGCTTAATATTTTTTTGTATGTTTTATTTCAACCTCAGGTTTAGATGAATTTCATTTTTTTAGCTGTATGGAGGTCTAAGTGAAACATAATAACCTGTATGGATATTGTTAAATAAATGGAACCACAAGTTTGCCCATTTTTTGACTGTACAGTATATACCCAAAGAACATAAAATCAGCATACTACATTGAAACTGTCACATTAATATTTATACCAGCACAATTCACAATAGCTAAGCTATAAAGCCAACCATTCCATGATAAATGGGTCCATTCAGTGATGACAGGATAAAAAATTGTTGCTTTATCCTATGTACACAATAAACTATGAATCAGCCATAAAGAAGAATGACTTTATGACATTTGTCAGTAAATGGATGAATCTGGAGATTTTATTGCTAAGTAAAACAAACCATTTCTTTAAAACCAAAGGTTGAAAGTTTTTGCTGATATGTGAAATCTAAAGCTCATAAAGCAGAAAAGTGTAAGAAAAAATATCAGTAGATTTCACAATGGTAAACAATGAATAAACAATAAAAGGGAAGGGGATGAAAATATTAAATATATATATATATATATATATATATATATATATATATATATATATATATATATATATATATATAAATCCTACCATGATAGCCACCAACAAGAACAGGATTTTATTTAGGATAAGATATATCCTATGCTTGCATAATGTCATAAAAATTGATTTTACAATCAGGTAGAATTAGAAAGAACCAATAAAATAAAAAACAAATTATATTTGTTTGAAAAGCTATATGTATGTTCTATTATAAACATCATACAATATATACATCAAACAAAGTTTTTATGCACATGTAAATATTATTTTGTATGTTATAAATTGTTAAAATCATAAAAAGGAAAATCCAAACAGGATTGCTTTTGCTATTTTTTATATTAATAACATACATAAGTACCATAAAATGTTTGAACTTAAATTCACTGTTAAATATTTCCATTAAGTGGTCTGTCTACCTTGTTAAATTTCAAAATTTCTCTTATACCATTGTTAGAGATCTCACTACATATTCAGAAGAGCCAGCTCCATCAGAGAAATTACAAATAAGATTCTACACTTTAGTAAATCTCTGATTAGTGGTTGTACAATTAAAATTTGAGGATTCCCTTTTTTAATTACCATAATGTTCTCATCTGAACAATATGTATATTTTAGATCATAATATTTAAAAATTACAAAATATGTATTTTTGTAGTAATGTCTGAGTTTCATATTGTGTTTCATAAATGCGGATTATATATATTTTTTTGAACTTAAATCACTTTATCTGCAGAAGTAGATAATAGTATCATTGTGTTCCAAAACCACCTACATGATAGTCTACTAACCCTCATTTCAACTTCAATTACCTTACAGAATGTGCAAAAGTTCATGTGGTCAATGTGTTATTTATTTACATATTCTTATTTCAGGTACCGTTAACATTCAGGGATATAGCCATTGATTTTACTGAAGAGGAGTGGGAATGCCTTCAGCCTGCTCAGATAAACTTATATAAAGATGTGATGTTAAAGAACTATAGAAACTTTGTCTTCCTTGGTAAGTTTAATTTTCCTTTAAAATTTTTAATTAATAATTATTATTTAATTTACTTATCTTGTATCTTCTGGGAACTTCTCAATAAGAATGAGTTTCAGATTTGTGTTTCAAAGAAAAAGGGCATTTTTATAGAGATATTTTACTCTTTAATATATATTATTTTGCACTTTAATCTTTTTCTTTCTCAGTGTGTTATACATCCTTCACTTTAGATAAATAGTACCTAGGATGATTTAGTGATGTAAACTATTGTAGCCTACACATAGCAGGGGACAGAGTTGAGAAGTTCAAATGGAGAAAACCAAACTAAAAAATGTTGAAAGACTAGTTATTCAGCAGAAAACAATTTTCAGAAGCTTAGCTTTATTTCTTTTGATTTTAATCATTGAACACATACTGCCCTACATTTATTACATTTTCAAATTCTTTGTACTCTTCGGTTTTCTTCTTTACTGATGTTCCAGTTCATTCAGATTAACCATCAAAACTTACCTTTTGTTGTGAGGGCCAGCATAATCAGTTACAAATCTTGTGAGGAAACCTGTAAAGAAGCTAACAGAAGAGAGAGACACACTCACAGTGAAAAGAAATAAGGAAAAAAAATACTGGCCACTCCTCTTCATGGCTGCACATAGTATACTCCAGAATTACATAGCTTCTGTTACCATGACTACATTCTAACCTAGTGTTATTTTAACCCCAAGTGCTAGCTAACCATGATAAGGTACAGTTACTACAAACATAGAGCCCTTTCTCCCTAACGACATTACCAGAGAAACTAGATAGTGCACCTGTAGAGTTGTCTCAATAGCTTCAGGGAGAAACTGCTAGGCATTACTAATTGTGGATATCACGGTGCCAGTTATCATCACCCCCACACTTTCCTGTCTATTTCCAAGGTCAGAATACCTACAGTCTTCCCTCTTTTTTAAAGGCCTTTTGAATAAATAATATTACTTATCTTCTTAATGCTGGTGGGTGCAAAAAATAAGGCAGCTATAGACAATAGCAAGTGCCAACATCAGTAAATATCCACCTATGAATATTTTTTGACACAGATGAAATTGAATAAACATAAAATTATCCAATCCATCAAGTCTAAACATCAATCATCTTGTTGGACCTTATTAATGATATCTTTAAGGTAATTGAACCCTTTTCAAATAAAATTACTATTATCACTTAAATTGAAGGAACACATGTTATTAAACTTTGAATATCCATTATGGTGTAACAATACCAGACAATCAATTGCAGCATGAATGTCAAGTATGGCTTGACAAGGTTGTTTTTGTTCTTTATTAAGCATATTAACGGCCATGGAGGCATGGCTAATACTTTTTATGATAGCATAAGTGAGTTTCATAATAGTTTTCTAAGCCCATAGAGCTAGTCCAGGGAAACCCTTTAAAGAGAATGCAAAACATCAAATTTTGCCTTAGAGAGAAGGTTTACTGAATTATCAGTTTTTATCAAGAGGAATAGCTCTTTTATAAACAAATTTCACAGGATGGTGACCTATTAAATACTATGATAAGGAAACAGTTATTTTGCTAAGACAACAAAGAATACCATGAGATATTTTTTCAGGTATATAACAATTCCATTCAAGTGAGACAAGATATTGTACTGGGTTATAGAAGTCCAGGATCTTTCAGTACTGAATTTCCCATAGCTGGTGTAAAAAAACAGAGCAACATTATTATTAAGACCAAAACATTTACAGAGTTTTGTGTGAGTTTAGCAACCAAAGCAGTAACTAATTTATCCAAAGTACCTTCTAACCTATTTGAGCCAACATCTTTTGAGCTGAGGGTGGTAATGGTTTTATATCTCCCCAAGTACCTGGAATTAATTATAGTATCATGGGTTCCTCTTATAATGTTTCTCCTCATTTGAGGAGAATGATTATTCTCTTCTTTGAAGGGACTCTTCTCTTCCAGGGTTAAATGAAACTTATGAATCAGCTTAGAAGTCCTTGATTTACATTTATAATTGTTATATTTCATACATCAAGCTAGAGTTCAAACAGGACATGTTGACATAAGTGTAGCAGTCTATGCTTTTCCCCAGGTGATCAAAGGCATAGGATCTTATCATGCTGGTCAGGTGGAATCTTATATATTGAATATTTTATTTTGGTAATGACTTTTTCAGAATAGAATGTCTATTCAATGCAGATGACTATCTTTGAGTATAAACTTTATGTTGTATATTGAGCATAGTAACAGTAAATAAAACAATATTTAATGCATATTAAAATGAGAGAGGCTATATCTTTGTTTGTATGTCTCTGTTTTAAAAGGCAAGTATTAGGATACAATTTGCTCAATCAAAAAAGCTTGTCCAAAAAGATTATGAGAAATTTTATTATTTAAAACTATATCTCATTGATTAAAAATTGTGCAAAATGATGAGATGCAAAGGCAGGGTCATTACCTATCTTTAAACAAATAGGGCTTCAAGGAGCAGATCATGCTTGGTTTCTCTCCATGCTCTCTGTTGGAATTGACTTGGCAGATTTTTTTTTTTTTAGATTCAATTCTATTAGTCAATTTTTTTCTTTTGTTTTGTGGCTTGCAATAATGCATTAATAATCATAAATATTTTGAAGTGAATACCTCATTATACTTTTACTTTGTAAGTTGTTTTCTATATTTCTTATTTTTTTATTTTTATTAATGATTTAATTTCTGGATCATGCTTGGATTCGTTTCACACTTCTCTTTACATAGATAGATATTGATATAGATATAGATATAGATATAGATATCTTCCCTTTATATATCCTACAGGTTTTTAATTATTACAGTATTTCACAAGTTGCTTAGACTTGTCTTAACCTTGGTCCTGTTTGATAAGCCTCTCCCATATTGGTAGAATTTCAGCTTTGCACACTAGGAATCCCCCTCTCATTTATTCTTAAGGAATTATTCACATACACAATTTGTGCCTAATTATATTAATATTTTTTGTCTCAATTCTACTCTCTAAACTTTCTTTAAATAGTTATTTAGAGTTTATTGAGTAATTAATAACTGTCAATATCCTAATATTCAGTTCTTAAAGTTTTTTTTTCTTCTTTTGTTAATTGGATTAAGCCATGCTTCTCTTTCTTTATATTGCTGTACTATTTTTTATTTGTTCATTAAAGAAGTCAGCAGTAGATAATATAGTCCATTTTGGGGAAAAAAGTATAAAAATATATAAATAAATAAAAATACACAAGAACAGTGCTGTAGCCTTGTAATATGTGAGAATTGAGAGGCCATCCAAAATTACTTCATTTTTGAGGGAAGTCGCAGAAATTTGGAAACAGCATGACTCAAACAAATTTTAAAAAATTTTGTTGTAGTTCAGGAATATAGAATTTTGGGGGTTAATCTCAAGCACCACACATGAAAAATTAACAGTTGGATCACCTAAAGATTCAGAAATGCCAGTACTAAATATGTATCTATGAACAATTAAATCAGCAAATTGAAGTGATACCTCTGCTTTTGTGATTAGTGCAAACATTGTTCTAAGTATTAAAGCTAGGGACTCAATGTTTGTGCCCATCAATGATCAAATGAGTAAAAATATTGCACTTATATACAATTATTATTTAGTTATGAAAATATTTTTTCTCATAAAGTTTTTTAAAAAATACATGCAGGACTTTGCATTAAGTGAAATGTGACAGGCAGGGATTAAGTTGCAGGAACATTTGATTCGCATGTGGAAGTTAAAATTTAAGTGAGAAAAATTGTGCTCACCAGGTACTGTGTTTTTTGTATGGTTGATATTATAGTCAAAGTCTCCATATTTTAATTTTATTGAGCATAAGTGGTCAAGAGTTTTTTTTTGTTTGTTTGTTTGTTTTTTTGTTTTTTTTTTAGCAAATGTTGAGTGTATTATGTTCTTCATTAATACTACTAGTAGAAGGAATACAATACCTTGTAAGACAAAACTGATATTTATATTAAATAATGATTTTGTTAATCAGTTATGTTTAGTCATTTTACCTTTTATATATAGTACTGAAATACCATGATACATTTAGTAAATAAAGTAGTATGTGTCAGTGAAAGAAATCATCATATCAAATGAATTTAAAAATATGAAAATCAATTTATTATACTTGATTGTCAACTGTTGACTTCAGCCAAGTATTATGGCATAGGCTATGCAAGGTTTTTATAGTCTTTTAAAATGTTTTTATGGAAAATTTTAGAGACATATATGTGTATATTTCTTAGTAAATTTTTTGTTCATATTTCTTGTTAAGAGTCCATAGCCTCTTTACCCTTGTTGACTATTTGTGGCATTATCACACAAAATCTGCCAGTTATTTTCACATCTCTATGTCATGGTAGAAAAAAACCAGTTTTTGGACACTCTTTGAAAAAGCCACAAATGTTTGTATATGTTTTACATTTCTCTTATTCTACTGAGAGTAAAGGTAGCTGGTAGATATTTCCTAAATATGTAATGCTATATTATGAAGAACAAAAAGCTGTGGATGGTAAGAGTAACATACTTTCCTTTTCTTTATTATAATACTCTTCTTAATGATGTACTCCTCTTGGATACTGTGGTCTCTAAAAGAAATTTGGTAATATTCTCAAATTAATTGTGTCTGTACTTTTTTATGAACTGATATATTTTTGAGTTTATGATGACTTTGAATGTACTAATCTGTTACACTCCTGATGTACTTATTTTACCTTAATTTCAAGTTATGTATGCAAAGTATATTCATCCTACTCTAATAGGTATTGTTATTTTTATTTTTTGTTTATTTCAGCCATGACTCCTCAAGATATTCAAGAATATTCAACAGAAAAGGGCATAAAACATATGTTTCACAGTGTGATAAGTGGAAAATATAGAAGTTGTAATCTTGACTGTTTACAACAAGAGAAAATATGGAAAACTACTAGTGAGAGTGAACACCAGAAATCATTTAAAAATTCAGACCTTGTTCACTACCAGAGAATTTATACTGGAGAGAAGCCCTACAAATATAAACAATGTGGCAAAACTTTTAGTAAAATATAGGTCTTATTTACCACAGAAAAACCCACATTGGAGAGATGCCCTACAAAGGTAAAGAGTGTGGAAAAGCTTTCAGTCAAAAAGTAGGCCTTACTTGCCACAGAAGAACTCACAATAGAGAGCAGCCCTACAAATGTAAAGAATGTGGCACAGCTTACAGTAAAAATCACACCTTATTCGCCACAGCAGATCACATACTGGAGAGAAGCCCTACAAATGTGAAGCTTGTGGCAAAGCTTTCAGTCAAAAAACAAACCTTATTGGTCATAGCAGACTCACACTGGAGAGAAGCCCTACAAATGTAAAGAATGTGTCAAAGCTTTCAGTCAACAATCACACCTTATTTGCCACAGGAGAACACACACTGGAGAGAAGCCCTACAAATGTAAAGAATGTGGCAAAGCTTTTAGTCAAAAACCAGACATTTTTAGGCACAGGAGAACTCACACTGGAGAGAAGCCCTAAAAATGTGATGAATGTGGAAAAGCTTACAGTCAAAAATCACACCTTATTTGCCACAGCTGAACTCACACTGGAGTGAAGCCTAACAAATGCAAAGTATGTAACAAAGTTTTTACTCAAATATCAACCCTTATTTGCCAGAACAGAATTCACACTGGAGAATAGCCCTACGAATGTGAATGAGTGGCAAAACTTTTAATAAAAAATAAAAATTTATTCACCACAGCAGAAGACACCCTGGTGAATGTGAAATGTAAATAAAGTGATAATACTTTTAAAGAAAAACTAAACTTCATTAACAACAGAATTTATACAGAAAAGAACCACTACAAATGAAAACAAATTAGCAAACTTTTTAATAAGAAATCAATTCATTTTCACCACTAAACTCTGGAAAGAAGACATAAATGTAGATAATATAAAAATATTTTAAATTATATATCATATATTATTAGACATCAGAGAAAACACACTGGAGAGAAGCTTTACAAATGAGACCATCGTACCATTTCTCTAAGAAAGAGTCAACATTTAATCCTCACCACAACAACCATAGAAGAGACAAAGTTGTGATATGTGAAAATTGACAATTGACAATGCTTCCAAAATTTATTCACCAATACTCAGCACCTGTGGATATATATACTAGTTAGAGAGAATACAAATGGAAAAAAACATTTCATAACCACATGTTTCTTTAACACTACTTATTTTTGGAGGATTCATTGTGCCCAGAAACCCTAAAAAGTTAAATAATATTTTGAAAACTTATTCAAATTTTAAATTGATTGAACATCTGAAAACTCATACCAGTAGTGAACATTGAACAGATTTTGTCCAAAATGTATACCTTATATAAAAATGAATCATTTATAATAAACACTTTGACAAATATGAGAGTATAGTAAAGTCATTATCTCTACATTACACCTTGATGTATATGAGGATCAGTAAAAGACATTACCTATTTAAATATAGAAAATAAGTAGGTGTCTTTAACTTTTGCTTAAATTTTTTAAGCATTATCAAGTTATTTGGTAGAAATATCAGTCATAAATATCATACATGCCTAATACAGAAACCTCATCTTTGAAAGCATATAGATTTTGTTTTCTAAATAAAAAAATACTATTTTCATTTTTGAATACTGGAGAAAAGAATTATATGAAATCTTTTTTTATTAGTTTTAACACTAAATTGTAGCATTTTAAACTGTATTACTTTTTTGAATTTCAGTTTATATTTAGGGATTTTTAAACACTGAGCCACATTCCTAAGCCCTCTCCCCACTTTTTCAAATTTTAAGACTGTCTTGCTAAGTTGCTTGAAACCACACTAAGTTGCTGAGGCTGAATTTAAACTTCTGAAAGTACTCAGTTTCCCAATTTTCTTGGATTACAAGCATAGACCATCCTGCCCAACTTATAGTGCATTTTTTACCTATATGACTTGGGTGAATACATGAGGCTTAAAATGCAGCTACATGAGTTTGAGTCGTTTCACTGGTAAAAAAATACTATAATTTGTACTGTAATAGGAGACTCAAAATGGTACTAGACAAACCTATTTTATTTAATTTGCCTCTTTATTCATGGTATTCTAATGATTTTAATCTAGTCAGTTCAGACCATTTCTGATTAATGAGTATCATCAAAATGGACCCATGTATTCAAATTCCCTCTATGATCAATAGCAATTCTTCCCATTAAAACTCAAAACATTTTCATAGAGTCTTTGTTATATTTTAAGGAGCCACTCTTGCTTTGTTTAGCAAAACAGAATCAATTCCACACTGTTGAGTCCCAAAGTAAATGGCAATACATTAACCTAAGCACCGTGAGGAATATAAGAAATACAAGATATCACCTTTGAAATATAAAAAAAAAAATAAGAATTTTAAATGCTCAGCCATTACCATCTAAACTATACCAGGGCTTATAAAATGTAATCTTGGATGTTCTACTCACTCTTATAGTAAGAAGCCTTAGACTCAAAGTCATTTTTTGTTGTTATAGTCTATTTTATAATGCTATAGAAAAATACCAGAAACAGGCCAATGTATAAAAAGAGATATAAATGCATAAAAATATTTTCTGAGGGGCTGGTGTTTCTGCTCAGTGGTAGAGTGCTTACCTAGCACATGCAAGAATATGGGTTCAATCCTCAGCACCACATAAAAATAAATAAATAAATAAATAAAATAAAGGTATTCTGTCCAACTACAACAAATAAATAGATAAATAGATAAATAAATAAATATTATTTGAGTACATACTTCTGAAGATTTAAGTGCTCTGTACCAGAATCTTCGCAGCTCCTGTTACAGCCCCTTCACCAGCATTACACATGAGACGGAATTATGGTTAGGGCTTATTTGAGAGGTAGAGAGAACATAAGGACACAGGAAGTCAGAGAAATCCAGTAAGAAGACTTGCTCTTTTTGTAACAATCTGCTTTAATAGGAACTATCTTGTGTCCCATGAAAATTGCATTAACTCTTTCAAGGGCATCTCCCCCAATGATCTAACCACAATCTACTAGATCTCACTTTTTACACATTCTACTATTTTCCAAATCTCTCCCCTTGGAAACCAAGTTCCCAACACATGAGTACTTGATGGACATACTCAATTCATAATGAAAGTTATATGAGAAAGACAATGGTAAAAATGAGACATATAATGTCATTTCTTTGTACTTATAAAGATTCTAGATACTACAATAAAATGCTTTAAAATATAGAAATTACTTTAGGTGGAGAATTTATTTTAAAGACAATAGGGAATTCAATTAAACTACTTCTTGAAGAATGAATAAACTTAAATATGACAAGACTAATGGGCTAGGTATATTAAAAGAAGGGAAAAGTCTGTGCAAAAACTCAGTGGATGTATAGGAAACCATGCCTAGGTTTATAAAGAAAATGGTGGGCTTTCTGAATATGCTATATCAAGCCAAATGTGTACTGGCTAGATGTGGTGGCCCTCAAAACCAGAGCAAATATTCATAAGAAAGATGCAGTGGACATCAGTCTCAAGAGCTTCGTATTAAAATATCTGCTTCCAAAGACTACATGATTCTTAGTAAATCTTGGGAGTATTATCTTTCTTTCAATTTCAATTTTAAGCTTTCTATATAGTTGCTGCACCATCTCTTGACCAGACCAATATTTTCTTGAACATCTTCATATATTAATCTACACACTGTCTCACATGTTTGTTTCTAGGTTGTCATGGATCCCTCCTAGTAAATTCTGAGATGTATGAGAGGTTTAACAAGTATAGAAATTTGCTTATGAAAAATAAGCCATGTTGTAGGTGGGAAGTAAAAGGAGAAAAGATGCAAAAGTCCTCATCCAAACTTGTATATGCTGATACTACACAAGGTTATTTCAATGATGTCTGGTTTGTGGTAGAGAAGCATCTTTACTTATACACTATGCCACAAATTTCATCAAATATGGTTGTTATAGAATTTGAGAACACCCAGAGTTATCTTAGTAATATCTACATTGAAAAACTACTGCTACATTTAATCAAAACTATTCATTGCAATAAATCTGAAATAGTTCTTTAATATTGCAGAACAGAAAATTGGTGGCATTATTCACTAAATGCCAATATTTTCCAATAACACCTATAGGGGAACTTAACAAAATGGATTGATAATTAACGTAAAGAGTGAAATGAGACCCAGAAACAACTAATTATGGTAAAAATTATTATTACCTTATTTCAAATACTAGTGCACACTTTTGCTTTTTTCCCAAAAGTTAATTTTTTTAACATTTTGGTATGATATTTCACTTCATTTATGTAACATGATAAATACTATGGTTTTTTCATATGCACTCTCTGATGCATCTCAAATATATTTGCATACCCCAAGACCTTAACAGATTTCTATACACATTATTCACTAGAGAAACAGTAGTTACTTCTGAAATCTATATTGCCCTTTTTAAATGAGGTCTTGCATTTTTTTCAAATATCTGAAATAATTAAGATGATCTTAGTTCTAATTATCATATAGTAAATTCCTGATAAATATTTGTGAAAAAGATGAAGAAATAATATGAGCATTTATATAATCTGTACAATAGGTTATGTGGTATTTCATGTTTTTAGCTACAACTTATTGAATATTATAGCAATCTTACTATGTGGGTAAGATGTGGGTATGATGAACCAATAGTAAATAAAAATTGCATGCTGCATTGTTAGTAATTTACCAAGCAAGTTTTTTTCAAAAACAGACACTCTGATGTGTGTTATTTATCAACTATGATATTATGAATGAATGAAGTAAAGTAAATGAATAATTGGAACTACATACTTGCTTAGGGTGCCTATAATTCATTGTTAAAAAACCTTTAGCTATGTAAGATTTTAATACTGTATCTCAAATTGTGACTTAATGGAATTTTGATAAAATGTGCATTAATAATGCTGAAGTCTTTCATTGAATCTTATATCAGTTGATGAAATAAATATGCTATAAGTGATTTCCTCAATTCTAAGTGTCTTATGTTTTAAGAAACTGTATGGACACTTCAAATTAAAGTTAACATAACTAATATCAAGAGCAGAAGCACCACAGGAAAAATGAAAACAAAGAAATGGGAGATTCCACCATTATAGATGTAATTTTCTCAACATCTTTTCAATGTACCTAAGCCAGTATTGATACCAAAATTAATGAGCAACCTCTTCTCATGCTGGGTGTGCATGATGCTGTTATATAAAATGAAAAGAAGTGCAGATGTTTCAGAGATACATCTTACAACAGTATCTCACTGTGTTTGACCGCAGCAAATAGCTTCTCAGTGTTCAAATTTGTAAAAATTAAAAAAAAAAAAATTCAAGTAAAATCCATGTAAAACAATAACAACTGTTTTTTCATAAGAAAACTGTCAATGTTTTTTTTTTGAAACAACATGACAATAAACTGTGTCCTACCACATAAAGGAAAACACGTAAAAAAACACAGGCAGGCCTAATGGTA
Organism: Callospermophilus lateralis; assembly: GCF_048772815.1. Classification (NCBI taxonomy): domain Eukaryota; kingdom Metazoa; phylum Chordata; class Mammalia; order Rodentia; family Sciuridae; genus Callospermophilus; species Callospermophilus lateralis. The sequence goes on along the minus strand of NW_027515935.1, from coordinate 1,670,101 downwards.
CATGCCTATAATTCCAGTGACTATAGAGGCTGAGCAGGAGGCTCTGTCTAAGGACAGTTTCAGCAATCTAGTAAAGCCCTAAAAATCTGTATCTAAAATTTAAAAAGGGTTGGGGATGGTTATTCAGTGATTAAGCAATCATAGATTCAGTCCCCACAACCAAATACAAAAACAAACCCAAAGTAAAAGTGAAAAACAACTGTATTCCCCAATATTCAGTGCAGATAGGGGTCTCTGTGATTTTGTGCTGGCCAATGAGATAACATTGGAAGCAACTGGGACTCTAGCTCTTTGTTTTTTTCCTTTTTCTTTTTCCCCTGATGGCTGTATTAAATGGATGGCACAATGAAAAACAGGAAGGGCCCTGGGGCATGATGGAATAGCTGGATAGCCATAGCAGCCCAGACTACCAATCACTGGGCTTTTTGATTTTCAAGTAAAAGGAAATATTTTTCAGTATTTGATGGGTTTATTTTTCTAGTATTGGAAAGACAGATGCATTGATTTTCCTCCTTGTTCTGCTTACTGTTCATTGTCTTCAGGTTCAGGAACAATGTAGGTCAAGAAAACCAGCCATCTTTGTCACCAATTGTTTTTCAGGTCTCTGAGGATGGAAGGAAAGTACAACACAGAACCTCTATAGTACCTAATCTGAGCCATTGGGACAGAGTTAGGCCTGAGTCATCTCCAGGGTCCCTCATCTGCTGCAGAATGTTCACAGAGAGTGAGTATCTTTTCTCCTGATGCCAACACTCAAGTCCAAAATCTCAGGGCTCCCATGGTTCTCCTGAGAACTATTCCACAACAGGCTGACACTGGTCCCAATCTCCATTTCTGCACTGATGGGCCATTGGGAAAGTGAGTTTAAGCAAGCTTTACTGTCCCCAATTTTCAAGTGTGTCTTCTCCAAAAAAAAAAAACTTGAAACTAAATGAGCACTGAAGGAAGAAGTAAGGTTCCAAGGACTGAAGAAGAACCCTGCCACCAGAGAAACCTAGGATTTGAAAAAAAATTCAATTTAAGTGAGGTGGCAGGTAAATTATAGACCTTGACATAAAGCAATAGCCTTACAGCAAAATGTCAGGTGTGGGCATGGAAGAATGTATGAAAGACTGACTTTTCACAGCCTCCACAACAGGTAAGCATGAATGCTAAATTTGTAACACATAACATAAGAAAAAGGAACCACATTTTTTTCTTACTTGCGTATTTTTCTTTCTTAATTCTTTTTTTCTTTTTCTTTTTCTTTCTTTTTTTCTTTTTCTTTCTTTCTTTCTTTCTTTTTTTTTTTTTTTTGTACAACGGTTTCAAACTAGGGGAACATAACGACTGAGCCTCATCCTCAGATTTTTTTAATGTTATTTTTTAACTTTTGAGAAACATTGTTAATCACAATATTGAGGTATTCTTGAATCAAACAAGCCATACTACAAAGGTTCCAGAGCTAGAGAGAAAATCCTGCAATCCCAGAGTGTTAAATATGTCTGTGGAAGTTGAGCCACATGGACACAATGTAGAAGATCAAATGGGTGGAGTGGGCATGGCTCTGCAGAACAGTGCAGGTAAGAGGCCCGATGCTGGGTGGAGCCTATGAAAAAAAGTGGAGAGGACATAGTGAGGCTTAGTTGTTTGGCAGAATTGGTGAGGCAGAGTCAGGCTGAGTGAGTGGATCCCAACCCATAAGAACAGTGGATGGGGAGAAGACAGGGGAAGCACGTTAGAAGCAGCATCCCACCTGGGACCCCTTAGGTGAGCACAGCCTAGGAACCAGGAGATGCAGTGATGAAGGAGCAGAGGGCATGGTGGGTGCATCCACAGGAAGCAAAGGGAGTCAGGAGAGGCATCCAGTAATTCTGTCAGAAGTCACTGTTGACCCAGTGGGGAAGAAGGGTCTTAGGGCTCTGAGATAGATATGTGACCTCAGGGTCTGCTCCACAAGGGGCCTCAGTTTACCCTCTTACACACTGAAGCAATGGAGTGAGGCTGAAGATGCCACAGCACAGCCTTTTTTGTTCCTCCCTCTCATGGGATGCAATGCACTTTCCATTAATTTTTTCTGTTTTTCCAGGTCCAGGACAGTACCTAAATCTGTTCTCTAGACAACAATATTTGTAATAAACTCTTCAAAACCTTTTGGCAAGAATATCCGGGGAGAGCACTGTTTGGCTCACAGGAGCAAATAGGTAACGGCAGAAGATGAGCCACCAGGACCAGACACTGATTTATAGAGAAAGATACTTTCCAAGAACCTCTCATGTTATCCTGACTCGGTGCCAAAAAATTATCCCCAGATCCTACCCTGAAATCCTTAACCGAGGTCCCAAACTGGTAACCAGAGAAGCGCACCTAGCTCCAGGTTTTTGTTGGTTGGTTGTTCAGGTTTAAAATTTGCTTGGGGTCTGAGGCTGTGGCTCCGCGGTAGAGCGATCGCCTAGCACGGACAAGGCCCTGGGATTGATCTTCAGCACCACATTAAAAATAAATAAATAAATAAATAAATAAATAAATAAATAAATAAATAAATAAGATAAAGGTATTGTGTCCAACTACCACTAAAAAATAAATATTTAAAAAAATTGCTTGGAATTAGAACACAATTCTTTTTTTTTATATTTGTTTTTTAGTTTTAGGTGGACACAATATCTTTATTTTATATTTATGTGGTGCTGAGGATCGAACCCAGTGCCTCACACATAGTAGTTGAGCCTTCTACCACTCAGCCACGACCCCAGCCCTAGAACGTAATTATTAAGATTCAGAAAAGTTTGCACAAAAACTCAGGTTTCTAACTGTCCTTCAAAGTCACCAGGAGATCTGGCAGCCCCAGACTGAGTTCTTACACAGCAAGGATCACCAGCATTGTCCTGCCAGTTTCCATGACTCCAGAGTGCAGCCGAGTCCTCTTTGCCACTTTTGTGTCTGGCCCTGGAGGCCTTGAGTGTTGCTAACACACTAAGGGTTAGATGAGCTGGGGCAGCAGGCAGGAATCAGCATGGAACTTCTGCTCCAGCCCTGCTTCCTGCTTGCTGTGTGACTTTGCTCCAGTCACACCACCTCTCTGTGCTTCAGTTTCCCTATCTGTCTGGAGACCAATAGACTAGATCAGTGGTTTCCCACTTTAAGCCAAGGCAAGGCTGAGAGGTGGGCTGCCTTGTCTCCCTTCTCTCCTGTCTGAATTAGGCCTGGGTATCAGATTTTCCTTAGGTGACTCCCTGTTTATCCAGGGTTCAAAAATTCCTGGGTAACTACTTGTGTTAACCCCATAGCCAGGGCCTTGAGGTGTAATACAACAGAAAAGAGACAATACCTTTTTTATTTTTATTTCTTTTGTGGTAGTGGGGATTGAACCCAGGGTGCTTTACTGCTGAATTCTATCCACAGCCTCCACCTCCTTTATTTTTGAGACAAGGTCTTCTAAGTTGCTGAGGCTGGCCTCAAACTGATGATCTTCCTGCCTCAGTTTCCTGAGCTGCTGGGATTACAGGCATGCGCCAAGGCTTCTGGAACCATAATGTGTTTATAGATAGGAATGATGGAATTTGATGAGCAGCATTATTCTCCTACAAAGAGAGGCTCTCCTCCCCTGTTTTACAGATGAAGAAAGTGAAGTTTTGAGAGGCTGAGTAACTAGCCAGGGGTCACACAGCTACAAGTGGCCAAGAGCCCATGTTTGTGTCATTGCAGACAGTGAGGCCCTGACTACTTTTTCTGTCCCTTAGGTGGCTTGGGAGGTGGTGGGTGTAGAGAGGTGCCCTGCAGCAAAGGGGAGGCCAGTGCCCTGGGACACCCTGCCACCTCTTGCACTAGCCCTCCTTGCAGGCCATCGGCACACACAGGGAAGTCCCCCTCTGGCTGTGTGCTCAGGACTAGGCTTCCCTCCCCCAGGGCTGACCCGGGCAGGGCTCTGGGCTCCAGGTGATCAGGAGGTCTGGCAGCCCTGGACTGAGTTCTTGCACAGCAAGGGTCAGTGGTCCTGTGCGCTGCCTTAGGATGGGGTAGGGAGATGCACGCGAGGCCCATCGAGTCAAAAAACCCTTGTGGTTCTTTGCAGGTGTAATAATTGCTCACCGAGCTCCACAAGCCACATTCTGCAGCCCAGACAACTGCTGTGGTTGTTACAAGGAACCTGAAAAATGGGGGTTCTTGTAGTTCTCAGGACCCAGTGTGTCCTGTCTGAGTCTTGGTTCTCCCATCTGAGAAAGGATAACCCCTGTCCATTCCCACTCCTAGCCTGTGTCCCTTTGATGGAAAGGGCAAGTGAAACCTCCTCTGCCAGGCTCCCCCTGCAGCTCATCCCTTCTGCAGCTCCTCTCAGGAAAGAGGCTGAATCCTCCCTCCCATTTACAGGAGATATCTGTAAAGGTTAATGTTATAGGCTCTGGCCAATGTCCTCAGCTGCTGAGGGCTGGGCTTGTGACTGTTTCCAAGGCCTCGTCCATCCCAGGCCTAGGTTCCCAATGGATGGGGGAGCCTGGAACCAGCCAGGAACTCCTGGCAGCCTCTAGCCAGTCCTTGGGCGCAGGCTGCCCTTCCAGCACTGGCTGCTTCCTGAGTGCTCTGGGCTCCAGGGAAAAAAAGTGGGTTCTCAGTGAGCCCCACAGCCCTCCAGGAAGGAAGAGATTGCTTTCCTCCTCCAGGTGGGGCCTGGGCCTGACTCTCCAGGGCGGAGTGGAGGGCTGTAGGCTCTCGGGCCTGCTGAGTTCACCCTTCCCAGGTGGCTCCTGTTTGGGATGTGTGTGGAGATGTACTAGGTCTTAGCGGCTATCTTAGCAACAGGGCACTCTCCTGTCCATCAGGGTTCAGGGTGCACATGACAGAGGTGACAACATAGGCCCAAGAGGGATTTCCTGGCCGGTGAGAGCTGCTGGGATGAATGGGAGGAGGACTAGGGCTTGGTTTGCTCCAGACCCTAGAGGACCAAGGAATGGACCACCCTCCAGGGAACCCCATCGTGGGGAGAGGCCCTTGTCCTGGTGTCGCTGTGTCCCTGGGCTGCAGAACAAGGCCTTGGGGAAGCATATGCACTATCCTGGGTTAAAAGGGAGAGTCCCTCAAGGTCCGCACAGGGAATAGTTGGGTCTTAGGGCACAGTCAGGTTGCTGGCAGCAGAGGCGGGGCAGAGGCTGCCTGGAGGCGGAGACACCTGCCCAAGCACTGCTGCTGTTTGGGTTTGCTGTCCCAACATCTTGGGAGGCTTCATCGGCCTAGGTCGGGGTCATTGGGTGGGCTGGGTGGAGAGATTTTTTGCACATCAGACCAGCTTTGGGCCCTGGATTGGGTTTACCAAGTCACAGCACATGAACATTGGGATGGGAGGGCTCTTGGGGGAAACCTGGTCCAGTCTCACCTTGTACCACAGGGAAATGGGAGTCCAGAGAGGCCAAGAGTTTCTCCAGGACCCCACCACCCAGCAGGGATAGGTTGGAGAGAGGGGGTCAAGATGGAGCACCTCAATACCCTGTCCTCAAGGGAATATGGGCACCCTGGGGATGGGGCAGAGGTTGTAATGAGGACACACACACACACACTTTTAAAAACACTGACTGCTCATGAATGCTTATGGGACAAAATTAAAAACAACCCTCAGCCACCCTCCTGCCTTTCCCAGAGGCCACCGCCATTCTAGTTTCTGATGCCTGGTAATAGGCAATTGCGTGTTCGACCACATGTGTGACAGACACAGACATCTTCCTCCTGTCACTGCACCATGCTGTGCTCTGTGTTGGTAACAATTTCAAACCCGTTCATTCAGCACCACTTCAGGACTTTCTCTTTCCCTCCCTTCCTCTCTGCCTCCTTACTTCCTTTCTCTCTCTCTCTTCCCTCTTTCTTTTTTGGTACTGGATGTGAACCTAGGGCCACACCTGCTTGAGAAGCACTTGACCACATAGCCACACCCTCAGTCCCTTCTGTTATTTTGGGAGGGGATTGAACTCAGGGGGACTCCAGCACTGAGCCACCTCCCCAGCCCTATTTTGTATTTTATTTAGAGACAGAGACTCACTGACTGCTTAGCACCTCCCTGAGGCTGAGGCTGGTTTTGAACTTGGAATCCTTCCATCTCAGCCTCCCACACGTGTGTGGCCCCTACTGTTTTTGAGACAGGGCCTCACTGAGTTGTCCAGGCCAGCCTGGAACTTGCGATCCCCCAGTTTCAGCCTTCCAAGTCACTGGGATTGTGGGTGTGTGACACCACATCTGGGACTTTAGTACTTTGTAAGTCAACTTGTTTTTGTTGACACTCGAAACACAGACAAGTCCACTGGCCACCAGTGTGTTCCAATGAGGAACAACAGGTCAAGCTTCAAAGGGGCCGACTCTGCTCCACCCTCTGCCCGAGGACAGTGGCTGCCCTCACTTGGAAGTTTTAATTGCTATGTGTTTGTTTTAGTTTCTTTGTGTTTTAAAAACCAAAACAATCCCCAAACCAAAACAAAACAAAACAAAAAAACCCAGCCGGCACACCCAACTGGAGATTTCCCAGGGAGGATTGCTTGGGATGGCAAGTGGGGTGCTAGGCTTGCGGCTCTGATTCTGTAATACAGGATGGCTTAGGCTTCTCAAACCCAGTGATGACAGTGGGAAAACTGGAGGCCACAGGGACCTTATTTTCTCCTGCTCACCCTCATTCCAGTCCCACCCCCTTGACTGTCCACACACAGTCCATGGCTCATCTGTCATGCTGCAAGACAGACTCCCCAGGACAAGTGGGGAAACTTAGAAAAGTGGCTTAGCCTCTGCCAGTGTATGTGTCCCAGCCTCTACCAATAACATGGCTCGGCTCTCTATCCCCCCTGCACCGTCAGAGCCTTGAGCGGGATAGGTGGGGGTCATGGGTGGAGCACCCACAGCGTCTGCTACAGCAAGTTACCCAGCCCCAGCCTCCACGGCTTCATCTGTTAAATTGGGACATCAGAACAATCTTGCTTGTTTGTTTGTTTAAATCATGTTGTTATATTTTTTTAATGTTTATTTTACTTATTTTTAGGTGGTGCTGAGTATCAAACCCAGTGCCTCATGCAAGCTAAGCAAGCAGCTCTACCACTGAGCCCCAGACCCAGCTCTGGACAGCCTTGTTTAAAAAATAAGAAGCCAGTCATGGTGGCATGACCTTGTAGTCCCCGCTGTCCCCCCTGTACAGGATGCTGTGACAATGAAAATCACTGGAGCGCAGGAGTTGGAAGCCAACCTGGTCAACATAAGTAAGATCTCGCCTCAAACATAAGATAAACCCAGGCACGGTGATGCCCACCTGAAATCCCAGCTGCTTGGGAGGCTGAGGCAGGAGTATTGTGAGTTCAAAATTGGCCTCTGCAAAAGTGAGGCGCTAAGGGTTGGGGTTGTGGCTCAAGTAACAGAGCACTCACCTAGCACATGTGAGGAACAGGATTCCATCCTCATCACCATAAAAAAATAAAGATATTATGTCCACCTAAAACTAAAGAATATTTTTTTTTTTAAAAAAAAGGTGCTAGGCAACTCAGTGAGATCTTGTCTTTAAATAAAATACAAAATAGGGCTGCAATGTGGCTCAGTGGTCAAGAAATTAGGCTTTTTTCCAATTGTCTTACTAATGAGCACATGCCTTCCCTAAACAGGCTGTGAATTCTCCATATTTCTCTTTTAAATTATACATTTCAGCTTTAGATTATCCCATTGGTTCCAAGTTCTATAGAATACAATTGAAAGTAACCAGGAGGGAGCCTGGATGCTGTTTTGACTACATATTTTCTTCATTAGATATTGTAGTCCATCACTTCTAGATTTGGCCCTCCATAAGCTTTAGAGCATGGACACACTTCAGCCACATTCACAGCACAGGTGTGACAATTGTTGATTCCAGTTTCCAGTAGTATAGTCTTCATTTGCATCTGAGTTCTCATCAGCATGGTCCTTACTGTCTGTATTTCTATCAGCATTCTGGTCATGGCCATTTATCCCATCTTTCAGATATTTCAGATCTTTACAGGTTTAAGGCTCTGAGAGGAGTCCCTCTTGGATGCATCACAACATGGCAGGTGCCATGTTGTGTATCTCTCAAATCTATATCTTATCTCTTTCTCCTTATAAAACCACCAGAACTCCATCAAAGGGGCTCCATCCTAATGAAGGAATCAAACCTAATCATTTTTCAAGGGCCCTACCACTAAGCACCATAGTCCAATTAGTTTCTACCTTCTTTAATATCATTGATATAAGATTTTTTAATTAAATTCCTTCATGAGTTCAGAGAGACAACCCATTTTCATACATAGCCTCCAACATATATTCAATTCATGATGAAATAATTACTTAGACCACCTCTATCATATAGTCTTCCAACAATACTTTTATTAAAACGTGAAGAAGTTTTTAAATATCCTTCAATTAGCATTTTGAAAAACAAAAACCATTAATATGATAATAAATTCACCTGTATTTTAAGTTTAACATGGCTTGTATTTTAGTGTTTTATCATACATCTGTATGTAAGGTGTGTTTATGAAGACTTCTGTTTAAATACAAAAATAGTGTGAATTTAAACTTATATGCTTATATGTCTATATATGAGCAAACACCCAATGAACATATTTTATACTTTTTTTAACTTGAGCATTTGTAATTTAATGTCTCTGCAGATCAATAATCTTCAAAAATATTTTGAAACTCTTTTGCCGTATACTATCATAGTAATAAGGTGTAAGATATTAACCAATAGATTATTATTTATAATTCATACAAATTAAATTATAGAACACATTTTTATATAAATATTTAACCTGAATATCAAGAATGATTGAAATTGGAATTACTAGATCAAAAGTATACAGTTTAATAAAAGTACACACATACTCCAAAATTTTGGAAAATTTTTCTTCAGAAATTTTAGGAAGTGAAAATTCTTATATCAGTTTAACTTTATTTTCATTTTTTTAATGATGTTTAAATATATATGCATATACACATATATTTATCTGCATATATAAAGAACAGAAATTTGATAGCTTAAAATGGCATCAAAATCTTGTTTTTCTCAGTGGCTCAGGAGGGTGAAGCAGAATAATCACAAGTTCAAAGCCAGGCTTAGAGACTTAGTAAGGCCCTAAGCAAATTAGTAAGATATATATATATAAATTTAAATTAGTAAGATATATATATATATATATATATATATATATATATATATATATATATATATATACATACATATATAAATTTATGTAAAATATTTATTTATTTATAGGTTGTATATATGGAAAAGTTATAGATAATATCATATATATATATATGATATTATCTATATTTGTTATTTCTTTTATTCCAAATGTGTATGTTCAGTGATTCTAATGTTTTATTATTTATACTGGAAAATATAATAAACTTGTGAATTTCTCCTCTATTCCTAGTCTTACAACCTTCTTCTCAATTGCAAAATTAGTTATTCCAATGTTAGTTATCCACACCTTTTTCTTTGATTTCACTTCTTTGATTCTAATTTTGTCATCTAAGTGTTGAGTCTTCCGGATGCAGTGACACACACCTGTAATCACAGCTGGTTGGGTGACCCCCAAAAAATGTTGAATCTATCTGGGATTAATTATGGTATGTTATCAAGATCTAATTTGATTTTCAAATGAAGCAAATTTGTTCATTGAAAAAATCCTCTTCTTTGTATGGAATTGCAATTCTCTATATTTATTTATGTATTTATTCATGTATTTATTTTAAATATTCTTTAGTTGTAGTTGGACAAAATGCCTTTGTTTTATGTATTTTTATGTGGTGCTGAGGTCTGAACCCAGTGCCTCATATGTGCTAGGCAAGCATACTATCACTGGCCACAACCCCAGCCCCTGCAATTCTTTTTTTTACTGTGTACATGAACATGTGTACACACTTGGACATGCACATTTGTATCCACGTCTAAAGTTATATCTTCTCTAAGATTATTTGTTTGTTACCCATTTTTTAGGTTTTTAAAATGAGTTGTTTATTTAAATGATCTAATTCAGAAGCTCTCAAGATTTATTATCTATTATCTCTATTTCAAATAAAATGTAAAAGCATTACTTTCAGTAAAAAGACTCAGTGAAAAACAATAAACTCTAAACCTGTTGGTCTCCTAAAAGTTGAGAGTAGAACAGTGGTTAGGCAAGATTTAGAAGGGGTAGGGAAGTTGTTAATGGGAATAGTTTTATAGTTAGAAGGAATAATTTCTGGAGTTTTATTCTAAAGTAGAGCGACTTAGCAATAAGGTATAAAGAATTGAAGGGAGAATTCTGAAGTTTCTTACTTTAAGAAATGATAAATATTTAAGAAGGATTTGTTGTTTACCGTGAATCTATGATTATGCAATGAATACAAGTGTTTAAACATCCTATTATATCAATCAGAAATAAAATTAAACCTAAAAAATCTCAATTGTTATATTCTCCAATCTTGCACAACTCTTAAAAATTAATTCTCAAATAATTGACATTTATGCAATAATTAGTTTTCCCATGTAGGAATAAGACTCTGAGGAATTATATAATCATCCAAGAAACTTAATAATTGCAAGAGTATTGCATCTATGGGACACAGAGAAAATAAATATTACTTTTGTCCTGAATTAAAATGAAAATGATGGTATGATTTATACTGCATCTCTGAAATTCACCTTAAATTATTAGACAGTTTTTCTTCTCTGTGGACTAGGGCTACCTCTGTGGCAAAGTGAGCTTGCAAACCTTCAGGACAGATCTGAGTATTGATAAAACCATTTTTTTTAAATCAAATATAATATAGAGAGAACACATTCGTTCTATTTGTCTTCATTCTGTTATGCACACTATACTCTCCCTCCAATTTTCTAATATTGATCACTTTAGTTAAAGAAGAAAACATTTTATATCATGGAAGTTATTGAATCATTTTGCTGAGGTAAATTTTAGTTTATTCAAGTTTTGAATGTTTGCTTTAGAACTGAAGGAAAAGGCATTGAATAGAAGGTTTCAAGAACTTAGCTAGGAACACTGGATGGGCAGTGATGTCAAGCAGAGCTCATTTTTCCTAACTGGGTGCTTCTGGGGAGTCCACCAGGAGGTCAATGCCTTCTTTGGTTTTCATGCTAACTGTCTGAGTTCAAGACTGCTACAATTTCAGTTTTCAGGGTTCATGTGGCTTTGTAAAATTTATATTGGTAGTAATTTTAGATTTAGTGAAGAAAAAAAAAGTCAATGAGTGTAAGCACCAGGGAATAGGATGCATTTTCCTTCTGAAAGGGAACTTCATGTGAGAAGTGAAAGTTTATCTGTGAAACACTATATTGATATAGGCAGGAAGGTTGATAAGGGCATGCTAACTCAGGTTGTTGAACAGAATAAAATTGAAAAGTAGTGTTATAATGTAATCATCAGTTATTTTTAAAAAATATTTTTAGTTACAGATGTGCACAATACCTTTATTTTATTTATTTTTTTTAATGTGTTGCTGAGGATTAAAACCCTATCACTGAATACCACAGCCCCACCAGTTATTTCTTGCAAAGGTTATTTTTGAGCTCATTAAATGAATGAGGTACATTCTAAGTGCCAGGTATTTAGCAGTTAACAGGCAAGTGTTTTCATACGTGTGAGGGCGTAAGTGGTTCTTACAGTTGCCTGATTTATAGAAGATGTTAAAATAAATGTCATTCTAAAAAAAAATAAATGTAAGATCAAAGAAATCTTATCACCGAATATATGTGTGTGTATTGACATTTGTATTTGACTTTTTGGAAATAAAAATAACAGTTAATGTAAAGTGTTGCCAATTTTTTCTGATCCTCATGCAATAAGAAATCACCATGTTTATACTAGCAACATGTCATAAAATATCTATAGGTTAGAATAAGCTTTTTTCCCATTTCCCTCACAACTTCTTATATGTAGTTTTGTATAACAATGAGGGTCTCCTTCCATTTGCATGCAATTTCCCTTTTCTCTCCCTTTCCCTCCCACCTCATGTCTCTGTTTAATGTTAATCTTTTTCTCCTGCTCTTCCTCCCTTCTCTGTTCTTAGTTGTTCTCATTATATCAAAGAAGATATTTTGCATTTGTTTTTAGGAATTGGCTAGCTTCACTTAGCATAATCTGCTCGAATGCCATCCATTTCCCTGAAAATTCCATGATTTTGTCATTTTTTAGTGCTGCATAATACTGCATTGTGTATAAATGCCACATTTTTTTTTTATCCATTCATCTATTGAAGGGCATCTGGGTTGGTTCCACAGTCGAGCTATTGTGAATTGTGCTGCTATGAACATCGATGTGGCAGTATCCCTGTTGTTCGCTCTTTTAAGGTCTTAAGGGAATAGTCCGAGAAGGGCAATAGCTGGGACAAATGGTGATTCCATTCCCAGCTTTCCCAGGAATCTCCATACTGCTTTCCAAACTGGCCGCACCAATTTTCATTCCCACCAGCAATCTACAAGAGTACCCTTTTCCCCACATACTCACCAGCACCTGTTGTTGTTTGACTTCCTAATGGCTGCCAATCTTACTGGAGTGAGATGGTATCTTAGGGTGGTTTTGCTTTGCATTTCTCTGACTGCTAGAGATGGTGAGCAACATGTCAGAAAATATCTATAGGTTAGAATAAGCTTATGCTTGTTAATATTTTTCCTAGTGTAATGATTCTGGTAGCACCAGATTCAAACTATAAAGAGCACTGCTTTTAAATAATAGACAATTATGAACAAATTTCCATTAGACTTTTAAGTTGGTTAATAATCATCTGCTATTTAAAAACATCTAGCTCAGATTTGTGTTTCTGAGGTTAACTACAAAGGTCTGCACACAAGTCATTAAAAATTCCTGGGCCATTTTATATTTTTTGTTAACATATTATTTTTTTAATTACTGTATCATAATCTTACCTGGAATTTAAATTTTAAATTTCAGCTTTGCTTATACACTTAAATTATCCAGCTAAAATATTTTACAGAACATTTTCAAGAATGTATTCTGTATAAATCATATGTGTTGTTAATTATTCATTAGTAAGCAAATATTACCACAATAATATTATGTAATATTATTTAGAGTGTGAATGTATATAGAAATATTTTGAATTATATATATATACATATGTATATATATATATATATATATATATACATATATATATGTATATATATATATATACACACTCACAGACACATACACACTCACAGACACATACACACATCACACATACACACAAAGTTTGAAAAAATAATTTGATTATCTATTGGCTAGACAAATGGAAATTTAAATAAATTTAGCCTCAAACTTGCCATGTAAATTTGAAATAGTTATACATAGTACTGATTTACTTGTCATTTTCTATGTAACTGTATTGTTACTACATGTCATATTCAATTATAACACTATGAAATTTGTAATCAGTATGAGCATATAATTAACAAAAATCAATAATACATTATTGCATTTCTGTGAGTTTACAAATCTCCAGTCCTTCTTAGAAAGACTTACTATAGGCTTTGAAGGATTTATAAATTTAACGTATTACTGCAATGTGTTGTTGGGGTCCATTACTAAGAAAATAGATATTTTCTAGATGGCATTGAGATACATCTCTAAAACTTTGATGAAAGTATGGAATGCAAGCTGGGCAAAAGAATAAAAACTACCTCAGGCATCAAGAACCACAGGAACTCAAGCACCACAGCAACAAATTGTTGAATGAGCACTGGACAGTGCATCTTAGCCATACTCATGATAACCTGGGAGTTCACAGCTATCAGATTGAGGGAAGATTGAATAATAGAGAGTTTACAATTCATGTTAAGAGTGAATTGGACCCAATTAATGGTCTGCCCTCAGAAAAATAATGTGTTTTTAAGGTACACATACAATAATATCCACATATACCCAAAATGAAAATTGTAATTTGTTAAAACACAAAGACTATATAAGTCCTGTTACATTCTCATTTTTACATTTAATCATTTCATTTAGTTTACATGGCAATCTCTAGTCACATACTAGCTTACGTATTTTTATGTGTTGTCAAATTCTTTTCATCAATTTCAATACTTAAAGATGAAACTGAACAATTCCATTATTATATTTTAAGAAATTACCACCATGAAGAATACAGAGAGGAAATTCATCTTGTCCTTAGTTTACTTTGCTTTCTTTGTGTATTCTCATGCAGTGCTTTTTATTTATGATCTTGGGAAAGCCATGGGAAGGTGAATTCACCTTGTTGCAAAAAAAACAGAGAAATGTATTATAGAATGTTTAGTTTTTTCCTGGTAGTATCTTTTTCAAAAGGTATATGGAAATGACATTATAGACAATATCAAGTTACAGTTAAATATTTTTTCTGTCAAGGAGAGAGGAAATTTCAGAAATATGAATCTGCTCCTCTTTGGGCCTATCTTGAATTCTGGCTCTTACACCCAGCCAACTGTCAGGCACAGATCTATGTAAAGATGAGTTCCTCACGGGTGGGCCTGAGATCTTTCAATTCCAGTCTTTAAAGCTAAAGTTTCTTGACAGATGATATTTTAGGAAGACATCTCCTGAGACTTTCTCACAGTTCAATCAGGCATGTCTCGATTTGTATAGAAAAATCTCTGCATTTGCTCTATTGTTTCTTATAAGAGAGAGAGTGTGCTCCCAATGAATAGACACATTAAGATTTGCCTTTACAGAAGGTTTATCCATGATTGTTTAAACATGATATTTATGCATTATTATTTTTGTGGGATAATAAATTCAACATAAAGTATTCATTCCCATTTTAAAATTACAACCTTGGTTTCAGACTTGATAAGTGTATGTAAAATTTTCTAAAGAAAATATTTTATATAGAAGAAATAATGTAATACCTTGAATTTCAAAGAAGTTTCACATTTGACTGAACCATCATGTGGAATAGAAAATATCTGAAAAGTCCAAAGTACAAAAACTACATAATAAAGGGTCCAGAATATGTAGGGATCTAAAACTATTTTTTTTGTATGAAATACACTTAATGGTCTCTCCAATTTTACAAATTCATTGCTAGCTTATAAAACAAAAACTATTGAGTTACATTTACCTTTGCAGATGCAGAAAACACACAACAAAAGTCAGACAGATATTAAAATATTACAGCCTTCCCATGAGATGATATTATTTCCATAAACTTTATAAAGCAAAATTAAAATTCTTCTCTAATTATAGCTAAATATATTCACAAATCTTTAAAGATAAATAATGATTTAAGAAATTTTTAAGAACTTAAGAATACACTTAAGAAAAGGTCCTGAGTTATTGTAAAAAAAATATTTTAATGCTGTTTTGTTTTAGGCTTTACATAATAAATTTGCAAGAGAAAAATAAATGCTTTTTCATAATGATATAATATGTACTTAAGAGTATGCAGCTTAATATGTGTTTCTTTGTAGTGACATATTTCTAATAGTAAAAAAAATTAAGAATTTAAATACTTAAGTGATTCTGTTTTTGTATGTTTTAGGAAAGAAATAAATGTGATGAGCTTATAAGGGATATTATCTCTGAAGATCAAGTTCATATCCGTGAAGACATTACAACTAAAAAATATGAACTACTTTGTAAAATGTCCAAGTTACATATTCAAGTTTCATTTAAAACTTTTTTTTTCCTTTCTCTTTTTCTGGGAGAGCAAGTGATCCAGTATTTGCCTCTTAGGAAAATTGAATTACTAACCAGTAATTACAGTTCTCTGAATGTAATATTCTCAGTGGATTTGTATCAATTGTCTTGGGGCATTTTGGCATATGAGTTCCAGTAATGTAACATTGTGAAATAAAGAAAATTAAGTTCTAACAGATTATATCTTTAGATTATATCTTAAATTTATCCAGTATATTTCTATAAAGCCACTTTGAAATTTTTTTTTTTGATTACTAAAAAGTAAATCCATTCCAAGTCTTAATTTACTTTTAATTGTACTAAAATTTTTTTGAAAGGGAATATTCTTATTACAAAAGTAAAACATCCTGTGAAGTCTATAAAAAAAGGTAAATCAAAGAAAAAATTAATTACCCATAGTCATAATACTTCCAAATTAATTCATTCAATAACTGTAAATTCTGTAGATTTTTTAACATTAGGTATCTGTAGGCCCACATCGCCAAAGACTAGTGATGGTCTTCTATCTAAAACTTAGACCCTAAAATGTGAAGGCATTAAGATTAAATGATGCCTCCCTGTTATTATATAGCAAGTGATAATGTTAAGTGTAATGTTTAAAAAATATTTTTTCTGATAACATTATAGTTTATTAAATGTTCATGTTGTCAATGTTTACAACATAATTGATAATAGTTCATGGTATTCCAGTAAATATGTAAGTATTTTAACACTTAGTTTCTTTAATATTTTTTTTAACCAACTATTGGAGTTTAGTAAAATTTTACCATGTTTATTTTTGTTTAAACTTGAATCCATGTACTTATTCATTATGCATGCCTACATGATTGCAGGAATGCATTCTTTATTTATTTATTTATTTATTTATTTATTTATTTATTTATTTATTTATTTATTTATTTTGGTAACAAGGATTGGACCCAGTGATACTTAACCACTGATCCACATACTCAGCCTTTTTTTTGTATTTTATTTAGAAACAGGATCTCACTGAGTTGAGTTGCTGAGGGACTCGCTAAATTGCTGAGGCTGGTTTTGAACTCACAATCATCCTGCCTCAGCATCCCAAGACTCTGGCATGTACCACTGAAACCAGCTACATGAATTCATGTACAAGAGACCACATTGCAGTTAAATTCTCCAGGTATATTAAACATATTATCCTTAAAGTAATTTTTATGTAGGCAATGTGTGGGTGTGTATATATATATATATATATATATATATATATATATATATATATATTACTTTAAAGAATTTTATATATAATTGTATACAAACATATATAGGTATAAAAACTTGAAAAACAAGATACATCTTTCCACTCTTTATTAGGATTATAAGATGATGGAAGAGGATTTCCCTGTAGGAAGTAAAAGGTCTCAGTATTCATATTTTTCAGGAATACCACCAAAGGACTTTTGAAGTAAGACTGCTAACAATGTGTAATGGTTTTCAGTCTATTGAGAAAACAGTGGATTGAGCAAGACTATATAATAGCACTATTTTAGAGTAGAAATAATTTTTGAGACAATTATTCACTCAAAGAAACTTGAGAAAATGATACATTTTTTGCCTTAGAGAATTCAAAAGATGTGTTTTCTACTGTGCTGATAGTATGATACTATTTTCACAAATTAAGAGCCCTCAATAGAGAAATGGCCCGACTCTCTAACTACTGTCAATGGTA
Source organism: Callospermophilus lateralis (assembly GCF_048772815.1). Taxonomy (NCBI): domain Eukaryota; kingdom Metazoa; phylum Chordata; class Mammalia; order Rodentia; family Sciuridae; genus Callospermophilus; species Callospermophilus lateralis. The sequence goes on along the minus strand of NW_027515935.1, from coordinate 1,652,782 downwards.
ATAGCTCAAGATCAACTACTTTAAAATTAAAATGACAATTTATTTTTTCAGCTCTTCTCTCCTGTTTAATTGGCATCTATTCAAAAATTCCATACATGGGTAAAATTATTTATTTACCTAGAAATACATTCTGCAATGAATTTACACTGGAGCCTTTTAAAGAGAGTTGTGGTACAGAAAATTAGATGTCACCTGGGTAAAACATTGTGATTTTCAATAAATGCAATGGTAGATTGGTAACATCAGTTTTTACCATTATTGAAAGTAAATTATTCATGCTGTTTCTCTGCAGTGCTGAACTTTGAGGATTCCTATAATCATTTGACCTTATGTTACATGAAGCTGACCCAGATTTGCATGCAGAGAAAAAACATTTTGGCTCAGACAGCAATCACTAAACTCACTTAACTGAATAAATTGGTTGTTCAGTAAAAAGTCTTGGTTAAATTCCTGTATATTGAGAGATTGGGGTTTTGATGCTATGTTCAGTTTGTTAGAAAAGAAAGAAATATAAACTTAGTTTTACTACATAAACAAAAGCACTATTTTACTCAGGTATTAATTGCCTGAAACTTTTGTTCAATTGATTGGTTTCTATAGATAGTAACAATTAGATACCTAACCAAGCCAGTAACTATAGATAATACCTGAATTTACAAGTGTTGTCTTTCTGACAAAATTATGGCTTTCTTCTTATACTGTATTCAATGAGTATCTTGCTTTAGGCTAAACAGTCATAGTAGATGATTTATACCTTAGAATTTTTGATTGAAAAAATCTGTGTCACATCATCATTTCACCCAGCTATTGCCCTTCTTGGACTATTCCCTGAAGACCTTAAAAGAGCGTACTACAGGGATACTGCACATCAATGTTCATTGCAGCACAATTCACAATACCTGGACTGTGGAACCAACCCAGATTCCCTTCAATAGATGAATGGATAAAAAAATGTGGCATTTATACACAATGGAGTATTACTCAGCACTAAAAAGTGACAAAATCATGGAATTTGCAGGGAAATGGATGGCATTAGACAAGATTATGCTAAGTGAAGCTAGCCAATCCCTAAAAATCAAATGCAAATGTCTTCTTTGATATAATGAGAGCTACTAAGAACAGAGCAGGGAGGAAGAGCAGGAGGAAAAGATTAATATTAAACAGAAACATGAGGTGGGAGCGAAAGGGAGAGAAAATGGAAATTGCATGCAAATGGAAGAAGACCCTCATTGTTTTACAAAATTACATATAAGAGGTTGTGAGGGGAATGGAAAAAAAACAAGGAGAGAAATGAATTACAGTAGCTGAGGTAGAGAGAGAAGAGGGGAGGGGGGATAGTGGAGGATAGGAAAGGTAGCAGAATACAACAGTTACTAATGGCCTTATGTAAAAATGTGGATGTGTAAGCGATGTGATTCTGCAATCTGTATTTGGGCTAAAAATGGGAATTCATAACCCACTTGAATCTAATGTATGAAATATGATATGTCAAGAAGTTTTTATTGTTTTGAACAACCAATAAAAAAGAGAAAAGAAGAAAGAAAAAAAACACCATAATGTGGTGAAAATAAACTAACAAACATTGTTGAAATAGTAATACTGAATAGAGAAAGAATTTTAAGTATGACTAGCTTCATAATAACTATAAATTCAAACTATGGTGATGTTTTTTCTCATTAAAAGAAAAGAATGACTGTTCTTTATAGGTATAGCATCTCTGTGGTTCTTATTAACTACTATATAATAAAATTACAAATTATTGTTAGTTATACAATATTTTTATACATGTCCAAAATCATTATACATGTCCAAAATAGATTTTTCACATTTAAAGTACTTTGTACATAATAATGATTTTTAATCACTTCCCACTGAAGAAAACGATCACTATCCCCTTATTTTAGTGATTAGACACAGAGAAGATTACCTTCTTGCTTATTGACACATGAATATAGAGACGGAGGTCAGAGTATTCATCTAGAATTGGTTCTCATTCATTCTTGGCAAATGTCATTAGTAGTTTGTTTGTTGACTTTTTCTTAATATTTACTTTTAGTTTTTGGCGGACACAACATGGGGTGCTGATGATCAAAACTGGGCCCCCCACATGCCAGGGAGTGCTGTACCATTTGAGCCACATCCTCTCTTGGGTGGCTTTTTAATGCAGTGCTGGGTGTTCAACCCAGTACCTCACGCATGCTAGAGAAGTGCTTTACCTCTTATCCATAACCCTCGTCCCCAAAGTCCTTTACTTATTTTTTTGGGGGGGAGTAGAGTGTGTCTGTGTAGTGCAAGGGATTGAATCCATGGCCTTAATCAGCAAAACAAGCACTCTACTGACTAAGCTATATCCTCAGCCCTGATCTATAGTCTTTTAACAGTGACAATGGAGCAGCCTGTCATTCAGCCTTTGATTCTGCGCCCATTTGGCTCAGGTTGGAGGCAGGGCATGAAACCTTGACCAATCAGTCTCTTAGGTAAGAACTGTCAAACCCTCATGCAGCCAGTGATGAGGGGGAGGGCGTCCACAATCTTCTGTTCCCTTGGTGTCTGGAGCCCACCATTTTTTCAATCTTTTTGTTGGCTTCTGTCCTGGATCCAAGCCCAGGTGTCTGTGCTATGCAGAAACTGAAATCAAATCACAGGGAGAACACTGAGAACCCTGAGAGTCAGGAAATGGTAAGTGTGCCTTGTTATCTTGAGACTGGGTAGGAAGGTGGCTTAAAACTGACAGAAGTGGCAATGGTGTAAACTTGTAGTCATGGCTAGGGAGTCCTGATGGTCCTCTCCAGAGTCTTGTGGCCAGAGGGTCTCTCTGTGGTAACTTAGCGTTCACCTCCCTCTGACTAGTCTAGTGAGGCTTAGATCAGCAGTTGAAAACCTGGGCATTTTGTTCCATAATTGTAAGGTGTTTCCAGCTTTTTTCTAAAGCCCTTTGTGGGCTTTCATGTCCCATGATTCCAGCATGTCTCCAGAATGCATAATGAAGACTGAGATAATTACCAGGAGAGAACCACAACTCCATTTGTTGTATTCAAGCATGAGAGAGGCTGCTGATTTTAGGGCTTGTTACTCATGAGGGTTTGTTTGTTTGTTTATTTTTTGTGTGTGTGTGTGCGTGTTTGTTTGTTGTTTTCTTTTTGGAACCAGAAATTCAACCCAGGGGTGTTCATCCACTGATTCACATTCCCATCCTTTTTTAATATTTTTATTTAGAAACAGGGTCACTTTGAAGTTCTTAGGGCCTCACACATTTGATGATGCTGGCTTTTAACTCATTCTCTTCATGAGTCCTGAGATTTTTAAATGTAGCAGAAGCAATATCTCAAATCCAGAAAAAAAACCTGAAATCCAGAACATCAGCTTATGTCTCCATAGGTCTCAGAATAAACCCCTAGTTTTCTAACTCTCTGTTCACATATCCAAAACTAGGGTTCTCTGTTCACAGAGAATAAGTTTAATAATGACCATGTAAAGCAGATAATGGGCCTCACTCAAAGACACCTGGTGGCTAACTGAAAGATGTTTATGAGCACCATTAAGGCCAATTTCAAAAGTAAAAGACCTTGAATCCCACTTGTGGGAACACCTTCTACAAAGTCCTTTGTCCCAGGAGTGATTCCTTATTGAATTTGAAGGAAAAAGGATGGGTCACAGAAAGAATAAAAGTGAACCCATATGGTAGTAAGGATGCCTTTTCCAAAGCCTATTTTAAATGCATTATGCTCCATGTTCTGCCCAAAACCATCAGTAAACTTCTAAGATGGCACACAAAAATGATTTTTTTTTTCTGATATCAATCCTCATACAACATGGTGGCCATTCTATTTCTTCTTGCTTAAACAATTTTTTTTCTTCAAAATTTATGAAACAAACACCCAGATTCATGGAAAACTGAGAAATTTGTGTTCATCTAAAAACTCCACTTTCAGCATTATTAATCATTATTTCCCCATGGATTATTTCAAATGTATGCATCATTTATAATGTTTTTCTTCAAGAACTGGAGGGCATTTTTAAATTATTTTAATTTATAATTCTGAGATTTTTCACATGAGAAAAAAGCAGAATAATATTAGGTGACATTAAAAATAGTGAATCTCTCCTAAATGAGGTCTATGTGTCCCATTTAAAAAAAAAATTTAATTAATTTTTATTGTAGGTTGTTCAAAACATTACATAGTTCTTGATATATCATATTTCACACTTTGATTCAAGTGGGATATGCGCTCCCATTTTTACCCCATATACAGATTGCAGAATCACTTCAGTTGCACAACCATTGATTTACATATTGCCATTCTGGTGTCTGTTGTATTCTGCTGCCTTTCCTATCCTCTACTAAGCCCCCTGCCCTCTCCCCTCCCCTCTTCTCTCTCTACCCCCTCTACTGTAATTCATTTCTCCCCCTTATATTTTTCCTCCTTTCACCTCACTTCCTCTTGTATGTAATTTTGTATACCCCTGAGGGTCTCCTTCCATTTACATGCAATTTCCCTTCTCTCTCCCTTTCCCTCCCACCTCTCATCCCTGTTTAATGTTAATCTTCTTCTCATGCTCTTCATCCCTACTGTGTTCTTAGTTACTCTCCTTATATCAAAGAAGACATTTGGCATTTGTTTTTGAGGGATTGGCTAGCTTCACTTAGCATAATCTGCTCTAATGCCATCCATTTCGCTCCAAATTCTATGATTTTGTCATTTCTTAATGCAGAGTAATATTCCATTGTGTATAAATGCCACATTTTTTTAATCCATTCGTCTATTGAAGGGCATCTAGGTTGGTTCCACAGTCTTGCTATTGTGAATTGTGCTGCTATGAACATGGATGTAGCAGTATCCCTATAGTGTGCTCTTTTTAGGTCTTTAGGGAATAGACCGAGTAGGGGAATAGCTGGATCAAATGGTGGTTCCATTCCGAGCTTTCCAAGAAATCTCCATACTGCTTTCCAAATTGGCGGCACCAATTTGAAGTCCCACCAGCAATTTACAAGAGTGCCCTTTTCCCCACATCCTCGCCAGCACTTGTTGTTGTTTGACTTCCTAATGGCTGCCAATCTTACTGGAGTGAGATGGTATCTTAGGGTGGTTTTGATTTGCATTTCTCTGACTGCTAGAGATGGTGAGCATTTTTTCATATACTTGTTGATTGATTGTATGTCCTCCTCTGAGAAATTTCTGTTCAGGTCCTTGGCCCATTTGTTGATTGGGTTATTCGTTATGTCATTGTCTAATTTTTTTAGTTCTTTGTATATTCTGGATATTAGGGCTCTGTCTGAAGTGTGAGGAGTAAAGATTTGTTCCCAGGACGTAGGCTCCCTATTTACCTCTCTTATTGTTTCTTTTGCTGAAAAAAAACTTTTTAGTTTGAGTAAGTCCCATTTGTTGATTCTAGTTATTAACGGTTGTGCTATGGGTGTCCTATTGAGGAATTTGGAGCCCAACCCCACAGTATGTAGATCATAGCCAACTTTTTCTTCTATCAGACGCCATGTCTCTGATTTGATATCAAGTTCCTTGATCCACTTTGAGTTAACTTTTGTGCATGGCGAGAGAAAGGGATTCAGTCTCATTTTGTTGCAAATGGATTTCCAGTTTTCCCAACACCATTTGTTGAAGATGCTATCCTTCTTCCATTGCATGCTTTTAGCCCCTTTATCAAATATAAGATAGTTGTAGTTTTGTGGATTGGTTTCTGTGTCCTCTATTCTGTACCATTGGTCCACCCGCCTGTTTTGGTACCAGTACCATGCTGTTTTTGTTACTATTGCTCTGTAGTATAGTTTGAATTCTGATATAGCTATACCGCCTGATTCACACTTCCTGCTTAGCATTGTTTTTGCTATTCTGGGTCTTTTATTTTTCCATATGAATTTCATGATTGCTTTCTCTATTTCTATAAGAAATGCCGTTGGGATTTTGATTGGCATTGCATTAAACCTATAGAGAACTTTTGGTAATATCGCCATTTTGATGATGTTACTTCTACCTATCCATGAACAGGGTATATTTTTCCATCTTCTAAGATCTTCTTCTATTTCTCTCTTTAGGGTTCTGTAGTTTTCATTGTATAAGTCTTTCACCTCTTTTGTTAGGTTGATTCCCAAACATTTTATTTTTTTTGAGGATATTGTGAATGGGGTGGTTGTCCTCATTTCCATTTCAGAGGATTTGTCGCTGATATACATGAATGCCTTTGATTTATGCGTGTTGATTTTATAACCTGCCACTTTGCTGAATTCATTTATTAGCTCTAATAGTTTCTTTGTAGACCCTTTGGGGTCTGCTAGGTATAGAATCATGTCATCTGCAAATAGTGATAATTTGAGTTCTTCTTTTCCTATTTTTATGCCTTTAATTTCTTTCGTCTGTCTAATTGCTCTGGCCAGTGATTCGAGAACTATGTTGAACAGAAGTGGTGAGAGAGGGCATCCCTGTCTTGTTCCAGATTTTAGAGGGAATGCCTTCAGTTTTTCTCCATTCAGAATGATGCTAGCCTGAGGCTTAGCATTGATTGCTTTTACAATATTGAGGTATGTTCCTGTTATCCCTATTTTTTCTAGAGTTTTGTACATAAAGGGATGCTGTACTTTGTTGAATGCTTTTTCCGCATCTATCGAGATGATCATATGGTTCTTATTTTTAAGCCTATTGATGTGGTGAATAACATTTATTGATTTCCGTATATTGAACCAGCCTTGCATCCCAGGGATAAATCCTACCTGATCATGGTGCACAATTTTTTTGATATGTTTTTGTATCCGGTTCGCCAGAAGTTTATTGAGGATTTTTGCATCTAGGTTCATTAGAGATATTGGTCTGTAGTTTTCTTTCTTTGAAGAGTCTTTGTCTGGTTTAGGAATCAGGGTGATGTTGGCCTCATAGAATGAATTTGGAAGTTCTCCCTCTTTTTCTATTTTTTGAAATAGCTTGAAAAGTATTGGTATTAGTTCCTCTTTAAAGGTTTTGTAAAACTCTGCTGTATACCCATCCGGTCCTGGGCTTTTCTTAGTTGGTAGTCTTTTGATGGTATCTTCTATTTCCTCAATTGATATTGGTCTGTTTAGGTTGTCAATATCCTCCTGACTCAATCTGGGCAGATCATATGACTTAAGAAATTTATCAATGCCTTTAATATCTTCTATTTTATTGGAGTATAAGGATTCAAAATAGTTTCTGATAATCTTCTGTATTTCTGAAGTGTCTGTTGTGATATTGCCTTTTTCATCCCGTATGCTGGTAATTTGAGTTCTCTCTCTTCTTCTCTTTGTTAGCGTGGCTAAGGGTCTGTCGATTTTATTTATTTTTTCAAAGAACCAACTTTTAGTTTTGTCAATTTTTTCAATTGTTTCTTTCGTTTCGATTTCATTAATTTCAGCTCAGATTTTAATTATTTCTTGTCTTCTACTTCTTTTGCTTTTGTTTTCCTCTTCTTTTTCTAGGATTTTGAGTTGAAGTATTAGATCATTTATTTGTTGGTTTTTTCTTTTTTTAAGGAATGAACTCCAAGCAATAAATTTTCCTCTTAGAACTGCTTTCAATGTGTCCCATAGGTTCCGATATGTTGTTCTGTGTTTTCATTTATCTCTAATAATTTTTTAATTTCCTCCTTGATGTCTTCTATAACCCATTGATCATTCAATAACCTATTGTTCATTCTCCAAGTGATGCATGATTTTTCCTTACTTCTTTTATCGTTAATTTTCAATTTCATTCCATTATGATCAGATAAGATGCATGGTATTATCTCTACTCCTTTATATTGTCTAAGAGTTGCCCTGTGACATAATATATGATCTATTTTTGAGAAGGATCCATGTGCTGCTGAGAAAAAAAGTGTAACTGCTTGATGTTGGGTGGTATATTCTATATATGTCAATTAAGTCTAGGTTATTAATTGTGTTATTGAGCTCTATAGTTTCCTTATTCAACTTTTGTTTGGAAGATCTGTCCAGTGGTGAGAGAGGTGTGTTGAAGTCTCCCATGATTATTGTATGGTGGTCTATTAGACTCTTGAACCTGAGAAGAGTTTGTTTGATGAACATAGCTGCACCATTGTTTGGGGCATATATATTTATGATTTTTATGTCTTGTTGGTGTATGGTTCCCTTGAGAAGTATGTAGTGTCCCTCTTCATCCCTTTTGATTAACTTTGGCTTGAAATCTATTTTATTTGATATGAGTATGGACACTCCTGCTTGTTTCTGAAGTCCATATGAGTGATATGATTTTTCCCAACCTTTCACCTTCAGTCTATGTATATCTTTTCCTATCAAATGCGTGTCCTGAAGGCAGCATATTGTTGGGTCTTGTTTTGTGATCCATTCTACTAGCCTGTGTCTCTTAATTGGTGAGTTTAATCCATTAACATTTAGGGTTATTATTGAGATATGGGTTGTTCTTCCAGCCATATTTGTTTATTTATGTTACTAAACATGGTTTGTTTTCCTCTTTGATTATTGCCCCCCCCCTTTACTGTACTACCTCCCGCTTTTGGTTTTCATTGATATTTTCCATTTCCTCTTCCTGTAATATTTTGCCGAGGATGTTTTGAAGAGATGGTTTTCTAGCTGCAAATTCTTTTAACTTTTGTTTATCATGGAAGGTTTTAATTTCATCTTCCATCCTGAAGCTTAATTTCGCGGGATACACAATTCTTGGTTGGAACCCATTTTCTTTCAGTGTTTGAAATATGTTATTCCAGGATCTTCTAGCTTTCAGAATCTGTGTTGAAAGATCAGCTGTTATCCTGATTGGTTTACCCCTAAATGTAATCTGCTTCCTTTCTGTAATGGGTCATCAATTGAGGGTGTATTTATTTATTAATTAATTTGTTTATTTACTTATTTATGGTCAGACCATTTCATTAAAATAACCAACAGAAGGGGCTGGGGTTGTGGCTCAGTGATAGAGCACTCACATATCACATGCAAGGTCCTGGGTTCGATCCTCAGCACCAAATAAAAATAAGTAAATAATAAATAAATTAATAAATAAATAAATAACCACAGAAACATTCCAAACATTTCAAGAAACTCTTTTATTCTGGTGTGGCAGGTAAAAATAGAAGTGGGACTAACTTGAATTTAAATTACATGGAAGTTCAATCTCTCTCTCCCTCTCTACCCCCCCACTCTCTCTCTCTCTCTTTCTCTCTCTCTCTCTCTCTCTCTCTCTCTCTCTCTCTCAATCTCTGTACTGAGGATTGACCCCAGGGCCTCATACTAAGAAGGCAAGCACTCTACATGCTGAGCTATTTACTCAGTCCCATTTTTTTGGAGGGGGAGAGACCAGGGATTGAAGTCAGGGGCACTCTAACACTGAGCCACATTTCTACCCCTATTTTGTATGAGTCAAATGAATATTTTTGTGATCTTTGAATGATATATGTTCCATTTAGAATTTGGATTTGCATATCTATTGCTAGTTTTACATATATTTAATATATATACATAAATATATATATATATATATATATATATATATATATTTCTCTCTCTCTCTCTCTCTCTCTCTCTCTCTCTCTCTCTCTCTGTCTGTCTCTCACACACATATATATTATTCTTTGAATGGAGTTTTCTCACCCCTTAATAGTTCCTGAAAGAATCAAGAACCACAGTGCCACCTACTTCATCCTTGAATGATGTCTAGACCAATACAGTGAATATTTGAAATTCTCATGACCAGAAATTTCTGAAATGGAGATCCATCTGATCTCCTGTTGCTCATCATTACTGAGCCAAATAGTTCCTTTATTGACTCGAATTCATAAAAGTGGTGTAGAACAGAGATGCAATTGAGTTGGAGCCTCCTGGGAACTGGCCTTGGAGCAGTGGAGTGCAGGTGTCTGATAAAACATCTGTGGTGGAGCCATGTGGATCTGTCATTGGCTTCCAAATAACATGTGACTGACATGGGACAGTCAGCAGACCCTTATATGTAAAGGCCTCTTGTTGTGGGGAGAGGTTTGGGGGTGATAATCAGAGTCAGATTGCTACTCTAAGTAGGAAAGATGTATGGGATAGCAGCCCAGTTGGTGTTTTCTCTTGCAAAACCTGACTCGTCACATGTGACAGTACTCCCTCCAGTGCTGTGTCCTAGTTTGTTGTAGGGATAAATGAAGCAAGGCACTGAAGACAGAAAGAAACAGTTCCATTTGGCTGCATCCAGGTTCAGAAAGCACAGCTTTTGCTGTTATCAATCAATCCCTCCAAGTTCAGGGAATTTCAGAGTTTTATACCCAGCATGTAAGTAGTGGGGGTCAGAAGTTTACAGTCTGCCGAAGTTCACATAAAAGCAGCTTTTTCTTTCACTGTCTGGGCAAGTTAACCCTTCAAGGACAACACTTGAGAAGAGGAGAACTTCTTCTACCCTTTCTTCCTCCCTCTGCCAGCTGTTACCATGGAGCCAATTTGTAACTTATCTTAAAAATGTAGACATCTCTGTGAAGCCTAGCTCAAGGCCAGAGGCTTTGTTTGCAATTTCTTCAAAGTACTATACTGGATATATTTGTGAAAATAATAAGGGGGTGTCCAGCACCTTGGCCAGTGGCCAAGTAAACAGGGCAACACAAAAATAGAAAGTTTATCTACATTGAACTATTTTGCAGAGACTCTTTGGCTGACAGTTCCCAAATCAGCCATGGTGAAGTGGACTTTTCTGTGGAAAAAGTGGGTACCACTACATTGGGGCCCCCTCTTCCTTCAGGAAGAAGTCTTTTCTGCTGTCCTTTAATAAAGCTTCAACTTTCCACTCTAAACTTGTCTTCATGTTGTTCTCTGGTGTTATACTTCAGCACTGGAAAAGCAAGGCCTCATTACCAGTAAATAGCCAAAACAATAACAGTCGAAGGACAGAGATAATGCCAAAAGTAAATTCAACATTTAGAATTGAAGATAATAATAATCTTTAGTGATAAGAATTCCTTAATTTAATACTTTAAAAATAATAACAACATGTTTCCAGGGAGCAAATTTGTGACATTGCAGTCAAGAGGAGAAATAAAAAATATCCATACATTTCTGCCCCTTTCAATTCTTTATTCACTCAAATTCTTAATACAACTTTACTCTATAGGTTCCTAATGAAGAAAACAACAATCCTTAATGATAGGCTCTGCAGTGGAGATAATCAAATAACACCAAGCAATTCTAGATTAATTAATTCCCAGAAAACTATTTTAGATTAATTCTGAACACTACAAAACAGATTTAATCATGACAGGCTAGTGACAGACATTTCCTCTGAATGCTAAGTTCAAAACTCTCAAGCCTTTGGCTTTATGACCTGCAGATGCACACCCACTCAGACAGCAGTAATCAGGTCCCAAACCAAAACAGGCTTTTTCTGGTGGGGAGTGGATGACCAATTGAGTAGAGGGTCACAGGGAGAAGTTGCAGCTCTCACAAAGGTCCAGACAAGGCGATAGAGTTTGAGAGCAGTGAGGATCACACAGAGAATAGGAAAATGATGGCAAGTGATGGGATGTCAGTGTAGGTCCACATCAGGCTCTCCTGCTGGAGTACATACTTTTTTAGGCTGGCTAAATCACTGTTTATTAGCTCTATTTTTTATACTAATTTTGATTTTATTTTTTATTTTTTACCACACTTTGTAATTATCAGGTGCCACCAGATTTCTCATTTACCCTGAGGTCAGAAATATCTGGTCTGGTGGTCTCCATCCTGATATTCTCACCTTTCACTCTTATCAGGAGAGGAAAGCCTGCCAGCGACTTTATTCAGTTTTTCAGGGTGAGGGCAAGTAATTAGTCTGAGGCCATATTAGAGGGCTCTGTGGGTGTGCCTGGTGAAAAGTGACCTCTAATAATGACTTCAGGTTTCAAAATGGATTATTTAAATGGAGTGAGAAACTGATGTGACTCCCTTTTTGAGAAACCAGCCACCTCAGAGCAAAGCCTGTCCAAAGGGGGGAGTTACCCTTGTCCATGGAAAAACTCAGAGTGCTCCTAGGCATATACTAACCCTGCTGAGTTGTTTGTCTGTAAATACATGGAGAGATCTTCCATGCCAAGTGATCCTGACTCAGTTACAATAGGTTAGGACCTATAGCAACCCCCTAGCTACCACAAAAATCATGAGACACAGAAAATACCTGAAACACGAGGTGACCTTCCCAGTAGTTTTGCTGATTGGTAACATGATTAGGCAAGTTTATCATTTACAGTCTTGCAACCTCTCATGGCCTAAACCAATTGGTTCAAATATATCCACAACTTGAACTAACCAATCACCCTTAAACAACTTGTTCCTGCCAATGAATGTGCAATGTTAAGAGTTGTTGTTTGACTTTTCTGTGATGTGAAATGATTGGTTATGTGATGTTGTGATGCATACAATATCCCCCAAAATCAATTAATCCTCAATGAATTAAGGGTGAAGACTCACTCATTGGGACCACTGTAGCTGAAATGGTTGTGAGTCCAGGCTTGAGCTTACAATAAACACTCTTGTGTGACTGCATCAGATTCAGCTCCTGAAGGTCTATTGGGGTCCCATGAATCTGGCATTAGAGGAGTTGCTTAGGCTCAGGCCTAAGGCCATTCTCACACAACCCCTTTCACCTTGACAGCACTTCTGCAGATAAACAGAAGCCATAACACATAACTCCTGTCTTCATAAACTCTATCTCTTGAGTCCAGTGTCATTTCAAGTTCTGGGTTTAAAAACACATATTCATTTACTTGATGTTTTCAATAAGTCACACAGAATTCTTAGAAATGGCTTGGAAGGATAACAATGTTATATTGCAAAACTTCATGAACTTTCAAATTGCTTGCTGTGTGTGACGGACCAGTATGTGAAAGGCCTTGGGAATATGTGAATATATTATGAATGTAATAGAACTCTTGAGAATTTTTTTCTTACTGTACACACATCCTGAGGCCAAATGAGGCTGTTTACTAGAGGTCATTTCTCAAAGAAGAGATAGTGATCATAAAGGAATAAATTAACCTATAAATTATAAATAAATCTAATATATATTTGATTAAAATTGATGACATATATGGCCATGCCAAATAGTTTGCTGAATCATTTCAATTATAGTTATTTAGTTATTTTAATGTTTTGCTTACTGTCTGCATTAGAGACATCGTTGACCTGCAATTCAGGAAAACTTTTAATTCTAGCACGGAATTTATCAGGTTTTGACACTTTGATATATTACTTATTGCCATAGGATCTCTTGTTTCTCAATGTGTATATTTATAAATTTACACATTATAGAAGGTTTTAGAAAGATAAAAGAAAATATGTATTAAAAGAGTAGTTTAAAAAGCTCTTTAATATACCATTGCTATGGTTATTAAATAGCATTTTCTTTTTAAGAATGTATTAACCTGGGGCTGGGGATGTGGCTCAAGCAGTAGCACACTTGCCTGGCATGCATGCAGCCCAGGTTCGATCCTCAGCACCACATACAAACAAAGATGTTGTGTCCACCGAAAACTGAAAAATAAATATTAAAATTCTCTCTCTCTCTCTTTAAAAAAACAGAATGTAATAACCAGCAATATGTATACAACAATAACATAATAAACAAATATGGTACAAACAAATAAACATAAATTAATAAATGTTATATGATTTATTTTATAATAATATTGGTAAAATATACCCAGAGGTGAAAATAAACATTTAAATAATGATACATATACATGTCCATTTTTATTAAGGTATAGTGAAATACATCTATTTTTGTAATATACTTTTGTTCATGAAAGCATCATAAATATTATTATCAAATATTATTGTAGCTGCACAAAATTGAAAATCCAAATTGTACATGTATCAGTAAATAAACGGCGTTTAGTGACTGAAATTTCTGAGTCTGTTATTGTGAAACACAAATATTGAGTAAAATATGCTCTGAAGAAAACCTCAATTTGAAAATGTAAAAACATAGAAAGGAGTATTTAGAGTTGTTTTACCATGAGATTAATTTAAAATACCTTTGATACCCAATCAAATACTCTGCAGTTTTTGCTCTTAAGAAATACATATGAAAGAATACACAATTCTGTCTCTGAGTAATGCAAGCATAAGAGAAAAATGATAAGAATATTAAGTAAGCCTCAAAAATCTGAGGATCATGAAATAAATAAATTCTTGGCAAAAAAATATCAATCAATTTTGATGTAAAGTCAAACCTAATAGGCATTCTAATTTACCAAATCTTAATGATTTTATATATTAGAGAAAAGAAGTCAGAATTTTAATCAAATACATGAGAAATGGGTGTGCACAACAAGGTTTAATCTCAGAAAATTTTATATATCCTCTGTGTCTGTACATGTGTCTCTCTCATGTCTTTCCAGTGTGACATCAAAAAAAAATGAAGAACAAGTTTTTGAGTAATTATATTTAGGTCTTAAAAAAGTTAAAGAAAATAATTAGCTCTCTTTATCTATTTTTAGAAGTAATTTGCCTTCGTATTTCTTCAATAATTAATGATTACCCTGTGCTTGTTGCTGATAATACAGAATGTGTAGAACCACCCAGAATGAGAGCACTATTTAAATAATGTCAGAACAAAAAGTGCTACAGAAGAGTAGGAACTGAAAAACAAGGCCAAAGCCAGTGTAGGACCACACAGCATTTAGGGGTATATCAAAGAGGAATGGAGTTGGTCTTAAGAGGTCTGACTTTCCTTAGCCAAGACAAATAACTAGTACAAACTGTCTTAAAATATTTTTCTTCAAATCTTATAATTTAATGGATACATGGTAAGAATCCAGAAGTTAAATGTAAACTAGCAAATTTACATTCATTTCTGGGACACTTTTACTTCTAGTTCTATAGATTAATTAATTTTAATGCCTTTCTAGATATGGTAGATAACTTTTTCTTATTCAACATTTATCAGGTAATTTACAAAGGACTCCATTACAGAATACAGTCATTTTTAAAAATTCATTAAGCAACAGATGAAATTGTTTAAAACACAGACACAGTAATATAACAGGATATAAAGTCTGTGTAGACACCATGGTCTTTATGTTTAGCTCCTAGTTTAAAGAAAGCTTAACTGGCTTGTGTGTTTAGTTTTAAACCAAATATTATTTTATCATGTTCTATCTCCCCTTTTCCATATCTCATTTCTCTCATTTTAGAATCATGTTAGGAAAATTTAATGTCCTTGTCTAATCTTCTGTTTTCATTCTGAAGGATCTTTTCAACATTATCTTTCAGGTTTCATAATGGCCATCTATTTAAAAAAATTTTTAAACTTGTTCTTAATATACAAATTCTCTGCCTTCATTTTTGAGTTTTGCACCTGGTGAGGTATGATTCATTGAGTTCAGGTTTGGAAAAATAATCTTTAAGTTATAAAGTTTCAATTATATATTTTAAGATAAAGAAACAGTTTTAAAGTTACCGTATTTGCTAAAATTTTTTAAGTACAATAATTTTAAATTACAAATATTTTAACTACATTAAATTTCTTTTTCATTTGGCAATCCTAATGAAGGCGTAATGACTCATTCTATTTTTACTTATAATTTTATTCTATTAAATATGCCTTTTCATTTATTATTCATGTAAAATTATTAATAGAAATTCATCACTGGTTAAGAGACATGAGTCAGCCAAGAGGCAAGGTAAATAAAAATTCAAGTTTATCTCCATACACAAAATAACTCTCTAAGCATACTTTTTGCTGGAAAAAATACTTCAAGATGGCAAGTAGCACAAAGAACTGTGCTGAAGGCTGAAACTGATTCTGAAAGCTAATGCCTCTCCCACAGCACACCATCACAAAGTGAAGATTTCTAAAGTCTGGGAGACTAAGGTGGATATTTTTGATGGAAACACGTACTCTTGTGATACTAACAAATTGTAGAGAAAAAATGATTGATAAAACCCATGAAATGCAGGAACCCCAGAGTTCTGAAAACTATCTCAGATGTAAGCCACACAGTATACCTGCCTGACCATTAGATTTTGTTCACTTTAGACCTTTTAGAGTGGGAAATAAACATTGATGAAATAAATCACTGAGATGTGGGGTACTAAACAACATTTATTTTCTCAAATATACAGTCTAAAACATTAGTCCTAATGGATTAAAGCACAAGTATCTGGGACATATTTTTCAAGGCTTTTTAATTTTATTAGAATATACATTTAATGTGCCACATTCTTTTACAAATTTCTTATGGAACAATGTCAAAAATTTGACATTTTGCTTGATGATACTTAGGGAGTCACTTAAAGAACTGTAGAGTCATTCCACTCACGCCAAGATGATATCATATTTACATAAAGAGTGAGTTTTTAGGTTATTTGTGGTATAAGGCACAGATTCTATTCAAAACATTAGCAAAAGAAAATACAATCATTGTCAGATGAAGTCCTGATATATAAAAATAAAATAACTTAAAAAAATTCCAAGCTGGGCATGGTGGTGAATGCCTGTAAACTTGGTTGGCTCTAGACTAAGGCATGAGAATTGCAAGCTCAAAGCCAGTCTCAGAAATTCTGCAAGATTAAATCTCAAAAACAAAAAAAGAAAGAAAGAAAAAAGAAAAGAATAAGCTGATGTTTGGCTCAGTAGTTAATCACCTGTGGGTTCAATTCCTGATTTAAATAATAATACTAATAATAGTTCTAAATGACATCATGAAAAACACAATAAAAATTTGTAACTGAACTTTTTTTTTTGGTGTTACTGGGTATTAAACCCAGGGCCTTGTGAATGTGAGGCCAGCACTCTACCAACTGAGTTATATCCCCAACCCTATAACTGAACATCTTACTAGACTCTAGCTTCCTTCTGTGACCTTTGTGCTTTTGCTATTCCTTCTCTTATTCTATACTTTCTGCCAAAATTTCCTTCAGAAACGAAAAACTCACTCCTTCCACAAATTATCTTCATAAAGGAAAATTTCTGGACATCTTCACCCCTTTGGTAAGGATTGTCAAGTCTTCTGTTATGAGTTAAAAACTCTATCCTGTTCTTTAATTTGATACTTCTGCCTGTTTTATATCCTTTTGTTTAAAATTGTGATTTATAAGTGTATAGTTACAATTATGGTTTACATTGCTTCCTTGCCTTAGAACAAATATGCCTTTTGCACACTTATCTCTAAACACCAAAACTCATGCTTTCATTTTTCTTTGTGTTCAGCTACATCACCAAGGTGGCTACAGGTCTTAATGCAAGCAGTTTCTGTTTGATCTGGTCCTGGCTTCCTCCCTCCCATGTATGGTGTCCAAATTTTTTTGAGCTTGGTGAGACTTTTAGTGAGGTTACATCTCATATACCAGTTTTGATGTAATGAGATGTTTTTTGAAAATGTGGTGCATGTGATAAGTGGATGTTATATTGGGACTTCATGGGGATAAGTGACTGCAGTGTCTACCTGTCCTGCTATGAGGTCTTCTTCATAGTACAAAACATTCTCTTATCCCTTGTTTACAAAACTTGAATTGATGGGGTATATGAAACCAAGGTTCATGTAGTTCTGATCTCAAAAGTTATGACCACTGCATGTCTACATTGTATAGAGCGCTTGCTTTTTTTCAGGGCGACTTTACTTTAGAGAACTCTGAAAATTTCTTTTATAACATATAAGTAAAGAAAACAGGGCTGGGGATGTGGCTCAAGAGGTAGTGAGCTTGCCTGGAGTGTGTGTGGCCTGGGTTTGATCCTCAGCACCACATACAAACAAAGATGTTGTGTCCGCCAAAAACTAAAAAAAAAAAAAAAAAAAAAAAAAAAAATTAAATTTCTCTCTCTCTCTCTCTTTAATAAATAAATATATAAATATTTTTAAAAAAGAAAAAGAAAACAATGTTGGGCATGTTCAAATTTTCCAGAAAAATCTGAGAGCAACTATTAATGATTGACAGATAAGCAAACTGAGAATCCCCGAGTTAAGTGATATATCATTGTTTATAAAGTTACTAAATGAGAAAAGCTAAGATTCTAATGAAATCTAGTTAAGGTTTTACACCTAAAAATACTATTATATTCACAAAGTCTTACACTTAATACATTATGAGGCAAGGCTATTACTTTATTGGCTTCTCCATTTAATATTTTCATTTTAGAAACATTTTATTAGTAGAAATAATATTATTTCTGATGATACATATATAAGAAAATATTCAACACCTTCAACATCCACAATGTTCAATAGTAACCATGTAGAGTTATTATACCTTTATATCAGATTTTTAGAAAAAGCTTTTATAATCTGATAGTAAAATCATTTTTTAAATTGTGGTAGTATAAACATTGTTGTAGCTGCATTCATGTAGTGTCTATGATGCCCTTCAGTATATGAATTGATAAAGAAAATGTTCTTTTTATACAAAATGGGATAATGCTCATCATTTAAGAGAATGAAATCATGGCATATGCAAGTAAATGGATGGAGCTAAAGAATATTATGCTAAGTGAAGTAAGCCAATCCCCCAAACCAAATGCTGAATGTTTTCTCTGACTTAAAATTTCTGGTACGTAATGGATATGAGGGAGAAGCATGGGAGGAACAGAAAAAACTATTGATAAGGCAGCGTGGAGGAAGGGAAAGAAAGGGAGCATGGAAATAGGAAAGTGATGAAATGAGATGGATGTCATTATCCTAAGTACATGTATGAAGACATGAATGGTGTGACTCTGTTGTGTACAAGAGATATGAAAAATTGTACTCTATTCGGGTAATATGAATTACAATGCATTCTACTGTCTTTTATAATAAATTAGAATAAAATCTAAAAATTATAAAAGATTGTGAGCAAATTCAGAGGAAATAAAATATTTAAATACAAAAATAAAAAAGCATGTTTATATATGTTGAAATGTTGTATATATTCCATTGTGGAGTTTGTAATACTCAAGAATAACTATAACATATTATGAAAAAAAAGCAAATACTTTTGAAGCAACTAAAATATATTCATTTATTAAAAAATAATATATTGTCTCATTTAAATCTATTCTTTGAGTGAGATGCAGAAAGACAGAATACAAAGAGTGATTAAGAAAGTAAAACAAAATAGGTAAAAGTGAAAAACTAAATATACAAATGAAGAAAGAAGTCTTAATGTACTAAAGAATCTATGCTAAAAATAAGAAAAGAAGTGAATGCATGGTAAGACAGTGAGGAATGACAGATTATGCATCCTCTGATAAATCTATGAAAACTTA
This sequence comes from Callospermophilus lateralis, assembly GCF_048772815.1. Taxonomy (NCBI): domain Eukaryota; kingdom Metazoa; phylum Chordata; class Mammalia; order Rodentia; family Sciuridae; genus Callospermophilus; species Callospermophilus lateralis. The sequence continues at coordinate 1,633,604 of NW_027515935.1, read as the reverse complement.
TTTTTTTGGGATAAAGATAACATATGAAACTATTTCTCACAAGTTTAGACACGATTTTGTAATTATTTATTCATGAAAGTGTATTAAATAATATCAATACTAGATACTTCCTGAAATTTTTCTCCAAGTCGATGAAATCTTATATATATTTTAGAATTTGTATGTGCATGTGCACTCTAGAACACTATGTATAAATGTATATATGTTTTATCTAAGGTTAAATTTTTATATGTATGTGAAATAATTTGATTCTTTTATATTTTTCTAAATATAATGGTAAATAAAATATTTTTGTAGAAAATATAATGTGAGTGATCGGTTTATTTTAAAGTGTCTGAATTTTTTTTTTACATAACTGGCTTTGTAAAGCCAGTCATTTCTATATTTTAAATAAAAGGTGTGTTTGAGGAGCCTGGGGATATGTCTCAAGCAGTAGTGTGCTCACCTGGAATGCGCATGCCTCTGAGATCGATCCTCAGCACCACGTACAAATAAAGATGTTGTATCCGCCAAAAACTAAAAAACTAAATATTAAATCTCTCTCTCTCTCTCTCTCTCTCTCTCTCTCTCTCTCAAAAAAAATATGTTTGAATAAAAATACTTTAAGAAAGCCTCCACTCAATGAGGAATAAAATTCCCTATTAAAGAGTATTGGCCATTTTCACTTTTTTTAAGTAGAAAATGTTTCCCATAAAAAGAAGAAATGGATGTTAGCCCACCACAGTATGCTAAATCACCTTTCATAAAAACCTATGGCAGGGATGCTAAGAAGATTATATTTCAAAGCACAATGGATCTCAAACATCAAATAAAACTTTTGGCTTAATGAAACCAAAAGAAAAGATTTGATCAGCATTTTCTATTTACCACAGAGCCTTCTCTCAAAGAAGTAGGCAGTCCTATGCTAAGTATTTGATAGCATACCCTTGGTGTCAACATTTCCTATTCTTCTATAACAATCACTGGAGGTCCAGATTTCCCCTCACAGTCAGAATTCTATTTTCTTCTATAGGGTATGCTCACAAAGCAAAGCAAATAGGATTTCATGGAAAAGGAGTTTTTAACTCATATTTTTCTTACTCTTTTTTCTGGAAACAAACAGAATGCATCTGTCTTCAAAATTACTTTCACCATAGTTTACTACCATTTTTTAATCCCAATATTGGACTGCAGGAATCTCTTTTGTGGGAGCCAGTGTTGAGGGTCTTCTGCTGCCAAACAGAGACCTCACAAGCCATGTGGAATTTGGATGATCCATGTCATTTCTTGTGAACTGCATGGCTTACACATTTGCTTTCCAAAAGAGTCAACCTGATGTGATCTAAAAGGTCCTGTATTATATAAAACATGATTTTCTTTGAAATTGGCCATCTTTATTCAGCTCAGCTAGTGTGCTGCTCCTAATGGTCTCTGAATTAATATTAGTGAAACACAAAAGAGCAGTGGGCCTCAACCATTATTTTTCACCTGTTTCAATCCAAATATTCTTCAGGACTACTTCGTGACTTTTTGTATAAAAAGCCCAACCATCTTAAATAGTTTAATATACCAGTGGATTAAAAGGCCCTATTCTTATAGCTTTATGACTCTAATTAGCTTGAATGCTTAAAATTGATTTAAGTTGTAAACCATGCTGTTTTGTTGCTGTAAATGGTATTCTGTATGTACAACAAATCACTATATCAGTGTGAAGTAAATGTATGGATACTTAGATCAAGACAGCAGAGGCATGGGTGAGAAATTCTACAAATCAAGAAAGAGCTGAAAGACCTGTGTCTGTGCCTGGATCTGGGATTGTGACTCAATGGTAGAACACTTGCTTAGCATGTATGAGGCACAGGGTTTCATCTAAGCACTGCATATAAACAAAATAAACAAAATAAAGACCCATCAACATCCAAAAATATATATAAATAAATAAAGTGCTTAAGTACATTCTCAGAATTAGTCTATGAAATTTTAAGAAAATAAAAACAAAATAAAATGTTTCACCCCTTGTAGAAAAGCTATTACCTTCAATAAAGTGCAGGTTATAAATTTATTTCTTCTTTGTTATCCTGTAAGAAAATTACAACATGTTAAATATTCAGTTGTATGTTATCACCCAAAAGAATGATTGAATATCAGAGTTTTTCTTCCTATGCAATAATCACCACCCTTACTGTTATTGTAGGAGAAATTAATAAACACAGAAAGCTTGGTTATTCTCACAAAGTTTATGTAAACATGTTACTCTAAATTAAATTTATATAATCAATTATGATTTGCTACCAATGCAGATATCTTGTTACCATTTGGAACACATGAAGAGGTGATGAATTGATTGCTATTTCAGTTTCAAGAGAAACATTTCCTATAAGCGCATTTGTATTTTGTCAAGAAGATAAAACAAGAACAGTAAGGACTTATTGATTCCTGATCCATGCAAAAATAACTGAGAAAGAAGGGTGATATCACTTAGAACATGTACACAAGTCTATAAACTACTTTTTAAAAATCATATTAAAAATACATACAAAGAACTACAGATTCAGTTAAGAAAAAATCAGCTACTCCATGCAATAAAACTACAGGAGATATCACAATATCAATACTTGACAGAATAGAAGATGGCGGCGAAGGGAGTGCATTACCCCCGTGTACCGCATCTTTGTGTCGGGAGAATGACGAGTTAGAAAGGCTAAAAGCTATCTTGTTAGGAATTTCCAGCAAAATTGAGGTGCTCCAAAAGCTAGAGGAAGGATTTCCATCGCAGAAGACGGGGCTTGTGAGGACCGGTCAGGACTCACCCGTTGCTTTGGTCAGCCGGCAAAGGAGACAAAATGCTGCCATTTGCGTGGGATACCAACACGGCAGAGATCTGATGTCATCAGAAAGCGGTGGAGGAGAGAACTTCATCGATACCAGCGGCGACACAAACAGTTGGTCTCCTGGTAAAGAAAGTGAGTCACAAACACCCGAGTCTCTCTCACTTTGTCATCAAGCCAGAGGGGCAGAGCAGAGCTGCTGCACGCTCCTGGAACAGGCCCAGTGGCCCACCGGCATGACCCCAATTGGAGTAGGGACAGAGCAGAGCCACCACCCACGCCCGCAAAGTAGGCAGGCCTGCGACAGACCAGCAGATCAGGCCCAGCGGCCTGCCAGCATGGTACACACGTCACCCCAACTGGAGTAGGGGTACAGCAGAGCCTTCGTGTCCAGATCAGGGCAGTTCTCAGGTGTGGTACGAGGGGGCAGGGCAGAGCTGCCGTCTATGCCTGCAAGGTAGGCAGACCTGCGACAGACCGGCAGATCAGGCCCAACGGCCTGCCGGAGTGGTACACACGTCACCCCAATTGGAGTAGGGGCAGAGCAGAGCCACCAACCACGCCCGAAAGGTAAGCAGACCTGCAACCGACCAGCGTATCAAGCCCGGTAGCCTGCCACCGTGATACACACGTCACCCCAATTGGAGTAGGGGCAGAGCAGAGCTTTCGCCCGCGCCCGAGAAAGGCCCACCGGCCCGCCGGAGCAGTAGTCACATCACCCCAATTGGAGTAGGGGCAGAGCAGAGCCACCGCCTGCACCTGCAAGGTAGGCAGACCGCCGCCCAACCCTGCAAGGGAGACTTTTCAACTATACAAGAGCAATATAAATATATAGGGGGAAAATTTTTTCAAAAACTCAACAGTTTCACCAAGCAGAAAGAAACGCAAGCAATATGAAAAGACAAGGAAAGAAAGGACCACAAGCAATGCAGGTCAACTCAACTTTAGAAGAGGTAACAGCTGCAGCAGGTGGAATGTCAGATAAAGAATTCAGGATATACATGCTTCAGATGATCTGGAGTCTCAAGGAAGACATTAGACAGCAAAATCAGACAATGAAAGATTACTTCGACAATAAATTACACAAACAAATCCAGGCAGCAAAAGATCAACTATACAGGGAGATAGAGGTTATAAAAACAAACAAACAGAAATCCTAGAAATGCAGGAAGCAATAAACCAGCTTAAAAACTCAATTGAGAATACTACCACCAGAGTAGAACACTTAGAAGATAGAACATCAGACAATGAAGACAAAGTATTTCACCTCGAAAAGAACATAGATAGCTCAGCAAGACTGTTAAGAAACCATGAGCAGAACATCCAAGAAATATGGGATAACATTAAGAGACCAAACTTAAGAGTCATTGGGATACAGGAAGGTATAGAGCTCCAAACCAAAGGAATGAGCAATCTATTCAATGAAATAATATGAGAAAACTTCCCAGACTTGAAAAATGAAACAGAACCCCAAATCCTAGAAGCCTACATGATGCCGAATGTGCATTTTGAACCTAAAGGAGAAGTTTACTTGAAATTTAAAAATTATGTGTCACTGAAAAGGTAGAAGATATATTAGACCTTATTGATTAAAAGATAGAAATATGCCAATGAAATTCTTTCCAGGTATTTGGTCATTTTTGATGTACTGATCTGTGTATGATAAATAAAATTTAATTGCATTTGTAGATTTAAGGAAATATGCTTCAAAATAAATGTGCCTTGAGAAAGAATATTAATGTATGTAGCTTCTATATCTATGTCTAGAAAATTTAGATAATATCACAAAAATTACATGATTTGTGAAGAAATGCTATTAACTGTATCTTTATAGTATTTTGAGGAGATTCATGGATTTTGAATTTTTGCTTCAAATATATTTTGTCAAAAATAAACAGAATTGGTCATAAAGGTTTTTCTTTAATATTATATCATCAATTTATGGTGACATTATTATTCTCTTTCAAGCACAACTATATATAAAAAATAGTGATTCTTTTTCTTGGTGCTATGTTATCTTCCAAAATTCTTATCCTTTGTGAAAAACAATGATAACTTTGTAGTGCAGAATTACATCCTTATAAAGTATTTTATTTCCTCCAATTTTAATCATGGATCTAAATTCATAATAAAATTTATTAAATATTTTTGACTATAAGCCTATAAACTCAGCTAACTATTTTACCTAGAGATCTGGATTTTCAAATATACAAGTCTATTTTACCCACAATGAATTAAAGTAACAGTCAAAGAGAAACATAAAATGAGATAAACACCACATCAACAGAGGAGGTGATCTCCAGTGACAAAAGACTTCAAAGAACTTTTGGAAAACAGAAAGTCTGGAAGCAGATGAAGGATGCATTTGAGTTCTAATTAGGTCCCCCCCGGAGGGAGATTAAGACCATGACTAGGCATCTTGGAAGTCCATAAGTGAGTGTGCTTCAGATCAGCACAATGGAAATAAAGAGAAGGAAGCATCACAGAATCTGGGTTTGCAGTCTTATCTCAAAGGAGGCTTCTGCTTACTCAAAGTGAAATTTTTGGGGCTGTCTTGCACTCTCATTTTTATTTCTACATGAGACATGGACTGTGATTTACATGAGTCTCAAACAGTCTTTAGTGTAGAAAGCCTTGAATGATCATCACCAGAAAAACTCTCTTCTACTGATGAAAGTATTTTGAAAAGACCACTTTCAACAATTGTCTGGGAAATGAATCCTTCAGTCCTAATGGTGCCATAAAAAAACAGTTCCCTATAGTGACACCACAAAAAATCACTTTTCAGTCTAAGTTCTGTACTTAGTTTATGGTACTAGTGAGACTGTATTCCTTATATAAAGGGAAGACAGTGCAGTTAATTACAGTTTTGACACCTGTGTAAACTGAATATCAAATTAATGGTCATCTTATGTCTTTTCTGCTGTTCATTTTAAATCCCTTAAAAATACTTCTTTTGATCTTTATAACTTAGCTGAGTGAGTGAAACTCATACTCTTCCCCAAATCATTTGAGCCTGCTCACCATAATTTTCTCAAGAAACAAATACAACACTGTTTTTTTTAACCATTCCTGTAGGGCAAGTGAGTACTAAAAAGTAGAAAATAGGATCATCTGTTTTCAGATTGAATCATCAGATTTTTGTCTTTATTGCAACATGGAATAAATGTCCTTCTGGTAAGGAGAGTGAAGTGACCTAGCTAGGATTGTAATTTCTTCTGTTCCTTTGTGTTTTCTTAGTACATAGAATTTAAAGTTCTCAGGTGCAGTTTAAATTTTATTTGGAATCTTGTTCAACATCCTGTTGGAAAAGTGTCCTCTTAAATAATTAGAATTTCTAAAACTGCAGGCTGCAGAGGAATGGTGTAAGAAAATATAATTGCCAATTTATCGAAGTGATCATGAGTGAAGACTCTTCAACTTTGACACACTGATTCCTGGATCTATGTAGTCTATCTCTTGTTAGCACAATCTGATATAATGATGTGAAATTTAACAAGTGTTAGCAACACCATCACATTTTCCAATATCCTACCATGCCAGTAGCTTTTTGTTTCTTTTGTAGATGACAATACAGTGGATACCATGATCATAGACAATAGTAATATCTTTATTTTTGTTAAATGTGGTCTGATTCAATTTTAGGCATGATCTATTGATACTTTATTAGTGATGCTTGCTTAGCATTTATTATCTGTAAAAACAAAAGGTAAAAAAAAATGTTTGGTGTTTTCTGGTTAAAATTATTTCTGAGGTCCACTTGTTAATTTATTATGAGAGAATGATGAAAAGAATTATGCTCTAACAAGAACCTAGAGATAGACCTTTCCTCCTAGCTGGTGGATATTTGGAAGAGGAATTTGATAGATAAAATGTGGTGATGGAAACCATTATGGTACTCAGTCCTCATTCATCCTGTGCAGCATCCGAGGCTGGATAAAAACAACTAGCCAAGTCCAGTTGTCAACTTGGTTGTCTTGTACATTGTCCATGATGTATGTGCTTTGGTATGTGATAGCATCAAATTCCATGATATTAACACTGCATTGACTCTCTCAGAGATGCATCCTTATTACTGTACCCCCCATTTTTTTTTAGAGAGAGTGAGAGAGGAGAGTGAGAGAGCAGAGAGAGAGAATTTCAATATTTATTTTTTAGTTATCGGCAGATACAACATCCTTGCTTGTATGTGGTGCTGAGGATCGAACCCGGGCCGCACGCACGCCAGGCCAGCGTGCCACCGCTTGAGCCACATCCCCAGGCCCCCCCCAAATTTTATAGTCATCAAAAGTTCCTTCTAGACCCTTGATCAAGTCTTGATTTCTTTCTATTAGTTTATGTACCTTCTTACCTGAGGTAACTTCTTTTTCTACATGAAAGTGTGGATGAAGTGTGCTGCCAAGTATTCTGCTCTTTAGAAAGAGGTTTTTTTTCCAATTTTTTAAAGGCTAACCCTGAAAGATGCTGTACAATGGTGTTATTTTATTTCAGTTTACTTCTAAATGAAGATAACTCATATTTATTTCTAGTAATATTTTGATAGAGGTTGGCCAATTTACTTTTCTATCTGATTTGCAAAAGGGACCTTTTCCCAAAGAAGGAAATAAAAAGGTGTTATATCACACCTTTGCTCTGAAATTGATTAGGGTCTTCTGAGAAAGAGTGTAGATTCAGTGACTAACTTCTTGGTTAGTTTTTCGCTTAATGATTTGTCACACTCTACAAGTGTGACCTCAGGGGAAATGCCAAGGAAGATAGAGAGTAAAATAAGTAGAAACTATCAATTGATTATGCTTTTGTAACTTAAGTAGGGTTTTTGAACTACTATATGACTTACATATCTCTCTGCCATCCATTTAAAGTGAAAATATAAAATTCATCTTTATTTTTTATGTATCATCCATAAATTTCTAAAAATAAAATTTACACCTATTTTTTTCTAATTCTGTTCATGATTTCTCTATTTTCTTGATTATATAAATTTTTTATAACTGATAATAACTTGATAATCTGTATCAATTCCTGGTTTACACACACTTATTGATATTTGCCTCTTTTTAGTTATAGTTGGCCTCCAGTAACAAAGGGAAAGATCCCTTTCTGTCTGCTCCTCCCAGCCCTGATCCAGCCTGTCAGCTTCCCAGACCCTTATGCAGTTGGTTGTAAATTCTGCCAAATTTTTTCACTATTTTTCAAGATTAAAAAAAATCAAAAACTTTAAAAAATACTTTAAAAAGAAAAATGTGCAGGGAGAAAGCAGTAATATATTTTTTTTCATAATTAAGCATTTTAAATTTTTTTAATATTTGTCTGTATATAATGTAGGTCAGCCACTGATACTTCATCAAAAAAAAAAGTTTCTTTGCTGAGCTCAGGTGACCAAGGAATAGCCACACCCTAAGAAAAAAAGAGAACACACACACACAAAAAAAAATAAAACACAAAATCATCTTTAACCTAACATTTTATATGATGTTTCAGATCCCCGTAACTTTGCACACAAGATTCTGTGTTCAGTTGAATTTTAACTTCTTTTTGTATTTGTGTAGAGTGTGACAATTGAATTGAAACATTTTATTCTAAGCGTCTTTGTGGTTTCTTGTGAGGTTAAGTGGGTGAGAGGGAGAAGGGAAAGTGGGGGATTCTTTTGTATCATAACATGAAGTTTCCCACACAGTCTGCTCCCAGGTGCCAGACTTCAAGTTTTTCTTTCACTGGTATACTTTGATTATTCTTACTTCCCCTTTACCCATAAGTTAAAACTTATGGTAACAGCACTTTATCAAACTGCACTTATTAAGAACAATTTTAAAAAATAGTTATAGTTCACTTCACCAGTCTGCACTTATTGCTTATGTTTTCACTCATCTGCTATGCCTGTTTTTGGTGTCTAAAAAAACAACATTGTATTTTCAATATTTTACCCAGTTTCCTACATGTATATACTGGAAAGAAAATCTGGTCTGGAAATATTCCATTTTGATTGAATGCTATAATCAAGAAAATAAAATTTAAATATGCTAAATATATCTCCAGAATTTCTCAAGTAGCTATGCTTAAAACAAAGAGAATATCCTGAAAAGAAAAACCATGGTCAGCTTCAAGAAAGCATGAATAGACCCCAAGTACTTATCACTAATGATGGATTATAGATGATAAATACAGAATAACCTCAAGATTTAAAGGAAAACTAGCATTCAACCTGGTATTCTTAACTGAAGCAGACTGTCCATTAATGATAAATAATAATAGATTTTCATTAATGATAAAGTTCTAAAAAGCTGTATTCTGTGCCTCATTTCAAAGAGAGTTACTCAATATAGAAGAAAAATCACACAAAGGAAGCAGAGTTTGTGGATGAAACAGTGGCTCTAACTACAGAGCTGAAGAAAGTTATGCTGATTCTGCAGTAGGCCTTGAAAATAGTTTTGTTAGCATACCTCAGTCTTACCTTTAAAATGATGCCTTAATGGAAATATTAGCTAGTGAGTAGTCAAGTGATTGAATGTAGCAAAAGTTAGAAGATTCTAGTGGTCTATTTTCTTCACCACACACACACAAAAAATTGAATATTACAAAATATAGAGAAAAACAAAGTGATGAAAAAGAAAGTAAAAACACACTAAACACAAATAATGGAAAGTCAAGTTTTTCATATAAAACACAGTAAAATGTGCACTTTTTGTAGCATTTGATGCGATAGAAGAAAGTAGTATTGATTGTTCTTGATGGTAAGAACATCCCTCCATGAGCAGCATTCATGTCCTGATATTGGATGTTAGAAAGGCTAATAAATTAGAGAAAGAAAGCATTCTTACTTCTTGTGTGTGTTTTGTGAGGAAATCTATTTTAAAGTCAAATTTTATTAAAATGATTACTGGTTTTTAACCTTCATAAATTTTCTGTAAACAAAGAATGCAACACATAATTATTTTTAAAAGGGAATAACTAACTGATGAAGCATGAACACAGGTACTTGTAACTATTGAAAATAGAGTGGGGTGTGGTGGTGTGTACAGATGCTGATACTCAGAAATAATAAAGTTTCCAATGTAGATTAAGCAAGAAATCACAGAATGCATATCATTCTGATTTCATAAATGATAATCAATTAAACACTAGAGCCTTTTAATATTTGATTCATTAGTCCTGAAAAGAGAGAAGTGGCCCGATAAGCTAAATTGGTTTCCTCCCTCTCTCATTGCTATTGGAAAAAATAATGGGAACACCTAATACATTGTGAAGGGTCTTCTATGTATATATTTCAAGATTATGGTCAATATCAGTCAACTAGTAGTATGTATGGCTAAATTTATTGCCTTTTAGAACTTTAAATAGTTGCAGATAGAGTGGAGGATGCTGATTTGGGTCTAAAGTATGGAAACTACTGTTTTATATGGTACTGGGGATTGAAACCAGGGGTGCTTTATCATTCATATATATTCACAATTCTTCAATATTTTATTTTGAGAACTGGTCTCTCTTAGTAACCAAGGGTGGTCTTGAAGTTGTGATCCTTCAAGGCCTCAGCCTCTATGATATTTCAGATTACAGGTATGTACCACCACATCAGGCCTGGACACTACCTATTAATTTTTACATGCATGTAATAATCAAAACTATTTTAAATATTCCTGGCTTTTCTTTTATTTAAAATATTGAATACTAACTTTCTGACATTGCTGGAGAGCATCTGCCTTTTCCCTCACTTCCACTTAGCTTGAGGCACACACAGAAAGAAACCAGAAAAACTGGTTTCAAAATATAATAGAATCCACTCTGCAGCCATTCATATCTAAACAGAACAAAAAACAAACAAACAATTATATTGAAGCCAGAGACAGTGGCTCTGCCTGGGGCACTCACAGAAAGAAACCAGAAAAACTGGTCTGAAAATATACTAAAATTCACTCTACAGTCATTCATTTCTAAACAGAACAAAAAACAAACAAACAATTATACTGAAGCCAGAGACAGTGGAACAGGCCTGTCATCACCAACAACTTTGGAGGCTGAGGCAGGAGGACTGTAAATTGGAAGCCAGCCTCAGAATCTCAGTGAGAGTCTGTCTCTAAATAAAATATAAAAAAGGCTGGGGATGGGGCTCAAGAGTTCAATGTCCCTGGGTTCCATTCCTGGTACCAAAAAAATAAAAAAAAATGCAGACTTCTTGTGCTCATGCTGGACATACCTGGAAATGGATGATTACAGCAAAGACAAAGATGGAGGCAATGAGATTCCTGAGATAGAGGAGATTCTGGTGCGAGAAAACCTCTCTAAGGGCTTGGACTTTGTCTGTGTTCATGGCCCAGAGATGGAACACTACAAGATGGCAACCTCCAATTCCATGTCTGTTGGCAGAGGAGAACACAAACGTGAAGGGAAGAACAAAGGGCTGGACTCCGCTGGGTCTTGGGCCTCCTCCTGGCCAAAGCAGAGGCAGGAGAACAGAATCAGCCAGGAGACTCAGCCAGGTGACTCATGCACCAACAGTCACAGGGTCATGATCTGGATTTTTTTGGCACCAAGGATGGAACCCAGGGGCCCTCAGCCACTGAGCCCCACTCCCAGCCTATTTGTATTTCATTCACTGACAGCATCTCACTGAGTTGCTGAGGCCTTGCTGTTGCTGAGGCTGGCCTCCAAGTTGATATCCTCCTACCTCAGCCTCAGCAACAGGCAGAAAGGGGCCTGGCCTGAGGAAAAGGCAACAGACCTGCCAGGGACACAGCAGCACAGGGCACCAAGGTCTGAGCACTTCAGAAATGGCATGAGACTGACTTTAGAACAAGAACACAGTGGGAAACGCTGTCACCATGGCCCCTGGGCCCAGGTCGGTGCTTCACTAAACGTGTCATCTGTGGGCAGAGTGGCTAATAGCTGGGGACTCAGATGTCCCAGTCTCTCCCTGGGTCTGCATTTTTCAGTCACCCCAGAGTTGGAACAGCAGGACTCGTGTCACCTTATGGATGGCCACTCAGATGGGCCATTAGTCCTGTAGACCACATGGACATGATATCTGTGACAGAAACGCTGTCCTAGCTTTCCCTGGCCCCCTGGCATACCCGTGGTGGTCTTCTGACAGCCCCTCTCCCTGCCGCCTCTGGCTGTGTAGGACAACGCTGATGTCCCTGTGGTAAAGAATTTGGAGACATGAAACCTTGAGCATTTTGTAAAGGAGGAATTTCAGCAATCCCAGGGGGAAAGAGTAGGGACTTGTCCTGGCTCCTCTTGCCACCAATGACCTCTCTGAACTCCCTGCACTTGCTCCGCTGAGCCACAAGTTGACCCTCAAACCCACCAACTCATCTCTGCCCCAGGGCTTTTGCACCTGCCAGGTTCTCTAGATGGACCTGTAACACTCTTCCCCTGTCACCCCATCTTCCTTCTCTGCTCTATTCTTACCCCGGGGCCCTGGGATGACACTGACGCTCACACACCTTACGTTCTATCCCTTTGTATTATTAGCACCCACAGAAGCGCCTAGTGCTTAACAGCACCTGACAAATGTCTGGAATGAAAGGTGGGTGACATCAATGGCAGGGTGTGGGCCTTAGAAGCTTTCTGAATGTTTAACATGGTCATTTCTTGCAAATCACTACCCTCTGATCTCTAGGAAATGGGTTGTTTCATGCACTAGTGTGATGGGGACAAGAGCCATGTGACATCTGTACTGTCCACCTCCCTCCCAGCCTGGACTGTCCCCCACCTCAGGGAAGAAGGACCAACTGCACTCTCCACTCTAGGGGCCCTTCCACAGCCCACTTTCCAGGTCACAAGCTGAGCCGTGGTGGCACTCCTGGTAACAGGAAAGCCTTTCAGCTGAAAGCTACCTGTGCCTGCTCCACCCTCCTCTTGCCCGTTCTGGGGGTGTCCCCGTGGCTCCACCATTTTGGCTCCTACAGCACCACTCAAAGCCCCCCAGGTAAGATCTCTGCCCCAACCAGGTCCCAGAGGTGGCCAAGGCAGCCACCTCCATGTCTCAGTTGTCTGTGGCATTCATCTTTCCCTAAGTCTTAAGGCCCTCACTCTGATGTCACACTGTCTGGCTCAGGCTGGATGGCTGTGCCACCGTGACAGCCATTTTCTCAGCCTGTCTCCAAGGAACAGCAAATCATTCCTTCAAAAACTGTCCCCTCACTCACCATCATGCTCCAGAGCAAATTGATCCTCTGGCTGGCTTCCACGGCCCAAGCCTTCGCTGACTAGTCCTCTGTTGTCACCACTGCTCCTACTCTATTTGAAGGCAGCCCCCCACCAAAACCAGGAGGTCTTGGCAGACTCCTTAACTCCTACCCAGATTTCACCACCACATCCACAGCTGGGGCCGAGCTGCTTCGCCTCCAGATGCTCAATTCACCTTTGATTTTCTGAAATTCTAGGAAGAGTCTGGTGTCACCTTTGCCTACTCTTCTGTAAGTGTCGCCGACACTCCTATCTGAGGTCCAGTCTTTCCCATGGGAACTCTCAAGCACCCTGCAGGGACTCATCTGCAGTTTTCTCAATTTGATGTGATGGCACTGAAAGCCAAGAACCAGCTCCACAGTCAATTCCAAGAAAACACAAAAAATGCACACAAATATTTTTCATGAGAGACTTCCCAGCAAAAAACAGATTCAGGGATCAGAGGCCAAAAGAAAAAGAAAAGGAAAAAAAGACAGTTTCCCTCTTCTAAGAAGTCTCACATGTTTTTCAATTTTTATTTTATTAAGATTTGTAAGCCAGGTGTCATGGTGCATGCCTGTAATCCCAGTGGCTCTGGAGGCTAAGGCAGGAGGATTGCAAATTGGAGGCTAACGTCAGCCAAATTGGGGCTCTAAGCAACTCAGCGAGACCCTGTCTCTGAATAAAATACAAAAGAGGGTTGGGGACGGGGCTCAGGGTTTAACTGTCCATGAGTTCAATCCCCAGTGCCTTCCTCCCCAAAATGGCAATACTGTGGGTTTAACCCAGGAACAGTCATTCTACCCATGACTGTTTTGAGACAGGGTCTCACTTATTTGCTAAGGCTGTCTTTGAACTTGTAATCATCGAACTAACTGCTCCTTGCCTGTAAAAGTGGTTTGGTGTAGAAATTTTATGTTTAGAATCTTATTCGCTAAGAACAACTGCTAAAATATGTGCAGATGATTGCCCAAGGATATTCACTTCGATGCTAACTGTGACTGAGAAAGAACTGAAATGTCCACCAGAAGACAATAGACTAAAATCAACACTTCTTTATCCTTGCAGTGCAGGTTCCTGCTAAGAAATTTGAGGCAGGATTACTCTGTGGTATGCTAACTGTCCTTGAAATATTCTTATAAGACATGAAAGCTTAGATATCCTTTTGATTGTAAGTGTTGTTGTTGTTATTGTTATAATAATAATAATAATAATAATAATAATTATTATTATTATTATTATTATTATTTGGTACTAGGGATTTAACCCAGGACCACATAAACCATGAGCCCTGTCCCCAGCTCCTTTTATATTTTATTTAGAGACAGGGCCTCACTAAGTTGCTGAGGCTGGCCTCCAGGTTGTGATCCTCCTGCCTTGGCCTCCTGAGCTGCTGGGATGACAGGCTTGAGCTTCTGCACTCAGCTATAATTTTAAACATTTGCACACTGAAAATTCAGAAGAAATGATTCTGAAAGAGTTATTTTCCCCCAGAGGAATACTCTGCATACATGAAAACTTCCAGCAGATGTGCCCAACGGGAGGCAGGGCCCTTACCTTGGTCGGTGTTGATGGTGGTGGGGTTGAAGGCATTCCCCAGGATGGTTTCACAAATGTTGCTTGAGATGGAGAGGGAAAAGCCAGAGCCCAGGCCGTGCCCTTTATAATGAAACTCATCCAAAAGGAAGACGATCAAGCCTGCCACAAAGAACTGCAGAATTAAAATAAATTAATTAATAAAAGTGAACTCTATGTTACTGGCCCCAAAGCCCAGGTTCCTTCCATCTTCAATGACAGGGCTCTCTGCTATGAGGGCCAAATAAGAGACCCTTCTCAATCTGCCTCATGGGAATTCAGAAGCCAAAGTCAGGGTCTTTCAATTCTCTATTTTTTTTAAATCTATTTTTTAGTTGGAGGTGGAAACAACATCTTTTTTTTATTTTTATTTTTATGGGGTGCTAAGGATCGAACCCAAGGCCTTGTACATGCCAGGTGAACCTCTGCCACTGAGCCCCAACCCCAATATTTTATTTTTTTGTTTCTTAATTGTTTTGGGGTTTCCGTGTGGACAGCATGCCTCTATTGATTTCAATATTTCTCGTTGTAGATGGGCGCACTGTCTTTATTTGATTGATTTCTTTTTGGGTGGTGACCAGCCTCCAACCCGGGGCCTTACCCTGCTCAGGCCAGTGTTTAGCCTTGAGCCCAGCCCTGAGCCTGGCCTGGCCCCAGCTCTGGCTGAGTACTGCTGAGGAGGAAGAGGGACAACAAGGTCACTCAGGAAGTGGTGTGAGAGTGGGGGTTCAACTGAGTGGTGATCAGAAGGCAGATCCCAGAACCCATCTTTGAGGGGGTCCCTGTCCATGTCTGTCATCACATCCATAATGGACTGGCCGATGGTGATAATCATGCCAAACACTAGGGTCCTAAGAAAATCTTTAGCAGAGTGTGTGGAAGAAATTCAGATGACAAATACTGACACTGCCCACGAAAACCTTGGTGAGGAGTGTCCAACTGTCACACGTCAAAGCGCATGAGAACTCAGAGGCTTTGTAGTGAAAGCACCTTTCATCTTTTTTTGTGGCTTTTGGGATTGAACCTAGGGCCTTTCGGACGGTAGGCATGTGCTTTACTAAACTTCAGACCAGTCATCTTAAATCTTTTTTTTTTTTAAATGATCTTGAATTCTTAATATGAAAAACATTTTTAAAAAATTGTCAAGGGTAAGGAGAAAACTTCTGAGGCTGTAGCTCAGTGGTAGAGGCACTGAGTTCCATTTTCAGGTCTGCAAAAAAAATATTAAAAACAAAGAGAGAAAGAGAAAAAAACACCCAATTTGGGCTTTAGAAAAATAATGCAAATTTTTTGTTTGTTTGTTTTGATTTTTGTACTGGGGATTGTACTCAGGGTCACTCAACCACAGAACCTCATCCCCAGCCCTATTTTGGTTTTATTTACAGACAGAGTCTCATTGAGCTGCTTAGGGCCTCGCTGTTGCTGAGGTTGGCTTTGACTCACAATCCTCCAGGATCAACCTCCCGACCTGCTGGAATTAGAGGTGCGCACCACTGCACTAAGCCAAGTATTCTATAAAATGTCAAAAATAAAAATTAAAAAAAGAAAACCACTTATTAGTGCTTTAGAAGGATAATGCATTAATTTAAGGCATTGAATAATAAATGCATTACTTAATATTTAATAATGCATTACTTAATTCATTAATGATTAATGCATTAATACATAAATATATTCTACAATCTTGATTTGTGTCTGAAACTCACAGTTTAAGTTAGATGGATTTCTCACTTAATTATTTAACCTACTAACTTAAGATCTCTAAGACATGCTATATGGAAGATGGCAGAGTAGAAAATTGTAAATATTGTTTTCTAAATAGCACATTCCAGTTAACAGAGGCTAGGCTTGGCTGACTCTGAGGCTGGACGCCATTATTGGGGCTGCCTATCATTTGATACAGCCAATACTCTTAACCTAGTTTAACAGCATGTAGAAACTGAGACTCCAGAACTATTATCTAAATTTCTTCCACATCAAAAAATCTAATCAACAGCAGAGCTGGACTGAGAGGATCACCTTTTTGCTCATTAAATCCTTTTAAATACAGAAGAAAAATAGCACTTGCTAAATAACTACCATGTGTTAGGCACTGTGAGAGTGATTATTTAATTTAATCCTCCTTTTTTTTATACTGAGGACTGAGCAGATGTGCTTCACCTCTGAGTCTCATCCCCAGCCATTTATTATTTTATTTAAAAACAAGATCTCAATGAGGTGCTTAGGGCCTCACTAAGTTGCTGAGGTTGACCTCCAAATAGTGATCCTTCTGCCTCAGCCTCCAAATCTGCTGTAATTAGAGGCATACTCCACAGCATCTGACTTTGATTGAATTCTTATGACAGCTCTGAAGTAGATGTCACCTCCTTCATGAGGTATGGAAATCATGGCTGGTGAAGGGGTGACCTCCATGCACTGATCCTTCATGTCCATCCTCTGGGGCATTCCTGCCCTCCCATGCCCTGCCTGGCCTTCCCCCATACCCAGCACCTCCCAGAAGTGCTCTCTCACTAACAGGCCATGGAGCACCTACAGGGTCCGCAGGCAAAGCACACAGGCCAAACTGGGCTGTTTTAATGCTCCCAATTTTAGAGCCAATTCAAATTCTCAACTAGACACCAGAAATGTACCCATGATCTTTCTTAAACTTCTGGGCTCCCATTGAAGAGGACTTGGTCTTTGGGGGTGTCACCCACTTCACTCATCTTGGTGCAAGCCAAGAGCTGCATGATGAGGCCCAAGGTGACCATTGCAGAGATACCGAGCTCCATGAGTGTGTCTAAGGTAATGGGCAGCCACAAAGCTCCTGTGAGCTCAAGAAAACGAGACATTGCCGCAGTCTCTGGCTGGGCACAAATCATGAGTCTCCACACAGCTTGTAGATTCAAACAGCAATTCTTTATTCTCGAACTCACACCGGCCTTCTACAAACACGTTCTAGGGAAATCCACGTTCTCTGCCCAAATCCACTTCTCCCAAATCCACTCTCCGCCCAAATCCACTACACCTGGGCTTCTGTCTCCCAAAATATACTGTCTGACCCTAAGCGCTCAAGAGGAACTCAGCAGCAGGATATGCCCTATTCTAAAGGGGGAACACCCTAATCTCCTATTATGCTAAACTGCCCTATTCTAAAGGGGGAACACCCTAATCTCCTATTATGCTAAACCGCGCTATTCTAAAGGAGGAACACCCTAAACACGGATCCTGCCCTGGTCCTTGAGCAAGGTCACCTTTCAGAAGTCCTTCCACTAGACAGCATGGGAGTAAGCTGGAAAGGAATTTTTCATACCTACTTGGCTGATGGCTCCCAGCATCTTCCCCCTTCTGATTAATTAAACAACAAGTAATGTGGCTTAAGGACCGTGCCTGGTAGGTTGTCCAGTTCAACATATGGCTCTTACCCGTCATTGGAAAACTGACCTTTAGGCGTTAGCCTCCTGTCTTAGGTTGATACCACTGCAACTGGATCATACCCGTCACTGACTACCGGTCCAGCATACAGCCATACTTGTGGATAGGTCTATGAACCAGTGGGGGGGTGAGGTTCTTTGCTTCACCTCTGTTGGCCCCCAAATTTGGCCTTGGTGCCAGTGGGGGAGTGAGGTTAATGTGGCTTAAGGACCGTGCCTGGTAGGTTGTCCAATTCAACATATGGTCCTTACCCGTCATCTGAAAATTGACCTTTAGGCGTCAGCCTCCTGTCTTAGGTTGATACCACTGCAATTGGATCATACCCGTCACTGACTACCGGTCCAGCATATAGCCATTGTCCCCCAAATTTAGACCATCACTAGCAGAAGGGAGGAGGGTACAGAAATGCCATGACACCAAGCCAATTGACACTTCCTTTGGAAAAATTGCATCATTGGTGACACCATCAGCAAAGATCACTGGTGACACCATCAGCAAAGATATGCCAGCATTACCACAATTAGCTGCACTAAACGATAGTTACATAGTCTAGGCAAGTTCTGTAAGCAGTTCAAAGTGGAGGAATCTATCAATCTGTCCGTCTCCTCCCAAAGTCCGTTGCCTCCCAAAGTAAGTTGGCTCCTTGATTGAGCATACTTGTTGAGTTATATTCATTGGGACGAAGATAGGAATTCTGGCAATGATGCTAAAAAGACATTATACTGAAAAGAATTATTAAATATAATGAAAAGGAAAGGTGAAAGGAAACAAGCAGATCTGTTACCTCCTTAAAAAACAATCCTTAACAGCTGTTTACCTGATTTAAATTGGTAAACAAGCAGATCTGTTAACCACCTTTAAAAACAATCCTTAACAGCTGTTTACCTAATTTAAATTAAGCCATTTAAATCACGTGAATAAAAAAATAATTTGGATCCATATTCTCACGAGTGCTCCTCATATATGAAATATGGACATACGCACACACAGACATATAACACAAAACACAAATATGCAAACAAACGTACAACACATAAGATAATAATAAAGGCCTTGTAGCTTTACCTAGGTGAAATCTCCATTGCAATGTTTAAAAACTCCATAGTCAAAAAATAAAACTGATCAAAAAAACATTAACCTAGGTTTGTATGAGCTCAAAAAATAAAAATAGAACCTTATGATGTGGAAAATGCAATAATAAAATAGATATTGAAAAAAGCATCCTGGTTAATCACAGTCGCAGATGTAAGAATGGCCAAGCTGGAGTTCTGGATATCAGCTGTTATGGATTTGAGTCAAATCATCTTCTTTTCGATCTGTAGAAATCGTTTTGATTAGTCTTTCTGGAATCCAAATCAGCTGCTGTTCTCCCTGTGGAAACACGCAAACAGAGCCCCGACTCCAGAAAATCACTGGGTCAAGACTTTTCCATTGTCCTGTTAGAATATCTTTCCAAAGTACCTTAGGCTTATGTACATCTTTTGGATACATATGTCTTTCCGCAGCACTAAGTCCTGATGAATCCAAATTTAAAAAGGTTAGAGTAATAAGGGTTATTTTAAGTTTATCTTTGGGGGATACATACCCCTTTCCAATTTTTAAGATTAACTAGGCTTCGAGTGACGCAATCTTTCCTCTGTCATGAAGGCATCTTAACCACCTTCAAATTAACCTTTTAAAGCCTTTTAATTATCATCTATACTGTACTTTTAAATGTACTTTTTCACCACCTACAGCTTCACTATTTTAAACGAGGCTTAGATTTTGTTTAAATCGCTTAATGTTAGTTTACATGGCTGCCCTTCAATCAAAGGCCTTTTTTACTCCATTAAGAAGCTTTGTCTCAATCTGCCATGTACAAATACCTTTTTTTTTCTCAAGCTTTTAAAGTAAGTTTAGTTTCCTCAAAATCTTTTTAAATGGCATTTTACAACTTTTTACTTTACCACACAGAGATTATCTCATCTAGAAACATTTCTTTTTCTTTTAACCTTCCATATTAAAATATATTTTCACATCTTGAATCTTTTTATATCTCTTTTTAAGCCGTTAACCCTTTTTATAAATTTACATTCTGAAATAACCCTTATAAAATTTCTGATCTAGACAAATTACTCCACTTAAATAAGATGAAATACTTTCATGTTTTTTATGGTACTATAATACTATAATTGAAACCCAACTGAAACTTCTTATACTCTTTGTATATGAATTACACATGATAGAATCTTAACACTTAGTAACCTTGTTTCAGCAAAGACATAGATCAAAGCAATATTAAACATTTTTCCATTCACCAATTTATGAAAACACACATAATGATTAAATATATTACCTTATGGAACTTAATAAGTAAAGAGTACTTGATTTCATATTTAGTGGTTGATATTTTAACACTTTAGTTTTGTAAATTAATTAGAACTTTGTAGAAACCAAGATCTTAGACAAATGTAGTAAACAGAACTAGCCATCTCTTTCTTGTTGAAGAAAAATCCTTCTACAGGATACCATGATTGTCCCATTGGTATACTTAGTAACTCGTCTTTAAAAAGCCATGGTCTACATTTTTGTATTGTATCTACATATGCCCTAGCTGTTCGTGGTCTTACTGGGATGCCTCCTTTCTCTAACAATTTCTCTTCCTTAGGGGTAAACAACTTTAAACCTTGAGTCAACCATTTTCCCCAGTTTGCCTGAGAAAGTTCTAGGAACAGGCAACTTGAAACAAAAACAAAATAAATTAGAACAAGAACACATTGTTTTTTGAAATGCTCACCCATTATTTCGCTCTTCTTCAGGGACGAACAGTTTCACTTACCTTTTCTTCAGATGTTCCCAGTACAGACCGCCAAATGCCGCAGTCTCTGGCTGGGCACAAATCACGAGTCTCCACACAGCTTGTAGATTCAAACAGCAATTCTTTATTCTCGAACTCACACCGGCCTTCTACAAACACGTTCTGGGGAAATCCACGTTCTCTGCCCAAATCCACTTCTCCCAAATCCACTCTCCACCCAAATCCACTTCACATGGGCTTCTGTCTCCCAAAATATACTGTCTGACCCTAAGCGCTCAAGAGGAACTCAGCAGCAGGATACGCCCTATTCTAAAGGGGAAACACCCTAATCTCCTATTATGCTAAACCGCCCTATTCTAAAGGGGGAACACCCTAAACACAGATCCTGCCCTGGTCCTTGAGCAAGGTCACCTTTCAGAAGTCCTTCCACTAGACAGCATGGGAGTAAGATGGCAAGGAATTTGTCATACATACTTGGCTGATGGCTCCCAGCAAGACATTATTTAATAAAATGAACCTACAGAATTGAATGTGACCCCTTTTCCACATTGGATGGGCTTCAGGTTGCTGGCAGCAATTATAGCATAACCACCCAAAACCAAAGATAAGAACACAACTCAGACTCTCTGTCGAGCTTACCAGACACCATGTCATTCTGTTTGGAAAGTCACGTACCCCTCAAGAGCCTGCTGCATTCCCATCCCCATGGACAGATGCATTCTGGCTGGACAGAGAGGCCCGTCCTTCATCAGTTCATAAAACTGGAGAACATTCCAATCATTTTCTGAGTCTGCAGATGGGGCTGGCTCATTTGGATCTAGTTGGGAATCAACCTTCCCTTTCCATCATGTTCAGATGAGCTCTGATTCTGAGTGACTGGAACCTCTTTGGAACCCCATTTATAAACCGTGTTCATCAAATGCACCATCAACATACACAAGAAAATCATTTCTAGACCCACAGGTGACTGGTTAGATTTGACCCTCCACTGTCACTCATGGTTTTGATCCATATATTTCACCTGTAGATATGAAAAAGATGCAGCTGAGAAACCAATAGAGAGTTCTAGAGAGTGTTCTATGTGGACTCACCATCTCATTTCAGGGATTTCAAACACTCTAGTTTTTTTAAGTTTTCAGAAATTCTCAAGCAGAGACTTATCTTGCTCTTCCAGGTTTTGTATTGCATTCAAACCCAACTCTTAAGAAGATGGTGTTTCCCAGGCTGAATGCACCGTTGATCAGTGAGGTCTCATTTGGCAACAGACACCCCAATGAGAATCTGCACAGTCACGAAATTGTGTAGGTCATCTCCAGGAAACCATGTCATATTACAAGAGAAAGAGAAACTAAAGAGCAACACTGGATTTCAGAGGAAGATAAGCAACATTACCATGGCTTTTGATGGGGTCTCTCAACTCATGATTTCTCCAGGAATGAACTCCACCATGTCATTTGGGTGAACTAGAGAATGCAGAATAATGATTAGTATACTGATTTAAGGCTTATGAATATTTCAGGGCATTTCTTGATATGGACATCAGTGAAAATATACAGCAAAGATAAGAACAAGAATGAGAGATGTCTGCGAATAGAGTGTATCACACCCAGTGTACCGCATCACTGCACAGATAAATACAGGGTTAGAACGACAAAAAGCTATCTTGTTAGAAATTTCTAGCAAAATTGGGGTGCACTGAAACTTAGGCGAAGAATTTCTATCATCGAGGACCGGTTACTGAGTCTCAAATATGAGCCAACAGTGCGACCAGAGATCCAGCCTGTCTGATCCGCCGCCCACCCTGCGGCCCGCCCCGCGGCTACAGACAGTGGGGTGCTGCCGAGAAGCGACCAGCAAGCAGAGAGAAATGGCACTACGGATTCTGTGGAGTCCTCCCGGCTGTGCCCTCACTGAGCTCTGGGCTGAGTTTGGGGTTTGAGTTTGGGGAAGGAAGCAGTCCAGTTCTATCCCCAACAATGGAAAATCCACCAAGGAAGCCAGCGGACACCATCTTGAAGAGCTGACTTCACCATCGCCAGGTTCCGACAGATTGCAACAATAAAACAGCATGAACAACCAGACTACATATAACTTATCAAATGCAAATAGATGAATTCTACGAACAGGTCTATACTCCACCTAAGCCCTTAACTACCCCCAAGTACTCCTGTCTATTCTCTTGTTAATATCCACGTGCATTTGCGTAACACCCCAAAGAAGCTAACATATACTAACCTCCATACAAGCAAATCACCCGACCTTAACATAAAATCCTAAGTCCAAACCTCAGTTCTCTATACGCCATCAAAATCTGAAGGATTTAATAAAACCAATTAATTTACCTTAAATCACAATTAAATCCAACATCTCTAAACATCATCTCCTAACACAAAGGAGAGATAGTGGAACTATAAAAACCAAAACAAATTTAAAGGAGAAAAGAGAAACACAGCAGTCAAAGAGAGTTGGAAAGTAACTTGAGCACCATGAAAAAACAAGGGAAAAAAAAGAGTACAAACAATGCAGGACAACTTAAATACAAAAGAGAAGCTAGAGGCACCAGAAAATTGGATGGAGAAAGAAGTCAAGGCATACCTAAGTAAGATGGAATGGAATCTCAGAGAAGAGTTTATACAGCAAGTTCAAACAATGAAAGTATATTTTGAAAATGAATTAAATAAGCAAATTCAAATGTCAAAGAACGAGCTCTATCATGAAATAGAGATTTAAAAAAAAAAACAAACAGTAATCCTAGAAATGCAGGAAACGATAAAGCAAATTAAAAATTCAAAGGAGAATATTACAAATAGACTAGTTAAAGGAGAAGCCAGAACATCGGATAATGAAGACAAAGTTTATCAACTTGAAAAGAATATAGTCAACACAGAAATGATGCTTAAAATACACGAGGAATCTATCCAAGAGAAATGGGATGTCATAAAAAAACCAAACGTGAGAGTCGTTGGGATAGAAGAATGCATAGAGGTTCAAACCAAAGAAATGAACAATCTATTGAATGAAATAATCCTAGAAAATTTTCCAGATATGAACGATGGAATGGATTGCCAAATCCTGGAAGCCTACAGGACTCCAAACCTTCAAAACCATAATAGACCAAATCCAAGACACATAATTTTGAAGATATTCAACATATAGAAGAAGGAGAGAATATTAAAAGCTACGAGAGAAAGGAGGCATATTACATTCAGGGGTAAACAAATTAGGTTAATGGCTGATATTTCATCACAGACGTTGAAAGCGAGAATATCCTGGAGCAAAGTATTTCAACTGCTAAAAAATAATGGATTCCAACCAAGAATACTGTATCCAGCAAAATTTAGCTTCAGATTTGACAATGAAACTAAAATATTTCATGATAAAAAAAAATCTTAAAAGAATTCACAGCCATAAAACCAGTACAGCATGGCATCCTTAGCAAAAAACTAAAAGAAGAGGAATTGAAAAACAGCACCCCAAACTAACAGTGGGAGGTAACTCAGTAAAGGGAAGGGAAAAAATAAACAAAAAGGAAAAACTAGCCATATTAAAATAAATAAATAAACAAGCATGAGGTTAGTACTAAGCATATGTCAATAGTAACCTTAAACGTTAATGGCTTAAATTCCCCAATTAAGAGACATAGGCTAATAACCTGGATAAAAAAAAAAAAAAAACAAATCCAACAATATGCTGCCTTCAGTAGACTCATCTGATAGGAAAAGTCATACACAGACTGAAGGTGAAAGGTTGGGAAAAATCATACCACTCACATGGTGCCCCGAAGCAAGCAGGAGTGGCCATAGTCAAATCGAATAAAATCAACTTCAAACCTAAGTTAATCAAAAGGGGTAAAGAAGGACACTACATACGATTAAAAGGAACCATCCACATACAAGACATAACAATTATCACTATGTATGCTTCAAACAATGGTGCTGTAACATTCATAAAACAAACTCTCCTCAAGTTCAATAGTCAAATAGACCACAACAGAATAATTATGGGTGACTTCAACACACGGCTCTCTCCATTGGACAGATCCTCCAGACAAAAGCTGAATAGAAACTATAGAACTCAATAACCCAAACAATAACCTAGACTTAACCAAAATATATAGAATATATCAACCATCATCAAGTGGTTACACGTTCTTCTCAGCAGCACATGAATCCTTCTCAAAGATAGACCATATATTATGCCATAGGACAACATTTAGAAAATATAAAGGTGCGGAGATAATACCATGCATCTTATCTGATTACAGTGGATTGAAACTGGATATCAATGATAAAAGAAGGAAGGAAAAATCATACATCTCATGGAAAATGAACAATATGTTACTGAATGATCAATGGGTTACAAAAGACATAAAGGAGAAAATCAAAAAATTCTTGTAGATGAATGGAAATACAGACACAACATATTGAAATCGATGGGACACAATGAAAGCAGTTTTAAGAGGGAAATTCATTTTCTGGAGGTCATTCCTCAAAAAATGAAAAAACTAACAAATAAATAAGCTCACACTTCATCTCAAAGCCCTAGAAAAAGAAGAGCAAAACAACAGCAAATATTGTAGAAGGCAAGAAATAATTAAAATTGGAGCGGAAGTCAACCAAATTGAAACAAACAAAAAAAAAAACAAAAACATTAAAAATTGATAAAAAAAAGTTGGTTCTTTGAAAAAATAAATATGATTGACAGACCCTTAGCCATGCTAATGAAGAGAAGAAGAGAGAGAACTCAAAGTACTAACATACGAGATGAAAAAGGCAATATCACAACAGACACTACAGCAATACAGAAGATAGTTAGAAATTATTTCGAAACCCTATATTCCAATAAAATAGAAGATAGCGAAGTTACTGATAAATTTCTTAAGTCATATGATTTGCCCAGATTGAGTCAGGAAGATACACAGAATATAAATAGACCAATAACAAAGGAGGAAATTGAAGAATCCATCACAAGACTACCAATCAAGAAAAGCCCTGGACCAGATGGATATACAGCAGAGTTTTACAAAACCTTCAAATAAGAAATAATACCAACACTTTTCAAGTTATTTCAAGAAATAGAAAAAGAAGGAGCTCTTCCAAATTCATTATATGAGGCCAACATCACCCTGATCCCAAAACCAGACAAAGACACATCAAAGAAAGAAATCTACAGATCAATATCTCCAATGAACTTAGATGCAAAAATCCTCAATAAATTTCTGGCAAATCAAATACAAAAGCATATCAAAAAAATTGTGCACCATAATCAAGTAGAATTGATCCCCGGGATGCAAGGCTGGTTCAATATATAGAAATCAATAAATGTTATTCACCACCTCGATAGATTTAACCATAAGAACCACACGATCATATCTATAGATGCAGAAAAAGCATTCAACAAAGTTCAGCATCCCTTTATGTTCAAAACACTAGAAAAACTAGGGATAACAGGAAGTTACATCAACATTGTAAAAGCTGTATATGCTAAGCCTCAGGCTAGCATCATTCTGAATGGAGGAAAACTGAAGGCATTCCCTCTAAAATTTGGAACATGACAGGGATGCCCTCTTTCAACACTTCTATTCAATTTAGTCCTCGAAATACTAACCAGAAAAATTAGACAGACAAAAGAAATTAATGGTACAAAAATAGGAAAAGAAGAACTTAAATTATCACCATATGCGGATGATATGATAACATATCTAACAGACCAAAAAGGTTGTACAAAGAAACTACTAGAGCTAATAAGTGAATTGAACAAAATGGCAGAATATAACATCAACACGCATAATTAAAAGGCATTCCTTTATATAAGTAACAAATCTTCTGAAATGGAAATGAGGACAACCACCCCATTAACAATTTTTTCCACAAAAAAAATAAATAAAATAAAATACTTGAGAATCAACCAAACAAAAGAGGTGAAAGATTTATACGATGAAACTACAGGACCCTAAAGAGAGAAATAGAAGAAGACCTTAGAAGGTGGAAAAATATACCCTGTTCATGGAAAGGAAGAACTCACATCATCAAAATGGCGATATTACCCAAAGTTCTCTATAGGTTTAAAACAATGCCAATCAAACTCCCAATGGCATTTCTTGTAGAAATAGATGAAGTAATCATGAAATTCATATGGAAAAACAAAAGACCCAGAATAGCAAAAGCAATTCTAAGCAGGAAGTGCGAATCAGGAGGTATAGTGATACAAGATTTCAAAGTGTACTACAGAGCAATAGTAATAAAAACAGCATGGTACTGGTTCCAAATCAGGCGGGTGGACCAATAGCCAGATTACAGGACACAGAGACAAATCCACAAAATTATAACTATCTTATATTTGATAAAGGGGAAAAAAGCATGCAATGGAGGAAGGATAGCATCTTCAATAAATGGTGCTGGGAAAACTGGAAATACATATGCAACAAAATGAAATTGAATACCCTCCTCTCGCCATGCACAAAAAATTAACTCAAAGTGGATCAAGAAGCTAGATATCAAATCAGAGACTCTGCGTCTGATAGAAAAAAAATTGGCTCCCATCTACATATTGAGGAGTCGGGGTCCAAATTCCTTAATAGGACACCCATAGCACAAAATATATTAACAAGATCAACAAATTGGACTCACTTAAAATGAAAAGTTTTTTTCTCAGCAAGAGACACAATAAGAGTGGTAAATAGTGAGCCTACATCATGGGAACAAATTTTTACTCCTCACACTTCAGATTGAGCCCTTATATACAGAGTATACAAAGAACTCAAAAAATTAAACAATAAGAAAACAAATAACCCAATCAACAAATGGGCCAAAGACCTGAACAGACACTTCTCAGAGGAGGACATACAATCAATCAACAAGTACATAAAAAATTGCTCATCATCTCTAACATTCAGAGAAATTCAGATCAAAACCACCCTAAGATATCATCTCACTCCTGTAAGATTGGCAGCCATTCTGAAGTCAAACAACAACAAGTGCTGGAGAGGATGTGAGGAAAAGGGTACTCTTGAAAATTGCTGGTGGCATTGCAATCTGGTGCGGCCAATTTGGAAAGCAGTGTGGATATTCCTGGGAAAGCCGGGAATGGAACCACCATTTGACCCACCTGTTGCCCTTCTCGGACAATACCCTGAAGACCTTAAAAGAGCGTACTACAGGGATACTACAACATCGATGTTCATAGCAGCACAATTCAGAATTGCTAGACTGTAGAACCAACCCAGATGCCCTTCAATAGATGAATGGACAAAAAAATGTGGCATTTATACAACATGGAGTATTACACAGCACAAAAAATGACAAAATCATGGAATTTGCAGGGAAATGGATGACACTAGAGCAGATTAGGCTTAGTGAAGCTACCCAATCCCTTAAAAACCAATACCAAATGTCTTCTTTGAAATAATGAGAGCAACTAGAAATACAGCAGGGAGGAAGAGCAGGAAGTAAAGATGAATATTAAACACATACATGAGTGGGAGGGAAAGGGAGAGAAAAGAGAAATTGCATGGTAATGGAGGAAGACCCTCTTTGTTATTCAAAATTACATATAAGAGGTTGTGAGGGTAATGGAAAAATAAACAAGGAGAGAAATGAATTATAGTAGATGGGGTAGAGAGCGAAGATAGGAGGAGAGGGGAGGGGGATAGTAGAGGATAAGAAAGGTCGCAGAATACAACAGTTACTAATAGGGCATTATGTAAAAATGTGGATGTGTAACTGATGTGATTCTGCAATCAGTTTGGAGTAAAATTGGGAGTTCATAACCAACTTGAATCTAATGTATGAAATAGGATATGTCAAGAGCTTGTAATATTTTGAACAACCAATAAAAAAAATAACCGATCCTGATGGCTCCCCTCAAAGTCAAGCACTTCCCACATATAGCTCATGAGAAATATGTGTGAAAAGCTTGGACACAATGCTATCTTCTTAACGTCCCAACTGATTCTCACTGGTCCTGTTCAGATCCCAGGTGGATACCTGGTTCATTGTAGAGCCCCACATGCTGAACAAGTGAGATCTTAGCACATAGTTGTATTTACCAAATGATGTCATGGACTAAGTTGAAGACACTCTGCCGAGGGAGGAGTTCAGGGATGAGATGGAATGATGACCACAGTTCTTCTACCCTCACAGTGACCAGTGAGTTTCATTATCCATATATGTATGAATGGAGGGACCCAAACAGCATATGAGACTGACAGTATAAAGACCTATCATATATACTGTCAATGTGATATCCTGCAGGCCACAAAAGGGGCAACACAGACCTAAACTAGGGATCGGACACCACTGCTGTGCTGAGCTGCATCTTCACTACAGCCCAACAACAAACCCCTCACTTCTCATTCTCAAAGAAGTAGTGGAATCACTGAGACTCTGCACTCAAAAGGAAGGACGACTCTCTGACCCTGGGCATCATCTACATTTTCAAAAGGAAGAGAGTGAGCCCAGGATACATACCAATTATGGATCCTTTTGAATCATCCTGTGAATAGAGAAAAGGAGTCACTATGAACATCAAGCCATGCTCTGACCTGTGTGCACAAGTCTTTTGTTTACTTGGTGACATTCGAATATCCAATGAGAATGTGGGCAAATCAAGGGAACAGATACAAAATGTACTCTCACCAAATGACACAAGCTTTATCTAGGGGATTTGTGTCACAGGTCTATATTAGGTGATAATTAAGGAATTCGATGGCCAGGAGGGAAAACCATAGCCAGGCACAAAGCTTGTTATTATACAGTGTGTAGTTTATACTGTTTCTTGTTAATGTTGCCTTCAGTGAGGTCTCATTTGGCAACAGACACCCCAATGAGAATCTGCACAGTCACGAAATTGTGTATGTCATCTCCAGGAAACCATATCATAACACAAGAGAAAGAGAAACTAAAGAGCAACACTGGATTTCAGAGGAAGATAAGCAACCTTACCATGGCTTTTGATGGGGTCCTTCGACTCATGCTTTCTCCAGGAATGAACTCCACCATGTCATTTGGGTGAACTAGGAGGATGCAGGATAATGATTAGTATACTAATTTAAGGCTTATGAATATTTCAGGGCATTTCTTGATATGGACATCAGTGAAAATACACAGCAAAGATAAGAACAAGAATGAGAGATGGCTGCGAATAGAGTGTATCACACCCAGTGTACCGCATCACTGTACAGTGAATACAGGGTTAGAACGACGAAAAGCTATCTTGTTAGGAATTTCCAGCAAAATTGCGGTGCACCGAAACCTAGGGGAAAGATTCCCATCACCGAGGATCGGTTACTGAGTCTCAAACGCCAGCTAACTGTGCCACCAGAGATTCAGGCTGACTGATCCACCGCCGGCACTGCGGCCTGCCCCGCATCTACAGATGGTGGGGTGCCGCCGAGAAGCTACCAGCAAGCAGAGGAAAATGGCGCTACAGATTCTGTGGAGTCCTGCTGGCTGTGCTCTCACTGAGATCTGGGATGAGTTCGGGGTTTGAGATGGGTTAAGGAAGCGGTCAAGTTTTATCCCTCACAACGTAAAGTCCACCAAGGAAGCCAGAGGCCAAAATCTTGGAAAGCTGATGTCACCATCGACAGGTTCCGACAGATTGCAAAAAGAAAACAGCATGAACAACCAGACTACCTATAACTTACTAATTGTAAATAGATGAATACTACGAATAGGTCTATAGTCCACCTAAGCCCTTTACTACCCCCAAGTACTCCTGTCTATTTTTTTGTTAATATCTGGCTGCATTTGAGTTACCCCCCCCAAAGAAGCTAATGTATCCTAACCTCCAAACAAGCAAATCACTGGACCTTAACATAAAATCCTAAGTCCAAACCTCTGTTCTCTATATGCCATCAAAATCTGAAGGCCTGTAATGAAACCAATGAATTTACATTAAATCACAATTAAATCCAAAATCTCGAAACATTTTCTCCTAACACAAAGGAGAGATAGTGGAAGTATAAAAACCAAAAGAAAATTAAAGGAGAAAACAGAAGCACAGCAGTAAAACAGAGTTGGAAAGTAACTTGAGCACCATAAAAAAACAAGTGGAAAAAGGAACACAAACAATGCAGGACAACTTAAATACAAAGGATAACCTAAAGGCACCAGAAAAATGGATGGAGAAAGAAGTCAAGGCATACCTAATCCAGATGGAATGTAATCTTAGAGAAGACTTTAGACAGCAAGTTCAAACAATGAACGTATATTTTGAAAACGAATTAATTAAGAAAATTCAAATGTCAAAGAACGCACTCTATCACGAAATAGAGATTTAGAAAAAAACAAACAAACAGTAATCCTAAAAATGCAAGAAACCATAAACCAAATTAAAAACTCAAACGTGAATATTACAAATAGACAAGATCAAGTAGAAGCCAGACACCAGATAATGAAGACAAAGTTTATCAACTTGAAAATAATATAGTCAACACAGAAAGGATGCTTAAAAGACATGAGAAATCTATCCAAGATATATATGATGTCATAAAAAAATCAAACCTGAGAGTCATTGGAATAGAAGAAGGCATAAAGCATCAAACCAATGGAATGAACAATTTGTTGAATGAAATAATCCAAGAAAAATTCCCAGATATTAAAGGTGGAATGAATTGCCAAATCCTGGAAGCCTACAGGACCCCGGACATTCAAAACCATAATAGACCAACTCCAAGACACATTATTATGAAGATATCCAACATACAGAACAAAAAGGGAATATTAAAAGCTATGAGACAAAGGAGGCAGATTAGATTCAGGGGTAAACCAATTAGGTTAATGGCTGATTTTTCATTACAGATGTTGAAAGCAAGAAGATCCTTGAACAACGTATTTCCAATGATAAAAAATAATGGATTCCAACCAAGAATACTGTATCCAGTATTGATAATGAAATTAAAATATTTCATGATGAATAAAAGTTAAAAGAATTCGCAGCCAGAAAACCAGCACTGCATGGCATCTTGAGCAAAACACTACAAGAAGAGGAACTGAAAAACAGCTAGCCAAACTAACAGTGGGAAATAACTCAGTAAAAGAAAGGAAAAAAAATAACCAAAAAAAAATACTACCCATATAAAAATAAATAAATAAACAAGCACGACGGGTAGTACTAACCATATTTCAATAGTAACCTTAAACCTTAATGGCTAAATTCCCCAATTAAGAGACATAAGCTAATAACCTGGATTAAAAAACAAAATCAAACAATATGCTGACTTCAGGAGACTCATCTGATAGGAAAAGACATACACAGACTGAAGGTGAAAGGTTGGGAAAAATCATACTACTCACATAGTCCCCTGAAGCAAGCAGGAGTGGCCATACTCAAATCGAAAAAATCAACTTCAAACCTAAGTTAATCAAAAGAGATATAAAAGGACACTACATACTATTAAAAGGAACCATCCATCAACCAGACATAACAATTATCAATATATATGCACCAAACAATGGTGCTGAAACATTCATAAAACAAACTCTCCTCAAGTTCAAGAGTCAAATAGACCACAACACAATAATTATGGGTGACTTCAACACACCGCTTTCTCCATTTGACATATCCTCCAGACAAAAGCTGAATAAAGAAACTATAGAACTCAATAACACAATCAATAACCTAGACTTAACCGACATATATAGAATATATCAACCATCACCAAGTGGATACATGTTCTTCTCAACAGCACATGGATCCTTCTCAAAGATAGACCATATATTATGCCATAGGACAACTATTAGTAAATATAAAGGTGTGGAGATAATACCATGAAACTTATCTGATTACAATGGAATGAAACTGGGTATCAATTATAAACGAAAGATGGAAAAATCATACATCTCATGGAAAATGAACAATATGTTACTGAATGATCAATGGGGTTCAAAAGACATAAAGGAGTAAATCAAAAAATTCTTGGAGATGAATGGAAATACAGACACAACATATTGGAATCTATGGGACAAAATGAAAGCAGTTTTAAGAGAGAAATTCATTTCCTGGAGGTCATTCCTCAAAAAATGAAAAAAAAAAAAAAAAAAAAAAAACAAATAAATGAGCTAACACTTCATCTCAAAGCCCTAGAAAAGGAAGAGCAAAACAAAAGCAAATGTAGAAGAAGGCAAGAAATATTTAAAGTCAGAGCGGAAATCAACGAAATTGAAACAAAAAAAAACATTAAAAATTGATAAAACAAAAAGTTATTTCTTTGAAAAAATAAATAAGTTCGACAGACCCTTAGCCATGCTAATGAAGAGAAGATGGGAGGGATCTCAAATTACTAACATACGGAATGAAAAAGGCAATATCACAACGGACAATACAGAAATACAGAGGATAATTCGAAATTATTTTGAAAAGCTATATTCCAATAAAATAGAAGATAGCAAAGATATCGATAAATTTCTTAAGTCATATGATTTGCCCAGATTGAGTCAGAAAGATACACACAATTTAAACAGACCAATAACAAAGGAGAAAATTGAAGAGGCCATGAAAATACTACCAACCAAGAAAAGCCCTGGACAACATGGATATACAGCAGAGTTTTACAAAACGTTCAAAGAAGAATTAATACCAATACTTTTCAAGTTATATTAAGAAATAGAAAAAGAAGGAGCTCTTCCAAATTCATTGCATGAGGCCAACATCACCTTGATCCCAAAACTAGATAAAGACACTTCAAAGAAAGAAAACTACAGACCAATATCTCTAATGAACTTAGATGCAACAATCCTCAAAAAAATTCTTTTGAATCGAATACAAAAACATATCAAATAATTGTGCACCATGATCAAGTAGGATTCCTCCCCGGGACACAAGCCTGGTTCAATATACAAAAGTCAATAAATGTTATTCACCACATAAATAGATTTAACCATAAGAACCACATGATCATCTTGATAGATGCAGAAAAAGCATT
This sequence comes from Callospermophilus lateralis, assembly GCF_048772815.1. NCBI lineage: Eukaryota > Metazoa > Chordata > Mammalia > Rodentia > Sciuridae > Callospermophilus > Callospermophilus lateralis. Next base: position 1,599,922 of record NW_027515935.1, on the reverse strand, counting down.
CGAGAAAGTGAAGCATCCGTTTATATTCAAAACACTAGAAAAACTAGGGATAACAGGAACTTACCTCAACATTGTAAAGGCTATATATGCTAAGCCTCAGTCTAGCATCATTCTGAATGGAGAAAAACTGAAGGCATTCCCTCTAAAATCTGGAACAAGACAGGGATGCCCTCCCTCACCACTTCTATTCAATTTAGTCCTCGAAATACTAGCCAGAGCAATTAGACAGACAAAAGAACTTAACGGCATAAAAATAGGAAAAGAAGAACTTAAATTATCACCATATGCGGTTGATATGATAATATATCTAACAGACCAAAAAGGGTCTACAAAGAAACTACTAGAGCTTATAAGTGAATTTAGCAAAGTGGAAGGATATAAAATCAACACGCATAAATCAAAGGCATTCCTGTATATCAGCTGCAAATCTTCTGAAATGGAAATGAGGACAACCACCCCATTCACAATATTCTCAAAAAAAAAAAAAAAAGTAAAATACTTTGGAACCAATCTAACAAAAGAGGTGAAAGATTAATACAATGAAAACTACAGAACCCTAAAGAGAGAAATAGAAGAAGACCTTAGAAGATGGGAAAATATACCCTATTCATGGATAGGAAGAACTAACATCATCAAAATGGCAATATGACCCCAGTTCTCTGTAGGTTTAATGCAATGCCAATCAAAATCCCAACAGCATTTCTAGTAGAAATAGATAAAACAATCATGAAATTCATATGGAAAAATAAAAGACCCAGAATAGCAAAACCAATTCTAATCAGGAAGTGTGAATCAGGAGGTATAGTGATACCAGATTTCAAAGTGTACTACAGAGCAATAGTAACAAAAACAGCATGGTACTGGTACCAAAACAGGCGGGTGGACCAATGGTAAGAATTAGAGGACACAGAGACCAATCCACAAAATTACAAGTTTCTTATATTTGATAAAGGGGATAAAAGCATGCAATGGAGGAAGGATAGCATCTTCAACAAATGGTGCTGGGAAAACTGAAAATCCATATGCAAAAAAATAAAAGTGAACCCTTTCTCTCACCATGCACAAACGTTAACTCAAAATCGATCAAAGAGCTTCATGTCAAATCAGAGACACTGCGCCTGATAGAAGAAAAAGTTGGTTACAATCTACATATTGTGGGATCGGGCTCCAAATTGCTTAATAGGACACCCATAGCACAGAGTTAATAACTAGGATCAACAAATGGGACTTACTTAAACTAAAAAGTTTTTTCTCAGCAAGAGAAACAATAAGAGAGGTAAATAGGGAGCCTACATCCTGGTAAATAATTTTTACTCCTCACACTTCAGATAGAGCCCTAATATCCAGAGTATACAAAGAACTCAAAAAATTAAACAATAAGATAACAAATAACCCAATCAACAAATGGGCCAAAGACCTGAACAGACACTTCTCAGAGGAGGACTTACAATCAATCAACAAGTATATGAAAATAATGCTCACCATTTCTAGCAGTCAGAGAAATGCAAATCAAAACCACCCTAAGATACCATCTAACTCCAGTAAAATTAACAGCCATTATGAAGGCAAACAACAACAAGTGCTAGAGAGGTTGTGGGGAAATGGGTACTCTTGTACATTGCTGGTGGGACTGCAAATTGGTGCGGCCAATTTGGAAAGCAGTATGGAGATTCTTGGGAAAGCTGGGAATGGAACCAGCATTTGACCCAGCTATTGCCCTTCTCGGACTGTTCCCTGAAGACCTTAAAAGAGCGTACTACAGGGATACTGCCACAACTATGTTCAAAGCAGCACAATTCAAATAGCTAGACTGTGTAACCAACCCAGATGCCCTTCAATAGATGAATGGATAAAAAAGTTGCATTTATACACCATGGAGTATTACGTAGCACTAAAAAATGACAAATTCATGGAATTGGCAGGGAAATTGATGGCACTAGAGCAGATAATGCTTAGTGAAGCTAGCCAATCCCTTAAGAAAATACCAAATGTCTTCTTTGATATAATGAGAGCAACTAAGAACAGAGCAGGAAGGAAAAGCAGGAAGAAAAGATTAACATTAAACAGATACATGAGGTGGGAGGTAAAGGGAGAGTAAAGAGAAATTGCATGGTAATTGAGGGAGACCCTCATTGTTACACAAAATTACATATAACAGGTTGTGAGGGGAATGGGAAAATAAACAAGGAGAGAAATGAATTGCAGTAGACGGGTAGAGAGTGAAGATGGGAGGAGAGGGGAGGGGGGATAGTAGAGGATAGGAAAGGTTGCAGAATACAACAGTTACTAATAAGGCATTATGTAAAAATGTGGATGTGAAACCAATGTGATTCTGCAATCTGTATTTGGGGTAAATTGGGAGTTCATAACCAACTTGAATCTAAGGTATGAAATAGGATATGTCAAGAGCATTGTAATGTTTTGAACAACCAATTAAAAAAGGATCCTGATGACTCCCCTCAAAGTCAAGCACATCCCACCTGGAGCTCATAAGAAATGTGTGTGAAAAGCTTGGACACAATGCTATCTTCTTCACTTCCCTACTGATTCTGGCTGGTCCTGGTCAGATCCCAAGTGGATACCTGGTTCATTGTAGAGCCCCACATCTGAACAAGTAAGATCTTAGCACACAGTTGCAATTATCAAAAGATGTCATGGACTAAGATGAAGACACTCTCCCCAGGAAGGAGTTCAGGGATGAGAAGGAATGATGACCACAGTGGTTCTACCCTCACAGTGACCAGTCAGTGTCAGTATCCATGTATGTATAAATAGAAGGAACCAGAGAGCATTTGGGACTGACATTATGAAGACCTATCATATATAATGTCAATGTGATATCCTGCAGGCTACACAGGGGGCAGCACAGACCTAAACTAGGGATCGGACACCACTGCTGTGCTGAGCTGGATCTTCACTACAGCCCACCTTTTGCTGTGTAACTAGATGAGCTGCAATTGTGCTGATCAGGCCCCATGAAAATCCATCCAGTGAAAACATGTTTCTACAATGTAGTGTCTACAAAAAAAACCAATAAGGTAGCTTTCAGTGTCAGTTGGAACATGCAAAGTAAGACCTTCCTTAGCTACAGTAATGTCTGGCCTGTGCATCTCCTCTGTCTCAGATGCCCACCATAAGTGAGCATAGTGCATTGGTGGACCTGAGGGTCATTATTAAGGATTGACAATGCCAGAAACTAGGGCCTAGAATGGGGATTGGAAGATGAATTCTGACACCTCTCACAAAAAATGTATATGAAAGTGAAAATTTTTCATGAGTGAAGTGTTGTGAACTATCACATGCACTGATTAAATATAGAACCTACTGACAGGTAAAGTTTGCTATTAAATGAAGTTGCTACTGGTGCAGTGACAGGATTGAAATGGAGTTTTTCCATTATAGAGTGTCATGAAAATTTTCTGGGTTTTCATGGGATAAGTTTTGCATGTTAATTGAGGTATTGTTGTGGAATAAACTACACATATGGAAGATTTACAGTTTGATCTATTTACATATATACAAAATCATGATCAAATGGAGATGGCTTTTTTTGTTGTTGTTTAAACATATGGACGTTGGCCTCATGGCATGTATATATAGAGAGAAACAAACAAATGTGCAAAAACGAACACAAAGTCACACTCAGAATAATGTTGTGTGAATGCACACAAAGACACATGTATAAAACTCTCATTGACCTAACCACTTTGCTCAACTCACATAGGTGCTTCAAGGAAGTATGCAGAATGGCCATAGATATTTTTTTAAATCAACTTAGAGCACAAACACCTCACTTCTCATTCTCAAGGAGGTAGTGGAATCACTGAGACTCTGCACTCAAAATGAAGGAAGACTCTCTGACCCTTGGCATTATGTACATTTTCTAACAGGAAGAGAGTGAGCCCAGGATACATACCAATTATGGATCCTTTTGATTCCTCCTGTGAATACAGAAAAGGAGTCACTATGAACATCAAGCCATGATTTGACCTGTGTGCACAAGTCTTTTGTTTATTGGTGACATTCAAATATTCAATGAGAATGTGTGCAAATCAAGGGAAGAGATAGCAAATATACTCTCACCAAATGACACAAGCTTTTCTAGGGTATTTGTGTCACAGGTCTATATTAGGTGATAATTAAGGAATTTGATGACCAGGATGAAAAATCATATCCAGGCAAAAAGCTTGTTATTATACGGTGTGTAGTTTATACTGTTTCTTGTTATATTGCCTTCAGTGAGGTCTCATTTGGCAACAGACAACCTAATGAGAATCTGCACACTCAAGAAATTGTGTATGTCATCTCCAGGAAACCATATCATAACACAAGAGAAAGAGATACTAAAGAGCAACACTTGAATTTCAGAGGAAGATAAGCAACCTTACCATGGCTTCTGATGGGGCCTCTTGATCCATGCTTTCTCCAGGAATGAACTCCACCATGTCATTTGGGTGAACTAGGAGGATGCAGGATAATGATTAGTATACTAATTTAAGGCTTATGAATATTTCAGGGCATTTCTTGATATGGACATCAGTGAAAATATACAGCAAATATAAGAACAAGAATGAGCGATGGCCGCAAATAGAGTGCATCACACCCCGTGTAACACATCACTGCACAGGTGAATACAGGGTTAGAACAACAAAAAGCTATCTTGTTAGGAATTTCCAGCTAAATTGGAGTGCACCGAAACCTAGAGGAAGGATTTCCATCACCGAGAACCGGTTACTGAGTCTCAAATGCGAGCCAACGGTGCGACCAGAGATCCAGGCTGACTGATCTGCCACCCGCCCTGCGGCCCGCCCCGTGGCTACAGACGGCGAGCTGCCGCCGACAAACGACCAGCAAGCAGAGAGAAACGGCACTACGGATTCCGTGGAGTCCTGCTGGCTGTGCCCTCTCTGAGCTCTGGGATGAGTTCGGGGTTTGAGATGAAGGAAGGAAGCGGTCCAGTTCTATCCCCCACAACTTAAAGTCCACCAATGAAGCCAGCGGCCAACATCTTGTAAAACTGACGTCACCAACGCCAGGTTATGACAGATTGCTACAATAAAACAGCATGAACAACCAGACTACATATAACTTACTAAATGCAAATAGATGAATACTACGAATAGGTCTACAGTCCACCCCCCAGTACTCCTTAACTACCCCCAGTACTCCTGTCTATTCTCTTGTTAATATCCGACTGCATTTGAGTAACCCCCCAAAGAAGCTAACGTATCCTAACTTCCATACAATCAAATCAACCGATCTTTACATAAAATCTTAAGTCCAAACCTTAGTTCTCTATATGCCATCAAAATCTGAAGGCCTTAATGAAACCAATGAATTTACCTTATATCACAATTAAATCCAACATCTCGAAACATTGTCTCCTAACACAAAGGAGAGATAGTGGAAATATAAAAACCAAAACAAATTTAAAGAAGAAAACAGAAACACAGCAGTCAAACAGAGTTGGGAAGTAACTTGAGCACCATGAAAAAAACAAAGGGAAAAAGGAGCACAAACAATGCAGGACAACTTAAATACAAAGGAGAACCTAGAGGCACCAGAAAAATGGACAGAGAAAGAAGTCAAGGCATACCTAACTCAGATGGAATGGAATCTTAGAGAAGACTTTAGACAGCAAGTTCAAACAATGAACGCATATTTTGAAAACGAATTAAATAAGCAAATTCAAATGTCAAAGAACGAGCTCTATCACGAAATAGAGATTTAGAAAATAAAACAAACAGTAATTTTAGAAATGCAGGAAACCATAAACCAAATTAAAAACTCAAACGAGAATATTAAAAGGCAAAAGATTTATATGATCTGAAGAGAAACCAGAGTATAACAAAAGAGAATATTACAAATAGACTAGATCAAGGAGAAGCCAGAACATCAGATAATGAAGACAAAGTTTATCAACTTGAAAAGAATATTGTCAACACAGAAAGGATGCTTAGAAGGCACGAGCAGTCTATTCAAGAGACATGGGATGTCATAAAAAAAACAACCCTTAGAGTCATTGGAATAGAAGAAGGCATAGAGCCTCAAAACAAAGAAATGAACAATTTATTGAATGAAATAATCTTAGAATACTTCCCAAATATGAAAGGTGGAATGGATTGCCAAGTCCTGGAAGCCTACAGGACCCCAAACATTCAAAACCATAATAGGCCAACTCCAAGACACATAATTATGAAGATATTCAACATACAGAACAAAAAGGGAATATTAAAAGCTACGAGAGAAAGGAGGAAGATTTCATTCAGGGGTAAACCAATTAGGTTAACGGCTGATTTTTCATCACAGACGTTGAAAGCGAGAAGATCCTGGAATAACGTATTTCCAACGATAAAAAATATTGGATTTCAACCAAGAATACTGTATCCAGTAATATTAAGCTTCAGATTTGACAATGAAATTAAAATATTTCATGATAAATAAATGTTAAAAGAATTCACATCCAGAAAACCAGCACTGCATGGCATCTTGAGCAAAACACTACAAGAAGAGGAATTAAAAAACAGCACCCCAAACTAACAGTGGGAGGTAACTCAGTAAAGGGAAGGAAAAAAAAATAACCAAAAAGGAAAAACTATTCATATTAAAATAAATAAATAAACAAGCATGACCGGTATTACTAGCCATATTTCAATAGTAACCTTAAACGTTAATGGCTTAAATTCCCCAATTAAGAGACATAGGCTAATAACCTGGATTAAAAAAACATATCCAACAATATGATGACTTCAGGAGACTCATCTGATAGGAAAACACATACACAGACTGAAGGTGAAAGGTTGGGAAAAATCATACCACTCACATTGTCCCCCGAAGCAAGCAGGAGTGGCCATTGTCATATAGAATGAAATCAACTTCAAACCTAAGTTAATCAAAAGGGATAAAGAAGGACACTACATACTATTAAAAGGTACCATCCACCAACAAGACATAACAATTATCAATATATATGCACCAAACAATGGTGCTGAAACATTCATAAAACAAACTCTCCTCAAGTTCAAGAGACAAATAGACCACAACACAATATTTATGGGTGACTTCAACACACCGCTCTCTCCACTGGACAGATCCTCCAGACAAAAGCTGAATAAAGAAACTATAGAACTCAATAACACAATCAATAACCTAGACTTAACAGACATATATAGAATATATATACCATCACCAAATGGATACATGTTCTTCTCAACAGCACATGGATCCTTCTCAAAGATAGACCATATATTATGCCATAGGACAACTATTAGTAAATATAAAGGTGTGGAGATTATACCATGGAACTTATCTGAGTGCAGTGGAATGAAACTGGATATCAATGATAAAAGAAGGATGGAAAAATCATACATCCTATGAAAAATGAACAATATGTTACTCAATGATCAATGGGTTACAAAAGACATAAAGGAGTAAATCAAAAAATTCTTGGAGATGAATGGAAATACAGACACAACATATTGGAATCTATGGGACACAGTGAAAGCACCTTAAAGAGGGAAATTCATTTCCTGGAGGTAATTCCTCAAAAAAATGAAAAAACCAACAAATAAATGAGCTCACACTTCATCTCAAAGCCCTAGAAAAGGAAGAGCAAAACAACAGCAAATGTAGTAGAAGGCAAGAAATAATTAAAATCAGAGCAGAAATCAATAAATTTGAAACAAAAAAAAAACATTAAAAAATTGATAAAACAAAAAGTTGGTTCTTTGAAAAAATAAATAAGATTGACAGACCCTTAGCCAAGCTAACAAAGAGAAGAACAGAGAGAGCTCAAATTACTAACATACGGGATGAAAAAGCAATATCACAATGGACACTACTAAAATACAGAAGATAATTAGAAATTATTTTGAAACCTTATATTCCAATAAAATAGAAGATAGCAAAGATATTGATAAATTTCTTAAGTCATATGATTTGCCCAGATTGTCAGGAAGATACACACAATTTAAACAGACCAATAACAAAAGAGGAAATTAAAGAAGCCATCAAAAGACTACCAACCACGAAAAGCCCTGGACGACATGGATATACAGCAGAGTTTTACAAAACCTTCAAAGAAGAATCAATACCAATACTATTCAAGTTATTTCAAGAAATAGAAAAAAGAAGGAGCTCTTCGAAATTCATTCTATGAGGCCAACATCACCCTGATCCTGAAACAATACAAAGACACTTGAAAAAAAGAAAACTACAAATCAATATCTCTAATGAACTCAGATGCAAAAATCCTCAAAGAAAATCTTGTGAATCGAATACAAAAGCATATCAAAAAAATTGTGCACCATGATCAGGTAGGATTCATCCCCGGGATGCAAGGCTGGTTCAATATACAGAAATCAATAAATGTTATTCACCACATCAATAGATTTAACCATAAGAACCACATGATCATCTCAGTAGATGCAGAAGAAGCATTCGACAAAGTTCAGCATCCCTTTATGTTGAAAACACTAGAAAAACTAGGGATAACAGGAACTTACCTCAACATTGTAAAAGCTATATATGCTAAGCCTCAGTCTAGCATCATTCTGAATGGAGAAAAACTGAAGGCATTCACACTAAAATCTGGAACAAGACAGGGATGCCCTCCCTCACCACTTCTCTTCAATTTAGTCCTCGAAATACTAGCCAGAGCAATTAGACGGACAAAAGAAATTAATGGCTAAAAAATAGGAAAAGAAGAACTTAAATTATCACATATTCAGATGATATGATAATATATCTAACAGACCAAAAAGGTTGTACAAAGAAACTACTAGAGCTAATAAGTGAATTTAGCAATTTGGCAGGATATAAAATGAACACTCATAAATCAAAGACATTCCTGTATATCAGTGACAAATCTTCTGAAATGGAAATGAGGACAACCACTGCATTCACAATATCCTCAATAAAAATAAAATACTTGGGAATCAATCTAACAAAAGAGGTGAAAGATTTATACAATGAATACTACAGAAACCTAAAGAGAGAAATAGTAGAAGACCTAAAAAATGGAAAAATATACCCTGTTCATGGATAGGAAGAATTAAGATCATCAAAATGGTGATATTACAAAAAGTTCTCTATATGTTTAATGCAATGCCAATCAAAATCCCAACAGCATTTCTTGTAGAAATAGATAAAGCAATCATGAAATTCATATGGAAAAATAAAAGACCCAGAATAGCAAAAGCAATTCTAAGCAGGAAGTGTGAATCAGGAGGTATAGTGATACCAGATTTCAAACTGTACTGCAGAGCAATAGTAACAAAACCAGCATGTTACTGGTACCATAACAGGCAGGTGGACCAATGGTACAGATTAGAGGACACAGAGACGAATCCACAAAATTACAACTATCTTATATTTGATAAAGGGGATAAAAGCATGCAATGGAGGAGGGATAGCATCTTCAACAAATGGTGCTGAGAAAACTGAAAATCCATATGCAAAAAAATGAAACTGAATCCCTTTCTCTCGCCATGCATTAAAGTTAACTCAAAATGGATCAAAGACCTTGATATCAAATCAGAGACTCTGCACTTTAAAGTGAAAAAGTTGGTTACAATCTACATATTGTGGGATCGGGCTCCAAATTCCTTAAAAGAACACCCATAGCACAGAGTTAATAACTAGGATCAACAAATGGGACTTACTTAAACTAAAAAGTTTTTTCTCAGCAAGAGAAACAATAAGAGAGCTAAATAGGGAGCCTACATACTGGTAACAAATTTTTATTCCTCACACTTCAGATAGAGCCCTAATATCCAGAGTATACAAAGAACTCAAAAAATTAAACAATAAAATAACAAATAACCCAATCAACAAATGGGTCAAAGACCTGAACAGACACTTCTCAGAGGAGGACATAAAATCAATCAACATGTACATGAAAAAATGCTCACCATCTCTAACATTCAGAGAAATGCAAATCAAAACCACCCTAAGATACCATCTCTCTCCAGTAAGATTAGCAGCCATTATGAAGGCAAACAACAACAAGTGCTAGAGAGGTTGTGGGGAAAAGGTTACTCTTGTACATTGCTGGTGGGACTGCAAATTGGTGCGGCCAATTTGGAAAGCAGTATGGAGATTCCTGAGAAAGCTGGGAATGGAACCACCATTTGACCCAGCTATTGCCCTTCTTGGACTGTTCCCTGAGGACCTTAAAAGAGCATACTACAGGGATACTGCCACAACGATGCTCATAGCAGCACAATTCACAATAGCTAGACTGTGGAACCAACCCAGATGCCCTTCAATAGATGAATGGATTAAAAAAAGTGGCATTTAAACACAATGGAGTATTATGCAGCACTAAAAATGACAAATTCATGGAATTGGCCGGGAAATGGATGGCATTAGAGCAGATTATGCTAAGCGAAGCTAGCCAATCCCTAAAAAATCAAAGGCCAAATGTCTTCTTTGTTATAATGAGAACAACTATGAACAGAGCAGGCAGGAAGAGCAGGAGGAAAAGATCAACTTTATACAGAGACATGAGGTGGGAGGGAAAGGGAGAGAAAAGGGAAATTGCATGGAAATGGAAAGAGACCTTCATTGATATACAAAATTACATATAAGATAATTTAAGTTATGAACTCCCATTTTTACCCCGTATACAGATTGCAGAATCACATCAGTTACACTTCCGTTGATTTATATATTGCCATACTGCTGTCTGTTGTATTCTGCTGCCTTTCCTATCCTTACTATCCCACTTGAATCAAAGTGTGGAATATGATATATCAAGAACTATGTAATGTTTTGAACAACCAACAATAAAAAAAAGATAATTTTAGGGGGAAGGGAATAAAATCCAGAGAAAGAATTGAATTTCAACAGATGGGGTAGAGAGCGAAGATGAGAGGGAAGGGGAGGGAGGATAGTAGAGGATAGGAAAGGTAGCAGAATACAACAGTTACTAATATGGCATTATGTAAAAATGTGGATGTGTAACTGATGTGATTCTGCAATCTGTATTTGGGGTTAAAATGGGAGTACATAACCCACTTGAATCTAATGTATGAAATAGGATATGTCAAGAGCTTTGTAATATTTTGAATAACCAATAAAAAAGAACAAGAATGAATGGGAAGCACAGCTTTGGGTTTCCAGTAGATTGGAACCAGGTGTGATATATTTTTTTTGTATTTTGTACCTTTAGGAGTATGTTTTTCTCTAGAGATGACCACTGAGGCCACTTTAAATTATGCAAAATATTTCACATCTCTGTAGGAGATTAGTTATTACTAATATATTGTAATAACCTGGAGTGTGTTATATCACTAAGTGATGTACACAGTTCCCTAACCCAAAGCATCACCATCAGGATAATTTCCTGAACTCTTAATGCTTCTTTCACTTACAGAGTGAAGAACCTGGATCTTTTGGCTCAGCAACATCTCTGTCTACAGAGAGGGCCTACTAACCAAAACTACATTTGGGTGTCATGAAGTGGGAAAAAATTATATCAAGCAAATCATGCATTAGTGTGGGTTTTTATTTTTAGGAAATGGATGCTTGTTCTGGGCATGTTAGAAGAGAATTTCTGAAGAAGCTCCCATAGCCTTACAAACACATACACAATTATTACACATGGACATGCTCAGAGATACCACCCCATGCTCATTCACATAAATGCACACCACACAAAAGACAGCTGTTTCAGGATCATGGCAGTGGGCCACAATTCTTCACTGGATTATCACTTTGTCACCATATGCCTATCCTCATTTCCAAACAAAATCTAAATCCAGGATAACTTTTTACATAGAAACAGGAAGGAATGTGTGACCTATCTAAGTACAACGGTTTTGCTCAGCATGTTAGGGAGTTGAGAATACTTACTTTGCTCATTTGTTGCAGAGGCTACCTGTAGTTACAGAAAGGAAGACAGCGTGAACAGGAGATCATTTGCACAAGTCTACTGTTGGCTGTGGTGACATTAGATAACTAGATGGGAAACAGCAGTTGGGGCAAAGATCACAAAGTAAGACAGAGAAGGCACTTGTGAAAATACATGAGCTTTGCATGAGGGATTTCTCAGGTACAATTTGATGACATGCATAAAATTCTTTTTCTATCAAGGAAAAGTGCCACTGAAGAAAATGCTCACTACAATTTTTGACAATGGTTGTTCTCATATGTGAATGTCATCTTGAATCATTCTCACAGGGAATAGATGTGCAGTTGTAATTCCATCACCTATGAGTCACCTATAATGAACACTGTCATATTTTCATGAAGGAATTTGAATTCAAAGGAAGAAAACAACACTTATATTTAAGACAAAGAAGGGTCACATTACCTTAGCAATGTAATTTTTTTGGTCTTCTGCCACAATGGGTACCACCTCTATTATGACTTGATAGCAATCTAGGGAAATGTAGAGTAACTGTCAGTATATTGGTTTGCTGAAGAAACACTCCAGGGGCTTCCTAACTGTGGACATGGGTCTGGAGTGTATGCAGACGGTTGTTTAACACACACAGGCTCAATTAGTGCTGGAACATGATTGTTTCTGAATGGCAAGAGAAGGAGCAGATCAGGAAACAAAAATTCAAAATAGACAAAAAATGGAAGGAACTACAATGAGAAATTAAATATTCTACTGTTACACTAGAAGGTTTCAGCATTCCTTTATAACACTTGACAGATCCATCAGGAAGTAAAGAAAAAGTATACTTTTGAATCAATCATTTCTGTTATGGGTCAAATTACTTCCACACAAACACATGTTTAAATTCTAAACATGGTTAAGTTAGAACTTAAACCGTACCTCCAAATTTTACTGGGTTTTAAATGAGAGTCATTATGATCTTAGCAATTAAAAGTATCCTCTTTGAACAGGGTGGACCCATTCTCCAAATAGGTAATCTGTTCTCATGAAGATGGGGCACATTCATGAGAGACTAATGCCATGTGATGATGCAAGCAGAGAGGAAAGTGCTGCAGTTGAAAACCAAGCAGATCAAGGATGGCCACGAAACCAGTAACAGTTAAGAATGGGCAGGAAAAATCCTTCCTTAAAGTTTTCAGAAGTAACATGTTTCTGCTAACAGGTCAATGTGGGATTCCTAGGAAATAGAGGTCTAATATAGTACACTTACATTACTTCAACCCAAGAAAGCTGGTACTTAGTTATGGCAACCCTAGGAATTTACCAATACCATTATCAATCACATAGATATATTTGGCATTTGTACAAATACTTCATACGACAGTGAGAGAATAAAATTTGTTTTCAAGTTAACATGAGGTATTCATCAAGATAAAATATATTTTGGCCCAAAACGTTCCTTGGCATGTTGAGAAATTGTGCAAATTTGCTGTCAGGAGAAGAGAAGTTGGCAAATGGAGGAAGGATGCACCCACGACAGTTCTTCAGTGCCAGACTTAGAAGGTAAGAAGACTGCTTCTCAGTGAGAGGGAAACTAAGGGAAGTCACCCAAACTTAATAGTGAATGGAAAAAATTATAGAGGAATATAAAGTCAAAAACTCAAGCAAAAGAAATAATACAAGACAGAAGCAAATTTAAGATAGAGAGAACCTTTATTTCTTGCAGCTCCACAACCTGTAATGCAAACAGTGCGAATAGTCCTTCCTCTCAGGTGTGCAAAAGAGGGGTTTCATGAAAACTCAATAGTGGACACTCAGGGAGTCTTAGAGAATCAGAAACTTGGCTACATTAAACAAAGACAAAAAAGAAAGTACATTAGATCCAAGCTGATGGTGGCAGAAGCAGCAGTAGCAGCAGCAGCAGGATTAGTGGCACTGCTAGATCACCTAAAGAAGGAAATGGACAGAAACAAAATAGAAAAATTCAGTGTGAAATTCCTGACATCAGAGAGGCAACGTTTTCTTGGCTGAAAAGAGGCTTCTTTGCACTGCACACTGTACATGAAGAAAGATCTGTGATTCATGCTGTCCCCAGAGAGCAAGGCAGGAGCCACCTTGACACAGCCAAGCTGATGCTGCCACTGCAGGAGCCAGGAGCTGGGAGATCTGAGCAGGTAGGCACACATGGACCTGAAAGGTACCTGCCACAGAACCTAGGCTTTGCCTGGCTGAGCTAGAGCAAAAGGCATGGAGAGAATTCTCCCCAGGGGAACTCAAGTCAGAGATGTGCAGGCAAGCTCTGGTCCTTTCCTCCTTGAGTCTGGTGCCTCCCAGGACCAGCTGAAAGGGATTGAGAATTTGAAGGAGCAGGTGTAAAAATGGGCTGCTGGGAATAGATGCCCAGACCATAAGCCCAGGAAACATGTAAAGGTCGCTCCACAGGCAGCAGAGTGGGTGGGGAGAAGCTGACTAGCACACCCATAGTTGGAATTAAGGACAAGATTCAGAAAATCACCTCAATAGATGTAGAAAAGCTCTTGATTAAAAAGGAGAAACAATTCATTTCCAAAATAAAGAAGAAACCCGGAAAAAAAGGAACTTAGTTTCAATATTATAAAAGCCATATATGAGAAATTCAAAGCCAACATCACACTGAACAGAGATAAAAATGAACTGTCTTCTTCAAATATCAAGAAAAAGAAAAGAATGTCTACATTTGCCAATTTTATTCAATATATTTTTCTGAAAAAAATGTCAGAACAATCAGGCAAAAGTAGGAAATTAATAGGATACCATAAGAAAAATTCAAATTGTCCACATTACCTGGTGACATTATTCTATATTTAGAAGGCCCAAAAATTTTCACCAGATGCTGGGAGCCATCAGCCAAGTAGGTATGACAAATTCCTTGCCAGCTTACTCCCATGCTGTCTAGTGGAAGGACTTCTGAAAGGTGACCTTGCTCAAGGACCAGGGCAGGATCCGTGTTTAGGGTGTTCCCCCTTTAGAATAGGGCAGTTTAGCATAATAGGAGAGTAGGGTGTTTCCCCTTTAGAATAGGGCAGTTTAGCCTAATAGGAGAGTAGGGTGTTTCCCCTTTAGAATAGGGCGGTTTAGTATAATAGGAGATTAGGGTGTTCCTCTTTTGGAATAGGGCATATCCTGCTGCTGAGTTCCTCTTGAGTGCTTAGGGTCAAACAGTATATTTTGAGAGACAGAAGCCCATGCGGTGGATTTAGGCAGGAGAGGATTTGGGCAGAGAACGGAGTGGATTTGGGCAGAGAACGTGGATTCCCCCAGAACGTGTTTGTAGACGGCCGGCGTGAGTTCGGGAATAAAGAATTGCTGTTTGAATCTACAAGCTGTGTGGAGACTCGTGATTCGTGCCCAGCCAGAGACTGCGGCAACCAGAAGAATTCTAGAAGTAATAAATTTAGCAATGTAGCAGGATAAAAGATCAACACAAATTAATCAATATTGTCAGTATACTCCAACATTGATGGCACTGATTTAGAATTCAAGAATATAATTTCTTTTATAATAATGTAAAAAAGCCCCTGAGGATAAATCTACCAAATAGGATGTAAGATCTCTACAACAAAAACTATAGAACACTGAAAAAGAAATGGAAGAAGACCTCAGAAGGGGCAAAATAATTCTGTGTTCTTGGATAGGCAGAATTAATATTGTCAAAGTGGCCTAATATCAACAATATCCAGGTTCAATGAATTCAATACAATCCCCTTCAAACTACAAATGATATTCCTTACAGTATTGAAAAACTAACCCTGAAATTCATTTGAGATGATGATGATGATAATAATAGTAATAATAATTATTATTATAATATAATATTATATTAATTATTATATTTATTAAATAGTAATAATAATAATAATTATTATTATTATTATTTGGCAAAGCAATTCTGAGCAAGAAATAGTAAGGTGAAAGCCTTACAGAGATGAGTAGCAAAAACAGTATCTTATTGAACTGAAAATAGATATGAAGATTCTTGAATTGAATATACCACACAGAGACAACCCACCTGATACTTACATCCACCTGATAGTGGACAACAGCACCAAAATACATGTTAAAGAGGACATTATGGTTTAAACAAATGGTGCTGGGGAAAGTGGATAATCATAGAAATACCAGGAAGGATGAGAGAAAGAAGGTACACTGACACAATGTTGGTGGGTTTGTAAATTATTATGACAACTCTGGAAAGCAATGTGCAGATTCCTGACAAGCCCAAGAGTGGAACTCATAGGACTCAGCTATTACATTCCTCCCTGCTTATTCTATAAAACTACAAGTCAGCATACTATAGTGATACAATCACTTCAATGTTTCTAGCATTCACCATAAATACATTGTACGATCAACCCAGATGTCCACCAGCAGTTGAAATAATCAAGTGCACAGAATTAAAAGGTAACTGGATCTTTACTTCTTGAGCTATAGCACTGCTGAATGACTCAAAGCACGTAAATTTGTACATGTTAAATAAAAGAAGAATTGGAAATCTGAATCAACTAGAATCCTTATTGCAGAATGGACACAATGACAGGATTTCCACAGTACCTTCGTTGGAATTCTCATTTGGAACAGCACTGTTTGATGGCCAGAGGTCTCCTGTGGACCAAGGCCAGAGGCAACAGCCTGGGAAATGTGATAAAACAGAGTTAGCTGTTAACAATGTGCTAGCAAGAAAACATAGGGTCATCAATAGTAATTCAAATAACAGTTAAACCAGTTTTAATTGATAAGGGATCATTGTAAATATCTGGGGGTATAATTTGAGCTTTGAATTCAAGTATGTATTTATACACTAATAGCATGCCCAGAAACTTAAATATTTCTTGTATGTTTTTTTTTTCTGTCATTTTCAACAACAAGAGATGATAATTATCTTATCAGAAATAGGTCTGGGACACAAAGATAAATGCTGCATAATATCACTCTTTCGTGGAAACTGAAAAATTGATCATAGAAGGTGAGAGTAGAGTATTAGTTAGCAGAGCAGGGGAGACAATGTTACAATTCAATATTAGAAAAAAAGTTCTGATGTATTTTTGCAGTCTGTTAACAGAGTTAAAAACAGTAAAATCTGGGTCTCGGGATCTGGCTCATTTGGAGAATGCTTGCCTTGCATGTCTGAGGCATGAGGTTTGATTCCCAGCACCATATTTATATAAATAAATAAATAAAGGTCTATGAATAACTAATAAAAAATTTTAAAAATAACAAAATCGATGTTTAATAAATTTTGAAGGAGGGATGTGAATGTTCTTAGACTTCACACTACTGAGTTTATTTTTCACCATTGGGGCAGCAAAGCACCTGAGTCAGATTGATCTTTAGGATAACAATGCAATGTGTGAGGTCTACAACCCAACACAATATTGTGTGGTCAAAAAGAATTACTGAGGCGGGATCATAGAAATCAGAGAAAATAGTGACCATAAGCAGAGGCTGTGGTTATGTTGCTTTTGTTCAAATCCTACCTCAAAAATTAAATACCTGTTCAGTTAAATAAACCCCTTCTCAATTGTTGCAAAAAGTGTGGCATCTGATCCATGTAATGGTATAAGGCTGACAATGATCACATCCATGCATTCTTAAGAGGACTGGTGCTTCATATGGGTGCTAATGTGTCCTGACATTAAACAGTACACTTCATTAAATGTGTGGAAAAATAAGCTCAATCGTTGACAGTGTTTGAACAGAGAGGTGTCAATCAGAGGTCATCATCCAGAGCAATGGGTAAAGAAAGTCTATTCCTCATTCTTTACAGATGGATATTTGTAAAGCTCATGGAGAATATCTGTGGCCTCCTATGACTCCATATCAGCCTAAAGGGATGGGTGGAGCAGAGTCTGTCCACCACAATTTAGAGTTTAGGTGTTTGTAATTTGGAGATTTTATGTGTCTTGCCCAGATTCACAAGAATGATGAGCGGTGGATATGGGACAGGAATGTAGCTATTTACCTGGGACCAGAAATCCCTGAGCACTTGAGTCCTCTAGTGCATATCCTAGAACCAGGAAACCAGAACTCTTCTCAGTGCTTTTTGAATACTTCTTCCTTCAAGGCTCTTTGGCATGAGGTTTCAGTAGCAGACACCATGAGAAATGTTCAAGTTATAACCCCGGGCTCCTGTCTCTTCATTGCAATTACTGACAAAAATGATCATTTCATGTAAATGAAGCCTATCTGAAGGTCAAGGTGAAAAGGTTAAGAATGTAAGAATTAAGTTCTGTTTTCCTGCAACCTGAAACTCATGTAGAAGTTGAAAACGACTCCCGGAAATGCCCACTAAATGTATGTTGAAATCTCCCCTGATCATCTGGTTGCTCTACGAAAACAACCCCCCTCCCAGAATCCATGCAATGATTGGCTATGCTGTATGTGAAGTCCCTGCCCTCTCCAAGGAATGTATATAAGCTCTGCTTAAGCTGTTCCCGGGGCTCTCTGCTCTATTCAAGTGAGCTCTGAGCCCCAGCATGCTGGACCCCCCAATAAACCCTTTGCTGTTGCATGATACAGTCTCTTGGTGGTCTCTTCCTCCGACGCTCGCCAGACCTTTACAAAGGGTAGAGTCCACACTTGGAGCCATCCTCCCCCAGGGTCTTCTCACTTCCAGCTGTCTCCAAGTGATCCTTCCTGACGAGCAGTTGACCATCTAAATCATCAGAGTTCTCTGGGGCTCACCAACTGTTTCAGAACTTCGGACATTCTAAACCAACTGCCACTTGATGGCTGTACCAAGAATGAAGTTTCCTTGAGCTTTTCCCTCCTGGATGGCCTGTTAGTGGGGATTAATCAGGGAAACAGATACTCTGGGCTGATGGTTTGATGTTTCCATTTCAGATGCTGGCCTGCCCCATGTCTGCAGTCTAATATTCTGAGCCATAATCTGAGTAGTCAGACAAGGCCTGGTTGAAATATCATTTCTCCATATGCACCACGTCTGATCAGGCATATTCCTGCTCCTGGCTTTCCAAGCCTCTTCCTAGACCCTGCATGGCCAGGGGCCAGAGACTTACCTGCCTAGATGGAACCACCACTAACTATAACCTGTGAACCTCAACGAATGTATCCTCCCTGAAACCACTGAGGCCCTCATTTCCTCCATTATCAGACATCCACTCCACTGACCTCAAGGCACTGTCCTTTTTGCCTTCTTCCCAGTAGCCCCCAAACACCTGGGATCCTGTAGTTATCAACCAATTGGAAACGTTTTCTGAAATTTCAGTCCTCTTTTCTTTTACAAAAGTCTTGATTTAGACTTCTCTAACGTTATTTTTAAATATTCATATAAATTGAGATGGGTTTGGTTTCTAATTGCCCTTTCATGGTATATATATATCGCCTTACTTAGCATCCATATACTATGTCTCACTTTATTTCTTCATCTCATGAAAGCAAGGTGGGTGTCCTGCTCCTGTAATTCACTTTAAAGGCACACCTGTTATTGGCATTAGGAATGGTTCATTTATCTAAATTTAGAAAAACATTTTCAGTAACCAGGTCAATAGTACAAGCAAATATATGAATTGAGTGATAAAACAATATCACCAAATATTTAAATCTCAGGAGAGAAGATTCAGTGTTGAAGATGAAAACATCAAGAGGAAAATATATTCAGTAAACATTAACTGCCCTTTGAAGAAACACACTTAAAAATATCACTGACAACATACCTTTCCCACAGCAGTTAAGATTTCCCATGGCCAACCAGGAACTCAAAACCTCCCTACTCTTCTCCAAATTTAACTTACACCAACTCACTCACTACACCAACTGAGTGGAAATGGAAGGTAAGATGTGCATTCCACATTACCATGGTGACTGGTCAACATGGAACTTTCATTGTGAGCACATGCCACATTCTGAGCTGCTACTATTAGAAAGTGTATTTTCATGTCCAAGTGTGTTGTTGAATAGTTTGTATATTGCTTCAAAAACTGAAACCTAGAACTATATATTAATATTTGTTGTTAATAAAAATAAGTTAAATTAGAAAAAAAGGATTTAATCCCAAAATTATTTCATTGATCAAAAAATCATGGGATGAAAGTGATGCATAGCTATAGTTTTGAGAATCAAAGAAGATTCCATTTCTGGTTTGTAATTCTAAACCAACACATGTCTCAATCGTTCTGAACCTCCAAACATTTGTAGATAGAGAAAATTAAAATGTCTTTTTGATTCAGAGAGAAAATGTATAAAAAGTATTATCTTTTAAGAGTTGAGGAAATTTTCAGGAAGGAGAAATTTTAAGATCACATCCCCCTTATTTTAAATTTGAAAACAAAACTATTTTCTATTTAGTAGGATTTAATCCAATCATTTGAATTAATCTTCCTCTTCCATGACTCCTGCTGTGGAATCCATTTTTTTGCTTCTCATCCAAACCTGTCATCTCATACCACAAACACTCATGTTTGAACATGCACATGGTGAGGTCTATACAAACAACGTATGCAAAGTCTTCACATTGTAAAAGCTTTCTATGCTAAACCCAAGGCCAACATTATTACTAAATGAGAAAAGGAGAAAGCATTCCCTCTAAGGACAGAAACAAGACAGGGATGCCCTCTTTGAAACTCTAGTCAGAGTAATCAGACAGATGAATGAAATTAAAGTGATTTGCATAGAATAAGAACTCAAATTATCACCCCTTGCTGAGGACATAGTTCTATTTTTAGACGATCCAAAAAATTCCTCCAGAAAGCTTCTAGAACCAATAAATACATTCAGCAAATTACGATATAAAATCAATACCCATGAATCAAATGCATTTCTATATATAAGCGATGAATCCACAGCAAGAGAAAGTAGGAAAACCTCCCCATTGACTCTAGCCTCAAATAAATAGAACACTTGGGAATCAATTTAATAAAAGAGGTGCAAGACCTCTACAATGAAAACTACAGAATACTAAGAAAAAAAATTGAAAAAGATCTTAGAAGATGGAAAGATTTCTCATGCTCTTAGATAGGCAGAATTAATATAGCCAAAAATGGCCATAATACCAAAACTTTTACAAAGATTTAATGCAATTCCTATTAAAATCCCAATGACATTCTTGTTTTATAATTAAAAACACCAGGCAAAGTCTAATGCTCTTCCACATGGGGTCTTTTCCTTTGGGTCTCTCCTGACCCTCTTTTTGGCTTTGGCTTATGCTTTCCCTCAGGGAAGTCATTCCATGTGGACCTTCAGGACCTTCTTTTTGCTTGGGGCTTTTTCTATCTCCCAGGTTGCATCTGCATGGAAGGTTCTCAGGATATTCATCCTGGCCCCAGCAACTCAGGCAACTCAGGACAAGGCAACTCTGGGAACTCTGGACACACAGGTAACTATGGACACATTGAAGAGCCATTTCCTCCTGGCACCCCACTGGAGCCCACAAGCCAGGTGGATAGCTGACAAGAGGAGGCACCTGGGGTGCAATTGCTGTCACTGCTGTGGCTGCTGTTCCTGCTGATTCTGATTTCATTACTACAGGGGCTTGTAGAGATGTTTAGTATGGGAATCTGACTGGGATTGGCACTGAATGTGACACAGACATTTTCACATGGGGTTGCAGTGCCTGGAGCTAAGGACCTGGGTGTCCTGGCACATAAAGCAAAGGTGCTGGGGCTGGCATCTGGGCCTCCAAATGTGGTATGCCCTGTGTTCCAGGTGCTACCACCTCTGCCTGCTCCTCTCCTTCCAGGGACCATGCCACAGCACCATGCATTTGGGCTCCCATAAAAAATAAAGAACATGTATTACATGTAACTGTTTTTCTCATAAGCACTTAAGTGAGTGAATGCACCACAAGGAAGCTATCACAGGCATATTGAGATACTCAGGACTGCAGCTTAACCCAGCTGATGCTCACTGTGGGTGGGGGTCCGCACTTGGCTGCAGAATTGGGTTTCTGTTTAAACCCAGGGGTGCAGGAGTCTCACAAGACCCACATCCACATTAGAATACCAACAATATCCTCGGGCGAAAAGGTAGACTCTGCCTTACAGCTGAATAAGAGTTGTAGAATATGGGGTGACTGGAGGACATCAGTGGCCAGCGTACCTGTTCCCTCAGCGACCATGGATAACTTAGTACCACCGGGCAGAAGGTAAAAAAACCAAGGCAGCAACACCTGGCCTTGACTCAGGGGACCAGAGGCCATGGCCTACAATCAGCACCCTTCTGACCCAGGAGGTGGGTGGCAGGAGGCATTAACAGCAGTGGCTCTGTCAATTTTCAGAGCCCTGACTGGGCTGCAGCTCCTGGATGGCAGATATGTAGGTATGCAAGGCTTTTCCCCAGCACTGAGCTCTGGCAAATATGTCTATGGAGCAAACCACATAATTGCTATACTAATTCACTTGTGTGCACAAATCAAGAAAAGGACAGTTAAAATGCACATGCGGTGTGATCTCTTAGCATAATGATCAAACGAGGAGAACAGCAGGTCTCCTACAAAAAGAGGTTTTTGTAGATGTTACAATCACCTAGTGATTGCAGGAGACAGGACACAGAAGGACTAGGTTGCAGAGAGAGCCACTGTCTCAATGGGGTCTCAAGAGGCACACACTGGCTGGTCAGTTTGCTTCCTAGTCACTGTGCTTAGAAACATTTGACTAATCAAAGGCTGTGATTACAATTTTAAGAGGAACTGCTCTGGCTGTTAGGGACCATTGTGTCTTTTATTAAAAGCATTGTTCTGGGCGCTTCTGACAGACACTAGGGCATTTTAGTGCTTCCCGGAAGGCGGCCACTGACTCCTCAGACTTGAGCATCTGAACTACCAACTGACCAGAGTTCAAGCCAGGGTGACCCTCACCGTGAAGGTAAGAATCAAACTGCATGTCCAGCAATGGCTCCTGAGTGGACCACAGAAAGACGCAGTTAGGAACACAGTCCAAAAACAAAAGACAACATTTTTCAAAATATTTTTTACAGCAGCATAACTAATTTACAAAAAGCTACAAAAATCATATTTACCAGGACACGTCTGTTAAATAAAAACATCATGTTAGTGTGCATTTAGGCAGGGCTATGTACAAGGATTCTGGTTCTTACTCTCCTTAGAACAATAGCCCATGCCCAATGGGGCTCACCATGGCAGGGCTGCAGGGAGGATAGCAGAGGCAAAACAGACCCTCCACACAGTGGCACCCTGCCCACCCTGTTTGCCCTAAAACTTACCCCGGCATCATGCAATGTTCCTGGCAGCCCCTGGAGGCCGGTGGGAAACAGGGCTTAGACTTCCCAGTCAGGGTGAGCAGCGATGACTCCTTTCAGCAGAGCATCCAAGCAGAAATAGAACTATTTCTGAATGAGAAAAGACAACATGAAAACCAAAAGTGTGACAGGTCTGTGGATAGGAAAACAAAGTCAAATGAAAATTCTCCCCAATCCACACTGAAACCCACCCAGAAGCCCCGTGTCATGGTGCTGGTAGCCACAGTCTGATGGAGCCTGTTAGGAGTTTTTCTTTCATGAATTTTCAGATCAGAAAAGATAAGCACAGCACCCAGCAGCCTCAGGCCTAAGATTATCACAGAGCTGAGAACCTGGGCGGCACAAGGTCTGCTGTTCCCAAGCCCCAGGCAGCACAGTGTAGGGGCGCGGGCAATAGGAACTGCAGGGCTGAAGGGAGGGGCAGCAGCTCCAGGTTCCTGGAGCCCCAGCACAAGGTCTTGACTCCAGCAGCAATGATGGCATCCAAGAGGCCATCCAGCTGTGTCAGTTGGAGAAAACCAGGAAGGAGTCCAGCAACAAGAGCCCAGCTCATCAAGAAGGGGCTGAAAGTTGCCAGCAGCCTGGGTAGCTCACTGAAAAGTGTCTTCCCTGAAGACCCCAGGAGAACACCCAGCAAGAGGAACTCAGCAGTCTCTAGGGACACAGACCTCATCCCAAGGGGCTTGGACTCTTACCACCTCTCCAAGCCACCAAAGGATGCCACAGCTGCTGCACCTCCAGGAAATACCACCACCAGGAGGGAGCCTATGGAAGTGACCTTGGCGGGCAGACATTTCTGTTGAGTTGATGTGCACTGAAGCAATCCGGAGTGTTTCCAAGACCACCCTGGAAGGCAGCAATGGGCCTGCATCTGTGAGCACACGCTTCTGCTCCTCCAGTATGCCTTCCCACTCTAATGGGAACAGCAGCTCTTTGGATAATTATGACAGCATAGAACAGAAGATCCAGGTGTTTTTGGCTCTGAAAACACAGTCAGGAAGCCTGCTGCTGAACTTGCAGAGATGCCTTCCCACACCTCCCTGGCCTCTCCTTCCATGTCCACTTACATCATCCCTTAAGGCTCTTTGATCATGTTCAGTAACAGGTGGGGGAGGGGATACTTGGCCCCTTCCCTGGATGGAGCATGCACAGCCTCCTTGAGGAGACTCTGCAGAGTGCTCTACAATCTAACTTGCCTCAGAGCCTAAGGTTTGATCATGGGCCTGAACTTGCTTAAGTGAAAGGATCCTCTTTGCTTAAAGGATATTTATACACCTACCTTCCAGAGATCCCTTCTAAGGTACTTGCACCTCAGTTTTGTTTCTTGTATGATTTTCAGCCCTACCAAATCTACTAAGGCTGATACCTGAGGCCAGGTTCCTCCAGGACCTTTCTTAGGTGAGTCTTGTTCTATGTCCTGGGCTTCTTTGAATGTCCTGGAGAGACCCAAAGATTCAGCCCTCAGACTCAGGTTACAGTCCAGGGCATAGGATGAACTGTTATGACTTCCAGTTCAATGCCTGACTCTTAATCTTCTGTCCTGAACCCTCACCCTAGCCTCTTCTTTGTCTTTTCCGGGCAACTCTATCCTCTGACCTGGAGTAGTACCTCTGCTGCTATTTGTTGATAGAGGAGGCCAAGAGCTTGCCATTTATTCTAGATGACACCAAAAGCCTCTGTCACCTGAAATAATGTGGACAGGAGTACTGCCTCGCTGTGCCAGCTGCACCCTGTCCTGCACAGCACAGAGAGGCAGCTTTTGTCCCATGCATGGAGGGACACTGGTGTATTTCCTGTAACTGAGTCTTAGTATGAAAATCTGTCTCTAAGCCTTGCGTTTTAATAGAAAGTGGAGCCTATTGAATAAAATATAGCTATTCTTTAATGTGTCCAGCCTACAGAAACTTTTGTGACACATTTTGGTGCATTTACCACCTTCACATTTTATGCTGGAATCAAGACTGACGCTTTCCTCTGCTCCAATAGCAATAGTAGAAATGACATCAGAACAGCTGTTGCTCTGGCACAGCAGTTCAACTGTGTGTATATTACCATCACCATCTCCATCACCATCTTCTTCCTCCTCCTCATTATAACCTCTGCTACAACTATTTTACTCCACCGTGCACATTTGCAGTGCATAGTGGAGAATTTCCCCATCAACTCAGTGTGTACTTTCTTCAAACTGGGGACTTCCTTCCCATATCAAAGGGGGAAGTGTTCTCCCACCACACATAAAAGCAACCATTTGTTGATCCAATTTTCCACATTTCTCCAGAGGAAAGTCAAGACTCCAAGAATCATCTCACTCACTGAGATCTAGGTGAGCCCTTTTTCAATTAATGAGGCCCTTTCTGTTATTATATCATTTAATTTGAAAACAAAATTAGAAAGCCATACATGTAGATATAGTTGAGCCCCAAGGATACTCTATTGACAGGATAACTGAGAACATTTCTTTCAAACTAAGAAAATTATGCTAAACATAGGTATTGCTTTTGTTGTAGCAGGATTTTTTAAGGTCATGTAGGGTCGGGGGAGGGCATGAGGCCAGGATGGGAGGCACAGCTGGGCACACACTTTATAACGGTGCATACAAATACATATATGCACACACTCAGATGAACAGTGATGTTTTTATTATATGCATAGGCTAGAAGAGGGTCCCTATGTCATGAGTAGATGGTTTTATGTTACAGGGACCTGGTCCTAGTTCTAGAGCCATCCCCAGGATGTGTACAAGAAGACCTATAGCCAACTTCTTAGTCTTGTCCACTCTGTGATGAGTGTGTAATTTCTCTAGTTGCCTCACTAGACTTGAGGCTGGTGTGACATCCAGATTCTGGGAGGAGAAACTTACCTATGCAGTAAGTATAAACATGGTTAACACAGCCTTAATAAGTTATGTCCTCTGACCTATTCACTTGGGCCAAGGGGTGGAGAATCACCACCCTTAGAATCCAGGATTTTTGATGAAAAGAACCTTTTTAATTTAGATCCATAGTATTTATTGTTGCTTAATATAAATCATAGTGCTCTGAAGTCTTATTAAGAAAGTAAGGCACTAACCAGATAGATTTGGGCCTATTTCTCTTTTAATATACACAGTGTCTCTGGTTCAATTTTTAGGTCCTTGATTCAATTTGTGTTGTGTTTTTTGCATGGTGAGAGAGAGGGGTTTAATTTTATTTTAATGTATATAAATTTCCAATTTTCCCATCATTATTTTTTGAAGAGGATATCGTTTTCTCCAATGTACATTTTTTATGCTTTTTGTCAAATATAAGAGAGCTCTAATTATGGGCATTGGTCTCTGTGCTATCTATTCTATACCATTACTCTACAAGTCTATTTTGTTGCCAATACCATACTGTTTTTTGTTATTATTGATCTGTAGCATAGTTTAAGGTCTAGTATAGAGATGCCACCTAATTCACTCTTCTTGCTAAAAATTGCTTTAGCTATCCTGGGTCTCTTATTTTGTCAGATAAATTTCATGACTGCTTTTTCTATTTCTCTGAGAAATGTCATTGGGATTTTGATTGAGATTACATTAAATCTGTATAGTGCTTTTGGTAGTGTGGTCATTTTGACAATATTAATTCTGTCTATTTAAGAAAAAAAATAGATCTTTCCATATTCTCATGTCATCTTTTATCTTTTTTCCATAGGGTTCTGTAGATTTCATTGGAGAGATCTTTCAGCTATTGTTAGGTTTATTCCCCAGGATTTTATAATTTTTATACTATTCAAAGTTAGTAGTTTTTCTCATTTCCTTTGCAGAAGATTTTTTATTGATATTCAGAAATGCCTTTGATTTATGGGTGTTGATTTTGTATCCTGCTACTTTACTGACTTCATTTACTAGTTCTAGCAGTTTCCTGATGGAATATGTCGAGTCTTTTAGGTATAGAATTATACTGTCTGCAAATAGTGCTAATTGGAGTTCTTCCTTACTCATCCATATCCCTTTAATTTATTTTATTTGTCTAATTGGTCTGGCCAGTGTTTCAAGAAATATGTTAAATAGAAGTTGTGGAAACGGGCACCCCTGTCTTTTTCCAGTTTTTAGAGGAAATGCTTCCATTTTCTGCCTTGGTGTCCTAGAATGGTGCTTCCCAATCTTGTGGCCATTGGCCATGTAATTCATCAAATTGACAAACTCAGCTTTTTCTGTCACAGGATCTATATGCCAAAACATCATGTGCTTGAAGCTACTGAATTAGGCAGGATAGACATGGAACATTTCCATTATCGCAAAAATTATTGAATGATGATGCTCTATAAATCACCAGGAGCAAATATTATGGATAATATGACGTATTTGGAGTTCAAATCTAGTACCTTTCAACAAATACCTTGCTAACTGTGTTTCAATATAAATTTTTTGTTAAAAGAATAAATAAATAAATAAAATAGAATGGTGTGGATACAGCTATCAGGAGCTACATTTATGAATTCTGTTATCAAGCATCCACCAGGTTTTACCTAGTCTCTTTCAATCACAGGATTTCAAGCACCTCTCTTGAAGGCCCCCTCCCATTCTGGTAAAGGCCATTGACTCTTATGGTGCCCTTTGTCAGAATCCCTCTTACCTTCTAGGCTAATGAGGAAACTAGCCAGTCAATAAACCACTACCCCCGCCACTCCAGATAACTATTGTGCATGGGAATTCATAGCCATCCTAGGAGTATGAAGCTGCTGGCATTGGTACCACACTTAGAAAATTAGTAATTTTCTGTTTTTATAACAGGTCCTAGTAGAACATGACTCAAGCCCACTTAGTTATAAGCTGGGAATGCTGCTGAAATAAGAGAAAAGCAACCACCACCAACAACAATAACAATAACATAAAGCCCTCTACACTTATGTGGGCATTTTTCTCTAAAAAAAGACCTTGAATTTTTAAAAATTATCACATCTCCATATGGCTTCTGCCCAATAAACCCCTCAATGATAAACAGTTTTTTCAAAGAATATTTTCTGAAATATTTTTTGAGGAAGTAATGAGCAACCCACTTGGGAACAGTACAGAATGTGAGCACTTTTTTGCTAGATTATAACATAAAATTCTAATGAAGCTGTGGCGAAGACGAAGACCCTTCACAGACTTCAAGAACAGACAGGAGATTTCCTCCTGCTGACATGGTCTCAAGTCAGAGCTGCACCAAACTTGGATTCTCCTGAGGCAAAGAAGGCCCACAAGGTCATTGAACTAGCTGTTCTGTCACAAGGGGGGAATATATATCATAAATTACCAAATAATACATCTAATAAAACTAATAATTACAAAATGCTATCTTTGACATAGTTTAATTAAATTTAATTTTGAATGAAAGTGTTTAATCTTTAATACACCATATTTATATTATTGCTGATAGATGAGATTTTACTAACAGAAAGTGATAACTTAATGATCGCTGTTAAAGAATGCAAGTCCAAGGAGACTTCAAGCATCAATTATTTATAAGCAGACTTGCTGCTGTGTCCCCATGTAAAGGTAGCAAAACTCCTGTCATGAGGTTGATGCACCCTGCATCACCTGACCACAATGATCTCATCTGAAAGAGACCAGAAGTATGGCACAACCTTGAACCTCAAGAAATCTTAGAGAGGTAAGGCCACAATAATGTCTTAGAGTCAAGTTCATGGAATACTGCCTTCATAGCATACATTAAGAGTGCCTGAGTGGCAACACACTATCCCTTGCTAGGTTGTGTGAACAGCAAACTACTTACCCCTTAGGCACAACCCTGGGCATGAGGCTATGTGTTAAATTCCCTGCTCTTACTCCATTGCTCACTCCTTGATTGGTCACTACAGAAATTGCATTGGTGGCTGCCTGTAATCTGATAAGATACTGCCTGAGTATATATACATGGTAACTTCACAATAAAATGAGACCTGCTTCCTGCTTGATGTCCAGAGGTCTTGATTAGTGACTTCACAGACACAGCCTCTTCTACAATTTTTCGTGAAACCCCTTGCTGGACCAGAAAGAGCCCACATAAACATCAGTACATAGCATTTGTCTTTTTTTTTTTTTTTTGAAGGTTCAAAAAAAATTCTTGTAATGTGACTCTCCTGACCACTAATGAATGTCAGTATGTTTAGCATTTCCATCACCACATGTTCAATATTTGGATATTTACTCACTTTCTCTTTGTACCAGATAAGGTTATTCTTCCATTAGAAATGACTGGGTAATTTTTTCTTTTCTTTAAGCATTTATTAGGGTGGAGATAATGAAAAGAACTTTCTGTATCCTGCCATTTTCTAAGAATGACAGTTCCTTCATACTATTTTAAGCAGGATTCAGCTTGTCCATGAGTTCCTTTTTTTCTTTTAATCTATGCAGAAGGTTTTACTTTTCTTCACACTGCTTTTCACATCATACCTACAAGTCAACTGATGGAGCTATGCTGAGTAAGAAAAAAATACCAATAAATTGATGATAGGTAGGCCTACTTACATCTTCTATGGAGGTTGTAACAACTGAGTTGTTGCCTCAGATTATTGGGAGAAAATAAATTCAGTGTAAACTCACTAAGCTTGTAATACTTTAGCCTAAATTCAATCTCCACAGAGAATTTTAGGTCCTCCAAGGCATCTATTTACCACAGGATTCTGCAAAGTAACCATGGATCCACTAGCTACAACATAAACCAGGGCATCATCCCAAAATTTATCTGGGACCAAACCAAACCAGTAACTGTTTCTCTTCTGCAGGATTCATCACCCTCATCATGAGAGTCATATTCACTAATGAAAAAAAAATCTAGTACAATTTTCAACTGCATTGACCATATGCAACTTTGCTTTGATTTTGATCAAAGTATTAATATAATCACTAATGAAACATTTTAACTAGAAAAAAATTATGATATACACTTTTAAAAATATTTATTTTCTAAATGTTTATTTTCTAGATGTAGGTGGACACAATATCTTTATTTAATTTATATGTGACACTGAGGTTTTAACCCAGTTCCTCACATGTACTAGCTGATCACTCTACCTCTGAGGAAAAATCCCAGTCTCTCATGATATTCACTTTGATGTCTACGTTTTTGTTTAAAAGAGTGTTTTGATTCTTCCATGTTGTTCTGTGGATAAGCAGTTTACTTATTTTATTAATTCTATTTATTTATTTCCTTTGCACCTGCAATGAAACCCAGGGGCACTTAATCACTAAGCCACATCTCTAGCCCTTTTATCTTTTTTTTTTTATTTTGAGACAGAATCTCCCTAAATTTCTTAGGACATTTCTGAGTGGCTGAGGCTGGATTTGAATTATGATCCTCCTGCCTGAGCTTCCCAAGCTTCTGGGATTACAGGCATTATTTTCATTATGTTTAAATAATTTGACATTTTATGAATATTTAAAAAAACGTGCTGAACATTTGGAATCTTTAGTTGTAGGCACATTTTTAAATGGGCACAAACACCGGTAGGATTAACTTGTTCTTGTGTTCTATTCTATAGATACAACAATATATGATATGATTCAAAATTACTAGAAGAAAGTAAATGTGATAAACAAAATGAGAAATGATAAGCATTTGAGGAGGCAAAATGATAATTACACCATTATTATCAATATATGTGTCAAATTACTATATTGTATGATAAAGATATACTTGTGTCAGACTGGAGTGGTGGCTCAGTGATAAGCACTTTCCTTGCATGTGTAAGGCACTGTGTGCAATCCTCAACATGACATAAAATAAATAAGGATATAACAATTTTCTACAACTAAACAAAGAAATTAAAAAAGATATATGTGTAAATTAAATTGTAAAGTTATGAATAGTTGCACATATATATCAAAGTATTTTCCCCAAGATATGTATTAATTCAAAAGAAAAATATAGTAACTTTATAGTGGATAGACCCTTTAGACATCAACTTAACTAAGTGATCAAGGTCATCACCACCAGTAATCAAACATGTTGAAGACATGAGCCTCTTGATATGGTGAGCTGACAAGGAGCCACCACCATTTCTGTGGTATTGCCAAAACTGCAGAGCCTTTCTCTGATCTAGAGAAAACACAAGGAAACCCACAGTTCTACAAAACACTTGTTCCTCAGTGCTGTCAAGATCATGAAAGATGAGTATAGGCTGAGGGAATGTCACCAATGTTAAGGTCTGTAAACAAGTCGGGATGGCGCCTGGCATTTTGCCAGAGGGAGTGATTTGTGAGGTGGCACCAGTGAGCCATTAACTGTGGAGATTTCTTATTGGTTGACTGCTGTATCTAGTTTATGTTAATTAAGATAAGCTGTGTGGAATGTATATATACCCCTTCTGTCCTACAATAAATGGCTCTGACTCCTGCTGTATCAATCTACACAAGGTTTTGGTCACCCCCTGGTTATTTTGCTGCAGCCGGACTGCGGCAACCAATCGATCAGGGACACAAAAGAGAAATAACAACTAAATGCAGTGTGGGGTCCAGAATGGGGTGATGGAATAAGGAAAGGATCTTGGTAGAAAAATGGGAAATTCCAATAAGAGCTATTTTGTTTTGTTTTAGGTACTGGGGGTCTAACTCAGGACTGCTTTACCATTGAGCTACATCCCCAGCCCTTTTTTATTTTCATTTTCTTTTTAAATTTTGAGACTGCGTCTCATTAAATTGCTTAGGGTCTTGGTAATTTGCTGAGGCAGGCCTCGAATTCCCTATCCTCCTGTCTCAGCCTCCTGAGCTGCTGGGATTACGGACATGCACCACTGTGCCCAGCATCCAATAAGATGTGAAGTTCAGGTGATAGTACTGAACTAAGGATAAGTTATCAGGCTTGATCATTTACTAGGGTTATGAAAGATGTGAATATTAGGGAAGGCTAGGTGAGGGGTGTACTGAAGCTATCTGTTCTATTTTTGGCAACTTTTCTGTAAATCTAAAATTAGGTCAAAATAAAAGTTTTAAAAAGTTGCCACATTGAAAATTTAGGGCAGATGCCTGGAAGGCCTCATGGGAAATTTCACTACTCTGCCTGTCTTTGGATTTGAGATTGGGAGACCTCCTGTCCTCAGAGCATTAAAGCACCCACAAAGATTTATTCAGTCATTCTGGCCTACGGTTGGCCAAATGGCTTATACCTTTAAAACAGACAGGCCCCCCCTCCTCCTCTGCAGTATGGAGCCCTGAGCCCCCCACCACACCTTGGGATTCTCATTCTGGCTGGCGGAGGCTGCGAGGTGAGGCTGCAGCAGTCTGAGGAAGGCTTGGCAGGTGAGTGAGAGGGTGCTCCAGAGGGAGGGAGGCTCAGACAGTGGTTAGCTGCAGAGTGGGGCTTAGCAGAGGCGAGGGGAAAAAAGAGGGTGGCTCTCCTTCCCAAGGGGCCCTTTCATGTTGAAATCAGCCATCATGAATGCTGGGGGCCCAGGAGCCCAGGCGTGGGAAATGTGAGAGCCCCCTTATGTCCCCTCATGTGATAGTGCCGTCTGTGGCTTTCAGCCGGCCAGCCAGGATGCATTAGGAGAAGTGTCGGTGTGCACCTGGGGCGGGGGAGAGTCCCATCAAGACGTTGACCCACTCAGGGAAGGGAGATTTGACGAAGGAAGTTCTAGACTCTCCTGGGGCTGGAGGGGAGGGTGGAGTGGGCACCCTGTGGGCTTCAGGATCAAGGGTTGGGCAATTGGCAAGAATCCAAGAGAAGGCTCTGGTCCCAACCCTCTCCAATGCCCTGAGAAGCCTGCTTCTCGCCAGCTCTGAAGGTGCAGACCCTGCTGACAAACCTCCGGGGACAAGGAGCTCACTCTATCCTGGGAGAGCGTAGGGTCCAGGCATTGATTCCACCTCTGGATTCAGTTTT
Organism: Callospermophilus lateralis; assembly: GCF_048772815.1. Lineage (NCBI taxonomy): Eukaryota > Metazoa > Chordata > Mammalia > Rodentia > Sciuridae > Callospermophilus > Callospermophilus lateralis. Next base: position 1,567,000 of record NW_027515935.1, on the reverse strand, counting down.
CATTCCCTGCCAGGAAATCTGAGACATTGGACAGGGGAGGCTGTGGCCCCATCTTCCCTGGTACACTCTCAGCCCAGGAGTGACCCCTGCTGTCCGGACAACCCTGGAGGCAGAGGACCATGCTGGCTAGCTGTGCACGGATTGTGCTGGGTGGCCTACCAGCCCCCTTCCCACCCCGCATTCTGTGTTGCTCTCCGCTGGCCCCCAAGGTCCTCTTCAAATGTATGCCACAGGAGGGAGGTGGGTGAGGCCAACATCTGGACCAAGGGGACATCGTTGGCCCTCACAGCTGAAGCTATCAGCAGCCAATGTTTACCCAGACATTATTTGCCTTTGTAAGTTCCTGGCCCCCAACATGCCCCCCCCGAGGAGAGGGTCCTGAGCTTCCTCCCCATGACTGGGCAGGGACGGACCCAAGAGTGCCGTGGCTGGCTGGAGTTCAGATCCTCCCAGCAGCTTCAGCTGCCTGAGAGAAGAAAGGGCTAGCCAGCTGGGCTGTCCGTGCCGAGGTGTTGGCACAAGTAGGACAAGGCCATGGAGAAAGTGTGAGTGGACCCTGGACACAGCGTGGTGCAGAGAGAAGGGGCAGACCCCTGGAATGTTCCAGAACCTTGCTGGCTGACCTTGGGTCAGTCTGTTCCTCTGTATCATGTGCCACCATATGGGAAGATTTCCTTGCCACCTGATTGAAAATAGTCTCTGTTTTAGTCAGCTTTTTTGCTGCACGATGGAAGGACCCAACCAGAACAATTGTAGAGAGGGAAAAGTTGCCTTGGGGGTTCAGGGTTTTAGAGGTCTCAATGCACAGACAGCAGGCTCCATTCCTCAAGGTTTGAGGTGAGCTGAGCCTCATGGCGGAAGAGTGTGGTGGAGGGAAGGGGCTCACATGATGATCAGGAAGCAGAGGGAGGCTCCACTTGCCAAATACAAATATATATCCCAAATAATTGGCCCATGACCCTCCTCCCCAGCCACACCCCACCACTTCAGTCACCACTCAGTCAATCACTATCAGGGGATTAATTCACTGAGGGGTTAAGACTCTCACAACCCCATCATTTGTCCTCCGAACCCTCTTGCATTGTCTCACAGCTAAGTTTTTTGGGGACCCCTCACATCCAAACCAGAACAGCCTCCTGCCACACCTATCCCCTCCCGTGCCTGTTTGCCCTTTGTAGCATATGTACCAACATGCACCCCTCTGCCGGAGCACGACCACGAGGAGGGCAGGCAGGACCTCACTTTATTGTCACTGCTCCCTGGCATCCAACCAATCTTCCACAGCTCTTCCCTAGCTTGCCCCTCTCATTCCATCTGCTTCAAGTGACATTGTGGATTGGGGTCAGAGAAGGACAGACCATGTTCTGTGGTGGCAGGCTCTGGCCAGAGGAGTTTTCTCCTGGAGCACAGCGAGTCCCAGGTGGGCACTAGGGTGGGAAAGACTATTATGCCTTCATGATAATAGAGTATGCATTCACATGAGGAACCAGATTCAGAGATGTTCACTAACTTACCTAAGGTCACACAGCCCCAAAGTTACAGAACCAAGATATTAGCGCTGGTTCAAGGTTTCCTCTTTACTCTGTTGCCTTCTGTAAAAGATGTTAAAAGTTCTCATTTAATTTCCCAGGACACTTGTGTCCCACACTCCATTGTATCTATACATTCTTTCTATATCATTGCATCCTCAACCCCAACCTTGTTGATGAGCACAGAAGACAACATGAGCCCGATTTCACAGACCAGAGAGGAGCCTGTAGTCACACAGCCAGTAAATGGCAACATCTGAACTAAGCTCAGGTCAGCCTCATGTTGGCACATTGCCCTTAACCTTCTTCCAGGCTGGGACTAAGCTTTCAGGTCTCATTGGCTGGCATGGGGCTCCTGACATCCCAGCCTGCATTAACACACCGTGCTAGAAGCTTCCCAGGGACCTCACCCTGGACAGAACCTGCTCCATTTACCCCATCCATAGCGTCATTTCAAAAACCTCTGTTGGCCCTCCAGTGAAGAGGCAAAGGGTGTCCAGGCTGCCAGGGCCCAGGAAAGAAGGTAAACCTTAGGCTACTACGTAGCACCTACAAAATACTCAGACTCAAGGCAGCTGCAACTTGACTCTTGCTGAAAGCCAAGCATCAACCCAAAGAATATTTACTGCATCTCTGCAATATGCCTGACATTCCATGAAATCATTTTCTTTTTTTATTTTGTGGAATTGGGGATCAAACCCACAGGTGCCTTTATCACTGAGCCTTATAACCCTGGCCCTTTATAATTTTTTATTTTTATTTTTTATTTTGAGTATCTCAGTAAGTTCCCCAAGCTCACCTGAAGCTTTTGATCCTCCTATCTCAGCCTCTTGATTCACTGGGATTACCAGGAATGTGTTTTTTTGAATCTGAAATACGTTTATGAAAAGACATGAATTAGTCCAGTGCTTGCTATGTGGGATATAGTCACCGCATACAATCCATGGGAATCTTTATAGAGTCTTGCAAGAGGGGCTACAGATATCACCCCCATTTTGCAAATAGGTAGAGTGAGACTCAGAAGAGCCAAGCCACATGTCCAGGATCTCCAAGGTAGCAAGTGGCAGGGCAGGGAATAGAACCCAGGTTTTCCCAACAAAAAGTCTATGTCCTTCAGGCCTAGAATCCCAGCAGCTTTGGAGGCTAAGGCAGCACGATTGCAAGTTCAAAGCCAGCCTCAGCAACTTAGCAAGATGCTAAGCAAATTAGCAAAACCCTATCTCTAAATAAAATATAAGAAGAGCTAGGAATGTGGCTCAATGATTGAGTGCCCCTGAGTCTAATCCCCAGTTCTTAAGCAATGTGCTGTCTGTCCCTTCCTATGAGCAGAGGACCGTGCACTTCAGCCTCACCTCCTCAGACATGCTTTTAGGAGCACATCCTACTTCCCCATGTCTGGACATGCTCACTTGACACGTGGGAGGAACACTGGGGAGGCTCCTAAGCAGGCCTCTGGCTATGGTGGTGGACCCAGGATGCCCACCCTTGTCACACTAAGTTCAACCAACAGGTCCCACTCACTGTCCTCCAAAGCAAAGGCAGTCTGTGTAGAAAGGAGTCCCCTTCATGATGGTCCCTCAGAGCTCCCAGGGGCTGCCTGGTGGCACCTAGGAGGGGGCTGGGGGGCTGTCCCTCCCTCTGGGTATTTGGGAGCCAGTGCCCAGGAAGCCTCCAGAAGATGATGATGTGGAACTGGAGCCACTGGCCCTTCCCTGTACATGATGAGCAGGGAGTGTGTTGATGGATATGCTGATTTCACTATCGCGCAAACCATTACCATCTAGAATTTGGCAGCCTTCTGGGTGAGAAGGGGAGGGGAGGAAATTTACTAACTTCCTCATGTGTGTAGTGGCATCCTTTACTCTTGAATGAAGGCCAGGGACCTGATTCACTCCTGGAGGCCTGAGGATAGAGGCACCGCACTCCCTGGGTCTCTCCCTCCCGTCCACCCTCCTCCTACAGAGGTCTTGCCCTTGGCCAGGGCTCCCCCCCACTTCTGGGGGTGCCAGGATAATGGGAACTCAGCTGTCTACCTTCCCCACGACTCCACACTTCCCCATCTCATGGTCATGTTCAGGGAGCAAGAAATGGACATCTTGGTGTGGTAGGGGTGAGGTGCAGGCACCTCTAGGCCATGAGGGAAGAGAACCCAGAGGGCTTCCTGGAGAGAGAGGCTAGGGGTCCTTGCTAAGGGGCGAGTTGGGGGCGGGGAACAGCCTGGACAAAGGCTGAGAGGTGGGGCCACCAGCAGATGTGAGGGGCTGGGCGGGTGGAGAGTAAGGGGAGGGACGGGTGGATTCTTCTAGAACAGGCCTCCCCGAGTGGCAGTCCCTGTCCTCTCTACTCACGCCCACTGATAAGTCCTGGGCAAGGGCGACGGGGCGAGGAGAAATGCCCGAGGCTCACTCATTTCCCAGGGCCCTGGTGGGAAAACCAGCTAGGAGGGCAGGACAGCAGGTTCCCCCCGAGCACTGTCCTGGTTGACAAAGGCAGGCTGGGGGCAGGAGGGACTGGAGAGGGTGACATTCTCCCTCGAGGCCGCCCATGGCCTGCTCCCCCAGCGCTCAGGGGACAAAGGACAGCTGTTCAAACACTGATCAGGGAGTGGGGCTCCATGAGGTGGGGTGCTGGGAGGTGGGAAGGCCACCGTCACTGGGTGCGCTACGCCCCGTGGGTTTGGCCTGTGCTGGATGGGCACCTGCTGGGAGTGTGGGACGTGGGGCAGAACGAGGGTCTGTCCACCTGTGTGCACGTAAGTGGGCTCATGAGTAAGACAGAACGGGTGTGGGGGGGGCGGTGCATGCATCATGGGGTGGGTGCACATGGTCTGCGCATGTGCAGGTGAACTGACCCTGCCAGTCCCTTCTGCTCGGGCAGTAATGCTGGTGCAGGGGTGTGACATCCACGCTAGTGAGCGTGCGCTGGCCCACAGACATGCATGTGTGTGTGCGTGCTGCACTAGGAGGACAGTGTGAGAGGCCGACACGGTGGAGGCCCGAGGCTGGCTTCAGTCCTGGAGCCCACGAATCCCCAGGGCATTGTCCCTTTCAGTGCCCAGCGAGTCCCCAGGCCCAGCACCTTCGCCCCTCACCTTGGAGAGGGCATAGAGGTGGCCCCAGGTCCTCCCTAGAATGGTCTCCATGGACATCCGTCCCATGTCTCTGCACCCCACCCCGGGCTGCGCTCACTCCAGAGGTGCAAGTGATGGTGGGGGCAGGTGGCAGTGGTGCCGGCATGAGGCAGGTCCGTGTGTGTCCCTGAGCCACAGCTTGGCTGGAAAGCTGAGGGGACCTGATCCCTGGTCTCCTTTGGCCAGATATCATGCCTGCCCTCCCAGGACAGTCCCCCAGAGCCACCAGAGCCCCGCCAGTTGGGAACCTGATTTAGGAGTCAGGGCACTCCAGGCTCATGGCCCTGCCCCCCACCCGCCCCTTCCCACCTCGACCTCCTGTTTGGTGAAGGGGACACCGAGCTGCAGCCCTTGGGCAACAGAGGAGCCTGAGCCCTCCAGGTTGAGTGGAGATTAAAGGGACTGGTGTGGCTTCTCTCTCCTCCTCTCTCTGGGTCTCTCCAGCCAGTCGTGCCCCCACTGCTCACACACTTTTTAAAATGTCAATAGACTGTCACTCACTTTTCTTGTTATACTTCTTAAAATGAGCGTTTCCTCTAGTCGATGGAGGGAGGTGACACTGGAGTCACGGGCTTGGCTTTATTCCTGTCCAGAGGAGATGGACTGTGGAGAGCTCAGCTTTCAAAGGAACTATTTTATTTATAAGGATTTTCCTAATGTCATGAATGTGCCATGCCTGGCTTCTTTGTGCCCACTCTGGAGAGAAGGGGGGACTGAGCATGGCCCAGGTGGGGTGGCTTTCTTTACCCTGAAGCCCAGAATCCCAGAGGAAGTGACCTTCAGAAGTGTAATGCAACAGTTTCTTTTTTTTTTTAATTAATTTTTATTGTTGGGTGTTCAAAACATTACATAGTTCTTGATATATCATATTTCACAGTTTGATTCAAGTAGGTTATGAACTCCCATTTTTACCCTGTATACAGATTGCAGAATCACATCAGTTGCACATCCATTGATTTACATATTGCCATACTAGTGTCTGTTTTATTCTGCTGCCTTTCCTATCCTCTACTATCCCCCCTCCCCCCTCCCCTCCCCTCTTCTCTCTCTACCCCCTCTAGTGTAATTCATTTCTCCCCCTTATATTTTTGTCCCCTTTCCCCTAACTTCCTCTTGTATGTAATTTTGTATAACCCTTCCATTTCCATGCAATTACCCTTCTCTCTCCCTTTCCCTCTCACCTCTCATCCCTTTTTAATGTTAATCTTCTTCTCATACTCTTCGTTTCTACTCTGTTCTTAGTTACTCTCCTTATATCAAAGAAGACATTTGGCATTTGTTTTTAAGGGATTGGCTAGCTTTACTTAGCATAATCTGCTCTAATGCCATCCATTTCCCTGCAAATTCTATGATTTTGTCATTTTTTAATGCAGAGTAATACTCCATTGTGTATAAATGCCACATTTTTTTTTATCCATTCGTCTATTGAAGGACATATATGTTGGTTCCACAGTCTTTCTATTGTGAATTGTGCTGCTATGAACATGGATGCAGCAGTGTTCCTATAGTGTGCTCTTTTTAGGTCTTTAGGGAATTGACCGAGTAGGGGAATAGCTGGGTCAAATGGTGGTTCCATTCCGAGCTTTCCTAGAAATCTCCATACTGCTTTCCAAATTGGCCGCACCAATTTGCAGTCCCACCAGCAATGTACAAGTGAACCCTTTTCCCCACATCCTCGCAAGCATTTGTTGTTATTTCACTTCCTAATGGCTGCCAATCTTACTGGAGTGAGATGGTATCTTAGGGTGGTTTTGATTCGCATTTCTCTGACTGCTAGAGATTGTGAGCATTTTTTCATGTACTTGTTGATTGATTGTATGTCCTCATCTGAGAAATGTCTGTTCAGGTCTTTGGCCCATTTGTTGATTGGGTTATTTGTTATCTTATAGTCTAATTTTTTAAGTTCTTTGTATATTCTGGATATTAGGTCTCTGTCTGAAGTGTGAGGAGTAAAAATTTGTTACCAGGACGTAGGCTCCCTATTTAACTCTCTTATTGTTTCTTTTGCTGAGAAAAAACTTTTTAGTTTGAGTAAGTCCCATTTGTTGATTCTAGTTATTAACTCTTGTGCTATGGGTGTCCTATTGAGGAATTTGGTGCTAGGCCCCATAGTATGTAGATCATAGCCAACTTTTTTTTCTTTCAGACGCCATGTCTCTGATTTGATATCAAGTTCCTTGATCCACTTTTAGTTAACTTTTGTGCATGGTGAGAGAAAGGGATTCAGTTTCATTTTGTTGTATATGGATTTCCAGTTTTCCCAGCACCATTTGTTGAAGATGGTATCCTTCCTTCATTGCATGCTTTTAGCCCCTTTATCAAATATAAGATAGTTGTAATTTTGTGGATTGGTTTCTGTGTCCTCTATTCTGTACCATTGGTCCACCCGCCTGTTTTGGTACCAGTACCATGCTGTTTTTGTTACTATTGCTCTGTAGTATTCTTTGAAGTCTGATATAGCTGTACTGCCTAATTCACACATCCTGCTTAGCATTGTTTTTGATATTCTGGGTGTTTTATTTTTCCATATGAGTTTCATGATTGCTTTCTCTATTTCTACAAGAAATGCCGTTGGGATTTTGATTGGCATTGCATTAAACCTATAGAGAACTTTTGGTAATATCACCATTTTGATGATGTTAGTTTTACCTATCCATGAACAGGGTATATTTTTCCACCTTGTAAGATCTTCTTCTATTTCTCTCTTTAGGGTTCTGTAGTTTTCATTGTATAAGTGTTTCACCTCTTTTGTTAGGTTGATTCCCAAGTATTTTATTTTTTTTGAGGATATTCTGAATTGAGTGGTTGTCCTCATTTCCATTTCAGATGATTTGTCATTGATGTACAGGAATGCCTTTGATTTATGTGTATTGATTTTATATCCTGCCACTTTGTTGAATTCATTGATTAGCTCTAATAGTTTCTTTGTCGACACTTTGGGTCTGCTAGGTAAAGAATCATGTCATCTGCAAATAGTGATAATTTAAGTTCTTCTTTTCCTATTTTTATGCCTTTAATTTCTTTCATCTGTCTAATTGCTATGGCCTGTGATTCGAGAAATATGTTGAACAGAAGTGGTGAGAGAGGGCATCCCTGTCTTTTTCCAGATTTTAGAGGGAATACCTTCAGTTTTTCTCCATTCAGAATGATGCTAGCCTGAGGCTTAGCATATATTTCTTTTACAATATTGAGGTATGTTCCTGTTATCCCTAGTTTTTCTAGAGTTTTGAACATAAAGGAATGCTGTACTTTGTCGAATGCTTTTTCCGCATCTATCGAGATGATCATATAGTTCTTATTTTTAAGCCTATTGATGTGGTGAATAACATTTTTTGATTTCCATATATTGAACCAACCTTGCATCCCAGGGATAAATCCTGCCTGATCAGGGTGCACAATTTTTTTTGATATGTTTTTGTATCCGATTCGCCAAAATTTTATTGAGGATTTTTGCATCTAGGTTCATTAGAGATATTGGTCAGTAGTTTTGTTTCTTTGAAGTGTCTTTGTCTGGTTTAGGAATCAGGTGATGTTGGCCTCGTAGAATGAATTTGGAAGTTCTCCCTCTTTTTCTATTTCCTGAAATAGCTTGAAAAGTATTGGTATTAGTTCCTCTTTAAAGGTTTTGTAAAACTCTGCTGTATACCCATCCGGTCCTGGGCTTTTTTTAGTTGGTAGTCTTTTGATGGTTTCTTCTATTTCCTCCATTGATGTTGGTCTGTTTAGCTTGTCAATATCCTCCTGACTCGATCTGGGCAGATCATATGACTTAAGAAATTTATGGATGCCTTCACTATCTTCTATTTTATTGGAGTATAAGGATTCAAAATAATTTCTTATAATCGTCTGTACTTCTGAGGTGTCTGTTGTGATATTGCATTTTTCATCCCGTATGCTAGTAATTTGAGTTCTCTCTCTTCTGCTCTTCGTTAGCGTGGCTAAGGGTCTGTCGATACTATTTAGTTTTTCAAAGAACCAACTTTTAGTTTTGTCAATTTTTTCAATTGTATCTTTTGTTTTGATTTCATTAATTTCAGCTCTGATTTTAATTATGTCTTGCCTTCTACTTCTTTTGCTGTTGTTTTGCTCTTCTTTTTCTAGGATTTTGAGATGAAGTATTAGATCATTTATTTGTTGGTTTTTTCTTTTTTTAAGAAATGAACTCAAAGCAATAAATTTTCCTCTTAGAACTGCTTTCAATGTGTCCCATAGATTCCGTTATGTTATGTCTGTGTTTTCATTTATCTCTAAGAATTTTTTAATTTCCTTCTTGATGTCTTCTGTAACCTACTGATCATTCAGTAACCTATTGTTCATTCTCCAAGTGATGCATGATTTTTCCTTACTTATTTTATCGTTGATTTTCAATTTCATTCCATTATGATCAGATAAGATGCTTGGTATTATCTCTACACCTTTATATTGTCTAAGAGTTGCCCTGTGACATAATATATGATCTATTTTTGAGAAGGATCCATGTGCTGCTGAGGAAAAAGTGTAACTGCTTGATGTTGGGTGGTATATTCTATATATGTCAATTAAGTCTAGGTTATTAATTATATTATTGAGTTCTATAGTTTCCTTATTCAACTGTTGTTTGGAAGATCTGTCCAGTGGTGAGAGAGGTGTGTTGAAGTCTCCCATGATTATTGTATGGTGGTCTATTTGACTCTTGAACTTGAGAAGAGTTTGTTTGATGAACATAGCTGCACCATTGTTTGGGGCATATATATTTATGATTGTCATGTCTTTTGGTGTATGGTTCCCTTGAGCAGTATGTAGTGTCCCTCTTTATCCCTTTTGATTAACTTTGGCTTGAAATCTATTTTATTTGATATAAGTATGGACACTCCTGCTAGTTTCCGAAGTCCATATGAGTGATATGATTTTTCCCAACCTTTCAGCTTCAGTCTATTTATGTCTTTTCCTATCAAATGCGTCTCCTGAAGGCAGCATATTGTTGCATCTTGTTTTGTGATTCATTCGACTAGCCTGTGTCTCTTTATTGGTGAGTTTAAGCCATTAACATTTAGGGTTATTTTTGAGATATGAGTTGTTTTTCCAGCCATATTTGTTTATTTATGTTACTATACATGGTTTGTTTTCCTCTTTGATTATTCCCCCCCCTTTACTGTACTACCTCCAGCTGTTGGTTTTCATTGATATTTTCCATTTCCTCTTCCTGTAATATTTTGCCGAGGATGTTTTGAAGAGATGGTTTTCTAGCTGCAAATTCTTTTAACTTTTGTTTATCATGGAAGGTTTTAATTTCATCTTCCACCCTGAAGCTTAATTTCGCTGGATGCACAATTCTTGGTTGGAACCCATTTTCTTTCAGTGTTTGAAATATGTTATTCCAGGATCTTCTAGCTTTCAGAGTCTGTGTTGAAAGGTCAGCTGTTATCCTGATTGGTTTACCCCTAAATGTAATCTGCTTCCTTTCTCTTGTAGCTTTTGAAATTCTCTCCTTATTCTGTATGTTGGGCATCTTAATTATAATGTGTCTAAGTGTGGATCTCTCATGATTTTGCACATTCGGCATCCTGTAGGCTTCTAGGATTTGGGATTCTTTCTCATTCTTTAAGTCTGGGAAGTTTTCTCGTATTATTTCATTGAATAGATTGCACATTCCTTTGGTTTGGACCTCTATACCTTCCTGTATCCCAATGACTCTTAAGTTTGGTCTTTTTATGTTTTCCCATATTTCTTGAATGATCTGCTCATGGTTTCTTAACAGTTTTGCTGAGCTGTCAATGTTCTTCTCCAATTGAAATACTTTGTTTTCATTGTCTGATGTTCTATCTTCTAAGTGTTCTACTCTGCTGGTAGTATTCTCAATTGAGTTTTTAAGTTGGTTTATTGCTTCCTGCATTTCTAAGATTTCTGTTTGTTTTTTATAACCTCTATCTCCCTGTATAATTGATCTTTTGCTTCTTGGATTTGTTTATGTAATTCATTGTCAAAGTGGTCGAAGTGGTCTTTCATTGTCTGATTATGCTGTCTAATGTCTTCCTTGAGACTCCAGATCATCTGAAGCATGTATATACTGAATTCTTTATCTGACATACCATCTGCTGCAGATATTACCTCTTCTAAAGTTGAGTTGACCTGCATTGCTTGTGGTCCTTTCTTTCTTTGTCTTTTCATACTGATCGCGTTTCTTTCTGCTTGGTGAAACTGTTGTGTTATTGATTTTTCCCCCTATATATTTATATTGCTCTGCATAGTTGCAATGTCTCCCTCGCAGGCTTTGGCGGTTGTTCTGCCCCTCCTTCAATTGGGGCAATATGCCTACCACACCAGGAGGCCGCTGGGCCTGTACTTCGGTGGGCCTGTTCTTTCAGTGGTCACAGGTCCGCCTACCTTGCAGGCGCGAGCAGCGGCTCTGTCCCTCTGCGGGCCGCTAGGCCTGTTCTGTCTGTTGGTTACAGGTCTGTCTACCTAGCAGGCGCTGGAGGCGACTCTGCCCCTTCCCCAATCGGGGGGATCGCGGGCCACTGGGCCTGTTCTGCTGGTAGGTTAATGCAAGAGTTTCTAATTGCACACTGCTGGTGGTGGGGAGCTCACTCCCGACCAAGATGGCCCATCTCAGGTACAGTCTCCAACCCCTTTCCTACCCTCACGGGCCCTGGTTCTGTTCTCTGAAGTGAGGGAGGAAATCTCTCCAGAGTCCCACTTAGGGTCCTCCTAGGGATTCCTTCCCGCTCTGAAATACCCCCCTTAGTCCTTTGAATCTCTCTCCATCCCTTCACCATCTTACTGAGTCTACAAAATATACCCAGAATTTTCTTCCCCAATATCAGAAAGACTAATTGAGACTTCTGTGGATTACCAAGACCAGTGTCTCCCAAGGTCACTTATGAAATGTCTTCATTCTAGTCACACTTATAAGGATCTTATATTCAAATAAACGTTGCAAGTGCTGGGTTAAAGAAATATTAGAAACTTCTTTTGCAGAAGGACTTATCAGGGCCTTATATGACACATGTACCTGAGACTCTCCAAACCAGATACAGGAGGTTGAGTTTGGGTGCGTCTGGACTTGTCAGAAAGTCATGCTAGAAGGGACATGTAAACTGCTCTAGAAGCAGACCTGGGTGAGAATTCCAACTCTGCCATGTATTACCTTCGGGACCTGAAAATGCCTTTACCACTCTGACCTTCAGACTCTTCATCTGTCATGTGAAAGATCTTCATCTCTATGCCTTGCTTGTTCGACAGGTGGAGCACAAGGGAAAGAAGTCAATCAGTTCCCAAACTGCCTCATCTCTTGCAGCTATCCCCAGGCATATCCTGTCTCAGGCCAGCCTCAACTCCCCACACAGCCTCAAATGTACCAAGCCCACTGCTGCCTCAGGTCCTTTACACATGCTACAAATCCAATTTCCAGCTACATCCATATGATGCATGGTAGGGGCTCAACAAACAATGCATAACCTGATGTGAGACGGAGGCCCTTGATGTCTTCTTCTGCTGGCCACCATCCAGCTCATGCCCATAGTCTGATGAGGCCTGAAATCTTTTCTGTCCTACCCTGAGGCTGGAGCAAGCAGGGCCTCCCACGCATGCACCTGAAAATCACCATGAAGGCAGTCTCCAGGATCTCCCGGGCAGGAAAGATGTCAGCTTGGAGCCACCGGGCCATGACCAGGCCATGCCCCAGGCCCGTGGACCCTGCTCTGGGTCATCTCTACAATGGTGTACCCTCTGCTGGCTCCCTGTGCTGGCCCCTGACTTAATATATCTCGGACAATTGGCCACAGGCTTGTTTCCTTAAAATGAGGTCACCTCTAAGGATCTCTGACATGACATGGCCCCGCCTCCTCAGAGCAGTGGGGACGTTGCAGCTCAGGTAAATGAACATTCTCTTAAACCAAAAAGGCTGGCAGGGGGCTCTCTTCTCCCCCAGGCTGAGTTGGCCTCTCAGGACCAGTTGAGGAAGCCCCCGCGGGGGGACACTGTCTGTGTCACAGAAGGCTCCACTGACCCAAGTCACCTCCTGCCATAGGTGGATCATATGTCTGATTTTCTCCTCCCACTTACTGCATCTTTGGTTTGAGGGGTCTGGAGTAAAACCAAATGTCCCGGGTTTAAAACCCCTCTGGGCCTCTCTTGAGCTGTGTGATCATGGGTAAGTTAATAAATCTCTCTGTGCCTCAGTTTCTTTCTTAAATGGAGATTCTGGTGTGTATCCTGGGGTTTTTTAATGCAGAGCAGTCCCTAGCACATAGGAGGTGCTGCATCAACGTGGCTGCAATGACTATTAAGGCCATTTTTGGATGTTGTGGGTGGAGTGGGGTGGGGAACTTTAGTGAGGATCAGTGTGAACTCTTCTCTGTTAATTCATTTTCTTTTTTGTGGGAGGTACGGTGTCAGGGGCTAGAAGGAAATTCTCCTTCAAAGAATAGCCTGACATTTACAAGAAACAGCCCCCTGGGTGACATCCTGCCTGGGAGACATCCTGCATATACCTATCTCCCTGAAACATCCTGTGGCTATCAGGAATATCAGACATCTTGCAGCTGCCAGTTTTACCACCCACATCCAGTAATTTCTGATTAGAGAGCTTCCCCATCCCCAGCATATAAATACCCCTGTGTTAACAATAAATGTTTGCAGCTTGATCAGAACTCCTGTCTTGCTTTCATCCTTTGTGTCTCTTGTCCCTTCATTCCTCCCCACCTAGGTTCACCACCCACATTGATGTGTCCTGTGGGTCAGAACATTTGGCGCCCAAAGATTGGGGCTGGAGCCTTTGACTGAGAAGGAACACCATCCTCCAGGGACACATGGCCAAGCGGAGCTCGCGATTGCCTTGGCAGACACGACCGAGAGACAGATCCAGGAGGAGAGTGGGGACGACGCACAGTGAGTGACCCACCATGGGACAAGCAGTTTTGTCACATGATTTGTTTTTGTCAGGCCTCAAGGAGGCCCTCAAGACACGGGTGGCATGTGTTTAGAAAAAGGATTTAAAATTATTCTTTTCATACATAGGAGAATTGTGTCCATGGTTTTCCCTTGAAGCGACCATTGATGGTAAAAGATGGCTTAGAGTAGGAGACTGTTTAAAAGATTATTATGAATCCTTTGGCCCAGGAAAGGTGCCTGTTGCCACCTTTTATTACTGGAACTTAATTAATGAAATTCTTAAAAGTTTACCCTTTGACAATCGTACCTTAAAACTTGTCAGGATTGGGGAAGAGGCTATGCAAAAGACCTCTCGTCTCTCTCGTCCCCCCTCGGCATGCCCTTCAGTTAGTATAGACATACATCCTTCTCAGTCTCCCTAGGACCCTGGGAACCTTCCTGAACCCCCTCAAAATCCCACCCTAATGAATAAGGCTCCAACAGCTACCAACCGCCTTTATCCAGTTTTAAATCCCAGAGACACATTGACCCCTGGGGAGGAGGCTACCTTGGAGAAGGAAGCAGCTCGCTACCATTCAAAAGACCCGCCACCTCTCAGGACCCTGCCACAGCCTATAGGACTTACACATCCACCTCCCTCCTATATCCTTCCTGCCTTTTGTGCTCTGGCCCTTTAGGGGCCAACTGCCCCATCAGATATTTTTTCTCCACTTACCTTGCCTAACCTGGCTCCCTTGCGCAAGTCTCTCCAACAGAAACGGGAACACATCCAACTTCTAAAAGAATCAAGATCTCTTGACTCTGAGCTCCGCTCATTAGCCTTAGGCACAGAGTAAACCCGAGCTGGCCCAAGGCAGTGTAATAAAAAGGTTAAGCCACGCCATCGGCCTATTCTCGCTTCCCAGTCACCCACAGTCAGATAGATAAGCCCACCCAGGCTAAGGACAAAGAGGAGGATCAAGTGGAGGAAACGGATCTAGGGTTCATTGTTTGTCCCTGGTGAGCAGATTTCTCTCTCTCTGCTTCCTCATTGCCATATGCTGAGCTGCTTTCCGACTCCCTACACTTCCCCCACTATGTTCTGCCTCACGTTGGCCCCAGAGCTATGCAGTTGGTGGTCAGTGGAGTGAGACCTGAAACTATGAGCTACATAAACTTTTCCTGCTCTAATTGTTGTTGTTAGATTTTTTTGGTCACAGTGATGTAAAAGGCAACTAAAAACACAGACTAATTTATCCAGCAGGGAATATTAAAGGCAGTACAGAATTTGAGATATGGCCTGGGTATTTCTAGCTACTTTCAGCCTTATATACCATGGGGATCAGGAGCAAAAGCCAGGGTTGAAAGATTTAAAATACTTGCAGGTTTTCCAGAAAAGAAAACTTTGTAATGTTGGGGCCAAAAATGGTGTGGTTGGTAAAGAGATTAGTTCCATTACACAGAAGCCACCTTTAGGCATCTCAGGAATGGGAAGGACATCACCCTTAGCAGGCTCAATGACTTGTGGAGAGATTATCAGGGTGCCCTGCGTACAAAAGGCAGCCTCAGAATCCTATGTCCAGATTCATTTTGCTGTGTAACTAACATCATATGGGCTCACAGAGGCCATGGTCTAGGTGGGTCTGGCTAGTGTCCTCATTCTAAGCTGACCTTGTTATTGTCTATGTGATGCTGGTTATCAGGCTTACAGAGTGAAGAGTTGAGGGGTTGTGAAGGTTTGCATTCCTACTTTAGAGGAAATGCTGGTGACCAGGATGTGCATATCACATTCAGAGTGCAACCCAGTAACCCCAGAAACAGTGATTTATCAAACTATGAGAGTGGAGCCAGTGTTGTGGTGGAGGTTAGCAGTGGCAGGCCTATGAACACCTGCTCAGGTAAGTGAAAGTCAGTGAGCACAGAAGCTCAAGGGAGTGGTCCCAAATCAGACCAAGCTGGAGGGGTAAGGATGCTCAAGTTCTAGGGCACCCATATTACACCATCAGGTGCCCTAGTTTCACACCTGGAGCACTAGACTTAATGAAGCACTAGACTTAACGTGTGCCTGCTGTGCTTTTTCAGTTTCCTCCTTACTACTGTCCTCTTCTTCCCTTTGGGTTAGTTGTGTTTCCCCTGTGTAGATGTATCTTTGAAATGTGTTAACATTTTTTTGATTATTAATGAGGATTGCAGCCAATGCAGCTACAAAAGGTTTGATTCTTCTGCTTTGCTTCCACTCATGAAAGTCAGTAACTGAAGAGGCAGAGAGGTGGGAGAGGAAAAGGCTTCATTGGCAACAATTCAGCATTTCAGAGATGAATGGCTAGCTCCTGGTTTCATCTTGCTTAGTACTGCTGAGTGAAAGTGTATAGAGTGTGTTATGTGGAATTGTTCTCACAGTCTTGGGCAGGTGGACATAAGCACAGTTTACTAGTGTTGATAGACTGTCCTTTAGAGGGGTCTGGAGTCATGGCTCAGTGGTAGAGAGAGTGCCTGGCATGTGTGAGACACAGTGGTCAATTCTTAGAACCATATATAAATCAATAAATATTGATAGACAATTAAAAATAGATGTCACTAAGGAGCTGGGGATGTGGCTCAAGTGGTAGCGCACTCGTCTGGCATGTGTGCAGTGCAAGGTTTGATCCTCAGCACCACATAAAAATAAAGATGTTGTGTCTGCCCAACACTAATAAATAAATATTAGAAAATTCTCTCTCTCTCTCCCTCTCTCTCTCTCTCTCTCTCTCTCTCTCTCTCTCTCTCTTTTAAAAAACTGTTATTTAAAGTAGTTGGGATTCTGTGGGTTATATCTGGGTCCAGTGGACCCTGACACATCCCAGACCTGTGAATCTAAGATAATGTGATTTTTTATATGCTTGCAATTCTGAAGGTGTGTGTGTCTGGCTTCCCTCCTAGTCAGTGTCTTCTGTACACTTCTGCCAATACCTTTTAATTTGGACATTTCCTGTGACATAGTAAGGTGGAGTGCCCAGTGCAAGGGCCCTTTTAACTGACTTTCGTGCTTTTAACTGACTCTATGGTTAGTCATTAAGATAGGGTTGAGGGTGTGGGGAGAAAAGAAAGCTATACTCATGAATTAAAAAGAAGAGAATGGCAGAAAAAAAAAACCGTTCAATTCAGGGTTCAGCGTCACTATGTTCCCTTGAGTCTCAGAAGAGACTTTGGGAAAAAACTATTGAGAATGCACTGTTGATATTTGTGAACTCTTGGAGTCCAAATGCTTGTTTATTTACTTATTTTTAATTATTTATTGCTGTGAGACAGACATGAGCTTTTGGGGACAAGGGATAGATGTTCTGGCATTAACATTTGGTGTTCCTCAAAGGCTCACCTCTTAAACATCTGGTTCCCAGCTGAAGTCATTATTGGGAGGTTTTGGAAGCTTGTGGAAATTGGGGCCCATTTGATGAAAATTACCTCATTGAGGATGTGCCACTGATGGGGTACTGGGACCCTAATGCACTTCTGTCTCTGTCTCTCCCCGCCTCCTAGCAGCCATGAGGTGGTCAGTTTTCCTATGCCATACACTCTTGGCCAGATGTTCTGCTTTGCTATAGGTCCAGAGGTAAGAGGGCCAAGTGACCATGGACTCTAATCTCTGAAACCATAAGCCAAAATAAATCTCTGCTCCTTTGAATGTGGTGATCTCAGGTATATTATCACAGGTTTGGAAAGTGATTAGGACAGCTGCTGTCCAAAATATAAGAGGCCCCAGACCTTCCTCTAACCAGATTCACCTATTCTGTCTGAAGGTAACACAGAAACGCTGACAATTTACTCACTAATTTTTTGACCAACAAACATGCCAGTAATATCTTCAGATTATAATTTGGACATGTAAGGATGCCAAAGGCCTCTTGTGTGAGAACACTGCAGACCCCACTCATAAATTGGAGCTGATGTGTCTTATTGGGGAGCCCAGGTGAACAAGTCAATCCCTGGCATTGGAAAACACATTGCACAATGGTCTGGCTTTCTAGCTAGAAGATATCCATCTTGGTTGATGGTGGATACTCAAAAGAATCTATTCGGGGTGATTCTCTCTTTTAGAAACCCCTTAAATGTCCCAGAGTACCTTCATCTCCAGAAGCATTATCTGAGAGTACTCTCTTATTATTTGAAGAGTTTTCTCTATATTGAGGAGTTATTGAGTGGCTGGCAAGTAGCTTTCAGTTTTATGGGAGGGAATGTGCTCTTTCCTTTGCACTTTTATATTTTCTTACATTTTCAACAGCAAGGTATGTGCCTGAAATCTGCATCTTCACCCCTCTACCTCTGTGTGCAGGGCCCACAAGATAATATCCTTGAACTGGGTGTGTCAGTGTTCAGATTATGTATGTAATGTTCTGTGTGTGTGTGTGTGTGTGTGTGTGTGTGTGTGTGTGTGTGTGAGAAAGAGAGAGAAGGAGAGACAGAGAGAGAGGGAAACAGAGAGAGAGAGAGAAAACACAAGAACTTGTTTCTCTAGCACCAGGACTTTGTGCTTTTATGTGTTTCATGTGTATAGGCATGGAAAGGATATGAAACAAGACACCATAAATTCTCCTGTGTGGGACTGTTTGGTTGTCGTGTGTAAATATTTTCTGAGTGATTTCTTTGGTCATTGTTGGCTGAGTACCTTTCTGGCAGGACATGTGTTTAGGGTTTTAGTGGTGCGTCTGTAGGTGTTGTTGGCATTGTGGACTACTGTGAACATGACTATTGTGAATGCATTTGAGAGGAGTTAGGATGGTGTCTTACTATTATGTGTTGGATCTGTGCATTTTCAGATTTTAGAATGTATGTGTATGTTGATGTCTAGGTCAGAATTTAGGGACATAATCTTTGGTGTTCAGAGATTTGGAGAGAATGGAATCATGGGGTATGTTGGGGTGTTTAGAATTATGTATATGTGGCACATAGATGTGTATAGATTCTGTTGATAATGTCTCAAGTGGACTGCTGTGTATTTTCTTGTTTAGGGCTTTGAGGTGATCATGTTATTTTTGGGAATGGAGAGGTGTCCTTTGTGAGTATGTAGGAGGAGTTAGCAGTGTCTGTACGTCTGAGATTTGTTGTTGAACTTCATATTCTGAGGCATTCTGTGTATGTGCATGTTTGCAACATAGAGGTGATTGTAAATGTTTTCATTTGAGAATACAAATTGTTGTCATGTTAATAAGTAATTTGTTTGCTCCATTCAGTTACTGAGGGAGTGTTTGTGTGATTGCTTTATGGGTGATACTGATTGATGTGTGGTCTGAAGATGAGTGTATCTGAAGCACACCAGATACTCTCAACCAAAAGACCCTTGCCATAATTAAGCTTCTTCTCTTGTCAGATCAGCAGCAAGAATGCAAAGGTTACTGTTGTTGGGAGCTTCCTCTTTCTTGTAAATGCCAGATTTTTTTTTTTTTTGGTAAATACATGTGAAACCTCTGTCTGGCCTAGAGAATGGAATAAAAAACACTTGTCAAGTGAATCTTCAAGCCCTTTTCCCCCATGGGACATAAAAGTCAAAATATTTTGAGATTATCTGTCCCTAGAATGTTTCAGGCATGAGCCATACTCTAGACTGATTGGCAACATCCAATAAACCTGCTTTCTGAAAATTCCTGTGGTATCCAGCCTCTTCAGTCCTACTTCATATATATTTTAAGTGTTTCATGGAGGTGACTGGAATATGTGTGAGACTTTGTAAGGAAGGTTATTGATTGGAATTGTTTGGATTTTGCTGTGTATTTGTATTAATTTGGGCATGAGGAACTCTGGGTTTAGAGTCAGGCATCTGGAAGATAGGAAGTTTATGCTATTGAGGATTTTAGAGCTCCACAGTGTTGTGTCCTGTTAACTGAGTATATCAGAAAGAATGAGCAGTTTTGTACATTAATAGTGAGTTCTGTGCCCTTTAATAGTGAGAGAGTGGCTGCATGTACTTTAGGTCTGTGGGAGTACTGTGGGTTTGTAGATTCAGATGGACACGTGTGTTCCCAGACTTTTATAATCTAGGACTGTGAAAGTATTTAGGAAGTGTGATGGCTGAGTATTCATTCTCAAATAGTAGATGGGTAGTATGTGTTTCCACTGAGATAATATAGAAGTTATATTTATATGGGAATACAAGTTAGGAGGATTAGGTACTGACAGTGTATATGGGTTATTATGACATGGTGGGACTTGTGAATAATTATTAAGAAGAGTGTTTGAATGGAGTATTTTGGTGAATACTTTTTGATATTCACAAAATATTGATTTTTTAATTTAATTTTATTTTTTATTTAGAGTGACATTAGAGTGAAGGGTAAAATATGTGTATTAAGGCAACACATGTGTTATGTATGTATTTGGGAAATGACAATGAGGAGATTGTAGGTGACATCATTGTTGTGTACATTTGGAGAAGGTTGAGAAACTTTATGTGTTTTTTGGAGTTGGTGTTTGCGTATCAAGTGATTCTGGGAATATGGACTCATGTTTATGTGTGTATGTGGGTGGTTGTACTTGTGTCATTTAGGGTTAAGAATCTTACATTTTTGTAATCAGGGTATTTCTGGTTCCACTTAATCTTAGAGAAGTTCAAAGAGATTTTTATGCACACATGCCACCCAGCCACAGAGACCTGTGAACACCTCTTGCTGAGGCACATACATGGAAAGATGCACACTCATTAAAACCCCTTTCACCACAGATATCATTAAAACACCTCACATTTAGAAACAGGTGCATGACCCACAACTCACTGCCATTCCAACAAAAACACAGATGCATAAATCACCTTTATCCCTGCTTTCCCCAAATACACCCACCATCACTTCCTTTCTAAAAAAATATATACATACCCACAAATACACCTGCCTGTTATCACCCAGGTACTGACGGACATGCAATTATAATGTATACTTTCCAAATGCAGGCTTATACATTCCTATATACTCTACACTTCCTGAAGGCATGCACATGATATAACCAAACACTGAGTATGCATGCACACAGAAATACAACATACAACATCCCCCCACACACACACACACAATAAACCCTATTTGTTACCAGAAGTCACAAAAACAAAACCATAAGTACTCTGGAAAATCTCACGGACTTGATCCTCTCATCAGAAATACAACATACACAACACCTTGCTTCTGTCTCTTCTTGCTTTACACAGAATTTAAAGTACACTGCAGAGCAGATAGGCTTAACTGAACTTTTCAACAAAAACCAAAAGACGACAAATTCTTCACAACAGTACCAACAACATTCTCCAGAATATGCAACAGATTAAGTCATAAAAAAACCTTAACAAATTTTAAAAGCTATAAATCATTTGAAATAACTTTTTTTCTGAACACAATATAATAAAACTGGAAACCTACAACAGGCGGAACTTCAGAAACATCCTGCATGTCTTCGATTATAACAGAAAGCTCTCAAATAGCAGAGTCAATGACAAACAGAATGGAAATTTTTAAAGATTCTTGAGAAAAATGATAGAAACACAAAATAAAAAACCCTATATCATAGAGCAGAGGCAATTTTAAGATTAGAGCAGTACATACCTATATCAAAAAAGAAAACAACCAAGACTTCCTCTTCAAGGAGATAGAAAATCAAGAACATGCCTGACCCAAAGCTAGTAGAAGAAAAAATACTAAACATCAGAGAAGAGGTAAATAAAATAAAGATTAAATATTATTTTAAAAATATCAACAACAGAAAGAATTTACTTACTTACTTACTTACTTACTTACTTACTTACTTATCCCTAGGATTGAACTCAGAAGCAACCACTCACTGAGAGATGTCTCCAGACCTAGTTTGTTTTTTATTGAGAGACAGGGTCCCATAGAGGGGCTCACTGCCTTACTTTTGCTGAGGCTGTCTTTGAACTTGCCTTCCTCTTGCCCCTCCTTGAGGATCTAAACTGTTCATGTCAATGGTTAAGAGTACAGCTTTGCCATTGAACTCACTTAAGCAGTGGGAAGATCATGATGCTGTATAATATGAGCATTCCCAGACGTGACACCTACGGACATCTTCGCATTGGCTTTGTTCACAGAAAGCATGAGACTCACCTTTCAGGACTCTGCTTGGTGCATGGTTTGGCTTCTTCACTTTTTTGGTGGGGGTTTTCTGTTGGAGACTAAACCCAGAACATCATGCATGCTCGGCAAGTGCTTTCCCATGGAGCTGTTCCCCCAGCCCACCTTGGCCTTTCTTGGTGATCAGAGAAAGTGTCTGTTGGACTCTATTTTTAATGACTTAATGGGAAACTTCATGTCCTCTGATTCTACCTCTTCTGCAGATCCAGTTGAAGGCAAAGGTGCTGTGGCGAGCCATTCCCCTTTTCATCTTCTTAGTCTGCTGTCAGGTCAATCCGGTCTCCTGTGCTGCTGTTGGGGCAAGGGGGAGAGGGGGCAACCATGTGCCACTCCTTTGGTTTCTACTTGTTTCCAGATCCTTTGTTTGGTATTATGGCCTCAGATTCTGTGGACCCTTTCTACTGGATGTGAGGGATTCTGGCCTCCAACAGAGGGAGGCTCAGACTCACTGTGCCTCTTTTCTGCTGGACCAGCACCATTTAGTTGAACTACAGCCTTTCTGTGGAGCTAAGAGAATGGGCAGCTCTGTGGCCTGGAAAGTCTGCATGTGCCATGTCAAATAGCCTGATCAAAGGTGCATTCATCCTGGGAAACTCCATCTTCTTTAGAGTTAGGTTTGAATGCAATACAAACCCTGGAAGAGCAAGATAAGTCTCTGCTTGAGAATTTCTGAAATCTTAAAAAAACTAGAGTGTTTGAAATCCTGGAATGAGATGGTGAGTAGACATAGAACACTCTATAGAACTCTCTAGTGGTTTCTCAGCTGCATCTTTTTCATATCTACAGGTGAAATATATGGATCAAAACCACGAGTGACAGTGGAGGGTCAAATCTAACCAGTCACCTGTGGGTCTAGAAATGATTTTCTTGTGTATGTTGATGGTGCATTTGATGGACACGGTTTAAAAATGGGGTTCCAAAAAGGTTCCAGTCACTCAGAATCAGAGCTCATCTGAACATGATGGAAAGGGAAGGTTGATTCCCAACTAGATCCAAATGTGCCAGCCCCATTTTCAGACTCAGGAAATGATTGGAATGTTCTCCAGTTTTATGAACTGATGAAGGATGGGCCTCTCTGTCCTCTGTCCATCCAGAATGGATCTGTCCATGGGGATGGGAATGCAGCAGGCTCTTGAGGGGTACGTGACTTTCCAAAAAGAATGACATGGTGTCTGGTGGGCTCGACAGAGAGACTCAGTTGTGTTCTTATCTTTGGTTTTGGGGTGTTATGCTATAATTGCTGCCAGCAACCTGAAGGCCATCCAATGTGGAAAAGGGGTCACATTCATTTCTGTAGGTTCATTTTATTAAATAATGTCTTGCTTTCTTGAGCTCACAGGGGCTTTGTGGCTGCCCGTTTCCTTAGGCACACTCATGGAGCTCAGTATCTCTGCAGTGGTCACCTTGGGCCTCATCATGCAGCTCTTGGCTTGCACCAAGATGATTGAAGTGGGAGACACCCCAAAAGACCAAGCCCTCTTCAACGTGAGCCCAGAAGTTTAAGAAAGATCATGGGTACATTTCTGGTGTCTAGTTGAGAATTTGAATTGGCTCTAAAATTGGGGGCATTAAAACAGCCCAGTTTGGCCTGTGTGCTTTGCCTGCCGACCCTGTAGGTGCTCCATGGCCTGTTAGTGAGAGAGCACTTCTGGGAGGTGCTGGGAATGGGGGAAGGCCAGGCAGGGCAGGGGAGGGCAGGAATGCCCCAGAGGATGGATTTGAAGGATCAGTGCATGGAGGTCACCCCTTCACCAGCCATGATTTCCATACCTCACGAGGGAGGTGACATCTACTTCAGAGCTGTCATAAGTATTCAATCAAAGCCAGATGCTGTGGAGTATGCCTCTAATTATAGCAGCTTTGGAGGCTGAGGCAGAAGGATCACTATTTGGAGGTCAACCTCAGCAACTTAGTGACGCCCTAAGCCCCTCAGTGAGACCCTGTTTCTAAATAAAATAAAAAATGGCTGGGGATGAGACTCAGAGGTGAAGCACGTCTGCTCAGTCCACAGGTTGATCCTGGAGGATTGTGACTCAAAGCCAACCTCAGCAACAGCGAGGCCCTAAGCAGCTCAGTGAGACTCTGTCTCTAAATAAAACCAAAATAGGGCTGGGGATGAGGTTCTGTGGTTGAGTGACCCTGAGTACAATCCCTAGTACCAAAATCAAAACAAACAAACAAAAAATTTGCATTATTTTTCTAAAGCCCAAATTGGGTGTTTTTTTCTCTTTCTCTCTTTGTTTTTAATAATTTTTTTTGCAAAACTGAAAATGGAACTCAGTGCCTCTACCACTGAGCTACAGCCTCAGAAGTTTTCTCCTTATCGTTGACAATTTTTTAAATATGTTTTTCCATATTAAGAATTCAAGATCATTTTTTAAAAAAAGAATTTAGGATGACTGGTCTGAAGTTTAGTAAAGCACTTGCCTATGGGCAGTGTCAGTATTTGTCATCTATATTCCTGCCACACTCTGCTCAAGATTTTCTTAGGACCCTAGTGTTTGGCATGATTATCACCATCGGCCAGTCTATTATGGATGTGATGACAGGCATGGACAGGGACCCCCTCAAAGATGGGTTCTCCGATCTGCCTTCTGATCACCACTCAGGTGAACCCCCACTCTCACCCCGCTTCCTGAGTGACCCTGTTGTCCCTCTTCCTCCTCAGCAGTACTCAGCCAGACCTGGGGCCATGCCAGGATCAGGGCTGGGCTCAAGGCTAAACACTGGCCTGAGCAGGGTAAGGCCCCCGGTTGGAGGCTGGTCACCGGCAAAAAGAAATCATTCAAAAAAAGACACTGCGCCCATCTACAACGAGAAATATTGAAATCAATAAAGGCCTGCTGTCCACCTGCAAACCCAAAAACAATTAAGAAACAAAAAAAAATATTGGGGCTGGGGCTCAGTGGCAGAGGTTCACCTGGCATGTACAAGGCCTTGGGCTCGATCCTCAGCACCCAATAAAAATAAAAAAAAAGATGTTGTGTCCACCTCCAACTAAAAAATAGATTTTAAAAAAAATAATAGAGAATTGAAAGACCTGGCTTTGGCTTCTGAATTCCCATGAGGCAGATTGAGAAGGGTCTCTTATTTGGCCCTCATAGCAGAGAGCCCTGTCATTGAAGATGGAAGGAACCAGGGCACTGGGGCCAGTAACACAGAGTTCACTTTTATTAATTAATTTATTTTAATTCTGCAGTTCTTTGTGGCAGGCTTGATCGTCCTCCTTTTGGATGAGTTTCATTATAAAGGGAACGGCCTGGGCTCTGGCTTTTCCCTCTCCATCACAAGCAACATTTGTGAAACCATCCTGGGGAAGGTCTTCAACCCCACCACCATCAACACCGACCAAGGTAAGGGCCCTGCCGCTCGTTGGGCACATCTGCAGGAAGTTTTCATGTATGCAGAGTATTCCTCTGGGGGAAAATAACTGTTTCAGAATCATTTCTTCTGAATTTTCAGTGTGCAAATGTTTAAAATTATAGCTGAGTGCAGAAGCTCAAGCCTGTCATCCCAGCAGCTCAGGAGGCCGAGGCAGGAGGATCACAAGCTGGAGGCCAGCCTCAGCAACTTAGTGAGGCCCTGTCTCTAAATAAAATATAAAAGGAGCTGGGGACAGGGCTCAGGGGTTAAGTGGTCCTGGGTTAAATCCCTAGTACCAAATAATAATAATAATAATATTAATAATAATAATAATTATTATTATTATAATTACTATTATTATTATAACAATAACAACAACAACACTTACAATCAAAAGGATATCTAAACTTTCATGTCTTATAAGAATATTTCAAGGACAGTTAGCATGCCACAGAGTAATCCTGCCTCAAATTTCTTAGCGGGAACCTGCACTGCAAGGATAAAGAAGTGTTGATTTTAGTCTATTGTCTTCTGGTGGACATTTCAGTTCTTTCTCAGTCACAGTTAGCATCAATGTGAATATCCTTGGGCAATCACCTGCACATATTTTAGCACTTGTTCTTAGCGAATAAGATTCTAAAAATGAAATTTCTACGCCAAACCACTTGTTCAGGCGAGGAGCAGTTAGTTCGATGATTACAAGTTCAAGGACAGCCTTGGCAAATAAGTGAGACCCTGTCTCAAAACAGTCATGGGTAGAATGACTGTTCCTGGGTTCAACCCACAGTATTGCCATTTGGGGGAGGAAGGCACTGGGGATTGAACTCAGGGACAGTTAACCCCTGAGCCCCGTCCCCAACCCTCTTTTGTATTTTATTCAGAGACAGGGTCTCGCTGAGTTGCTTAGAGCCCCAATTTGGCTGACGTTAGCCTCCAATTTTGCAATCCTCCTGCCTTAGCCTCCAGAGCCACTGGGATTGCAGGCATGCACCATGACACCTGGCTTACAAATCTTAATAAAATAAAAATTGAAAAACATGTGAGACTTCTTAGAAGAGGGAAATTGACTTTTTTTTCTTTTCTTTTTCTTTTGGCCTCTGATCCCTGAATCTGATTTTTTCTGGGAAGTCTCTCATGGAAAATATTTGTGTGCATTTTTTGTGTTTTTTTGGAATTGACTGTGGAGCTGGTTCTTGGCTTTCAGTGCCATGACATCAAATTGAGGAAACTGCAGATGAGTCCCTGCAGGGTGCCTGAAAGATCCCATGGGAAAGACTGGACCCCAGGTAGGAGTGTTGGCGACACTTACAGAAGAGTAGGCAAAGGTGACACAAGACTCTTCCTAGAATTTCAGAAAATCTAAGGTGAATTGAGGATCTGGGGGCAAAGCAGCTGGGCCCCAGCTGTGGATGTGGATCTGGGTAGGAGTTAAGGAGTCTGCCAAGACCTCCTGGCTTTAGTGGGAGGCTGCCTTCAAAAAGAGTGGGAGCAGTGGTGACCACAGGGGACCAGTCAGTGAAGGCTTGGGCCGTGGCAGCCAGCCAGAGGATCACTTTGCTCTGGAGCAGGATGGTGAGTGAGGGGACAGTTTTGAAGGAATGATTTGCTGTCCCTTGGAGACAGACTGAGAAAATGTCTGGCAAGGTGGCACAGCCATTCAGCCTGAGTCAGCCAGTATGACATCAGAGTGACGGCCTTAGGACTTAGGGAGAGATGAAGGCCACAGACAACTGAGACATGGAGGTGGCTGCCTTGGCCACCTCTGGTACCTCGTTGGGGCAGAGATCTTACCTGGGGGGCTTTGAGTGGTGCTCTAAGGAGCCAAAATGGTGGAGCCACGGGGACAGCCCCAGGACGGGCAAGAGGATGGTGGAGCAGGCTCAGGTAACTTTCAGCTGAAAGGCTTTCCTGTTAGCAGGAGTGCCACCACGGCTCAGCTTGTGACCTGTAAAGTGGGGTGTGGAAGGGCCCCTAGAGTGGAGAGTGCAGTTGGTCCTTCTTCCCTGAGGTTTGGGACAGTCCAGGCTGGGAGGGAGGTGGACAGTACAGATGTCACATGGCTCTTGTCCCCATCACACTAGTGCATGAAACAACCCATTTCCTAGATTTCAGAGGGTAGTGATTTGCAAGAAATGACCATGTTAAACATTCAGAAAGCTTCTAAGGCCCACACCCTGCCATTGATGTCACCCACCTTTCATTCCAGACATTTGTCAGTAAGGTGCTGTTAAGCACTAGGCGCTTCTGTGGGTGCTAATAATACAAAGGGATAGAACGTAAGGTGTGTGAGCGTCAGTGTCATCCCAGGGCCCCGGGGTCAGAATAGAGCAGAGAAGGAAGATGGGGTGACTAGGGAAGAGTGATACAGGTCCATCTAGAGAACCTGGCGTTTGCAAAGGCCCTGGGGCAGAGATGAGTTGGTCTGTTTGAGGGTCCTCTTATGGCTCAGCGGAGCAAGTGCAGGGATTCAGAGAGGTCATTGGTGGCAAGAGGAGCCAGGACAAGTCCCTACTCTCTCCCACTGAGATTGCTGAACTTCCTCCTTTACAAAATGCTCAAGGTTTCATGTCTCCAGATTCTTTACCATAGAAACATCAGTGGTTGTCCTACACAGCCACAAGTGGCAGGGAGAGGGGCTGTAAGAAGACCACCACGGGTATGCCAGGGGGCCAGGGAAAGCTAGGACAGCATTTCTGTCACAGATATCCTGTCCATGTGGTCTACAGGACAAATGGCCAATCTGAGTGGCCATCCAGAAGGTGACACGAGTCCTGCTGTGCCAACGCTGGGGTGACAGGAAAATGCAGTCCCAGGGAGTGACTGGGACATCTGAGTCCCCAGCTGTTAGCCACTCTGTCCACAGATGCCACGTTTAGTGAAGCACCGATCTGGGCTGCAGGGGCCATTGTGACAGTGTTTCCCACTGTGTTCTTGTTCTAAAGTCAGTCTCATGTCATTTCTGAAGTGCTCAGACCTTGGTGCCCTGTGCTGCAGTGTCCCTGGCTGGTCTGTTGCCTTTTCCTCAGGCCAGGCCCCTTTCTGCCTGTTGCTGAGGCTGAGGTAGGAGGATATCAACTTGGAGGCCAGCCTCAGCAACAGTAAGGCCTCAGCAACTCAGTGAGATGCTGTCAGTGAATGAAATACAAATAGACTGGGAGTGGGGCTCAGTGGCTGAGGGCCCCTGGGTTCCATCCTTGGTGCCAAAAAAATCCAGATTGTGACCCTGTGACTGTTGGTGCCATGAGTCTCCTGGCTGATTCTGTTCTCCTGCCTCTGCTTTGGCCAGGAGGAGGCCCAAGACCCAGCGGAGTCCAACCCTTTGTCCTTCCCTTCACGTTTGTGTCCTCCTCTGCCAACAGACATGGAATTGGAGGTTGCCATCTTGTAGTGTTCCATCTCTGGGCCATGAACACAGACAAAGTCCAAGCCCTTAAAGAGGTTTTCTCGCACCAGAATCTCCTCTACTTCATGAATCTCATTGCCTCCATCTTTGTCTTTGCTGTAATCATCCATTTCCAGGTATGTCCAGCATGAGCACAAGAAGTCTGCCTTTTTTTTAGTTTTTGGTACCAGGAATGGAACCCAGGGACATTGAACTCTTGAGCCCCATCCCCAGCCTTTTTTATATTTTATTTAGAGACAGACTCTCACTGAGATTCTGAGGCTGGCCTCCAATTTGCAGTCCTCCTGCCTCAGCCTCCAAAGTTGTTGGTGATGACAGGCCTGTTCCACTGTCTCTGGCTTCAGTATAATTGTTTGTTTGTTTTTTGTTCTGTTTAGAAATGAATGGCTGTAGAGTGAATTTTAGTATGTTTTGAGACCAGTTTTTCTGGTTTCTTTCTGTGTGTGCCCCAAGCAGAGTGGGAGGAGGGAAGGGGAAGATGCTCTCCAACAATGTCAGAAAGTTAGTATTGAATATTTTAAATAAAAGAAAAGGCAGGAATATTTAAAATAGTTTTGATTATTAGATGCATGTAAAAATTAATAGGTAGTGTCCTGGCCTGATGTGGTGGTACATACCTGTAATCTGAAAAATCATAGAGGCTGAGGCCTTGAAGGATCGCAACTTCAAGACCACCCTTGGTTACTAAGAGAGACCAGTTCTCAAAATAAAATATTGAAGAATTGTGAATATATATGAATGATAAAACACCCCTGGTTTCAATCCCCAGTACCATATAAAACAGTAGTTTCTAAAATTTAGACCCAAATCAGCATCCTCCACTCTATCTGCAACTATGTAAAGTTCTAAAACGCAATAAATTTAGCCATACATACTACTAGTTGCCTGATATTAACCATAATCTTGAAATATATACATAGAAGACCCTTCACAATGTATTAGGTGTTCCCATTATTTTTTCCAATAGCAATTAGAGAGCGAAGAAAACCAATTTACCTTATGGGGCCACTTGTTTCTTTTCAGGACTAATGAATCAAATATTAAAAGGCTTTAGTGTTTAATTGATTATCATTAATGAAATCAGAATGATATGCATTCTGTGATTTCTTGCTTAATCTACATTGGAAACTTTATTATTTCTGAGTATCAGCATCTGTACACACCACCACACCCCACTCTATTTTTCAATAGTTACAAGTACCTGTGTTCATGCTTTGTCAGTTAGTTATTCCCTTTTAAAAATAATTATGTGTTGCATTCATTGTTTACAGAAAATTTATGAAGGTTAAAAACCAGTAAGCATTTCCACAAATTTGACTTTAAAATAGATTTCATCACAAAACACACACAAGAAGTAAGAATGCTTTCTTTCTCTAATTTATTAGCCTTTCTAACATCCAATATCAGGACATGAATGCTGCTCATGGAGGGATGTTCTTACCATCAAGAACAATCAGTACTACATTCTTCTATCTCATCAAATGTTACAAAGAGTGCACATTTTACTGTGTTTCATAAGCAGAACTTGACTTTCCATTATTTGTTTAGTGGGTTTTTGCTTTCTTTTTTATCATTTGTTTTTCCTGTATTTTCCAATACTCATTTTTGTGTGTGTGTGGTATGAAAAATAGATCACTAGAATTTTCTAACATTT
Source organism: Callospermophilus lateralis (assembly GCF_048772815.1). Lineage (NCBI taxonomy): Eukaryota > Metazoa > Chordata > Mammalia > Rodentia > Sciuridae > Callospermophilus > Callospermophilus lateralis. Next base: position 1,536,969 of record NW_027515935.1, on the reverse strand, counting down.
GCTGTATTCAATCATTTGATTACTTACTAGCTAATATTTCTATTAAAGCATCATTTTAAAGGTAGGACTGAGGTAAGCTAACAAAACTATTTTCAAGGTCTACTGCAGAATCAGCATAACTTTCTTGAGCTCTGTAGTTAGAACCACTATTTCTGTCCACAAACTGTGCTCTTTTTGTTTTATTTTTTTTCTATATTGAGTAACTCTCTTTGAAATGAGGCACAGAAAATTGCTTTTTTAGAATTTTATCATTAATGAAAATCTATTATTATTTTTCATTAATTGACTGTCTGCTTCAGTTTAGAATTCCAGGTTGAATATGATTTTTTCTTTAAATCTTGTGGTTATTCTGTATGTATCATCTATAATCTATCTTTAATGATAAATACTTGGGTTCTATTCTTGCTTTATTGGAGCTGACCATAGTTTTTTTTTTTAAGGATATTCTATTTGGTTAAAGCATAGCTTCTTGAGAAATTCTGTAGATATGTTTAGCATGTTTAAATATTATTTTCTTGAATATAGCATTCAATCAAAATGGAATATTTCCAGACCAGATTTTCTTTCCAGTATATACATGTAAGAAACTGGATAAAATATGGAAAATAATATCTATGTTTTTCAGACACTAAAAACAGGCATAGCAGGTGAGTGAAACCATAAGCAATAAGTGTAGACTGGTGAGGTGAACTATAACTTTATTTTTAAAATTGTTCTTAATAAGTGTAGTTTGATAAACTGCTGTTAAAAATTATTGGTAAAGGGGAAATAAGAATAGTTAAAGTATACCGGTGTAAGAAAAACTTGAGGTCTGGCAGCCTAGAGTAGACGGTGGAGGAAAAATTCATGTTATAATAGGGAAGAACTCCCCACTTTCTCTTCACCCTGTCACCTACTTAATCTCACCGAAAACCACCAAGACACTCAGAATAAAAGGTTTCAAGTTCAATGGTCACACTCTCTCCAAAAACAAAAAGCAGTTACAATTCAATTGAACACAGAAGCTTGTGTGCAAGTTACGAGGATCTGAGACATTATATAAAACGTTATGTTAAAGATGATTCTGTTTTTTTTTCTTTTTTTTTTTGTATGTGTGTGTTTTATTTTGTTCTGAGGGTGTGGCGATTCCTTGGTTACCTGAACTCAACAAAGAAACTGTTATATTTTGATGAAATATCAGTGGCTGACCCACATTAAAAAAAGAAAAATATTTTCAAAATTTTAAAAATCCTAATTGCAATATATATATATATATATATATATATATATATATATATATATATATATATATATACTGCTTTCTCCCTCCACATTTTGCATTTTAACTTTTTTTTAAGTTTTTATTTTATTTTTTATTTTTAGTTCTGAAAATTAGACAGTAAAAAAGCTTCTGGAAGAATTTACAACCAATTGCATGAGGGTCTGGGAAGCTGAGAGGCTGGAGCAGGGCTGGGAGGAGCAGACAGGAAGGAGTCTTCCTCTTAGTCACTGGAGGCCAACTATAAATAAAAAGAGACAAAAATCAATAATTGTTTGTAAGCCAGGAAATGACACAGATTATCAAGTTAGTATGAGTTATGAAAATTTCATATAATCAAGAAAATGGAAAAATCATGAACAGGATTAGGAAAAATAGGTGTAAATTTTATTTTTAGAAGTTTATTTGTGAAACACAAAAAATAAAGATGAATTTTATCTTATGACTTTAAATGAAAGGTAGAGAGTTATGCAAATCATAAAGTACTTCACAAACCTTTCTTCAGTTACAAAAGCATAATAAATGTATAGCTTCTACTTATTTTACTCTTCATCGTCCTCTGCATTTCACCTAGGGTCACACTTGTAGAGTGTGACCAATAACTAAGCAAATAACTAATCAAGAAGATAATCACGAAGTTACACTTTTCTCAGAAAACCCCAATAAATTTCAGAGCAAAGAATTGATACAACACTTATTCATTCCCTTCTTTGGGACAAGGTCCCTTTATAAATCATATAGAAGAAGAAATTGGCCATCTTTTAACAAAATGTTACTAGAAATAAATATGAGTTAGCTTCATTTAGAAGTAAATGGAAATAAAATAGCATCATTTTACAGTATCTTTCAGGGTTAGCCTTGAAAAATGAAAAGTGGAAAAAGCTCTTTCTAAAGAGAAGAATACTTGGCAGCACACTTCATCCTTAATTACACTGTAAAAAATGTTACCTCAGCTAAGAAGGTACATAAACTTATAGGAAGAAATTAAGACTTTTCAAGAGTCTAGAAGGAACTTTTGAAGACTATAAAATTTTGGGGGTACAGTAATCAGGAATGATCTCTGAAAGAGATAATGCAGTGTAAATATCATGAGATTTCATGCTATCAAATACCAAAGCAAATATATCATGGACATTGTACAAGACAACCAACTTGACAACTTGACTTCGCTAGTTGTATTTATCCAGCCACTGATGATGCACAGAATCATTGAGGAATGAGTACCATAGTGGTTTCCAGTCACTGCATTTTATCTATCAAATACTTCTTACAAATATCCAGCCAGTTAGGAAGAGAGGTCTATTTCTAGGTTCTTGTGACAGCATCATTCTTTTCATCATTCTCTCATCATAAATCAACGAGTGGACCTCTTTTAATGAAGAAATAATTTTAACCAGAAAAACCCAAACTTTTTTTTTTTTTTTTTTTTTTTTTTTTTACATTTTGCTTTTAGGGACAATAAATCCTAAGCACGCACCATTAATAAAGTGCCAAGGGATCATGCATAAAAGTGAATGAGACCACAGTTAACAAGAACAAAGATAATTTATGGGTCTATGACCATGTTATTCACTGTATTTTCACCTACAAAAAAATAAATAAAAAGTTACTGGCCTGGTAGAATTCTGGAACATGTGTTGATGTTGCTTATACTTTTTAAATTACATAACATTATATCAGTTTGTGCTACCAAGAGATAGACTACATAGGTCCAGGAGCTAGACTGTCAAAGTTGAAGATTCTTCATTCTCTATCACTCCCATTAACCCACTTGGCAATTACATTTTCTTACACCATGCTTCCGCATCCTCTAGTTTTAGAAATCCTAATTATTTAAGAGGACACAATTCCACCAGGATGTCTAACAAGATTCGAACTAAAATTTAAACTGTACCTGAAGACTCAAAATTCTATGTACTAAAAAAAAAATAAAACAGAAAGCAAGAGGGGAAAGTACATTCCTAGCTAGGTCAATTCACTCTCCTTATCAGAAGGACATTGATTCCATGTTGCAATGGAGATAAAAACTCAGATGATTCAATTTGAAAAGAGATGATCCAATTCTCTTCTTTTTAGTACTCACTTTCCATACAGGAATTGTAAAAAGACCAGTGAAGTAGTTGTGTCTTGAGAAAATCATGGTGAGGAGGCTCAATTGATTTGGACATATGTATGAGTTTCACTCAATCAGCTAAGTTGTAGAGACCAAAAAAGTCCATTTAGGGGATCTAAAAAGAAGAGCAGAAAAAACACAAGATGACATTAATTTGACATTCAGTCTACACAGCTGTCAAAACTGTAATTAATTGCCCTGTTTTCCTTTTTATAAGTTTTTTTTTCTTTCAGGAACAGACTCTCACCAGTACCATAAACTAAGTACAGAACTTTGACTGAAAAGCGAATTTTTGTGGTGTCACTATAGGGAACTGTGCTTTATGGCACCATAAGGACAGAAGGATTCATTTCCGAGACAATTGCTGAAAGTGGTCTTTTCAAAATATTTTCATCAGTAGAAGAGAGTTTTTCTGGCTATGACCATTCAAGGCTTCCAACACTCAAGACTGTTTGAGACTCATGTAAATCACACTCTATGTCTCAAGTAGGACCCATTATGAGAGTGCAAGACAACTCCAAAATTTCACTTGGAGTAAGCAGAAGCCTCCTTTGAGATAAGACTGCAAACCCAGATTCTGTGCACCCAAGCAAGCTCCCTTCCCTTTATTTCCATTGTGCTGATCTGAAGCACCCTATCTTAGAGACTTCCAAAATGCCTAGTCATGGTCTTAATCTCCCTCCTTGGGAGCCCTAATTAGAACTCAAATGCATCCTTCATCTGATTTCATACTTTCTGTTTTCCAGAAGTTCTTTGAAGTCTTTTGTCACTGGAGATCACCTCCTCTTTTCATTGTGAATGTTTATCTCATTTTATGCTTCTATTTTACTGTTACTTTAATTCATTGTGGGTAATATAGAATTGTATATTTGAAGATCCAGGTCTCTAAGTAAAATAGTTAGCTTAGTTTATGGGTTTATAATACATAGTCAAAAATGTTCAATACATTTTAATATGAATTTAGATCCATGATTAAAATTGGAGAAAATAAAATAGGCTTTATAAGGATGTAATTCTGCACTACAAAATTATCATTTTGTTTCATGAAGGATAAGAATTTTGGAAGATAACATGACACCAAAAAAAAAGAATCACTATTTTTTATATATAGTTGTGCTTGAAAGAGAATAAAAACGTCACCATAAATTGATAATATAATGTAAAAAAAGCTTTATAACCATGTTCTCTTTTTTTTGACAAAACATATTTGAAGCAAAAATACCAAATCCATTAATCTTCTCCAAATACAATACAGTGAATAGCATTTCTACAGGAAACATATAATTTTAATGATATTGTGTAAATTTTCTAGACATAGATGTAGAAGCGAAAAACTAATATTCTTTCTCAAGGAACATTTAATTTGAAGCATAGTTCCATAAATCTGCAAATATAATTAAATTTTATTTATTATACACAGATCAGGACATCAAAAATGACCAAATACCTGGAAATAATTCCTTTGATATTTCTATTTCCTAGACAATAAAGCCAGCTTTAATATAGTATATCTTCTACCTTTTCAGTGACACATAATTTTTAAATTTTAAGTAAACTTCTCCTTTAGGCTCAAAAATCACCATATAACTATGGTACTAATACTATTAGTGATGGATATTAGAGGAAAAATTCTTAGTACTTTTAAGAGAGTTGTTTGAAATGAAACACTAGATCAACACATGATCCTTCAAACAAATTATGATAATGCATGCACAGCAATAAATTTAAAATAAAGAGGGTATAGACATTTATTAGCTACAGGACTTTGAAACCTCATGCTTTGGACCCAAAAGACAATTATATTGCTTTGTCATTACATCACTTTTCATTACTGTGTGGGGAGTTTTAGGCCCATGTTTTTGTTTTGTGATCTCACATGCTTCATTTATTCAGATGTATTAATGTAATATATGCTTATATGAGTAGTTTGAAATTATATGCCTCTTTCTAATTATAGAATTGTCTAGAAATTCTTGTTCTTCACAGTTTCTAAATTAGGGAGCAATTACCATGAAAGCTAGAAAATGCACAGTGGCTTAAAGAACTCTTCATCCAAGAGTTTAGCCTTAAATTTTTCACATAGTTGATGGTCAATAAATTTATATGGTTCATAAAGTTAACATCTGTTTAATCTTAAAGTAAAGAAATAAAAAGCCAGAGAGTGCTTCTTCACAGATGCCAAGCTTTCATTACTGGGAAACCCATGGATTCATAAAGGGCAGTGCGTCTCTCTGATTGATGTAGTTATTTAAAATTCAAGTCCTGCTTTTCTTCCCCACAACTTTGGCTTTTCTGTGTCATATTGTTCTTTGTGTTTCAGTGACCAGAGAAGGAGACAGGTTCACAATTACTTGTTCATGTAAAGAATGAAGCAAACAAGTAAAAAAACAGCTAGAAAATAACCTGAGTTTGTGAAAACATCAGAAATTGAAATACAGTGACAGGGTAGGATGAGATTTCACTGACCTAAATGTTCCTTTAAGAAAAGTTAGAGTCAGACACTTCCATTGTAATAGAAATTGGAAAAGACATATGTGTGTATATAGGCACATATATATACACATAAAACTAATACATAAAGAAAAAATCAATACCAATATTCCTCCTCTAAACTTGGAAATTATATTCCTGTGTATTTTTAATCCAGGATTAAGAAATTACTAGTATGTTCATTTGATTTTCAAAAATTTTCAGTGTGCTTCCAAACACTTTTATTATGATCCTCTCATTTGACACTTCCTAACTGAGAGAGTACAGGGTCAGGAAATTTTTAATTCTCTGAGATAAATTGGATCCAAAGATTTTATAAGAAATATATGTAGTTTCTGGCATTGTGATATTGCCCTCTATGAAATGAAGTTTTGAACATAAAATCTCATTTTCTTCTAAAAGTTTAAAAACTTATAATTACTCAAATTATAGAAATCACATCAATAGTAGTTCTATTTTATTTATTAATATTACAGAAGCCAGTTTATAAATAAAAATGCTAAATTTCAGATGGCGATATGGCTCAGTGGTGTGAGCCTAGCATGTGTGAGGTCCTGGGTTCGATCCTCAGATCCACATGTAAATAAAATAAATGTTTATAAAATATCAAGTTAAAACTCATGTCTTCTTTTATAATATGTATTCAAATAAGTAATGTTTAAAATCTCTAGATGACATTCTATATGTAAGTTGTATCAGTAGAACTCATTAAACTTAGAACAAATGAGAAACTAAAATTAATCATCACTCCCTATTTAAAAAATGACTCATTTTAGGAGGAAATGAATTAAAGAAGCAAACATTGTTAGAAGAAAATATCCTCAATGTATCATACGGAACAAAGTTTTCTGGGCTGCGTTGAACTGTTGGGGCTGAAGTCTCTCTTCTTCATCTACAAGAAACCTCAGCAATATACTAAAATTCCCTTCTTCCACAGCCTTTCCATTACCCAACTGCACACTACTTCTGAATCTAAGAATGCAGAGGCAATTACCCAGATGGATGAGGCCAGGAAGAATGTGGTGCAGGTAATAGCCTCAAGAGTTGCATGTTTCAAGGAAAGACATCTTTAAGTTCTTTCTCTGCAGGCCTATAATTTTAATGTCTATAGAAAGATGACAAACAACTCCCTGGAAAACACAGAACTGCGGCTTTCCCAGTGTAACATGTCAGCTGTCTCTTTATTTTACTTTCTTTTTTGGTTGATAACACCAATCCTGGGATAACTGGTCTCCAAACATTTTTCTGGACATATTTGGAAAGGCATCTCAATTTGAATCATGTACCAATCACAGTTGTTATTGTTCTGATTGTATGATAACATTAGTTCAGACCCATTTAACAACTTACAATGTCTCAACTTTGAGGTGAGGCATTTCTGTATCCTCCAATGGTTCCACTATGGCTCTGAGGATCCTCTCTCTATCATGTGTGATAGGCTCCTCTTCCCTTGGTTGTTCCCACATGAAGCATCTGATTTCTGGGTAGTGTTGTTTATGTATGCCACCATTTTCAAACTGGCATTTTTGTCATTCAGGGTCTTTGTAAAATATTAAAATTAATCTAAAATTTTAAAAGAAGAAGCTGAGCTGAAGGAAACAGGCTGAGGAGATCACAGGAAGATTGAACAATGAGCAGAGTCAGAGCCCATGGTGGAAGGCCAAACTAAGGAAGCTGTGATGAGCCCTCATACTCACTAATGAAGGTACCTGCCCTTTCTCTGAGAGAAACCATGTAATATTAGCTTGGGCTTTTCTGTACTATATATAAATTTATATATACTGTAAAAAAATAAAAAGGAGGCTTATGATGGAGAATCAAAAGAAAGTACAATCAGTTTAAGCAGGTCACTGATATTCCAAGTGTTGAAATCAGAGAATACTGATTTATCACAAGCATTGTCAATATGTAAAGGGATAATAAAATTATAAAAACTAAAAAATGTGTATTTCAGAGAGATTTGGAAACTTGAGCTAAATGGTAATAAAATAAAACTGTAACCTGTACAGGTAATATTCCTCATGGTTGATTTTGTGGTAGTTTGAAAGATGCATTAAAAAATATAAGAAATGCCAAAGCACAAGACCTCCAAAGCCATGTGCAAGAGAAATATAAAATAGGAGAAGGGCATAAATAGTTGAACAAGCATATGTGTGATAAGGCAAGGCTCAATTGGGGAGGAGGAAGCCCTGGACTTCATGCGCCCTGGAAAAGTTTATCCTCTAGACTAGTACCCACCCTGGCCCAGCCACACCTCTGCCTTTTCTAAAGTTGGTTGTGGCCTATTTCTTTGCATGTCGCCCATTGATAACCAAGGTACCATCTGGAATTGTCTCCTATATGCACACTTATTGTCTAGGAGAATTGGAGTATTGTGGGGTGAGTTGTGGCAGAGGGTTTGGCTTGTGTTCCGCCTCCAGCTTTGTGGAGTCTTCTTTTCTTTGGAGCCACAGAGAGCTCTTTGGAGAGCTACAGAAGTATATACACATACCCTGGTTTTCCTGTCGACTTGACACACAATATTGAGCAGGTGAATCCAATCTCTTTGTCTGTGCTTCCCTGATTTTTAATAGAAAAGTGATTCCATTCCTAATTGTGAGCATTAGCGTCAATTATCCTGATACCTGGACTTTAGCTCCAATCAGTGAACCAAAAATCTCTGGGGAGTACTCTCAAGCATTGGATTTATTAAGCTTTCAGGGAGGTTCCTAGATGTTATGATTAGTATAAAATAAATGTTAATGGACCAAGGTCTTGAATACATATCATATATTTGTATTCTGGCTTTTATATATTTTTAAGGCTTGAATAGATTTCTTTTCCTTTGGTACTTGGGATTGAACTCAGGGGCTCATAACCACTGAGTCACATCCCCAGTCCTATTTTGTATTTTATTTACAGACAGTGTCTCACTGAGTTGCATAGCACCTCAGTTTTGCTGGGGTTGGCTTTGAACTCACAATCTTTCTGCCTCAGCCTCCTAATCTGCTGGTGTTGCAGACATGTGCCACCTCACTCAGCCTGAATAGATCTTTAATTTCTCCCCACTTTTATTTATTTATGTTAAAGATGGGGATGATGCCACTTGCTTCTCAAGACTATTATGAGAATTAAATGAAGTCATAAATGGCGGCACTTGTTGCCTAGTCAGTGCTCCATAAGCCAGAGGGATGACAGAAATTTGTATTTTTACAAAGACAAAACGTGGTCACCCAGCTTTTTGTCTGTTGGCAAAGCCTTGAACAACTTAGCAGAAACCTATTTAAAAAAAAATACATAAAAGGAGTGGTGAAGAAATGTTGCTCAATTGTGAAGCATGCTGAATTTCAGTCACAGGTGCCAAAAATGTCATTTATATTAGGACATTATATTAATTTATTAGTATATTCATTTGTAATATATACATGTATGGGCATAACGTCATTGATCAGTCTCATTTCTCAGTGCCTGAATCATCTCTCTTATCCTCTCTTCCATCAATCTAAACTCAACTATTCTCTCTCCAATTTTTTCGAGATCCACTTCTTTTTTCACTCCATTTTTCTTTTTACCTTTCACATGTCAGAGAATGCACTTGAAAATTGACTTTCTGCAGCTGATTTATTTAATTTAATTTGATGTGCTCCAGGTTCCTCCATCTCCCACAAATGATATAATTCCTCTGTTGTTTATGGCTGAGTGGAATGAGTAAACTTGTGAAAAGATGTGTAGATGCTATTTTTTGGGTATATCACCTGCCATCACACAAAACCTTGAGTTTCCAAGCTCAGCCTGCCATTGTGTGAGCCAGGGAATGAAGATGCAGGAATAATGAGGTCTCATGTGAACCATTTGAAATCTTCTGATCTGTGGCTCTTACTGCTTGTACATGCACCAAACAGCCTGGTTACTTCCAGAGTGTCCTTTATTGTCTGCATTGATGACTAACCTGTTTCAGGGGTCTGTTTTAAGTACAGTTTTGTTCTCAAGATAAGGGAATCAATGTGAAGGTAAAATCTCCTGATTCTCCAGGTGTCAGATATAGGATATGGTTCCTTCCCACAATTCTTTCCCTTTTGTCCATTTATGGAACTGCTTTTACCAGGTTTACATTAGTCCTCTATTAATGTGGCACCTTTGTATTTATTTTGGCCCTGAGCTCTGGTTGGGACAGAGAATCTAGAGTCAGAGCAGACCTGGTCCCACTGGCCAGGTGAACTTAATTATAATTATTATTTTTTTACTTTTCAGGGATTCATGTTCCCAAGTTGTGAAATGAGATTGACAGCTAGTAGTGGTAACGTTTAATGACATCAGGAGCCCTTGATGACCATGTACTGGACAATTGTTTTTGAGACTTTTATCCCTGCCCTCTTCACTGGCAATAAGAACTCCATGAGCAGAAGCCATGTTTACACTCATGTTGCAGGACAAAGATGCTCAGCTGTGTCAAGTTAACTTGATTTAGGTCACACAGCTAGCAAATGGCAGCTTCATTGTAGCTGTGGGAACAGAGGGGAAGAAATGCACAAATGAGCATGGTAAAGCATTGGCGCATAATGATCAGGTTATAGAGCAGTAAAAGGAGGTACAGGTGCAATGGAAGGCCTGGCTCTAACCAGGGTATAGGAAAGGACTGAGGAGGAGAGAGCAGAGTACAGAGTACAGGGTAGAAGCAGGCTTCACTCCAACCATAAAGAGGTAGCTCAGAGGGTAACACCACAGGAGGCCTGGGCCTGCCTTGCAAGGATGGGGCCAAGTGGGTGGTTTTCAAATTTGACATGTAGAAATGCAGAATATGAGGATTGGGCTTGGCAGAAAGTCCCAAACTCCTTTCTGTTGTATGTGCATGTACATAGGCACATACAGAGAGAGAGATGCCCAGAGAGTTGATAACCTGTGTAAAAATCAGAGAACTGTTCATAATGGAGGAACAATTGAAAAGACAATATCATCATTTGAAATATACTTTAGTCGGATTGGACTGCTCTAAGGGAGTTCTAGAAACTTCATACTTTACAAGCAAAAAACAAATTTTATTTGTGGACTTCTGAAAGCTCAGATTTCTAAGATCAACTTTCCAACAGATTTATTGACTATTGAGATCCTGCTTTTTCATAGAAAGCTGTAATATGAAGGTTAAGTCCCTTTGAGTATCTTGGTTGAACTTCTCTCCAATAAGGTGATGGTATTAGAAGGTGAGTCTTTGGAGAGGTGTTGAGTTTCTGAGGCTGAAGACTTCATCAGTGGAATTAATGCTCTAATGAACAGGTGCTACAGGCTAGCTGGCTTCTTCCACCATATTATGACACAGCCAGGAGCTTCTACCCATTATAAATTTTCTCAACAAGCATTGAATAGCCTTGTGCCTTGATCTCATACAATGTGAAAAATGAGTGTCTGTGGCTTATAAACCACCCAGTCTACCATAAATTATTATAGCAGCTTGATGAGAGTAAGGAAGTGCACCATGTGTGTCCTCACAGGATAAATTGAGAAGTTTCTTTTCAGCTCTCTTTAAATAATGGACAATAATCCCATTCCATAGCTCTACCCACATGACTGAATAACCTTCAAGACCCAACCTTTTTCTGCCTAGGCTTATGATAAACTACCACAATATTATAATACACATTCACACAGGGTGTAGGACTGGTCATTTTGCCCCAAGTGTGTATAGCCAAGTTTCTGAAATCTGGACCTGGAAGTAACTGTCAAGTTCTCTATGTGTTCCTGGCAATAAACTTTCAAAGAATTCTTCAGTGCATATTAATAGTCGTATCTGTGTATTCACCAGGCTGCTCACTCAAAATAAGAAGTGGCCCCTTCCATTGTAAACTCCTGTCTAATGGAGAAAGCATAAAACCCATGTTGTCCCTTGCTGCACTGACACTAAACATTGCATATGAATCCTGGGCTCCTTTATGGCTAATTGCTGATCAGTAAATATTACATTGCAACAAGCATTTGGTAAAAAATTTAGGTAAACTATTGTTCACATGGGAGAAAAAGATCCTGGAAATCAGGCAAGCTTAGGAAACTAATTAGGGGCTGGGGATCTGGCTCAAGTGGTATCATGCTCATCTGGGAAGCACAGGACACTGGGTACTATCCTCAGAACCACATAAAAATAAAATAAATATGTTGTGTTCCTGAAAACAATATATATATTTTTTTTTCAAAGTTCTCTCTCCCTCTCTCTCTCTCTCTCTCTCTCTCTTAAAAAAAAGAAAAACAAAAAGATATTAGTCACCGAATAGTGCGGTTCATGATTGGGTTGTCAGACTCTTACATTTTGGGCTTGATTTCTTTTATTGATTTAATTCTATGTTTTCAACATGGTTGTTGTTTATGTGGTTCAAATATAAACCCATGTTAAAGACTCAACTCTATTCCATCCCACTAACCTTTTCTCATTGCCCTTCATGAACATCTGTTTTAATTGTTTTTAGTATATATTCTTACTGTTTCTTGTTCTGGTAGGAGTCAATAACAATAATAAGTTATTATGTAAATTTTTTTCTTACCCAAAAGGGAGTGCTCCTGTATATCCTGTCTGCCCCTTATTTATTACTCAATGAAACAACCTGGAAAACACCCCACATATGCAAAAATCTTACCTTTCCAAGGTGTAGATAGACCAAAGTTGGAACTAAACAAATGATGGACATTTGGGCTATTCCTGAGCTTTATGTATTAACAATATTTCTGTATTGAATAGCTCTGGGAATCTATTTTATATTCTTGCAAATGTACATTGAATGTTCAGTCCTGCAAGAAATATTGCTTTATCAACAGATACTTTTTATAATTTCAAGTAATAAAGCCCAATTCTTTGGAAGGTTAGAACATTTTTTTTTCTGCCAGAAAGTATACAAGTTCATGCTTTCTGTAGATGCCCCAGTAGACAGAGGCCACATTTTGGATATTCTTTGCACTATTACAGAATGCTGGTAATGCCTTCTTTTTCTGTGGGAACCATTTTCTCTTTCTGTAATTTTTTTTTCTTTTTACATATGATTGATACCATGTCATGGTTACAGAAGAAAACATCAGTGTCCTACCCTTAATAAATGCATGGCTTGGTTAGAGTCCAATGCTGAAACCAATAGTTTCTTCCCAGTACAATGATCACCAAGGACACAATGCATTTTGGTAGTTTGTGTCTCCCAAAAAATTGATCTTTGTAATCTAAGTCCTTATACCTATGGGCTGAGAGATTTAAAAATTGTTTATTTATATTAATGTTCACATTTTAATAGTGATGACATCATTTATTTTTTAGTTAGAGGTTTTTCTATTTATTGAATTTTAGAAAGACCTGAGGACATGAACCCTATAAAAAGAATTCCTGGAACATCCCAAATATTTAAAATAAATTCCTTAGAAAGTAATGCATCTGTATGATTATTCAGCATACAATAATATATATAAGATCACATCAGGTCACATACATGCAGAGTACCCACAGGAAACAGGGAACCACAGGCTCTGATGTGACAATATATGGTTGAACGTTGCCAAACAAGAGCTTCTGGGGCTGAGGTGTATGTCATAGAGAACACTCACAGGCAGATGGTAAAAATGGAGAAGCCCCCTCTCCAAACCTGTGAAAGTAGATTATTAATTTATATTTGATGTCATCTCCAAAATTCTGAGACAAAAACATCTGTAACTATAAACCCCATAATTATCAGCATCCCTAGATATGTTACGGCCAAGATACCAATGGTAAAGTTCTTGGGTTAGAACTTGTGCTAGAAAAGGCACGTGAAGTTGCAGAAGAAAATTATGGTGTTAGCTGAGATCTCAAGATGAACTTCAGAGGAAATGTTTCTTATACTAATAAAATAATATATTTTGTTGATCTTTATTTTCAAATTCCATATTAATAGTATATATCTTAAGAGAAAATGAAGCAGAAGCCCTTATTTCAAATAGTGTCATCTTTATCAATCTCAGCCTATCCTATTACTAGGGATATATGTGGATTCACCCAACACACATTTTTCCCACTTCAATTATCAACTCTCTCTAATATTCTCCAAGTGACATTCGAATATTATTACCAAATTATGTCTGGATTGTGTAATAGTAGCTGTGCTCCCGCTGTACATAGCCTTTCTTATAGATTCAGAATTACCATATATTATCAAAATATTTCTTGATATTATCTTCTTTTGAGATTTTCTGAGGTAGAGTGTTAAGTTGATTTCATCTTTCTCTTCTTGATTAAGCAGTAGGAATATATTGAAAACTCTACAATTTTCAATGAATTGAAATGGAATGATTGTACAAAAGTAAAGAATTGCTACCTTCTCAAAAAATGAATTTCAATGTAGTAGGTGTGCACATAGATGTAATTTTTTAGATCTATCTTTTGACCATTTATTATCAGACTTAATGCCTTTAATACATCATCTAAGATGACACTGAGAAGCATATCCTCTAAGATGATTTTTTAATTTGTATTTGTAGTGTTTTATTGAGTTCAATGTTATGTTGGTGCTAAATCTGATCATCTTGTATTACATATATGGAGTCTTATTACATATATTCTAGAGCTTTTGTGTATGAAAGAAGAATAAGGATCAAATATGGATGTGTTTCTGAAATAAAAGTACTCAGTAGATATGCTGGCCATTATCTTTTAATTATGTACTTCATCATCTATGTGATTTAATAGATTTAAAACTTTTCTTTTCATAATGGCTACATATGCTGTGGATTCAAATTATTTTCATGATATTAAAATTTTCTAGCAATATGTGTAGAAAGCTCTTTGACAGTATTTAAGGCCTGTCTTTGAATCCCCAATGTACCTATCCACCTTGCATATATGCTATTATCATGACCAGAAAAAATATCTTAAGTGACCAAAGTCCAGCTATTGAATATCAGTAGAAATATATTATTATTGTTTTCTCCTTAGTCATCTGGAATAAAGGTGTAAATTAAAGTCACAGTTCCGAGAGACTCAAAGTCATTCCATTGTAAGGTTTTTAAATTAAAGGACAAGAATTTGACCCAAGACTACAAGACAAACTTCCATAAGAGTCCCAATATTCATCTGCTTGAAGTAAGCGATGCATTTCTCCAGTAAAGAAACCATGCATAAAATTGATACAAAAAAATTGATGTTAATCTGATGGAATATTTTTTTTTTATACAAGGCATGTTGGATTTTAAGTCAAGTACCTGAAATAGTAGGTATGTATTTTAGCTTTTTTCCAGCCACATATTTAAAAAATACCAGTCATCAGGGCTAAGATTGTGGTTCAGTGGTAGAATGCTTGCCTAGCACATGTGATGAACTGTTTTCAATCCTCAACACCACATAAAAATAAAATAATAAAATAAAGTGTAAACAAGTTTTGAAAATTAATAACAGTCATGAGAATTCCATGTAAATAAGTCTAAATCATTCCATGACTCTTTAGACCTTGCAGATGTAAAAGACATGACAGTAAGGGAAACCAAAACAGTGAAACATTCATGAACATAGGATACCATTTAAAAATCTGAGGTAATGTAGATATTTGGCTAAAACATCAAAGAATATACTTCTATTCATTTTTATTTTTCCCTGGTATCTACTCTTTGTACTTGGATATGAGACCCATTATTATAACTGGGCATGTGTACATAGTGTGTAATTATCAGATCAGGGTAATTTTCATCTCATTAAAATTATTATTCTGTGTTTGAAACTTTCTAAGTTCTGGCTATTTTGATTTATTTAAGTAGTTATTATACAATGTAATCACCTTATTGTGCTCTAAAACCTAAGAATTACTTTCTGGACTTAATTGTTTTTGCACTCCCTACACACAATCAGTCAGTTTCTCATTCTTATTATAAATCCGGGAAGTGTTTCTGTTCTCAGTTTCTGTGTAATTAACTTTTCAGCTTCAACACATAAATTCCACATGCTGTATTTGTGGGAAAATAAATGCCACTACTAGGAAAAATAAAATATTATTCTCAATTAGTAATTAGGGAAATTGGCATAAACCTCTGCATTCACTCGTTTAGTGTTTAGAACTTGTCTATAATAATAAATATGGAAAAAAGAATAAAATATATAAATCAAATGTCCATATGTGTTTAACATTTTATGGATCATATTTGGTCACTGGGAACAAGTGTTGTGACATCTATTTTTATGAAAATGACATATTCTAATTCTTATAACTTTATTTATAATAAGTGAATATATTGTAAGTATATTTTTATATTGTAAGTTTCAATAGATCAATATTACCATGGAATAAATAACTTTAAAAATTGTATAAGAGTTGGCTCAGTGGTGCAGGCCTGACATCCCAGGGGAAAAAATATTTTAAGAAAAAAATATTTTAAAAAATGGGGATGTATCTCAGTGTGTAACCACCAAAATGCACTCATGCTCTACCCCTTCTCCACCTGAGATGCCCATCAAAACACATGAAAGAACAGTATCTCAGTCTGCCACCTATCCAGCAGTTCTACTTTCACAGGCCATCCGAACCCATTCCTCACTTGATGCCCATCTTTTTATGCCACCCTGTGAGTATGCATTGGGCCTGCACTAAGGCACACCAGCACAACTGGTTGCTAAGGTCCAGGTGGCAGATATCCCTCATTCATTCCACTGGGACCTTATATTTTTTTAAAATGGGTTGCTAATAATTCAACATGACAAGTTTATGGCTGAAATTACAGCTCAGTAGTAAACAAATTTCACATGTGCCTGTCTCTGTGTTCCAACTCCAGCACCTAAAAAAACACAGGCAAACCTAACGGCACATGCCTATAATCCCAGTGACTATAGAGGCTGAGGCAGGAGGCTCACAAGTATAAGGAAACTTTCAGCAATCTAGTAAAGCCCTAAAAATCTGTCTCTAAAATTTAAAAAGGTTTGGGGATGGTTATTAAATGATTAAGCAATCATAGATTCAGTCCCCACAACCAAATACAAAAAGAAACCCAAAGTAAAAGTGAAAAACAACTATATTCCCCAATATCCTTTGCAGGTAGGGGTCTCTGTGATTTTGTGCTGGCCAATGAGATAACATTGGAAGCAACTGGGACTCTTGCTCTTTGTTTTTTTTTTTTCCTTTTTCTTTTTCCCCTGATTGCTGTATTAAATGGATGGCACAATGAAAAACAGGAAGGGCCCTGGGGCATGATGGAATAGCTGGATAGCCATAGCAGCCCAGACTACCAATCACTGGGCTTTTTGATTTTCAAGTAAAAGGAAATATTTTTCAGTATTTGATGGGTTTACCTTTCTAATATTGGAAAGACAGATGCATTGATTTTCCTCCTTGTTCTGCTTTCTGTTCATTGTCTTCAGGTTCAGGAACAATGTAGGTCAAGAAAACCAGCCATCTTTGTCACCAATTGTTTTTCAGGTCTCTGAGGATGGAATGAAAGTACAACACAGAACCTCTATAGTACCTAATCTGAGCCATTGGGACAGAGTTAGGCCTGAGTCATCTCCAAGGTCCCTCATCTGCTGCAGAATGCTCACAGAGAGTGAGTATCTTTTCTCTTGATGCCAACACTCAAGTCCAAAATCTCAGGGCTTCCATGGTTCTCCTGAGAACTATTCCACAACAGGCTGACACTGGTCCCAATCTCCATTTCTGCACTGATGGGCCATTGGGAAAGTGAGTTTAAGCAAGCTTTACTGTCCCCAATTTTCAAGTGTGTCTTCTCCAAAAAAAAAACCAAAAACAAAAAAAAAAAACTTGAAACTAAATGAGCACTGAAGGAAGAAGTCAGGTTCCAAGGACTGAAGAAGAACCCTGCTACCAGAGAAACCTAGGATTTGAAAAAAAATTCCAATTTAAGTGAGGTGGCAGGTAAATTATAGACCTTGACATAAAGCAATAGCCTTACAGCAAAAGGTCACGTGTGGGCATGGAAGTATGTATGAAAGACTGACTTTTCACAGCCTCCACAACAGGTAAACATGAATGCTAAATTTGTAACACATAACATAAGAAAAAGGAACCACATTTTTTTCTGACTTGCCTATTTTTCTTTCTTTATTCTTTTTTTCTTTTTCTTTTTTTTTCTTTTTTCCTTTTTCTTTCTTTCTTTCTTTTTTTTTTGTACAAGGGTTTCAAACTAGGGGAACATAACAACTGAGCCTCATTCTCAGATTTTTTTAATGTTATTTTTTAACTTTTGAGAAACATTGTTAATCACAATATTGAGGTATTCTTATATCAAACAAGCCATACTACAAAGGTTCCAGAGCTAGAGAGAAAATCCTGCAATCCCAGAGTGTTAAATATGTCTGTGGAAGATGAGCCACATGGACACAATGTAGAAGATCAAATGGGTGGAGTGGGCATGGCTCTGCAGAACAGTGCAGGTAAGAGGCCAGATGCTGGGTGGAGCCTATTAAAAAAAGTGGAGTGGACATAGTGGGGCTTAGTTGTTTGGCAGAGTTGGTGAGGCAGAGTCAGGCTGAGTGAGTGGATCCCAACCCATAAGAACAGTGGATGGGGAGAAGACAGGGGAAGCACGTTAGAAGCAGCATCCCACCTGGGACCCCTTAGGTGAGCACAGCCTAGGAACCAGGAGATGCAGTGATGAAGGAGCAGAGGGCATGGTGGGTGTATCCACAGGAAGCAAAGGGAGTCAGGAGAGGCATCCAGTAATTCTGTCAGAAGTTACTGTTGACCCAGTGGGGAAGAAGGGTCTTAGGGCTCTGAGATAGATATGTGACCTCAGGGTCTGCTCCACAAGGGGGCTCAGTTTACCCTCTTTCACACTGAAGCAATGGAGGGAGGCTGAAGATGCCACAGCACAGCCTTTTTGGTTCCTCCCTCTCATGGGATGCAGTGCACTTTCCATTAATTTTTTCTGTTCTTCCAGGTCCAGGACAGTACCTAAATCTGTTCTCTAGACAACGATATTTGTAATAAACTCTTCAAAACCTTTTGGCAAGAATATCCGGGGAGAGCACTGTTTGGCTCACAGGAGCAAATAGGTAACGGCAGAATATGAGCCACCAGCACCAGACACTGATTTATAGAGAAAGATACTTTCCAAGATACTCTCATGTTATCCTGACTCATAGCCAAAAAATTATCCCCAGGTTCTACCATGAAATCCTGAACTGAGGTCCCAAACTGGTAACCAGAGAAGCGCACCTATCTCCAGGTTTTCTTGGTTGGTTGTTCAGGTTTAAAATTTGCTTGGGGTCTGGGGCTGTGGCTCCGCGGTAGAGCGATGGCTTAGCACGTACAAGGCCCTGGGATTGATCTTCAGCACCACATTAAAAATAAATAAATAAATAAATAAATAAATAAATAAATAAATAAATAAATAAGATAAAGGTATTGTGTCCAACTACCACTAAAAAATAAATATTTAAAAAAATTTGCTTGGAATTAGAACGCAATTCTTTTTTTATATTTACTTTTTAGTTTCAGGTGGACACAATATCTTTATTTTATATTTATGTGGTGCTGAGGATCGAACCCAGTGCCTCACACATACTAGGTGAGCCCTCTACCACTCAGCCATGACCCCAGCCCTAGAACGTAATTCTTAAGATTCAGGAAAGTTTGCACAAAAACTCAGGTTTCTAACTGTCCTTCAAAGTCACCAGGAGATCTGGCAGCCCCAGACTGAGTTCTTACACAGCAAGGATCGCTGGCACTGTCCTGCCAGTTTCCACGACTCCGGAGTGCAGCCGAGTCCTCTTTGCCCCTTTTGTGTCTGGCCCTGGAGGCCTTGAGTTTTGCTAACAAACTAAGGGTTAGATGAGCTGGGGCAGCAGGCAAGAGTCAGCATGGAACTTCTGGTCCAGCCCTGCTTCCTGCTTGCTGTGTGACTTTGCTCCAGTCACACCACCTCTCTGTGCTTCAGTTTCCCTATCTGTCTGGAGGCCAATAGACTAGATCAGTGGTTTCCCACTTTAAGCCAAGGCAAGGCTGAGAGGTGGGCTGCCTTGTCTCCCTTCTCTCCTTTATGAATTAGGCCTGGGCATCAGATTTTGCTTAGGTGACTCCCTGTTTAATCCAGGGTTGGAAAACTCCCAGGTAACTACTTGTGTTAACCCCATAGCCAGGGCCGTGAGGTGTATTACAACAGAAAAGGGACAATACCTTTTTTATTTTTATTTCTTTTGTGGTAGTGGGGATTGAACCCAGGGTGTTTTACTGCTGAATTCTATCCACAGACTCCACATCCTTTATTTTTGAGACAAGGTCTTCTAAGTTGCTGAGGCTGGCATCAAACTGGTGATCTTCCTGCCTCAGTTTCCTGAGCTGCTGGGATTACAGGCATGCGCCAAGGCTTCTGGAACCATAATGTGTTTATAGATAGGAATGATGGAATTTGATGAGCAGCATTATTCTCCTACAAAGAGAGGCTCTCCTCCCCTGTTCCACAGATGCAGAAAGTGAAGTTTTGAGAGGCTGAGTAACTAGCCAGAAGTCACACAGCTACAAGTGGCCAAGAGCCCATGTTTGTGTCATTACAGACAGTGAGGCCCTAACTACTTTTTCTGTCCCTTAGGTGGCTTGGGAGGAGGTGGGTGTAGAGAGGTGTCCTGCAGCAAAGGGGAGGCCAGTGCCCTGGCAGACCCTGCCACCTCTTGCACTAGCCGTCCTTGAAGGCCATAGGCACACACAGGGGAGTCCCCTTCAGGCTCTGTGCTCAGGACGAGGCTTCCCTCCCCCAGGGCTGACCCGGGCTGGGCTCCCGGGCCCCAGGTGATCAGGAGATCTGGCAGCCCTGGACTGAGTTCTTGCACAGCAAGGGTCGGTGGTGCTCTGCGCTGCCCCTGGATGGGATAGGGAGATGCACACGAGGCCCATCGAGTCAAAACACCCTTGTGATTTTTTGCAGGTGTAACAATTGCTCACCGAGCTCCACAAGCCACATTTTGCAGCCCAGACAACTGCTATGGTTTTTACGAGAATCCTGAAGAATGGGGGTTCTTGTAGTTCTCAGGACCCAGCGTGTTCTGTCTGAGTCTTGGTTCTCCCATGTGAGAAAGGAGAACCCCTGTCCATTCGCACTCCCAGCCTGTGTCCCTTTGATGGAAAGGGTAAGTATAACCTCCTCTGCCAGGCTCCCCCTGCAGCTCATCCCTTCTGCAGCTCCTCTCAGGAAAGGGGCTAAATCCTCCCATTTACAGGTGATATCTGTAAAGGTTAATGTTATAGGCTCTGGCCAATGTCCTCAACTGCTGAGGACAGCTTGTGACTTCTTCCACGGCCTCGTCCATCCCAGGCCTGGGTTCCCAATGGCTGGGGGAGCCTGGAACCTGCCAGGAACTCCTGGCAGCCTCTAGCCAGTCCTTGGGCACAGGCTGCCCTTCCTGTGCTCGCTGCTTCCTGAGTGCTCTGGGCTCCAGGGAAAGAAAGTGGGTTTTCAGTGAGCCCCACAGCCCTCCAGGAAGGAAGAGATTGCTTTCTTCCTCCAGGTGGGGCCTGGGCCTGACTCTCCAGGGCAGAGTGGAGGGCTGTAGGCTCTCGGGCCTGCTGAGATCACCCTTCCCAGGTGGCTCCTGGGTGGGATGTGTGTGGAGATGTGCTTGGTCTTAACGGCTGTCTTAAGGGCGCTCTCCTGTCCATCAGGGTTCAGGGTGCACATGACAGAGGTGACAACATAGGCCCAAGAGGGATTTCCTGGCTGGGGAGAGCTGCTGGGATGAATGGGAGGAGGACTAGGGCTTGGTTTGCTCCAGACCCTAGGGGACCAAGGAATGGACCACCCTCCAGGGAACCCCATCGTGGGGAGACGCCCTTTTCCTGGTGTCGCTGTGTCCCTGGGCCTCAGAACAAGGGCTTGGGGAAGCATATGCACTATCCTGCATTAAAAGGGAGAGTCCTTCAAGGTCCGCACAGGGAATAGTTGGGTCTTAGGGCACAGTGAGGGTGCTGGAAGCAGAGGCGGGGCAGAGGCTGCCTGGAGGCGGGGACACCTGCCCAAGCACTGCTGCTGTTTGGGTGTGCTGTCCCAACATCTTGGGAGGCTTCAGTGGCCTAGGTCGGGGTCGTGGGGTGGGCTGGGTGGAGAGGTTTTTTGCACATCAGACCAGCTTTGGGCCCTGGATTGGGTTTACCAAGTCACAGCACATGGGACATTGGGATGGGAGGGGTCTTGGGGGAAACCTGGTCCAGTCTCACCTTGTACCACAGGGAAAAGGGAGTCCAGAGAGGCCAAGAGTTTCTCCAGGACCCCACCACCCAGCAGGGACAGGTTGGAGAGAGGGGGTCGAGGTGGAGCACCACAATACCCTGTCCTCAAGGGAATATGGGCACCGTGGGGATGGGGCAGAGGTTGTAATGAGGACACACACACACTTTTAAAAACACTGACTGCTCATGAGTGCTTACGGGATAAAATTAAAAACAACCCTCACCACCCTCCTGCCTTTCCCAGAGGAAACCGCCATTCTAGTTTCTGATGCCTGGTAATAGTCAATTGCGTGTTCGACCACAGGTGCGACAGACACAGACATTTTCCTCCTCTCACTGCACCGCGCTGTGGTCTGTGTTGGTAACAATTTCAAACCCGTTCATTCAGCACCACTTCAGGACTTTCTCTTTCCTTCCCTTCCTCTCTGCCTCCTTCCTTCCTTTCTCTTTCTCTCTTCCCGCTTTCTTTTTTGGTACTGGATGTGAACCCAGGGCCACACCTGCTTGAGAAGCACTTGACCACATAGCCACACCCTCAGCCCCTTTCTGTTATTTTGGGAGGGGATTGAACTCAGGGGCACTCCATCACTGAGCCACCTCCCCAGCCCTATTTTGTATTTTATTTAGAGACAGAGACTCACTGACTGCTTAGCACCTCCCCGAGGCTGAGGCTGGTTTTGAACTGGGAATCCTCCCATCTCAGCCTCCCACACGTGTGTGGCCCCTACTGTTTTTGAGACAGGGCCTCACTGAGTTGTCCAGGCAAGCCTGGAACTTGCGATCACCCAGTTTCAGCCTTCCAAGTCACTGGGATTGTGGGTGTGTGACACCACAACTGGGACTTTAGTACTTTGTAAGTCAACTTGTTTTTGTTGACACTCGAAACACAGACAAGTCCACTGGCCACCAGCGTGTTCCAATGAGGAACAACAGGTCAAGCTTCCCAGGGGCCGACTCTGCTCCACCCTCTGCCCGAGGACAGTGGCTGCCCTCACTTGGAGGTTTTAATTGCTATGTGTTTGTTTTAGTTGCTTTGTGTTTGAAAAACCAAACCAAACCCCAAACCAAAACAAAACAAAACAAAAAAACCCAGGCAGCACACCCCACAAGAAATTTCCCAGGGAGGATTGCTTGGGATTGCAAGTGGGGTGCTAGGCCTGGGGCTCTGATTCTGTGACACATGATGGCTTTGGCTTCTCAAACACAGTAATGACAGTGGAAAAACTGGGGGCCACAGGGACCTTATTTTCTCCTGCTCACCCTCATTCCAGTCCCACCCCCTTGACTGTCCACACACAGTCCACCAGGCCTGCAAGACATGGCTCATCTGTCATGCTGCAAGACACAGATTCCCCAGGACAAGTGGGGAAACTTAGGAAAGTTGCTTAGCCTCTGCCAGTGTATGTGTCCCAGCCTCTACCAATAACATGGCCCGGCTCTCTATTCCCCCTGCACCTTCAGAGCCTTGAGCAGGATAGGTGGGGGTCATGGGTGGAGCACCCACAGCGTCTGCTACAACAAGTTACCCAGCCCCAGCCTCCACGGCTTCATCTGTTAAATTGGGACATCAGAACAATCTTGCTTGTTTGTCTATTTTAAATCATGTTGTTGTATTTTTTTTAATTTTTTTTACTTATTTTTATGTGCTGCTGAGGATCGAACCCAGTGCCTCATGCAAGCTAAGCATGCAGCTCTACCACTGAGCCCCAGACCCAGCTCCGGGACAGCCTTGTTTAAAAAATAAGAAGCCAGTCATGGTGGCATGACCTTGTAGTCCCCGCTGTCCCCGCTGTACAGGATGATGTGACAATGAGAATCACTGGAGCCCAGGAGTTGGAAGCCAACCTGGTCAACATAAGCAAGACCTCGCCTCAAACATAAGATAAAGCCAGGCACGGTGATGCCCACCTGAAATCCCAGCTGCTTGGGAGGCTGAAGCAGGAGTATTGTGAGTTCAAAATTGGCCTCTGCAAAAGCGAGGATCTAAGGGTTGGGGTTGTGGCTCAAGTAACAGAGCACTCACCTAGCACATGTGAGGAACAGGATTCCATCCTCATCACCATAAAAAAATAAAGATATTATGTCCACCTAAAACTAAAGAATATATATTTTTTTTTTACAAAAAAGGTGCTAAGCAACTCAGTGAGACCTTGTCTTTAAATAAAATACAAAATAGCGCTGCAGATGTGGCTCAGTGGTCAAGAAATTAGGCTTTTTCCCAATTGTCTTACTAATGAGCACATGCCATTTAGAAAGTGGTTTTTCCACTCTACCCTTCTGTCACAAATGTGCTTTTTCTCACTCCCTCCCTAAACAGGCTGTAAATTCTCCATATTTTTCTTTAAAATTATGCATTTCAGCTTTAGATTATCCCATTGGTTCCAAATTCTATAGAATACAATTAAAAGTAACCAGGAAGGAGACTGAATGCTGTTTTGACTACATATTTTCTCCATTAGATATTATAGTCCATCACTTCTAGATTTTACCCTCCATAAGCTTCAGAGCATGGACACAGTTCAGCCACATTCACAGCAGAGGTGTGACAATTGTTGATTCCAGTTTCCAGTAGAATATCTTCATTTGCATCTGAGTTCTCATCAGCATGGTCCTTACTGTCTGTATTTGTATCAGCATTCTGGTCATGGCCATTTATCCCATTTTTCAGATATTTCAGATCTTTACAGGTTTAAGGCTCTGAGAGGAGTCCCTCTTGGATGCATCACAACATGGCAGGCGCCATGTTGTGTATCTCTCAAATCTATATCTTAGTTCTTTCTCCTTAAAAAACCACAAGAACTTCATCAAAGGGGCTCCATCCTAATGAAGGAATCAAACCTAAACATTTTTCAAGGGCCCTACCACTAAACACCATAGTCCAATTAGTTTCTACCTTCTTTAATATATTGACATAAGATTTTTGTAATTAAATTCCTTCATGAGTTCAGAGAGACAACCCATTTTCATACATAGCCTCCAACGTATATTCAATTCATCATGAAAGAATTACTTAGACAACCTCTGTCATACAGTCTTCCAACAATACTTTTATTAAAAAGTGGAGAAGTTTTTAAATATCCTTCAATTAGCATTTTGAAAAACAAAAACCATAAATATGATAATAAATTCACCTGTATTTTAAGTTTAACATGGCTTGTATTTTAGTGTTTTATCATACATCTGTATGTAAGGTGTGTTTATGAAGACTCCTTTTTAAATACTAAAATAGTGTAAATTTAAACTTATATGCTTAAGTGTCTATATATGACCAAACACCCAATGAACATATTTTATATTTTATTAACTTGAGCATTTGTAATCAAATGTCTCTCCAGATCAATAATCTTCAAAAATATTTTCAAACTATTTTTCCGTATATTATCATAGTAATAAGGTGTAAGATATTAACCAATAGATTATTATTTATAATTCATACAAGTTAAATTATAGAACACATTTTTATATAAATATTTAACCTGAATATCAAGAATGATTGAAATTGGAATTACTAGATCAAAAGTATACAGATTAATAAAAGTACACACATACTCCAAAATTTTGGCAAATTTTTCTTCAGAAAGTTTAGGAAGTGAAAATTCTTATATCAGTTTAACTTGTTTTACTCACTGGCTCAGGAGGGTGAAGCAGAATAATCACAAGTTCAAAGCCAGGCTTAAAGACTTAGTAAGGCCCTAAGCAAATTAGTAAGTTATATATATATATATATATATATATATATATATATATATATATATATATATATATACACATACATATATAAATTTAAAATAGTAAGATATATATATACATATATATATACATTCACATGCAAATATAAATTTATATAAAATATTTATTTATTTATAGGTTGTATATATAGAAAAGTTATAGATAATGTCATATATATATGATATTATCTAATTTTTATTTCTTTTACTCCATATGAGTCTGTTCAGTGATTCTAATGTTTTATTATTTATATTGCAAAATATAATAAACTTGTGAATTCCTCCTCTATTTTTAGTCTTACAACCTTCTTTTCAATTGCAAAATTAGTTATTCCAATGTTAGTTGTCCACATCTTTTTCTTTGATTTCACTTCTTTCATTCTAATTTTGTCATCTAAGTGTTGAGTCTTCTGGATGCTGTGACACACACCTGTAATCACAGCTGGTGGGGTGACCCCCAAAAAATGTTGAATCCATCTGGGATTAATTATGGTATGTTATCAAGATCCAATTTGATTTTCAAATGAAGCAAATTTGTTCATTGAAAAAATCCTCTTCTTTTTATTGAATTGCAATTCTCTTTATTTATTTATGTATTTAATCATGTATTTATTTTAAATATTTTTTAGTTGTAGTTGGACAAAATGCCTTTGTTTTATGTATTTTTATGTGGTGCTGAGGTCTGAACCTGGTGCTTCATATGTGCTAGGCAAGCATACTACCACTGGCCACAACCCCAGCCCCTGCAATTCTTTTTTTTACTGTGTACATGAACATGTGTACACACTTGGACATGCACATTTGTATCCACATCTAAAGTAATATCTTCTCTAAGATTATTTGTTTGTTACCCATTTTTTAGGTTTTTAAAATGAGTTGTTTATTTAAATGATCTAATTCAGAAGCTCTCAAGATTTATTATCTATTATCTCTATTTCAAATACAATGTAAAAGCATTACTTTCAGTAAAAAGGCTCAGTGAAAAACAATAAACTCTAAACCTGTTGATCGCCTAAAAGTTGAGAGTAGAACAGTGGTTAGGCCAGATTTAGAAGGGGTAGGGAAGTTGTCAATGGGAATAGTTTTATAGTTAGAAGGAATAATTTCTGGAGTTTTATTGGCATTGAATAGAAGGTTTCATGAACTTAGCTAGGAACACTGGATGGTCAGTGATGTCAAGCAGAGCTCATTTTTCCTAACTGGGTGCTTCTGGGGAGTCCACCAGGAGGTCAGTGCCTTCTTTGGTTTTCATGCTAACTGTCTGAGTTCAAGACTGCTACAATTTCAGTTCTCAGGGTTCATGTGGCTTTCTAAAACTTATATTGGCAGTAATTTTAGATTTCGTGAAGAAAAAAAAGTCAATGAGTGTAGGAACCAGGGAATAGGATGCATTTTGCTTCTGAAAGGGAACTTCATGTGAGAAAGAAAGTTTATCTGTGAAACACTATATTGATATAGGCAGGAAGGTTGATAAGGGCATGGTAACTCAGGTTGTTGAACAAAATAAAGTTGAAAAGTAGTGTTATAATGTAATCATCAGTTATTTTTTAAAAATATTTTTAGTTACAGATGTGCACAATACCTTTCTTTTATTTATTTCTTTTAATGTGGTGCTGAGGATTAAAACACTATCACTGAATACCATAGCCCCACCAGTTATTTCTTGCAAAGGTTATTTTTGAGCTCATTAAATGAATGAGGCACATTCTAAGTGCCAGGTATTTAGCAGTTAACAGGCAAGTGTTTTCATACGTGCGAGGGGGTAAGTGGTTCTTACTGTTGCCTGATTTATAGAAGATGTTAAAATAAATGTCATTATAAACAAAATAAAAATAAATGTAAGATCAAAGAAATTTTATCACAGAATATATGTGTGTGTATTGACATTTGTATTTAACTTTTTGCAAATAATAATAACAGTTAATGTAACTGCTTGCCAATTTTTTCTGATTCTCATGCAATAAGTAACCACCATGTTTATTCTAGCAACATGTCATAAAATATCTATAGGTTAGAATAAGTTTTTTCCCATTTTCCTCTCAACCTCTGATATGTAATTTTGTATAACAATGAGGGTCTCCTTGCATTTGCATGCAATTTCCCTTTTCTCTCGCTTTCCCTCCGACCTCATGTCTCTGTTTAATGTTAATCTTTTCCTCCTGCTCTTCCTCCCTGCTCTGTTCTTAGTTGCTCTCATTATATCAAAGAAGACATTTGGCATTTGTTTTTTAGGGATTGGCTAGTTTCACTTAGCATAATCTGCTCTAATGCCATCCTTTTCCCTGCAAATTCCATGATTTTGTCATTTTTTAGTGCTGCATAATACTCCATTGTGCATAAATGCCACATTTTTTTTATCCATTCATCTATTGAAGGGCATCTGGGTTGGTTCCACAGTCTAGCTATTGTTAATTGTGCTGCTATGAACATCGATGTGGCAGTATCCCTGTAGTATGCTCTTTTAAGGTCTTCAGGGTATAGTCCGAGAAGGGCAATACCTGGGTCAAATGGTGATTCCATTCCCAGCTTTCCCAGGAATCTCCATACTGCTTTCCAAATTGGCCGCACCAATTTGCAGTCCCACCAGCAATGTACAAGAGTACCCTTTTTCCCACATCCTCGCCAGCACCTGTTGTTGTTTGACTTCCTAATGGCTGCCAATCTTAGGGTGGTTTTGCTTTGCATTTCTCTGACTGCTAGAGATGGTGAGCAACATGTCAGAAAATATCTATAGGTTAGAAGAAGCTCATGCTTGTTAGTATTTTTCCTAGTGTAATGATTCTGGTAGCACCAGATTCAAACTATAAAGAGCACTGCTTTTAAATAATAGACAATTATGAACAAATTTCCATTAGACTTTTAAGTTGGTTAATAATCATCTGCTATTTAAAAACATCTAGCTCAGATTTGTGTTTCTGAGGTTAACTACAAAGGTCTGCACACAAATCATTAAAAATTCCTGGGCCATTTTATTTTTTTTTGTTAACATAGTATTTTTTTTTAATTACTGTATCATAATCTTACCTGGAATTTAAATTTTAAATTTCAGCTTTGCTTATACACTTAAATTATCCAGCTAAAATATTTTACAGAACATTTTCAAGAATATATTCTGATATAAATCATATGTGTTGTTAAGTATTCATTTGTAAGCAAATATTACCACAATAATATTATGTAATATTATTTATAGTGTGAGAGTATATAGAAATATTTTTAATATATATATATATATATATATATATATATATATATATATATATATATATATATATATATATTATTGGTTATTCAAAACATTACAAAGATTGGAGAATCACATCGGTTACACATCCACATTTTTACATAATACCATGATAGTAACTGTTGTATTCTGCTACCTTTCCTATCCTCTACTATCCCCCCTCCCCTCCCTCCCATCTTCTCTCTCTACCCCATCTACTGTAATTCATTTCTCTCCTTATTTTTTTCCCATTCCCCTCACAAACTCTTATATGTAATTTTGTATAACAATGAGGGTCTCCTTTCATTTCCAAGTAATTTCCCTTTTCTCTCCCTTTCCCTCCCACTTCATGACTCTGCTTAATGTTAATCTTTTCCTCCTGCTCTTCCTCCCGGCTCTGTTCTTGGTTGCTCTCATTATATAAAAGAAGACATTTGGCATTTGTTTTTTAGGGATTGGCTAGCTTCACTTAGCATAATCTGCTCTAGTGCCATCCATTTCCCTTCAAATTCCATGATTTTGTCATTTCTTAGTGCTGCGTAGTACTCCATTGTGTATAAATGCCACATTTTTTTTATCCGTTCATCTATTGAGGGGCATCGGGGTTGGTTCCACTGTCTAGCTATTGTGAATTGTGCTGCTATGAACATCGATGTGGCAGTATCCCTGTAGTACACTCTTTTGAGGTCTTCAGGGAATAGTCCGAGAAGGGCAATAGCTGGGTCAAATGGTGGTTCCATTCCCAGCTTTCCCAGGAATCTCCATACTGCTTTCCATATTGGCCTCACCATTTTGCAGTCCCACCAGCAATGCATAAGAGTACCCTTTTCCTCACATCCTTGCCAGCACTTGTTATTGTTCGACTTCATAATGGCTGCCAATCTTACTGGAGTGAGATGGTATCTTAGGGTGGTTTAGATTTCCATTTCTCTGACTGCTAGAGATGGTGAGCATTTTTTCATGTACTTGTTGATTGATTGTATGTCCTCCTCTGAGAAGTGTCTGTTCAGGTCTTTGGCCCATTTGTTGATTGGGTTATTTGTTTTCTTATTGTTTAATTTTTTGAGTTCTTTGTATACTCTGGATATTAGGGCTCTATCTGAAGTGTGAGGAAGCCACGACAGCCGCCCAGCCAGACCGGAGCAGGAAGCCGCGACAGCCGCCCAGCCAGACTGGAGCAAGAAGCCACGACAGCCGCCCAGCCAGACTGGAGCAGGAAGCCACACCAGCCGCCAGCCAGACCAGAGCAGGAAGGCGCCAGCCGCTCAGCCAGACCGGAGGAGGAAGTCCGGTCCCGCCCCGAGCGCTAGTCTCCAGGAAGCCCATCAACCCTTAAAACCCATCAAAGTGGGTGTGGCTACCAGCACAGTTGCGGCTGATCCAGGTACCCAGTTTCCAATTCCCCCACCCTTAGCTGCGATAACTCAAAATATTTCCCACAAGCTTTTGGGGATTGTAGCTATCAACACAAAACAACAACTGTAGAGGCACCTGGTTTCTACCTCAGAGACTAGAGTAGGGAAGATACAGGTGGAAGCTCATTTCCCTTCACACTGGCTATACCCACCACCCTGAATACAGAGGCTCAAACTAGGAATAGACAACGCCACCTACTGGAAGCAAGGAAAACAGTGTTCTGAGAGACTTTTTTTTCCCCTCTCTTTCTCTTTTCTTCTCTCTCTTCCACAACTTCAGCATATGTGAAACCAAGAACTGAGCATGAACAACTGAATTACCAAAGTAATATAATATAGAGGAATTGCATATATCCCACCTCCCCCCCATTTTTTTTCTGTATTTCTATCTTACTTCCCTTTCCCTTCTCTTATTTCTCTTTTCTTCCTTGTTATTTCTTTTCTTTTCTTTTCTTTTTTTAATTCATATTCTCTCTATACCACTTTCAATCTCCTAAATTTTGCTATCTATACATAGGGTAACTATCTAAATAGGAGGTTGAGTCTATACATTCTTCCATAAATTACCAGTCGAGTGGTTAGAGTTCTCCAAAGGTGCTAAGTTAGTTTAACCTCATTCCCTCACTACTTTCTCTTTAAGTATAACATCCTTCGTCTGAAATTAAGTTTTCTATATGCCACCAGATATGGTACGCCTTTTATGAAACTAAGGAATATATTCTTAAGTAATATCTATAGTCTTAAAATCTAACAATTATCTATATCTATATCTATATATATCTAATATCTATAGTCTTAAAATCTAACTATAAATGTATTAATAATAAAAACTTGTCCATAGATAATGTACTGTTGCTATTGGGATCTGTTAACATTGTCTTTCTCCGAAAAAGAGGGATATTGGAGCTATTCAAGAACAATACAAATATATAAGGGGAAAAACATTAGCTCAACAGTTTCACAAAGCTAGAAAGAATCATGAGCAGTATGAAAAGACAAGGAAAGAAAGGACCACAAACAATACAGGTCAATTCAAAATTAGATGAGGTAATATCTGCAGCTGATGGACTGTCAGACAAAGAGTTCAGGATATACATGCTTCAGATGATCAGGAGTATCAAGGAAGACACTATTCATCAAATTCAGACAATGAAAAATCACTTTGACAATGAATTACATAAACAAATACAAGAAGCAAAAGATCAACTCTATAGGGAGATAGAGGATATAAAAAACAAACAAACAGAAATCCTGGAAATGCAGGAAACAATAAACCAAATTAAAAACTCAAATGAGAGTATTACCAGCAGAGTAGAACACTTGGAAGATAGAACTTCAGACAACGAAGACAAAGTTTTTCAACTTGAAAAGAACATAGACAGCTCAGCGAGAATGTTAAGAAATCATGAGCTGAACATCCAAGAATTATGGGATAACATCAAGAAACCAAACCTAAGAGTTATTGGGATACAAGAGGGTACAGAGGTCCAAACCAAGGGAATGAGTAATCTATTGAATGAAATAATACTAGAAAACTTCCCAGACTTAAAGAATGAAAAAGAAATCCAAATACTAGAAGCCTACAGGACACCGAATATACAAAATCATAAGAGATCCACACCAAGACATATAATAATGAAGATGCCCAACCTACAGAATAAGGAGAGAATCTTAAAAGCCACAAGAGAGAGGAAGCAGATTACATTTAAGGGTAAACCAATCAGATTAACTGCTGATCTTTCAACACTGACTCTGAAAGCTAGAAGATCCTGGAACAACATATTTCAAACGCTGAAAGAAAAAGGGTTCCAACCAAGAATCATGTATCCGGCAAAATTAAGCTTCAGGATTGAATATGAAATAAAAATCTTCCACGATAAGCAAAATTTAAAAGAATTTGCAGCTAGAAAACCAGCTCTTCAAAACATCCTTGGCAAAACATTACAGGAAGAGGAAATGAAAAAAAAAAAAAAAATATATATATATATATACACACACACACACACACACACACACACACACACACACACATACACACATCACACATTCACACATCACACATACACACATACACACAAAGCTTGAAAAAACAATTTGGTTATCTATTGGATAGACAAATGCAAATTCAAATAAATTTAGCCTCAAACTTGCCATGTAAATTAGAAATAGTTATACATAGTACTGATTTACTTGTCATTTTCTATGTAACTGTATTGTTACTACATGTCATATTCAATTATAACATTATGAAATTTGTAATCAGTATGAGCATATCATTAACTAAAATCAATAATACATTATTGCATTTCTGTGAGTTTACAAATGTCTAGTCCTTCTTAGAAAGACTTACTAAAAGCTTTGAAGGATTTATAAATTTAACGTATTACTGCAATGTGTTGTTGGGGTCCATTACTAAGAAAATAGATATTTTCTAGGTGGCATTGAGATACATCTCTAAAACTTTGATGAAAGTATGGAATCCAAGCTGGGCAAAAGAATAAAAACTACCTCAGGTATCAAGAACCACAGGAACTCAAGCACCACAGCAGCAAATTGTTGAATAAGCACTGCACAGTACATCTTAGCCATACTCATGATAACCTGGGAGTTCACAGCTATCAGACTGAGGGAAGATTGAATAATAGAGAGTTTACAATTCATGTTAAGAGTGAATTGGACCCAATTAATGGTCTGCCATCAGAAAATTAATGTTTTTAAGGTACACGTACAATAATATCCACATATACCCAAAATGAAAATTGTAATTTGTTAAAACACAAAGACTACATAAGTCCTGTTACATTTTCATTTTTACATTTAATCATTTCATTTAGTTTACATGGCAATCTCTAGTCACATACTAGCTTACATATTTTTATGTGTTGTCAAATTCTTTTCATCAATTTCAATACTTAAAGATGAAACTAAACAATTCCATCATTATATTTTAAGAAATTACCACCATGAAGAATATAGACAGGAAATTCATCTTGTCCTTAGTTTACTTTGCTTTCTTTGTGTATCCTCATGCAGTGCTTTTTATTTATGATCTTGAGAAATCCATGGGAAGGTGAATTAACCTTGTTGCAAAAAAACAGAGAAATGTATTATAGAATGTTTAGTTGTTTCCTGGTGGTATCTTTTTCAAAAGGTATATGGAAATTACATTATACACAATATCAAGTTACAGTTAAATATTTTTCTGTAAAGGAGAGAGGAGATTTCAGAAATATGAATCTGCTCCTCTTTGGGCCTATTTTGAATTCTGGCTCTTACACCCAGCCAACTGTCAGGCACAGATCTATGTAAACATGAGTTCCTCACGGGTGGGCCTGAGATCTTTCAATTCCAGTCTTTAAAGCTAAAGTTTCTTGACAGAAGATATTTTAGGAAGACATCTCCTGAGACTTTCTCACTGTTCAATCAGGCATGTTTCGATTTGTATAGGAAAATCTCTGCATTTGCTCTATTGTTTCTTATAAGAGAGAGAGTGTGCTCCCAATGAATAGACACATTAAGATTTGCCTTTACAGAAGGTTTATCCATGATTGTTTAAACATGATATTTATGCATTATTATTTTTGTGGGATAATAAATTCAACATAAAGTATTCATTCCCATTTTAAAATTACAACCTTGGTTTCAGACTTGATAAGGGTATGTAAAATTTTCTAAAGAAAATATTTTATATAGAAGAAATCATGTAATACCTTAATTTCAAAGAAATTTCACATTTGACTGAACCATCATATGAAATAGAAAATATCTGAAAAGTCCAAAGTACAAAAACTACATGATAAAGGGTCCAGAATATGTAGGGATCTAAAACTATTTTTTTTGTATGAAATACACTTAATGGTCTCTCCAATTTTACGAATTCATTGCTAGCTTATAAAACAAAAACTATTGAGTTACATTTACCTTTGCAGATGCAGAAAACACACAACAATAGTCAGACAGATATTAAAATATTCCAGCCTTCCCATGAGATGATATTATTTCCGTAAACTTTATAAACCAGTAATTACATAAACCAGTAATTACAGTTCTCTGAATGTGATATTCTCAGTGGATTTGTATCAATTGTCTTGGGGCATTTTGGCATATGAGTTTCAGTAATGTAACATTGTGAAATAAACAAAATTAAGTTCTAATAGATTATATCTTAAATTTGTCTAGTATATTTCTATAAAGCCACTTTGAATTTTTTTTTCCAACAGTCTTGTGAAATCGATTCAGTTAATCCAAGATGTAGTTCTTTAGCACACAGAAAGGTGAAATCCAAATCCAAGATCATAATGTCATTCATGAAGCTAGAAAAATCTGTGCATGATGAGGTAGCACAGATTCACTCTGCTATATTGAGTCTCCAATTCCATTTTTTAAATTATGTAGCAAAGCAATATAAATGGGAGATGCCAATCTTTAGAACATTTAAAATACCCTCGCTATCATTGTCTTGTAATTTTTAAGCATTTAATTCATTATAACATGCTACATATTAAAGTATGAATTACTAATTAATATGTGTATTTAAAAACTGAGATAAATGTAGAAATTCAATTACTAGGAGAGTTTTTGAAAATACAAGATATTATAATCTAGAATCTAAAGTGAAAATGTTTAAGCATAATTATTATATTTCCAGTTATATGAACAGTAAGAAATATCTTACCATTTTAGAACCCTTAAAGATAAAAATACATATTTCATTGAATCAAGATTTTGTTTTAGGGTATAATGTAACTAAGGATGAACTAGTATTTTTTTCGGAGAACAGAAAGATAAAAATTTTACCTTATGTAATATTGATTTTGGGAGATTTTGAAGAAATACTTTAAAAAGCTTAATTTCCTTTTAATTTTAAATGTTTCCTTCCTATTGCCAAATTAAAAGATCCTACTTTTCCTTGACTTATATTCAATCAGTAAGGTTAAGTATTATTTAAAAACACATGAGCTTACTTATTAACTAAGAGGTATGAAAATGAAGAAAGCTATTATTTTAGATATTTGGATGGTAAAAATTGCTATTATGCAAAGGGATTTTATCTTAATTATTCTGGAAGATGATTCAATTTATTTACATTGCATATCGTAAAATTAGTATACATGATTTATTTATTCATATGATTATCTGGAAATAAATATTGAACTAAGAAAAGATTAAGTTTTAAAATTAAAAATTTGTCTCTTGCCCTCTGAGTCAGTCTGAGTAACGGGATAGGGGACTTTTCCAAAGAGCTTTGCAACTCTAGGCCACATAACCTCCCGATCAGGAAGATTAATGAGACCAGTGGAGGACAGAAAGCCAATCAGTGCATTTGCTGTGAAGAGGAGGGTCATCAGAAAATGGAGACATCCCTGATGCTTCCGAGGGAAGCCACATGATCAAGCAAGGCCTGGACCCATCCTAGCACAAATGGCACTGGCAGATCTGAGAAGCTGCTGCAAGTTCCTGAGGACTCCCAAGGAAACTCAGCTGACTGTTAACGATAGAAACAAAAGTCAGTTTGACTTGCTTCATCTTAAACACTTAGTAAAGACAGTCAAAGCCAAAACACAGCTATTCCTGGGCATTTTCAATAAAATAATAGTTAAATGTAACTTCCATAAATAAGTAAACAGGAGGCTTCAAAAGAGATTCTCAGACAGGAATGCCTGATTACTATCAAAAGAAACTGCCAGAGTAGTTTTTAGTTCAAGGCCTTTATTTCTAACCTACTCAGGTAGGCTTAATGTTTGCTACTATGGTTATCCAGCCCTAAGTAACAGAATTAAATATTTCTCTATTAGACACAGAGGTCATACTAGTAAAAGGATTTTGCAAGTTCAGATGACATTAAGTTATTAAACTGTATCTTAAGGAAAAGGACATCTGTAACCCTAAAAGTTAAATGTTGTGTTTACACCCCTGACAATTCTGGCAATGTGACGAATATCCTTAAAGATTTACATGCTCAGATAGAAGCCATGTCCTCAGCAAATTTGTCATGGAAACAATATCTTAGCTCCTGGTTCTTGGTACTTCGTGGTGGAAAACATTGTTAGTCTTTGTCTTTGCCATCATACTCATTGGCATATTCCTGTGCTATGGGATTTATTTCTGCATTAATCTGGTTCCAGTACTAATGAATTCTTGTTTCTCTTATAGACCACCCATCACTCAAATGGCCTTCCAGTCTATTACTTCTCAATCAGACTTCTATCATGGACCCACTCGATAGACCCGATTTTTAAAGGGAGATTCCAAACTGCTTGCCCCACACCGTCCCTTTTCAGCCTGAAGAAGCCAGAAAGATTTTCTTCTGCCCCCTTGCTTACAGCAGTAAGGAGTTCCCAAATTAGAGGGGGGAATGAAGCCAGATTTAAAGTTAGGTAGTAAGTGTAGTTAGGTAAATCGGGTGTAATATCGAGTGAAATCTAAAATGGAGGCCATGCTGGGAATGACTCAGGGAAAACGCAGGACAATTCATGGAATGTTAATGAAGTCCTGAAAAGGCCCTAGGCCAAATTCCACCTCAAAGAAATGTAAATGGAGCTCAGGAAACAGCCCCCAACAGATTTGGAGATAGCCCATCCTAGAGAAATGATAAGCCCATTCCAAAAAGTGATAATTTGGTCCACCTGTGTCCTAACCCCTTCAACCTATATTCCATCACCAAAACTATAAAAAGGGGAAAGAACAGCCCTTCCACGGATTCCCACCTTTTGGGTCCCCTTCTTCCTCCAGGAGAAGTCTTTTCTGCTGTCCTTTAATAAATTTCTAATTTCTACTCTGAAAAAAAAAATTCATCTTGTAATAAGCATATTTTGTTACTAATGACGTACATAACAGATTTTTTAAAGAGATTGTATGCAATACATATATTTGGGACTGGGAGTATACCTCAGTGGTAGAGCACTTGCCTAGCAATTGTAAGGCCTTGGGTTTAATCCTCACCTTCATAGAAAAGGAAAAACAACCACAACCAATTATTCCCTAACACTTTTGTCCATATGTTTGTGAGTATAATATAACTAGTATTTCAAATGAAGGGTTGTGTTTCTTATTTAAAGGAATGAGTAGTTTCAAGTTTCCAGTATCAAAGAAGACTTCCAGGTAGACATGTTTGTCATTGCCATGAGAACTGGTTGCCTTTTTCACTACCCTAGAATAATATGTTAAGTGGAAAATACAATATAAATTGAGAGAGTATTTGCCCAAGTCCAAGTATGAGTTAAAGGTTTAGAAATATTTTATTGTCAAAAAGAGTACAAAGTGTGAAATGTCTAATAGTTTGTAGGTTGTTCATTTTATTTAAATTAGATTTTAAGGTAATAATAAAAGCAACTATCCTTTGACTCTAACTATGAGTGAAAAGTACCATGCAAGCACTATTGTATTTGAGGTTTACAACACCATTGTCGAGAGAGCTGTGTTCCTTGTTAAGTAGGAGAGGCAGAG
This sequence comes from Callospermophilus lateralis, assembly GCF_048772815.1. NCBI lineage: Eukaryota > Metazoa > Chordata > Mammalia > Rodentia > Sciuridae > Callospermophilus > Callospermophilus lateralis. Next base: position 1,499,163 of record NW_027515935.1, on the reverse strand, counting down.
ATAGAATTCAGACTCAGAAAAGCATAACTCTAAAATGCAAACTTTCAACCCATGTACTATATTTCTTTCTGAGCCCCGAAGTTTTTTTTTTTTTTTTTTGATTACTAAAAACTAAATCTACTCCAAGTCTTAATTTACTTTTAATTGTATTAAAAATTTTCTGAAAGGGAATATTCTTATTACAAAAGTAGAACATCCTGTGAAGTCTATTAAAAAAAGGTAAATCAAAGAAAAAATTAATTACCCATAGTCATAATACTCCCTAATTAATTCATTCAAAAACTGGAAATTCTGTAGATTTTTTAACATTAGGTATCTGTAGGCCCACATAGCCAAAGACTAGTGATGGTCTTCTTCTATCTAAAACTTAGACCCTAAAATGTGAAGGCATTAAGATTAAATGATGCCTCCCTGTTATTATATAGCAAGTGATAATGTTAAGTGTAATGTTTAAAAATATTTTTTTCTGATAACATTATATTTTATTAAATGTTCATGTTGTCAATGTTTACAACATAATTGATAATAGTTCATGGTATTCCAGTAAATATGTAAGTATTTTAACACTTAATTTCTTTAATTTTTTTTTTACCAACTATTGGAGTTTAGTAAAATTTTACCATGTTTATTTTTGTTTTAACTTGAATCCATGTACTTATGCATTATGCATGCCTACATGATTGCAGGAATGCATTCCTTATTTATTTATTTATTTATTTATTTATTTATTTATTTATTTATTTATTTTGGTACCAAGGATTGGACCCAGTGATGCTTAACCACTGATCCACATACTCAGCCCTTTTTTTGTATTTTATTTAGAAACAGGATCTCACTGAGTTGAGTTGCTGAGGGACTCGCTAAATTGCTGAGGCTGGCTTTGAACTCACAATCATCCTGCCTCAGCATCCCAAGACTCTGGCGTGTACCACTGAAACCAGCTACATGAATTCATGTACAAGAGAACACATTGCAGTTAAATTCTCCAGGTATATTAAACATATTATCCTTAAAGTAATTTTTATGTAGGCAATGTGTGGGGGTATATATAAATTACTTTAAAGAATTTTATATATAATTGTATACAAACATATATAGGTATAAAAACTTGAAAAACAAGATACTTGTTTCCACTCTTTATTAGGATTATAAGATGATGGAAGAGGATTTCCCTGTAGGAAGAAAAAGGTCTCAGTATTCATATTTTTCAGGAATACCACCAAAGGAATTTTGAAGTAAGACTGCTAACAATGTGTAATAGTTTTCAGTCTATTGAGAAAACAGTGGATTGAGCAAGACTATATAATAGCACTATTTTAGAGAAGAAATTTTTTTTGAGACAATTATTCACTCAAAGAAACTTGAGAAAATAATACATTTTTTGCCTTAGAGAATTCAAAAGATGTGTTTTCTACTGTGCTGATAGTATGATACTATTTTCACAAATTAAGAGCCCTCAATAGAGAAATGGCCCGACTCTCTAACTACTGTCAATGGTAATAGCTCAAGATCAACTACTTTAAAATTAAAATGACAATTTATTTTTTCAGCTCTTCTCTCCTGTTTAATTGGCATCTATTCAAAAATTCCATACATGGGTAAAATTATTTATTTACCTAGAAATACATTCTGCAATGAATTTACACTGGAGCCTTTTAAAGTGAGTTGTGGTGCAGAAAATTAGATGTCTCCTGGGTAAAACATTGTGATTTTCAATAAATGCAATGGTAGATTGGTAACATCAGTTTTTAACATTTTTGAAAGAAAATTATTCATGCTGTTTCTCTGCAGTGCTGAACTTTGAGGATTCCTATAATCATTTGACCTTATGTTACATGAAGCTGACCCAGATTTGCATGCAGAGAAAAAAAAATTTTGGCTCAGGCAGCAATCACTAAACTCACTTAACTGAATAAATTGGTTGTTCAGTAAAAAGTCTTGGTTAAATTCCTGTATATTGAGGCATTGGGGTTTTGATGCTATGTTCAGCTTGTTAGAAAAGAAAGATATATAAACTTAGTATTACTACATAAACAAAAGCACTATTTTACTCAGGTATTAATTGCCTGAAACTTTTGTTCAATTGATTGGTTTATATAGATCGTAACATTTAGATACCTAACCAAGCCAATAACTATAGATAGTACCTGAATTTACAAGTGTTATCTTTCTGACAAAATTATGGCTTTCTTCTTATACTGTATTCAATGAGTATCTTGCTTTAGGCTAAACAGTCATAGTAGATGATTTATACTTTAGAATTGTTGATTGAAAAAATCTGGGTCAAATCACCATTTAACCCAGCTATTGCCCTTCTTGGACTATTCCCTGAAGACCTTAAAAGAGCATACTACAGGGATATTGCCACATCAATGTTCATAGCATCACAATTCACAATACCTTGACAGTGGAACCAACCCAAATGCCCTTCAATAGATGAATGGATAAATAAATATGACATTAATACACAGTGGAGTATTACTAGCACTAAAAATGACAAAATCATTGAATTTGCAGGGAAATGGATGGCATTAGAGAAGATTATGCTAAGTGAAGCTAGCCAATCCCTAAAAATCAAATGCAAATGTCTTCATTGATATAATGAGAGCTACTAAGAACAGAGCAGGGAGGAAGAGCAGGAGGAAAAGATTAATATTAAACAGAGACATGAGGTGGGAGAGAAAGGGAGAGAAAAGGGAAATTGCATGCAAATGGAAGGAGACCCTCATTGTTTAACAAAATTACATATAAGAGGTTGTGAGGGGAATGGGAGAAAAACAAGGAGAGAAATGAATTACAGTAGCTGAGGTAGAGAGAGAAGAGGGGAGGGGGGATAGTAGAGGATAGGAAATGTAGCAGAATACAACAGTTACTAATGGCATTAAGTAAAAATGTGGATGTGTAACCGATGTGATTCTGCAATCTGTATTTGGGCTAAAAATGGGAGTTCATAACCCAATTGAAACTAATGTATGAAATATGATATGTCAAGAACTTTTTATTGTTTTGAACAACCAATAAAAAAGAGAAAAAAAAAAGAAAGAAAAAAAAGAAACACCATAATGTGGTGAACATAATCTAACAAACATTGTTGAAATAGTAATACTGAATGGAGAAAGAATTTAAGTATGACTAGCTTCATAATAACTATAAGTTCAAACTATGGTGATGTCTTTTTTTTTCATTAAAAGAAAAGAATGACTGTTCTTTATAGGTATAGAATCTCTGTGGTTCTTATTAACTACTATATAATAAAATTACAAATCATGGTTAGTTATACAATACTTTTATACATGTCCAATACCATTATACATGTCCAAAATAGATTTTTCACATTTAAAGTACTTTATACATAATAATGATTTTTAATCACTTCCCACTGAAGAAAACGATCACTATCCCCTTATTTTAGTGATTAGACAGAGAGAAGTTTACCTTCTTGCTTATTGACACATGAATATAAAGACGGAGGTCAGAGTATTCATCTAGATTTGGTTCTCATTCATTTTTGGCAAATGTCATTAGTAGTTTGTTTGTTGGCTTTTTTTAAATATTTACTTTTAGTTTTTGGCGGACACAACATGGGGTGCTGATGATCAAAACTGGGCCCCTAACATGCCAGGGAGTGCTGTATCATTTGAGCCATATCCTCTCTTGGGTGGCTTTTTAATACAGTGCTGGGTGTTCAACCCAGTACCTCACGCATGCTAGAGAAGTGCTTTACCTCTTATCCATAACCCTAGTCCCCATAGTCCTTTACTTATTTTTTGGGGGGGAGTAGAGTGTGTGTGTGTAGTGCAAGGGATTGAATCCATTGCCTTAATCAGCAAAACAAGCACTCTACTGACTAAGCTATATCCTCAGCCCTGATCTATAGTCTTTTAACAGTGACAATGGAGCAACCTGTCATTCAGCCTTTGATTCTGCACCCACTTGGCTCAGGTTGGAGGCAGGGCATGAAGCCTTGACCAATCAGTCTCTAAGGTGAGAACTTTCCAACCCTCATGCAGCCAGTGATGAGGGGGAGGGCGTCCACAATCTTCTGTTCCCTTGGTGTCTGGAGCCCACCATTTTTTCAGTCTTTTTGTTGGCTTCTGTCCTGGATCCAAGCGCAGGTGTCTGTGCTATGCAGGAACTGAAAACAAATCACAGGGAGAACACTGAGAACCCTGAGAGCCAGGAAATGTTAAGTGTGCCTTGTTATCTTGAGACTGGGTAGGAAGGTGGCTTAAAGCTGACAGAAGTGGCAATGGTGGAAACTTGTAGTCATGGCTAGGGAGTCCTCATGGTCCTCTCCAGAGTCTTGTGGCCAGAGGGTCTCTCTGTGGTAACTTAGCGATCACCTCCCTCTGACTAGTCTAGTGAGGCTTAGATCAACAGTTGAAAACATGGGCACTTTGTTCCATAATTGTAAGGTGTTTCCAGCTTTTTTCTAAAGCCCTTTGTGGGCTTCCATGTCCCATGATTCCAGCATGTCTCCAGAATGCATAATGAAGACTGAGATAATTACCAGGAGAGAACCACAACTACATTTGTTGTATTCAAGCATGAGAGAGGCTGCTGATTTTAGGGCTTGTTACTCATGAGGGTTTGTTTGTTTGTTTGTTTATTATTTTTTGTGTGTGTGTGCGTGTTTGTTTGTTGTTTTCTTTTTGGTACAAGAAATTCAACCCAGAGGTGTTCATCCACTGATTCACATTCCCATCCTTTTTTGATATTTTTATTTAGAAACAGGGTCACTTTGAAGTTCTTAGGGCCTCACACATTTGATGATGCTGGCTTTTAACTCATTCTCTTCATGAGTCCTGAGATTTTTAAATGTAGCAGAAGCAGTATCTCAAATCCAGAACAAAAACCTGAAATCCAGAACTTCAGCTTATCTCTCATAGGTCTCAGAATAAACCCCTAGTTTTCTAACTCTCTGTTCACATATCAAAACTAGGGTTCTCTGTTCACAGAGAATAAGTTTAATAATGACCATGCAATGCAGATAATGGGCCTCACTCAAAGACACCTGGTGGCTAACTGAAAGATGTTAATGAGCACCATTAAGGCCTATTTCAAAAGTAAAAGACGTTGAATCCCTCTTGTGGGAACACCTTCTACAAAGTCCTTTGTCCCAGGAGTGATTCCTTATTGAATTTGAAGGAAAAAGGATGGGTCACAGAAAGAATAAAAGTGAACCCATATGGTAGTCAGGATGCCTTTTCCAAAGCCTATTTTAAATGCATTATGCTCCATGTTCTGCCCAAAACCATCAGTAAACTTCTAAGATGGCACACAAAAATGATTTTTTTTTCTGATATCAATCCTCATACACATGGTGGCCGTTCTATTTCTTCTTGCTTAAATATTTTTTTTTCTTCAAAATTTATGAAACAAGCATCCAGATTCATGGAAAACTGAGAAATTTTGGTTCATCTAAAAACTCCACTTTCAGCATTATTAATCATTATTTCCCCACGTTTTATTTCAAATATAGGCATAATTTATAATGTTTTTCTTCAAGAACTGGAGGGCATTTTTAAATTATTTTATTTTATAATTCTGAGATTTTTCACATGAGAAAAAAGCAGAATAATATTAGGTGACATTAAAAAGAATAAATCTCTCCTAAATGAGGTCTATGTGTCCCATTTAAAAAATTTTTAAAAACTGTAATGGGTCATCAATTGAGGGTGTATTTATTTATTAATTAATTTGTTTATTTACTTATTTATGGTCAGACCATTTCATTAAAATAACCCAGAGAAGGGGCTGTGGTTTTGGCTCAGTGATAGAGCACTCACATATCACATGCAAGGTCTTTGGTTCGATCCTCAGCACCAAATGAAAATAAGTAAATAATAAATAAATTAATAATAAAATAAATAACCACAGAAACATTCCAAACATTTCAGGAAACTCTTATTCTGGTGTGGCAGGAAGAAATAGAAGTGGGACTAACTTGAATTTAAATTACATGCAAGTTCAATCTCTCTCTCCCTCTCCCCCCCCTCTCTCTCTCTCAATCTCTGTACTGAGGATTGACCCCAGGGCCTCATACTTAGAAGGCAAGCACTCTACATGCTGAGCTATTTACTCAGTCCAATTTTTTTTGACGGGGTAGAGAACAGGGATTGAAGTCAGGGGCACTCTAACACTGAGCCACATTCCTACCCCTATTTTGTATGAGTCAAATGAATATTTTTGTGATCTTTGAATGATATATGTTCTTTTTAGAATTTGGATTTGCATATCTATTGCTACTTTTACATGTATTTTATATATATATATATATATATATATATATATATATATATATATATATATATATATTTCTCTCTTTCTCTCTCTCTCTCTCTCTCTCTCTCTCTCTCTCTCTCTCTCTTTCTCTCATATATATTATGCTTTGAATGGAGTTTTCTCATCCCTTAATAGTTCCTGAATGAATCAAGACCCACAGTGCCACCTACTTCATCCTTGAATGATGTCTAGACCAATACAGTGAAATATTTGAAATTCTCATGACCAGGAATTTCTGAACTGGAGATCCATCCGATCTCCTGTTGCTCATCATTACTGAACAAGATAGTTCCTTTATTGACTGGAATTCATAAAAATGGTGCAGAACAGAGATGTCATTGAGTTGGAGGCTGCTGGGAACTGGCCTTGGAGCAGTGGAGTGCAGGAGTCTGATAAAACATCTGTGGTGGAGCCATGTGGATCTGTCATTGGCTTCCAAATAACATGTGACTGACATGGGACAGTCAGCAGACCCTTATATGTAAAGGCCTCTTGTTGTGGGGAGAGGTTTGGGGGTGATAATCAGAGTCAGATTGCTACTCTAAGTAGGAAAGATGTATGGGATAGCAGCCCAGTTGGTGTTTTCTCTTGCAAAACCTGACTCATCACATGTGACAGTACTCCCTCCAGTGCTGTTTCCCAGTTTGTTGTAGGGACAAATGAAGCAAGGCACTGAAGATAGAAAGAAACAGTTTCATTTGGCTACATCCAGGTTCAGAGAGCACAGCTTTTGCTGTTATTAATCAATCCCTCCAAGTTCAGGGAATTTCAGAGTTTTATACCCAGCATGTAAGTAGAGGGGCTCAGAAGTTTACAGTCTGCAGAAGTTCACATAAAAGCAGCTTTTTCTTTCACTGTCTGGGCAAGTTAACCCTTCAAGGACAACACTTGAGAAGAGGAGAACTTCTTCTATCCTTTCTTCCTCCCTCTGCCAGCTGTTACCATGGAGTCAATTTGTAACTTATCTTAAAAATGTAGACATCTCTGTGAAGCCTAGCTCAAGGCCAGAGGCCTTGTTTGCAATTTCTTCATAGTACTATACTGGATATATTTGTGAAAATAGTAAGGGGGTGTCCAGCACCTTGGCCAGTGGCCAAGTAAACAGGGCAACACAAAAATAGAAAGTTTATCTACATTGAACTCTTTTGCAGAGACTCTTTGGCTGGCAGTCCCCAAATCAGCCATGGTGAAGTGGACTTTTCTGTGGAGAAAGGGGGTACCACTTCATTGGGTCCCCCTCTTCCTCCAGGGAGAAGTCTTTTCTGCTGTCCTTTAATAAAGCTTCAACTTTCCACTCTAAACTTGTCTTGATGTGCTTCTCTGGTGTTGTACTTCAGCATTGGAAAAGCAAGGCCTCATTACCAGTAAATAGCCATAACAATAACAGTCAAAGGACAGAGATAATGCCAAAAGTAAATTCAACATCTAGAATTGAAGATAATAATAATCTTTAGTGATAAGAATTCCTTAATTTAATACTTTAAAAATAATGACAACATGTTTCCAGGGAGCAAATTTGTGACATTGCAGTCAAGGGGAGAAATAAATAATATCCATGCATTTCTGCCCCTTTCAATTCTTTATTCACTCAAATTCTTAATACAACTTTATTCTATAGGTTCCTAATGAAGAAAAAAACAATCCTTAATGATAGGCTCTGCAGTGGAGATAATCAAATAACACCAAGCAATTCTAGATTAATTAATTCCCAGAAAGCAATTTTAGATTAATTCTGAACATTGCAAAATATATTTAATCATGACAGGCTAGTGACAGACATTTCCTCTGAATGCTAAGTTCAAAACTCTCAAACCTTAGGCTTTATGTCCTGCAGATGCACACTCACTCAGACAGCAGTAATCAGGTCCCAAACCAAAACAGGCTTTTTCTGGTGGGGAGTGGATGACCAGTTGAGGAGAGGATCACAGGGAGAAGTTGCAGCTCTCAAAAAAGTCCAGACAAGGCGGTAGAGTTTGAGAGCAGTGAGGATCACACAGAGAATAGGAAAATGATGGCAAGTGATGGCATGTCGGTGTAGGTCCTCATCAGGCTCTCCAGCTGGAGTACATACTCGTTTAGGCTGGCTAAATCCCTGTTTTTAGATCTATTTTTTATACTAAATTTTGTTTTTATTTTTTTATTTTTTACCACACCTTGTAATTATCAGGTGCCACCAGATTTCTCATTTACCCTGAGGTCAGAAATATCTGGTCTGGTGGTCTCCATCCTGATATTCTCACCTTTAGAGAGAATAATAGAGGGCTCTGTGGGCGTGCCTGGTGAAAAGTGACCTCTATTAATGACCTCAGGTTTCAAAATGGAGTTTTTTAAATGGAGTGAGAAACTGATGTGACTCCATTTTTGAGAAACCAGCCACTTCAGAGCAAAGCCTGTCCAAAAGGGGGAGTTACCCTTGTCCATGGAAAAACTCCTAGTGCTCCTAGGCATATACCAACCCTGCTGAGTTGTTTGTCTGTAAATAACTGGAGAGATCTTCCATGCCAAGTGATCCTGACTCAGTTACACTAGGTTAGGACCCACAGCAACCCCCTAGCTACCACAAAAATCATGAGACACAGAAAATACCTGAAACACCAGGTGACCTTCCCAGTAGTTTTGTTTATTGGTAACATGATTAGGCAAGTTTATCATATACACTCTTGCAACCTCTCATGGCCTAAACCAATCGGTTCAAAAGTATCCACAACTTGAACTAACCAATCACCCTTACACAACTTGTTTCTGCCAATGAATGTGCTAATCAATGTTAAGAGTTGTTGTTTGACTTTTCTGTGATGTGAAATGATTGGCAGTGTGATGTTGTGATGCATACAATATCCCACAAAATCTATTAATCCTCAATGAATTAAGGGTCAAGACTCACTCTTTGGGACCACTAAATCTGAAATGGTTGTGAGTCCAGGCTTGAGCTTACAATAAACACTCTTGTGTGACTGCATCAGATTCAGCTCCTGGAGGTCTATTGGGGTTTCATGAATCTGGCATTACACGAGTTGCTTAGGTTCAGACCAAAGGCCATTCTCACACAACCCCTTTCACCTTGACAGCTCTTCTGCAGATAAACAGAAGCCATAACACATAACTCCTGTCTTCATAAACTTGATCTCTTGAGTCCAGTGTCATTTCAAGTTCTGGGTTTAAAAAGAGATATTCATTTTCCTTGATGTTTTCAATAAATCACACAGAATTCTTAGAAATGGCTTGGAAGGATAACAATGTTATATTGCAAAACTTCATGAACTTTCAAATTGGTTGCTGTGTGTGACTGACCAGTATGTGAAAGGCCTTGGGAATATGTGAGTATATTATGAATATAATAGAACTCTTGAGAGTTTTTTTCTTACTGTACACATATCCTGAGGCCAAATGAGGCTGTTTACTAGAGGTCATTTCTCAAAGAAGAGATAGTGATCATAAAGGAATAAATAAACCTATATATTATAAATAAATCTAATATATATTTGATTAAAATTGATGACATATATGGCCATGCCAAATAGTTTGCTGAATCATTTCAATTACAATTATTTAGTTATTTTAATGTTTTGCTTACTGTCTGCATTAGAGACATCGTTGACCTGCAGTTCAGGAAACCTGTTAATTCTAGCACTGAATTTATCAGGTTTTGACACTTTGATATATTACTTATTGCCATAGGATCTATTGTTTCTCAATGTTTATATTTATTAATTTACACATTCTAGAAGATTTTAGAAAGATAAAAGAAAATATGTATTAAAAGAGTAGTTTAAAAAGCTCTTTAATATACCATTGCTATGGTTATTAAATAGCATTTTCTTTTTAAGAATGTATTAACCTGGGGCTGGCGATGTGGCTCAAGCAGTAGCGCACTTGCCTGGCATGCATGCAGCCCAGGTTCGATCCTCAGCACCACATACAAACAAAGATACTGTGTATGCCGAAAACTAAAAAATAAATATTAAAATTCTCTTTCTCTCTCTTTAAAAAAAAGAATGTATTAACCAGCAATAAGTATACAACAATAACATAATAAATAAATATGGTACAAACAAATAAACATAAATTAATAAATGTTATATGATTTATTTTATAATAATATTGGTAAAATATACCCAGAGGTGAAAATAAACATTTAAATAATGATACATATACATGTCCATTTTTATTAAGGTATAGTGAAATACATCTATTTTTGTAATATACTTTTGTTCATGAAAGCATCATAAATATTATTATCAAATATTATTGTACCTGCACAAAATTAAAAATCCAAATTGTACATATATCAGTAAATAAATGGCATTTAGTGACTGAAATTTCTGAGTCTGTTATGTGAAACACAAATATTCAATAAAATATGCTCTGAAGAAAACCTCAATTTGAAAATGTAAAAACATAGAAAGGAGTATTTAGAGTTGTTTTACCATGAGATTAATTTAAAATACCTTTGATACCCAAACAAATACTCTGAAGTTTTTGCTCTTAAGAAATACATATGAAAGAATACAGCAATTCTGTCTCTGAGTAATGCAAGCATAAGAGAAAGATGATAAGAATATTAAGTAAGCCTCAAAAATCTTAGGATCATGAAATAAATAAATTCTTGGTAGAAAATATCAATCAATTTTGATGTAAAGTCAAAACTAATAAGCATTCTAATTTACCAAATCTTAATGATTTTATATATTAGAGAAAAGAAGTCAGAATTTTAAGCAAATACATGAGAAATGGGTGTGCACAACAAGGTTTAACCTCAGAAAATTTTATACATCCCCTGTGTCTGTCCATGTGTCTCTCTCATGTCTTTCCAGTGTGACATCCAAAAAAAATGAAGAACAAGTTTTTGAGTAATTATACTTAGGTCTTAAAAAAGTTAAAGAAAATAATTAGCTCTCTTTATCTATTTTTAGAAGTAATTTGCCTTCGTATTTCTTCAATAATTAATGATTACCCTGTGCTTGTTGCTGATAATACAGAATGTGTAGAACCACCCAGAATGAGAGCACTATTTAAATAATGTCAGAACAAAAAGTGCTACAGAAGAGTAGGAACTGAAAAACAAGGCCAAAGCCAGTGCAGGACCACACAGCATTTAGGGGTATATCAAAGAGGAATGGAGTTGGTCTTAAGAGGTCTGACTTCCCTTAGCCAAGACAAATAACTAGTACAAATTGTCTTAAAATATTTTTCTTCAAATCTTATAATTTAATGGATACATGGTAAGAATCCAGAAATTAAATGTAAACTAGCAAATTTACATTCATTTCTGGGACACTTTTACTTCTAGTTCTATAGATTAATTAATTTTAATGCCTTTCTAGATATGGTAGATAACTTTTTCTTATTCAACATTTATCAGGTAATTTACAAAGGACTCCATTACAGAATTCGGTCATTTTTAAAAATTCATGAAGCAACAGATGAAATTGTTTAAAACACAGACACAGTAATATCACAGGATATAAACTCTGTGTAGACACCATGGTCTTTATGTTTAGCTCCTAGTTTAAAGAAAGCTTAACTGGCTTGTGTGTTTAGTATTAAACCAAATTTTATTTTTTTATGTTCTATCTCCCCTTTTCCATATCTAATTTCTCTCATTTTAGAATCATGTTAGGAAAATTTAATGTCCTTGTCTAATCTTCTGTTTTCATTCTGAAGGATCTTTTCAACATTATCTTTCAGGTTTTGTAATAGCCATCTATTTTTTAAAAAAAATTTAAACTTGTTCTTAATATACAAATTCTCTGCCTTCATTTTTGAGTTTTGCACCTGGTGAGGTGTGATTCATTGAGTTCAGGTTTGAAAAAATAATCTTTAAGTTATAAAGTTTCAATTATATATTTTAAGATAAAGAAACAGTTTTAAAGTTACCGTATTTGCTATAATATTTTAAGTACAATAATTTTAAATTACAAATATTTTAACTACATTAAATTTCTTTCTCATTTGGAAATCCTAATGAAGACGTAATGGCTCATTTTATTTTTACTTATAATTTTATTCTATTAAATATGCCTTTTCATTTATTATTCATGTAAAATTATTAATAGAAATTCATCACTGGTTAAGAGACATGAGTCAGCCAAGAGGCAAGTTAAATAAAAATTCAAGTTTATCTCCATACACAAAATAACTCTCTAAGCATACTTTTTGCTGGAAAAAATACTTCAAGATGGCAATTAGCACAAAGAAGTGTGCTGAAGGCTGAAACTGATTCTGAAAGCTAATGCCTATCCCACAGCACACCATCACAAAGTGAAGATTTCTAAAGTCTGGGAGACTAAGGTGGATATTTTTGATGGAAACACATACTCTTGTGATACTAACAAATTGCAGAGAAAAAATGATTGATAAAACCCATGAAATGCAGGAACCCCAGAGTTCTGAAAACTATCTCAGATGTAAACCACACAGTATACCTTCCTGACCATTAGATTTTTTTCACTTTAGACCTTTTAGAGTGGAAAATAAACATTGATTAAATAAATCACTGAGATGTGGAGTTCTAAACAACATTTATTTTCTCAGCTATACAGTCTAAAACATTAGTCCTAATAGATTAAAGCACAAGTATCTGGGACATATTTTTCAAGGCTTTTTAATTTTATTAGAATATACATTTAATGTGCCACATTCTTTTCCAAATTTCTTATGGAACAATGTCAAAGATTTGACATTTTGCTTGATGATACTTAGGGAGTCACTTAAAGAACTGTAGAGTCATTCCACTCACGCCAAGATGATATCATATTTACATAAAGAGTGAGTTTTTAGGTTATTTGTGGTATAAGGCATAGGTTCTATTCAAAACATTAGCAAAAAAAAAATACAATCATTGTCAGATGAAGTCCTGATATATAAAAATAAAATAACTTAAAAAAATTCCAAGCTGGGCATGTGGCGAATGCCTGTAATCTTGGTTGGCTCTAGAGACTAAGGCATGAGAATTGCAAGCTCAAAGCCAGTCTCAGAAATTCTGCAAGATTAAGTCTCAAAAACAAAAAAAGAAAGAAAGAAAAAAGAAAAGAAAGAGCTGAGGTTTGGCTCAGTAGTTAATCACCTGTGGGTTCAAATCCTGATTTAAATAATAATACTAATAATAGTTCTAAATGACATAATGATAAACACAATAAAAATTTGTAACTGAACTTTTTTTTTTGGTGGTACTGGGGATTAAACCCATTGCCTTGTGAATGTGAGGCCAGCACTCTACCAACTGAGTTATATCCCCAACCCTATAACTGAACATCTTACTAGAATCTAGCTTCCTTCTGTGACTTTTGTGTTTTTGCTATTCCTTCTATTATTCTATACTTTTTGCCAAAAATTTCTTCAGAAATGAAAAACTCACTCCTTCCACAAATTACCTTCATAAAGGAAAATTTCTGGACATTTTCACCCCTTTGGTAAGGATTGTCAAGTCTTCTTTTATGAGTTAAAAACTCTATCCTGTTCTTTAATTTGATACTTCTGCCTGTTTTCTGTCCTTTTGTTTAAAATTGTGATTTATAAGTGTATAGTTACAATTATGGTTTACATTGCTTCCTTGTCCTAGAACAAATATGCCTTTTGCACACTTATCTCTAAACCCCAAAACTCATGCTTTCATTTTTCTTTGTGTTCAGCTACATCATCAAGGTGGCTACAGGTCTTAATGCAAGCAGTTTCTGTTTGATCTGGTCCTGGCTTCCTCCCTCCGATGTATGGTGTCCAAATTTTTTTGAGCTTTGTGAGACTTTTAGTGAGGTTACATCTCATATACCAGTTTTGATGCAATGAGATGTTTTTTGAAAATATGGTGCAAGTGATAAGTGGATGTGATATTGGGACTTCATGGGGATACATGACTGCAGTATCTACCTGTCCTGCTATGAGGTCTTCTTCATGGTACAAAAACATTGTATTATCCCTTGTTTACAAAACTTGAATTGATGGGGTATACGAAACCAAGGTTCATGTAGTTCTGATCTCAAAAGTTATGACCACTGCATGTCTACATTGTATAGAGCGCTTGCTTTTTTTCAGGGCGACTTTACTTTAGAGAACTCTGAAAATTTCTTTTATAACATATAAGTAAAGAAAACAGGGCTGGGGATGTGGCTCAAGAGGTAGTGAGCTTGCCTGGAGTGTGTGTGGCCTGGGTTTGATCCTCAGCACCACATACAAACAAAGATGTTGTGTCCGCCAAAAACTAAAAAAAAAAAAAAAAAAAAAAAAAAAAAAAATATATATATATATATATATATATATATATATATATATATATATTAAAATTAAAATTCTCTCTCTCTCTCTCTCTTTAAAAAATAAATAAATAAATAAATATTTTTAAAAAATAAAAAGAAAACAATGTTGGACATGTTCAAATTTTCCAGAAAAATCTGAGAGCAATTATTAATGATTGACAGATAAGCAATCTGAGAATCCCCGTGTTAAGTGATATATCATAGTTTATAAAGTTACTAAATGAGAAAAGCTAAGATTCTAATGAAATCTAGTTAAGGTTTTACACCTAAAAAATACTATAATATTCACAAAGTCTTACACCTAATACATTATGAGGCAAGGCTATTAATTTATTGGCTTCTACATTTAATATTTTTATTTTAGAAATATTTTATTAGTAGAAATCATAGTATTTCTGATGATACATATATAAGAAAATATTCAAAACCTTCAACATCTACAATGTTCAATAGAAACCATGTAGAGTTTTCATACCTTTATATCAGATTTTTAGAAAAAGCATTTATAATCTGATAGTTAAAATCATTTTTTTAAATTGTGGTAGTATAAACATTGTTGTAGCTGCATTAATGTAGTGTGCTGTGATGCCCTTCAGTATATGAATTGACATAGAAAATGTTTTTTTTATTCAAAATGGAATAATGCTCATCATTTAAGAGAATGAAATCATGGCATATGCAAGTAAATGGATGGAGCTGAAGAATATTATGCTAAGTGAAGTAAGCCAATCCCCCAAACCAAATACTGAATGTTTTCTCTGACATAAAATTTCTGATACATAATGGAAAGGAGTGAGAAGCATGGGAGGAACAGAAAAAACTATAGATAAGGCAGCGTGGAGGAAGGGAAAGAAAGGGAGCATGGGGATAGGAAAGTGATGAAATGAGATGGATGTCATTATCCTAAGTACATGTATGAAGACATGAATGGTGTGACTCTGTTGTGTACAAGAGATATGAAAAATTGTACTCTATTTGGGTAATATGAATTACAATGCATTCTACTGTCTTTTATAATAAATTAGAATAAAACCTAAAAATTATGTCATAAAAGATTGTGAGCAAATTCAGAGGAAATCAAATATTTAAATACAAAAATAAAAAAGCATGTTTATATATGTTGAAATGTTGTATATATTCCATTGTGGAGTTTGTAATACTCAAGAATAACTATAACATATTATGAAAAAAAGCAAATACTTTTGAAGCAACAAAAATATATTCATTTATTAAAAAATAATATATTGTCTCATTTAAATCTATTCTTTGAGTGAGATGCAGAAAGACAGAATACAAAGAGTGATTAAGAAAGTAAAACAAAATAGGTAAAAGTGAACAACTAAATATACAAATGAAGAAAGAAGTCTTAACGTACTAGAGAATCCATGCTAAAAATAAGAAAAGTGAATGCATGATAAGACAGTGAGGAATGACAGATTATGTATCCTCTGATAAATATATGAATACTTATTTTTTTTGGATAAAGATAACATATGAAACTATTTCTCACAAGTTTAGACACGATTTTGTAATTACTTATTCATGAAAGTGTATTAAATAATATCAATACTAGATACTTCCTGAAATTTTTCTCCAAGTCGATGAAATTTTATATATATTTTAGAATATGTATTTGCATGTGCACTCTAGAACACTATGTATAAATGTATATATTTTTTATCTGAGGTTAACTTTTATATGTATGTGAAATAATTTGATTCTTTTATATTTTTCTAAATATAATGGTAAATAAACTATTTTTGTAGAAAATATAATGTGAGTGATTTGTTTATTTTAAAGTGTCTGAATTTTTTTTTACATAACTGGCTTTGTAAAGCCAGTCATTTCTATATTTTAAATAAAAGGTGTGTTTGAGGAGGCTGGGGATATGTCTCAAGCAGTAGTGTGCTCACCTGTCATGCGCACGCCTCTGAGTTCGATCCTCAGCACCACATACAAATAAAAATGTTGTATCCACCAAAAACTAAAAAAATAAATATTAAAAATCTCTCTCTCTTTCTCTATCTCTCTCTCTCTCTCTCTCTCTCAAAAAAATGTGTTTGAATAAAAATATTTTAAGAAAGCCTCCACTCAATGATGAATAAAATTCCCTATTAAAGAGTATTGGCCATTATCTTTTTTTTTAATTAGAAAATGTTTCCCATAAAAAGAAGAAATGGATGTTAGCCCACCACAGTACGCTAAATCACCTTTCATTAAAACCTATGGCAGGGATGCTAAGAAGATTATATTTCAAAGTACAGTGGATCTCAAACATCAAATAAAACTTTTGGCTTAATGAAACCAAAAGAAAAGATTTCATCAGCATTTTCTATTTACCACAGAGCCTTCTCTCAAAGAAGTAGGCAGTCCTATGCAAAGTATTTGATAGCATACCCTTGGTGTCAACATTTCCTATTCTTCTATAACAATCACTGGAGGTCCAGATTTCCCCTCAAAGTCAGAATTCTATTTTCTTCTATAGGGTATGCTCACAAAGCAAAACAAATAGGATTTCATGGAAAAGGACTTTTAAACTTATATTTTCCTTACTCTTTCTTCTGGAAACAAACTGAAGGCATCTGTCTTCAAAATTGCTTTCACCATAGTTTACTACAATTTTCTAATCCCAATATTGGACTGCAGGAATCTCTTTTTTGGGAGCCAGTGTTGAGGGTCTTCTGCTGCCAAACAGAGGCCTCACTAGCCATGCGTAATGTGGATGATCCATGTCATGTCTTGTGAACTGCATGGCTTACACATTTGCTTTCCAAAAGAGTCAACCTGATGTGATCTAAAAGGTCCTCTATTATATAAAATATGATTTTCTTTGAAATTGGCCATCTTTATTAAGCTCAGCTAGTGTGCTGCTCCTAATGGTCTCTGAAATAATATTAGTGAAACAAAAAAGAGCAGTGGGCCTCAACCATTATTTTTCACCTGTTTCAATCCAAATATTCTTCAGGACTACTTCAGGATTTTTTGTATAAAAAGCCCAACCATCTTAAATAGTTTAATATACCAGTGGATTAAAAGGCCCTATTCTTAGAGCTTTATGACTCTAATTAGCTTAAATGCTTAAAATTGATTTAAGTTGTAAACCATGCTGTATTGTTGCAGTAAATGGTATTCTGTATGTGCATCAAATCACTGTATCAGTGTGAAGTAAATGTATGGATACTTAGACCAAGACAGCAGAGGCATGGGTGAGAAATTCTACACATCAAGAAAGAGCTGAAAGACCTGTGTCTGTGCCTGGATCTGGGATTGTGACTCAATGGTAGAACACTTGCTTAGCATGTTTGAGGCACAGGGTTTCATCTAAGCACTGCCTATAAACAAAATAGACAAAATAAAGACCCATCAACATCCAAAAATATATATAAATGAATAAAGTGCTTAATTACTTTCTCAGAATTAGTCTATGCCATTTTAAGTAAATAAAAACAAAATGAAATGTTTCACCCCTTGTAGAAAAGCTTTACCTTCAATAAAGTGCAGGTTATAAATTTATTTCTTCTTTGTTATCCTGTGAGGAAATTACAACATGTTAAAAATTCAGTTGTATGTTATCACCCAAAAGAATGATTGAATATCAGAGTTTTTCTTCCTATGCATTAATCACCACCCTTACTGTTATTGTAGGAGAAATTAATAAACACAGAAAGCTTGGCTATTCTCACATAGTTTATGTAAACATGTTACTCTAAATTAAATTTATATAATCAATTATGATTTGCTACCAATGCAGATATCTTGTTACCATTTGGAACACATGAAGAGGTGATGAATTGATTGCTATTTCAGTTTCAAGAGAAACATTTCCTATAAGCGCATTTGTATTTTGTCAAGAAGATAAAACTAGAACAGTAAGGACTTATTGATTCCTGATCCATGCAAAAATAACTAAGAAAGAAGGGTGATATTACTTAGAACATGTACACAAGTCTATAAACCACTTTTTAAAAATCATATTAAAAATACATACAAAGAACTAAAGATCCAGTTAAGAAAAAATCAGCTACTCCATGCAATAAAACTACAGGAGATATCACAATATCAATACTTGACAGAATAGAAGATGGCGGCGAAGGGAGTGCATTACCCCCGTGTACCGCATCTTTGTGCTGGGAGAATGATGAGTTAGAAAGGCTAAAAGCTATCTTGGTAGGAATTTCCAGCAAAATTGGGGTGTTCCAAAAGCTAGAGGAAGGATTTCCATCGCAGAAGACGGGGCTTGTGAGGACGGGTCAGGACTCACCCGTTGCTTTGGTCAGCCGGCAAAGGAGACGAAATGCTGCCATTCGCGTGGGATACCAACACGGCAGAGATCTGATGTCATCAGAAAGCGGCGGAGGAGAGAACTTCATCGATACCAGCGGCGATTCAAACAGTTGGTCTCCTGGTAAAGAAAGTGAGTCACAAACACCCGAGTCTCTCTCACTTTGTCATCAAGCCAGAGGGGCAGAGCAAAGCTGCTGCCCGCTCCTGGAACAGGCCCAGCGGCCCACCGGCATGACCCCAAATGGAGTAGGGACAGAGCAGAGCCACCACCCGCGCCCGCAAAGTAGGCAGGCCTGCGACAGACCAGTGGATCAGGCCCAGAGACCTGCCAGCATGGTACACACGTCACCCCAACTGGAGTAGGGGTAGAGCAGAGCCTTCGTGCCCAGATCAGGCCCAGCGGCCTGCTGGTGTGGTAGTCACGTAACCCCAATTGGAGTAGGGTCAGAGCAGAGCCACCACGCGCACCCACAAGGTAGGCAGACCTGCGACAGATGGGCAGATCAGGCCCAGCGGCCTGCCAGTGTGGTACACACGTCACCCCAATTGGAGTAGGGGCAGAGCAGAGCCGCCGCCCGCACTCGGAACAGGCCCAGTGACCTGCCAGAGTGGTATTCACGACATCCCAATTGGAGTAGGGGCAGAGCAGAGCCGCCTCCCGGGCCCAAAAGTAGGCAGACCAGCGACCGACCAGAGGAACAGGTCCAGTGGCCTGCCGGCATGACAGACAGACATGTCACCCCACTTGGAGTAGGGGCAGAGCAGAGCCACCGCCCATTCCCGCAAGGTAGGCAGACCTGCAACTGACCGGTGGAACAGGCCCAGCGGCCGGCCGGGGTGGTTGGCACGTCACCCCAATTGGTGTAGGAGCAGAGCAGAGCCTTTGCCCGTGCCTGGAACATGCCCAGGGGTCTGCGGGTGTGGTAGACAAGTCACACCAATTGGAGGAGGGGCAGAGCAGAGCCGCCACCCGTGCCCGCAAGTTAGGCAGACCTGTGATCGTCTGGCAAAACAGGACAAGTGGTCGCGGGCGTGGTAGGAGTGGCAGGACAGAGCCGCCGCCCGCACCTGCAAGGTAGGCAGGTCTGCAACAGACCGCCAGATCAGGCCCAGTGACCTGCCAGCGTGGTACACACGTCACCCCAACTTGAGTAGGGGTAGAGCAGAGCCTTCGCCCACGCCCGGATCAGGCCCAGCGGCCCGGTGGTGTGGTAGTCACGTAATCCCAATTGGAGTAGGCCCAGAGCAGAGCCACCATCCACACCTGCAAGGTAGGCAGACCTGTGACCGACCAGCAGAAAAGGCCCAGCGGTCCTCGGATGTGGTACGAGGGGCAGGGCAGAGCTGCCGCCTATGCCTGCAAGGTAGGCAGACCTGCGACAGACCGGCGGATCAGGCCCAACGGCCTGCTGGAGTGGTACACACGTCACCCCAATTGGAGTAGGGGCAGAGCAGAGCCGCCACCCACGCCCAAAAGGTAAGCAGACCTGCAACCTACCAGTGGAACAGGCCCAGTGGCCTGCTGGCACGATAGACACGTCACCCCAATTGGAGTAGGGGCAGAGCAGAGCTTTCGCCCGCGCCCGAGACAGGCCCAGCGGCCCGCCGGAACGGTAGTCACATCACCCCAATTGGAGTATGGGCAGAGCAGAGGCACCGCCCAAGCCTGCAAGGTAGGCAGACCGCCGCCCAACCCTGCAAGGGAGACTTTTCAACTATACAAGAGCAATATAAATATATAGGGGAAAAAATTTTCAAAAACTCAACAGTTTCACCAAGCAGAAAGAAACGCAAGCAATATGAAAAGACAAGGAAAGAAAGGACCACAAGCAATGCAGGTCAACTCAACTTTAGAAGAGGTAACAGCTGCAGCAGATGGAATGTCAGATAAAGAATTCAGGATATACATGCTTCAGATGATCTGGAGTCTCAAGGAAGACATTAGACAGCAAAATCAGATAATGAAAGATTACTTCGACAATGAATTACACAAACAAATCCAGGCAGCAAAAGATCAACTATACAGGGAGATAGAGGTAATAAAAAACAAACAAACAGGAATCCTAGAAATGCAGGAAGCAATAAACCAACTTAAAATCTCAATTGAGAATACTACCAGCAGAGTAGAACACTTAGAAGATAGAACATCAGACAATGAAGACAAAGTATTTCACCTCGAAAAGAACATAGACAGCTCAGCAAGACTGTTAAGAAACCATGAGCAGAACATCCAAGAAATATGGGATAACATTAAGAGACCAAACTTAAGAGTCATTGGGATACAGGAAGGTATAGAGCTCCAAACCAAAGGAATGAGCAATCTATTCCATGAAATAATGCGAGAAAACTTCCCAGACTTGAAGAATGAAACAGAATCCCAAATCCTAGAAGCCTACAGGATGCCGAATGTGCATTTTGATCCTAAAGGAGAAGTTTACTTAAAATTTACAAATTATGTGTCACTGAAAATGTAGAAGATATATTAGACCTTATTGTTTAAAAGATAGAAATATGCCAATGGAATTCTTTCCAGGTATTTGGTCATTTTTGATGCACTGATCTGTGTATGATAAATAAAATTTAATTGTATTTGTAGATTTAAGGAAATATGCTTCAAAATAAATGTGCCTTGAGAAAGAATATTAATGTATTTAGCTTCTATATCTATGTCTAGAAAATTTAGACAATATCAAAAAAATTACATGATTTGTGAAGAAATGCTATTAACTATATCTTTATAGTATTTTGAGGAGATTCATGGATTTTGAATTTTTGCTTCAAATATATTTTGACAAAAATAAACAGAATTGGTCATAAAGGTTTTTCTTTTATATTATATCATCAATTTATGGTGACATTATTATTCTCTTTCAAGCACAACTATAGATAAAAAATAGTGATTCTCTTTCTTGGTGCTATGTTATCTTCCAAAATTCTTATCCTTTGTGAAAAACAATGATAACTTTGTAGTGCAGAATTACATCCTTATAAAGTATTTTATTTCCTCCAATTTTAATCATGGATTTAAATTCATAATAAAATGTATTAAATATTTTTGACTATAAGCCTATAAACTCAGCTAACTATTTTACCTAGAGATCTGGATTTTCAAATATACAAGTCTATTTTACCCACAATGAATTAAAGTAACAGTCAAAGAGAAACATAAAATGAGATAAACACCACATCAACAGAGGAGGTGATCTCCAGTGACAAAAGACTTCAAAGAACTTTTGGAAAACAGAAAGTCTGGGAGCAGATGAAGGATGCATTTGAGTTCTAATTAGGTCTCCCCCGGAGGGAGATTAAGACCATGACTAGGCATCTTGGAAGTCCATAAGTGAGTGTGCTTCAGATCAGCACAATGGAAATAAAGAGAAGGAAGCATCACAGAATCTGGGTTTGCAGTCTTATCTCAAAGGAGGCTTCTGCTTACTCAAAGTGAAATTTTGGGGCTGTCTTGCACTCTCATTTTTATTTCTACATGAGACATGGACTGTGATTTACATGAGTCTGAAACAGTCTTTAGTGTAGAAAGCCTTGAATGGTCATCGCCAGAAAAACTCTCTTCTAATGATGAAAGTATTTTGAAAAGACCACTTTCAACAATTGTCTGGGAAATGAATTCTTCAGTCCTAATTGTGCCATAAAAAAACAGTTCCCTATAGTGACACCACAAAAATTTACTTTTCAGTCTAAGTTCTGTACGTAGTTTATGGTACTAGTGAGACTGTATTCCTTATAAAAAGGGAAGACAGTGCAATTAATTACAGTTTTGACACCTGTGTAAACTGAATATCAAATTAATGGTCATCTTATGTCTTTTCTGCTGTTCATTTTAAATCCCTTAAAAATACTTCTTTTGATCTTTATAACTTAGCTGAGTGAGGGAAACTCATACTCTTCCCCAAATAATTTGAGCCTGCTCACCATAATTTTCTCAAGAAACAACTACAACACTGTTTTTTTAACAATTAATGTAGGGCAAGTGAGTACTAAAAAGTAGAAAATAGGATCATCTGTTTTCAGATTGAATCATCTGATTTTTGTCTTTATTGCAACATGGAATAAATTTCCTTCTGGTAAGGAGAGTGAAGTGACCTAGCTAGGATTGTAATTTCTGTTCCTTTGTGTTTTCTAAGTACATAGAATTTAAAGTTCTCAGGTGCAGTTTAAATTTTATTTGGAATCTTGTTCAACATCCTGTTGGAAAAGTGTCCTCTTAAATAATTAGAATTTCTAAAACTGCAGGCTGCAGAGGAATGGTGTAAGAAAATATAATTGCCAATTTATCAAAGTGATCATGAGTGAAGACTCTTCAACTTTGACACACTGATTCCTGGATCTATGTAGTCTATCTCTTGGTAGCACAATCTGATATAATGATGTGAAATTTAACAAGTGTTAGCAACACCATCACATTTTCCAATATCCTACCATGCCAGTAGCTTTTTGTTTCTTTTGTAGATGACAATACAGTGGAAACCATGGTCATAGACAACAGTAATATCTTTATTTTTGTTAAATGTGGTCTGATTCAATTTTAGGCATGATCTATTGATACTTTATTAGTGATGCTTGCTTAGCATTTATTATCTGTAAAAGCAAAAGGTAAAAAAAAATGTTTGGGGTTTTCTGGTTAAAATTATTTCTGAGGTCCACTTGTTAATTTATTATGAGAGAATGATGAAAAGAATTATGCTCTAACAAGAACCTAGAGATAGACTTTTCCTCCTAGCTGGTGGATATTTGGAAGAGGAATTTGATAGATAAAATGTGGTGATGGAAACCATTATGGTACTCAGTCCTCATTCATCCTGTGCAGCATCCGAGGCTGGATAAAAACAACTAGCCAAGTCCAGTTGTCAACTTGGTTGTCTTGTACATTGTCCATGATGTATGTGCTTTGGTATGTGATAGCATCAAATTCCATGATATTAACACTGCATTGACTCTCTCAGAGATGCATCCTTATTACTTTACCCCCCAAATTTTATAGTCATCAAAAGTTCCTTCTAGACCCTTGACCAAGTCTTGATTTCTTTCTATTAGTTTATGTACCTTCTTACCTGAGGTAACTTCTTTTTCTACATGAAAGTGTGGATGAAGTGTGCTGCCAAGTATTCTGCTCTTTAGAAAGAGTTTTTTTTCCATTTTTTTAATGGCTAACCCTGAAAGATGCTGTACAATGGTGTTATTTTATTTCAGTTTACTTCTAAATGAAGATAACTCATATTTATTTCTAGTAATATTTTGATAGAGGCTGGCCAATTTACTTTTCTATCTGATTTGCAAAAGGGACCTTTTCCCAAACAAGGAAATAAAAAGGTGTTGTATCACACCTTTGCTCTGAAATTGATTGGGGTCTTCTGAGAAAGAGTGTAGGTTCAGTGACTAACTTCTTGGTTAGTTTTTTGCTTAGTGATTGGTCACACTCTACAAGTGTGACCTCAGGGGAAACACCAAGAAAGATAGAGAGTAAAATAAGTAGAAGCTATCAATTGATTATGCTTTTGAAACTTAAGTAGGGTTTTTGAACTACTATATGACTTACGTATCTCTCTGCCATCCATTTAAAGTGAAAATATAAAATTCATCTTTATTTTTTATGTATCATCAATAAATTTCTAAAAATAAAATTTACACCTATTTTTTCTAATCCTGTTCATGATTTCTCTATTTTCTTGATTATATGAATTTTTTATAACTGATAATAACTTGATAATCTGTATCAATTCCTGGTTTACACACACTTATTGATATTTGCCTCTTTTTAGTTATAGTTGGCCTCCAGTAACAAAGGGAAAGATCCCTTTCTGTCTGCTCCTCCCAGCCCTGATCCAGCCTGTCAGCTTCCCAGACCCTTATGCAGTTGGTTGTAAATTCTGCCAAATTTTTTCACTATTTTTCAAGATTAAAAAAAAATCAAAAACTTTAAAAAATACTTTAAAAAGAAAAATGTGCAGGGAGAAAGCAGCAATATATTTTTTCATAATTAGGCATTTTATTTTTTTTTAATATTTGTCTGTATTTAATGTAGGTCAGCCACTGATACTTCATCAAAAAAAAAGTTTCTTTGCTGAGTTCAATTGACCAAGGAATAGCCACACCCTAAGAAAAAAAACAGAACACACACATACACACACACAAAAATAAAACACAAAATCATCTTTAACCTAACATTTTATATGATGTTTCAGATCCCCGTAACTTTGCACACAAGATTCTGTGTTCAGTTGAATTTTAACTTCGTTTTGTATTTGTATAGAGTGTGACTATTGAATTGAAACATTTTATTCTAAGTGTCTTTGTGGTTTCTTGTGAGGTTAAGTGGGTGAGAGGGAGAAGGGAAAGTGGGGGATTCTTTTGTATCATAACATGAACTTTCCCACACAGTCTGCTCCCAGGTGCCAAACTTCAAGTTTTTCTTTCACTGGTATACTTTGATTATTCTTACTTCCCCTTTACCCATAAGTTAAAATTTATGGTAACAGCACTTTATCAAACTGCACTAATTAAGAACAATTTTAAAAATATTGTTATAGTTCACTTCACCAGTCTGCACTTATTGCTTATGGTTTCACTCATCTGCTATGCCTTTTTTTGGTGTCTAAAAAACCAACATTGTATTTTCAATATTTTACCCAGTTTCCTACATGTATATACTGGAAAGAAAATCTGGTCTGGAAATATTCCATTTTGATTGAATGCTATAATCAAGAAAATAAAATTTAAATATGCTAAATATATCTCCAGAATTTCTCAAGTAGCTATGCTTAAAACAAAGAGAATATCCTGAAAAGAAAAACCATGGTCAGCTTCAAGAAAGCATGAATAGACCCCAAGTACTTATCACTAATGATGGATTATAGATGATAAATACAGAATTACCTCAAGATTTAAAGGAAAACTAGTATTCAACCTGGTATTCTTAACTGAAGCAGACTGTCCATTAATGATAAATATTAATAGATTTTCATTAATGATAAAATTCTAAATAGCTGTATTCTGTGCCTCATTTCAAAGAGAGTTACTCAATATAGAAGAAAAATCACACAAAGGAAGCAGAGTTTGTGGATGAAACAGTGGCTCTAACTACAGAGCTGAAGAAAGTTATGCTGATTCTGCAGTAGACCTTGAAAATAGTTTTGTTAGCATACCTCAGTCTTACCTTTAAAATGATGCTTTAATAGAAATATTAGCTAGTGAGTAGTCAAGTGATTGAATGTAGCAAAAGTTAGAAGATTCTAGTGGTCTATTTTCTTCACCACACACACACAAAAAAATTGAATATTACAAAATATAGAGAAAAACAAAGTGATGAAAAAGAAAGTAAAAACCCACTAAACACAAATAATAGAAAGTCAAGTTTTTCGTATGAAACACAGTAAAATGTGCACTTTTTGTAGCATTTGATGCGATAGAAGAAAGTAGTATTGATTGTTCTTGATGGTAAGAACATCCCTCCATGAGCAGCATTCATGTCCTGATATTGGATGTCAGAAAGGCTAATAAATTAGAGAAAGAAATCATTCTTACTTCTGGTGTGTGTTTTGCGATGAAAACTAGTTTAGAATCAAATTTGTGAAAATGATTACTGGTTTTTAACCTTCATAAATTTTCTGTAGACAAAGAATGCAACACATAATTATTTTTAAAATAGAATAACTAACTGATGATGAATGAACACAAGGACTTGTAACTATTAAATAATAGACTGGGGTGTAGTGGTCTGTACAGATGCTCATACTCAGAAATAATAAACTGCCCAATGCAGATTAAGCAGAAAATCACATAATAATGATTACATAAATGAAAATCAATTAAACACTAAAGCCTTTTAATATTTGACTCATTGGCCTTAAGAGAAAGAAGTGGCCCCATAAGCCAAATTGGTTTTCTTCCCTCTCTCATTGCCATTCAAAAAATAATGGGAACCCCTAATACTTTGTGAAGGGTCTTCCATGTATTTATTTCAAAATTATGGTCAATATCAGACAACTAATAGTAGGTATGGCTAAATTTAGTTTCCTTTTAGAAATTTACATAGTTGCAGATAGAGTGGAGGCTGCTGATTTGGGTGTAAATTTTGGAAACTACAGTTTTATATAGTCCTGGGGTTTGAACCCAGGGGTGCTTTATTACTCATATATATTCACAATTCTTCAATATTTTATTTTGAGACCTGGTCTCAGTTACCAAGCCTGGCCTTGAAGTTGTGATCATTCAGCCTCATACTCTATGATTTTTGAGATTACAGGTATGTACCACCACATCAACCTGGACACTTCCTTTTATTTTTTTACACGAATCTAATAATCAAAAGTATTTTAAATATTTCTGCTTTTTCTTTGATATAAAATATTCAATACTAACTTTTCAAATTGGTTTTCACCATCACATTTTTTTTCAAAAGGCCAATATTCATGTTGTGTAGTTGTACATTTTTTTTACCCCAAAAGGTATACTCAGTAGATTGTATTCTGAGTTAGCAAGTCAATTTTATATGTTTCAGAAAAACAAATTGCCATAAATTGTCCTGGTTATGCTCATAATAGAAGTACCTTACTCTTAGTCATTATCAAAAAAAAAAAAAAAGAAGGGAATTTAGTAAAGTCAAAAGGTAAGATCCAACAGTTGGCTAGTTGTTTCAACCAGATGTTTATGATTTGATTGTTTCCCTTTTAAATTTCTTATTCTGATTGCTTTGATGGCTTTTCCTATGATATATAGTAGTCAGCTCAATTTAAAAGAACTAGTTTATGTGAAATCTGGATACTAAGGGAAATAAATATCTGGAACAAATTAATAGTACTCAATATGTTTCTGATGATTATATACAGCTTCCTCCTACCATTCTGAGATTGCAATTCATAGAGCTTTAAATGACTTTCATTCCTCACTATATTTCACTAATTAGCACATGCAAAAATAATTTTTTAACAAATTTATATTAAATAAGTAGCAATTTAAAGAAAAACAGATATAATTCACACCTGTGAAATAAAAACATGACATTTTGCCAAAGAATATTTGGCATATTCAAAGAATAAAATGAAGAATTGTTGCTTTCCTTTATGTGGTAGGACACAGTTTATTGTCATGTTGTTTCAAAAAAAAATCATTTACAGTTTTCTTATGAAAAAACAGTTGTTATTGTTTAACATGGATTTTACTTGAAATTTTTTTTTTTAAATTTTTACCCATTTGAACACTGAGAAGCTATTTGCTGCGGTCAAACACAGTGAGATACTGTTGTAAGATGTAACTCTGAAACATCTGCAGTTATTTTCATTTTATATAACAGCATCATGCACACCCAGCATGAGAAGAGGTTGCTCATTAATTTTGGTATCAATACTGACTTAGGTACATTGAAAAGATGTTGAGAAAATTACATCTATAATGGTGGAATCTCCCATTTCTTTGTTTTCATTTTTCCTGTGGTGCTTCTGCTCTTGATATTAGTTATGTTAACTTTAATTTGAATTGTCCATACAGTTTCTTAAAACATAAGACACTTAGAATTGAGGAAATCACTTATAGCATATTTATTTCATAAACTGATATAAGATTCAATGAATGACTTCAGCATTATTAATGCACATTTTATCAAAATTCCATTAAGTCACAATGTGAGATACAGTATTAAAATCTTACATAGCTAAAGGTTTTTTAACAATGAATTATAGGCACCCTAAGCAAGTATGTAGTTCCAATTATTCATTTACTTTACTTCATTCATTCATAATATCATAGTTGATAAATACCACACATCAGAGTGTCTGTTTTTGAAAAAAAAAATTTCTTGGTAAATTACTAACAATGCAGCATGCAATTTTTATTTATTATTGGTTCATCATACCCATATCTTACCCACATAGTAAGATTGCTATAATATTCAATAAGTTGTAGCTAAAAACATGAAATACCACATAACCTATTGTACAGATTATATAAATGCTCTTATTATTTCTTCATCCTTTTCACAAATATTTATCAGGAATTAACTATATGATAATTAGAACTAAGATCATCCTAATTATTTCAGAAATTTGAAAAAAATGCAAGACCTCATTTAAAAAGGGCAATATAGATTTCAGAAGTAACTACTGTTTCTCTAGTGAATAATGTGTATAGAAATCTGTTAAGGTCTTGGGGTATGCAAATATATTTGTGATGCATCAGAGAGTGCATATGAAAAAACCATAGTATTTATCATGTTACATAAATGAAGTGAAATATCATACCAAAATGTTAAAAAAATTAACTTTTGGGAAAAAAGCAAAAGTGTGCACTAGTATTTGCAATAAGGTAATAATAATTTTTACCATAATTAGTTGTTTCTGGGTCTCATTTCACTCTTTACTTTAATTATCGATCCATTTTGTTAAGTACCCCTATAGGTGTTATTGGAAAATATTGGCATTTAGTGAATAATGCCACCAATTTTCTGTTCTGCAATATTAAAGAACTATTTCAGATTTATTGCAATGAATAGTTTTGCTTAAATGTAGCAGTAGTTTTTCAATGTAGATATTACTAAGATAACTCTGGGTGTTCTCAATGTCTATAACAACCATATTTGATGAAATTTGTGGCATAGTGTATAAGAAAAGATGCTTCTCTACCACAAACCAGACATCATTGAAATAACCTTGTGTAGTATCAGCATATACAAGTTTGGATGAGGACTTTTGCATCTTTTCTCCTTTTACTTCCCACCTACAACATGGCTTAATTTTCATAAGCAAATTTTTATACTTGTTAAACCTCTCATATATCTCAGAATTTACTAGGAGGGATCCATGACAACTTAGAAACAAACATGTGAGACAGTGTGTAGATTAATATATGAAGATGTTCAAGAAAATATTGGTCTGGTCAAGAGATGGTGCAGCAACTATATAGAAAGCTTAAAATTAAAATTGAAAGAAAGATAATACTCCCAAGATTTACTAATAATCATGTAGTCTTTGGAAGCAGATATTTTAATAGGAAGCTCTTAAGACTGATGTCCACTGCATCTTTCTTATGAATATTTGCTCTGGTTTTGAGGGTCACCACATCTAGCCAGTACACATTTGGCTTGATATAGCATATTCAGAAAGCCCACCATTTTCTTTATAAACCTAGGCATGGTTTACTATACATCCACTGAGTTTTTGCACAGACTTTTCCCTTCTTTTAATATACTTAGCCCATTAGTCTTGTCATATTTAAATTTATTCATTCTTCAAGAAGTAGTTTAATTGAATTCCCTATTGTCTTTAAAATAAATTCTCCACCTAAAGTAATTTCTATATTTTAAAGCATTTTATTGTAGTATATAGAATCTTTATAAGTACAAAGAAATGACATTCTATGTCTCATTTTTACCATTGTCTTTCTCATATAACTTTCATTATGAATTGAGTATGTCCCTCAAGTACTCATGTGTTGGGAACTTGGTTTCCTAGGGGAGAGAGTTGGAAAATAGTAGAATGTGTAAAAAGTGAGATCTAGTAGATTGTGGTTAGATCATTGGGGGAGATGCCCTTGAAAGAGTTAATGAAATTTTCATGGGACACAAGATAGTTCCTATTAAAGCAGATTGTTACAAAAAGAGCAAGTCTTCTTACTGGATTTCTCTGACTTCCTGTGTCCTTATGTTCTCTCTACCTCTCAAATAAGCCCTAACCATAATTCCATCTCATGTGTAATGCTGGTGAAGGGGCTGTAACAGGAGCTGTGAAGATTCTGGTACAGAGCACTTAAATCTTCAGAAGTATGTACTCAAATAATATTTATTTATTTATCTATTTATCTATTTATTTGTTGTAGTTGGACAGAATACCTTTATTTTATTTATTTATTTATTTTTATGTGGTGCTGAGGATTGAACCCAGATTCTTGCATGTGCTAGGTAAGCACTCTACCACTGAGCAGAAACACCAGCCCCTCAGAAAATATTTTTATGCATTTATATCTCTTTTTATACATTGGCCTGTTTCTGGTATTTTTCTATAGCATTATAAAATAGACTATAACAACAAAAAAATGACTTTGAGTCTAAGGCTTCTTACTATAAGAGTGAGTAGAACATCCAAGATTACATTTTATAAGCCCTGGTATAGTTTAGATGGTAATGGATGAGCATTTAAGATTCTTATTATTTTTTTTTTATATTTCAAAGGTGATATCTTGTATTTCTTATATTCCTCACGGTGCTTAGGTTAATGTTTTGCCATTTACTTTGGGACTCAACAGTGTGGAATTGATTCTGTTTTGCTAAACAAAAGCAAGAGTGGCTCCCTAAAATATAACAAAGACTCTATGAAAATGTTTTGAGTTTTAATGGGAAGAATTGCTATTGATCATAGAGGGAATTTGAATACATGGGTCCATCTTGATGATACTCATTAATCAGAATTGGTCTGAACTGACTAGATTAAAATCATTAGAATACCATGAATAAAGAGGCAAATTAAAAAAATAGGTTTGTCTAGTATCATTTCGAGTCTCCTATTACAGTACAAATTATAGTATTTTTTTTTACCAGTGAAACGACTCAAACTCATGTAGCTGCATTTTAAGCCTCATGTATTCACCCAAGTCATATAGGTAAAAAATGCACTATAAGTTGGGCAGGATGATCTATGCTTGTAATCCAAGAAAATTGGGAAACTGAGTACTTTCAGAAGTTTAAATTCAGCTTCAGCAACTTAGTGTGGTTTCAAGCAACTTAGCAAGACAGTCTTAAAATTTGAAAAAGTGGGGAGAGGACTTAGGAATGTGGCTCAGTGTTTAAAAATCCCTAAATATAAACTGACATTCAAAAAAGTAATACAGTTTAAAATGCTACAATTTAGTGTTAAAACTAATAAAAAAAGATTTCATATAATTCTTTTCTCCAGTATTCAAAAATGAAAATAGTATTTTTTTTATTTAGAAAACAAAATCTATATGCTTTCAAAGATGAGGTTTCTGTATTAGGCATGTATGATATTTATGACTGATATTTCTACCAAATAACTTGATAATGCTTAAAAAATTTAAGCAAAAGTTAAAGACACCTACTTATTTTCTATATTTAAATAGGTAATGTCTTTTACTGATCCTCATATACATCAAGGTGTAATACTATACTCTCATATTTGTCAAAGTGTTTATTATAAATGATTCCTTTTTATATAAGGTATACATTTTGGACAAAATCTGTTCAATGTTCACTACTGGTATGAGTTTTCAGATGTTCAATGAATTTAAAATTTGAATAAGTTTTCAAAATATTATTTAACTTTTTAGGGTTTCTGGGCACAATGAATCCTCCAAAAATAAGTAGTGTTAAAGAAACATGTGGTTATGAAATGTTTTTTTTCCATTTGTATTCTCTCTAACTAGTATATATCCACAGGTGCTGAGTATTGGTGAATAAATTTTGGAAGCATTGTCAATTGTCAATTTTCACATATCACAACTTTGTCTCTTCTATGGTTGTTGTGGTGAAGATTAAATGTTGACTCTTTCTTAGAGAAATGGTACGATGGTCTCATTTGTAAAGCTTCTCTCCAGTGTGTTTTCTCTGATGTCTAATAATATATGATATATAATTTAAAATATTTTTATATTATCTACATTTATGTCTTCTTTCCAGAGTTTAGTGGTGAAAATGAATTGATTTCTTATTAAAAAGTTTGCTAATTTGTTTTCATTTGTAGGGGTTCTTTTCTGTATAAATTCTGTTGTTAATGAAGTTTAGTTTTTCTTTGAAAGTATTATCAATTTATTTACATTTCACATTCACCAGGGTGTCTTCTGCTGTGGTGAATAAATTTTTATTTTTTATTAAAAGTTTTGCCACTCATTCACATTCGTAGGGCTATTCTCCAGTGTGAATTCTGTTCTGGCAAATAAGGGTTGATATTTGAGTAAAAACTTTTTTACATACTTTGCATTTGTTAGGCTTCACTCCAGTGTGAGTTCAGTTGTGGCAAATAAGGAGTGATTTTTGACTGTAAGCTTTTCCACATTCATCACATTTGTAGGGCTTCTCTCCAGTGTGAGTTCTGCTGTGCCTAAAAAGGTCTGGTTTTTGACTAAAAGCTTTGCCACATTCTTTACATTTGTAGGGCTTCTCTCCAGTGTGTGTTCTCCTGTGGCAAATAAGGTGTGATTGTTGACTGAAAGCTTTGCCACATTCTTTACATTTGTAGGGCTTCTCTCCAGTGTGAGTCTGCTATGGCCAATAAGGTTTGTTTTTTGACTGAAAGCATTGCCACAATCTTCACATTTGTAGGGCTTCTCTCCAGTATGTGATCTGCTGTGGCGAATAAGGTGTGATTTTTACTGTAAGCTGTGCCACATTCTTTACATTTGTAGGGCTTCTCTCTATTGTGAGTTCTTCTGTGGCAAGTAAGGCCTACTTTTTGACTGAAAGCTTTTCCACACTCTTTATCTTTGTAGGGCATCTCTCTAATGTGGGTTTTTCTGTGGTAAATAAGACCTATACTTTACTAAAAGTTTTGCCACATTGTTTATATTTGTAGGGCTTCTCTCCAGTATAAATTCTCTGGTAGTGAACAAGGTCTGAATTTTTAAATGATTTCTGGTGTTCACTCTCACTAGTAGTTTTCCATATTTTCTCTTGTTGTAAACAAGTCAAGATTACAACTTCTATATTTTCCACTTATCACACTGTGAAACATATGTTTTATGCCCTTTTCTGTTGAATATTCTTGAATATCTTAAGGAGTCATGGCTGAAATAAACAAAAAATAAAAATAACAATACCTATTAGAGTAGGATGAATATACTTTGCATACATAACTTGAAATTAAGGTAAAATAAGTACATCAGGAGTGTAACAGATTAGTACATTCAAAGTCATCATAAACTCAAAAATATATCAGTTCATTAAAAATGTACAGACACAATTAATTTGAGAATATTACCAAAATTCTTTTAGAGACCACAGTATCCAAGAGGAGTACATCATTAAGAAGAGTATTATAATAAAGACAAGGAAAGTATGTTACTCTTATCATCCACAGCTTTTTGTTCTTCATAATATAGCATTACATATTTAGGAAATATCTACCAGCTACCTTTACTCTCAGTAGAATAAGAGAAATGTAAAACATATACAAATATTTGTGGCTTTTTCAAAGAGTGTCCAAAAACTGTTTTTTTTTTTACCATGACATAGAGATGTGAAAATAACTGGCAGATTTTGTGTGATAATGCCACAAATAGTCAACAAGGGTAAAGAGGCTATGGACTCTTAACAAGAAATATGAACAAAAAATTTACTAAGAAATATACACATATATGTCTCTAAAATTTTCCATCAAAGCATTTTAAAAGACTATAAAACCTTGCATAGCCTATGCCATAATACTTGGCTGAAGTCAACAGTTGACAATCAAGTATAATAAATTGATTTTCATATTTTTAAATTCATTTGATATGATGATTTCTTTCACTGACAAATACTACTTTATTTACTAAATGTATCATGGTATTTCATACTATATATAAAAGGTAAAATGACTAAACAGAACTGATTAACAAAATCATTATTTAATATAAATATCAGTTTTGTCTTACAAGGTATTGTATTCCTTCTACTAGTAGTATTAATGAAGAACATAATGCACTCAACATTTGCTAAAAAAAAAAAAAAACAAAAAAAAACAAACAAACAAAAAAAAAACTCTTGACCCTCTTATGCTCAATAAAATTAAAATACGGAGACTTTGACTATAATATCAACCATACAAAAAACACAGTACCTGGTGAGCACAATTTTTCTTACTTAAATTTTGACTTCCACATGCGAATCAAATGTTCCTGCAACTTAATCCCTGCCTGTCACATTTCACTTAATGCAAAGTCCTGCATGTATTTCTTAAAAAACTTTATGAGAAAAAATATTTTCATAACTAAATAATAATAGTATATAAGTGCAATATTTTTACTCATTTGATCATTGATGGGCACACACATTGAGTCCCTAGCTTTAATACTTAGAACAATGTTTGCACTAATCACAAAAGCAGAGGTATCACTTCAATTTGCTAATTCAATTGTTCATAGATACATATTTAGTACTGGCATTTCTGAATCTTTAGGTCATCCAACTGTTAATATTTCATGTGTGGTGCTTGAGATTAACTCCCAAAATTCTATATCCCTGAACTACAACACAATTTTTTAAAATTTGTTTGAGTCATGCTGTTTCTAAATTTCTGCGACTTCCCTCAAAAATGAAGTAATTTTGGATGGCCTCTCAATTCTCACATATTACAAGGATACAGCACTGTTCTTGTGTATTTTTATTTATTTAAATATTTTTATATTTTTCCCCAAAATGGACTATATAATCTACTGCTGACTCCTTTAATGAACAAATAAAAAATAGTACAGCAATATAAAGAAAGAGAAGCATTGTTTAATCCAATAAACAAAAGAAGAAAAAAAAAACTTTAAGAACTGAATATTAGGATATTGACAGTTATTAATTACTCAATAAACTCTAAATAATTATTTAAAGAAGGTTTAGAGAGTAAAATTGAGACAAAAAATATTAATATAATTAGGCACAAATTGTTTATGTGAATAATTCCTTAAGAATAAATGAGAGGGGGATTCCTAGTGTGCAAAGCTGAAATTCTACCAATATGGGAGAGGCTTATCAAACAGGACCAAGGTTAAGACAAGTCTAAGCAACTTGTGAAATACTGTAAAAATTAAAAACCTGTAGGATATATAAAGGGAAGATATCTTTATCTATATCTATATCTATCTATCTATGTAAAGAGAAGTGTGAAAAGAATCCAAGCATGATCCAGAAATTAAATCATTAATAAAAATAAAAAAATAATAAATATAGAAAACAACTTACAGAGTAAAAGTATAATGAGGTATTCACTTCAAAATATTTATGATTATTAATGCATTATTGCAAGCCACAAAACAAAAGAAAAAAATTGACTAATAGAATTGAATCTAAAAAAAAAAAAAAAATCTGCCAAGTCAATTCCAACAGAGAGCATGGAGAGAAACCAAGCATGATCTGTTCCTTGAAGCCCTATTTGTTTAAAGATGGGTAATGACCCTGCCTTTGCATCTCATCATTTTGCACAATTTTTAATCAATGAGATATAGTTTTAAATAATAAAATTTCTCACAATGTTTTTGGACAAGCTTTTTTGAGTGAGCAAATTGTATCCTAATACTTGCCTTTTAAAACAGAGACATACAAACAAAGATATAGCCTCTCTCATTTTAATATGCATTAAATATTGTTTTATTTACTGTTACTATGCTCAATATACAACATAAAGTTTATACTCAAAGTTGGTCATCTGCATTGAATAGACATTCTATTCTGAAAAAGTCATTACCAAAATAAAGTATGCAATATATAAGATTCCTCCTGACCAGCATGACAAGATCCTATGCCTTTGATCACCTGGGGAAAAGCATAGACTTCTACACTTATGTCAACATGTCCTGTTTGGACTCTAGCTTGATGTATGAAATATAGCAATTATAAATGTAAATCAAGGACTTCTAAGCTGATTCATAAGTTTCATTTAACCCTGGAAGAGAAGAGTCCCTTCAAAGAAGAGAATAATCATTCTCCTCAAATGAGGAGAAACATTATAAGAGGAACCCATGATACTATAATTAATTCCAGGTACTTGGGGAGATATAAAACCATTACCAGCCTCAGCTCAAAAGATGTTGGCTCAAATAGGTTAGAATGTACTTTGGATAAATTAGTTACTGCTTTGGTTGCTAAACTCACACAAAACTCTGTAAATGTTTTGGTCTTAATAATAATTTTGCTCTGTTTTACACCAGCTATGGGAAATTCAGTACTGACAGATCCTGGACTTCTATAACCCAGTACAATATCTTGTCTCACTTGAATGGAATTGTTATATACCTGAAAAAATATCTCATGGTATTCTTTGTTGTCTTAGCAGAATAACTGTTTCCTTATCATAGTATTTAATAGGTCACCATCCTGTGAAATTTGTTTATAAAAGAGCTATTCCTCTTGATAAAAACTGTGATAATTCAGTAAACCTTCTCTCTAAGGCAAAATTTGATGTTTTGCATTCTCTTTATAGGGTTTCCCTGGACTAGCTCTATGGGCTTAGAAAACTATTATGAAACTCACTTATGCTATCATAAAAAGTATTAGCCATGCCTCCATGGCCGTTAATATGCTTAATAAAGAACAAAAACAACCTTGTCAAGCCATACTTGACATTCATGCTGCAATTGATTGTCTGGTATTGTTACACCATAATGGATATTCAAAGTTTAATAACATGTGTTCCTTCAATTTAAGTGATAATAGTAATTTTATTTGAAAAGGGTTCAATTACCTTAAAGATATCATTAATAAGGTCCAACAAGATGATTGATGTTTAGACTTGATGGATTGGATAATTTCATGTTTGTTCAATTTCATCTGTTTCAAAAAATATTCATAGGTGGATATTTACTGATGTTGGCACTTGCTATTGTCTATAGCTGCCTTATTTTTTGCACGCACCAGCATTAAGAAGATAAATAATATTATTTATTCAAAAGGCCTTTAAAAAGGAGGGAAGACTGTAGGTATTCTGACCTTGGAAATAGACAGGAAAGTGTGGGGGTGATGATAACTGGCACCGTGATATCCACAATTAGTAATGCCTAGAAGTTTCTCCCTGAAGCTATTGAGACAACTCTACAGGTGCACTATCTAGTTTCTCTGGTAATGTCGTTAGGGAGAAAGGGCTCTATGTTTTTTAGTAACTGTACCTTATCATGGTTAGCTAGCACTTGGGGTTAAAATAACACTAGGTTAGAATGTAGTCATGGTAACAGAAGCTATGTAATTCTGGAGTATACTATGTGCAGCCATGAAGAGGAGTGGCCAGTATTTTTTTCCTTATTTCTTTTCACTGTGAGTGTGTCTCTCTCTTCTGTGAGCTTCTTTACAGGTTTCCTCACAAGATTTGTAACTGATTATGCTGGCCCTCACAACAAAAGGTAAGTTTTGATGGTTAATCTGAATGAACTGGGACATCAGTAAAGAAGAAAACCGAAAAGTACAAAGAATTTGAAAATGTAAT
This sequence comes from Callospermophilus lateralis, assembly GCF_048772815.1. NCBI lineage: Eukaryota > Metazoa > Chordata > Mammalia > Rodentia > Sciuridae > Callospermophilus > Callospermophilus lateralis. The sequence continues at coordinate 1,461,224 of NW_027515935.1, read as the reverse complement.
AAATGTAGGGCAGTATGTGTTCAATGATTAAAATCAAAAGAAATAAAGCTAAGCTTCTGAAAATTGTTTTCCGCTGAATAACTAGTATTTCAACATTTTTTAGTTTGGTTTTCTCCATTTGAACTTCTCAACTCTGTCCCCTGCTATGTGTAGGCTACAATTGTTTACATCACAAAATCATGCTAGGTACTATTTATCTAAAATGAAGGATGTATAACATACTGAGAAAGAGAAAGATTAAAGTGCAAAATAATATATATTAAAGAGTAAAATATCTATATAAAAATGCCCTTTTTCTTTGAAACACAAATCTGAAACTCATTCTTATTGAGAAGTTCCCAGAAGATACAAGATAAGTAAATTAAATAATAATTATTAATTAAACATTTTAAAGGAAACTTAAACTTACCAAGGAAGGCAAAGTTTCTATAGTTCTTTAACATCACATCTTTATATAAGTTTATCTGAACAGGCTGAAGGCATTTCCACTCCTCTTCAGTAAAATCAAAGGCTATATCCCTGAATGTTAACGGTACCTGAAATAAGAATATGTAAATACATAACACATTGACCACATGAACTTTTGCACAGTCTGTAAGGTAATCGAAGTTGAAATGAGAGTTAGTAGACTATCATGTAGGTGGTTTTGGAACACAATGATGCTATTATCTACTTCTGCAGATAAAGTGATTTAAGTTCAAAAAAATATATATCATCCACATTTATGAAACACAATATGAAACTCAGACATTACTACAAAAATACATATTTTGTAATTTTTAAATATTATGATCTAAAATATACATATTGTTCAGATGAGAAAATTATGGTAATTAAAAAAGGGAATCCTCAAATTTTAATTGTACAACCACTAATCAGAGATTTGCTAAAGTGTAGAATCTTATTTGTAATTTCTCTGATGGAGCTGGCTCTTCTGAATATGTAGTGAGATCTCTAACAATGGTATAAGAGAAATTTTGAAATTTAACAAGGTAGACAGACCACTTAATGGAAATATTTAACAGTGAATTTAAGTTCAAACATGTTATGGTACTTATGTATGTTATTAATATAAAAAATAGCAAAAGCAATCCTGTTTGGATTTTCCTTTTTATTATTTTAACAATTTATAACATACAAAATAATATATACATATGCATAAAAACTTAGTTTTATGTATATAATGTATGATTTTTATAATAGAACACACATATAGCTTTTCAAACAAATATAATTTGTTTTTTATTTTATTGGTTCTTTCTAATTCTACCTGGTTGTAAAATCAATTTTTATGACATTATGCAAGCATAGGATATATCTTATCCTAAATAAAATCCTGTTCTTGTTGGTGGCTATCATGGTAGGATATATATATATATATATATATATATATATATATATATATATATATATATATATCTTTAATATTTTCATCCCCTTCGCTTTTATTTGTTTATTCATTGCTTACCATTGTGAAATCTACTGATTTTTCTTCTTACCCTTTTCCGCTTTATGAGCTTTAGATTTCACATATCAGCAAAAACTTTCAACCTTTGGTTTTAAAGAAATGGTTTGTTTTACTTAGCAATAAAATCTCCAGATTCATCCATTTACTGACAAATGTCATAAAGTCATTCTTCTTTATGGCCGATTCATAATTTATTGTGTACATAGAATAAAGCAACAATTTTTTATCCTGTCATCACTGAATGGACCCATTTATCATGGAATGGTTGGCTTTATAGCTTAGCTATTGTGAATTGTGCTGCTATAAATATTAATGTGACAGTTTCAATGTAGTATGCTGATTTTATGTTCTTTGGGTATATACTGTACAGTCAAAAAATGGGCAAAATTGTGGTTCCATTTATTTAACAATATCCATACAGGTTATTATGTTTTACTTAGATCTCCATACAGCTAAAAAATGAAATTCATCTAAACCTGAGGTTGAAATAAAACATACAAAAAAATATTAAGCCGTAAAATGACTAGAATTTATTATCAAATCATCCATCCCAATAAACAGTAAATTTTATAAACTAAAAGTAAGAAAATCTTTAGAAAACGAGCAAAATTAGAAGCTATTAAAGATGAACATAGCAGAGAGAGAGTTAGCAATATCCATGTTGGTGCTTTTAAAAAGCAAATGAGCCAGGTCTAGTGATAGATAATTTTAGTTCCAGTGACTGAGGAGGATAAAAAAAGATTATAAGTTCTAAGACAATATATATATATATATATATATATATATATATATATATATATATATATATATATATATATATATATAGTATTGAGCAACTTAGTGAGCACTTAGCAACTCAGCAAGACTCTGTCTCTAAATAAAATATAAAAAAAGGACTGAGGATGTGGCTTCATCGTTAAGCACTTCTGAGTTCAATCTTCAGTACAAAAAAATAAAAAGCAGATACAATTGAAAAAGCACTAGCAAATTTGAAAATTCAACAAATAAAAATTATATCAATTATACAGTTTATAATTGCAAAAATATGCCTATATACTAATTTCTCACTTGATGGAAATACACTCTGGAAAATTTCTCCTAAGAATCTTCTGCAATTTTCCAATTCTCTGAGTGTAATGACAAGAATCTAGATGGTATAGACTAGTACATGGCTAAGATATTTGGTATATCCACTGTTGTAGATAAAGTCTCCTCCTGACCAAACTACCATGATGCCACATTATTGATGTTATGAAATTAAATCAATCAGAGTAAACCTCATAATAAAATAAATGGTGGAACTACAGAAAACCAGAACAACAAAACTCTTTATAAGTCTCTTGTTATTTAGGCAGTGATATATAATGAAGATTACAGTGCAGGGAAGAGAAAAAAATGGTATTTATTTCAAAGAACGATGCTCGGATATTGGGAAAAACAGTGTGATAATAAAATGCTATTTTATGCCTTCACTCATTAAATATTACAACATATTTTGACTTTAAATTCTGAATATAAGTTATTAATAAATAGTACTGAAATATATAAGAAAGTACAAAGCTCAGAAGTTTTCATACAAAAGATAGGGTGCATATGCTGGTGCACACCTGAAATTTCTTCTATTCTGGAGTCGAAGAAATGAAGTTGAAAATTTAAGGTCAACTGAAGAAATTGAGCAAACCTCATCTGAAAATAAAATTTAAAACAGAATTGAGAATATGCTCAGAAATACGACACTTTGGTTGATCCCTAATATCACAAAAGAAAAACAATAGTTTTTGTTTTCAAAATTATACAATATAATATGTGTAAATTTATGAATTACAAAATATTAATAAAAAATCTATTCATCAAATTATTACATTAAAGGTACAAAAGTGACAAGGTAAAAAAATCTAATTTCCTCATATAATCAAGAAACATAATATAAAACAGATTGCAAAAGAAAAGCAGAATAAATTCTTGAAGAGACACTTTTAAAAGGATATATCTAAGTGTTCAATAACCATAAAAACTCAAAATCTTTAGAAATTTGGTAACATTGAATAAAATCACATCATATAGATGAATTAAATAGTATTGATGAATATGTGGAATGAATGCATTCACAAAAGTGGGAAATAATAATTTAAGCTTTTATTATCCATTTGTACAAACTGTTTTGTAATCAAATGTACATGATGTACCCACACAAGAAACAGAGACTAAAATTACAACAACTGCACATATGAGAATACAGCCATATTCCTCCAGTGTTGAAACCAACGGGCATGGTTACAGAGAAAGAAATAATAATTGAATTTTATAAATAGTAAATTCAAAGAACTAGAATTACTGTTGATGTATTATATTCAGTTTGACAAAACTACAAAATACCAAGTATGTTTTATGCCAATGTCACATGAATATTGCATTTCATATGCAAGTATATTTAGAAAATGAATATGCAATATTTGAGAAAATAAAAATATAGAAAAGCATATAAAAGACTCAAATATTTAACATATTTACAAAGGATAAATCTATTGTAAAAATGACCATTTTCCCAAGTTAACCTATAATAAAAACTGGTCAAAATTTTACCATGCTTTAGTTTTTGTTAAAGAAGAAATCAAAGCAAAAACTTCTAAGATTTTCCTGGAAATTTAAATGTACACAAAATTAGCCAAGAACTCTCTCATATATAAGAGCAAATGTACTAGTGATTATTACCTGACACTAATACATGTTATAATATTGCAACAGTGTAGTAATTTTAAGATAAAGAAATCACAATACGGAAAACTACATAGGGAAATTCATATGTAGGCAAATATCTTTTTATTGTTAAATATAATAAGTATATAAATCAAAATATATCAATAAAATATTTAATATGAGTGAAAAAATGGTATTCATTTCAACCTCAATCCAACCTCAATGTAGATGTTAGAACCATAGGCACAGATCACAAGTAGGGACTTGTGTGCAGAATGTGAGTGACACTGGAATTATACACAAGCATCCACCAAACAGTAGATATAAAGAGATAATTTTAAAAATAAAATAAAAATAAAAGCAGAATATAAGCCTCCCTCTGTTTATGAATTTTGATGAATTTTTACTCCTCACACTTCAGACAGAGCCCTAATATCCAGAATATACAAAGAACTAAAAAAAATTAGACAATGAGATAACAAATAACCCAATGAACAAATGGGCCAAGGATCTGAACAGAAATTTCTCAGAGGAGGACATACAATCAATCAACAATTATATGAAAAAATGCTCACCATCTCTAGCAGTCAGAGAAATGCAAATCAAAACCACCCTAAGATACCATCTCACTCCAGTAAGATTGGCAGCCATTAGGAAGTGAAACAACATCAAGTGCTGGCGAGGATGTGGGGAAAAGGGTACACTTGTTCATTGTTGGTGGGACTGCAAATTGGTGCAGCCAATCTGGAAAGCAGTATGGAGATTTCTTGGAAAGTTGGGAATGGAACCACCATTTGACCCAGCTAATCCCCTTCTCGGTCTATTCCCTAAAGACCTAAATAGAGCATGCTACAGGGACACTGCTACATCGATGTTCATAGCAGCACAATTCACAATAGCAAGACTGTGGAACCAACCTACATGCCCTTCAATAGACGAATGGATAAAAAAAATGTGGCATTTATACACAATGGAGTATTACTCTGCATTAAGAAATGACAAAATCATAGAATTTGGAGGGAAATGGATGGCATTAGAGCAGATTATGCTAAGTGAAGCCAGCCAATCCCTAAAAAACAAATGCCAAATGTCTTCTTTGATATAAGGAGAGTAACTAAGAATAGAGTAGGGACGAAGAGCATGAGAAGAAGATTAACATTTAACAGGGACGAGAGGTGGGAGGGAAAGGGAGGGAGAAGGGAAATTGCATGGAAATGGAAGGAGACCCTCAGGGTTATACAAAATTACATACAAGAGGTAGCGAGGGAAAAGGGAAAAATAATACAAGGGGGAGATATGAACTGCAGTAGAGTGGGTAGAGAGAGAAGAGGGGAGGGGAGGGGAGGGGAGGGGGGTAGTAACGGATAGGAAAGGCAGCAGAATACAACAGACCCTAGTATGGCAATATATAAATCAATGGAAGTGTAACTGATGTGATTCTGCAATTTGTATGCAGAGTAAAAATGGGAGTTCATAACCCACTTGAATCAAAGTGTGAAATATGATATATCAAGAACTATGTAATGTTTTGAACAACCAACAATAAAAAAAATAAAAATAAAAAAAAAGAGAAAGGAAGCAGATTATATTTAGGGGTAAACCAATCAGGATAACAGCTGATCTTTCAACACAGACTCTGAAAGCTAGAAGATCCTGGAATAACATATTTCATACACTGAAAGAAAATGGGTTCCAACCAAGAATTGTGTATCCCGCGAAATTAAGCTTCAGGATGGAAGATGAAATTAAAACCTTCCATGATAAACAAAAGTTAAAAGAATTTGCAGCTAGAAAACCATCTCTTCAAAACATCCTAGGCAAAATATTACAAGAAGAGGAAATGGAAAATATCAATGAAAACCAACAGCGGGAGGTAGTACAGTAAAGGGGGGGGGGTAATCAAAGAGGAAAACAAACCATGTTTAGTAACATAAATAAACAAATATGGCTGGAAGAACAACCCATATCTCAATAATAACCCTAAATGTTAATGGCTTAAACTCACCAATTAAGAGACACAGGCTAGTAGAATGGATCACAAAACAAGACCCAACAATACGCTGTCTTCAGGAGACGCATTTGATAGGAAAAGACATATATAGACTGAAGCTGAAAGGTTGGGAAAAATCATATCACTCATATGGACTTTGGAAACAAGCAGGAGTGTCCATACTCATATCAAATAAAATAGATTTCAAGCCAAAGTTAATCAAAAGGGATGAAGAGGGACAATACATACTTCTCAAGGGAACCATACACCAACAAGACATAACAATCATAAATATATATGCCCCAAACAATGGTGCAGCTATGTTCATCAAACAAACTCTTCTCAAGTTCAAGAGTCTAATAGACCACCATACAATAATCATGGGAGACTTCAACACACCTCTCTCACCACTGGACAGATCTTCCAAACAAAAGTTGAATAAGGAAACTATAGAGCTCAATAACACAATTAATAACCTAGACTTAATTGACATATATAGAATATACCACCCAACATCAAGCAGTTACACTTTTTTCTCAGCAGCACATGGATCCTTCTCAAAAATAGATCATATATTATGTCACAGGGCAACTCTTAGACAATATAAAGGAGTAGAGATAATACCATGCATCTTATCTGATCATAATGGAATGAAATTGAAAATTAACGATAAAAGAAGTAAGGAAAAATCATGCATCACTTGGAGAATGAACAATAGGTTACTGAATGATCAATGGGTTATAGAAGACATCAAGGAGGAAATTAAAAAATTATTAGAGATAAATGAAAACACAGACACAACATATTGGAACCTATGGGACACATTGAAAGCAGTTCTAAGAGGAAAATTTATTGCTTGGAGTTCATTCCTTAAAAAAAGAAAAAACCAACAAATAAATGATCTAATACTTCAACTCAAAATCCTAGAAAATGAAGAGCAAAACAACAGCAAAAGAAGTAGAAGACAAGAAATAATTAAAATCAGAGCTGAAATTAATGAAATCGAAACGAAAGAAACAATAGAAAAAATTGACACAACTAAAAGTTGGTTCCTTGAAAAAATAAATAAAATCGACAGACCCTTAGCCACGCTAACAAAGAGAAGAAGAGAGAGAACTCAAATTACCAGCACACGGGATGAAAAAGGCAATATCACAACAGACACTTCAGAAATACAGAAGATTATCAGAAATTATTTTGAATCCTTATACTCCAACAAAATAGAAGATAGTGAAGGCATCGATAAATTTTTTAAGTCATATGATTTGCCCAGATTGAGTCAGGAGGATATTGACAACCTAAACAGACCAATATCAATTGAGGAAATAGAAGATACCATCAAAAGACTACCAACTAAGAAAAGCCCAGGACCGGATGGGTATACAGCAGAGTTTTACAAAACCTTTAAAGAGGAACTAATACCAATACTTTTCAAGCTATTTCAAAAAATAGAAAAAGAGGGAGAACTTCCAAATTCATTCTATGAGGCCAACATCACCCTGATTCCTAAACCAGACAAAGACTCTTCAAAGAAAGAAAACTACAGACCAATATCTCTAATGAACCTAGATGCAAAAATCCTCAATAAACTTCTGGCGAACCGGATACAAAAACATATCAAAAAAATTGTGCACCATGATCAGGTAGGATTTATCCCTGGGATGCAAGGTTGGTTCAATATACGGAAATCAATAAATGTTATTCACCACATCAATAGGCTTAAAAATAAGAACCATATGATCATCTCGATAGATGCGGAAAAAGCATTCGACAAAGTACAGCATCTCTTTATGTTCAAAACTCTAGAAAAACTAGGGATAACAGGAACATACCTCAATATTGTAAAAGCAATCTATGCTAAGCCTCAGTCTAGCATCATTCCGAATGGAGAAAAACTGAAGGCATTCCCTCTAAAATCTGGAACAAGACAGGGATGCCCTCTCTCACCACTTCTGTTCAACATAGTTCTCGAATCACTGGCCAGAGCAATTAGACAGACGAAAGAAATTAAAGGCATAAAAATAGGAAAAGAAGAACTCAAATTATCCCTATTTGCAGATGACATGATTCTATACCTAGCAGACCCAAAAGGGTCTACAAAGAAACTATTAGAGCTAATAAATGAATTCAGCAAAGTGGCAGGCTATAAAATCAACATGCATAAATCAAAGGCATTCCTGTATATCAGCGACAAATCCTCTGAAATGGAAATGAGGACAACCACACCATTCACAATATCCTCAAAAAAAATAAAATACTTGGGAATCCACCTAACAAAAGAGGTGAAAGACTTATACAATGAAAACTACAGAACCCTAAAGAAAGAAATAGAAGAAGATCTTAGAAGATGGAAAAATATACCCTGTTCATGGATAGGTAGAAGTAACATCATCAAAATGGCGATATTACCAAAAATTCTCTATAGGTTTAATGCAATGCCAATCAAAATCCCAACGGCATTTCTTGTAGAAATAGAGAAAGCAATCATGAAACTCATATGGAAAAATAAAAGACCCAGAATAGCAAAAACAATGCTAAGCAGGAAGTGTGAATCAGGCGGTATAGCTATACCAGACTTCAAACTATACTACAGAGCAATAGTAACAAAAACAGCATGGTACTGGTACCACAACAGGCGGGTGGACCAATGGTACAGAATAGAGGACACAGAAACCAATCCATAAAACTACAACTATCTTATATTCGATAAAGGGGCTAAAAGCATGCAATGGAAGAAGGATAGCATCTTCAACAAATGGTGTTGGGAAAACTGGAAATCCATTTGCAAAAAAATGAAACTGAATCCCTTTCTCTCGCCATGCACAAAAGTTAACTCAAAGTGGATCAAGGAACTTGATATCAAATCAGAGACATGGCGTTTGATAGATGAAAAAGTTGGCCATGATCTACATACTGTGGGGTCGGGCTCCAAATTCCTCAATAGGACACCCATAGCACAACAGTTAATAACTAGAATCAACAAATGGGACTTACTCAAACTAAAAAGTTTTTTCTCAAAAAAAGAAACAATAAGAGAGGTAAATAGGAAGCCTACGTCCTGGGAACAAATCTTTACTCCTCACACTTCAGACAGAGCCCTAATATCCAGAATATACAAAGAACTAAAAAAATTAGACAATGACATAACGAATAACCCAATCAACAAATGGGCCAAGGATCTGAACAGAAATTTCTCAGAGGAGGACATACAATCAATCAACAAGTATATGAAAAAATGCTCACCATCTCTAGCAGTCAGAGAAATGCAAATCAAAACCACCCTAAGATACCATCTCACTCCAGTAAGATTGGCAGCCATTAGGAAGTCAAACAGCAACAAGTGCTGGCGAGGATGTGGGGAAAAGGGTACTCTTGTACATTGCTGGTGGGACTGCAAATTGGTGCGGCCAATTTGGAAAGCAGTATGGAGATTTCTTGGAAAGCTCGGAATGGAACCACCATTTGATCCAGCTATTCCCCTACTCGGTCTATTCCCTAAAGACCTAAAAAGAGCACACTATAGGGACACTGCTACATCCGTGTTCATAGCAGCACAATTCACAATAGCAAGACTGTGGAACCAACCTAGATGCCCTTCAATAGACGAATGGATTAAAAAAATGTGGCATTTATACACAATGGAGTATTACTCTGCATTAAGAAATGACAAAATCATAGAATTTGGAGGGAAATGGATGGCATTAGAGCAGATTATGCTAAGTGAAGCTAGCATAATGCCAAATGTCTTCTTTGATATAAGGACAGTAACTAAGAACAGAGTAGGGACGAAGAGCATGAGAAGAAGATTAACATTAAACAGGGACGAGAGGTGGGAGGGAAAGGGAGGCAGAAGGAAAATTGCATGTAAATGGAAGGAGACTCTCAGGGGTATACAAAATTACATACAAGAGGAAGTGAGGGGAAAGGAGGAAAAATATAAGGGGGAGAAATGAACTACAGTAGAGGGGGTAGAGAGAGAAGAGGGGAGTGGAGGTGGGAGGGGGGATAGTAGAGGATAGGAAAGGCAGCAGAATACAACAGACACCAGAATGGCAATATGTAAATCAATGGTTCTGCAACTGATGTGATTCTGCAATCTGTATATGGGGTAAAAATGGGAGCTCATATCCCACTTGAATCAAAGTGTGAAATATGATATATCAAGAACTATGTAATGTTTTGAAGAACCTACAATAAAAATTAATTAAAAAAAATAAATAAATAAATAAATAAAAATATTTTTAGGAAAAAAAAAAAAAAAACATGTGTATGTGGATACTAAATGGCAATTCAGCAGAAAAGAGAAAACTACCCAGAGATAGAATTGTAGAAATTTCTTCAAAGATCATCAATGTTAGCTCCTGACACAGGGATGTCAGTCTGGGGAAATATTATTTTCTCTCCATTTTGAAGAGAGTGCTTTGAGAATACATTTCAAGGGCAACACAAATACATTTTTTTCTGTCATTTTAAGAAAATCTTCAGAAACAGAGCTCAGAAGCCAGATTTCTTAGAAGGGTAAATGCCTGGAGATTACAAAATGAAAAAAAACTCACACACACACACACACACACACACACACACACACACACACATCAGTGGCCCTGAGTGACTCACTAAGGAAATAAATCTAAAAGGCTTTTTAGAAACTGAAAAGGAAAAAAGTAAGTATTTCTAAAAATAAATATGTTCATTAGTTGCTATTTCCACAACATGTCATTAAGTAAACAACAAATTATGTATAAATATTTCTAAGAGTGGCCAAATTTTATTCCATATGATTTTATATTAAACTCCAAAATCCAGATAATAGAGTTCATGATTCACTGCCAAAAATATTACAGAAAAAAAATTTTAGTGAGTGGATGTTTAGTAAATATGTCATTTAACAATTTTATTACCATATAATTTTAAAAAAAAATTAATCACTTTTATGCAGCCATAGTGTAGAGAAATTTCTTATTTATTTTTCCTGTAGTAATTAACAAAGATAAGCCCTGGAATCCACTTTAAATAACCTACATTTACGATCATACAAAAAAATCTATAATAAAAGATGAGGAAAGAAAAATGTCAATTTAAAAAAAATAATTTAAAACTTTTTCTTTTTCTTGAAATCAATCACTAGCTGCATTTTTAGATTCTTTTCTCATCTTTTAAGCCATAAAGATATAAAGGACAGAAGTTTGAAGTACAAATTTATACATGAGATATGTTTATTAAGTATAAAATTCAAAAACTTTAGAAACTTAAGAAATACAAAATAAAAACCCATCATGGGAAAAATTAAGTAATATTGATAAACATTTAAAACAAATCAATAATCATTAACTCAAAAGGAGTTTAAATTAGTATCTATTTGTGGAAACTATTTTGCTATTGAATATACATGATACTCCCCATCACAGAGACTTACTGAAATTAGAGCATATGTGATCATAATAACATATAAGTACTCAATGGTACTCACCCAAAAACTTGAAGCCCAAGGACACGGCTCAATACAATATAGATCATGGAAGAGATAAATAATAATCTGTAGAAAAATTGGTAGCTAGAGACAGTTACATTCCATAATATATCCAGTTTACAAGAGAGCATAAAACACTATGCATAAATTTTACATAGGTGCCTTATGCAAGTGGTATTTCATATGTGTACATTTTTAGAAACTAAATATGTAGAAATTATGAGAAAATGAAAGTCACAAAAAGCACATAAAAGACTGAATTATACATCCCATGTACAGAGGATAAAACTCATCATTATAAAGATGATAATTTTCTTTCAAATTAAACAATATATCTCACCAAATTTCCATGTACAAATATGAACATATCACATGAAGTCTACTTTTATGTGTATTCTATGAAGCAATAATTTTTTTAAAAATGATAAATAAATATAAGATAGAAGAAAATAGGAGAATAGGCAAAAGGGAACTACTGGATACCTAAGGGGGGCAAATTATATTCCATGTTTTATGGTTATGTCAAAATAAACCTGACTATTAAATACAGCAATAATGCAATAAGCATAAATTTTAAAAATTCATCTACAAAGTTATATGTAACTTTAGTCAAAAACCTTTTCAATTATAAGAGCAAAAAACGAACTTATCATGACCTACTATTCATAGATATTGTGAAATTATAATATTACAATAATCATCAAGGAATCACAATATAAATAAGATCCCCATATGAACACATATATATGTAAAAACAGTATGCTTTATTGCAATAGAAAATTCTAGATAAATCAAACCATAACAAAAATAATCTCAGCAACTTAGCTGGGGCCTTTCTCAAAATAAATTTAAACCTGTTAGGGCTGTTTATGGGTGAAGAGTCCTTGCTTCCCAAATGCTGAAGTATAACACCAGAGAACTGTGCCAAGGCAGGTTTAGAGCGAAAAGTAGAAGCTTTATTAAAGGATAGTAGAAAAGACTTCTCCCAAGAAGAAAAAGGGGGGCCAAAGAGGTAGAATCCATGAAAGGTATTTTTTTAAAAACTAATGTCTTTTTAGCTTTTTTATAGCTAAGGTCTTCCTTCAGCTATCCCTCATTCCTATCACATTCCTGTCCTTTGTTCTGTTATCTTGCAGTGTTGGAATGTAGGTGGGAAGACCCAAAGTGTGGAGGACAGGTGGGCTGAAGGAGTAATCTGGTCAGGAAGGGCTTTTGGATTAGCATCCTCATGTTTGCTGTGAGCTGCTTCATTAAAATTTCCTTGCGATGGGCTCAGGGCCTTGGGGACATTTTTAATTCCCCTTATTCTTGACTCCATCCTCAATATGGTGTTCATTCCTGATCTTACTGGCTATTAGACCCAATTTACCTAAACACACTAACTACCTATCTATAAATCTGGCTCCACTTCCAAGGATATGGCTAAGTAGTAAAGTATCCCTGAGTTCATCTAACTTTTACAAAATAATAATAATGAAGAAAGTAAAAATAAAAGAATGTCAAAATGAAAATTAGCTAGCCCAAAAGGAAATTAGGTACCATAATGATAAAATGACAGCCCCTCTCCTGCAGGAAAATTGCCCTTGGAGATTTGATTTTGATACTTATTTCACCTGTCAATCTCCAGCATCTGGTAAGACACTGGGCTGCAGGAACACACCTGCCACATAGTATTTTATGCAGATTCTGAGGATGCCCTCTGAGCTTAAGGAAGGCAGCAAAGAGTCTCTGCCAGTGACATGTTCACCACCTGGTTGACCAGTAGGACTTAGGACATAGTGGCCCAGTGGAGGACTTAAGCCTGCAGACTCCAGAGACTGCCCAGGGTCCCAATCTGCTAGCTCCTGTTTTCAACACAGCCAGTCTTGTGGTTCCAATAGTCTTCCTCCCCCAGCCTCCCTTGCTAGGCCAATGCACACTCACCATTTCCTGGTTCTCAGAAGTAGGGCTACTTGGGATCCTCGGTTCCTGAATAGCAGAACAACCTGTGACTCTGAAGTATGAGACTACAGATGGCAAAAATGGAGGACTCAGAAGATAAGAAGTGAAAGCCCACCCTCCTACTCCCTGATGACACACAGGATTGGACAGTTCCCACAAAATTCTCTTGATTGGAAGAGACTTCAGATCATGAACATTGGATCTGAGAGAAGTGAGCCCTTTTTTGAGTGACAGGGAATATTATCCAATCCAGGCAAGAATGAGGGCTAGAATCTCAGGTCATTGAGTGCTGTTTTTTTTTTTTTTTTTTTTTTTTTTTTTAATCTGAGAAATGTACCCCAGTGTCTCAGGCTGCTGTTATTTTAAGACAAGGTTGCTTTCCCATAAGTGGGAACTACTTTAAATTTAAACTTACATATAAAGTCATTTCAGTTTATGAATTACATATGCTTGTATATTATTCAGGAATTAATATAAAATGATGACAATAATTATAAAATTTTATTGACTGATTGATTGATCTCTGTTCTTTTTAGGTGACAGATTGAAGTTTGAACTGGGAAGAAACCCCCTAAAGTAAAAATGCCCAATAAAAACAAGACATAAGGGGCTGGGATTCTGGCTCAGCAGTAGAGTGCTCACCTCCCATGTGCAAGACCCTGGGTTCAATACTCAGTACCACATAAAAATAAATAAGTGAAATAAAGGTATTGTGTCCAGATACAGCTAAAAAAAATACATAAAAAAACCATAAGGTAGAAGGTGAGAAACCACCCTCTACCTCAGAGCAAAGACTGTTGAAGGAAGGGGGCTTGACTCTTGTCCTTGGAAAGACACACAGAGCACTCCTAGGCTCATACCCAACCTGCTGAGTTGTTTATCTACAAATAACAGACGACATCTGCTGGGCCTGGTGTCTGTGACTCAGTCAGGCTAGGTGGGGATCCATAGCAACCCCTTAGCAGCCACCAATCAGCATGAAGCAGGGAAAATTCCTGGGATTCCAAATGACCCTTACATTAGTTTATGGTGGTTGATAACATCTTGGGAAACCATACAATTCAGCATACACTCCCCTTGTGGCCTAAGCCAGTCTGTTCAAATGAATACCCATCTTGAACTAATTAATCACGCTTACCCAACTTGTTCCCACGAGTGAATGTGCTAATCATGTTTTACAGTTGTTTATGATTTTCCCAAGGTGTGTGATGATTTGCTAAGAGATTCTATGATGTATGTGGGGTTCCTACCTTCCAAAAGGGTTATAAAACTGCTAACCCTGGGCTCAGGGCCTCTAAGCCACCAGTTGCTGTATGTGTGGAGGACTGAGCTAGATTGCAATAAACACCTCTTTGGTGCTTACATCGATCTTGGTCTCTGGTGGTCTTTTGGGGGTCCCATATTTGAGCATAACAGTCTCTCCTGGAACCCATGGTAAAAGAAGACACCATTCCAGTTCTCTAAGACTGTAGTTTTATAGCACAAAAGGTTGCAAAAGGGGGGTGTCTTGAGAACTTACACGAATAACAGGATTTTCATAAGCATAATACAAATGCAGGTAGTAAGTTAATGGTCTAAATGGTTCAGCACTCAGGGAGTAAATTTAGATAACAACATCAGAATTTATGATGCACCACTAAAGTTTCAGAGTGAGTTGTTATTTGGTCAGGGAAAGTCAGAATTTATGAGTCATCACTAAAGTTTCAGAGAGGGTTGTTATCTCATCAGGGAAAACCAGACATAGATGAGTTCAAGGCACTGGAAGGCATTTCAAGCAAGGTTACAAATCAAGGTAATTTATAATGAAGCAGAAATTAACTTTTCATGCCTTTGTGATGAGATGGCTTCCAATCTTAAATGAAAATTAGGCTGGATTTTTCACTTGCTATAGCCATAGCTTTTAAAGCATATGTTTCATACTTTAAAAGTATGAGCATTAAATTATTAATATTGATTACTACTAATTTTTTTAAAAGACAGAATAAAATAGGAAATTAGATATTTGTTATTAAATGCATAAAAATTTTGATTAATATATTAATAATATGAACATGGAAAATTTTGACAATGATAAGAAGACATTTAATATAAGGGCTTCAATATTATAAGTCCTCATGTTCAATGGGTCATCCTTCAATGATTTTTTCATTTTTTAGGTAATTTTGAATTACACTTCTTCAAATGTTTGTGAAGTTTATAAATTTAAGATTTTGTGTTCTGTAAAGTAGAAAAATGGCAGATTTGAACTTCTGTCAGGATTTTAAACTTCTAAGCCATGTGGGGCATCTTAGCACTTATTTTTCATATTTGTACACAGTCCAATTCTATAGAGGAATGAGTTGGAGACATAGTATACTGTCCTGAGAAAAGAGAAATATAGTCTACTATACCGAGAAAAGAGAAATTGCCTTAGGCTATTTCTAAAGCTTTCAACTTTTCTAACTTTTCAGAATTTCTGGTGATTTAAAAAAATTATTTATTTTAACAAATGAATAGTTTGAAATTAATTATCTATCTTTCCTTCATTATTTTTCACTTTCATTGATTTTTTTTAAAAGAAGTAACAGTACAGAATTCCAAAAGTCTTCCATGTATATTTAAAGTTATGATTCCAATGATCAAGATAGAAAGCAGGAGCAAAACATCATCTAGTTTGGTGGTTCTGTCTCAAACTAGAGAGTTACTTATTTCTGCCATTATTCACTAGGTTCCTGAGGTTCCAGAAATCACCAACCAACACAGAGAAATGTCTTTTTAGTTTGTTTCTCACAACCAATTCAAGCTAACATACACTAGTAGCACTATAGTTTCAGATCAAAGAGTGTTTCTAAAGAATAAAATATATATACATAAACATATAAATAAATATAAAATAAAATATAATACTAAATAGATTTTTTTCCTCGATAATCATTTTGTAAATATTTCCCTTTAGACACAGTTCTGGAAACAAAGTGTCACAAGTAAGACATAAATCCTACATTGCTACACAGAGTAATTAAGGCACATACTAAGAGCTTGGTATAAAACATAGAGACAAAAATAACTAGAGAACACCATAGAGAATTATACCTAAGTGCTAAGCAGCAAATTCATAGTCTTTAAGTACATGAAGAGACAAGTTATCATAGCAAATTTTATAACTCAGTTGCTGCTAATATACAGAGATAGAGATATTTATTAAGAGATGGTTTTATGCAGATTTTTTGTTTAAAAAGGGAAAGATCAAATAATGTAGGTGATTCAAACATGAGCAATAATATTTTTCTGCATTCAGTACCTTTTTTGAAGATATATGAATTATAATTAGTTCCAACTAGTAAAATGCAGAAATAGTGTAAAGATAATTCACTGTGATTAAAACTACTTAAAAAGAGAACCAAACCTTCCATTTTTATCCAAATGTTTATTCCTGACAAAAAGACAGCTTCTTTGAACCATTTCTGTAGATATGATTTTTTGTAATAAATATTTTGGTGACTTTTTTTGCATATTACTTAATATATTCATGCTTTACATTTTCTCTTTTTTTACTATTTTACTACCTATATTCTGAAAGAAATAAAATTTCTACCTCCTAAACTCTCTTGATATTTGAGAGATCTTTTATATCATTTCTATAATGAAAACTGTGCTTTCAGTAAGGAATGACTATTCTTATGCACCTGGCTCATTTACAGGAGTTTTGTTGTGTTCTTTGGTTTTATTTACAGTAAAGTTAAAAAAAAAGGTTAATGTTAAACCAAAACACAAAGTAAAGACCACCAACTCCAATTTTAAATCAAATTAAATCAAGATTGTATTGTCTAGACAAAAGCTGGCCAGGACTGTCTCTTACAAGACCCCATGCTAGAGATCATCCCCCTGATCTTCAGGAAAATATTTTCACAGCACAAAAAGTTACAAAGGAGGTGGGTGCTAAGGTACTTACAGCTAACAAGATTTTTAAAATCATAATATAAAGGCAGATAGCAGGTTAAGGATCTACATGGCTAACATTTCAAGGGAGGGAATAAATTCAGCTCCAGACTTAGAATTTATGAGCTGCCACTCAGATTTAGAGAGAATTGTTATTGGGTCAGTGGGAGCTAGAATTTATGAGGCACCAGTAAAGTTTTAGAGAGGGTTGCTATCTGGTAAGGGATAGCCAGGCATAGGTGAATTCAAAACACAGGTAGAAATTGCAAGCAAGTTTAAAACATCAAAATATTGTCAGGCCAAAGAGAAATTTTAGTTTTCTTATAGAAAACAGAAATAAACATTTTACCTCTGAAAGCTCTGAGAGAAGATTTTATTTTTGTATTTTCTCACATCTAATGGCTTTTGGCATTCCTTTGTTTGTGAGCATAAATTCTTCTCTTCTGTGTTCACGGGGCTTCCAAACCAAACAATATAGGTAAGCCCTTCTCATAGGGAAGATGTTGCTAACATAGCAAGTAACTACCTTTTAACCCACAAGGTTTGACAACCATATTATAGGATATGAAAGACCCTCCAATATGCTTGTTCTTCCAACCATTGTTGGCAAAGACTTACAAAAGTCAATTCATTCCACAGAATGAGTGAGGTGGATCTCTGCTCTGCAGTCCAGAACAGGAGGTAAAAGATCCCCCAAAGGGAGTTTAGACAGGGCTTTACATGACATAGCTGACAAAATCCTAAAAACAAGAGAAAACATAAATTCAGAGAGAACCATACCCACATATTCTCATTTGACAGAATCAAATTCATTAGAGAACAGATGACCGAGGCAAATCTAAAGGGATTTAACTATATTTGCTTTTTCTAAATTGCTATTAATGTCTCCCACAATTATAGAGTTCTGGATCTCCTCAGTTACTACTTTATCATTACCTTCAACCTACAATGCATGAGGCATACTGAATTTACCCTACTCATGTACTTATCACTTGTTTTTTTGTATAGAAATGCATATGAATATGAATATATTTTTCCCACATTTCTAAGATTCTACCCTGAAAATTTCTGTGACATCACTTTCCTGAAATGCATTTTCATTATTTCATGTCAGTTCATCTAAGTATTCCATATCATGTGTTGGAAAAGATGAGACCACCCTAAGGCCCTTCTTATTTGACTATTTATGAACTATAATTAAAGGTCAACCTCAGTACCTCCACAGAACTTATGTCTCATTCACCTTTCTCATTCATAGTGCTTTATTTTTAAGTAGGTAGCAGAAATTTTATTTTGAAGAAGAGTAATGATTTAAAGCCTTTCAGTTGTACTTTAGAGGATCCCAAAAACCTATGTTTGTGGTTCTTAAACAAACTTACCACTGAAAGTCCTGGATTATACTCCAGGTTGGACACTGATACTATGCTTCCAATGGAAATGGTTTCTTGGTTATGAATATTGTCTTTCACTTTCTTCTATAGTCTTGGAAATGTGTAGATTGTGTGAAGTTTTAGAATCACTATTTTCAACACACTTAGCATGGACCTATTTGATAATAGAAGACATCTATATTCTGAAAAAAAAGGCCCTTCACCAAGGCCTAAAGAAGTGATAAAATAGTCTCTGGAAAGAAATAACAGTCATCCATTAGATTATTTTTAAAAAATACTAAGAATAAGTTTAGTTAGTAATGCATTACTGTACTAGGAAAAGTGATATAAATGCAATTTCAATTTTTAAAGTTGTTTCTGATTACTACAAAGAGAGTATAAAAAGCTGGTTACATGGGCTGGAGTTGTGTCTCAGTGGTAGAAAACTTTGCTAACATGTGCAAAAGCACTGAGTTTGATTCTCAGCAATACATATAAATATTATTTTATTTTTTAAATACATGACAGCAGAATGCATCGTAATTCTTATTACACATATAGAACAATTTTTTCATACCTCTGTTTGTATATAAAGTATGTTCACATCAATTCCTGTCTTCAAATTTGTACTTTATTTTTTTAAAGAGAGAGAGAGAGAGAGAGAGAGAGAGAGACAGAGAGAATTTTAATATTTTTATTTTTTAGTGCTCGGCGGACACAACACCTTTGTTTGTATGTGGTGCTGAGGATCAAACACTGGCCGCACGCATGCCAGGTGAGCGCACTACCACTTGAGCCACATCCCCAGCCCCATACATGTACTTTAGATAATAATGTCTATCACATTCCACAATCCTTGCTAATTTTTACTCAACACTCCTACACTGGCTACTTCACATAAACTGCCTCAGGGATTTAATGCAGTAATCAAAAAATTTTCTGCAGCCTATGCAGTTCTGTTGGAATGGCTATTATAAAAAACTAAAATTGTCATGCATGGTGGCATATGCCTGAAATTCTAGAAGCTATGGAAAATGAAACAGGTGAATTGTTAGTTCAAAGACAGCCTCATTAACATAACAAGGCTACAATCAACTTAATGAGAGCCTGTCTCAAAATATAACATAAAAAAGAATGTGGATGTATCTCAGTGATATGCAACTCTGGGTTCAATATTCAGCACCAAACCATACAAAACCAAGCAAATATCTCATAATTAATAGGGATTCCACAGTACACAAATATGTAAAAATGTTGGTGACATTTTTAAATACATTTAATAAATATATTTTAAATAAATTTAATAAATATCTTTTATAAAAGGGTTAAGATTCTTTAAAAGCCCTAAACAAAAATGCACATAATCCACTAGTAATAACTTTGGGTAGAAGTGCAAGGTCGTACATGCCTGTACTCCCAGTGGCTTAGGAGAATAAGAGGTAGAAAACTAGGGGTTTATTCTCAAGTTAAAGACCAGCCTCAAGAACTTGGCAACGTCCTAAGAAACCCAGTGAAACCCTCTCTCAAAAATCAATCAATAAATAAAAGTGTTGGAGATTGGGTATGTAGCAGACTGGTAAAATTCCCTGGGGTTAATCTCCATTATTTAAATAAATAAAAAATTATAAATAATAATTCTTGTTAAAAAAATGCCATACAATCCACTAATAATAACTCTGGGTATATATGTAAAAAATTTGGAATCCTTTTGCTAAATATATTGCCACACATCTATTTTTATTGTAACTTTATTCACAGTATCTAATAAAAGGAAACAAATGAAGTACCTTTTAGATAGAAAGTATATCAGAAAATGCCATCCAGTTGCAACACATCCAATTAGTCCATCCCTTCAGAAACTACATACTTAAAATTCAAACTGGTCCCTAGAATGCAAGACTGAGATAGTGGTGTTTTCTAAATACTCCAAAAAATTTGGAATCTCTGAGAACCTTGTTTCAGATATTCTAAAACTCAGAACTAGGTCATATGGGAAGTCAGAATGAGAACACAACACACAGTAAATTCTTTAATGGGGAATCTTAACTCAGACACTGTCATAACCAAAAGCAGTGTTGGAGATAAAAAATAGAATCTGATTCACTATTATGTATTCAAATCAATTATATATTAGAAAAAAGTTAAGGCTACTGGTTAAAATCTACCTATAACAGGTATTAAAAATGTAGCAGGGGCTGGGTGTGTGGGTGCAAGCCTGTAATCCCAGTTGCTGAAGAGGCTGAGAAAGAGTTATCAGAAGTTCAAAACCAGCCTTAGCAGAAGCGAGGTGCTAAAAAACTCAGTGAGATCATTTCACAAAATAAAGTAAAAAACAAAACAAAACAAAAATCCTGGGGATTTGTCTTAGTAGTGTTTATGAGTTCAATCTCCAATATCCCCAATAAAATATGTTCCAGGGGGCTAGGGCTGGAGCTCAGTGGAGCTCTTGTCTGACACATGTGAGACACTGGAATCAATTCTCAGCTCCAGATATAAGTAAATAAAACATAAGGTCTATCAACACCTTTATATATATAGTACCAAGATATTGACATGGACTTTGATCTAATTTGCCTGTACTTTAGCCCTTAAGATTGAAGTTGGCAAGGCATAATGGTGCATGCCTGTAATATCAGCTGTTTACAAGACTGAGAAATAAAATTAATGAATTCAAAACCAGTCTCATCAATGGTGAGGCACTAAGCAACTCAGTGCAACCCTGTCTCTAAGTAAAATACAAAATAGGGGTACGAATGTGGCTCAGTGGTAGAGTGCCTCTGACTTCAATCCCTGGTTTCTCCCCCCCAAAAAATGGGACTGAGTAAATAGCTCAGCTTGTAGAGTGCTTGCCTTCTAAGTATGAGGCCCAAGGGTCAATCATCAGTACAGAGAGTGAGTGAGAGGGAGAGAGAGAGAGAGAGAGAGAGAGAGAGAGAGAGAGAGAGAGAGAGAGAAAGATTGAACTTGCATGTAATTTAAATTCAAGTTAGTCCCACTTCTATTTTTTCCTACCACACCAGAATAAAAGCGTTTCTTGAAATGTTTGGAATGTTTCTGTGGGTTATTTATTAATTTATTTATTATTTACTTATTTTTATTTGGTGCTGAAGATCGAACCTAAGACCTTGCATGTTATAGGTGAGTGCTCTATCACTGAGCCACAACCCCAGCCCCTTCTGTGGGTTATTTTAATGAAATGGTCTGACCATAAATAAGTAAATAAACAAATTAATTAATAAATAAATACACCCTCAACTGATGACCCATTACAGTTTTTAAAAAATTTTTAAATGGGACACATAAACCTCATTTAGGAGAGATTCATTCTTTTTAATGTCACCTAATATTATTCTGCTTTTTTCTCATGTGAAAATCTCAGAATGATAAATGAAAATCTTTTAAAAATGTCCTCCAGTTCTTGAAGAAAAACATTATAAATTATGCATACATTTGAAATAAAACATGGGGAAATAATGATTAATAATGATGAAAGTGGAGTTTTTAGATGAACCAAAATTTCTCAGTTTTCCATGAATCTGGGTTCTTGTTTCATAAATTTTGAAGAAAAAAAATTATTTAAGCAAGAAGAAATAGAACGGCCACCATGTTGTATGAGGATTGATATCAGAAAAAAAAATCATTTTTGTGTGCCATCTTAGAAGTTTACTGATGGTTTTGGGCAGAACATGGAGCATAATGCATTTAAAATAGGCTTTGGAAAAGGCATCCTGACTACCATATGGGTTCACTTTTATCTTTCTGTGATCCATATTTTTTCCTTCAAATTCAATAAGGAATCACTCCTGGGACAAAGGACTTTCTAGAAGGTGTTCCCACAAGAGGGATTCAAGGTCTTTTGCTTTTGAAATAGGCCTTAATGTTGCTCATTAACATCTTTCAGTTAGCCACCAGGTGTCTTTGAGTGAGGCCCATTATCTGCATTACATGGTCATTATTAAACTTATTCTCTGTGAACAGAGAACCCTAGTTTTGGATATGTGAACAGAGAGTTAGAAAACTAGGGGTTTATTCTGAGACCTATGGAGAGATAAGCTGAAGTTCTGGATTTCAGGTTTTTGTTCTGGATTTGAGATACAGCTTCTGCTACATTTAAAAATCTCAGGACTCATGAAGAGAATGAGTTAAAAGCCAGCATCATCAAATGTGTGAGGCCCTAAAAACTTCAAAGTGAACCTGTTTCTAAATAAAAATATTAAAAAAGGATCGGAATGTGAATCAGTAGATGAACACCTCTGGGTTGAATTTCTCGTACCAAAAAGAAAACAACAAACAAACACACACACACACACACACACACACACACACAAATAATAAACAAACAAACCAACAAACAAACCCTCATGAGTAACAAGCCCTAAAATCAGCAGCCTCTCTCATGCTTGAATACAACAAATGGAGTTGTGGTTCTCTCCTGGTAATTATCTCAGTCTTCATTATGCATTCTGGAGACATGCTGGAATCATGGGACATGGATGCCCACAATGGGCTTTAGAAAAAAGCTGGAAACACCTTACAATTATGGAACAAAATGCCCAGGATTTCAACTGCTGATCTAAGCCTCACTAGACTAGTCAGAGGGAGGTGAACGCTAAGTTACCACAGAGAGATCCTCTGGCCACAAGACTCTGGAGAGGACCATGAGGACTCCCTAGCTATGACTACCAGTTTCCACCATTGCCACTTCTGTCAGCTTTAAGCCACCTTCCTAACCAGTCTCAAGATAACAAGGCACACTTAACATTTCCTGGCTCTCAGGGTTCTCAGTGTTCTCCCTGTGATTTGTTTTCAGTTTCTGCATAGCACAGACACCTGTGCTTGGATCCAGGACAGAAGCCAAAAAAAAGATTGAGAAAATGGTGGGCTTCAGACACCAAGGGAAGAGAAGATTGTGGACGCCCTTCCTCTCATCACCAGCTGCATGAGGGTTGGACAGTTCTCACCTAAGAGACTGATTGGTCAAGGCTTCATGCCCTGCCTCCAACCTGAGCCAAGTGGGCGCAGAATCAAAGGCTGAATGACAGGCTGCTCCATTGTCACTGTTAAAAGACTATAGATCAGGGCTGAGGATATAGCTTAGTCAGTAGAGTGCTTGTTTTGCTGATTAAGGTCATGGATTCAATCCCTTGCACTACACACACACACACTTTCCCCCCCCAAAAAAAATAAGTAAAGGACTTTGGGGACTAGGGTTATGGATAAGAGGTAAAGCACTTCTCTAGCATGCGTGAGGTACTGGGTTGAACACCCAGCACTGCATTAAAAAGCCACCCAAGAGAGGATGTGGCTCAAATGGTACAGCACTCCCTGGCATGCGGGTGGCCCAGTTATGATCCTCAGCACCCCATGTTGTGTCCGCCAAAAACTAAAAGTAAATATTAAAAAAAAAGCCAACAAACAAACTACTATTTACATTTGCCAAGAATGAATGAGAACCAAATCTAGATGAATACTCTGACCTCCGTCTCTATATTCATGTGTCAATAAGCAAGAAGTTAAACTTCTCTGTGTCTAATCACTAAAATAAGGGGATAGTGATCGTTTTCTTCAGTGGGAAGTGATTAAAAATCATTATTATGTATAAAGTACTTTAAAGGTGAAAAATCTATTTTGGACATGTATAATGATTTTGAACATGTATAAAAATATTGTATAACTAACAATAATTTGTAATTTTATTATATAGTAGTTAATAAGAACCACAGAGATGCTATACCTATAAAGAACAGTCATTCTTTTCCTTTAATGAAAAAAAACACATCACCATAGTTTGAACTTATAGTTATTATGAAGCGAGTCATACTTAAAATTCTTTCTCCATTCAGTATTACTATTTCAACAATGTTTGTTAGTTTATTTTCACCACATTATGGTGTTTCTTTTTTTTTCTTTCTTTTTTTTCTCTTTTTTATTGCTTGTTCAAAACAATAAAAAGTTCTTGACATATCATATTTCATACATTAGATTCAAGTGTGTTATGAACTCCCATTTTTAGCCCAAATACAGATTGCAGAATCACATCGGTTACACATCCACATTTTTAAATAATGCCATTAGTAACTGTTGTATTCTGCTACCTTTCCTATCTTCTACTATCCCCCCTCCCCTCTTCTCTCTCTACCCCAGCCACTGTAATTCATTTCTCTCTTTGTTTTTATTCCCATTCCCCTCACAACCTCTTATATGTAATTTTGTAAAACAATGAGGGTCTCCTTCCATTTGCATGCAATTTCCCTTTTCTCTCCCTTTCTCTCCCACCTCATGTCTCTGTTTTATATTAATCTATTCCTCCTGCTTTTCCTCCCTGATCTGTTCTTAGTAGCTCTCATTATATCAAAGAAGACATTTGCATTTGATTTTTAGGGATTGGCTAGCTTCACTTAGCATAATCTTCTCTAATGCCATCCATTTCCCTGCAAATTCCATGATTTTGTCACTTTTTAGTGCTGAGTAATAATCCATTGTGTAAAAATGCCACATTTTTTTTATCCATTCATCTATTGAAGGGCATCTGGGTTGGTTCCACAGTCCAAGTATTGTGAATTGTGCTGCTATGAACATTGATGTGTCAGTATGCCTGTAGTACGCTCTTTTAAGGTCTTCAGGGAATAGTCCAAGAAGGGCAATAGCTGGGTGAAATGGTGATTTGAGCCAGATTTTTTCAATCAAAAATTCTAAAGTATAAATCATCTACTATGACTGTTTAGCCTAGAGCAAGATACTCATTGAATACTGTATAAGAAGAAAGCCATAATTTTGTCAGAAAGATAACACTTGTAAATTCAGGGACTATCTATAGTTACTTGCTTGGTTAGGTATCTATTTGTTACTATCTATAGAAACCAATCAATTGAACAGAAGTTTCAGGCAATTAATACCTGAGTAAAATAGTGCTTTTGTTTATGTAGTAATACTAAGTTTATATATCTTTCTTTTCTTTAAAGCTGAACATAGCATCAAAACCCCAATCTCTCAATATACAGGAATTTAACCAAGACTTTTTACTGAACAACCAATTTATTCAGTTAAGTGAGTTTAGTGATTGCTGCCTGAGCCAAAATGTTTTTTCTCTGCATGCAAATCTGGGTCAGCTTCATGTAACATAAGGTCAAATGATTATAGGAATCCTCAAAGTTCAGCACTGCAGAGAAACAGCATGAGTAATTTTCTTTCAAAAATGTTAAAAACTGATGTTACCAATCTACCATTGCATTTATTGAAAATCACAATGTTTTACCCAGGAGACATCTAATTTTCTGCACCACAACTCACTTTAAAAGGCTCCAGGGTAAATTCATTGCAGAATGTATTTCTAGGTAAATAAATAATTTAACCCATGTATGGAATTTTTGAATAGATGCCAATTAAACAGGAGAGAAGAGCTGAAAAAATAAATTGTCATTTTAATTTTAAAGTTGTTGATCTTGAGCTATTACCATTGACAGTAGTTAGAGAGTCGGGCCATTTCTCTATTGAGGGCTCTTAATTTGTGAAAATAGTATCATACTATCAGCACAGTTGAAAACACATCTTTTGAATTCTCTAAGGCAAAAAATGTATTATTTTCTCAAGTTTCTTTGAGTGAATAATTGTCTCAAAAAAAATCTACTCTAAAATAATGCTATTATATAGTCTTGCTCATTCCACTGTTTTCTCAATAGACTGAAAACCATGACACATTGTTAGCAGTCTTACTTCAAAGTTCCTTTGGTGGTATTCCTGAAAAATATGAATACTGAGACCTTTTACATCCTACAGGGAAATCCTCTTCCATCATCTTATAATCCTAATAAAGAGTGGAAAGAAGTATCTTGTTTTTCAAGTTTTTATGCCTATATATGTTTGTATACAATTATATATAAAATTCTTTAAAGTAATTTATATATATATCCACACATTGCCTACATAAAAATTACTTTAAGGATAATATGTTTAATATACCTGGAGAATTTAACTGCAATGTGGTCTCTTGTACATGAATTCATGTAACTGGTTTCAGTGGTACACGCCAGCGTCTTGGGATGCTGAGGCAGGATGATTGTGAGTTCAAAGCCAGCCTCATCAATTTAGCGAGTCCCTCAGCAACTCAACTCAGTGAGATCCTGTTTCTAAATAAAATACAAAAGAAGGGCTGAGTATGTGGATCAGTGTATTAGCATCACTGGGTCCATTCCTTGGTACCAAAAAATAAATAAATAAATAAATAAGGAATGCATTCCTGCAATCATGTAGGCATGCATAATGCATAAGTACATGGATTCAAGTTTAAAGAAAAAAAAACATGGTAAAATTTTACTAAACTCCAATAGTTGGTAAAAAAAGTTAAAGAAACTAAGTGTTAAAATACTTACATATTTACTGGAATACCATGAACTATTATCAATTATGTTGTAAACATTGACAACATGAACATTTAATAAACTATAATGTTATCAGAAAAAAATATTTTTTAAACATTACACTTAACATTATCACTTGCTATATAATAACAGGGAGGCATCATTTAATCTTAATGCCTTCACATTTTAGAGTCAAAGTTTTAGATAGAAGAAGACCATCACTAGTCTTTGGCTATGTGGGCCTACAGATACCTAATGTTTAAAAATCTA
Organism: Callospermophilus lateralis; assembly: GCF_048772815.1. Taxonomy (NCBI): domain Eukaryota; kingdom Metazoa; phylum Chordata; class Mammalia; order Rodentia; family Sciuridae; genus Callospermophilus; species Callospermophilus lateralis. The sequence continues at coordinate 1,433,743 of NW_027515935.1, read as the reverse complement.
CAGAATTTACAGTTATTGAATGAATTAATTTGGGAGTATTATGACTATGGGTAATTAATTTTTTCTTTGATTTACCTTTTTTATAGACTTCACAGGATGTTCTACTTTTGTAATAAGAATATTCCCTTTCAAACAAAATTTTAATACAATTAAAAGTAAATTAAGACTTGGAATAGATTTAGTTTTTAGTAATCAAAAAAAAAACTTTGGGGCTCAGAAGAGAATAGTGTACATGGGTTGAAAGTTTGCATTTTAGAGTTATGCTTTTCTGAGTCTGAATTCTATCTCTGGCTCTCCTACTTAACAAGGAACACAGCTTTCTAGACAATGGTGTTGTAAACATCAAATACAATAGTGCTTGTAAGGTACTTGGCACTCATAGTTAGTTTCAAAGGATAGTTGCTTTTATTATTACCTTAAAATCTAATTTTAATAAAATGAACAACCTACAAACTATTTCACATTTCACACTTTGTACTCTTTTTGAAAATATAATATTTCTAAACCTTTAACTCATACTTGGACCTGGGCAAATACTCACTCAATTTATATTGTATTTTCAACTTAACATATTATTCTAGGGTAGTGAAAAAGGCAACCAGTTCTCATGGCAATGACAAACATGTCTACCTGGAAGTCTTCTTTGATACTGGAAACTTGAAACTACTCATTCCTTTAAATAAGAAACACAACCCTTCATTTGAAATACTAGTTATATTATACTCACAAACATATGGACAAAAGTGTTAGGGAATAATTGGTTGTGGTTGTTTTTCCTTTTCTGTGAAGGTGAGGATTAAACCCAAGGCCTTACAATTGCTAGGCAAGTGCTCTACCACTGAGGTATACTCCCAGTCCCAAATATAAGTATTGCATACAATCTCTTTAAAAAATCTGTTATGTACGTCATTAATAACAAAATATGCTTATTACAAGATGAATTATTTTTTTCAGAGTAGAAATTAGAAATTTATTAAAGGACAGCAGAAAAGACTTCTCCCGGAGGAAGAAGGGGACCCAAAAGGTGGGAATCCGTGGAAGGGCTGTTCTTTCCCCTTTTTATAGTTTTGGTGATGGAATATAGGTTGAAGGGGTTAAGACACAGGTGGGCCCAATTATCACCTTTTGGGATGGGCTTATCATTTCTCTAGGATGGGCTATCTCCAAATCTGTTGGGGGCTGTTTCCTGAGCTCCATTTACATTTCTTTGAGGTGAACTTTAGCCTAGGGCCTTTTCAGGACTTCATTAACATTCCATGAATTGTCCTGCGTTTTCCCTGAGTCATTCCCAGTATGGCCTCCATTTTAGATTTCACTTGATATTGGACCCGATTTACCTAACTACACTTACTACCTAACTTTAAATCTGGCTTCATTCCCCCCTCTAATTTGGGAACTCCTTACTGCTGTAAGCAAGGGGGCGAAGAAAATCTTTCTGGCTTCTTCAGGCTGAAAAGGGACGGTGTGGGGCAAGCAGTTTGGAATCTCCCTTTAAAAATCGGGTCTATCGAGTGGGTCCATGATAGAAGTCTGATTGAGAAGTAATAGAATGGAAGGCCATTTGAGTGATGGGTGGTCTATAAGAGAAACAAGAATTCATTAGTACTGGAACCAGATTGATGCAGCAATAAATCCCAAAGCACAGGAATATGCCAATGAGTATGATGGCAAAGACAAAGACTAACAATGTTTTCCACCACGAAGTACCAAGAACCAGGAGCTAAGATATTGTTTCCATGACAAAGTTGCTGAGGACATGGCTTCTATGTGAGCATGTAAATCGTTAAGGATATTCGTCACATTGCCAGAATTGTCAGGGGTGTAAACACAACATTTAACTTTTAGGGTTACAGATGTCCTTTTCCTTAAGATACAGTTTAATAACTTAATGTCATCTGAGCTTGCAAAATCCTTTTACTAGTATGACCTCTGTGTCAAATAGAGAAATATTTAATTCTGTTACTTAGGGCTGGATAACCATACTAGCAAACATTAAGCCTACCTGCGTAGATTAGAAATAAAGGCCTTGAACTAAAAACTACTCTGGCAGTTTCTTTTGATAGTAATCAGGCATTCCTGTCTGAGAATCTCTTTTGAAGCCTCCTATTTACTTATTTATGGAAGTTACATTTAACTATTATTTTATTTAAAATGCCCAGGAATAGCTGTGTTTTGGCTTTGACTGTCTTTGCTAAGTGTTTAAGATGAAGCAAGTGAAACTGACTTTTGTTTCTATCTATTGTTAACAGTCAGCTGAGTTTCCTTGGGAGTCCTCAGGAACTTGCAGCAGCTTCTCAGATCTGCTAGTGCCATTTGTGCTAGGATGGGTCCAGGCCTTGCTTGACCATGTGGCTTCTCTCGGAAGCATCAGGGATGTCTCCATTTCTGATGACCCTCCTCTTCACAGCAAATGCACTGATTGGCTTTCTGTCCTCCACTGGTCTCATTAATCTCCCTGATCCGGAGGTTATGTGGCCTAGAGTTGCAAAGCTCTTTGGAAAAGTCCCCTATCCCCTTACTCAGACTGACTCAGAGGGCAAGAGCCAAATTTTTAATTTTAAAACTTAATCTTTTATTAGTTCAATATTTATTTCCAGATAATCATATGAATAAATAAATCATGTATGCTAATTTTACGATATGCAATGTAAATTAATTGAATCATCTTCCAGAATAATTAAGATAAAATTCCTTTGCATAATAGCAATTTTTACCATCCAAATATCTAATATAATAGCTTTCTTCATTTTCATACCTCTTATTTAATAAGTAAGCTCATGTGTTTTTAAATAATACTTAACCTTACTGATTGAATATAAGTCAAGGAAAAGTAGGATCTTTTAATTTGGCAATAGGAAGGAAACATTTAAAATTTAAAGGAAATTAAGCTTTTAAAGTATTTCTTCAAAATCTCCCAAAATCAATATTACATAAGGTAAAATTTTTATCTTTCTGTTCTCCGAAAAAATACTAGTTCATCCTTAGTTACATTATACCCTAAAACAAAATCCTGATTCAATGAAATATGTATTTTTATCTTTAAGGGTTCTAAAATGGTAAGATATTTCTTACTGTTCATATAACTGGAAATATAATAATTATGCTTAAACAATTTCACTTTAGATTCTAGATTATAATATCTTGTATTTTCAAAAACTCTCCTAGTAATTGAATTTCTACATTTAACTCAGTTTTAAAATACACTTATTAATTAGTAATTAATACTTTAATATATAGCATGTTATAATGAGTTAAATGCTTAAAAATTACAAGACAATGATAGCAAGGGTATTTTAAATGTTCTAAAGATTAGTATCTCCCATTTATATTGCTTTGCTACATAGTTTAAAAAATAGAATTGCAGACTCAATATAGCAGAGTGAATCTGTGCTACCTCATCATGCACAGATTTTTCTGGCTTCATAAATGACATTATGATCTTGGATTTGGATTTCACCTTTCTGTGTGCTAAAGAACTACATCTTGGGTTAACTGAATCTATTTCACAAGACTGTTGGAAAAAAATTTCAAAGTGGCTTTATAAAAATATACTAGAAAAATTTAAGATATAATCTACTAGAACTTAATTTTCTTTATTTCACAATGTTACATTACTGGAACTCATATGCCAAAATGCCCCAAGACAATTGATACAAATCCACTGAGAATATTACATTCAGAGAACTGTAATTACTGGTTAGTAATTCAATTTTCCTAAGAGGCAAATACTGGATCACTTGCTCTCCCAGAAAAAGAGAAAGGAAAAAAAAGTTTTAAATGAAACTTGAATATGTAACTTGGACATTTTAAAAAGTAGTTCATATTTTTTAGTTGTAATTTCTTCATGGATATGAACTTGATCTTCAGAGATTATATCCCTTATAAGCTCATAAAATTTATTTCTTTCCTAAAACATACAAAAACAGAATCACTTAAGTACTTAAATTCTTAATTTTTTTTTACTATTAGAAATATGTCACTACAAAGAAACACATATTAAGCTGCATACTCTTAAGTACATATTATATCATTATGAAAAAGCATTTATTTTTCTCTTGCAAATTTATTATGTAATGCCTAAAACAAAACAGCATTAAAATATTTCTTTACAATAACTCAGGACCTTTTCTTAAGTGTATTCTTAAGTTCTTAAAAATTTCTTAAATCATTATTTATCTTTAAAGATTTGTGAATATATTTAGCTATAATTAGAGAAGAATTTAATTTTGCTTTATAAAGTTTATGGAAATAATATCATCTCATGGGAAGGCTGGAATATTTTAAAATCTGTCTGACTTTTGTTGTGTGTTTTCTGCATCTGCAAAGGTAAAGGTAACTCAATAGTTTTTGTTTTATAAGCTAGCAATGAATTTGTAAAACTGGAGAGACCATTAAGTGTATTTCATACAAAAAAAATAGTTTTAGATCCCTACATATTCTGGACCCTTTATCATGTAGTTTTTGTACTTTGGACTTTTCAGATATTTTCTATTCCATATGATGGTTCAGTCAAATGTGAAACTTCTTTGAAATTCAAGGTATTACATGATTTCTTCTATATAAAATATTTTCTTTAGAAAATTTTACATACCCTTATCAAGTCTGAAATCAAGGTTGTAATTTTAAAATGGGAATGAATACTTTATGTTGAATTTATTATCCCACAAAAATAATAATGCATAAATATCATGTTTAAACAATCATGGATAAACCTTCTGTAAAGGCAAATCTTAATGTGTCTATTCATTGGGAGCACACTCTCTCTCTTATAAGAAACAATAGAGCAAATGCAGAGATTTTCCTATACAAATCGAGACATGCCTGATTGAACAGTGAGAAAGTCTCAGGAGATGTCTTCCTAAAATATCTTCTGTCAAGAAACTTTAGCTTTAAAGACTGGAATTGAAAGATCTCAGGCCCACCCGTGAGGAACCCATGTTTACATAGATCTGTGCCTGAGAGTTGGCTGGGTGTAAGAGCCAGAATTCAAAATAGGCCCAAAGAGGAGCAGATTCATATTTCTGAAATCTCCTCTCTCCTTTAAAGAAAAATATTTAACTGTAACTTGATATTGTGTATAATGTCATTTCCATATACCTTTTGAAAAAGATACCACCAGGAAACAACTAAACATTCTATAATACATTTCTCTGTTTTTTTGCAACAAGGTGAATTCACCTTCCCATGGCTTTCTCAAGATCATAAATAAAAAGCACTGCATGAGAATACACAAAGAAAGCAAAGTAAACTAAGGACAAGATGAATTTCCTGTCTATATTCTTCATGGTGGTAATTTCTTAAAATATAATGATGGAATTGTTTAGTTTCATCTTTAAGTATTGAAATTGATGAAAAGAATTTGACAACACATTAAAATATGTAAGCTAGTATGTGACTAGAGATTGCCATGTAAACTAAATGAAATGATTAAATGTAAAAATGAAAATGTAACAGGACTTATATAGTCTTTGTGTTTTAACAAATTACAATTTTCATTTTGGGTATATGTGGATATTATTGTACGTGTAAATTAAAAACATAAATTTTCTGATGGCAGACCATTAATTGGGTCCAATTCACTCTTTACATGAATTGTAAACTCTCTATTATTCAATCTTCCCTCAATCTGATAGCTGTGAACTCCCAGGTTATCATGAGTATGGCTAAGATGCACTGTGCAGTGCTCATTCAACAATTTGCTGCTGTGGTGCTTGAGTTCCTGTGGTTCTTGATGCCTGAGGTAGTTGTTATTCTTTTTCCCAGCTTGCATTCCATACTTTCATCAAAGTTTTAGAGATGTATCTCAATGCCATCTAGAAAATATCTATTTTCTTAGTAATGGACCCCAACAACACATTGCAGTAATACGTTAAATTTATAAATCCTTCAAAGCTTATAGTAAGTCTTTCTAAGAAGGACTGGAGATTTGTAAACTCAAAGAAATGCAATAATGTATTATTGATTTTTGTTAATGATATGCTCATACTGATTACAAATTTCTTAGTGTTATAATTGAATATGACATGTAGTAACAATACAGTTACATAGAAAATGACAAGTAAATCAGTACTATGTATAACTATTTCTAATTTACATGGCAAGTTTGAGGCTAAATTTATTTAAATTTCCATTTGTCTAGCCAATAGATAACCAAATTATTTTTTCAAGCTTTGTGTGTATGTGTGATGTGTGTATGTGTGTGTGAGTGTATATATATATATATATATATATATATATATATATATATATATATATATATATAAAATTCAAAATATTTCTATATACTTTCACACTCTAAATAATATTACATAATATTATTGTGGTAATATTTGCTTACTAATGAATAATTAACAACACATATGATTTATATCAGAATACATTCTTGAAAATGTTCTGTAAAATATTTTAGCTGGATAATTTAAGTGCATAAGCAAAGCTGAAATTTAAAATTTAAATTCCAGGTAAGATTATGATACAGTAATTAAAAAAATACTATGTTAACAAAAAATATAAAATGGCCCAGGAATTTTTAATGATTTGTGTGCAGACCTTTGTAGTTAACCTCAGAAACACAAATCTGAGCTAGATGTTTTTAAATAGCAGATGATTATTAACCAACTTAAAAGTCTAATGGAAATTTGTTCATAATTGTCTATTATTTAAAAGCAGTGCTCTTTATAGTTTGAATCTGGTGCTACCAGAATCATTACACTAGGAAAAATACTAACAAGCATAAGCTTCTTCTAACCTATAGATATTTTCTGACATGTTGCTCACCATCTCTAGCAGTCAGAGAAATGCAAAGCAAAACCACCCTAAGATACCATCTCACTCCACTAAGATTGGCAGCCATTAGGAAGTCAAACAACAAGAGGTGCTGGCGAGAATGTGGGGAAAAGGGTACTCTTGTACATTGCTGGTGGGAATGAAAATTGGTGCAGCCAGTTTGGAAAGCAGTATGGAGATTCCTGGGAAAGCTGGGAATGGAATCACCATTTGACCCAGCTATTGCCCTTCTCGGACTATTCCCTTAAGACCTTAAAAGAGCGTACAACAGGGATACTGCCACATCGATGTTCATAGCAGCACAATTCACAATAGTAGCTAGACTGTGAAACCAACCCAGCTGCCCTTCAATAGATGAATGGATAAAAAAATGTTGCATTTATACACAATGGAGTATTATATAGCACTAAAAAATGACAAAATCATGGAATTTGCAGGGAAATGGATGGCATTAGAGCAGATTATGCTAAGTGAAGCTAGCCAATCCCTAAAAAACAAATGCAAAATGTCTTCTTTGATATAATGAGAACAACTAAGAACAGAGCAGGGAGGAAGAGCAGGAGGAAAAGATTAACATTAAACAGAGACATGAGGTGGGAGGGAAAGGTAGAGAAAAGGGAAATTGCATGCAAATGGAAGGAGACCCTCATTGTTATACAAAATTACATATAAGAGGTTGTGAGGGAAGTGGGAAAAAAAAGCTTATTCTAACCTATAGTTATTTTATGACATGTTGCTAGTATAAACATAGTGATTACTTATTGCATGAGGATCAGAAAAAATTTTCAAGCACTTTACATTAAATGTTATTTTTATTGGCAAAAAGTCAAATACAAATGTCAATACACACACATATATTCTGTGATAAGATTTCTTTGATCTTACATTTATTTTTATTTTTTTTATAATGACATTTATTTTAACACCTTCTATAAATCAGGCAACTGTAAGAACCACTTACCCCCTCGCAAGTCTGAAAACATTTGCCTGTTAACTGCTAAATACCTGGCAGTTAGAATGTACCTCATTCATTTAATGAGCTCAAAAATAACCTTTGCAAGAAATAACTGGTGGGGCTGTGGTATTCAGTGATAGGGTTTCAATCCTCAGCACCACATTAAAAGAAATAAATAAAAGATAGGTATTGTGCACATCTGTAACTAAAAACATTTTTAAAAAATAACTGATGATTACATTATAACACTACTTTTCAATTTTATTCTGTTCAACAACCTGTGTTAGCATGCCCTTATCAACCTTCCTGCCTATATCAATATAGTGTTTCACAGATAAACTTTCACTTCTCACATGAAGTTCTCTTTCAGAAGGAAAATGCATTCTATTCCCTGGTTCCTACACTCATTGACTTTTTTTTCTTCACTAAATCTGAAATTACTGCCAATATAAGTTTTAGAAAGCCACATGAACCCTGAGAACTGAAATTGTAGCAGTCTTGAACTCAGACAGTTAGCATGAAAACCAAAGAAGGCACTGACCTCCTGGTGGACTCCCAGAAGCACCCAGTTAGGAAAAATGAGCTCTGCTTGACATCACTGCCCATCCAGTGTTCCTAGTTAAGTTCTTGAAACCTTCTATTCAATGCCTTTTCCTTCAGTTCTAAAGCAAACATTCAAAACTTGAATAAACTAAAATTTACCTCAGCAAAATGATTCAATAACTTCCATGATATAAAATGTTTTCTTCTTTAAATAAAGTGATCAATATCAGAAAATGGGAGGGAGAGTATAGTGTGCATAACAGAATGAAGACAAATAGAACGAATGTGTTCTCTCTATATTATATTTGATTTTTTTTAAAAAATGGTTTTATCAATACTCAGATCTGTTCTGAAGGTTTGCAAGCTCACTTTGCCACTGAGATAGCCCTAGTCCACAGAGAAGAAAAACTGTCTAATAAGTTAAGGTGAATGTCAGAGATGCAGTATAAATCATACCATCATTTTCATTTTAATTCAGGACAAAAGTAATATTTATTTTCTCTGTGTCCCATAGATGCAATACTCTTGCAATTATTAAGTTCCTTGGATGATTATATAATTCCTCAGAGTCTTATTCCTACATGGGAAAACTAATTATTGCATAAATGTCAATTATTTGAGAATTAATTTATAAGAGTTGTGAAAGATTGGAGAATATAACAATTGAGATTTTTTAGGTTTTATTTTATTTCTGATTGATATAATAGGATGTTTAAACACTTGTATACATTGTATAATCATAGATTCACGGTAAACAACAAATCCTTCTTAAATATTTATCATTTCTTAAAGTAAGAACCTTCAGAATTCTCCCTTCAATTCTTTATACATTATTGCTAAGTCACTCTACTTTACAATAAAACTACAGAAATTATTCCTTCTAACTATAAAACTATTCCTATTGACAACTTCCCTACCCCTTCTAAATCTTGCCTAACCACTGTTCTACTCTCAACTTTTAGGAGATGAACAGGTTTAGAGTTTATTGTTTTTCACTGAGTCTTTTTACTGAAAGTAATGCTTTTACATTTTATTTGAAATAGAGATAATAGATAATAAATCTTGAGAGCTTCTGAATTAGATCATTTAAATAAACAACTCATTTTAAAAACCTAAAAAATGGGTAACAAACAAATAATCTTAGAGAAGATGTTACTTTAGATGTGGATACAAATGGGCATGTCCAAGTGTGTACACATGTTCATGTACACAGTAAAAAAAAGAATTGCAGGTGCTGGGGTTGTGGCCAGTGGTAGTATGCTTGCCTAGCACATATGAGGCACTGGGTTCAGACCTCAGCACCACATAAAAATACATAAAACAAAGGCATTTTGTCCAACTACAACTAAAAAATATTTAAAATAAATACATGAATAAATACATAAATAAATAAAGAGAATTTCAATTCAATACAAAGAAGAGGATTTTTTCAATGAACAAATTTGCTTCATTTGAAAATCAAATTGGATCTTGATAACATACCATTATTAATCCCAGATGGATTCAACATTTTTTGGGGGTCACCCAACCAGCTGTGATTACAGGTGTGAGTCACTGCATCCAGAAGACTCAACACTTAGATGACAAAATTAGAATCAAAGAAGTGAAATCAAAGAAAAAGGTGTGGATAACTATCATTGGAATAACTAATTTTGCAATTGAGAAGAAGGTTGTAAGACTAGGAATAGAGGAGAAATTCAAAAGTTTATTATATTTTTCAGTATTAATAATAAAACATTAGAATCACTGAACATACTCATTTGGAATAAAAGAAAAAAAATTAGATAATATCATATATATATATATATATATATATATATATATATATATATATATGACATTATTTATAACTTTTCCATATATACAACCTATAACTAAATAAATATTTTACATAAATTTATATATGTATATGTATATATATATATATCTTACTAATTTAAATTTATATATATATATCTTACTAATTTGCTTAGGGCTTTACTAATTCTCTAAGCCTGGCTTTGAACTTGTGATTATTCTGCTTCACCCTCCTGAGCCACTGAGTAAAACAAGATTTTTATGCCATTTTAAGCTATCAACTTTCTGTTCTTTATATATGCAGATAAATATATGTGTATATGCATATATATTTAACCATCATTAAAGAAAATGAAAATAAAGTTAAACTGATATAAGAATTTTCACTTCCTAAACTTTCTGAAGAAAAATTTGCCAAAATTTTGGAGTATATATGTACTTTAATTAAACTGTATACTTTTGATCTAGTAATTCCAATTTCAATCATTCTGGATCTTCAGGTTAAATATGTATATAAAAATGTGTTCTATAATTTAATTTGTATGAATTATGAATAATAATATATTGGTTAATATCTTACACCTTATTACTATGATAGTATGCGGCAAAATAGTTTCAAAATATTTTTTAAGATTATTGATCTGCAGAGACATTAGATTACAAATGCTCAAGTTAAAAAAAGTATAAAATATGTTCATTGGGTGTTTGGTCATATATAGACATATAAGCATATAAGTTTAAATATACACTATTTTTGTATTTAAACAGAAGTCTTCATAAACACACCTTACATACAGATGTATGATAAAACACTGAAATACAAGCCATGTTAAACTTAAAATACAGGAGAATTTATTATCAGATTAATGGTTTTTGTTTTTCAAAATGCTAATTGAAGGATATTTAAAAACTTCTTCACTTTTTAATAAAAGTATTGTTGGAAGACTGTATGATAGAGGTTGTCTAAGTAATTCTCTCATGATGAATTGAATATACGTTGGAGGCTATGTATGAAAATGGGTTGTCTCTCTGAACTCATGAAGGAATTTAATTACAAAAATCTTATGTCAATGATATTAAAGAAGGTAGAAACTAATTGGACTATGGTGTTTAGTGGTAGGGCCCTTGAAAAATGATTAGGTTTGATTCCTTCATTAGGATGGAGCCCCTTTGATGGAGTTCTGGTGGTTTTATAAGGAGAAAGAGATAAGATATAGATTTGAGAGTTACACAACATGGCGCCTTCCATGTTGTGAAGCATCCAAGAGGGACTCCTCTCAGTGTCTTAAACCTGTAAAGATCTGAAATATCTGAAAGATGGAATAAATGGCCATGACCAGAATGCTGATAGAAATACAGACAGTAAGGACCATGCTGATGAGAACTCAGATGCAAATGAAGACTATACTACTGGAAACTGGAATCAACAATTGTCACACCTGTGCTGTGAATGTGGCTGAACTGTGTCCATGCTCTGAAGCTTATGGAGGGCCAAATCTAGAAGTGATGGACTATAATATCTAATGAAGAAAATATGTAGTCAAAACAGCATTCAGGCTCCTTCCTGGTTACTTTCAATTGTATTCTATAGAACTTGGAACCAATGGGTTAATCTAAAGCTGAAATGTATAATTTAAAAGAGAAATATGGAGAATTCACAGCCTGTTTAGGGAAGGAGTGAGGAGAAGCATATTTATGACAGAAGGGTAGAGTGGAAAAACCACTTTCTAAATGGCATGTGCTCATTAGTAAGACAATTGGGAAAAAGCCTAATTTCTTGACCACTGAGCCACATCTGCAGCCCTATTTTGTATTTTATTTAAAGACAAGATCTCACTGAGTTGCTTAGCACCTTTTTTTTTTAAAAAAATATATATTCTTTAGTTTTAGGTGGACATAATATCTTTATTTTATTATAGTGATGAGGATGGAATCCTGTTCCTCACATGTGTTAGGTGAGTGCTCTGTTACTTGAGCCACAACCCCAACCCTTAGCGCCTCACTTTTGCAGAGGCCAATTTTGAACTCACAATACTCCTGCTTCAGCCTCCCAAGCAGCTGGGATTTCAGGTGGGCATCACCGTGCCTGGCTTTATCTTATGTTTGAGGCGAGGTCTTGCTTATGTTGACCAGGTTGGCTTCCAACTCCTGGGCTCCAGTGATTCTCATTGTCACATCATCCTGTACAGCGGGGACAGCGGGGACTACAAGGTCATGCCACCATGACTGGCTTCTTATTTTTTAAACAAGGCTGTCCAGAGCTGGGTCTGGGGCTCAGTGGTAGAGCTGCTTTCTTAGCTTGCATGAGGCACTGGGTTCGATCCTCAGCACCACCTAAAAATAAGTAAAATAAACATTAAAAAAATACAACAACATGATTTAAAAAAACCAAAAAGCAAGATTTTTCTGATGTCCCAAATTAACAGATGAAGCTGTGGAGGCTGGGGCTGGGTATTTTCTGTAGAAGAAGCTGTGGGTGCTCCACCCATGACCCCACCTATCCCGCTCAAGGCTCTGACGGTGCAGGGGGGATAGAGAGCCGAGCCATGTTATTGGTAGAGGCTGGGACACATACATTGGCAGAGGCTAAGCCACTTTCCTAAGTTTCCTCACTTGTCCTGGGGAGTCTGTGTCTTGCAGCATGACAGATGAGCCATGTCTTACAGGCATGGTGGACTGTGTGTGGACAGTCAAGTGGGTGGGACTGGAATGAGGGTGAGCAGGAGAAAATAAGGTCCCTGTTGCCTCCAGTTTTCCCACTGTCATCACTGGGTTTGAGAAGCCTAAGCCATCCTGTGTTACAGAATCAGAGCCCCAAGCCTAGCACCCCACTTGCCATCCCAAGCAATCCTCCCTGGGAAATCTCAAGTGGGGTGTGCCAGCTGGTTTTTTTGTTTTGTTTTGTTTTGTTTTGGGGTTTGGTTTGCTTTTTCAAACACAAAGAAACTAAAAGAAACACATAGCAATTAAATCCTCGAAGTGAGGGCAGCCACTGTCCTCGGGCAGAGCATGGAGCAGAGTCAGCCCCTGGGAAGCTTGACCTGTTGTTCCTCATTGGAACACACTGGTGGCCAGTGGACTTGTCTGTGTATCGAGTGTCAACAAAAACAAATTGACTTACAAAGTACTAAAGTCCCAGATGTGGTGTCACACACCCGCAATCCCTGTGACTTGGAAGGCTGAAACTGGGGGATCGCAAGTTCCAGGCTGGCCTGGACAACTCAGTGAGGCCCTGTCTCAATAACAGTAGGGGCCACACACGTGTGGGAGGCTGAGATGGGAGGATTCCAAGTTCAAAACCAGTCTCAGCCTCGGGGAGGTGCTAAGCAGTCAGTGAGTCTCTGTCTCTAAATAAAATACAAAATAGGGCTGGGGAGGTGGCTCAGTGATGGAGTGCCCCTGAGTTCAATCCCCTCCCAAAATAACAGAAGGGGCTGAGTGTGTGGCTATGTGGTCAAGTGCTTCTCAAGAAGGTGTGGCCCTGGGTTCACATCCAGTACCAAAAAAGAAAGAGGGAAGAGAGAGAGAGAAAGGAAAGAAGGAGGCAGAGAGGAAGGGAGGGAAAGAGAAAGTTCTGAAGTGGTGCTGAATGAATGGGTTTGGAATTGTTACCAACACAGACCACAGCGTGGTGAAGTGACAGGAGGAAAATGTCTGTGTCTTTCAAACATGTGGTCGAACACGCAATTGCCTGTCCCTGCTGGGTGGTGGGAACCTGGAGAAATTCTTGGTCTCTCTGGACTCCCATTTCCCTGTGGTACAAGGTGAGACTGGACCAGGTTTTCCCCAAGACCCTCCCATCCCAATGTCCCATTTTCTGTGACTTGGTAAACCCAATCCAGGGCCCAAAGCTCGTCTGATGTGCAAAAAACCTCTCCACCCAGTCCACCCCACGACCCCGACCTAGCCCGCTGAAGCCTCCCAAGATGTTGGGACAGCATACCAAAACAGCAGCAATGCTCGGGCAGGTGTCCCCGCCTCCAGGCAGCCTCTGCCCCACCTCTGTTACCAGCACCCTGACTGTGCCCTAAGACCCAACTATTCCCTGTGAGGACCTTGAGGGACTCTCCCTTTTAACCCAGGATAGTGCATATGCTTCCCCAAGCCCTTGTTCTGCAGCCCAGGGACACAGTGACACCAGGACAAGGGCCTCTCCACACGATGGGGTTCCCTGGAGGGTGGTCCATTCCTTGTCCCCTAGGGTCTGGAGCCAACCAAGCCCTAGTCCTCCTCCCATTTATCCCAGCAGCTCTCCCTGGCCAGGAAATCCCTCTTGGGCCTATGTTGTCACCTCTGTCATGTTCACCCTGAACCCTTATGGACAGGAGAGCACCCTGTTACTAAGACAGCCGCTAAGACCAAGCACATCACCACACACATCCCACCCAGGAGCCACCTGGGAAGGGTGATCTCAGCAGGCCCGAGAGACTACAGCCCTCCACTCCGCTCTGGAGAGTCAGGCCCAGGTCCCACCTGGAGGAAGAAAGCAATCTCTTCCTTCCTGGAGGGCTGTGGGGCTCACTGAGAACCCACTTTTTTTCCCTGGAGCCCAGAGCACTCAGGAAGCAGCCAGTGCAGGAAGGGCAGCCTGCGCCCAAGGACTGGTTAGAGGCTGCCAGGAGTTCCTGGCTGGTTCCAGGCTCCCCCAGCCATTGGGAACCCAGGCCTGGGATGGACGAGGCCTTGGAAACAGTCACAAGCCCAGCCCTCAGCAGCTGAGGACATTGGCCAGAGCCTATAACATTAACCTTTACAGATATCTCCTGTAAATGGGAGGATTCAGCCCCTTTCCTGAGAGGAGCTGCTGAAGGGATGAGCTGCAGGGGGAGCCTGGCAGAGGAGGTTACACTTTTCCTTTCCATCAAAGGGACTCAGGCTAGGAGTGGGAATGGACAGGGGTTATTCTTTATCAAATGGGAGAAGCAAACTCAGACAGGACACGCTGGGTCCTGAGAACTACAAGAACCCCCATTTTTCACGTTCCTCGTAACAACCACAGAAGTTGTCTGGGCTGCAAAATGTGGCTTGTGGAGCTCGGTGAGCAATTATTACACCTGCAAAGAACCAAAAGGGTTTTTTGACTTGATGGGCCTCGCATGCATCTTCCTATCCCATCCTAAGGCAGCGCACAGGACCACTGACCCTTGCTGTGAAAGAACTCAGACCAGGGCTGCCAGACCTCCTGATCACCTGGAGCCCAGCCCGGGTCAGCCCTGGGGGAGGGAAGTCTGGTCCTGAGCACACAGCCAGAGGGGGACTTCCCTGTGTGTGCCGATGGCCTGCAAGGAGGGCTAGTGCAAGAGGTGGCAGGGTCTCCCAGGGCACTAGCCTCCCCTTTGCTGCAGGGCACCTCTCTACACCCACCTCTTCCCAAGCCACCTAAGGGACAGAAAAAGTAGTTAGGGCCTCACTGTCTGCAATGACACAAACATGGGCTCTTGGCCACTTGTAGCTGTGTGACCTCTGGCTAGTTACTCAGCCTCTCAAAACTTCACTTTCTGCATCTGTAAAACAGGGGAGGAGAGCCTCTCTTTGTAGGAGAATAATGCTGCTCATCAAATTCCATCATTCCTATCAATAAACACATTATGGTTCCAGAAGCCTTGCGCATGCCTGTAATCCCAGCAGCTCAGGAAACTGAGGCAGGAAGATCACCAATTTGAGGCCAGCCTCAGCAACTTAGAAGACCTTGTCTCAAAAATAAAGGAGGTGGAGGCTGTGGATAGAATTCAGCAGTAAAGCACCCTGGGTTCAATCCCCACTACCACAAAAGAAATAAAAATAAAAAAGGTATTGTCTCTTTTCTGTTGTAATACACCTCAAGGTCCTTGCTATGGGGTTAACACAAGTAGTTACCCAGGAATTTTTGAACCCTGGATAAACAGGGAGTCACCTAAGCAAAATCTGATGCCCAGGCCTAATTCAGAAAGGAGAGAAGGGAGACAAGACAGCCCACCTCTCAGCCTTGCCTTGGCTTAAAGTGGGAAACCACTGATCTAGTCTATTGGCCTCCAGACAGATAGGGAAACTGAAGCACAGAGAGGTGGTGTGACTGGAGCAAAGTCACACAGCAAGCAGGAAGCAGGGCTGGACCAGAAGTTCCATGCTGACTCCTGCCTGCTGCCCCAGCTCATCTAACCCTTAGTGTGTTAGCAACACTCAAGGCCTCCAGGGCCAGACACAAAAGGGGCAAAGAGGACTCGGCTGCACTCCGGAGTCGTGGAAACTGGCAGGACAGTGCCAGCGATCCTTGCTGTGTAAGAACTCAGTCTGGGGCTGCCAGATCTCCTGGTGACTTTGAAGGACAGTTAGAAACCTGAGTTTTTGTGCAAACATGTCTGAATCTTAATAATTACGTTCTAGGGCTGGGGTCGTGGCTGAGTGGTAGAGGGCTCACCTAGTATGTGTGAGGCACTGGGTTCGATCCTCAGCACCACATAAATATAAAATAAAGATACTGTGTCCACCTAAAGCTAAAAAATAAATATAAAAAAAGAATTGCGTTCTAATTCCAAGCAAATTTTTTAAATATTTATTTTTTAGTGGTAGTTGGACACAATACCTTTATCTTTTTTATTTATTTATTTATTTATTTATTTATTTATTTATTTATTTATTTATATATATGTGGTGCTGAAGATCAATCCCAGGGCCTTGTACGTGTTAGGCGATCGTTCTACCGCGGAGCCACAGCCTCAGACCCCAAGCAAATCTTAAACCTGAACAACCAACCAACAAAAACCTGGAGCTAGGTGCGCTTCTCTGGTTACCAGTTTGGGACCTCAGTTCAGGATTTCAGGGTAGGACCTGGGGATAATTTTTTGGCACCGAGTCAGGATAACATGAGAGGTTCTTGGAAAGTATCTTTCTCTATAAAAAGTGTCTGGTCCTGGTGGCTCATATTCTGCCGTTACCTATTTGCTCCTGTGAGCCAAACAGTGCTCTCCCTGGATATTCTTGCCAAAAGGTTTTGAAGAGTTTATTACAAATATCGTTGTCTAGAGAACAGATTTAGGTACTGTCCTGGACCTGGAAGAACAGAAAAAATTAATGGAAAGTGCACTGCATCCCATGAGAGGGAGGAACAAAAAAGGCTGTGCTGTGGCATCTTCAGCCTCCCTCCATTGCTTCAGTGTGTAAGATGGTAAATTGAGCCCCCTTGTGGAGCAGACCCTGAGGTCACATATCTATCTCAGAGCCCTAAGACCCTTCTTCCCCACTGGGTCAACAGTGACTTCTGACAGAATTACTGGATGCCTCTCCTGACTCCCTTTGCTTCCTGTGGATGCACCCACCATGCCCTCTGCTCCTTCATCACTGCATCTCCTGGTTCCTAGGCTGTGCTCACCTAAGGGGTCCCAGGTGGGATGCTGCTTCCAACGTGCTTCCTCTGTCTTCTCCCCATCCACTGTTCTTATGGGTTGGGATCCACTCACTCAGCCTGACTCTGCCTCACCAACTCTGCCAAACAACTAAGCCCCACTATGTCCTCTCCACTTTTTTTCATAGGCTCCACCCAGCATCTGGCCTCTTACCTGCACTGTTCTGCAGAGCCATACCCACTCCACCCATTTGATCTTCTACATTATGTCCATGTGGCTCATCTTCCACAGACATATTTAACACTCTGGGATTGCAGGATTTTCTCTCTAGCTCTGGAACCTTTGTAGTATGGCTTGTTTGATATAAGAATACCTCAATATTGTGATTAACAATGTTTCTCAAAAGTTAAAAAATAACATTAAAAAAATATGAGGATGAGACTCAGTGGTTATGTTCCCCTAGTTTGAAACACTTGTACAAGTAAAAGAAAGAAAGAAAAAAAGAAAAAGAAAAAAAGAAAGAAAAAGATAAAAGAAAAAGAAAAAAAAGAATAAAGAAAGAAAAATAGGCAAGTAAGAAAAAAATGTGGTTCATTTTTCTTATGTTATGTGTTACAAATTTAGCATTCATGTTTACCTGTTGTGGAGGCTGTGAAAAGTCAGTCTTTCATTCATACTTCCATGCCCACACCTGACATTTTGCTGTAAGGCTATTGCTTTATGTCAAGATCTATAATTTACCTGCCACCTCACTTAAATTGGAATTTTTTTTCAAATCCTAGGTTTCTCTGGTGGCAGGGTTCTTCTTCAGTCCTTGGAACCTGACTTCTTCCTTCAGTGCTCATTTAGTTTCAAGTGTTTTTTTTTGGAGAAGACACACTTGAAAATTGGGGACAGTAAAGCTTGCTTAAACTCACTTTCCCAATGGCCCATCAGTGCAGGAATTGAGATTGGGACCAGTGTCAGCCTGTTGTGGAATAGTTCTCAGGAGAACCATGGGAGCCCTGAGATTTTGGACTTGAGTGTTGGCGTCAAGAGGAAAGATACTCTCTGTGAACATTCTGCAGCAGATGAGGGACCCTGGAGATGACTCAGGCCTAACTCTGTCCCAATGGCTCAGACTAGGTACTATAGAGGTTCTGTGTTGTACTTTCCTTCCATCCCCAGAGACCTGAAAAACAATTGGTGACAAACATGACTGGTTTTCTTTACCTACATTGTTCCTGAACCTGAAGACAATGAACAGTAAGCAGAACAAGGAGGAAAATCAATGCATCAGTCTTTCCAATACTAGAAAAGTAAACCCATCAAATACTGAAAAATATTTCCTTTTACTTGAAAATCAAAAAGCCCAGTGATTGGTAGTCTGGGCTGCTATGGCTATACAGCTATTCCATCATGCCCCAGGGCCCTTCCTGTTTTTCATTGTGCCATCCATTTAATACAGCAATTCGGGGGAAAAAGAAAAAGGAAAAAAACAAAGAGCTAGAGTCCCAGTTGCTTCCAATGTTATCTCATTGGCCAGCACAAAATCACAGAGACCCCTACCTGCAAAGATTATTGGAGAATACAGTTCTTTTTCACTTTTACTTTGGGTTTGTTTTTGTATTTGGTTGTGGGGACTGAATCTATGATTGCTTAATCACTGAATAACCATCCCCAAACATTTTTAAATTTTAGAGACAGATTTTTAGGGTTTCACTAGATTTCTGAAACTGTCCTTAGACTTCTGAGCCTCCTGCATCAGCCTCTATAGTCACTGGAATTATAGGCATGTGCCATTAGGCCTGCCTGTGTTTTTTTAGGTGCTGGAGTTGGAACACAGAGACAGGCAAATGTGAAATTTGTTTACTACTGAGCTGTAATTTCAGCCATAAACTTGTCATTTTGAGTTATTAGCAACCCATTTTAAAAAAAATATAAGGTCCCAGTGGAATGAATGAGGGATATCAGCCACCTGGACCTTAGCAACCAGTTGTGCTGGTGTGGCTTAGTTCAGGCCCAATGCATACTCACAGGGTGGCATGAAAAATGGGCATCAAGTGAGGAATGGGTTTGGATGGGCTGTGAAAGGAGAACTGCTGGATAGGTGGCAGACTGAGATACTGTTCTTTCATGTGTTGTAATGGGCATCTCAGTTGGAGAAGGGGTAGAGGGTGAGTGCATTTGGGTGGTTAAACACTGAGATACATCCCCATTTTTTAAAATATTTTTTTCTTAAAATATTATTTCCACTGGGATGTCAGGCCTGCACCACTGAGCCAACTCTTATACAATTTTTAAAGTTATTTATTCCATTGTAATATGGATCTGTTGAAACTTACAATATAAAAACATACTTAAAATATATTCACTTATTATTAATAAAGTTATAAGAATTAGAATATGTCATTTTTATAAAAATAGATGTCACAACACTTGTTCCCAGTGACCAAATATGACCTATAAAATGTTAAACACATATGGACATTTGATTTATATATTTTATTCTTTTTTCCATATTTATTATTGTAGACAAGTTCTAAACACTGAATGAGTGAATGCAGAGGTTTATGCCAATTTCCATAATTATTAATTGAGAATAATATTTTAGTTTTTCCTACTAGTGGCATTTATTTTCCCACAAATACTGCATGTGGCATTTATGTGTTGAAGCTGAAAAGTTAATCACATAGAAACACTTCCCGGATTTATGATAAGAATGAGAAACTGACTGATTTTGTGTAGGGAGTGCAAAAAACAATTAAATCCAGAAAGTAACTCTTAGGTTTTAGAGCACAATAAGGTGATTACATTGTATAATAACTACTTAAATAAATCAAAATAGCCAGAACATAGAAAGTTTTAAACACAGAATAATAATTTTAATGAGATGAAAATTACCCTGATCTGATAATTACACACTATGTACACATGCCGAGTTATAACAATGGGTCTCATATCCAAGTACAAAGAATAGAATCCAGGTAAAAATAAAAATAAATAGAAGTAAATTCTTTGATGTTTTAGCCAAATATCTACATTACCTCAGATTTTTAAATGGTATCCTATGTTCATGTATGTTTCACTGTTTTGGTTTCCCTTACTGTCATGTCTTTTAGATCTGCAAGGTCTAAAGAGTGATGGAATGATTTAGACTTATTTACATGGATTTCTCATGACTGTTATTTATTTTCAAAACTTGTTTACACTTTATTTTATTATTTTATTTTTATGTGGTGTTGAGGATTGAACACAGTTCATCACATGTGCTAGGCAAGCATTCTACCACTGAACCACAATCTTAGCCCTGATGACTGGTATTTTTTAAATATGTGGCTGGAAAAAAGCTAAAATACATACCTACTATTTCAGGTACTTGACTTAAAATCCAACATGCCTTGTATAAAAAAAATATTCCATCAGATTAACATCAAATTTTTTGTATCAATTTTATGCATGGTTTCTTTACTGGAGAAATGCATCGCTTACTTCAAGCAGATGAATATTGGGACTCTTATGAAAGTTTGTCTTTTAGGCTTGGGTCAAATTCTTGTCGTTTAATTTAGAAACCTTACAATTGAATGACTTTGAGTCTATCTGAACTGTGACTTTAATTACACCTTTATTCCAGATGATTAAGGAGAAAACAATAATAATATATTTCTACTGGTATTCAATAGCTGGATTTGGTCACTTAAGATAGTTTTTCTGGTCATGATAATAGAATATATGCAAGGTGGATAGCTACATTGGGGATTCAAAGACAGGCCTTAAAAACTGTCAAAGAGCTTTCTACACATATTGCTAGAAAATTTTAATATCATGAAAATAATTTGAATCCACAACATATGTAGCCATTATTAAAAGAAAAGTTTTAAATCTATTAAATCACATAGATGATGAAGTACATAATTAAAAGATAATGGCCAGCATTTCTACTGAGAACTTTTTATTTAAGAAACACATCCATATTTGATCCTTGTTCTTCTTTCATACACAATAGCTCTAGAATATATGTAATAAGACTCCATATATGTAATACAAAAAGATCAGATTTTGCACCAACATAACACTTGAACTCAATAAAAGACTACAAATACAAATTAAAAAATCATCTTAGAGGATATGCTTCTCAGTGCCATCTTAGATGATATATTAAAGGCATTAACTCTGATAATAAATGGTCAAAAGATAGATCTAAAAAATACATCTATGTGCACACCTACTACATTGAGATTCATTTTTTGAGAAGGTAGCAATTCTTTACTTTTGTACAATCATTCATTTCAATTCATTGAAAATTGTAGAGTTTTCAATATATTCCTACTGCTTAATCAAGAAGAGAAAGATGAAATCAACTTAACACTCTACCTCAGAAAATCTCAAAAGAAGATAATATCAAGAAATATTTTGAGAATATATGGTAATTCTGAATCTATAAGAAAGGCTATGTACAGTGGGAGCACAGCTACTATTACACAATCCAGACATGATTTGGTAATAATATTCGAATGGCACCTGGAGAATATTAGAGAGAGTTGATAATTGAAGTGGGAAAAATGTGTGTTGGGTGAATCCACATATATCCCTAGTTATAGGATAGGCTGACATTGATAAAGATGACACTATTTGAAATAAGGGCTTCTGCTTCATTTTCTCTTAAGATATATACTATTAATATGGAATTTGAAAATAAAGATCAACAAAATATATTATTTTATTAGTATAAGAAACATGTCCTCTGAAGTTCATCTTGAGATCTCAGCTAACACCATAATTTTCTTCTGCAACTTCACGTGCCTTTTCTAGCACAAGATCTAACCCAAGAACTTTACCATTGGTATCTTGGCCGTAACATATCTAGGGATGCTGATAATTATGGGGTTTATAGTTACAGATGTTTTTGTCTCAGAATTTTGGAGATGACATCAAATATAAATTAATAATCTACTTTCACAGGTTTGGAGAGGGGGCTTCTCCATTTTTACCATCTGCCTGCTGAGTGTTCTCTATGACATACACCTCAGAACCAGAAGCTCTTGCTTGGCAATGTTCAACCATATATTCTCACATCAGAGCCTGTGGTTCCTTGTTTTCTGTGGGTATTCTGCATGTATGTGACCTGATATGATCTTATATATATTACTGTATGCTGAATAATTATACAGATGCATTACTTTCTAAGGCATTTATTTTAAATATTTGAGATGTTCCAGCAATTCTTCTTATAGGGTTCATGTTCTCAGGTCTTTCCAAAATTCAATAAATAGAAAAACCTCTAACTAAAAAATAAATGATGTTATCACTATTATAATGTGAACATTAATATAAATAAACAATATTAAAATCTCTAAGCCCATAGGTATAAGGACTTAGATTACAAAGATCAATTTTTTGGGAGACACAAACTGCCAAAATGCATTGTGTCCTTGGTGATCATTGTACTGGGAAGAAATTATTGGTTTCAGCATTGGGCTCTCACCAAGCCATAGATTTATTAAGGGTAGGACACTGATGTTTTCTTCTGTAACCATGACATGGTATCAATCATATGTAAAAAGAAAAAAAAAATTACAGAAAGAGAAAATGGTTCCCACAGATAAAGAAGGCATAACCAGCATTCTGTTATAGTGCAAAGAATATCCAAAATGTGGCCTCTGTCTACTGGGACATCTACAGAAAGCATGAACTTGTATACTTTCTGGCAGAAAGAAAAAATGTTCTAACCTTTCAAAGAATTGGGCTTTATTACTTGAAATTATAAAAAGTAGCCATTGATAAAGCAATATTTCTTGCAGGACTGAAAATTCAATGTACATTTGCAAGAATATAAAATAGATTCCCAGAGCTATTCAATACAGAAATATTGTTAATACATAAAGCTCAGGAATAGCCCAAATGTCCATCATTTGTTTAGTTCCAACTTTGGTCTATCTACACAATGCAAAGGTAAGATTTTTGCATATGTGGGTTGTTTTCCAGGTTGTTTCATTGAATAATAAATAAGGGGCAGACAGGATATACAGGAGCACTCCCTTTTGGGTAAGAACGAAATTTACCTAATAACATATTATTGTTATTGACTCCTACCAGAACAAGAAACAGTAAAAATATATACTAAAAACAATTAAAACAGATGTTCATGAAGGGCAATGGGAAAAGATTAGTGGGGATGGAATAGAGTTGAGTCTTTAACATGGGTTTATATTTGAACCACATAAACAACAACCATGTTGAAAACATAGAATTAAATCAATAACAAAAATCAAGCCCAACAGGTAAGAGTCTGACAACCCAATCATGAACCACATTATTCGGTGAGTAATATCTTTTTTGTTTTTCTTTTTTTTAAGAGAGAGAGAGAGAGAGAGAGAGAGAGAGAGAGAGAGAGAGAGAACTTTGAAAATATATATATATATATATATATATATATATATATATATATAGTTTTCAGGGGACACAACATCTTCATTTTATTTTTCTGTGGTTCTGAGGATAGAACCCAGTGTCCCACGCTTGCCAGATGAGCATGATACCACTTGAGCCAGATCCCCAGCCCCTAATTAGGTTCCAAAGCATGCATGATTTCCAGGATCTTTTTCTCCAATGTGAACAATATTTTACCTAAATTTTTTACCACATGCTTGTTGCAATGTAATATTTACTGATCAGTAATTAGCCATAAAGGATCCCAGGATTCATATGCAATGTTTAGTGTCAGTGCAGCAAGGGACAACATGGGTTTTATGCTTTCTCCATTAGACTGGAATTTACAATGGAAGAGGCCACTTCTTATCTTGAGTGAGCAGCCTGGTGAATACACAGATACGACTATTAATATGCACTGAAGAATTCTTTGAAAGTTTATTGCCAGGAACACATAGAGGACTTGAAAGTTACTTCCAGGTCCAGATTTCAGAAGCTTGGCTATACACACTTGGGGCAAAATGACCAGTCCTAGACCCTGTGTGAATATGTATTGTAATATTGTGGTAGTTTATCATAAGCCTAGGCAGAAAAAGGTTGGGTCTTGAAGGTTATTCAGTCATGTGGGTAGAGCTATGGAATGGGATTATTGTCCTTTATTAAAAGAGAGCTGCAAAGAAATTTCTCAATTTATCCTGTGAGGACACACATGGTGCACTTCCTTACTCTCATCAAGCTGCTATAATAATTTATGGTAGACTGGGTGGTTTATAAGCCACAGACACTCATTTTTCACATTGTATAAGATCAAGGCACAAGGCTATTCAATGCTTGTTGAGAAAATTTATAATGAGTAGAAGCTTCTGGCTGTGTCATAATGTGGTGGAAGAAGCCAGCTAGCCTGTATCACCTGTTCATTAGAGCATTAATTCCACTGATGAAGTCTTCAGCCTCAGAAACTCAACACCTCTTCAAAGACTCACCTTCTAATACCATCACCTTAATGGAGAGAAATTCAACCAAGATATTCAAAGGGACACAAACCTTCATATTAGAGCTTTCTATGAAAAAGCAGGATCTCAATAGTCAATAAATCTGTTGGAAAGTTGATCTTAGAAATCTGAGCTTTCAGAAGTCCACAAATAAAATTTGTTTTTGCTTGTAAAGTATGTAGTTTCTAGAACTCCCTTAGAGCAGTCCAATCCGACTAAAGTATATTTCAAATGATAATATTGTCTTTTCAATTGTTCCTCCATTATGAACAGTTCTCTGATTTTTACACAGGTTATCAACTCTCTGGACATCTCTCTCTG
Source organism: Callospermophilus lateralis (assembly GCF_048772815.1). NCBI lineage: Eukaryota > Metazoa > Chordata > Mammalia > Rodentia > Sciuridae > Callospermophilus > Callospermophilus lateralis. The sequence continues at coordinate 1,408,619 of NW_027515935.1, read as the reverse complement.
TATGTGCCTATGTACATGCACATACAACAGAAAGGAGTTTGGGGCTTTCTGCCAAGCCCAATCCTCATATTCTGCATTTCTACATGTCAAATTTGGGAACCACCCACTTGGCCCCATCAATGCAAGGCAGGCCCAGGCCTCCTGTGGTGTTACCCTCTGAGCTACCTCTTTATGGTATGAGTGAAGCCTGTGTCTACCCTTTACTCTGGACTCTGCTCTCTCCTCCTCAGTCCTTGCCTATACCCTGGTTAGAGCCAGGGTTTCCATTGCACCTGTGCCTCCTTTTACTGCTCTATAACCTGATCTTTATGTGCCAATGCTTTACCATGCTCATTTGTGCATTTCTTCCCCTCTGTTCCCACAGCTACAATGAAGCTGCCATTTGCTTGCTGTGTGACCTAAATCAAATTAACTCGACACAGCTGAGCATCTTTGTTCTGCAACATGAGTGTAAACATGGCTTCTGCTCATGGAGTTCTTATTGCCAGTGAAGAGGGCAGGGATAAAAGTCTCAAAAACAATAGTCCAGTACATGGTCATCAATGGCTCCTGATGTCATTAAATGTTACCACTATTAGCTGTCAATCTCATTTCACAACTTGGGAACATGAATCCCTGAAAAGTAAAAAAAAAATAATAATTATAATTAAGTTCACCTGGCTAGTGGGACCAGGTCTGCTCTGACTCTAGATTCTCTGTCCCAACCAGAGCTCAGGGCCAGGATGAATACAAGGTGCCACATTAATAGAGGACTAAGGTAAACCTGGTAAAGGCAGTTTCATGAATGGACAAAAGGGAAAGAATTGTGGGAAGGAACCATATCCTATATCTGACACCTGGAGAATCAGGAGATTTTACCTTCACATTGATTCCCTTCTCTGGAGAACAAAACTGTACTGAAAACAGACCCCTGAAACAGGTTAGCCATCAATGCAGACAATAAAGGACACTCTGGAAGTTACCAGGCTGATTGGTGCATGTACAAGCAGTAAGAGCCACAGATCGGAAGACCTCAAATAGTTCACGTGAGACCTCATTATTCCTGCATCTTCATTCCCTGGCTCACACAATGGCAGGCTGAGCTTGGAAACTCAAGGTTCTGTGTGCTGGCAGGTGACATACCAAAAAAAATATCATCTACACATCTTTTCACAAGTTTACTCATTCTACTCAGCCATTAACAAGAGTGGAATTATATCATTTGTAGGAGATGGAGGAACCTGGAGTACATCAAATTAAATTAAATAAATCAGTTGCAGAAAGTCAATTTTCAAGTGCATTCTCTGATATGTGAAAGGTAAAAAGAAAAATGGAGTGAAAAAAGAAGTGGATCTCGAAAAAATTGGAGAGAGAATAGTTGAGTTTAGATTAATGGAAGAGAGGATAAGAGAGATGATTCAGGCACTGAACAATGAGACTGATCAATGATGTTATGCCCATACATGTATATGTCACAAATGAATATACTAATAAATTAATATAATGTCCTAATATAAATGACATTTTTGGCACCTGTGACTGAAATTCAGCATGCTTCACCATTGAGCAACATTTCCTTCACCACTACTTTTATGTATTTTTTTTTGAAATAGGTTTCTGCTAAGTTGTTCAAGTCTTTGCCAACAGACAAAAAGCTGGGTGCCCACTTTTTGTCTTTGTAAAAATACAAAGGTCTGTTATCCCCCTGGCTTATGGAGCACTCACTAAGCAACAAGTGCTAAGTATTTATGACTTCATTTAATTCTCATCACAGTCTTGAGAAGCAAGTGGCATCATCCCCATCTTTAACATAAATAAATAAAAGTTGGGAGAAATTAAACATCTATTCAAGCTGAGTGAGGTGGCACATGTCTGCAATACCAGCAGATTAGGAGGCTGAGGCAGAAAGGTTGTGAGTTCAAAGCCAACCCCAGCAAAACTGAGGTGCTAAGCAACTCAGTGAGACACTGTCTGTAAATAAAATACAAAATAGGACTGGGGATTTGACTCAGTGGTTATGAGCCCCTGAGTTCAATCCCAAGTACCAAAGGAAAAGAAATCTATTCAAACCTTAAACATATATAAAAGTCAGAATACAAATATATGATATGTACTCAAGACCTTGGTCCATTAACATTTATTTTATACTAATCATAACATCTAGGAACCTCCCAGAAAGCTTAATAAATCCAATGCTTGAGAGAACTCCCCAGAGATTTTTGTTTCACTGATTGGAGCTAAAGTCCAGGTATCAGGATAATTGACTCTAATGCTCACAATTAGGAATGGAATCACTTTTCTATTAAAAATCAGGGAAGCACAGACAAAGAGATTGGGTTCACCTGCTCAATATTGTGTGTCAAGTCGACAGGAAAACCAGGGTATGTGTATATACTTCTGTAGCTCTCCAAAGAGCTCTCTGTGGCTCCAAACAAAAGAAGACTCCACAAAGCTGGAGGCGGAACACAAGCCAAACCCTCTGCCACAACTCACCCCACAATACTCCAATTTTCCTAGACAATAAGTGTGCATATAGGAGACAATTCCAGATGGTATCTTGGTGATCAATGGGCGACATTCAAAGAAATAGGGCACAACCAACTTTAGCAAAGGCAGAGGTGTGGCTGGGCCAGGATGCGGACTAGTCTAGAGGATAAACTTTTCCAGGGCACATGAAGTCCAGGGCTTCCTCCTCCAAAATTAGCCTTGCCTTATCACACATATGCCTGTTCAACTATTTATGCCCTTCTCCTATTTTATATTTCTCTTGCACATAGCTTTGGAGGTCTTGTGCTTTGGCATTTCTTATATTTTTTAATGCATCTTTCAAACTATCACAAAATCAACAATGAGGAATATTACCTGTATAGGTTACAGTTTTATTTTATTACCACTTAGCTCAAGTTTCCAAATCTCTCTGAAATACACTTTTTTTAGTTTTTATAATTTTATTATTCCTTTACATATTGACAATGGTTGTGATAAAGCAGTATTCTCTGATTTCAACACTTGGAATGTCAGTGACCTGCTTAAACTGATTGCTCTTTCTTTTAATTCTCCATCATAAGCCTCCTTTTTATTTTTTTACAGTATATATAACTTTATATATAGTACAGAAAAGCCCAAGCTAATATTACATGGTTTCTCTCAGAGAAAGGGCAGGTACCTCCATTAGTGAGTATGAGGGCTCATCACAACATTCTTAGTTTGGGATTCCACCATGGGCTCTGACTCAGCTCAATGTTCAATCTTCCTGTGATCTCCTCAGCCTGTGGCCTTCAGCTCATCTTCTTCTTTTAAAATTTTAGATTAATTTTAATATTTTACACAGACCCTGAAACACAAAAACGCCAGTTTGAACATGGTGGCATACATAAACAACACTACCCAGAAATCAGATGCTTCATGTTGGAAGAAGCAAGGGAAGAGGAGCCTATCACACATGATAGAGAGAGGATCCTCAGAGCCATAGTGGAACCATTGGAGGATACAGAAATCCCTCACCTCAAAGTTGAGGCATTGTAAGTTGTTTAATGGGTCTGAACTAATGTTATCATACAATCAGAACAATAGCAACTGTGATTGGTACATGATTACAATTGAGATGCCTTTCCAAATATGTCCAGAAAAGTGTTTGGAGACCAGCTATCCCAGGATTGCTTTAATCAACCAAAACAGAAAGTAAAATTAAGAGACAGCTGACATGTTACACTGGGAAAGACACAGTTCTGTGTTTTCCAGGGGGATGTTTGTCATCTTTCTATAGACATTAAAATTATAGGCCTGCAGAGAAAGAACTTAAAGATGTCTTTCCTTAAAACATGCAACTCTTGAGGCTATTACCTGCACCACATTCTTCCTGGCCTCATCCATCTGGGTAATTGCCTCTGCATTCTTAGATTCAGAAGTAGTGTGCAGTTGGGTCATGGAAAGGCTGTGGAAGAATGGAATTTTAGCATATTGCTGAGGTTTCTTGTAGATGAAAAAGAGACTTCAGCTCCAACAGTTCAACACAGCCCAGAAAACTTTGTTCCGTATGATTCATTGAGGATATTTTCTTCTAACAATGTTTGCTTCTTTAATTCATATCCTCCTAAAATGAGTCATTTTTTAAATAGGGAGTGATGATTAATTTTAGTTTCTCATTTGTTCTAAGTTTAATGAGTTCTACTGATACAACTTACATATAGAATGTCATCTAGAGATTTTAAACATTACTTATTTGTATACATATTATAAAAGAAGACATGAGTTTTAACTTGATATTTTATAAACATTTATTTTATTTACATGTGGATCTGAGGATCGAACCCAGGACCTCACACATGCTAGGCTCACACCACTGAGCCATATCGCCATCTGTAATTTAGCATTTTTATTTATAAACTGGCTTCTGTAATATTAATAAATAAAATAGAACTACTATTGATGTGAATTCTATAATTTGAGAAATTATAAGTTTTTAAACTTTTAGAAGGAAATGAGATTCTATGTTCCAAACTTCATTTCATAGAGGGCAATATCACAATGCCAGAAACCACATATATTTCTTATAAAGTCTTTGGATCCAATTTAACTCAAAGAATTAAAAATTTCCCGACCCTGTACTCTCTCAGTTATGAAATGACAAATGAGAGGATCATAATAAAAGGGTTTGGAAGCACACTGAAAATTTTTGAAAATCAAAGAACATACTAGTAATTTTCTAATCCTGGATTAAAAATACACAGGAATATAATTTCCAAGTTTAGAGGAGGAATATTGGTGTTGATTAGTTCTTTATGTATTAGTTTTATGTGTGTATATATATGTGCCTATATACACACATATGTCTTTTCCAATTTCTATTACAATGGAACTGTCTGACTCTAACTTTTTTTAAAGGAACATTTAGGTCAGTGGAATCTCATCCTACCCTGTCACTGTATTTCAATTTCTGATGTTTTCACAAACTCAGGTTATTTTTTAGTTGTTTTTTTACGTGTTTGCTTGATTCTTTACATGAACAAGTAATTGTGAACCAGTCTCCTTAACTGGTCACTGAAACACAAAGAACAAGATGACACAGAAAAGCCAAAGTTGTGGGGAAGAAAAGCAAGACTTGAATTTTACATAACAACATCAATCAGAGAGACAGATTGCCCTTTAGGAATCCATGGGTTTCCCAGTAATGAAAGCTTGCCATCTGTGAAGAAGCACTCTCTGGCTTTTTATTTCTTTACTTTAATATTAAACAGATGTTAACTTTATGAACCATATAAATTTATTGACCATCAACTATGTGAAAAATTTAAGGCTAAACTCTTGGATGAAGAGTTCTTTAAGCCACTGTGCATTTTCTAGCTTTCATGGTAATTGCTCTCTAATTTAGAAACTGTGAAGAACAAGAATTTCTAGACAATTCTATAATTAGAAAGAGGCATATAATTTCAAACTACTCATATAAGCATATATTACATTAATACATCTGAATAAATGAAGCATGTGAGATCACAAAACAAAAACATGGGCCTAAAACTCCCCACACAGTTATGAAAAGTGCTGTAATGACAAAGCAAAATAATTGTCTTTTGGGTCCAAAGCATGAGGTTTCAAAGTCCTGTAGCTGATAAATGTCTATACCTTCTTTATTTCAATTTTATTGCTGTGCACGCATTATCATAACTTGTTTGAAGGATCATGTGTTGATCTAGTGTTTCATTTCAAACAACTCTCTTAAAAGTACTGAGAATTTTTTTTTCTAATATCCATCACTAATAGTATTAGTACCATAGTTATATGGTGATTTTTGAGCCTAAAGGAGATGTTTACTTAAAATTTCAAAATTATGTGTCACTGAAAAGGTAGATGATATACTATATTAAAGCTGACTTTATTGTCTAGGAAATAGAAATATCAAAGGAACTATTTCCAGGTATTTGGTCATTTTTGATGTCCTGATCTGTGTATAATAAATAAAATTTAATTATATTTGCAGATTTATGGAACTATGCTTCAAATTAAATGTTCCTTGAGAAAGAATATTAGTGTTTTTAGCTTCTACATCTATGTCTAGAAAATTTACACAATATCATTAAAATTATATGTTTCCTGTAGAAATGCTATTCACTGTATTGTATTTGGAGGAGATTAATGGATTTGGTATTTTTGCTTCAAATATGTTTTGTCAAAAATAAACAGAACTTGGTTATAAAGCTTTTTTATATTTTATCATCAAATTATGGTGACGTTTTTATTCTCTTTCAAACACAACTATATATAAAAAATAGTGATTCTTTTTTTTGGTGTCATGTTATCTTCCAAAATTCTTATCCTTTGTGAAAAAAAATGATAATCTTGTAGTGCAGAATTACATCCTTATAAAGCCTATTTTATTTCCTCCAATTTTAATCATGGATCTAAATTCATATTAAAATGTATTGAACATTTTTGTCTGTGTATTATAAACCCATAAACTAAGCTAACTATTTTACTTAGAGACCTGGATCTTCAAATATGCAATTCTATTTTACCCACAATGAATTAAAGTAACAGTAAAATAGAAGCATAAAATGAGATAAACATTCACAATGAAAAGAGGAGGTGATCTCCAGTGATAAAAGACTTCAAAGAACTTCTGGAAAACTGAAAGTATGGAATCAGATGAAGGATGCATTTGAGTTCTAATTAGGGCTCCCAAGGAGGGAGATTAAGACCATGACTAGGCATCTTGGAAGTCTATAAGGTAGGGTGCTTCAGATCAGCACAATGGAAATAAAGGGAAGGAAGCTTGTTTGGGTACACAGAATCTGGGTTTGCAGTCTTATCTCAAAGGAGGCTTCTGCTTACTCCAAGTGAAATTTTGGAGTTGTCTTGCACTCTCATATTGGGTCCTACTTGAGACATAGAGTGTGATTTACATGAGTCTCAAACAGTCTTGAGTGTTGGAAGCCTTGAATGGTCATAGCCAGAAAAACTCTCTTCTACTGATGAAAATATTTTGAATAGACCACGTTCAGCAATTGTCTGGGAAATGAATCCTTCTGTCCTTATGGTGCCATAAAGCACAGTTCCCTATAATGACACCACAAAAATTCGCTTTTCAGTCAAAGTTCTGTACTTAGTTTATGGTACTGGTGAGAGTCTGTTCCTGAAAGAAAAAAAAAAAAACCTTATAAAAAGGAAAACAGGGCAATTAATTACAGTTTTGACAGCTGTGTAGACTGAATGTCAAATTAATGTCATCTTGTGTTTTTTATTGCTCTTTTTTTTAGATCCCCTAAATAGACTTATTTTGTTCTCTACAACTAAGCTGATTGAGTGAAACTCATACATATGCCCAAATCATTTGAGCCTCCTGATCATGATTTTCTCAAGACACAGCTACTTCACTGGTCTTTTTACAATTCCTGAATGGAAAGTGAGTACTAAAAACAAAAGAATTGGATCATCTGTGTTCAAATTGAATCATCTGAGTTTTTGTCTCCATTGCAACATGGAATCAATGTCCTTCTGATAAGGAGAGTGAATTGACCTAGCTAGGATTGTACTTTCCCCTCTTGCTTTCTGTTTTATTTTTTTTTTTTTTTAGTACATAGAATTTTTGAGTCCTCAGGTGGAGTTTAAATTTTAGTTCGAATCTTGTTAGAAATCCTGTTGGAAAAGTGTCCTCTTAAATAATTAGGATTTCTAAAATTGGAGGATACGGAGGCATGGTGTAAGAAAATGTAATTGCCAAGTGGGTTAATGGGAGTGATAGAGAGTGAAGACTCTTCAACTTTGACAGTCTACCTCCTGGATCTATGTAGTATACCTCTTTTATAGCACAAACTGATATAATGTTATGTAATATAAGAAGTATAAGCACCATCATCACCTGTTCCAGAATTCTAACAGGCCAGTACCTTTTTATTTATTTATTTTTTGTAGGTGAAAATACAGTAAATAACATGGTCATAGACCCATATAATATCTTTGTTTTTGTTAACTGTGGTCTCATTCACTTTTATGCATGGTCCCTTGGCACTTTATTAATGGTGCTTGCTTAGGATTTATTGTCCCTAAAAGCAAAATGTAAAAAAAAAAAATTGTTTGGGTTTTTCTGGTTAAAATTATTTCTTCATTAAAAGAAGTCCACTTGTTAATTTATGATGAGAGAATGATGAAAAGAATGATGTTGTCACAAGAACCTAGAAATAGACCTCTCTTTCTTACTGGCTGGATATTTGTAAGAAGTATTTGATAGATAAAATTCAGTGACTGAAAACCACTATGGTACTCACTCCTCATTCATCCTGTGCATCATCAGAGGCTGGATAAAAACAACTAGCCAAGTCAAGCTGTCAAATCTGTTGTCTTGTACAATGTCCATGATATATTTGCTTTGGTATTTGATAGCATGAAATCTCATGATATTTACACTGCATTATCTCTTTCAGAAATCCATCCTGATTACTGTACCCCCAGAATTTTATAGTCTTCAAAAGTTTCTTCTAGACTCTTGAAAAGTCTTAATTTCTTCCTATAAGTTTATGTACCTTCTTAGCTGAGGTAACTTTTTTTACAGTGTAATTAAGGATGAAGTGTGCTGCCAAGTATTCCTCTCTTTAGAAAGAGCTTTTTTAACTTTTCATTTTTCAAGACTAACCCTGAAAGATTCTGTACAATGATGCTATTTTATTTCCATTTACTTCTAAATGAAGCTAACTCATATTTATTTCTAGTAACATTTTGTTAAAAGATGGCCAATTTCTCCTTCTATATGATTCATAAAGGGACCTTTTCCCAAAGAAGGAAATGAATAGGTGTTGTATCAATTCTTTGCTCTGAAATTTATTGGGGTTTTCTGAGAAAAGTGTAACTTTGTGACTATCTTCTTCATTAGTTATTTGCTTAGTTATTGGTCACACACTACAAGTGTGACCCTAGGTAAAATGCAAAGGATGATAAAGAGTAAAATAAGTAGAAGCTATACATTTATTATGCTTTCGTAACTGAAGAAAGGTTTGTGAAGTACTTTATGACTTGCATAACTCTCTACCTTCCATTTAAAGTCAAAAGATAAAATTCATCTTTATTTTTTATGTTTCACAAATAAACTTCTAAAAATAAAATTTACACCTATTTTTCCTAATTCTGTTCAAGATTTTTCCATTTTCTTGATTATATGAAATTTTCATAACTCATACTAACTTGATAATCTGTGTCATTTCCTGGTTTACAAACAATTATTGATTTTTGTCTCTTTTTAGTTATAGTTGGCCTCCAGTGACTAAGAGGAAGACTCCTTCCTGTCTGCTCCTCCCAGCCCGGCTCCAGCCTCTCAGCTTCCCCGACCCTCATGCAATTGGTTGTAAATTCTCCCAAAAGTTGTTTTACTGTCTAATTTTTAGAACTAAAAATAAAAAATAAAATAAAAACTTAAAAAAAAGTTAAAATGCAAAATGTGGAGGGAGAAAGCAGCACATATTTTTTTTTTTTTGTAATTAGGCTTATTTTAAATTTTGAAAATATTTTTCTTTTTTTAATGCGGGTCAGCCACTGATATTTCATCAAAATATAACAGTTTCTTTGTTGAGTTCAGGTAACCAAGGAATAGCCACACCCTCAGAACAAAATAAAACACACACATACAAAAAAAAGAAAAAAAAACCAGAATCATCTTTAACCTAACGTTTTATAAAATGTCTCAGATCCTCGTAACTTGCACACAAGCTTCTGTGTTCAGTTGAATTGTAACTGCTTTTTGTATTTGGAGAGAGTGTGACTACTGAACTTGAAACCTTTTATTCTGAGTGTCTTGGTGGTTTCTGGTGAGATTAAGTAGGTGACAGGGTGAAGAGAAAGTGGGGAGTTCTTCCCTATTATAACATGAATTTTCCCCCACAGTCTACTCTCAGCTCCCAGACCTCAAGTTTTCTTACACTGGTATACTTTAATTATTCATACTCCCCCTTTACCAATTATTTTTAACAGCAGTTTATCAAACTACACTTATTAAGAACAATTTTTAAAATAAAGTTATAGTTCACCTCACCAGTCTACACTTATTGCTTATGGTTTCACTCACCTGCTATGCCTATTTTTAGTGTCTGAAAAACATAGATATTATTTTCCATATTTTATCCAATTTCTTACATGTATATACTGGAAAGAAAATCTGGTCTGAAAATATTCCAACTTGATTGAATGCTATATTCAAGAAAATAATATTTAAACATGCTAAATATATCTACAGAATTTCTCAAGTAGCTATGCTTAAACCAAATAGAATATCCTTAAAAGAAAAACTATGGTCAGCTTCAATAAAGCAAGAATAGAACACAAGTATTTATCATTAATGATGGATTATAGATGATACATACAGAATAACCACAAGATTTAAAGGAAAAATTGCATTCAACATGGTATTCTAAACTGAAGTAGACTGTCAATTAATGATAAATAATAATAGAATTTCATTAATGATAAAATTCTGAAAAAGCAATTTTCTGTGCCTCATTTCAAAGAGAGTTACTCAATATAGAAGAAAAATAAAACAAAAGGAGCACAGTTTGTGGACAGAAATAGTGGTTCTAACTACAGAGCTCAAGAAAGTTATGCTGATTTTCAGTAGACCTTGAAAATAGTTTTATTAGCTTACCTCAGTCCTAGCTTTAAAATGATGCTTTAATAGAAATATTAGCAAGTAAGTAATCAAGTGATTGAATACAGCAAAAGTTAGAAAATTCTAGTGATTTATTTTTCATACCACACACACAAAAAAATGAGTATTGGAAAATACAGGAAAAACAAAGTGATAAAAAAGAAAGCAAAAATCCACTAAACAAATAATGGAAAGTCAAGTTCTGCATATGAAACACAGTAAAATGTGCACTTTTTGTAATATTTGATGGGATAGAAGAAAGTAGTATTGATTGTTCTTGATGGTAAGAACATCCCTCCATGAGCAGCATTCATGTCCTGATATTGGATGTTAGAAAGGCTAATAAATTGGAGAAAGAAACCATTCTTACTTCTTGTGTGTGTTTTGTGATGAAATCTATTTTAAAGTCAAATTTGTGAAAATGATTACTGGTTTTTAACCTTCATAAATTTTCTGTAAACAAAGAATGCAACACATAATTATTTTTTAAAAGGGAATAACTAACTGATGAAGCATGAACACAGGTACTTGTAACTATTGAAAAATAGAGTGGGGTGTTGTGGTGTGTACATATGCTGATACTCAGAAAAAATAAAGTTTCCAATGTAGATTAAGCAAGAAATCACAGAATGCATATCATTCTGATTTCATAAATGATAATCAATTAAACACTAAAGCCTTTTAATATTTGATTCATTAGTCCTGAAAAGAGAGAAGTGGCCCCATAAGCTAAATTGGTTTTCCTCCCTCTCTCATTGTTATTGGAAAAAATAATGGGAAAACCTAATACATTGTGTATATGTATATATTTCAAGATTATGTATATATTTCAAGTATATATTTCAAGATTCTATGTATATATTTCAAGATTATGGTCAATATCAGTCAACTAGTAGTATGTATGGCTAAATTTATTGCCTTTTAGAACTTTAAATAGTTGCAGATAGAGTGGAGGATGCTGATTTGGGTCTAAAGTATGGAAACTACTGTTTTATATGGTACTGGGGATTGAAACCAGGGGTGCTTTATCATTCATATATATTCACAATTCTTCAACATTTTATTTTGAGAACTGGTCTCTCTTGGTAACCAAGGGTGGTCTTGAAGATGTGATCCTTCAAGGCCTCAGCCTCTATGATTTTTCAGATTACAGGTATGTACCACCACATCAGGCCTGGACACTACCTATTAATTTTTACATGCATCTAATAATCAAAACTATTTTAAATATTCCTGCCTTTTCTTTTATTTAAAATATTGAATACTAACTTTCTGACATTGCTGGAGAGCATCTGCCTTTTTCCACACTCCCACTTAGCTTGAGGCACACACAGAAAGAAACCAGAAAAACTTGTTTCAAAATATAATAGAATGCACTCTACAGCCATTCATATGTAAACAGAACAAAAAACAAACAAACAATTATACTGAAGCCAGAGAGAGTGGCACAGGCCTGTCATCACCAACAGCTCTGGAGGCTGAGGCAGGAGGACTGCAAATTGGAGGCCAGCCTCAGAAACTCAGTGAGAGTCTGTCTCTCAAAAAAATATAAAAAAGGCTGGGGATAGGGCTCAGGAGTTCAATGTCCCTGGGTTCCATTCCTGGTACCAAAAAATTAAAAAAAAATGCAGACTTTTTGTGCTCATGCTGGACATACCTGGAAATGGATGATTACAGCAAAGACAAAGATGGAGGCAATGAGATTCCTGAGGTAGAGGTGATTCTGGTGGGAGAAAACCTCTCTAAGGGCTGGGACTTTGTCTGTGTTCGTGGCCCAGAGATGGAACAGTGCAAGATGGCGACCTCCAATTCCATGCCGGTTGGCAGAGTAGGACACAAACGTGAAGGGAAGAACAAAGGGCTGGACTCCGCTGGGTCTTGGGCCTCCTCCTGGCCAAAGCAGAGGCAGGAGAACAGAATCAGCCAGGAGACTCAGCCAGGAGACTCATGGCACCAACAGTCACAGGGTCATGATCTGGATTTTTTTGGCACCAAGGATGGAACCCAGGGGCCCTCAGCCACTGAGCCCCACTCCCAGCCTATTTGTATTTCATTCACTGACAGCATCTCACTGAGTTGCTGAGGCCTTGCTGTTGCTGAGGCTGGCCTCCAAGTTGATATCCTCCTACCTCAGCCTCAGCAACAGGCAGAAAGGGGCCTGGCCTGAGGAAAAGGCAACAGACCAGCCAGGAACACTGCAACACAGGGCACCAAGGTCTGAGCACTTCAGAAATGGCATGAGACTGACTTTAGAACAAGAACACAGTGGGAAACGCTGTCACCATGGCCCCTGGAGCCCAGATCGGTGCTTTACTAAACGTGGCATCTGTGGGCAGAGTGGCTAATAGCTGGGGACTCAGATGTCCCAGTCTCTCCCTGGGACTGCATTTTCCTGTCACCCCAGAGTTGGAACAGCAGGACTCGTGTCACCTTCTGGATGGCCACTCAGATGGACCATTAGTCCTGTAGACCACATGGACAGGATATCTGTGACAGAAAAGCTGTCCTAGCTTTCCCTGGCCCCCTGGCATACCCGTGGTGGTCTTCTGACAGCCCCTCTCCCTGCCACCTCTGGCTGTATAAGACAACGCTGATGTCCCTGTGGTAAAGAATCTGGAGACATGAAACCTTGAGCATTTTGTAAAGGAGGAATTTCAGCAATCCCAGGGGGAGAGAGTAGGGACTTGTCCTGGCTCCTCTTGCCACCAATGACCTCTCTGAACTCCCTGCATTTGCTCCGCTGAGCCACAAGTTGACCCTCAAACACACCAACTCATCTCTGCCCCAGGGCCTTTGCACCCGCCAGTTTCTCAAGATGGACCTGTAACACTCTTCCCCTGTCACCCCATCTTTCTTCTCTGCTCTATTCTGACCCCGGGGCCCTGGGATGACACTGATGCTCACACACCTTACGTTCTATCCCTTTGTATTATTAGCACCCACAGAAGTGCCTAGTGCTTAACAGCACCTTACTGACAAATGTCTGGAATGAAAGGTGGGTGACATCAATGGCAGGGTGTGGGCCTTAGAAGCTTTCTGAATGTTTAACATGGTCATTTCTTGCAAATCACTACCCTCGGATCTCTAGAAAATGGGTTGTTTCATGCACTAGTGTCACAGGGGGCAAGAGCCATGTGACATCTGTACTGTCCACCTCCCTCCCAGCCTGGACTGTCCCCCACCTCAGGGAAGAAGGACCAACTGCACTCTCCACTATACGGGCCCTTCCACACCCCACTTTCCAGGTCACAAGCTGAGCCGTGGTGGCACTCCTGGTAACAGGAAAGCCTTTCAGCTGAAAGCTACCTGTGCTTGCTCCACCCTCCTCTTGCCCGTTCTCGGGGTGTCCCCGTGGCTCCACCATTTTGGCTCCTACAGCACCACTCAAAGCCCCCCAGGTAAGATCTCTGCCCCAACCAGGTCCCAGAGGTGGCCAAGGCAGCCACCTCCATGTCTCAGTTGTCTGTGGCCTTCATCTCTCCCTAAGTCCTAAGGCCCTCACTCTGATGTCACACTGTCTGGCTCAGGCTGGATGGCTGTGCCACCGTGCCAGCCATTTCCTCAGCCTGTCTCCCAGGGACAGCAAATCATTCCTTCAAAAACTGTCCCCTCACTCACCATCCTGCTCCAGAGCAAAGTGATCCTCTGGCTGGCTGCCACGGCCCAAGCCTTCGCTGACTAGTCTCCTGTGGTCACCAATGCTCCTACTCTTTTTGAAGGCAGCCCCCCACCAAAACCAGGAGGTCTTGCCAGACTCCTTAACTCCTACCCAGATTTCACCACCACATCCACAGCTGGGGCCCAGCTGCTTGGCCTCCAGATCCTCAATTTTCCTTTGATTTTCTGAAATTCTAGGAAGAGTCTGCTGTCACCTTTGCCTACTCTTCTGTAAGTGTTGCTGACACTCCTACCAGAGGTCCAGTCTTTCCCATGGATCTCTCAGGCACCCTGCAGGGACTCATCTGCAGTTTTCTCAATTTGATGTCATGGCACTGAAAGCCAAGAACCAGCTCCACATTCAATTCCAAGAAAACACAAAAAATGCACACAAATATTTTCCATTAGAGACTTCCCAGCAAAAAACAGATTCAGGGATCAGAGGCCAAAAGAAAAAGAAAAGAAAAAAAAGTTAGTTTCCCTCTTCTAAGAAGTCTCACATGTTTTTCAATTTTTATTTTATTAAGATTTGTAAGCCAGGTGTCATGGTGTATGCCTGTAATCCCAGTGGCTCTGGAGGCTAAGGCAGGAGGATTGCAAATTGGAGGCTAACGTCAGCCAAATTGGGGCTCTAAGCAACTCAGCGAGACCCTGTCTCTGAATAAAATACAAAAGAGGATGGGGACGGGGCTCAGGGGTTAACTGTCCCTGAGTTCAATCCCCAGTGCCTTCCTCCCCAAAACGGCAATACTGTGGGTTGAACCCAGGAACAGTCATTCTACTCATGACTGTTTTGAGACAGGGTCTCACTTATTTGCTAAGGCTGTCCTTGAACTTGTAATCATTGAACTAGCTGCTCCTTGCCTGAACAAGTGGTTTGGTGTAGAAATTTTATGTTTAGAATCTTATTCGCTAAGAACAACTGCTAAAATATGTGCAGATGATTGTCCAAAGATATTCACTTCGATGCTAACTGTGACTGAGAAAGAACTGAAATGTCCACCAGAAGACAATAGACTAAAATCAACATTTCTTTATCTTTTCAGTGCAGGTTCCTGCTAAGAAATTTGAGGCAGGATTACTCTGTGGCATGCTAACTGTCCTTGAAATATTCTTATAAGACATGAAAGTTTAGATATCATTTTGATTGTAAGTGTTGTTGTTGTTATTGATATAATAATAATAATATTAATAATAATAATAATAATAATAATTATTATTATTATTATTATTCGGTACTAGGGATTTAACCCAGGACCACTTAACCCCTGAGCCCTGTCCCCAGCTCCTTTTATATTTTATTTAGAGACAGGGCCTCACTAAGTTGCTGAGGCTGGCCTCCAGCTTGTGATCCTCCTGCCTCGGCCTCCTGAGCTGCTGGGATGACAGGCTTGAGCTTCTGCACTCAGCTATAATTTTAAACATTTGCACACTGAAAATTCAGAAGAAATGATTCTGAAACAGTTATTTTCCCCCAGAGGAATACTCTGCATACATGAAAACTTCCTGCAGATGTGCCCAACGAGCGGCAGGGCCCTTACCTTGGTCGGTGTTGATGGTGGTGGGGTTGAAGACCTTCCCCAGGATGGTTTCACAAATGTTGCTTGTGATGGAGAGGGAAAAGCCAGAGCCCAGGCCGTTCCCTTTATAATGAAACTCATCCAAAAGGAGGACGATCAAGCCTGCCACAAAGAACTGCAGAATTAAAATAAATTAATTAATAAAAGTGAACTCTGTGTTACTGGCCCCAGTGCCCTGGTTCCTTCCATCTTCAATGACAGGTCTCTCTGCTATGAGGGCCAAATAAGAGACCCTTCTCAATCTGCCTCATGGGAATTCAGAAGCCAAAGCCAGGTCTTTCAATTCTCAATTATTTTTTTTTAAATCTATTTTTTAGTTGGAGGTGGACACAACATCTTTTTTTTTATTTTTATTGGGTGCTGAGGATCGAGCCCAAGGCCTTGTACATGCCAGGTGAACCTCTGCCACTGAGCCCCAGCCCCAATATTTTTTTTTGTTTCTTAATTGTTTTTGGGTTTGCAGGTGGACATCAGGCCTTTATTGATTTCAATATTTCTAGTTGTAGATGGGTGCAGTGTCTTTATTTGAATGATTTCTTTTTGGCCGGTGACCAGCCTCCAACCCGGGGCCTTACCCTACTCAGGCCAGTGTTTAGCCTTGAGCCCAGCCCTGAGCCTGGCATGGCCCCAGGTCTGGCTGAGTACTGCTGAGGAGGAAGACGGACAACAGGGTCACTCAGGAAGCGGGGTGAGAGTGGGGGTTCACCTGAGTGGTGATCAGAAGGCAGATCGCAGAACCCATCTTTGAGGCGGTCCCTGTCAATGCCTGTCATCACATCCATAATGGACTGGCCGATGGTGACAATCATGCCAAACACTAGGGTCCTAAGAAAATCTTGAGCAGAGTGTGGCAGGAATATAGATGACAAATACTGACACTGCCCATAGGCAAGTGCTTTACTAAACTTCAGACCAGTCATCCTAAATTCTTTTTTTTAAAAAATGATCTTGAATTCTTAATATGGAAAAACATATTTAAAAAATTGTCAACGGTAAGGATTAAACTTCTGAGGCTGTAGCTCAGTGGTAGAGGCACTGAGTTCCATTTTCAGGTTTGCAAAAAAAAATATTAAAAACAAAGAGAGAAAGAGAAAAAAACACCCAATTTGGGCTTTAGAAAAATAATGCAAATTTTTTGTTTGTTTGTTTTGATTTTGGTACTAGGGATTGTACTCAGGGTCACACAACAACAGAACCTCATCCCCAGCCCTATTTTGGTTTTATTTAGAGACAGAGTCTCACTGAGCTGCTTAGGGCCTCGCTGTTGCTGAGGTTGGCTTTGAGTCACAATCCTCCAGGATCAACCTGAGGACTGAGCAGACGTGCTTCACCTCTGAGTCTCATCCCCAGCCATTTTTTATTTTATTTAGAAACAGGGTCTCACTGAGGGGCTTAGGGCCTCACTAAGTTGCTGAGGTTGACCTCCAAATAGTGATCCTTCTGCCTCAGCCTCCAAAGCTGCTGTAATTAGAGGCATACTCCACAGCATCTGGCTTTGATTGAATACTTATGACAGCTCTGAAGTAGATGTCACCTCCTTTGTGAGGTATGGAAATCATGGCTGGTGAAGGGGTGACCTCCATGCACTGATCCTTCAAATCCATCCTCTGGGGCATTCCTGCCCTCCCCTGCCCTGCCTGGCCTTCCCCCATTCCCAGCACCTCCCAGAAGTGCTCTCTCACTAACAGGCCATGGAGCACCTACAGGGTCGGCAGGCAAAGCACACAGGCCAAACTGGGCTGTTTTAATGCCCCCAATTTTAGAGCCAATTCAAATTCTCAACTAGACACCATAAATGTACCCATGATCTTTCTTAAACTTCTGGGCTCCCATTGAAGAGGGCTTGGTCTTTTGGGGTGTCACCCACTTCAATCATCTTGGTGCAAGCCAAGAGCTGCATGATGAGGCCCAAGGTGACCATTGCAGAGATACTGAGCTCCATGAGTGTGCCTAAGGAAACGGGCAGCCACAAAGCCCCTGTGAGCTCAAGAAAGCAAGACATTATTTAATAAAATGAACCTACAGAAACGAATGTGACCCCTTTTCCACATTGGAAGGGCTTCAGGTTGCTGGCAGCAATTATAGCATAACACCCCAAAACCAAAGATAAGAACACAACTGAGTCTCTCTGTTGAGCCCACCAGACACCATGTCATTCTGTTTGGAAAGTCACGTACCCCTCAAGAGCCTGCTGCATTCCCATCCCCATGGACAGATCCATTCTGGATGGACAGAGGACAGAGAGGCCCGTCCTTCATCAGTTCATAAAACTGGAGAACATTCCAATCATTTCCTGAGTCTGCAAATGGGGCTGGCACATTTGGATCTAGTTGGGAATCAACCTTCCCTTTCCATCATGTTCAGATGAGCTCTGATTCTGAGTGACTGGAACCTTTTTTGGAACCCCATTTTTAAACCGTGTCCATCAAATGCACCATCAACATACACAAGAAAATCATTTCTAGACCCACAGGTGACTGGTTAGATTTGACCCTCCACTGTCACTCGTGGTTTTGATCCATATATTTCACCTGTAGATATGAAAAAGATGCAGCTGAGAAACCAATAGAGAGTTCTAGAGAGTGTTCTATGTGGACTCACCATTTCATTTCAGGGATTTCAAACACTCTACTTTTTTTAAGTTTTCAGAAATTCTCAAGCAGAGACTTATCTTGCTCTTCCAGGTTTTGTATTGCATTCAAACCCAACTCTTAAGAAGATGGTGTTTCCTAGGCTGAATGCACCCTTGATCAGGCTATTTGACGTGGCACATGCAGACTTTCCAGGCCACAGAGCTGCCCATTCTCTGAGCTCCACAGAAAGGGTGTAGTTCAACTAAATGGTGCTGGTCCAGCAAAAAAGAGGCACAGTGAGTCTAAGCCTCTCACTGTTGGATTCCAGAATCCCTCACATCCAGTAGAAAGGGTCCACAGAATCTGAGGCCATAATACCAAACAAAGGATCTGGAAACAAGTAGAAATCAAAGGAGTGGCACATGGTTCCCCCCTCTCCCCCTTTCCCCAACAACAGCACAGGAGACCGGATTGACCTGACAGCAGACTAAGAAGATGAAAAGGGGGATGGCTCGCCACAGCACCTTTGCCTTCAACTGGATCTGCAGAAGAGGTAGAATCAGAGGACATGAAGTTTCCCAGTAAGTCATTAAAAATAGAGTCCAACAGACACTTTCTCTGATCACCAAGAAAGGCCAAGGTGGGCTGGGGGCACAGCTCCATGGGGAAGCACTTGCCGAGCATGCAGAAAACCTCCACCAAAAAAGCAAAGAGGCCAAACCATGCACCAAGCAGAGTCCTGAAAGGTGAGTCTCATGCTTTCTGTGGACAAAGCCAATGCGAAGATGTCCGTAGGTATCACGTCTGGGAATGCTCATATTATACAGCATCATGATCTTCCCACTGCTTAAGTGAGTTCAATGGCAAAGCTGTACTCTTAACCATTGACATGAACAGTTTAGATCCTCAAGGAGGGGCAAGAGGAAGGCAAGTTCAAAGACAGCCTCAGCAAAAGAAGGCAGTGAGCCCCTCTATGGGACCCTGTCTCTCAATAAAAAACAATCTAGGTCTGGAGACATCTCTCAGTGAGTGGTTGCTTCTGAGTTCAATCCTAGGGATAAGTAAGTAAGTAAGTAAGTAAGTAAGTAAGTAAGTACGTAAGTAAATATATTCTTTCTGTTGTTGATATTTTTAAAATAATATTTAATCTTTATTTTATTTATATCTTCTCTGATGTTTAGTATTTTTTCTTCTACTAGCTTTGGGTCAGGCATGTTCTTGGTTTTCTACCTCCTTGTAGAGGAAGTCTTGGTTGTTTTCTTTTTTGATGTAGGTATGTACTGATCTAATCATCTTAAATTTGCCTCTGCTGTATGATATAGGGTTTTTTGTTTTGTGTTTCTATCATCATTTTTCTCAAGAATCTTTAAAAATTTCCATTCTATTTGTCATTGACTCTGCTATTTGAGAGCTTTTTGTTATAATTGCACACATGCAGGATGTTTCTGAAATTTCGCCTGTTGTAGGTTTCCAGTTTTATTACATTGTGTTCAGAAAAAAAGTTATTTCAAATGATTTTTAGCTTTTAAAATTTGTTAAGGTTTGTATTATGACTTAATCTGTTGTCTATTCTGGAGAATGTTGTTGGTACTGTTGTGAAGAATTTGTCTTCTTTTGGTTTTTGTTGGAAAGTTCAGTTAAGCCTATCTGCTCTGCAGTGTACTTTAAATTCTGTGTAAAGCAAGAAGAGACAGAAGCAAGGTATTGTGTATATTGTATTTCTGATGAGAGGTTCAAGTCTGTGAGATTTTACAGAGTACTTACGGTTTTGTTTCTGTGACTTCTGGTAACAAATAGGGTTTATTTTGTGTGTGTGTGTGTGTGTGTGTGTGTGTGCGCACGCGTCTGTGTGTGTGTGTAGAGGGGTTGTATGTTGTATTTCTGTGTGCATGCATACTCAGTGTTTGGTTATATCATGTGCGTGCCTTCAGGAAGTGTAGAGTATATAGGAATGTATAAGCCTGCATTTGAAAAGTATACATTATAATTGCATGTCCGTCAGTACCTGGGTGATAACAGGCAGCCGTATTTGTGGGTATGTATATATATTTTTTAGAAAGGAAGTGGTGGTGTGTGTATTCGGGGAAAGCAGAGATAAAGGTGATTTATGCATCTGTGTTTTTGTTGGAATGGCAGTGAGTTGTGGGTCATGCACCTGTTTCTAAATGTGAGGTGTTTTAATGATATCTGTGGTGAAAGGGGTTTTAATGAGTGTGCATCTTTCCATGTATGTGCCTCAGAAAGAGGTGTTCACAGGTCTCTGTGGCTGGGTGGCATGTGTGCATAAAAATCTCTTTGAACTTCCCCAAGATTGAGTGGAACCATAAATACCCTGTTTACAAAAATGTAACATTCTTAACCCTAAATCACAAAGGTACAACCACCCACATACACACATAACCATTTAAGCTAATTAGAGTCAAAAAGCTATAAGAATAGGGCGTTATAATCCACTGGTATATTAACCTATTTAAGATGGTTGGACTTTTTATACAAAAAATCCTGAAGTAGTCCTGAAGAATATTTGGATTGAAACAAATGAGAAATATTGGTTGAGACCCACAGCTATTTTGTGTTTCACTAATATTAATGCAGAGACCATTAGGAGCAGCGCACTAGCTGAGCTGAATAAAGATAGCCAATTTCAAAGAAAATCATATTTTATATAATACAGGACCTTTTAGATCACATCAGGTTAACTCTTGGAAAGCAAATGTGTAAGCCATGCAGTTCACAAGACATGACATGGATTATCCACATTCCACATGGCTTGTGAGGCCTCTGTTTGGCAGCAGAAGACCCTCAACACTGGCTCCCAAAAAAGAGATTCCTGCAGTCCAATATTGGGATTAGAAAATTGTAGTAAACTATGGTGAAAGCAATTTTGAAGACAGATGCCTTCTGTTTGTTTCCAGAAAAAAAGAGTAAGGAAAATATAAGTTAAAAAGTCCTTTTCCATGAAATCCTATTTGTTTTGCTTTGTGAGCATACCCTATAGAAGAAAATAGAATTCTGAGTGTGAGGGGAAATCTGGAACTCCAGTGATTGTTATAGAAGAATAGGAAATGTTGACACCAAGGGTATGCTATTAAATACTTAGCATAGGACTACCTACTTCTTTGAGAGAAGGCTCTGTGGTAAATAGAAAATGCTGGTAAAATCTTTCCTTTTGGTTTCATGAAGCCTAGAGTTTTATTTGATGTTTGAGATCAACTGTGCTTTGAAATATAATCTTCTTAGCATCCCTGCCATAGGTTTTTATGAAAGGTGATTTAGCGTACTGTGATGGGCTAACATCCATTTCTTCTTTTTATGGGAAACATTTTTTACTAAAAAAATTAAAAATGGTCAATACTCTTTAATAGGGAATTTTATTCATCATTGAGTGAAGGCTTTCTTAAAATGCTTTTATTCAAACACATCTTTTTTTAAAGAGAGAGAGAGACAGAGAGAGAGAGAGAGAGAGAGAGAGAGAGAGAGAGAGATTGATTTTAATATTTATTTTTTTAGATTTGATGGATACATCTTTATTTGTACATGGTGCTGAGGATCGAACTCAGGGCCGTGCACATGCCAGGTGAGCACACTACTGCTTGAGACATATCCCTAGCCCCTTCAAACACACCTTTTATTTAAAATAAAGAAATGACTGGCTTTACAAAGCCAGTTATGTAAAAAAAATTCAGATACTTTAAAATAAACATATCACTCACATTATATTTTCTACAAAAATATTTCATTTACCATTAAATTTAGAAAAAATATAAAAGAATCAAATTATTTCACATACCTATAAAAGTTAACCTTAGATAAAACATATATAAATTTATATATTTATACATAGTATTCTATAGTGCACATACACATACATATTCTAAAATATATATTAGATTTCATCGACTTGGAGAAAAATTTCAGGAAGTATCTAGAATTGATATTGTTTAATAAAATTTCATGAATAAGTAATTACAAAATCGTGTCTAAACTTGTGAAAAATAGTTTCATATGTTATCTTTATCCCAAGAAAGTAAGTTTTCAGAGATTTATCAGAGGATACATAATCTGTCATTCCTCACTGTCTTATCATGCATTCACTACTTTTCTTATTTTTAGTGTGGATTCTCTAAAAGGTCTAAAGTGAACAAAATCTAATGGTCAGGCAGGTATACTGTGTGACTTACATCTGAGATAGTTTTCAGAACTCTGGGGTTCCTGCATTTCATGGGTTTTAAGAATCATTTTTCGTCTACAACTTGTTAGTATCACAAGAGTACGTGTTTCCATCAAAAATATCAACATTAGTATCCCAGACTTTAGAAATCTTCACTTTGTGATGGTGTGCTTTGGGAGAGGCATTAGCTTTCAGAATCAGTTTCAGCCTTCAGCACACTTGTTCGTGCTACTTGCCATCTTGAAGTATTTTTTCCAGCAAAAAGTATGCTTAGAGAGTTATTTTGTGTATGGAGACAAACTTGAATTTTTATTTAATTTGCCTCTTGGCTGATTCATCTCTCTTAACCAGTGATGAATTTCTATTAATAATTTTACATGATTAATAAATGTAAAGGCATATTTAATAGGATAAAATTATAAGTAAAAATAGAATGAGCCATTTTGCCTTCATTAGGATTGCCAAATGAGAAAGAAATTTAATGTATTTTAAATATTTGTAATTTAAAATTATTGTACTTAAAATATTATAGCAATACCTTTAAAACTGTTTCTTTATATTAAAATATATGACTGAAACTTTATAACTTAAAGATTATTTTTTTTTAAACCTTAACTCAATGAATCACATCTCACCAGGTGCAAAACTCAAAAATGAAGGCAGAGAACTTGTATATTAAGAACAAGATTATTTTTTTTAAAAAAATAGATGGCTATTATAAAATCTGAAAGATAATTTTGAAAAGATCCTTCAGAATGAAAACAGAAGATTAGACAAGGAGATTAAATTTTCCTAGCATGATTCTAAAATGAGAGAAATGAGATAGGGAAAAGGGGAGACAGAACATGAAAAAATAAAATTCCCTACTGCTGAGTGGAAATGTGAATCTTCAAAGAGTTTTAAGTCTTTCCACAAAGTAAAAAGTGATCATGAATAAAGGTGCCAAACCCCCAGTTGTCCCTGTGTTACCACCAGTCTCTCTGTCTAAAGACACAAGAGAAGTTGTTTCATGTTTTTTGAGATAAGGTTTAAAACTAAACATACAAGCCAGTCAACCTTTCTTTAAACTATGAGCTAAACATAAAGACCATGGTGTCAACACAGACTTTATATCCTGTGATATTACTGTGTCTGTATTTTAAACAATTTCATCTGTTGCTTTATGAATTTTTAAAAATGACTGAATTCTGTAATGGAGTCCTTTGTAAATTACCTGATAATTGTTGAATAAGAAAAATTTATCTACCATATCTAGAAAGGCATTAAAATTAATTAATCTATTGAACTAGAAGTAAAAGTGTCCCAGAAATGAATGTAAATTTGCTAGTTTACATTTAACTTCTGGATTCTTACCATGTATCCATTAAATTAGAAGATTTGAAGAAAAATATTTTAAGACAGTTTGTACTAGTTATTTGTCTTGGCTAATGGAAGTCAGACATCTTAAGACCAACTCCATTCCTCTTTGATATACCCCTAAATGCTGTGTGGTCCTGCACTGGCTTTGGCCTTGTTTTTCAGTTCCTACTCTTCTGTAGCACTTTTTGTTCTGACATTATTTCAATAGTGCTCTCATTCTGGGTGGTTCTACACATTCTGTATTATCAGCAACAAGCACAGGGTAATCATTAATTATTGAAGAAATACGAAGGCAAATTACTTCTAAAAAATACATAAAGAGAGCTAATTATTTTCTTTAACTTTTTTAAGACCTAAATATAATTACTCAAAAACTTGTTCTTCATTTTTTTTTGATATCACACTGGAAAGACATGGGAGAGACACATGGACAGACACAGGGGATGTATAAAATTTTCTGAGGTTAAACCTTGTTGTGCACACCCATTTCTCATGTATTTGCTTAAAATTCTGACTTCTTTTCTCTAATATATAAAATCAGTAAGATTTGGTAAATGAGAATGCTTATTAGTTTTGACTTTACATCAAAATTGTTTGATATTTTCTTGCCAAGAATTTATTTATTTCATGATCCTCAGATTTTTGAGGCTTACTTAATATTCTTATCATCTTTCTCTTATGCTTGCATTACTCAGAGACAGAATTGCTGTATTCTTTCATATGTATTTCTTAAGAGCAAAAACTTCAGAGTATTTGTTTGGGTATCAAAGGTATTTTAAAATAATCTCATGGTAAAACAACTCTAAATACTCCTTTCTATGTTTTACATTTTCAAATTCAGGTTTTCTTCAGAGCATATTTTACTGAATATTTGTGTTTCACAATAACAGACTCAGAAATTTCAGTCACTAAAAGCCATTTATTTACTGATATACGTACAATTTGGATTTTTAATTTTGTGTAGCTACAATCATATTTGATAATAATAGTTATGATGCTTTTATGAACAAAAGTATATTACAAAAATAGATGGATTTCACTGTACCTTAATAAAAATGGACATGTATATGTATCATTATTTAAATGTTTATTTTCACCTCTGGGTATATTTTACAAATATTATTATAAAATAAATCATATAGCATTTATTAATTTATGTTTAATTGTTTGTACCATATTTATTTATTATGTTATTGTTGTATACATATTACTGGTTAACACATTCTTTTTTTTTAAAGCGAGAGAGAGAGAATTTTAATATTTATTTTTTAGTTTTCAGCAGACACACATATTTGTTTGTATGTGGTGCTGAGGTTCGAACCTGGGCTGCATGCATGCCAGGCAAGTGCGCTACTGCTTGAGCCACATCCCCAGCCCCAGGTTAATACATTCTTAAAAAGAAAATGCTATTTGATAACCATAGTAATGGAATATTAAAGAGCTTATTAAACTACTCTTTTAATACATATTTTCTTTTATCTTTCTAAAACCTTCTAAAATGTGTAAATTTATAAGAATACACATTAAGGAACAAGAGATCCTATGGCAATAAGTAATATATCAAAGAATCAAAACCTGATAAATTCAGTGCTAGAATTAACAGTTTTCCTGAATTGCACGTCAACGCTGTCTCTAATGCAGATAGTAAGCAAAACATTAAAATAACTAAATAACTGTAATTGAAATGATTCAGCAAACTATTTGGCATGACCATATATGTGATCAATTTTAATCAAATATATATTAGATTTATTTATAATATATAGGTTAATTTATTCCTTTATGATCACTATCTCTTCTTTGAGAAATGACCTCTAGTAAACAGCCTCATTTGGCCTCAGGATATGTGTACAGTAAGAAAAAAACTCTCAAGAGTTCTATTATATTCATAATATACTCACATATTCCCAAGGCCTTTCACATACTGGTCAGTCACACACAGCAAGCAATTTGAAAGTTCATGAAGTTTTGCAATATAACATTGTTATCCTTCCAAGCCATTTCTAAGAATTCTGTGTGATTTATTGAAAACATCAAGAAAAATGAATATGTCTTTTTAAACCCAGAACTTGAAATGACACTGGACTCAAGAGATCAAGTTTATGAAGACAGGAGTTATGTGTTATGGCTTCTGTTTATCTACAGAAGAGCTGTCAAGGTGAAAGGGGTTGTGTGAGAATGGCCTTAGGCCTGAAACTAAGCAACTCCTGTAATGCCAGATTCATGAGACCCCAATAGACCTCCAGGAGCTGAATCTGATGCAGTCACACAAGAGTGTTTATTGTAAGCTCAAGCCTAGACTCACAACCATTTCAGATTTAGTGGTCTTAAAGAGTGAGTCTTGACCCTTAATTCATTGAGGATTAATAGATTTTGTGGGATATTGTATGCATCACAACATCACACAGCCAATCATTTCACATCACAGAAAAGTCAAACAACAACTCTTAACATTGATTAGCACATTCATTGGCAGAAACAAGTTGTGTAAGGGTGATTGGTTAGTTCAAGTTGTGGATACTTTTGAACCGATTGGTTTAGGCCATGAGAGGTTGCAAGAGTGTATATGATAAACTTGCCTAATCATGTTACCAATCAACAAAACTACTGGGAAGGTCACCTGGTGTTTCAGGTATTTTCTGTGTCTCATGATTTTTGTGGTAGCTAGGGGGTTGCTGTGGGTCCTAACCTAGTGTAACTGAGTCAGGATCACTTGGCATGGAAGATCTCTCCAGTTATTGACAGACAAACAACTAAGCAGGGTTGGTAAGTGCCTAGGAGCACTCGGAGTTTTTCCATGGACAAGGGTAACTCCTCCCTTTGAACAGGCTTTGCTCTGAAGTGGCTGGTTTCTCAAAAATGGAGTCACATCAGTTTCTCACTCCATTTAAAAAACTCCATTTTGAAACCTGAGGTCATTAATAGAGGTCACTTTTCACCAGGCACACCCACAGAGCCCTCTAATATGGCCTCAGACAAATTACTTGCCCTCACCCTGATAAGCTGAATAAAGCCTCTGGCAGGCTTTCCTCTCGTGATAAGAGTGAAAGGTGAGAATATCAGGATGGAGACCACCAGACCAGATATTTCTGACCTCAGGGTAAATGAGAAATCTGGTGGCACCTGATAATTACAGGGTGTGGTAAAAAATAAAAAATAAAATCAAAATTTAGTATAAAAAATAGAGCTAAAAACAGGGATTTAGCCAGCCTAAACGAGTATGTACTCCAGCTGGAGAGGCTGATGAGGACCTACACTGACATCCCATCTCTTGCCATCATTTTCCTATTCTCTGTGTGATCCTCACTGCTCTCAAACTCTACCGCCTTGTCTGGACCTTTGTGTGAGCTGCAACTTCTCCCTGTGACCCTCTCCTCAACTGGTCGTCCACTCCCCACCAGAAAAAGCCTGTTTTGCTTTAGGACCTGATCACTTCTGTTGAGTGAGTGTGAATCTGCAGGACATAAAGCCTAAGGCTTGAGAGTTTTGAACTTAGCATTCAGAGGTAATGTCTGTCACTAGCCTTTCATGATTACATCTGTTTTGCAATGTTCAGAATTAATCTAATATTGTTTTCTGGGAATTAATTAATCTAGAATTGCTTGGTGTTATTTGATTATCTCCACTGCAGGGCCTATCATTAAGGATTGTTGTTTTCTTCATTAGGAACCTATAGAGTAAAGTTGTATTAAAATTTGAGTGAATAAAGAATTGAAAGGGGCAGAAATGCTTGGACATTCTTTATTTCTCCCCTTGACTGCAATGTCACAAATTTGCTTCCTGGCAAAATGTTGTTATTATTTTGAAAGTATTAAATTAAGTAATTCTTATCACTAAAGATTATTATTATCTTCAATTCTAAATGTTGACTTTACTTTTGGCATTATCTCTGTCCTTTGACTGTTATTGTTACGGCTATTTACTTGTAATGAGGCCTTGCTTTCCCAGTGCTGAAGTGTAACACCAGAGAAGCACATCAAGGCAAGTTTAGAGTGGAAAGTTGAAGCTTTATTAAAGGACAGCAGAAAAGACTTCTCCCTGGAGGAAGAGGGGGACCCAATGAAGTGGTACTCCCTTTCTCCACAGAAAAGTACACTTCACCATGGCTGATTTGGGGACTGCCAGCCAAAGAGTCTCTGCAAAAGAGTTCAATGTAGATAAATTTTCTATTTTTGTGTTGCCCTGTTTACTTGGACACTGGCCAAGGTGCTGGACACCCCCTTACTATTTTCACAAATATATCCAGTATAGTACTTTGAAGAAATTGCAAACAAGGCCTCTGGCCTTGAGCTGGGCTTCACAGAGATGTCTACATTTTTAAGATAAGTTACAAATTGGCTCCATGTTAACAGCTGGCAGAGGGAAGAAGAAGTTCTCCTCTTTTCAAGTGTTGTCATTGAAGTGTTAACTTGCCCAGAACAGTGTAAGAAAAAGCTGCTTTTATGTAAACTTCTGCAGACTCTGAAACTCCCTGAACTTGGAGGGATTGATTGATAACAGCAAAAGCTGTGCTTTCTGAACCTGGATGCAGCCAAATAAAACTGTTTCTTTCTATCTTCAGTGCCTTGCTTCATTTGTCCCTACAACAAACTGGGACACAGCACTGGAGGGAGTACTGTCACATGTGATGAGTCAGGTTTTGCAAGAGAAAACACCAACTGGGCTGCTATCCCATACATCTTTCCCACTTAGAGTAGCAATCTGACTCTGATTATCACCCCCAAACCTCTCCCCACAACAAGAGGCCTTTACATATAAGGGTCTGCTGACTGTCCCATGTCAGTCACATGTTATTTGGAAGCCAATGACAGATACACATGGCTCCACCACAGATGTTTTATCAGACACCTGCACTCCACTGCTCCAAGGCCAGTTCCCAGCAGGCTCCAACTCAATTGCATCTCTGTTCTACACCATTTAAATGAATTCCAGTCAATAAAGAAACTATCTGGTTCAGTCATCATGAGCTACAGGAGATAGGATGGATCTACAGTTCAGAAATTCCTGGTCATGAGAATTTCAAATATTTCACTGTATTGGTCTAGACATCATTCAAGGATGAAGTAGGTGGCACTGTGGTTCTCAATTCTTTCAGGAACCATTATGGGTGAGAAAACTCCATTCAAAGAATAATATATATGAGAGAGAGAGAGAGAGAGAGAGAGAGAGAGAGAGAGAGAGAGAAAGAGAGAGAGAGAGAGATATTAAATACATGTAAAAGGAGCAATAGATATGCAAATTCAAATTCTTAATGGAACATATATCATTCAAAGATCACAAAAATATTTATTTGACTTTACATAGGGTTATGTATAAACTTGGTCAAATATGGAGCTCACCATTGGTTGAACTTTCAGTTCCCCTGGGGTTTGGTGGGAGTTATCTGTTCATGGAATTTGTATTTGCCAAAGTCAGAATACTCACGTAAATGTACCTGTGATAGCAGGAAGGGCAATATATATGTATTTAACAATACATGTTCTTACCCAACCTACAGAGAAATGGAATCCATAAGTTATATATTTGTTAAATTTGACGATACATGGAGAAGTATTAGAATGAAAATGTGACTAGTGATATAACACATACCCTTGATAAAGCAAAAGAAAAATCAAAATACACAATTCCTCTTATGAACTTTCTGCATTTCTCTATTTTAGGTTTGTTTTTATGCATATGTTAGGATTAGTACTCAGAGTCTAGTAGGGTATGGGTTAGGGTCAGAGATTCAATACTTCAAAGGGAAAATATTAAAATCAATCCAATGTGTATATGAACATGTGCTACACAAGATCACCTCCCACTGTCATCCAGAACAATGCCTTGACATTACCATCACCCCAAGTTATACACAATTAGAAGGAGAAGAAGAAGAATATCAGTGAATACATACTGGAATGGAAAATGCTCAGCAGTTCACAACGTTGTAGGTGGCAGAGGAGATTACAGTGACTGAGCCTTTAATCTCTCCTACTCTTGGTTGTGCCCTTCCAAAACCTGATCTCAGGTAGTATTTTACTGAGTCTCTGGAAACAAAGAATTGAGAAACAGAATGCATTAGTGGAAAGCTTTTCAGCACTCATCCTGGTGAATATATGAATAGACTGCTGCTTGCTTTGCAGATGGGCAAGACCTACTATGTTCCTAAGTTCCTGTATTTTTCCTGAATTTTGGCCACTCTCCAGAATGGGCTTGTGGTTTTGTGTCCAAGATATGTACCAGCTCCAAGCTCTGTGAAATGGCCATTTCCTGGATTTTGAAAGGAATGTCAAGCATCTTAGAAAACTCAGAAATCAGTGTGACCGGTACGGTCTCAGTGGAGAAACCCTGCTTGCCTAGATAGCAACTCAAGTAGCATCATCAGGAGCTGTCAGTGCCATAGTGTACATCTTGTGCAGAAGTCTGTCCCCCAGCTGTGTTCTTACCTATTGGTCAATTCCCCTGCAAGTCAGGAAGGTCTTTGCCTCAGGCCACACCTTTGTGAAGCCTCAAGAAAACAGTTTCAAAATGGAAATTAAGGGGCCTCACCTGTGGCTTTTTGGTAAAGTGCTTTGTGAAGGGATGTGTCTGAATCAACCTCTTGGCACTGGGTGAGGCTGTGGCTTAGATTCTCAGCACCCCATAAAACTAAATAAAGATCCTATATGTCCATCCAAAAGTAAAATTACAGAAAAGAACAGTAATTTTGGATTAAGTCTTTCACCTAGTTTTGGTAAGGCTTCTGACCTCCATTTAGTTCAAAAAGGGATTTATTGGTCAAATGAGGTGTTCCAAGCCCTGAAGTAGCTAGCATATAAGTGGTTGTGTTTTCTGCCTTGGACTTTGAATAGCTGGGATAACAGGTATACACCATATCATTACACATAAAGAATCTACCCCCAGCAGTCAGTAGGCTTCTAATTTGAGAAGTAGGGCAGTATTAAACAAATTCCTCTACTTAATCTCATCTAAAATTAGTCAAGTTCCCAATGAAGCTACAGAAACAAAATTTCTATCAACATTCTCTATTGATAGAAATTTTTATTTGCCAAACTCAGTTGTAGTCATATCCTATGGAGTGATAGTCATATCCTATCACTAACTTTAGCATCCCAGATCTGGCCTCTTTATTTGTCAAAGCCAGCTCCCCAGTTCCTTCTCTGCCTCAAGGCGTCCCATTCCCATGGGTGAGCCCACTGCCCCTTATCTAAGGCAGTGTACTCTCACTTCAGTAACTCCTCATGCTCTGTCTAGTGAGTGTCTCCTTCAATTATCTGTTCACAAAAAGAACCTTGAACTACAAACCTTGTCATTGCATCCATCTTGCAAGAAAATCTTTCATGATTAGAAGTTGAAAACAACTAGAAATAGAAGAAAGAAAAACAGCTGGATGATATAGTGTATACCTGTGATCCCAGCTATTCAAAGTCCAAGTCAGAAAACACATAAGTTCTAAACCACCCTGAACCCCTTGACCAGATTCTGTCTCAACATTTTTAAAAGGGTCAGGATTTAATTCTGTTGTTGGGAGTATGCATGTGTAGCATATGTGAGACCATGAATGCAATTCTTGATACTGAAAAAAATGAAAATGCAAACAACAACAAAATAAAGATCACACATGAGAAATTACCTTCTAATACATTAACTAATCAAAAAAACAAAATATTTTCTTCCCAAAATGGAAAGAAGACAATTTTACATGCTTTCACTTGTTCTTTTTAACATATTAGATATCTTGGTCAGATAAATCTGCAAGAAGTACAGGCAGAGGGCATGCCAAATGGAAAGGTAGAAGTATAAAAACCTCTGTTTATCAGTGAGATAAAGTTATATCTGGAGAATCTCAAGATTCCAAGAAAATAATCACCACAATGAATAAATTCAGCAAAGGTACCAATACAAAACCCCCCCACACACAAACTGTGTTTCTATACACTAATAATAAGTATTTATATATATGGAAAGAAAATCAAGAAAACAATTTCATCTGACAAGTAAAATAAAATGTAATACTACACCCAATGTATTACAACCCAATCAAGTAGATCAAACGTGAAGACTTTAAAACAAGCAATGAAACTTAGAATAACAACAAAAAGTGAAAGATATCAAATGATCATGGGCAGGACCACTTAAACTTGTTAACATATCAACACTATCCAAAGAAATCTACAGTTTCTGTTCCATCCCTAAAAATATTCCTAACGTCTTTTTTTCATGAATACCATTTTTATTTCATGTTTTTATTTACTCATATTCGTTTTACATGAGAGTAGAGAATATTTTGATTTATTCATAAAAACATGGAATGGACCTTATTCTATTTAAGATTCCAGTCTTGTTGTACGTGATGCAGAAATTATTCATTGCAAAAATTTTAAATTCCATCCTAAAATGATAGGGAATATGAAAACAACCAACTTCAGGAACATTTTGAACAAGAACAAAATTGGTGGTCTAACCTGTCATAATTTCAAAACTCCATGCTATAAATTTATCAGTCATACAAATACAAAATATAGAAATGTTGATTAATAAAACAGGGTAAGAAATTCAGAAATGAAAGAAAATAAGTTCTCAAGTGATTTCTGTCAACAGCATTCCACGGAAATTGACAGTATTTTCCACAAATACTGTTGAGAAGACTGAAATGATAGCAACACGAAACAAGGAAGTTGGGCCCTTATCTGACACCATAGACTTAAATTAACTCAACAAAAATAGGGGGCCTAAATGTAAGATCTGAAATATAAAACTCATAAAACACAATAGAAAAAGCCCATGACAAGGGATTTTGACAAAGACTTTTTGAACAGCACATCAAAAGCACAGGCACCAAAAGGAAGAAACAAACTGAACTACATCAACCCGAAAACTTTGATACTTCAATGGACACATTCATTAGTGAAAAGATGACTCACTACATGCAAGAAAGCATTTGAAAATCATATTTGTGATTAGAATTTAAGATCTATGATATAAAGAGCCCTTATACCTCAATAAGAAGAAAACAGCAAATCAATATTAAAATGGGAAAAGGACTTGCACAGATATTTCTCCAAAGAAGATATGCAAATGGCTGAGAAGCACATGGGAAGATGTTCAATATCAATACTAAGTGGAGAAATCAAAATCAAAATCAAAATCACAATGAGATCCAGCTTCAAACACATGATGAAACAGAAAGAAACAGAAAACAGAAAAATCCCTGATCGGCTCCCATTCTCCAGTCCAGGAACAAAGAGGCACATCCACCCACCACCACAACTAAAACAGAAAACACCAGTGCTGCTGAGAATGTGATGGAGCCAGAACCTTAGTGGGTTAGAATGCAAAGTAGTGCAGGCTCTATGGGAAACTGATTGGTGGTTCCCCAAATTATCAAAAGGATCATTCAAATGACCCTTCAATTCTACTTCTTTTGAAGAGATATTTATATGCTTGTAATTACTACAGGGTTATTTATTATACTCAAGGGTACATTGAGGAAGAATATTTTTATTTTTAGCTGTGCATTATAGTTATACAAAAGCATGGAATATAGTTTGTTCCAAGTCAGTCTCGAGAACTTGCCCTTTCCCTCCCTTCCTCCCTGACCCAGTTTCCTTTCTTCTTCTATACTGGTCTTCCATCCATGTATTTATAATTTTCTTAACTCGTGCTTTACAGATATACATAAAGATAAAACTCACTGTGGTCTCTTCATATATGTATATAGGATAGTATGGTCAATTTCATTCTACAATTTTGCCCTTTTCCTATCCCAAGGAAGAATTTTTTTTTTACATGTAGCACATGATGAAGTATTATTTGGTCTAAAAAACAAAGAAAATCCTGACCGATAGTAGAGTAGGGATGGACCTTGAGAATACATACTGTATGATCCTACTTATATGAAGTACAATACACAGAATAATTAAAATAATACAGAAAGGAGAATGGTGACTTCTTAGAGCATGAGGGAAATTGATGATTACTGTCTAACAAATGAGCTTCAATTTTGCAAGATGAGAAAAGTTTTGTGGCTGCATGCTGGTTTCCAAAAATGGAAAAAATAAGTGTAATGAACACCACTGATGTGCCTTCCCAAATAGCTGACATGGCAAAACTTTGCTGTGAATATTTGAAAATGTATATAAAATTAAACTAATTCGGCTTATTTCCACACAAACAAAAACCAAGTAAATTCTCCACTAGTAGAAACTTATTAAAAGGAAGTTCTCTATGAGTAGAAATGTGAAAGGATCATTCGGGTTGAAAGGATGAATCACTCACTTGGTCATGCAAAGAAAAAAGAATACAATGAGGGTAGCTCCACAGGAAAATTTAAAATAAGTATCATTGTACAATCAGTTCTTAACTCCTCTCCTAATCTGACTGAGGTGCAGTGGTGTAATAATTATAGAGTTTGTGATGTTGCCAGAGATGCACACCATGAGGCCAGTCATGTGCACATATGGGCCTAGGACACCACCAAGCTGGGAGGGCCAGTGGAGACTTGTGCTTAGTGTCTCTGTCTTTGTCTTGGCAGAGGGAAAAATGCAAGGGAGGATGCAACATGTGGGCAAACAAACAACTCTCTCAACAATTGTCCTTGAATCTGTTAAACTCCTGGCAGTTTTCTTCCAGAGTCAGTCCCTTTGAATCACAATGGCCATACCTTACATCTTGGAGAAAAAGGTCCCCCCACCACTCCTGAGGGACCATCCCTGATCAGCTCCCATCCACCAGCCCAGGATCCAAGAGGCACATCCACTCACCACCACAACTAATGTAGACAGATGTCAGATAAGAATGAGAATGCAGAAATCACTGTTGGAGCTCCAGATCAACAGGAACAAGCATCAGTGCTCTTGGGAAAGGCTTGCCATAACCAATGTGTTTCTGCCATCCCTTACGGCCACAGATGCACACAAGCCACCCAGCCACAGAGACCTGTGAACACCTCTTGCTGAGGCACATACATGGAAAGATGCACACTCATTAAAACCCCTTCCACCACAGATATCATTAAAACACCTCACATTTAGAAACAGGTGCATGACCCACAACTCACTGCCATCCCAACAAAAACTCAGATGCATAAATCACCTTTATCCCTGCTTTCCCCGAATACACACACCACCACTCCCTTTCTAAAAAAATATACTCATACCCACAAATACACATGCCTGTTATCACCCAGGTACTGACGGACATGCAATTATAATGTATAATTTTCCAATGCAGCTTTATACATTCCTATATACTCTACACTTCCTGAAGGCATGCACATGATATAACCAAACACTGAGTATTCATGCACACAGAAATACAACATACAACCCCCCTACACACACACACACACACACACACACACACACACACACACACAATAAACCCTATTTGTTACCAGAAGTCACATAAACAAAACCCTAAGTACTCTGGAAAATCTCACAGACTTGATCCTCTCATCAGAAATACAATATACACAAAAATCTCTTTGAACTTCCCCAAGATTGAGTGGAACCAGAAATACCCTGATTACAAAAATGTAACATTCTTAACCCTGAATTACACAGGTACAACCACCCACATACACACATAAACATGAGTCCATATTCCCAGAATCACTTGATATGCAAACACCAACTCCGAAAAACACATAAAGTTTCCCAACCCTCTCCAAATGTACACAACAATGATGTCACCTACAATCTACTCATTGTCATTTCCCAAATACATACATAACACATGTGTGGCCTTAATACACATATTTTACCCTGCACTCTAATGTCACACCCTTCCCTAAATAAAAAATTAAATTAAATTAAAAAATCAATATTTTGTGAATATCAAAAAGTATTCACCAAAATACTCCATTCAAACACTCTTCTTAATAATTATTCACAAGTCCCACCATGTCATAATAACCCATATACACTGTCAGTACCCAGTCCTCCTAACTTGTATTCCCTTATAAATATAACTTCTATATTATCTCAGTGGAAACACACACTACCCATCTACTGTTTGAGAATGAATACTCAGCCATCACACTTCCTAAATACATTCACAGTCCTAGATTATACAAGTCTGGGAACACACGTGTCCATCTGAATCTACAAATCCACAGTACTCCCAAAGACCCAAAGTACATGCAGCCAGTCTCTCACTATTAAAGGGCACAGAACTCACTATTAATGTACAAAACTGCTCATTCTTTCTGATATACTCAGTTAACAGCACACAACACTGTGGAGCTCTGAAAATCCTCAATAGAATAAACTTCCTATCTTCCAGCTGCCTGAGTGTAAACCCAGAGTTCCTCATGCCCAAATTAAAACAAATGCACAGCAAAACCCAAACAATTCCAATCAAAAACCTTACTTACAAACTCTCACACATATTCCAGTCGCCTCCAAGAAACACTTAAAATAGACATGAAGTAGGACTGAAGAGGCTGGATACCACAGGAATTTTCAGAAAGCAGGTTTATTGGCTGTTGCCAACCAGTCCAGAGTGTGGCTCATGCCTGAAACATTCTAGGGACAGATAATTTCAAAATATTTTGACTTTTATGTCCCATGGGGGAAAAGGGCTTGAAGATTCACTTGACAAGTGTTTTTTATTCCATTCTCTAGGCCAGACAGAGCTTTCACACGTATTTACCAAAAAAAAAAAAAAAAAAAAAAAAATTGGCATTTACAAGAAAGAGGAAGCTACCAACCACAGTAATCTTTGCATATTTTCTGCTGATCTGACAAGAGAAGAAGCTTAATTATGGCAAGGGTCTTTTGGTTGAGAGTATCTGGTGTGCTTCAGATACACATATCTTCAGACCACACATCAATCAGTATCACCCAAAAAGCAATCACACAAACACTCCCTCAGTAACTGAATGGAGCAAACAAATTACTTATTAACATGACAACAATTTGTATTCTCAAAAGAAAACATTTACAATGACCTCTATGTTGCAAACATGCACATACACAGAATGCCTCAGAATATGAAGTTCAACAACAAATCTCAGATGTACAGACACTGCTAACTCCTCCTACATACTCATAAAAGACACCCCTCCATTCCCAAGAATAACATGATCATCTCAAAGCCCTAAACAAGAAAATACACAGCAGTCCACTTGAGACATTATCAACAGAATCTATACACATCTATGTGCCACTTATACATAATTCCAAACACCCCAACATACCCCATGATTCCATTCTCTCCAAATCTCTGAACACCAAATATTATGTCCCTAAATTCTGACCTAGACATCAAGAACATACACATACATTCTAAAATCTGAAAATGCACAGATCCAACACATAATAGTAAGACAACATCCTAACTCCTCTCAAATGCATTCACAATAGTCCACAATGCAAACAACACCTACAGATGCACCACTAAAACCCTAAACACATGTCCTGCCAGAAAGGTACTCAGCCAACAAAAACCAAAGAAATCACTCAGAAAATATTTACACACGATAACCAAACAGTCCCACAGAGGAGAAATTATTGTGTCTTGTTTCATATGCTTTCCATACTTATACACATGAAACACATGGAAGCACAAAGTCCTGGTGCTAGATGGACAAGTTCTTCTGTTCTCTCTCTCTCTCTCTGTCTCTCTCTCTCTCTATCACACACACATACACACACACACACACACACACACAAACATGCACACACTTATACAGAACATTACATACATAATCTGAACACTGAAACACCCAGTTCAAGGATTTATCTTGTGGGCCCTGCACACAGAGGTAGAGGGGTGAAGATGCAGATTTCAGGCACATACCTTGCTGTTGAAAATGTAAGAAAATATAAAAGTGCACAGGAGAGAGCACATTCCCTCCTATAAAACTGAAAGGTACTTGCCAGCCACTCAATAACTCCTCAATATAGAGAAAACTCTTCAAATAATAAGAGAGTACTCTCAGATAATGCTTCTGGAGATGAAGGTACTCTGGGACATTTAAGGGGTTTCTAAAAGAGAGAATCACCCCAAATAGATTCTTTTGAGTATCTACCATCAGCCCAGATGGATGTCTTCTAGCTAGAAAGCAAGACCATTGTGCAATGTGTGTTCCAATGCCAGGGCTAGGCTTGTTCACCTGGGCTCCCCCCTAAGCCACATCAGCTCCAATTTCTGAATGGGGTCTGCAGTGTTCTCACACAAGAGACCTTTGGCATCATTACATGCCCAAATTCTAACCTGAAGATATTACTGGCATGTTTGTTGGTCAAAAAATTAGTGAGTAAATTGTCAGCTTTTCTGTGTTACCTTCAGACAGAAGAGGTGAATCTGGTTAGAGGAAGGTCTGG
Organism: Callospermophilus lateralis; assembly: GCF_048772815.1. Classification (NCBI taxonomy): domain Eukaryota; kingdom Metazoa; phylum Chordata; class Mammalia; order Rodentia; family Sciuridae; genus Callospermophilus; species Callospermophilus lateralis. Next base: position 1,370,367 of record NW_027515935.1, on the reverse strand, counting down.
GGCCTCTTATATTTTCGACAGCAGCTGTCCTAATCACTTTCCAAACCAGTGATAATATACCTGAGATCACCACATTCAAAGGTGCAGAGATTTATTTTGGCTCATGGTTTCAGAGATTAGAGTCCATGGTGACTTGGCCCTCTTACCTCTGGATCGGTAGCAAAGCAGAACATCTGGCCAAGAGTGTATGGCATAGAAAAACTGACCACCTCATGGCTGCTATGATGCAGAGAGAGACAGAGACAGAAGTGCATTAGGGTCCCAGTACCCCATCAGTGGCACATCCTCAATGAGGTAATTTTCATCAAATGGGCCCCAATTTCCACAAGCTTCCAACACCTCCCAATAATGACTTCAGCTTGGAACCATATATTTAAGGGTGAGCTTTTGAGGAATACCAAATGTTAATGATAGAACATCTACCCCTTGTCGCCAAAAGCTCATGTCTGTCTCACAGCAATAAATAATTAAAAATAAATAAATAAAAAAGCATTTGGACTCCAAGAGTCCACAAATATCAACAGTGCATTCTCAATAGTTTTTGCCCAAAGTCTCTTCTGAGACTCAAGGGAACACAGTGATGCTGAACCCTGAATTGAACGCTTTTTTTTTTCTGCCATTCTCTTCTTTTTAATTCATGTGTATAGCTTTCTTTTCTCCCCACACCCTCAACCCTATCTTAATGACTAACCATAGAGTCAGTTAAAAGCATGAATGTCAGTTAAAAGGGCCCTTGCACTGGGCACTCCACCTTACTATGTCACAGGAAATGTCCAAATTAAAAGGTATTGGCAGAAGTGTACAGAAGACAGTGACTAGGAGGGAAGCCAGACACACACACCTTCAGAATTGCAAGCATATAAAAAAATCACATTATCTTAGATTCACAGGTCTGGGATGTGTCAGAGTCCACTGGACCCAGATATAACCCACAGAATCCCACCTTCTTTAAATAACAGTTTTTTAAGAGAGAGAGAGAGAGAGAGACAGAGAGAGAGAGAGAGAGAGAGAGAGAGAGAAAGAGAGAGAGAGAATTTTCTAATATTTATTTATTAGTGTTGGGCAGACACAACATGTTTATTTTTATGTGGTGCTGAGGATCAAACCTAGCACTGCACACATGCCAGGCGAGTGCACTAAAACTTGAGCCACATCCCCAGCTCTTTAGTGACATCTATTTTTATTTGTCTATCAATATTTATTGATTTATATATGGTTCTAAGAATTGACCCCTGTGCCTCACACATGCCAGGCAAGCTCTCTACCACTGAGCAATGACTCCAGACCCCTCTGAAGGACAGTCTGTCAACACTAGTAACCTGTGCTTGTGTCCACCTGCCCAAGACTGCGAGAACAATTCCACATTACACACTGTATACACTTTCACTCAGCAGTACTAAGCAAGATGAAACCAGGAGCAAGCCATTCATCTCTGAAATGCTGAATTGTTGCCAATGAAGCCTTTTCCTCTCCCACCTCTCTGCCTCTTCAGTTACTGACATTCATGAGTGGAAGCAAAGCAGCAGAATCAAACCTTTTGTAGCTGCATTGGCTGCAATCCTCATTAACAATCAAAAAAGTTAACACATTTCAAAAATACATCTATGCAGGGGAAACACAACTAACCCCAAAGGGAAGAAGAGGACAGCAGTAAGGAGAAGACTGAAAAAGCACAGCAGGGCACACGTTAAGTCTAGTGCTCCATTAAGTCTAGTGCTCCAGGTGTGAAACTAGGGCACATGATGGTGTAATATGGGTGCCCTAGAACTTGAGCATCCTTACCCCTCCAGCTTGGTCTGATGTGGGACCACTCCCTAGAGCTTCTGTGCTCACTGACTTTCACTTACCTGAGCAGGTGTTCATAGGCCTGCCACTGCTAACCTCCACCACAACACTGGCTCCACTCTTATAGTTTGCTAAATCACTGTTTCTGGGGTTACTGGGTTGCACTCTGAATGTGATATGCACATCCTGGTCACCAGCGTTTCCTCTGAAGTAGGAATGCAAACCTTCACAACCCCTCAACTCTTCACTCTGTAAGCCTGATAACCAGCATCACATGGACAATAACAAGGTCAGCTGAGAATGAAGACAGTAGCCAGACCCACCTAGACCATGGCCTCTGTGAGCCCATATGATGTTAGTTACACAGCAAAATGAATCTGGACATAGGATTCTGAGGCTGCCTTTTGCACGCAGGGCACCCTGATAATCTCTCCACAAGTCATTGAGCCTGCTAAGGGTGGTGTCCTTCCCATTCCTGAGATGCCGAAAGGTGGCTTCTGTGTAATGGAACTAATCTCTTTACCAACCACACCATCTTTGGCCCCAACATTACAAAGTTTTCTTTTCTGGAAAACCTGCAAGTATTTTAAATCTTTCTACCCTGGCTTTTGCTCGTGATCCCCATGGTATATCAGGCTGAAAGCAGAAAAATATACCCAGGCCATATCTCAAATGCTGTACTGCCTTTAATATTCCCTGCTGGATAAATTAGTCTGTGTTTTAGTTGCCTTTTACATCACTGTGAATAAAAAAATCTAACAACAACAATTAGAGCAGGACAAGTTTATGTACCTCATAGTTTCAGGTCTCACTCCACTGACCACCAACTGGATACCTCTGGGGCTAAGGTGAGGCAGAACATATGGGGGAAGTGTAGGGAGTGGGAAAGCAGCTCAGCATATGGCAATGAAGAAGCAGAGAGAGAACTCTGCTCACCAGGGACAAAGTATGAACCCTGGATCCGTTTCCTCCACTTGATCCTCCTTTTTGTCCTCAGCCTGGGCGGGCTTATCTATCAGGCTGTGGTTGACTGGGAAGGCGAGAACAGGCGGATGGTGTGGCTTAACCTTTGTATTAGACCGCCTTGGGCCAGCTTGGGTTGACTCTGTGTCTAAGGCTAATGAGCGGAGCTCAGAGTCAAGGCATCTTAATTCTTTTAAAAGTTGGATGTGTTCCCGTCTATGTCTATGTTGGAGAGACGTGCACAAGGGAGCCAGGTTAGGCAAGGTAAGGGGAGAAAAAATATCTGATGGGGCAGTTGGCCCCTGAAGGGCCAGAGCACAAAAGGCAGGAGGGATATAGGAGGGAGGTGGATGTGGAGGTGCTGTGGCAGGGTCCTGAGAGGTGCCGGGTCTTCTGAATGGTAGCGAGCTGCTTCCTTCTCCAAGGTAGCCTCTTCCCCAGGTGTCAATGTGTCTCTGGGATTTAAAACTGGATAAAGGCGGTTGGTAGTTGTTGGAGCCTTATTCATTAGGGTGGGATTTTGAGTGCGTCCAGGAAGGTTCCCAGGGTCCTGGGGAGACTGAGAAGGATCTATGTCTATACTAACTGAAGGGCATGCCGAGAAGGGACGAGAGGGATGAGAGGTCTTTTGCATAGCCTCTTCCCCAATCCTGACAAGTTTTAAGGTACCATTGTCAAAGGGTGAACTTTTAAGAATTTCATTAAGTTCCAGTAAGAAAAGGTGGGAACAGGCACTTTTTCTTGGCCAAAGGATTCATAATAATCTTTTAAACAGTCTCCTACTCTAAGCCATCTTTTACCATCAATGGTCCATTCAAGGGGAAACCACGGACACAATTCTCCTATGTATGAAAAGAAAAATTTTAAGCCCTTTTTCTTAACACGTGCCACTCGTGTCTTGTAAATGTCAGGCTATTCTTTGAAGGAGAATTTCCTTCTAGCCCCTGACACCGTACCTTCCACAAAAAAGAAAATGCATTAACAGAGAAGAGTTCACACTGATCCTTCCTGAATTCCCCACCCCACTCCACCCACAACATCCTAAAATGGCCTTAATAGTCATTGCAGCCACGTTGATGCAGCACCTACTATGTGCTAGGGACTGCTCTGCATAAAAAAACCCCAGGAGACACACCAGTGTCTCCATTTAAGAAAGAAACTGAGGCAAAGAGAGATTTATTAACTTACCAATGATCACACAGCTCAAAAGAGGCCCATAGGGGTTTTAAACTCGGGCCATTTGGTTTACTCCAGACCCCTCAGACCAAAGATGCAGTAAGTGGGAGGAGAACATCAGACATATGATCCACCTATGGCAGGAGGAAACTTGGGTGAGTGGAGCCTTCTGTGACACAGACAGTGTCCCCTCTCGGAGGATGCCTCACCTGGTCCTCAGAGGCCCACTTAGCCTGGGGGAGAAGAGAGCCCCCTGCCAGCCTTTTGGTTTAAGAGAATGTTCACTTACCTGAGCTGCAATGTCTCCACTGCTCTGAGGAGGTGGGGCCACGTCCTGTCAGAGATCCTTAAAGGTGACCTCATTTTAAGGAAACAAGCCTGTGGCCAATTGTCCGAGATTGATTAAGTCAGGGGCCAGCACAGGCAGCCAGTAGAGGGGACACCATTGAAGAGATGTGCCGGAGCAGGGTCCAGGGGCCTGGCGCACGGCCTGGGCACAGCCCAGTGGCTCCCAGCTGACATCCTTCCTGCCCAGGAGATCCTGGAAACTGCCTTCATGGTGATTATCAGGTGCATGCGTGGGAGGCCCTGTTTGCTCCAGCCTCAGGGTAGGACAGAGAAGATTTCAGGCCTCATCAGATTATGGGCATGAGCAGGATGGTGGCCAGCAGGGGAAGACATCAAGGGCCTCCATCTCACAGCAGTTTATGCATTGTTTGTTGAGCCCCTATCATGCATCATATGGATGTAGCTGGAAAGTGGATTTTTAGCATGTGTAAAGGACCTGAGGCAGCAGTGGGCTTGGTACATTTGAGGCTGTGTGGGGAGTTGAGGATGGCCTGAGCCAGGATGTGCCTGGGGATAGCTGCACCAGATGAGGCAGTTTGGGAACTGATTGACTTCTTTCCCTTGTGCACCACCTGTCGAACAAGCAAGGCACAGAGATGAAGATCTTTCACATGACAGATGAAGAGTCTGAAGGTCATAGTCGTAAAGGCATTTTCAGGTCCCGAAGGTAACACATGGCGGAGTTGAAATTCTCACCCAGATCTGCCTCTAGAGCAGTTTACGTGTCCCTTCTAACATGACTTTCTGACAAGTCCAGATGCACCCAAACTCAACCTCCTGTATCAGGTTTGGAGAGTCTCAGGAACATGAGTCATGTAAGGCCCTGATAAGTCCTTCTGCAAAGGAAGTTTCTAATATTTCTTTAACCCAGCACTTGCAACGTTCATTTGAACATAAGATTCCTATAAATGTGACTAGAATGAAGACATTTCAGAAGTGACCTTGGGAGTCACTGGTCTTGGTAACCCACAGAAGTCTCAATTGGTCTTCCTGATCTTGGGGAAGAGAATTCTGGGTATACTTTGGAGACTCAGTAAGATGGTGAAGGGATGAAGAGAGATTCAAAGGACTAATGGGGGTATTTCAGAGCGGGAAGGGATCCCTAGGAGGATCCTAAGTGGGACTCTGGAGAGATTTCCTCCCTCACTTCAGAGAACAGTACCAGGGCCCGTGAGGGTAGGATAGGAATTGGAGACTGTACCTGAGGTGGGCCATCTTGGTTGGGAGTGAGCTCCCCACCACCAGCAGTGTGCAATTAGAATCTGTTGCATTTCACTGCTGAAGGTCACTTCCTCTAGGATTCTGGGCTTCGGGGTAAGGAAAGCCACCCCACCTGGGCCATGCTCAGTCCCCCCTTCTCTCCAGAGTGGGCACAATGAAGCCAGGCATGGCACATTCATGACATTACGAAAATCCTTATAAATAAAATAGTTACTATGAAAGCTGATGAGCTCTCCACAGTCCATCTCCTCTCAACAGGAATAATGCCAAGCCCGTGACTCCAGTGTCACCTCCCGCCATCGACTAGAGGAAACCCTCACTTTAAGAAGTATAACAAGAAAAGTGAATGACAGTCTATTGACATTTTAAAAAGTGTGTGAGCAGTGGGGGCATGACTGGCTGGAGAGACCCAGAGACAGGAGGAGAGAGGAGCCACACCAGTCCCTTCCATCTCCGCTCAACCAGGAGGGCTCAGGCACCTCTGTCGCCCAAGGGCTGAAGCTCGGTGTTTTCTTCACCAAGAAGGAGGTCGAGGTGGGAAGGGGTGGGTGTGGGCCAGGGCCATGAGCCTGGGGTGCCCCAACTCCTAGGTCAGGGTCCCCCCTGGCGGGGCTCTGGTGGCTCTGGGGGACTGTCCTGGAAGGGCAGGCAGGGAATCTGGCCAATGGAGACCAGGGATCAGGTCCCCTCACCTTTCCAGCCAGGCTGCGGCTCAGGGACACACACGGACCTGCCTCGTGCCGGCACCACTGCCACCTGACCCCACCGTCACCTGCACCTCTGGAGTGAGCGCAGCCCGGGGTGGGGTTCAGAGACATGGGACGGATGTCCACGGAGACTGTTCTAGAGAGGACATGGGGCCACCTCTACGCCCTCTCAAAGGTGAGGGGCGAAGGTGATGGGCCTGGGGACTCGCTGGGCACTGACAGGGACAATGCCCTGGGGATTCGTGGGCTCCAGGACTGAAGCCAGCCTCGGGCCTCCACCATGTCGGCCTGTCACACTGCGCTCCTAGTGCAGCACGCATACACACATGCATGCGTGTGGGCCAGCGCACGCTCACTAGCGTGGATGTCACACCCCTGCACCAGCATCACTGCCCGAGCAGAAGGGACTGGCAGGGTCTGTCCACCTGCACATGCGCAGACCATGCGCACTCACCCCATGATGCATGCACCAACCCCCCCATGCCCGTTCTGTCTTACTCATGAGCCCACTTACGTGCACACAGGGGGACAGACCCTCGTTCTGCCCTGCGTCCCACACTCCCAGCAGGTGCCCGTCCAGCACAGGCCAAACACACGGGGCATAGTGCACCCAGTCACGGTGGCCTCCCCACCTCCCAGCACCCAACCTTGTTGTGCCCCACTCCCTGATCAGTGTTTGAACAGCTGTCCTGTGTCTCCTGAGTGCTGGGGGAGCAGGCCACGGATGGCCTCGAGGGAGAATGTCACCCTCTCTAGCCCCTCCTGCCCCCAGCCCGCCTTTGTCAACCAGGACAGCGCTCGGGGGGACCCTGCTGTGCTGCCCTCCTAGCTGGCTTCCCCGCCAGGGCCCAGGGCAATAAATGAGCCTCGGGCATCCCTCCTGACCCCATTGTCCTTGCCCAGGCCTTATCAGTGGGCAGGGGTAGAGAGGACAGGGGCTGCCACTCAGGGAGGCCTGTTCTAGAAGCATTCACCCATCCCTCCCCTTCCTCTCCACCCGCCCAGCCCCTCACGTCTGCTGGTGGCCCCACCTCTCAGCCATTGTCCAGGCTGTTCCCCGCCCCCAATTTGCCCCTTAGCAAGGACCCCTAACCTCCCTCTCCAGGAAGCCCTCTGGGTTCCCTTCCCTCTTGGCCTCGAGGCGCCTGCACCCCACCCCTCCCACACCAAGATGTCCATTTCTTGCTCCCTGTACATGACCATGGGATGGGGAAGCATGGAGTTGTGGGGAAGGTGGACAGCTTGGTTCCCATCATCCTGGCACCCCCAGAATTGGGGGGGGAGCCCTGGCCAAGGCCAAGACATCTGCAGGAGGAGGGTGGATGGGAGGGAGAGACCCAGGGAGTGCGGGGCCTCTATTCTCGGGCCTCCAGGAGTGAATCAGGTCCCTGGCCTTTATTCAAGAGTAAAGGATGCCACCACACACATGAGGAAGTTAGTAAATTCCCTCCTCTCCCCTCCCCATTCAGAAGGCTGCCAACTTCTAGATGGTAATGGTGTGCGGGATAGTGAAATCAGCATATCCATCAACACACTCCCTGCTCATCATGTACAGGGAAGGGCCAGTGGCTCCAGTTCCACATCATCATCCTCTGGAGGCTCCCTGGGCACCGGCTCCCAAATACCCAGAGGGAGGGACATCCCCCCAGTCCCCTCCTAGGCGCCACCAGGCAGCCCCCGGGAGCTCTGAGGGACCATCATGAAGGGGACTCCTTACTACACAGACTGCCTTTGCTTTGGGGGACAGTGAGTGGGACCTGTTGATTAAATTTGGTGTGACAAGGGTGGGCATCCTGGGTCCACCCCCATAGCCGGAGGCCTGGTTAGGAGCCTCCCCAGTGTTCCTCCCACTTGTCAAGTGAGCATGACCAGACATGGGGAAGTAGGATGTGCTCCTAAAAGCATGTCTGAGGAGGTGAGGCTAAAGAGCAGGGCCCTCTGCTCATAGGAAGGGACAGACAGCACATGGCTTAAGAACTGGGGATTAGACTCAGGGGCACTCAATCATTGAGCCACATTCCTAGCTCTTCTTATATTTTATTTAGAGATAGGGTCTGGCTAAGTTGCTTAGCATCTTGCTAAGTTGCTGAGGATGGCTTTGAACTTGCAATCGTGCTGCCTTAGCCTCCAAAGCTGCTGGGATTATAGGCCTGAAGGACATAGCCTTTTTGTTGGGAAAACCTGGGTTGTATTCCCTGCCCTGCCACTTGCTACCTTGGAGATCCTGGACATGTGGCTTGGCTCTTCTGAGTCTCACTCTACCTATCTGCAAAATGGGGGTGATATCTGTAGCCCCTCTTTCAAGACTCTGTAAAGATTCACATGGATTATATGTGGTGACTATATCCCACATAGCAAGCACTGGACTAATGCATGCCTTTTCATTAAAGTATTTCAGATTCAAAAAAACACATTTCTGGTAATCCCAGTGAATCAGGAGGCTGAGGTAGGAGGATCAAAAGCTTCAGGTGAGCTTGGGCAACTTAGTGAGATCCTCAAAATAAAAAATAAAGATAAAAAAGAAAAAAGGGCCAGGGTTATAAGGCTCAGTGATAAAGAGACCTGTGGGTTTGATCCCCAATTCCACAAAATAAAAAAAAATTGATTTCATGAAAGGTCAGGCATATTGCAGAGATGCAGTAAATATTCTTTAGATTGATGCTTGGCTTTCAGCAAGAGTCAAGTTGCAGCTGCCTTTAGTCTGAGTATTTTGTAGGTGCTCCGTGGTAGCCTAAGGTTTACATTGTTTCCTGGGCCCTGGCAGCCTGGACACCCTTTGCCTCTTCACTGGAGGGCCAACAGGGGTTTTTGAAATGACCAAGTGGATGGGGTAAAGGGAGCAGGTTCTGTCCAGGGTGAGGTCCCTGGGAAGCTTTTAGCATGGGTGTGTTAATGCAGGCTGGGAGGTCAGGAGCCCTGTGCCATCCAATGAGACCTGAAAGCTTAGTCCCAGCCTGGAAGAAGGTTAAGGGCAATGTGCCAACATGAGGCTGATCTGAGCTTAGTTCAGATGCTGCCAATTACTGGCTGCATGGCTACAGGCTCCTCTCTGGTCTGTGAAATCGGGCTCATGTTGTCTTCTGTGCTCATCAACCAGGTTGGGGTTGAGGATGCAATAATATAGAAAGAATGTATAGATACAATGGAGTGTGGGACACAAGTGTCCTGGGAAATCAAATGAGAACTTTGAACATCTTTTACAGAAGGCAGCAGAGTAAAGAGGAAGCCTTGAACCGGGGCTCAAATCTTGGTTCTGTAACTTTGGGGCTGTGTGACCTTAGGTAAGTTAGTGAACATCTCTGAATCTGGTTCCTCATGTGAATGCGTACTCGATTATCATGAAGGCATAATACTCTTTCCCACGCTATTGCCCACCTGGGACTCGCTGTGCTCCAGGAGAAAACTTCTCTGGCCAGAGCCTGCCACCACAGAACATGGTCTGTCCTTCTCTGACCCCAATCCACAATGTCACTTGAAGCAGATGGAATGAGAGGGACAAGCTAGGGAAGAGCTGTGGAAGCTTGGTTGGATGCCAGGGAGCAGTGACAGTAAAGTGAGGTCCTGCCTGCCCTCCTGGTGGTCGTGCTCCAGCAGAGGAGTGCATGTTGGAACATACGCTACAAAGAGCAAACAGGCACGGGAGGGGACAGGTGTGGCAGGAGGCTGTTCTGGTTTGGATGTGAGGGGTCCCCAAAAAACTTAGCTGTGAGACAATGCAAGAGGGTTTGAAGGACAAGTGATGGGGTTGTAAGAGTCTTAACCCCTCAGTGAATTAATCCCCTGATAGTGATTGACTGAGTGGTGACTGAAGTGGTGGGGTGTGGCTGGAGAGGAGGGTCATGGGCCAATTATTTGGGATATATATTTGTATTTGGCAAGTGGAGCCTTCCTCTGCTTCCTGATCATCATGTGAGCCCCTTCCCTCTACCACACTCTTCCGCCATGAGGTTCAGCTCACCTCAAACCTTGAGGAATGGAGCCTGCTGTCTGTGCGTTGAGACCTATAAAACCCTGAGCCCCCAAGGCAACTTTTCCCTCTCTACAATTGTTCTGGTTGGGTCCTTCCATAGTGCAGCAAAACAGCTGACTAAAACAGAGACTATTTTCAATCAGGTGGCAAGGAAATCTTCCCATTTGGTGGCACAGGATACAGAAGAACAGACTGACCCAAGGTCAGCCAGCAAGGTTCTGAAATATTCCAGAGGTCTGGCCCTCCTCTCTGCACCACGCTGTGTCCAGGGTCCACTCACACTTTCTCCATGGCCTTGTCCTACTCGTGCCCACACCTCTGCAGGGTCAGCCCAGCTGGCTACCCCTTTCCTCTCTCAGGCAGCCGAAGCTGCTGGGAGGATCTGAACTCCAGCCAGCCACGGCGCTCTCAGGTCCGTCCCTGCCCAGTCGTGGGGAGGAGGCTCAGGACCCTCTCCTCACGGGGGCATGTTGGGGGCCAGGAACTTACAAAGGCAAATAATGTCTGGGTAAACATTGGCTGCTGATAGCTCCAGCTGTGGGGGCCAATGATGTCCCCTTGGTCCAGATGTTGGCCTCACCCACCTCCCTCCTGTGGCAGTACATTTGAAGAGAACCTTGTAGGCCAGCGGAGAGCAACACAGAATGCGGGGTGGGGAGGGGGCTGGCAGGGCCACCCAGCACAATCCATGCACAGCTTGCCAGCATTGTCCTCCTCTTCCAGGGTTGTCCGGACAGCAGGGGTCACTCCTGGGCTGAGAGTGTACCAGGGAAGATGGGGCCACAGCCTCTCCTGTCCAATATCCCAGATTTTCTGGCTGGGAATGAAAACTAAATCCAGAGGTGGAACCAATGCCAGCACCCTATGCTCTCCCAGGATAGAGTGAGCTCCTTGTCCCTGGAGGTATGTCAGCAGGGTCTGCACCTTCAGAGCTGGTGAGAAGCAGGCTACTCAAGGCATTGGAGAGGGTTGGGACAAGAGCCTTCTCTTGGATTCTTGCCAATTGCCCCACCCCTGATCCTGAAGTCCACAGGGTGCCCAGTCCACCCTCCCCTCCAGCACCAGGAGAGTCTAGAACTTGCTTCTTCAAATCTCCCTTCCCTGAGATGGTCAATGTCTTGATGGGACCCTCCCCTGCCCCAGGTGCACACCGACACTTCTCCTAATGCATCCTGGCTGGCCCGCTGGGAGCCACAGAGGACATGTCACATGAGGGGATATAAGGGGGCTCTCACATTTTCCACGGCTGGGCTCCTGGGCCCCCAGCATTCATGATGGCTGATTTCAACATGAAAGGGCCCCTTGAGAAGGAGAGCCCCCCTCCCTTTCCCCCTCGCCTCTGCTAAGCCCCACTCTGCAGCTAAACACCGTCTGAGCCTCCCTCCCTCTGGAGCACCCTCTCACTCACCTGCCAAGCCTTCCCCAGACGGCTGCAGCCTCACCTCGCAGCCTCTGCCATCCAGGATGAGAATCCCAAGGTGGGGTGGGGGGCTCAGGGCTCCATACTGCAGAGGAGAAAGGGGGGTCAGTCTGTCCTAAAGGTATAAGCCATTTGGCCAACCATAGGCCAGAATGACTGAAAAAATCTTTGTTGGTGCTTTAATGCTCTGAGGACAGGAGGTCTCCCAATCTCAAATCCAAAGACAGGCAGAGCAGTGAAATTTCCCATGAGGCCTTCCAGGCATCTGCCCTAAATTTTCGAAGTGGCATTTTTTTAAACCTTTTATTTTGACCTAATTTTAGATTTACAGATAAGTTGCCAAAAATAGAACAGATAGCTTCAGTACACCCCTCACCTAGCCTTCCCTAATATTCACATCTTACATAACCCTAGTAAATGATCAAGCCTGAGAACTTATCCTTAGTTCAGTACTATCACCTGAACTTCACATCTTATTGGATGCTGGGTACAGTGGTGCATGTCTGTAATCCCATCAGCTCAGGAGGCTGAGAAAGGAGGATAGGGAATTCGAGGCCTGCCTCAGCAAATTAACAAAGCCCTAAGCAATTTAATGAGACCCAGTCTCAAAATTAAAAAAATAAAAATAAAAATAAAAAAGGGCTGGGGATGTAGCTCAATGGTAAAGCAGTCCTGAGTTAGATCCCCAGTACCTAAAACAAAACAAAACAGCTCTTATTGGAATTTCCCGTTTTTCTACTAAGATCCTTTCCTGCTTCCATCACCCCATTCTGGACACCACACTGCATTTAGTTGTTATTTTTCTTTTGTGTCCCTGATCAATTGGTTGCCATAGTCCGGCTGCAGCAAAATAACCAGGGGGTGACGAACAACTTGTGTAGATTGATACAGCAGGAGTGGGAGCCATTTATTGTAGGACAGGAGGGGTATGTATACATTCCACACAGCTTATCTTAATTAACATAAACTAGATACAGCAGTCAACGAATCACAGTTAATGGCTTGCTGGCACCACCTCACAAACCGCTCCCTCTGGCAAAATGCCAGGCCCCATCCTGACTTGTTTACAGACCTTAACATTGGTGACATTCCCTCAGTCTATACTCATCTTTCATGATCTTGACAGCACTGAGGAACAAGTGTTTTGTAGAACTGTGGGTTACCTTGAGTTTTCTCAAGATCAGAGGGAGGCTCTGCAGTTTTGGCAATACCACAGAAATGGTGCTGGCTCCTTCTCAGCTCACCATATCAAGAGGCTCATGTCTTCAACATGTTTGATTACTGGTGGTGATGACCTTGATCACTTAGTTAAGTTGATGTCTAAAGGGTCTATCCACTATAAAGTTACTATATTTTTCTTTTGAATTAATACATATCTTGGGGAAAATACTTTGATATATATGTGCAACTATTCATAACTTTATAATTTAATTTACACATATATCTTTTTAATTTCTTTGTTTAGTCGTAGATAATTGTTTTACCTTTATTTATTTTATGTGGTGCTGAGGATTGCACACAGTGCCTTACACATGCAAGGAAAGTGCTTATCACTGAGCCACCACTCTAGTCTGACACAAGTATATCTTTATCATACAATATAGTAATTTGACACATATATTGATAATAATGGTGTAATTATCATTTTGCCTCCTAAAATACTTATCATTTTTCATTTTGTTTATCACATTTACTTTCTTCTAGTAATTTTGAATCATATCATATATTGTTGTATATATAGAATAGAACACAAGAACTAGTTAATCCTACCACTGTTTGTGCCCATTTCAAAATTTGCCTACAACTAAATATTCCAAATGTTCGGCACGTTTTTTTAAATATTCATAAAATGTCAAATTATTTAAACATAATGAAAATGATGCCTGTAATCCCAGAAGCTTTGGAGGCTGAGGCAGGAGGATCATAATTCAAATCCAGCCTCAGCCACTCAGAAATGTCCTAAGAAAATTAGGAAGATTCTCTCTCAAAAAAGATAAAAGAGCTAGGGATGAGGCTCAGTGATTAAGTGCCCCTGTGTTTCATTACAGGTGCAAAGAAAATAAATAAGTAGAATAAATAAAATAAGTAAACTGCTTATCCACAGAAAAACTTGGAAGAATCAAAACACTCTTTTAAACAAAAACGTAGACATCAAAGTGTATATCTTGAGAGACTGGGATTTTGCCTCAGAGGTAGAGTGAGCAACTAGCACATGTGAGGCACTGGGTTAAAACCTCAGTGTCACATATAAATTAAATAAAGATATTGTGTCCACCTACATCTAGAAAATAAACATTTAGAAAATAAATACTTTTAAAAGTGTATATCATGATTTTTTTCAGTTAAAATATTTCATTAGTGATTAAATTAATACTTTGATCAAAATAAAACCAAAGTTGCATATGATCAATGCAGTTGAAAATTGTACTAGATTTTTTTTTTCATTAGTGAATATGACTCTCATGGTGACGGTGTTGAATCCTGCAGAAGAGGAACAGTTACTGGTTTGGTTTGGTCTCAAATAAATTATGGGATGATCCCCTGGTTTATGTTGTAGCTAGTGGATCCATGGTTACTTTGCAGAATCCTGTGGTGAATAGATGCCTTGGAGGACCTAAAATTCTCTGTGGAGAGTGAATTTAGGCTAAAATATTACAAGCTTAGTGAGTTTACACTGAATTTATTTTCTCCCAATAATCTGAGGCAACAACTCAGTTGTTACAACCTCCATAGAAGATGTAGGTAGGCCTACCTAATATCAATTTATTGGTATTTGTTTCTCACTCAGCATAGCTCCATCAGTTGACTTGTAGGTATGATGTGAAAAGCAGCATGAAGGAAAGTAAAACCTGCTCCATAGATTAAAAGAAAAAAAAAAGGGACTCATGGACAAGCTGAATCCTGGTTAAAATAGTATGAAGAAACTGTCATTCGTAGAAAATGGCAGGACACAGAAAGTTTTTTTCAATATCTCCACCTAATAAATGATTACAAAAAAGAAAAGATCACCCAGTCATTTCTAATGGAAGAATAACCTTCTCTGGTACAAAGACTAAGTGAGTAAATATCCAAATATCGAAGATGTGGTGATGGAAATGCAAACATACTAACATTCATTAGAGGTCAGGAGAGTCACATTACAAGGATTTTTTTGATCCTTCAAAAAAAGACAAATGCTATGTACTGATGTTTATGTGGGCTCTTTCTCGTCCAGCAAGGGGTTTCACGGAAAATTGTAGAAGAGACTGTGTCTGTGAAGTCACTAATCAAGACCTCTGGACATCAAGCAGGAAACAGGTCCCATTTTATTGTGAAGTTACCATGTATATATACTCAGGCAGTAGCTTAACAGATTACAGGCAGCCACCAATGCAATTTCTGCAGTGACCAATCAAGGAGTGAGCAATGGAGCAAGAGCAGGTAATTCAACACATAGCCTCATGCCCAGGGCTGTGCATAAGGGGTATGTATTTTGCTCTTCAAACAACCTAGCATGGGGTAGTGTGTTGCCACTCTGGCACTCTTAATGTATGCTATGAAGGCAGTATTCCATGAACTTGACTCTAAGACATCATTGTGGCCTCGCCTCTCTAAGATTTTTTGAGGTTCAAGGTTGTGCCATACTTCTGTTCTCTTTCAGATGAGATCATTGTGGTCAGGTGATGCAGGGGTGCATCCACCTCATTACAGGAGTTTTGCTACCTTTACATGGGGACACAGCAGCAAGTCTGCTTATAAATAATTGATGCTTGAAGTCTCCTTGGACTTGCATTCTTTAACAGAGATCGTTAGTTATCACTTTCTGGCAGTAAAATCTCATCTATCAGCAATAAGATAAATATGGTGTACTAAAGATTAAACACTTTCATTCAAAATTAAATTTAATCAAACTATGTTAAAGATAGCATTTTGTAATTATTACTTTTATTAGATGTATTATTTGGTAATTTATGATATATATTCCCCCCTTGTGACAGAACACCTAGTTCAATGACCTTTTGGGCCTTCTTTGCCTCAAGAGAATCCAAGTTGGGTGCAGCTCTGACTTGAGAGCATGTCAGCAGGAGGAAATCTCCTGTCTGTTCTTGAGGTCTGTGAAGGGTCTTTGCCACAGCTTCAGTAGAATTTTACGTTATAATCGAGCAAAAATGTGCTCACATTCTGTACTGTTCCCAAGTGGGTTGTTCTTTACTTCCTCAAAAAATATTTCTGAAAATATTCTTTTAAAAAACTGTTTATCATTGAGAAATTTATTGGCAGAAGCCATATGGAGATGTGATAATTTTTAAAAATTCAAGGTCTTTTTTAGAGAAAAATCCCCACATAAATATAGAGGGCTTTATGTTATTGTTATTGTTGTTGTTGGTGTTGGTTTGCGTCTTATTTCAGCAGCATCCCCAGCTTATAACTAAGTGGGCTTGAGTCATGTTCTACTAGGACCTGTTATAAAAATACCCCAATGTCCTAGATGTTGGAGTCTGCTGGAGCAGTGGTTTTCTAAGTGTGGTACCAATGCCAGCAGCTTCATACTCATAGGATGGCTATGAATTCCTATGCACAAGAATTATCTGGAGTGGCGGGGGTAGTGGTTTCTTGATTGGCTAGTTTCCTCATTAGCCTAGAAGGTAAGAGGGATTCTGACAAAGGACACCATAAGAGTCACTGGCCTTTACCAGAATGAGAGGGGGCCTTCCAGGGAGGTGCTTGAAATCCTGTGATTGGAAGAGGCCAGGTAAAACCTGGTGGATGCTCTTAAACAGAATTCATTAATGTAGCACCTGATAGCTGTATCCACACCACTCTATTTTATTTATTTATTTGTTTATTTATTCTTTTTTAACAAAAAAATTATATTGGAACACAGTTAGCAAGGTATTTGTTGAAAGGTACTAGATTTGAACTCTCAATAGGTCATATTATCCATAATATTTGCTCCTGGTGATTTATAGAACATCATGATTCAATAATTTTTGCGATTATGGAAATGTTCCGTGTCTATCCTGCCTAATTCAGTAGCTTCAAGCACATGATATTTTGGCATATAGATTCTGTGACAAAAAAGCTGAGTTTGTCAATTTGATTGATTACATGGACAATGGCCACAAGATTGGGGAGCACCATTCTAGGACACCAAGGCAGAAAATGGAAGCATTTCCTCTAAAAATTGGAAAAAGACAGGGATGCCTGTTTCCACCACTTCTTTTTAACATAATTCTTGAAACACTGGCCAGACCAATTAGACAAATAAAATTAATTAAAGGCATATGGATAAGTAAGGAAGAACTCAAATTAGCACTATTTGCTGACAATATAATTCTATACCTAAAAGACTTGACACATTCCATCAGAAAACTGCTAGAACTAGTAAATGAAGTCAGTAAAGTAGCAGGATACAAAATCAACACCCATAAATCAAAGGCATTTTTGAATATCAATAAAAAATCTTCTGCAAAGGAAATGAGAAAAACTACTAACTTTGAATAGGATAAAAATTATAAAACCCTTGGGATTCAACATAACAATAGCTGAAAGATCTCTACAATGAAATCTACAGAACCCTATGGAAAAAAGATCAAAGAGGACATGAGAATATGGAAAGATCTATTTTTTTTCTTGAATAGGCAGGATTAATATTGTCAAAATGACCACACTACCAAAAGCACTATACAGATTTAATGTAATTTCAATCAAAATCCCAATGACATTCCTCAGAGAAATAGAAAAAGCAGCCATGAAATTTATCTGACAAAATAAGAGACCCAGGATAGCTAAAGCAATTTTTAGCAAGAAGTGTGAATTAGGTGGCATCTCTATACTAGACCTTAAACTATGCTATAGATCAATAATAACAAAAAAACAGTATGGTATTAGCAACAAGATAGACTTGTAGACTAATGGTATAGAATAGATAACACAGATACCAATGCCCATAATTAGAGCTCTGTTATATTTGACAAAAAGCATAAAAAATGTACATTGGAGAAAACGATATCCTCTTCATAAAATAATGATGGGAAAATTGGAAATTTATATACAATAAAATAAAATTAAACCCCTATCTCTCACCATGCAAAATACTCAACCCAAATTGAATCAAGGACCTAAATATTGAACCAGAGACATTGTGTATATTAACAGAAAAATAGGCCCAAATCTATCTGTTTAGTGCCTGACTTTCTTAATAAGACTTCAGAGCACTATGATTTATATTAAGCAACAATAAATACTATGGATCTAAATTAAAAAGGTTCTTTTCATCAAAAGAAACAATTGGTTAAGTAAATATTGAGCCTAATAATTGGGAACAAATTCTTACCACATGCACATCAGATATAGAACTAAGTTATAGAATATATAAAGAACTCAAAAATCTGCAAACCAAAACAACAATAACCCAATCAATATATGAGCCAAATCACTGAATAGACAATACTCAAAAGATGATATGCAATCAATTGACACACATATAAAAAATTGCTCAACATGTCTAGCAATTTGATAAATGCAAATCAAAACTACTCTGATTTCATCTTACTCCAGTCATTTAAGAAAAAAAACAACAATAATTGTTGGTGAGGGTGTGGTAAAAGGCACACTCATACAATGCTGGTGGGACTTCAAATTGGTGCAGCCAATCTGGAAAGCAGTATGGAGATTCCTTGAAAAAACTGGAATGGAACCATTTGACAGAGCAATCCCACTCCTTGTTCTTACACAAAAGACTTAAATACAGCATACTACAGGGACACTGTACATCAATATTTATAGCAGCACATTTCACAATAGCTAAACTGTGTAGCCATAATAGATGCCCTTCAGTAGATAAATGGAAAAAAAATGTAGTATATGTACACAATGGAATATTACTCGCCATTCAAGGGAAAAAAAAATCAAGACTTTTGCAGAAAAAATTGATGGAGCTGAAGAATATAATGCTAAGTAAAATTTACAAATCACCCTAAAACAAACACCTAATGATTTCTCAGTAAGGATGCTAATTCATAGCATTATGTGTTAGGGAACAGAATGGAAAGATTACATTAAATTCAGATAAGGAAAAGGATAAAAGGGGAGAGAAGGGAAGGAAGGGGGCATGGAGGTAAAAAGGACAGTGGAATGTAATTGTTATCATTACCCTAAGTACATGTATGAAGCCACACAAGATATAAATCTACTTTGTGTACAACCAGAGATATGAAAAAATTGTGTTCAATACATGTAATAAATGAAGGAAGTTGAGTTGATATTCTACTTTTGCTAAAATTTAGAAGATGCAGAACATGAAGTGGATAATGATAGGTGCTTAGTCCATGTTGACTGGGTGACAGATGAGGTAATGGGTTTGTTTTGCTTTAGAGTTCAGCTTATTGCAATAAGAATGTATGCATGCTGAGAGGCTGGCACAGTATCATTCTGAGAATATGTGTTTTGCTAGTTTGAAAAAAAGGGGAAAAAGAGGTTATATAGAGCATAAGGCAAGCATAAATACATGTAACATGAATTGTAATGCATTATGTTATCATATTTAAAAAAATAATTTAAAAAATGAATACATAAAAAATAATAACATAAATATTAGGTCATTAAGTGGTGTCATAAATTAAGCAATCCCCAACATCTTATTCATACATAAAGGTATACTGAAAAATTTAATAATTCATTTTAAAAGAAAATTAAAACACTACCTTCAAAGATAATAACATTTGACAGAAGTAGATTTTGGTGGTTGACCTTTTGTTTTGCATTGATAATATGACTGACTTTGAACATTCAAGTGTTGTATAGTGATAGCACTGAGCCTTTACAGGTACTTTCTGTTTGTTAAAAAGTTATTGATAGTGGGGGATAGGGAGAAACTATGGTGTTTGCAGTGAACTGGCCTTGATGCATGGCACCCCTACTATCTCAGGGAAGACTGTAATTAAAGAATGATGGAAGATTCATAAAGGGAGGTGTGATTAGTGTAGGAATATGCACTGGCATTTATACCATAGAAGGTGTAGTATTGGTTTGCAGGTGGAGTCAAGAGAGAGCCAGTTAACTAAGGGCAATATGGAAAAGTACAGGTACCGAGGCTAGCAATTTTTAGGTGGCTTGGTCTTCTACAGAAAAACCTCCCCTCCACACAGGAACATAAGCCAATTCCCTTTGCCTAGTTCCCTACACAGAGGTCTGGTTTGTTTCCTGCTCTGAGAAACCTAACACATATACTTGCCTTGTGCTATATATAGCCTCTTTTTTTCCCATTTCTGCAAAATAGCAAAGCACATATTCTCAGAGTGATACTAAGCCAGTCTCTCAGCACCCACATATACTTATTTCAATAAGCTGAACTCTATAGCAAACTCTACCCATTACCTCATCTGCCACCTAGTCAACATGGACCCAAGCACCTCTCATTATCCCCTTTATTTTCTGCATCTTCTAAATTATAACAAAGTGGGAAATCAACTCAACTTCACAATGGCAAAAAGAAATTTGATGGTTCTCCTATAGCACATCCCTGAAAACACAGGGTGTAGAGACTCTTTTCATTCTTTCTCCTGTCAAATCCAAAGAGCATTATATTATCTCTATACCCTCATCCCCTCCAAATAAAACCAAGGCCTACAAATCTCAAGACATAGAGGACGCTAAATAGGCTTTCTGTCAAAAATAATAAGGAAATGAATAAATAAATTAGAAAAACCAGTATGACATGCTACCAGTTTATTGCTCACCACAACTGCTTTCAAGAGAAAACATTCTAAGGTTTTGAAGTAATGGTGAAGATGGTGTTAGCAGCTCTGCAGAGAGCACAGGTCCATAACTGAGAAGCTCAGTGTGGCCATGGTTTCTCATAATCACAAGGGTTGGAGTGTCCAATTTATTTTAAGAGAGTTTTTGTCTTTTTTTTAAGTTAAATCTAATGTGGATTGCTTTGCAACATAAGAAAATGTTAAAGCGTAACTCTTACATTTGTAATGAGTAGTTGTCAACGAAGTGAAAGTTTGTTTTAATAGATAAAATGTTCTAATAGCTTCATTTAGGTACACTTAAAATTATGCACACACATTTATCCTACGTATGAGTATGTTTTGATATAAGTATACCCTATGGATCAATTTCCACATTCTCAGGAATATTTCTTCTTCTGCTGTTTTTGTACCTTAAATTCATATCATCAAGAACTTAGATAAATCAACCTACTCAATACCGTTTTTGGTGTCTAACTTATTTCATTTAGTGTAATTATTTTGATACTTACCCATGTTCTGAGTGTTTCATTAGTGTCATTAAGTCCTCACTTGTTAGAATTCAATATTTTTTATCCAAATGCTTCAAATGAGAATATTCAAAGAGATTTAGATATAATAACTTTATATTAAGAGTCAGAGAGACAGAAATATCTTGTGGATGGCATTGTAATTTTCAAAAATTTATAATTTTCCGATAGTTTTTATACATGGTGTGAAGGTAATTTCATAAAATAATTTAATGCACCTGTGTTTTGACTGTGACCACGTCACATAGGTCTGTTGTAGAATTTTCCACATGCAGCATCATGTCACCTCTCATACCTCTCATAATAATTCAAATTTCTGAGAATTTTTTATTTTTAGATTTGCAATGATAATCTTTTAGAACAAGGTTTATCATTTAACTTTCATTAGCATTTGGATCATTTACAATTGATGTCTGCTCTGTAATTTACAAGTTGCTCTGCATGAAATAATGATCTAATATTTCAGTTATAAAATTTTTGTGAAATATTTCAGTCTTAATTTATGAATTCATTTAAATTTTAAAGTATATGTTCAGATGTTTTACTTGAAATGCTCCAAGATGTAATTCGTAAGCTCTTTACCCTGGCCTAATATCTATGTTTATATCTAACCCTTGTTTGATGTTGTAAATCTTGACATGCTCTCCTGATAACGTTCTAGGTCTATATTCAAAATAATGTCTGGGTGCAGTGACCATCACCCAGTGCTTTAATTAATTCTGCTGTGAAAAATTGGGAAATCCACCTGAAATTGCCAATTCAGTTATTTTTTTTTTCATTTAAAGGCTTTTCTGAAAAACAACAACAACAACACAAAAACTAACAAACAAACAAACAAACAAAAAACTCTTGCAACCATAGTTGCTCATACTTAATATGTTAAAATGTGAATGAAATAATGTATTTTAACTTGGTAAATGTATTAAAATTTTAAAACAATAAAATTAATTATTATTATTCAACTATCAATAAAATTAATCACTATGCTCTAATAATAATATTAGAGCATATCAAATCAAAATTCCTAATAAAAGTTAATAATAATTTTTAATTTTATGGATTTGTTTAAAATGTGACTATTAGTTTTGAATGCTCAGTCCCCTACAGTAAAACAATTATAATTTCTACAGCAAAAATTCACAAGTCACAGATATCTGAATGGTGATATCATTGTACGGTTTTGAAATGGGGATTGCCATGATACATTTATCATTCTTTGTGACATAATCGCTGTCTCATGTCATTACATGATTAAAAGTCTAACAAAAAGAGATTTAAAAAAGTTGAGACATGTCCAGATTATTGGTTAGAAATGAAAAAACTTGGTACCTAAAATAAATAAATAAATAAATTGTCTTCAGTGAATCATTGAAATGTCTGAATTTCATGACAGTTCTTATCCTTCTGTTCAGAGAGTAGTAACCCTAATGTTTTAACAGATAAATCTTGTTCTTTACAGGACCAAATACAGCTCACCCATGACATATGATTATAAAGTGTTTCTTCCATTCAATTTGTCACTAAAATGTTATAATTTATGAATTGGCAAAAAGAGGTATATAATATCAAGACATATATGTGTGCATATCTATGAGGCTTGCATGGAGGATATCCCTGTTAGTTTTAAATTTTTTTTGCTGTTTTTTTTATCTAGTAAAAGTTTAGTTAAGAAACATCTAAGTGATAGCACAAGCAGCTCAATAGAAAGTGTCTAGTCTGCTGAGAAGTCTTGATGTAGTTTTGAGAGACATTTGCAAGTTTCATAACTTTAATATAAAACTTGTTTTTAGATATCTGGTTGCTTGTGTGTGGCATCTGAAAATGGAATGTATGTATTAACTAAATGATTTTTAAAAATATAAATATATGTTGTTGTTTTCATTTGCATGATAGTTAGTTTACCATTTGGAGAATTTATGGATTGAACACAGGGACACTTTACCACCGGGTCACATCCCCAAAATTTTATTTATTTATTTATTTTAATTTTCAGAAAGGGTTATCACAAAGTTGCGTGGGGTTTTGCTACGTTTCTGAGCCTGTTTTTTTTTTTTTTTTTTTTTTTTTTTTTAAATTCTCCTCTTCCCTTTGCCTGTCAAGCTGGTGGTATGACAGGCATGCTCCTGGGATTTTAGCAATTTTGGGGGGGGTGGGTCATAGAGATTAAACTCAGAGTCACATTCTGAGCACTATTTTGTATTCCATTTATGACAGTTTCAATGAGTTGCACAGTGTCTTGCCATTGCTGATGCTTGCTTTGAACTTGTGATCCTCCTGTTTTAGCTCCAAAGCCACTGAGATTGCAGTCATGCATCACCATGACTACCCAGTTTACCAATTTTTTAAAACGAATACTACCTTAAAATTTTTTTCCAATGTAGAATTTATTATTTATATTTTAATCTTGGCACAACCACCAAAAATTCATGACTCTTAAGAATAGTATATAATTACATAGTAAAAAGTTATTTTTTAAGCTAACAAAAAGTATATACACTGATTGAAATATATCCTCTACTTTTGTAAGACAAAGAATCATAATTCTGACAGAACTCTAAAATTTTTTTGTGCTGGTCTAAGTGTGAACCAAAACTCTCCTGAGAAGTCAGTGTTATTAAATATTTGTTAATAAATAAATAGTCTCATTTTCTTTTGATTTGTGTCATGGAGTTTTTTTATAGAGAATTTTATTTATTTATATGTAGTGCAAAAAATCAAACCCATTTCCTCACATATGCTATGTGAGTGATATTCCTCTAAGCCACAACCCCAGCCCCTTCATGGAACTGTTTATAAAAGACGTAAAGTTAAAATATTATTGTCTGAGTAAAGATCAGTCAGTAATTTTTAACATTTATTATTTAGTTGTAGGTGGACAAAATACATTTATTTATTTATTTATTTATTTATTTATTTTTGTATGGAGCTGAACATTAAACTGCATTCCTCATACATGCTAGGTGAGTGCTCTTTCTCTGAGCCAAAACCCCAACTCCAAGTATAGTTAAAGTAACCTTTAGCCCTCTGATTTCTGGTATAAAGAATATAAGAAATGGCATAATCTAAATTTTGTCATTCTGTAGTCAAGAAATGAGGGACTCAGAGAAATAACTGTATTATTTTGAGTTGCATATCACATTGGTGGAAGATTAAGTTCAAATACAAATAAATAATAGGACCAAAAATAAAACAGCATTCTTTCTATAAATTAATTATGTTCTCTTCCATATGATTCTAGCTAGAAGATGTGACTTTAATAAGCATCTTACCCTTTTTGTACATCTGAAAAAAGTACTATCTAGTCACTATGCACACAAATAATCTTTTACATTAGGATTCAATGAAAAATTATGTTTTATAAGCACTTTTACAGAGGAGTATTCATCACCCTTCTTTGATTCATTCTCATGCTTTATAGGTATTACTGTCAAAGGTTTCCTTACCATGAGGTTGTTTAGATACTTGTGAGGCATCAATTTCATGGGTGTCTCTTACCCCTATAAAATTATGTGCCAGATTTAGCTGGAAAGTTCTCAAAAATCAATTTCTCAAAGTAAAAATATATTTTTATTCTATTGTTTCTCTCATTATTTTTTTCTTATCTTTCTTGGAATATGCTTACTTTTCTCCATAAGATAATGCTGGTGCTACCTTAATTCACAATTTATTATTTATCCAAAGATAAATGTCAGTATGTTTTTAACTTTTTTTATAGATTTTTTTTCTTCACATTGTATAACATTTATAGATATCTGTTGAACACTTTTCAAGTTCTTCATGAGCATGAACACCAAGGAGTCAAAATGAGAAACTGTGTATTAAGGACTATCTAATTAAAGATCTTGGATCTGCCAACAATGGTGTCAAAATGTGAAAAGGAGAATATCTAAAACTGCTGAGTCCAACAGTGAACAGCATGAGAGGATAGCAGGCATGTGATGTCAAAGAAAAAAGCAGGTAAGAATCTTGTGAAAGTAACAAGGTAGGAGAGGCAGAAGGATCATAATTTGAAACTCAGCCTCAGCAAAAGGGAGGCGCTAAGCAACTCACTGAAAGCTTATATCTAAATAAAATGCAAATGAAGGCTGGCAATGTTGCTCAGGAGTTCAGTGCCCTTGAGTTCAATACCATATAATAATAATAATAACAACAACAACAATAATATAATATTCAAAATAAACTAATCTCCAGTAATGGCCATTAATGTGTCAGTGGTGTCAAATTCTTGATCTTTGATAGACAAATAAAATTTCATGCATGCTTTGGTAAATCTGAGATATAGCAGTCATACAAAAATTATATCAGTTCTTGTAATGTATAGTATGTGTATAAAAATGCCTCATTAAAAGACAGGCATACACTCTAAGAAATGCACTCAAAATGACTTTTCCATTGTTGCAAATATCATACTGTATACTGACATTTAGATTGTATACTACTACAATCTTAGGCTATATATTGTAGCTATTGTTGTATATAAATTCCATCACTGACTAAAAGATCACTATGCAACACATTATTGTATGTTATAAACTTAGAGAGACCAGTGTACCAAAAAGAGAATTTTAAATTTTTTTTAGTTGTTAGTGGACACAATATCATTTTATTATTATTATTATTTTATTTTAATGTGGTGCTGAGGATCAAACCCAATGCCTCTCATGTACTAAGTGAGCACCCTACTATTGAGCCATAATCCTATCCCTAAAACAGAATCTTTAAAAAAAATCTTTACAATTAGACAATGAAAAATGAAAGTTTCCACTGCTGAGGAGTAGAAAATTGCCATCCTTTCTAAATAAAGTTTTATATCTATGGGGTATCTGTGTCACACACACACACACACACACACACACAAACACACACAAAGTGATTTTAATCTTGCTTAGTGCAACATAATAAGTCTTTCAAAGATAGTCAATATGTAATTATAAAACATTCAATAGTTACTATAAGAAAAAGTAAGTTTTATTGTGAATGTGTTGGTATTGCTCATAGTATCAACTGCTTAAGAAGTTATGACAAAACCAATCCCCCCAAAACAAATGTTGAATGTTTTCTTTAATACAAAGAGACTGATTCATAGTGGTGTAGGGAGGGACATGAGAGGGATAGACAAACTTTAGATAGGGTAGCAGGGTAGGGGAGAAGAGAGGTTGCAGAGGGTTTGCAATTATGGTGGACTCTGATGAAAACCATCCTCTAAAGTACATTTATGAAGACACAAATTGATGTGAATATATTTTGTATACAGCAAGAGACATAAAGCATGTGCCCTACATGTGTAATAAAAATTATAATGCATTCCACTGCCTCATATAAATAATAACAACAATAATAACAATAATAAAAGAAATTTCACAGAGATGATTAACAACTTATTGAGACTCTGTCTCATATAATATTAAGACTAGTGTCTAGTTTTGAATGGAAAGGCACCCTTGATTTCAGTCATAAGAAGCACACAGCAATGGGAAACTTATTTCTTTTCATAGTTGCACAAAACAAAATGTTAAACAAATTAATTAATTGGGCATTAAAATAATCAATAAATGAAGTTATACCATTAAATGGCACAAAGTAACAGGTAAGATAAATTGCCTGATGCATGAATAAATACATTCAGGAAGAAAAAGGACATCATGAGAAGAACAGTCAAATAACTTGAATATTCTCTTTATACAGGTGATATCTAAGGGTTCAGTACTCATAAAAAATAAAATATAACCAAATACATAAAATTAAACAGTATTCATGAAGATGTGGAGTGAAAAGTTCTCATGAACTACAGATTAATTATAAGTGGCTATCTTTTTGTAAAAAAATGTGTGCCTATTGAAGGACATGACACTTCCCCACCAGTAACATTAACTTATAAATATGACTGCTCTTAAAAACCATAATAATATATAAAAGAAGAGCTGCATGGTCCATACAGTTGAAATCTGTAAGGTGAAAGAATATATAATGTGCACATAAGAAACGTAAAATTAATAAAGTGTGAGTAAAGTGGTTTCTACTGTCAAGACACATTTTTTGCCACACTACATTCAGCCTAACAAACAGTAAAAAACACCACATCAGTATTATATAAAGGTAACATTTTGATACTACTTCACACATTGCATATACATTTTAAAGGGAAATATGTAGAATTTACTGGTAAATAAAACTTGAATTAGGACATTAGAAAAAACCAAGTACACACATGTGTTTAGATACTACACATCACTACAAAGAAAACAATTTTTCTTGAATGAAATCTGTAACATTTTCATCAATATTTTAGCATGTAGGACTGGGGTTATGGTAGAGTGCTTACCTAGCACATGTGAGGCACTGGGTTCAATCATCAGCATCACCTAAAAGTAAATAGATAAAATAAAGTTATTATGATTACAACTAAGAAAAAAAAACAGTAACAAAGAAATTTCAGCATGCTTCTCTATTAAAAGAAAGAGACTGAAAAAAAAATTACATGGAATGAAAGTATTTATGAAATACCTCCAAAACCTATGCTTCAGAGAATCAAATGAACTATTAGTATCATTAAGAGAAACTGATGTATATAATGAATGTATAATACAATACTGAAATCCAAGGAGACATAGTATGAACCAAACACAAAGATGAATCCATATGCATGTAATTTCTTGTATTTTTAAGATCAATAAAATGGTCTAAGCCTATTCGTATCAAAAATAAGGCTAGAAGTAAATGGATAATACAATACAATCTAAAGTTAGATGGGTCACATTTTCCTGAGCGTTTGTTTGCAGAATATGTAAGGTACTGGGTTCAAAATCATCACAAAGAGCAGATATTAAGGAGAGATCAAGTTAGAAGTTGTTTTAGTTGCCATTTTCAACAATGTGACTAACAAATTGACCAGAGAAATTGTAGAGGAATAAAAGTTTATTTACAGGCTTAGGGTTTCAAAAGTCTTAGCCTATAGAATACTGCTCCATTTCTCAGGGCTCAATGTGAGGCAGAACATTATGGCAAAAGGGTGTGGTAGAGGGAATCAAATGACATAGTGATAACAGTAAAGAGACAGATTCATTTTTGGGAGAATATACAAATTTAGATTCCAAAGCTCTATCCCCAATTCTCACTTTTTTCAGCCACACACTATCAATTCAGTTACCACATAGTTAATTCATTCAGGGATTAATTCACTGAGGACTTTAAAGCTATGACCCAATGATTTCTCCTCCAAACCTTCCTGCATTGTTTCACATATGAGCTTTTGGGGAACACGTCACAGCTGGACCATAACAGAAATATAGCAAAATAGAAGGCTTTTAACCCACCCTTTCTTTACTAATATATTAATACACATTTACTCATGTTATGTGTGTTACTTTGACAAAGTCATAAATGAGTTATGAGATTTACATACATTGGACAAATGAAAGAATATCTACAATCAAATGAGTAGAAAAAGCTAGGGTACACGTGGGCATTTGAGTTGTTTACTGAAGTGCCACATATTTGAGAAATATTCCTACAAGTTTGAAGGTACCTTAAATAAGGGGAGATTGAGATAAAATATAAACTGACTTTAAAATTTTCTGTAATTTTTATCTTAACTTATCCACTGGTTAAAGAAGGAGAGAAATATAAGTGTGAAGATTACAAAGTGGTTTTCTTCTATGACCAAGTAAGTCTTTTGATTTGTTTCACAACCTGAAGTCAGGGCAGAAAAATTACATCTCAAAGGTGTCAGTTTGTCCCAAAAAGAGATTTACCAGTGGTTTTACTAACTTCTCTTGTTGGAAGAATTACTTCACTCTTGATTCAATAAAGGGTACAAAAGAGGAAAATTAATCAATCTCCTGATAGACTCAGTAAGATTTGAGCACTTTCTGAGACCTGACCTACCCTTGTTTACACCAGTAATAATTCCAGGCCTAACAGTAGGTTTTCAGAATAAGTTTCTCCATGCACTGAATGTCTAACATTAGCAACTTCTGTTCAAGGGAGTGTATCTTAAACTTTCAATTGCTAAAAGCAATAGAGACGAGCATGGGCAAATCTTGATATATTTCAAGCCATTGGATTTGCATTGTTTGTAACACTTCCAAAGACAAAAATTTTCAGCAGTAGTGTTAACAAAGTTTACAAATCCAGATTCTTGTTTCATTTCATCACAGAAAATATTTACAGGACACTCTTCCTCTAGCTACTTGAAATCCTGGAATATAACACACTTGCATCAGTAATTTAAAGTATCAGTAAAATAAAAAATATCCTGCACTTTGTGCAGTGTTGTCAGAATGCCTATGCTTAAAATCTAAAAGACTGAGGATAGAGTTCTGGCTTAATTGTAGAGTGCTTGCACAGCACATCAGCGGCACTATATTTAAGAATCAGTACCACATAAAAATGAATAAATAAAATAAAAGTAATTTGTCTATCTATGACTAACAAAACGTAAATAAAATATTAAGAACTAAAATATAAAAATCTGAAAGATAATAGGTACTCCAGAGCATGCAAGCATCATATAAAAAGACTCAGTTGGAAAAAATATTGGTGAGAATATCAATTGAATAAAGCTATTTTTGAAAATGGTATTAAGGTTCTTCAGAAAGTTAAAATAAAAAAAGGCTTATGTTCCACTAGATGTTATTCTATGTATGAATCTAAAAAAATACTGGAGTTATTACTTCATAGAACCACTGCATGTCTATTTTCATTACAGTATTATTTACAGAACCTGGTAAAAAAAAATTGAAGTACTTTTTTTAGATAAATGGTAGGTTGGTAATGGTGCCACATGCCTGTATTTTTAGTAGCTTGGGAGGGTGAGGCAGGAAAATTATGAACTTAGAGCGAGTCTTAGTAACTTCTCCAAGAGACACTAACAAAATCAGTGAGACCTTGTCTCTAAATAAAATATAAATATAGGGCTGGTGATGTAGCTCAGTGTTAGGCTAGCTCTGGATTCAACACACAATACCATAATCAAACAAACAAATAAAGAAAGAAATGAATACGACCAACATACTGACCCCATTGTTTATTTTCTATGAAGCAATTTACTTGCATCCTTTATGGCTTAGCTGGACAGGATATGTCACATTCCTTAACAAACTGTTATCTGCAGAAGAAATGCAGTTTCAAAATAATGTTTATAAGAGCAACCTATGTTACTCTAAACTGAAGAATTTTGTGACTGTGCTAAAGACCAGATTCTGAAAATCAGAGAAACAAGGGTAATTCTTAATAACCAAAAAATCTGCAACAATTTTGCTTATGAGTTAATTTAGAAATGGTGAGCATGAATCTAATTAACCTAAAGTTGTCATGGCAGTGAATACTTGAGAGTTTTATGTTATTCTAACTATCAGTACAAAATCAAGAACTGTACCTGGGAATGACCCTTTGGAATCTCTGTTTAGATCTGCAAGAAAACTGGAATGCAAGAGAGCCTGCAAGAGAGACATGTTCTCTTTTCAGACAGAAAATTCTCTCTCTTCAGAGTGTCATCTTTTTCCTCTTTCACATCACTTCTAATAAACTAATTGGTTGCTACTCTGTTCGATAATTTTGAGAACTTTATGTCTTCATTGAAAAAAAATCTGCATTTTAAGGGGCATGGTCTTCACAGTACCTCAGTTTCCCAGAGAGTCCCAGCCCTGTATAACTAAAAGATCATTGACATCTGAAGGGCTCTCAGAGACTTCCTTAAGTTCCTTAACTTCATACTTTATACTGCTCTCTAGAAGAAAAAAAAATGAACGATATTCACTAGAAACTTCAAAGACTTTAGATATGATATCTCTTCACAATTTTATCAGGCAGTTATGAAACCCCCATTTAACACAATATGGGAGGTTAGAATGAGGATGCATCACACAGGAATGTAATAAAAGAAAAATTTTAAATCAGACATTTTGATAAGGTGAATGTGCCTGGGAAGACAGAGGGAGGAGACAGATATTGTTTTTATTTTTTAAATTTTCAAGTTACTTGTCTTCTTTTCTCTCATGTAAAATGCTCACAAAGAGAAAGCAAAATCTTTAAACTGCAATGAAGTTCTTTTAAAAAAAATAGAAATACTGCATTCCTTTGGAATGTTGAATAGAAAAAATAAAATAGTTGACAATGCAGAGAGGGAATGCTGGCATTAAATATGTGAACAGAACCGAGTGCAGTGGTGCACACTGAAATCAATCCCAGTATTTTGTCAGGCTGAAGCAGGAGGATCATGAGTTCAATTCCAGCTTCAGTGAACATCAGGTGCTAAGAAACTTAGTGAGACTCTTTCTTTAAATAAAATATAAAATAGGGATGGGGATTTGGCTCAGGGTTCAAATGTGCCGATAAGTTATGGATTCGATCCTCAGCACCACAAACAAAAAAAGATGTTGTGTCCACTGAAAACTAATATATATATATATATATATATATATATATATATATATATATATATATATATATATATATACACTCATTCTCTCTCTCTCTCTCTCTCTCTCTCTCTCTCTCTCTCTCTCTCTCTTTCTCCCTCTCTCTAAAAAAACAAATCTGAGCTATTATCTCACTCCAGTCAGAATGACAGCTATTATGAAGACAAACAACAAAAATGTTGGCGAGGATGTGGAGAAAAATCTACACTCGCACATACCTGGTTGGACTGCAAATTGGTGCAGCCAATATGGAAAGCAGTATGGAGATTATTTGGAAATCTGGGAATGGAACCACCATTTGACTCAGGTATCCCTTCTCCTTGGACTATACCCAAAGGTGTTAAAAAAGACCACAACAGGGACACAGCCACATCAATGTTTATAGCAGCACAATTCACAATAGCTAAACAGTGGAGCCAACCTAGATGCCCTTCAGTGGATGAAAGGATTTAAAAATGTGGCACATATACACAATAGAATTTTATTCAGCAATAAGAGAGACTAAAATCATGGCATTTGCAGGTAAATGAATGGCATTGGAGAAGATAATGGTAAGTGAAATTAGCCAATCCACACACACACAAAATGCCAAATGTTTTCTCTGATACAAGGAGGCTGACTCATAGTGGGGTAGGGATGGGGAGCATGGGATGATTAAATGAATTCTACAGAGGAAAGAGGAGTGAGAGGTAAAGGGAGGGACAGGGAATTAGAAACGATGGTGGAATGTGATGGACATCATTATTCAAAGTACATGTATGAAGACTTGAATTGGGAGTCAACATACTTTATATGCAACCTGAGATATGAAAAAAATGTGATATATATGTGGGATAAGAATTGTTATGCAAAAAAACCCCAGAAAGTATTTGTGTTAAGGCATGAATTAGTGTGAACATACTTAATATACAAAGGTATGAAAAATTGTGCTCTATATGTGTAATAAGAATTGGAATACATTCCACTTTTGTATACGTAAATATATAAAATCAATAAAAATTCATATGCCATTCAGTCACTACAGAGCCCTTCCAGGGGCAGAAGTTGCAATTTTTTAAAAAATTTCCTCTCATATACGAAGTATTAGAAGATTGTGCCATGAGAGAGAAACTTAAAAAGTTTTAAAAGTAATGCAAACACAATGCTGCAACACTATTTTTTAAAAGATGGATACTTGATTTTAAATTATTGAACCTGTATTTTACACCTCCTTATTAAAATTTGAGAACAAGATACAATCATTCTGTGTCACATTACTAGGCAAACTGTTGACGTACTGTTTTAAATCTCCCTGTATATAAAATTATCATGAAGGATGTAAAACCCATAATTTCCTGTTTGCTGTATGCATGTAATGAAATTGTAGATAGAAGTGTATTGCATTAAAAAATGAACAAAAACTAGACACTTTCACTATACAAGACTGCTGATGAAGAAATGTGTGTGTGTGTGTGTGTATGTGTGTGTGTGTGTGTGTGTGTGTGTGTGTGTGTGTTTGTGAAGAAGATATCACGGGGACAAATGAGTTGTCGCTTTGAATTAAATGGTGTGCTCCACATGACCTCAATGAAAATTTGACAAATTTGATATTGTAAAAAAATTGATAACTGTTCTAATATCTGAGTAGTAAGTTTTTAAAAAGTTTTTAACAACATGTAATCATGGACTAATTTTGGTTGTTACAGTCATGAATGTCAACCCAAAACATTCAGAGGTAAAAATTATGTGTGATCAAAACACCAGTTGACAAACTTAGAGTTTTATTCTATTCAGAGAAGGCAGATGCATTGGAAATCTTTATTTTTTTTTAATTCTGGAGATAATTGTATACCTATCAAAGTTTTTAAAAATATGATTTTTTAATTTCCATTCTGGACAACAGTGGTCAGCAGAATCATCAGTTGTCACCTTCATGGTGACCTCTCCATCACCTTGTCTCACTTGAACTGTTTTAATTTTATGCTCTGCAGTAGTCAATTATTTGTATTCAGCCTGTTCTCCTTTAATGTGCCACTGCTCTGTCTTTGTGTTACACATTCTGTTGTTTTGATTTATTTACAATACATGCTATGCCATTATGATTTTAACATTGTTGTGTTGGTTGAATAACTTGTAATACTTAAATACTTGAGGTCACAGTGAAAAACCATACCAGTATTACTTTCAGCTCCATTTCACATATATTTATTTGATACCACTATTCCTTTCACCTCCAATTCAAATATAATTAACCTAAATACTTTGGATGTTTATCAAAGGTCTTTCATGAGGAAAGTAAATTTATGAAATAATAGATGTGTAACATATATGAGTAATGTTGGCTTAGAAAAAATTTTGAAACCTTAGTTGGCAAAATATCGGATCACCTGAAAACAAGCATGAATTTTGAAATCTGAATGCCTTGGTTCTCAGTATTATCATTCTTTTTATATATATATATATATATATATATATATATATATATATATATATATATATATATATGTTAATTATCAATGGACCTTTATTTATTTATATGAGGTGCTGAGAATGAAACCCAGTGCCTCACATATGGGAGGCGAGTGCTCTACCATTGAGCTACAACCCAACACCATCATTCTTTTTTTAAAAAAAATACTTTTAGTTGTAAATGGACTCAATGCCTTTATATGTTTGGTTTATTGTGTGTGGTGCTTAGAATCAAACCCATGGCCTCACATCTGTGAGGTAAGTACTCTACTACTTAGCCACATCCCCAGTCCCTGTATTATCATTCTTTATTGAATTTATTTCTTATTAAAGAATATAGATTTTAAGACATTTTTTACGGTATTATGTAACTTTTAGCATGGTTAGATTAGAGTGATGCTAATATGTTATCATAGAGCAGATAATTATATTTTGTCTAGACTTTATTATATCAGTAGTTTTCATGCACTATATATATACAGCAAGCAACCTATTTCCAATGAGAAACATGTCAGTTAATGTATTTAAAGCCATTGTTACAAGTTTGTAATGTATGTTTTCCAACTTGTTTTATATGTATGTGATACATTACAAAAAATATTGTTCTTAATTGAAAAAAGGATATAAAATGTAAAACCACAATTTTTCATAAAGAATATTGCCAATTGTTTCCCAGCCCTTTCTTATGTTGGGTGTTTTGACTTGAGATTCAGTTAGCTAATTAATGGATAAATTAATTAAACACTTATGAAATTTAGTTGGGATTTAATTTAGCTTGTAATTTAATTATTTGATTCTTTATTGCATCCATTCACCCACATCAATAATTTTGTGAATGTTATAATACAAACAACCAAAAAAGCAAACTGAGGGATATTGGAGGAGAGGAGTAATGGTGATAGAAGTTACCAGGTAAAATCTTTGTAATTCATCAAGATCTGCCTCAGGAACATATTCCTCTTTTAGTGTGTGTGTTGTTAAAATTTGTTTTAATTAATTAAACATGACAGTACAATGATATTGACATATCATATTTTTGAATAAGATGGGGTATAATTTCTCATTTTTCTGAGTGTACAGGTTGCAGAATCACATTGGTCATACAGTCATGAATATGCATACAGCTATACTAATGTCTGTTTTATTCAGCTGACCTTCCTTTCCCTCCTTACCTTCCCTTCCCCTCCCATCAGTTCTCTCTACCCAATCTAATGTGACACACTTCTTTTTTTTCTCTCACATCATGATACATGTATTCTGTATAACGATGAGGGTCTTTTTCCATCTTCCGTGCAATTCCACTTCTCCCTCCCTTTCCCCCCCACCTCTCTTCCCAAGTGTGTTTTATTATATCGAATGAATTTTAAAAGCAACTGTTACCATTAAATATAATTTAATAGAAAAATTTGACATGAAATACTAATATTAAAATTATTAAACAAAGAACATATAAGTCTGCAAATTCCATGTAATATAGACAGTTATGTCATTGGAAATGAAAAACAAGCTCCTGCTCCGAGTCTTACAGGTTAATTTCAGCTGCTGTGCACTGCAGGTATCATCTCTCCTGTGTTCCAGGGCCAAAGTCTCTGCTCTCCCTGGTGTCCTATGGGGTCTATAAAACAGAACAAGGTAAAAAGGTCACTTGGGATGAGTTGCTGGCCACTGAGAGTGGCCAGGACCACAATTGTCCTCAGGAAATGCAAGATGAACTTGGGCCCTGATCTCTCCTGGGGTCTGGGAAGGGAGCACTGAGACTGGTATGCTGCCCTAAGCTGAGGGTGTTGTCTGTGGGAAGAGTGTCTATGAATGTCCTCAGAAGGAAATTTTCATGGATTTTCACCTTCAGAACCTTCTGACGCTGCTTTCCTAGAGAGTGAACATGAGGCAATGGGAAGAGTCCTCTAGGACATCTGGGTGTAGAGGCTGAGTAGCATATATCTGGAATCCTGAAGAGCAGCATCTGTGATGACACAGGGTGGAGCAAGGACCCTGGCTCCTCCAGCCCTACCCTCTGTAGTGCCATTCCTCAGAGAGCTTCCTGCACTGATTTTTACCAAATTGTACCTTCCCTTGCATGGCCATGGTCACATACAACTATAGAATCTTCAGTGCTCTAATTGATTCTGATGGATGGCAAAAAAGTGCAACAAAGAAACTAGAGAAAGCAAAGGAGAATATGTGGACTGATTTGACCTCTGCTCTCCTTCCCATTCTCTCCAGACTCACATTTCCTCTTCCTAAACTGCTTTATCGCCTTTGCTGCATTAAGCCCATATATTGAATCAGGAGAGGGCCCCTGGAAACAATTCATGTTAAGGGACCTACATTTAAATTGCGTAATCTTGACCTAGGAAAGGAAGGATACATTCATGCATGCTCAGAGTCAGCAAAGTCAGAACCCAGCTATTCAGTGGTCAGTAAACCAGAACCAGATTGTTTGTGTCTCATGTATCAGGCAACAACTCAGTATTTCTGATGCTCCCTACAACTCAAACTCAGTATATGGGTATGCAGTATTACTCAGCATGATTCAGTGGTGTTGCTTGTGGTAAAAAAAAGTAGGGAAAGACTAACAATGTTAGTGCAGAGAGATTTAACAGACATTGAAAGTCCAAGGACCTCAAAGATCTGGAGGAGGAAAGCACCTTTAGAAAAGTCATAAAATGTGGGAAAGATGAAACATGGAAAATCTACAGAGTTTTTACATAAGAAAGAATAATTAAGAGAAACCAATAGAAAATCAATTACTTGCAGATTTCTTGTCCTTTTGTCCTCCTCCTCATCCTCTGAATCACTTTCTATGTTTTCTTTGTGGACTATAGCCGTGATGGTCATGATGTGGCCTTAAAAAAAGGAAAGGCAGAGTTAAATTCAAGGTGAGAACTTAAGTTGCTCCTGCTCCTGGTGTTCTAGAATGCACAGTCAAAGCTCTCCATTCTTCCTCTTGTCTGCATTCCTGTCTCCTGGTCTCCATCACCTCACCTCTGCAATGAGAAATAGATCTAGCATCCCAAGAGCTCTTTTCCACCAGTTCACATTCTGCCATTGTACTTGGTAGGGATTGTGTCATCCTGTTCTTCCAAGAGACAGCCACAGTCTTCCTGATTTTCTGGACTTAGGCCTCTTAAATACAAGCAAATTCAGATTTTCCCTAGTCCAAGTGCTTGGGAATTAGACAAAGACTGGAGGTTAGAAACATGTTCACGGAGGAACTTCTCCCCACTCTTTTACAGGAGAACACAGTGGCCTGTCCAGGGTGCACAGAAACAATTTTCTTTAAGTTGCCCACATTTGGGAGTTCATTTTCGACCAGAAATAGACAAAACACAGAAGAGAAAGTGCTGCTCTAAAAAGATAACATTCAGAGGGGAATTGTGACTTCTTACTCACTACTTATCACTAGTGAGAGCTTCAATTACAGGTTTGCAAAGTGCTTCTAAGAAAGTATGTCCCACTAGATTCTTTCCCTTCTGGGTCAAACCTAAAGTGCAGATCTTATTTCTTTCATGCACAATGCCAAAAAATAATCAATAATGAAAGCTAGGCGACTTGATGTTTATTAGAGGCAAATTTAGGACAGAATGGGACTTAACATGGAAGATTGTGTTTACCTTTCAAAGCAAAAGTTGTCTTCTTATGAACAGGATGTCAGAAGGTCTACTAACCCTTCTTTTTATGAAAATAAGACATATTTCTCTTTTCTCAATTTTATTCCCATTCCTTATTTCCCACATGAGTAGGTGAACTCAAATCTTACCATGAAACCTTTCCCATTTTGTCATACCCCAAGTGCTGTTCCTACCTGCAGGCTCTCCCTCATCACAGCTTGAATCATAATCTTTGCTCCATGTCCAACCTTTAGAGACACAGACATCATCAACTGAGTTACTTAAGATTGACTCATTCTTTCTTCTACACAACTAAGCTTATGATGGTTGCTAGGGTTGGATTTTTTTATCCCACACTGGATTGTGTGATTGAGGCTTGGTGCTCAGTATGGCCACAATGAGATTTGTGAAATCTGTGTGAGGAAGGGCCTGCTTGGATGTGGTGAGGATATTTAATGGTATGAGAGTCAGAAGTAAGAATACAGATTTCTCAAACCCTTGTTAGATCCTGTTATATAAGAAGAGCAAATGAATCAACTGATCCCTGCTGGCTTCGTGTCTTGCCATGTGATGTCTCTCTACTGAACCTGCATCCCTGAAGACACCACCAATCACGCAATGCAGCTAAGAGGGTATTCACTAAAGAAAAGTGTTTGCTAGTGCCATGCTCTTGTACCTGCAGAACTGTAAGCTAAACACACCCACCTGTATAATTTATTCAGTTTCTGGGTTTCGTTTTTGGAAAGAAAAATATAGTGATACTAATATTAATAGTCAGTATCATCTACATCTCTGTTCTGGGTTCTCAGACTCTCTCTGGGCTCTGGGGAGTCAGAGGCCTCAAACAGGATGCGGCAAAAAATTGCAAACCTTCTAATGAGAGAGTGGAGCTGTAAGGAGTCAAATTTTAACTACTTTCTTCCATTGGGACATTATCCCTTTCTTGTTGAAACAGACCAAGCTGACATGCAAACTGTGATGCCAACAGTTTCAGGAATATAAACTCACAGAACATACACTGTGCCATCATCAGAGCAGCGGTCCAGAAGGGAATAGGAATGTCCTCTGCTTTATCCACATGGGTCTACTGGCCACTTTGAAAGTTTCGTATAAAAATTAAAATTAAATTAAAAATACTGTTATTTTGGATGGCCAAGACCAGGAGTTCAAAGATGAAGCAGACAAGAATTTCCTTCCCCCGGGTTTCCGTGGACAGCAGTTTGCTAGCATGTTCTAACTCCTCATACTCCTCAATTATAAGTAGACTGTGGAGTCAGTTTGCTAGAATGTTATCACTCCTCATACTCCTCATTTATAAATAGATTGTGCAGTCAGTTTGCTAGCATGTTCTCACTACTCATACCCCTCATTTATAAGTAGACTGCGGTGTCATGCAAAAGTGAAAAGTGCCAGGAACTCTCTGAGGGCCTGAGGAATCGACATAAACAAAGTCAACATTAAGATCCAGATGGCTCCCCTCAAATTCAAGCACATCCAACCTAGAGCTCATAAGAAATATGTGTGAAAAGCTTTGACACAATGCTATCTTAACTTCCCTACTAATTCTGGCTGGTCCTGGTCAGATCTCTGCTGGATTCCTGATTCATTGTAGAGCCCCACATGCTGAACAAGTGGGATCTTAGCACAGACTTGCATTTATCAAATGATGTCGTGGACTAAGATTAAGACACTCTGCACAGGGAGGAGTTCTAGGATGAGAAGGAATGATGACCACAGTGGTTCTACCATCACAGTGACCAGTCAGTGTCAGTATCCATGTATGTATGAATAGAAGGACCTAGACAGTACTTGAGACTGACAGTATGAAGACGTTTCATATATACTGTCATTGTGATATTCTGCAGGCCACACAGTGGGCAGCACAGACCCAAACAAGGGATCAGACACCACTGCTGTGCTGAGCTGGACCTTCAATAGAGCTCACCTTTTGCTCTGTAACTAGATGAGCTGCAATTGTGCTGATCAGGCCCCATGAAAATCCATCCAGTTAAAACATGCTTCTACAAAGTAGTGTCGACAAAAAGACCCAATAAGGTATTTTTCAGTGTCAGTTGGCACATGCAAAGTAAGCCCTTCCTTAGCTAAAGTAATCTCTGGTCTTTGAATCTCCTCTGTCTCAGATGTCCACCATAAGTGAGCATAGTGCATTGGTGTACCTGAGAGTCACTGTTAAGGATTGGCCCTGTCCAGAAACTTGTGCCTAGAATGGGGATTGGAAGATGAATTCTGACACCTCACACAAAAAAATGTATATGAACGTGAAAATTTTTCATGAGTGAAGTGTTCTGAAAAATTACATGCACTGATTAAATCTAGGACCTACTGACACGTGAGGTTTGCTATTAAATGAAGTTGCTACTGTTGCAGTGACAGAAATGAAGTGGAGCTTTTATTTATAGAGTATCATGAAAATTTTCTGGGTTTTGATGGGATCTGTTTTGCATGTTAATTGAGGTATTGGTGTGAAATGAACTGCACACATGGAAAGTTTACAGTTTGATCTATTTACACATATACAAAATCATGATCTAATGGAGATGGCTTTTTTTGTTTAAACATGTGGACATTGGCATCTTGGCATGTATATATCTAGAGAAACGGACAAATATGCAAAAACGAACACAAAGTCACACTCAGAATCATGTTGCAAGAATGCACACAGAGATACATGTATAAAACCCTCATTGACCTAACCACGTTGCTCAACTCACACAGGTGCTTCAAGGAAACATGCAGAATGGCCATAGATTTATTTTAATCAATTTAGACCACAAACCCAATACTTTTCATTCTCAAGGAGGTAGTAGAATCACTGAGTCTCTGCACAAAAAGGAAGAAAGACTCTCTGACCCTTGGCGTCATCTACATTTTGCAAGAGGAAGAGAGTG
The DNA here is from genome assembly GCF_048772815.1 of Callospermophilus lateralis. Classification (NCBI taxonomy): domain Eukaryota; kingdom Metazoa; phylum Chordata; class Mammalia; order Rodentia; family Sciuridae; genus Callospermophilus; species Callospermophilus lateralis. Next base: position 1,330,126 of record NW_027515935.1, on the reverse strand, counting down.
AGGCCAGGATACATACCAATTATGGATCCTCTTGAATCCTCCTGTGAATACAGCAAAGGAGTCACTATGAAGATCAAGCCATGCTCTGACCTGTGTGCACAAGTCTTTTGTTTACTTGGTGACATTCGAATATCCAATGATAATGTGGGCAAATCAAGGGAACAGATAGCAAATGTACTCTCACCAAATGACACAAGCTTTTCTAGGGGATTTGTGTCACAGGTCTATATTAGGTGATAAATAAGGAATTCGATGGCCAGGAGGGAAAACCATAGCCAGGCACAAAGCTTGTTATCATACAGTGTTGCTTTCAGTGAGGTCTCATTTGGCAACAGACACCCCAATGAGAATCTGCACAATCAGGAAATTGTGTATGTCATCTCCAGGAAACCATATCATATTACAAAAGAAAGAGAAACTAAAGAGCAACACTGGATTTCTTAGGAAGATAAGCAACCTTACCATGGCTTTTGATGGGGTCTCTCGACTCATGATTTCTCCAGGAATGAACTCCACCATGTCATTTGGGTGAACTAGGAGGATGCAGAATAATGATTAGTATACTGATTTAAGGCTTATGAATAGTTCAGGGCATTTCTTGATATGGACATCAGTGAAAATATACAGCAAAGATAAGAACAACAATGAGAGATGGCTGCGAATAGAGTGTATCACACCCAGTGTACCGCATCACTGCACAGATGGATACAGGGTTAGAACGACAAAAAGCTATCTTGTTAGAAATTTCTAGCAAAATTGGGGTGCACCGAAACTTAGGGGAAGGATTTCCATCATCGAGGACCGGTTACTGAGTCTCAAACGTGAGCCAACAGTGTGACCAGAGATCCAGGCTGACTGATCCGCAGCCCGCACTGCGGCCCGCCCCGCGGCTACAGATAGTGGGGTGCTGCCGAGAAGCGACCAGCAAGCAGAGAGAAATGGCGCTATGGATTCTGTGGAGTCCTCCCGGCTGTGCCCTCACTGAGCTCTGGGCTGAGTTTGGGGTTTGACATTGGGGAAGGAAGCAGTCCAGTTCTATCCCCAACAATGGAAAATCCACCAAGGAAGCCAGTGGACACCATCTTGAAGAGCTGACTTCACCATCGCCAGGTTCCGACAGATTGCAACAATAAAAGAGCATGAACAACCAGACTACATGTAACTTATCAAATGCAAATAGATGAATTCTATGAACAGGTATATACTCCACCTAAGCCCTTAACTACCCCCAAGTACTCCTGTCTATTCTTTTGGTAATATCCGCGTGCATTTGCGTAACACCCCAAAGAAGCTAACATATACTAACCTCCATACAAGTAAATCACCCGACCTTAACATAAAATCCTAAGTCCAAACCTCAGTTCTCTATATGCCATCAAAATCTGAAGGATTTAATAAAACCAATGAATTTACCTTAAATCACAATTAAATAAAACATCTCTAAAAATCATCTTCTAACACAAAGGAGAGATAGTGGAACTATAAAAACCAAAATAAATTTAAAGGAGATAACAGAAACACAGCAGTCAAAGAGAGTTGGAAAGTAACTTGAGCACCATGAAAAAACAAGGGAAAAAAAAGAGTACAAACAATGCAGGACAACTTATATACAAAAGAGAAGATAGAGGCACCAGAAAATTGGATGGAGAAAGAAGTCAAGGCATACCTAATTAAGATGGAATGGAATCTCAGAGAAGAGCTTATACAGCAAGTTCAAACAATGAAAGTATATTTTGAAAATGAATTAAATAAGCAAATTCAAATGTCAAAGAACGAGCTCTATCACGAAATAGAGATTTCAAAAAAAAAAAAAACCAGTAATCCTAGAAAGGCAGGAAACGATAAAGCAAATTAAAAATTCAAACGAGAATATTACAAATAGACTAGATCAAGCAGAAGCCAGAACATCGGATAATGAAGACAAAGTTTATCAACTTGAAAAGAATATAGTCAACACAGAAATGATGCTTAAAAGACACGAGCAATCTATGCAAGAGAAATGGGATGTCATAAATAAACCAAACGTGAGAGTCATTGGGATAGAAGAAGGCATAGAGGTTCAAACCAAAGAAATGAACAATCTATTTAATGAAATAATCCTAGAAAATTTTCCAGATATGAACGATGGAATGGATTGCCAAATCCTGGAAGCCTACAGGACCTCAAACCTTCAAAAACGTAATAGACCAACTCCAAGACACATAATTATGAAGATATTCAACATACAGAAGAAAAAGAGAATACTAAAAGCTATGAGAGAAAGGAGGCATATTATATTCAGGGGTGAACAAATTAGGTTAACGGCTGATATTTCATCACAGACGTTGAAAGCAAGAAGATCCTGGAGCAATGTATTTCAACTGCTAAAAAATAATGGATTCCAACCAAGAATACTGTATCCAGCAAAATTTAGCTTCAGATTTGACAATGAAACTAAAATATTTCAAGATAAAAAAAAACTTAAAAGAATTCACAGCCATAAAACCAGTACAGCATGGCATCCTTAGCAAAACACTAAAAGAAGAGGAATTGAAAAACAGCACCCCAAACTAACAGTGGGAGGTAACTCAGTAAAGGGAAGGGAAAAAAAAAAACAAAAAGAAAAAACTAGCCATATTAAAATAAATAAATAAACAAGCATGAGGTTAGTACTAAGCATATGTCAATAGTAACCTTAAACGTTAATGGCTTAAATTCCCCAATTAAGAGACATAGGCTAATAACCTGGATGAAAAAAAACAAATCCAACAATATGCTGCCTTCAGGAGACTCATCTGATAGGAAAAGACATACACAGACTGAAGGTGAAAGGTTGGGAAAAATCATACCACTCACATGGTGTCCCGAAGCAAGCAGGAGTGGCCATAGTCAAATCGAATAAAATCAACTTCAAACCTAAGTTAATCAAAAGGGGTAAAGAAGGACACTACATACTATTAAAAGGAACCATCCACATACAAGACATAACAATTATCAATATGTATGCATCAAACAATGGTGCTGCAACATTCATAAAACAAACTATCCTCAAGTTCAATAGTCAAATAGACCACAACAGAATAATTATGGGTGACTTCAACACACGGCTCTCTCCATTGGACAGATCCTCCAGACAAAAGCTGAATAGAAACTATAGAACTCAATAACCCAACCAATAACCTAGACTTAACCAACATATATAGAATATATCAACCATCATCAAGTGGTTACACGTTCTTCTCAGCAGCACAAGAATCCTTCTCAAAGATAGACCATATATTATGCCATAGGACAACATTTAGAAAATATAAAGGTGCGGAGATAATACCATGCATCTTATCTGATTACAGTGGAATGAAACTGGATATCAATGATAAAAGAAGGAAGGAAAAATCATACATCTCATGGAAAATGAACAATATGTTACTGAACGATAAATGGGTTACAAAAGACAAAAAGGAGTAAATCAAAAAATTCTTGGAGATGAATGGAAATATAGACACAACATATTGAAATCGATGGGACACAATGAAAGCAGTTTTAAGAGGGAAATTTATTTCCTGGAGGTCATTCCTCAAAAAATGAAAAAACTAACAAATCAATGAGCTCACACTTCATCTCAAAGCCCTAGAAAAGGAAGAGCAAAACAACAGCAAATATAGTAGAAGGCAAGAAATAATTAAAATTGGAGCGGAAGTCAACCAAATTGAAACAAACAAAAAAAAAACATTAAAAATTGATAAAACAAAAAGTTGGATCTTTGAAAAAATAAATATGACTGACAGACCCTTAGCCATGCTAATGAAGAGAAGAAGAGAGAGAGCTTAAATTACTAACATACGAGATGAAAAAGGCAATATCACAACAGACACTACAGCAATACAGAAGATAATTAGAAATTATTTTGAAACCCTATATTCCTATAAAATAGAAGATAGCGAAGTTACTGATAGATTTCTTAAGACATATGATTTGCCCAGATTGAGTCAGGAAGATACACACAATATAAATAGACCAATAACAAAGGAGGAAATTGAAGAAGCCATCACAATACTACCAACCAAGAAAAGCCCTGGACCATAATCAAGTAGAATTGATCCCCGGGATGCAAGGCTGGTTCAATATACAGAAATCAATAAATGTTATTCACCACATCAATAGATTTAACCATTAGAACCACATGATCATATCTATAGATGCAGAAAAAGCATTCAACAAAGTTCAGCATCCCTTTATGATCAAAACACTAGAAAAACTAGAGATAACAGGAAGTTACATCAACATTGTAAAAGCTGTATATGCTAAGCCTCAGTCTAGCATCATTTTGAATGGAGGAAAACTGAAGGCATTCCCTCTAAAATTTGGAACATGACAGGGATGCCCTCTTTCAACACTTCTATTCAATTTAGTCCTCGAAATACTAACCAGAGATATTAGACAGACAAAAGAAATTAACGGCACAAAAATAGGAAAAGAAGAACTTAAATTATCACCATATGCGGATGATATGATAACATATCTAAAAGACCAAAAAGGTTGTACAAAGAAACTACTAGAGCTAATAAGTGAATTTAGCAAAATGGCAGAATATAAAATCAACACGCATAAATAAAAGGCATTCCTTTATATCAGTGACAAGTCTTCTGAAATGGAAATGAGGACAACCACCCCATTCACAATTTTTTCAATAAAATAAAATAAAATAAAATAAAATAAAATACTTGAGAATCAACCTAACAAAAGAGGTGAAAGATTTGTACGATGAAAACTACAGAACCCTAAAGAGAGAAATAGAAGAAGACCTTAGAAGGTGGAAAAATATACCCTGTACATGGAAAGGAAAAACTAACATCATCAAAATGGCAATATTACCCAAAGTTCTCTATAGGTTTAAAACAATGCCAATCAAACTCCCAATGGCATTTCTTGTAGAAATAGATAAAGTAATCATGAAATTAATATGGAAAAACAAAAGACCCAGAATAGCAAAAGCACTTCTAAGCAGGAAGTGCGAATCAGGAGGTATAGTGATACAAGATTTCAAAGTGTACTAGAGAGCAATAGTAACAAAAACAGCATGGTACTGGTTCCAAATCAGGCGGGTGGACCAATAGCCAGATTAGAGGACACAGAGACAAATCCACAAAATTATAACTCTCTTATATTTGATAAAGGGGAAAAAGCATGCAATGGAGGAAGGATAGCATCTTCAACAAATGGTGATGGGAAAACTGGAAATACATATGCAACATAATGAAATTGAATACCCTCCTCTCGCCATGCACAAAAATTAACTCAAAGTGGATCAAGAAGCTAGATATCAAATCAGAGACTCTGCGTTTGAAAGAAAAAAAATTGGCTCCCATCTACATATTGTGGGGTCGGGCTCCAAATTCCTTAATAGGACACCCATAGCACAAAAGTTATTAACAAGAATCAACAAATTGGACTTACTTAAAATGAAAAGTTTTTTCTCAGCAAGAGACACAATAAGAGTGGTAAATAGTGAGCCTACATCATGGGAACAAATTTTTACTCCTCACACTTCAGATTGAGCCCTAATATACAGAGTGTACAAAGAACTCAAAAAATTAAACAATAAAAAAACAAAAAACCCAATCAACAAATGGGCCAAAGACCTGAACAGACACTTCTCAGAGGAGGACATACAATCAATCAACAAGTACATGAAAAATTGCTCATCATCTCTAACATTCAGAGAAATTCAGATCAAAACAACCCTAAGATATCATCTCACTCCTGTAAGATTGGCAGCCATTCTGAAGTCAAACAACAACAAGTGCTGGAGAGGATGTGAGGAAAAGGGTACTCTTGAAAATTGCTGGTGGCATTGCAATCTGGTGCGGCCCATTTGGAAAGCAGTATGGAGATTCCTGGGAAAGCCGGGAATGGACCCACCATTTGACCAGCTATTGCCCTTCTCGGACAATTCCCTGAAGACCTTAAAAGAGCATACTACAGGGATACTACAACATCGATGTTCATAGCAGCACAATTCAGAATTGCTAGACTGTAGAACCAACCCAGATGCCCTTCAATAGATGAATGGACAAAAAAATGTGGCATTTATACAACATGGAGTATTATACAGCACAAAAAATGACAAAATTATGGAATTTGCAGGGAAATGGATGGCACTAGAGCAGATTAGGCTTAGTGAAGCTACCCAATCCCTTAAAAACCAATACCAAATGTCTTCTTTGAAATAATGAGAGCAACTAGAAATATAGCAGGGAGGAAGAGCAGGAAGTAAAGATGAATATTAAACATATACATGAGTGGGAGGGAAAGGGAGAGAAAAGAGAAATTGCATGGTAATGGAGGAAGACCCTCCTTGTTATTCAAAATTACATATAAGAGGTTGTGAGGGTAATGGAAAAATAAACAAGGAGAGAAATGATTTATAGTAGATAAGGTAGAGAGCGAAGATGGGAGGATAGGGTAGGGAAGATAGTAGAAGATAAGAAAGGTTGCAGAATTCAACAGTAACTAATAAGGCATTATGTAAAAATGTGGATGTGTAACTGATGTGATTCTGCAATCTGTATTTGGGGTAAAATTGGGAGTTCATAACCAACTTGAATCTAATGTATGAAATAGGATATGTCAAGAGCTTTGTAATATTTTGAACAAGCAATAATAAAAAAAAACATCCTGATGGCTCCCCTCAAAGTCAACCACTTCCCACATACAGCTCATGAGAAATGTGTGTGAAAAGCTTGGACAAAATGCTAACTTCTTAACGTCTCAACTGATTCTGACTGGTCCTGGTCAGATCCCAGATGGATACCTGGTTCATTGTAGAGCCCCACATGCTGAACAAGTGAGATCTTAGCACATAGTTGTATTTACCAAATGATGTCATGGACTAAGATGAAGACACTCTGCCCAGGGAGGAGTTCAGGGATGAGAAGGAATGATGACCACAGTTCTTCCCTCACAGTGAACAGTGAGTGTCATTATCCATGTATGTATGAATAGAGGGACCCAAACAGCATATGAGACAGACAGTATAAAGACCTATCATATATACTGTCAATGTGATATCCTGCAGGCCACAAAAGGGGCAGCACAAACCTAAACTAGGAATCGGACACCACTGCTGTGCTGAGCTGGATCTTCACTACAGCCCAACGTTTGCTCTGTAACTGGATGAATTGAAATTGTGCTGATCTGGCCCAATGAAAACCCATCCAGTTAAAACATGTTTCTTCAAAGTAGTGTCTACTAAAACACACTAAAATGTAGCTTTCAGTGTCAGTTGAAACATGCAAAGAAAGACTTTCCTTAGTTATAGTAATATCTGGCCTGTGCATCTCCTCTGACACAGATGCCCACCATAAGTGAGCATAGTGCATTGGTGAACCTGAGGGTCACTGTTAAGGATTGGCCCTGTCCAGAAACTTTTGCCTAGAATGGGGATTGGAAGATGAATTCTGACACCTCTCACAAAAAATGTATATGAAAGTGAAAATTTTTCATGAGTGAAGTGTTGTGAATAATCACATGCACTGATTAAATATAGGACATACTGACAGGAAAAGTTTGCTATTAAATGAAGTTGCTACTGGTGCAGTGACAGGATTGAAATGGAGTTTTTCCTTTATAGAGTGTCAAGAAAATTTTCTGGGTTTTCATGGGATAAGTTTTGCATGTTAATTGAGGTATTGGTGTGGAATAAACTGCACATATGGAAGGTTTACAGTTTGATCTATTTACACATATACAAAATCATGATCTAATGGAGATGGCTTTTTTTGTTTAAACATATGGACGTTGGCCTCATGGCATGTATATATCTAGAGAAACAAACAAATGTGCAAAAAAAAACACAAATTCACACTCAGAATCATGTTGTGTGAATGCACACAAAGACACATGTATAAAACTCTCATTGACCTAGCAACTTTGCTCAACTCACATAGGTGCTTCAAGGAAATATGCAGAATGGCCATAGATATTTTTTAAATCAATTTAGACCACAAACCCCTCACTTCTCATTCTCAAGGAGGTAGTGGAATCACTGAGACTCTGCACTCAAAATGAAGGAAGACTCTCTGACCCTTGGCATTATCTACATTTTCAAACAGGAAGAGAGTGAGCCCAGGATACATACCAATTATGGATCCTTTTGATTCCTCCTGTGAATACAGAAAAGGAGTCACTATGAACATCAAGCCATGATTTGACCTGTTTGCACAAGTCTTTTGTTTATTGGTGACATTCAAATATTCAATGAGAATGTGTGCAAATCAAGGGAAGAGATAGCAAATATACACTCACCAAATGACACAAGCTTTTCTAGGGTATTTGTGTCACAGGTCTATATTAGGTGATAATTAAGGAATTTGATGACCAGGATGGAAAATCATATCCAGGCACAAAGCTTGTTATTATACGGTGTGTAGTTTATACTGTTTCTTGTTATATTGCCTTCAGTGAGGTCTCATTTGGCAACAGACACCTTAATGAGAATCTGCACACTCAGGAAATTGTGTATGTCATCTCCAGGAAACCATATCATATTACAAGAGAAAGAGATACTAAAGAGCAACACTTGAATTTCAGAGGAAGATAAGCAACCTTACCATGGCTTCTGATGGGGCCTCTTGATCCATGCTTTCTCCAGGAATGAACTCCACCATGTCATTTGGGTGAGCTAGGAGGATGCAGAATAATGATTAGTATACTGATTTAAGGCTTATGAATAGTTCAGAGCATTTCTTGATATGGACATCAGTGAAAATATACAGCAAATATAAGAACAAGAATGAGTGATGGCCGCAAATAGAGTGCATCACACCCCGTGTAACACATCACTGCACAGGTGAATACAGGGTTAGAACAACAGAAAGCTATCTTGTTAGGAATTTCCAGCTGAATTGGGGTGCACCGAAACCTAGAGGAAGGATTTCCATCACCGAGGACCGGTTACTGAGTCTCAAATGCGAGCCAATGGTGCAACCAGAGATCCAGGCTCCTGATCTGCTGCCTGCCCTGCGGCCCGCCCCGTGGCTACAGACGGTGAGGTGCCTCCGAGAAGCGACCAGCAAGCAGAGAGAAACTGCACTACAGATTCTGTTGAGTCCTGCTGGCTGTGCACTCTCTGAGCTCTGGGATGAGTTCGGGGTTTGAGATGAAGGAAGGAAGCGGTCCAGTTCTATCCCGCACAACTTAAAGTCCACCAATGAAGCCAGCGGGCAACATCTTGTAAAACTGACGTCACCATTGCCAGGTTATGACAGATTGCTAAAATAAAACAGCATGAACAACCAGACTACATATAACTTACTAAATGCAAATAGATGAACACTACAAATAGGTGTATAGTCCACCCAAGCCCTTAACTACCCCCAAGTATTCCTGTCTATTCTCTTGTTAATATCTGACTGCATTTGAGTAACCCCCCAAAGAAGCTAATGTATCCGAACCTCCATACAATCAAATCAACCGATCTTTACATAAAATCTTAAGTCCAAACCTTAGTTCTCTATATGCCATCAAAATCTGAAGGCCTTTAATGAAACCAATGAATTTACCTTATATCACAATTAAATCCAACATCTCGAAACACTGTCTCCTAACACAAAGGAGAGATAGTGGAAATATAAAAACCAAAAAAATTTTAAATGAGAAAACAGAAACACAGCAGTCAAACAGAGTTGGGAAGTAACTTGAGCACCATGAAAAAAAAACAAAGGGAAAAAGGAGCACAAACAATGCAGGACAACTTAAATACAAAGGAGAACCTACAGGCACCAGAAAAATGGACAGAGAAAGAAGTCAAGGCATACCTAACTCAGATGTAATGGAATCTTAGAGAAGACTTTAGACAGCAAGTTCAAACAATGAACGTATATTTTGAAAACGAAGTAAATAAGCAAATTCAAATGTAAAAGAACAAGCGATATCACGAAATAGAGATTTAGAAAATAAAACAAACAGTAATTTTAGAAATGCAGAAAACCATAAACCAAATTAAAAACTGAAACGAGAATATTAAAAGACAAAAGATTTATATGATCTAAAGAGAAACCAGAGTATAACAAACGAGAATATTACAAATAGACTAGATCAAGTAGAAGCCAGAACATCAGATAATGAAGACAAAGTTTATCAACTTGAAAAGAATATTGTCAACACAGAAAAGATGCTTAGAAGGCACGAGCAATCTATTCAAGAGACATGGATGTCATAAAAAAACCAACCCTGAGAGTCATTGGAATAAAAGAAGGCATAGAGCATCAAACCAAAGAAATGAACAATTTATTGAATGAAATAATCTTAGGAAACTTCCCAAATATGAAAGGTGGAATGGATTGCCAAGTCCTGGAAGCCTACAGGACCCCAAACATTCAAAACCATAATAGACCAACTCCAAGACACATAATTATGAAGATATCCAACATACAGAACAAAAAGGGAATATTAAAAGCTATGAGAGAAAGGAGGAAGATTTCATTCAGGGGTAAACCAATTAGGTTAACGGCTGATTTTTCATCACAGACGTTGAAAGCGAGAAGATCCTGGAACAACGTATTTCCAACGATAAAAATATTGGATTTCAACCAAGAATACTGTATCCAGCAAGATGAAGCTTCAGATTTGACAATAAAATTAAAATACTTCATGATAAATAAATGTTAAAAGAATTCACATCCAGAAAACCAGCACTGCATGGCATCTTGAACAAAACACTACAAGAAGAGGAATTAAAAAACAGCACCCCAAACTAACAGTGGGAGGTAACTCAGTAAAGGGAAGGAAAAAAAAATAACCAAAAAGGAAAAACTATCCATATTAAAATAAATAAATAAACAAGCATGACATAAGAGACATAGGCTAATAACCTGGATTAAAAAAACATATCCAACAATATGATGCCTTCAGGAGACTCATCTGATAGGAAAAGACATACACAGACTGAAGGTGAAAGGTTGGGAAAAATCATACCACTCACATGGTCTCCCGAAGCAAGCAGGAGTGGCCATTGTCATATCGAATGAAATCAACTTCAAACCTAAGTTAATCAAAAGGGATAAAGAAGGACACTACATACTATTAAAAGGTACCATCCACCAACAAGACATAACAATTATCAATATATATGCACCAAACAATGGTGCTGAAACATTCATAAAACAAACTCTCCTCAAGTTCAAGAGACAAATAGACCACAGGACAATAATTATGGGTGACGTCAACACACCGCTCTCTCCATTGGACAGATCCTCCAGAAAAAAGCTGAATAAAGAAACTATAGAACTCAATAACACAATCAATAACCTAGACTTAACCGACATATGGAGAATATATCAACCATCACCAAGTGGATACATGTTCTTCTCAACAGCACATGGATCCTTCTCAAAGATAGACCATATATTATGCCACAGGACAACTATTAGTAAATATAAAGGTGTGGAGATTATACCATGGAACTTATCTGAGTGCAGTGCAATGAAACTGGATATCAATGATAAAATAAGGATGGAAAAACCATACATCTTATGAAAAATGAAGAATATGTTACTGAATGATCAATGGATTACAAAAGACATAAAGGAGTAAATCAAGAAATTCTTGGAGATGAATGGAAATACAGACACAACATATTGGAATCTATGGGACACAATGAAAGCAGCTTAAAGAGGGAAATTCAATTCCTGGAGGTAATTCCTCAAAAAATGAAAAAAAACAACAAATAAATGAGCTCACACTTCATCTCAAAGCCCTAGAAAAGGAAGAGCAAAACAACAGCAAATGTAGTAGAAGGCAAGAAATAATTAAAATCAGAGCAGAAATCAATAAAATTGAAACAAAAAAACATTAAAAAATTGATAAAACAAAAAGTTGGTTCTTTGAAAAAATAAATAAGATCGACAGACCCTTAGCCAAGCTAACAAAGAGAAGAACAGAGAGAGCTCAAATTACTAACATACGGGATGAAAAAGGCAATATCACAATGGACACTACAAAAATACAGAAGATAATTAGAAATTATTTTGAAACCTTATATTCCAATAAAATAGAAGATAGCAAAGATATTGATAAATTTCTTAAGTCATATGATTTGCCCAGATTGTCAGGAAGATACACACAATTTAAACAGACCAATAACAAAAGAGGAAATTGAAGAAGCCATCAAAAGACTACCAACCATGAAAAGCCCTGGACGACATGGATATACAGCAGAGTTTTACAAAACCTTCAAAGAAGAATTAATACCAATACTACTCAAGTTATTTCAAGAAATAGAAAAAAGATGGAGCTCTTCCAAATTCATTCTATGAGGCCAAAATCACCCTGATCCTGAAAAATACAAAGACACTTCAAAAAAAGAAAACTACAAACCAATATCTCTAATGAACTCAGATGCAAAAATCCTGAAAGAAAATCTTGTGAATCGAATACAAAAGCATATCAAAAAAATTGTGCACCATGATCAGGTAGGATTCATCCCCGGGATGCAAGGCTGGTTCAATATACAGAAATCAATAAATGTTATTCACCACATCAATAGATTTAACCATAAGAACCACATGATCATCTCAATAGATGCAGAAAAAGCATTCGACAAAGTTCAGCATCCCTTTATGTTGAAAACACTAGAAAAACTAGGGATAACAGGAACTTACCTCAACATTGTAAAAGCTATATATGCTAAGCCTCAGTCTAGCATCATACTGAATCGAGAAAAACTGAAGGCATTCACACTAAAATCTGGAACAAGACAGGGATGCCCTCCCTCACCACTTCTCTTCAATTTAGTCCTCAAAATATTAGCCAGAGCAATTAGACGGACAAAAGAAATTAATGGCTAAAAAATAGGAAAAGAAGAACTTAAATTATCACATATTCAGATGATATGATAATATATCTAACAGACCAAAAAGGTTGTACAAAGAAAATACTAGAGCTAATAAGTGAATTTAGCAATTTGGCAGGATATAAAATGAACACTCATAAATCAAAGGCATTCCTGTATATCAGTGACAAATCTTCTGCAATGGAAATGAGGACAACCACTGCATTCACAATATCCTCAATAAAAATAAAATACTTGGGAATCAATCTAACAAAAGAGGTGAAAGTTTTATACAATGAATTCTACAGAAACCTAAAGAGAGAAATAGAAGAAGACCTTAAAAAATGGAAAAATATACCCTGTTCATGGATAGGAAGAATTAAGATCATCAAAATGGTGATATTACAAAAAGTTCTCTATATGTTTAATGCAATGCCAATCAAAATCCCAACAGCATTTCTTGTAGAAATAGATAAAGCACTCCTGAAATTCATATGGAAAAATAAAAGACCCAGAATAGCAAAAGAAATTCTAAGCAGGAAGTGTGAATCAGGAGGTATAGTGATTCCAGATTTCAAACTGTACTGCAGAGCAATAGTAACAAATCCAGCATGTTACTGGTACCATAACAGGCAGGTGGACCAATGGTACAGATTAGAGGACACATAGACGAATCCACAAAATTACAACTATCTTATATTTGATAAAGGGGATAAAAGCATGCAATGGAGGAGGGATAGCATCTTCAACAAATGGTGCTGGGAAAACTGAAAATCCATATGCAAAAAAGTGAAACTGAATCCCTTTCTCTCACCATGCATAAAAGTTAACTCAAAATAGATCAAAGACATTGATATCAAATCAGAGACTCTGCACTTTAAAGTGAAAAAGTTGCTTACAATCTACATATTGTGGGATCGGGCTCCAAATTCCTTAATAGGACACCCATAGCACAGAGTTAATAACTAGGATCAACAAAATGGGACTTACTTAAACTAAAAAGTTTTTTCTCAGCAAGAGAAACAATAACAGAGGTAAATAGGGAGCCTACATACTGGTAACAAATTTTTATTCCTCACACTTCAGATAGAGCCCTAATATCCAGAGTATACAAAGAACTCAAAAAATTAAACAATAAGATAACAAATAACCCAATCAACAAATGGGTCAAAGACCTGAACAGACACTTCTTAGAGGAGGACATACAATCAATCAACATGTACATGAAAAAATGCTCACCATCTCTAACATTCAGAGAAATGCAAATCAAAACCACCCTAAGATTCCATCTCACTCCAGTAAGATTAGCAGCCATTATGAAGGCAAACAACAACAAGTGCTAGAGAGGTTGTGGGGAAAAGGGTACTCTTGTACATTGCTGGTGGGACTGCAAATTGGTGCGGCCAATTTGGAAAGCAGTATGGAGACTCCTGAGAAAGCTGGGAATGGAACCACCATTTGACCCAGCTATTGCCCTTCTCGGACTGTTCCCTGAGGACCTTAAAAGAGCATACTACAGGGATACTGCCACAACGATGCTCATAGCAGCACAATTCACAATAGCTAGACTGTGGAACCAACCCAGATGCCCTTCAAAAGATGAATGGATTAAAAAAAGTGGCATTTATACACAATGGAGTATTATGCAGCACTAAAAATGACAAATTCATGGAATTGGCAGGGAAATGGATGGCATTAGAGCAGATTATGCTAAGCGAAGCTAGCCAATCCCTAAAAAATCAGAGGCCAAATGTCTTCTTTGTTATAATGAGAACAACTATGAACAGAGCAGGCAGGAAGAGCAGGAGGAGAAGATCAACTTTATACAGAGACATGAGGTGGGAGGGAAAGGGAGAGAAAAGGGAAATTGCATGGAAATGGAAAGAGACCTTCATTGATATACAAAATTACGTATTAGATAATTTAAGTTATGAACTCCCATTTTTACCCCGTATACAGATTGCAGAATCACATCAGTTACACTTCCGTTGATTTATATATTGCCATACTGGTTTCTGTTGTATTCTGCTGCCTTTCCTATCCTTACTATCCCACTTGAATCAAAGTGTGGAATATGATATATCAAGAACTATGTAATGTTTTGAACAACCAACAATAAAAAAAAGATAATTTTAGGGGGAAGGGAATAAAATCCAGAGAAAGAATTAAATTACAACAGATGGGGTAGAGAGCGAAGATGAGAGGGGAGGGGAGGGAGGATAGTAGAGGATAGGAAAGGAAGCAGAATACAACAGTTACTAATATGGCATTATGTAAAAATGTGGATGTGTAACTGATGTGATTCTGCAATCTGTATTTGGGGTTAAAATGGGAGTTCATAACCCACTTGAATCTAATGTATGAAATAGGATATGTCAAGAGCTTTGTAATATTTTGAATAACCAATAAAAAAGAACAAGAATGAATGGGAAGCACAGCTTTGGGTTTCCAGTAGATTGGAATCAGGTGTGATATATATTTTTTTATTTTTTACCTTTAGGAGTATGTTTTTCTCTAGAGATGACCACTGAGGCCACTTTAAAATATGCAAAATATTTCACATCTCTGTAGGAGATTAGTTATTACTAATATATTATAATATGCTGGAGTGTGTTATATCACTAAGTGATGTACACAGTTCCCTAACCCAAAGCATCACCATCAGGATAATTTCCTGAACTCTTAATGTTTCTTTCACATACAGAGTGAAGAACCTGGATCTTTGGTTCAGCAACATCTCTGTCTACAGAGAGGGCCTACTAACCAAAACTACATTTGGGTGTCATGAAGTGGGAAAAAATTATATCAAGCAAATCATGCATTAGTGTGGGTTTTTATTTTTAGGAAAATAATGCTTGTTCTGGGCATGTTAGAAGAGAATTCCTGAAGAAGCTCCCATAGCCTCACAAACACATACACAATTATTACACATGGACATGCTCAGAGATACCACCCCATGCTCATTCACATAAATGCACACCACACAAAAGACAGCAATACAATACAGAAGCAAATTTAAGATAGAGAGAACCTTTATTTCTTGCAGCTCCACAACCTGTAATGCAAACAGTGCGAATAGTCCTTCCTCTCAGGTGTGCAAAAGAGGGGTTTCACGAAAACTCAATAGTGGACACTCAGGGAGTCTTAGAGAATCAGAAACTTGGCTACATTAAACAAAGACAAAAAAGAAAGTACATTAGATCCGAGCTGATGGTGGCAGAAGCAGCAGTAGCAGCAGCAGCAGGATTAGTGGCACTGCTAGATCACCTAAAGAAGGAAATGGACAGAAACAAAATAGAAAGATTCAGTGTGAAAATCCTGAGATCAGAGAGGCAACGTTTTCTTGGCTGAAAAGAGGCTTCTTTGCACTGCACACTGTACATGAAGAAAGATCTGTGATTCATGCTGTCCCCAGAGAGCAAGGCAGGAGCCACCTTGACACAGCCAAGCTGATGCTGCCACTGCAGGAGCCAGGAGCTGGGAGATCTGAGCAGGTAGGCACACATGGACCTGAAAGGCACCTGCCACAGCACCTAGGCTTTGCCTGGCTGAGCTAGAGCAAAAGCATGGAGAGAATTCTCCCCAGGGGAACTCAAGTCAGAGATGTGCAGGCAAGCTCTGGTCCTTTCCTCCTTGAGTCTGGTGCCTCCCAGGACCAGCTGAAAGGGATTGAGAATTTGAAGGAGCAGGTGTAAAAATGGGCTGCTGGGAATAGATGCCCAGACCATAAGCCCAGGAAGCATGTAAAGGTCGCTCAACAGGCAGCAGAGTGGGTGGGGAGAAGCTGACTAGCACACCCATAGTTGGAATTAAGGACAAGATTCAGAAAATCACCTCAATAGATGTAAAAAAGCTCTTGATTAACAAGGAGAAACAATTCATTTCCAAAATAAAGAAGAAACCTGGAAAAAAAGGAACTTAGTTTCAATATTATAAAAGCCATATATGAGAAATTCAAAGCCAACATTACACTGAACAGAGATAAAAATGAACTGTATTCTTCAAATATCAAGAACAAGAAAAGAATGTCTACATTTGCCAATTTTATTCAATATATTTTTCTGAAAAAATTTCAGAACAATCAGGCAAAAGTAGGAAATTAATAGGATACCATAAGAAAAATTCAAATTGTCCACATTACCTGGTGACATGATTCTATATTTAGAAGGCCCAAAAATTTTCACCAGAAGAATTCTAGAAGTAATAAATTTAGCAATGTAGCAGGATAAAAGATCAACACAAATTAATCAATGTTGTCAGTATACTCCAACATTGATGGCACTGATTTAGAATTCAAGAATATAATTTCTTTTATAATAATGTAAAAAAGCCCCTGAGGATAAATCTACCAAATAGGATGTAAGATCTCTACAACAAAAACTATAGAACACTGAAAAAGAAATGGAAGAAGACCTCAGAAGGGGCAAAATAGTTCTGTGTTCTTGGATAGGCAGAATTAATATTGTCAAAGTGGCCTAATATCAACAATATCCAGGTTCAATGAATTCAATACAATCCCCTTCAAACTGCAAATGATATTCCTTACAGTATTGAAAAACTAACCCTGAAATTCATTTGAGATGATGATGATGATAATAATAGTAATAATAATTATTATTATAATATAATATTATATTAATTATTATATTTATTAAATAGTAATAATAATAATAATTATTATTATTATTATTTGGCAAAGCAATTCTGAGCAAGAAATAGTAAGGTGAAAGCCTTACAGAGATGAGTAGCAAAAACAGTATCTTATTGAACTGAAAATAGATATGAAGATTCTTGAATTGAATATACCACACAGAGACAACCCACCTGATACTTACATCCACCTGATAGTGGACAACAGCACCAAAATACATGTTAAAGAGGACATTATGGTTTAAACAAATGGTGCTGGGGAAAGTGGATAATCATAGAAATACCAGGAAGGATGAGAGAAAGAAGGTACACTGACACAATGTTGGTGGGTTTGTAAATTATTATGACAACTCTGGAAAGCAATGTGCAGATTCCTGACAAGCCCAAGAGTGGAACTCATAGAACTCAGCTATTACATTCCTCCCTGCTTATTCTATAAAACTACAAGTCAGCATACTATAGTGATACAATCACTTCAATGTTTCTAGCATTCACCCTAAATACATTGTATGATCAACCCAGATGTCCACCAGCAGTTGAAATAATCAAGTGCACAGAATTAAAAGGTAACTGGAATTTAACTTCTGGAGCTATAGCACTGCTGAATGACTCAAAGCAAGTAAATTTGTACATGTTAAATAAAAAAAGAATTGGAAATCTGAATCAACTAGAATCCTTATTGCAGAATGGACACAATGACAGGATTTCCACAGTACCTTCGTTGGAATTCTCATTTGGAACAGCACTGTTTGATGGCCAGAGGTCTCCTCTGGACCAAGGCCAGAGGCAACAGCCTGGGAAATGTGATAAAACAGAGTTAGCTGTTAACAATGTGCTAGCAAGAAAACATAGGGTCATCAATAGTAATTCAAATAACAGCTCAACCAGTTTTAATTGATAAGTGATCATTGTAAATATCTGGGGGTATAATTTGAGCTTTGAATTCAAGTATGTATTTATACACTAATAGCATGCCCAGAAACTTAAATATTTCGTGTATGTTTTTTTCCTGTCATTTTCAACAACAAGAGATGATAATTATCTTATCAGAAATAGGTCTGGGACACAAAGATAAATGCTGCATAATATCACTCTTTCGTGGAAACTGAAAAATTGATCATAGAAGGTGAGAGTAGAGTATTAGTTAGCAGAGCAGGGGAGACAATGTTACAATTCAATATTAGAAAAAAAGTTCTGATGTATTTTTGCAGTCTGTTAACAGAGTTAAAAACACTAAAATCTGGGTCTCGGGATGTGGCTCATTTGGAGAATGCTTGCCTTGCATGTCTGAGGCATGGGGTTTGATTCCCAGCACCACATTTATATAAATAAATAAATAAAGGTCCATGAATAACTAATAAAAAATTTTAAAAATAACAAAATCAATGTTTAATAAATTTTGAAGGAGGGATGTGAATGTTCTTAGACTTCACACTACTGAGTTTATTTTTCACCATTGGGGCAGCAAAGCACCTGAGTCAGATTGATCTTTAGGATAACAATGCAATGTGTGAGGTCTACAACCCAACACAATATTGTGTGGTCAAAAAGAATTACTGAGGCGGGATCATAGAAATCAGAGAAAATAGTGACCATAAGCAGAGGCTGTGGTTATGTTGCTTTTGTTCAAATCCTACCTCAAAAATTAAATACCTGTTCAGTTAAATAAACCCCTTCTCAATTGTTGCAAAAAGTGTGGCATCTGATCCATGTAATGGTATAAGGCTGACAATGATCACATCCATGCATTCTTAAGAGGACTGGTGCTTCATATGGGTGCTAATGTGTCCTGATATTAAACAGTACACTTCATTAAATGTGTGGAAAAATAAGCTCAATCGTTGACAGTGTTTGAACAGAGAGGTGTCAAACAGAGGTCATCGTCCAGAGCAATGGGTAAAAAAAGTCTATTCCTCATTCTTTACAGATGGATATTTGTAAAGCTCATGGAGAATATCTGTGGCCTCCTATGACTCCATATCAGCCTAAAGGGATGGGTGGAGCAGAGTCTGTCCACCACAATTTAGAGTTGAGGTGTTTGTAATTTGGAGATTTTATGTGTCTTGCCCAGATTCACAAGAATGATGAGCGGTGGATATGGGACAGGAATGTAGCTATTTACCTGGGACCAGAAATCCCTGAGTACTTGAGTCCTCTAGTGGATATCCTAGAACCAGGAAACCAGAACTCTTCTCAGTGCTTTTTGAATACTTCTTTCTTCAGGCCTCTTTGGCATGAGGTTTCAGTAGCAGACACCATGAGAAATGTTCAAGTTATAACCCCGGGCTCCTGTCTCTTCATTGCAATTACTGACAAAAATGATCATTTCATGTAAATGAAGCCTATCTGAAGGTCAAGGTGAAAAGGTTAAGAATGTAAGAATTAAGTTATGTTTTCCTGCAACCTGAAAGTCATGTAGAAGTTGAAAACAACTCCCGGAAATGCCCACTAAATGTATGTTGAAATCTCCCCTGATCATCTGGTTGCTCTATGAAAACAACCCCCCTCCCAGAATCCATGCAATGATTGGCTATGCTGTATGTGAAGTCCCTGCCCTCTCCAAGGAATGTATATAAGCTCTGCTTAAGCTGTTCCCGGGGCTCTATGCTCTATTCAAGTGAGCTCTGAGCCCCAGCATGCTGGACCCCCCAATAAACCCTTTGCTGTTGCATGATACAGTCTCTTGGTGGTCTCTTCCTCCGACGCTCGCCAGACCTTTACAAAGGGTAGAGTCCACACTTGGAGCCATCCTCCCCCAGGGTCTTCTCACTTCCAGCTGTCTCCAAGTGATCCTTCCTGACGAGCAGTTGACCATCTAAATCATCAGAGTTCTCTGGGGCTCACCAGCTGTTTCAGAACTTCGGACATTCTAAACCAACTGCCACTTGATGGCTGTACCAAGAATGAAGTTTCCTTGAGCTTTTCCCTCCTGGATGGCCTGTTAGTGGGGATTAATCAGGGAAACAGATACTCTGGGCTGATGGTTTGATGTTTCCATGTCAGATGCTGGCCTGCCCCATGTCTGCAGTCTAATATTCTGAGCCATAATCTGAGCAGTCAGACAAGGCCTGGTTGAAATATCATTTCTCCATATGCACCACGTCTGATCAGGCATATTCCTGCTCCTGGCTTTCCAAGCCTCTTCCTAGACCCTGCATGGCCAGAGGCCAGAGACTTACCTGCCTAGATGGAACCACCACTAACTATAACCTGTGAACCTCAATGAATGTATCCTCCCTGAAACCACTGAGGCCCTCATTTCCTCCATTATCAGACATCCACTCCACTGACCTCAAGGCACTGTCCTTTTTGCCTTCGTCCCAGTAGCCCCCAAACACCTGGGATCCTGTAGTTATCAACCAATTGGAAACGTTTTCTGAAATTTCAGTCCTCTTTTCTTTTACAAAAGTCTTGATTTAGACTTCTCTAACGTTATTTTTAAATATTCATATAAATTGAGATGGGTTTTTTTTCTAATTGCCCTTTCATGGTATATATATATATCGCCTTACTTAGCATCCATATACTATGTCTCACTTTATTTCTTCATCTCATGAAAGCAAGGTGGGTGTCCTGCTCCTGTAATTCACTTTAAAGGCACACCTGTTATTGGCATTAGGAACGGTTCATTTATCTAAATTTAGAAAAACATTTTCAGTAACCAGGTCAATGGTACAAGCAAATATATGAATTGAGTGATAAAACAATATCACCAAATATTTAAATCTCAGGAGAGAAGATTCAGTGTTGAAGATGAAAACATCAAGAGGAAAATATATTCAGTAAACATTAACTGCCCTTTGAAGAAACACACTTAAAAATATCACTGACAACATACCTTTCCCACAGCAGTTAAGATTTCCCATGGCCAACCAGGAACTCAAAACCTCCCTACTCTTCTCCAACTTTAACTTATACCAACTCACTCGCCACACCAACTGAGTGGAAATGGAAGGTAAGATGTGCATTCCACATTACCATGGTGACTGGTCAACATGGAACTTTCATTGTGAGCACATGCCACATTCTGAGCTGCTACTATTAGAAAGTGTATTTTCATGTCCAAGTGTGTTGTTGAATAGTTTGTGTATTGCTTCAAAAACTGAAACCTAGAACTATATATTAATATTTGTTGTTAATAAAAATAAGTTAAATTAGAAAAAAAGGATTTACTCCCAAAATTATTTCATTGATCAAAAAATCATGGGATGAAAGGGATGCATAGCTATAGTTTTGAGAATCAAAGAAGATTCCATTTCTGGTTTGTAATTCTAAACCAACACATGTCTCAATCTTTCTGAACCTCCAAACATTTGTAGATAGAGAAAATTAAAATGTCTTTTTGATTCATAATGAAAATGTATAAAAAGTATTATCTTTTAAGAGTTGAGGAAATTTTCAGGAAGGAGAAATTTTAAGATCACATCCCCCTTATTTTTAATTTGAAAACAAAACTATTTTCTATTTAGTAGGATTTAATCCAATCATTTGAATTAATCTTCCTCTTCCATGACTCCTGCTGTGGAATCCATTCTTTTGCTTCTCATCCTAACCTGTCATCTCATACCACAAACACTCATGGTTGAACATGCACATGGTGAGGTCTATACAAACAATGTATGCAAAGTCTTCACATTGTAAAAGCTATCTATGCTAAACCCAAGGCCAACATTATTACTAAATGAGAAAAGGAGAAAGCATTCCCTCTAAGGACAGAAACAAGACAGGGATGCCCTCTTTGAAACTCTAGTCAGAGTAATCAGACAGATGAATGAAATTAAAGTGATTTGCATAGAATAAGAACTCAAATTATCACCCCTTGCTGAGGACATAGTTCTATATTTAGAAGATCCAAAAAATTCCTCCAGTAAGCTTCTAGAACCAATAAATACATTCAGCAAATTAGGATATAAAATCAATACCCATGAATCAAATGCATTTCTATATATAAGCGATGAATCCACAGCAAGAGAAAGGAGGAAAACCTCCCCATTGACTCTAGACTCAAATAAATAGAACACTTGGGAATCAATCTAAAAAAAGAGGTGCAAGACCTCTACAATGAAAACTATAGAACACTAAGAAAAAAAATTGAAAAAGATCTTAGAAGATGGAAAGATTTCTCATGCTCTTGGGTAGGCAGAATTAATATAGCCAAAAATGGCCATACTACCAAAACTTTTACAAAGATTTAATGCAATTCCTATTAAAATACCAATGACATTCTTGTTTTTTAATTAAAAACACCAGGCAAAGGCTAATGCTCTGCCACATGGGGTATTTCCCTTTGGGTCTCTCCTGACCCTCTTTTTGGCTTTGGCTTATGCTTTCCCTCAGGGAAGTCATTCCATGTGGACCTTCAGGACCTTCTTTTTGCTTGGGGCTTTTTCTATCTCCCAGGTTGCATCTGCATGGAAGGTTCTCAGGATATTCATCCTGGCCCCAGCAACTCAGGCAACTCAGGACAAGGCAAATCTGGGAACTCTGGACACACAGGTTACTCTGGACACATTGAAGAGCCATTTCCTCCTGGCACCCCACTGGAGCCCACAAGCCAGGTGGATAGCTGACAAGAGGAGGCACCTGGGGTGCAATTGCTGTCACTGCTGTGGCTGCTGTTTCTGCTGATTCTGATTTAATTACTACAGGGGCTTGTAGAGATGTTTAGTATGGGAATCCGACTGGGATTGGCACTGAATGGGGCACAGACATTTTCACATGGGGTTGCAGTGCCTGGAGCCAAGGACCTGGGTGTCCTGGCACATAAAGCAAAGGTGTTGGGGCTGGCATCTGGGCCTCCAAATGTGGTATGCCCTGTGTTCCAGGTGCTACCACCTCTGCCTGTTCCTCTCCTTTCAGGGACCCTGCCACAGCACCATGCTGTTGGGCTCCCATAACAGGTACAACCTTTGGGGGCAATGGATCTGCGAAGGCTGACCTCTCAGCCTGAGGTAGCCTTTCACGTAGCACTTCACGCTCATCCATTGCCTGTTGAAAGATAATCTAAGTGAAGTGCAGTTGAGTAGTAGCATCATCACGGTCCTCACACAGCCAGTGCAGCTCAGAGGCCAAAGCCCAGCAAGCCGCCTCACCCTCCTCCAGTAGGTCCTGCAGCAGACAGGCACGATGCCCCTGCTGTTCCCACTGCCTTGCCACCACTCGCATGCCCAGGGCAAGGGCACTTCAGGTGCATTCCCTCTTGAGGTCTCGAGGCACCTGAAAGTCCACCACCACAGTGCGAATCCACTCCTCTACCTTGTTCCAGGGACAAGAGCGAAAGGCCATGTAGAACTCGGGGCCACCACTGTTCAGGAGAGCTTCATTATTAATGAATCGGACCACCTCCTTGTGAAGAAAGCCACTGGCATGCTCGCCAAATTCCACTCTCATGGCTCTGGCGGCCTTTATTTCTTAATTTCATGAAAACAAGGTGGATGTCCTCCCCTTGTTTATTTATTCACTTTTCTATTAAAATATTTATTTATTTTAATTTTTATATGTGATGGCAGAATGCAATTCATTTCATATTAGATGTAGAGAGAACCATTTTTCAAGTCTCTGGTTGTACAAAAATTATTTTCACACCATTCGTGTCTTCATATATGTACTTAGGGTAATGATGTCTAACTCATTCCACCATCATTTGTACCTCCATGCCCTCTCCATTCCCCTCCTTTCCCTTTGCCCTATCTAAAATTCTTCCATTTCTCCCATGCCCTGCTCTCATCATTATGAATCAGCATCCTCATATCAAATAAAGATTTTGGCCTTTGATATTTTTCGATTGGCTTACTTCACTTAGAATTATATTCTCCTACTCCAACCATTTACTTGTAAATGCTATTATTTTATTCTCTTTTAGTTCTGAGTAATATTCCATTGTGTATATATATAAAAGTTTCTCTGTGTATTCATCTACTGAAGGGCATCTGGTTTTGTTCCACAATTTAGCTATTAAAAATTGTGCTGCAATAAACATTGATGTGTCTGTGTTCCTGTAGTAAGCTGTTTTTCAGTCCTTTACATCTAAGCCAAGGAGTGGGATAGCATGGTCAAATGGTGGTTATGTTGTAAGTTTCCATGAACTCTCCATACTGACTTCTAGATTGGCTACACCAAATTACAGTCCCACAAGCAATGTGTGAGTGTGCCTTTTCCCCTACATCCTGGACAACTCTTAGTGTTGTTTGTAATCTTGATGGCTGCCATTCTGATGGGAGTGAGAATCATAGAGTACTTTTGATTAGCATTATATCTCTACCAATGAATGATAGTCTTCATATAACTAGAAAAAGAAACCACAAATTTCATTTGTAAAAATAAGAGGCCTAGAATAGACAAAGCAATCCTCAGCAAGAAGAATGAAGCAGAAGGCAACAAAATACCAGAATTTAAACTATACTATGGATCAATAGTAACAAAAACAGCATGGTGTTGGTACCAAAGGACACACGTGGAACAATTACACAAAAATACAAGACACAAAGATGAACCCACATCTAGATGATCATATGGTCCTCACCTTTAAGTTTATTGAGGTGAAAGATTTATACAATGAAAACTACAAAACCCTAAAGAGAGAAATAGAAGAAGATCTTAGAAGGTGGAAAAATATACCCTCTTCATTGATAGGCAGAACTAACATCATCAAAATGGCGATATTACCCAAAGTTCTCTATAGGTTCAATGCAATGCCAATCAAAATCCCAACGGCATTTTTTCTAGAAATAGATAAAGTAATCATGAAATTCATATGGAAAAATAAAAGACCCAGAATAGCAAAAGAAACTCTAAGCAGGAAGTGTGAATCAGGCGGTATAGCGATACCAGATTTCAAACTATACTACAGAGCAATAGTAACAAAAACAGCATGGTACTGGTACCAAAACAGGCGGGTGGACCAATGGTACAGAATAGAGGACACAGAGACTATTCCACAAAGTTACAACTATCTTATATTTGATTAAGGGGCTAAAAGCATGCAGTGGAGGAAGGATAGCATCTTCAACAAATGGTGCTGGAAAAACTGGAAATCCATATGCAACAAAATGAAACTGAATCTCCTTCTCTCGCCATGCACAAAAGTTAACTCAAAATGGATCGAGGAGCTTGATATCAAATCAGAGACTCTGTGTCTGATAGAGGAAAATGTTGGCTCTGATCTACATATTGTGGGATCGGTCTCCAAATTTCTTAAGAGGACACCCATAGCACAAGAGTTAATAACAAGAATCAACAAATGGGACTTACTTAAACTAAAAAGATTTTTCTCAGCAAGAGAAACAATAAGAGAGTTAAATAGGAAACCTACATCCTGGGAACTAATTTTCACTCCTCTCACTTCAGATAGAGCCCTAATATCCAGAGTACACAAAGAACTCAAAAAATTAAGCAATAAGATAACAAATAACCCAATCAACAAATGGGCCAAGGACCTGAACAAACACTTCTCAGAGGAGGACATACAATCAATCAACAAGTACATGAAAAAATGCTCACCATCTCTAGCAGTCAGAGAAATGCAAATCAAAACCACCCTAAGATACCATCTCACTCCAGTAAGATTGGCAGCTATTATGAAGTCAAACAACAACAAGTGCTGGCGAGGATGTGGGGAAAAGGGTACACTTGTACATTGCTGGTGGGACTGCAAATTTGTGCAGCCAATTTGGAAAGCAGTATGGAGATTCCTGGGAAAGCTGGGAATGGAACCACCATTTGATCCAGCTCTTCCCCTTCTTGGACAATTCCCTGAGGACCTTAAAAGAGCATACTATAGGGACACTGTTACAACAATGTTCATAGCAGCACAATTCACATTAGCTAGACTGTGGAACCAACCCAGATGCCCTTCAATAGATGAATGGATAAAAACATGTGGCATTTATACACAATGGAGTATACTCTGCACTGAATAATGACATGGAATTTGCAGGGAAATGGATGGCACTAGGGCAGATTATGCTAAGTGAAGCTAGCCAATCCCTTCAAAATAAATGCCAAATGTCTTCATTGATATTAGGAGAGCAACTAAGAACAGAATAGAGAGGAAGAGCATGAGAAGAAGATCACCACTAAACAGGGACGAGAGGGGGGAGGGAAAGAGAGAGAGAAGGGAAATTGCATGATAAAGGAAGAAGACCCTCATTGTTATACAAAACTACATATAAGAGGAAGTGAGGGGAAAAGGGAAAAATAAACAAGAGAGAGAAATGAATTACAGTAGATGGGGTAGGAAGAGAAGAAGGGAAGGGAGGGGAGGGGAGAGGAGGGAAGGGGAGGGGAGGGGGGATAGTAGAGGATAGGGAAGGCAGCAAAATATAACATACACTAGTATGGCAGAAGGTAAGAAATGGTTGTGTAACTGGTGTGAATCTGCAATAATATGTATATAGGGTTAAAATGGGAGTTCATAATTGGCTTGAATGAAATGTGTGAAATATGATATGTCAAGAGCTTTGTAATGTTTTGAACAACTAATAAAAAAAGTAGATTAAATAAAAGAACATGTATTACATGGAACAGTTTTTCTCATAAGCACTTAAGTGAGTGAATGCACCACAAGGAAGCTATCACAGGTGTGGTGAGCCATTTCTGCAGATTATGGTCACCAGTACAAGATGGCGCTGGCTCCTCTGTGGTCTGTGACAAACAACTCCTTATTTGTGAGAGTTGGCGCATGGTTTTTCAACACCCTATGAGAAAGTTCCACGTGGCAGCTTCGCATTGGGGCTTGAGATGCTTTATTAAGGCTGGGAGGGGCATCCGGGGTGAGAAGAAGAAATATCAAGGGCCTGAATAAACTGCTGAAAGAAGATTTCTGAGTTGCGTCTTCCTTGCGGACAAGGAGTCGCGACAAGTGGTGCCGAGACCCGGGGACCAGAAATTTCAGTAGTCAGGGGTGGTGCACAGGTTAGTCCCAGGTAAGTGGGATCCGCAATCAAAGCGAAGATTAGTCCCAGGTAAGTGGGATCCGCGATCAAAGTGGGGCAGCTCCTCTGTAAAGCAAGAGAGAGCGTTACATTTTATTGCAGCTGCACTGTGTACTTTCACTTTTGTTTTTTGTGCGTCTTTTGTTGTGTCATGGGTGTCGCATCTTCAAGTCCACTTCTCCTGGCCTTAGATGGCCTGTTACGTTCCAAGGGCCTAGAAGTGAAATGTAGTACTTTACAGAGATTTTTACAGAAGACAGATATTGGTGCACCGTGGTTTGCGTTTTCGGGCAGCCTTACTATACCTAGCTGAGATAAGTTAGGCAAAGATCTTGACTTTGCTTATGAGCAAGGCATATTAGAGGGTGGGGTGATACCCCTTTGGAAGAGGGTCCGTAGTTGCCTCGCAGATGGCAGATATCAGGAAGCACTTACTAAAGGACAGGAAGTTCTAGAGCAATTACATGAGGAAAAATCGGAGACGGCAGGAAGTGAGGTATTTAAGGAGGATGGGAGTGTGCGAAGCGTGAAACAGGGGAGGAGACAATTGTATCCAGATCTCAGTACGCTGCGCAAACCCCCATATGAAATTGGGTCAGAGGAAGAGGAGGATGAGGAGGAAGAGCTTGGGAGGCTGTCTCGTCAGCTAGGCAGTTTAGCTATAGGAGAAGGGAACAAAAATAAACAGGGCCTCAAGAAAAATGATCCTCCGGATCCACCGCCGTACGGTGGGGGTGTTTCGGGGAGAGCTTTCCATGCCCAAACATGGAGGGCTGTTAACGCTGAGATGGGTCTTGCTTATCCAGTTTTCCAGGATGACAATAGGGGAAGATTCCGTGAGCCCTTAGATTTCAAAATTGTGAAGACCCTGGCGGAGTCTGTGCACACTTATGGGGTGGATGCCACCTTCACACTAACTCAGGTGGAGAGTCTGTCTAGATACTGAATGACTCCCTCTGATTGGGCTAGCCTTGTTTGGGCTTGTGTTTCTCCAGGTAAATATTTGGACTGGAGAGCCTTTGTGCTAGAGGGTGCGGTAATGTAGGCCGCCCAAAACCATGCGGCGGGACACCCTCATTGGGACAAGGATATGCTTTTGGGACAAGGTAGATTTGCTAATCAACAGACAGGATTCCCTCTTGAGGCATATGATCAAATTAACAACATTTGCATTCGGGCATGGAAATCACTTCCAAATAGAGGAGAGGTGTCTGGTAATTTGACCAAGATTCTACAAGCCCCTACAGAACCTTTTTCAGATTTTGTAGCAAGGATGGTGGATGCCGCTGGAAAGATTTTTGGGGATCCTGATAGAGCCATGCCCCTTATCAAGCAATTGGTCTTTGAGCAATGCACCAAGGAATGTAAAGCAGCAATCACTCCTTATAAAACAAGGGCATAGAAGCATGGATGAAGTGTGAAGAGAGCTCTTAAGAATCATGGTAGGACCTGGGAATGTGGCTCAAGCTGTTTTGTGCTTGCCTGGCATGCCTGTGGTGCTGGGTTCGATCTCCAGCACCAAATACAAACAAAGATGTTGTGTCTTCTGAAAACTAAAATGAATAAATAAATATTAAAATTCTCTCTCTCTCTCTCTCTCTCTCTCTCTCTCTCTCTCTCTCTCTCTTTAAAAAAAGAACCATGTTAGTTTTTTCAAAACTATCTTTATTAACTTTATATTTTAACCAAAATTTTTTATCTATACATACACACATATACTCTGGAGTCCCTACTGTCTTTCAGATATTTGTTTGGTTTGGTGTGCTTTGGTGCTCGGGGGGTGCTTTCCACTGAGTTATGTCCCCAGTCCTTCTTTTTCTTTTTAAGACAGGTGATATATCACTAATATCTCACTAAGTTGCTTATAGCCTTGCTATGTTGTTAAGACTGTCTTTCAAATCACAATCCTCCTGTCTCGCCTGTCTAGCCTCCAGCGTATTTGCCACCACACCTAGCTCCTTCAGATTATTACAATAACCTTTTCAACAACACTGCCCAGGCTACAGAAAATCTCTTTGACTGATGCATTTTATCCCTGTGGAAAGTTTATATGAACTAGCCAAATTAGAACTATTATGTAAAGATTTATTGGAATAAACAGGAATCATTGTTTTTTAACCTCCTTTCTGAACTACTATTTGGTATCATATTTCACAAAAGCGCTGGGAAAAGAATGTAAATTAATTTGTTTGAAATCTACAGAGATTTACATAAGCTCAGTCACCTTTTGTTCTGGAGATTGGTACTTCAGGACATAGTAACATAAATAAAATATGTTAAAGTTGAGACATTCAGTACACACATCCACACACACAGACATCCAAACACACACAAAAAAACTTTCTAGGAGCAACTGTTAGTTCTGGCATTATTACTAGTGTATCAGGGACATAGTAACATAAACAAAATATGTTAAATTTGAAACATTCAATACACACATACACACACCCCCCAAAAAAACCGAAAAACTTTTTCTAGGAGGAATTGGTAGTTCTGGCCTTATTACTAGTGTATCAGGGTTGGGCAGGATTCAGGAAGTGCTAAAATCTCACTCAAGCTAAGAGTAGTTTACTGGATTCCTCCTTATTTCACCTACAATTAAAGCTAGAGTGAACTTTATCTGTCAGCAACAGTAATTGGGAAAATATGCTGGCAGATGTTGTTTTGAGATAAATTGACAGCTTTGATATTTGGGTATTTTTGTGTCTTGGTCACAGCTGATGAAACACTTGTGAAGGCGTTTATGGCTCCTAGATATCACCATTTTTTGTATCATTTCTTTCATATTTCCTTCTTTCTTTTTCTTTTCTTTTCTTTTTTTTTTGGTAGGGGGGTTGCTAGAGATTAAACCCAGGGCATTGTGCATTCAAGGCAAGCCCTCTAAAAACTGAGCTACATCCTCAGCCCCTCTCTCACATTTCTGTTCACTAGAGCTGATGATGGTATTTGGGGATTTTGTCCCAAATGTGGTACATTTCTTAAGACTGGACTAATATCTAATGTATCTGAATCTCTCTACTCACTCATGATTTTGCCAAAGAGACACTCAAAGTAGTATTTTTCCTTAAATGTATCTATAGATGGAGGGAGAGTGTCTCATTTAATATTCTGCTTTATTTTCAACATCATTCCCTCTTAATATTTGCTTTTTATAGTGTTGCTAAGATTGGAACTGACTATCTTGCACATTCTGCACACACACTCTAACAGTGAACTTTGCCACTATGTCCCATTTCTAACTTTAGGTTGGATAGATTCATTCATTCATGTTTAATGTTAGTTTTCATATGGTTAGTTTTACATACACTTTCGATTGCTCTTAACAATACTATTGATCTACATATGGTTTCAGATTTGATTAATATTATGATTTATTGGTCTGTATTATTGCAATATAGTTTCATAATATACATTAAGTATGTCTCAGTACAATAACTATATTATTTGGTTTTTTAAAAAGGTTTTGGGGTATTTTACATATATTTTATTTCTACGATAAATTTATTTTTTTTTTTGGTCCCTTCTTTTCTTTTGGAATTAAACTCAGGGGAATTTTTCCACATCCCCAAGCCTATTTTGTATGACATTTAGAGACGGTGTCTCACTGTGTTGCTTAGGGCCTCACTTTTGCTGATGCTGGCTTTGAGCTCACAATACACCTGTCTTAGCCTACCAAGGTACTGGGATTACAACTGTGCACCAACAGGTCCAGCTCTCTTCTTGTATTTAGAGAAAAACATGCTAAAATTTTGATAGTAAAACATTATATATTAAATTGAGTTAAAATAGTTGTCTTTGTAATGATTAGTTTTATTTATGCACATGCTATTTTATGGGCTTTTGTAAATTTTTATTTAGTTTTTGATAAGTTCCACGTATTTTCCTTGAAATCCATTATACACGTGATGTATTTAACAGATGTAACTTCAATATAATACTTATGTGGTATTTTGTACTCTAATTAAACCAAAAATATTTCTGGGCTTTAGAAACCATTTTTTCTCAAACTGTATTATTTTTTTTATTTTTCTGAATCACCTCCTCTTTCCTCTTAGGCCCCAGATTTCCACTGCATTAACAAGTAGAGGTCTAGTCTTATGCTATCACATACTTGTACACTGTAATGGTACACACATACTATAATTTCCACAGGTCTAAGCAGCTTGGTGAGGAGTATTTCATATATGTGTGTGTGTGTGTGTGTGTGTGTGTGTGTGTGTGTGTGTGTGTATATATATATATATATATATATATATATATATATAGTTTTCATGATGAAGTAACAGCAATTTTTACTCCATCTTTAGTTCATGAGAATTTGTTTTGTGTCCTCTTCAATACTTTGTATTCTTTTTGTTGTTTTTGTTTCTTACTGGAAATTTAAATTAGGGGCACACAGAGACTGAGTCACACATAGTTGGTGGGGCCTTGCTAAGTTTCTGAGGCTGGCCTTAAACTCAGGATTATTTTGCCTTAGCCTCACAATCCAATGGGATTAGAGGTATGTGCCATGAGACCTGGTTCTATTTTACTATTGTATTGAAATAGATATTACTTCTGAAAATAATATATTCTTGATATTAAGAAAGCATAGAATACCATTTTCCCCACAAATAAACCCCCCCTTTTTTGGAAAAGATGTCAATTTTTTTTTTGGAAAAGATGTCAGTAGTGTCAAATGTATAATTTATTAATGTCTAAATGGCAAGTTCATTATTATTATTATTTTTATTATTATTCTATGTATTAGTTACAAAACTTTATCTCTTCATATTATTATAAGTTATATACTCTTTTCTATAACTTTAAAGCATACATCAGTATGTATCAAAATGACCTTGGGGGGTATTGGGAGGTTAGGGGAGGGATCATAGGGTTTGAAATGATGGTGGAATATGATGTATTTTGTTATATAAAGTACATGTACAAGAAAGTGAATTCATGTAAATATATTTTGTATAAAACCAGAGAAATAAAAAAAAATTTGCTCTATATGTGTAATAAAAAGTGTAATGCATTCTGTTGTCATATATAATTTTAAAAGTATTTGAAATTTAAAGATAAATGATGGCATATGTTCTACCTGAAAATAAATACTACTCCTTTTAAAAATTGAAAAGAAAGGGGTCTGTTGGTCAGTTGTAAACTTTAGAAAGTACAAAATGTATCCTGAACATTTGGTAATACATAAACCTAGATATAGCTATTTATAGTGTTTTCAGCAAAATTAGAAAAAAATACTGTAGAGTTTATTTTTTGCAATGTATACTCATAATTATATGAGATGCATTTTGTACATATACATATATACTACCATTATATATAATTAATAAATGATTACTACATCTCACATTAACTACATTTATTTCAAATTAATTTGTCTTTTGAAAGCACCAATATATGACACTCTTTGATATATACACTTGGTGTGTCTTCAAATTTGTCACTTTTATGTATTATGTTCTTTTCTTTATTCTCCTTTTTATAGAATTTCTTTTTCAAATAATTGAGATTAATGAATTTTAAACAATTCAGTTTAACAGTGCAGTCTGTAGAGTTTCTTTTTTAACCTAAGACAGAATACATCCCAAATAATAGGCTTATTGTTATGTAAATGACTTGGAAAACCTGCATATATAACACCCTGGCCTGACCTTACTCTGGACTATTGATATCTGGGTGGAGGGGATCTGAAAGTGATCCATGGAAAATCAGAACAGGGATGGGACAGGATGTGAAATTGGTGGATATTTAGTATGTAGTAGGGAGTATTCATGAAAAAGTATTGATGGAACAGGTACGGGTAGAGAAAAAAAGTGCTCTGAAGGAAAGAGGGAAAGAATGACCAGCTCAAGAGTTCAGATTTAAAAAGTCTAATGGTGGATCAATGGTAGTATGAGGGTAAAGGGTAGTTTCTTTGGAGGCAGAAATAAGGTAGAAATAAAAGAAGAAGGTAACTCTGGCACGAACCCCAAGAGAAAGAGTCAAATGAACACTACCCTCTATATTCACTATATATATATATATATATATATATATATATATATATATATATATATATATATATATATATATATATCAAACTTCTATAACATTAGATTAAAGTCAGCCAGCCTCAGCAACTTAGTGAGGCTCTAAGAAAAACAGCAAAACCCTTTTTTCCTCATAGAATAATTTATTAAAGGCTGAGAGTGTTTCTTTGTGAAAAAGCATATCTGATTTCAATTTGTCATATGAGAGAGAGAGAGAGAGAGAGAGAGAGAGAGAGAGAGAGAGAGATCTTGCAAAAATTAAAAAAAAACGTGATCAGTGACACTCTTAGTGTCAAGGATGTAAAGAATTTAAAAGTAATAATGAGCCAGTTGGAAATCTCACCTAGGTTATTAACTACTGCTTAGGAAGTTAGTCTATTCTCCAAAATATAAAAGTGAGAGAGGAATTCTTTATTAAACTGTATATTAGAAAATAGAGGACTTTTTACACAGTTTTTAGTTGACAAAGACTGCGTCAATTTTAGTGGGTGATTAGGGTTCTGCCAAGATGATAAATCCTTGAGTTATTTGGAATAATGTGACTTTATCTACTCTTCATAAATGAAGATTGACGTGTAATACAAATCAGGCTTGGCAAAGAAAAAACATTTCAATGAAAATTAATTGTATGAATAAAAACATAAAACAATATTTAACAAAACTTCAACATTCAGAATATTTATGCAATTATGTAATCACGAGTAATGTAAAAACAATGACAACTAAAGAATAAGTGAATTAATAAAAAACAAATAAATAATGTAATGAATGAATTAATCACATGTAATGTGATTGAAATTGTCAAAATCAGCTTGTAGCCATGAAAAAGTGTACAGGTACATAGAAATGGTGTTTTACTACTTACTGAGACATACCCTATGACCTATAAATTCCACTCCTAGGTGGGAAGAGTTGAACAAAGAACCATTCACCTGGTTCTCTCACTTGGGAACTGTGCAAAAAATTACCTTTTTCTTTCTCTCAAATTTTATTGCTGCTTCCAAGAACACTACCATCTATATTCACACTGTCATTGTAGACTTGGAATCTGTGAACCCCTCTACTGTTCAAGATTTTCATCTTTTTTTCATTGCTCTTTTTCTCCCTACCCCACATCATCCACCAATACTTATTTTGTATTTCAAAATCTACACACTCACGAATCACCAGTCTTATATCTTACTATATCCATTTCCTACCTTGTGCATGACCACTTTGAGATCCCCTCTATCAAAACATCAATAGTCCAAAGTGATCAGAATGGGGGTAAAATTTGAAGAATATTAAAGGTCAGTTATACAGCAAGAAAACTATAAAAAGTGGGCTTCATTTAAAGGTGAAAATAAAAAGAAAATCTTTAGACTTCACTAGTTCAAATAAAGGATCAAAAATTTATGAGTCTCAATAATTTGAATTATACTTGTGAGTCACTTTTTTGGAGGAATGAATATAAGGACATTGCTAATGAGTTTAAAGCTCAAACTGTGTTTTTATTAGACAAAGGATAGAAAGATTTAAGAAACATTAAAATAATTGTGATATCATTTTCATAAAAAAAAGATATACATATTTATTCACAAATTGCTTTAACCTTATAAACAGTTATAAGTGTCAATACATTTCTCTCTGGGCTAGGTCCTATTATTGGAAGAAAACTTTGCCTTAAAATAACCCCATACAGAGGCATTTAAAGCAATTAACAGGCCTATAATAATAAGAAGAAGAAGAAGAAGAAAAAGAAGAAGAAGAAGAAAAAGAAGAAGAAGAAGAAGAAGAAGAAGAAGAAGAAGAAGAAGAAGAAGAAGAAGAAGAAGAAGAAGAAGAAGAAGAAGAAGAAGAAGAAGAATTGTGTTGGGGAGGATTTCAGGGTTGTGAAGCATACCTGTAATATAAGTTACTTGAAAAAAAAATCACAGGAGAATTTTAAACACTGTCTGAAGACATATATGTGCATATTATTTCTAAAATGTGTTTATGAGTTATGTAGTGAGGGTGCACAAGTCCAATACACAGTCTTTTTATTTTCTTGAATATTTTTGTTGTAGATGGACACAGTACCATTAGTAGTTTGTTGGCTTTTTAAAAATATTTTTAGTTTTGGGCGGACACAACATCTTTGTTTGTATGTGGTGCTGAGGATACAACCTGGGCTGCCCACATACCAGGCGAGTGCACTACCGCTTGAGCCACATCCCCTCTAGGTTGGCTTTTTAATGCGGTGCTGGGTGTTCAACACAGTACCTCACACATGCTAGGGAAGTTCTCTACCACTGATCCATAACCCTAGTTTCCAAAGTCCTTTACTCAATTTTTTTTGGGGGGGAGAGTATGCGTGTAGTACAAGGGATTGAATCCATGGCCTTATATCAGCAAAACAAGCACTCTACTGACTAAGCTATATTCTCAGCCCTGATCTCTACTTGGTTAACAATGACAATGGAGCAGCCTGTCATTCAGACTTTGATTTTGTGCCCACTTGGCTCAGGTTGGAGGCAGTGCCTGAAGCCTTGACCAATCAGTCTCTTAGGTGAGAACTGTCCAATCTTCAGGCAGCCGGTGATGAGGGGAAGGGCTTCCACAATCTTCTGTTCCCTTGGTGTCTGGAGCTCGCCATTTTTTCAATCTTTTTGTAGGCTTCTTCTATCCTGGATCTGGAGCCCAGGTGTCTGTTCTATGCAGAATCTGAAAACAAACCACAGGGAGAACGATGAGGACCCTGAAAGCCAGGAAATGGTAAGTGTGCCTTGCTACCTTGAGACTGGGTAGGAAGGTGGCTTACAGCTGACAGGAGTGGCAATGGTGGAAACTGGGAGTTGTGGCTAGTGACTCCTCATGGTCCTCTCCAGAGTCTTGTGACCACAGGGTCACTCTGTGGAAGCTTAGCCTTCACCTCCCTCTGACTAGTCTAGTGAGGCTTAGATTGGCAGTTGAAAACCTTGCCATTTTGTTCCATCATTGTATGGTGTTTTCAGCTGCTTTCTGAAGCCCTATGTGAGCATCCATGTGCCATGAGTCCAGCATGTCCCAGATTGTGTGAAGACTGGAATAATTATCAGGAGAGAACCCCAAATCCATTTGTTGTACTCCTAAATGAGAGAGGCTGCTGATTTAGGGCTTGTTACTCACGAGGGTTTGTTTATTTATTTAATTTATTTTTGTGTGTGTAAGTGAGTGTGTGTTTTTGTGTGTGTTTGTGTGTGTGTGTGTGTGTGTGTGTGTGTGTGTGTGTGTGTGTGTTGATTTCTTTTTGGTACCAGAAATTCAACCCGGAGGCATTCATCCACTGATTCCCATCCCCACCTATTTTTTATATTTTTATTTAGAGACAGGGTCCCTTTGAGTTTCTTAGGGTCTCATTAATTTGATGATGCTGTCTTTTAACTCATTCTCTTCATGAGTCCTGAGATTTTTAAATGTAGTGGAAGCAGTATCTCAAATCCAGAACAAAATTCTGAAATGCAGAACTTCAGCTGAGCTCTCCATAGGACTCAGAATAAACCCCTAGTTTTCTAGCTCTCTGTTCACATATCCAAATCTAGAATTCTCTGTTCACAGTTAATAAGTATAAAATAGAATAGATATTATAATGGCCATGTAATCAGGTTAATGGGCCTCACTCAACAACACCTGGAGTCTAACTGGAGGATATATTAATTGGCACCATCAAGGCCTATTTCAAATGTAAAAGACCTTGAAACCCACTTGTGGGAACACCTTCAACAAATTCCTTTTTGAAGAAAAAAGGATGGGTCACTGAGAGGATGAAAGTGAAACCATATGGTATTCATGATGCCTTTTCCAAAGCCTATTCTAAATGCATTTTGCTCCATGTTCTGCCCAAAACCATCAGGAAACTTCTAAGTTGGCACACTAAAATGAGAATTTTTCTGGTATCATTCCTCATACCAAATGATGGGAGTTCTATTTCTTCTTCCTTAAACAGATTTTTGTCTTCAAAATTTCTGAGACAAGCACACAGATGCAATCAGCAAACTGAGAAACTTTGGTTCATCTCAAAACTCCATTTTCAGCATTATCAATCATTATTTTCTCATGTTTTATTTCAGATGTATGCAAGGTTTATAATGTTTTTCTTCAAGAACTGGAGGGAATTTTTAAAAAGATTTTAATTTATCATTCTGAGATTTTCACAAGAGAAGAAAGCAAAATAAAATTTGGTGATATTGAAAAGAATGAATATCTCCTAAGTAAGGTTTATGTGTCCCAAATAAAGATTTTTTAAAACTGTAATGGGTCTTCAATTGAGGGTTTATTTATTTATTTATTAACTTGATAAGACTGTGGATTTGAATAACCAATTACTTTACCAAAGCAATCTTCAAAGAATCCATATTTGTGTCCACTTTTAGTATTGTTAAGAGCAACAGAAAGGACTACCTAAATTCAACCATGGGAAAAATAACATTGGACATGAAGGCATAAAACTGATCAATCTAAAGTTAAAATTTTGGACTGGTGGTACAATTCAATGGTAAAGCATGTGTGCATAGTGTGCACGGTACTGGGTAACAACCTTAGCAACACACACAAAAAAAATGCAGATGTTAAGGGGGGAAATGATATTAAAAATAAAGCAAAATGTTAAAATTATGTACTATTCTTCTACCTATATACACACTTAATATAAAGCTACTCATTGCTGGAGCCGCATTTGGTGGCCCGCACGGGGAGCGACTGAGGGTAAGTAAACCGCTCGCCCCTGAGGGCAGGGTGAGAGGATGGGGAGCCATTTTAAGATTCCTCTTTTGTTTTGCTTCATTTTTGTTTTAAGTTGCCTGTCCCTGGAGATGAGTGAGACGGAAGAAAAACCGCTCACTTCTGAGGAAAAACTATTTACGTCTGAGGAACAGATAGGGAGAAAGGACGGATGCACATATAAGGAGGATAGAAAGGCTATAATGAATTTTTGTTGTTCCATTTTTATTTCATTCTGTCTCGGTTTTGTTTGGCGTCATCTTGTTGGGTTGTATTATAGTAGAAATACGGGATCAGAAATTAGTAAAAAACAAACTGAAAGAGTGTTAAGTAAATTGTTAGAGGAAGAAGGCATCCCAGTAAAATCAAGAGCAGTCAGGGCATACGTTGATACAATGCAAAAATGTAGCCCATGGCTTTTTAAGGAGGAGTTGTTAAGTATATCACAATGGAACCATCATGGTGAAGATTTAAAAAGAATAGAAAAGAACAGCCCAGGAACTCTGCCAGCTGGCACATTGGCATTGTGGGCATTGGTATCTGGTTTTCTTAGTCCAAAACCTTCAATTCAGACAAAGGTAGAGGAAGGAGAAGATATATTCATTCAAGTAAATGAGGAGGTCTCTCAAGTTAGTCAGAAAGAGGAAAAGATTCAAGTAAAAGAGAAGGTCTTTCGAGCTAATCAGACAGAGAAAGAAAGTTTAGAGCAGAAAAAGCCATCAGGGGGAAAGTTACAAAAGGAGACTGCTACTAAAACCTTTCTATCACCAGAGGGCTTAAGTGTCCAACCAACAGCACCACCTCTACAGGAGACTGCTACTAACACCTTTCTATCACCAGAGGGCGTAAGTGTCCAACTGACAAGGCCACGTCCATATGCTGAGAGGCCCCCAACCCCCGCAGTGGATAGTTCAGATCCTGAGACAGGATCTCAAGTATTAACATGCCCTGTATTTGAGGTAGGAGGGCAGCGAGTTTACCATACTTTAAATTTCAAAACAGTGAAGCAGCTAAAAGAGGCTGTAACAACCTATGGTCCTCAAGCACCCTTCACTGTAAGCTTGGTCGAATCCATTACCAACTTGAACATGACGCCAGCAGATTGGGCTAATATGTGTAAAGCTGTGCTAAATGGAGGACAATACCTGTTATGGAAGGTTGCCAATGAGGAATTTTGCAAGGAGACGGCTAGGCGAAATGCAGCAGCTGGTTATCCTCAGAGAAATCTAGATATGTTGTTAGGAAAGGGACCTTATGAGGATCAGCAGCAACAAATTGCATATGATCCTGGTGTATATTTACAAATTGCTGTAGATGCAGTTAAGGCATGGAAGACTTTACAAGGACATGGAGGTTTACAAGGTCAATTATCTAAGATAATACAAGGAACTAATGAATCTTATGCTGAATTTGTAGATAGGCTTATTCAAACAGCTACCAGAGTTTTTGGGAATACAGAACAAGCAATGCCATTAATAAAACAACTGGCTTATGACCAAGCGAATCGTTGGTGCAGAGATATCATTAGACCATGGAAACATGAAGATTTAAACACATATATTAAATTATGTAGAGACATTAATGAACAAGACCAAGTCATGGCAGCTGCAGTAAAACAGGCTTTAGATGCCAGAGACATTAATGAACAAGGGAAAATTGTGGCAGCTGCAGTAAAACAGGCTTTAGATGCCAGAGACATTAATGAACAAGGGCAAATTGTGGCAGCTGCAGTAAAACAGGCTTTAGATTCCAGGCCAAGAACATGCTACAATTGTGAACAAACAGGACATTTTAAAAGGAATTGCCCCATAGGAGGAGGGTTTAACAAAACTAGGTATCAAAGGAGTAGAATACCGGGTATTTGCCCACGATGCCGTAGAGGGAGACATTGGGCTAATGAATGCCGTTCTCAAACCACCATAGAGGGTACTCCATTATCAAAAAACGAACAAGGACCAAGTGTTTATCCACGATATCGTGGAGAAAGACATTGGGCTCCATTGCCAAAAAATGGACAGGGGGGCCCAATGCTCCGGGGCCCAAAACCACAAATATACGGAGCACTGGAGGAACCCAGCAACCCCATCAGGGTAGTGCCCAGGACACATTGTCCATCAGATCCCTCATCAGACAAACCAGAGGGAGCGCAGGGTTGGACATCTGCGCCTCCGCCAGATCAGTACTAACTCCAGAGATGGGAGTTCAAATCATTCCCACAGGGGTGAAAGGACCTCTTCCCAAAGGAACAGTAGGCTTATTATTGGGACGCAGCTCTTCTACTCTAAAAGGACTTATGATAAGTCCTGGGGTAATTGATCCCGATTATGAAGGTGAAATAAAAATTATAGCCAGTTCTCCAAATGGTATATCAGTAATTTCACCAGGAGATAGAATAGCACAGTTACTAATAATACCAAGCCTACATGATAAATTTTCCAGTCGTGCTACAGAAAGAGGTTCCAAGGGATTAGGCTCCACAGGTGTAGATTGGGCTATGCTGTCTTTAAATTTAGATTCTCGCCCCATGCTAAAACTAAATATTCAAGGACATGAATTTAATGGGCTACTGGATACAGGTGCAGACCTTAGCATCATCTCTCGTCAAGAATGGCCAAAACATTGGCCTTTACAACAAGCCACTCAAACGCTTCGAGGCCTAGGAGTGGCGACTAATCCCCATAGAAGTGCAATGGTATTAGATTGGAAGGATCCTGAAGGATGTGAAGGAACTATACAGCCATATGTATTGGATTATCTTCCTATAAATTTATGGGGACGAGATGTCCTAGATCAATTAGGTTTGACATTAACAAATAACATCAACCAAAATGCACCCACTATTATGACTAGACAAGGTTTTAGGAAAGGAAAAAGATTAGGAAAACAAGAACAAGGTATAGCAGCACCAATACAAATAGATCAAGGAACAGACAGACATGGGTTGGATTTTCAGAAAGGGCCACTGAGACAATAAAAATTACTTGGAAATCAGAAAGACCAGTATGGGTTCCTCAGTGGCCCCTGACTAAAGAAAAGATACTAGCAGCCCATGATCTGGTCAAACAACAATTAGCAGAAGGACATATACAACCTTCTGTATCTCCCCATAATACTCCCATTTTTGTCATCAAAAAGAAATCTGGTAAATGGAGATTATTGCAAGATTTAAGAGCCATTAATAATGAGATGGTTATTATGGGACCTGCTCAATCGGGGATTCCTCAATTGTCTGCTTTGCCAAAAACTTGGTATGTTTTAGTTATAGATATTAAAGATTGTTTTTTTTCAATTCCAATTCATCCTGAGGATAGTCCACGTTTTGCATTTACTATCCCTGCACTGAATCATGAAGGTCCTGATCAGAGATATGAATGGAAAGTACTCCCTCAAGGGATGGCTAACAGCCCAACGATGTGTCAAATTTATGTTAACAAAGCAATCCAGCCACTTAGAAATCAAAATCCTGAACTACAAATATTTCACTATATGGATGATGTATTATTAGCACACAAAGCTAAAAACACATTGCTAGACTGTTATGCCACACTTACAAACTTATTAAAAAATTATAATCTAGAGATAGCAATAGATAAAGTACAATTAAATTTTCCAATTAATTATTTAGGAGTTCTATTATCCTCAACCATGGTCCGTCCACCAAAAATTCAAATACGAGTAGATCAACTCAAATCACTTAATGACTTTCAAAAGTTATTAGGAGACATAAACTGGATAAGGCCTTATCTAGGTATACCAACAGGAGAGTTGGGACCTTTATTTGATATCCTAAAAGGTCCATCAGATCCAAATTCACCCCGAATGTTAACGCCTGAAGCAAGAAAGGCATTAAAAATCATTGAAACATATATGGAAAATATGCATTTGGATAGAATTGATATAAGTTTGCCTTTATTATTTATTGTACTGCCAACAAAAAATATTCCTACAGGAGTATTTTGGCAAGAAGGCCCATTATTATGGATACATTTATCTTATTCTCCTAACACTATTCTTACTAGGTATCCTGAGGCTGTAGGACAATTAATACTCAAAGGAATAAAAGCAGCAAAGGGAGTGTTTGGAATTTCTCCCAATAAAATTATTACTCCATATACTATGAATCAAATTGATGAGTTAGCTAATGAGTTAAATACTTGGGCAATAATCATGTGCAAATCTAATGTTTCATTTGATAACCACTTACCATCTAATCCTTTATTGTCTTTTTGGTCATCGCATCCTGTATTTTTTCCAAAAATGACAAGAAAAACACCTATCGGGAATGCTCCAAATATATTCACTGATGGATCAAATAATGGTACAGCAGCAATAGTTACACCTGATCGAACTTTTACATTTTTAGTACCCAAACAATCAGCTCAAAAGGTAGAGCTTAAGGCAGTATTACAGGCTTTTGTGATGTTTAAAAATTCTGTATTTAATTTATTTTCCGATAGTCAGTATATAGTTAATGCTATAGTATCCCTTGAAGATGCTGGTAGGATTTCCCCTTCCTCCACTATTTTCTTTTTGCTTTCCACTATACAAAGTCTAATCTGGGACAGAAAAGATCCATTCTTTATAGGACATATCAGGGCACATACAGGATTGCCTGGAGCCCTTAGTTTGGGCAATGATTTAGCAGATAAAACTACACATGACATACATATTTTCTCTACACTAGAAGAAGCTATAAATTTTCATAAAAAGTTCCATGTCAATGCTAATACTTTACAAAAGCGTTTTAAAATAACTAAGGAAAAAGCTAGACAAATAATAAAACAATGTCAAAATTGTGTGACCTTTTTACCACAAGTTAATCTTGGAGTCAATCCTAAAGGATTGATACCTAACCATATTTGGCAGATGGACGTCACACACTTGCCAGAATTTGGAAAATTAAAATATTTGCATGTTACAG
Organism: Callospermophilus lateralis; assembly: GCF_048772815.1. Lineage (NCBI taxonomy): Eukaryota > Metazoa > Chordata > Mammalia > Rodentia > Sciuridae > Callospermophilus > Callospermophilus lateralis. Next base: position 1,287,067 of record NW_027515935.1, on the reverse strand, counting down.
TTGATACTTCTTCTGGATTTTTGATGGGCTCCCTTCATGCCGGAGAAAAAACTAAAGATGTTATAGCTCATTGCTTACAAAATTTTGCCACTGTGGGCGTTCCAAAACAGTTAAAAACAGATAATGCCCCTGGTTATACTTCTACCTCTTTTAAACAATTTTGCTCATCATTTGGCATTACTCATATAACAGGAATCCCATACAATCCACAGGGACAAGGCATAGTTGAAAGAGCTCATCAAACTATTAAAATGTACTTATTAAAGCAAAAAGAAGGAATTGGGAAGGGGTATATATTCCCCAAAGATAAACTTAAAATAACCCTTTTTACTCTAAACTTTTTAAATTTGGATTCATCAGGGCTTAGTGCTGCGGAAAGGCATATGTGTCCAAAAAATGTACATAAGCCCAAGGTACTTTGGAAGGATATTCTAACAGGACAATGGAAAGGTCCTGACCCAGTAATTGTCTGGAGTCGGGGGTCTGATTGTGTGTTTCCACAGGGAGAACAGCAGCCGATTTGGATTCCAGAGAGATTAACTAAAGTCCTGACCCAGTGATTGCCTGGAGTCGGGGGTCTGTTTATGTGTTTCCACAGGGAGAACAGCAGCTGATTTGGATTCCAGACAGATTAACTAAAGCGATTTCTACAGACCAAAAAGAAGATGTGATATCCAGAACTCCAGTTTGGTTATTCTTACATCTGCGACAGAACCAGAATGCTTTTTTCAATATCTATTTTATTATTGCCCTTTCCCATATTTTTTTTTTTTTTTGAGCTCATACAGACCTAGGTTAATGTTTTGCTGATCAGTTCTATTTTTTGACTATAGAGTTTTTAAACATTGCAATGGAGATTTCACCTGTAAAATGTTATAAGGCCTTTACTATTATGTTATGTGTCGTATGTATTATGTGTGCACACTTGTGTTTTGTGTTTGAATGTACGTATGTCCATATGTCATATATGATGAGCGCTCATGAAAAAATGGATCCAAATAATTTCTTTTTTTTTATTCACGTGATTTAAATGGTTTAATTTAAATTGGGTACACAGCTGTTGAAGATTGTTTTAAAATGTGAACAAAAAAGGAGGTTAACAGATCTGTTTGTTTACTTTCACCTTTCCTTTTCATTATATTTAATAATTCTCTTAAAGATAATGTAAATTGTTAAGAAAATTGTTTTCTTTTAATGCCTTCTGGGACGTTACATAATTTTTTCTTTAGCCATTATTGCCAGAATTCCTATCTTCAGTGAAGACAATGTAAATTGTTAAGAAAATTGTTTTCTTTTAGTGCCTTCTGGAATGTTATATAATGTTATATAATTTTTCTTTAGCCATTATTGTCAGAATTCCTATCTTCATCCCAGTGCATGAAGACAAAGATAAAACCAATCTACAGCTTCTGCTATAGCCATCACTGAACTGCTTGCAGAACTTGCCTGGACTATGTATCACTTATATGCATTGTGAACTCACTTGTATGCATTGTGAACTATCTGTTAGTGCAGCAACTTCTGGTAGTGTTGGGGTATTTATGCTGATGGTGTCATCGGTGGTACAATTTTTCCAAAAGGAGCCGTCAGCTGGCTTGGTGTATCTTCCTCCCTTCTGTTTATCATGATCGTTCAGCTAAAATTTGGGGGCCAACAGAGGTGAGGCAAAGAACCTCACCCCCCCCCGCTGGTACGAAGACCTCTACACAGGTGTGGCTGTATACTGGACTGGTAGTCAATGACGGGTAAGATCCAATTACTATGGTACCAACCTAAGTCAGGAGGCTGACGCCTTGAGGTCAGCTCATCCAATAACGGGTAAGGACCATATGTACTATTGGACAACCTAAGGCAGACACGGTCCCTAAGCCACATGCTTCTTGTTTAAACAGAGAGGGGGAGATGTTGAGAGCCACAGCCGAAGGGGCTCCAGCAAACTTTCAGACTGCCAGCTGATGATTGGCTCACAGCGGCCCCAGCAACATCTAGCTGATTGGCTCCTCTGCGGTGATGCTCATTGGGCTGTTTCCCTGCCCTTTCAGACCACGGAGCTGCTCATTGGGGGACTTTTTTGGCTCCGCCCATGCGACCCAGCCAATCGGCCTCAAGAGCAGGAGGATTGTGGGAGGAAGAGGTTGTTGGAGTGGGTGGCTTGTGGGAAGCCGGTGGTGGCAGTTGGGCTCTGAGGGTTTTATTCCTGAGGAGCTGTTTTGTTTATCTTGTGTAGTTCTAAAAATAAAGTTAGTTTCTTTTGACAAGTGGCTCCTGAATTGTGCCCAGCCAGACTGCGGCAACTCATGTTATAAGTTTCTCTTTTTAAAGTCACAAATCAGTAGACGGATTAAGATACATTCGACAATCTAGAAAATATCTACCTTCAGTCAGCAGAAAATGCTGGAGTACACTGAGCGTTAGCTCTGTCTTGAGCAAAGTACCTCATTTGACACCAAATCCCTAATAGCCAGAATTATTCTCAGTAAAGAGGGGCTGCACATACCAGTGACCCTGAGTACTCTTCTCTAGGTGACCCTACCATAATGCCTTTGATCAGACAAATACAGACCTCTGTCATGCCAAAAGGAACTCCTCACACTACTGCTGTGATGTCCCTTCAGGGCCAGAGGCTGGGTTGATCTACACACCCTACAAATACCTTACACATTGGCATCAGCCTCTTCAGTCCTTGAGTACCCTTTGAACCCAATGGTGTATGAGGTGCAGTGTCTACTAAAGTTTGAAGGCACAATATGTGTATCCATCCTTTCCAAAGAATTGTGACTGAAGGTGGAGCTGACACTGTCAACTAACCTATGAACTTCTATCTCTGAACTCTTTGCCCAAAAATGACCTGACCAGCCTGCCTGCTGATCACTTAAGTGATCATTGCCTTTGCTTTCCTGTGCTCAGTGCAGCAAGATGAGAGACTTGTTTGTTCATTTGTCTTACCATCTAGACAAACAAAATAAAAGAAAACATTGTCTTCCAGCTCAGCTTTTTGTCCACCAACTCCACCCCTGTGTAGATGAAAATGGTTCTAGAACCTGTACTGAATAATAGTAAGGTATTAGGGACCAAATAATTCAAAGCACTGATGATCTTTCAATGTCTACCCCAAGAGACTTGTAAGAAGGCCTCCATGGGAGACATATGGCCCTTGATTACACAGTGACAGAGGGAGTAACAGTGAAAGATTTCTAGGAAACTTTTCTTCTCATAGCAAAGGCACATTCTCTCTGAATTAACTGTGTGCTGATGCAACATTCATGAACTTGGTCAGGCAAATCTTTGGTGAAGTAATTTGAAAAGTATTCAAGTTTCATGTACTGTTCAGTCACTACAGTGCCCTCCAAGGGCAGAAGGTGCATTTTTAAAAATACATTTTGTCTCATATCTGAAGTATACGAAGATTATGCCATGAGAGAAAAACTTAAGAAGATGTTTTTAAAATAATGCAAAGAACAAAAGTCCAAAAAATTTTTTTTTTTAAATTTTCAGAGTTATTTAAGAGCTAAAATTTAAGAGTCATTGGGATAGAAGAAGGCATAGAGGACCAAATCACAAGAATATATGATCTATTCAATGAAATAATACCAGAAATCTTTCCAAACATGAGGAATAATTTGGAAATCCAAATTCAAGAAGCCTACAGGATGCTAAATGTACAAAATCACAACAGATTCATATAAAGACACAGTATAATGAAAATCCCAACATACAGAATAAGGAGAGAATTTTAAAAGCCACGAGAAAAAGGAATAAGATTACATATAGGGGCAAACAAATTGGGATAATTGCAGATTTTTTAACCCAGACCCTGAAAGCTAGAAGATCCTGGAATAACATATATCAAGCTCTGTAAGATAATTGGTGCCAATCAAGAATCTTGTATCCAGCAAAATTAAGCTTTAGATTTGAAAATGAAATAGAAACCTTCCATGATAAACAAAAGTTGAAAGTATTTATAACTAGACAACTGGTGCTACCACCTCTGCCTGCTCCTCTCCTTCCAGGGACCATGCCACAGCACCATGCATTTGGGCTCCCATAAAATATAAAGAACATGTATTACATGGAACTGTTTTTCTCATAAGCACTTAAGTGAGTGAATGCACCACAAGGAAGCTATCACAGGCATATTGAGATACTCAGGACTGCAGCTTAACCCAGCTGATGCTCACTGTGGGTGGGGGTCCGCACTTGGCTGCAGAATTGGGTTTCTGTTTAAACCCAGGGGTGCAGGAGTCTTACAAGACTCACATCCACATTAGAATACCAACAATATCCTTGGGCGAAAAGGTAGACTCTGCCTTACAGCTGAATAAGAGTTGTAGAATATGGGGTGACTGGAGGACATAAGTGGCCAGCGTACCTGTTCCCTCAGCGACCATGGATAACTTAGTACCACCGGGCAGAAGGTAAGAAAACCAAGGCAGCAACACCTGGCCTTGACTCAGGGGACCAGAGGCCATGGCCTACAATCAGCACCCTTCTGACCCAGGAGGTGGGTGCCAGGAGGCATTAACAGCAGTGGCTCTGTCAATATTCAGAGCCCTGACTGGGCTGCAGCTCCTGGATGGCAGATATGTAGGTATGCAAGGCTTGTCCCCAGCACTGAGCTCTGGCAAATTTGTCTATGGAGCAAACCACCTAATTGCTATACTAATTCACTTGTGTGCACAAATCAAGAAAAGGACAGTTAAAATGCACATGCGGTGTGATCTCTTAGCATAATGATCAAATGAGGAGAACAGCAGGTCTCCTACAAAAAGAGGTTTTTGTAGATGTTAGAATCACCTAGTGATTGCAGGAGACAGGACACAGAAGGACTAGGCTGCTGAGAGAGCCACTGTCTCAATGGGGTCTCAAGTGGCACACACTGGCTGGTCAGTTTGCTTCCTAGTCACTGTGCTTAGAAACATTTGACTAATCAAAGGCTGTGATTACAATTTTAAGAGGAACTGCTCTGGCTGTTAGGGACCATTGTGTCTTTTATTAAAAGCATTGTTCTGGGCGCTTCTGACAGACACTAGGGCATTTTAGTGCTTCCCAGAAGGCGGCCACTGCCTCCTCAGACTTGAGCATCTGAACTACCAACTGACCAGAGTTCAAGCCAGGGTGACCCTCACCGTGAAGGTAAGAATCAAACTGCATGTCCAGCAATGGCTCCTGAGTGGACCACAGAAAGACGCAGTTAGGAACACAGTCCAAAAACAAAAGACAACATTTTTCAAAATATTTTTTACAGCAGCATAACTAATTTACAAATAGCTACAAAAATCATATTTACCAGGACACGTCTGTTAAATAAAAACATCATGTTTGTGTGCATTTAGGCAGGGCTATGTACAAGGATTCTGGTTCTTGCTCTCCTTAGAACAATAGCCCATGCCCAATGGGGCTCACCATGGCAGGGCTGCAGGGAGGATAGCAGAGGCAAAACAGACCCTCCACACAGTGGCACCCTGCCCACCCTGTTTCCCCTAAAACTTACCCCGGCATCATGCAATGTTCCTGGCAGCCCCTGGAGGCCGGTGGGAAACAGGGCTCAGACTTCCCAGTCAGGGTGAGCAGCGATGACTCCTTTCAGCAGAGCATCCAAGCAGAAATAGAACTATTTCTGAATGAGAAAAGACAACATGAAAACCAAAAGTGTGACAGGTCTGTGGATAGGAAAACAAAGTCAAATGAAAATTCTCCCCAATCCACACTGAAACCCACCCAGAAGCCCCCTGTCATGGTGCTGGTAGCCACAGTCTGATGGAGCCTGTTAGGAGTTTTTCTTTCATGAACTTTCAGATCAGAAAAGATTAGCACAGCACCCAGCAGCCTCAGGCCTAAGATTATCACAGAGCTGAGAACCTGGGCGGCACAAGGTCTGCTGTTCCCAAGCCCCAGGCAGCACAGTGTAGGGGCGCGGGCAATAGGAACTGCAGGGCTGAAGGGAGGGGCAGCAGCTCCAGGTTCCTGGAGCCCCAGCACAAGGTCTTGACTCCAGCAGCAATGATGGCATCCAAGAGGCCATCCAGCTGTGTCAGTTGGAGAAAACCAGGAAGGAGTCCAGCAACAAGAGCCCAGCTCATCAAGAAGGGGCTGAAAGTTGCCAGCAGCCTGGGTAGCTCACTGAAAAGTGTCTTCCCTGAAGCCCCCAGGAGAACACCCAGCAAGAGGAACTCAGCAGTCTCTAGGGACACAGACCTCATCCCAAGGGGCTTGGACTCTTACCACCTCTCCAAGCCACAAAAGGATGCCACAGCTGCTGCACCTCCAGGAAATACCACCACCAGGAGGGAGCCTATAGAAGTGACCTTGGCGGGCAGACATTTCTGTTGAGTTGATGTGCACTGAAGCAATCCGGAGTGTTTCCAAGACCACCCTGGAAGGCAGCAATGGGCCTGCATCTGTGAGCACACGCTTCTGCTCCTCCAGTGTGCCTTCCCACTCTAATGGGAACAGCAGCTCTTTGGATAATTATGACAGCATAGAACAGAAGATCCAGGTGTTTTAGGCTCTGAAAACACAGTCAGGAAGCCTGCTGCTGAACTTGCAGAGATGCCTTCCCACACCTCCCTGGCCTCTCCTTCCATGTCCACTTACATCATCCCTGTGGAGATTTCTTATTGGTTGACTGCTGTATCTAGTTTATGTTAATTAAGATAAGCTGTGTGGAATGTATATATACCCCTCCTGTCCTACAATAAATGGCTCTGACTCCTGCTGTATCAATCTACACAAGTTGTTCGTCACCCCCTGGTTATTTTGCTGCAGCCGGACTGCGGCAACCAATCGATCAGGGACACAAAAGAGAAATAACAACTAAATGCAGTGTGGGGTCCAGAATGGGGTGATGGAATAAGGAAAGGATCTTGGTAGAAAAATGGGAAATTCCAATAAGAGCTATTTTGTTTTGTTTTAGGTACTGGGCGTCTAACTCAGGACTGCTTTACCATTGAGCTACATCCCCAGCCCTTTTTGATTTTCATTTTCTTTTTAAATTTTGAGACTGCATCTCATTAAATTGCTTAGGGCCTTGGTAATTTGCTGAGGCAGGCCTCGAATTCCCTATCCTCCTGTCTCAGCCTCCTGAGCTGCTGGGATTACGGACATGCACCACTGTACCCAGCATCCAATAAGATGTGAAGTTCAGGTGATAGTACTGAACTAAGGATAAGTTATCAGGCTTGATCATTTACTAGGGTTATGTAAGATGTGAATATTAGGGAAGGCTAGGTGAGGGGTGTACTGAAGCTATCTGTTCTATTTTTGGCAACTTTTCTGTAAATCTAAAATTAGGTCAAAATAAAAGGTTTAAAAAAATGCCACTTCGAAAATTTAGGGCAGATGCCTGGAAGGCCTCATGGGAAATTTCACTGCTCTGCCTGTCTTTGGATTTGAGATTGGGAGACCTCCTGTCCTCAGAGCATTAAAGCACCCACAAAGATTTATTCAGTCATTCTGGCCTATGGTTGGCCAAATGGCTTCTACCTTTAAAACAGACAGGCCCCCCCCTCCTCCTCTGCAGTATGGAGCCCTGAGCCCCCCACCCCACCTTGGGATTCTCATTCTGCCTGGCGGAGGCTGCGAGGTGAGGCTGCAGCAGTCTGAGGAAGGCTTGGCAGGTGAGTGAGAGGGTGCTCCAGAGGGAGGGAGGCTCAGACAGTGGTTAGCTGCAGAGTGGGGCTTAGCAGAGGTGAGGGGAAAAAAGAGGGTGGCTCTCCTTCCCAAGGGGCCCTTTCATGTTGAAATCAGCCATCATGAATGCTGGGGGCCCAGGAGTCCAGGCGTGGGAAATGTGAGAACCCCCTTATGTCCCCTCATGTGACAGTGCCGTCTGTGGCTTTCAGCTGGCCAGCCAGGATGCATTAGGAGAAGTGTCGGTGTGCACCTGGGGCAGGGGAGGGTCCCATCAAGACGTTGACCCACTCAGGGAAGGGAGATTTGACGAAGGAAGTTCTAGACTCTCCTGGTGCTGGAGAGGAGGGTGGAGTGGGCACCCTGTGGGCTTCAGGATCAATGGTTGGGCAATTGGCGAGAATCCAAGAGAAGGCTCTGGTCCCAACCCTCTACAATTCCCTGAGTAGCCTGCTTCTCACCAGCTCTGAAGGTGCAGACCCTGCTGACAAACCTCCGGGGACAAGGAGCTCACTCTATCCTGGGAGAGCGTAGGGTCCAGGCATTGATTCCACCTCTGGATTCAGTTTTCATTCCCTGCCAGGAAATCTGAGACATTGGACAGGGGAGGCTGTGGCCCCATCTTTCCTGGTACACTCTCAGCCCAGGGTGACCCCTGTCAGGACAACCCTGGAGGCAGAGGACCATGCTGGCTAGCTGTGCACGGATTGTGCTGGGTGGCCTACCAGCCCCCTTCCCACCCCGCATTCTGTGTTGCTCTCCGCTGGCCCCCAAGGTCCTCTTCAAATGTACTGCCACAGGAGGGAGGTGGGTGAGGCCAACATCTGGACCAAAGGGACATCTTTGGCCCTCACAGTTGGAGCTATCAGCAGCCAATGTTTACCCAGACATTATTTGCCTTTGTAAGTTCCTGGCCCCCAACATGCCCCCCCCCCCCGAGGAGAGGGTCCTGAGCCTCCTCCCCACGACTGGGCAGGGACGGACCCAAGAGTGCCGTGGCTGGCTGGAGTTCAGATCCTCCCAGCAGCTTCAGCTGCCTGAGAGAAGAAAGGGCTAGCCAGCTGGGCTGTCCGTGCCGAGGTGTGGGCACAAGTAGGACAAGGCCATGGAGAAAGTGTGAGTGGACCCTGGACACAGCGTGGTGCAGAGAGAAGGGGCAGACCCCTGGAATGTTCCAGAACCTTGCTGGCTGACCTTGGGTCAGTCTGTTCCTCTGTATCATGTGCCACCATATGGGAAGATTTCCTTGCCACCTGATTGAAAATAGTCTCTGTTTTAGTCAGCTTTTTTGCTGCACGATGGAAGGACCCAACCAGAACAATTGTAGAGAGGGAAAAGTTGCCTTGGGGGCTCAGGGTTTTAGAGGTCTCAATGCACAGACAGCAGGCTCCATTCCTCAAGGTTTGAGGTGAGCTGAACCTCATGGCGGAAGAGTGTGGTGGAGGGAAGGGGCTCACATGATGATCAGGAAGCAGAGGGAGGCTCCACTTGCCAAATACAAATATATATCCCAAATAATTGGCCCATGACCCTCCTCCCCAGCCACACCCCACCACTTCAGTCACCACTCAGTCAATCACTATCAGGGGATTAATTCACTGAGGGGTTAAGACTCTCACAACCCCATCATTTGTCCTCCAAACCCTCTTGCATTGTCTCACAGCTAAGTTTTTTGGGGACCCCTCACATCCAAACCAGAACAGCCTCCTGCCACACCTATCCCCTCCCGTGCCTGTTTGCCCTTTGTAGCATATGTTCCAACATGCACCCCTCTGCCGGAGCACGATCACGAGGAGGGCAGGCAGGACCTCACTTTACTGTCACTGCTCCCTGGCATCCAACCAATCTTCCACAGCTCTTCCCTAGCTTGCCCCTCTCATTCCATCTGCTTCAAGTGACATTGTGGATTGGGGTCAGAGAAGGACAGACCATGTTCTGTGGTGGCAGGCTCTGGCCAGAGGAGTTTTCTCCTGGAGCACAGCGAGTCCCAGGTGGGCACTAGGGTGGGAAAGACTATTATGCCTTCATGATAATAGAGTATGCATTCACATGAGGAACCAGATTCAGAGATGTTCACTAACTTACCTAAGGTCACACAGCCCCAAAGTTACAGAACCAAGATATTAGCGCTGGTTCAAGGTTTCCTCTTTACTCTGCTGCCTTCTGTAAAAGATGTTAAAAGTTCTCAATTAATTTCCCAGGACACTTGTGTCCCACACTCCATTGTATCTATACATTCTTTCTATATCATTGCATCCTCAACCCCAACCTTGTTGATGAGCACAGAAGACAACATGAGCCCGATTTCACAGACCAGAGAGGAGCCTGTAGTCACACAGCCAGTAAATGGCAACATCTGAACTAAGCTCAGGTCAGCCTCATGTTGGCACATTGCCCTTAACCTTCTTCCTGGATGGGACTAAGATTTCAGGTCTCATTGGCTGGCATGGGGCTCCTGACATCCCAACCTGCATTAACACACCGTGCTAGAAGCTTCCCAGGGACCTCACCCTGGACAGAACCTGCTCCATTTACCCCATCCATAGCGTCATTTCAAAAACCCCTGTTGGCCCTCCAGTGAAGAGGCAAAGGGTGTCCAGGCTGCCAGGGCCCAGGAAACAAGGTAAACCTTAGGCTACTACGTAGCACCTACAAAATACTCAGACTCAAGGCAGCTGCAACTTGACTCTTGCTGAAAGCCAAGCATCAACCCAAAGAATATTTACTGCATCTCTGCAATATGCCTGACATTCCATGAAATCATTTTCTTTTTTTATTTTGTGGAATTGGGGATCAAACCCACAGGTGCCTTTATCACTGAGCCTTATAACCCTGGCCCTTTATAATTTTTTATTTTTATTTTTTATTTTGAGGATCTCAGTAAGTTGCCCAAGCTCACCTGAAGCTTTTGATCCTCCTATCTCAGCCTCTTGATTCACTGGGATTACCAGGAATGTGTTTTTTTGAATATGAAATACGTTTATGAAAAGACATGAATTAGTCCAGTGCTTGCTATGTGGGATATAGTCACCGCATACAATCCATGGGAATCTTTATAGAGTCTTACAAGAGGGGCTACAGATATCACCCCCATTTTGCAAATAGGTAGAGTGAGACTCAGAAGAGCCAAGCCACATGTCCAGGATCTCCAAGGTAGCAAGTGGCAGGGCAGGGAATAGAACCCAGGTTTTCCCAACAAAAAGTCTATGTCCTTCAGGCCTATAATCCCAGCAGCTTTGGAGGCTAAGGCAGCACGATTGCAAGTTCAAAGCCAGCCTCAGCAACTTAGCAAGATGCTAATCAAATTAGCAAGACCCTATCTCTAAATAAAATATAAGAAGAGCTAGGAATGTGGCTCAATGATTGAGTGCCCCTGAGTCTAATCCCCAGTTCTTAAGCAATGTGCTGTCTGTCCCTTCCTATGAGCAGAGGGCCGTGCACTTCAGCCTCACCTCCTCAGACATGCTTTTAGGAGCACATCCTACTTCCCCATGTCTGGACATGCTCACTTGACACGTGGGAGGAACACTGGGGAGGCTCCTAAGCAGGCCTCCGGCTATGGTGGTGGACCCAGGATGCCCAAACTTGTCACACCAAGTTCAACCAACAGGTCCCACTCACTGTCCTCCAAAGCAAAGGCAGTCTGTGTAGAAAGGAGTCCCCTTCATGATGGTCCCTCAGAGCTCCCAGGGGCTGCCTGGTGGCACCTAGGAGGGGGCTGGGGGGCTGTCCCTCCCTCTGGGTATTTGGGAGCCGGTGCCCAGGAAGCCTCCAGAGGATGATGATGTGGAACTGGAGCCACTGGCCCTTCCCTGTACATGATGAGCAGGGAATGTTTTGATGGATATGCTGATTTCACTACCGCGCAAACCATTACCATCTAGAATTTGGCAGCCTTCTGGGTGAGAAGGGGAGGGGAGGAAATTTACTAACTTCCTCATGTGTGTGGTGGCATCCTTTACTCTTGAATGAAGGCCAGGGAGCTGATTCACTTCTGGAGGCCTGAGGATAGAGGCACCACACTCCCTGGGTCTCTCCCTCCCGTCCACCCTCCTCCTGCAGAGGTCTTGCCCTTGGCCAGGGCTTCCCCCCCACTTCTGGGGGTGCCAGGATAATGGGAACCCAGCTGTCTACCTTCCCCACGACTCCACACTTCCCCATCTCATGGTCATGTTCAGGGAGCAAGAAATGGACATCTTGGTGTGGTAGGGGTGAGGTTCAGACATCTCTAGGCCATGAGGGAAGAGAACCCAGAGGGCTTCCTGGAGAGAGAGGCTAGGGGTCCTTGCTAAGGGGCGAGTTGGGGGCGGGGAACAGCCTGGACAAAGGCTGAGAGGTGGGGGCACCAGCAGATATGGGGGCTGGGCGGGCGGAGAGGAAGGGGAGGGACGGGTGGATGCTTCTAGAACATGCCTCCCCGAGTGGCAGCCCCTGTCCTCTCTACTCATGCCCACTGATAAGTCCTGGGCAAGGGCGACGGGGCGAGGAGAAATGCCCGAGGCTCACTCATTGCCCAGGGCCCTGGCGGGAAAACCAGCTAGGAGGGCAGGACAGCAGGTTCCCCCCGAGCACTGTCCTGGTTGACAAAGGCAGGCTGGGGGCAGGAGGGACTGGAGAGGGTGACATTCTCCCTCGAGGCCGCCCATGGCCTGCTCCCCCAGTGCTCAGGGGACAAAGGACAGCTGTTCAAACACTGATCAGGGAGTGGGGCTCCATGAGGTGGGGTGCTGGGAGGTGGGGAGGCCACCGTCACTGGGTGCGCTATGCCCCGTGGGGTTGGCCTGTGCTGGATGGGCACCTGCTGGGAGTGTGGGACGTGGGGCAGAACGAGGGTCTGTCCACCTGTGTGCACGTAAGTGGGCTCCTGAGTAAGACAGAACGGGTGTGGGGGGGGGCGGTGCATGCATCATGGGGTGGGTGCACATGGTCTGCGCATGTGCAGGTGAACTGACCCTGCCAGTCCCTTCTGCTCGGGCAGTAATGCTGGTGCAGGGGTGTGACATCCACGCTAGTGAGCGTGCGCTGGCCCACAGACATGCATGTGTGTGTGCGTGCTGCACTAGGAGGACAGTGTGAGAGGCCGACACGGTGGAGGCCCGAGGCTGACTTCAGTCCTGGAGCCCACGAATCCCCAGGGCATTGTCCCTTTCAGTGCCCAGCGAGTCCCCAGGCCCAGCACCTTCGCCCCTCACCTTGGAGAGGGCGTAGAGGTGGCCCCAGGTACTCCCTAGAATGGTCTCCATGGACATCCGTCCCATGCCTCTGCACCCCATCCCGGGCTGCGCTCACTCCAGAGGTGCAGGTGATGGTGGGGGCAGGTGGCAGTGGTGCCGGCATGAGGCAGGTCCGTGTGTGTCCCTGAGCCACAGCTTGGCTGGAAAGCTGAGGGGACCTGATCCCTGGTCTCCTTTGGCCAGATATCATGCCTGCCCTCCCAGGACAGTCCCCCAGAGCCACCAGAGCCCCGCCAGTTGGGAACCTGATTTAGGAGTCAGGGCACTCCAGGCTCATGGCCCTGCCCCCCACCCGCCCCTTCCCACCTCGACCTCCTGTTTGGTGAAGGGGACACCGAGCTGCAGCCCTTGGGCAACAGAGGAGCCTGAGGCCTCCAGGTTGAGCGGAGATTAAAGGGACTGGTGTGGCTTCTCTCTCCTCCTCTCTCTGGGTCTCTCCAGCCAGTCGTGCCCCCACTGCTCACACACTTTTTAAAATGTCAATAGACTGTCACTCACTTTTCTTGTTATACTTCTTAAAATGAGCGTTTCCTCTAGTCGATGGAGGGAGGTGACACTGGAGTCACGGGCTTGGCTTTATTCCTGTCCGGAGGAGATGGACTTTGGAGAGCTCAGCTTTCAAAGGAACTATTTTATTTATAAGGATTGTCCTAATGTCATGAATGTGCCATGCCTGGCTTCTTTGTGCCCACTCTGGAGAGAAGGGTGGACTGAGCATGGCCCAGGTGGGGTGGCTTTCTTTACCCTGAAGCCCAGAATCCTAGAGGAAGTGACCTTCAGAAGTGTAATGCAACAGTTTCTTTTTTTTAATTAATTTTTATTGTTGGGTGTTCAAAACATTACATAGTTCTTGATATATCATATTTCACAGTTTGATGCAAGTAGGTTATGAACTCCCATTTTTACCCTGTATACAGATTGCAGAATCACATCAGTTGCACATCCATTGATTTACATATTGCCATACTAGTGTCTGTTTTATTCTGCTGCCTTTCCTATCCTCTACTATCCCCCCTCCCCCCTTCCCTCCCCTCTTCTCTCTGTACCCCCTCTAGTGTAATTCATTTCTCCCCCTTATATTTTTGTCCCCTTTCCCCTAACTTCCTCTTGTATGTAATTTTGTATAACCCTGAGGGTCTTCTTCCATTTCCATGCAATTACCCTTCTCTCTCCCTTTCCCTCTCACCTCTCATCCCTTTTTAATGTTAATCTTCTCATGCTCTTCGTTTCTACTCTGTTCTTAGTTACTCTCCTTATATCAAAGAAGACATTTGGCATTTGTTTTTAAGGGATTGGCTAGCTTTACTTAGCATAATCTGCTCTAATGCCATCCATTTCCCTGCAAATTCTATGATTTTGTCATTTTTTAATGCAGAGTAATACTCCATTGTGTATAAATGCCACGTTTTTTTTTTATCCATTCGTCTATTGAAGGACATATATGTTGGTTCCACAGTCTTTCTATTGTGAATTGTGCTGCTATGAACATGGATGCAGCAGTGTTCCTATAGTGTGCTCTTTTTAGGTCTTTAGGGAATAGACCGAGTAGGGGAATAGCTGGGTCAAATGGTGGTTCCATTCCGAGCTTTCCTAGAAATCTCCATACTGCTTTCCAAATTGGGCGCACCAATTTGCAGTCCCACCAGCAATGTACAAGTGAACCCTTTTCCCCACATCCTCGCAAGCATTTGTTGTTGTTTCACTTCCTAATGGCTGCCAATCTTACTGGAGTGAGATGGTATCTTAGGGTGGTTTTGATTCACATTTCTCTGACTGCTAGAGATTGTGAGCATTTTTTCATGTACTTGTTGATTGATTGTATGTCCTCATCTGAGAAATGTCTGTTCAGGTCTTTGGCCAATTTGTTGATTGGGTTATTTGTTATCTTATAGTCTAATTTTTTAAGTTCTTTGTATATTCTGGATATTAGGTCTCTGTCTGAAGTGTGAGGAGTAAAAATTTGTTACCAGGACGTAGGCTCCCTATTTAACTCTTTTATTGTTTCTTTTGCTGAGAAAAAACTTTTTAGTTTGAGTAAGTCCCATTTGTTGATTCTAGTTATTAACTGTTGTGCTATGGGTGTCCTATTGAGGAATTTGGTGGCAGACCCCATAGTATGTAGATCATAGCCAACTTTTTCTTCTTTCAGACACCATGTCTCTGATTTGATATCAAGTTCCTTGATCCACTTTTAGTTAACTTTTGTGCATGGTGAGAGAAAGGGATTCAGTTTCATTTTGTTGTATATGGATTTCCAGTTTTCCCAGCACCATTTGTTGAAGATGCTATCCTTCCTTCATTGCATGCTTTTAGCCCCTTTATCAAATATAAGATAGTTGTAATTTTGTGGATTGGTTTCTGTGTCCTCTATTCTGTACCATTGGTCCACCCGCCTGTTTTGGTACCAGTAGCATGCTGTTTTTGTTACTATTGCTCTGTAGTATACTTTGAAGTCTGGTATAGCTGTACTGCCTAATTCACACTTCCTGCTTAGCATTGTTTTTGCTATTCTGGGTGTTTTATTTTTCCATATGAGTTTCATGATTGCTTTCACTATTTCTACAAGAAATGCCTTTGGGATTTTGATTGGCATTGCATTAAACCTATAGAGAACTTTTGGTAATATCACCATTTTGATGATGTTACTTTTACCTATCCATGAACAGGGTATATTTTTCCATCTTGTAAGATCTTCTTCTATTTCTCTCTTTAGGGTTCTGTAGTTTTCATTGTATAAGTCTTTCACCTCTTTTGTTAGGTTGATTCCCAAGTATTTTATTTTTTTTTGAGGATATTCTGAATTGAGTGGTTGTCCTCATTTCCATTTCAGATGATTTGTCATTGATATACAGGAATGCCTTTGATTTATGTGTATTGATTTTATATCCTGCCACTTTGTTGAATTCATTGATTAGCTCTAATAGTTTCTTTGTCGACACTTTGGGTCTGCTAGGTAAAGAATCATGTCATCTGCAAATAGTGATCATTTAAGTTCTTCTTTTCCTATTTTTATGGCTTTAATTTCTTTCGTCTGTCTAATTGCTATGGCCGGTGATTCGAGAAATATGTTGAACAGAAGTGGTGAGAGAGGGCATCCCTGTCTTTTTCCAGATTTTAGAGGGAATACCTTCAGTTTTTCTCCATTCAGAATGATGCTAGCCTGAGGCTTAGCATATATTTCTTTTACAATATTGAGGTATGTTCCTGTTATCCCTAGTTTTTCTAGAGTTTTGAACATAAAGGAATGCTGTACTTTGTCGAATGCTTTTTCCGCATCTATCGAGATGATCATATGGTTCTTATTTTTAAGCCTATTGATGTGGTGAATAACATTTATTGATTTCCATATATTGAACCAACCTTGCATCCCAGGGATAAATCCTACCTGATCAGGGTGCACAATTTTTTTTGATATGTTTTTGTATCCGATTCGCCAAAATTTTATTGAGGATTTTTGCATCTAGGTTCATTAGAGATATTGGTTGGTAGTTTTGTTTCTTTGAAGTGTCTTTGTCTGGTTTAGGAATCAGGTGATGTTGGCCTCGTAGAATGAATTTGGAAGTTCTCCCTCTTTTTCAATTTCCTGAAATAGCTTGAAAAGTATTGGTATTAGTTCCTCTTTAAAGGTTTTGTAAAACTCTGCTGTATACCCATCCGGTCCTGGGCTTTTTTTAGTTGGTAGTCTTTTGATGGTTTCTTCTATTTCCTCCATTGATGTTGGTCTGTTTAGGTTGTCAATATCCTCCTGACTTGATCTGGGCAGATCATATGACTTAAGAAATTTATGGATGCCTTCACTATCTTCTATTTTATTGGAGTATAAGGATTCAAAATAATTTCTGATAATCGTCTGTATTTCTGAGGTGTCTGTTGTGATATTGCCTTTTTCATCCCGTATGCTAGTAATTTGAGTTCTCTCTCTTCTGCTCTTCGTTAGCGTGGCTAAGGGTCTGTCGATTCTATTTATTTTTTCAAAGAACCAACTTTTAGTTTTGTCAATTTTTTCAATTGTATCTTTTGTTTTGATTTCATTAATTTCAGCTCTGATTTTAATTATGTCTTGCCTTCTACTTCTTTTGCTGTTGTTTTGCTCTTCTTTTTCTAGGATTTTGAGATGAAGTATTAGATCATTTATTTGTTGGTTTTTTCTTTTTTTAAGAAATGAACTCAAAGCAATAAATTTTCCTCTTAGAACTGCTTTCAATGTGTCCCATAGATTCCGTTATGTTGTGTCTGTGTTTTCATTTATCTCTAAGAATTTTTTAATTTCCTCCTTGATGTCTTCTGTAACCTATTGATCATTCAGTAACCTATTGTTCATTCTCCAAGTGATGCATGATTTTTCCTTACTTATTTTATCGTTGATTTTCAATTTCATTCCATTATGATCAGATAAGATGCTTGGTATTATCTCTACACCTTTATATTGTCTAAGAGTTGCCCTGTGACATAATATATGATCTATTTTTGAGAAGGATCCATGTGCTGCTTAGGAAAAAGTGTAACTGCTTGAAGTTGGGTGGTATATTCTATATATGTCAATTAAGTCTAGGTTATTAATTATATTATTGAGTTCTATAGTTTCCTTATTCAACTGTTGTTTGGAAGATCTGTCCAGTGGTGAGAGAGGTGTGTTGAAGTCTCCCATGATTATTGTATGGTGGTCTATTTGACTCTTGAACTTGAGAAGAGTTTGTTTGATGAACATAGCTGCACCATTGTTTGGGGCATATATATTTATGATTGTCATGTCTTGTTGGTGTATGGTTCCCTTGAGCAGTATGTAGTGTCCCTCTTTATCCCTTTTGATTAACTTTGGCTTGAAATCTATTCTATTTGATATAAGTATGGACACTCCTGCTTGTTTCCGAAGTCCATATGAGTGATATGATTTTTCCCAACCTTTCACCTTCAGTCTATTTATGTCTTTTCCTATCAAATGCGTCTCCTGAAGGCAGCATATTGTTGCGTCTTGTTTTGTGATTCATTCGACTAGCCTGTGTCTCTTTATTGGTGAGTTTAAGCCATTAACATTTAGGGTTATTTTTTGAGATATGAGTTGTTTTTCCAGCCATATTTGTTTATTTATGTTTCTATACATGGTTTGTTTTCCTCTTTGATTATTCCCCCCCCCTTTACTGTACTACCTCCAGCTGTTGGTTTTCATTGATATTTTCCATTTCCTCTTCCTGTAATATTTTGCCGAGGATGTTTTGAAGAGATGGTTTTCTAGCTGCAAATTCTTTTAACTTTTGTTTATCATGGAAGGTTTTAATTTCATCTTCCATCCTGAAGCTTAATTTCGCTGGATGCACAATTCTTGGTTGGAACCCATTTTCTTTCAGTGTTTGAAATATGTTATTCCAGGATCTTCTAGCTTTCAGAGTCTGTGTTGAAAGGTCAGCTGTTATCCTGATTGGTTTTCCCCTAAATGTAATCTGCTTCCTTTCTCTTGTAGCTTTTGAAATTCTCTCCTTATTCTGTATGTTGGGCATCTTAATTATAATGTGTCTAAGTGTGGATCTCTCATGATTTTGCACATTCGGCGTCCTGTAGGCTTCTAGGATTTGGGATTTTGTCTCATTCTTTAAGTCTGGGAAGTTTTCTCGTATTATTTCATTGAATAGATTGCACATTCCTTTGGTTTGGACCTCTATACCTTCCTGTATCCCAATGACTCTTAAGTTTGGTCTTTTTATGTTATCCCATATTTCTTGAATGATCTGTTCATGGTTTCTTAACAGTTTTGCTGAGCTGTCAATGTTCTTCTCCAATTGAAATACTTTGTTTTCATTGTCTGATGTTCTATCTTCTAAGTGTTCTACTCTGCTGGTAGTATTCTCAATTGAGTTTTTAAGTTGGTTTATTGCTTCCTGCATTTCTAAGATTTCTGTTTGTTTGTTTTTTATAACCTCTATCTCCCTGTATAATTGATCTTTTGCCTCTTGGATTTGTTTATGTAATTCATTGTCAAAGTGGTCGAAGTGGTCTTTCATTGTCTGATTATGCTGTCTAATGTCTTCCTTGAGACTCCAGATCATCTGAAGCATGTATATACTGAATTCTTTATCTGACATACCATCTGCTGCAGATATTACCTCTTCTAAAGTTGAGTTGACCTGCATTGCTTGTGGTCCTTTCTTTCTTTGTCTTTTCATACTGATCGCGTTTCTTTCTGCTTGGTGAAACTGTTGTGTTATTGATTTTTCCCCCTATATATTTATATTGCTCTGCATAGTTGCAAAGTCTCCCTCGCAGGCTTTGGCGGTTGTTCTGCCCCTCCTCCAATTGGGGCAATATGCCTACCACACCAGCAGGCTGCTGGGCCTGTACTTCGGTGGGCCTGTTCTTTCAGTGGTCACAGGTCCGCCTACCTTGCAGGCGCGAGCAGCGGCTCTGTCCCTCTGCGGGCCGCTAGGCCTGTTCTGTCTGTTGGTTACAGGTCTGTCTACCTAGCAGGCGCTGGAGGTGACTCTGCCCCTTCCCCAATCGGGGGGATGGCGGGCCACTGGGCCTGTTCTGCTGGTAGGTTAATGCAAGAGTTTCTAATTGCACACTGCTGGTGGTGGGGAGCTCACTCCCGACCAAGATGGCCCATCTCAGGTACAGTCTCCAACCCCTTTCCTACCCTCACGGGCCCTGGTTCTGTTCTCTGAAGTGAGGGAGGAAATCTCTCCAGAGTCCCACTTAGGGTCCTCCTAGGGATTCCTTCCCGCTCTGAAATACCCCCCTTAGTCCTTTGAATCTCTCTCCATCCCTTCACCATCTTACTGAGTCTACAAAATATACCCAGAATTCTCTTCCCCAATATCAGAAAGACTAATTGAGACTTCTGTGGGTTACCAAGACCAGTGTCTCCCAAAGTCACTTCTGAAATGTCTTCATTCTAGTCACACTTATAAGGATCTTATATTCAAATAAACGTTGCAAGTGCTGGGTTAAAGAAATATTAGAAACTTCTTTTGCAGAAGGACTTATCAGGGCCTTATATGACTCATGTACCTGAGACTCTCCAAACCAGATACAGGAGGTTGAGTTTGGGTGCTTCTGGACTTGTCAGAAAGTCATACTAGAAGGGACATGTAAACTGCTCTAGAAGCAGACCTGGGTGAGAATTCCAACTCTGCCATGTATTACCTTCGGGACCTGAAAATGCCTTTACCACTCTTACCTTCAGACTCTTCATCTGTCATGTGAAAGATCTTCATCTCTATGCCTTGCTTGTTCGACAGGTGGAGCACAAGGGAAAGAAGTCAATCAGTTCCCAAACTGCCTCATCTCTTGCAGCTATCCCCAGGCATATCCTGGCTCAGGCCAGCCCCAACTCCCCACACAGCCTCAAATGTACCAAGCCCACTGCTGCCTCAGGTCCTTTACACATGCTACAAATCCACTTTCCAGCTACATCCATATGATGCATGGTAGGGGCTCAACAAACAATGCATAAACTGATGTGAGACAGAGGCCCTTGATGTCTTCTTCTGCTGGCCACCATCCAGCTCATGCCCATAGTCTGATGAGGCCTGAAATCTTTTCTGTCCTACCCTGAGGTTGGAGCAAGCAGGGCCTCCCATGCATGCACCTGAAAATCACCATGAAGGCAGTCTCCAGGATCCCGGGCAGGAAGGATGTCAGCTTGGAGCCACCGGGCCATGACCAGGCCATGCCCCAGGCCCGTGGACCCTGCTCTGGGTCATCTCTACAATGGTGTCCCCTCTGCGGCTCCCTGTGCTGGCCCCTGACTTAATAAATCTCGGACAATTGGCCACAGGCTTGTTTCCTTAAAATGAGGTCACCTCTAAGGATCTCTGACATGACGTGGCCCCGCCTCCTCAGAGCAGTGGGGATGTTGCAGCTCAGGTAAATGAACATTCTCTTAAACCAAAAGGCTGGCAGGGGGCTCTCTTCTCCCCCAGGCTGAGTTGGCCTCTCAGGACCAGGTGAGGAAGCCCCAGCGGGGGGACACTGTCTGTGTCACAGAAGGCTCCACTCACCCAAGTCACCTCCTGCCATAGGTGGATCATATGTCTGATGTTCTCCTCCCACTTACTGCATCTTTGGTTTGAGGGGTCTGGAGTAAAACCAAATGTCCCGGGTTTAAAACCCCTCTGGGCCTCTCTTGAGCTGTGTGATCATGGGTAAGTTAATAAATCTCTCTGTGCCTCAGTTTCTTTCTTAAATGGAGATACTGGTGTGTATCCTGGGGTTTTTTAATGCAGAGCAGTCCCTAGCACATAGGAGGTGCTGCATCAACGTGGCTGCAATGACTACTAAGGCCATTTTTGGATGTTGTGGGTGGAGTGCGGTGGGGAACTTCAGTGAGGATCAGTGTGAACTCTTCTCTGTTAATTCATTTTCTTTTTTGTGGGAGGTACGGTGTCAGGGGCTAGAAGGAAATTCTCCTTCAAAGAATAGCCTGACATTTACAAGAAACAGCCCCCTTGGTGACATCCTGCCTGGGAGACATCCTGCAGATACCTATCTCCCTGAAACATCCTGTGGCTATCAGGAACATCAGACATCTTGCAGCTGCCAGTTTTACCACCCACATCCAGTAATTGCTGATTAGAGAGCTTCCCCATCCCCAGCATATAAATACCCCTGTGTGAACAATAAATGTTTGCAGCTTGATCAGAACTCCTGTCTTGCTTTCATCCTTCGTGTCTCTTGTCCCTTCATTCCTCCCCACCTAGGTTCACCACCCACATTGATGTGTCCTGTGGGTCAGAATATTTGGCGCCCAAAGATTGGGCCTGGAGACTTTGACTGAGAAGGAACACCATCCTCCAGGAACACATGGCCAAGCGGAGCTGGCGATCGCCTTGGCAGACACGACCGAGAGACAGATCCAGGAGGAGAGTGGGGACGACGCACAGTGAGTGACCCACCATGGGACAAGCAGTTTTGTCACATGATTTGTTTTTGTCAGGCCTCAAGGAGGCCCTCAAGACACGGGTGGCATGTGTTTAGAAAAAGGAGTTAAAATTATTCTTTTCATACATAGGAGAATTGTGTCCATGGTTTTCCCTTGAAGCGACCATTGATGGTAAAAGATGGCTTAGAGTAGGAGACTGTTTAAAAGATTATTATGAATCCTTTGGCCCAGAAAAGGTGCCTGTTGCCACCTTTTCTTACTGGAACTTAATTAATGAAATTCTTAAAAGTTTACCCTTTGACAATGGTACCTTAAAACTTGTCAGGATTGGGGAAGAGGCTATGCAAAAGACCTCTCGTCTCTCTCGTCCCCCCTCGGCATGCCCTTCAGTTAGTATAGACATACATGAAACTATGAGCTACATAAACTTTTCCTGCTCTAATTGTTGTTGTTAGATTTTTTTGGTCACAGTGATGTAAAAGGCAACTAAAAACACAGACTAATTTATCCAGCAGGGAATATTAAAGGCAGTACAGAATTTGAGATATGGCCTGGGTATTTCTAGCTACTTTCAGCCTTATATACCATGGGGATCAGGAGCAAAAGCCAGGGTTGAAAGATTTAAAATACTTGCAGGTTTTCCAGAAAAGAAAACTTTGTAATGTTGGGGCCAAAAATGGTGTGGTTGGTAAAGAGATTAGTTCCATTACACAGAAGCCACCTTTCGGCATCTCAGGAATGGGAAGGACACCACCCTTAGCAGGCTCAATGACTTGTGGAGAGATTATCAGGGTGCCCTGCATACAAAAGGCAGCCTCAGAATCCTATGTCCAGATTCATTTTGCTGTGTAACTAACATCATATGGGCTCACAGAGGCCATGGTCTAGGTGGGTCTGGCTAGTGTCCTCATTCTAAGCTGACCTTGTTATCGTCCATGTGATGCTGGATATCAGGCTTACAGAGTGAAGAGTTGAGGGGTTGTGAAGGTTTGCATTCCTACTTTAGAGGAAACGCTGGTGACCAGGATGTGCATATCACATTCAGAGTGCAACCCAGTAACCCCAGAAACAGTGATTTATCAAACTATGAGAGTGGAGCCAGTGTTGTGGTGGAGGTTAGCAGTGGCAGGCCTATGAACACCTGCTCAGGTAAGTGAAAGTCAGTGAGCACAGAAGCTCAAGGGAGTGGTCCCACATCAGACCAAGCTGGAGGGGTAAGGATGCTCAAGTTCTAGGGCACCCATATTACACCATCAGGTGCCCTAGTTTCACACCTGGAGCACTAGACTTAATGGAGCACTAGACTTAACGTGTGCCTGCTGTGCTTTTTCAGTTTCCTCCTTACTACTGTCCTCTTCTTCCCTTTGGGTTAGTTGTGTTTCCCCTGTGTAGATGTATCTTTGAAATGTGTTAACATTTTTTTGATTATTAATGAGGATTGCAGCCAATGCAGCTACAAAAGGTTTGATTCTTCTGCTTTGCTTCCACTCATGAAAGTCAGTAACTGAAGAGGCAGAGAGGTGGGAGAGGAAAAGGCTTCATTGGCAACAATTCAGCATTTCAGAGATGAATGGCTAGCTCCTGGTTTCATCTTGCTTAGTACTGCTGAGTGAAAGTGTATACAGTGTGTTATGTGGAATTGTTCTCGCAGTCTTGGGCAGGTGGACACAAGCACAGTTTACTAGTGTTGACAGACTGTCCTTTAGAGGGGTCTGGAGTCATGGCTCAGTGGTAGAGAGAGTGCCTGGCATGTGTGAGGCACAGTGGTCAATTCTTAGAACCATATATAAATCAATAAATATTGATAGACAACTAAAAATAGATGTCACTAAGGAGCTGGGGATGTGGCTCAAGTGGTAGCGCACTCGCCTGGCATGTGTGCAGTGCAAAGTTTGATCCTCAGCACCACAAAAAAATAAAGATGTTGTGTCTGCCCAACACTAATAAATAAATATTAGAAAATTCTCTCTCTCTGTCTCTCTCTCTCTCTCTCTTTCTCTCTCTCTCTCTCTCTCTCTCTCTCTCTCTCTCTCTCTCTCTCTTAAAAAACTGTTATTTAAAGTAGTTGGGATTCTGTGGGTTATATCTGGGTCCAGTGGACCCTGACACATCCCAGACCTGTGAATCTAAGATAATGTGATTTTTTATATGCTTGCAATTCTGAAGGTGTGTGTGTCTGGTTTCCCTCCTAGTCAGTGTCTTCTGTACACTTCTGCCAATACCTTTTAATTTGGACATTTCCTGTGACATAGTAAGGTGGAGTGCCCAGTGCAAGGGCCCTTTTAACCTACTTTCGTGCTTTTAACTGACTCTATGGTTAGTCATTGAGATAGGGTTGAGGGTGTGGGGAGAAAAGAAAGCTATACTCATAAATTAAAAAGAAGAGAATGGCAGAAAAAAAAACATTCAATTCAGGGTTCAGCGTCACTATGTTCCCTTGAGTCTCAGAAGAGACTTTGGGAAAAACTATTGAGAATGCACTGTTGATATTTGTGGACTCTTGGAGTCCAAATGCTTGTTTATTTATTTATTTTGGATTATTTATTGCTGTGAGACAGACATGAGCTTTTGGGGACAAGGGATAGATGTTCTGGCATTAACATTTGGTGTTCCTCAAAGGCTCACCTCTTAAACATCTGGTTCCCAGCTGATCATTATTGGGAGGTTTTTGAAGCTTGTGGAAATTGGGGCCCATTTGATGAAAATTACCTCATTGAGGATGTGCCACTGATGGGGTACTGGGGCCCTAATGCACTTCTGTCTCTGTCTCTCTCTGCCTCCTAGCAGCCATGAGGTGGTCAGTTTTCCTATGCCATACACTCTTGGCCAGATGTTCTGCTTTGCTATAGGTCCAGAGGTAAGAGGGCCAAGTGACCATGGACTTTAATCTCTGAAACCATAAGCCAAAATAAATCTCTGCTCCTTTGAATGTGGTGATCTCAGGTATATTATCACAGGTTTGGAAAGTGATTAGGACAGCTGCTGTCCAAAATATAAGAGGCCCCAGACCTTCCTCTAACCAGATTCACCTATTCTGTCTGAAGGTAACACAGAAAAGCTGACAATTTACTCACTAATTTTTTGACCAACAAACATGCCAGTAATATCTTCAGATTATAATTTGGACATGTAAGGATGCCAAAGGCCTCTTGTGTGAGAACACTGCAGACCCCACTCATAAATTGGAGCTGATGTGTCTTAGGGGGGAGCCCAGGTGAACAAGTCAATCCCTGGCATTGGAAAACACATTGCACAATGGTCTGGCTTTCTAGCTAGAAGATATCCATCTTGGCTGATGGTGGATTCTCAAAAGAATCTATTTGGGGTGATTCTCTCTTTTAGAAACCCCTTAAATGTCCCAGAGTACCTTCATCTCCAGAAGCATTATCTGAGAGTACTCTCTTATTATTTGAAGAGTTTTCTCTATATTGAGGAGTTATTGAGTGGCTGGCAAGTACCTTTCAGTTTTATGGGAGGGAATGTGCTCTTTCCTTTGCACTTTCATATTTTCTTACATTTTCAACAGCAAGGTATGTGCCTGAAATCTGCATCTTCACCCCTCTACCTCTGTGTGCAGGGCCCACAAGATAATATCCTTGAACTGGGTGTGTCAGTGTTCAGATTATGTATGTAATGTTCTGTATGTGTGTGTGTGTGTGTGTGTGTGTGTGTGTGTGTGTGTGAGAGAGAGAGAGAGAGAGAGAGAGAGAGAAGGAGAGACAGAGAGAGAGGGAAACAGAGAGAGAGAGAGAAAACACAAGAACTTGTTTCTCTAGCACCAGGACTTTGTGCTTTTATGTGTTTAATGTGTATAGGTATGGAAAGGATATGAAACAAGACACCATAAATTCTCCTGTGTGGGACTGTTTGGTTGTCGTGTGTAAATATTTTCTGAGTGATTTCTTTGGTCATTGTTGGCTGAGTACCTTTCTGGCAGGACATGTGTTTAGGGTTTTAGTGGTGCGTCTGTAGATGTTGTTGGCATTGTGGACTATTGTGAACATGACTATTGTGAATGCATTTGAGAGGAGTTAGGATGTTGTCTTACTATTATGTGTTGGATCTGTGCATTTTCAGATTTTAGAATGTATGTGTATGTTGATGTCTAGGTCAGAATTTAGGGACATAATCTTTGGTGTTCAGAGATTTGGAGAGAATGGAATCATGGGGAATGTTGGGGTGTTTAGAATTATGTATATGTGGCACATTGATGTGTATAGATTCTGTTGATAATGTCTCAAGTGGACTGCTGTGTATTTTCTTGTTTAGGGCTTTGAGGTGATCATGTTATTTTTGGGAATGGAGGGGTGTCCTTTGTGAGTATGTAGGAGGAGTTAGCAGTGTCTGTACGTCTGAGATTTGTTGTTGAACTTCATATTCTGAGGCATTCTGTGTATGTGCATGTTTGCAACATAGAGGTGATTGTAAATGTTTTCATTTGAGAATACAAATTGTTGTCATGTTAATAAGTAATTTGTTTGCTCCATTCAGTTACTGAGGGAGTGTTTGTGTGATTGCTTTATGGGTGATACTGATTGATGTGTGGTCTGAAGATGAGTGTATCTGAAGCACACCAGATACTCTCAACCAAAAGACCCTTGCCATAATTAAGCTTCTTCTCTTGTCAGATCAGCAGCAAGAATGCAAAGGTTACTGTTGTTGGGAGCTTCCTCTTTCTTGTAAATGCCAGATTTTTTTTTTTTTTTGGTAAATACATGTGAAACCTCTGTCTGGCCTAGAGAATGGAATAAAAAACACTTGTCAAGTGAATCTTCAAGCCCTTTTCCCCCATGGGACATAAAAGTCAAAATATTTTGAAATTATCTGTCCCTAGAATGTTTCAGGCATGAGCCACACTCTGGACTGATTGGCAACATCCAATAAACCTGCTTTCTGAAAATTCCTGTGGTATCCAGCCTCTTCAGTCCTACTTCATATATATTTTAAGTGTTTCATGGAGGCGACTGGAATATGTGTGAGACTTTGTAAGGAAGGTTATTGATTGGAATTGTTTGGATTTTGCTGTGTATTTGTATTAATTTGGGCAAGAGGAACTCTGGGTTTAGAGTCAGGCATCTGGAAAATAGGAAGTTTATGCTATTGAGGATTTTAGAACTCCACAGTGTTGTGTCCCGTTAACTGAGTATATCAGAAAGAATGAGCAGTTTTGTACATTAATAGTGAGTTCTGTGTCCTTTAATAGTGAGAGAGTGGCTGCATGTACTTTAGGTCTGTGGGAGTACTGTGGGTTTGTAGATTCAGATGGACACGTGTGTTCCCAGACTTGTATAATCTAGGACTGTGAAAGTATTTAGGAAGTGTGATGGCTGAGTATTCATTCTCAAATAGTAGATGGGTAGTATGTGTTTCCACTGAGATAATATAGAAGTTATATTTATATGGGAATACAAGTTAGGAGGATTAGGTACTGACAGTGTATATGGGTTATTATGACATGGTGGGACTTGTGAATAATTATTAAGAAGAGTGTTTGAATGGAGTATTTTGGTGAATACTTTTTGATATTCACAAAATATTGATTTTTTAATTTAATTTTATTTTTTATTTAGGGAAGGGTGTGACATTAGAGTGAAGGGTAAAATATGTGTATTAAGGCAACACATGTGTTATGTATGTATTTGGGAAATGACAATGAGGAGATTGTAGGTGACATCATTGTTGTGTACATTTGGAGAAGGTTGAGAAACTTTATGTGTTTTTTGGAGTTGGTGTTTGCGTATCAAGTGATTCTGGGAATATGGACTCATGTTTATGTGTGTATGTGGGTGGTTGTACCTGTGTCATTTAGGGTTAAGAATCTTACATTTTTGTAATCAGGGTATTTCTGGTTCCACTTAATCTTAGGGAAGTTCAAAGAGATTTTTATGCACACATGCCACCCAGCCACAGAGACCTGTGAACACCTCTTGCTGAGGCACATACATGGAAAGATGCACACTCATTAAAACCCCTTTCACCACAGATATCATTAAAACACCTCACATTTAGAAACAGGTGCATGACCCACAACTCACTGCCATTCCAACAAAAACACAGATGCATTAATCACCTTTATCCCTGCTTTCCCCAAATACACCCACCACCACTTCCTATCTAAAAAAATATATACATACCCACAAATACACATGCCTGTTATCACCCAGGTACTGACGGACATGCAATTATAATGTATACTTTCCAAATGCAGGCTTATACATTCCTATATAATCTACACTTCCTGAAGGCATGCACATGATATAACCAAACACTGAGTATGCATGCACACAGAAATACAACATACAACACCCCCCCACACACACACACACAATAAACCCTATTTGTTACCAGAAGTCACAAAAACAAAACCATAAATACTCTGGAAAATCTCACGGACTTGATCCTCTCATCAGAAATACAACATACACAACACCTTGGTTCTGTCTCTTCTTGCTTTACACAGAATTTAAAGTACACTGCAGAGCAGATAGGCTTAACTGAACTTTTCAACAAAAACCAAAAGACGACAAATTCTTCACAACAGTACCAACAACATTCTCCAAAATATACAACAGATTAAGTCATAAAAAAACCTTAACAAATTTTAAAAGCTATAAATCATTTGAAATAACTTTTTTTCTGAACACAATGTAATAAAACTGGAAACCTACAACAGGCGGAACTTCAGAAACATCCTGCATGTCTGCGATTATAACAGAAAGCTCTCAAATAGCAGAGTCAATGACAAACAGGATGGAAATTTTTAAAGATTCTTGAGAAAAATGATAGAAACACAAAATAAAAAACCCTATATCATAGAGCAGAGGCAATTTTAAGATTAGAGCAGTACATACCTATATCAAAAAAGAAAACAACCAAGACTTCCTCTTCAAGGAGATAGAAAATCAAGAACATGCCTGACCCAAAGCTAGTAGAAGAAAAAATACTAAACATCAGAGAAGAGGTAAATAAAATAAAGATTAAATATTATTTTAAAAATATCAACAACAGAAAGAATTTACTTACTTACTTACTTACTTACTTATCCCTAGGATTGAACTCAGAAGCAACCACTCACTGAGAGATGTCTCCAGACCTAGTTTGTTTTTTATTGAGAGACAGGGTCCCATAGAGGGGCTCACTGCCTTCTTTTGCTGAGGCTGTCTTTGAACTTGCCTTCCTCTTGCCTCTCCTTGAGGATCTAAACTGTTCATGTCAATGGTTAAGAGTACAGCTTTGCCATTGAACTCACTTAAGCAGTGGGAAGATCATGATGCTGTATAATATGAGCATTCCCAGACGTGACACCTACGGACATCTTCGCATTGGCTTTGTTCACAGAAAGCATGAGACTCACCTTTCAGGACTCTGCTTGGTGCATGGTTTGGCTTCTTCACTTTTTTGGTGGAGGTTTACTGTTGGAGACTAAACCCAGAACATCATGCATGCTCGGCAAGTGCTTTCCCATGGAGCTGTGCCCCCAGCCCACCTTGGCCTTTCTTGGTGATCAGAGAAAGTGTCTGTTGGACTCTATTTTTAATGACTTACTGGGAAACTTCATGTCCTCTGATTCTACCTCTTCTGCAGATCCAGTTGAAGGCAAAGGTGCTGTGGCGAGCCATCCCCCTTTTCATCTTCTTAGTCTGCTGTCAGGTCAATCCGGTCTCCTGTGCTGCTGTTGGGGCAAGGGGGAGAGGGGGCAAACATGTGCCACTCCTTTGGTTTCTACTTGTTTCCAGATCCTTTGTTTGGTATTATGGCCTCAGATACTGTGGACCCTTTCTACTGGATGTGAGGGATTCTGGCCTCCAACAGAGGGAGGCTCAGACTCACTGTGCCTCTTTTCTGCTGGATCAGCACCATTTAATTGAACTACAGCCTTTCTGTGGAGCTAAGAGAATGGGCAGCTCTGTGGCCTGGAAAGTCTGCATGTGCCACGTCAAATAGCCTGATCAAAGGTGCATTCATCCTGGGAAACACCATGTTCTTTAGAGTTAGGTTTGAATGCAATACAAAACCTGGAAGAGCAAGATAAGTCTCTGCTTGAGAATTTCTGAAAACTTAAAAAAACTAGAGTGTTTGAAATCCTGGAATGAGATGCTGAGTAGACATAGAACACTCTATAGAACTCTCTAGTGGTTTCTCAGTTGCATCTTTTTCATATCTACAGGTGAAATATATGGATCAAAACCACGAGTGACAGTGGAGGGTCAAATCTAACCAGTCACCTGTGGGTCTAGAAATGATTTTCTTGTGTATGTTGATGGTGCATTTGATGGACACGGTTTAAAAATGGGGTTCCAAAAAGGTTCCAGTCACTCAGAATCAGAGCTCATCTGAACATGATGGAAAGGGAAGGTTGATTCCCAACTAGATCCAAATGTGCCAGCCCCATTTGCAGACTCAGGAAATGATTGGAATGTTCTCCAGTTTTATGAACTCATGAAGGACGGGCCTCTCTGTCCTCTGTCCATCCAGAATGGATCTGTCCATGGGGATGGGAATGCAGCAGGCTCTTGAGGGGTACGTGACTTTCCAAACAGAATGACATGGTGTCTGGTGGGCTCGACAGAGAGACTCAGTTGTGTTCTTATCTTGGGTTTTGGGGTGTTATGCTATAATTGCTGCCAGCAACCTGAATCCCATCCAATGTGGAAAAGGGGTCACATTCATTTCTGTAAGTTCATTTTATTAAATAATGTCTTGCTTTCTTGAGCTCACAGGGGCTTTGTGGCTGCCCGTTTCCTTAGGCACACTCATGGAGCTCAGTATCTCTGCAATGGTCACCTTGGGCCTCATCATGCAGCTCTTGGCTTGCACCAAGATGATTGAAGTGGGTGACACCCCAAAAGACCAAGCCGTCTTCAATGGGAGCCCAGAAGTTTAAGAAAGATCATGGGTACATTTCTGGTGTCTAGTTGAGAATTTGAATTGGCTCTAAAATTGGGGGCATTAAAACAGCCCAGTTTGGCCTGTGTGCTTTGCCTGCCGACCCTGTAGGTGCTCCATGGCCTGTTAGTGAGAGAGCAGTTCTGGGAGGTGCTGGGAATGAAGGAAGGCCAGGCAGGGCAGGGGAGGGCAGGAATGCCCCAGAGGAAGGATTTGAAGGATCAGTGCATGGAGGTCACCCCTTGACCAGCCATGATTTCCATACCTCACGAAGGAGGTGACATCTACTTCAGAGCTGTCATAAGTATTCAATCAAAGCCAGATGCTGTGGAGTATGCCTCTAATTACAGCAGCTTTGGAGGCTGAGGCAGAAGGATCACTATTTGGAGGTCAACCTCAGCAACTTAGTGAGGCCCTAAGCCCCTCAGTGAGACCCTGTTTCTAAATAAAATAAAAAATGGCTGGGGATGAGACTCAGAGGTGAAGCACGTCTGCTCAGTCCTCAGGTTGATCCTGGAGGATTGTGACTCAAAGCCAACCTCAGCAACAGCGAGGCCCTAAGCAGCTCAGTGAGACTCTGTCTCTAAATAAAACCAAAATAGGGCTGGGGATGAGGTTCTGTTGTTGTGTGACCCTGAGTACAATCCCTAGTACCAAAATCAAAACAAACAAACAAAAAATTTGCATTATTTTTCTAAAGCCCAAATTGGGTGTTTTTTTCTCTTTCTTTCTTTGTTTTTAATATTTTTTTTTGCAAACCTGAAAATGGAACTCAGTGCCTCTACCACTGAGCTACAGCCTCAGAAGTTTTCTCCTTACCGTTGACAATTTTTTAAATATGTTTTTCCATATTAAGAATTCAAGATCATTTTTTAAAAAAAGAATTTAGGATGACTGGTCTGAAGTTTAGTAAAGCACTTGCCTATGGGCAGTGTCAGTATTTGTCATCTATATTCCTGCCACACTCTGCTCAAGATTTTCTTAGGACCCTAGTGTTTGGCATGATTGTCACCATCGGCCAGTCCATTATGGATGTGATGACAGGCATGGACAGGGACCGCCTCAAAGATGGGTTCTGCGATCTGCCTTCTGATCACCACTCAGGTGAACCCCCACTCTCACCCCGCTTCCTGAGTGACCCTGTTGTCCGTCTTCCTCCTCAGCAGTACTCAGCCAGACCTGGGGCCATGCCAGGCTCAGGGCTGGGCTCAAGGCTAAACACTGGCCTGAGTAGGGTAAGGCCCCGGGTTGGAGGCTGGTCACCGGCCAAAAAGAAATCATTCAAATAAAGACACTGCACCCATCTACAACGAGAAATATTGAAATCAATAAAGGCCTGCTGTCCACCTGCAAAACCAAAAACAATTAAGAAACAAAAAAAAATATTGGGGCTGGGGCTCAGTGGCAGAGGTTCACCTGGCATGTACAAGGCCTTGGGCTCGATCCTCAGCACCCAATAAAAATAAAAAAAAGATGTTGTGTCCACCTCCAACTAAAAAATAGATTTAAAAAAAAATAATAGAGAATTGAAAGACCTGGCTTTGGCTTCTGAATTCCCATGAGGCAGATTGAGAAGGGTCTCTTATTTGGCCCTCATAGCAGAGAGCCCTGTCATTGAAGATGGAAGGAACCAGGGCACTGGGGCCAGTAACACAGAGTTCACTTTTATTAATTAATTTATTTTAATTCTGCAGTTCTTTGTGGCAGGCTTGATCGTCCTCCTTTTGGATGAGTTTCATTATAAAGGGAACGGCCTGGGCTCTGGCTTTTCCCTCTCCATCTCAAGCAACATTTGTGAAACCATCCTGGGGAAGGCCTTCAACCCCACCACCATCAACACCGACCAAGGTAAGGGCCCTGCCTCCCGTTGGGCACATCTGCAGGAAGTTTTCATGTATGCAGAGTATTCCTCTGGGGGAAAATAACTGTTTCAGAATCATTTCTTCTGAATTTTCAGTGTGCAAATGTTTAAAATTATAGCTGAGTGCAGAAGCTCAAGCCTGTCATCCCAGCAGCTCAGGAGCCGAGGCAGGAGGATCACAAGCTGGAAGCCAGCCTCAGCAACTTAGTGAGGCCCTGTCTCTAAATAAAATATAAAAGGAGCTGGGGACAGGGCTCAGGGGTTAAGTGGTCCTGGGTTAAATCCCTAGTACCAAATAATAATAATAGTAATAATAATAATAATAATAATAATAATAATAATAATAATAATTATTATTATTATTATTATTACTATTATTATTATTATTATTATTATTATTATTATTTTAACAATAACAACAACAACACTTACAATCAAAAGGATATCTAAACTTTCATGTCTTATAAGAATATTTTAAGGACAGTTAGCATGCCACAGAGTAATCCTGCCTCAAATTTCTTAGCAGGATCCTGCACTGCAAGGATAAAGAAGTGTTGATTTTAGTCTATTGTCTTCTGGTGGACATTTCAGTTCTTTCTCAGTCACAGTTAGCATCAATGTGAATATCCTTGGGCAATCACCTGCACATATTTTAGCAGTTGTTCTTAGCGAATAAGATTCTAAAAATGAAATTTCTACACCAAACCACTTGTTCAGGCAAGGAGCAGTTAGTTCGATGATTACAAGTTCAAGGACAGCCTTGGCAAAGAAGTGAGACCCTGTCTCAAAACAGTCATGGGTAGAATGACTGTTTCTGGGTTCAACCCACAGTATTGCCATTTGGGGGAGGAAGGCACTGCGGATTGAACTCAGGGACAGTTAACCCCTGAGCCCCGTCCCCAACCCTCTTTTGTATTTTATTCAGAGACAGGGTCTCGCTGATTTGCTTAGAGCCCCAATTTGGCTGACGTTAGCCTCCAATTTGCAATCCTCCTGCCTTAGCCTCCAGAGCCACTGGGATTTCAGGCATGCACCATGACACCTGGCTTACAAATCTTAATAAAATAAAAATTGAAAAACATGTGAGACTTCTTAGAAGAGGGAAACTGTCTTTTTTTCCTTTTCTTTTTCTTTTGGCCTCTGATCCCTGAATCTGATTTTTTCTGGGAAGTCTCTCATGGAAAATATTTGTGTTCATTTTTTTGTGTTTTTTTGGAATTGACTGTGGAGCTGGTCCTTGGCTTTCAGTGCCATGACATCAAATTGAGGAAACTGCAGATGAGTCCCTGCAGGGTGCCTGAAAGATCCCATGGGAAAGACTGGACCCCAGGTAGGAGTGTCGGCGACACTTACAGAAGAGTAGGCAAAGGTGACACAAGACTCTTCCTAGAATTTCAGAAAATCTAAGGTGAATTGAGGATCTGGGGGCAAAGCAGCTGCACCCCAGCTGTGGATGTGGTGGTGAAATCTGGGTAGGAGTTAAGGAGTCTGCCAAGACCTCCTGGCTTTGGCGGGGGGCTGCCTTCAAAAAGAGTGGGAGCAGTGGTGACCACAGGGGACGAGTCAGTGAAGGCTTGGGCCGTGGCAGCCAGCCAGAGGATCACTTTGCTCTGGAGCAGGATGGTGAGTGAGGGGACAGTTTTGAAGGAATGATTTGCTGTCCCTTGGAGACAGGCTGAGAAAATGTCTGGCAAGGTGGCACAGCCATTCAGCCTGAGTCAGCCAGTGTGACATCAGAGTGACGGCCTTAGGACTTAGGGAGAGATGAAGGCCACAGACAACTGAGACATGGAGGTGGCTGCGTTGGCCACCTCTGGTACCTCGTTGGGGCAGAGATCTTACCTGGGGGTCTTTGAGTGGTGCTCTAAGGAGCCAAAATGGTGGAGCCACGGGGACAGCCCCAGGACGGGCAAGAGGATGGTGGAGCAGGCTCAGGTAGCTTTCAGCTGAAAGGCTTTCCTGTTAGCAGGAGTGCCACCACGGCTCAGCTTGTGACCTGTAAAGTGGGGTGTGGAAGGGCCCCTAGAGTGGAGAGTGCAGTTGGTCCTTCTTCCCTGAGGTTTGGGACAATCCAGGCTGGGAGGGAGGTGGACAGTACAGATGTCACATGGGTCTTGTCCCCATCACACTAGTGCATGAAACAACCCATTTCCTAGAGATCAGAGGGTAGTGATTTGCAAGAAATGACCATGTTAAACATTCAGAAAGCTTCTAAGGCCCACACCCTGCCATTGATGTCACCCACCTTTCATTCCAGACATTTGTCAGTAAGGTGCTGTTAAGCACTAGGCGCTTCTGTGGGTGCTAATAATACAAAGGGATAAAACGTAAGGTGTGTGAGCATCAGTGTCATCCCAGGGCCCCGGGGTCAGAATAGAGCAGAGAAGGAAGATGGGGTGACTAGGGAAGAGTGATACAGGTCCATCTAGAGAACCTGGCGGGTGCAAAGGCCCTGGGGCAGAGATGAGTTGGTCTGTTTGAGGGTACTCTTATGGCTCAGCGGAGCAAGTGCAGGGATTCAGAGAGGTCATTGGTGGCAAGAGGAGCCAGGACAAGTCCCTACTCTCTCCCACTGAGATTGCTGAACTTCCTCCTTTACAAAATGCTCAAGGTTTCATGTCTCCAGATCCTTTACCATAGAAACATCAGCGGTTGTCCTACACAGCCACAAGTGGCAGGGAGAGGGGCTGTAAGAAGACCACCACGGGTATGCCAGGGGGCCAGGGAAAGCTAGGACAGCGTTTCTGTCACAGATATCCTGTCCATGTGGTCTACAGGACAAATGGCCCATCTGAGTGGCCATCCAGAAGGTGACACGAGTCCTGCTGTTCCAACTCTGGGGTGACAGGAAAATGCAGTCCCAGGGAGTGACTGGGACATCTGAGTCCCCAGCTGTTAGCCACTCTGTCCACAGATGCCACGTTTAGTGAAGCACCGATCTTTGCCGCAGGGGCCATGGTGACAGTGTTTCCCACTGTGTTCTTGTTCTAAAGTCAGTCTCATGCCATTTCTGAAGTGCTCAGACCTTGGTGCCCTGTGCTGCAGTGTCCCTGTCTGGTCTGTTGCCTTTTCCTCAGGCCAGGCCCCTTTCTGCCTGTTGCTGAGGCTGAGGTAGGAGGATATCAACTTGGAGGCCAGCCTCAGCAACAGCAAGGCCTCAGCAACTCAGTGAGATGCTGTCAGTGAATGAAATACAAATAGGCTGGGAGTGGGGCTCAGTGGCTGAGGGCCCCAGGGTTCCATCCTTGGTGCCAAAAAAATCCAGATTGTGACCCTGTGACTATTGGTGCCATGAGTCTCCTGGCTGATTCTGTTCTCCTGCCTCTGCTTTGGCCAGGAGGAGGCCCAAACCTAGCGGAGTCCAGCCCTTTGTTCTTCCCTTCACGTTTGTCTCCTTCTCTGCCAACAGACATGGAATTGGAGGTTGCCATCTTGTAGTGTTCCATCTCTGGGCCATGAACACAGACAGAGTCCAAGCCCTTAGAGAGGTTTTCTCGCACCAGAATCTCCTCTACTTCATGAATCTCATTGCCTCCATCTTTGTCTTTGCTGTAATCATCCATTTCCAGGTATGTCCAGCATGAGCACAAGAAGTCTGCCTTTTTTTATAGTTTTTGGTACCAGGAATGGAACCCAGGGACATTGAATTCTTGAGCCCCATCCCCAGCCTTTTTTATATTTTATTTAGAGACAGACTCTCACTGAGATTCTGAGGCTGGCCTCCAATTTGCAGTCCTCCTGCCTCAGCCTCCAAAGTTGTTGGTGATGACAGGCCTGTTCCACTCTCTCTGGCTTCAGTATAATTGTTTGTTTGTTTTTTGTTCTGTTTAGAAATGAATGGCTGTAGAGTGAATTTTAGTATATTTTGAGACCAGTTTTTCTGGTTTCTTTCTGTGTGTGCCCCAAGCAGATTGGGAGGAGGGAAGGGGAAGATGCTCTCCAACAAGGTCAGAAAGTTAGTATTGAATATTTTAAATAAAAGAAAAGGCAGGAATATTTAAAATAGTTTTGATTATTAGATGCATGTAAAAATTAATAGGTAGTGTCCTGGCCTGATGTGGTGGTACATACCTGTAATCTGAAAAATCATAGAGGCTGAGGCCTTGAAGGATCACAACTTCAAGACCACCCTTGGTTACTAAGAGAGACCAGTTCTCAAAATAAAATATTGAAGAATTGTGAATATATATGAATGATAAAACACCCCTGGTTTCAATCCCCAGTACCATATAAAACAGTAGTTTCTAAAATTTAGTCCCAAATCAGCATCCTCCACTCTATCTGCAACTATGTAAAGTTCTAAAACGCAATAAATTTAGCCATACATACTACTAG
Organism: Callospermophilus lateralis; assembly: GCF_048772815.1. NCBI lineage: Eukaryota > Metazoa > Chordata > Mammalia > Rodentia > Sciuridae > Callospermophilus > Callospermophilus lateralis. Next base: position 1,250,247 of record NW_027515935.1, on the reverse strand, counting down.
TTGTCTGATATTAACCATAATCTTGAAATATATACATAGAAGACCCTTCACAATGTATTAGGTGTTCCCATTATTTTTTCCAATAGCAATTAGAGAGCGAAGAAAACCAATTTAGCTTATGGGGCCACTTGTTTCTTTTCAGGACTAATGATTCAAATATTAAAAGGCTTTAGTGTTTAATTGATTATCATTAATGAAATCAGAATGATATGCATTCTGTGATTTCTTGCTTAATCTACATTGGAAACTTTATTATTTCTGAGTATCAGCATCTGTACACACCACCACACCCCACTCTATTTTTCAATAGTTACAAGTACCTGTGTTCATGCTTCGTCAGTTAGTTATTCCCTTTTAAAAATAATTATGTGTTGCATTCATTGTTTACAGAAAATTTATGAAGGTTAAAAACCAGTAAGCAATTCCACAAATTTGACTTTAAAATAGATTTCATCACAAAACACACACAAGAAGTAAGAATGCTTTCTTTCTCTAACTTATTAGCCTTTCTAACATCCAATATCAGGACATGAATGCTGCTCATGGAGGGATGTTCTTACCATCACGAACAATCAGTACTACTTTCTTCTATCTCATCAAATGTTACAAAGAGTGCACATTTTACTGTGTTTCATAAGCAGAACTTGACTTTCCATTATTTGTTTAGTGGGTTTTTGCTTTCTTTTTATCATTTGTTTTTCCTGTATTTTCCAATACTCATTTTTTTGTGTGTGTGGTATGAAAAATAGATCACTAGAATTTTCTAATATTTGCTGTATTCAATCATTTGATTACTTACTAGCTAATATTTCTACTAAAGCATCATTTTAAAGGTATGACTGAGGTAAGCTAACAAAACTATTTTCAAGGTCTACTGCAGAATCAGCATAACTTTCTTGAGCTCTGTAGTTAGAACCACTATTTCTGTCCACAAACTGTGCTCTTTTTGTTTTATTTTTTTTTCTATATTGAGTAACTCTCTTTGAAATGAGGCACAGAAAATTGCTTTTTTAGAATTTTATCATTAATGAAAATCTATTATTATTTTTCATTAATTGACTGTCTGCTTCAGTTTAGAATTCCAGGTTGAATATGATTTTTTCTTTAAATCTTGTGGTTATTCTGTATATATCATCTATAATCTATCATTAATGATAAATACTTGGGTTCTATTCTTGCTTTATTGAAGCTGACCATAGTTTTTTTTTTTAAGGATATTCTATTTGGTTAAAGCATAGCTTCTTGAGAAATTCTGTAGATATGTTTAGCATGTTTAAATATTATTTTCTTGAATATAGCATTCAATCAAAATGGAATATTTCCAGACCAGATTTTCTTTCCAGTACATACATGTAAGAAACTGGATAAAATATGGAAAATAAATCTATGTTTTTCAGACACTAAAAACAGGCATAGCAGGTGAGTGAAACCATAAGCAATAAGTGTAGACTGGTGAGGTGAACTATAACTTTATTTTTAAAATTGTTCTTAATAAGTGTAGTTTGATAAACTGCTGTTAAAAATTATTGGTAAAGGGGAAATAAGAATAGTTAAAGTGTACCGGTGTAAGAAAAACTTGAGGTCTGGCAGCCTTGAGTAGATGGTGGAGGAAAAATTTATGTTATAATAGGGAAGAACTCCCCACTTTCTCTTCACCCTGTCACCTACTTAATCTCACCAAAAACCACCAAGACACTCAGAATAAAAGGTTTCAAGTTCAGTGGTCACACTCTCTCCAAATACAAAAAGCAGTTACAATTCAATTGAACACAGAAGCTTGTGTGCAAGTTACGAGGATCTGAGACATTTTATAAAACGTTAGGTTAAAGATGATTCTGTTTTTTTTTTCTTTTTTTTTTGTATGTGTGTGTTTTATTTTGTTCTGAGGGTGTGGCTATTCCTTGGTTACCTGAACTCAACAAAGAAACTGTTATATTTTGATGAAATATCAGTGGCTGAACCACATTAAAAAAAGAAAAATATTTTCAAAATTTTAAAAATCCTAATTGCAAAAAATATATATGCTTTCTCCCTCCACATTTTGCATTTTAACGTTTTTTTTTAAGTTTTTACTTTATTTTTTATTTTTAGTTCTGAAAATTAGACAGTAAAAAAGCTTCTGGAAAAATTTACAACCAATTGCATGAGGGTCTGGGAAGCTGAGAGGCTGGAGCAGGGCTGGGAGGAGCAGACAGGAAGGAGTCTTCCTCTTAGTCACTGGAGGCCAACTATAAATAAAAAGAGACAAAAATCAATAATTGTTTGGAAGCCAGGAAATGACACAGATTATCAAGTTAGTATGAGTTATGAAAATTTTATATAATCAAGAAAATGGAAAAATCATGAACAGGATTAGGAAAAATAGGTGTAAATTTTATTTTTAGAAGTTTATTTGTGAAACACAAAAAATAAAGATGAATTTTATCTTATGACTTTAAATGGAAGATAGAGAGTTATGCAAATCATAAAGTACTTCACAAACCTTTCTTCAGTTACAAAAGCATAATAAATGTATAGCTCCTACTTATTTTACTCTTCATCGTCCTCTGCATTTCACCTAGGGTCACACTTGTAGAGTGTGACCAATAACTAAGCAAATAACTTATCAAGAAGATAATCACGAAGTTACACTTTTCTCAGAAAACCCCAATAAATTTCAGAGCAAAGAATTGATACAACACCTATTCATTCCCTTCTTTGGGACAGGGTCCCTTTATAAATCATATAGAAGAAGAAATTGGCCATCTTTTAACAAAATGTTACTAGAAATAAAAATGAGTTAGCTTCATTTAGAAGTAAATGGAAATAAAATAGCATCATTTTACAGTATCTTTCAGGGTTAGCCTTGAAAAATGAAAAGTGGAGAAAGCTCTTTCTAAAGAGAAGAATACTTGGCAGCACACTTCATCCTTAATTACACTGTAAAAAATGTTACCTCAGCTAAGAAGGTACATAAACTTATAGGAAGAAATTAAGACTTTTCAAGAGTCTAGAAGGAACTTTTGAAGACTATAAAATTTTGGGGGTACAGTAATCAGGATGGATCTCTGAAAGAGATAATGCAGTGTAAATATCATGAGATTTCATGCTATCAAATACCAAAGCAAATATATCATGGACATTGTACAAGACAACCAACTTGACAACTTGACTTCGCTAGTTGTATTTATCCAGCCACTGATGATGCACAGGATCATTGAGGACTGAGTACCATAGTGGTTTCCAGTCACTGCATTTTATCTATCAAATACTTCTTACAAATATCCAGCCAGTTAGGAAGAGAGGTCTATTTCTAGGTTCTTGTGACAGCATCATTTTTTTCATCATTCTCTCATCATAAATCAACGAGTGGACCTCTTTTAATGAAGAAATAATTTTAACCAGAAAAACCCAAACTTTTTTTTTTTTTTTTTTACATTTTGCTTTTAGGGACAATAAATCCTAAGCACGCACCATTAATTAAGTGCCAAGGGATCATGCATAAAAGTGAATGAGACCACAGTTAACAAAAACAAAGATATTTTATGGGTCTATGACCATGTTATTCACTGTATTTTCACGTACAAAAAAAAAATAAATAAAAAGTTACTGGCCTGGTAGAATTCTGGAACAGGTGTTGATGTTGCTTATACTTTTTAAATTACATAACATTATATCAGTTTGTGCTACCAAGAGATAGACTACATAGGTCCAGGAGCTAGACTGTCAAAGTTGAAGATTCTTCATTCTCTATCACTCCCATTAACCCACTTGGCAATTACATTTTCTTACACCATGCTTCCGCATCCTCTAGTTTTAGAAATCCTAATTATTTAAGAGGACACAATTCCACCAGGATGTCTAACAAGATTCGAACTAAAATTTAAACTGTACCTGAGGACTCAAAATTCTATGTACTAAAAAAAAAAAAAGAAAGCAAGAGGGGAAAGTACATTCCTAGCTAGGTCAATTCACTCTCCTTATCAGAAGGACATTGATTCCATGTTGCAATGGAGATAAAAACTCAGATGATTCAATTTGAAAACAGATGATCCAATTCTCTTCTTTTTAGTACTCACTTTCCATACAGGAATTGTAAAAAGACCAGTGAAGTAGTTGTGTCTTGAGAAAATCATGGTGAGGAGGCTCAATTGATTTGGACATATGTATGAGTTTCACTCAATCAGCTAAGTTGTAGAGACCAAAAAAGTCCATTTAGGGGATCTAAAAAGAAGAGCAGAAAAAACACAAGATGACATTAATTTGACATTCAGTCTACACAGCTGTCAAAACTGTAATTAATTGCCCTGTTTTCCTTTTTATAAGTTTTTTTTTTTCTTTCAGGAACAGACTCTCACCAGTACCATAAACTAAGTACAGAACTTTGACTGAAAAGCGAATTTTTGTGGTGTCACTATAGGGAACTGTGCTTTATGGCACCATAAGGACAGAAGGATTCATTTCCGAGACAATTGCTGAAAGTGGTCTTTTCAAAATATTTTCATCAGTAGAAGAGAGTTTTTCTGGCTATGACCATTCAATACTTCCAACACTCAAGACTGTTTGAGACTCATGTAAATCACACTCTATGTCTCAAGTAGGACCCATTATGAGAGTGCAAGACAACTCCAAAATTTCACTTGGAGTAAGCAAAAGCCTCCTTTGAGATAAGACTGCAAACCCAGATTCTGTGCACCCAAGCAAGCTCCCTTCCCTTTATTTCCATTGTGCTGATCTGAAGCACCCTATCTTAGAGACTTCCAAGATGCCTAGTCATGGTCTTAATCTCCCTCCTTGGGAGCCCTAATTAGAACTCAAATGCATCCTTCATCTGATTTCATTCTTTCTGTTTTCCAGAAGTTCTTTGAAGTCTTTTGTCACTGGAGATCACCTCCTCTTTTCATTGTGAATGTTTATCTCATTTTATGCTTCTATTTTACTGTTACTTTAATTCATTGTGGGTAATATAGAATTGTATATTTGAAGATCCAGGTCTCTAAGTAAAATAGTTAGCTTAGTTTATGGGTTTATAATACACAGTCAAAAATGTTCAATACATTTTAATATGAATTTAGATCCATGATTAAAACTGGAGGAAATAAAATAGGCTTTATAAGGATGTAATTCTGCACTACAAAATTATCATTTTGTTTCATAAAGGATAAGAATTTTGGAAGATAACATGACACCAAAAAAAAAGAATCACTATTTTTTATATATAGTTGTGCTTGAAAGAGAATAAAAACGTCACCATAAATTGATAATATAATATAAAAAAGCTTTATAACCATGTTCTCTTTTTTGACAAAACATATTTGAAGCAAAAATACCAAATCCATTAATCTTCTCCAAATACAATACAGTGAATAGCATTTCTACAGGAAACATATAATTTTAATGATATTGTGTAAATTTTCTAGACATAGATGTAGAAGCGAAAAACTAATATTCTTTCTCAAGGAGCATTTAATTTGAAGCATAGTTCCATAAATCGGCAAATATAATTAAATTTTATTTATTATACACAGATCAGTACATCAAAAATGACCAAATACCTGGAAATAATTCCTTTGATATTTCTATTTCCTAGACAATAAAGCCAGTTTAATATAGTATATCTTCTACCTTTTCAGTGACACATAATTTTAAAATTTTAAGTAAACTTCTCCTTTAGGCTCAAAAATCACCATATAACTATGGTACTAATACTATTAGTGATGGATATTAGAAGAAAAATTCTTAGTACTTTTAAGAGAGTTGTTTGAAATGAAACACTAGATCAACACATGATCCTTCAAACAAATTATGATAATGCATGCACAGCAATAAATTTGAAATAAAGAGGGTATAGACATTTATTAGCTACAGGACTTTGAAACCTCATGCTTTGGACCCAAAAGACAATTATTTTGCTTTGTCATTACATCACTTTTCATAACTGTGTGGGGAGTTTTAGGCCCATGTTTTTGTTTTGTGATCTCACATGCTTCATTTATTCAGATGTATTAATGTAATATATGCTTATATGAGTAGTTTGAAATTATATGCCTCTTTCTAATTATAGAATTGTCTAGAAATTTAGCCTTAAATTTTTCACATAGTTGATGGTCAATAAATTTATATGGTTCATAAAGTTAACATCTGTTTAATCTTAAAGTAAAGAAATAAAAAGCCAGAGAGTGCTTCTTCACAGATGCCAACCTTTCATTACTGGGAAACCCATGGATTCCTAAAGGGCAATCTGTCTCTCTGATTGATGTTGTTATGTAAAATTCAAGTCTTGCTTTTCTTCCCCACAACTTTGGCTTTTCTGTGTCATCTTGTTCTTTGTGTTTCAGTGACCAGAGAAGGAGACTGGTTCACAATTACTTGTTCATGTAAAGAATCAAGCAAACAAGTAAAAAAAACAACTAAAAAATAACCTGAGTTTGTGAAAACATCAGAAATTGAAATACAGTGACAGGGTAGGATGAGATTCCACTGACCTAAATGTTCCTTTAAAAAAAGTTAGAGTCAGACAGTTCCATTGTAATAGAAATTGGAAAAGACATATGTGTGTATATAGGCACATATATATACACACATAAAACTAATACATAAAGAACTAATCAACACCAATATTTCTCCTCTAAACTTGGAAATTATATTCCTGTGTATTTTTAATCCAGGATTAGGAAATTACTAGTATGTTCATTTGATTTTCAAAAATTTTCAGTGTGCTTCCAAACACTTTTATTATGATCCTCTCATTTGACACTTCCTAACTGAGAGAGTACAGGGTCAGGAAATTTTTAATTCTTTGAGTTAAATTGGATCCAAAGATTTTATAAGAAATATATGTAGTTTCTGGCATTGTGATATTGCCCTCTATGAAATGAAGTTTTGAACATAGAATCTCATTTTCTTCTAAAAGTTTAAAAACTTATAAATACTCAAATTATAGAAATCACATCAATAGTAGTTCTATTTTATTTATTAATATTACAGAAGCCAGTTTATAAATAAAAATGCTAAATTATAGATGGCGATATGGCTCAGTGGTGTGAGCCTAGCATGTGTGAGGTCCTGGGTTTGATCCTCAGATCCACATGTAAATAAAATAAATGTTTATAGAATATCAAGTTAAAACTCATGTCTTCTTTTATAATATGTATACAAATAAGTAATGTTTAAAATCTCTAGATGACATTCTATATGTAAGTTGTATCAGTAGAACTCATTAAACTTAGAACAAATGAGAAACTAAAATTAATCATCACTCCCTATTTAAAAAATGACTCATTTTAGGAGAAAATGAATTATAGAAGCAAACATTGTTAGAAGAAAATATCCTCAATGTATCATACGGAACAAAGTTTTCTGGGCTGCGTTGAACTGTTGGAGCTGAAGTCTCTCTTCTTCATCTACAAGAAACCTCAGCAATATACTAAAATTCCCTTCTTCCACAGCCTTTCCATGACCCAACTGCACACTACTTCTGAATCTAAGAATGCAGAGGCAATTACCCAGATGGATGAGGCCAGGAAGAATGTGGTGCAGGTAATAGCCTCAAGAGTTGCATGTTTTAAGGAAAGACATCTTTAAGTTCTTTCTCTGCAGGCCTATAATTTTAATGTCTATAGAAAGATGACAAACAACCCCCTGGAAAACACAGAACTGTGGCTTTCCCAGTGTAACATGTCAGCTGTCTCTTTATTTTACTTTCTTTTTTGGTTGATAACACCAATCCTGGGATAACTGGTCTCCAAACATTTTTCTGGACATATTTAGAAAGGCATCTCAATTGGAATCATGTACCAATCACAGTTGCTATTGTTCTGATTGTATGATAACATTAGTTCAGACCCATTAAACAACTTACAATGCCTCAACTTTGAGGTGAGGGATTTCTGTATCCTCCAATGGTTCCACTATGGCTCTGAGGATCCTCTCTCTATCATGTGTGATAGGCTCCTCTTCCCTTGGTTGTTCCCACATGAAGCATCTGATTTCTGGGTAGTGTTGTTTATGTATGCCACCATTTTCAAACTGGCATTTTTGTCATTCAGGGTCTTTGTAAAATATTAAAATTAATCTAAAATTTTAAAAGAAGAAGATGAGCTGAAGGCCACAGGCTGAGGAGATCACAGGAAGATTGAACATTGAGCAGAGTCAGAGCCCATGGTGGAAGGCCAAACTAAGGAAGCTGTGATGAGCCCTCATACTCACTAATGGAGGTACCTGCCCTTTCTCTGAGAGAAACCATGTAATATTAGCTTGGGCTTTTCTGTACTATATATAAATTTTTATATACTGTAAAAAAATAAAAAGGAGGCTTATGATGGAGAATCAAAAGAAAGTACAATCAGTTTAAGCAGGTCACTGATATTCCAAGTGTTGAAATCAGAGAATACTGATTTATCACAAGCATTGTCAATATGTAAAGGGATAATAAAATTATAAAAACTAAAAAATGTGTATTTCAGAGAGATTTGGAAACTTGAGCTAAATGGTAATAAAATAAAACTGTAACCTGTACAGGTAATATTCCTCATGGTTGATTTTGTGGTAGTTTGAAAGATGCATTAAAAAATATAAGAAATGCCAAAGCACAAGACCTCCAAAGCCATGTGCAAGAGAAATATAAAATAGGAGAAGGGCATAAATAGTTGAACAAGCATATGTGTGATAAGGCAAGGCTCATTTTCAGAGGAGGAAGCCCTGGACTTCATGCGCCCTGGAAAAGTTTATCCTATAGACTAGTACCCACCCTGGCCCAGCCACACCTCTGCCTTTTCTAAAGTTGGTTGTGACCTATTTCTTTGCATGTCGCCCATTGAACACCAAGGTACCATCTGGAATTGTCTCCTATATGCACACTTATTGTCTAGGAAAATTGGAGTATTGTGGGTTGAGTTGTGGCAGAGGGTTTGGCTTGTGTTCCCCCTCCAGCTTTGTGGAGTCTTCTTTTCTTTGGAGCCACAGAGAGCTCTTTGGAGAGCTACAGAAGTATATACACATACCCTGGTTTTCCTGTCGACTTGACACACAATATTGAGCAGGTGAATCCAATCTCTTTGTCTGTGCTTCCCTGATTTTTAATAGAAAAGTGATTCCATTCCTAATTGTGAGCATTAGAGTCAATTATCCTGATACCTGGACTTTAGCTCCAATCAGTGAAACAAAAATCTCTGGGGAGTACTCTCAAGCATTGGATTTATTAAGCTTTCAGGGAGGTTCCTAGATGTTATGATTAGTATAAAATAAACGTTAATGGACCAAGGTCTTGAATACATATCGTATATTTGTATTCTGGCTTTTATATATTTTTAAGGCTTGAATAGATTTCTTTTCCTTTGGTACTTGGGATTGAACTCAGGGGCTCATAACCACTGAGTCACATCCCCAGTCCTATTTTGTATTTTATTTACAGACAGTGTCTCACTGAGTTGCATAGCACCTCAGTTTTGCTGGGGTTGGCTTTGAACTCATAATCTTTCTGCCTCAGCCTCCTAATCTGCTGGTATTGCAGACATGTGCCACCTCACTCAGCCTGAATAGATCTTTAATTTCTCCCCACTTTTATTTATTTATGTTAAAGATGGGGATGATGCCACTTGCTTCTCAAGACTATGATGAGAATTAAATGAAGTCATAAATGGTGGCACTTGTTGCCTAGTGAGTGCTCCATAAGCCAGGGGGATGACAGACCTTTGTATTTTTACAAAGACAAAACGTGGTCACCCAGCTTTTTGTCTGTTGGCAAAGCCTTGAACAACTTAGCAGAAACCTATTTCAAAAAAAAAAAATACATAAAAGGAGTGGTGAAGAAATGTTGCTCAATTGTGAAGCATGCTGAATTTCAGTCACAGGTGCCAAAAATGTCATTTATATTAGGACATTATATTAATTTATTAGTATATTCATTTGTAATATATACATGTATGGGCATAACGTCATTGATCAGTCTCATTTCTCAGTGCCTGAATCATCTCTCTTATCCTCTCTTCCATCAATCTAAACTCAACTATTCTCTCTCCAATTTTTTCGAGATCCACTTCTTTTTTCACTCCATTTTTCTTTTTACCTTTCACATATCAGAGAATGCACTTGAAAATTGACTTTCTGCAGCTGATTTATTTAATTTAATTTGATGTGCTCCAGGTTCCTCCATCTCCCACAAATGATATAATTCCTCTGTTGTTTATGACTGAGTGGAATGAGTAAACTTGTGAAAAGATGTGTAGATGCTATTTTTTGGGTATATCACCTGCCATCACACAAAACCTTGAGTTTCCAAGCTCAGCCTGCCATTGTGTGAGCCAGGGAATGAAGATGCAGGAATAATGAGGTCTCATGTGAACCATTTGAAATCTTCTGATCTGTGGCTCTTACTGCTTGTACATGCACCAAACAGCCTGGTTACTTCCAGAGTGTCCTTTATTGTCTGCATTGATGACTAACCTGTTTCAGGGGTCTGTTTTCAGTACAGTTTTGTTCTCAAGAGAAGGGAATCAATGTGAAGGTAAAATCTCCTGATTCTCCAGGTGTCAGATATAGGATACGGTTCCTTCCCACAATTCTTTCCCTTTTGTCCATTCATGAAACTGCTTTTACCAGGTTTACATTAGTCCTCTATTAATGTGGCACCTTTGTATTTATTTTGGCCCTGAGCTCTGGTTGGGACAGAGAATCTAGAGTCAGAGCAGACCTGGTCCCACTGGCCAGGTGAACTTAATTATAATTATTATTTTTTTTACTTTTCAGTGATTCATGTTCCCAAGTTGTGAAATGAGATTGACAGCTAGTAGTGCTAACGTTTAATGACATCAGGAGCCCTTGATGACCATGAACTGGACAATTGTTTTTGAGACTTTTATCCCTGCCCTCTTCACTGGCAATAAGAACTCCATGAGCAGAAGCCATGTTTACACTCATGTTGCAGGACAAAGATGCTCAGCTGTGTCAAGTTAACTTGATTTAGGTCACACAGCTAGCAAATGGCAGCTTCATTGTAGCTGTGGGAACAGAGGGGAAGAAATGCACAAATGAGCATGGTAAAGCATTGGCACATAATGATCAGGTTATAGAGCAGTAAAAGGAGGTACAGGTGCAATGGAAGGCCTGGCTCTAACCAGGGTATAGGCAAGGACTGAGGAGGAGAGAGCAGAGTACAGAGTACATGGTAGAAGCAGGCTTCACTCCAACCATAAAGAGGTAGCTCAGAGAGTAACACCACAGGAGGCCTGGGCCTGCCTTGCAGGGATGGGGCCAAGTGGGTGGTTTTCAAATTTGACATGTAGAAATGCAGAATATGAGGATTGGGCTTGGCAGAAAGTCCCAAACTCCTTTCTGTTGTATGTGCATGTACATAGGCACATACAGAGAGAGAGATGCCCAGAGAGTTGATAACCTGTGTAAAAATCAGAGAACTGTTCATAATGGAGGAACAATTGAAAAGACAATATCATCATTTGAAATATACTTTAGTCGGATTGGACTGCTCTAAGGGAGTTCTAGAAACTACATACTTTACAAGCAAAAAACAAATTTTATTTGTGGACTTCTGAAAGCTCAGATTTATAAGATCAACTTTCCAACAGATTTATTGACTATTGAGATCCTGCTTTTTCATAGAAAGCTGTAATATGAAGGTTAAGTCCCTTTGAGTATCTTGGTTGAACTTCTCTCCAATAAGGTGATGGTATTAGAAGGTGAGTCTTTGGAGAGGTGTTGAGTTTCTGAGGCTGAAGACTTCATCAGTGGAATTAATGCTCTAATGAACAGGTGCTACAGGCTAGCTGGCTTCTTCCACCATATTATGACACAGCCAGGAGCTTCTACCCATTATAAATTTTCTCAACAAGCATTGAATAGCCTTGTGCCTTGATCTCATACAATGTGAAAAATGAGTGTCTGTGGCTTATAAACCACCCAGTCTACCATAAATTATTATAGCAGCTTGATGAGAGTAAGGAAGTGCACCATGTGTGTCCTCACAGGATAAATTGAGAAGTTTCTTTGCAGCTCTCTTTAAATAATGGACAATAATCCCATTCCATAGCTCTACCCACATGACTGAATAACCTTCAAGACCCAACCTTTTTCTGCCTAGGCTTCTGATAAACTACCACAATATTACAATACATATTCACACAGGGTGTAGGACTGGTCATTTTGCCCCAAGTGTGTATAGCCAAGTTTCTGAAATCTGGACCTGGAAGTAACTGTCAAGTCCTCTATGTGTTCCTGGCAATAAACTTTCAAAGAATTCTTCAGTGCATATTAATAGTCGTATCTGTGTATTCACCAGGCTGCTCACTCAAAATAAGAAGTGGCCCCTTCCATTGTAAACTCCTGTCTAATGGAGAAAGCATAAAACCCATGTTGTCCCTTGCTGCACTGACACTAAACATTGCATATGAATCCTGGGCTCCTTTATGGCTAATTGCTGATCAGTAAATATTACATTGCAACAAGCATTTGGTAAAAAATTTAGGTAAACTATTTTTCACATGGGAGAAAAAGATCCTGGAAATCAGGCAAGCTAAGGAAACTAATTAGGGGCTGGGGATCTGGCTCAAGTGGTATCATGCTCATCTGGGAAGCACAGGACACGGTTCTATCCTCAGAACCACATAAAAATAAAATAAATATGTTGTGTCCCTGAAAACAATATATATATATATATATTTTTTTTTCAAAGTTCTCTCTCTCTCTCTCTCTCTCTCTCTCTCTCTCTCTCTCTCTCTCTTAAAAAAAAGAAAAACAAAAAGATATTAGTCACCGAATAGTGTGGTTCATGATTGGGTTGTCAGACTCTTACCTTTTGGGCTTGATTTTTTTTTATTGATTTAATTCTATGTTTTCAACATGGTTGTTGTTTATGTGGTTCAAATATAAACCCATGTTAAAGACTCAACTCTATTCCATCCCACTTACCTTTTCTCATTGCCCTTCATGAACATCTGTTTTAATTGTTTTTAGTATATATTCTTACTGTTTCTTGTTCTGGTAGGAGTCAATAACAATAATAAGTTATTATGTACATTTCTTTCTTACCCAAAAGGGAGTGCTCCTGTATATCCTGTCTGCCCCTTATTTATTACTCAATGAAACAACCTGGAAAACACCCCACATATGCAAAAATCTTACCTTTCCAAGGTGTAGATAGACCAAAGTTGGAACTAAACAAATGATGGACATTTGGGCTATTCCTGAGCTTTATGTATTAACAATATTTCTGTGTTGAATAGCTCTGGGAATCTATTTTATATTCTTGCAAATGTACATTGAATGTTCAGTCCTGCAAGAAATATTGCTTTATCAACAGATACTTTTCATAATTTCAAGTAATAAAGCCCAATTCTTTGAAAGGTTAGAACATTTTTTTTTCTGCCAGAAAGTATACGAGTTCATGCTTTCTGTAGATGCCCCAGTAGACAGAGGCCACATTTTGGATATTCTTTGCACTATTACAGAATTCTGGTAATGCCTTCTTTATCTGTGGGAACCATTTTCTCTTTCTGTAATTTTTTTTTCTTTTTACATATGATTGATACCATGTCATGGTTACAGAAGAAAACATCAGTGTCCTACCCTTAATAAATCCATGGCTTGGTGAGAGTCCAATGCTGAAACCAATAGTTTCTTCCCAGTACAATGATCACCAAGGACACAATGCATTTTGGTAGTTTGTGTCTCCCAAAAAATTGATCTTTGTAATCTAAGTCCTTATACCTATGGGCTGAAAGATTTAAATATTGCTTATTTATATTAATGTTCACATTTTAATAGTGATAACATCATTTATTTTTTAGTTAGAGGTTTTTCTATTTATTGAATTTTAGAAAGACCTGAGGACATGAACCCTATAAAAAGAATTCCTGGAACATCCCAAATATTTAAAATAAATTCCTTAGAAAGTAATGCATCTGCATGATTATTCAGCATACAGTAATATATATAAGATCACATCAGGTCACATACATGCAGAATACCCACAGGAAACAAGGAACCAAAGGCTCTGATGTGACAATATATGGTTGAAAGTTGCCAAACAAGAGCTCCTGGGGCTAAGGTGAATGTCATAGAGAACACTCACAGGCAGATGGTAAAAATGGAGAAGCCCCCTCTCCAAACCTGTGAAAGTAGATTATTAATTTATATTTGATGTCATCTCCAAAATTCTGAGACAAAAACATCTGTAACTATAAACCCCATAATTATCAGCATCCCTAGATATGTTACAGTCAAGATACCAATGGTAAAGTTCTTGGGTTAGAACTTGTGCTAGAAAAGGCACGTGAAGTTGCAGAAGAAAATTATGGTGTTAGCTGAGATCTCAAGATGAACTTCAGAGGAAATGTTTCTTATACTAATAAAATAATATATTTTGTTGATCTTTATTTTCAAATTCCATATTAATAGTATATATCTTAAGAGAAAATGAAGCAAAAGCCCTTATTTCAAATAGTGTCATCTTTATCAATCTCAGCCTATCCTATTACTAGGGATATATGTGAATTCACCCAACACACATTTTTCCAACGTCAATTATCAACTCTCTCTAATATTCTCCAAGTGCCATTCGAATATTATTACCAAATTATGTCTGGATTGTGTAATAGTAGCTGTGCTCCCACTGTACATAGCCTTTCTTATAGATTCAGAATTACCATATATTCTCAAAATATTTCTTGATATTATCTTCTTTTGAGATTTTCTGAGGTAGAGTGTTAAGTTGATTTCATCTTTCTCTTCTTGATTAAGCAGTAGGAATATATTGAAAAGTCTACAATTTTCAATGAATTGAAATGGAATGATTGTACAAAAGTAAAGAATTGCTACCTTCTCAAAAAATGAATTTCAATGTAGTAGGTGTGCACATAGATGTATTTTTTTAGATCTATCTTTTGACCATTTATTATCAGACTTAAGGCCTTTAATACATCATCTAAGATGACACTGAGAAGCATATCCTCTAAGATGATTTTTTAATTTGTATTTGTAGTGTTTTATTGAGTTCAATGTTATGTTGGTGCTAAATCTGATCATCTTGTATTACATATATGGAGTCTTATTACATATATTCTAGAGCTTTTGTGTATGAAAGAAGAATAAGGATCAAATATGGATGTGTTTCTGAAATAAAAGTACTCAGTAGAAATGCTGGCCATTTTCTTTTAATTATGTACTTCATCAACTATGTGATTTAATAGATTTAAAACTTTTCTTTTCATAATGGCTACATATGCTGTGGATTCAAATTATTTTCATGATATTAAAATTTTCTAGCAATATGTGTAGAAAGCTCTTTGACAGTATTTAATGCCTGTCTTTGAATCCCCAATGTAGCTATCCACCTTGCATATATGCTATTATCATGACCAGAAAAAATATCTTAAGTGACCAAAGTCCAGCTATTGAATATCAGTAGAAATATATTATTATTGCTTTCTCCTTAGTCATCTGGAATAAAGGTGTAATTAAAGTCACAGTTCCGATAGACTCAAAGTCATTCCATTGTAAGGTTTTTAAATTAAAGGACAAGAATTTGACCCAAGACTACAAGACAAACTTCCATAAGAGTCCCAATATTCATCTGCTTGAAGTAAGTGATGCATTTCTACAGTAAAGAAACCATGCATAAAATTGATACAAAAAAATTGATGTTAATCTGATGGAATATTTTTTTTATACAAGGCATGTTGGATTTTAAGTCAAGTACCTGAAATAGTAGGTATGTATTTTAGCTTTTTTCCAGCCACATATTAAAAAATACCAGTCATCAGGGCTAAGATTGTGGTTCAGTGGTAGAATGCTTGCCTAGCACATGTGATGAACTGTGTTCAATCCTCAACACCACATAAAAATAAAATAATAAAATAAAGTGTAAACAAGTTTTGAAAATTAATAACAGTCATGAGAAATCCATGTAAATAAGTCTAAATCATTCCATGACTCTTTAGACCTTGCAGATCTAAAAGACATGACAGTAAGAGAAACCAAAACAGTGAAACATTCATGAACATAGGATACCATTTAAAAATCTGAGGTAATGTAGATAATTGGCTAAAACATCAAAGAATTTACTTCTATTTATTTTTATTTTTACCTGGAATCTACTCTTTGTACTTGGATATGAGACCCATTATTATAACTGGGCATGTGTACATAGTGTGTAATTATCAGATCAGGGTAATTTTCATCTTATTAAAATTATTATTCTGTGTTTGAAACTTTCTAAGTTCTGGCTATTTTGATTTATTTAAGTAGTTATTATACAATGTAATCACCTTATTGTGCTCTAAAACCTAAGAGTTACTTTCTGGACTTAATTGTTTTTGCACTCCCTACACACAATCAGTCAGTTTCTCATTCTTATTATAAATCCGGGAAGTGTTTCTGTTCTCAGTTTCTGTGTAATTAACTTTTCAGCTTCAACACATAAATTCCACATGCTGTATTTGTGGGAAAATAAATGCCACTACTAGGAAAAATAAAATATTATTCTCAATTAGTAATTAGGGAAATTGGCATAAACCTCTGCATTCACTCGTTTAGTGTTTAGAACTTGTCTATAATAATAAATATGGAAAAAAGAATAAAATATATAAATCAAATGTCCGTATGTGTTTAACATTTTATGGATCATATTTGGTCACTGGGAACAAGTGTTGTGACATCTATTTTTATAAAAATGACATATTCTAATTCTTATAACTTTATTTATAATAAGTGAATATATTTTAAGTATATTTTTATATTGTAAGTTTCAATAGATCAATATTACCATGGAATAAATAACTTTAAAAATTGTATAAGAGTTGGCTCAGTGGTGCAGGCCTGACATCCCAGGGGAAAAAATATTTTAAGAAAAAAATATTTTAAAAAATGGGGATGTATCTCACTGTGTAACCACCAAAATGCACTCATGCTCTACCCCTTCTCCACCTGAGATGCCCATCACAACACATGAAAGAACAGTATCTCAGTCTGCCACCTATCCAGCAGTTCTACTTTCACAGCCCATCCGAACCCATTCCTTACTTGATGCCCATCTTTTTAGGCCACCCTGTGAGTATGCATTGGGCCTGCACTAAGGCACACCAGCACAACTGGTTGCTAAGGTCCAGGTGGCAGATATCCCTCATTCATTCCACTGGGACCTTATATTTTTTTAAAATGGGTTGCTATAATTCAACATGACAAGTTTATGGCTAAAATTACAGCTCAGTAGTAAACAAATTTCACATGTGCCTGGCTCTGTGTTCCAACTCCAGCACCTAAAAAAACACAGGCAAGCCTAACGGCACATGCCTATAATCCCAGTGACTATAGAGGCTGAGGCAGGAGGCTCACAAGTCTAAGGAAAGTTTCAGCAATCTAGTAAAGCCCTAAAAATCTGTCTCTAAAATTTAAAAAGGGTTGGGGATGGTTATTCAGTGATTAAGCAATCATAGATTCAGTCCCCACAACCAAATACAAAAACAAACCCAAAGTAAAAGTGAAAAACAACTGTATTCCCCAATATCTTTTGCAGGTAGGGGTCTCTGTGAGTTTGTGCTGTCCAATGAGATAACATTGGAAGCAACTGGGACTCTTGCTCTTTTTTTTTTTTCCTTTTTCTTTTTCCCCTGATTGCTGTATTAAATGGATGGCACAATGAAAAACAGGAAGGGCCCTGGGGCATGATGGAATAGCTGGATAGCCATAGCAGCCCAGACTACCAATCACTGGGCTTTTTGATTTTCAAGTAAAAGGAAATATTTTTCAGTATTTGATGGGTTTACCTTTCTAATATTGGAAAGACAGATGCATTGATTTTCCTCCTTGTTCTGCTTTCTGTTCATTGTCTTCAGGTTCAGGAACAATGTAGGTCAAGAAAACCAGCCATCTTTGTCACCAATTGTTTTTCAGGTCTCTGAGGATGGAATGAAAGTACAACACAGAACCTCTATAGTACCTAATCTGAGCCATTGGGACAGAGTTAGGCCTGAGTCATCTCCAGGGTCCCTCATCTGCTGCAGAATGCTCACAGAGAGTGAGTATCTTTTCTCTTGATGCCAACACTCAAGTCCAAAATCTCAGGGTTTCCATGGTTCTCCTGAGAACTATTCCACAACAGGTTGACACTGGTCCCAATCTCCATTTCTGCACTGATGGGCCATTGGGAAAGTGAGTTTAAGCAAGCTTTACTGTCCCCAATTTTCAAGTGTGTCTTCTCCAAAAAAAAACCCAAAAACAAAAAAACTTGAAACTAAATGAGCACTGAAGGAAGAAGTCAGGTTCCAAGGACTGAAGAAGAACCCTGCTACCAGAGAAACCTAGGATTTGAAAAAAAATTCCAATTTAAGTGAGGTGGCAGGTAAATTATAGACCTTGACATAAAGCAATAGCCTTACAGCAAATGTCACGTGTGGGCATGGAAGTATGTATGAAAGACTGACTTTTCACAGCCTCCACAACAGGTAAACATGAATGCTAAATTTGTAACACATAACATAAGAAAAAGGAACCACATTTTTTTCTGACTTGCCTATTTTTCTTTCTTTATTCTTTTTTTCTTTTTCTTTTTTTTTTCTTTTTTCCTTTTTCTTTCTTTCTTTCTTTCTTTCTTTCTTTCTTTCTTTCTTTCTTTTTTTTTTTGTACAAGGGTTTCAAACTAGGGGAACATAACAACTGAGCCTCATCCTCAGATTTTTTTAATGTTATTTTTTAACTTTTGAGAAACATTGTTAATCACAATATTGAGGTATTCTTATATCAAACAAGCCATACTACAAAGGTTCCAGAGCTAGAGAGAAAATCCTGCAATCCCAGAGTGTTAAATATGTCTGTGGAAGATGAGCTACATGGACACAATGTAGAAGATCAAGTGGGTGGAGTGGGCATGGCTCTGCAGAACAGTGCAGGTAAGAGGCCAGATGCTGTGTCGAGCCTATGAAAAAAAGTGGAGTGGACAGAGTGGGGCTTAGTTGTTTGGCAGAGTTGGTGAGGCAGAGTCAGGCTGAGTGAGTGGATCCCAACCCATAAGAACAGTGGATGGGGAGAAGACAGGGGAAGCACGTTAGAAGCAGCATCCCACCTGGGACCCCTTAGGTGAGCACAGCCTAGGAACCAGGAGATGCAGTGATGAAGGAGCAGAGGGCATGGTGGGTGTATCCACAGGAAGCAAAAGGAGTCAGGAGAGGCATCCAGTAATTCTGTCAGAAGTTACTGTTGACCCAGTGGGGAAGAAGGGTCTTAGGGCTCTGAGATAGATATGTGACCTCAGGGTCTGCTCCACAAGGGGGCTCAGTTTACCCTCTTACACACTGAAGCAATGGAGGGAGGCTGAAGATGCCACAGCACAGCCTTTTTGGTTCCTCCCTCTCATGGGATGCAGTGCACTTTCCATTAATTTTTTCTGTTCTTCCAGGTCCAGGACAGTACCTAAATCTGTTCTCTAGACAACGATATTTGTAATAAACTCTTCAAAACCTTTTGGCAAGAATATCCGGGGAGAGCACTGTTTGGCTCACAGGAGCAAATATTTAACGGCAGAATATGAGCCACCAGCACCAGACACTGATTTATAGAGAAAGATACTTTACAAGATACTCTCATGTTATCCTGACTCATAGCCAAAAAATTATCCCCAGGTTCTACCATGAAATCCTGAACTGAGGTCCCAAACTGGTAACCAGAGAAGCGCACCTATCTCCAGGTTTTGTTGGTTGGTTGTTCAGGTTTAAAATTTGCTTGGGGTCTGGGGCTGTGGCTCCGTGGTAGAGCGATCGCTTAGCACGTACAAGGCCCTGGGATTGATCTTCAGCACCACATTAAAAATAAATAAATAAATAAATAAATAAATAAATAAGATAAAGGTATTGTGTCCAACTACCACTAAAAAATAAATATTTAAAAAAATTTGCTTGGAATTAGAACGCAATTCTTTTTTTATATTTATTTTTTAGTTTCAGGTGGACACAATATCTTTATTTTATATTTATGTGGTGCTGAGGATCGAACCCAGTGCCTCACACATACTAGGTGAGCCCTCTACCACTCAGCCATGACCCCAGCCCTAGAACGTAATTCTTAAGATTCAGGAAAGTTTGCACAAAAACTTACGTTTCTAACTGTCCTTCAAAGTCACCAGGAGATCTGGCAGCCCCAGACTGAGTTCTTACACAGCAAGGATCGCTGGCACTGTACTGCCAGTTTCCACGACTCCGGAGTGCAGCCGAGTCCTCTTTGCCCCTTTTGTGTCTGGCCCTGAGGGCCTTGAGTTTTGCTAACAGTCTAAGGGTTAGATGAGCTGGGGCAGCAGGCAAGAGTCAGCATGGAACTTCTGGTCCAGCCCTGCTTCCTGCTTGCTGTGTGACTTTGCTCCAGTCACACCACCTCTCTGTGCTTCAGTTTCCCTATCTGTCTGGAGGCCAATAGACTAGATCAGTGGTTTCCCACTTTAAGCCAAGGCAAGGCTGAGAGGTGGGCTGCCTTGTCTCCCTTCTCTCCTTTATGAATTAGGCCTGGGCATCAGATTTTGCTTAGGTGACTCCCTGTTTATCCAGGGTTGGAAAATCCCAGGTAACTACTTGTGTTAACCCCATAGCCAGGACCTTGAGGTGTATTACAACAGAAAAGGGAAAATACCTTTTTTATTTTTATTTCTTTTGTGGTAGTGGGGATTGAACCCAGGGTGTTTTACTGCTGAATTCTATCCACAGACTCCACATCCTTTATTTTTGAGACAAGGTCTTCTAAGTTGCTGAGGCTGGCCTCAAACTGGTGATCTTCCTGCCTCAGTTTCCTGAGCTGCTGGGATTACAGGCATGCGCCAAGGCTTCTGGAACCATAATGTGTTTATAGATAGGAATGATGGAATTTGATGAGCATCATTATTCTCCTACAAAGAGAGGCTCTCCTCCCCTGTTCTACAGATGCAGAAAGTGAAGTTTTGAGAGGCTGAGTAACTAGCCAGAGGTCACACAGCTACAAGTGGCCAAGAGCCCATGTTTGTGTCATTACAGACAGTGAGGCCCTAACTACTTTTTCTGTCCCTTAGGTGGCTTGGGAGGAGGTGGGTGTAGAGAGGTGTCCTGCAGCAAAGGGGAGGCCAGTGCCCTGGCAGACCCTGCCACCTCTTGCACTTGTCCTCCTTGAAGGCCATAGGCACACACAGGGGAGTCCCCTTCAGGCTCTGTGCTCAGGACCAGGCTTCCCTCCCCCAGGGCTGACCCGGGCTGGGCTCCCGGGCTCCAGGTGATCAGGAGATCTGGCAGCCCTGGACTGAGTTCTTGCACAGCAAGGGTCGGTGGTGCTCTGCGCTGCCCTTGGATGGGATAGGGAGATGCACACGAGGCCCATCGAGTCAAAACACCCTTGTGGTTCTTTGCAGGTGTAACAATTGCTCACCGAGCTCCACAAGCCACATTTTTCAGCCCAGACAACTGCTATGGTTTTTATGAGAATCCTGAAGAATGGGGGTTCTTGTAGTTCTCAGGACCCAGCGTGTTCTGTCTGAGTCTTGGTTCTCCCATGTGAGAAAGGAGAACCCCGGTCCATTCGCACTCCCAGCCTGTGTCCCTTTGATGGAAAGGGTAAGTGTAACCTCCTCTGCCAGGCTCCCCCTGCAGCTCACCCCTTCTGCAGCTCCTCTCAGGAAAGGGGCTAAATCCTCCCATTTACAGGTGTTATCTGTAAAGGTTAATGTTACAGGCTCTGGCCAATGTCCTCAACTGCTGAGGACAGGTTGTGACTTTTTCCACGGCCTCGTCCATCCCAGGCCTGGGTTCCCAATGGCTGGGGAAGCCTGGAACCAGCCAGGAACTCCTGGCAGCCTCTAGCCAGTCCTTGGGCACAGGCTGCCCTTCCTGTGCTCGCTGCTTCCTGAGTGCTCTGGGCTCCAGGGAAAAAAAGTGGGTTTTCAGTGAGCCCCACAGCCCTCCAGGAAGGAAGAGATTGCTTTCTTCCTCCAGGTGGGGCCTGGGCCTGACTCTCCAGGGCAGAGTGGAGGGCTGTAGGCTCTCGGGCCTGCTGAGATCACCCTTCCCAGGTGGCTCCTGGGTGGGATGTGTGTGGAGATGTGCTTGGTCTTAGCGGCTGTCTTAGTAACAGGGCGCTCTCCTGTCCATCAGGGTTCAGGGTGCACATGACAGAGGTGACAACATAGGCCCAAGAGGGATTTCCTGGCCGGGGAGAGCTGCTGGGATGAATGGGAGGAGGACTAGGGCTTGGTTTGCTCCAGACCCTAGGGGACCAAGGAATGGACCACCCTCCAGGGAACCCCATCATGGGGAGAGGCCCTTTTCCTGGTGTCGCTGTGTCCCTGGGCCTCAGAACAAGGGCTTGGGGAAGCATATGCACTATCCTGCATTAAAAGGGAGAGTCCCTCAAGGTCCGCACAGGGAATAGTTGGGTCTTAGGGCACAGTCAGGGTGCTGGCAGCAGAGGCGGGGCAGAGGCTGCCTGGAGGCGGGGACCCCTGCCCAAGCACTGCTGCTGTTTGGGTGTGCTGTCTCAACATCTTGGGAGGCTTCAGTGGCCTAGGTCGGGGTCGTGGGGTGGGCTGGGTGGAGAGGTTTTTTGCACATCAGACCAGCTTTGGGCCCTGGATTGGGTTTATCAAGTCACAGCACATGGGACATTGGGATGGGAGGGCTCTTGGGGGAAACCTGGTCCAGTCTCACCTTGTACCACAGGGAAATGGGAGTCCAGAGAGGCCAAGAGGTTCTCCAGGACCCCACCACCCAGCAGGGACAGGTTGGAGAGAGGGGGTCGAGGTGGAGCACCACAATACCCTGTCTTCAAGGGAATATGGGCACCGTGGGGATGGGGCAGAGGTTGTAATGAGGACACACACACACTTTTAAAAACACTGACTGCTCATGAGTGCTTACGGGATAAAATTAAAAACAACCCTCAGCCACCCTCTTGCCTTTCCCAGAGGAAACCGCCATTCTAGTTTCTGATGCCTGGTAATAGTCAATTGCGTGTTCGACCACATGTGTGACAGACACAGACATTTTCCTCCTCTCACTGCACCGCGCTGTGGTCTGTGTTGGTAACAATTTCAAACCCGTTCATTCAGCACCACTTCAGGACTTTCTCTTTCCTTCCCTTCCTCTCTGCCTCCTTCCTTCCTTTCTCTTTCTCTCTTCCCTCTTTCTTTTTTGGTACTGGATGAGAACCCAGGGCCACACCTGCTTGAGAAGCACTTGACCACATAGCCACACCCTCAGCCCCTTCTGTTATTTTGGGAGGGGATTGAACTCAGGGGCACTCCACCACTGAGCCACCTCCCCAGCCCTATTTTGTATTTTATTTAGAGACAGAGACTCACTGACTGCTTAGAACCTCCCCGAGGCTGAGGCTGGTTTTGAACTTGGAATCCTCCCATCTCAGCCTCCCACACGTGTGTGGCCCCTACTGTTTTTGAGACAGGGCCTCACTGAGTTGTCCAGGCAAGCCTGGAACTTGCGATCCCCCAGTTTCAGCCTTCCAAGTCACAGGGATTGCGGGTGTGTGCCACCACATCTGGGACTTTAGTACTTTGTAAGTGAATTTGTTTTTGTTGACACTCGAAACACAGACAAGTCCACTGGCCACCAGCGTGTTCCAATGAGGAACAACAGGTCAAGCTTCCCAGGGGCCGACTGTGCTCCACCCTCTGCCCGAGGACAGTGGCTGCCCTCACTTGGACGTTTTAATTGCTATGTGTTTGTTTTAGTTATTTTGTGTTTGAAAAACCAAACCAAACCCCAAACCAAAACAAAACAAATCAAAAAAAAACCCAGGCAGCACACCCCACAAGAAATTTCCCAGGGAGGATTGCTTGGGATTGCAAGTGGGGTGCTAGGCCTGGGGCTCTGATTCTGTGACACATGATGGCTTAGGCTTCTCAAACCCAGTAATGACAGTGGAAAAACTGGGGGCCACAGGGACCTTATTTTCTCCTGCTCACCCTCATTCCAGTCCCACCCCCTTGACTGTCCACACACAGTCCACCATGCATACAAGACATGGCTCATCTGTCATGCTGCAAGACACAGATTCCCCAGGACAAGTGGGGAAAGTTAGGAAAGTTGCTTAGCCTCTGCAAGTGTATGTGTCCCAGCCTCTATCAATAACATGGCCCGGCTCTCTATTCCCCCTGCACCGTCAGAGCCTTGAGCAGGATAGGTGGGGGTCATGGGTGGAGCTCCCACAGCGTCTGCTACAACAAGTTACCCAGCCCCAGCCTCCACGGCTTCATCTGTTAAATTGGGACATCAGAACAATCTTGCTTGTTTGTCTATTTTAAATCATGTTGTTGTATTTTTTTTTAATTTTTTTTACTTATTTTTATGTGCTGCTGAGGATCGAACCCAGTGCCTCATGCAAGCTAAGCATGCAGCTCTATCACTGAGCCCCAGACCCAGCTCCGGGACAGCCTTGTTTAAAAAATAAGAAGCCAGTCATGGTGGCATGACCTTGTAGTCCCCGTTGTCCCCACTGTACAGGATGCTGTGACAATGAGAATCACTGGAGCCCAGGAGTTGGAAGCCAACCTGGTCAACATAAGCAAGACCTCACCTCAAACATAAGATAAACCCAGGCACGGTGATGCCCACCTGAAATCCCAGCTGCTTGGGAGGCTGAGGCAGAAGTATTGTGAGTTCAAAATTGGCCTCTGCAAAAGCGAGGATCTAAGGGTTGGGGTTGTGGCTCAAGTAACAGAGCACTCACCTAGCACATGTGAGGAACAGGATTCCATCCTCATCACCATAAAAAAATAAAGATATTATGTCCACCTAAAACTAAAGAATATATATATATATTTTTTTTACAAAAAAGGTGCTAAGCAACTCAGTGAGACCTTGTCTTTAAATAAAATACAAAATAGGGCTGCAGATGTGGCTCAGTGGTCAAGAAATTAGGCTTTTTCCCAATTGTCTTACTAATGAGCACATGCCATTTAGAAAGTGGTTTTTCCACTCTACCCTTCTGTCACAAATGTGCTTTTTCTCACTCCCTCCCTAAACAGGCTGTAAATTCTCCATATTTTTTTTTAAAATTATGCATTTCAGCTTTAGATTATCCCATTGGTTCCAAGTTCTATAGAATACAATTAAATGTAACCAGGAAGGAGACTGAATGCTGTTTTGACTACATATTTTCTCCATTAGATATTATAGTCCATCACTTCTAGATTTGACCCTCCATAAGCTTCAGAGCATGGACACAGTTCAGCCACATTCACAGCAGAGGTGTGACAATTATTGATTCCAGTTTCCAGTAGAATATCTTCATTTGCATCTGAGTTCTCATCAGCATGGTCCTTACTGTCTGTATTTCTATCAGCATTCTGGTCATGGCCATTTATCCCATCTTTCAGATATTTCAGATCTTTACAGGTTTAAGGCTCTGAGAGGAGTCCCTCTTGGATGCATTACAACATGGCAGGCGCCATGTTGTGTATCTCTCAAATCTATATCTTAGTTCTTTCTCCTTAAAAAACCACAAGAACTTCATCAAAGGGGCTCCATCCTAATGAAGGAATCAAACCTAAACATTTTTCAAGGGCCCTACCACTAAACACCATAGTCCAATTAGTTTCTACCTTCTTTAATATATTGACATAAGATTTTTGTAATTAAATTCCTTCATGAGTTCAGAGAGACAACCCATTTTCATACATACCCTCCAATGTATATTCAATTCATCATGAAAGAATTACTTAGACAACCTCTGTCATACAGTCTTCCAACAATACTTTTATTAAAAAGTGGAGAAGTTTTTAAATATCCTTCAATTAGCATTTTGAAAAACAAAAACCATAAATATGATAATAAATTCACCTGTATTTTAAGTTTAACATGGCTTGTATTTTAGTGTTTTATCATACATCTGTATGTAAGGTGTGTTTATGAAGACTCCTTTTTAAATACGAAAATAGTGTAAATTTAAACTTATATGCTTAAGTGTCTATATATGACCAAACACCCAATGAACATATTTTATATTTTATTAACTTGAGCATTTGTAATCAAATGTCTCTCCAGATCAATAATCTTCAAAAATATGTTCAAACTATTTTTCCGTATATTATCATAGTATTAAGGTGTAAGATATTAACCAATAGATTATTATTTATAATTCATACAAGTTAAATTATAGAACACATTTTTAAATAAATATTTAACCTGAATATCAAGAATGATTGAAATTGGAATTACTAGATCAAAAGTATACAGATTAATAAAAGTACACACATACTCCAAAATTTTGGCAAATTTTTCTTCAGAAAGTTTAGGAAGTGAAAATTCTTATATCAGTTTAACTTGTTTTACTCACTGGCTCAGGAGGGTGAAGCAGAATAATCACAAGTTCAAAGCCAGGCTTAAAGACTTAGTAAGGCCCTAAGCAAATTAGTAAGTTATAAAAAAAAAAATATATATATATATATATATATATATATATATATATATATATATATGTATATATATATATATATATATACACACATACATATATAAATTTAAAATAGAAAGATATATATATACATATATATATACATACACATGCAAATATAAATTTATATAAAATATTTATTTATTTATAGGTTGTATATATAGAAAAGTTATAGATAATGTCATATATATATGATATTATCTAATTTTTATTTCTTTTATTCCATATGAGTCTGTTCAGTGATTCTAATGTTTTATTATTTATATTGCAAAATATAATAAACTTGTGAATTCCTCCTCTATTTTTAGTCTTACAACCTTCTTTTCAATTGCAAAATTAGTTATTCCAATGTTAGTTATCGACATCTTTTTCTTTGATTTCACTTCTTTCATTCTAATTTTGTCATCTAAGTGTTGAGTCTTCAGGATGCTGTGACACACACCTGTAATCACAGCTGGTGGGGTGACCCCCCAAAAATGTTGAATCCATCTGGGATTAATTATGTTATGTTATCAAGATCCAATTTGATTTTCAAATGAAGCAAATTTGTTCATTGAAAAAATCCTCTTCTTTTTATTGAATTGCAATACTCTTTATTTATTTACGTATTTATTCATGTATTTATTTTAAATATTTTTTAGTTGTAGTTGGGCAAAATGCCTTTGTTTTATGTATTTTTATGTGGTGCTGAGGTCTGAACCCGGTGCTTCATATGTGCTAGGCAAGCATACTACCACTGGCCACAACCCCAGCCCCTGCAATTCTTTTTTTTACTGTGTACATGAACATGTGTACACACTTGCACATGCACATTTGTATCCACATCTAAAGTAATATCTTCTCTAAGATTATTTGTTTGTTACCCATTTTTTAGGTTTTTAAAATGAGTTGTTTATTTAAATGATCTAATTCAGAAGCTCTCAAGATTTATTATCTATTATCTCTATTTCAAATACAATGTAAAAGCATTACTTTCAGTAAAAAGACTCAGTGAAAAACAATAAACTCTAAACCTGTTGATCGCCTAAAAGTTGAGAGTAGAACAGTGGTTAGGCCAGATTTAGAAGGGGTAGGGAAGTTGTCAATGGGAATAGTTTTATAGTTAGAAGGAATAATTTCTGGAGTTTTATTGGCATTGAATAGAAGGTTTCAAGAACTTAGCTAGGAACACTGGATGGTCAGTGATGTCAAGCAGAGCTCATTTTTCCTAACTGGGTGCTTCTGGGGAGTCCACCAGGAGGTCAGTGCCTTCTTTGGTTTTCATGCTAACTGTCTGAGTTCAAGACTGCTACAATTTCAGTTCTCAGGGTTCATGTGGCTTTCTAAAACTTATATTGGCAGTAATTTTAGATTTCGTGAAGAAAAAAAAGTCAATGAGTGTAGGAACCAGGGAATAGGATGCATTTTGCTTCTGAAAGGGAACTTCATGTGAGAAAGAAAGTTTATCTGTGAAACACTATATTGATATAGGCAGGAAGGTTGATAAGGGCATGGTAACTCAGGTTGTTGAACAAAATAAAGTTGAAAAGTAGTGTTATAATGTAATCATCAGTTATTTTTAAAAAATATTTTTAGTTACAGATGTGCACAATACCTTTCTTTTATTTATTTCTTTTAATGTGGTGCTGAGGATTAAAACCCTATCACTGAATACCATAGCCCCACCAGTTATTTCTTGCAAAGGTTATTTTTGAGCTCATTAAATGAATGAGGTACATTCTAAGTGCCAGGTATTTAGCAGTTAACAGGCAAGTGTTTTCATACGTGCGAGGGGGTAAGTGGTTTTTACTGTTGCCTGATTTATAGAAGATGTTAAAATAAATGTCATTATAAACAAAATAAAAATAAATGTAAGATCAAAGAAATTTTATCACAGAA
Organism: Callospermophilus lateralis; assembly: GCF_048772815.1. NCBI lineage: Eukaryota > Metazoa > Chordata > Mammalia > Rodentia > Sciuridae > Callospermophilus > Callospermophilus lateralis. The sequence goes on along the minus strand of NW_027515935.1, from coordinate 1,221,969 downwards.
TATATGTGTGTATTGACATTTGTATTTAACTTTTTGCAAATAATAATAACAGTTAATGTAACGTGCTTGCAAATTTTTTCTGATCCTCATGCAATAAGTAACCACCATGTTTATTCTAGCAACATGTCATAAAATATCTATAGGTTAGAATAAGTTTTTTCCCATTTTCCTCACAACCTCTTATATGTAATTTTGTATAACAATGAGGGTCTCCTTGCATGTGCATGCAATTTCCCTTTTCTCTCCCTTTCCCTCCGACCTCATGTCTCTGTTTAATGTTAATCTTTTCCTCCTGCTCTTCCTCCCTGCTCTGTTCTTAGTTGTTCTCATTATATCAAAGAAGACATTTGGCATTTGTTTTTTAGGGATTGGCTAGTTTCACTTAGCATAATCTGCTCTAATGCCATCCATTTCCCTGCAAATTCCATGATTTTGTCATTTTTTAGTGCTGCATAATACTCCATTGTGCATAAATGCCACATTTTTTTTATCCATTCATCTATTGAAGGGCATCTGGGTTGGTTCCACAGTCTAGCTATTGTGAATTGTGCTGCTATGAACATCGATGTGGCAGTATCCCTGTAGTATGCTCTTTTAAGGTCTTCAGGGTATAGTCCGAGAAGGGCAACACCTGGGTCAAATGGTGATTCCATTCCCAGCTTTCCCAGGAATCTCCATACTGCTTTCCAAATTGGCTGCACCAATTAGAATTCCCACCAGCAATGTACAAGAGTACCCTTTTCCCCACATCCTCGCCAGCACCTCTTGTTGTTTGACTTCCTAATGGCTGCCAATCTTAGGGTGGTTTTGCTTTGCATTTCTCTGACTGCTAGAGATGGTGAGCAACATGTCAGAAAATATCTATAGGTTAGAAGAAGCTTATACTTGTTAGTATTTTTCCTAGTGTAATGATTCTGGTAGCACCAGATTCAAACTATAAAGAGCACTGCTTTTAAATAATAGACAATTATGAACAAATTTCCATTAGACTTTTAAGTTGGTTAATAATCATCTGCTATTTAAAAACATCTAGCTCAGATTTGTGTTTCTGAGGTTAACTACAAAGGTCTGCACACAAATCATTAAAAATTCCTGGGCCATTTTATTTATTTTTTTGTTAACATAGTATTTTTTTTAATTACTGTATCATAATCTTACCTGGATTTTAAATTTTAAATTTCAGCTTTGCTTATACACTTAAATTATCCAGCTAAAATATTTTACAGAACATTTTCAAGAATATATTCTGATATAAATCATATGTGTTGTTAATTATTCATTTGTAAGCAAATATTACCACAATAATATTATGTAATATTATTTAGAGTGTGAGAGTATATAGAAATATTTTTAAATATATATATATATATATATATTATATATATATATATATATATAATATATATATATATATATATATATATATATATATATATATATATTATTGGTTATTCAAAACATTACAAAGATTGGAGAATCACATCGGTTACACATCCACATTTTTACATAATACCATGATAGTAACTGTTGTATTCTGCTACCTTTCCTATCCTCTACTATCCCCCCTCCCCTCCCCTCCCATCTTCTCTCTTTACCCCATCTACTGTAATTCATTTCTCTCCTTATTTTTTTCCCATTCCCCCTCACAAACTCTTATATGTAATTTTGTATAACACTGAGGGTCTCCTTCCATTTCCAAGTAATTTCCCTTTTCTCTCCCTTTCCCTCCCACTTCATGACTCTGCTTAATGTTAATCTTTTCCTCCTGCTCTTCCTCCCTGCTCTGTTCTTGGTTGCTCTCATTATATCAAAGAAGACATTTGGCATTTGTTTTTTAGGGATTGGCTATCTTCACTTAGCATAATCTGCTCTAGTGCCATCCATTTCCCTGCAAATTCCATGATTTTGTTATTTCTTAGTGCTGCGTAGTACTCCATTGTGTATAAATGCCACATTTTTTTTATCCGTTCATCTATTGAGGGGCATCGGGGTTGGTTCCATTGTCTAGCTATTGTGAATTTTGCTGCTATGAACATCGATGTGCAGTATCCCTGTAGTACGCTCTTTTGAGGTCTCAGGGAATAGTCCGAGAAGGGCAATAGCTGGGTCAAATTGTGGTTCCATTCCCAGCTTTCCCAGGAATCTCCATACTGCTTTCCATATTGGCCTCACCATTTTGCAGTCCCACCAGCAATGTATAAGAGTACCCTTTTCCTCACATCCTCGCCAGCACTTGTTATTGTTCGACTTCATAATGGCTGCCAATCTTACTGGAGTGAGATGGTATCTTAGGGTGGTTTAGATTTGCATTTCTCTGACTGCTAGAGATGGTGAGCATTTTTTCATGTACTTGTTGATTGATTGTATGTCCTCCTCTGAGAAGTGTCTGTTCAGGTCTTTGGCCCATTTGTTGATTGGGTTATTTGTTTTCTTATTGTTTAATTTTTTGAGTTCTTTGTATACTCTGGATATTAGGGCTCTATCTGAAGTGTGAGGAAACCGCGACAGCCGCCCAGCCAGACTGGAGCAGGAAGCCACGACAGCTGCCCAGCCAGACTGGAGCAGGAAGCCACACCAGCCGCCAGCCAGACCGGAGCAGGAAGGCGCCAGCCGCTCAGCCAGACCTGAGGAGGAAGTCCGGTCCAGCCCTGAGTGCTAGTCTCCAGGAAGCCCATCAACCCTTAAAACCCATCAAAGTGGGTGTGGGTACCAGCACAGTTTCGGCTGATCCAGGTACCCAGTTTCCAACTCCCCCACCCTTAGCTGCGATAACTCAAAATATTTCCCACAAGCTTTTGGGGATTGTAGCTATCAACACAAAACAACAACTGTAGAGGCACCTGGTTTCTACCTCAGAGACTAGAGTAGGGAAGATACAGGTGGAAGCTCATTTCCCTTCACACTGGCAATACCCACCACCCTGAATACAGAGGCTCAAACTAGGAATAGACAACGCCACCTACTGGAAGCAAGGAAAACAGTGTTCTGAGAGACTTTTTTTTTTCCTCTCTTTCTCATTTCTTCTCTCTCTTCCACAACTTCAGGATATGTGAAACCAAGAACTGAGCATGAACAACTGAATTACCAAAGTAATATAATATAGAGGAATTGCATATATCCCACCTCCCCCCCATTTTTTTTCTGTATTTCTATCTTACTTCCCTTTCCCTTCTCTTATTTCTCTTTTTTTCCTTGTTATTTCTTTTCTTTTCTTTCTTTTTTTTAATTCATATTCTCTCTATACCACTTTCAATCTCCTAAATTTTGCTATCTATACATAGGGTAACTATCTAAATAGGAGGTTGAGTCTATACATTCTTCCATAAATTTCTAGTCGAGTGGTTAGAGTTCTCCAAAGGTGCTAAGTTAGTTTAACCTCATTCCCTCACTACTTTCTCTTTAAGTATAACATCCTTCGTCTGAAATTAAGTTTTCTATATGCCACCAGATATGGTACGCCTTTTATGAAACTAAGGAATATATTCTTAAGTAATAATTAAATCCAATATCTATAGTCTTAAAATCTAACTATGAATGTATTAATAATGAAAACTTGTCCATAGATAATGTACTGTTGCTATTGGGATCTGTTAACATTGTCTTTCTCCGAAAAAGAGGGATATTGGAGCTATTCAAGAACAATTCAAATATATAAGGGGAAAAACATTAGCTCAACAGTTTCACAAAGCTAGAAAGAATCATGAGCAGTATGAAAAGACAAGGAAAGAAAGGACCACAAACAATACAGGTCAATTCAACATTAGATGAGGTAATATCTGCAGCTGATGGAATGTCAGACAAAGAGTTCAGGATATACATACTTCAGATGATCAGGAGTATCAAGGAAGACATTATTCATCAAATTCAGACAATGAAAAATCACTTTGACAATGAATTACATAAACAAATACAAGAAGCAAAAGATCAACTCTATAGGGAGATAGAGGATATAAAAAACAAACAAACAGAAATCCTGGAAATGCAGGAAACAATAAACCAAATTAAAAACTCAAATGAGAGTATTGCCAGCAGAGTAGAACACTTGGAAGATAGAACTTCAGACAACGAAGACAAAGTATTTCAACTTGAAAAGAACATAGACAGCTCAGCGAGAATGTTAAGAAATCATGAGCTGAACATCCAAGAATTATGGGATAACATGAAGAAACCAAACCTAAGAGTTATTGGGATACAAGAGGGTACAGAGGTGCAAACCAAGGGAATGAGTAATCTATTGAATGAAATAATACTAGAAAACTTCCCAGACTTAAAGAATGAAAAAGAAATCCAAATACTAGAAGCCTACAGGCCACCGAATATACAAAATCATAAGAGATCCACACCAAGACATATAATAATGAAGATGCCCAACATACAGAATAAGGAGAGAATCTTAAAAGCCACAAGAGAGAGGAAGCAGATTACATTTAAGGGTAAACCAATCAGGATAACTGCTAATCTTTCAACACAGACTCTGAAAGCTAGAAGATCCTGGAACAACATATTTCAAACACTGAAAGAAAAAGGGTTCCAACCAAGAATCATGTATCCAGCGAAATTAAGCTTCAGGATTGAAGATGAAATAAAAATCTTCCATGATAAGCAAAATTTAAAAGAATTTGCAGCTAGAAAACCAGCTCTTCAAAACATCCTTGGCAAAACATTACAGGAAGAGGAAATGTAAAAAAAAAAAAAAAAAAAAATATATATATATATATATATATATATATATATATATATATATATATATACACACACACACACACACACACACACACACATACACACATCACACATTCACACATCACACATACACACATACACACAAAGCTTGAAAAAACAATTTGGTTATCTATTGGATAGACAAATGCAAATTCAAATAAATTTAGCCTCAAACTTGCCATGTAAATTAGAAATAGTTATACATAGTACTGATTTGCTTGTCATTTTCTATGTAACTGTATTGTTACTACATGTCATATTCAATTATAACACTATGAAATTTTTAATCAGTATGAGCATATCATTAACTAAAATCAATAATACATTATTGCATTTCTGTGAGTTTAGAAATGTCTAGTCCTTCTTAGAAAGACTTACTAAAAGCTTTGAAGGATTTATAAATTTAACGTATTACTGCAATGTGTTGTTGGGGTCCATTACTAAGAAAATAGATATTTTCTAGGTGGCATTGAGATACATCTCTAAAACTTTGATGAAAGTATGGAATGCAAGCTGGGCAAAAGAATAAAAACTACCTCAGGTATCAAGAACCACAGGAACTCAAGCACCACAGCGGCAAATTGTTGAATGAGCACTGCACAGTGCATCTTAGCCATACTCATGATAACCTGGGAGTTCACAGCTATCAGACTGAGGGAAGATTGAATAATAGAGAGTTTACAATTCATGTTAAGAGTGAATTGGACCCAATTAATGGTCTGCCATCAGAAAATTAATGTTTTTAAGGTACTCGTACAATAATATCCACATATACCCAAGATGAAAATTGTAATTTGTTAAAACACAAAAACTACGTAAGTCCTGTTACATTTTCATTTTTACATTTAATCATTTCATTTAGTTTACATGGCAATCTCTAGTCACATACTAGCTTACATATTTTTATGTGTTGTCAAATTCTTTTCATCAATTTCAATACTTAAAGATGAAACTAAACAATTCCATCATTATATTTTAAGAAATTACCACCATGAAGAATATAGACAGGAAATTCATCTTGTCCTTAGTTTACTTTGCTTTCTTTGTGTATCCTCATGCAGTGCTTTTTATTTATGATCTTGAGAAATCCATGGGAAGGTGAATTAACCTTGTTGCAAAAAAACAGAGAAATGTATTATAGAATGTTTAGTTGTTTCCTGGTGGTATCTTTTTCAAAAGGTATATAGAAATGACATTATACACAATATCAAGTTACAGTTAAATATTTTTCTGTAAAGGAGAGAGGAGATTTCAGAAATATGAATCTGCTCCTCTTTGGGCTTATTTTGAATTCTGGCTCTTACACCCAGCCAACTGTCAGGCACAGATCTATGTAAACATGAGTTCCTCACGGGTGGGCCTGAGATCTTTCAATTCCAGTCTTTAAAGCTAAAGTTTCTTGACAGAAGATATTTTAGGAAGACATCTCCTGAGACTTTCTCACTGTTCAATCAGGCATGTCTCGATTTGTATAGGAAAATCTCTGCATTTGCTCTATTGTTTCTTATAAGAGAGAGAGTGTGCTCCCAATGAATAGACACATTAAGATTTGCCTTTATAGAAGGTTTATCCATGATTGTTTAAACATGATATTTATGCACTATTATTTTTGTGGGATAATAAATTCAACATAAAGTATTCATTCCCATTTTAAAATTACAACCTTGGTTTCAGACTTGATAAGGGTATGTAAAATTTTCTAAAGAAAATATTTTATATAGAAGAAATCATGTAATACCTTGAATTTCAAAGAAATTTCACATTTGACTGAACCATCATATGAAATAGAAAATATCTGAAAAGTCCAAAATACAAAAACTACATGATAAAGGGTCCAGAATATGTAGGGATCTAAAACTATTTTTTTTTTGTATGAAATACACTTAATGGTCTCTCCAATTTTACAAATTCATTGCTAGCTTATAAAACAAAAACTATTGAGTTACATTTACCTTTGCAGATGCAGAAAACACACAACAAAAGTCAGACAGATATTAAAATATTCCAGGCTTCCCATGAGATGATATTATTTCCATAAACTTTATAAACCAGTAATTACATAAACCAGTAATTACAGTTCTCTGAATGTGATATTCTCAGTGGATTTGTATCAATTGTCTTGGGGCATTTTGCCATATGAGTTTCAGTAATGTAACATTGTGAAATAAACAAAATTAAGTTCTAATAGATTATATCTTAAATTTGTCTATTATATTTCTATAAAGCCACTTTGAATTTTTTTTCCAACAGTCTTGTGAAATTGATTCAGTTAATCCAAGATGTAGTTCTTTAGCACACAGAAAGGTGAAATCCAAATCCAAGATCATAATGTCATTTATGAAGCTAGAAAAATCTGTGCATGATGAGGTAGCACAGATTCACTCTGCTATATTGAGTCTCCAATTCCATTTTTTAAATTATGTAGCAAAGCAATATAAATGGGAGATACTAATCTTTAGAACATTTAAAATACCCTCTCTATCATTGTCTTGTAATTTTTAAGCATTTAATTCATTATAACATGCTACATATTAAAGTATGAATTACTAATTAATATGTGTATTTAAAAACTGAGAGAAATGTAGATATTCAATTACTAGGAGAGTTTTTGAAAATACAAGATATTATAATCTAGAATCTAAAGTGAAAATGTTTAAGCATAATTATTATATTTCCAGTTATATGAACAGTAAGAAATATCTTACCATTTTAGAACCCTTAAAGATAAAAATACATATTTCATTGAATCAGGATTTTGTTTTAGGGTATAATGTAACTAAGGATGAACTAGTATTTTTTCGGAGAACAGAAAGATAAAAATTTTACCTTATGTAATATTGATTTTGGGAGATTTTGAAGAAATACTTTAAAAAGCTTAATTTCCTTTAAATTTTAAATGTTTCCTTCCTATTGCCAAATTAAAAAATCCTACTTTTCCTTTACTTATATTCAATCAGTAAGGTTAAGTATTATTTTAAAATACATGAGCTTACTTATTAACTAAGAGGTATGAAAATGAAGAAAGCTATTATTTTAGATATTTGGATGGTAAAAATTGCTATTATGCAAAGGGATTTTATCTTAATTATTCTGGAAGATGATTCAATTTATTTACATTGCATATCATAAAATTAGTATACATGATTTATTTATTCATATGATTATCTGGAAATAAATATTGAACTAAGAAAAGATTAAGTTTTAAAATTAAAAATTTGTCTCTTGCCCTCTGAGTCAGTCTGAGTAAGGGGATAGGGGACTTTTCCAAAGAGCTTTGCAACTCTAGGCCACATAACCTCCCGATCAGGAAGATTAATGAGACCAGTGGAGGACAGAAAGCCAATCAGTGCATTTGCTGTGAAGAGGAGGGTCATCAGAAAATGGAGACATCCCTGATGCTTCCGAGGGAAGCCACATGATCAAGCAAGGCCTGGACCCATCCTAGCACAAATGGCACTGGCAGATCTGAGAAGCTGCTGCAAGTTCCTGAGGACTCCCAAGGAAACTCAGCTGACTGTTAACAATAGATAGAAACAAAAGTCAGTTTGACTTGCTTCATCTTAAACACTTAGTAAAGATAGTCAAAGCTAAAACACAGCTATTCCTGGGCATTTTAAATAAAATAATAGTTAAATGTAACTTCCATAAATAAGTAAACAGGAGGCTTCAAAAGAGATTTTCAGACAGGAATGCCTGATTACTATCAAAAGAAACTGCCAGAGTAGTTTTTAGTTCAAGGCCTTTATTTCTAACCTACTCAGGTAGGCTTAATGTTTGCTACTATGGTTATTCAGCCCTAAGTAACAGAATTATATATTTCTCTATTAGACACAGAGGTCATACTAGTAAAAGTATTTTGCAAGCTCAGATGACATTAAGTTATTAAACTGTATCTTAAGGAAAAGGACATCTGTAACCCTAAAAGTTAAATGTTGTGTTTACACCCCTGACAATTCTGGCAATGTGACGAATATCCTTAAAGATTTACATGCTCAGATAGAAGCCATGTCCTCAGCAACTTTGTCATGGAAACAATATCTTAGCTCCTGGTTCTTGGTACTTCGTGGTGGAAAACATTGTTAGTCTTTTTCTTTGCCATCATACTCATTGGCATATTCCTGTGCTATGGGATTTATTGCTGCATCAATCTGGTTCCAGTACTAATGAATTCTTGTTTCTCTTGTAGAACACCCATCACTCAAATGGCCTTCCAGTCTATTACTTCTCAATCAGACTTCTATCATGGACCCACTCGATAGACCCGATTTTTAAAGGGAGATTCCAAACTGCTTGCCCCACACCGTCCCTTTTCAGCCTTAAGAAGCCAGAAAGATTTTCTTCCGCCCCCTTGCTTACAGCAGTAAGGAGTTCCCAAATTAGAGGGGGGAATGAAGCCAGATTTAAAGTTAGGTAGTCAGTGTAGTTATGTAAATCGGGTCTAATATCGAGTGAAATCTAAAATGGAGGCCATGCTGGGAATGACTCAGGGAAAACGCAGGACAATTCATGGAATGTTAATGAAGTCCTGAAAAGGCCCTAGGCCAAAGTCCACCTCAAAGACATGTAAATGGAGCTCAGGAAACAGCCCCCAACATATTTGGAGATAGCCCATCCTAGAGAAATGATAAGCCCATCCCGAAAAGTGATAATTGGGTCCACCTGTGTCCTAACCCCTTCAACCTATATTCCATCACCAAAACTATAAAAAGGGGAAAGAATAGCCCTTCCACGTATTCCCACCTTTTGGGTCCCCTTCTTCCTCCGGGAGAAGTCTTTTCTGCTGTCCTTTAATAAATTTCTAATTTCTACTCTGAAAAAAAATTTCATCTTGTAATAAGCATATTTTGTTACTAATGACGTACATAACAGATTTTTTAAAGAGATTGTATGCAATACATATATTTGGGACTGGGAGTATACCTCAGTGGTAGAGCACTTGCCTAGCAATTGCAAGGCCTTGGGTTTAATCCTCACCTTCACAGAAAAGGAAAAACAACCACAACCAATTATTCCCTAACACTTTTGTCCATATGTCTGTGAGTATAATATAACTAGTATTTCAAATAAAGGGTTGTGTTTCTTATTTAAAGGAATGAGTAGTTTCAAGTTTCCAGTATCAAAGAAGACTTCCAGGTAGACATGTTTGTCATTGCCATGAGAACTGGTTGCCTTTTTCACTACCCTAGAATAATATGTTAAGTGGAAAATACAATATAAATTGAGAGAGTATTTTCCCAAGTCCAAGTATGAGTTAAAGGTTTAGAAATATTTTATTGTCAAAAAGAGTACAAAGTGTGAAATATCTAATAGTTTGTAGGTTGTTCATTTTATTAAAATTAGATTTTAAGGTAATAATAAAAGCAACTATCCTTTGAATCTAACTATGAGTGCCAAGTACCATGCAAGCACTATTGTATTTGAGGTTTACAACACCATTGTCGAGAGAGCTGTGTTCCTTGTTAAGTAGGAGAGGCAGAGATAGAATTCAGACTCAGAAAAGCATAACTCTAAAATGCAAACTTTCAACCCATGTACTATATTTCTTTCTGAGCCCCGAAGTTTTTTTTTTTTTCTTGATTACTAAAAACTAAATCTACTCCAAGTCTTAATTTACTTTTAATTGTATTAAAAATTTTCTGAAAGGGAATATTCTTATTACAAAAGTAGAACATCCTGTGAAGTCTATAAAAAAAAAGGTAAATCAAAGAAAAAATTAATTACCCATAGTCATAATACTCCCTAATTAATTCATTCAAAAACTGGAAATTCTGTAGATTTTTTAACATTAGGTATCTGTAGGCCCACATAGCCAAAGACTAGTGATGGTCTTCTTCTATCTAAAACATAGACCCTAAAATGTGAAGGCATTAAGATTAAATGATGCCTCCCTGTTATTATATAGCAAGTGATAATGTTAAGTGTAATGTTTAAAAAATATTTTTTTCTGATAACATTATAGTTTATTAAATGTTCATGTTGTCAATGTTTACAACATAATTGATAATAGTTCATGGTATTCCAGTAAATATGTAAGTATTTTAACACTTAGTTTCTTTAATTTTTTTTTTACCAACTATTGGAGTTTAGTAAAATATTACCATGTTTATTTTTGTTTAAACTTGAATCCATGTACTTATGCATTATGCATGCCTACATGATTGCAGGAATGCATTCCTTATTTATTTATTTATTTATTTATTTATTTATTTATTTATTTAGGTACCAAGGATTGGACCCAGTGATGCTTAACCACTGATCCACATACTCAGCCCTTTTTTTGTATTTTATTTAGAAACAGGATCTCACTGAGTTGAGTTGCTGAGGGACTCGCTAAATTGCTGAGGCTGGCTTTGAACTCACAATCATCCTGCCTCAGCATCCCAAGACTCTGGCATGTACCACTGAAACCAGCTACATGAATTCATGTACAAGAGAACACATTGCAGTTAAATTCTCCAGGTATATTAAACATATTATCCTTAAAGTAATTTTTATGTAGGCAATGTGTGGGGGTATATATAAATTACTTTAAAGAATTTTATATATAATTGTATACAAACATATATAGGTATAAAAACTTGAAAAACAAGATACTTGTTTCCACTCTTTATTAGGATTATAAGATGATGGAAGAGGATTTCCCTGTAGGAAGTAAAAGGTCTCAGTATTCATATTTTTCAGGAACACCACCAAAGGAATTTTGAAGTAAGACTGCTAACAATGTGTAATAGTTTTCAGTCTATTGAGAAAACAGTGGATTGAGCAAGACTATATAATAGCACTATTTTAGAGTAGAAATTTTTTTTGAGACAATTATTCACTCAAAGAAACTTGAGAAAATAATACATTTTTTGCCTTAGAGAATTCAAAAGATGTGTTTTTTACTGTGCTTATAGTATGATACTATTTTCACAAATTAAGAGCCCTCAATAGAGAAATGGCCCGACTCTCTAACTACTGTCAATGGTAATAGCTCAAGATCAACTACTTTAAAATTAAAATGACAATTTATTTTTTCAGCTCTTCTCTCCTGTTTAATTGGCATCTATTCAAAAATTCCATACATGGGTAAAATTATTTATTTACCTAGAAATACATTCTGCAATGAATTTACACTGGAGCCTTTTAAAGTGAGTTGTGGTGCAGAAAATTAGATGTCTCCTGGGTAAAACATTGTGATTTTCAATAAATGCAATGGTAGATTGGTAACATCAGTTTTTAACATTTTTGAAAGAAAATTACTCATGCTGTTTCTCTGCAGTGCTGAACTTTGAGGATTCCTATAATCATTTGACCTTATGTTACATGAAGCTGACCAGATTTGCATGCAGAGAAAAAACATTTTGGCTCAGGCAGCAATCACTAAGCTCACTTAACTGAATAAATTGGTTGTTCAGTAAAAAGTCTTGGTTAAATTCCTGTATATTGAGGCATTGGGGTTTTGATGCTATGTTCAGCTTGTTAGAAAAGAAAGATATATAAACTTAGTATTACTACATAAACAAAAGCACTATTTTACTCAGGTATTAATTGCCTGAAACTTTTGTTCAATTGATTGGTTTCTATAGATAGTAACATTTAGATACCTAACCAAGCCAATTACTGTAGATAGTACCTGAATTTACAAGTGTTATCTTTCTGACAAAATTATGGCTTTCTTCTTATACTGTATTCAATGAGTATCTTGCTTTAGGCTAAACAGTCATAGTAGATGATTTATACTTTAGAATTGTTGATTGAAAAAATCTGGGTCAAATCACCATTTCACCCAGCTATTGCCCTTCTTTGACTATTCCCTGAAGACCTTAAAAGAGCGTACTACAGGGATATTGCCACATCAATGTTCATAGCATCACAATTCACAATACCTGGACAGTGGAACCAATCCAAATGCCCTTCAATAGATGAATGGATAAATAAATATGGCATTAATACACAGTGGAGTATTACTAGCACTAAAAATGACAAAATCATTGAATTTGCAGGGAAATGGATGGCATTAGAGAAGATTATGCTAAGTGAAGCTAGCCAATCCCTAAAAATCAAATGCAAATGTCTTCTTTGATATAATGAGAGCTACTAAGAACAGAGCAGGGAGGAAGAGCAGGAGGAAAAGATTAATATTAAACAGAGACATGAGGTGGGAGAGAAAGGGAGAGAAAAGGGAAATGGCATGCAAATGGAAGGAGACCCTCATTGTTTAACAAAATTACATATAAGAGGTTTTGAGGGGAATGGGAGAAAAACAAGGAGAGAAATGAATTACAGTAGCTGAGGTAGAGAGAGAAGAGGGGAGGGGGGATAGTAGAGGATAGGAAATGTAGCAGAATACAACAGTTACTAATGGCATTAAGTAAAAATGTGGATGTGTAACCGATGTGATTCTGCAATCTGTATTTGGGCTAAAAATGGGAGTTCATAACCCACTTGAATCTAATGTATGAAATATGATATGTCAAGAACTTTTTATTGTTTTGAACAACCAATAAAAAAGAGAAAAAAAAAGAAAGAAAAAAAAAAGAAACACCATAATGTGGTGAAAATAATCTAACAAACATTGTTGAAATAGTAATACTGAATGGAGAAAGAATTTTAAGTATGACTAGCTTCATAATAACTATAAGTTCAAACTATGGTGATTTTTTTTTTCATTAAAAGAAAAGAATGACTGTTCTTTATAGGTATAGAATCTCTGTGGTTCTTATAAACTACTATGTAATAAAATTACAAATCATGGTTAGTTATACAATATTTTTATACATGTCCAATATCATTATACATGTCCAAAATAGATTTTTCACAGTTAAAGTACTTTATACATAATAATGATTTTTAATCACTTCCCACTGAAGAAAACGATCACTATCCCCTTATTTTAGTGATTACACACAGAGAAGTTTACCTTCTTGCTTATTGACACATGAATATAAAGACGGAGGTCAGAGTATTCATCTAGATTTGGTTCTCATTCATTTTTGGCAAATGTCATTAGTAGTTTGTTTGTTGGCTTTTTTTTTAATATTTACTTTTAGTTTTTGGAGGACACAACATGGGGTGCTGATGATCAAAACTGGGCCCCCCACATGCCAGGGAGTGCTGTATCATTTGAGCCATATCCTCTCTTGGGTGGCCTTTTAATACAGTGCTGGGTGTTCAACCCAGTACCTCACGCATGCTAGAGAAGTGCTTTACCTCTTATCGATAACCCTAGTCCCCAAAGTCCTTTACTTATTTTTTTTGGGGGGAGTAGAGTGTGTGTGTGTAGTGCAAGGTATTGAATCCATGGCCTTAATCAGCAAAACAAGCACTCTACTGACTAAGCTATATCCTCAGCCCTGATCTATAGTCTTTTAACAGTGACAATGGAGCAGCCTGTATTTCAGCCTTTGATTCTGCGCCCACTTGGCTCAGGTTGGAGGCAGGGCATGAAGCCTTGACCAATCAGTCTCTTAGGTGAGAACTTTCCAACCCTCATGCAGCCAGTGATGAGGGGGAGGGCGTCCACAATCTTCTGTTCCCTTGGTGTCTGGAGCCCACCATTTTTTCAGTCTTTTTTTTGGCTTCTGTCCTGGATCCAAGCGCAGGTGTCTGTGCTATGCAGAAACTGAAAACAAATCACAGGGAGAACACTGAGAACCCTGAGAGCCAGGAAATGTTAAGTGTGCCTTGTTATCTTGAGACTAGGTAGGAAGGTGGCTTAAAGCTGACAGAAGTGGCAATGGTGGAAACTTGTAGTCATGGCTAGGGAGTCCTCATGGTCCTCTCCAGAGTCTTGTGGCCAGAGGGTCTCTCTGTGGTAACTTAGCGATCACCTCCCTCTGACTAGTCTAGTGAGGCTTAGATCAACAGTTGAAAACATGGGCATTTTGTTCCATAATTGTAAGGTGTTTCCAGCTTTTTTCTAAAGCCCTTTGTGGGCTTCCATGTCCCATGATTCCAGCATGGCTCCAGAATGCATAATGAAGACTGAGATAATTACCAGGAGAGAACCACAACTACATTTGTTGTATTCAAGCATGAGAGAGGCTGCTGATTTTAGGGCTTGTTACTCATGAGGGTTTGTTTGTTTGTTTGTTTATTATAATTTTTTTTGTGTGTGCGTGTTTGTTTGTTGTTTTCTTTTTGGTACGAGAAATTCAACCCAGAGGTGTTCATCCACTGATTCACATTCCCATCCTTTTTTGATATTTTTATTTAGAAACAGGGTCACTTTGAAGTTCTTAGGGCCTCACACATTTGATGATGCTGGCTTTTAACTCATTCTCTTCATGAGTCCTGAGATTTTTAAATGTAGCAGAAGCAGTATCTCAAATCCAGAACAAAAACCTGAAATCCAGAACTTCAGCTTATCTCTCATAGGTCTCAGAATAAACCCCTAGTTTTCTAACTCTCTGTTCACATATCAAAACTAGGGTTCTCTGTTCACAGAGAATAAGTTTAATAATGACCATGCAATGCAGATAATGGGCCTCACTCAAAGACACCTGGTGGCTAACTGAAAGATGTTAATGAGCACCATTAAGGCCTATTTCAAAAGTAAAAGACCTTGAATCCCTCTTGTGGGAACACCTTCTACAAAGTCCTTTGTCCCAGGAGTGATTCCTTATTGAATTTGAAGGAAAAAGGATGGGTCACAGAAAGAATAAAAGTGAACCCATATGGTAGTCAGGATGCCTTTTCCAAAGCCTATTTTAAATGCATTATGCTCCATGTTCTGCCCAAAACCATCAGTAAACTTCTAAGATGGCACACAAAAATGATTTTTTTTTTCTGATATCAATCCTCATACAACATGGTGGCCATTCTATTTCTTCTTGCTTAAATAATTTTTTTTCTTCAAAATTTATGAAACAAGCACCCAGATTCATGAAAAACTGAGAAATTTTGGTTCATCTAAAAACTCCACTTTCAGCATTATTAATCATTATTTCCCCACGTTTTATTTCAAATATATGCATCATTTATAATGCTTTTCTTCAAGAACTGGAGGGCATTTTTAAATTATTTTAATTTATAATTCTGAGATTTTTCACATGAGAAAAAAGCAGAATAATATTAGGTGACATTAAAAAGAATAAATCTCTCCTAAATGAGGTCTATGTGTCCCATTTAAAAAATTTTTAAAAATTGTAATGGGTCATCAATTGAGGGTGTATTTATTTATTAATTAATTTGTTTATTTACTTATTTATGGTCAGACCATTTCATTAAAATAACCCAGAGAAGGGGCTGTGGTTTTGGCTCAGTGATAGAGCACTCACATATCACATGCAAGGTCTTTTGTTCGATCCTCAGCATCAAATAAAAATAAGTAAATAATAAATAAATTAATAATAAAATAAATAACCACAGAAACATTCCAAACATTTCAGGAAACTCTTATTCTGGTGTGGCAGGAAGAAATAGAAGTGGGACTAACTTGAATTTAAATTACATGCAAGTTCAATCTCTCTCTCCCTCTCCCTCCCCCCTCTCTCTCTCTCAATCTCTGTACTGAGGATTGACCCCAGGGCCTCATACTTAGAAGGCAAGCACTCTACATGCTGAGCTATTTACTCAGTCCAATTTTTTTTTGACGGGGTAGAGACCAGGGATTGAAGTCAGGGGCACGCTAACACTGAGCCACATTCCTACCCCTATTTTGTATGAGTCAAATGAATATTTTTGTGATCTTTGAATGATATATGTTCTTTTTAGAATTTGGATTTGCATATCTATTGCTACTTTTACATGTATTTAATATATATATATATATATATATATATATATATATATATATATATATATATATATTTCTCTCTCTCTCTCTCTCTCTCTCTCTCTCTCTCTTTCTCTCATATATATTATTCTTTGAATGGAGTTTTCTCACCCCTTAATAGTTACTGAATGAATCAAGACCCACAGTGCCACCTACTTCATCCTTGAATGATGTCTAGACCAATACAGTGAAATATTTGAAATTCTCATGACCAGGAATTTCTGAACTGGAGATCCATCCGATCTCCTGTTGCTCATCATTACTGAACAAGATAGTTCCTTTATTGACTGGAATTCATAAAAATGGTGTAGAACAGAGATGCCATTGAGTTGGAGCCTGCTGGGAACTGGCCTTGGAGCAGTGGAGTGCAGGAGTCTGATAAAACATCTGTGGTGGAGCCATGTGGATCTGTCATTGGCTTCCAAATAACATGTGACTGACCTGGGACAGTCAGCAGACCCTTATATGTAAAGGCCTCTTGTTGAGGGGAGAGGTTTGGGGGTGATAATCAGAGTCAGATTGCTACTCTAAGTAGGAAAGATGTATGGGATAGCAGCCCAGTTGGTGTTTTCTCTTGCAAAACCTGACTCATCACATGTGACAGTACTCCCTCCAGTGCTGTTTCCCAGTTTGTTTTAGGGACAAATGAAGCAAGGCACTGAAGATAGAAAGAAACAGTTTCATTTGGCTACATCCAGGTTCAGAGAGCACAGCTTTTGCTGTTATTAATCAATCCCTCCAAGTTCAGGGAATTTCAGAGTTTTATACCCAGCATGTAAGTAGAGGGGCTCAGAAGTTTACAGTCTGCAGAAGTTCACATAAAAGCAGCTTTTTCTTTCACTGTCTGGGCAAGTTAAACCTTCAAGGACAACACTTGAGAAGAGGAGAACTTCTTCTATCCTTTCTTCCTCCCTCTGCCAGCTGTTACCATGGAGTCAATTTGTAACTTATCTTAAAAATGTAGACATCTCTGTGAAGCCTAGCTCAAGGCCAGACGCCTTGTTTGCAATTTCTTCATAGTACTATACTGGATATATTTGTGAAAATAGTAAGGGGGTGTCCAGCACCTTGGCCAGTGGCCAAGTAAACAGGGCAACACAAAAATAGAAAGTTTATCTACATTGAACTATTTTGCAGAGAATCTTTGGCTGACAGCTCCCAAGACAGCCATGGTGAAGTGGACTTTTCTGTGGAGAAAGGGGGTACCACTTCATTGGGTCCCCTTCTTCCTCCAGGGAGAAGTCTTTTCTGCTGTCCTTTAATAAAGCTTCAACTTTCCACTCTAAACTTGTCTTGATGTGCTTCTCTGGTGTTATACTTCAGCATTGGAAAAGCAAGGCCTCATTACCAGTAAATAGCCATAACAATAACA
This sequence comes from Callospermophilus lateralis, assembly GCF_048772815.1. Lineage (NCBI taxonomy): Eukaryota > Metazoa > Chordata > Mammalia > Rodentia > Sciuridae > Callospermophilus > Callospermophilus lateralis. The sequence continues at coordinate 1,204,117 of NW_027515935.1, read as the reverse complement.
GTCAAAGGACAGAGATAATGCCAAAAGTAAATTCATCATTTAGAATTGAAGATAATAATAATCTTTAGTGATAAGAATTCCTTAATTTAATACTTTAAAAATAATGACAACATGTTTCCAGGGAGCAAATTTGTGACATTGCATTCAAGGGGAGAAATAAAGAATATCCATGCATTTCTGCCCTGTTCAATTCTTTATTCACTCAAATTCTTAATACAACTTTATTCTATAGGTTCCTAATGAAGAAAAAAACAATCCTTAATGATAGGCTCTGCAGTGGAGATAATCAAATAACACCAAGCAATTCTAGATTAATTAATTCCCAGAAAGCAATTTTAGATTAATTCTGAACATTGCAAAACATATTTAATCATGACAGGCTAGTGACAGACATTTCCTCTGAATGCTAAGTTCAAAACTCTCAAACCTTAGGCTATATGTCCTGCAGATGCACACTCACTCAGACAGCAGTAATCAGGTCCCAAACCAAAACAGGCTTTTTCTGGTGGGGAGTGGATGACCAGTTGAGGAGAGGGTCACAGGGAGAAGTTGCAGCTCTCAAAAAAGTCCAGACAAGGCGGTAGAGTTTGAGAGCAGTGAGGATCACACAGAGAATAGGAAAATGATGGCAAGTGATGGGATGTCAGTGTAGGTCCTCATCAGGCTCTCCAGCTGGAGTACATACTCGTTTAGGCTGGCTAAATCCCTGTTTTTAGATCTATTTTTTATACTAAATTTTGTTTTTATTTTTTTATTTTTTACCACACCTTGTAATTATCAGGTGCCACCAGATTTCTCATTTACCCTGAGGTCAGAAATATCTGGTCTGGTGGTCTCCATCCTGATATTCTCACCTTTCACTCTTATCAGGAGAGGAAAGCCTGCCAGAGGCTTTATTCAGCTTATCAGGGTGAGGGCAAGTAATTTGTCTGAGACCATATTAGAGGGCTCTGTGGGCGTGCCTGGTGAAAAGTGACCTCTATTAATGACCTCAGGTTTCAAAATGGAGTTTTTTAAATGGAGTGAGAAACTGATGTGACTCCATTTTTGAGAAACCAGCCACTTCAGAGCAAAGCCTGTCCAAAAGGGGGAGTTACCCTTGTCGATGGAAAAACTCCTAGTGCTCCTAGGCATATACCAACCCTGCTGAGTTGATTGTCTGTAAATAACTGGAGAGATCTTCCATGCCAAGTGATCCTGACTCAGTTACACTAGGTTAGGACCCACAGAAACCCCCTAGCTACCACAAAAATCATGAGACACAGAAAATACCTGAAACACCAGGTGACCTTCCCAGTAGTTTTCTTGATTGGTAACATGATTAGGCAAGTTTATCATATACACTCTTGCAACCTCTCATGGCCTAAACCAATCGGTTCAAAAGTATCCACAACTTGAACTAACCAATCACCTTTACACAACTTGTTTCTGCCAATGAATGTGCTAATCAATGTTAAGAGTTGTTGTTTGACTTTTCTGTGATGTGAAATGATTGGTAGTGTGATGTTGTGATGCATACAATATCCCACAAAATCTATTAATCCTCAATGAATTAAGGGTCAAGACTCACTCTTTGGGACCACTAAATCTGAAATGGTTGTGAGTCCAGGCTTGAGCTTACAATAAACACTCTTGTGTGACTGCATCAGATTCAGCTCCTGGAGGTCTATTGGGGTCTCATGAATCTGGCATTACAGGAGTTGCTTAGGTTCAGGCCTAAGGCCATTCTCACACAACCCCTTTCACCTTGACAGCTCTTCTGCAGATAAACAGAAGCCATAACACATAACTCCTGTCTTCATAAACTTGATCTCTTGAGTCCAGTGTCATTTCAAGTTCTGGGTTTAAAAAGACATATTCATTTTCCTTGATGTTTTCAATAAATCACACAGAATTCTTAGAAATGGCTTGGAAGGATAACTATGTTATATTGCAAAACTTCATGAACTTTCAAATTGCTTGCTGTGTGTGACTGACCAGTATGTGAAAGGCCTTGGGAATATGTGAGTATATTATGAATATAATAGAACTCTTGAGACTTTTTTTCTTACTGTACACACATCCTGAGGCCAAATGAGGCTGCTTACTAGAGGTCATTTCTCAAAGAAGAGATAGTGATCATAAAGGAATAAATTAACCTATATATTATAAATAAATCTAATATATATTTGATTAAAATTGATCACATATATGGCCATGCCAAATAGTTTGCTGAATCATTTCAATTACAGTTATTTAGTTATTTTAATGTTTTGCTTACTGTCTGCATTAGAGACATTGTTGACCTGCAGTTCAGGAAAACTGTTAATTCTAGCACTGAATTTATCAGGTTTTGACACTTTGATATATTACTTATTGCCATAGGATCTATTTTTTCTCAATGTGTATATTAATAAATTTACACATTCTAGAAGATTTTAGAAAGATAAAAGAAAATATGTATTAAAAGAGTAGTTTAAAAAGCTCTTTAATATACCATTGCTATGGTTATTAAATAGCATTTTCTTTTTAAGAATGTATTAACCTGGGGCTGGGGATGTGGCTCAAGCAGTAGCGCACTTGCCTGGCATGCATGCAGCCCAGGTTCGATCCTCAGCACCACATACAAACAAAGATACTGTGTATGCCGAAAACTAAAAAATAAATATTAAAATTCTCTCTCTCTCTCTTTAAAAAAACAGAATGTATTAACCAGCAATAAGTATACAACAATAACATAATAAATAAATATGGTACAAACAAATAAACATAAATTAATAAATGGTATATGATTTAGTTTATAATAATATTGGTAAAATATACCCAGAGGTGAAAATAAACATTTAAATAATGATACATATACATGTCCATTTTTATTAAGGTATAGTGAAATACATCTATTTTTGTAATATACTTTTGTTCATGAAAGCATCATAAATATTATTATCAAATATTATTGTACCTGCACAAAATTAAAAATCCAAATTGTACATATGTCAGTAAATAAATGGCGTTTAGTGACTGAAATTTCTGAGTCTGTTATGTGAAACACAAATATTCAATAAAATATGCTCTGAAGAAAACCTCAATTTGAAAATGTAAAAACATAGAAAGGAGTATTTAGAGTTGTTTTACCATGAGATTAATTTAAAATACCTTTGATACCCAAACAAATACTCTGAAGTTTTTGCTCTTAAGAAATACATATGAAAGAATACAGCAATTCTGTCTCTGAGTAATGCAAGCATAAGAGAAAGATGATAAGAATATTAAGTAAGCCTCAAAAATCTGAGGATCATGAAATAAATAAATTCTTGGTAGAAAATATCAATCAATTTTGATGTAAAGTCAAAACTAATAAGCATTCTAATTTACCAAATCTTAATGATTTTATATATTAGAGAAAAAAGTCAGAATTTTAAGCAAATACATGAGAAATGGGTGTGCACAACAAGGTTTAACCTCAGAAAATTTTATACATCCCCTGTGTCTGTCCATGTGTCTCTCTCATGTCTTTCCAGTGTGACATCCAAAAAAAATGAAGAACAAGTTTTTGAGTAATTATACTTAGGTCTTAAAAAAGTTAAAGAAAATAATTAGCTCTCTTTATCTATTTTTAGAAGTAATTTGCCTTCGTATTTCTTCAATAATTAATGATTACCCTGTGCTTGTTGCTGATAATACAGAATGTGTAGAACCACCCAGAATGAGAGCACTATTTAAATAATGTCAGAACAAAAAGTGCTACAGAAGAGTAGGAACTGAAAAACAAGGCCAAAGCCAGTGCAGGACCACACAGCATTTAGGGGTATATCAAAGAGGAATGGAGTTGGTCTTAAGAGGTCTGACTTCCCTTAGCCAAGACAAATAACTAGTACAAATTGTCTTAAAATATTTTTCTTCAAATCTTATAATTTAATGGATACATGGTAAGAATCCAGAAGTTAAATGTAAACTAGCAAATTTACATTCATTTCTGGGACACTTTTACTTCTAGTTCTATAGATTAATTAATTTTAATGCCTTTCTAGATATGGTAGATAACTTTTTCTTATTCAACATTTATCACGTAATTTACAAAGAACTCCATTACAGAATTCGGTCATTTTTAAAAATTCATAAAGCAACAGATGAAATTGTTTAAAACACAGACACAGTAATATCACAGGATATAAAGTCTGTGTAGACACCATGGTCTTTATGTTTAGCTCCTAGTTTAAAGAAAGCTTAACTGGCTTGTGTGTTTAGTATTAAACCAAATTTTATTTTTTTATGTTCTATCTCCCCTTTTCCATATCTAATTTCTCTCATTTTAGAATCATGTTAGGAAAATTTAATGTCCTTGTCTAATCTTCTGTTTTCATTCTGAAGGATCTTTTCAACATTATCTTTCAGGTTTTGTAATAGCCATCTATTCTTTTTAAAAAAATTTAAACTTGTTCTTAATATACAAATTCTCTGCCTTCATTTTTGAGTTTTGCACCTGGTGAGGTGTGATTCATTGAGTTCAGGTTTGAAAAAATAATCTTTAAGTTATAAAGTTTCAATTATATATTTTAAGTTAAAGAAACAGTTTTAAAGTTACCGTATTTGCTATAATATTTTAAGTACAATAATTTTAAATTACAAATATTTTAACTACATTAAATTTCTTTCTCATTTGGCAATCCTAATGAAGACGTAATGGCTCATTCTATTTTTACTTATAATTTTATTCTATTAAATATGCCTTTTCATTTATTATTCATGTAAAATTATTAATAGAAATTCATCACTGGTTAAGAGACATGAGTCAGCCAAGAGGCAAGTTAAATAAAAATTCAAGTTTATCTCCATACACAAAATAACTCTCTAAGCATACTTTTTGCTGGAAAAAATACTTCAAGATGGCAAGTAGCACAAAGAAGTGTGCTGAAGGCTGAAACTGATTCTGAAAGCTAATGCCTATCCCACAGCACACCATCACAAAGTGAAGATTTCTAAAGTCTGGGAGACTAAGGTGGATATTTTTGATGGAAACACATACTCTTGTGATACTAACAAATTGCAGAGAAAAAATGATTGATAAAACCCATGAAATGCAGGAAACCCAGAGTTCTGAAAACTATCTCAGATGTAAACCACACAGTATACCTTCCTGACCATTAGATTTTGTTCACTTTAGACCTTTTAGAGTGGAAAATGAACATTGATTAAATAAATCACTGAGATGTGGGGTTCTAAACAACATTTATTTTCTCAGCTATGCAGTCTAAAACATTAGTCCTAATAGATTAAAGCACAAGTATCTGGGACATATTTTTCAAGGCTTTTTAATTTTATTAGAATATACATTTAATGTGCCACATTCTTTTCCAAATTTCTTATGGAACAATGTCAAAGATTTGACATTTTGCTTGATGATACTTAGGGAGTCACTTAAAGAACTGTAGAGTCATTCCACTCACGCCAAGATGATATCATATTTACATAAAGAGTGAGTTTTTAGGTTATTTGTGGTATAAGGCACAGATTCTATTCAAAACAATAGCAAAAAAAAAATACAATCATTGTCAGATGAAGTCCTGATATATAAAAATAAAATAACTTAAAAAAATTCCAAACTGGGCATGGTGGCGAATGCCTGTAATCTTGGTTGGCTCTAGAGACTAAGGCATGAGAATTGCAAGCTCAAAGCCAGTCTCAGAAATTCTGCAAGATTAAGTCTCAAAAACAAAAAAAGAAAGAAAGAAAAAAGAAAAGAAAGAGCTGAGGTTTGGCTCAGTAGTTAATCACCTGTGGGTTCAAATCCTGATTTAAATAATAATACTAATAATAGTTCTAAATGACATCATGATAAACACAATAAAAATTTGTAACTGAACTTTTTTTTTTGGTGGTACTGGGGATTAAACCCAGGGCCTTGTGAATGTGAGGCCAGCACTCTACCAACTGAGTTATATCCCCAACCCTATAACTGAACATCTTACTAGAATCTAGCTTCCTTCTGTGACTTTTGTGTTTTTGCTATTCCTTCTATTATTCTATACTTTCTGCCAAAATTTTCTTCAGAAATGAAAAACTCACTCCTTCCACAAATTACCTTCATAAAGGAAAATTTCTGGACATTTTCACCCCTTTGGTAAGGATTGTCAAGTCTTCTTTTTTGAGTTAAAAACTCTATCCCGTTCTTTAATTTGATACTTCTGCCTGTTTTCTGTCCTTTTGTTTAAAATTGTGATTTATAAGTGTATAGTTACAATTATGGTTTACATTGCTTCCTTGTCCTAGAACAAATATGCCTTTTGCACACTTATCTCTAAACCCCAAAACTCATGCTTTCATTTTTCTTTGTGTTCAGCTACATCACCAAGGTGGCTACAGGTCTTAATGCAAGCAGTTTCTCTTTGATCTGGTCCTGGCTTCCTCCCTCCGATGTATGGTGTCCAAATTTTTTTGAGCTTTGTGAGACTTTTAGTGAGGTTACATCTCATATACCAGTTTTGATGCAATGAGATGTTTTTTGAAAATATGGTGCAAGTGATAAGTGGATGTGATATTGGGACTTCATGGGGATACGTGACTGCAGTGTCTACCTGTCCTGCTATGAGGTCTTCTTCATGGTACAAAAACATTGTCTTATCCCTTGTTTACAAAACTTGAATTGATGGGGTATACGAAACCAAGGTTCATGCAGTTCTGATCTCAAAAGTTATGACCACTGCATGTCTACATTGTATAGAGCGCTTGCTTTTTTTCAGGGCTACTTTACTTTAGAGAACTCTGAAAATTTCTTTTATAACATATAAGTAAAGAGAACAGGGCTGGGGATGTGGCTCAAGAGGTAGTGAGCTTGCCTGGAGTGTGTGTGGCCTGGGTTTGATCCTCAGCACCACATACAAACAAAGATGTTGTGTCCGCCAAAAACTAAAAAAAAAAAAAATATATATATATATATATATATATATATATATATATATATATATACAAATATATATTAAAATTGAATTCTCTCTCTTTCTCTCTCTCTCTCTCTCTTTAAAAAATAAATAAATGAATAAATATTTTTAAAAAAGAAAAAGAAAACAATGTTGGACATGTTCAAATTTTCCAGAAAAATCTGAGAGCAATTATTAATGATTGACAGATAAGCAATCTGAGAATCCCAGAGTTAAGTGATATATCATAGTTTATAAAGTTACAAAATGAGAAAAGCTAAGATTCTAATGAAATCTAGTTAAGGTTTTACACCTAAAAAATACTATAATATTCACAAAGTCTTACACCTAATACATTATGAGGCAAGGCTATTAATTTATTGGCTTCTACATTTAATATTTTTATTTTATAAATATTTTATTAGTAGAAATCATAGTATTTCTGATGATACATATATAAGAAAATATTCAAAACCTTCAACATCTACAATGTTCAATAGAAACCATGTAGAGTTTTCATACCTTTATATCAGATTTTTAGAAAAAGCATTTATAATCTGATAGTTAAAATCATTTTTTTAAATTGTGGTAGTATAAACATTGTTGTAGCTGCATTAATGTAGTGTGCTGTGATGCCCTTCAGTATATGAATTGATAAAGAAAATGTTTTTTTTATTCAAAATGGAATAATGCTCATCATTTAAGAGAATGAAATCATGGCATATGCAAGTAAATGGATGGAGCTGAAGAATATTATGCTAAGTGAAGTAAGCCAATCCCCCAAACCAAATACTGAATGTTTTCTCTGACATAAAATTTCTGATACATAATGGAAAGGAGTGAGAAGCATGGGAGGAACAGAAAAAACTATAGATAAGGCAGCGTGGAGGAAGGGAAAGAAAGGGAGCATGGGGATAGGAAAGTGATGAAATGAGATGGATGTCATTATCCTAAGTACATGTATGAAGACATGAATGGTGTGACTCTGTTGTGTACAAGACATTTGAAAAATTGTACTCTATTTGGGTAATATGAATTACAATGCATTCAACTGTCTTTTATAATAAATTAGAATAAAACCTAAAAATTATGTCATAAAAGATTGTGAGCAAATTCAGAGGAAATCAAATATTTAAATACAAAAATAAAAAAGCATGTTTATATATGTTGAAATGTTGTATATATTCCATTGTGGAGTTTGTAATACTCAAGAATAACTAACATATTATGAAGAAAAGCAAATACTTTTGAAGCAACAAAAATATATTCATTTATTAATAATAATATATTGTCTCATTTAAATCTATTCTTTGAGTGAGATGCAGAAAGACAGAATACAAAGAGTGATTAAGAAAGTAAAACAAAATAGGTAAAAGTGAACAACTACATATACAAATGAAGAAAGAAGTCTTAACGTACTAGAGAATCCATGCTAAAAATAAAAAAAGAAGTGAATGCATGATAAGACAGTGAGGAATGACAGATTATGTATCCTCTGATAAATATATGAATACTTATTTTTTTTTGGATAAAGATAACATATGAAACTATTTCTCACAAGTTTAGACACGATTTTGTAATTACTTATTCATGAATGTGTATTAAATAATATCAATACTAGATACTTCCTGAAATTTTTCTCCAAGTCGATGAAATCTTATATATATTTTAGAATATGTATTTGCATGTGCACTCTAGAACACTATGTATAAATGTATATATTTTTTATCTGAGGTTAACTTTTATATGTATGTGAAATAATTTGATTCTTTTATATTTTTCTAAATATAATGGTAAATAAACTATTTTTGTAGAAAATATAATGTGAGTGATTTTTTTATTTTAAAGTGTCTGAATTTTTTTTTACATAACTGGCTTTGTAAAGCCAGTCATTTCTATATTTTAAATAAAAGGTGTGTTTGAGGAGGCTGGGGATATGTCTCAAGCAGTAGTGTGCTCACCTGTCATGCGCACGCCTCTGAGTTCGATCCTCAGCACCACATACAAATAAAAATGTTGTATCCGCCAAAAACTAAAAAAATAAATATTAAAAATCTCTCTCTCTTTCTCTATCTCTCTCTCTCTCTCTCTCAAAAAAAAATGTGTTTGAATAAAAATATTTTAAGAAAGCCTCCACTCAATGATGAATAAAATTCCCTATTAAAGAGTATTGGCCATTATCGTTTTTTTTAAGTAGAAAATGTTTCCCATAAAAAGAAGAAATGGATGTTAGCCCACCACAGTACGCTAAATCACCTTTCATAAAAACCTATGGCAGGGATGCTAAGAAGATTATATTTCAAAGCACAATGGATCTCAAACATCAAATAAAACTTTTGGCTTAATGAAACCAAAAGAAAAGATTTTATCAGCATTTTCTATTTACCACAGAGCCTTCTCTCAAAGAAGTAGGCAGTCCTATGCAAAGTATTTGATAGCATACCCTTGGTGTCAACATTTCCTATTCTTCTATAACAATCACTGGAGGTCCAGATTTCCCCTCAAAGTCAGAATTCTATTTTCTTCTATAGGGTATGCTCAAAAAGCAAAACAAATCGGATTTCATGGAAAAGGAGTTTTTAACTCATATTTTTCTTACTCTTTTTTCTGGAAACAAACAGAATGCATCTGTCTTCAAAATTACTTTCACCATAGTTTACTACAATTTTGTAATCCCAATATTGGACTGCAGGAATCTCTTTTGTGGGAGCCAGTGTTGAGGGTCTTCTGCTGCCAAACAGAGGCCTCACAAGCCATGTGGAATTTGGATGATCCATGTCATGTCTTGTGAACTGCATGGCTTACACATTTGCTTTCCAAAAGAGTCAACCTGATGTGATCTAAAAGGTCCTGTATTATATAAAATATGATTTTCTTTGAAATTGGCCATCTTTATTCAGCTCAGCTAGTGTGCTGCTCCTAATGGTCTCTGAATTAATATTAGTGAAACACAAAAGAGCAGTGGGCCTCAACCATTATTTTTCACCTGTTTCAATCCAAATATTCTTCAGGACTACTTCAGGATTTTTTGTATAAAAAGCCCAACCATCTTAAATAGTTTAATATACCAGTGGATTAAAAGGCCCTATTCTTACAGCTTTATGACTCTAATTAGCTTAAATGCTTAAAATTGATTTAAGTTGTAAACCATGCTGTATTGTTGCAGTAAATGGTATTCTGTATGTGCATCAAATCACTGTATCAGTGTGAAGTAAATGTATGGATACTTAGATCAAGATAGCAGAGGCATGGGTGAGAAATTCTACACATCAAGAAAGAGCTGAAAGACCTGTGTCTGTGCCTGGATCTGGGATTGTGACTCAATGGTAGAACACTTGCTTAGCATGTTTGAGGCACAGGGTTTCATCTAAGCACTGCCTATAAACAAAATAAACAAAATAAAGACCCATCAACATCCAAAAATATATATAAATAAATAAAGTGCTTAATTACTTTCTCAGAATTAGTCTATGCCATTCTAAGTAAATAAAAACAAAATGAAATGTTTCACCCCTTGTAGAACAGCTTTACCTTCAATAAAGTGCAGGTAATAAATTTATTTCTTCTTTGTTATCCTGTGGGGAAATTACAACATGTTAAAAATTCAGTTGTATGTTATCACCCAAAAGAATGATTGAATATCAGATTTTTTCTTCCTATGCATTAATCACCACCCTTACTGTTATTGTAGGAGAAATTAATAAACACAGAAAGCTTGGCTATTCTCACAAAGTTTATGTAAACATGTTACTCTAAATTAAATTTATATAATCAATTATGATTTGCTACCAATGCAGATATCTTGTTACCATTTGGAACACATGAAGAGGTGATGAATTGATTGCTATTTCAGTTTCAAGAGAAACATTTCCTATAAGCGCATTTGTATTTTGTCAAGAAGATAAAACTAGAACAGTAAGGACTTATTGATTCCTGATCCATGCAAAAATAACTGAGAAAGAAGGGTGATATTACTTAGAACATGTACACAAGTCTATAAACCACTTTTTAAAAATCATATTAAAAATACATACAAAGAACTAAAGATCCAGTTAAGAAAAAATCAGCTACTCCATGCAATAAAACTACAGGAGATATCACAATATCAATACTTGACAGAATAGAAGATGGCGGCGAAGGGAGTGCATTACCTCCGTGTACCGCATCTTTGTGCTGGGAGAATGATGAGTTAGAAAGGCTAAAAGCTATCTTGTTAGGAATTTCCAGCAAAATTGGGGTGTTCCAAAAGCTAGAGGAAGGATTTCCATCGCAGAAGACGGGGCTTGTGAGGACGAGTCAGGACTCACCCGTTGCTTTGGTCAGCCGGCAAAGGAGACGAAATGCTGCCATTCGCGTGGGATACCAACACAGCAGAGATCTGATGTCATCAGAAAGCGGCGGAGGAGAGAACTTCATCGATACCAGCGGCGACACAAACAGTTGGTCTCCTGGTAAAGAAAGTGAGTCACAAACACCCGAGTCTCTCTCACTTTGTCATCAAGCCAGAGGGGCAGAGCAGAGCTGCTGCCCGCTCCTGGAACAGGCCCAGCGGCCCACCGGCATGACCCCAAATTGAGTAGGGACAGAGCAGAGCCACCACCCGCGCCCGCAATGCAGGCAGGCCTGCGACAGACCAGTGGATCAGGCCCAGAGACCTGCCAGCATGGTACACACGTCACTCCAACTGGAGTAGGGGTAGAGCAGAGCCTTCGTGCCCAGATCAGGCCCAGCGGCCTGCTGGTGTGGTAGTCACGTAACCCCAATTGGAGTAGGGTCAGAGCAGAGCCACCACACGCACCCACAAGGTAGGCAGACCTGCGACAGATGGGCAGATCAGGCCCAGCGGCCTGCCAGTGTGGTACACACGTCACCCCAATTGGAGTAGGGGCAGAGCAGAGCCACCGCCCGCACTCAGAACAGGCCCAGTGACTTGCCGGAGTGGTATTCACGACATCCCAATTGGAGTAGGGGCAGAGCAGAGCCGCCTCCCGGGCCCAAAAGTAGGCAGACCAGCGACCAACCAGAGGAACAGGTCCAGTGGCCTGCCGGCGTGACAGACAGACACGTCACCCCACTTGGAGTAGGGGCAGAGCAGAGCCACCGCCCATTCCCGCAAGGTAGGCAGACCTGCGACTGACTGGTGGAACAGGCCCAGCGGCCGGCCGGGGTGGTTGGCACGTCACCCCAATTATTGTAGGAGCAGAGCAGAGCCTTTGCCCGCGCCTGGAACAGGCCCAGGGGTCTGCGGGTGTGGTAGACAAGTCACACCAATTGGAGGAGGGGCAGAGCAGAGCCGCCACCCGTGCCCGCAAGGTAGGCAGACCTGCGATTGTCTGGCCAAACAGGACCAGTGGTCGCGGGCGTGGTAGGAGTGGCAGGACAGAGCCGCCGCCTGCACCTGCAAGGTAGGCAGGTCTGCGACAGACCGCCAGATCAGGCCCAGCGACCTGCCAGCGTGGTACACACGTCACCCCAACTTGAGTAGGGGTAGAGCAGAGCCTTCGCCCACGCCCGGATCAGGCCCAGCGGCCCGGTGGTGTGGTAGTCATGTAATCCCAATTTGAGTAGGGGCAGAGCAGAGCCACCATCCACACCTGCAAGGTAGGCAGACCTGCGACCGACCGGCAGAAAAGGCCCAGCAGTCCTCGGGTGTGGTACGAGGGGCAGGGCAGAGCTGCCGCCTATGCCTGCAAGGTAGGCAGACCTGAGACAGACAGGCGGATCAGGCCCAACAGCCTGCTGGAGTGGTACACCAATTGGAGGAGGAGCAGAGCAGAGCTTTCGCCCGCGCCCGAGACAGGCCCAGCGGCCCGCCGGAGCGGTAGTCACATCACCCCAATTGGAGTATGGGCAGAGCAGAAGCACCGCCCACGCCTGCAAGGTAGGCAGACCGCCGCCCAACCCTGCAAGGGAGACTTTTCAACTATACAAGAGCAATATAAATATATAGGGGGAAAAAAATTTCAAAAACTCAACAGTTTCACCAAGCAGAAAGAAACGCAAGCAATATGAAAAGAAAAGGAAAGAAAGGACCACAAGCAATGCAGGTCATCTCAACTTTAGAAGAGGTAACAGCTGCAGCAGATGGAATGTCAGATAAAGAATTCAGGATATACATGCTTCAAATGATCTGGAGTCTCAAGGAAGACATTAGACAGCAAAATCAGATAATGAAAGATTACTTCGACAATGAATTACACAAACAAATCCAGGCAGCAAAAGATCAACTATACAGGAAGATAGAGGTTATAAAAAACAAACAAACAGGAATCCTAGAAATGCAGGAAGCAATAAACCAACTTAAAAACTCAATTGAGAATACTACCAGCAGAGTAGAACACTTAGAAGATAGAACATCAGACAATGAAGACAAAGTATTTCACCTCGAAAAGAACATAGACAGCTCAGCAAGACTGTTAAGAAACCATGAGCAGAACATCCAAGAAATATGGGATAACATTAAGAGACCAAACTTAAGAGTCATTGGGATACAGGAAGGTATAGAGCTCCAAACCAAAGGAATGAGCAATCTATTCCATGAAATAATACGAGAAAACTTCCCAGACTTGAAGAATGAAACAGAATCCCAAATCCTAGAAGCCTACAGGATGCCGAATGTGCATTTTGATCCTAAAGGAGAAGTTTACTTAAAATTTACAAATTATGTGTCACTGAAAACGTAGAAGATATATTAGACCTTATTGTTTAAAAGATAGAAATATGCCAATGGAATTCTTTCCAGGTATTTGGTCATTTTTGATGCACTGATCTGTGTATGATAAATAAAATTTAATTGTATTTGTAGATTTAAGGAAATATGCTTCAAAATAAATGTGCCTTGAGAAAGAATATTAATGTATTTAGCTTCTATATCTATGTCTAGAAAATTTAGACAATATCAAAAAAATTACATGATTTGTGAAGAAATGCTATTAACTGTATCTTTATAGTATTTTGAGGAGATTCATGGATTTTGAATTTTTGCTTCAAATATATTTTGACAAAAATAAACAGAATTGGTCATAAAGGTTTTTCTTTTATATTATATCATCAATTTATGGTGACATTATTATTCTCTTTCAAGCACAACTATAGATAAAAAATAGTGATTCTCTTTCTTGGTGCTATGTTATCTTCCAAAATTCTTATCCTTTGTGAAAAACAATGATAACTTTGTAGTGCAGAATTACATCCTTATAAAGTATTTTATTTCCTCCAATTTTAATCATGGATTTAAATTCATAATAAAATGTATTAAATATTTTTGACTATAAGCCTATAAACTCAGCTAACTATTTTACCTAGAGATCTGGATTTTCAAATATACAAGTCTATTTTACCCACAATGAATTAAAGTAACAGTCAAAGAGAAACATAAAATGAGATAAACACCACATCAACAGAGGAGGTGATCTCCAGTGACAAAAGACTTCAAAGAACTTTTGGAAAACAGAAAGTCTGGGAGCAGATGAAGGATGCATTTGAGTTCTAATTAGGTCTCCCCAGGAGGGAGATTAAGACCATGACTAGGCATCTTGGAAGTCCATAAGTGAGTGTGCTTCAGATCAGCACAATGGAAATAAAGAGAAGGAAGCATCACAGAATCTGGGTTTGCAGTCTTATCTCAAAGGAGGCTTCTGCTTACTCAAAGTGAAATTTTGGGGCTGTCTTGCACTCTCATTTTTATTTCTACATGAGACATGGACTGTGATTTACATGAGTCTGAAACAGTCTTTAGTGTAGAAAGCCTTGAATGGTCATCGCCAGAAAAACTCTCTTCTACTGATGAAAGTATTTTGAAAAGACCACTTTCAACAATTGTCTGGGAAATGAATTCTTCAGTCCTAATTGTGCCATAAAAAAACAGTTCCCTATAGTGACACCACAAAAATTTACTTTTCAGTCTAAGTTCTGTACGTAGTTTATGGTACTAGTGAGACTGTATTCCTTATAAAAAGGGAAGACAGTGCAATTAATTACAGTTTTGACACCTGTGTAAACTGAATATCAAATTAATGGTCATCTTATGTCTTTTCTGCTGTTCATTTTAAATCCCTTAAAAATACTTCTTTTGATCTTTATAACTTAGCTGAGTGATTGAAACTCATACTCTTCCCCAAATCATTTGAGCCTGCTCACCATAATTTTCTCAAGAAACAACTACAACACTGTTTTTTTTTTTTTAACAATTCCTGTAGGGCAAGTGAGTACTAAAAAGTAGAAAATAGGATCATCTGTTTTCAGATTGAATCATCTGATTTTTGTCTTTATTGCAACATGGAATAAATTTCCTTCTGGTAAGGAGAGTGAAGTGACCTAGCTAGGATTGTAATTTCTGTTCCTTTGTGTTTTCTAAGTACATAGAATTTAAAGTTCTCAGGTGCAGTTTAAATTTTATTTGGAATCTTGTTCAACATCCTGTTGGAAAAGTGTCCTCTTAAATAATTAGAATTTCTAAAACTGCAGGCTGCAGAGGAATGGTGTAAGAAAATATAATTGCCAATTTATCAAAGTGATCATGAGTGAAGACTCTTCAACTTTGACACACTGATTCCTGGATCTATGTAGTCTATCTCTTGGTAGCACAATCTGATATAATGATGTGAAATTTAACAAGTGTTAGCAACACCATCACATTTTCCAATATCCTACCATGCCAGTAGCTTTTTTGTTTCTTTCGTAGATGACAATACAGTGGATACCATGGTCATAGACAATAGTAATATCTTTATTTTTGTTAAATGTGGTCTGATTCAATTTTAGGCATGATCTATTGATACTTTATTAGTGATGCTTGCTTAGCATTTATTATCTGTAAAAGCAAAAGGTAAAAAAAAAATGTTTGGGGTTTTCTGGTTAAAATTATTTCTGAGGTCCACTTGTTAATTTATTATGAGAGAATGATGAAAAGAATTATGCTCTAACAAGAACCTAGAGATAGACCTTTCCTCCTAGCTGGTGGATATTTGGAAGAGGAATTTGATAGATAAAATGTGGTGATGGAAACCATTATGGTACTCAGTCCTCATTCATCCTGTGCAGCATCCGAGGCTGGATAAAAACAACTAGCCAAGTCCAGTTGTCAACTTGGTTGTCTTGTACATTGTCCATGATGTATGTGCTTTGGTATGTGATAGCATCAAATTCCATGATATTAACACTGCATTGACTCTCTCAGAGATGCATCCTTATTACTGTACACCCCAAATTTTATAGTCATCAAAAGTTTCTTCTAGACCCTTGACCAAGTCTTGATGTCTTTCTATTAGTTTATGTACCTTCTTACCTGAGGTAACTTCTTTTTCTACATGAAAGTGTGGATGAAGTGTGCTGCCAAGTATTCTGCTCTTTAGAAAGAGTTTTTTTTGCATTTTTTTTAAAGGCTAACCCTGAAAGATGCTGTACAATGGTGTTATTTTATTTCAGTTTACTTCTAAATGAAGATAACTCATATTTATTTCTAGTAATATTTTGATAGAGGTTGGCCAATTTACTTTTCTATCTGATTTGCAAAAGGGACCTTTTCCCAAACAAGGAAATAAAAAGGTGTTGTATCACACCTTTGCTCTGAAATTGATTGGGGTCTTCTGAGAAAGAGTGTAGGTTCAGTGACTAACTTCTTGGTTAGTTTTTTGCTTAGTGATTGGTCACACTCTACAAGTGTGACCTCAGGGGAAATGCCAAGGAAGATAGAGAGTAAAATAAGTAGAAGCTATCAATTGATTATGCTTTTGAAACTTAAGTAGGGTTTTTGAACTACTATATGACTTACATATCTCTCTGCCATCCATTTAAAGTGAAAATATAAAATTCATCTTTATTTTTTATGTATCATCAATAAATTTCTAAAAATAAAATTTAAACCTATTTTTTTCTAATCCTGTTCATGATTTCTCTATTTTCTTGATTATATGAATTTTTTATAACTGATAATAACTTGATAATCTGTATCAATTCCTGGTTTACACACACTTATTGATATTTGCCTCTTTTTAGTTATAGTTGGCCTCCAGTAACAAAGGGAAAGATCCCTTTCTGTCTGCTCCTCCCAGCCCTGATCCAGCCTGTCAGCTTCCCAGACCCTTATGCAGTTGGTTGTAAATTCTGCCAAATTTTTTCACTATTTTTCAAGATTTAAAAAAATCAAAAACTTTAAAAAATACTTTAAAAAGAAAAATGTGCAGGGAGAAAGCAGCAATATATTTTTTCATAATTAGGCATTTTAAATTTTTTTAATATTTGTCTGTATTTAATGTAGGTCAGCCACTGATACTTCATCAAAAAAAAAGTTTCTTTGCTGAGTTCAATTGACCAAGGAATAGCCACACCCTAAGAAAAAAACAGAACACACACACACACACAAAAAAAAATAAAACACAAAATCATCTTTAACCTAACATTTTATATGATGTTTCAGATCCCCGTAACTTTGCACACAAGATTCTGTGTTCAGTTGAATTTTAACTTCTTTTTGTATTTGTATAGAGTGTGACTATTGAATTGAAACATTTTATTCTAAGCGTCTTTGTGGTTTCTTGGAGGTTAATGGGTGAGAGGGAGAAGGGAAAGTGGGGGATTCTTTTGTATCATAACATGAAGTTTCCCACACAGTCTGCTCCCAGGTGCCAGACTTCAAGTTTTTCTTTCACTGGCATACTTTGATTATTCTTACTTCCCCTTTACCCATAAGTTAAAACTTATGGTAACAGCACTTTATCAAACTGCACTTATTAAGAACAATTTTAAAAATATAGTTATAGTTCACTTCACCAGTCTGCACTTATTGCTTATGGTTTCACTCATCTGCTATGCCTTTTTTTGGTGTCTAAAAAAACCAACATTGTATTTTCAATATTTTACCCAGTTTCCTACATGTATATACTGGAAAGAAAATCTGGTCTGGAAATATTCCATTTTGATTGAATGCTATAATCAAGAAAATAAAATTTAAATATGCTAAATATATCTCCAGAATTTCTCAAGTAGCTATGCTTAAAACAAAGAGAATATCCTGAAAAGAAAAACCATGGTCAGCTTCAAGAAAGCATGAATAGACCCCAAGTACTTATCACTAATGATGGATTATAGATGATAAATACAGAATTACCTCAAGATTTAAAGGAAAACTAGTATTTAACCTGGTATTCTTAACTGAAGCAGACTGTCCATTAATGATAAATATTAATAGATTTTCATTAATGATAAAATTCTAAAAAGCTGTATTCTGTGCCTCATTTCAAAGAGAGTTACTCAATATAGAAGAAAAATCACACAAAGGAAGCAGAGTTTGTGGATGAAACAGTGGCTCTAACTACAGAGCTGAAGAAAGTTATGCTGATTCTGCAGTAGACCTTGAAAATAGTTTTGTTAGCATACCTCAGTCTTACCTTTAAAATGATGCTTTAATAGAAATATTAGCTAGTGAGTAGTCAAGTGATTGAATGTAGCAAAAGTTAGAAGATTCTAGTGGTCTATTTTCTTCACCACACACACAAAAAAAATTGAATATTACAAAATATAGAGAAAAACAAAGTGATGAAAAAGAAAGTAAAAACCCAATAAACACAAATAATAGAAAGTCAAGTTTTTCGTATGAAACACAGTAAAATGTGCACTTTTTGTAGCATTTGATGCGATAAAAGAAAGTAGTATTGATTGTTCTTGATGGTAAGAACATCCCTCCATGAGCAGCATTCATGTCCTGATATTGGATGTCAGAAAGGCTAATAAATTAGAGAAAGAAATCATTCTTACTTCTGGTGTGTGTTTTGCGATGAAAACTAGTTTAGAATCAAATTTGTGAAAATGATTACTGGTTTTTATCCTTCATAAATTTTCTGTAGACAAAGAATGCAACACATAATTATTTTTAAAATAGAATAACTAACTGATGATGAATGAACACAAGGACTTGTAACTATTAAATAATAGACTGGGGTGTAGTGGTCTGTACAGATGCTCATACTCAGAAATAATAAACTGCCCAATGCAGATTAAGCAGAAAATCACATAATAATGATTACATAAATGATAATCAATTAAACACTAAAGCCTTTTAATATTTGACTCATTGGCCTTAAGAGAAAGAAGTGGCCCCATAAGCCAAATTGGTTTTCTTCCCTCTCTCATTGCCATTCAAAAAATAATGGGAACCCCTAATACTTTGTGAAGGGTCTTCCATGTATTTATTTCAAAATTATGGTCAATATCAGACAACTAATAGTAGGTATGGCTAAATTTAGTTTCCTTTTAGAAATTTACATAGTTACAGATAGAGTGGAGGCTGCTGATTTGGGTGTAAATTTTGGAAACTACAGTTTTATATAGTCCGGGGGTTTGAACCCAGGGGTGCTTTATTACTCATATATATTCACAATTCTTCAATATTTTATTTTGAGACCTGGTCTCTGTTACCAAGCCTGGCCTTGAAGTTGTGATCATTCAGCCTCATACTCTATGATTTTTGAGATTACATGTATGTACCACCACATCAACCTGGACACTTCCTTTTATTTTTTTACACGAATCTAATAATCAAAAGTATTTTAAATATTTCTGCTTTTTCTTTGATATAAAATATTCAATACTAACTTTCCAAATTGGTTTTCACCATCACATTTTTTTTTCAAAAGGCCAATATTCATGTTGTGTAGTTGTACATTTTTTTTTACCCCAAAAGGTATACTCAATAGATTGTATTCTGAGTTAGCAAGTCAATTTTATATGTTTCAGAAAAACAAATTGCCATAAATTGTCCTGGTTATGCTCATAATAGAAGTACCTTACTCTTAGTCATTATCAAAAAAAAAAAGGGGAATTTAGTAAAGTCAAAAGGTAAGATCCAACAGTTGGCTAGTTGTTTCAACCAGATGTATATGATTTGATTGTTTCCCTTTTAAATTTCTTATTCTGATTGCTTTGATGGCTTTTCCTATGATATATAGTAGTCAGCTCAATTTAAAAGAACTAGTTTATGTGAAATCTGGATACTAAGGGAAATAAATATCTGGAACAAATTAATAGTACTCAATATGTTTCTGATGATTATATACAGCTTCCTCCTACCATTCTGAGATTGCAATTCATAGAGCTTTAGATGACTTTCATTCCTCACTATATTTCACTAATTAGCACATGCAAAAATAATTTTTTAACAAATTTATATTAAATAAGTAGCAATTTAAAGAAAAACAGATATAATTCACACCTGTGAAATAAAAACATGACATTTTGCCAAAGAATATTTGGCATATTCAAAGAATAAAATGAAGAATTGTTGCTTTCCTTTATGTGGTAGTACACAGTTTATTGTCATGTTGTTTCAAAAAAAAATCATTTACAGTTTTCTTATGAAAAAACAGTTGTTATTGTTTAACATGGATTTTACTTGAAATTTTTTTTTTTTAATTTTTACCCATTTGAACACTGAGAAGCTATTTGCTGCGGTCAAACACAGTGAGATACTGTTGTAAGATGTAACTCTGAAACATCTGCAGTTATTTTCATTTTATATAACAGCATCATGCACACCCAGCATGAGAAGAGGTTGCTCATTAATTTTGGTATCAATACTGACTTAGGTACATTGAAAAGATGTTGAGAAAATTACATCTATAATGGTGGAATCTCCCATTTCTTTGTTTTCATTTTTCCTGTGGTGCTTCTGCTCTTGATATTAGTTATGTTAACTTTAATTTGAATTGTCCATACAGTTTCTTAAAACATAAGACACTTAGAATTGAGGAAATCACTTATAGCATATTTATTTCATAAACTGATATAAGATTCAATGAATGACTTCAGCATTATTAATGCACATTTTATCAAAATTCCATTAAGTCACAATGTGAGATACAGTATTAAAATCTTACATAGCTAAAGGTTTTTTAACAATGAATTATAGGCACCCTAAGCAAGTATGTAGTTCCAATTATTCATTTACTTTACTTCATTCATTCATAATATCATAGTTGATAAATACCACACATCAGAGTGTCTGTTTTTGAAAAAAAAAATTTCTTGGTAAATTACTAACAATGCAGCATGCAATTTTTATTTATTATTGGTTCATCATACCCATATCTTACCCACATAGTAAGATTGCTATAATATTCAATAAGTTGTAGCTAAAAACATGAAATACCACATAACCTATTGTACAGATTATATAAATGCTCTTATTATTTCTTCATCCTTTTCACAAATATTTATCAGGAATTAACTATATGATAATTAGAACTAAGATCATCCTAATTATTTCAGAAATTTGAAAAAAATGCAAGACCTCATTTAAAAAGGGCAATATAGATTTCAGAAGTAACTACTGTTTCTCTAGTGAATAATGTGTATAGAAATCTGTTAAGGTCTTGGGGTATGCAAATATATTTGTGATGCATCAGAGAGTGCATATGAAAAAACCATAGTATTTATCATGTTACATAAATGAAGTGAAATATCATACCAAAATGTTAAAAAAATTAACTTTTGGGAAAAAAGCAAAAGTGTGCACTAGTATTTGCAATAAGGTAATAATAATTTTTACCATAATTAGTTGTTTCTGGGTCTCATTTCACTCTTTACTTTAATTATCGATCCATTTTGTTAAGTACCCCTATAGGTGTTATTGGAAAATATTGGCATTTAGTGAATAATGCCACCAATTTTCTGTTCTGCAATATTAAAGAACTATTTCAGATTTATTGCAATGAATAGTTTTGCTTAAATGTAGCAGTAGTTTTTCAATGTAGATATTACTAAGATAACTCTGGGTGTTCTCAATGTCTATAACAACCATATTTGATGAAATTTGTGGCATAGTGTATAAGAAAAGATGCTTCTCTACCACAAACCAGACATCATTGAAATAACCTTGTGTAGTATCAGCATATACAAGTTTGGATGAGGACTTTTGCATCTTTTCTCCTTTTACTTCCCACCTACAACATGGCTTAATTTTCATAAGCAAATTTTTATACTTGTTAAACCTCTCATATATCTCAGAATTTACTAGGAGGGATCCATGACAACTTAGAAACAAACATGTGAGACAGTGTGTAGATTAATATATGAAGATGTTCAAGAAAATATTGGTCTGGTCAAGAGATGGTGCAGCAACTATATAGAAAGCTTAAAATTAAAATTGAAAGAAAGATAATACTCCCAAGATTTACTAATAATCATGTAGTCTTTGGAAGCAGATATTTTAATAGGAAGCTCTTAAGACTGATGTCCACTGCATCTTTCTTATGAATATTTGCTCTGGTTTTGAGGGTCACCACATCTAGCCAGTACACATTTGGCTTGATATAGCATATTCAGAAAGCCCACCATTTTCTTTATAAACCTAGGCATGGTTTACTATACATCCACTGAGTTTTTGCACAGACTTTTCCCTTCTTTTAATATACTTAGCCCATTAGTCTTGTCATATTTAAATTTATTCATTCTTCAAGAAGTAGTTTAATTGAATTCCCTATTGTCTTTAAAATAAATTCTCCACCTAAAGTAATTTCTATATTTTAAAGCATTTTATTGTAGTATATAGAATCTTTATAAGTACAAAGAAATGACATTCTATGTCTCATTTTTACCATTGTCTTTCTCATATAACTTTCATTATGAATTGAGTATGTCCCTCAACTACTCATGTGTTGGGAACTTGGTTTCCTAGGGGAGAGAGTTGGAAAATAGTAGAATGTGTAAAAAGTGAGATCTAGTAGATTGTGGTTAGATCATTGGGGGAGATGCCCTTGAAAGAGTTAATGAAATTTTCATGGGACACAAGATAGTTCCTATTAAAGCAGATTGTTACAAAAAGAGCAAGTCTTCTTACTGGATTTCTCTGACTTCCTGTGTCCTTATGTTCTCTCTACCTCTCAAATAAGCCCTAACCATAATTCCATCTCATGTGTAATGCTGGTGAAGGGGCTGTAACAGGAGCTGCGAAGATTCTGGTACAGAGCACTTAAATCTTCAGAAGTATGTACTCAAATAATATTTATTTATTTATCTATTTATCTATTTATTTGTTGTAGTTGGACAGAATACCTTTATTTTATTTATTTATTTATTTTTATGTGGTGCTGAGGATTGAACCCAGATTCTTGCATGTGCTAGGTAAGCACTCTACCACTGAGCAGAAACACCAGCCCCTCAGAAAATATTTTTATGCATTTATATCTCTTTTTATACATTGGCCTGTTTCTGGTATTTTTCTATAGCATTATAAAATAGACTATAACAACAAAAAAATGACTTTGAGCCTAAGGCTTCTTACTATAAGAGTGAGTAGAACATCCAAGATTACATTTTATAAGCCCTGGTATAGTTTAGATGGTAATGCATGAGCATTTAAGATTCTTATTATTTTTTTTTTATATTTCAAAGGTGATATCTTGTATTTCTTATATTCCTCACGGTGCTTAGGTTAATGTTTTGCCATTTACTTTGGGACTCAACAGTGTGGAATTGATTCTGTTTTGCTAAACAAAAGCAAGAGTGGCTCCCTAAAATATAACAAAGACTCTATGAAAATGTTTTGAGTTTTAATGGGAAGAATTGCTATTGATCATAGAGGGAATTTGAATACATGGGTCCATCTTGATGATACTCATTAATCAGAATTGGTCTGAACTGACTAGATTAAAATCATTAGAATACCATGAATAAAGAGGCAAATTAAAAAAATAGGTTTGTCTAGTACCATTTTGAGTCTCCTATTACAGTACAAATTATAGTATTTTTTTTACCAGTGAAACGACTCAAACTCATGTAGCTGCATTTTAAGCCTCATGTATTCACCCAAGTCATATAGGTAAAAAATGCACTATAAGTTGGGCAGGATGATCTATGCTTGTAACCCAAGAAAATTGGGAAACTGAGTACTTTCAGAAGTTTAAATTCAGCTTCAGCAACTTAGTGTGGTTTCAAGCAACTTAGCAAGACAGTCTTAAAATTTGAAAAAGTGGGGAGAGGACTTAGGAATGTGGCTCAGTGTTTAAAAATCCCTAAATATATACTGACATTCAAAAAAGTAATACAGTTTAAAATGCTACAATTTAGTGTTAAAACTAATAAAAAAAGATTTCATATAATTCTTTTCTCCAGTATTCAAAAATGAAAATAGTATTTTTTTATTTAGAAAACAAAATCTATATGCTTTCAAAGATGAGGTTTCTGTATTAGGCATGTATGATATTTATGACTGATATTTCTACCAAATAACTTGATAATGCTTAAAAAATTTAAGCAAAAGTTAAAGACACCTACTTATTTTCTATATTTAAATAGGTAATGTCTTTTACTGATCCTCATATACATCAAGGTGTAATACTATACTCTCATATTTGTCAAAGTGTTTATTATAAATGATTCATTTTTATATAAGGTATACATTTTGGACAAAATCTGTTCAATGTTCACTACTGGTATGAGTTTTCAGATGTTCAATGAATTTAAAATTTGAATAAGTTTTCAAAATATTATTTAACTTTTTAGGGTTTCTGGGCACAATGAATCCTCCAAAAATAAGTAGTGTTAAAGAAACATGTGGTTATGAAATGTTTTTTTCCATTTGTATTCTCTCTAACTAGTATATATCCACAGGTGCTGAGTATTGATGAATAAATTTTGGAAGCATTGTCAATTGTCCATTTTCACATATCACAACTTTGTCTCTTCTATGGTTGTTGTGGTGAGGATTAAATGTTGACTCTTTCTTAGAGAAATGGTACGATGGTCTCATTTGTAAAGCTTCTCTCCAGTGTGTTTTCTCTGATGTCTAATAATATATGATATATAATTTAAAATATTTTTATATTATCTACATTTATGTCTTCTTTCCAGAGTTTAGTGGTGAAAATGAATTGATTTCTTATTAAAAAGTTTGCTAATTTGTTTTCATTTGTAGGGGTTCTTTTCTGTATAAATTCTGTTGTTAATGAAGTTTAGTTTTTCTTTAAAAGTATTATCAATTTATTTACATTTCACATTCACCAGGGTGTCTTCTGCTGTGGTGAATAAATTTTTATTTTTTATTAAAAGTTTTGCCACTCATTCACATTCGTAGGGCTATTCTCCAGTGTGAATTCTGTTCTGGCAAATAAGGGTTGATATTTGAGTAAAAACTTTGTTACATACTTTGCATTTGTTAGACTTCACTCCAGTGTGAGTTCAGTTGTGGCAAATAAGGTGTGATTTTTGACTGTAAGCTTTTCCACATTCATCACATTTGTAGGGCTTCTCTCCAGTGTGAGTTCTGCTGTGCCTAAAAAGGTCTGGTTTTTGACTAAAAGCTTTGCCACATTCTTTACATTTGTAGGGCTTCTCTCCAGTGTGTGTTCTCCTGTGGCAAATAAGGTGTGATTGTTGACTGAAAGCTTTGCCACATTCCTTACATTTGTAGGGCTTCTCTCCAGTGTGAGTCTGCTATGGCCAATAAGGTTTGTTTTTTGACTGAAAGCTTTGCCACAAGCTTCACATTTGTAGGGCTTCTCTCCAGTATGTGATCTGCTGTGGCGAATAAGGTGTGATTTTTACTGTAAGCTGTGCCACATTCTTTACATTTGTAGGGCTGCTCTCTATTGTGAGTTCTTCTGTGGCAAGTAAGGCCTACTTTTTGACTGAAAGCTTTTCCACACTCTTTACCTTTGTAGGGCATCTCTCCAATGTGGGTTTTTCTGTGGTAAATAAGACCTATATTTTACTAAAAGTTTTGCCACATTGTTTATATTTGTAGGGCTTCTCTCCAGTATAAATTCTCTGGTAGTGAACAAGGTCTGAATTTTTAAATGATTTCTGGTGTTCACTCTCACTAGTAGTTTTCCATATTTTCTCTTGTTGTATACAGTCAAGATTACAACTTCTATATTTTCCACTTATCACACTGTGAAACATATGTTTTATGCCCTTTTCTGTTGAATATTCTTGAATATCTTAAGGAGTCATGGCTGAAATAAACAAAAAATAAAAATAACAATACCTATTAGAGTAGGATGAATATACTTTGCATACATAACTTGAAATTAAGGTAAAATAAGTACATCAGGAGTGTAACAGATTAGTACATTCAAAGTCATCATAAACTCAAAAATATATCAGTTCATTAAAAATGTACAGACATAATTAATTTGAGAATATTACCAAAATTCTTTTAGAGACCACAGTATCCAAGAGGAGTACATCATTAAGAAGAGTATTATAATAAAGACAAGGAAAGTATGTTACTCTTATCATCCACAGCTTTTTGTTCTTCATAATATAGCATTACATATTTAGGAAATATCTACCAGCTACCTTTACTCTCAGTAGAATAAGAGAAATGTAAAACATATACAAATATTTGTGGCTTTTTCAAAGAGTGTCCAAAAACTGTTTTTTTTTACCATGACATAGAGATGTGAAAATAACTGGCAGATTTTGTGTGATAATGCCACAAATAGTCAACAAGGGTAAAGAGGCTATGGACTCTTAACAAGAAATATGAACAAAAAATTTACTAAGAAATATACACATATATGTCTCTAAAATTTTCCATCAAAGCATTTTAAAAGACTATAAAAACCTTGCATAGCCTATGCCATAATACTTGGCTGAAGTCAACAGTTGACAATCAAGTATAATAAATTGATTTTCATATTTTTAAATTCATTTGATATGATGATTTCTTTCACTGACAAATACTACTTTATTTACTAAATGTATCATGGTATTTCATACTATATATAAAAGGTAAAATGACTAAACAGAACTGATTAACAAAATCATTATTTAATATAAATATCAGTTTTGTCTTACAAGGTATTGTATTTCTTCTACTAGTAGTATTAATGAAGAACATAATACACTCAACATTTGCTAAAAAAAAACCAAAACAAACAAACAAACAAAAAAAAAACCCTTGACCCTCTTATGCTCAATAAAATTAAAATACGGAGACTTTGACTATAATATCAACCATACAAAAAACACAGTACCTGGTGAGCACAATTTTTCTCACTTAAATTTTGACTTCCACATGCGAATCAAATGTTCCTGCAACTTAATCCCTGCCTGTCACATTTCACTTAATGCAAAGTCCTGCATGTATTTCTTAAAAAACTTTATGAGAAAAAATATTTTCATAACTAAATAATAATAGTATATAAGTGCAATATTTTTACTCATTTGATCATTGATGGGCACACACATTGAGTCCCTAACTTTAATACTTAGAACAATGTTTGCACTAATCACAAAAGCAGAGGTATCACTTCAATTTGCTAATTTAATTGTTCATAGATACATATTTAGTACTGGCATTTCTGAATCTTTAGGTCATCCAACTGTTAATTTTTCATGTGTGGTGCTTGAGATTAACTCCCAAAATTCTATATCCCTGAACTACAACACAATTTTTTAAAATTTGTTTGAGTCATGCTGTTTCTAAATTTCTGCGACTTCCCTCAAAAATGAAGTAATTTTGGATGGCCTCTCAATTCTCACATATTACAAGGATACAGCACTGTTCTTGTGTATTTTTATTTATTTAAATATTTTTATATTTTTCCCCAAAATGGACTATATAATCTACTGCTGACTCCTTTAATGAACAAATAAAAAATAGTACAGCAATATAAAGAAAGAGAAGCATTGTTTAATCCAATAAACAAAAGAAGAAAAAAAAAACTTTAAGAACTGAATATTAGGATATTGACAGTTATTAATTACTCAATAAACTCTAAATAATTATTTAAAGAAGGTTTAGAGAGTAAAATTGAGACAAAAAATATTAATATAATTAGGCACAAATTGTTTATGTGAATAATTCATTAAGAATAAATGAGAGGGGGATTCCTAGTGTGCAAAGCTGAAATTCTACCAATATGGGAGAGGCTTATCAAACAGGACCAAGGTTAAGACAAGTCTAAGCAACTTGTGAAATACTGTAAAAATTAAAAACCTGTAGGATATATAAAGGGAAGATATCTTTATCTATATCTATATCTATCTATCTATGTAAAGAGAAGTGTGAAAAGAATCCAAGCATGATCCAGAAATTAAATCATTAATAAAAATAAAAAAATAATAAATATAGAAAACAACTTACAGAGTAAAAGTATAATGAGGTATTCACTTCAAAATATTTATGATTATTAATGCATTATTGCAAGCCACAAAACAAAAGAAAAAAATTGACTAATAGAATTGAATCTAAAAAAAAAAAAAAATCTGCCAAGTCAATTCCAACAGAGAGCATGGAGAGAAACCAAGCATGATCTGTTCCTTGAAGCCCTATTTGTTTAAAGATGGGTAATGACCCTGCCTTTGCATCTCATCATTTTGCACAATTTTTAATCAATGAGATATAGTTTTAAATAATAAAATTTCTCACAATTTTTTTGGACAAGCTTTTTTGAGTGAGCAAATTGTATCCTAATACTTGCCTTTTAAAACAGAGACATACAAACAAAGATATAGCCTCTCTCATTTTAATATGCATTAAATATTGTTTTATTTACTGTTACTATGCTCAATATACAACATAAAGTTTATACTCAAAGTTGGTCATCTGCATTGAATAGACATTCTATTCTGAAAAAGTCATTACCAAAATAAAGTATGCAATATATAAGATTCCTCCTGACCAGCATGACAAGATCCTATGCCTTTGATCACCTGGGGAAAAGCATAGACTTCTACACTTATGTCAACATGTCCTGTTTGGACTCTAGCTTGATGTATGAAATATAGCAATTATAAATGTAAATCAAGGACTTCTAAGCTGATTCATAAGTTTCATTTAACCCTGGAAGAGAAGAGTCCCTTCAAAGAAGAGAATAATCATTCTCCTCAAATGAGGAGAAACATTATAAGAGGAACCCATGATACTATAATTAATTCCAGGTACTTGGGGAGATATAAAACCATTACCAGCCTCAGCTCAAAAGATGTTGGCTCAAATAGGTTAGAATGTACTTTGGATAAATTAGTTACTGCTTTGGTTGCTAAACTCACACAAAACTCTGTAAATGTTTTGGTCTTAATAATAATTTTGCTCTGTTTTACACCAGCTATGGGAAATTCAGTACTGACAGATCCTGGACTTCTATAACCCAGTACAATATCTTGTCTCACTTGAATGGAATTGTTATATACCTGAAAAAATATCTCATGGTATTCTTTGTTGTCTTAGCAGAATAACTGTTTCCTTATCATAGTATTTAATAGGTCACCATCCTGTGAAATTTGTTTATAAAAGAGCTATTCCTCTTGATAAAAACTGTGATAATTCAGTAAACCTTCTCTCTAAGGCAAAATTTGATGTTTTGCATTCTCTTTATAGGGTTTCCCTGGACTAGCTCTATGGGCTTAGAAAACTATTATGAAACTCACTTATGCTATCATAAAAAGTATTAGCCATGCCTCCATGGCCGTTAATATGCTTAATAAAGAACAAAAACAACCTTGTCAAGCCATACTTGACATTCATGCTGCAATTGATTGTCTGGTATTGTTACACCATAATGGATATTCAAAGTTTAATAACATGTGTTCCTTCAATTTAAGTGATAATAGTAATTTTATTTGAAAAGGGTTCAATTACCTTAAAGATATCATTAATAAGGTCCAACAAGATGATTGATGTTTAGACTTGATGGATTGGATAATTTCATGTTTGTTCAATTTCATCTGTTTCAAAAAATATTCATAGGTGGATATTTACTGATGTTGGCACTTGCTATTGTCTATAGCTGCCTTATTTTTTGCACGCACCAGCATTAAGAAGATAAATAATATTATTTATTCAAAAGGCCTTTAAAAAGGAGGGAAGACTGTAGGTATTCTGACCTTGGAAATAGACAGGAAAGTGTGGGGGTGATGATAACTGGCACCGTGATATCCACAATTAGTAATGCCTAGAAGTTTCTCCCTGAAGCTATTGAGACAACTCTACAGGTGCACTATCTAGTTTCTCTGGTAATGTCGTTAGGGAGAAAGGGCTCTATGTTTTTTAGTAACTGTACCTTATCATGGTTAGCTAGCACTTGGGGTTAAAATAACACTAGGTTAGAATGTAGTCATGGTAACAGAAGCTATGTAATTCTGGAGTATACTATGTGCAGCCATGAAGAGGAGTGGCCAGTATTTTTTTCCTTATTTCTTTTCACTGTGAGTGTGTCTCTCTCTTCGGTGAGCTTCTTTACAGGTTTCCTCACAAGATTTGTAACTGATTATGCTGGCCCTCACAACAAAAGGTAAGTTTTGATGGTTAATCTGAATGAACTGGGACATCAGTAAAGAAGAAAACCGAAAAGTACAAAGAATTTGAAAATGTAATAAATGTAGGGCAGTATGTGTTCAATGATTAAAATCAAAAGAAATAAAGCTAAGCTTCTGAAAATTGTTTTCCGCTGAATAACTAGTATTTCAACATTTTTTAGTTTGGTTTTCTCCATTTGAACTTCTCAACTCTGTCCCCTGCTATGTGTAGGCTACAATTGTTTACATCACAAAATCATGCTAGGTACTATTTATCTAAAATGAAGGATGTATAACATACTGAGAAAGAGAAAGATTAAAGTGCAAAATAATATATATTAAAGAGTAAAATATCTATATAAAAATGCCCTTTTTCTTTGAAACACAAATCTGAAACTCATTCTTATTGAGAAGTTCCCAGAAGATACAAGATAAGTAAATTAAATAATAATTATTAATTAAACATTTTAAAGGAAACTTAAACTTACCAAGGAAGGCAAAGTTTCTATAGTTCTTTAACATCACATCTTTATATAAGTTTATCTGAACAGGCTGAAGGCATTCCCACTCCTCTTCAGTAAAATCAAAGGCTATATCCCTGAATGTTAACGGTACCTGAAATAAGAATATGTAAATACATAACACATTGACCACATGAACTTTTGCACAGTCTGTAAGGTAATCGAAGTTGAAATGAGAGTTAGTAGACTATCATGTAGGTGGTTTTGGAACACAATGATGCTATTATCTACTTCTGCAGATAAAGTGATTTAAGTTCAAAAAAATATATATCATCCACATTTATGAAACACAATATGAAACTCAGACATTACTACAAAAATACATATTTTGTAATTTTTAAATATTATGATCTAAAATATACATATTGTTCAGATGAGAAAATTAAGGTAATTAAAAAAGGGAATCCTCAAATTTTAATTGTACAACCACTAATCAGAGATTTGCTAAAGTGTAGAATCTTATTTGTAATTTCTCTGATGGAGCTGGCTCTTCTGAATATGTAGTGAGATCTCTAACAATGGTATAAGAGAAATTTTGAAATTTAACAAGGTAGACAGACCACTTAATGGAAATATTTAACAGTGAATTTAAGTTCAAACATGTTATGGTACTTATGTATGTTATTAATATAAAAAATAGCAAAAGCAATCCTGTTTGGATTTTCCTTTTTATTATTTTAACAATTTATAACATACAAAATAATATATACATATGCATAAAAACTTAGTTTTATGTATATAATGTATGATTTTTATAATAGAACACACATATAGCTTTTCAAACAAATATAATTTGTTTTTTATTTTATTGGTTCTTTCTAATTCTACCTGGTTGTAAAATCAATTTTTATGACATTATGCAAGCATAGGATATATCTTATCCTAAATAAAATCCTGTTCTTGTTGGTGGCTATCATGGTAGGATATATATATATATATATATATATATCTTTAATATTTTCATCCCCTTCGCTTTTATTTGTTTATTCATTGCTTACCATTGTGAAATCTACTGATTTTTCTTCTTACCCTTTTCCGCTTTATGAGCTTTAGATTTCACATATCAGCAAAAACTTTCAACCTTTGGTTTTAAAGAAATGGTTTGTTTTACTTAGCAATAAAATCTCCAGATTCATCCATTTACTGACAAATGTCATAAAGTCATTCTTCTTTATGGCCGATTCATAGTTTATTGTGTACATAGAATAAAGCAACAATTTTTTATCCTGTCATCACTGAATGGACCCATTTATCATGGAATGGTTGGCTTTATAGCTTAGCTATTGTGAATTGTGCTGCTATAAATATTAATGTGACAGTTTCAATGTAGTATGCTGATTTTATGTTCTTTGGGTATATACTGTACAGTCAAAAAATGGGCAAAATTGTGGTTCCATTTATTTAACAATATCCATACAGGTTATTATGTTTTACTTAGATCTCCATACAGCTAAAAAATGAAATTCATCTAAACCTGAGGTTGAAATAAAACATACAAAAAAATATTAAGCCGTAAAATGACTAGAATTTATTATCAAATCATCCATCCCAATAAACAGTAAATTTTATAAACTAAAAGTAAGAAAATCTTTAGAAAACGAGCAAAATTAGAAGCTATTAAAGATGAACATAGCAGAGAGAGAGTTAGCAATATCCATGTTGGTGCTTTTAAAAAGCAAATGAGCCAGGTCTAGTGATAGATAATTTTAGTTCCAGTGACTGTGGAGGATAAAAAAAGATTATAAGTTCTAAGACAATATAATATATATATATATATATATATATATATATATATATATATATATATATATATATATAGTATTGAGCAACTTAGTGAGCACTTAGCAACTCAGCAAGACTCTGTCTCTAAATAAAATATAAAAAAAGGACTGAGGATGTGGCTTCATCGTTAAGCACTTCTGAGTTCAATCTTCAGTACAAAAAAATAAAAAGCAGATACAATTTAAAAAGCACTAGCAAATTTGAAAATTCAACAAATAAAAATTATATCAATTATACAGTTTATAATTGCAAAAATATGCCTATATACTAATTTCTCACTTGATGGAAATACACTCTGGAAAATTTCTCCTAAGAATCTTCTGCAATTTTCCAATTCTCTGAGTGTAATGACAAGAATCTAGATGGTATAGACTAGTACATGGCTAAGATATTTGGTATATCCACTGTTGTAGATAAAGTCTCCTCCTGACCAAACTACCATGATGCCACATTATTGATGTTATGAAATTAAATCAATCAGAGTAAACCTCATAATAAAATAAATGGTGGAACTACAGAAAACCAGAACAACAAAACTCTTTATAAGTCTCTTGTTATTTAGGCAGTGATATATAATGAAGATTACAGTGCAGGGAAGAGAAAAAAATGGTATTTATTTCAAAGAACGATGCTCGGATATTGGGAAAAACAGTGTGATAATAAAATGCTATTTTATGCCTTCACTCATTAAATATTACAACATATTTTGACTTTAAATTCTGAATATAAGTTATTAATAAATAGTACTGAAATATATAAGAAAGTACAAAGCTCAGAAGTTTTCATACAAAAGATAGGGTGCATATGGTGGTGCACACCTGAAATTTCTTCTATTCTGGAGTCGAAGAAATGAAGTTGAAAATTTAAGGTCAACTGAAGAAATTGAGCAAACCTCATCTGAAAATAAAATTTAAAACAGAATTGAGAATATGCTCAGAAATACGACACTTTGGTTGATCCCTAATATCACAAAAGAAAAACAATAGTTTTTGTTTTCAAAATTATACAATATAATATGTGTAAATTTATGAATTACAAAATATTAATAAAAAATCTATTCATCAAATTATTACATTAAAGGTACAAAAGTGACAAGGTAAAAAAATCTAATTTCCTCATATAATCAAGAAACATAATATAAAACAGATTGCAAAAGAAAAGCAGAATAAATTCTTGAAGAGACACTTTTAAAAGGATATATCTAAGTGTTCAATAACCATAAAAACTCAAAATCTTTAGAAATTTGGTAACATTGAATAAAATCACATCATATAGATGAATTAAATAGTATTGATGAATACGTGGAATGAATGCATTCACAAAAGTGGGAAATAATAATTTAAGCTTTTATTATCCATTTGTACAAACTGTTTTGTAATCAAATGTACATGATGTACCCACACAAGAAACAGAGACTAAAATTACAACAACTGCACATATGAGAATACAGCCATATTCCTCCAGTGTTGAAACCAACGGGCATGGTTACAGAGAAAGAAATAATAATTGAATTTTATAAATAGTAAATTCAAAGAACTAGAATTACTGTTGATGTATTATATTCAGTTTGACAAAACTACAAAATACCAAGTATGTTTTATGCCAATGTCACATGAATATTGCATTTCATATGCAAGTATATTTAGAAAATGAATATGCAATATTTGAGAAAATAAAAATATAGAAAAGCATATAAAAGACTCAAATATTTAACATATTTACAAAGGATAAATCTATTGTAAAAATGACCATTTTCCCAAGTTAACCTATAATAAAAACTGGTCAAAATTTTACCATGCTTTAGTTTTTGTTAAAGAAGAAATCAAAGCAAAAACTTCTAAGATTTTCCTGGAAATTTAAATGTACACAAAATTAGCCAAGAACTCTCTCATATATAAGAGCAAATGTACTAGTGATTATTATCTGACACTAATACATGTTATAATATTGCAACAGTGTAGTAATTTTAAGATAAAGAAATCACAATACGGAAAACTACATAGGGAAATTCATATGTAGGCAAATATCTTTTTATTGTTAAATATAATAAGTATATAAATCAAAATATATCAATAAAATATTTAATATGAGTGAAAAAATGGTATTCATTTCAACCTCAATCCAACCTCAATGTAGATGTTAGAACCATAGGCACAGATCACAAGTAGGGACTTGTGTGCAGAATGTGAGTGACACTGGAATTATACACAAGCATCCACCAAACAGTAGATATAAAGAGATAATTTTTAAAATAAAATAAAAATAAAAGCAGAATATAAGCCTCCCTCTGTTTATGAATTTTGATGAATTTTTACTCCTCACACTTCAGGAGGAAGTTTATGAATTTGGAGGGAAATGGATGGCATTAGAGCAGATTATGCTAATTGTAGCCAGCCTATCCCTAAAAAACAAATGCCAAATGTCTTCTTTGATATAAGGAGAGTAACTAAGAATAGAGTAGGGACGAAGAGCATGAGAAGAAGATTAACATTAAACAGGGACGAGAGGTGGGAGGGAAAGGGAGGGAGAAGGGAAATTGCATGGAAATGGAAGGAGACCCTCAGGGTTATACAAAATTACATACAAGAGGTAGCGAGGGAAAAGGGAAAAATAATACAAGGGGGAGATATGAACTGCAGTAGAGTGGGTAGAGAGAGAAGAGGGGAGGGGAGGGGAGGGGAGGGGGGTAGTAACGGATAGGAAAGGCAGCAGAATACAACAGACCCTAGTATGGCAATATATAAATCAATGGAAGTGTAACTGATGTGATTCTGCAATTTGTATACGGAGTAAAAATGGGAGTTCATAACCCACTTGAATCAAAGTGTGAAATATGATATATCAAGAACTATGTAATGTTTTGAACAACCAACAATAAAAAAAATAAAAAAATAAAAATAAGTAAAAATAAAAAAAAAAAGAGAAAGGAAGCAGATTACATTTAGGGGTAAACCAATCAGGATAACAGCTGATCTTTCAACACAGACTCTGAAAGCTAGAAGATCCTGGAATAACATATTTCATACACTGAAAGAAAATGGGTTCCAACCAAGAATTGTGTATCCCGCGAAATTAAGCTTCAGGATGGAAGATGAAATTAAATCCTTCCATGATAAACAAAAGTTAAAAGAATTTGCAGCTAGAAAACCATCTCTTCAAAACATCCTAGGCAAAATATTGCAAGAAGAGGAAATGGAAAATATCAATGAAAACCAACAGTGGGAGGTAGTACAGTAAAGGGGGGGGGGTAATCAAAGAGGAAAACAAACCATGTTTAGTAACATAAATAAACAAATATGGCTGGAAGAACAACCCATATCTCAATAATAACCCTTAATGTTAATGGCTTAAACTCACCAATTAAGAGACACAGGCTAGTAGAATGGATCACAAAACAAGACCCAACAATATGCTGCCTTCAGGAGACGCATTTGATAGGAAAAGACATACATAGACTGAAGCTGAAAGGTTGGGAAAAATCATATCACTCATATGGACTTTGGAAACAAGCAGGAGTGTCCATACTCATATCAAATAAAATAGATTTCAAGCCAAAGTTAATCAAAAGGGATGAAGAGGGACAATACAAACTTCTCAAGGGAACCATACACCAACAAGACATAACAATCATAAATATATATGCCCCAAACAATGGTGCAGCTATGTTCATCAAACAAACTCTTCTCAAGTTCAAGAGTCTAATAGACCACCATACAATAATCATGGGAGACTTCAACACACCTCTCTCACCACTGGACAGATCTTCCAAACAAAAGTTGAATAAGGAAACTATAGAGCTCAATAACACAATTAATAACCTAGACTTAATTGACATATATAGAATATACCACCCAACATCAAGCAGTTACACTTTTTTCTCAGCAGCACATGGATCCTTCTCAAAAATAGATCATATATTATGTCACAGGGCAACTCTTAGACAATATAAAGGAGTAGAGATAATACCATGCATCTTATCTGATCATAATGGAATGAAATTGAAAATTAACGATAAAAGAAGTAAGGAAAAATCATGCATCACTTGGAGAATGAACAATAGGTTACTGAATGATCAATGGGTTATAGAAGACATCAAGGAGGAAATTAAAAAATTATTAGAGATAAATGAAAACACAGACACAACATATCGGAACCTATGGGACACATTGAAAGCGGTTCTAAGAGGAAAATTTATTGCTTGGAGTTCATTCCTTAAAAAAAGAAAAAACCAACAAATAAATGATCTAATACTTCAACTCAAAATCCTAGAAAAAGAAGAGGAAAACAACAGCAAAAGAAGTAGAAGACAAGAAATAATTAAAATCTGAGCTGAAATTAATGAAATCAAAACGAAAGAAACAATAGAAAAAATTGACAAAACTAAAAGTTGGTTCTTTGAAAAAATAAATAAAATCGACAGACCCTTAGCCACGCTAAGAAAGAGAAGAAGAGAGAGAACTCAAATTACCAGCATACGGGATGAAAAAGGCAATATCACAACAGACACTTCAGAAATACAGAAGATTATCAGAAATTATTTTGAATCCTTATACTCCAACAAAATAGAAGATAGTGAAGGCATCGATAAATTTCTTAAGTCATATGATTTGCCCAGATTGAGTCAGGAGGATATTGACAACCTAAACAGACCAATATCAATTGAGGAAATAGAAGATACCATCAAAAGACTACCAACTAAGAAAAGCCCAGGACCGGATGGGTATACAGCAGAG
Organism: Callospermophilus lateralis; assembly: GCF_048772815.1. Lineage (NCBI taxonomy): Eukaryota > Metazoa > Chordata > Mammalia > Rodentia > Sciuridae > Callospermophilus > Callospermophilus lateralis. The sequence continues at coordinate 1,166,947 of NW_027515935.1, read as the reverse complement.
TTTTACAAAACCTTTAAAGAGGAACTAATACCAATACTTTTCAAGCTATTTCAGGAAATAGAAAAAGAGGGAGAACTTCCAAATTCATTCTATGAGGCCAACATCACCCTGATTCCTAAACCAGACAAAGACTCTTCAAAGAAAGAAAACTACAGACCAATATCTCTAATGAACCTAGATGCAAAAATCCTCAATAAACTTCTGGCGAACCGGATACAAAAACATATCAAAAAAATTGTGCACCATGATCAGGTAGGATTTATCCCTGGGATGCAAGGTTGGTTCAATATACGGAAATCAATAAATGTTATTCACCACATCAATAGGCTTAAAAATAAGAACCATATGATCATCTCGATAGATGCGGAAAAAGCATTCGACAAAGTACAGCATCTCTTTATGTTCAAAACTCTAGAAAAACTAGGGATAACAGGAACATACCTCAATATTGTTAAAGCAATCTATGCTAAGCCTCAATCTAGCATCATTCCGAATGGAGAAAAACTGAAGGCATTCCCTCTAAAATCTGGAACAAGACAGGGATGCCCTCTCTCACCACTTCTGTTCAACATAGTTCTCGAATCACTGGCCAGAGCAATTAGACAGACGAAAGAAATTAAAGGCATAAAAATAGGAAAAGAAGAACTCAAATTATCCCTATTTGCAGATGACATGATTCTATACCTAGCAGACCCAAATGGGTCTACAAAGAAACTATTAGAGCTAATAAATGAATTCAGCAAAGTGGCAGGCTATAAAATCAACATGCATAAATCAAAGGCATTCCTGTATATCAGCGACCAATCCTCTGAAATGGAAATGAGGACAACCACCCCATTCACAATATCCTCAAAAAAATAAAATACTTGGGAATCCACCTAACAAAAGAGGTGAAAGACTTATACAATGAAAACTACAGAACCATAAAGAAAGAAATAGAAGAAGATCTTAGAAGATGGAAAAATATACCCTGTTCATGGATAGGTAGAAGTAACATCATCAAAATGGTGATATTACCAAAAGTTCTCTATAGGTTTAATGCAATGCCAATCAAAATCCCAATGGCATTTCTTGTAGAAATAGAGAAAGCAATCATGAAATTCATATGGAAAAATAAAAGACCCAGAATAGCAAAAACAATGCTAAGCAGGAAGTGTGAATCTGGTGGTATAGCTATACCAGACTTCAAACTATACTACAGAGCAATAGTAACAAAAACAGCATGGTACTGGTACCAAAACAGGTGGGTGGACCAATGGTACAAAATAGAGGACACAGAAACCAATCCAAAAAACTACAACTATCTTATATTCGATAAAGGGGCTAAAAGCATGCAATGGAAGAAGGATAGCATCTTCAACAAATGGTGTTGGGAAAACTGGAAATCCATTTGCAACAAAATGAAACTGAATCCCTTTTTTGCACAAAAGTTAATTCAAAGTGGATCAAGGAACTTGATATCAAATCAGAGACATGGCGTTTGATAGAAGAAAAAGTTGGCCATGATCTCCATACTGTGGGGTCGGGCTCCAAATTCCTCAATAGGACACCCATAGCACAACAGTTAATAACTAGAATCAACAAATGGGACTTACTCAAACTAAAAAGTTTTTTCTCAGCAAAAGAAACAATAAGAGAGGTAAATAGGAAGCCTACGTCCTGGGAACAAATCTTTACTCCTCACACTTCAGACAGAGCCCTAATATCCAGAATATACAAAGAACTAAAAAAATTAGACAATGAGATAACGAATAACCCAATCAACAAATGGGCCAAGGACCTGAACAGAAATTTCTCAGAGGAGGACATACAATCAATCAACAAGTATATGAAAAAATGCTCACCATCTCTAGCAGTCAGAGAAATGCAAATCGAAACCACCCTAAGATACCATCTCACTCCAGTAAGATTGGCAGCCATTAGGAAGTCAAACAGCAACAAGTGCTGGCGAGGATGTGGGGAAAAGGGTACTCTTGTACATTGCTGGTGGGACTGCAAATTGGTGCGGCCAATTTGGAAAGCAGTATGGAGATTTCTTGGAAAGCTCGGAATGGAACCACCATTTGATCCAGCTATTCCCCTACTCGGTTTATTCCCTAAAGACCTAAAAAGAGCACACTATAGGGACACTGCTACATCCATGTTCATAGCAGCACAATTCACAATAGCAAGACTGTGGAACCAACCTAGATGCCCTTCAATAGACGAATGGATTAAAAAAATGTGGCATTTATACACAATGGAGTATTACTCTGCATTAAGAAATGACAAAATCATAGAATTTGGAGGGAAATGGATGGCATTAGAGCAGATTATGCTAAGTGAAGCTAGCCAATCCCTTAAAAACAAATGCCAAATGTCTTCTTTGATATAAGGACAGTAACTAAGAACAGAGTAGGGACGAAGAGCATGAGAAGAAGATTAACATTAAACAGGGACGAGAGGTGGGAGGGAAAGGGAGGGAGAAGGAAAATTGCATGTAAATGGAAGGAGACCCTCAGGGGTATACAAAATTACATACAAGAGGAAGTGAGGGGAAAGGAGGAAAAATATAAGGGGGAGAAATGAACTACAGTAGAGGGGGTAGAGAGAGAAGAGGGGAGGGGAGGTGGGAGGGGGGATAGTAGAGGATAGGAAAGGCAGCAGAATACAGCAGACACCAGAATGACAATATGTAAATCAATGGTTCTGCAACTGATGTGATGCTGCAATCTGTTAATGGGGTAAAAATGGGAGCTCATATCCCACTTAAATCAAAGTGTGAAATATGATATATCAAGAACTATGTAATGTTTTGAAGAACCTACAAGAAAAATTTATTAAAAAAATAAATAAATAAATAAATAAATATATTTTTAGAAAAAAAAAAGAAAAAAACATGTGTATGTGGATACTAAATGGCAATTCAGCAGAAAAGAGAAAACTACCCAGAGACAGAATTGTAGAAATTTCTTCAAAGATCATCAATGTTAGCTCCTGACACAGGGATGTCAGTCTGGGGAAATATTACTTTCTCTCCATTTTGAAGAGAGTGCTTTGAGAATACATTTCAGGGGCAACACAAATACTTTTTTTTCTGTCATTTTAAGAAAATCTTCAGAAACAGAGCTCAGAAGACAGATTTCTTAGAAGGGTAAATGCCTGGAGATTACAAAATGAAAAAAAAAAACACACACACACACACACACACATCAGTGGCCCTGAGTGACTCACTAAGGAAATAAATCTAAAAGGCTTTTTAGAAACTGAAAAGGAAAAAAGTAAGTATTTCTAAAAATAAATATGTTCATTAGTTGCTATCTCCACAACATGTCATTAAGTAAACAACAAATTATGTATAAATATTTCTAGGAGTGGCCAAATTTTATTCCATATGATTTTATATTAAACTCCAAAATCCAGATAATAGAGTTCATGATTCACTGCCAAAAATATTACAGAAAAAAAAATTTTAGTGAGTGGATGTTTAGTAAATATGTCATTTAACAATTTTATTACCATATAATTTAAAAAAAAATAATCACTTTCATGCAGCCATAGTGTAGAGAAATTTCTTATTTATTTTTCCTGTAGTAATTAACAAAGAGAAGCCCTGGAATCCACTTTAAATAACCTACATTTACGATCATACAAAAAAATCTATAATAAAAGATGAGGAAAGAAAAATGTCAATTTAAAAAAAATAATTTAAAACTTTTTCTTTTTCTTGAAATCAATCACTAGCTGCATTTTTAGATTCTTTCCTCATCTTTTAAGCCAAAAGATATAAAGGACAGAAGTTTGAACTACAAATTTATACATGAGATATGTTTATTAAGTATAAAATTCAAAAACTTTAGAAACTTAAGAAATACAAAACAAAAACCCATCATGGAAAAATTAAGTAATATTGATAAACATTTAAAACAAATCAATAATCATTAACTCAAAAGGAGTTTAAATTAGTATCTATTTGTGGAAACTATTTTGCTATTGAATATACATGATACTCCCCATCACAGAGACTTACTGAAATTAGAGCATATGTGATCATAATAACATATAAGTACTCAATGGTACTCACCCAAAAACTTGAAGTCCAAGGACACGGCTCAATACAGTATAGATCATGGAAGAGATAAATAATAATCTGTAGAAAAATTGGTAGCTAGAGCCAGTTACATTCCATAATATATCCAGTTTACAAAAGAGCATAAAACACTATGCATAAATTTTACATAGGTGCCTTATGCAAGTGGTATTTCATATGTGTACATTTTTAGAAACTAAATATGTAGAAATTATGAGAAAATGAAAGTCACATAAAGCACATAAAAGACTGAATTATACATCCCATGTACAGAGGATAAAACTCATCATTATAAAGATGATAATTTTCTTTCAAATTAAACAATATATCTCACCAAATTTCTATGTACAAATATGAACATATCACATGAAGTCTACTTTTATGTGTATTCTATGAAGCAATAATTTTTTAAAAAATGATAAATAAATATAAGATAGAAGAAAATAGGAGAATAGGCAAAAGGGAACTACTGGATACCTAAGGGGGGCAAATTATATTCCATGTTTTATGGTTATGTCAAAATAAACCTGACTATTAAATACAGCAATAATGCAATAAGCATAAATTTTAAAAATTCATCTACAAAGTTATATGTAACTTTAGTCAAAAACCTTTTCAATTATAAGAGCAAAAAACGAACTTATCATGATCTACTATTCATAGATATTGTGAAATTATAATATTACAATAATCATCAAGGAATCACAATATAAATAAGATCCCCATATGAACACATATATATGTAAAAACAGTATGCTTTATTGCAATAGAAAATTCTAGATAAATCAAACCATAACAAAAATAATCTCAGCAACTTAGCTGCGGCCTTTCTCAAAATAAATTTAAACCTGTTAGGGCTGTTTATGGGTGAAGAGTCCTTGCTTCCCAAATGCTGAAGTATAACACCAGAGAACTGTGCCAAGGCAGGTTTAGAGCGAAAAGTAGAAGCTTTATTAAAGGACAGTAGAAAAGACTTCTCCCAAGAAGAAAAAGGGGAGCCAAAGAGGTAGAATCCATGAAAGGTATTTTTTTTAAAACTAATGTCTTTTTAGCTTTTTTATAGCTAAGGTCTTCCTTCAGCTATCCCTCATTCCTATCACATTCCTGTCCTTTGTTCTGTTATCTTGCAGTGTTGGAATGTAGGTGGGAAGACCCAAAGTGTGGAGGACAGGTTGGCTGAAGGAGTAATCTGGTCAGGAAGGGCTTTTGGATTAGCATCCTCATGTTTGCTGTGAGCTGCTTCATTAAAATTTCCTTGGGATGGGCTCAGGGCCTTGGGGACATTTTTAATTCCCCTTATTCTTGACTCCATCCTCAATACGGTGTTCATTCTTGATCTTACTGGCTATTAGACCCAATTTACCTAAATACACTAACTACCTATCTGTAAATCTGGCTCCACTTCCAAGGATATGGCTAAGTAGTAAAGTATCCCTGAGTTCACCTAACTTTTACAAAATAATAATAATGAAGAAAGTAAAAATAAAAGAATGTCAAAATGAAAATTAACTAGCCCAAAAGGAAATTAGGTACCATAATGATAAAATGACAGCCCCTCTCCTGCAGGAAAATTGCCCTTGGAGATTTGATTTTGATACTTATTTCACCTGTCAATCTCCAGCATCTGGTAAGACACTGGGCTGCAGGAACACACCTGCCACATAGTATTTTATGCAGATTCTGAGGATGCCCTCTGAGCTTAAGGAAGGCAGCAAAGAGTCTCTGCCAGTGACATGTTCACCACCTGATTGGCCAGTAGGACTTAGGACATAGTGGCCCAGTGGAGGACTTAAGCCTGCAGACTCCAGAGACTGCCCAGGGTCCCAATCTGCTAGCTCCTGTTTTCAACACAGCCAGTCTTGTGGTTCCAATAGTCTTCCTCCCCCAGCCTCCCTTGCTAGGCCAATGCACACTCACCATTTCCTGGTTCTCAGAAGTAGGGCTACTTGGGATCCTCAGTTCCTGAATAGCAGAACAACCAGTGACTCTGAAGTATGAGACTACAGATGGCAAAAATGGAGGACTCAGGAGATAAGAAGTGAAAGCCCACCCTCCTACTCCCTGATGACACACAGGATTGGACAGTTCCCACAAAATTCTCTTGATTGGAAGGGACTTCAGATCATGAACATTGGATCTGAGAGAAGTGAGCCCTTTTTTGAGTGACAGGGAATATTATCCAATCTAGGCAAGAATGAGGGCTGGAATCTCAGGTCATTGAGTGCTGTGTTTTTTTTTTTTTTTTTTTTTTTTTTTAATCTGAGAAATGTACCCCAGTGTCTCAGGCTCCTATTATTTTAAGACAAGGTTGTTTTCCCATAAGTGGGAACTACTTTAAATTTAAACTTACATATAAAGTCATTTCAGGTTATGAATTACATATGCTTGTATATTATTCAGGAATTAATATAAAATGATGACAATAATTTTAAAATTTTATTGACTGATTGATTGATCTCTGTTCTTTTTAGGTGACAGATTGAAGTTTGAACTGGGAAGAAACCCCCTAAAGTAAAAATGCCCAATAAAAACAAGACATAAGGGGCTGGGATTGTGGCTCAGCAGTAGAGTGCTCACCTCCCATGTGCAAGACCCTGGGTTCAATACTCAGTACCACATAAAAATAAATAAGTGAAATAAATGTATTGTGTCCAGATACAGCTAAAAAAAATACATAAAAAAACCATAAGGTAGAAGGTGAGAAACCACCCTCTACCTCAGAGCAAAGACTGTTGAAGGAAGGGGGCTTGACTCTTGTCCTTGGAAAGACACACAGAGCACTCCTAGGCTCATACCCAACCTGCTGAGTTGTTTATCTACAAATAACAGACGACATCTGCTGGGCCTGGTGTCTGTGACTCAGTCAGGCTAGGTGGGGATCCATAGCAACCCCTTAGCAGCCACCAATCAGCATGAAGCAGGGAAAATTCCTGGGATTCCAAATGACCCTTACATTAGTTTATGGTGGTTGATAACATCTTGGGAAACCATACAATTCAGCATACACTCCCCTTGTGGCCTAAGCCAGTCTGTTCAAATGAATACCCATCTTGAACTAATTAATCACGCTTACCCAACTTGTTCCCACGAGTGAATGTGCTAATCATGTTTTACAGTTGTTTATGATTTTCCCAAGGTGTGTGATGATTTGCTAAGAGATGCTATGATGTATGTGGGGTTCCTGCCTTCCAAAAGGGTTATAAAACTGCTAACCCTGGGCTCAGGGCCTCTAAGCCACCAGTTGCTGTATGTGTGGAGGACTGAGCTAGATTGCAATAAACATCTCTTTGGTGCTTACATCGATCTTGGTCTCTGGTGGTCTTTTGGGGGTCCCATATTTGTGCAAAAAAGTCTCTCCTGGAACCCATGGTAAAAGAAGACACCATTCCAGTTCTCTAGGACTGTAGTTTTATAGCACAAAAGGTTGCAAAAGGGGGGTGTCTTGAGAACTTACATGAATAACAGGATTTTCATAAGCATAATACAAATGCAGGTAGTAAGTTAATGGTCTAAATGGTTCAGCACTCAGGGAGTAAATTTAGATAACAACATCAGAATTTATGATGCACCACTAAAGTTTCAGAGTGAGTTGTTATTTGGTCAGGGAAAGCAAGAATTTATGAGTCATCACTAAAGTTTCAGAGAGGGTTGTTATCTCATCAGGGAAAACCAGACATAGATGAGTTCAAGGCACTGGAAGGCATTTCAAGCAAGGTTACAAATCAAGGTAATTTATAATGAAGCAGAAATTAACTTTTCATGCCTTTGTGATGAGATGGCTTCCAATCTTAAATGAAAATTAGGCTGGATTTTTCACTTGCTATAGCCATAGCTTTTAAAGCATATGTTTCATACTTTAAAAGTATGAGCATTAAATTATTAATATTGATTACTACTAATTTTTTAAAAGACAGAATAAAATAGGAAATTAGATATTTGTTATTAAATGCATAAAAATTTTGATTAATATATTAATAATATGAACATGGAAAATTTTGACAATGATAAGAAGACATTTAATATAAGGGCTTCAATATTATAAGTCCTCATGTTCAATGGGTCATCCTTCAATGATTTTCTTCATTTTTTAGGTTATTTTGAATTACACTTCTTCAAATGTTTGTGAAGTTTATAAATTTAAGATTTTGTATTCTGTAAAGTAGAAAAATGGCAGATTTGAACTTCTGTCAGGATTTTAAACTTCTAAGCCATGTGGGGCATCTTAGCACTTATTTTTCATATTTGCACACAGTCCAATTCTATAGAGGAATGAGTTGGAGACATAGTATACTGTCCTGAGAAAAGAGAAACATAGTCTACTATACTGAGAAAAGAGAAATTGCCTTAGGCTATTTCTAAAGCTTTCAACTTTTCTAAATTTTCAGAATTTCTGGTGATTTAAAAAAATTATTTATTTTAACAAATGAATAGTTTGAAATTAATTATCTATCTTTCCTGCATTATTTTTCACTTTCATTGATTTTTTTAAAAGAAGTAACAGTACAGAATTCCAAAAGTCTTCCATGTATATTTAAAGTTATGATTCCAATGATCAAGATAGAAAGCAGGAGCAAAACATCATCTAGTTTGGTGGTTCTGTCTCAAACTAGAGAGTTACTTATTTCTGCCATTATTCACTAGGTTCCTGAGGTTCCAGAAATCACCAACCAACACAGAGAAATGTCTTTTCAGTTTGTTTCTCACAACCAATTCAAGCTAACATACACTAGTAGCACTATAGTTTCAGATCAAAGTGTGTTTCTAAATAATAAAATATATATACATAAACATATAAATAAATATAAAATAAAATATAATACTAAATAGATTTTTTTCCTCGATAATCATTTTGTAAATATTTCCCTTTAGACACAGTTCTGGAAACAAAGTGTCACAAGTAAGACATAAATCCTACATTGCTACACAGAGTAATTAAGGCACATACTAAGAGCTTGGTATAAAACATAGAGACAAAAATAACTAGAGAACACCATAGAGAATTATACCTAAGTGCTAAGCAGCAAATTCATAGTCTTTAAGTACATGAAGAGACAAGTTATCATAGCAAATTTTATAACTCAGTTGTTGCTAATATACAGAGATAGAGATATTTATTAAGAGATGGTTTTATGCAGATTTTTGGTTTAAAAAGGGAAAGATCAAATAATGTAGGTGATTCAAACATGAGCAATAATATTTTTCTGCATTCAGTACCTTTTTTGAAGATATATGAATTATAATTAGTTCCAACCAGTAAAATGCAGAAATAGTGTAAAGATAATTCACTGTGAGTAAAACTACTTAAAAAGAGAACCAAAACTTCCATTTTTTCCAAATGTTTATTCCTGACAAAAAGACAGCTTCTTTGAACCATTTATGTAGATATGATTTTTTGTAATAAATATTTTGGTGACTTTTTTTGCATATTACTTAATATATTCATGCTTCAAATTATCTCTTTTTTTACTATTTTACTACCTATATTCTGAAAGAAATAAAATTTCTACCTCCTAAACTCTCTTGATATTTGAGAGATCTTTTATATCATTTCTATAATGAATACTGTGCTTTCAGTAAGGAATGACTATTCTTATGCACCTGGCTCATTTACAGGAGTTTTGTTGTGTTCTTTGGTTTTATTTACAGTAAAGTTAAAAAAAAGGTTAATGTTAAACCAAAACACAAAGTAAAGACCACCAACTCCAATTTTAAATCAAATTAAATCAAGATTGTATTGTGTAGACAAAAGCTGGCCAGGACTGTCTCTTACAAGACCCCATGCTAGAGATCATCCCCCTGATCTTCAGGAAAATATTTTTACAGCACAAAAAGTTACAAAGGAGGTGGGTGCTAAGGTACTTACAGCTAACAAGATTTTGAAAATCATTATATAAAGGCAGATAGCAGGTTAAGGATCTACATGGCTAACATTTCAAGGGAGGGAATAAATTCAGCTCCAGACTTAGAATTTATGAGCTGTCACTGAGATTTAGAGAGAATTGTTATTGGGTCAGTGGGAGCTAGAATTTATGAGGCACCAGTAAAGTTTTAGAGAGGGTTGCTATCTGGTAAGGGATAGCTAGGCATAGGTGAATTCAAAACACAGGTAGAAATTGCAAGCAAGTTTAAAACATCAAAATATTGTCAGGCCAAAGAGAAATTTTAGTTTTCTTATAGAAAACAGAAATAAACTTTTTACCTCTGAAACCTCTGAGAGAAGATTTTATTTTTTGTATTTTCTGACATCTAATGGCTTTTGGCATTCCTTTGTTTGTGAGCATAAATGCTTCTCTTCTGTGTTCACGGGGCTTCCAAACCAAACAATCTAGGTAAGCCCGTCTCATAGGGAAGATATTGCTAACATAGCAAGTAACTACCTTTTAACCCACAAGGTTTGACAACCATATTATAGGATATGAAAGACCCTCCAATATGCTTGTTCTTCCAACCATTGTTGGCAAAGACTTACAAAAGTCAATTCATTGCACACAATGAGTGAGGTGGATCTCTGCTCTGCAGTCCAGAACAGGAGGTAAAAGATCCCCCAAAGGGAGTTTAGACAGGGCTTTACATGACATAGCTGACAAAATCCTAAAAACAAGAGAAAACATAAATTCAGAGAGAACCATACCCACATAATCTCATTTGACAGAATCAAATTCATTAGAGGAACAGATGACCGAGGCAAATATAAAGGGATTTAACTATATTTTCTTTTTCTAAATTGCTATTAATGTCTCCCACAATTATAGAGTTCTGGATCTCCTCAGTTACTACTTTATCATTACCTTCAACCTACAATGCATGAGGCATACTGAATTTACCCTACTCATGTACTTATCACTTATTTTTTTGTATAGAAATGCATATGAATATGAATATATTTTTCCCACATTTCTAAGATTCTACCCTAAAAATTTCTGTGACATCACTTTCCTGAAATGCATTTTCATTATTTCATGTCAGTTCATCTAAGTATTCCATATCATGTGTTGGAAAAGATGAGACCACCCTAAGGCCCTTCTTATTTGACTATTTATGAACTATAATTAAAGGTCAACCTCAGTACCTCCACAGAACTTATGTCTCATTCACCTTTCTCATTCATAGTGCTTTATTTTTAAGTAGGTAGCAGAAATTTTATTTTGAAGAAGAGTAATGATTTAAAGCCATTCAGTGTACTTTAGAGGATCCCAAAAACCTATGTTTGTGGTTCTTAAACAACCTTACCACTGAAAGACCTGGATTATACTCCAGGTTGGACACTGATACTATGCTTCCAATGGAAATGGTTTCTTGGTTATGAATATTGTCTTTCCCTTTTTTCAATAGTCTTGGAAATGTGTAGATTGTGTGAAGTTTTAGAATCACTATTTTCAACACACTTAGCATGGACCTATTTGATAATAGAAGACATCTATATTCTGAAAAAAAAGGCCCTTCACCAAGGCCTAAAGAAGTGATAAAATTGTCTCTGGAAAGAAATAACAGTCATCCATTAGATTATTTTTAAAAAATACTAAGAATAAGTTTAGTTAGTAATGCATTACTGTACTAGGAAAAGTGATATAAATGCAATTTCAATTTTTAAAGTTTTTTCTGATTACTACAAAGAGAGTATAAAAAGCTGGTTACATGGGCTGGAGTTGTGTCTCAGTGGTAGACTACTTTGCTAACATGTGCAAAAGCACTGAGTTTGATTCTCAGCAATACATATAAATATTATTTGTTTTATTTTTTAAATACATGACAGCAGAATGCATCGTAATTCTTATTACACATATAGAACAATTTTTTCATACCTCTGTTTGTATATAAAGTATGTTCACATCAATTCCTGTCTTCAAATTTGTACTTTATTTTTTTAAAGAGAGAGAGAGAGAGAGAGAGAGAGAGACAGAGAGACAGAGAGAGACAGAGAGAGAGAGAGAGAATTTTAATATTTTTATTTTTCAGTGCTCGGCGGACACAACACCTTTGTTTGTATGTGGTGCTGAGGATCAAACACTGGCCGCACGCATGCCAGGTGAGCGCACTACCACTTGAGCCACATCCCCAGCCCCATACATGTACTTTAGATAATAATGTCTATCACATTCCACAATCCTTGCTAATTTTTACTCAACACTCCTACACTGGCTACTTCACATAAACTGCCTCAGGGATTTAATGCAGTAATCAAAAAATTTTCTGCAGCCTATGCAGTTCTGTTGGAATGGCTATTATAAAAAACTAAAATTGTCATGCATGGTGGCATATGCCTGAAATTCTAGAAGCTATGGAAAATGAAACAGGTGAATTGTTAGTTCAAAGACAGCCTCATTAACATAACAAGGCTACAATCAACTTAATGAGAGCCTGTCTCAAAATATAACATAAAAAAGAATGTGGATGTATTTCAGTGATATGCAACTCTGGGTTCAATATTCAGCACCAAACCATACAAAACCAAGCAAATATCTCATAATTAATAGGGATTCCACAGTACACAAATATGTAAAAATGTTGGTGACATTTTTAAATACATTTAATAAATATATTTTAAATAAATTTAATAAATATCTTTTATAAAAGGGTTAAGATTCTTTAAAAGCCCTAAACAAAAATGCACATAATCCACTAGTAATAACTTGGGGTAGAAGTGCAAGGTCGTACATGCCTGTACTCCCAGTGGCTTAGGAGAATAAGAGGTAGAAAACTAGGGGTTTATTCTCAAGTTAAAGACCAGCCTCAAGAACTTGGCAACGTCCTAAGAAACCCAGTGAAACCCTCTCTCAAAAATCAATCAATAAATAAAAGTGTTGGAGATTGGGTATGTAGCAGACTGGTAAAATTCCCTGGGGTTATTCTCCATTATTTAAATAAATAAAAAATTATAAATAATAATTCTTGTTAAAAAAATGCCATACAATCCACTAATAATAACTCTGGGTATATATGTAAAAAATTTGGAATCCTTTTGCTAAATATATTGCCACACATCTATTTTTATTGTAACTTTATTCACAGTATCTAATAAAAGGAAACAAATGAAGTACCTTTTAGATAGAAAGTATATCAGAAAATGCCATCCAGTTGCAACACATCCAATTAGTCCATCCCTTCAGAAACTACATACTTAAAATTCAAACTGGTCCCTAGAATGCAAGACTGAGATAGTGGTGTTTTCTAAATACTCCAAAAAATTTGGAATCTCTGAGAACCTTGTTTCAGATATTCTAAAACTCAGAACTAGGTCATATGGGAAGTCAGAATGAGAACACAACACACAGTAAATTCTTTAATGGGGAATCTTAACTCAGACACTGTCATAACCAAAAGCAGTGTTGGAGATAAAAAATAGAATCTGATTCACTATTATGTATTCAAATCAATTATATATTAGAAAAAAGTTAAGGCTACTGGTTAAAATCTACCTATAACAGGTATTAAAAATGTAGCAGGGGCTGGGTGTGTGGGTGCAAGCCTGTAATCCCAGTTGCTGAAGAGGCTGAGAAAGAGTTATCAGAAGTTCAAAACCAGCCTTAGCAGAAGCGAGGTGCTAAAAAACTCAGTGAGATCTTTTCACAAAATAAAGTAAAAAACAAAACAAAACAAAAATCCTGGGGATTTGTCTTAGTAGTGTTTATGAGTTCAATCTCCAATATCCCCAATAAAATATGTTCCAGGGGGCTAGGGCTGGAGCTCAGTGGAGCTCTTGTCTGACACATGTGAGACACTGGAATCAATTCTCAGCTCCACATATAAGTAAATAAAACATAAGGTCTATCAACACCTTTATATATATAGTACCAAGATATTGACATGGACTTTGATCTAATTTGCCTGTACTTTAGCCCTTAAGATTGAAGTTGGCAAGGCATAATGGTGCATGCCTGTAATATCAGCTGTTTACAAGACTGAGAAATAAAATTAATGAATTCAAAACCAGTCTCATCAATGGTGAGGCACTAAGCAACTCAGTGCAACCCTGTCTCTAAGTAAAATACAAAATAGGGGTACTAATGTGGCTCAGTGGTAGAGTGCCTCTGACTTCAATCCCTGGTTTCTCCCCCCCAAAAAATGGGACTGAGTAAATAGCTCAGCTTGTAGAGTGCTTGACTTCTAAGTATGAGGCCCAAGGGTCAATCATCAGTACAGAGAGTGAGAGAGAGAGAGAGAGAGAGAGAGAGAGAGAGAGAGAGAGAGAGAAAGATTGAACTTGCATGTAATTTAAATTCAAGTTAGTCCCACTTCTATTTTTTCCTACCACACCAGAATAAAAGCGTTTCTTGAAATGTTTGGAATGTTTCTGTGGGTTATTTATTAATTTATTTATTATTTACTTATTTTTATTTGGTGCTGAAGATCGAACCTAAGACCTTGCATGTTATAGGTGAGTGCTCTATCACTGAGCCACAACCCCAGCCCCTTCTGTGGGTTATTTTAATGAAATGGTCTGACCATAAATAAGTAAATAAACAAGTTAATTAATAAATAAATACACCCTCAACTGATGACCCATTACAGTTTTTAAAAAATTTTTAAATGGGACACATAAACCTCATTTAGGAGAGATTCATTCTTTTTAATGTCACCTAATATTATTCTGCTTTTTTCTCATGTGAAAATCTCAGAATGATAAATGAAAATCTTTTAAAAATGTCATCCAGTTCTTGAAGAAAAACATTATAAATTATGCATACATTTGAAATAAAACATGGGGAAATAATGATTAATAATGCTGAAAGTGGAGTTTTTAGATGAACCAAAATTTCTCAGTTTTCCATGAATCTGGGTGCTTGTTTCATAAATTTTGAAGAAAAAAAATTATTTAAGCAAGAAGAAATAGAACGGCCACCATGTTGTATGAGGATTGATATCAGAAAAAAAATCATTTTTGTGTGCCATCTTAGAAGTTTACTGATGGTTTTGGGCAGAAAATGGAGCATAATGCATTTAAAATAGGCTTTGGAAAAGGCATCCTGACTACCATATGGGTTCACTTTTATTCTTTCTGTGACCCATATTTTTTCCTTCAAATTCAATAAGGAATCACTCCTGGGACAAAGGACTTTCTAGAAGGTGTTCCCACAAGAGGGATTCAAGGTCTTTTGCTTTTGAAATAGGCCTTAATGGTGCTCATTAACATCTTTCAGTTAGCCACCAGGTGTCTTTGAGTGAGGCCCATTATCTGCATTACATGGTCATTATTAAACTTATTCTCTGTGAACAGAGAACCCTAGTTTTGGATATGTGAACAGAGAGTTAGAAAACTAGGGGTTTATTCTGAGACCTATGGAGAGATAAGCTGAAGTTCTGGATTTCAGGTTTTTGTTCTGGATTTGAGATACTGCTTCTGCTACATTTAAAAATCTCAGGACTCATGAAGAGAATGAGTTAAAAGCCAGCATCATCAAATGTGTGAGGCCCTAAAAACTTAAAAGTGACCCTGTTTCTAAATAAAAATATTAAAAAAGGATCGGAATGTGAATCAGTAGATGAACACCTCTGGGTTGAATTTCTGGTACCAAAAAGAAAACAACAAACAAACACACACACACAAAAAAAATAATAAACAAACAAACCAACAAACAAACCCTCATGAGTAACAAGCCCTAAAATCAGCAGCCTCTCTCATGCTTGAATACAACAAATGTAGTTGTGGTTCTCTCCTGGTAATTATCTCAGTCTTCATTATGTATTCTGGAGACATGCTGGAATCATGGGACATGGAAGCCCACAAAGGGCTTTAGAAAAAAGCTGGAAACACCTTACAATTATGGAACAAAATGCCCAGGTTTTCAACTGTTGATCTAAGCCTCACTAGACTAGTCAGAGGGAGATGAACGCTAAGTTACCACAGAGAGACCCTCTGGCCACAAGACTCTGGAGAGGACCATGAGGACTCCCTAGCTATGACTACCAGTTTCCACCATTGCCACTTCTGTCAGCTTTAAGCCACCTTCCTAACCAGTCTCAAGATAGCAAGGCACACTTACCATTTCCTGGCTCTCAGGGTTCTCAGTGTTCTCCCTGTGATTTGTTTTCAGTTTCTGCATAGCACAGACACCTCGGCTTGGATCCAGGACAGAAGCCAAAAAAAAAGATTGAAAAAATGGTGGGCTTCAGACACCAAGGGAACAGAAGATTGTGGACGCCCTTCCCCTCATCACCAGCTGCATGAGGGTTGGACAGTTCTCACCTAAGAGACTGATTGGTCAAGGCTTCATGCCCTGCCTCCAACCTGAGCCAAGTGGGCGCAGAATCAAAGGCTGAATGACAGGCTGTTCCATTGTCACTGTTAAAAGACTATAGATCAGGGCTGAGGATATAGCTTAGTCAGTAGAGTGCTTGTTTTGCTGATTAAGGTCATGGATTCAATCCCTTGCACTACACACACACACACTTTCCCCCCCCCCAAAAAAATAAGTAAAGGACTTTGGGGACTAGGGTTATGGATAAGAGGTAAAGCACTTCTCTAGCATGCGTGAGGTACTGGCTTGAACACCCAGCACGGCATTAAAAAGCCACCCAAGAGAGGATGTGGCTCAAATGGTACAGCACTCCCTGGCATGCGGGTGGCCCAGTTATGATCCTCAGCACCCCATGTTGTGTCCGCCAAAAACTAAAAGTAAATATTAAAAAAAAGCCAACAAACAAACTACTAATGACATTTGCCAAGAATGAATGAGAACCAAATCTAGATGAATACTCTGACCTCTGTCTCTATACTCATGTGTCAATAAGCAAGAAGGTAAACTTCTCTGGGTCTAATCACTAAAATAAGGGGATAGTGATCGTTTTCTTCAGTGGGAAGTGATTAAAAATCATTATTATGTATAAAGTACTTTAAAGGTGAAAAATCTATTTTGGACATGTATAATGATTTTGGACATGTATAAAAATATTGTATAACTAACAATAATTTGTAATTTTATTATATAGTAGTTAATAAGAACCACAGAGATGCTATACCTATAAAGAACAGTCATTCTTTTCCTTTAATGAAAAAAAAAATCACCATAGTTTGAACTTATTGTTATTATGATGCTAGTCATACTTAAAATTCTTTCTCCATTCAGTATTACTATTTCAACAATGTTAGTTAGTTTATTTTCACCACATTATGGTGTTTCTTTTTTTTCTTTCTTTTTTTTTCTCTTTTTTATTGCTTGTTCAAAACAATAAAAAGTTCTTGACATATCATATTTCATACATTAGATTCAAGTGGGTTATGAACTCCCATTTTTAGCCCAAATACAGATTGCAGAATCACATCGGTTACACATCCACATTTTTACATAATGCCATTAGTAACTGTTGTATTCTGCTACCTTTCCTATCCTCTACTATCCCCCCTCCCCTCTTCTCTCTCTACCCCAGCCACTGTAATTCATTTCTCTCTTTGTTTTTTTTTCCCATTCCCCTCACAACTTCTTATATGTAATTTTGTAAAACAATGAGGGTCTCCTTCCATTTGCATGCAATTTCCCTTTTCTCTCCCTTTCCCTCCCACCTCATGTCTCTGTTTTATATTAATCTTTTCCTCCTGCTCTTCCTCCCTGCTCTGTTCTTAGTAGCTCTCATTATATCAAAGAAGACATTTGCATTTGATTTTTAGGGATTGGCTAGCTTCACTTAGCATAATCTTCTCTAATGCCATCCATTTCCCTGCAAATTCCATGATTTTGTCACTTTTTAGTGCTGAGTAATACTCCATTGTGTAAAAATGCCACATTTTTTTATCCATTCATCTATTGAAGGGCATCTGGGTTGGTTCCACAGTCCAAGTATTGTGAATTGTGCTGCTATGAACATTGATGTGGCAGTATGCCTGTAGTACGCTCTTTTAAGGTCTTCAGAGAATAGTCCAAGAAGGGCAATAGCTGGGTGAAATGGTGATTTGGGCCAGATTTTTTCAATCAACAATTCTAAAGTATAAATCATCTACTATGACTGTTTAGCCTAGAGCAAGATACTCATTGAATACTGTATAAGAAGAAAGCCATAATTTTGTCAGAAAGATAACACTTGTAAATTCAGGTACTATCTATAGTTACTTGCTTGGTTAGGTATCTATTTGTTACTATCTATAGAAACCAATCAATTGAACAGAAGTTTCAGGCAATTAATACCTGAGTAAAATAGTGCTTTTGTTTATGTAGTAATACTAAGTTTATATATCTTTCTTTTCTAACAAGCTGAACATAGCATCAAAACCCCAATGCCTCAATATACAGGAATTTAACCAAGACTTTTTACTGAACAACCAATTTATTCAGTTAAGTGAGTTTAGTGATTGCTGCCTGAGCCAAAATGTTTTTTCTCTGCATGCAAATCTGGGTCAGCTTCATGTAACATAAGGTCAAATGATTATAGGAATCCTCAAAGTTCAGCACTGCAGAGAAACAGCATGAGTAATTTTCTTTCAAAAATGTTAAAAACTGATGTTACCAATCTACCATTGCATTTATTGAAAATCACATTGTTTTACCCAGGAGACATCTAATTTTCTGCACCACAACTCACTTTAAAAGGCTCCAGTGTAAATTCATTGCAGAATGTATTTCTAGGTAAATAAATAATTTTACCCATGTATGGAATTTTTGAATAGATGCCAATTAAACAGGAGAGAAGAGCTGAAAAAATAAATTGTCATTTTAATTTTAAAGTAGTTGATCTTGAGCTATTACCATTGACAGTAGTTAGAGAGTCGGGCCATTTCTCTATTGAGGGCTCTTAATTTGTGAAAATAGTATCATACTATAAGCACAGTAGAAAACACATCTTTTGAATTCTCTAAGGCAAAAAATGTATTATTTTCTCAAGTTTCTTTGAGTGAATAATTGTCTCAAAAAAAATTTCTACTCTAAAATAATGCTATTATATAGTCTTGCTCATTCCACTGTTTTCTCAATAGACTGAAAACCATGACACATTGTTAGCAGTCTTACTTCAAAGTTCCTTTGGTGGTATTCCAGAAAAATATGAATACTGAGACCATTTACATCCTACAGGGAAATCCTCTTCCATCGTCTTATAATCCTAATAAAGAGTGGAAAGAAGTATCTTGTTTTTCAAGTTTTTATGCCTATATATGTTTGTATACAATTATATATAAAATTCTTTAAAGTAATTTATATATATATATATTTATATCTCCACACATTGCCTACATAAAAATTACTTTAAGGATAATATGTTTAATATACCTGGAGAATTTAACTGCAATGTGGTCTCTTGTACATGAATTCATGTAGCTGGTTTCAGTGGTACACGCCAGAATCTTGGGATGCTGAGGCAGGATGATTGTGAGTTCAAAGCCAGCCTCAGCAATTTAGCGAGTCCCTCAGCAACTCAACTCAGTGAGATCCTGTTTCTAAATAAAATACAAAAGAAGGGCTGAGTATGTGGATCAGTGGATAAGCATCACTGGGTCCATTCCTTGGTACCAAAAAATAAATAAATAAATAAATAAGGAATGCATTCCTGCAATCATGTAGGCATGCATAATGCATAAGTACATGGATTCAAGTTTAAACAAAAATAAACATGGTAAAATTTTACTAAACTCCAATAGTTGGTAAAAAAAATTAAAGAAACTACGTGTTAAAATACTTATATATTTACTGGAATAGCAGGAACTATTATCAATTATGTTGTAAACATTGACAACATGAAAATTTAATAAACTATAATGTTATCAGAAAAAAATATTTTTTAAACATTACACTTAACATTATCACTTGCTATATAATAACAGGGAGGCATCATTTAATCTTAATGCCTTCACATTTTAGAGTCAAAGTTTTAGATAGAAGAAGACCATCACTAGTCTTTGGCTATGTGGGCCTACAGATACCTAATGTTAAAAAATCTACAGAATTTACAGTTATTGAATGAATTCATTTGGGAGTATTATGACTATGGGTAATTAATTTTTTCTTTGATTTACCTTTTTTTATAGACTTCACAGGATGTTCTACTTTTGTAATAAGAATATTCCCTTTCAAACAAAATTTTAATACAATTAAAAGTAAATTAAGACTTGGAATAGATTTAGTTTTTAGTAATCAAAAAAAAAAAAACTTTGGGGCTCAGAAGAGAATAGTGTTCATGGGTTGAAAGTTTGCATTTTAGAGTTATGCTTTTCTGAGTCTGAATTCTATCTCTGCCTCTCCTACTTAACAAGGAACACAGCTTTCTAGACAATGGTGTTGTAAACCTCAAATACAATAGTGCTTGCAAGGCACTTGGCACTCATAGTTAGTTTCAAAGGATAGTTGCTTTTATTATTACCTTAGAATCTAATTTTAATAAAATGAACAACCTACAAACTATTTGACATTTCACACTTTGTACTCTTTTTGAAAATAGAATATTTCTAAACCTTTAACTCATACTTGGACCTGGGCAAATACTCACTGAATATATATTGTATTTTCCACTTAACATATTATTCTAGGGTAGTGAAAAAGGCAACCAGTTCTCATGGCAATGACAAACATGTCTACCTGGAAGTCTTCTTTGATACTGGAAACTTGAAACTACTCATTCCTTTAAATAAGAAACACAACCCTTCATTTGAAATACTAGTTATATTATACTCACAAACATATGGACAAAAGTGTTAGGGAATAATTGGTTGTGGTTGTTTTTCCTTTTCTGTGAAGGTGAGGATTAAACCCAAGGCCTTACAATTGCTAGGCAAGTGCTCTACCACTGAGGTATACTCCCAGTCCCAAATATATGTATTGCATACAATCTCTTTAAAAAATCTGTTATGTACGTCATTAATAACAAAATATGCTTATTACAAGATGATTCTTTTTTTCAGAGTAGAAATTAGAAATTTATTAAAGGACAGCAGAAAAGACTTCTCCCAGAGGAAGAAGGGGACCCAAAAGGTGGGAATCCGTGGAAGGGCTGTTCTTTCCCCTTTTTATAGTTTTGGTGATGGAATATAGGTTGAAGGGGTTAAGACACAGGTGGGCCCAATTATCACCTTTTGGGATGGGCTTATTATTTCTCTAGGATGGGCTATCTCCAAATCTGTTGGGGGCTGTTTCCTGAGCTCCATTTACATTTCTTTGAGGTGAACTTTGGCCTAGAGCCTTTTCAGGACCTCATTAACCTTCCATGAATTGTCCTGCGTTTTCCCTGAGTCATTCCCAGCATGGCCTCCATTTTAGATTTCACTTGATATTAGACCCGATTTACCTAACTACACTGACTACCTAACTTTAAATCTGGCTTCATTCACCCCTCTAATTTGGGAACTCCTTACTGCTGTAAGCAAGGTGGGCGAAAAAAATCTTTCTGGCTTCTTCAGGCTGAAAAGGGACAGTGTGGGGCAAGCAGTTTGGAATCTCCCTTTAAAAATCGGGTCTATCGTGTGGGTCCATGATAGAAGTCTGATTGAGAAGTAATAGAATGGAAGGCCATTTGAGTGATGGGTGGTCTATAAGAGAAACAAGAATTCATTAGTACTGGAACCAGATTGATGCAGCAATAAATCCCAAAGCACAGGAATATGCCAATGAGTATGATGGCAAAGACAAAGACTAACAATGTTTTCCACCACGAAGTACCAAGAACCAGGAGCTAAGATATTGTTTCCATGACAAAGTTGCTGAGAACATGGCTTCTATCTGAGCATGTAAATCTTTAAGGATATTCGTCACATTGCCAGAATTGTCAGGGGTGTAAACACAACATTTAACTTTTAGGGTTACAGATGTCCTTTTCCTTAAGATACAGTTTAATAACTTAATGTCATCTGAGCTTGCAAAATCCTTTTACTAGTATGACCTCTGTGTCAAATAGAGAAATATTTAATTCTGTTACTTAGGGCTGGATAACCATACTAGCAAACATTAAGCCTACCTGCGTAGATTAGAAATAAAGGCCTTGAACTAAAAACTACTCTGGCAGTTTCTTTTGATAGTAATCAGGCATTCCTGTCTGAGAATCTCTTTTGAAGCCTCCTATTTACTTATTTATGGAAGTTACATTTAACTATTATTTTATTTAAAATGCCCAGGAATAGCTGTGTTTTGGCTTTGACTGTCTTTGCTAAGTGTTTAAGATGAAGCAAGTGAAACTGACTTTTGTTTCTATCTATTGTTAACAGTCAGCTGAGTTTCCTTGGGAGTCCTCAGGAACTTGCAGCAGCTTCTCAGATCTGCTAGTGCCATTTGTGCTAGGATGGGTCCAGGCCTTGCTTGACCATGTGGCTTCTCTCGGAAGCATCAGGGATGTCTCCATTTCTGATGACCCTCCTCTTCACAGCAAATGCACTGATTGGCTTTCTGTCCTCCACTGGTCTCATTAATCTCCCTGATCCGGAGGTTATGTGGCCTAGAGTTGCAAAGCTCTTTGGAAAAGTCCCCTATCCCCTTACTCAGACTGACTCAGAGGGCAAGAGCCAAATTTTTAATTTTAAAACTTAATCTTTTATTAGTTCAATATTTATTTCCAGATAATCATATGAATAAATAAATCATGTATGCTAATTTTACGATATGCAATGTAAATTAATTGAATCATCTTTCAGAATAATTAAGATAAAATTCCTTTGCATAATAGCAATTTTTACCATCCAAATATCTAAAATAATAGCTTTCTTCATTTTCATACCTCTTATTTAATAAGTAAGCTCATGTGTTTTTAAATAATACTTAACCTTACTGATTGAATATAAGTCAAGGAAAAGTAGGATCTTTTAATTTGGCAATAGGAAGGAAACATTTAAAATTTAAAGGAAATTAAGCTTTTAAAGTATTTCTTCAAAATCTCCCAAAATCAACATTACATAAGGTAAAATTTTTATCTTTCTGTTCTCCGAAAAAATACTAGTTCATCCTTAGTTACATTATACCCTAAAACAAAATCCTGATTCAATGAAATATGTATTTTTATCTTTAAGGGTTCTAAAATGGTAAGATATTTCTTACTGTTCATATAACTGGAAATATAATAATTATGCTTAAACAATTTCACTTTAGATTCTAGATTATAATATCTTGTATTTTCAAAAACTCTCCTAGTAATTGAATTTCTACATTTAACTCAGTTTTAAAATACACTTATTAATTAGTAATTAATACTTTAATATATAGCATGTTATAATGAGTTAAATGCTTAAAAATTACAAGACAATGATAGCAAGGGTATTTTAAATGTTCTAAAGATTAGTATCTCCCATTTATATTGCTTTGCTACATAGTTTAAAAAATAGAATTGCAGACTCAATATAGCAGAGTGAATCTGTGCTACCTCATCATGCACAGATTTTTCTGGCTTCATAAATGACATTATGATCTTGGATTTGGATTTCACCTTTCTGTGTGCTAAAGAACTACATCTTGGGTTAACTGAATCTATTTCACAAGACTGTTGGAAAAAAATTTCAAAGTGGCTTTATAAAAATATACTAGAAAAATTTAAGATATAATCTACTAGAACTTAATTTTCTTTATTTCACAATGTTACATTACTGGAACTCATATGCCAAAATGCCCCAAGACAATTGATACAAATCCACTGAGAATATTACATTCAGAGAACTGTAATTACTGGTTAGTAATTCAATTTTCCTAAGAGGCAAATACTGGATCACGTGCTCTCCCAGAAAAAGAGAAAGGAAAAAAAAAAGTTTTAAATGATGTAACTTGGACATTTTACAAAGTAGTTCATATTTTTTAGTTGTAATTTCTTCATGGATATGAACTTGATCTTCAGAGATAATATCCCTTATAAGGTCATCATATTTATTTCTTTCCTAAAACATACAAAAACAGAATCACTTAAGTATTTAAATTCTTAATTTTTTTTTTACTATTAGAAATATGTCACTACAAAGAAACACATATTAAGCTGCATACTCTTAAGTACATATTATATCATTATGAAAAAGCATTTATTTTTCTCTTGCAAATTTATTATGTAAAGCCTAAAACAAAAGAGCATTAAAATATTTTTTTTACAATAACTCAGGACCTTTTCTTAAGTGTATTCTTAAGTTCTTAAAAATTTCTTAAATCATTATTTATCTTTAAAGATTTGTGAATATATTTAGCTATAATTAGAGAAGAATTTAATTTTGCTTTATAAAGTTTATGGAAATAATATCATCTCATGGGAAGGCTGGAATATTTTAATATCTGTCTGACTTTTGTTGTGAGTTTTCTGCATCTGCAAAGGTAAATGTAACTCAATAGATTTGTTTTATAAGCTAGCAATGAATTTGTAAAATTGGAGAGACCATTAAGTGTATTTCATACAAAAAAATAGTTTTAGATCCCTACATATTCTGGACCCTTTATCATGTAGTTTTTGTACTTTGGACTTTTCAGATATATTCTATTCCATATGATGGTTCAGTCAAATGTGAAACTTCTTTGAAATTCAAGGTATTAAATGATTTCTTCTATATAAAATATTTTCTTTAGAAAATTTTACATACCCTTATCAAGTCTGAAACCAAGGTTGTAATTTTAAAATGGGAATGAATACTTTATGTTGAATTTATTATCCCACAAAAATAATAATGCATAAATATCATGTTTAAACAATCATTGATAAACCTTCTGTAAAGGCAAATCTTAATGTGTCTATTCATTGGGAGCACACTCTCTCTCTTATAAGAAACAATAGAGCAAATGCAGAGATTTTTCTATACAAATCGAGACATGCCTAATTGAACAGTGAGAAAGTCTCAGGAGATGTCTTCCTAAAATATCATCTGTCAAGAAACTTTAGCTTTAAAGACTGGAATTGAAAGATCTCAGGCCCATCCGTGAGGAACTCATGTTTACATAGATCTGTGCCTGACAGTTGGCTGGGTGTAAGAGCCAGAATTCAAGATAGGCCCAAAGAGGAGCAGATTCATATTTCTGAAATCTCCTCTCTCCTTGACAGAAAAATATTTAACTGTAACTTGATATTGTCAATAATGTCATTTCCATATACCTTTTGAAAAAGATACCACCAGGAAACAACTAAACATTCTATAATACATTTCTCTGTTTTTTTGCAACAAGGTGAATTCACCTTCCCATGGCTTTCTCAAGATCATAAATAAAAAGCACTGCAAGAGGATACACAAAGAAAGCAAAGTAAACTAAGGACAAGATGAATTTCCTGTCTATATTCTTCATGGTGGTAATTTCTTAAAATATAATGATGTAATTGTTTAGTTTCATCTTTAAGTATTGAAATTGATGAAAAGAATTTGACAACACATAAAAATATGTAAGCTAGTATGTGATAGAGACTGCCATGTAAACTAAATGAAATGATTAAATGTAAAAATGAAAATGTAACAGGACTTATATAGTCTTTGTGTTTTAACAAATTACAATTTTCATTTTGGGTATATGTGGATATTATTGTACGTGTACCTTAAAAACATTAATTTTCTGAGGGCAGACCATTAATTGGGTCCAATTCACTCTTAACATGAATTGTAAACTCTCTATTATTCAATCTTCCCTCAGTCTGATAGCTGTGAACTCCCAGGTTATCATGAGTATGGCTAAGATGCACTGTGCAGTGCTCATTCAATAATTTGCTGCTGTGGTGCTTGAGTTCCTGTGGTTCTTGATGCCTGAGGTAGTTTTTATTCTTTTTCCCAGCTTGCATTCCATACTTTCATCAAAGTTTTAGAGATGTATCTCAAAGCCATCTAGAAAATATCTATTTTCTTAGTAATGGACCCCAACAACACATTGCAGTAATACGTTAAATTTATAAATCCTTCCAAGCCTATAGTAAGTCTTTCTAAGAAGGACTGGAGATTTGTAAACTCACAGAAATGCAATAATGCATTATTGATATTATTGATTTTTGTTAATGATATGCTCATACTGATTAAAAATTTCTTAGTGTTATAATTGAATATGACATGTAGTAACAATACAGTTACATAGAAAATGACAAGAAAATCAGTACTATGTATAACTATTTCTAATTTACATGGCAAGTTTGAGGCTAAATTTATTTAAATTTCCATTTGTCTAGCCAATAGATAACCAAGTTATTTTTTTCAAGCTTTGTGTGTATGTGTGATGTGTGTATGTGTGTGTGAGTGTGTGTGTGTATATATATATATATATATATATATATATATATATATATATATATATATATGATTCAAATATTTCTATATACTTTCACACATTCTTGAAAATGTTCTGTAAAATATTTTAGCTGGATAATTTAAGTGTATAAGCAAAGCTGAAATTTAAAATTTAAATTCCAGGTAAGATTATGATCCAGTAATTAAAAAAATACTACGTTAACAAAAAATATAAAATGGCCCAGGAATTTTTAATGATTTGTGTGCAGACCTTTGTACTTAACCTCAGAAACACAAATCTGAGCTAGATGTTTTTAAATAGCAGATGATTATTAACCAACTTAAAAGACTAATGGATATTTGTTCATAATTGTCTATTATTTAAAAGCAGTGCTCTTATAGTTTGAATCTGGTGCTACTAGAATCATTACACTAGGAAAAATACTAACAAGCATAAGCTTCTTCTAACCTATAGATATTTTCTGACTTGTTGCTCACCATCTCTAGCAGTCAGAGAAATGCAAAGCAAAACCACCCTAAGATACCATCTCACTCCAGTAAGATTTGCAGCCATTAGGAAGTCAAACAACAACAGGTGCTGGCGAGGATGTGGGGAAAAGTGTACTCTTGTACATTGCTGGTGGGAATGAAAATTGGTGCGGCCAGTTTGGAAAGCAGTATGGAGATTCCTGGGAAAGCTGGGAATGGAATCACCATTTGACCAAGCTATTGCCCTTCTCGGACTATTCCCTTAAGACCTTAAAAGCGCGTACAACAGGGATACTGCCACATCGATGTTCATAGCAGCACAATTCACAATAGCTAGACTGTGGAACCAACCCAGATGCCCTTCAATAGATGAATGGATAAAAAAAAATGTGGCATTTATGCACAATGGAGTATTATGCAGCACTAAAAAATGACAAAATCATGGAATTTGCAGGGAAATGGATGGCATTAGAGCAGATTATGCTAAGTGAAGCTAGCCAATCCCTAAAAAACAAATGCCAAATGTCTTCTTTGATATAATGAGAACAACTAAGAACAGAGCAGGGAGGAAGAGCAGGAGGAAAAGATTAACATTAAACAGAGACATGAGGTGGGAAGGAAAGGGAGAGAAAAGGGAAATTGCATGCAAATGGAAGGAGACCCTCATTGTTATACAAAATTACATATAAGAGGTTGTGAGAAAAGTGGGAAAAAAAGCTTATTCTAATCTATAGTTATTTTATGACATGTTGCTAGTATAAACATGGTGATTACTTATTGCATGAGGATCAGAAAAAATTTCAAGCACTTTATATTAACTTTTATTTTTATTTGCAAAAAGTCAAATACAAATGTTAATACACACACATATATTCTGTGATAAGATTTCTTTGATCTTACATTTATTATTTTTTTTATAATGACATTTATTTTAACATCTTCTATAAATCAGGCAACTGTAAGAACCACTTACCCCCTCGCAAGTCTGAAAACACTTGCCTGTTAACTGCTAAATACCTGGCACTTAGAATGTACCTCATTCATTTAATGAGCTCAAAAATAACCTTTGCAAGAAATAACTGGTGGGGCTGTGGTATTCAGTGATAGGGTTTTAATCCTCAGCACCACATTAAAAGAAATAAATAAAAGAAAGGTATTGTGCACATCTGTAACTAAAAATATTTTTAAAATATAACTGATGATTACATTATAACACTACTTTTCAATTTTATTCTGTTCAACAACCTGAGTTAGCATGCCCTTATCAACCTTCCTGCCTATATCAATATAGTGTTTCACAGATAAACTTTCACTTCTCACATGAAGTTCCCTTTCAGAAGGAAAATGCATCCCATTCCCTGGTTCCAACACTCATTGACTTTTTTTCTTCACTTAATCTAAAATTACTGCCAATATAAGTTTTGAAAGCCTCATGAACCCTGAGAACTGAAATTGTAGCAGTCTTGAACTCAGACAGTTAGCATGAAAACCAAAGAAGGCACTGACCTCCTGGTGGACTCCCAGAAGCACCCAGTTAGGAAAAATGAGCTCTGCTTGACATCACTGCCCATCCAGTGTTCCTAGCTAAGTTCTTGAAACCTTCTATTCAATGCCTTTTCCTTCAGTTCTAAAGCAAACATTCAAAACTTGAATAAACTAAAATTTACCTCAGCAAAATGATTCAATAACTTCCATGATATAAAATGTTTTCTTCTTTAACTAAAGTGATCAATATTAGAAAATGGGAGGGAGAGTATAGTGTGCATAACAGAATGAAGACAAATAGAATGAATGTGTTCTCTCTATATTATATTTGATTTTTTTAAAAAAATGGTTTTATCAATACTCAGATCTGTCCTGAAGGTTTGCAAGCTCACTTTGCCACTGAGATAGCCCTAGTCCAAAGAGAAGAAAAACTGTCTAATAAGTTAAGGTGAATGTCAGAGATTCAGTATAAATCATACCATCATTTTCATTTTAATTCAGGACAAAAGTAATATTTATTTTCTCTGTGTCCCAAAGATGCAATACTCTTGCAATTATTAAGTTCCTTAGATGATTATATAATTCCTCAGAGTCTTATTCCTACATGGGAAAACTAATTATTGCATAAATGTCAATTATTTGAGAATTAATTTATAAGAGTTGTGCAAGATTGGAGAATATAACAATTGAGATTTTTTAGGTTTTATTTTATTTCTGATTGATATAATAGGATGTTTAAACACTTGTATACATTGTATAATCATACATTCACGGTAAACAACAAATCCTTCTTAAATATTTATCATTTCTTAAAGTAAGAACCTTCAGAATTCTCTCTTCAATTCTTTATACATTATTGCTAAGTCACTCTACTTTACAATAAAACTCCAGAAATTATTCCTTCGATCTATAAAACTATTCCTATTGACAACTTCCCTACCCCTTCTAAATCTTGCCTAACCACTGTTCTACTCTCAACTTTTAAGAGATCAACAGGTTTAGAGTTTATTGTTTTTCACTGAGTCTTTTTACTGAAAGTAATGCTTTTACATTTTATTTGAAATAGAGATAATAGATAATAAATCTTGAGAGCTTCTGAATTAGATTATTTAAATAAACAACTCATTTTAAAAACCTAAAAAATGGGTAACAAACAAATAATCTTAAAGAAGATGTTACTTTAGATGTGGATACAAATGTGCATGTCCAAGTGTGTACGCATGTTCATGTACACAGTAAAAAAAAGAATTGCAGGGGCTGGGGTTGTGGCCAGTGGTAGTATGCTTGCCTAGCACATATGAGGCACTGGGTTGAGACCTCAGCACCACATAAAAATACATAAAACAGAGGCATTTTGTCCAACTACAACTAAAAAATATTTAAAATAAATACATGAATAAATACATAAATAAATAAAGAGAATTGCAATTCAATACAAAGAAGAGGATTTTTTCAATGAACAAATTTGCCTCATTTGAAAATCAAATTAGATCTTGATAACATACCATTATTAATCCCAGATGGATTCAACATTTTTTGGGGGTAACCCAACCAGCTGCGATTACAGGAGTGTGTCACTGCATCTGGAAGACTCAACACTTAGATGACAAAATTAGAATCAAAGAAGTGAAATCAAAGAAAAAGGTGTGGATAACTAACATTGGAATAACTAATTTTGCAATAGAGAAGAAGGTTGTAAGACTAGGAATAGAGGAGAAATTCACAAGTTTATTATATTTTGCAGTATAAATAATACAACATTAGAATCACTGAACATACTCATTTGGAATAAAAGAAATAAAAAAATATAGATAATATTATATATATATATATATATATATATATATATATATATATATATATATATATATATATATATATATCTTTATATATCTTACTAATTTGCTTAGGGCTTTACTAAGTCTCTAAGCCTGGCTTTGAACTTGTGATTATTCTGCTTCACCCTCCTGAGCCCCTGAGTAAAACAAGATTTTGTTGCCATTTTAAGCTATCAAGTTTCTGTTCTTTATATATGCAGATAAATGTATGTGTATATGCATATATATTTAACCATCATTAAAGAAAATGAAAATAAAGTTAAACTGATATAAGAATTTTCACTTCCTAAACTTTCTGAAGAAAAATTTGCCAAAATTTTGGAGTATGTATGTACTTTTATTAAACTGTATACTTTTGATCTAGTAATTCCAATTTCAATCATTCTTGATATTCAGGTTAAATATTTATATAAAAATGTGTTCTATAATTTAATTTGTATGAATTATAAATAATAATCTATTGGTTAATATCTTACACCTTATTACTATGATAGTATACGGCAAAATAGTTTCAAAATATTTTTGAAGATTATTGATCTGCAGAGACATTAGATTACAAATGCTCAAGTTAAAAAAGTATAAAATATGTTCATTGGGTGTTTGGTCATATATAGACATATAAGCATATAAGTTTAAATTTACACTATTTTTGTATTTAAACAGAAGTCTTCATAAACACACCTTACATACAGATGTATGATAAAACACTAAAATACAAGCCATTTTAAACTTTAAATACAGGTGAATTTATTATCAGACTAATGGTTTTTGTTTTTCAAAATGCTAATTGAAGATTATTTAAAAACTTCTTCACTTTTTAATAAAAGTATAGTTGGAAGACTGTATGATAGAGGTTGTCTAAGTAATTCTTTCATGATGAATTGAATATACGTTGGAGGCTATGTATGAAAATGGGTTGTCTCTCTGAACTCATGAAGGAATTTAATTACAAAAATCTTATGTCAATGATATTAAAGAAGGTAGAAACTAATTGGACTATGGTGTTAAGTGGTAGGGCCCTTGAAAAATGATTAGGTTTGATTACTTCATTAGGATGGAGCCCCTTTGATGGAGTTCTGGTGGTTTTATAAGGAGAAAGAGATAAGATATAGATTTGAGAGATACACAACATGGCGCCTTCCATGTTGTGATGCATCCAAGAGGGACTCCTCTCAGAGCCTTAAACCTGTAAAGATCTGAAATATCTGAAAGATGGGATAAATGGCCATGACCAGAATGCTGATAGAAATACAGACAGTAAGGACCATGCTGATGAGAACTCAGATGCAAATGAAGACTATTCTACTGGAAACTGGAATCAACAATTGTCACACCTCTGCTGTGAATGTGGCTGAACTGTGTCCATGTTCTAAAGCTTATGGAGGGCCAAATCTAGAAGTGATGGACTATAATATCTAATGAAGAAAATATGTAGTCAAAACAGCATTCAGGCTCCTTCCTGGTTACTTTCAATTGTATTCTATAGAACTTGGAACCAATGGTATAATGTAAAGCTGAAATGTATAATTTAAAAGAGAAATATGGAGAATTCACAGCCTGTTTAGGTAAGGAGTGAGGAAAAGCACATTTATGACAGAAGGGAAGAGTGGAAAAACCACTTTCTAAATGGCATGTACTCATTAGTAAGACAATTGGGAAAAAGCCTATTTCCTTGACCACTGAGCCACATCTGCAGCCCTATTTTGTATTTTATTTAAAGACAAGATCTCACTGAGTTGCTTAGCACCTTTTTTTTTTTAAAAAAAATATATATTCTTTAGTTTTAGGTGGACATAATATCTTTATTTTTTTATAGTGATGAGGATGGAATCCTGTTCCTCACATGTGCTAGGTGAGTGCTCTGTTACTTTTGCCACAACCCCAACCCTTAGCGCCTCACTTTTGCAGAGGCCAATTTTGAACTCACAATACTCATGCCTCAGCCTCACAAGCAGCTCGGATTTCAGGTGGGCATCACCATGCCTGGCTTTATCTTATGTTTGAGGCGAGGTCTTGCTTATGTTGACCAGATTGGCTTCCAACTCCTGGGCTCCAGTGATTCTCATTGTCACAGCATCCTGTACAGCCGGAACAGCGGGGACAACAAGGTCATGCCACCATGACTGGCTTCTTATTTTTTAAACAAGGCTGTCCAGAGCTGGGTCTGGGGCTCAGTGGTAGAGCTGCTTTCTTAGCTTGCATGAGGCACTGGGTTCGATCCTCAGCACCACCTAAAAATAAGTAAAATAAACATTTAAAAAATACAACAACATGATTTAAAAAAACAAACAAGCAAGATTTTTCTGATGTCCCAATTTAACAGATGAAGCTGTGGAGGCTGGGGCTGGGTATTTTCTGTAGAAGACGCTGTGGGTGCTCCACCCATGACCCCCACCTATCCCGCGCAAGGCTCTGACGGTGCAGGGGGGATAGAGAGCCGAGCCATGTTATTGGTAGAGGCTGGGACACATACACTGGCAGAGGCTAAGCCACTTTCCTAAGTTTCCCCACTTGTCCTGGGGAGTCTGTGTCTTGCAGCATGACAGATGAGCCATGTCTTGCAGGCATGGTGGACTGTGTGTGGACAGTCAAGGGGGTGGGACTGGAATGAGGGTGAGCAGGAGAAAATAAGGTCCCTGTGGCCTCCAGTTTTCCCACTGTCATCACTGGGTTTGAGAAGCCTAAGCTATGCTCTATTACAGAATCAGAGCTGCAAGCCTAGCACCCCACTTGCCATCCCAAGAAATCCTCCATGGGAAATCTCCAGTGGGGTGTGCCAGCTGGGTTTTTTTGTTTTGTTTTGTTTTGGTTTGGGGTTTGGTTTGGTTTTTCAAACACAAAGCAACTAAAAAAACACATAGCATTTAAAACCTCCAAGTGAGGGCAGCCACTGTCCTCGGGCAGAGGATGAAGCAGAGTCAGCCCCTGGGAAGCTTGACCTGTTGTTCCTCATTGGAACACACTGATGGCCAGTGGACTTGTCTGTGTTTCGAGTGTCAACAAAAACAAATTGACTTACAAAGTACTAAAGTCCCAGATGTGGTGGCACACACCCGCAATCCCTGTGACTTGGAAGGCTGAAACTGGGGGATCGCAAGTTCCAGGCTGGCCTGGACAACTCAGTGAGGCCCTGTCTCAAAAACAGTAGGGGCCACACACGTGTGGGAGGCTGAGATGGGAGGATTCCAAGTTCAAAACCAGCCTCAGCCTCGGGGAGGTGCTAAGCAGTCTGTGAGTCTCTGTCTCTAAATAAAATACAAAATAGGGCTGGGGAGGTGGCTCAGTGATGCAGTGCCCCTGAGTTCAATCCCCTCCCAAAATAACAGAAGGGGCTGAGGGTGTGGCTATGTGGTCAAGTGCTTCTCAAGCAGGTGTGGCCCTGGGTTCACATCCAGTACCAAAAATGAAAGAGGGAAGAGAGAGAGAGAAAGGAAGGAAGCAGGCAGAGAGGAAGGGAGGGAAAGAGAAAGTCCTGAAGTGGTGCTGAATGAACAGGTTTGGAATTGTTACCAGCACAGACCACAGCGTGGTGAAGTGACAGGAGGAAGATGTCTGTGTCTTTCACACATGTGGTCGAACACGCAATTGCCTATTACCAGGCATCAGAAACTAGAATGGCGGTGGCCTCTGGGAAAGGCAGGAGGGTGGCTGAGGGTTGTTTTTAATTTTGTCCCATAAGCATTCATGAGCAGTCAGTGTTTTTAAAAGTCTGTGTGTGTCCTCATTACAACCCTCTGCCCCATCCCCATGGTGCCCATATTCCCTTGAGGACAGGGTATTGTGGTGCTCCATCTCGACCCCCTCTCTCCAACCTGTCCCTGCTGGGTGGTGGGGCCCTGGAGAAATTCTTGGCCTTTCTGGAATCCCATTTCCCTGTGGTACAAGGTGAGACTGGACCAGGTTTCCCCCAAGACCCCTCCCATCCCAATGTCCCATTTTCTGTGACTTGGTAAACCCAATCCAGGGCCCAAAGCTGGTCTGATGTGCAAAAAACCTCTCCACCCAGCCCACTCCACGACCCCGACCTAGACTGCTGAAGCCTCCCAAGATGTTGGGACAGCACACCCAAACAGCAGCAGTGCTCGGGCAGGTGTCCCCGCCTCCAGGCAGCCTCTGCCCCGCCTCTGCTACCAGCACCCTGACTGTACCCTAAGACCCAACTATTCCCTGTGTGGACCTTGAGGGACTCTCCCTTTTAACCCAGGATAGTGCATATGCTTCCCCAAGCCCTTGTTCTGCAGCCCAGGGACACAGGGACACCAGGACAAGGGCCTCTCCCCACAATGGGGTTCCCAGGAGGGTGGTCCATTCCTTGGTCCCCTAGGGTCTGGAGCCAACCAAGCCCTAGTTCTCCTCCCATTTATCCCAGCATCTCTCCCTGGCCAGGAAATCCCTCTTGGGCCTATGTTGTCACCTCTGTCATGTGCACCCTGAACCCTGATGGACAGGAGAGCGCCCTGTTACTAAGACAGCCGCTAAGACCAAGCACATCTCCACACACATCCCACCCAGGAGCCACCTGGGAAGGGTGATCTCAGCAGGCCCGAGAGCCTGCAGCCCTCCACTCCGCCCTGGAGAGTCAGGCCCAGGCCCCACCTGGAGGAAGAAAGCAATCTCTTTCTTCCTGGAAGGCTGTGGGGCTCACTGAGAACCCACTTTTTTTCCCTGGAGCCCAGAGCACTCAGGAAGCAGCCAGTGCAGGAAGGGCAGCCTGCGCCCAAGGACTGGCTAGAGGCTGCCAGGAGTTCCTGGCTGGTTCCAGGCTCCCCCAGCCATTGGGAACCCAGGCCTGGGATGGACGAGGCCTTGGAAACAGTCACAAGCCCAGCCCTCAGCAGCTGAGGACATTGGCCAGAGCATATAACATTAACCTTTACAGATATCTCCTGTAAATGGGAGGATTCAGCCCCTTTCCTGAGAGGAGCTGCAGAAGGGATGAGCTGCAGGGAGAGCCTGGCAGAGGAGGTTACACTTGTCCTTTCCATCAAAGGGACTCAGGCTAGGAGTGGGAATGGACAGGGGTTATTCTTTCTCAGATGGGAGAACCAAGACTCAGACAGGACATGCTGGGTCCTGAGAACTACAAGAACCCCCATTTTTCAGGTTCCTCGTAACAACCACAGAAGTTGTCTGGGCTGCAAAATGTGGCTTGTGGAGCTCGGTGAGCAATTATTACACCTGCAAAGAACCACAAGGGTTTTTTGACTCGATGGGCCTCGCGTGCATCTTCCTATCCCATCCTAAGGCAGCGCACAGGACCACTGACCCTTGCTGTGCAAGAACTCAGTCCAGGGCTGCCAGACCTCCTGATCACCTGGAGCCCAGCCCGGGTCAGCCCTGGGGGAGGGAAGCCTGGTCCTGAGCACACAGCGAGAGGGGGACTTCCCTGTGTGTGCCGATGGCCTGCAAGGAGGGCTAGTGGAAGAGGTGGCAGGGTCTCCTAGGGCACTGGCCTCCCCTTTGGTGCAGGGCACCTCTCTACACCCACCTCCTCCCAAGCCACCTAAGGGACAGAAAAAGTAGTTAGGGCCTCACTGTCTGCAATGGCACAAACATGGGCTCTTGGCCACTTGTAGCTGTGTGACCTCTGGCTAGTTACTCAGCCTCTCAAAACTTCACTTTCTTCATCTGTAAAACAGGGGAGGAGAGCCTCTCTTTGTAGGAGAATAATGCTGCTCATCAAATTCCATCATTCTTCTCTAAAAACACATTATGGTTCCAGAAGCCTTGGCGCATGCCTGTAATCCCAGCAGCTCAGGAAACTGAGGCAGGAAGATCACCAGTTTGAGGCCAGCCTCAGCAACTTAGAAGACCTTGTCTCAAAAATAAAGAAGTTGGAGGCTGTGGATAGAATTCCGCAGTAAAGCACCCTGGGTTCAATCCCCACTACCACAAAAGAAATAAAAATAAAAAAGGTATTGTCTCTTTTCTGTTGTAATACACCTCAAGGCCCTGGCTATGGGGTTAACACAAGTAGTTACCCAGAAATTTTTGAACCCTGGATAAACAGGGAGTCACCTAAGCAAAATCTGATGCCCAGGCCTAATTCAGAAAGGAGAGAAGGGGGACAAGGCAGCCCACCTCTCAGCCTTGCCTTGGCTTAAAGTGGGAAACCACTGATCTAGTCTATTGGCCTCCAGACAGATAGGGAAACTGAAGCACAAAGAGGTGGTGTGACTGAAGCAAAGTCACACAGCAAGCAGGAAGCAGGGCTGGACCAGAAGTTCCATGCTGACTCCTGCCTGCTGCCCCAGCTCATCTAACCCTTAGTGTGTTAGCAACACTCAAGGCCTCCAGGGCCAGACACAAAAGGGGCAAAGAGGACTCGGCTGCACTCCGGAGTCGTGGAAACTGGCAGGACAGTGCCAGCGATCCTTGCTGTGTAAGAACTCAGTCTGGGGCTGCCAGATCTCCTGGTGACTTTGAAGGACAGTTAGAAACCTGAGTTTTTGTGCAAACATGTCTGAATCTTAATAATTACGTTCTAGGGCTGGGGTCGTGGCTGAGTGGTAGAGGGCTCACCTAGTATGTGTGAGGCACTGGGTTCGATCCTCAGCACCACATAAATATAAAATAAAGATACTGTGTCCACCTAAAGCTAAAAAATAAATATAAAAAAAGAATTGCGTTCTAATTCCAAGCAAATTTTTTAAATATTTATTTTTTAGTGGTAGTTGGACACAATACCTTTATCTTTTTTATTTATTTATTTATTTATTTATTTATTTATTTATTTATTTTTAATGTGGTGCTGAAGATCAATCCCAGGGCCTTGTACGTGCTAGGAGATCGCTCTACCGCGGAGCCACAGCCCCAGACCCCAAGCAAATTTTAAACCTGAACAACCAACCAACAATAACCTGGAGCTAGGTGCGCTTCTCTGGTTACCAGTTTGGGACCTCAGTTCAGGATTTCATGGTAGGACCTGGGGATAATTTTTTGGCACCGAGTCAGGATAACATGAGAGGTTCTTGGAAAGTATCTTTCTCTATAAATCAGTGTCTGGTCCTGGTGGCTCATATTCTGCCGTTACCTATTTGCTCCTGTGAGCCAAACAGTGCTCTCCCAGGATATTCTTGCCAAAAGGTTTTGAAGAGTTTATTACAAATATCGTTGTCTAGAGAACAGATTTAGGTACTGTCCTGTACCTGGAAGAACAGAAAAAATTAATGGAAAGTGCACTGCATCCCATAAGATGGAGGAACAAAAAAGGCTGTGCTGTGGCATCTTCAGCCTCCCTCCATTGCTTCAGTGTGTAAGAGGGTAAACTGAGGCCCCTTGTGGAGCAGACCCTGAGGTCACATATCTATCTCAGAGCCCTAAGACCCTTCTTCCCCACTGGGTCAACAGTGACTTCTGACAGAATTACTGGATGCCTCTCCTGACTCCCTTTGCTTCCTGTGGATGCACCCACCATGCCCTCTGCTCCTTCATCACTGCATCTCCTGGTTCCTAGGCTGTGCTCACCTAAGGGGTCCCAGGTGGGATGCTGCTTTCAACGTGCTTCCCCTGTCTTCTCCCCATCCACTGTTCTTATGGGTTGGGATCCACTCACTCAGCCTGATTCTGCATCACCAACTCTGCCAAACAACTAAGCCCCACTGTGTCCTCTCCACTTTTTTTCATATGCTCCACCCAGCATCTGGCCTCTTACCTGCACTGTTCTGCAGAGCCATGCCCACTCCACCCACTTGATCTTCTACATTGTGTCCATGTAGCTCATCTTCCACAGACATATTTAACACTCTGGGATTGCAGGATTTTCTCTCTAGCTCTGGAACCTTTGTAGTATGGCTTGTTTGATATAAGAATACCTCAATATTGTGATTAACAATGTTTCTCAAAAGTTAAAAAATAACATTAAAAAATCTGAGGATGAGGCTCAGTGGTTATGTTCCCCTAGTTTGAAACCCTTGCACAAAAAAAAGAAAGAAAGAAAGAAAGAAAAAGAAAAAAAGAAAGAAAAAGAAAAAAAGAAAGAAAAAAAAAGAATAAAGAAAGAAAAATAGGCAAGTAAGAAAAAAATGTGGTTCCTTTTTCTTATGTTATGTGTTACAAATTTAGCATTCATGTTCACCTGTTGTGGAGGCTGTGAA
Organism: Callospermophilus lateralis; assembly: GCF_048772815.1. NCBI lineage: Eukaryota > Metazoa > Chordata > Mammalia > Rodentia > Sciuridae > Callospermophilus > Callospermophilus lateralis. The sequence continues at coordinate 1,128,907 of NW_027515935.1, read as the reverse complement.
AAGTCAGTCTTTCATACATACTTGCATGCCCACACGTGACCTTTTGCTGTAAGGCTATTGCTTTATGTCAAGGTCTATAATTTACCTGCCACCTCACTTAAATTGGAATTTTTTTTTCAAATCCTAGGTTTCCCTGGTGGCAGGGTTCTTCTTCAGTCCTTGGAACCTGACTTCTTCCTTCAGTGCTCATTAAGTTTCAAGTTTTTTTTTGGAGAAGACACACTTGAAAATTGGGGACAGTAAAGCTTGCTTAAACTCACTTTCCCAATGGCCCATCAGTGCAGGATTGGAGATTGGGACCAGTGTCAGCCTGTTGTGGAATAGTTCTCAGGAGAACCATGGGAGCCCTGAGATTTTGGACTTGAGTGTTGGCGTCAAGATGAAAGATACTCTCTGTGGACATTCTGCAGCAGATGAGGGACCCTGGAGATGACTCAGACCTAACTCTGTCCCAATGGCTCAGATTAGGTACTATAGAGGTTCTGTGTTGTACTTTCCTTTCATCCCCAGAGACCTGAAAAACAATTGGTGACAAAGATGGCTGGTTTTCTTTACCTACATTGTTCCTGAACCTGAAGACAATGAACAGTAAGCAGAACAAGGAGAAAAATCAATGCATCAGTCTTTCCAATACTAGAAAAGTAAACCCATCAAATACTGGAAAATATTTCCTTTTACTTGAAAATCAAAAAGCCCAGTAATTGGTAGTCCGGGCTGCTATGGCTATCCAGCTATTCCATTATGCCCCAGGGCCCTTCCTGTTTTTCATTGTGCGATCCATTTAATACAGCAATTCGGGGGAAAAAGAAAAAGGAAAAAAACAAAGAGCTAGAGTCCCAGTTGCTTCCAATGTTATCTCATTGGCCAGCACAAAATCACAGAGACCCCTACCTGCAAAGGATATTGGGGAATACAGTTGTTTTTCACTTTTACTTTGGGTTTGTTTTTGTATTTGGTTGTGGGGACTGAATCTATGATTCCTTAATCACTGAATAACCATCCCCAACCCTTTTTAAATTTTAGAGACAGATTTTTAGGGCTTTACTAGATTTCTGAAACTGTCCTTAGACTTCTGAGCCTCCTGCATCAGCCTCTATAGTCACTGGAATTATAGGCATGTGCCATTAGGCCTGTCTGTGTTTTTTAGGTGCGGGAGTTGGAACACAGAGCCAGGCACATGTGAAATTTGTTTACTACTGAGCTGTAATTTCAGCCATAAACTTGTCATTTTGAATTATTAGCAACCCATTTTAAAAAAATATAAGGTCCCAGTGGAATGAATGAGGGATACCTGCCACCTGGACCTTAGCAACCAGTTGTGCTGGTGTGGCTTAGTTCAGGCCCAATGCATACTCACAGGGTGGCATGAAAAGATGAGCATCAAGTGAGGAATGGGTTTGGATGGGCTGTGAAAGGAGAACTGCTGGATAGGTGGCAGGCTGAGATACTGTTCTTTCATGTGTTGTGATGGGCATCTCAGGTGGAGAAGGGGTAGAGGGTGAGTGCATTTGGGTGGTTAAACACTGAGATATATCCCCATTTTTTAAAATATTTTTTTCTTAAAATATTTTTTCCACTGGGATGTCAGGCCTGCACCACTGAGCCAACTCTTATACAATTTTTAAAGTTATTTATTCCATTGTAATATGGATCTGTTGAAACTTACAATATAAAAACATACTTATAATATATTCCCTTATTATAAATAAAGTTATAAGAATTAGAATATGTCATTTTTATAAAAATAGATGTCACAACACTTGTTCCCAGTGACCAAATATGACCCATAAAATGTTAAACACATATGGACATTTGATTTATATATTTTATTCTTTTTTCCATATTTATTATTGTAGACAAGTTCTAAACACTGAATGAGTGAATGCAGAGGTTTATGCCAATTTCCACAATTATTAATTGAGAATAATATTTTAGTTTTTACTAGTAGTGGCATTTATTTTCCCACAAATACTGCATGTGGCATTTATGTGTTGAAGCTGAAAAGTTAATCACACAGAAACTGAGAACAGAAACACTTCCCGGATTTATGATAAGAATGAGAAACTGACTGATTGTGTGTAGGGAGTGCAAAAATCAATTAAATCCAGAAAGTAACTCTTAGGTTTTAGAGCACAATAAGGTGATTACATTGTATAATAACTACTTAAATAAATCAAAATAGCCAGAACTTAGAAAGTTTCAAACACAGAATAATAATTTTAATGAGATGAAAATTACCCTGATCTGATAATTACACACTATGAACACATGCCGAGTTATAACAATGGGTCTCATTTCCAAGTACAAAGAGTAGTTTCCAGGTAAAAATAAAAATAAATAGAAGTAAATTCTTTGATGGTTTAGCCAAATATCTACATTACCTCAGATTTTTAAATAGTATCCTATATTCATGAATGTTTCATTGTTTTGGTTTCCCTTACTGTCATGTCTTTTAGATCTGCAAGGTCTAAAGAGTCATGGAATGATTTAGACTTATTTACATGGATTTCTGATGACTGTTATTAATTTTCAAAACTTGTTTACACTTTATTTTATTATTTTATTTTTATGTGGTGTTGAGGATTGAACACAGTTCATCACATGTGCTAGGCAAGCATTCTACCACTGAACCACAATCTTAGCCCTGATGACTGGTATTTTTTTAATATGTGGCTGGAAAAAAGCTAAAATACATACCTACTATTTCAGGTACTTGACTTAAAATCCAACATGCCTTGTATAAAAAAAAATATTCCATCAGATTAACATCAAATTTTTTGAATCAATTTTATGCCTGGTTTCTTTACTGGAGAAATGCATCGCTTACTTCAAGCAGATGAATATTGGGACTCTTATGGAAGTTTGTCTTTTAGGCTTGGGTCAAATTCTTGTCCTTTAATTTAGAAACCTTACAATGGAATGACTTTGAGTCTATCTGAACTGTGACTTTAATTACACATTTATTCCAGATGACAAAGGAGAAAACAATAATAATATATTTCTACTGGTATTCAATAGCTGGATTTGGTCACTTAAGATAGTTTTTCTGCTCATGATAATAGCATATATGCAGGTGGATAGCTACATTGGGGATTCAAAGACAGGCCTTAAATAGTGTCAAAGAGCTTTCTACACATATTGCTAGAAAATTTTAATATCATGAAAATAATTTGAATCCACAACATATGTAGCCATTATGAAAAGAAAAGTTTTAAATCTATTAAATCACATAGATGATGAAGTACATAATTAAAAGATAATGGCCAGCATTTCTACTGAGTACTTTTTATTTCAGAAACACATACATATTTGATCCTTGTTCTTCTTTCATACACAATAGCTCTAAAATATATGTAATAAGACTCCATATATGTAATACAGAATGATCAGATTTAGCACCAACATAACACTTGAACTCAATAAAAGACTACAAATACAAATTAAAAAATCATCCTAGAGGATATGCTTCTCAGTGCCATCTTAGATGATATATTAAAGGCATTAAGTCTGATAATAAATGGTGAAAAGATAGATCTAAAAAATACATCTATGTGCACACCTACTAGATTGAGATTCATTTTTTGAGAAGGTAGCAATTCTTTACTTTTGTACAATCATTCCATTTCAATTCATTGAAAATTGTAGAGTTTTCAATATACTTCTACTGCTTAATCAAGAAGAGAAAGATGAAATCAACTTAACACTCTACCGCAGAAAATCTCAAAAGAAGATAATATCAAGAAATATTTTGAGAATATATGGTAATTCTGAATCTATAAGAAAGGCTATGTACAGTGGGAGCACAGCTACTATTACACAATCCAGACATGATTTGGTAATAATATTCGAATGGCACCTGGAGAATAGTAGAGAGAGTTGATAATTGAAGTGGGAAAAATGTGTGTTGGGTGAATCCACATATATCCCTAGTAATAGGATAGGCTGAGATTGATAAAGATGACACTATTTGAATTAAGGGCTTCTGCTTCATTTTCTCTTAAGATATATACTATTAATATGAAATTTGAAAATAAAGATCAACAAAATATATTATTTTATTAGTATAAGAAAGATTTCCTCTGAAGTTCATCTTGAGATCTCAGCTAACACCGTAATTTTCTTCTGCAACTTCACGTGCCTTTTCTAGCACAAGATCTAACCCAAGAACTTTACCATTGGTATCTTGGCCGTAACATATCTAGGGATGCTGATAATTATGGGGTTTATAGTTACAGATGTTTTTGTCTCGGAATTTTGGAGATGACATCAAATATAAATTAATAATCTACTTTCACAGGTTTGGAGAGGGGGCTTCTCCATTTTTACCATCTGCCTGCTGAGTGTTCTCTATGACATACACCTCAGCCCCAGAAGCTCTTGCTTGGCAACGTTCAACCATAGATTCTCACATCAGAGCCTGTGGTTCCTTGTTTTCTGTGGGTACTCTGCATGTATGTGACCTGAGATGATCTTATATTTATTACTGTATGCTGAATAATTATACAGATGCATTACTTTCTAAGGCATTTATTTTAAATATTTGGGATGTTCCAGGAATTCTTTTTATAGGGTTCATGTTCTCAGGTCTTTCTAAAATTCAATAAATAGAAAAACCTCTAACTAAAAAATAAATGATGTTATCACTATTAAAATGTAAACATTAATATAAATAAATAATATTGAAATCTCTCAGCCCATAGGTATAAGGACTTAGATTACAAAGATCAATTTTTCGGGAGACACAAACTACCAAAATGCATTGTATCCTTGGTGATCATTGTACTGGGAAGAAATTATTGGTTTCAGCATTGGACTCTCACCAAGCCATGGATTTATTAAGGGTAGGACACTGATGTTTTCTTCTGTAACCGTGACATGGTATCAATCATATGTAAAAAGAAAAATAAATTACAGAAAGAGAAAATGGTTCCCACAGAAAAAGAATGCATTACCAGCATTCTGTAATAGTGCAAAGAATATCCAAAATGTGGCCTCTGTCTACTGGGACATCTACAGAAAGCATGAACTTGTATACTTTCTGGCAGAAAGAAAAAATGTTCTAACCTTTCAAAGAATTGGGCTTTATTACTTGAAATTATAAAAAGTAGCTCTTTATAAAGCAATATTTCTTGCAGGACTGAACATTCAATGTACATTTGCAAGAATATAAAATAGATTCCCAGAGCTATTCAATACAGAAATATTGTTAATACATAAAGCTCAGGAATAGCCCAAATGTCCATCATTTGTTTAGTTCCAACTTTGGTCTATCTACACCATGGAAAGGTAAGATTTTTGCATATGTGGGTTGTTTTCCAGGTTGTTTCATTGAGTGATAAATAAGGGGCAGACAGGATATACAGGAGCACTCCCTTTTGGGTAAGAAAGAAATTTACCTAATAACTTATTATTGTTATTGACTCCTATCAGAACAAGAAACAGTAAGAATATATACTAAAAACAATTAAAACAGATGTTCATGAAGGGCAATGGGAAAAGATTAGTGGGGATGGAATAGAGTTGAGTCTTTAACATGGGTTTATATTTGAACCACATAAACAACAACCATGTTGAAAACACAGAATTAAATCAATAACAAAAATCAAGCCCAACAGGTAAGAGTCTGAAAACTCAATCATGAACCACATTATTCGGTGACTAATATCTTTTTGTTTTTCTTTTTTTTAAGAGAGAGAGAGAGAGAGAGAGAGAGAGAGAGAGAGAGAGAACTTTGAAAAATATATATATATATATATATATATATACATATTTTTCAGGGGACACAACATCTTTATTTTATTTTTCTGTGGTTCTGAGGATAGAACCCAGTGTCCCACGCTTGCCAGATGAGCATGATACCACTTGAGCCAGATACCCAGCCCCTAATTAGTTTCTTAAGCTTGCATGATTTCCAGGATCTTTTTCTCCAATGTGAACAATATTTTACCTAAATTTTTTACCACATGCTTGTTGCAATGTAATATTTACTGATCAGTAATTAGCCATAAAGGATCCCAGGATTCATATGCAATGTTTAGTGTCAGTGCAGCAAGGGACAACATGGGTTTTATGCTTTCTCCATTAGACTGGAGTTTACAATGGAAGAGGCCACTTCTTATCTTGAGTGAGCAGCCTGGTGAATACACAGATACGACTATTAATATGCACTGAAGAATTCTTTGAAAGTTTATTGCCAGGAACACATAGAGGACTTGACAGTTACTTCCAGGTCCAGATTTCAGAAGCTTGGCTATACACACTTGGGGCAAAATGACCAGTCCTAGACCCTGTGCGAATATGTATTGTAATATTGTGGTAGTTTATCACAAGCCTAGGCAGAAAAAGGTTGGGTCTTGAAGGTTACTCAGTCATGTGGGTAGAGCTATGGAATGGGATTATTGTCCTTTATTAAAAGAGAGCTGCAAAGAAACTTCTCAATTTATCCTGTGAGGACACACATGGTGCACTTCTTTACTCTCATCAAGCTGCTATAATAATTTATGGTAGACTGGGTGGTTTATAAGCCACAGACACTCATTTTTCACAATGTATAAGATCAAGGCACAAGGCTATTCAATGCTTGTTTAATAATAATAATAATAATAATAATAATTATTATTATTATTATTATTATTATTATTATTATTATTATTATTATTTGGTACTAGGGATTTAACTCAGGACCACTTAACCCCTGAGCCCTGTCCCCAGCTCCTTTTATATTTTATTTAGAGACAGGGCCTCACTAAGTTGCTGAGGCTGGCCTCCAGCTTGTGATCCTCCTGCCTCGGCCTCCTGAGTTGCTGGGATGACAGGCTTGAGCTTCTGCACTCAGCTATAATTTTAAACATTTGCACACTGAAAATTCAGAAGAAATGATTCTGAAACAGTTATTTTCCCCCAGAGGAATACTCTGCATACATGAAAACTTCCAGCAGATGTGCCCAACCGGAGGCAGGGCCCTTACCTTGGTCGGTGTTGATGGTGGTGGGGTTGAAGGCCTTCCCCAGGATGTTGCTTGAGATGGAGAGGGAAAAGCCAGAGCCCAGGCCATGCCCTTTATAATGAAACTCATGCAAAAGGAAGACGATCAAGCCTGCCACAAAGAACTGCAGAATTAAAATAAATTAATTAATAAAAGTGAACTCTGTGTTACTGGCCCCAGTGCCCTGGTTCCTTCCATCTTCAATGACCAGGCTCTCTGCTATGAGGGCCAAATAAGAGACCCTTCCTCAATATGCCTCATGAAAATTCAGAAGCCAAAGCCAGGGTCTTTCAATTCTCTATTTTTTTTTTTAAATCTATTTTTTAGTTGGAGGTGGACACAATGTCTTTTTTTTTTATTTTTATGGGGTGCTGAGGATCGAGCCCAAGGCCTTGTACATGCCAAATGAACCTCTGCCACTGAGCCCCAGGCCCAATATTTTTTTTTTGTTTCTTAATTGTTTTGGGGTTTGCAGGTGGACAGCATGCCTTTATTGATTTCAGTATTTCTCGTTGTAGATGGGCGCAGTGTCTTTATTTGATTGATTTCTTTTTGGGCGGTGACCAGCCTCCAACCCAGGGCCTTACCCTGCTCAGGCCAGTGTTTAGCCTTGAGCCCAGCCCTGAGCCTGGCCTGGCCCCAGCTTTGGCTGAGTACTGCTGAGGAGGAAGAGGGACAACAGGGTCACTCAGGAAGCGGGGTGAGAGTGGGGGTTCAACTGAGTGGTGATCAGAAGGCAGATCCCAGAACCCATCTTTGAGGGGGTCCCTGTCCATGCCTGTCATCACATTCTTAATGGACTGGCCGATGGTGACAATCATGCCAAACACTAGGGTCCTAAGAAAATCTTGAGCAGAGACTGGAAGTAATTCAGATGACAAATACTGACACTGCCCACGGAAACCTTGTTGAGGAGTGTCCAACTGTCACACGTCAAAGCACATAAGAACTCAGAGGCTTTCTAGTGAAAGCACCTTTCATTTTTTTTGTGGCTTTTGTGATTGAACCTAGGGCCTTTCGGACGGTAGGTATGTGCTATACTAAACTTCAGACTAGTCATCTTTAATCTTTTTTCAAAAAAAATGATCTTGAATTCTTAATATGGAAAAACATTTTTAAAAAATTGTCAAGGGTAAGGAGAAAACTTCTGGGGCTGTAGCTCAGTGGTAGAGGCACAGAGTTCCATTTTCAGGTCTGCAAAAAAAATAAATATTAAAAACAAAGAGAGAAAGAGAAAAAAAAACACCCAATTTGGGCTTTAGAAAAATAATGCAAAATTTTTGTTTGTTTGTTTTGATTTTTGTACTGGGGATTGTACTCAGGGTCACTCAACCACAGAACCTCATCCCCAGCCCTATTTTGGTTTTATTTAGAGACAGAGTCTCATTGAGCTGCTTAGGGCCTCGCTGTTGCTGAGGTTGGCTTTGACTCAAAATCCTCCAGGATCAACCTCCCGAACTGCTGGAATTAGAGGTGCGCACCACTGCACTAAGCCAAGTATATTATAAAATGTCAAAAATAAAAATTAAAAAAAGAAAACCACTTATTAGTGCTTTAGAAGGATAATGCATTAATTTAAGGCATTGAATAATAAATGCATTACTTAATATTTAATAATGCATTACTTAATTCATTAATGATTAATGCATTAATACATAAATATATTCTACAATCTTGATTTGTGTCTGAAACTCACAATTTAAGTTAGATGGATTTCTCACTGAATTATTTAACCTGGATGAAGAGTTCTTTAAGCCACTGTGCATTTTCTAGCTTTCATGGTAATTGCTCTCTAATTTAGAAACTGTGAGGAACAAGAATTTCTAGACAATTCTATAATTAGAAAGAGGCATATAATTTCAAACTACTCATATAAGCATATATTACATTAATACATCTGAATAAATGAAGCATGTGAGATCACAAAACAAAAACATGGTCCTAAAACTCCACACACAGTTATGAAAAGTGCTGTAATGACAAAGCAAAATAATTGTCTTTTGGGTCCAAAGCATGAGGTTTCAAAGTCCTGTAGCTAATAAATGTCTATGCCTTCTTTATTTCAAATTTATTGCTGTGCATGCATTATCAGAATTTGTTTGAAGGATCATGTGTTGATCTAGTGTTTCATTTCAAACAACTCTCTTAAAAGTACTAAAAATTTTTCTTCTAATATCCATCACTAATAGTATTAGTACCATAGTTATATGGTGATTTTTGAGCCTAAAGGAGAAGTTTACTTAAAATTTCAAAATTATGTGTCACTGAAAAGGTAGAAGATATACTATATTAAAGCTTGCTTTATTGTCTAGGAAATAGAAATATCAAAGGAATTATTTCCAGGTATTTGGTCATTTTTGATGTACTGATCTGTGTATAATAAATAAAATTTAATTATATTTGCAGATTTATGGAACTATGCTTCAAATTAAATGTTCCTTGAGAAAGAATATTAGTGTTTTTAGCTTCTATATCTATGTCTGAAAAATTTACACAATATCATTATAATTATATATTTTCTGTAGAAATGCTATTCACTGTATTGTATTTGGAGGAGATTAATGGATTTGGTATTTTTGCTTCAAATATTTTTTGTCAAAAAAAAAGAACATGGTTATAAAGCTTTTTTAATATTATATTATCAATTTATAGTTACTTTTTTATTCTCTTTCAAGCACAACTATATATAAAAAATAGTGATTCTTTTTTTTTTGGTGTCATGTTATCTTCCAAAATTCTTATCCTTTGTGAAACAAAATGATAATTTTGTAGTGCAGAATTACATCCTTATAAAGCCTATTTTATTTCCTCCAATTTTAATCATGGATCTAAATTCATCTTAAAATGTATTGAACATTTTTGACTGTGTATTATAAACCCATAAACTAAGCTAACTATTTTACTTAGAGACCTGGATCTTCAAATATACAATTCTATTTTACCCACAATAAATTAAAGTAACAGTAAAATAGAAGCATAAAATGAGATAAACATTCACAATGAAAAAAGGAGGTGATCTCCAGTGACAAAAGACTTCAAAGAACTTCTGGAAAACAGAAAGTATGGAATCAGATGAAGGATGCATTTGAGTTCTAATTAGGGCTCCCAAAGAGGGAGATTAAGACCATGACTAGGCATCTTGGAAGTCTCTAAGGTAGGGTGCTTCAGATCAGCACAATGGAAATAAAGGGAAGGGAGCTTGTTTGGGTGCACAGAATCTGGGTTTGCAGTCTTATCTCAAAGGAGGCTTCTGCTTACTCCAAGTAAAATTTTGGAATTGTCTTGCACTCTCATATTGGGTCCTACTTGAGACATAGAGTGTGATTTACATGAGTCTCAAACAGTCTTGTGTGTTGGAAGCCTTGAGTGGTCATAGCCAGAAAAACTCTCTTCTATTGATGAAAATATTTTGAAAAGACCACTTTCAGCAATTGTCTGGGAAATGAATCTTTCTGTCCTTATGGTGCCATAAAGCACAGTTCCCTATAGTGACACCACAAAAATTCGCTTTTCAGTCAAAGTTCTGTACTTAGTTTATGATACTGGTGAGAGTCTGTTCCTGAAAGAAAAAAAAACTTATAAAAAGGAAAACAGGGCAATTAATTACAGTTTTGACAGCTGTGTAGACTGAATGTCAAATTAATGTCATCTTGCGTTTTTTCTGCTCTTCTTTTTAGATCCCCTAAATGGACTTTTTTTGGTCTCTACAACTTAGCTGATTGAGTGAAACTCATACATATGCCCAAATCAATTGAGCCTCCTCACCATGATTTTCTCAAGACACAACTACTTCACTGGTCTTTTTACAATTCCTGTATGGAAAGTGAGTACTAAAAAGAAGAGAATTGGATCATCTGTTTTCAAATTGAATCATCTGAGTTCTTATCTCCATTGCAACATGGAATCAATGTCCTTCTGATAAGGAGAGTGAATTGACCTAGCTAGGATTGTACTTTCCCCTCTTGCTTTCTGTTTTTTTTTTTTTTTTAGTACATGGAATTTTGATTCCTCAGGTACAGTTTAAATTTTAGTTCGAATCTTGTTAGACATCCTGGTGGAATAGTGTCCTCTTAAATAATTAGGATTTCTAAAACTAGAGGATGCGGAAGCATGGTGTAAGATAATGTAATTCCCAAGTGGGTTAATGGGAGTGATAGAGAATGAAGAATCTTCAACTGTGACAGTCTAGCTCCTGGATCTATGTAGTCTATCTCTTGGTAACACAAACTGATATAATGTTATGTAATTTAAGAAGTATAAGCAACATCATCACCTGTTCCAGAATTCTACCAGGCCAGTACCTTTTTATTTATTTCTTTTTTGTAGGTGAAAATACAGTGAATAACATGGTCATAGACCCATATAATATCTTTGTTTTTCTTAACTGTGGTCTCATTCACTTTTATGCATGATCCCTTGGCACTTTATTAATGGTGCGTGCTTAGGATTTATTGTCCCTAAAAGCAAAATGTAAAAAAAAAAAAAAAAAAAAAAAAAAGTTTGGGTTCTTCTTGTTAAAATTTTTTCTTCATTAAAAGAGGTCCACTTTTTAATTTATGATGAGAGAATGATGAAAAGAATGATGCTGTCACAAGAACCTAGGAATAGACCTCTCTTCCTAACTGGCTGGATATTTGTAAGAAGTATTTGATAGATAAAATGCAGTGACTGGAAACCACTATGGTACTCAGTCCTCATTCATCCTGTGCATCATCAGAGGCTGGATAAATACAACTAGCGAAGTCAAGTTGTCAACTTGGTTGTCTTGTACAATGTCCATGATATATTTGCTTTGGTATTTGATAGCATGAAATCTCATGATATTTACACTGCATTATCTCTTTCAGAGATCCATCCCGATTACTGTACCCCCAAAATTTTATAGTCTTCAAAAGTTCCTTCTAGACTCTTGAAAAGTCTTAATTTCTTCCTATAAGTTTATGTACCTTCTTAGCTGAGGTAACATTTTTTACAGTGTAATTAAGGGTGAAGTGTGCTGCCAAGTATTCTTGTCTTTAGAAAGAGCTTTTTCCACTTTTCATTTTTCAAGGCTAACCCTGAAAGATACTGTAAAATGATGCTATTTTATTTCCATTTACTTCTAAATGAAGCTAACTCATATTTATTTCCAGTGACATTTTGTTAAAAGATGGCCAATTTCTCCTTCTATATGATTTATAAAGGGACCTTTTCCCAAAGAAGGGAATGAATAGGTGTTGTATCAATTCTTTGCTCTGAAATTTATTGGGGTTTTCTGAGAAAAGTGTAACTTCGTGATTATCTTCTTGATTAGTTATTTGCTTAGTTACTGGTCACACTCTACAAGTGTGGCCCTAAGCGAAATGCAAAGGATGATAAAGAGTAAAATAAGTAGAGGCTATACATTTATTATGCTTTTGTAACTGAAGAAAGGTTTGTGAAGTACTTTATGACTTGCATAACTCTCTACCTTCCATTTAAAGTCATAAGATAAAATTCATCTGTATTTTTTGTGTTTCACAAATAAACTTCTAAAAATAAAATTTACACCTATTTTTTCTAATCCTGTTCATGATTTTTCCATTTTCTTGATTATATGAAATTTTCATAACTCATACTAACTTGATAATCTGTGTCATTTCCTGGCTTACAAACAATTATTGATTTTTGTCTCTTTTTATTTATAGTTGGCCTCCAGTGACTAAGAGGAAGACTCCTTTCTGTCTGCTCCTCCCAGCCCTGTTCCAGGCTCTGAGCTTCCCAGACCCTCATGCAATTGGTTGTAAATTCTCCCAGAAGCTTTTTTACTGTCTAATTTTCAGAACTAAAAATAGAAAATAAAATAAAAACTTAAAAAAAAACGTTAAAATGCATAATGTGGAGGGAGAAAGCAGTATATATATATATATATATATATATATATATATATATATATATATATATATATTTGTAATTAGGCTTTTTTAAAATTTTGAAAATATTTCTCTTTTTTTAATGTGGGTCAGCCACTGATATTTCATCAAAATATAACAGTTTCTTTGTTGAGTTAAGGTAACCAAGGAATAGCCACACCCTCAGAACAAAATAAAACACACACATACAAAAAAAAAACCAGAATCATCTTTAACCTAACGTTTTATAAAATGTCTCAGATCCTCATAACTTGCACACAAGCTTCTGTGTTCAGTTGAATTGTAACTGCTTTTTGTATTTGGAGAGAGTGTGACTACTGAACTTGAAACCTTTTATTCTGAGTGTCTTGGTGGTTTTTGGTGAGATTAAGTAGGTGACAGGGTGAAGAGAATGTGGGATGTTCTTCCCTATTATAACATGAATTTTTCTCCACAGTCTACTCTCAGCTGCCAGACCTCAAGTTTTTCTTACATTGGTATAATTTAACTATTCTTACTTCCCCTTTACCAATAATTTTTAACAGCAGATTATCAAACTACACTTATTAAGAACAATTTTAAAAATAAAGTTATAGTTCACCTAACCAGTCTACACTTATTGCTTATGGTTTCACTCACCTGCTATGCCTGTTTTTAGTGTCTGAAAAACATGGATATTATTTTCCATATTTTATCCAGTTTCTTTCATGTATATACTGGAAAGAAAATCTGGTCTGGAAATATTCCATTTTGATTGAATGCTATATTCAAGAAAATAATATTTAAACATGCTAAACATATCTACAGAATTTCTCAAGAAGTTATGCTTTAACCAAATAGAATATCCTTAAAAGAAAAAAAACTATGGTCAGCTTCAATAAAGCAAGAATAGAACCCAAGTATTTATCATTAATGATAGATTATAGATGATACATATAGAATAACCACAAGATTTAAAGAAAAAATCGTAAGCAGACTGTCAATTAATGATAAATAATAATAGATTTTTCATTAATGATAAAATTCTAAAAAAGCAATTTTCTGTGCCTCATTTCAAAGAGAGTTACTCAATATAGAAAAAAAATAAAACAAAAAGAGCACAGTTTGTGGACAGAAATTGTGGTTCTAACTACAGAGCTCAAGAAAGTTATGCTGATTCTGCAGTAGACCTTGAAAACAGTTTTGTTAGCTTACCTCAGTCCTACCTTTAAAATGATGCTTTAATAGAAATATTAGCTAGTAAGTAATCAAATGATTGAATACAGCAAAAGTTAGAAAATTCTAGTGATCTATTTTTCATACCTCTCACACAAAAAAATGAGTATTGGAAAATACAGGAAAAACAAAGTGATAAAAAATAAAGCAAAAACCCACTAAACAAATAATGGAAAGTCAAGTTCTGCATATGAAACACAGTAAAATGTGCACTTTTTGTAATATTTGATGGGATAGAAGAAAGTAGTATTGATTGTTCTTGATGGTAAGAACATCCCTCCATGAGCAGCATTCATGTCCTGATATTGGATGTTAGAAAGGCTAATAAATTTGAGAAAGAAAGCATTCTTACTTCTTGTGTGTGTTTTGTGATGAAATCTATTTTAAAGTCAAATTTGTGAAAATTATTACTGGTTTTTAACCTTCATAAATTTTCTGTAAACAAAGAATGCAACACATAATTATTTTTAAAAGGGAATAACTAACTGATGAAGCATGAACACAGGGACTTGTAACTATTGAAAAATAGAGTGGGGTGTTGTGGTGTGTACAGATGCTGATAGTCAGAAAAAATAAAGTTTCCAATGTAGATTAAGCAAGAAATCACAGAATGCATATCATTCTGATTTCATAAATGATAATCAATTAAACACTAAAGCCTTTTAATATTTGATTCATTAGTCCTGAAAAGAGAGAAGTGGCCCCATAAGCTAAATTGGTTTTTCTCCCTCTCTCATTGCTATTGGAAAAAATAATGGGAACACCTAATACATTGTGTATATGTATATATTTCAAGATTATGTATATATTTCAAGTACATATTTCAAATTTCTATGTATATATTTCAAGATTATGGTCAATATCAGTCAACTAGTAGTATGTATGGCTAAATTTATTGCCTTTTAGAACTTTAAATAGTTGCAGATAGAGTGGAGGATGCTGATTTGGGTCTAAAGTATGAAAACTACTGTTTTATATGGTACTGGGGATTGAAACCAGGGGTGCTTTATCATTCATATATATTCACAATTCTTCAATATTTTATTTTGAGAAATGGTCTCTCTTAGTAACCAAGGGTTTTCTTAAAGATGTGATCCTTCAAGGCCTCAGCCTCTATGATTTTTCAGATTACAGGTATGTACCACCACATCAGGCCTGGACACTACATATTAATTTTTATATGCATCTAATAATCAAAACTATTTTAAATATTCCTGCCTTTTCTTTTATTTAAAATATTGAATACTAACTTTCTGACATTGCTGGAGATCATCTGCCTTTTCCCTCACTCCCACTTAGCTTGAGGAACACACAGAAAGAAACCAGAAAAACTGGTTTCAAAATATAATAGAATCCACTCTACAGCCATTCATATGTAAACAGAACAAAAAACAAACAAACAATTATACTGAAGCCAGAGACAGTGGCACAGGCCTGTCATCACCAACAGCTCTGGAGGTTGAGGCAGGAGGACTGCAAATTGGAGGCCAGCCTCAGAAACTCAGTGAGAGTCTGTCTCTAAATAAAATTTAAAAAAAGGCTGGGGATGGGGCTCAGGAGTTCAATGTCCCTGGGTTCCATTCCTGGTACCAAAAAATAAAAAAAAAAAAATGCAGACTTTTTGTGCTCCTGCAGGACATACCTGGAAATGGATGATTACAGCAATGACAAAGATGGAGGCAATGAGATTCCTGAGGTAGAGGTGATTCTGGTGGGAGAAAACCTCTCTAAGGGCTGGGACTTTGTCTGTGTTTGTGGCCCAGGGATGGAACAGTGCAAGATGGCCACCTCCAATTCCATGCCTGTTGGCAGAGTAGGATACAAACATGAAGGGAAGAACAAAGGGCTGGACTCCGCTGGGTCTTGGGCCTCCTCCTGGCCAAAGCAGAGGCAGGAGAACAGAATAAGCCAGGAGACTCAGCCAGGAGACTCATGCACCAACAGTCACAGGGTGATGATCTGGATTTTTTTGGCACCAAGGATGGAACCCAGGGGCCCTCAGCCACTGAGCCCCACTCCCAGCCTATTTGTATTTCATTCACTGACAGCATCTCACTGAGTTGCTGAGGCCTTGCTGTTGCTGAGGCTGGCCTCCAAGTTGATATCCTCCTACCTTAGCCTCAGCAACAGGCAGAAAGGGGCCTTGCCTGAGGAAAAGGCAACAGACCAGCCAGGGACACTGCAGCACAGGGCACCAAGGTCTGAGCACTTCAGAAATGGCATGAGACTGACTTTAGAACAAGAACACAGTGGGAAACGCTGTCACCATGGCCCCTGCAGCCCAGGTCGGTGCTTTACTAAACGTGGCATCTGTGGGCAGAGTGGCTAATAGCTGGGGACTCAGATGTCCCAGTCTCTCCCTGGGACTGCATTTTCCTGTTACCCCAGAGTTGGAACAGCAGGACTCGTGTCACCTTCTGGATGGCCACTCAGATGGGCCATTAGTCCTGTAGACCACATGGACAGGATATCTGTGACAGAAATGCTGTACTAGCTTTCCCTGGCCCCCTGGCATACCCGTGGTGGTCTTCTTACAGCCCCTCTCCCTGCCACCTGTGGCTGTGTAGGACAACCGCTGATGTTTCTAAGGTAAAGAATCTGGAGACATGAAACCTTGAGCATTTTGTAAAGGAGGAAGTTCAGCAATCTCAGTAGGAGAGAGTAGGGACTTGTCCTGGATCCTCTTGCCACCAATGACCTCTCTGAATCCCTGCACTTGCTCCGCTGAGCCATAAGTGGACCCTCAAACAGACCAACTCATCTCTGCCCCAGGGCCTTTGCACCCGCCAGGTTCTCTAGATGGACCTGTATCACTCTTCCCCAGTCACCCCATCTTCCTTCTCTGCTCTATTCTGACCCCGGGGCCCTGGGATGACACTGATGCTCACACACCT
The DNA here is from genome assembly GCF_048772815.1 of Callospermophilus lateralis. Taxonomy (NCBI): domain Eukaryota; kingdom Metazoa; phylum Chordata; class Mammalia; order Rodentia; family Sciuridae; genus Callospermophilus; species Callospermophilus lateralis. The sequence continues at coordinate 1,111,943 of NW_027515935.1, read as the reverse complement.
TACGTTCTATCCCTTTGTATTATTAGCACCCACAGAAGCGCCAGGGGTTAACAGCACCTTACTGACAAATGTCTGAAATGAAAGGTGGGTGACATCAATGGCAGGGTGTGGGATTAGAAGCTTTCTGAATGTTTAACATGGTCATTTCTTGAAAATCACTACCCTCTGATCTCTAGGAAATGGGTTGTTTCATGCACTAGTGTTATGGGGGCAAGAGCCATGTGACATCTCTACTGTCCACCTCCCTCCCAGCCTGGACTGTCCCAAACCTCAGGGAAGAAGGACCAACTGCACTCTCCACTCTAGGGGCCCTTCCACACCCCACTTTACAGGTCACAAGCTGAGCCGTGGTGGCACTCCTGGTAACAGGAAAGCCTTTCAGCTGAAAGCTACCTGAGCCTGCTCCACCATCCTCTTGCCCGTCCTGGGGCTGTCCCCGTGGCTCCACCATTTTGGCTCCTTACAGCACCACTCAAAGCCCCCCAGGTAAGATCTCTGCCCCAACGAGGTACCAGAGGTGGCCAAGGCAGCCACCTCCATGTCTCAGTTGTCTGTGGCCTTCATCTCTCCCTAAGTCCTAAGGCCCTCACTCTGATGTCACACTGGCTGACTCAGGCTGAATGGCTTTGCCACCTTGCCAGACATTTTCTCAGCCTGTCTCCAAGGGACAGCAAATCATTCCTTCAAAACTGTCCCCTCACTCACCATCCTGCTCCAGAGCAAAGTGATCCTCTGGCTGGCTGCCATGGCCCAAGCCTTCACTGACTGGTCCCCTGTGGTCACCACTGCTCCCACTCTTTTTGAAGGCAGCCCCCCGCCAAAGCCAGGAGGTCTTGGCAGACTCCTAAACTCCTACCCAGATTTCACCGCCACATCCACAGCTGGGGCCCACCTGCTTTGCCCCCAGATCCTCAATTCACCTTAGATTTTCTGAAATTCTAGGAAGAGTCTCGTGTCACCTTTGCCTATTCTTCTGTAAGTGTCACCGACACTCTTACCTGGGGTCCAGTCTTTCCCATGGGATCTCTCAGGCACCCTACAGGGACGCATCTGCAGTTTCCTCAATTTGATGTCATGGCACTGAAAGCCAAGAACCAGCTCCACAGTCAATTCCAAAAAAACACAAAAAATGCACACAAATATTTTCCATGAGAGATTTCCCAGCAAAAAACAGATTCAGGGATCAGAGGCCAAAAGAAAAAGAAAAGAAAAAAAAGTCAATTTCCCTCTTCTAAGAAGTTTCACATGTTTTTCAATTTTTATTTTATTAAGATTTGTAAGCCAGGTGTCATGGTGCATGCCTGCAATCCCAGTGGCTCTGGAGGCTAAGGCAGGAGGATTGCAAATTGGAGGCTAATGTCAGCCAAATTGGGGCTCTAAGCAACTCAGCGAGACCCTGTCTCTGAATAAAATACAAAAGAGGGTTGGGGACGGGGCTCAGGGGTTAACTGTCCATGAGCTCAATCCCCAGTGCCTTCCTCCCCAAAATGGCAATACTGTGGGTTGAACCCAGGAACAGTCATTCTACTCATGACTGTTTTGAGACAGGGTCTCACTTATTTGCTAAGGCTGTCCTTGAACTTGTAATCATTGAACTAACTGCTCCTTGCCTGAACAAGTGGTTTGGTGTAGAAATTTTATGTTTAGAATCTTATTCGCTAAGAACAACTGCTAAAATATGTGCAGATGATTGCCCAAGGATATTCACTTCGATGCTAACTGTGACTGAGAAAGAACTGAAATGTCCACCAGAAGACAATAGACTAAAATCAACACTTCTTTATCTTTTCAGTGCAGGTTCCTGCTAAGAAATTTGAGGCAGGATTACTCTGTGGCATGCTAACTGTCCTTGAAATATTCTTATAAGACATGAAAGTTTAGATATCATTTTGATTGTAAGTGTTGTTGTTGTTATTGTTATAATAATAATAATAATTATTATTATTATTATTATAATTATTATTATTATTTGGTACTAGGCATTTAACCCAGGACCACTTAACCCCTGAGCCCTGTCCCCAGCTACTTTTATATTTTATTTAGAGACAGGGCCTCACTAAGTTGCTGAGGCTGGCCTCCAGCTTGTGATCCTCCTGCCTCGGCCTCCTGAGCTGCTGGGATGATAGGCTTGAGCTTCTGCACTCAGCTATAATTTTAAACATTTGCACACTGAAAATTCAGAAGAAATGATTCTGAAACAGTTATTTTCCCCCAGAGGAATACTCTGCATACATGAAAACTTCCAGCAGATGTGCCCAACGGGAGGCAGGGCCCTTACCTTGGTCGGTGTTGATGGTGGTGGGGTTGAAGGCCTTCCCTAGGATGGTTTCACAAATGTTGCTTGAGATGGAGAGGGAAAAGCCAGAGCCCAGGCTGTGCCCTTTATAATGAAGCTCATGCAAAAGGAAGACGATCAAGCCTGCCACAAAGAACTGTGGAATTATAATAAATTAATTAATAGAAGTGAACTCTGTGTTACTGGCCCCAGTGCCCTGGTTCCTTCCATCTTCAATGACAGGGCTCTCTGCTATGAGGGCCAAATAAGAGACCCTTCCTCAATATGCCTCATGAAAATTCAGAAGCCAAAGCCAGGGTCTTTCAATTCTCTATTTTCTTTTTAAATCTATTTTTTAGTTGGAGTTGGACACAACATCTTTTTTTTATTTTTATGGGGTGCTGAGGATCAAGCCCAAGGCCTTGTACATGCCAGGTGAACCTCTGCCACTGAGCCCCAGGCCCAATATTTTTTTTTTTGTTTCTTAATTGTTTTGGGGTTTGCAGGTGGACAGCATGCCTTTATTGATTTCAGTATTTCTCGTTGTAGATGGGCGCAGTGTCTTTATTTGATTGATTTCTTTTTGGGCGGTGACCAGCCTCCAACCCGGGGCCTTAAGCTGCTAAGGCCAGTGTTTAGCCTTGAGCCTAGCCCTGAGCCTGGCATGGCCCCAGGTCTGGCTGAGTACTGCTGAGGAGGAAGAGGGACAACAGGGTCACTCAGTAAGCGGGGTGAGAGTGGGGGTTCACCTGAGTGGTGATCAGAAGGCAGATCCCAGAACCCATCTTTGAGGGGGTCCCTGTCCATGCCTATCATCACATCCATAATGGACTGGCCGATGGTGACAATCATGCCAAACACTAGGGTCCTAAGAAAATCTTGAGCAGAGTGTGGCAGGAATATAGATGATAAATACTGACACTGCCCATAGGCAAGTGCTTTACTAAACTTCAGACCAGTCATCCTAAATTCTTTTTTTTTAAAAATGATCTTGAATTCTTAATATGGAAAAACATTTTTAAAAAATTGTCAACGGTAAGGAGAAAACTTCTGAGGCTGTAGCTCAGTGGTAGAGGCACTGAGTTCCATTTTCAGGTCTGCATAAAAAAATATTAAAAACAAAGAGAGAAAGAGAAAAAACACCCAATTTGGGCTTTAGAAAAATAATGCAAATTTTTTGTTTGTTTGTTTTGATTTTGGTACTAGGGATTGTACTCAGGGTCACTCAACCACAGAACTTCATCCCCAGCCCTATTTTGGTTTTATTTAGAGACAGAGTCTCACTGAGCTGCTTAGGGCATCGCTGTTGCTGAGGTTGGCTTTGACTCACAATGCTCCAAGATCAACCTCCCGAACTGCTGGAATTAGAGGTGCGCACCACTGCACTAAGCCAAGTATATTATAAAATGTCAAAAATAAAAATTTAAAAAAGAAAACCACTTATTAGTGCCTTAGAAGGATAATGCATTAATTTAAGGCATTGAATAATAAATGCATTACTTAATATTTAATAATGCATTACTTAATTCATTAATGATTAATGCATTAATACATAAAAATATTCTACAATCTTGATTTGTGTCTGAAACTCACAATTTAAGTTAGATGGATTTCTCACTGAATTATTTAACCTACTAACTTAAGATCTCAAAGACATGCTGTATGGAAGATGGCAGAGTAGAAAATTGTAAATATTGTTTTCTAAATAGCACATTCCAGTTAACAGAGGCTAGGCTTGGCTGACTCTGAGGCTGGACCCCATTATTGGGGCTGCCTATCATTTGATACAGCCAATACTCTTAACCTAGTTTAACAGCATGTAGAAGCTGAGACTCCAGAACTATTATCTAAATTTCTTCCACATCAAAAAATCTAATCAACAGCAGAGCTGGACTGAGAGGATCACCTTTTTGCTCATTAAATCCTTTTAAATACAGAAGAAAAATAGCACTTGCTAAATAACTACCATGTGTTAGGCACTGTGAGAGTGATTATTTAATTTAATCCTCTTTTTTTTTTTTTATACTGAGGACTGAGCAGACGTGCTTCACTTCTGAGTCTCATCCCCAGCCATTTTTTATTTTATTTAGAAACAGTGTCTCACTGAGGTGCTTAGGGCCTCACTAAGTTGCTGAGGTTGACCTCCAAATAGTGATCCTTCTGCCTCAGCCTCCAAAGCTGCTGTAATTAGAGGCATACTCCACAGGATCTGGCTTTGATAGAATTCTTATGACAGCTCTGAAGTAGATGTCACCTCCTTCGTGAGGTATGGAAATCATGGCTGGTGAAGGGGTGACCTCCATGCACTGATCCTTCAAGTCCATCCTCTGGGGCATTCCGGCCCTCCCGTGCCCTGCCTGGCCTTCCCCCATACCCAGCACCACCCAGAAGTGCTCTCTCACTAACAGGCCATGGAGCACCTACAGGGTCAGCAGGCAAAGCACACAGGCCAAACTGGGCTGTTTTAATGCTCCCAATTTTAGAGCCAATTCAAATTCTCAACTGGACACCAGAAATTTACCCATGATCTTTCTTAAAGTTCTGGGCTCACGTTGAAGAGGGCTTGGTCTTTTGGGGTGTCACCCACTTCAATCATCTTGGTGCAAGCCAAGAGCTGCATGATGAGGCCCAAGTTGACCATTGCAGAGATACCGAGCTCCATGAGTGTGCCTAAGGAAACGGGCAGCCACAAAGCCTCTGTGAGCTCAAGAAAGCAAGACATTATTTAATAAAATGAACGTACAGAATTGAATGTGACCCCTTTTCCACATTGGATGGGCTTCAGGTTGCTGGCAGCAATTATAGCATAACCCCCCAAAACCGAAGATAAGAACACAACTCAGTTTCTCTGTCGAGCCCACCAGACCCCATGTCATTCTGTTTGGAAAGTCACGTACCCATCAAGAGCCTACTGCATTCCCATCCCCATGGACAGATCCATTCTGGCTGGACAGAGAGGCCCGTCCTTCATCAGTTCATAAAACTGGAGAACATTCCAATCATTTCCTGAGTCTGCAGATGGGGCTGGCACATTTGAATCTAGTTGGGAATCAACCTTCCCTTTCCATCATGTTCAGATGAGCTCTGATTCTGAGTGACTGGAACCTCTTTGGAACCCCATTTTTAAACCGTGTTCATCAAATGCACCATCAACATACACAAAAAAAATCATTTCTAGACACACAGGTGACTGGTTAGATTTGACCCTCCACTGTCACTCATGGTTTTGATCCATATGTTTCACCTGTAGATATGAAAAAGATGCAGCTGAGAAACCAATAGAGAGTTCTAGAGAGTATTCTACGTGGACTCACCATCTCATTTCAGGGATTTCAAACACTCTAGTTTTTTTTAAGTTTTCAGAAATTCTCAAGCAGAGACTTATCTTGCTCTTCCAGGTTTTGTATTGCATTCAAACCCAACTCTTAAGAAGATGGTGTTTCCCAGTCTGAATGCACCGTTGATCATGCTATTTGACGTGGCACATGCAGACTTTCCAGGCCACAGAGCTGCCCATTCTCTGAGCTCCACAGAAAGGCTGTAGTTTAACTAAATGGTGCTGGTCCAGCAGAAAAGAGGCACAGTGAGTCGAAGCCTCCCGCTGTTGGAGGCCAGAATCCCTCACAACCAGTAGAAAGGGTCCACAGAATCTGAGGCCATAATACCAAACAAAGGATCTGGAAACAAGTAGAAACCAAAGGAGTGGCACATGGTTCCCCCCTCTCCCCCTTTCCCCAACAACAGCACAGGAGACCGGATTGACCTGACAGCAGACTAAGAAGATGAAAAGGGGGATGGCTCGCCACAGCACCTTTGCCTTCAACTGGACCTGAAGAAGAGGTAGAATCAGAGGACATGAAGTTTCCCAGTAAGTCATTAAAAATAGAGTCCAACAGACACTTTCTCTGATCACCAAGAAAGGCCAAGGTGGGCTGGTGGCACAGCTCCATGGGGAAGCACTTGCCGAGCATGCATGATGTTCTGAGTTTAGTCTCCAACAGAAAATCTCCACCAAAAAAGCGAAGAAGTCAAAACATGCACCAAGCAGAGTCCTGAAAGGTGAGTCTCATGCTTTCTGTGGACAAACCCAATGCGAAGATGTCCGTACGTATCACGTCTGGGAATGCTCATATTATACAGCATCGTGATCTTCCCACTGCTTAAGTGAGTTCAATGGCACAGCTGTACTCTTAACCATTTACATGAACAGTTTAGATCCTCAAGGAGGGGCAAGAGGAAGGCAAGTTCAAAGACAGCCTCAGCAAAAATAAGGCAGTGAGCCACTCTATGGGACCCTGTCTCTCATTAAAAAACAAACTAGGTGTGGAGACATCTCTCAGTGAGTGGTTGCTTCTGAGTTCAATCCTAGGGATAAGTAAGTAAGTAAGAAAGTAAGTAAGTAAGTAAGTAAGTAAATTCTTTCTGTTGTTGATATTTTTAAAATAATATTTAATCTTTATTTTATTTACCTCTTCTCTGATGTTTAGTATTTTTTATTCTACTAGCTTTGGGTCAGGCATGTTCTTGATTTTCTACCTCCTTGAAGAGGAATTCTTGGCTGTTTTCTTTTTTGATATAGGTATGTACTGATCTAATCTTAAAATTGCCTCTGCTCTATGATATAGGGATTTTATTTTGTGGTTCTATCATTTTTCTCAAGAATCTTCATAAATTTCCATTCTGTTTGTCATTGACCCTGCTATTTGAGAGCTTTTTGTTATAATCGCAGACATGCAGGATGTTTCTGAAGTTCCACCTGTTGTAGGTTTCCAGTTTTATTACATTGTGTTCAGAAAAAAAGTTATTTCAAATGATTTTTAGCTTTTAAAATTTGTTAAGGTTTGTTTTATGACTTAATCTGTTGTCTATTCTGGAGAATGTTGTTGGTACTCTTGTGAAGAATTTGTCGTCTTTTGGTTTTTGTTGGAAAGTTCAGTTAAGCCTATCTGCTCTGCAGTGTATTTTAAATTCTGTGTAAAGCAAGAAGAGACAGAAGCAAGGTGTTGTGTATATCTTATTTCTGATGAGAGGATTAAGTCTGTGAGATTTTCCAGCATACTTATGGTTTTGTTTATGTGACTTCTGATAACAAATAGGGTTTATTTTGTGTGTGTGTGTGTGTGTGTGTGTGTGTGTGTGTGTGTGTGTAGGGGGGTTGTATGTTGTATTTCTGTGTGAATGCATACTCAGTGTTTGGTTATATCATGTGCATGCCTTCAGGAAGTGTAGAGTATATAGGAATGTATAAGCCTGCATTTGGAAAGTATACATTATAATTGCATGACCGTCAGTACCTGGGTGAGAACAGGCAGGTGTATTTGTGGGTATGTATATATTTTTTTAGAAAGGAAGTGGTGGTGTGTGTATTCAGGGAAAGCAGGGATAAAGGTGATTTATGCATCTGTGTTTTTGTTGGGATGACAGTGAGTTGTGGGTCATGCACCTGTTTCTAAATGTGAGGTGTTTTAATGATATCTGTGGTGAAAAGGGTTTTAATGAGTGTGCATCTTTCCATGTATGTGCCTCAGCAAGAGGTGTTCACAGGTCTCTGTGGCTGGATGGCATGTGTGCATAAAAATCTCTTTGAACTTCCCCAAGATTGAGTGGAACCAGAAATACCCTGATTACAAAAATGTAACATTCTTAACCCTAAATGACACAGGTACAACCACTCACATACACACATAACCATTTAAGCTAATTAGAGTCATAAAGCTATAAGAATAGGGCGTTATAATCCACTGGTATATTAACCTATTTAAGATGGTTGGGCTTTTTATACAAAAAATCCTGAAGTAGTCCTGAAGAATGTTTGTATTGAAACAGATGAGAAATATTGGTTGAGGCCCACTGCTATTTTGTGTTTCACTGATATTAATGCAGAGACCATTAGGAGCAGCGCACTAGCTGAGCTGAATAAAGATAGCCAATTTCAAAGAAAATCATATTTTATATAATACAGGATCTTTTAGATCACATCAGGTTAACTCTTTTGGAAAGCAAATGTGTAAGCCATGCAGTTCACAAGACATGACATGGATCATCCACATTCCGCATGGCTTGTGAGGCCTCTGTTTGGCAGCAGAAGACCCTCAACACTGGTTCCCAAAAAAGAGATTTCTGCAGTCCAATATTGGGATTAGAAAATTGTAGTAAACTATGGTGAAAGCAATTTTGAAGACAGATGCCTTCTGTTTGTTTCCAGAAAAAAGAGTAAGGAAAATATAAGTTAAAAAGTCCTTTTCCATGAAATCCTATTTGTTTTGCTTTGTGAGCATACCCTATAGAAGAAAATAGAATTCTGACTGTGAGGGGAAATCTGGACCTCCAGTGATTGTTATAGAAGAATTGGAAATGTTGACACCAAGGGTATGCTATTAAGTACTTAGCATAGGACTGCCTACTTCTTTGAGAGAAGGCTCTGTGGTAAATAGAAAATGCTGGTAAAATCTTTTCTTTTGATTTCATGAAGCCTAGAGTTTTATTTGATGTTTGAGATCCACTGTGCTTTGAAATACAATCTTCTTAGCATCCCTGCCACAAGTTTTTATGAAAGGTGATTTAGCGTACTGTGATGGGCTAACATCCATTTCTTCTTTTTATGGGAAACATTTTTTACTAAAAAAAATAAAAGTGGTCAATACTCTTTAATAGGGAATTTTATTCATCATTGAGTGGAGGCTTTCTTAAAATGCTTTTATTCAAACACATCTTTTTTTTAGAGAGAGAGACAGAGAGAGAGAGAGAGAGAGAGAGAGAGAGAGAGAGAGAGAGATTTATATATTTTTTTTAGTTTTTGGTGGATACATCTTTATTTGTACATGGTGCTGAGGATCGAACTCAGGGCCGTGCACATGCCAGGTGAGCACACTACTGCTTGAGACGTATCCCCAGCCCCCTCAAACACACCTTTTATTTAAAATATAGAAATGACTGGCTTTACAAAGCCAGTTATGTAAAAAAAATTCAGACACTTTAAAATAAACATATCACTCACATTATATTTTCTACAAAAATATTTTATTTACCATTAAATTTAGAAAAATATAAAAGAATCAAATTATTTCACATACATATAAAAGTTAACCTTAGATAAAACATATATAAATTTATACATAGTGTTCTATAGTGCACATACACATACATATTCTAAAATATATATTAGATTTAATCGACTTGGAGAAAAATTTCAGGAAGTATCTAGAATTGATATTGTTTAATAAACTTTCATGAATAAGTAATTACAAAATCGTGTCTAAACTTGTGAGAAATAGTTTCATATGTTATCTTTATCCCAAGAAAGTAAGTTTTCAGAGATTTATCAGAGGATACATAATCTGTCATTCCTCACTGTCTTATCATGCATTCACTACTTTTCTTATTTTTAGTGTGGATTCTCTAGTGCATTAAGACTTCTTTCTTCATTTGTATATTTAGTTTTCCACTTCTACCTATTTTGTTTTACTTTCATAATCACTCTTTGTATTCTGTCTTTCTGTATCTCAAAGAATAGATTTAAATGAGACAATATATTATTTTTTAATAAATGAATATATTTTAGTTGCTTAAAAAGTATTTGGTTTTTTTTTTCATAATATGTTACAGTTATTCTTGAGTATTACAAACTCCACAATGGAATATATACAACATTTCAACATATATAAACATGCTTTTTTATTTTTGTATTTAAATATTTGATTTCCTCTGAATTTGCTCACAATCTTTTATGACATAATTTTTAGATTTTATTCTAATTTATTATACAAGACAGTAGAATGCATTGTAATTCATATTACCCAAATAGAGTACAATTTTTCATATCTCTTGTACACAACAGAGTCACACCATTCATGTCTTCATACATGTACTTAGGATAATGACATCCATCTCATTCCATCACTTTCCTATCCCCATGCTCCCTTTCTTGCCCTTCCTCCACGCTGCCTTATCTATAGTTTTTTCTGTTCCTCCCATGCTTCTCCCTCCTTTCCATTACGTATCAGAAATTTTATGTCACAGAAAACATTCAGCATTTGGTTTCGGGGGATTGGATTACTTGACTTAGCATAATATTCTTCAGCTCCATCTATTTACTTGCATATGCCATGATTTCATTCTCTTAAATGATGAGCATTATCCCATTTTGTATAAAAAGAACATTTTCTTCATGAATTCATATTCTGAAGGGCATCACAGCATACTAAAAGAATGCAGCTACAACAATGTTTATACTACCACAGTTTAAAAAATGATTTTAACTATCAGATTATAAATGCTTTTTCTAAAAATCTGATATAAAGGTATAAAAACTCTACATGGTTTCTATTGAACATTGTGGATGTTGAAGGTGTTGAATATTTTCTTATATATTTATCATCAGAAATACTATTATTACTACTAATAGAATGTTTCTAAAATGAAAATATTAAATGGAGAAGCCAATAAAGTAATAGCCTTGCCTCATAATGTATTTGGTGTAAGACTTTGTAAATATTATAGTATTTTTTAGGTATAAAACCTTAACTAGATTTCATTTGAATCTTAGCTTTTCACACTTAATAACTTTATAAACTATGATATATCACTTTACTCGGGGATTCTCAGTTTACTTATCTGTCAATCATTAATAATTGCTCTCAGATTTTTCTGGAAAATTTGAACATGCCCAACATTGTTTTCTTTTTCTTTTTTAAAAATATTTATTTATTTATTTATTTTTTAAACAGAGAGAGAGAATTTTAATTTTAATTTTTTTTTTTTTTTTAGTTTTTGGTGGACACAACATCTTTGTTTGTATGTGGTGCTGAGAATCAAACCCAGGCCACACACACTCCAGGCGAGCGCACTACCTCTCGAGCCACATCTCCAGCCCTGTTTTTTTTTACTTATATGTTATGAAAGAAATTTTTAGAGTTCTCTAAAGTAAAGTAGCCCTGAAAAAAAGCAAACGCTCTATACAATGTAGACATGCAGTGGTCATAACTTTTGAGATCAGAACTACATGAAGCTTGGTTTTGTATACTCCATCATTTCAAGTTTTGTAAACAAGGGATAAGACAATGTTTCTATACCATGAAGAAGACCTCATAGCAGGGCAGGTACACACTGCAGTCACTTATCCCCATGAAGTCCCAATATCACATCCACTTATCACATCCACCACATTTGCAAAAAACATCTCATTACATCAAAACTGGTATATGAGATGTAACCTCACTAAAAGTCTCACTAAGCACAAAAAAAAATTGGACACCATACATGGGAGGGAGGAAGCCAGGACCAGATCAAACAGAAACTGCTTGCATTAAGACCTGTAGCCACCTTGGTGATGTAGCTGAACACAAAGAAAAATCAAAGCATGAGTATTGGGGTTTATAGATAAGTGTGCAAAAAGCTTATTTGTTCTAAGGCAAGGAAGCAATGTAAACCATTATTGTAACTATACACTTATAAATCACAATTTTAAACAAAAGGACAGAAAAACAGGCAGAAGTATCAAATTAAAGAATAGGATAGAGTTTTTAAGTCATAACAGAAGACTTGACAATCCTTACCAAAGGGGTGAAGATGTACAGAAATTTTCCTTTATGAAGGTCATTTGTGGAAGGAGTGAGTTTTTCGTTTCTGAAGGAAATTTTGGCAGAAAGTATAGAATAAGAGAAGGAATAGCAAAAGCACAAAGGTCACAGAAGGAAGCTAGAGTCTAGTAAGATGTTCAGTTAAAGGGTTGGGGATATAACTCAGTTGGTAGAGTGCTGGCCTCACATTCACAAGGCCCTGGGTTTAAGCCCCAGTACCCAAAAGAAGTTCAGTTACAAATGTTTATTGTGTTTATCATGATGTCATTTAGAACTATTATTAGTATTATTATTTAAATCAGGAATTGAACCCACAGGTGCTAAACTACTGAGCCAAACCCCAGCTCTTTCTTTCTTTTTTCTTTCTTTCTTTTTTTTTTTGAGACTTAATCTTGCAGAATTTCTGAGACTGGCTTTGAGCTTGCAATTCTCATGCCTTAGTCTCTACAGCCAACCAAGATTACAGGCATTCACCACCATGCCCAGGTTGGAATTTTTTAAAGTTATTTTATTTTTATATGTCAGGACTTCATCTGACAATGATTGTATTTTCTTTTGCTAATGTTTTGAATAGAATCTGTACCTTATACCACAAATAACCAAAAAACTCACTCTTTATGTAAATATGATATTGTCTTAGCATGAGTGGAATGACTCTACAGTTCTTTAAGTGACTCCCTAAGTATCATCAAGCATAATGTCAAATCTTTGATATTGTTCCATAAGAAATTTGGAAAAGAATGTGCCACATTTAATGTATATTCTAATAAAATTAAAGAGCCTTGAAAAATATGTCCCAGATACTTGTGCTTTAATCCATTATGAGTAATGTTTTAGACTGTATAGTTGAGAAAATAAATGTTGTTTAGAACCCCACATCTCAGTGATTTATTTAATCAATGTTTATTTCCCACTCTAAAAGGTCTAAAGTGAACAAAATCTAATGGTCAGGCAGGTATACTGTGTGACTTACATCTGAGATAGTTTTCAGAACTCTGGGGTTCCTGCATTTCATGGGTTTTAAGAATCATTTTTCCTCTACAATTTGTTAGTATCACAAGAGTACGTGTTTCCATCAAAAATATCAACATTAGTCTCCCAGACTTTAGAAATCTTCACTTTGTGATGGTGTGCTTTGGGAGAGGCATTAGCTTTCAGAATCAGTTTCAGCCTTCAGCACACTTGTTCGTGCTACTTGCCATCTTGAAGTATTTTTTCCAGCAAAAAGTATGCTTAGAGAGTTATTTTGTGTATGGAGACAAACTTGAATTTTTATTTAACTTGCCTCTTGTCTGATTCATGTCTCTTAACCAGTGATGAATTTCTATTAATCATTTTACATGAATAATAAATGTAAAGGCATATTTAATAGAATAAAATTATAAGTAAAAAGACAATGAGCCATTTTGCCTTCATTAGGATTGCCAAATGAGAAAGAAATTTAATGTATTTTAAATATTTGTAATTTAAAATTATTGTACTTAAAATATTATAGCAATACCTTTAAAACTGTTTCTTTATCTTAAAATATATGATTGAAACTTTATAACTTAAAGATTATTTTTTTAAACCTGAACTCAATGAATCACATCTCACCAAGTGCAAAACTCAAAAATGAAGGCAGAGAACTTGTATATTAAGAACAAGATTAATTTTTTTTAAAAAAAATAGATGGCTATTTTAAAATCTGAAAGATAATGTTGAAAAGATCCTTCAGAATAAAAACAGAAGATTAGACAAGGAGATTAAATTTTCCTAACATGATTCTAAAATGAGAGAAATGAGATATGGAAAAGGGGAGACAGAACATGAAAAAATAAAATTCCCTACTGCTGAGTGGGAATGTGAATCTTGAAAGAGTTTTAAGTCTTTCCACAAAGTAAAAAGTGATCATGAATAAAGGTGCCAAACCCACAGTTGTCCCTGTGTTACCACCAGTCTCTCTGTCTAAAGACACAGGAGAAGTTGTTTCATGTTTTTTCAGATAAGATTTAAAACTAAACATACAAGCCAGTCAACCTTTCCTTAAACTATGAGCTAAACATAAAGACCATGGTGTCAATACAGACTTTATATCCTGTGATATTACTGTGTCTGTGTTTTAAACAATTTCATCTGTTGCTTTATGAATTTTTAAAAATGACTGAATTCTGTAATGGAGTCCTTTGTAAATTACCTGATAAATGTTGAATAAGAAAAAGTTATCTACCATATCTAGGAAGGCATTAAAATTAATTAATCTATAGAACTAGAAGTAAAAGTGTCCCAGAAATGAATGTAAATTTGCTAGTTTACATTTAACTTCTGGATTCTTACCATGTATCCATTAAATTATAAGATTTGAAGAAAAATATTTTAAGACAGTTTGTACTAGTTATTTGTCTTGGCTAAGGGAAGTCAGACCTCTTAAGACCAACTCCATTCCTCTTTGATATACCCCTAAATGCTGTGTGGTCCTGCACTGGCTTTGGCCTTGTTTTTCAGTTCCTACTCTTCTGTAGCACTTTTTGTTCTGACATTATTTAAATAGTGCTCTCATTCTGGGTGGTTCTACACATTCTGTATTATCAGTAACAAGCACAGGGTAATCATTAATTATTGAAGAAATACGAAGGCAAATTACTTCTAAAAAATAGATAAAGAGAGCTAATTATTTTCTTTAACTTTTTTAAGACCTAAATATAATTACTCAAAAACTTGTTCTTCATTTTTTTTTTGATGTCACACTGGAAAGACATGAGAGAGACACATGGACAGACACAGGGGATGTATAAAATTTTCTGAGGTTAAACCTTGTTGTGCACACCCATTTCTCATGTATTTGCTTAAAATTCTGACTTCTTTTCTCTAATATATAAAATCATTAAGATTTGGTAAATTAGAATGCTTATTAGTTTTGACTTTACATCAAAATTGATTGATATTTTCTTGCCACGCATTTATTTATTGCATGATCCTCAGATTTTTGAGGCTTACTTAATATTCTCATCATCTTTCTCTTATGCTTGCATTACTCAGAGACAGAATTGCTGTATTCTTTCATATGTATTTCTTAAGAGCAAAAACTTCAGAGTATTTGTTTTGGTATCAAAGGTATTTTAAATTAATCTCATGGTAAAACAACTCTAAATACTCCTTTCTATGTTTTACATTTTCAAATTGAGGTTTTTTCAGAGCATATTTTACTGAATATTTGTGTTTCACAATAACAGACTCAGAAATTTCAGTCACTAAAAGCGATTTATTTACTGTTATACGTGCAATTTGGATTTTTAATTTTGTGCAGCTACAATCATATTTGATAATAATAGTTATGATGCTTTCATGAACAAAAGTATATTACAAAAATAGATGTATTTCACTATACCTTAATAAAAATGGACATATATATGTATCATTATTTAAATGTTTATTTTCACCTCTGGGTATATTTTACCAATATTATTATAAAATAAATCATATAGCATTTATTAATTTATGTTTATTTGGTTGTACCATATTTATTTATTATGTTATTGTTGTATACATATTACTGGTTAACACATTCTTTTTTTTAAAGAGAGAGAGAGAGAATTTTAATATTTATTTTTTAGTTTTCAGCAGACACACATCTTTGTTTGTATGCGGTGCTGAGGTTCGAACCTGGGCTGCATGCATGCCAGACAAGTGTGCTACTGCTTGAGCCACATCCCCATCCCCAGGTTAATACATTCGTAAAAAGAAAATGCTATTTGATAACCATAGTAATGGAATATTAAAGAGCTCATTAAACTACTCTTTTAATACATATTTTCTTTTATCTTTCTAAAACCTTCTAAAATGTGTAAATGTATAAATATACACATTAAGGAATAAGAGATCCTATGGCAATAAGTAATATATCAAAGAATCAAAACCTGATAAATTCAGTGCTAGAATTAACAGTTTTCCTGAATTGCAGGTCAACGATGTCTCTAATGCAGATAGTAAGCAAAACATTAAAATAACTAAATAACTGTAATTGAAATGATTCAGCAAACTATTTGGCATGACCATATATGGCCTCAATTTTAATCAAATATATATTAGATTTATTTATAATATTTAGGTTAATTTATTCCTTTATTTCCTCTATCTCTTCTTTGAGAAATGACCTCTAGTAAACAGCCTCATTTGGCCTCAGGATATGTGTACAGTAAGAAAAAAAAGTCTCAAGAGTTCTATTATATTCATAATATATTCACATATTCCCAAGGCCTTTCACATACTAGTCAGTCACACACAGCAAGCAATTTGAAAGTTCATGAAGTTTTGCAATATAACATTGTTATCCTTCCAAGCCCTTTCTAAGAATTCTGTGTGATTTATTGAAAACATCAAGGAAAATGAATATGTCTTTTTTACCCCAGAACTTGAAATGACACTGGACTCAAGAGATCAAGTTTATGAAGACAGGAGTTATGTGTTATGGCTTCTGTTTATCTGCAGAAGAGCTGTCAAGGTGAAAGGGGTTGTGTGAGAATGGCTTTAGGCCTGAACCTAAGCAACTCCTGTAATGCCAGATTCATGAGACCCCAATAGACCTCCAGGAGCTGAATATGATGTAGTCAGACAAGAGTGTTTATTGTAAGCTCAAGCCTGGACTCACAACCATTTCAGATTTAGTGGTCCCAAAGAGTGAGTCTTGACCCTTAATTCATTGAGGATTAATAGATTTTGTGGGATATTGTATGCATCACAACATCACACAGCCAATCATTTCACATCACAGAAAAGTCAAACAACAACTCTTAACATTGATTAGCACATTCATTGGCAGAAACAAGTTGTGTAAGGGTGATTGGTTAGTTCAAGTTGTGGATACTTTTGAACCGATTGGTTTAGGCCATGAGAGGTTGCAAGAGTGTATATGATAAACTTGCCTAATCATGTTACCAATCAACAAAAGTACTGGGAAGGTCAACTGGTGTTTCAGGTATTTTCTGTGTCTCATGTTTTTTGTGGTAGCTAGGGGGTTGCTGTGGGTCCTAACCTAGTTTAACTGTGTCAGGATCACTTGGCATGGAAGATCTCTCCAGTTATTTACAGACAAACAACTCAGCAGGGTTAGTATATACCTAGGAGCACTCTGAGTTTTTCCATGGACAAGGGTAACTCCTCCTTTTGGACAGGCTTTGCTCTGAAGTGGCTGGTTTCTCAAAAATGGAGTCACATCAGTTTCTCACTCCATTTAAAAAACTCCATTTTGAAACCTGAGGTCATTAATAGAGGTCACTTTTCACCAGGCACACCCACAGAGCCCTCTAATATGGCCTCAGACAAATTACTTGCCCTCACCCTGATAAGCTGAATAAAGCCTCTGGCAGGCTTTCCTCTCCTGATAAGAGTGAAAGGTGAGAATATCAGGATGGAGACCACCAGACCAGATATTTCTGACCTCAGGGTAAATGAGAATTCTGGTGGCACCTGGTAATTACAAGGTGTGGTAAAAAATAAAAAATAAAAACAAAATTTAGTATAAAAAATAGAGCTAAAAACAGGGATTTAGCCAGCCTAAACGAGTATGTACTCCAGCTGGAGAGCCTGATGAGGACCTACACTGACATCCCATCACTTGCCATCATTTTCCTATTCTCTGTGTGATCCTCACTGCTCTCAAACTCTACCACCTTGTCTGGACCTTTGTGTGAGCTGCAACTTCTCCCTGTGACCCTCTCCTCAACTGGTCATCTATTCCCCACCAGAAAAAGCCTGTTTTGCTTTAGGACCTGATCACTGCTGTTGAGTGAGTGTGAATCTGCAGGACATAAAGCCTAAGGCTTGAGAGTTTTGAACTTAGCATTCAGAGGAAATGTCTGTCACTAGCCTGTCATGATTAAATCTGTTTTGCAATGTTCAGAATTAATCTAATATTGTTTTCTGGGAATTAATTAATCTAGAATTGCTTGGTGTTATTTGATTATCTCCACTGCAGGGCCGATCATTAAGGATTGTTGTTTTCTTCATTAGGAACCTATAGAGTAAAGTTGTATTAAGAATTTGAGTGAATAAAGAATTGAAAGGGGCAGAAATGCATGGACATTCTTTATTTCTCCCCTTGACTGCAATGCCACAAGTTTGCTCCCTGGCAAAATGTTGTTATTATTTTTAAAGTATTAAATTAAGGAATTCTTATCACTAAAGATTATTATTATCTTCAATTCTAAATGTTGACTTTACTTTTGGCATTATCTCTGTCCTTTGACTGTTATTGTTATGGCAATTTACTGGTAATGAGGCCTTGCTTTCCCAATGCTGAAGTATAACACCAGAGAAGCACATCAAGGCAAGTTTAGAGTGGAAAGTTGAAGCTTTATTAAAGGACAGCAGAAAAGACTTCTCCCTGGAGGAAGAGGGGGACCCAATGAAGTGGTACCCCCTTTCTCCACAGAAAAGTCCACTTCACCATGGCTGATTTGTTGACTGTCAGCCAAAGAGTCTCTGCAAAAGGGTTCAATGTAGATAAACTTTCTATTTTTGTGTTGCCCTGTTTACTTGGCCACTGGCCAAGGTGCTGGACACCCCCTTACTATTTTCACAAATATATCCAGTATAGTACTTTGAAGAAATTGCAAACAAGGCCTCTGGCCTTGAGCTGGGCTTCACAGAGATGTCTACATTTTTAAGATAATTACAAATTGGCTCCATGGTAACAGCTAGCAGAGGGAAGAAGAAAGGGAAGAAGAAGTTCTCCTCTTTTCAAGTGTTGTCATTGAAGTGTTAACTTGCCCAGAACAGTGTAAGAAAAAGCTGCTTTTATGTGAACTTCTGCAGAATGAAAACTTCTGAGCCCCTCTACTTACATGCTGGGTATAAAACTCTGAAACTCCCTGAACTTGGAGGGATTGATTGATAACAGCAAAAGCTGTGCTTTCTGAACCTGGATGCAGCCAAATGAAACTGTTTCTTTCTATCTTCAGTGCCTTGCTTCATTTGTCCCTACAACAAACTGGGACACAGCACTGGAAGGACTACTGTCACATGTGATGAGTCAGGTTTTGCAAGAGAAAACACCAACTGGGCTGCTATCCCATACATCTTTCCTACTTAGAGTAGCAATCTGACTCTGATTATCACCCCCAAACCTCTCCCCACAACAAGAGGCCTTTACATATAAGGGTCTGCTGACTGTCCCATGTCAGTCACATGTTATTTGGAAGCCAATGACAGATCCACATGGCTCCACCACAGATGTTTTATCAGACACCTGCACTCCACTGCTCCAAGTCCAGTTCCCAGGAGGCTCCAACTCAAGTGCATCTCTGTTCTACACCATTTTTATGAATTCCAGTCAATAAAGAAACTATCTGGTTCAGTCATGATGAGCAACAGGAGATCGGATGGATCTCCAGTTCAGAAATTCCTGGTCATGAGAATTTCAAATATTTCACTGTATTGGTCTAGACATCATTCAAGGATGAAGTAGGTGGCACTGTGGGTCTCAATTTTTCAGGAACCATTAGGGGTGAGAAAACTCCATTCAAAGAATAATATATATGACAGAAAGAGAGAGAGAGAGACAGAGAGAGAGAGAGAGAGAGAGAGAGAGAGAGAGAAATATATATATTAAATACATGTAAAAGGAGCAATAGATATGCAAATTCAAATTCTTAATGGAACATATATCATTCAAAGATCACAAAAATATTTATTTGACTTTACATAGGGTTATGTATAAACTTGTTCAAATATGGAGCTCACCATTGGTTGAACTTTCAGTTCCCCTGGGGTTTGGTGGAAGTGATCTGTTCATGGAATTTGTATTTGCCAAAGTCAGAATACTCACATGAATGTACCTGTGATAGCAGGAAGGGCAATCTATATGTATATAACAATACATGTTCTTACCCAACCTACAGAGAAAGGGAATCCATAAGTTATATATTTGTTAAATTTGACGATACATGGAGAAGCATTAGAATGAAAATGTGACAAGTGATATAACACATTCCTTTGATAAAGCAAAAGGAAAATCAAAATACACAATTCCTCCTATGAACTTTCTGCATTTCTCTATTTTAGGTTTGCTTTTATGCATATGTTAGGATTAGTACTCAGAGTCTAGTAGGGTATGGGTTAGGGTCAGAGATTCAATACTTCAAAGAGAAAATATTAAAATCAATCCAATGTGTATATGAACATGTGCTACACAAGATCACCTCCCACTGTCATCCAGAAAAATGCCTTGACATTACCATCACCCCAAGTTATACACAATTAGAGGGAGAAGAAGAAGAATATCTGTGAATACATACTGGAATGGAAAATGCTCAGCAGTTCACAACCTTGTAGGTGGCAGAGGAGATTACAGTGACTGAGCCTTTAATCTCTAATACTCTTGGTTGTGCCCTTCCAAAACCTGATCTCAGGTAGTATTTTACTGAGTCTCTGGAAACAAAGAATTGAGAAACAGAATGCATTAGTGGAAAGCTTTCCAGCACTCATCCTGGTGAATATATAAATAGACTGCTGCTTGCTTTGCAGATGGGAAAGACCTACTATGTTCCTAAGTTCCTGTATTTTTCCTGAATTTTGGCCACTCTCCAGAATGGGCTTGTGGTTTTGTGTCCAAGATATGTACCAGCTCCAAGCTCTGTGAAATTGCCATTTCCTGGATTGTTGAAAGGAATTTCAAGCATCTTAGAAAACTCAGAAATCAGTGTGACCGGTAAGGGTCTCAGTGTAGAAACCCTGCTTGGCTAGATAGCAACTCAAGTAGCATCATCAGGAGCTGTCAGTGCCATAGTGTACATCTTGTGCAGAAGTCTGTCCCCCAGCTGTGTTCTTACCTATTGTTCAATTCCCCTGCAAGTAAGGAAGGTCTTTGCCTCAGGCCACACCTTTGTGAAGCCTCAAGAAAACAGTTTCAAAATGGAAATTAAGGGGCCTCACCTGTGGTTTTTTGGTAAAGTGCTTTGTGAAGGGATGTGTCTGAATCAACCTCTTGGCACTGGGTGAGGCTGTGGCTTAGATTCTCAGCACCCCATGAAACTAAATAAAGATCCTATATGTCCATCCAAAACTAAAATTACAGAAAAGAACAGTAATTTTGGATTAAGTCTTTCACCTCTTTCTGGTAAGGCTCCTGACCTCCATTTAGTTTGAAAAGGGATTTATTCATCAAATGAGGTGTTCCAAGCCCTGAAGTAGCTAGCATATAAGTGGTTGTGTTTTCTGCCTTGGACTTTGAATAGCTGGGATAACAGGTATACACCATATCATTACACATAAAGAATCTACCCCCAGCAGTCAGTAGGCTTCTAATTTGAGAAGTAGGGCAGTATTAAACAAATTCTTCTACTTAATCTCATCTAAAATTAGTCAAGTTCCCAATGAAGCTACAGAAACAAAATTTCTATCAATATTCTCTATTGATAGAAATTTTTATTTGCCAAACTCAGTTGTAGTCATATCCTATGGAGTGATAGTCATATTCTATCACTAACTTTAGCATCCCAGATCTGGTCTCTTTATTTGTCAAAGCCAGCTCCCCAGTTCCTTCTCTGCCTCAAGGCGTCCCATTCCCATGGGTGAGCCCACTGCCCCTTATTTAAGGCAGTGTACTCTCACTTCAGTAACTCCTCATGCTCTGTCTAGTGAGTGTCTCCTTCAATTATCTGTTCACAAAAAGAACCTTGAACTACAAACCTTGTCATTGCATCCATCTTGCAAGAAAATCTTTCATGATTAGAAGTTGAAAACAACTAGAAATAGAAGAAAGAAAAACAGCTGGATGATATAGTGTATACCTGTGATCCCAGCTATTCAAAGTCCAAGTCAGAAAACACATAAGTTCTAAACCACCCTGAACCCCTTGACCAGATTCTGTCTCAACATTTTTAAAAGGGTCAGGATTTAATTCTGTTGCTGGGAGTATGCATGTCTAGTATATGTGAGACCATGAATGCAATTCTTGATACTGAAAAAAATGAAAAATGCAAACAACAACAAAATAAAGATCACACATGAGAAATTACCTTCTAATACATTAACTAATCAAAAAAACAAAATATTTTCTTCCCAAAATGGAAAGAAGACAATTTTACATGCTTTCACTTGTTCTTTTTAACATATTAGAAATCCTGGTCAGATCAATCTTAAAGAAGTACAGGCAGAGGGCATGCCAAATGGAAAGGTAGAATTATGAAAACCTCTGTTTATCAGTGAGATAAAGTTATATCTGGAGAATCTCAAGATTCCAAGAAAATAATCACCACAATGAATAAATTCAGCAAAGGTGCCAATACAAAAACCCCACACACACAAACTGTGTTTCTATACACTAATAATAAATATTTATATATATGAAAAGAAAATCAAGAAAACAATTTCATCTGACAAGTAAAATAAAATGTAATACTACACCCAATGTATTACTACCCAATCAAGTAGATCAAACGTGAAGACTTTAAAACAAGCAATGAAACTTAGAATAACAACAAAAAGTGAAAGATATCAAATGATCATGGGCAGGAACACTTAAACTTGTTAACATATCAACACTATCCAAAGAAATCTACAGTTTCTGTTCCATCCCTAAAAAAATTCCAAACTTCTTTTTTTCATGAATACCATTTTTATTTCATGTTTTTTTTTACTCATATTCGTTTTACATGAGAGTAGAGAATATTTTGATTTATTCATAAAAACATGGAATGGATCTTATCCTAATTAAGATCCCAGTCTTGTTGTACGTGATGCAGAAATTATTCATTGCAAAAATTTAAAATTCCATCCTAAAATGATAGGGAATTTGAAAACAACCAACTTCAGGAACATTTTGAACAAGAACAAAATTGGTGGTCTAACCTGTCATAATTTCAAGACTCCATGCTATAAATTTACCAGTCATACAAATACAAAATATAGAAATGTTGATTAATAAAACAGGGTAAGAAATTCAGAAATGAAAGAAAATAAGTTCTCAAGTGATTTCTGTCAATAGCATTCCACGGAAATTGACAGTATTTTCCACAAATACTGTTGAGAAGACTGAAATGATAGCAACACATGAAACAAGGAAGTTGGGCCCTTATCTGACACCATGGACTTAAATTAACTCAACATAAATAGGGGACCTAAATGTAAGATCTGAAATATAAAACTCATAACACACAATAGAAACAGCCCATGACAAGGGATTTTGACAGAGACTTTTTGAACAGCACATCAAAAGCACAGGCACCAAAAGGAAGAAACAAACTGAACTACATCAACCCGAAAACTTTGATTCATCAATGGACACATTCATTAGTGAAAAGATGACTCACTAAATGCAAGAAAGCATTTGAAAATTATATTTGTGATTAGAATTTAAGATCTATGATATAAAGAGCCCTTATACCTCAATAAGAAGAAAACAGCAAATCAATATTAAAATGGGAAAAGGACTTGCACAGATATTTCTCCAAAGAAGATATGCAAATGGCTGAGAAGCACATGGGAAGATGTTCAATATCAATACTAAGTGGAGAAATCAAAATCAAAATCAAAATCAAAATGAGATCCAGCTTCAAACACAAGATGAAACAGAAACAGAAAACAGAAAAATCCCTGATCGGCTCCCATTCTCCAGTCCAGGAACAAAGAGGCACATCCACCCACCACCACAACTAAAACAGAAAACACCAGTGCTGCTGAGAATGTGATGGAGCCAGAACCCTAGTGGGTTAGAATGCAAAGTAGTGCAGGCTCTATGCGAAACTGATTGGTGGTTCCCCAAATTATCAAAAGGATCATTCAAATGACCATTCAATTCTACTTCTTTTGAAGAGATATTTATATGCTTGTAATTACTACAGGGTTATTTATTATACTCAAGGGTACATTGAGGAAGAATATTTTTATTTTTAGCTGTGCATTATAGTTATACAAAAGCATGGAATATAGTTTGTTCCAATTCTGTCTCGAGAACTTGCCCTTTCCCTCCCTTCCTCCCTGACCCAGTTTCCTTTCTTCTTCTATACTGGTCTTCCATCCATGTATTTATAATTTTCTTAACTAGTGCTTTACAGATATACATAAAGATAAAACTCACTGTGGTCTCTTCATATATGTATATAGGATAGTATGGTCAATTTCATTCTACAATTTTGCCCTTTTCCTATCCCAAGGAAAAATTTGTTTTTTACATGTAGCACATGATGAAGTATTACTTGGTCTAAAAAACAAAGAAAATCCTGACCGATAGTAGAGTAGGGATGGACCTTGAGAATACATACTGTATGATTTTACTTATATGAAGTACAGTATACAGAATAATTAAAATAATACAGAAAGGAGAATGGTGACTTCTTGGAGCATGAGGGAAATTGATGATTACTGTCTAACAAATGAGCTTCAATTTTGCAAAATGAGAAAAGTTTTGTGGCTGCATGCTGGTTTCCAAAAATGGAAAAAATAAGTGTAATGAATACCACTGATGTGCTTTCCCAAATAGCTGACATGGCAAAACTTTGCTGTGAATATTTGAAAATGTATATAAAATTAAACTCATTCGGCTTATTTCCACACAAACAAAAACCAAGTAAATTCTCCACTAGTAGAAACTTATTAAAAGGAAGTTCTCTATGAGTAGAAATGTGAAAGGATCATTCAGGTTGAAAGGATGAATCACTCACTTGGTCATGCAAAGAAAAAAAGAATACAATGAGGGTAGCTCCACAGGAAAATTTAAAATAAGTATTATTGTACAATCAATTCTTAACTCCTCTCCTAATCTGACTGAGGTGCAGTGGTGTAATAATTATAGAGCTTGTGATGTTGCCAGAGATGCACACCATGAGGCCAGTCATGTGCACATATGGGCCTAGGACACCACCAAGCTGGGAGGGCCAGTGGAGACAGGGTCTCTGTCTTTGTCTTGGCAGAGGGAAAAATGCAAGGGAGGATGCAACATGTGGGCAAACAAACAACTCTCTCAACAATTGTCCTTGAATCTGTGAAACTCCTGGCAGTTTTCTTCCAGAGTCAGTCCCTTTGAATCACAATGGCCATACCTTACATCTTGGAGAAAAAGGTCCCCCCACCACTCCTGAGGGACCATCCCTGATCAGCTCCCATCCACCAGCCCAGGATCCAAGAGGCACATCCACTCACCACCACAAGTAATGTAGACAGATGTCAGATAAGAATGAGAACGCAGAAATCACTGTTGGAGCTTCAGATCAACAGGAACAAGCATTAGTGCTCTTGGGAAAGGCTTGCCATAACCAATGTGTTTCTGCCATCCCTTACGGCCACAGATGCACACATGCCACCCAGCCACAGAGACCTGTGAACACCTCTTGCTGAGGCACATACATGAAAAGATGCACACTCATTAAAACCCCTTCCACCACAGATATCATTAAAACAACTCACATTTAGAAACAGGTGCATGACCCACAACTCACTGCCATCCCAACAAAAACTCAGATGCATAAATCACCTTTATCCCTGCTTTCCCCGAATACACACACCACCACTTCCTTTCAAAAAAACTATACTCATACCCACAAATACACCTGCCTGTTATCACCCAGGTACTGACGGACATGCAATTATAATGTATACTTTTCCAATGCAGGCTTATACATTCCTATATACTCTACACTTCCTGAAGGCATGCACATGATATAACCAAACACTGAGTATTCATGCACCCAGAAATACAACATACAACCCCCCTACACACACACACACACACACACACACACACACACACACACACAATAAACCCTATTTGTTACCAGAAGTCACATAAACAAAACCCTAAGTACTCTGGAAAATCTCACAGACTTGATCCTCTCATCAGAAATACAATATACATAAAAATCTCTTTGAACTTCCCCAAGATTGAGTGGAACCAGAAATACCCTGATTACAAAAATGTAACATTCTTAACCCTAAATGACACAGGTACAACCACCCACATACACACATAAACATGAGTCCTTATTCCCAGAATCACTTGATACGCAAACACCAACTCCAAAAAACACATAAATTTTCCCAACCCTCTCCAAATGTACACAACAATGATGTCACCTAGAATCTACTCATTGTCATTTCCCAAATACATACATAACACATGTGTGGCCTTAATACACATATTTTACCCTGCACTCTAATCTCACACCCTTCCCTAAATAAAAAATTAAATTAAATTAAAAAATCAATATTTTGTGAATATCAAAAAGTATTCACCAAAATACTCCATTCAAACACTCTTCTTAATAATTATTCACAAGTCCCACCATGACATAATAACCCATATACACTGTCAGTACCCAATCCTCCAAACTTGTATTCCCATATAAATATAACTTCTATATTATCTCAGTGGAAACACACACTACCCATCTACTGTTTGAGAATGAATACTCAGCCATCACACTTCCTAAATACATTCACAGTCCTAGATTATACAAGTCTGGGAACACACGTGTCCATCTGAATCTACAAATCCACAGTACTCCCAAAGACCCAAAGTACATGCAGTCAGTCTCTCACTATTAAAGGGCACAGAACTCACTATTAATATACAAAACTGCTCATTCTTTCTGATATACTCAGTTAACAGCACACAACACTGTGGAGCTCTGAAAATCCTCAATAGCATAAACTTCCTATCTTCCAGCTGTCTGAGTGTAAACCCAGAGTTCCTCATGCCCAAATTAAAACAAATGCACAGCAAAACCCAAACAATTCCAATCAAAAACCTTACTTACAAACTCTCACACATATTCCAGTCGCCTCCATGAAACACTTAAAATAGACATGAAGTAGGACTGAAGAGGCTGGATACCACAGGAATTTTCAGAAAGCAGGTTTATTGGCTGTTGCCAACCAGTCCAGAGTGTGGCTCATGCCTGAAACATTCTAGGGACAGATAATTTCAAAATATTTTGAATTTATGTCCCATGGGGGAAAAGGGCTTGAAGATTCACTTGACAAGTGTTTTTCATTCCATTCTCTAGGCCAGACAGAGGTTTCACACGTATTTACCAAAAAAAAAAAAAAAAAAAAAAAATTGGCATTTACAAGAAATAGGAAGCTACCAACCACAGTAATCTTTGCATACTTGCTGCTGATCTGACAAGAGAAGAAGCTTAATTATGGCAAGGGTCTTTTGGTTGAGAGTATCTGGTGTGCTTCAGATACACATATCTTCAGACCACACATCAATCAGTATCACCCAAAAAGCAATCACACAAACACTCCCTAAGTAACTGAATGGAGCAAACAAATTACTTATTAACATGACAACAATTTGTATTCTCAAAAGAAAACATTTACAATCACCTCTATGTTGCAAACATGCACATACACAGAATGCCTCAGAATATGAAGTTCAACAACAAATCTCAGATGTACAGACACTGCTAACTCCTCCTACATACTCATAAAAGACACCCCTCCATTCCCAAGAATAACATGATCATCTCAAAGCCCTAAACAAGAAAATACACAGCAGTCCACTTGAGACATTATCAACAGAATCTATACACATCTATGTGCCACATATACATAATTCCAAACACCCCAACATACCCCATGATTCCATTCTCTCCAAATCTCTTAACACCAAAGATTATGTCCCTAAATTCTGACCTAGACATCATGAACATACACATACATTCTAAAATCTGAAAATGCACAGATCCAACACATAATAGTAAGACAACATCCTAACTCCTCTCAAATGCATTCACAATAGTCCACAATGCAAACAACACCTACAGATGCACCACTAAAACCCTAAACACATGTCCTGCCAGAAAGGTACTCAGCCAACAATAACCAAAGAAATCACTCAGAAAATATTTACACACGACAACCAAACAGTCCCACAGAGGAGAAATTATTGTGTCTTGTTTCATATGCTTTCCATACTTATACACATGAAACACATGAAAGCACAAAGTCCTGGTGCTAGAGGGACAAGTTCTTGTGTTCTCTCTCTCTCTGTCTCTCTCTCTCTCTCTCTCTCTCTCTCTCTCTCTTTCTGTCACACACACACACACACACACACACACACACACACACACACAAACAAACACGCACACACATATACAGAACATTACATACATAATCTGAACACTGAAACACCCAGTTCAAGGATTTATCTTGTGGGCCCTGCACACAGAGGTAGAGGGGTGAAGATGCAGATTTCAGGCACATACCTTGCTGTTGAAAATGTAAGAAAATATAAAATTGCAATGGAGAGATCACATTCTCTCCTATAAAACTGAAAGGTACTTGCCAGCCACTCAATAACTCTTCAATATAGAGAAAACTCTTCAAATAATAAGAGAGTACTCTCAGATAATGCTTCTGGAGATGAAGGTACTCTGGGACATTTAAGGGGTTTCTAAAAGAGAGAATCACCCCAAATAGATTCTTTTGAGTATCTACCATCAGCCCAGATGGATGTCTTCTAGCTAGAGAGCAAGACCATTGTGCAATGTGTGTTCCAATGCCAGGGCTAGGCTTGTTCACCTGGGCTCCCCCCTAAGCCACATCAGCTCCAATTTCTGAATGGGGTCTGCAGTGTTCTCACACAAGAGACCTTTGGCATCATTACATGCCCAAATTCTAACCTGAAGATATTACTGGCATGTTTGTTGGTCAAAAAATTAGTGAGTAAATTGTCAGCTTTTCTGTGTTACCTTCAGACAGAAGAGGTGAATCTGGTTAGAGGAAGGTCTGGGGCCTCTTATATTTTGGACAGCAGCTCTCCTAATCACTTTCCAAACCAGTGATAATATACCTGAGATCACCACATTCAAAGGTGCAGAGATTTATTTTGGCTCATGGTTTCAGAGATTAGATTCCATGGTCACTTGGCCCTCTTACCTCTGGACCTGTAGCAAAGCAGAACATCTGGCCAAGAGTGTATGGCATAGGAAAACTGACCACCTCATGGCTGCTGGGAGGCAGAGAGAGACAGAGACAGAAGTGCATTAGGGTCCCAGTACCCCATCAGTGGCACATCCTCAATGAGGTAATTTTCATCAAATGGGCCCCAGTTTCCACAAGCTTCCAACACCTCCCAATAATGACTTCAGCTTGGAACCATATATTTAAGAGTGAGCTTTTGAGGAACACCAAATGTTAATGCTAGAACATCTACCCCTTGTCCCCAAAAGCTCATGTCTGTCTCACAGCAATAAATAATTAGAAAGAAATAAATAAACAAGCATTTGGACTCCAAGAGTCCACAAATATCAACAGTGCATTCTCAATAGTTTTTGCCCAAAGTCTCTTCTGAGACTCAAGGGAACACAGTGACGCTGAACCCTGAATTGAACGTTTTTTTTTTCTGCCATTCTCTTCTTTCTAATTCATGAGTATAGCTTTCTTTTCTCCCTACACCCTCAACCCTATCTTAATGACTAACCATAGAGTCAGTTAAAAGCACGAAAGTCAGTTAAAAGGGCCCTTGCACTGGGCACCTTACTATGTCACAGGAAATGTCCAAATTAAAAGGTATTGGCAGAAGTGTACAGAAGACACTGACTAGGAGGGAAACCAGACACACACACACCTTCAGAATTGCAAGCATATAAAAAATCACATTATCTTAGATTCACAGGTCTGGGATGTGTCAGGGTCCACTGGACCCAGATATAACCCACAGAATCCCACCTTCTTTAAATAACAGTTTTTTAAGAGAGAGAGAGAGAAAGAGAGAGAGAGAGAGAGAGAGAGAGAGAGAGAGAGAGAGAGAGAAAATTTTCTAATATTTATTTATTAGTGTTGGGCAGACAAAACATCTTTATTTTTATGTGGTGCTGAGGATCAAACCTAGCACTGCACACATGCCAGGCGAGTGCGCTACCACTTGAGCCACATCCCCAGCTCCTTAGTGACATCTATTTTTAGTTGTCTATCAATATTTATTGATTTATATATGGTTCTAAGAATTGACCCCTGTGCCTCACACATGCCAGGCAAGCTCTCTACCACTGAGCCATGACTCCAGACCCCTCTGAAGGACAGTCTGTCAACACTAGTAACCTGTGCTTGTGTCCACCTGCCCAAGACTGCGAGAACAATTCCACATTACACACTGTATACACTTTCACTCAGCAGTACTAAGCAAGATGAAACCAGGAGCTAGCCATTCATCTCTGAAATGCTGAATTGTTGCCAATGAAGCCTTTTCCTCTCCCACCTCTCTGCCTCTTCAGTTACTGACTTTCATGAGTGGAAGCAAAGCAGCAGAATCAAACCTTTTGTAGCTGCATTGGCTGCAATCCTCATTAATAATCAAAAAAAAGTTAACACATTTCAAAGATACATCTACGCAGGGGAAACACAACTAACCCCAAAGGGAAGAAGAGGACAGCAGTAAGGAGAAGACTGAAAAAGCACAGCAGGGCACACGTTAAGTCTAGTGCTCCATTAAGTCTAGTGCTCCAGGTGTGAAACTAGGGCACCTGATGGTGTAATATGGGTGCCCTAGAGCTTGAGCATCCTTACCCCTCCAGCTTGGTCTGATGTGGGACCACTCCCTAGAGCTTCTGTGCTCACTGACTTTCACTTACCTGAGCAGGGGTTCATAGGCCTGCCACTGCTAACTTCCACCACAACACTGGCTCCACTCTCATAGTTTGATAAATCACTGTTTTTGGGGTTACTGGGTTGCACTCTGAATGTGATATGCACATCCTGTTCACCAGCGTTTCCTCTGAAGTATGAATGCAAACCTTCACAACCCCTCAACTCTTCACTCTGTAAGCCTGATAACCAGCATCACATGGACAATAACAAGGTCAGCTGAGAATGAGGACAGTAGCCAGACCCACCTAGACCATGGCCTCTGTTAGCCCATATGATGTTAGTTACACAGCAAAATGAATCTGGACATAGGATTCTGAGGCTGCCTTTTGCACGCAGGGCACCCTGATAATCTCTCCACAAGTCATTGAGCCTGCTAAGGGTGGTGTCCTTCCCATTCCTGAGACATCGAAAGGTGGCTTCTGTGTAATGGAACTAATCTCTTTACCAACCACACCATCTTTGGCCCCAACATTACAAAGTTTTCATTTCTGGAAAACCTGCAAGTATTTTAAATCCTTCTACCCTGGCTTTTGCTCCTGATCCCCATGGTATATCAGGCTGAAAGCAGAAAAATATACCCAGGCCATATCTCAAATGCTGTACTGCCTTTAATATTCCCTGCTGGATAAATTAGTCTGTGTTTTAGTTGCCTTTTACATCACTGTGACCAAAAAAATCTAACAACAACAATTAGAGCAGGACAAGTTTATGTAGCTCATAGTTTCAGGTCTCACTCCACTGACCACCAACTGCATAGCTCTGGGGCCATGTTGAGGCAGAACATAGTGGGGGAAGTGTAGGGAGTGGGAAAGCAGCTCAGCATATGGCAATGAAGAAGCAGAGAGAGAACTCTGCTCACCAGGGACAAACTATGAACCCTGGATCCGTTTCCTCCACTTGATCCTCCTCTTTGTCCTCAGCCTGGGCGGGCTTATCTATCTGCCTGTGGTTGACTGGGAAGGCGAGAACAGGCCTATGGTGTGGCTTAACCTTTGTATTAGACCGCCTTGGGCCAGCTTGGGTTGACTCTGTGCCTAAGGCTAATGAACGGAGCTCAGAGTCAAGGCATCTTAATTCTTTTAAAAGTTGGATGTGTTCCCGTCTATGTTGGAGAGACTTGCGCAAGGGAGCCAGGTTAGGCAAGGTAAGTGGAGAAAAAATATCTGATGGGGCAGTTGGCGCCTGAAGGGCCAGAGCACAAAAGGCAGGAGGGATATAGGAGGGAGGTGGATGGGTAAGTCCTATAGGCTGTGGCAGGGTCCTGAGGGTGGCGGGTCTTGTGAATGGTAGTGAGCTGCTTCCTTCTCCAAGGTAGCCTCTTCCCCAGGTGTCAATGTGTCTCTGGGATTTAAAACTGGATAAAGGCGGTTGGTAGCTGTTGGAGCCTTATTCATTAAGGTGGGATTTTGAGTGCATCCAGGAAGGTTCCCAGGGTTCTGGGGAAACTGAGAAGGATCTATGTCTATACTAACTGAAGGGCATGCCTAGGGGGAACGAGAGTAATGAGAGGTCTTTTGCATAGCCTCTTCCCCAATCCTGACAAGTTTTAAGGTACCATTGTCAAAGGGTGAATTTTTAAGAATTTCATTTTGTTCCAGTAAGAAAAGGTGGGAACAGGCACCTTTTCTTGGCCAAAGGATTCATAATAATCTTTTAAACAGTCTCCTACTCTAAGCCATCTTTTACCATCAATGGTGCCTTCAAGGGGAAACCACGGACACAATTCTCCTATGTATGAAAAGAATAATTTTAAGTCCTTTTTCTTAACACGTGCCACTCGTGTCTTGAGGGCCTCCTTGAGGCCTGACAAAAACAAATCATGTGACGAAACTGCTTGTCCCATGGTGGGTCATTCACTGTGCGTCGTCCCCACTTTCCTCCTGGATCTGTTTCTCCGTCGTGTCTTCCAAGGCGATCGCGAGCTCCGCTTGGCCAAGTCTCCCCGGAGGACGGCGTTCCTTCTCAGTCAAAGGCTTGAGCCCCAATTTTTGGGCGCCAAATGTTCTGACCCGCAGGACACATCAACGTATGCGGTGAACCTAGGTGGGGAGGAATGAAGGGACAAGAGACATGAAGGATGACAGCAAGACAGGAGTTCTGATCAAGCTGCAAACTTTTATTTTTCACACAGGGGTATTTATATGCTGGGGATGGGGAAGCTCTCTAAACAGCAATTGCTGGATGTGGGTGGTAAAACTGCCAGCTGCAAGATTTCTGATGATCCTGATAACCACAGGATGTTCCAGGGAGATAGGTAGCTGCAGGATGTCTCCCAGGCAGGATGTCTCCCAGGAGGCTGATCTTGTAAATGTCATTCTATTCTTTGAAGGAGAATTACCTTCTAGCCCCTGACACCATACCTCCCACAAAAAAGAAAATGCATTAACAGAAAAGAGTTCACACTGATCCTTCCTGAATTCCCCACCCCACTCCACCCACAACATCCAAAAATGGCCTTAATAGTCATTGCAGCCACGTTGATGCAGCACCTCCTATGTGCTAGGGACTGCTCTGCATAAATAAACCCCAGGAGACACACCAGTGTCTCCATTTAAGAAAGAAACTGAGGCAAAGAGAGATTTATTAACTTACCAATGATCACACAGCTCAAAAGAGGCCCATAGGGGTTTTAAACCCAGGCCATTTGGTTTTACTCCAGACCCCTCAGACCAAAGATGCAGTAAGTGGGAGGAGAACATCAGACATATGATCCACCTATGGCAGGAGGAGACTTGGGTGAGTGGAGCCTTCTGTGACACAGAGTGTGTCCCCTCTCGGGGGATGCCTCACCTGGTCCTGAGAGGCTCACTCAGCCTGGGGGAGAGAGAGCCCCCTGCAAGCCTTTTGGTTTAAGAGAATGTTCACTTACCTGAGCTGCAATGTCTCCACTGCTCTGAGGAGTTGGGGCCACGTCCTGTCAGAGATCCTTAAAGGTGACCTCATTTTAAGGAAACAAGCCTGTGGCCAATTGTCCGAGATTGACTAAGTCAGGGGCCAGCACAGGCAGCCAGCAGAGGGGACACCATTGAAGAGATGAGCCGGAGCAGGGTCCAGGGGCCTGGAGCACGGCCTGGGCATGGCCCACTGGCTCCCAGCTGACATCCTCCCTGTCCGGGAGATCCTGGAAACTGCCTTCATGGTGATTTTCAGGTGCATGCATGGGAGGCCCTACTTGCTCCAGCTTCAGGGTAGGACAGGGAAGATTTCAGGCCTCATCAGATTATGGGCATGAGCAGGATGGTGGCCAGCAGGGGAAGACATCAAGGGCCTCCATCTCACAGCAGTTTATGCATTGTTTGTTGAGCCACTACCATGCATCATATGGATGTAGCTGGAAAGTGGATTTTTAGCATGTGTAAAGGACCTGAGGCAGCAGTGGGCTTGGTACATTTGAGGCTGTGTGGGGAGTTGAGGATGGCCTGAGCCAGGATGTGCCTGGGGATAGCTGCACCAGATGAGGCAGTTTGGGAACTGATTGACTTCTTTCCCTTGTGCTCCACCTGTCGAACAAGCAAGGCACAGAGATGAAGATCTTTCACATGACAGATGAAGAGTCTGAAGGTCAGAGTGGTAAAGGCATTTTCAGGTCCCGAAGGTTACACATGGTGGAGTTGAAATTCTCACCCAGATCTGCCTCTAGAGCAGTTTATGTGTCCCTTCTAGCATGACTTTCTGACAAGTCCAGATGCACCCAAACTCAACCTCCTGTATCTGGTTTGAAGAGTCTCAGGTACATGAGTCATATAAGGCCTTGATAAGTCCTTCTGCAAAGGAAGTTTCTAATATTTCTTTAACCCAGCACTTGCAACGTTCATTTGAACATAAGATCCTTATAAATGTGACTAGAATGTAGACATTTCAGAAGTGACCTTGGGATACACTGGTCTTGGTAACCCACAGAAGTCTCAAGTGGTCTTCCTGATCTTGGGGAAGAGAATTCTGGGTATATTTTGGAGACTCAATAAGATGGTGAAGGGATGGAGAGAGATTCAAAGGACTAATGGGGGTATTTCAGAGCGGGAAGGGATCCCTAGAAGGACCCTAAGTGGGACTCTCGAGAGATTTCCTCCCTCGCTTCAGAGAACAGTACCAGGGCCCGTGAGGGTAGGATAGGAGTTGGAGACTGTACCTGAGGTGGGCCATCTTGGTCGGGAGTGAGCTCCCCACCACCAGCAGTGTGCAATTAGAAACTGTTGCATTACACTGCTGAAGGTCACTTCCTCTAGGATTCTGGGCTTCGGGGTAAAGAAAGCCACCCCACCTGGGCCATGCTCAGTGCCCCCTTCTCTCCAAAGTGGGCACAAACAAGCCAGACATGGCACATTCATGACATTAGGAAAATCCTTATAAATAAAATAGTTACTATGAAAGCTGATGAGCTCTCCACAGTCCATCTCCTCTCAACAGGAATAATGCCAAGCCCGTGACTCCAGTGTCACCTCCCGCCATCGATTAGAGGAATCCCTCATTTTAAGAAGTATAACAAGAAAAGTGAGTGACAGTCTATTGACATTTTAAAAAGTGTGTGAGCAGTGGGGGCATGACTGGCTGGAGAGACGCAGAGACAGGAGGAGAGAAGAGCCACACCAGTCCCTTCCATCTCCGCTCAACCTGGAGGGCTCAGGCACCTCTGTCGCCCAAGGGCTGAAGCTCGGTGTTTTCTTCACCAAGAAGGAGGTCGAGGTGGGAAGGGGTGGGTGCGGGCCAGGGCCATGAGCCTGCTGTGCCCCAACTCCTAGGTCAGGGTCCCCCCTGGAGGGGCTCTGGTGGCTCTGGGGGACTGTCCTGGAAGGGCAGGCAGGGAATCTGGCCAATGGAGACCAGGAATCAGGTCCCCTCAGCTTTCCAGCCAGGCTGCGGCTCAGGGACACACACGGACCTGCCTTGTGCCGGCACCACTGCCACCTGCCCCCACCGACACCTGCACCTCTGGAGTGAGCACAGCCCGGGGAGGGTTGCAGAGGCATGGGACGGATGTCCATGGAGACCATTCTAGGGAGGACATGGGGCCACCTCTATGCCCTTTCCAAGGTGAGGGGCGAAGGTGATGGGCCTGGGGACTCGCTGGGCACCTACAGGGACAATGCCCTGGGGATTCGTGGGCTCCAGGACTAAAGCCAGCCTCGGGCCTACACCGTGTCGGCCTGTCACACTGCGCTCCTAGTGCAGCACGCATACACACATGCATGCGTGTGGGCCAGCGCACGCTCACTAGCGTGGATGTCACACCAATGCACCAGCATCACTGCCCGAGCAGAAGGGACTGGCAGGGTCGGTCCACCTGCACATGCGCAGACCATGCGCACCCACCCCATGATGTATGCACCGACCCCCCACGCCCCTTCTGTCTTACTCATGAGCCCACTTACGTGCACACAGGGGGACAGACCCTCGTTCTGCCCTGCGTCCCACACTCCCAGCAGGTGCCCGTCCAGCACAGGCCAAACACACGGGGCATAGCCCACCCAGGCACGGTGGCCTCCCTACCTCCCAGCACCCAACCTTGTGGTGCCCCACTCCCTGATCAGTGTTTGAACAGCTTTCCTGTGTCTCCTGAGTGCTGGGGGAGCAGGCCACGGATGGCCTCGAGGGAGAATGTCACCCTCTCCAGCCCCTCCTGCCCCCAGCCCGCCTTTGTCCACCAGGACAGCGCTCGGGGGGACCCTGCTGTGCTGCCCTCTTAGCTGGCTTCCCCGCCAGGGCCCTGGGCAATGAATGAGCCTCGGGCATCCCTCCTGACCCCATTGTCCTTGCCCAGGCCTTATCAGTGGGCACAGGTAGAGAGGACAGGGGCTGCCACTCGGGGAGGCCTGTTCTAGAAGCATCCACCCATCCCTCCCCTTCCTCTCCACCCGCCCAGCCCCTCACATCCGCTGGTGGCCCCACCTCTCAGCCATTGTCCAGGCTGTTCCCTGCCCCCAACTCGCCCCTTAGCAAGGACCCCTAACCTCCCTCTCCAGGAAGCCCTTTGGGTTCCCTTCCCTCTTGGCCTCGAGGCGCCTGCACCTCACCCCTCCCACACCAAGATGTCCATTTCTTGCTCCCTGTACATGACCATGGGATGGGGAAGCGTGGAGTTGTGGGGAAGGTGGACAGCTGGGTTCCCATTATCCTGGCACCCCCAGAAGTGGGGGGGGAGCCCTGGCCAAGGGCAAGACCTCTGCAGTAGGAGGGTGGACGGGAGGGAGAGACCCAGGGAGTGCGGTGCCTCTATTCTCGGGCCTCCAGGAGTGAATCAGGTCCCTGGCCTTTATTCAAGAGTAAAGGATGCCACCACACACATGAGGAAGTTAGTAAATTCCCTCCCCTTCTCTCCCCACCCAGAAGGCTGCCAACTTCTAGATGGTAATGGTGTGTGGGATAGTGAAATCAGCATATCCATCAACACACTCCCTGCTCATCATGTACAGGGAAGGGCCAGTGGCTCCAGTTCCACATCATCATCCTCTGGAGGCTCCCTGGGCACCGGCTCCCAAATACCCAGAGGGAGGGACATCCCCCCAGTCCCCTCCTAGCCGCCACCTGGCAGCCCCCAGGAGCTCTGAGGGACCATCATGAAGGGGACTCCTTACTACACAGACTGCTTTTGATTTGGGGGACAGTGAGTGGGACCTGTTGGTTGAACTTGGTGTGACAATGGTGGGCATCCTGGGTCCACCCTCATAGCCGGAGGCCTGCTTAGGAGCCTCCCCAGTGTTCCTCCCACTTGTCAAGTGAGCATGTCCAGACATGGGGAAGTAGGATGTGCTCCTAAAAGCATGTCTGAGGAGGTGAGGCTAAATTGCAGGGCCCTCTGCTCATAGGAAGGGACAGACAGAACATGGCTTAAGAACTGGGGATTAGACTCAGGGGCACTCAATCATTGAGCCACATTCCTAGCTTTTCTTATATTTTATTTAGAGATAGGGTCTGGCTAAGTTGCTTAGCATCTTGCTAAGTTACTGAGGCTGGCTTTGAACTTGCAATCGTGCTGCCTTAGCCTCCAAAGCTGCTGGGATTATAGGCCTGAAGGACATAGCCTTTTTGTTGGGAAAACCTGGGTTCTATTCCCTGCCCTGCCACTTGCTACCTTGGAGATCCTGGACATGTGGCTTGGCTCTTCTGAGTCTCACTCTACCTATCTGCAAAATGGGGGTGATATCTGTAGCCCCTCTTTCAAGACTCTGTAAAGATTCACATGGATTTTATGTGGTGACTATATCCCACATAGCAAGCACTGGACTAATGCAGGCCTTTTCATAAAAGTATTTCTGATTCAAAAAAACACATTCCTGGTAATCCCAGTGAATCAGGAGGCTGAGGTAGGAGGATCAAAAGATTCAGGTGAGCTTGGGCAACTTAGTGAGATCCTCAAAATAAAAAATAAAAATAAAAAAGTAAAAAGGACCAGGGTTATAAGGCTCAGTGATAAAGACACCTGTGGGTTTGATCCCCAATTCCACAAAATAAAAAAAAAATGATTTCATGAAATGCCAGGCATATTGTAGAGATGCAGTAAATATTCTTTAGATTGATGCTTGGCTTTCAGCAAGAGTCAAGTTGCAGCTGCCTTTAGTCTGAGTATTTTGTAGGTGCTCCATGGTAGACTAAGGTTTACCTTGTTTCCTGGGCCCTGGCAGCCTGGACACCCTTTGCCTCTTCACTGGAGGGCCAACAGGGGTTTTTGAAATGACCCTGTGTATGGGGTAAAGGGAGCAGGTTCTGTCCAGGGTGAGGTCCCTGGGAAGCTTTTAGCACGGGTGTGTTAATGCAGGCTGGGAGGTCAGGAGCCCCGTGTCAGCCAATGAGACCTGAAAGCTTAGTCCCAGCCTGGAAGAAGGTTAAGGGCAATGTGCCAACATGAGGCTGACCTGAGCTTAGTTCAGATGTTGCCATTTACTGGCTGCTTGGCTACAGGCTTCTCTCTGGTCTGTGAAATCAGGCTCATGTTGTCTTCTGTGCTCATCAACCAGGTTGGGGTTGAGGATGCAATGATATAGAAAGAATGCATAGATACAATGGAGTGTGGGACACAAGTGTCCTGGGAAATCAAATGAGAACTTTGAACATCTTTTACAGAAGTCACCAGAGTAAAGAGGAAACCTTGAACAGGGGATCAATTCTTGGTTCTGTAACTTTGGGGCTGTGTGACCTTAGGTAAGTTACAGAACATCTCTGAATCTGGTTCCTCATGTGAATGCGTACTCTATTATCATGAAGGCATAATACTCTTTCCCACGATATTGCCCACCTGGCACTCGCTGTGCTCCAGGAGAAAACATCTCTGGCCAGAGCCTGCCACCACAGAACATGGTCTGTCCTTCTCTGACCCCAATCCACAATGCCACTTGAAGCAGATGGAATGAGAGGGGCAAGCTAAGGAATAGCTGTGGAAGCTTGGTTGGATGCCAGGGAGCAGTGACAGTAAAGTGAGGTCCTGCCTGCCCTCCTGGTGGTCGTGCTCCGGCAGAGGGGTGCATGTTGGAACATACGCTACAAAGAGCAATAAGGCACGGGAGGGGATAGGTGTGGCAGGAGGCTGTTCTGGTTTGGATGTGAGGGGTCCCCAAAAAACTTAGCTGTGAGACAATGCAAGAGGGTTCGAAGGACAAGTGATGGGGTTGTAAGAGTCTTAACCCCTCAGTGAATTAATCCCCTGATAGTGATTGACTGAGTGGTGACTGAAGTGGTGGGGTGTGGCTGGAGAGGAGGGTCATGGGCCAATTATTTGGGATATATATTTGTATTTGGCAAGTGGAGCCTCCCTCTGCTTCCTGATCATCATGTGAGCCCCTTCCCTCTACCACACTCTTCCGCCATGAGGTTCAGCTCACCTCAAACGTTGAGGAATGGAGCCTGCTGTCTGTGCATTGAGACCTCTAAAACCCTTAGCCCCCAAGGCAACTTTTCCCTCTCTACAATTGTTCTGGTTGGGTCCTTCCATAGTGCAGCAAAAAAGCTGACTAAAACAGAGACTATTTTCAATCAGGTGGCAAGGAAATCTTCCCATTTGGTGGCACAGGATACAGAGGAACAGACTGACCCAAGGTCAGCCAGCAAGGTTCTGAAATATTCCAGAGGTCTGGCCCTCCTCTCTGCACCACGCTGTGTCCAGGGTCCACTCACACTTTCTGCATGGCCTTGTCCTACTCGTGCCCACACCTCTGCAGGGACAGCCCAGCTGGCTAGTCCTTTCTTCTCTCAGGCAGCCGAAGCTGCTGGGAGGATCTGAACTCCAGCCAGCCACAGCGCTCTCAGGTCCATCCCTGCCCAGTCGTGGGGAGAAGGCTCAGGACCCTCTCCTCAGGGGGGGGCATGTTGGGGGCCAGGAACTTACAAAGGCAAATAATGTCTGGGTAAACATTGGCTGCTGATAGCTCCAGCTGTGGGGGCCAATGATGTCCCCTTGGTCCAGATGTTGGCCTCACCCACCTCCCTCCTGTGGCAGTACATTTGAGGAGAACATTGTAGGCCAGCGGAGAGCAACACAGAATGCGGGGTGGGGAGGGGGCGGGCAGGGCCACCCAGCACAATCCATGCACAGCTAGCCAGCATAGTCCTCCACCTCCAGGGTTGTCCGGACAGCAGGGGTCACTCCTGGGCTGAGAGTGTACCAGGGAAGATGGGGCCACAGCCTCCCCTGTCCAATGTCCCAGATTTCCTGGCTGGGAATAAAAACTGAATCCAGAGGTGGAACCAATGCCAGGACCCTATGCTCTCCCAGGATAGAGTGAGCTCCTTGTCCCTGGAGGTATGTCAGCAGGGTCTGCACCTTCAGAGCTGGCGAGAAGCAGGCTACTCAGGGCATTGGAGAGGGTTGGGACAAGAGCCTTCTCTTGGATTCTTGCCAATTGCCCCACCCCTGATCCTGAAGCCCACAGGGTGCCCAGTCCACCCTCCCCTCCAGCACCAGGAGAGTCTAGAACTTGCTTCTTCAAATCTCCCTTCCCTGAGTGGGTCAATGTCTTGATGGGACCCTCCCCTGCCCCAGGTGCACACCGACACTTCTCCTAATGCATCCTGGCTGGCCCACTGGGAGCCACAGACGACATGTCACATGAGGGGACATAAGGGGGCTCTCACATTTCCCACGCCTGGGCTCCTGGGCCCCCAGCATTCATGATGGCTGATTTCAACATGAAAGGGCCCCTTGAGAAGGAGAGTCCCCCTCCCTTTCCCCCTCGCCTCTGCTAAGCCCCACTCTGCAGCTAAACACTGTCTGAGCCTCCCTCCCTCTGGAGCACCCTCTCACTCACCTGCCAAGCCTTCCCCAGACTGCTGCAGCCTCACCTCGCAGCCTCTGCCAGCCAGGATGAGAATCCCAAGGTGGGGTGGGGGGATCAGGGCTCCATACTGCAGAGGAGAAAGGGGGGTCAGTCTGTCCTAAAGGTATAAGCCATTTGGCCAACCATAGGCCAGAATGACTGAATAAATCTTCGTGGGTGCTTTAATGCTCTGAGGACAGGAGGTCTCCCAATCTCAAATCCAAAGACAGCCAGAGCAGTGAAATTTACTATGAGGCCTTCCAGGCATCTGCCCTAAATTTTCGAAGTGGCATTTTTTTAAACCTTTTATTTTGACCTAATTTTAGATTTACAGAAAAGTTGCCAAAAATAGAACAGATAGCTTCAGTACACCCCTCACCTAGCCTTCTCTAATATTCACATCTTACATAACCCTAGTAAATGATCAAGCCTGAGAACTTATCCTTAGTTCAGTACAATCACCTGAACTTCACATCTTATTGGATGCTGGGTACAGTGGTGCATGTCTGTAATCCCAGCAGCTCAGAAGGCTGAGACAGGAGGATAGGGAATTCGAGGCCTGCCTCAGCAAATTAACAAGGCCCTAAGCAATTTAATGAGACCCAGTCTCAAAATTTAAAAAAAATGAAAATAAAAAAGGGCTGGGGATGTAGCTCAATGGTAAAGCAGTCCTGAGTTAGATCCCCAGTACCTAAAACAAAACAAAACAGC
Source organism: Callospermophilus lateralis (assembly GCF_048772815.1). Classification (NCBI taxonomy): domain Eukaryota; kingdom Metazoa; phylum Chordata; class Mammalia; order Rodentia; family Sciuridae; genus Callospermophilus; species Callospermophilus lateralis. The sequence continues at coordinate 1,070,568 of NW_027515935.1, read as the reverse complement.
TCTTATTTGAATTTTCCATTTTTCTACTAAGATCTTTTCCTGCTTCCATCACCCCATTCTGGACACCACACTGCATTTAGTTGTTATTTTTCTTTTGTGTCCCTGATCAATTGGTTGCCGCAGTCCGGCTGCAGCAAAATAACCAGCGGGTGACGAACAACTTGTGTAGATTGATACAGCAGGAGTCGGAGCCATTTATTGTAGGAAAGGAGGGGTATACATACATTCCACACAGCTTATCTTAATTAACATAAACTAGATACAGCAGTCAACGAATCACAGTTAATGGCTTGCTGGCACCACCTCACAAACCACTCCCTCTGGCAAAATGCCAGGCGCCATCCTGACTTGTTTACAGACCTTAACATTGGTGACATTCCCTCAGTCTATACTCATCTTTCATGATCTTGACAGCACTGAGGAACAAGTGTTTTGTAGAACTGTGGGTTCTACAAAACACTTCAAGATCAGAGGAAGGCTCTGCAGTTTTGGATATACCACAGAAATGGTGCTGGCTCCTTCTCAGCTCACCATATCAAGAGGCTCATGTCTCCAACATGTTTGATTACTGGTGGTGATGACCTTGATCACTTAGTTAAGTTGATGTCTAAAGGGTCTATCCACTATAAAGTTACTATATTTTTCTTTTGAATTAATACATATCTTGGGGAAAATACTTTGATATATATGTGCAACTATTCATAACTTTGTATTTAATTTACACATATATCTTTTTTAATTTCTTTGTTTAGTTGTAGATAATTGTTATATCTTTATTTATTTTATGTGGTGCTGAGGATTGCACACAGTGCCTTACACATGCAAGGAAAGTGCTTATCACTGAGTCACCACTCCAGTCTGACACAAGTATATCTTTATCATACAATATAGTAATTTGACACATATATTGATAATAATGGTGTAATTATTATTTTGCCTCCTAAAATACTTATCATTTCTCATTTTGTTTATCACATTTACTTTCTTCTAGTAATTTTGAATCATATCATATATTGTTGTATATATAGAATAGAACACAAGAACTAGTTAATCCTACCAGTGTTTGTGCCCATTTCAAAATTTGCCTACAACTAAAGATTCCAAATGTTCGGCACGTTTTTTTAAATTATCATAAAATGTCAAATTATTTAAACATACTGAAAATGATGCCTGTAATCCCAGAAGCTTGGGAGGCTGAGGCAGGAGGATCATAATTCAAATCCAGCCTCAGCCACTCAGAAATGTCCTAAGAAAATTAGGAAGATTCTGTCTCAATATAAAAAAGATAAAAGGGCTAGGGATGTGGCTCAGTGATGAAGTGCCCCTGGGTTTCATTACAGGTGCAAAGAAAATAAATAAATAGAATAAATAAAATAAGTAAACTGCTTATCCACAGAAAAACATGGAAGAATCAAAACACTCTTTTAAACAAAAACGTAGACATCAAAGTGTATATCATGAGAGACTGGAATTTTGCCTCAGAGGTAGAGTGAGCAACTAGCACATGTGAGGCACTGGGTTAAAACCTCAGTGTCACATATAAATTAAATAAAGATATTGTGTCCACCTACATCTAGAAAATAAACATTTAGAAAATAAATACTTTTAAAAGTGTATATCATGATTTTTTTCAGTTAAAATATTTCATTAGTGATTAAATTAATACTTTGATCAAAATCAAAATGCATATGGTCAATGCAGTTGAAAATTGTACTAGGTTTTTTTTTCATTAGTGAATATGACTGTCATGGTGAGGGTGTTGAATCCTGCAGAAGAGGAACAGTTACTGGTTTGGTTTGGTCTCAAATAAATTATGCGATGATCCCCTGGTTTATGTTGTAGCTAGTGGATCCATGGTTACTTTGAAGAATCCTGTGGTGAATAGATGCCTTGGAGGACCTAAAATTCTCTGTGGAGATTGAATTTAGGTTACAATATTACAAGCTTAGTGAGTTTAAACTGAATTTATTTTCTCCCAATAATCTGAGGCAACAACTCAGTTGTTACAACCTCCATAGAAGATGTAGGCAGGCCTACCTAATATCAATTTATTGGTATTTTTTTCTCACTCAGCATAGCTCCATCAGTTGACTTGTAGGTATGATGTGAAAAGCAGCATGAAGAAAAGTAAAACCTTCTGCATAAATTAAAAGAAAAAAAAAGGGACTCATGGACAAGCTGAATCCTGCTTAAAATAGTATGAAGGAACTGTCATTCGTAGAAAATGGCAGGATACAGAAAGTTCTTTTCATTATCTCCACCCTAATAAATGCTTAAAAAAAAGAAAAGATCACCCTGTCATTTCTAATGGAAGAAAATCCTTCTCTGGTACAAAGACTAAGTGAGTAAATATCCAAATATCGAAGATGTGGTGATGGAAATGCAAACATACTGACATTCATTAGAGGTCAGGAGAGTCACATTACAAGGATTTTTTTTGATCCTTCAAAAAAAGACAAATGCTATGTACTGATGTTTATGTGTGCTCTTTCTCGTCCAGCAAGGGGTTTCACGGAAAATTGTAGAAGAGACTGTGTCTGTGAAGTCACTAATCAAGACCTCTGGACATCAAGCAGGAAACAGGTCCCATTTTATTGTGAAGTTACCATGTATATATACTCAGGCAGTAGCTTAGCAGATTACAGGCAGCCACCAATGCAATTTCTGCAGTGACCAATCAAGGAGTGAGCAATGGAGCAAGAGCAGGGAATTCAACACATAGCCTCATGCCCAGGGCAGTGCCTAAGGGGTAAGTATTTTGCTCTTCACACAACCTAGCATGGGGTAGTGTGTTGCCACTCAGGCACTCTTAATGTATGCCATGAAGGCAGTATTCCATGAACTTGACTCTAAGACATCATTGTGGCCTCGCCTCTCTAAGGTTTTTTGAGGTTCAAGGTTGTGCCATACTTCTGATCTCTTTCAGATGAGATCAATGTGGTCAGGTGATGCAGGGGTGCATCCACCTCATTACAGGAGTTTTGCTACCTTTACATGGGGACACAGCACCACGTCTGCTTATAAATAATTGATTCTTGAAGTCTCCTTGGACTTGCATTCTTTAACAGAGATCATTAAGTTATCACTTTCTGGCAGTAAAATCTCATCTATCAGCAATAAGATAAATATGGTGTACTAAAGATTAAACACTTTCATTCAAAATTAAATTTAATCAAACAATGTTAAAGATAGCATTTTGTAATTATTAGTTCTATTAGATGTATTATTTGGTAATTTATGGTATATATTCCCCCCTTGTGACAGAACAGCTAGTTCAATGACCTTTTGGGCATTCTTTGCCTCAAGAGAATCCAAGTTGGGTGCAGCTCTGACTTGAGAGCATGTCAGCAGGAGGAAATCTCCTGTCTGTTCTTGAAGTCTGTGAAGGGTCTTTGCCACAGCTTCAGTTAGAATTTTATGTTATAATCGAGCAAAAAAGTGCTCACATTCTGTACTGTTCCCAAGTAGGTTGTTCTTTACTTCCTCAAAAAATATTTCTGAAAATATTCTTTTAAAAAACTGTTTATCATTGAGGGGTTTATTGGCAGAAGCCATATAGAGATGTGATAATTTTTAAAAATTCAATGTCTTTTTTAGAGAAAAATCCCCACATAAATGTAGAGGGCTTTATGTTATTGTTATTGTTGTTGTTGGTGGTGGTTTGTGTCTTATTTCAGCAGCATCCCCAGCTTATAACTAAGTGGGCTTGAGTCATGTTCTACTAGGACCTTTTATGAAAACACCCCAATGTCCTAGATGTTGGATTCTGCTGGAGCAGTGGTTTTCTAATTTTGGTACCAATGCCAGCAGCTTCATACTCATAGGATGGCTATGAGTTCCCATGCACAAGAATTATTTGGAGTGGCGCGGGTAGTGGTTTCCTGATTTGCTAGTTTCCTCATTAGCCTAGAAGGTAAGAGGGATTTCGACAAAGGACAAAATAAGAGTCACTGGCCTTTACCAGAATGGGAGGGGGCCTTCCAGGGAGGTGCTTGAAATCCTGTGATTGGAAGAGGCCAGGTAAAACCTGGTGGATGCTCTAAAACAGAATTCATTAATGTAGCACCTGATAGCTGTATCCACACCACTCTATTTTATTTATTTATTCTTTTTTAACAAAAAATTTATATTGGAACACAGTTAGCAAGGTATTTGTTGAAAGGTACTAGATTTGAACTCTCAATAGGTCATATTATCCATAATATTTGCTCCTGGTGATTTATAGAACATCATCATTCAATAACTTTCGCGATTATGGAAATGTTCCATGTCTATCCTGCCTAATTCAGTAGCTTCAAGCACATGATATTTTGGCATATAGATCCTGTGACAAAAAAGCTGAGTTTGTCAATTTGATGGATTACATGGACAATGGCCACAAGATTGGGGAGCACCATTCTAGGACACCAAGGCAGAAAATGGAAGCATTTCCTCTAAAAACTGGAAAAAGACAGGGATGCCCATTTCCACCACTTCTATTTAACATAATTCTTGAAACACTGGCCAGACCAATTAGACAAATAAAATTAATTAAAGGCATATGGATAAGTAAGGAAGAACTCAAATTAGCACTATTTGCTGACCAAAACAACAATAACCCAATCAATATATGAGCCAAATAACTGAACAGACAATTCTCAAAAGATGATATGCAATCAATTGACACACATATAAAAAATTGCTCAACATGTCTAGCAATTTGATAAATGCAAATCAAAACTACTCTGATTTCATCTTACTCCAGTCATTTAAGAAAAAAAAACAACAATAATTGTTGGTGAGGGTGTGGTAAAAGGCACACTCATACAATGCTGGTGGGACTTCAAATTGGTGCAGCCAATCTGGAAAGCAGTATGGAGATTCCTTGAAAAAACTGGAATGGAACCATTTGACAGAGCAATCCCACTCCTTGTTCTTACACAAAAGACTTAAAAACAGCATACTACAGGGACACTGTCACATCAATACTTATAGCAGCACATTTCACAATAGCTAAACTGTGTAGCCATAATAGATGCCCTTCAGTAGATAAATGGAAAAAGATGTAGTATATGTACACAATGGAATATTACTCGCCATTAAAGGGGAAAAAATTATGGCTTTTGCAGAAAAAAATTGATGGAGCTGAAGAATATAATGCTAAGTAAAATTTACAAATCACCCTAAAACAAACACCAAATGATTTCTCAGTAAGTATGCTAATTCATAGCATTATGTATTAGGGAACAGAATGGAAAGATTACATTAACTTCAGATAAGGAAAAGGATAAAAGGGGAGAGAAGGGAAGGAAGGGGGCATGGAGGTAAAAAGGACAGTGGAATGTAATTGTTATCAATACCCTAAGTACATGTATGAAGCCACACAAGATATAAATCTACTATGTGTAGAACCAGAGATATGAAAAATTGTGTTCAATACATGTAATAAATGAAGGAAGTTGAGTTGATATTCTACTTTTGCTAAAATTTAGAAGATGCAGAACATGAAGTGGATAATGATAGGTGCTGAGTCCATGTTGACTGGGTGACAGATGAGGAAATGGGTTTGTTTTGCTTTAGAGTTCAGCTTATTGCAATAAGAATGTATGCATGCTGAGAGGCTGGCACAGTATCATTCTGAGAATATGTGTTTTGCTAGTTTGGAAAAAAGGGGAAAAAGAGGTTATATAGAGCATAAGGCAAGCATAAATACATGTAACATGAATTGTAATGCATTATGTTATCATATTTAAAAAAATAATTTAAGAAATGAATACATAAAAAAATAATAACATAAATATTAGGTCATTAAGTGGTGTCATAAATTAAGCAATCCCCAACATCTTATTCATACATAAAGGTATACTGAAAAATTTAATAATTCATTTTAAAAGAAAATTAAAACACTACCTTCAAAGATAATAACATTTGACAGAAGTAGATTTTGGTGGTTGACCTTTTGTTTTGCATTGATAATATGACTGACTTTGAACATTCAAGTGTTGTATAGTGATAGCACTGAGCCTTTACAGATACTTTCTGTTTGTTAAGAAGTTATTGATAGTGAGTGGGGGATAGGTAGAAACTATGGTGTTTGCAGTGAACTGGCCTTGATGGATGGCACCCCTACTATCTCAGGGCAGACTGTAATTAAAGAATGATGGAAGATTCATAAAGGGAGGTGTGATTAGTGTAGGAAAATGCACTGGCATTTATACCATAGAAGGTGTAGTATTGGTTTGCAGGTGGAGTCAAGAGAGAGCCAGTTAACTAAGGGCAATATGGAAAAGTACAGGTACCGAGGCTAGCAATTTTTAGGTGGCTTGGTCTTCTACAGAAAAACCTCCCCTCCACACAGGAACATAGGCCAATTCCCTTTGCCTAGTTCCCTACACAGAGGTCTGGTTTGTTTCCTGCTCTGAGAAACCTAACACATATACTTGCCTTGTGCTATATATAGCCTCTTTTTTTTCCATTTCTGCAAACTAGCAAAGCACATATTCTCAGAGTGATACTAAGCCAGTCTCTCAGCACCCACATATACTTATTTCAATAAGTTGAACTCTATAGCAAACTCTACCCATTACCTCATCTGCCACCTAGTCAACATGGACCCAAGCACCTCTCATTATCCCCTTTATTTTCTGCATCTTCTAAATTATAACAAAGTGGGAAATCAACTCAACTTCACAATGGCAAACAGAAATTTGATGGTTCTCCTATAGCACATCCCTGAAAACACAGGGTGTAGAGACTCTTTTCATTCTTCCTCCTGTCAAATCCAAAGAGCATTATATTATCTCTATACCCTCATCCCCTCCAAATAAAACCAAGGCCTACAAATCTCAAGACATAGAGGACGCTAAATAGGCTTTCTGTCAAAAATAATAAGGAAATGAATAAATTAGAAAAACCAGTATGACATGCTACCAGTTTACTGCTCACCACAACTGCTTTCAAGAGAAAACATTCTAAGGTTTTGAAGTAATGGTGAAGATGGTGTTTGTAGCTCTGCAGAGAGCAAAGGTCCATAACTGAGAAGCTCAGTGTGGCCATTGGTTTCTCATAAACACAAGGTTTGGAGTGTCCAATTTATTTTAACAGAGTTTTTGTCTTTTATTTTTTTTTTTAGTTAAATCTAATGTGGATTGCTTTGCAACGTAAGAAAATGTTAAAGGGTAACTCTTACATTTGTAATGAGTAGTTGTCAACGAAGTGAAAGTTTGCTTTAATAGCTAAAATGTTCTAATAGCTTCATTTAGGTACACTTAGAATTATGCACACACATTTATCCTACGTATGAGTATGTTTTGATATAAGTATACCCTATGGATCAATTTCCACATTCTCAGGAATATTTCTTCTTCTGCTGTTTTTGTACCTTAAACTCATATCATCAAGAATTTAAATAAATCAAACTACTCAATACCGTTTTTGGTGTCTAACTTATTTCATTTAGTGTAATTATTTTGATACTTACCCATGTTCTGAGTGTTTCATTAGTGTCATTAAGTCCTCACTTGTTAGAATTCAATATTTTTTATCCAAATGCTTCAAATGAGAATATTCAAAGAGATTTATATATAATAACTTTATTTTAAGAGTCAGAGAGACAGAAATATCTTGTGGATGGCATTGTAATTTTCAAAAATTTATAATTTTCCGATAGTTTTTATACATGGTGTGAAGGTAATTTCATAAAATAATTTAATGCACATGTGTTTTGACTGTGACCACGTCACATAGGTCTGTTGTAGAATTTTCCACATGCAGCATCATGTCACCTCTCATACCTCTCATAATAATTCAAATTTCTGAGAATTTTTTATTTTTAGATTTGCAATGCTTATCTTTTAGAACAAGGTTTATCATTTAACTTTCATTAGCATTTGGATCATTTACAATTGATGTCTGCTCTGTAATTTACAAGTTGCTATGCATGAAATAATGATCTAATATTTCAGTTATAAAATTATTGTGAAATATTTCAGTCTTAATTTATGTATTCATTTAAATTTTAAAGTATATGTTCAGATGTTTTACTTGAAATGCTCCAAGATGTAATTCATGAGCTCTTTACCCTGGCCTAATATCTATGTTTATATCTAACCCTTGTTTGATGTTGTAAATCTTGACATGCTCTCCTGATAATGTTCTAGGTCTATATTGAAAATGATGTCTGGGTGCAGTGACCATCACCCAGTGCCTTAATTAATTCTTCTGTGAAAAATTGGGAAATCCACCTGAAATTGCCAATTCAGTTATTTTTTTTTTTTTCATTTAAAGGCTTTTCTGAAAAACAACAACAAGAACAACACAAAAACTAACTAACAAACAAACAAACAAAAAACTCTTGCAACCATAGTTGCTCATACTTAATATGTTAAAATGTGAATGAAATAATGTATTTTAACCTGGTAAATGTATTAAAATTTTAAAACAATAAAATTAATTATTATTATTCAACTATCAATAAAATTAATCACTATGCTCTAATAATAATATTAGAGCATATCAAATCAAAATTCCTAATAAAATTTAATAATAATAATTAATTTTATGGATTTGTTTAAAATGTGACTATTAGTTTTGAATGCTCAGTCACCTACAGTAAAACAATTATAATTTCCACAGTAAAAATTCACAAGTCACAGATATCTGAATGGTGATATCATTGTACGGTTTTGAAATGGGGATTGCCATGATATATTTATCATTCTTTGTGACATAATCGCTGTCTCATGTCATTACATGATTAAAAGTCTAACAAAAAGAGATTTAAAAAAGTGGAGACATGTCCAGATTATTGGTTAGAAATGAAAAAGCTTGGTACCTAAAATAAATGAATAAATAAATTGTCTTCAGTGAATCATTGAAATGTCTGAATTTCATGACAGTTCTTATCCTTCTGTTCAGAGAGTAGTAACCCTAATTTTTTAACAGATAAATCTTGTTCCTTACAGGACCAAATACAGCTCACCCATGACATACGATTATAAAGTGTTTCTTCCATTCAATTTGTCACTAAAATGTTATAATTTATGAAGTGGCAAAAAGAGGTATATAATATCAAGACATATATGTGTGTATATCTATGAGGCTTGCATGGAGGATATCCCTGTTAGTTTTAAATTTTTTTTTGCAGTTTTTTTTTTATCTAGGAAAAGTTTAGTTAAGAAGCATCCAAGTGATAGCACAAGCAGCTCAATAGAAAGTGTCTAGTCTGCTGAGAAGTCTTGATCTAGTTTTGAGAGACATTTGCAAGTTTCATAACTTTAATATAAAACCTGTTTTTAGATATGTGGTTGCTTGTGTGTGGCATCTGAAAATGGAATGTATGTATTAACTAAATGATTTTTAAAAATATAAATATATTTTGTTGTTTTCATTTGCATGATAGTTAGTTTACCATTTGGAGAATTTATGGATTGAACACAGGGACACTTTACCACCGGGTCACATCCCCAAAATTTAATTTATTTATTTATTTTAATTTTCAGAAAGGGTTATCAGAAAGTTGCGTGGGGTTTTGCTATGTTTCTAAGCCTGTTTTTTTTTTTTTTTTTTTAATTCTCCTCTTCCCTTTGCCTCTCAAGCCGGTGGTATGACAGGCATGCTCCTGGGATTTTAGCAATTTTGGGGGGGGGTGCATCATAGAGATTAAACTCAGAGTCACATTCTGAGCACTATTTTGTATTCCATTTATGACAGTTTCAATGAGTTGCACAGTGTCTTGCCATTGCTGATGCTTGCTTTGAACTTGTGATCCTCCTGTTTTAGCTCCAAAGCCACTGAGATTTCAGTCATGCACCACCATGACTACCCAGTTTACCAATTTTTTAAAACAAATACTACCTTAAAATGTTTTCCAATGTAGAATTTATTATTTATATATTAATCTTGGCACAACCACCAAAAATTAATGACTCTTAAGAATAGTATATAATTACATAGTAAAAAGTTATTTTTTAAGCTAACAAAAAGTATATACACTGATTGAAATAAATCCTCTACTTTTGTAAGACAAAGAATCATAATTTTTACAGAACTCTTGAATTTTTTTTGTGCTGGTCTAGGTGTAAACCAAAACTCTCCTGAGAAGTCAGTGTTATTAAATATTCGTTAATAAATAAATAGTCTCATTTTCTTTTGATTTGTGTCATGGTGTTTTTTTATAGAGAATTTTATTTATTTATATGTAGTGCAAAAAATCAAACCCATTTCCTCACATATGCTACGTGAGTGATATTCCTCTAAGCCACAACCCCAGCCCCTTCATGGAACTGTTTATAAAAGACGTAAAGTTAAAATATTATTGTCTGAGTAAAGATCAGTCAGTAATTTTTAACATTTATTATTTAGTTGTAGGTGGACAAAATACATTTATTATTTATTTATTTATTTATTTATTTATTTATTTATTTATTTTTGTATGGAGCTGAACATTAAACTGCATTCCTCATACATGCTAGGTGAGTGCTCTTTCTCTGAGCCAAAACCCCAACTCCAAGTATAGTTAAAGTAACCTTTAGCCCTCTGATTTCTGGTATAAAGAATATAAGAAATGGCAAAATCTAAATTTTGTCATTCTATAGTCAAGAAATGAGGGACTCAGAGAAATAACTGTATTATTTTGAGTTGCATATCACATTAGTGGAAGATTAAGTTCAAATACAAATAAATAATAGGACCAAAAATAAAACAGAATTCTTTCCATATATTAATTATGTTCTCTTCCATATGATTCTAGCTAGAAGATGTGACTTTAATCAGCATCTTACCCTTTTTGTACATCTGAAAAAAGTACTATCTAGTCACTATGCACACAAATAATCTTTTACATTAGGATTCAATGAAAAATTATGTTTTATAAGCACTTTTACAGAGGAGTATTCATCACCCTTCTTTGATTCATTCTCATGCTTTATAGGTATTACTGTCAAAGGTTTCCTTACCATGAGTTTGTTTAGATACTTGTGAGGCATCAATTTCATGGGTGTCTCTTACCCCTATAAAATTATGTGCCAGATTTAGCTGGAAAGTTCTCAAAAATCAATTTCTCAAAGTAAAAATGTATTTTTATTCTATTGTTTCTCTCATTATTTTTTTCTTATCTTTCTTGGAATATGCTTACTTTTCTCCATAAGATAGTGCTGGTGCTACCTTAATTCACAATTTATTATTTATCCAAAGATAAATGTTAGTATGTTTTAACTTTTTTTATAGATTTTTTTTTCTTCACATTTTATACCATTTATAGATATCTGTTTAACACTTTTCAAGTTCTTCATGAGCATGAACACCAAGGAGTCAAAATGAGAAACTGTGTATTAAGGACTATCTAATTAAAGATCTTGGATCTGCCAACAATGGTGTCAAAATGTGAAAAGGAGAATATCTAAAACTGCTGAGTCCAGCAATGAACAGCATGAGAGGATAGCAGGCATGTGATGTCAAAGAAAAAAGCAGGTAAGAATCTTGTGAAACTAACAAGGTAGGAGAGGCAGAAGGGTCATAATTTGAAACTCAGCCTCAGCGAAAGGGAGGCACTAAGCAACTCACTGAAAGCCTATATCTAAATAAAATGCAAATGAAGGCGGCAATGTTGCTCAGGAGTTCAGTGCCCTTGAGTTCAATACCATATAATAATAATAATAATAATAATAATAACAACAACAACAATAATATAATATTCAAAATAAACTAATCTCCAGTAATGGCCATTAATGTGTCAGTGGTGTCAAATTCTTGATCTTTGATAGACAAATAAAATTTCATGCATGCTTTGGTAAATCTGAGATATAACAGTCATACAAAAATTATATCAGTTCTTGTAATGTATAGTATGTGTATAAAAATGCCTCATTAAAAGACAGGCATACACTCTAAGAAATGCACTCAAAATGACTTTTCCATTGTTGCAAATATCATACTGTATACTGACATTTAGATTGTATACTACTACAATCTTAGGCTATATATTGTAGCTGTTGTTGTATATAAATTCCATCACTGACTAAAAGATCACTATGCAACACATTATTGTATGTTATAAACTTAGAGAGATCAGTGTACCAAAAAGAGAATTTTAAATTTTTTTAGTTGTTAGTGGACACAATATCATTTATTATTATTATTATTTTATTTTAATGTGGTGCTGAGGATCAAACCCAATGCCTATCATGTACTAGGTGAACACCCTACTATTGAGCCATAATCCTATCCCTAAAACAGAATCTTTAAAAAAAATCTTTACAATTAGACAATGAAAAATGAAAGTTTCCACTGCTGAAGAGTACAAAATTGCCATCCTTTCTAAATAAAGTTTTATATCTATGGGGTATCTGTGTCACACACACACACACACACACACACACACACACACAAACACACACAAAGTGATTTTAATCTTGCTTAGTGCAACATAATAAGTCTTTCAAAGATAGTCAATATGTAATTATAAAACATTCAATAGTTACTATAAGAAAAGGTAAGTTTTATTGTGAATGTGTTGGTATTGCTCATAGTATCAACTGCTTAAGAAGTTATGACAAAACCAATCCCCCAAAAACAAATGCTGAATGTTTTCTTTAATACAAAGAGACTGATTCATAGTGGTGTAGGGAGGGACATGAGAGGGATAGACAAACTTTAGATAGGGTAGCAGGGTAGGGGAGAAGAGAGGTGGCAGAGGGTTTGCAATTATGGTGGAATCTGATGAAAACCATTCTCTAAAGTACATTTATGAAGACACAAATTGATGTGAATATATTTGTATACAGCAAGAGACATAAAGCATGTGCCCTACATGTGTAATAAAAATTATAATGCATTCCACTGCCTCATATAAATAATAACAACAATAATAATAATAAAAGAAATTTCAAAGAGATGATTAACAACTTATTGAGACTCTGTCTCATATAATATTAAGACTAGAGTCTAGTTTTGAATGGAAAGTCACCCTTGATTTCAGTCATAAGAAGCACACAGCAATGGGAAACTTATTTCTTTTCAAAGTTGCACAAAACAAAATGTTAAACAAATTAATAAATTGGGCATTAAAATAATCAATAAATGAAGTTATACCATTAAATGGCACAAAGTAACAGGTAAGATAAATTGCCTGATGCATGAATAAATACATTCAGGAAGAAAAAGACAAGGACATCATGAGAAGAACAGTCAAATAACTTGAATATTCTCTTTATACAGGTGATATCTAAGGGTTCAGTACTCATAAAAAATAAAATATAACCAAATACATGAAATTAAACAGTATTCATGAAGATGTGGAGTGAAAAGTTTTCATGAACTACAGATTAATTATAAGTGGCTATCTTTTTGTAAAAAAATGTGTGCCTATTGAAGGACATGACACTTCCCCACCGGTAACATTAACTTATAAATATGACTGCTCTTAAAAACCATAATAATATATAAAAGAAGAGCTGCATGGTCCATAGAGTTGAAATCTGTAAGGTGAAAGAAAATATAATGTGCACATAAGAAACGTAAAAATAATAAAGTGTGAGTAAAGTGGTTTCTACTGTCAAGACACATTTTTTGCCACACTACATTCAGCCTAACAAACAGTAAAAAACACCACATCAGTATTATATAAAGGTAACTTTTTGATACTACTTCACACATTGCATATACATTTTAAAGGGAAATATATAGAATTTACTGGTAAATAAAACTTGAATTAGGACATTAAAAAAACCAATTACACACATGTGTTTAGATACTATACATCACTACAAAGAAAACAATTTTCCTTGAATGAAATCTGTAACATTTTCATCAATATTTTAGCATGTAGGACTGGGGTTATGGTAGAGTGCTTACCTAGCACATATGAGGCACTGGGTTCAATCATCAGCATCACCTAAAAGTAAATAGATAAAATAAAGTTATTATGATTACAACTAAGAAAAAAAAAAAACATTAACAAAGAAATTTCAGCATGCTTCTCTATTAAAAGAAAGAGACTGAAAAAAAAAATTACATGGAATGAAAAGTATTTATTAAATACCTCCAAAACCTATGCTTCAGAGAATCAAATGAACTATTAGTATCATTAAGAGAAACTGATGTATATAATGAATGTATAATACAATACTGAAATCCAAGGAGTCATAGTATGAACCAAACACAAAGATGAATCCATATGCATGTAATTTCTTCTATTTTTAAGATAAATAAAATGGTCTATGCCTATCCGTATGAAAAATAAGGCTAGAAGTAAATGGATAATACAATACAATCTAAAGTTAGATGGGTCACATTTTCCTGAGCGTTTGTTTGCAGAATATGTAAGGTACTGGGTTCAAAATCATCACAAAGAGCAGATATTAAGGAAAGATCAAGTTAGAAGTTGTTTTAGTTGCCTTTTTCAACAATGTGACTAACAAATTGACCAGAGAAATTGTAGAGGAATAAAAGTTTATTTACAGGCTTAGGGTTTCAAAAGTCTTAGCCTATAGAATACTGCTCCATTTCTCAGGGCTCAAGGTGAGGCAGAACATTATGGCTAAAGGGTGTGGTAGAGGGAATCAGTAAAGAGACAGATTCATTTTGGGGAGAATATACAAATTTAGATTCCAAAGCTCTATCCCCAATTCTCACTTTTTTCAGCCACACACTATCAATTCAGTTACCACATAGTTAATTCATTCAGGGATTAATTCACTGAGGACTTTAAAGCTATGACCCAATCATTTCTCCTCCAAACCTTCCTGCATTGTTTCACATATGAGCTTTTGGGGAACACGTCACAGCTGGACTATAACAGAAATAGAGCAAAATAGAAGGCTTTTAACCCACCCTTTCTTTACTAATATATTAATACACATTTACTCATGTTATGTGTGTTACTTTGACAAAGTCATAAATGAATTATGAGATTTACATACATTGGACAAGTGAAAGAATATCTACAATCAAATGAGTAGAAAAAGCTAGGGTACACATGGGCATTTGAGTTGTTTACTGAAGTGCCACATATTTGAGAAATATTCCTACAAGTTTGAAGGCACCTTAAATAAGGGGAGATTGAGATAATATATAAACTGACTTTAAAATTTTCTGTAATTTTTATCTTAACTTATCCACTGGTTAAAGAAGAAGTGAAATGTAAATGTGAAAATTACAAAGTGGTTTTCTTCTATGACCAAGTAAGTCTTTTGATTTGTTTCACAACCTGAAATCAAGGCAGAAAAATTACATCTCAAAGGTGTCAGTTTGTCCCAAAAAGAGATTTACCAGTGGTTTTACTAACTTCTCTTGTTGGAAGAATTACTTCACTCTTGAATCAATAAAGGGTACAAAAGGGGAAAATTAATCAATCTCCTGATAGACTCAGTAAGATTTGAGCACTTTCTGAGACCTGACCTACCCTTGTTTACACCAGTAATAATTCCAGGCCTACCAGTAGGTTTTCAGAATAAGTTTCTCCATGCACTGAATGTCTAACATTAGCAACTTCTGTTCAAGGGAGAATATCTTAAACTTTCAATTGCTAAAAGCAATAGAGACGAGCATGGGCAAATCTTGATGTATTTCAAGCCGTTGGATTTGCATTGTTTGTAACACTTCCAAAGACAAAAATTTTCAGCAGTAGTGTTAACAAAGTTTACAAATCACAGATCCTTGTTTCATTTCATCACAGAAAATATTTACAGGACACTCTTCCTCTGGCTACTTGAAATCCTGGAATATAACACACTTGCATCAGTAATTTAAAGTATCAATAAAATAAAAAGTATCCTGCACTTTGTGCAGTGTTGTCAGAATGCCTATGCTTAAAATCTCAAAGACTGAGGATAGAGTTCTGGTTTAGTTGTAGAGTGCTTGCACAGCACATCAGCGGCACTATATTTAAGAATCAGTACCACATAAAAATGAATAAATAAAATAAAAGTAATTTGTCTATCTATGACTAACAAAACGTAAATAAAATATTAAGAACTAAAATATAAAAATCTGAAAGATAATAGGTACTCCAGAGCATGCAAGCATCATATAAAAAGACTCAGTTGCAAAAAATATTGGTGAGAATATCAATTGAATAAAGCTATTTTTGAAAATGGTATTAAGGTTCTTCAGAAAGTTAAAATAAAAAAAGGCCACTAGATGTTATTCTGGGTATGAATCTAAAAAAATACTGGAGTTATTAAATCATAGAACCACTGCATGTCTATTTTCATTATAGTATTATTTACAGAACCTGGTAAAAAAAATGAAGTACTTTTTTTAGATAAATGTTAGGTTGGTAATGGTGCCACATGCCTGTATTTTTAGTAGCTTGGGAGGGTGAGGCAGGAAGATTATGAACTTAGAGCGAGTCTTAGTAACTTCTCCAAGAGACACTAACAAAATCAGTGAGACCTTGTCTCTAAATAAAATATAAATATAGGGCTGGCGATGTAGCTCAGTGGTAGGATAGCTCTGGATTCAACACACAATACCATAATCAAACAAACAAAGAAAGAAAGAAATGAATAGGACCAACATACTGACCCCATTCTTTATTTTCTATGAAGCAATTTACTTGCATCCTTTCTGGCTTAGCTGGAAAGGATATGTCACATTCCTTAACAAACTGTTATCTGCAAGAGAAATGCAGTTTCAAAATAATGTTTATAAAAGCAACCTATGTTACTCTAAACAGGAGAATTTTTTGACTGTGCTAAAGACCAGATTCTGAAAAACAGAGAAACAAGGGTAATTCTTAATAACCAAAAAATCTGCAACAATTTTGCTTATGAGTTAATTTAGAAATGGTGAGCATGAATCTAATTAACCTAAAGTTGTCAGGGCAGTGAATACTTGAGAGTTTTATGTTATTCTAACTATCAGTACAAAATCAAGAACTGTACCTGGGAAGGACCCTTTGGAATCTCTGTTTAGATCTCGAAGAAAACTGGAATGCAAGAGAGCCTGCAAGAGAGACATGTTCTCTTTTCAGACAGAAAATTCTCTCTCTTCAGAGTGTCATCTTTTTCCTCTTTCACTTCACTTCTAATAAACTAATTGGTTGCTACTCTGATCGATAAGTTTGAGAACTTTATGTCTTCATTGGAAAAAAACTGCATTTTAAGGGGCATGGTCTTCACAGTACCTCAGTTTCCCAGAGGGTCCCAGCCCTGTATAACTAAAAGATCATTGACATCTGAACGGCTCTCAGAGACTTCCTTAAGTGCCTTAACTTCATACTTTATACTGCTCTCTGGAAGAAAAAAAAAGAACGATATTCATAGAAACTTCAACAGACTTTAGATATGATATCTCTTCACAATTTTATCAGGCAGTTATGAAACCCCCATTTAACACAATATGGGAGGTTAGAATGAGGATGCATCACACAGGAACGTAATAAAAGAAAAATTTTAAATCAGACATTTTGATAAGGTGAATGTGCCTGGGAAGACAGAGGGAGGAGACAGACATTGTTTTTATTTTTTAAATTTTCAAGTTACTTGTCTTCTTTTCTTTCATGTAAAATGTTCACAAAGAGAAAGCAAAATCTTTAAACTGCAATGAAGTTCTTTTCAAAAAAATTAAAAATACTGCATTCATTTGGAATGTTGAATAGAAAAAATAAAATAGTTGACAATGCAGAGAGGGAATGCTGGCATTAAATATGTGAACAGAACCGAGTGCAGTGGTGCACACTGAAATCAATCCCAGTATTTTGTCAGGCTGAAGCAGGAGGATCATGAGTTCAATTCCAGCTTCAGTGAACATCAGGTGCTAAGAAACTTAGTGAGACTCTTTCTTTAAATAAAATATAAAATAGGGATGGGGATTTGGCTCAGGGTTCAAATGTGCCGATAAGTTATACAATGACTTAATATCGAGTGATACATAACTATTCCAATACTATAGACTGGGTGCCAAGATTCAATCACAAGGTTCACAGAAGTCATATGAAGTCATATGGTGACTTATAGATAGTGTTTGTGGTGAAGTGTTCCTGAACCCACTGACACAGTCACACTGCGGGATGCTGGGGCAGAGCAGAACCATATGGAATCTGGAACCATAAGGAATGTTAAGTGCTTTGTTTATGATACTCATGATATAAATAAAAGGGTATACATCAATCAATAATAAAAGTATGTGTTACTTGAGATTGCAGGAAAACTCCCAGAATGAGACTAAGGGTACAATTAAGACATGCCCTGAGATGTGTTTCAATATCTCTGAGGACACAAAATAGTTTTATTTCTCAAGAAGTTTATGGGGAAAAGATTTCAAATCAAGTTTCCTGAGAAAAAATTAACAATTTACTCTAAGCCCCCAATCCTAAAGTCACACTTTTGTGACATATATTCCTCCAACTAACATACTCTCTTACTTTACACAGGAATTCATGATGAAAATAGGAAACAAGGGCTGGAGATGTGGTTCAAGTGGTAGCGCGCTCACCTGGCATGCGTGTGGCCTGGGTTCGATTCACAGCACCACATACAAATAAAGATGTTGTGTCCACTGAAAACTAAAAAATAAATTAAAAAAAAGAAACTAGGAAAAAAATAGTTAATAAAAATGACAAATGGTTTGAGGTGCAGAGCCTGCCTTTTAATTAAAGATCACAAAGACATGAGGATTGGTATACTTTGAACAATGATCAAAGAAACTCTTTTAAGAAAGTGGTTAAATAGGTCATATGAACAAAGGAAATTAGTTGGAAATTAAAAACAAAATAATTTAAAATTAATATAGATATATTTTTGAGACAGTTCAGAGTAGTAGGCTTCTAAAAAATAGGCTTTCACTGTTTTAGTGTTATTTATGGGAACTTTAGGAGTAAGAAAGCTTACAAATAATTATAAGTATATTTTAAATTTAAAGGTCAATGGAATAATTATAGGTATGATTTAAAGTTAAAAGATAATAATAGGTCAAGAGACAGGTAGTCAAGTTTTGTATTTGAGCCCCTAGAGACTGAGGTGAAAATGTAAAAGACTAATCATGATTGGCAAAGTTACACGAAAAATTCTATATAATGTGCTTAATATCTTTGATAATTAACATATGTTTGACAAGATTGTAACTCTTGAAAGTTATGTAAACCAAAGAAGTTTTGATGCTATCCATTAACTACCAAAAGGTAAAAAAAACTTGTAAAACAAACAAACAAAAAAATAATAAAGGCCCTCTAGGGGCAGCAGATCCTTCTGAAGGCTGCTCATAACTTGAAACCATCATCCTGTCTCCTTTTCTTTCATGGACGCTACTTATCCTTCAGCACCAGACACCACTTGTCCCTCAGGATCCCTTGATCCGTACTGGGGCTTGACCTTGGCAATAGTGATTTACTTTCTTTTTCATTTAAATCTAAAGTTGACTCTGTTGATGGGATGTATTAAGTTATGAAAATTATATATATATATATATATATATATATATATATATATATATATATATATACACAGAGAGACATAAATGCCTGTGATTTGTGCTAATATTCTCATAGTACCCCATACCAAAAGAAAAAAAAGACAAAATCCTATGATTAGTCTCCAATCATAATTATTATTTAGTTACTTATACTCTAGGGTCTGGGATACTGACAGATCTAGAGACCTGGCCCACTCCACATCTTTCTCTTTATTAATGTTAATACTAGAAACTTTAGCATTTTACTGTGTCTCCTAATTTAAATAGGAGTGGGGATATTACTGCCTCAGGGAATTAATAATGAGTTGAAATCTCAAGCTGTTTTCTCATAAGACCAGAGAACATGAATATTAAAGAAAATTTAAAGTAATTGTAATATTTCTTTTTTATAAAAATATACACATATGTATTCATGAATTGATTTATCCTTATATACATGACAAATGCACTTCTCTCAGTGCTGGATCCATGTATTTGGAGGAAACTCTGCCATGAAATAATATGGTCCTGAGCACTTAGTGCAATTCACAGCAAATTAAAAAAATAAAGCCATCACAGGAGAATATGAGACCCTGTCCCAACACTCTATCTCTGTGTCTACCCATCCATGAATGCATTCATCTGTTGTCATGGGGCTCTGTAGTGAGTACCTCTTGATCTGATCCCTATTGTTTTTTTTTTCCTACTGGGAATTGAACTCAGGGGCACATGACCTCTGAGCCACATCCCCAGGCCTATTTGTATTATATTTAGAGACAGTGTCTCACTGAGTTTCTTAATGTTTTATTATTGCTTAGGCTGGCTTTGAATTCACAATCCTCCTTCCTCAGCCTGTCAAGCTGCTGGGATTACAGTCATGCACCACAGCACATGTTTGATCCCCAGTCCTTTATCAACAAAAAAAGCAACCAAGAACCAGTCTTTGTGACTTTGTTTCTGGTCTGAATGCAATTTACTGTCACTCAAACAGTAAACCTACTAGCCTCAGTTTGGAGGAAGTGCCTGAAGCCCTTTCTAATCTCTCTCTTAGGTGAGAACAGTCCAATCAACACAGAGCCAGTGATGATGGGTGGGCTTTCACATTCTCCTGTCCTTGTGTTTCTGGAGCCTGCCATTCTTTTAATCCATTTCTATGTTTTCTGTTGTAGATCTGGAGCTCCAGGCTTCTGTGCTACACAGGAGCTGAAAAAACTACAGCAGGGACACTAAGCATACTGAAAGCCAGAAAATGGCAAGTGTGTGTTCTTATTTTGAGACTGGGTAGGGAGGCTGTTTGAAGCCACTGAGACTGGCAATGTCAGGAACTGAAATTTGTGGCCAGGAACTCATCATAATTGTTTTCAGTGTCTGGTGGTGTTAGACCAGGACACAAGAAAAGACCACTTACTCCAATTAAAATCAAATTAAATCAAGCTTATTATTTCAACCAGCCGGGCTGCCTCTCCCACCCAAAACTGCAGGAACAAGACAGACCCGAAGCTTTCCTGCATCCCAGCATTATAGCCCAGAAAGTTACAAAAAGGGAGGTTACAGATAACAAAACTCTGAGGAGCATAACACTAATGGTAGTTTACATTATTGCTGACCCCAACATCAGAATTTAGGAAGGTCTTTAGAGCCTCAGAGGAGGTCGTTATCTGGCCAGGGAAGGCCAGGATTTGTGAGGCATCAATAAAGTTTCAGAGAGGGCTGCAATCTGGTCAGAGAGCCAGGCATGGGTGAGTTCAAGGCACAGGCAGGCATTCCAAGCAGGTTCAGAATTTGCAGTAACTTATTGTAAAGCTGAAATTATCTTTTCATGGCTTTGTGGCGAGATGGCTCCCAATTTTAAGAAAAAAATCAGGTTGGGTCTATCACTCCCCCCCCCCTTTTTATGTATTCCTTCAAATATTTGATAAGGTAGGGAAAGAGCACTGAGAGAATTTTAATTCCTCAGGTAACAGTCTCCAAAATATTTTGAACTCACCCAAAACTGGTCTCCCTGATTTGATCTGACTTAATTAATTACTTATATTGACAGTCTATTTATTTTTGGCTCCATTGTTGTAAGAAAGGGGCATCACTTGTCTTGGCTTCTTCTGAGCTGAGAGGGGGTGATGTGAGGAGACACGCCATGAGGGACATGAGTTTCCTTTTAGAAGTCAGTTCGGTTTGAAGTCTGGTTGGGGAAGAACAGGTTGTAAAGTCATCTGGGGATGGGTGCTTCGATGAGAGAAAAAAAGACCATGAGTACTGAATAAATGTTGCAGCAACTGGAGCATGTCACTGTACAGAAATTTCCTCACAAGGCTTCAACATTTTAAAACTTAATCTTAAACATCCAACAAATAAATCTTAACACCCTTATATTAAGAGTACTGGGCTTTAATGTGTATAACTTTACAATTATTTATCTTTTTTATTAAATGGGATCTGTATTATCCTATCTGTCTTTTAGGTGATGGCTTATTATCTTAAATTAATCCATGTTGTGTTCTTAATGCAAAATTTCTGTAAAATACTAACAGGGAATCTTTAGATCACTTATAAGGAAATTACAAAATAAAATTAACTAGAGTGAAAATATTTAGTTCATTTAATAGCTACCCTGAATTATGGCTGAGGAATACATTATATCCCCTGTTTGAGATCCTAGTAGTCTTGACAGATAAAAAAAAAAAAAAGCTTTTGAACATAACTTTAAAGGAACTAAAATCTGGCCTACTGCTTTTGTAGTCATTCTCACATATAGTAAGATGGAACACAGAACCTTAACTCAGGTAAGGCCCGGCTCTTTATAAATCGTAAGTGTTCCAGTTCTAAAGCTGATATTTGCTTTTTAAATATCACTTTACAAAGTTTACATAAATTGTTTGAGGTCACATGAACATTAGCTAACACCATATGATATCACATTTAAAACATGAATTAAAGAAAGGCTTAAAGAAAGGTTAAAAAAGTTTTTAACCTTTACATAGTTTAGGCTCTCATTAACTTAAAAATACATGTAAATTGTTCCCCAATGTAAAAAGTAACATAAAACTTTACATATCTTGTTGATAACAAGTAAATAAATCCCCAATATATTTTTTTACCATACAACTTCAGAACACTAGCTTGATATATGCTCTTTTAAAGTTTCTCCCTTACAGACTTGTATACCTGGAAGATATGAGCACATTAATAGCATCACAATTACTTTGATGTTTTTATATTAACCAAGTTTAGCTTTTAAAAAATGACAGTACGATGCTCTAAAATAACAGTTTTTATTTAACCAGTTGTTTAATTTTTATGGTTGCTTGCTTTAGAAAATAAAAAAAAAACTTAATAAACACAATGTAATGGGTAAACTTATGTTTTAAGAAATTTTTGTCTCTTTCACACATGACTGATTGTAAAAACAAACTCATACAGACTATTGTAAATTAATCAGATATGTAAAAAAAGTACTTTTGAATGAGTAAACCCATATGAAATTTACTTTACTTATTTTACCAAAATATTAGACAAGTGAGTTGAACAGTGCTAGCCATTTTTTTTTGTTGTTGTTGAAGGAAAAATCCTAGAACCAAGGCATATTAGACATTTTATAGACATTAATATTTTATGAGTTTTTTGAACACCTAGAAAAACATGTAAGCTTAAATTTAAAGACATTTATTTTATCTGTTTATTCAATTTAAATTGAACCATTTAAATCACATGATTTAAATCTTTGGATCCACTTTTTAAACCTTGTTTTTATGAGCACTTCTTATATATGTTAATTTGTATATCATATATATGATATACAGACATATGTATATATATAGACATACAACACTTAACACAAGTGTGCACACATAACAATAGTAAAGGCCTTGTAGCTTTTCACAGGTGAAATCTCCATTGCAACATTTCAAAAACTCCAAGGTTGGTCAAAGATAGAACTGATCAGAAAAACATTAACCTATGTCTGTAGGATCAAAATCATGAGCACAAAAAAATACAGAATCTAAGAAGAAAAAAAAAAGAATCCTAGAAAAAATGACTGGCCACTATTTAGTAAATACCATAAAATTTACCTTTTTTGTTAAGGCCTCAGATCAGTCTCATACTGAGCTTGCAGGCTTCTTTCATTTGCATTTCAACATAAGTCCTGGCTGAGGTCTGGAAAGAAAAACTGCTATTCCGAGGAGACACCTCAGGCCTAAGGCATTTTAACCATAAGTCATAATTTTCAGGTTCGGATGTTGAAAATAATGATACAAGTTTAAGATACAATTCACAAAATTTTATATCTTTACATCTCGTTTTGTCAACAGATTCCATACTATGATTTACTATCCTTTTCCAAATTAATGCACTGGTACACAGTGACATTTTCCCAGGCTATTCAATTCAAAATTGGTGAAAAAAACTGAATGATTGGAAGTAACTTGCCAACTTGGAAGTAGAATTAGTTTTCCATTCTAAGTATTTAAGTTCTCTGGCATAAATTATCTGAAATCATAAACTAAACAATTACCTAATCCCAACTTTTAACTGCAAGATTGTGCAATGCTTCAAAAACCCATTCAGATACCAGACTGTTACAATTAAACATCATCTTTTAGACACACATTCAGCAAAGATCATTCCCAAGAAACAATTTATGATATCAATACACTATTGCACATGTCTTAAAGGGCCAGAAACAAAGACACAGGTCAGACAGACAGAAAGGAGCTCCAGACTGTGGCTGACAAACAGAAACCTTTAAAACAGAGCAGATAAGAAAAAAATCTCCTTCACCAGTGGCACTATAGATGCCCCCACAAGGGGACCAGATGTTTTCACAGAGGAGCAACCAGAAATGTAAAATCAAGGGTCTCCATGGCGACTTTACTGCATTTAGTGTCCCCTTTTTCTTTTTTATTTTTTTAAGAAGACAGAGGTGGCATAATCCTTACAGTGCAACAAAAAAAGGAGGGAATTCCCCAAAGAAACAGGGCTTCAGCAGCTTCTGGGAGTCCCTCAGTCCCTCCTTTTACTTACAGGATTAGCTCCTCTGGTTCCACTCCACCCCAGGCATGCTCCATCTCCTAACACTTCAGTAGTCAGCTCTGAAAAATTTCCAGGGGGGTGTGGTATCAACATTTGTAACTGAAAGTTTGGTTCCTGACCTTGAAACCAATTAATGGCAATTTAAAAATGAGAACAGGGTTTTGAGAAAAAGAAAAAGGGAGGTTTATTGCTTTTCTAACAAAGAAGAAACACAGGGACTCTGCCCAAAGGTTGTGACTCTCTTGATTTGGAGGGACAAGGGGTTTTAAAGGAGGTTCACTTGTTAACCTAGGAGATACTCAGTTCTTAAATCCCCAGCAGGCATTGCCCTCTGCAGTGGGTGTGCTCCAGCAGCCAGCTAGGGGTTCTCTCATCCTGCTTAACAAAGGGAGATAAAGTTCATCACAGTTCCTTAAAACACAGTCCAAAGTGGTTTCAGACTTACTTGCTTTATTACCCATTTTCACATCCAATATCCTTAAGTTTTTACCACAGAAATCACACAACAAAAGGCACAAAAACAAACAAACAAAAAACATATAGAACACAGAACAAAACACAAGAAAACAGAAACCCGGTGCCAAAACAGAAAAACAGAGGAGCAATGCATCGTCTTGCTAAAGCTCCAGGGTAGGAGCGCGTGAATGCCCGTCGGCACCTCTCTATCCTTCCAGAGGAATTCCCTACAGAACAGAACAGAGGACAGAACAATTTCTCATTACTGTCCTGAAGAGGAGTATATGTGAGCCTTTTCAGGCCACCTCTCGGTCTTCAGAAGAGATCTCCCTTAACTGGATAATAGATGTTATAATGGCACCATTTACCTATGGAGGCCTCCTCCACCAGGTGCTTGCTAATATTTTTAGTGCGGCAGTTCACTGCAGTGCTCCAGAGACTGAGGCTCACTCCAAGGCCTTGGAACATCTCAAGGTGCGCACCCCCTAGAGTGGCTCTCCAGCCCAGAGCCCTGGAGCGAATGCTGGCTTCAGAATTTCCAGCAGTCTGGTCTTGTGATCTGGTCTGGCAGGGTCATTTCGCTGGGGCCTCCAAAATGTTAGACCAGGACACAAGAAAAGACTACTGACTCCAATTAAAATCAATTTAAAGCAAGCTTATTATTTTGACTGGCTTGGCTGCCTCTCCCTCCCAAAACCGTAGGAACAAGACAGAAACCCCAGCTTTTCTGCAGCCCAGATTTATAGGCCAGAAAGTTACACAAAGGGGGATTACAGATAACAGAACTCTGACAAGGATCACACTAATGGTAGTTTACATTTATTGCTGGACACAACATAAGAATTTATTAGGACCATTTGAGCCTCTGAGAGGGTCATTGTCTGGCCAGGGAAGGCCAATATTTATGAGGTGTCATTAAAGTTTTAGAGAGGGCTGCTCTCTTGTCTGAGAGCCAGGCATGGGTGGGTTCAAGGCACGGGCAGGCATTCCAAGCAGATTCAGAATTTGCAGTAATTTATAGAAAAGCCTAAATTATCTTTTCATGGATTTGTGGCAAGATGGCTCCCAATTTTAAGAAAAGATCAGGTTGGGTCTATCATTACATCCCTATTTTTTAAATAATACAGGATATCACTGAGTCACTTAAGCTATTGCCAAGTTTCTGAGGCTGGTCTTGCATTTAAGTTTCTCCTGTTTCATCCTCCCGAGCTACTGAGAGTACATATATTCACAATAATACCCTGCTTCAAAAAATTATTATTAGTGGATTATATGGCATTTTTATTTTGAGCTCTTAAGAACCCTGGTAGGACCTGGGAATGTGGCTCAAGCTGTAGTGTGCTTGCCTGGCATGCGTGTGGTGCTGGGTTCGATCTCCAGCACCAAATACAAACAAAGATGTTGTGTCTTCTGAAAACTAAAATGAATAAATAAATATTAAAATTCTCTCTCTCTCTCTCTCTCTCTCTCTCTTTCTCTGACTCTCTCTCTCTCTCTCTGTCTGTCTTTAAAAAAAGAACCATGTTAGTTTTTTCAAAACTATCTTTATTAACTTTATATTTTAACCAAAATTTTTATCTATACATACACACATATACTCTGGAGTCCCTACTGTCTTTCAGATATTTGTTTGGTTTGGTGTGCTTTGGTGCTCGGGCGGTGCTTTCCACTGAGTTATGTCCCCAGTCCTTCTTTTTCTTTTTGAGACAGGTGATATATCACTAATATCTCACTAAGTTGCTTATAGCCTTGCTATGTTGTTAAGGCTGTCTTTCAAATCACAATCCTCCTGACTCGCCTGTCTAGCCTGCAGCGTATTTGCCACCACACCTAGCTCCTTCAGATTATTACAATAACCTTTTCAACAACACTGCCCAGGCTACAGAAAATCTCTTTGACTGATGCATTTTATCCCTGTGGAAAGTTTATATGAAGTAGCCAATTTAGAACTATTATGTAAAGATTTATTGGAATAAACAGGAATCATTGTTTTTAACCTCTTTTCTGAACTACTATTTGGTATCATATTCCATAAAAGCGCTGGGAAAAGAATGTAAATTCATTTGCTTGAAATCTAGAGAGATTTACATAAGCTCAGTCACCTTTTGTTCTGGAGATTGGTACTTCAGGACATAGTAACATAAATAAAATATGTTAAAGTTGAGACATTCAGTACACACAACCACACACACACACATCCAAACACACACAAAAAAACTTTCTAGGAGCAATTGTTAGTTCTGGCATTATTACTAGTTTATCAGGGACATAGTAACATAAACAAAATATGTTAAATTTGAAACATTCAATACACACATACACACACCCACCAAAAAAAACCAAAAACTTTTTCTAGAAGGAATTGGTAGTTCTGGCCTCATTACTAGTGTATCAGGGTTGGGGCAGGATTCAGGAAGTTCTAAAATCTCACTTCCTGAAGTGGGATTCTTCCTTACTTCACCTACACTTAAAGCTAGAGTGAACTTCATCTGTCAGCAACAGTAATTGGGAAAATATGCTGGCAGATGTTGTTTTGAGATAAATTGACAGCTTTGATATTTGGGTATTTTTGTGTCTTGGTCACAGCTGATGAAACACTTGTGAAGACGTTTATGGCTCCTAGATATCACCAGTTTTTGTATCATTTCTTTCATATTTCCTTCTTTCTTTTTCTTTTCTTAATTTTTTTTTTGGTAGGGGGTTGCTAGAGATTAAACCCAGGGCCTTGTGCATTCAAGGCAAGCCCTTTGAAAACTGATCTACATCCTCAGCCCCTCTCTCACATTTCTGTTCACTAGAGCTGATGATGGTATTTGGGGATTTTGTCCCAAATGTGGTACATTTCTTAAGACTGGACTAATATCTAGTGTATCTAAATCTCTCTACTCACTCATGATTTTGCCAAAGAGACACTCACAGTAGTTTTTTGTCCTTAAATGTATCTATAGATGGAGGGAGAGTGTCTCATTTAATATTCTGCTTTATTTTCAACATCATTCCCTCTTAATATTTGCTTTTTATAGTGTTGCTAAGATTGGAACTGACTATCTTGCACATTCTGCACACACACTCTAACAGTGAACTTTGCCACTATGTCCCATTTCTAACTTTAGGTTGGATAGATTCATTCATTAATGTTTAATGTTAGTTTTCATATGGTTAGTTTTACATACACCTTTCTATTGCTCTTAACAATACTATTGATCTACATATGGTTTCAGATTTGATTAATATTATGATTTATTGGTCTGTATTATTGCAATATAGTTTCATAATATACATTAAGAATGTCTCAGTACAATAACTATATTATTTCGTTTTTTAAAAAGGTTTTGGGGTATTTTACATATTTATTTTTTTTCTACGATAAATTTATTTTTTTTGGTCCCTTCTTTTCTTTAATTTGATACTTGGAATTAAACTCAGGGGAATTTTTCCACATCCCCAAGCCTATTTTGTATGACATTTAGAGACGGTGTCTCACTGAGTTGCTTAGGGCCTCACTTTTGCTGATGCTGGCTTTGAGCTCACAATACACCTGTCTTAGCCTACCAAGGTACTGGGATTACAACTGTGCACCAACAGGTCCAGCTGTCTTCTTGTATTTAGAGAAAAACATGCTAAAATTTTGATAGTAAAATATTATATATTAAATTGAGTTAAAATAGTTGTCTTTGTAATGATTAGTTTTATTTATGCACATGCTATTTTATGGGCTTTTGTAAATTTTTATTTCGTTTGTGATAATTTCCACGTATTTTCCTTGAAATCCATTATACACGTGATGTATTTAACAGATGTAACTTCAATATAATACTTATGTGGTATTTTGTACTCTAATTAAACCAAAAATGTTTCTGGGCTCCAGAAACCATTTTTTCTCAAACTGTATTATTTTTTTTTATTTTTCTGAATCACCTCCTCTTTCCTCCTAGGCCCCAGATTTCCACTGCATTAACAAGTAGAGGTCTAGTCTTATGCTATCACATACTTGTAAACTGTAATGGTACACACATACTATAATTTCCACAGGTCTAAGCAGCTTGGTGAGGAGTATTTCATGTATGTGTGTGTGTGTGTGTGTGTGTGTGTGTGTGTGTGTATATATATATATATATATATATATATATATATATATATTTCATGATGAAATAACAGCAATTTTTACTCCATCTTTAGTTCATGAGAATTTGTTTTGTGTCCTCATCAATACTGTGTATTCTTTTTGTTGTTGTTGTTTCTTACTGGAAATTTAAATTAGGGGCACACAGAGACTGAGTCACACATAGTTGCTTGGGGCCTTGCTAAGTTTCTGAGGCTGGCCTTAAACTCAGGATTATTTTGCCTTAGCCTCACAATCCAATGGGATTAGAGGTATGTGCCATGAGACCTGGTTCTATTTTACTATTATATTGAAATATATATTACTTCTGAAAATAATATATTCTTGATATTAAGAAAGCATAGAATACCATTTTCCCCACAAATAAACCCCCCCTTTTTTGGAAAAGATGTCAATTTTTTTTTTGGAAAAGATGTCAGTAGTGCCAAATGTATAATTTATTAATGTCTAAATGGCAAGTCCATTATTATTATTATTTTTATTATTATTCTATGTATTAGTTACAAAACTTTATCTCTTCATATTATTATAAGTTATATACTCTTTTCTATAACTTTATAGCATACATCAGTATGTATCAAAATGACCTTTTGGGGGGGGTTGGGAGGTGAGCGGAGGGATCATAGGGTTAGAAATGATGGTGGAATATGATGTATTTTGTTATATAAAGTCCATGTACAAGGAAGTGAATTCATGTAAATATATTTTGTATAAAACCAGAGAAATAAAAAAATTTGCTCTATATGTGTAATAAAAAGTGTAATGCATTCTGTTGTCATATATAATTTTAAAAGTATTTAAAATTTAAAGATAAATGATGGCATATGTTCTACCTGAAAATAAATACTACTCCTTTTAAAAATTGAACTAAAGGGTCTGTTGGTCAGTTGTAAACTTTAGAAAGTACAAAATGTATCCTGAACATTTGGTAATACATAAACCTAGATTTAGCTATTTATAGTGTTTTCAGCAAAATTAAAAAAAAATACTGTAGAGTTCATTTTTTGCAATGTATACTCATAATTATATGAGATGCATATTGTACATATACATATATAATACCATTATATATAATTAATAAATGATTACTACATCTCACATTAACTACATTTATTTCAAATTAATTTGTCTTTTGAAAGCACCAATATATGACACTCTTTGATATATACACTTGGTGTGTCTTCAAATTTGTCACTTTTATGTATTATGTTCTTTTCTTTATTCTACTTTTTATAAAATTTCTTTTTCCAATTATTGAGATTAATGAATTTTAAACAATTCAGTTTTACAGTGAAGTCTGTAGATTTTCATTTTTAACCTAAGACATAATACATCCCAAATAATAGGCTTATTGCTATGTAAATGACTTGAAAAACTTGCATATATAACACTCTGGCCTGACCTTACTCTGGACTATTGATATCTGGGTGGAGGGGATATGAAAGTGATCCATGGAAAATCAGAACAGGGATGGGACAGGATGTGAAATTGGTGGATATTTAGTATATAGTAGGGAGTATTCATAAAAAAGTATTGGTGGAACAGGTACGGGTAGAGAAAAAAAGTGCTCTGAAGGAAAGAGGGAAAGAATGACCAGCTCAAGAGTTCAGATTCAAAAAGTCTAATGGTGGATCAATGGTAGTTTGAGGGTAAAGGGTAGTTTCTTTGGAGGCAGAAATAAGGTAGAAATAAAAGAAGAAGGTAACTCTGGCACGAACCCCAAGAGAAAGAGTCAAATGAACACTACACTCTATATTCACTATATATATATATATATATATATATATATATATATATATATATATATATATATATATATATCAAACTTCTATAACA
Organism: Callospermophilus lateralis; assembly: GCF_048772815.1. Taxonomy (NCBI): domain Eukaryota; kingdom Metazoa; phylum Chordata; class Mammalia; order Rodentia; family Sciuridae; genus Callospermophilus; species Callospermophilus lateralis. Next base: position 1,039,757 of record NW_027515935.1, on the reverse strand, counting down.
TTAGATTAAAGTCAGCCAGCCTCAGCAACTTAGTGAGGCTCTAAGAAAAACAGCAAAACCCTTTTTCTTTATAGAATAATTTATTAAAGGCTGAGAGTGTTTCTCTGTGAAAAAGCATATCTGATTTCAATTTGTCATATGAGAGAGACAGACAGAGAGAGAGAGAGAGAGAGAGAGAGAGAGAGAGAGAGAGAGAGAGAGAGAGAGAGAGATCTTGCAAAAATTAAAAAAAAACGTAATCAGTGACACTCTTAGTGTCAAGGATGTAAATAATTTAAAAGTAATAAAGAGCTAGTTGGAAATTTCACCTAGGTTATTAACTACTGCTTAGGAAGTTAGTCTACTCTCCATAATATAAAAGTGAGAGAGGAATTCTTTATTAAACTGTATATAAGAAAATAGAGGACTTTTTACACAGTTCTTAGTTGACAAAGACTGCGTCAATTTTAGTGGGTGATTAGGGTTCTTCCAAGATGATAAATCCTTGAGTTATTTGGAATAATGTGATTTTATCTACTCTTCATAAATGAAGATTGACGTGTAATATAAATCAGGCTTGGCAAAGAAAAAACATTTCAATGAAAATTAAATGTATGAATAAAAACATAAAACAATATTTAACAAAACTTCAACATTCAGAATATTTACGCAATTATGTAATCACGAGTAATGTAAAAACAATGACAACTAAAGAATAAGTGAATTAATAAAAAAACAAGTAAATAATGTAATGAATGAATTAATCACATGTAATGTGATTGAAATTGTCAAAGTCAGCTTGTAGCCATGAAAAAAGTGTACAAGTACATAGAAATGGTGTTTTACTACTTACTGAGACATACCCTATGAACTATAAATTCCACTTCTAGGTGGGAAGAGTTGAACAAAGAACCATTCACCTGGCTCTCTCACTTGTTAACTGTGCAAAAAATTACCTTTTTCTTTCTCTCAAATTTTATTGCTGCTTCCAAGAACACTACCCTCTATATTCACACTGTCATTGTAGACTTGGAACCTGTGAACCCCTCTACTGTTCAAGATTTTCTTCTTTTTTTTCATTGCTCTTTTTCTCCCTACCCCATATCATCCACCAATACTTATTTTGTATTGCAAAATCTACATACTCACGAATCACCAGTCTTATATCTTACTATATACATTTCCTACCTTGTGCATGACCACTTTGAGATCCCCTCCATCAAAACATCAATAGTCCAAAGTGATCAGAATGGGGGTAAAATTTGAAGAATATTAAAGGTCAGTTATACAACAAGAAAGCTATAAAAAGTGGGCTTCATTTAAAGGTGAAAATAAAAAGAAAATCTTTAGACTTCACTAGTTAAAATAAAGGATCAAAAATTTATGAGTCTCAATAATTTGAATTATACTTGTGAGTCACTTTTTTGGAGGAAGGAATATAAGGACATTGCTAATGAGTTTAAAGCTCAAACTGTGTTTTTATTAGACAAAGAATAGAAAGATTTCAGAAATATTAAAATAATTGTGATATAATTTTCATAAAAAGATATACATATTTATTCACAAATTGCTTTAACCTTATAAACAGTTATAAGTGTCAATACATTTCTATCTAGACTAGGTCCTATTATTGGAAGAAAATTTTGCCTTAAAATAACCCCATACAGAGTCATTTAATGCAATTAACAGGCTAATAATAATAATAATAATAATAATAATAATAATAATAAGAAGAAGAAGAAGAAGAAGAAGAAGAAGAAGAATTGAGTTGGGGAGGATTTCAGGGTTGTGAAGCATACCTGTAATATAAGTTAATTGAAAAAAAATCACAGGAGAATTTTAAACACTGTCTGAAGACATACATGTACATATTATTTCTAAAATGTGTTTATGATTTATGTAGTGAGGGTGCACAAGTCCAATACACTGTCTTTTTATTTTCTTGAATATTTTTTGTTGTAGATGGACACAGTACCATTAGTAGTTTGTTGGCTTTTTAAAAATATTTTTAGTTTTGGGCGGACACAACATTTTTGTTTGTATGTGGTGCTGAGGATCCAACCTGGGCTGCCCACATGCCAGGCGAGTGCACTACCGCTTGAGCCACATCCCCTCTAGGTTGGCTTTTTAATGCGGTGCTGGGTGTTCAACCCAGTACCTCACACATGCTAGGGAAGTTCTCTACCACTGATCCATAACCCTAGTTTCCAAAGTCTTATACTCATTTTTTTTTTTGGGGGGGGGGAGAGTGTGCGTGTAGTACAAGGGATTGAATCCATGGCCTTATATCAGCAAAACAAGCACTCTACTGACTAAGCTATATTCTCAGCCCTGATCTGTAGTTGGTTAACAATGACAATGGAGCAGCCTGTCATTCAGACTTTGATTTTGTGCCCACTTGGCTCAGGTTGGAGGCAGTGCCTGAAGCCTTGACCAATCAGTCTCTTAGGTGAGTGCTGGGAGCCATCAGCCAAGTAGGTATGACAAATTCCTTGCCAGCTTACTCCCATGCTGTCTAGTGGAAGGATTCTGAAAGGTGACCTTGCTCAAGGACCAGGGCAGGATCCGTGTTTAGGGTGTTCCCCCTTTAGAATAGGGCGGTTTAGCATAATAGAAGATTAGGGTGTTCCCGCTTTAGAATAGGGCAGTTTAGCATAATAGGAGATTAGGGTGTTCCCCCTTTAGAATAGGGCGTATCCTGGTGCTGAGTTCCTCTTGAGTGCTTAGGGTCAGACAGTATATTTTGGGAGACAGAAGCCCATGCGGAGTGGATTTGGGGAGAGAACGTGGATTCCCCCAGAGCGTGTTTGTAGACGACCGGTGTGAGTTCGGGAATAAAGAATTGCTGTTTGAATCTACAAGCTGTGTGGAGACTCGTGATTTGTGCCCAGCCAGAGACTGCGGCAGGTGAGAACTGTCCAATCCTCACGCAGCCGGTGATGAGGGGAAGGGCTTCCACAATCTTCTGTTCCCTTGGTGTCTGGAGCTCACCAATTTTTAAATCTTTTTGTAGGCTTCTTCTGTCCTGGATCTGGAGCCCAGGTGTCTGTTCTATGCAGAATCTGAAAACAAACCACAGGGAGAACGATGAGGACCCTGAAAGCCAGGAAATGATAAGTGTGCCTTGCTACCTTGAGACTGGGTAGGAAGGTGGCTTAAAGCTGACAGGAGTGGCAATGGTGGAAACTGGGAGTTGTGGCTAGTGACTCCTCATAGTCCTCTCCAGAGTCTTGTGACCACAGGGTCACTCTGCGGAAGCTTAGCCATCACCTCCCTCTGACAAGTCTAGTGAGACTTAGAATGGCAGTTGAAAACCTTTGCATTTTGTTCCATCATTGTATGGTGTTTTCAGCTACTTTCTGAAACCCTATGTGAGCATCCATGTGCCATGAGTCCAGCATGTCCCAGATTGTGTGGAGAAGACTGGAATAATTATCAGGAGAGAACCCCAAATCCATTTGTTGTACTCCTGAATGAGAGAGGCTGCTGATTTAGGGCTTGTTACTCACGAGGGTTTGTTTGTTTATTTATTTAATTTATTTTTGTGTGTGTAAGTGAGTGTGTGTTTTTTTTTTTTTGTGTGTGTGTGTGTGTGTGTTGATTTCTTTTTGGTACCAGAAATTCAACCCGGAGGCATTCATCCACTGATTCCCATCCCCACCCATTTTTTATATTTTTATTTAGAGACAGGGTCCCTTTGAGTTTCTTAGGGTCTCATTAATTTGATGATGCTGGCTTTTAACTCATTCTCTTCATGAGTCCTGAGATTTTTAAATGTAGTGGAAGCAGTATCTCAAATCCAGAACAAAATTCTGAAATGCACAACTTCAGCTGAGCTCTCCATAGGACTCAGAATAAACCCCTAGTTTTCTAGCTCTCTGTTCACATATCCAAATCTAGGATTCTCTGTTCACAGTGAATAAGTATAAAATAGAATAGATATTATAATGACCATGTAATCAGGATAATGGGCCTCACTCAACAACACCTGGAGTCTAACTGGAAGATATATTAATTGGCACCATCAAGGCCTATTTCAAATGTAAAAGACCTTGAAACCCACTTGTGGGAACACCTTCAACAAATTCCTTTTTGAAGAAAAAAGGATGGGTCACTGAAAGGATGAAAGTGAAACCATATGGTAGTCAGGATGCCTTTTCCAAAGCCTATTCTAAATGCATTTTGCTCCATGTTCTGCCCAAAACCATCAGGAAACTTCTAAGTTTTCACACTAAAATGAGTTTTTTTTTCTGGTATCATTCCTCATACCAAATGATGGGAGTTCTATTTCTTCTTTCTTAAACAGATGATTGTCTTCAAAATTTATGAGACAAGGACACAGATGCAATCAGCAAACTGAGAAACTTTGGTTCATCTCAAAACTCCATTTTCAGCATTATCAATCATTATTTTCTCATGTGTTATTTCAGATGTATGCATGGTTTATAATGTTTTTCTTCAAGAACTGGAGGGAATTTTTTAAAAGATTTTAATTTATTATTCTGAGATTTTCACATGAGAAGAAAGCAAAATAAAATTAAATGATATTGAAAAGAATGAATATCTCCTAAGTAAGGTTTATGTGTTCCAAATAAAGATTTTTTAAATCTTTAATGGGTCTTCAATTGAGGGTTTATTTATTTATTTGTTAACTTGATAAGACTGTGGATTTGAATAACCAATTACTTTACCAAAGCAATCTCAAAGAATCCATATTTGTGTCCACTTTTAGTATTGTTAAGAGCAACGGAAAGGACTACCTAAATTCAACCATGGGAAAAATAACATTGGACATGAAGGCATAAAACTGATCAATCTAAAGTTAAAATTTTGGACTGGTGGTACAATTCAATGGTAAAGCATGTGTGCATAGTGTGCACTGTACTGGGTTACAACCTTAGCAACACACACAAAAAAAGCAGATGTTAAGGGGGGAAATGATATTAAAAATAAAGCAAAATGTTAAAATTATGTATCATTCTTCTATCTATATACACACTTAATAAAAAGCTACTCATGTTATAAGTTTCTCTTTTTAAAGTCACAAATAAGTAGACGGATTAAGATACATTGGACAATCTAGAAAATATCTACCTTCAGTCAGCAGAAAATGCTGGAGTACACTGAGCGTTAGCTCTGTCTTGAGCAAAGTACCTCATTTGGCACCAAATCCCTAATAGCCAGAATTACCCTCAATAAAGAGGGGCTGCACATACCAGTGACCCTGAGTACTCCTCTCTAGGTGACCCTACCATAATGCCTTTGATCAGACAAATACATACCTCTGTCATGCCAAAAGGAACTCCTCACACTACTGCTGTGATTGTCCCTCCAGGGCCAGAGGCTGCGTTGATCTACACACCCTACAAATACCTTACACATTGGCATCAGCCACTTCAGTCCTTGAGTACCCTTTGAACCCAATGGTGTATGAGGTGCAGTGTCTACTAAAGTTTGAAGGCACAATATGTGTATCCATCCTTTCCAAAGAATTGTGACTGAAGGTGGAGCTGACACTGTCAACTAACCTATGAACTTCTATCTCTGAACTCTTTGCCCAAAAATGACCTGACCAGCCTGCCTGCTGATCACTTAAGTGATCATTGCCTTTGCTTTCCTGTGCTCAGTGCAGCAAGATGAGGGACTTGTTTGTTCATTTGTCTTACCATCTAGACAAACAAAATAAAAGAAAACATTGTCTTCCAGCTCAGCTTTTTGTCCACCAACTCCACCCCTGTGTAGATGAAAGTGGTTCTAGAACCTGTACTGAATAATAGTAAGGTATTAGGGACCAAATAATTCAAAGCACTGATGATCTTTCAATGTCTACCCCAAGAGACTGGTAAGAAGGCCTCCATGGGAGACATATGGCCCTTGACTACACAGTGACAGAGGGAATAACAGTGAAAGATTTCTAGGAAACTTTTCTTCTCATAGCAAAGGCACATTCTCTCTGAATTAACTGTGTGCTGACGCAACATTCATGAACTGGGTCAGGCAAGTCATTGGTGAAGTGATTTGAAAAGTATTCAAATTTCATGTACTGTTCAGTCACTATAGTGCCCTCCAAGGGCAGAAGGTGCATTTTTAAAAATACATTTCCTCTCATATCTGAAGTATACGGAGATTATGCCATGAGAGAAAAACTTAAGAAGATGTTTTTAAAATAATGCAAAGAACAAAAGTCCAAAAAATGATTTTTTAAAATTTCAGAGTTATTTAAGAGCTAAAATTTAAGAGTCATTGGGATAGAAGAAGGAATAGAGGACCAAATCACAAGAATATACCATCTATTCAATGAAATAATACCAGAAATCTTTCCAAACACGAGGAATAAATTGGAAATCCAAATTCAAGAAGCCTACAGGATGCCAAATCTACAAAATCACAACAGATCCATATACAGGCACAGTATAATGAAAATCCCAACATACAGAATAAGGAGAGAATTTTAAAAGACACGAGAAAAAGGAATGAGATTACATATAGGGGAAAACCAATTGGGATATTTGCAGATTTTTTAACCCAGACCCTGAAAGCTAGAATACCCTGGAATAACATATATCAAGCTCTGTAAGATAATTGGTGCCAATCAAGAATCTTGTATCCAGCAAAATTAAGCTTTAGATTTGAAAATGAAATAGAAACCTTCCATGATAAACAAAAGTTGAAAGTATTTATAACTAGACAACTGGTGCTACAAAACATCCTTGGCAAAATATTTCATGAACAGGAAAAGAAAAACAGCAATGAAAATCAACAGAGGGAGGTGTGCAGTAAAGGAAAAAACTAATCAAAAAGGAAAATCAAGTCAAGTTAAATAACAAAAATAAGCAAATATGGCTGGAAATCCAAACCATGTCTCAATAGTAACCCTAAATGTTAATGGCTCATACTCAACAACAACAACAACAACAAAAAAGTTATGGGTTGAAGATTTGATAAAATAAAAGACCCAACAATATGCTGCCTAAAGGTAACTCATCTGATATGAAAAGACATATACAAACTGAAAGTAATAGGTTTGGAGAAACCATACCACTCACATGGACTGTGTAAGGAAGCAGGGGTTTCAATACTCATATCAAATAAAGTAGACTTCAAGTCAAAGTTAATCAAAATGGATAAAGATTGACATTACATACTGCTCAAAATATCCTACACCAATATTCCATAGCAATCATAAATATATATGCCCCAAAACTTGGTGCAGCTATAATCATCGAACAAACTCTTTTCAAGTTCAAGAGTCAAATTGACCACAACACAATAATCTTGGTTGACTTTTACAGACCTCTCTCATCACTGGATAGATCTTCCAAACATAAGTTGAATAAAGAAACTATAGAACTCAATCACACAATCAATTACTTAGACTTATCTGACATATACAGAATATTTCAACCTGCCCCAAGTGCATACACTTTCCTCTAGCAGCACATGGATCCTTCTCTAAAATAGACCATACAATGTGCCACAAAGCAACTCTTAGCAAATACAAAATGTTAGAGATACTAGCATGCATTTTATTGGATCATAAAGGTGTGAAATTGGAAATCAACAGCAAAATAAAAAACAAAATTTTCTCCATCACTTGGAGCCTAAACAATATGCTACTTCAAGAAGAAATCAAGGAGGAGATTAAAAAATTCTTAGAAGTAAATGAGAACATAGACACAACATATCAAAATCTCTGGGACATTATGAAAGCAATACTAAAAGGAAAGTTTATTGCATGGACTTTATTTCTTAAAAAAAAAGTCAAAATATATATGACCTCTCCCTACATCTCAAAGCCCTAGGAAAAGAAGAACAAATCAGTAGCAAAAGCAAAAGAAGACAAGAAATAATTAAAATTAGAGCTGGAATCAATGAAATCAAAATTAAAGGAACAATTGAAAAATTGACAAAACAAAAAGTTGGTTCTTTGAAAAAATAAATAAAATTGATAGACCCTTAGCCACGCTAATGAAGAGAAGAGAGAGCTCAAATTACCAGCATAAGTGATGAAAAAGGTAATATCACAACTGACACTACAGAAATACAGAGGAATATTAGAAATTATTTTGAAATCTTAAACTCCAATAAAATCGAAGGCATTGAAGGCATTAACAGATTTCTTAAGTCATATGATCTGCCCAGATTGAGTCAGGAATATATAAACAATTTAAACAGACCAATATAAAGTGAGAAAATAAAAGACGCCATCAGAGGCTTACCAACCACAAAAAGCCCAGGACCGGATGTTTACACAGGTGAGTTCTACAAGTCCTTTAAAGAGGAACTAATACCAACACTCTTCAATGTATTTCAGGATATAGTAAAATAGGCAGTCATTCCAAACTCATTTTATGACGCCAATATCACCCTGATCCCCAAACCAGGCAAAGACACTTCAAAAAAGAAAACTTTAGACCAATATGTCTAATGAACATAGATGCAGATTTCTCAATAAAATTCTGGCAAATCTAATGCAAAAACATATCAAAAAATTTGTGCACCATGATCATGTGGGATTCATCCCAGGGATGCAAGTTTGGTTCAACATACAGAAATCAAAAAAATATAACTCACCACATCAATAGACTTAAAGGTAAAAATCATATGGTCACCGCAATAGACACAGAAAAAGCATTTGACAAAATGCAACATCCAGTTACGTTCAAAACACTAGAAAAACAGGGATAACAGGAACATATCTCAACATTTTAAAGGCTATCTATGCTAAACCTCAGGCCAACATCATTCTAAACAGACAAAAATTGAATGCATTCCCTCTAAAATCTGGAACAAGACAGGAACGCCCTCTCTCACCATTTCTATTCAACATATTCTTGAAACATTGGCCAGAGCAATTAGACAGATGAAAGAAATTAAAGAAATACACATAGAAAAAGAAGAACTTAAATTAGCACTATTTGCTGACAATATGATTCTATACCTAGAAGACCCCCAAAACTCCACCAGAAAATTTTTAGAACTAGTAATTGAATTCATCAAATAGCAGTATTTAAAATCAAAACCCATAAATCAAAGGCATTTCTGTATATCAGTGACAAATCCTTTGAGAAAGAAATGAGGAAACTACCCCATTCATAATAACCTAAAAAATAAGATAATTGGGAATCAACTTAACAAAAGAGGTGAAAGATCTGTATAATAAAAACTACAGAAGAATAAAGAGAGAAATCAAAGAAGACCTTAGAAGATGGAAAGATCTACCTTGTTCTTGGTTAGGCAGAATTAATATTATCAAAATGACTATACTACCCAAAGCACTATACATGTTTAACGAATTTTTCACCAAAATTCCAATGGCATTCCTCATAGAAACAGAGAAAGCAATCATGAAATTCATATGGAAAAATAAGAGACTCAGAATAGCTAAAGTAATCCTTAGCAGGATAAGTGAAGAAGGTGGCATCACTATACCAGACCTTAAACTATACTACAGAGCAATAGTATCAAAAACAGCATGCTATTCACACCAAATCAGACTTGTAGAAAAATGATAGAGAATTGAGGACACAGAGAGTAACCCCCCAAATTACAATTATCTTATATTAAAAAAGGTGCCAAAAAATGCACTGGAGAAAAGAGAGCATCTTCAAAAATGGTACTAGGAAAACTGGAAACCCATATGCAAAAATATGAAATCAAACCCTTATCTTTTACCTGCACAAGACTAAACTCAAAATGGATCAAGAACCTAGGAATAAAACCTGAAGCTCTGTGCCTAATAGAATGAAAAGGTAGGCCCTAATCTTCATCATGTGGGATTAGGCGCAATTTCCTTAATAAGACTCCTATAGCACAAAAATTAAAAGCAAGAATCAATATATAGGATAGAATCAAATAAAAAAGTTTCTTGAAGCAAAAGAAACAATCTGTGAGGTGAACAGAGAGCTTACATCCGGGGACCAAATTTTTACCCCTCACACATCAGATGGAGCACTAATCTCTAGGATATATAAAGAACTCAAAAACCTAAGTACAAAAAAAAAACAACAACAACAAAAACCCTCAAAAAACTCAATCCACACATGGGCCAAGAATTTGAAAAAACACTTCTCAGAAGCGGATATACAATCAATTAACAAATATATTTTAAAAATGCTCATCATCTATAGCAATTAGAGAAATGCAAATCAAAACTACTAAGATTGGGCTGGGGATGTGGCTCAAGCGGTAGCATGCTCGCCTGGCATGCGTGCGGCCTGGATTCGATCCTCAGCACCACAAACAAAAAAAGATATTGTGTCCACTGAAAACTTATATATATATATATATATATATATATATATATATATATATATATATATATATACTCATTCTCTCTCTCTCTCTCTCTCTCTCTCTCTTTCTCCCTCTCTCTAAAAAAACAAATCTAAGTTATTATCTCACTCCAGTCAGAATGACAGCTATTATGAAGACAAACAACAAAATTGTTGGCGAGGATGTGGAGAAAAATCTACACTCGTACATACCTGGTTGGACTGCAAATTGGTGCAGCCAATATGGAAAGCAGTATGGAGATTATTTGGAAATCTGGGAATCGAACCATCATTTGACTCAGGTATCCCTTCTCCTTGGACTATACCCAAAGGAATTAAAAACAGCACACAACAGGGACACAGCCACATCAATGTTTATAGCAGCACAATTCACAATAGCTAAACAGTGGAGCCAACCTAGATGCCCTTCAGTGGATGAAACGATATAAAAATGTGGCACATATACACAATAGAATTTTATTCAGCAATAAGAGAGAATAAAATCATGGCATTTGCAGGTAGATGAATGGCGTTGGAGAAGATAATGCTAAATGAAATTAGCCAATCCACACACAAAAAAATGCCAAATATTTTCTCTGATACAAGGAGGCTGACTTATAGTGGTGTAGGGAGGGGGAGCATGGGATGATTAAGTGAATTCTACATAGGAAATAGGAGTGGGAGGTAAAGGGAGGGACAGGGAATTAGAAACGATGGTGGAATGTGATGGACATCATTATTCAATGTACATGTATGAAGACTTGAATTGGGGGTCAACATACTTTATATGCAACCTGAGATATGAAAAAAATGTGATATATATGTGGGATAAGAATTGTAATGCAAAAAAACCCCAGAAAGTATTTGTGTTAAGGCATGAATTAGTGTGAACATACTTAATATACAAAGGTATGAAAAATTGTGCTCTATATGTGTAATAAGAATTGGAATACATTCCACTGTTGTATACGTAAATATATAAAATCAATAAAAATTCATATGCCATTCAGTCACTACAGAGCCCTTCCAGGGGCAGAAGTTGCAATTTTTTTAAAAATTTCCTCTCATATATGAAGTATTAGAAGATTGTGCCATGAGAGAGAAACTTAAAAAGTTTTAAAAGTAATGCAAACACAATGCTGCAACACTATTTTTTAAAAGATGGATACTTGATTTTAAATTATTGAACCTGTATTTTATACCTCCTTATTAAAATTTGAGAACAAGATACAATCATTCTGTGTCACATTACTAGGCAAACTGTAGAAGTACTGTTTTAAATCTCCCTGTATATAAAATTATCATGAAGGATGTAAAACCCATAATTTCCTGTTTGCTGTATGCATGTAATGAAATTGTAGATAGAAGTGTATTGCATTAAAAAATGAACAAAAACTAGACACTTTTACTATACAAGACTGCTGATGAATAAATGTGTTTGTGTGTGTGTGTGTGTGTGTTTGTATGTGTGTGTGTGTGTGTGTGTGTGTGTGTGTGTGTGTGTGTGTGAAGAAGATATCACGGGGGCAAATGAGTTGTGGCTTTGAATTAAATGATGTGTGCCACATGACCTCAATGAAAATTTGACAAATTTGATATTGTAAAAAAATTGATAACTGTTCTAATATCTGAGTAGAAAGTTTTTAAAAAGTTTTTAACAACATGTAATCATGGACTAATTTTGGTTGTTACAGTCATCAATGTTAACCAAAAAAATTCAGAGGTAAAAAATATGTGTGATCAAAACACCAGTTGACAGACAACCTTAGAGCTTTATTCTATTCAGAGAGGGCAGATGCATTGGAAATCTTTATTTTTTTAATTCTGGAGATAATTGTATACCTATCAAAGTTTTCAAAAATATGACTTTTTAATTTCCATTCTGGACAACAGTGGTCAGCAGAATCATCAGTTGTCACCTTCATGGTGACCTCTCCATCACCTTGTCTCACTTGAACTGTTTTAATGTTATGCTCTGCAGTAGTCAATTATTTGTATTCAGCTAGTTCTCCTTTAATGTGCCACTGCTCTGTCTTTGTGTTACACATTCTGTTGTTTTGATTTATTTACAATACATGCTGTGCCATTATGATTTTAACTTTGTTGTGTTGGTTGAATAACTTGTAATACTTAAATACTTGAGGTCACAGTGAAAAACCATACCAGTATTTCTTTCAGCTCCATTTCAAATATATTTATTTGATACCAGTATTTCTTTCAGCTCCATTTCAAATATAATTAACCTAAATATTTTGGATGTTTATCAAAGGTCTTTCATGAGGAAAGTAAATTTATGAAATAATAGATGTGTAACATATATGAGTAATGTTGGCTTAGAAAAAATTTTGAAAACTTAGTTGGCAAAATATCGGATCACCTGAAAAGAAGCATGAATTTTGAAATCTGAATGCCTTGGTTCTCAGTATTATCATTCTTTTTTCATATATAAATATATATATATATATATATATATATATATATATATATATATATATATATATATATATATATATATATATATATATATATTTAAATTATCAATGGACCTTTATTTATTTATATGAGGTGCTGAGAATCAAACCCAGTGCCTCACATATGCAAGGCAAGTGCTCTACCATTGAGCTACAACCCAACACCATCATTCATTTTTTAAAAAAAATACTTTTAGTTGTAAATGGACTCAATGCCTTTATATATTTGGTTTATTGTGTGTGGTGCTTAGAATCAAACCCATGGCCTCACATGTGTGAGGTAAGTACTCTACTACTTAGCCACATACCCAGTCCCTGTATTATCATTCTTTATTGAATTTATTTCTTATTAAAGTATATAGATTTTAAGACATTTATTACAGTATTATGTAACTTTTAGCATGGTTAGATTAGAGTGATGCTCATATGTTACCATAGAGCAGACAGTTATATTTTGTCTAGACTTTATTATATCAGTAGTTTTTCATGCACTATATATATACAGCAAGCAACCTATTTCCAATGAGAAACATGTCAGTTAGTGTATTTAAAGCCATTGTTACAAGTTTGTAATGTATGTTTTCCAACTTGTTTTATATTTATGTGATACGTTACAAAAAATATTGTTCTTAATTGAAAAAGGATATAAAATGTAAAACCACAATTTTTCATAAAGAATATTGCCAATTGTTTCCCAGCCCTTTCTTATGTTGGGTGTTTTGACTTGAGATTCAGTTAGCTAATTAATGGATAAATTAATTAAACACTTATGAAATTTAGTTGGGATTTAATTTAGCTTGTAATTTAATTATTTGATTCTTTATTGCATCCACTCATCCACATCAATAATTTTGTGAATGTTATAATACAAATCGAAAAAAACAACCAAAAAGGCAAACTGAGGGGTATGGGAGGAGAGGAGTAATGGTGATAGAAGTTACCAGGTAAAATCTTTGTAATTCATCAAGATCTGCCTCAGGAACCTATTCCTCTTTTAGTGTGTGTGTTGTTAAAATTTGTTTTAATTAGTTAAACATTACAGTGCAATGATATTGACATATCATATTTTTGAAAAAGATGGGGTATAATTTCTCATTTTTCTGAGAGTACAGGTTGCAGAATCACATTGGTCATACAGTCATGAATATGCATACAGCTATACTAATGTCTGTTTTATTCAGCTGACCTTCCTTTCCCTCCTTACCTTCTCTTCCCCTCCCATCAGTTCTCTCTACCCAATCTAATGTGACACACTTCTTTTTTTTCCCTCACATCATCATACATGCATTCTGTATAACGATGAGGGTCTCCTTCCATCTTCCGTGCAATTCCACTTCTCCCTCACTTTCCCCCCCACCTCTCTTCCCAAGTGTGTTTTATTATACAGAATGAATTTTAAAAGCAACTGTTACCATTAAATATAATTTAATAGAAAAATTTGACATGAAATACTAATATTATAATTATTAAACAAAGAACATATAAGTTTGCAAATTCCATATAATATAGACAGTTATGTCTTTGGAAATGAAAAACAAGTTCCTGCTCCGAGTCTTACAGGTTAATTTCAGCTGCTGTGCACTGCAGGTATTATCTCTCCTGTGTTCCAGGGCCAAAGTCTCTATTGTCCCTGGTGTCCTATGGGGTCTATAAAACAGAACAAGGAAAAAAGGTCACTTGGGATGAGTTGCTGGCCACAGAAATTGGCCAGGACCACAATTGTCTCAGGACATGCAAGATGAACTTGGGCCCTGATCTCTCCTGGGGTCTGGGCAGGGAGCACTGAGACTGGTATGCTGCCCTAAGCTGAGGGTGTTGTCTGTGGGAAGAGTGTCTATGAATGTCCTCAGAAGGAACTTTTCATGGATATTCACCTTCAGAACCTTCTGACGCTGCTTTCCTAGAGAGTGAACATGAGGCAATGGGAAGAGTTCTCTAGGAAATCTGGGTGTAAAGGCTGAGTAGCATACATCTGGAATCCTGAAGAGCAGCATCTGTGATGACACAGGGTGGAGCAAGGACCCTGGCTCCTCCAGCCCTACCCTCTGTAGTGCCATTCCTCAGAGAGCTTCCTGCACTGATTTTTACCAAATTGTGCCTTCCCTTGCATGGCCATGGTCACATGCAACTATAGAATCTTCAGTGCTCTAATTGATTCTGATGGATTGCAAAAAAGTGCAACAAAGAAACTTGAGAAAGCAAAGGAGAATATGTGGACTGATTTGACCTCTGCTTTCTTTCACATTCTTTCCAGACCCACATTTCCTCTTCCTAAACTGCTTTATCACCTTTGCTGAATTAAGCCCATATATTGAATCAGGAGAGGGCCCCTGGAAACAATTCATGTTAAGGGACCTACATTCCAATTGCGTAATCTTGACCTAGGAAAGGAAGGATACATTCATGCATGCTCAGAGCCAGCAAAGTCAGAACCCAGCTATTCAGTGGTCAGTAAACCAGAACCAGATTGTTTGTGTCTCATGTATCAGGCAACAACTCAGTATTTCTGATGCTCCCTACAACTCAAACTCAGTATATGGGTATGCAGTATTACTCAGCATGATTCAGTGGTGTTGCTTGTGGTAAAAAAAAAAAGTAGGGAAAGACTAAGAATGTTAGTGCAGAGAGATTTAACAGACATTGAAGGTCCAAGGACCTCAAAGATCTGGATGAGGAAAGCACCTTTAGAAAAGTCATAAAATGTGGGAAAGATGAAACATGGAAAATCTACAGAGTTTTTACATAAGAAAGAATAATTAAGAGAAACCAATAGAAAATCAATTACTTGCAGATTTCTTGTCCTTTTGTCCTCCTCCTCATCCTCTGAATCACTTTCTATGTTTTCTTTGTGGACTATTGCCGTGATGGTCATGATGTGGCCTTAAAAAAAAGAAAGGCAGAGTTAAATTCAAGGTAAGAACTTAAGTTGCTCCTGCTCCTGGTGTTCTAGAATGCACAGTCAAAGCTCTCCATTCTTCCTCTTGTCTGCATTCCTGTCTCCTGGTCTCCATCACCTCATCTCTGCGATGAGAAATAGATCTAGCATCCCAAGAGCTCTTTTCCACCAGTTCACATTCTGCCATTGTACTTGGTAGGGATTCTGTGTCATCCTGTTCTTCCAAGAGACAGCCACAGTCTTCCTGATTTTCTGGACTTAGGCCTCTTAAATACAAGCAAATTCAGATTTTCTCTAGTCCAAGTGCTTGGGAATTAGACAAAGACTGGAGGTTAGAAACATGTTCACGGAGGAACTTCTCCCCACTCTTTTACAGGAGAACACAGTGGCCTGTCCAGGGTGCACAGAAACAATTTTCTTTAAGTTGCCCACATTTGGGAGTTCATTTTCGACCAGAAATAGACAAAACACAGAAGAGAAAGTGCTGCCCTAAAAAGATAACATTCAGAGGGGAATTGTGACTTCTTACTCACTACTTATCACTAGTGAGAGCTTCAATTACAGGTTTGCAAAGTGCTTGTAAGAAAGTATGTCCCACTAGATTCTTTCCCTTATGGGTCAAACCTAAAGTGCAGATCTTATTTCTTTCATGCACAATGCCAAAAAATAATCAATAATTAAAGCCAGGCTACTTGATGTTTATTAGAGGCAAATTTAGGACAGAATGGGACTTAACATGGAAGATTGTGTTTACCTTTCAAAGCAAAAGTTGTCTTCTTATGAACAGGATGTCAGAAGGTCTACTAACCCTTCTTTTTATGAAAATAATACATATTTCTGTTTTCTCAATTTTATTCCCATTCCTTATTTCCCACATGAGTAGGTGAACTCAAATCTTACCATGAAACCTTTCCCATTTTGTCATACCCCAAATGCTTTTCCTACCTGCAGGCTCTCCCTCGTCACAGCTTGAATCATAATCTTTGCTCCATGTCCAACCTTTAGAGACACAGACATCATCAACTGAGTTACTTAAGATTGACTCATTCTTTCTTCTACACAACTAAGCTTATGATGATTGCTAGGGTTGGATGTTTTTTATCCCACACTGGATTGTGTGATTGAGGCTTGGTGCTCAGTATGGCCACAATGAGATTTGTGAAATCTGTGTGAAGAAGGGTCTGCTTGGAGGTGGTGAGGACATTTGACGGTATGAGAGTCAGAAGTAAGAATACAGATTTTTCAAACCCTTGTTAGATCCTGTTATATAAGAAGAGCAAATGAATCAACTGATCCCTGCTGGCTTCGTGTCTTGCCATGTGATGTCTCTCTACTGCAACTGCATCCCTGCAGACACCACCAATCACGCAATGCAGCTAAGAGGGTATTCACTAAAGAAAAGTGTTTGCTAGTGCCATGCTCTTGTACCTGCAGAACTGTAAGCTAAACACACCCACCTGTATAATTTATTCAGTTTCTGGGTTTCGTTATTGGAAAGAAAAATATAGTGATACTAATATTAATAGTCAGGATCATCTACATCTCTGTTCTGGGTTCTCAGACCCTCTCTGGGTTCTGGGGAGTCAGAGGCCTCAAACAGGATGCTGCAAACAATTGCAAACCTTCTAATGAGAGAGTGGAGCTGTAAGGAGTCAAATTTTAACTACTTTCTTCCATTGGGACATTATCCCTTTCTCGTTGAAACAGACCAAGCTGACATGCAAACTGTGATGCCAACAGTTTCAGGAATATAAACTCACAGAACATACACTGTGCCATCATCAGAGCAGCGGTCCAGAAGGGAATGGGAATGTCCTCTGCTTTATCCACATGGGTCTATTGGCCACTTTGAAAGTTTTGTATAAAAATTAAAATTAAATTAAAAATACTGTTATTTTGGATGGCCAAGACCAGGAGTTCAAAGATGAAGCAGACAAGAATTTACTTCCCCCGGGTTTCTGTGGACAGCAGTTTGCTAGCATGTTCTTACTCCTCATACTCCTCATTTATAAGTAGACTGTGGAGTCAGTTTGCTAGAATGTTATCACACCTCATACTCCTCATTTATAAGTAGACTGTGGAGTCAGTTTGCTAGCCTGTTCTCACTACTCATACTCCTCATTTATAAGTAGACTGCGGTGTCATGCAAAAGTGAAAAGTGCCAGGAACTCTCTGAGAGCCTGAGGAATCGACATAAACAAAGTCAACATTAACATCAAGATGGCTCCCCTCAAATTCAAGCACATCCCACCTAGAGCTCATAAGAAATGTGTGTGAAAAGCTTGGACACAATGCTATCTTAACTTCCCTACTGATTCTGGCTGGTCCTGGTCAGATCTCTGGTGGATACCTGGTTCATTGTAGAGCCCCACATGCTGAACAAGTGGGATCTTAGCACAGAGTTGCATTTATCAAATGATGTCGTGGACTAAGATTAAGACACTCTGCACAGGGAGGAGTTCTAGGATGAGAAGGAATGATGACCACAGTGGTTCTACCCTCACAGTGACCAGTCAGTGTCAGTATCCATGTATGTAGGAATAGAAGGACCTAGACAGTACTTGAGACTGACAGTATGAAGACGTTTCATATATACTGTCATTGTGATATTCTGCAGGCCACAGGGGGCAGCACAGACCCAAGCAAGGGATCAGACACCACTGCTGTGCTGAGCTGGACCTTCAGTAGAGCCCACCTTTTGCTCTGTAACTAGATGAGCTGCAATTATGCTGATCAGGCCCCATGAAAATCCATCCAGTTAAAACATGTTTCTACAAAGTAGTGTCTACAAAAAGACCCAATAAGGTATTTTCAGTGTCAGTTGGCACATGCAAAGTAAGCCCTTCCTTAGCTAAATTAAACTCTGGACTTTGAATCTCCTCTGTCTCAGATGTCCACCATAAGTGAGCATAGTGCATTGGTGGACCTGAGAGTCACTGTTAAGGATTGGCCCTGTCCAGAAACTTGTGCCTAGAATGGGGATTGGAAGATGAATTCTGACACCTCACACAAAAAAATGTATATGAACGTGAAAATTTTTCATGAGTGAAGTGTTCTAAAAAATTACATGCACTGATTAAATCTAGGACCTACTGACATGTGAGGTTTGCTATTAAATGAAGTTGCTACTGTTGCAGTGACAGAAATGAAGTGGAGCTTTTTCTTTATAGAGTGTCGTGAAAATTTTCTGGGTTTTGATGGGATCTATTTTGCATGTTAATTGAGGTATTGGTGTGAAATGAACTGCACACATGGAAAGTTTACAGTTTGATCTATTTACACATATACAAAATCATGATCTAATGGAGATGGCTTTTTTTGTTTAAACATGTGGACATTGGCATCTTGGCATGTATATATCTAGAGAAACAGACAAATATGAAAAAACGAACACAAAATCACACTCAGAATCATGTTGCAAGAATGCACACAGAGATACATGTATAAAACTCTCATTGACCTAACCACGTTGCTCAACTCACACAGGTGCTTCAAGGAAATATGCAGAATGGCCATAGATTTATTTTAATCAATTTAGACCACAAACCCCATACTTCTCATTCTCAAGGAGGTAGTGGAATCACTGAGTCTCTGCACTCAAAAGGAAGGAAGACTCTCTGACCCTTGGCGTCATCTACATTTTGCAACAGGAAAAGAGTGAGGCCAGGATACATACCAATTATGGATCCTCTTGAATCCTCCTGTGAATACAGAAAAGGAGTCACTATGAAGATCAAGCCATGCTCTGACCTGTGTGCACAAGACTTTTGTTTACTTGGTGACATTAGAATAGCCAATGAGAATGTGGGCAAATCAAGGGAACAGATAGCAAATGTACTCTCACCAAATGACACAAGCTTTTCTAGGCGATTTGTGTCACAGGTCTATATTAGGTGATAATTAAGGAATTCGATGGCCAGGAGGGAAAACCATAGCCAGGCACAAAGCTTGTTATCATACAGTGTGTAGTTTATACTGGTTCTTGTTAATGTTGCTTTCAGTGAGGTCTCATTTGGCAACAGACACCCCAATGAGAATCTGCACAGCCAGGAAATTGTGTAGGTCATCTCCAGGAAACCATGTCATATTACAAGAGAAAGAGAAACTAAAGAGCAACACTGGATTTCAGAGGAAGATAAGCAACCTTACCATGGCTTTTGATGGGGTCTCTCGACTCATGATTTCTCCAGGAATGAACTCCACCATGTCATTTGGGTGAACTAGAGAATGCAGAATAATGATTAGTATACTGATTTAAGGCTTATGAATATTTCAGGGCATTTCTTGATATGGACATCAGTGAAAATATACAGCAAAGATAAGAACAAGAATGAGAGATGGCTGCGAATAGAGTGTATCACACCCAGTGTACCGCATCACTGCACAGGGTTAGAACGACAAAAAGCTATCTTGTTAGAAATTTCTAGCAAAATTGGGGTGCACCGAAACTTAGGCGAAGGATTTCTATCATCGAGGACCGGTTACTGAGTCTCAAATATGAGCCAACAGTGCGACCAGAGATCCAGGCTGTCTGATCCGCCGCCCACCCTGCGGCCCGCCCCGCGGCTACAGACAGTGGGGTGCTGCCGAGAAGCGACCAGCAAGCAGAGAGAAATGGCACTACGGATTCTGTGGAGTCCTCCCGGCTGTGCCCTCACTGAGCTCTGGGCTGAGTTTGGGGTTTGAGTTTGGGGAAGGAAGCAGTCCAGTTCTATCCCCAACAATGGAAAATCCACCAAGGAAGCCAGCGGACACCATCTTGAAGAGCTGACTTCACCATCGCCAGGTTCCGACAGATTGCAACAATAAAATAGCATGAACAACCAGACTACATATAACTTATCAAATGCAAATAGATGAATTCTACGAACAGGTCTATACTCCACCTAAGCCCTTAACTACCCCCAAGTACTCCTGTCTATTCTCTTGTTAATATCCACGTGCATTTGCGTAACACCCCAAAGAAGCTAACATATACTAACCTCCATACAAGCAAATCACCCGACCTTAACATAAAATCCTAAGTCCAAACCTCAGTTCTCTATACGCCATCAAAATCTGAAGGATTTAATAAAACCAATTAATTTACCTTAAATCACAATTAAATCCAACATCTCTAAACATCATCTCCTAACACAAAGGAGAGATAGTGGAACTATAAAAACCAAAACAAATTTAAAGGAGAAAACAGAAACACAGCAGTCAAAGAGAGTTGGAAAGTAACTTGAGCACCATAAAAAAACAAGGGAAAAAAAAGAGTACAAACAATGCAGGACAACTTAAATACAAAAGAGAAGCTAGAGGCACCAGAAAATTGGATGGAGAAAGAAGTCAAGGCATACCTAAGTAAGATGGAATGGAATCTCAGAGAAGAGTTTATACAGCAAGTTCAAACAATGAAAGTATATTGAAAATGAATTAAATAAGCAAATTCAAATGTCAAAGAACGAGCTCTATCATGAAATAGAGATTTCAAAAAAAACACAAACAAACAGTAATCCTAGAAATGCAGGAAACGATAAAGCAAATTAAAAATTCAAAGGAGAATATTACAAATAGACTAGATAAAGCAGAAGCCAGAACATCGGATAATGAAGACAAAGTTTATCAACTTGAAAAGAATATAGTCAACACAGAAATGATGCTTAAAATACACAAGGAATCTATCCAAGAGAAATGGGATGTCATAAAAAAACCAAACATTAGAGTCGTTGGGATAGAAGAATGCATAGAGGTTCAAACCAAAGAAATGAACAATCTATTGAATGAAATAATCCTAGAAAATTTTCCAGATATGAACGATGGAATGGATTGCCAAATCCTGGAAGCCTACAGGACTCCAAACCTTCAAAACCATAATAGACCAAATCCAAGACACATAATTTTGAAGATATTCAACATATAGAAGAAGGAGAGAATATTAAAAGCTACGAGAGAAAGGAGGCATATTACATTCAGGGGTAAACAAATTAGGTTAATGGCTGATATTTCATCAGAGACGTTGAAAGCGAGAATATCCTGGAGCAAAGTATTTCAACTGCTAAAAAATAATGGATTCCAACCAAGAATACTGTATCCAGCAAAATTTAGCTTCAGATTTGACAATGAAACTAAAATATTTCATGATAAAAAAAAAACTTAAAAGAATTCACAGCCATAAAACCAGTACAGCATGGCATCCTTAGCAAAAAACTAAAAGAAGAGGAATTGAAAAACAGCACCCCAAACTAACAGTGGGAGGTAACTCAGTAAAGGGAAGGGAAAAAATAAACAAAAAGGAAAAACTAGCCATATTAAAATAAATAAATAAACAAGCATGAGGTTAGTACTAAGCATATGTCAATAGTAACCTTAAACGTTAATGGCTTAAATTCCCCAATTAAGAGACATAGGCTAATAACCTGGATAAAAAAAAAAAAACAAATCCAACAATATGCTGCCTTCAGTAGACTCATCTGATAGGAAAAGACATACACAGACTGAAGGTGAAAGGTTGGGAAAAATCATACCACTCACATGGTGCCCCGAAGCAAGCAGGAGTGGCCATAGTCAAATCGAATAAAATCAACTTCAAACCTAAGTTAATCAAAAGGGGTAAAGAAGGACACTACATACGATTAAAAGGAACCATCCACATACAAGACATAACAATTATCACTATGTATGCTTCAAACAATGGTGCTGTAACATTCATAAAACAAACTCTCCTCAAGTTCAATAGTCAAATAGACCACAACAGAATAATTATGGGTGACTTCAACACACGGCTCTCTCCATTGGACAGATCCTCCAGACAAAAGCTGAATAGAAACTATAGAACTCAATAACCCAATCAATAACCTAGACTTAACCAAAATATATAGAATATATCAACCATCATCAAGTGGTTACACGTTCTTCTCAGCAGCACATGAATCCTTCTCAAAGATAGACCATATATTATGCCATAGGACAACATTTAGAAAATATAAAGGTGCGGAGATAATACCATGCATCTTATCTGATTACAGTGGATTGAAACTGGATATCAATGATAAAAGAAGGAAGGAAAAATCATACATCTCATGGAAAATGAACAATATGTTACTGAATGATCAATGGGTTACAAAAGACATAAAGGAGAAAATCAAAAAATTCTTGGAGATGAATGGAAATACAGACACAACATATTGAAATCGATGGGACACAATGAAAGCAGTTTTAAGAGGGAAATTCATTTTCTGGAGGTCATTCCTCAAAAAATGAAAAAACTAACAAATAAATAAGCTCACACTTCATCTCAAAGCCCTAGAAAAAGAAGAGCAAAACAACAGCAAATATTGTAGAAGGCAAGAAATAATTAAAATTGGAGCGGAAGTCAACCAAATTGAAACAAACAAAAAAAACAAAAACATTAAAAATTGATAAAAAAAAGTTGGTTCTTTGAAAAAATAAATATGATTGACAGACCCTTAGCCATGCTAATGAAGAGAAGAAGAGAGAGAGCTCAAAGTACTAACATACGAGATGAAAAAGGCAATATCACAACAGACACTACAGCAATACAGAAGATAGTTAGAAATTATTTTGAAACCCTATATTCCAATAAAATAGAAGATAGCGAAGTTACTGATAAATTTCTTAAGTCATATGATTTGCCCAGATTGAGTCAGGAAGATACACAGAATATAAATAGACCAATAACAAAGGAGGAAATTGAAGAATCCATCACAAGACTACCAATCAAGAAAAGCCCTGGACCAGATGTACATACAGCAGAGTTTTACAAAACCTTCAAAAAAGAAATAATACCAACACTTTTCAAGTTATTTCAAGAAATAGAAAAAGAAGGAGCTCTTCCAAATTCATTATATGAGGCCAACATCACCCTGATCCCAAAACCAGACAAAGACACATCAAAGAAAGAAATCTACAGATCAATATCTCCAATGAACTTAGATGCAAAAATCCTCAATAAATTTCTGGCAAATCAAATACAAAAGCATATCAAAAAAATTGTGCACCATAATCAAGTAAAATTGATCCCCGGGATGCAAGGCTGGTTCAATATATAGAAATCAATAAATGTTATTCACCACCTCGATAGATTTAACCATAAGAACCACACGATCATATCTATAGATGCAGAAAAAGCATTCAACAAAGTTCAGCATCCCTTTATGTTCAAAACACTAGAAAAACTAGGGATAACAGGAAGTTACATCAACATTGTAAAAGCTGTATATGCTAAGCCTCAGGCTAGCATCATTCTGAATGGAGGAAAACTGAAGGCATTCCCTCTAAAATTTGGAACATGACAGGGATGCCCTCTTTCAACACTTCTATTCAATTTAGTCCTCGAATTACTAACCAGAAAAATTAGACAGACAAAAGAAATTAATGGCACAAAAATAGGAAAAGAAGAACTTAAATTATCACCATATGCGGATGATATGATAACATATCTAACAGACCAAAAAGGTTGTACAAAGAAACTACTAGAGCTAATAAGTGAATTGAACAAAATGGCAGAATATAACATCAACACGCATAATTAAAAGGCATTCCTTTATATCAGTGACAAATCTTCTGAAATGGAAATGAGGACAACCACCCCATTCACAATTTTTTCCACAAAAAAAATAAATAAAATAAAATACTTGAGAATCAACCAAACAAAAGAGGTGAAAGATTTATACGATGAAAACTACAGGACCCTAAAGAGAGAAATAGAAGAAGACCTTAGAAGGTGGAAAGATATACCCTGTTCATGGAAAGGAAGAACTAACATCATCAAAATGGCGATATTACCCAAAGTTCTCTATAGGTTTAAAACAATGCCAATCAAACTCCCAATGGCATTTCTTGTAGAAATAGATGAAGTAATCATGAAATTCATATGGAAAAACAAAAGACCCAGAATAGCAAAAGCAATTCTAAGCAGGAAGTGCGAATCAGGAGGTATAGTGATACAAGATTTCAAAGTGTACTACAGAGCAATAGTAATAAAAACAGCATGGTACTGGTTCCAAATCAGGCGGGTGGACCAATAGCCAGATTACAGGACACAGAGACAAATCCACAAAATTATAACTATCTTATATTTGATAAAGGGGAAAAAAGCATGCAATGGAGGAAAGATAGCATCTTCAATAAATGGTGCTGGGAAAACTGGAAATACATATGCAACAAAATAAAATTGAATACCCTCCTCTTGCCATGCACAAAAATTAACTCAAAGTGGATCAAGAAGCTAGATATCAAATCAGAGACTCTGCGTCTGATAGAAAAAAAATTGGCTCCCATCTACATATTGAGGAGTCGGGGTCCAAATTCCTTAATAGGACACCCATAGCACAAAATATATTAACAAGATCAACAAATTGGACTCACTTAAAATGAAAAGTTTTTTTCTCAGCAAGAGACACAATAAGAGTGGTAAATAGTGAGCCTACATCATGGGAACAAATTTTTACTCCTCACACTTCAGATTGAGCCCTTATATACAGAGTATACAAAGAACTCAAAAAATTAAACAATAAGAAAACAAATAACCCAATCAACAAATGGGCTAAAGACCTGAACAGACACTTCTCAGAGGAGGACATACAATCAATCAACAAGTACATAAAATATTGCTCATCATCTCTAACATTCAGAGAAATTCAGATCAAAACCACCCTAAGATATCATCTCACTCCTGTAAGATTGGCAGCCATTCTGAAGTCAAACAACAACAAGTTCTGGAGAGGATGTGAGGAAAAGGGTACTCTTGAAAATTGCTGGTGGCATTACAATCTGCTGCAGCCAATTTGGAAAGCAGTGTGGATATTCCTGGGAAAGCCGGGAATGGAACCACCATTTGACCCACCTATTGCCCTTCTCGGACAATACCCTGAAGACCTTAAAAGAGCGTACTACAGGGATACTACAACATCGATGTTCATAGCAGCACAATTCAGAATTGCTAGACTGTAGAACCAACCCAGATGCCCTTCAATAGATGAATGGACAAAAAAATGTGGCATTTATACAACATGGAGTATTACACAGCACAAAAAATGACAAAATCATGGAATTTGCAGGGAAATGGATGGCACTAGAGCAGATTAGGCTTAGTGAAGCTACCCAATCCCTTAAAAACCAATACCAAATGTCTTCTTTGAAATAATGAGAGCAACTAGAAATACAGCAGGGAGGAAGAGCAGGAAGTAAAGATGAATATTAAACACATACATGAGTGGGAGGGAAAGGGAGAGAAAAGAGAAATTGCATGGTAATGGAGGAAGACCCTCTTTGTTATTCAAAATTACATATAAGAGGTTGTGAGGGTAATGGAAAAATAAACAAGGAGAGAAATGAATTATAGTAGATGGGGTAGAGAGCGAAGATAGGAGGAGAGGGGAGGGGGATAGTAGAGGATAAGAAAGGTCGCAGAATACAACAGTTACTAATAGGGCATTATGTAAAAATGTGGATGTGTAACTGATGTGATTCTGCAATCTGTTTGGAGTAAAATTGGGAGTTCATAACCAACTTGAATCTAATGTATGAAATAGGATATGTCAAGAGCTTGTAATATTTTGAACAACCAATAAAAAAAATAACCGATCCTGATGGCTCCCCTCAAAGTCAAGCACTTCCCACATATAGCTCATGAGAAATATGTGTGAAAAGCTTGGACACAATGCTATCTTCTTAACGTCCCAACTGATTCTCACTGGTCCTGTTCAGATCCCAGGTGGATACCTGGTTCATTGTAGAGCCCCACATGCTGAACAAGTGAGATCTTAGCACATAGTTGTATTTACCAAATGATGTCATGGACTAAGTTGAAGACACTCTGCCGAGGGAGGAGTTCAGGGATGAGATGGAATGATGACCACAGTTCTTCTACCCTCACAGTGACCAGTGAGTTTCATTATCCATATATGTATGAATGGAGGGACCCAAACAGCATATGAGACTGACAGTATAAAGACCTATCATATATACTGTCAATGTGATATCCTGCAGGCCACAAAAGGGGCAACACAGACCTAAACTAGGGATCGGACACCACTGCTGTGCTGAGCTGCATCTTCACTACAGCCCAACAACAAACCCCTCACTTCTCATTCTCAAAGAAGTAGTGGAATCACTGAGACTCTGCACTCAAAAGGAAGGACGACTCTCTGACCCTGGGCATCATCTACATTTTCAAAAGGAAGAGAGTGAGCCCAGGATACATACCAATTATGGATCCTTTTGAATCATCCTGTGAATAGAGAAAAGGAGTCACTATGAACATCAAGCCATGCTCTGACCTGTGTGCACAAGTCTTTTGTTTACTTGGTGACATTCGAATATCCAATGAGAATGTGGGCAAATCAAGGGAACAGATACAAAATGTACTCTCACCAAATGACACAAGCTTTATCTAGGGGATTTGTGTCACAGGTCTATATTAGGTGATAATTAAGGAATTCGATGGCCAGGAGGGAAAACCATAGCCAGGCACAAAGCTTGTTATTATACAGTGTGTAGTTTATACTGTTTCTTGTTAATGTTGCCTTCAGTGAGGTCTCATTTGGCAACAGACACCCCAATGAGAATCTGCACAGTCACGAAATTGTGTATGTCATCTCCAGGAAACCATATCATAACACAAGAGAAAGAGAAACTAAAGAGCAACACTGGATTTCAGAGGAAGATAAGCAACCTTACCATGGCTTTTGATGGGGTCCTTCGACTCATGCTTTCTCCAGGAATGAACTCCACCATGTCATTTGGGTGAACTAGGAGGATGCAGGATAATGATTAGTATACTAATTTAAGGCTTATGAATATTTCAGGGCATTTCTTGATATGGACATCAGTGAAAATACACAGCAAAGATAAGAACAAGAATGAGAGATGGCTGCGAATAGAGTGTATCACACCCAGTGTACCGCATCACTGTACAGTGAATACAGGGTTAGAACGACGAAAAGCTATCTTGTTAGGAATTTCCAGCAAAACTGCGGTGCACCGAAACCTAGGGGAAAGATTCCCATCACCGAGGATCGGTTACTGAGTCTCAAACGCCAGCTAACTGTGCCACCAGAGATTCAGGCTGACTGATCCACCGCCGGCCCTGCGGCCCGCCCCGCATCTACAGATGGTGGGGTGCCGCCGAGAAGCTACCAGCAAGCAGAGGAAAATGGCGCTACGGATTCTGTAGAGTCCTGCTGGCTGTGCTCTCACTGAGATCTGGGATGAGTTCGGAGTTTGAGATGGGTTAAGGAAGCGGTCAAGTTTTATCCCTCACAACGTAAAGTCCACCAAGGAAGCCAGAGGCCAAAATCTTGGAAAGCTGATGTCACCATCGACAGGTTCCGACAGATTGCAAAAAGAAAACAGCATGAACAACCAGACTACCTATAACTTACTAATTGTAAATAGATGAATACTACGAATAGGTCTATAGTCCACCTAAGCCCTTTACTACCCCCAAGTACTCCTGTCTATTTTCTTGTTAATATCCGGCTGCATTTGAGTTACCCCCCCAAAGAAGCTAACGTATCCTAACCTCCAAACAAGCAAATCACTGGACCTTTACATAAAATCCTAAGTCCAAACCTCTGTTCTCTATATGCCATCAAAATCTGAAGGCCTGTAATGAAACCAATGAATTTACATTAAATCACAATTAAATCCAAAATCTCGAAACATTTTCTCCTAACACAAAGGAGAGATAGTGGAAGTATAAAAACCAAAAGAAAATTAAAGGAGAAAACAGAAACACAGCAGTAAAAGAGTTGGAAAGTAACTTGAGCACCATAAAAAAACAAGTGGAAAAAGGAACACAAACAATGCAGGACAACTTAAATACAAAGGATAACCTAAAGGCACCAGAAAAATGGATGGAGAAAGAAGTCAAGGCAAACCTAATCCAGATGGAATGTAATCTTAGAGAAGACTTTAGACAGCAAGTTCAAACAATGAACGTATATTTTAAAAACGAATTAATTAAGAAAATTCAAATGTCAAAGAACGCACTCTATCACGAAATAGAGATTTAGAAAAAAACAAACAAACAGTAATCCTAAAAATGCAAGAAACCATAAACCAAATTAAAAACTCAAACGAGAATATTACAAATAGACAAGATCAACTAGAAGCCAGACACCAGATAATGAAGACAAAGTTTATCAACTTGAAAATAATATAGTCAACACAGAAAGGATGCTTAAAAGACATGAGAAATCTATCCAAGATATATATGATGTCATAAAAAAATCAAACCTGAGAGTCATTGGAATAGAAGAAGGCATAAAGCATCAAACCAATGGAATGAACAATTTGTTGAATGAAATAATCCAAGAAAAATTCCCAGATATTAAAGGTGGAATGGATTGCCAAATCCTGGAAGCCTACAGGACCCCGGACATTCAAAACCATAATAGACCAACTCCAAGACACATTATTATGAAGATATCCAACATACAGAACAAAAAGGGAATATTAAAAGCTATGAGACAAAGGAGGCAGATTAGATTCAGGGGTAAACCAATTAGGTTAATGGCTGATTTTTCATTACAGATGTTGAAAGCAAGAAGATCCTTGAACAACGTATTTCCAATGATAAAAAATAATGGATTCCAACCAAGAATACTGTATCCAGTATTGATAATGAAATTAAAATATTTCATGATGAATAAAAGTTAAAAGAATTCACAGCCAGAAAACCAGCACTGCATGGCATCTTGAGCAAAACACTACAAGAAGAGGAACTGAAAAACAGCTAGCCAAACTAACAGTGGGAAATAACTCAGTAAAAGAAAGGAAAAAAAATAACCAAAAAAAAAAATACTACCCATATAAAAATAAATAAATAAACAAGCACGATGGGTAGTACAAACCATATTTCAATAGTAACCTTAAACCTTAATGGCTAAATTCCCCAATTAAGAGACATAAGCTAATAACCTGGATTAAAAAACCAAATCAAACAATATGCTGCCTTCAGGAGACTCATCTGATAGGAAAAGACATACACAGACTGAAGGTGAAAGGTTGGGAAAAATCATACTTCTCACATAGTCCCCTGAAGCAAGCAGGAGTGGCCATACTCAAATCGAAAAAATCAACTTCAAACCTAAGTTAATCAAAAGAGATAAAAAAGGACACTACATACTATTAAAAGGAACCATCCATCAACCAGACATAACAAATATCAATATATATGCACCAAACAATGGTGCTGAAACATTCATAAAACAAACTCTCCTCAAGTTCAAGAGTCAAATAGACCACAACACAATAATTATGGGTGACTTCAACACACCGCTTTCTCCATTTGACAGATCCTCCAGACAAAAGCTGAATAAAGAAACTATAGAACTCAATAACAAAATCAATAACCTAGACTTAACCGACATATATAGAATATATCAACCATCACCAAGTGGATACATGTTCTTCTCAACAGCACATGGATCCTTCTCAAAGATAGACCATATATTATGCCATTGGACAACTATTAGTAAATATAAAGGTGTGGAGATAATACCATGAAACTTATCTGATTACAATGGAATGAAACTGGGTATCAATTATAAACGAAAGATGGAAAAATCATACATCTCATGGAAAATGAACAATATGTTACTGAATGATCAATGGGTTACAAAAGACATAAAGGAGTAAATCAAAAAATTCTTGGAGATGAATGGAAATACAGACACAACATATTGGAATCTATGGGACAAAATGAAAGCAGTTTTAAGAGAGAAATTCATTTCCTGGAGATCATTCCTCAAGAAATGAAAAAAAAAAAAAAAACAAATAAATGAGCTAACACTTCATCTCAAAGCCCTAGAAAAGGAAGAGCAAAACAAAAGCAAATGTAGAAGAAGGCAAGAAATATTTAAAGTCAGAGCGGAAATCAACGAAATTGAAACAAAAAAAAAACCATTAAAAATTGATAAAACAAAAAGTTATTTCTTTGAAAAAATAAATAAGTTCGACAGACCCTTAGCCATGCTAATGAAGAGAAGATGGGAGGGATCTCAAATTACTAACATACGGAATGAAAAAGGCAATATCACAACGGACAATACGGAAATACAGAGGATAATTCGAAATTTTTTTGAAACCCTATATTCCAATAAAATAGAAGATAGCAAAGATATCGATAAATTTCTTAAGTCATATGATTTGCCCAGATTGAGTCAAAAAGATACACACAATTTAAACAGACCAATAACAAAAGAGAAAATTGAAGAGGCCATGAAAATACTACCAACCAAGAAAAGCCCTGGACAACATGGATATACAGCAGAGTTTTACAAAACATTCAAAGAAGAATTAATACCAATACTTTTCAAGTTATATTAAGAAATAGAAAAAGAAGGAGCTCTTCCAAATTCATTGCATGAGGCCAACATCACCTTGATGCCAAAACTAGATAAAGACACTTCAAAGAAAGAAAACTACAGACCAATATCTCTAATGAACTTAGATGCAACAATCCTCAAAAAAATCTTGTGAATCGAATACAAAAGCATATCAAAAAAATTGTGCACCATGATCAAGTAGGATTCATCCCCGGGATGCAAGCCTGGTTCAATATACAAAAATCAATAAATGTTATTCACCACATAAATAGATTTAACCACAAGAACCACATGATCATCTTGATAGATGCAGAAAAAGCATTCGAGAAAGTGAAGCATCCGTTTATATTCAAAACACTAGAAAAACTAGAGATAACAGGAACTTACCTCAACATTGTAAAGGCTATATATGCTAAGCCTCAGTCTAGCATCATTCTGAGTGGAGAAAAACTGAAGGCATTCCCTCTAAAATCTGGAACAAGACAGGGATGCCCTCCCTCACCACTTCTATTCAATTTAGTCCTCGAAATACTAGCCAGAGCAATTAGACAGACAAAAGAACTTAACGGCATAAAAATAGGAAAAGAAGAACTTAAATTATCACCATATGCGGTTGATATGATAATATATCTAACAGACCAAAAAGGGTCTACAAAGAAACTACTAGAGCTTATAAGTGAATTTAGCAGGGTGGAAGGATATAAAATCAACACGCATAAATCAAAGGCATTCCTGTATATCAGCGGCAAATCTTCTGAAATGGAAATGAGGACAACCACCCCATTCACAATATTCTCAAAAAAAAAAAAAGTAAAATACTTTGGAACCAATCTAACAAAAGAGGTGAAAGATTAATACAATGAAAACTACAGAACCCTAAAGAGAGAAATAGAAGAAGACCTTAGAAGATGGGAAAATATACCCTATTCATGGATAGGAAGAACTAACATCATCAAAATGGCAATATGACCCCAGTTCTCTGTAGGTTTAATGCAATGCCAATCAAAATCCCAACAGCATTTCTAGTAGAAATAGATAAAACAATCATGAAATTCATATGGAAAAATAAAAGACCCAGAATAGCAAAACCAATTCTAATCAGGAAGTGTGAATCAGGAGGTATAGTGATACCAGATTTCAAACTGTACTACAGAGCAATAGTAACAAAAACAGCATGGTACTGGTACCAAAACAGGCGGGTGGACCAATGGTACAAATTAGAGGACACAGAGACCAATCCACAAAATTACAAGTTTCTTATATTTGATAAAGGGGATAAAAGCATGCAATGGAGGAAGGATAGCATCTTCAACAAATGGTGCTGAGAAAACTGAAAATCCATATGCAAAAAAAATAAAAGTGAACCCTTTCTCTCACCATGCACAAACGTTAACTCAAAATCGATCAAAGAGCTTCATATCAAATCAGAGACACTGCGCCTGATAGAAGAAAAAGTTGGTTACAATCTACATATTGTGGGATCGGGCTCCAAATTGCTTAATAGGACACCCATAGCACAGAGTTAATAACTAGGATCAACAAATGGGACTTACTTAAACTAAAAAGTTTTTTTCTCAGCAAGAGAAACAATAAGAGAGGTAAATAGGGAGCCTACATCCTGGTAAAAAATTTTTACTCCTCACACTTCAGATAGAGCCCTAATATCCAGAGTATACAAAGAACTCAAAAAATTAAACAATAAGATAACAAATAACCCAATCAACAAATGGGCCAAAGACCTGAACAGACACTTCTCAGAGGAGGACTTACAATCAATCAACAAGTATATGAAAATAATGCTCACCATTTCTAGCAGTCAGAGAAATGCAAATCAAAACCACCCTAAGATACCATCTAACTCCAGTAAAATTAATAGCCATTATGAAGGCAAACAACAACAAGTGCTAGAGAGGTTGTGGGGAAAAGGGTACTCTTGTACATTGCTGGTGGGACTGCAAATTGGTGCGGCCAATTTGGAAAGCAGTATGGAGATTCTTGGGAAAGCTGGGAATGGAACCAGCATTTGACCCAGCTATTGCCCTTCTCGGCCTGTTCCCTGAAGACCTTAAAAGAGCATACTACAGGGATACTGCCACAACTATGTTCAAAGCAGCACAATTCAAATAGCTACACTGTGGAACCAACCCAGATGCCCTTCAATAGATGAATGGATAAAAAAGTTGCATTTATACACCATGGAGTATTACGTAGCACTAAAAAATGACAAATTCATGGAATTGGCAGGGAAATTGATGGCACTAGAGCAGATTATGCTTAGTGAAGCTAGCCAATCCCTTAAGAAAATAACAAATGTCTTCTTTGATATAATGAGAGCAACTAAGAACAGAGCAGGAAGGAAAAGCAGGAAGAAAAGATTAACATTAAACAGATACATGAGGTGGGAGGTAAAGGGAGAGTAAAGAGAAATTGCATGGTAATTGAGGGAGACCCTCATTGTTACACAAAATTACATATAACAGGTTGTGAGGGGAATGGGAAAATAAACAAGGAGAGAAATGAATTGCAGTAGACAGGTAGAGAGTGAAGATGGGAGGAGAGGGGAGGGGGGATAGTAGAGGATAGGAAAGGTTGCAGAATACAACAGTTACTAATAAGGCATTATGTAAAAATGTGGATGTGAAACCAATGTGATTCTGCAATCTGTATTTGGGGTAAATTGGGAGTTCATAACCAACTTGAATCTAAGGAATGAAATACTATATGTCAAGAGCATTGTAATGTTTTGAACAACCAATTAAAAAAGGATCCTGATGACTCCCCTCAAAGTCAAGCACATCCCACCAGGAGCTCATAAGAAATGTGTGTGAAAAGCTTGGACACAATGCTATCTTCTTCACTTCCCTCCTGATTCTGTCTGGTCCTGGTCAGATCCCAAGTGGATACCTGGTTCATTGTAGAGCCCCACATGCTGAACAAGTAAGATCTTAGCACACAGTTGCAATTATCAAAAGATGTCATGGACTAAGATGAAGACACTCTCCCCAGGAAGGAGTTCAGGGATGAGAAGGAATGATGACCACAGTGGTTCTACCCTCACAGTGACCAGTCAGTGTCAGTATCCATGTATGTATAAATAGAAGGAACCAGAGAGCATTTGGGACTGACATTATGAAGACCTATCATATATAATGTCAATGTGATATCCTGCAGGCTACACAGGGGGCAGCACAGACCTAAACTAGGGATCGGACACCACTGCTGTGCTGAGCTGGATCTTCACTACAGCCCACCTTTTGCTGTGTAACTAGATGAGCTGCAATTGTGCTGATCAGGCCCCATGAAAATCCATCCAGTGAAAACATGTTTCTACAATGTAGTGTCTACAAAAAAAACCAATAAGGTAGCTTTCAGTGTCAGTTGGAACATGCAAAGTAAGACCTTCCTTAGCTACAGTAATGTCTGGCCTGTGCATCTCCTCTGTCTCAGATGCCCACCATAAGTGAGCATAGTGCATTGGTGGACCTGAGGGTCATTATTAAGGATTGACACTGCCAGAAACTAGGGCCTAGAATGGGGATTGGAAGATGAATTCTGACACCTCTCACAAAAAATGTATATGAAAGTGAAAATTTTTCATGAGTGAAGTGTTGTGAACTATCACATGCACTGATTAAATATAGAACCTACTGACAGGTAAAGTTTGCTATTAAATGAAGTTGCTACTGGTGCAGTGACAGGATTGGAATGGAGTTTTTCCATTATAGAGTGTCATGAAAATTTTCTGGGTTTTCATGGGATAAGTTTTGCATGTTAATTGAGGTATTGTTGTGGAATAAACTACACATATGGAAGATTTACAGTTTGATCTATTTACATATATACAAAATCATGATCTAATGGAGATGGCTTTTTTTGTTGTTGTTTAAACATATGGACGTTGGCCTCATGGCATGTATATATAGAGAGAAACAAACAAATGTGCAAAAACGAACACAAAGTCACACTCAGAATAATGTTGTGTGAATGCACACAAAGACACATGTATAAAACTCTCATTGACCTAACCACTTTGCTCAACTCACATAGGTGCTTCAAGGAAATATGCAGAATGGCCATAGATATTTTTTTAAATCAACTTAGACCACAAACACCTCACTTCTCATTCTCAAGGAGGTAGTGGAATCACTGAGACTCTGCACTCAAAATGAAGGAAGACTCTCTGACCCTTGGCATTATGTACATTTTCTAACAGGAAGAGAGTGAGCCCAGGATACATACCAATTATGGATCCTTTTGATTCCTCCTGTGAATACAGAAAAGGAGTCACTATGAACATCAAGCCATGATTTGACCTGTGTGCACAAGTCTTTTGTTTATTGGTGACGTTCAAATATTCAATGAGAATGTGTGCAAATCAAGGGAAGAGATAGCAAATATACTCTCACCAAATGACACAAGCTTTTCTAGGGTATTTGTGTCACAGGTCTATATTAGGTGATAATTAAGGAATTTGATGACCAGGATGAAAAATCAAATCCAGGCAAAAAGCTTGTTATTATACGGTGTGTAGTTTATAATGTTTCTTGTTATATTGCCTTCAGTGAAGTCTCATTTGGCAACAGACAACCTAATGAGAATCTGCACACTCAAGAAATTGTGTATGTCGTCTCCAGGAAACCATATCATAACACAAGAGAAAGAGATACTAAAGAGCAACACTTGAATTTCAGAGGAAGATAAGCAACCTTACCATGGCTTCTGATGGGGCCTCTTGATCCATGCTTTCTCCAGGAATGAACTCCACCATGTCATTTGGGTGAACTAGGTGGATGCAGAATAATGATTAGTATACTGATTTAAGGCTTATGAATAGTTCAGAGCATTTCTTGATATGGACATCAGTGAAAATATACAGCAAATATAAGAACAAGAATGAGTGATGGCCGCAAATAGAGTGCATCACACCCCGTGTAACACATCACTGCACAGGTGAATACAGGGTTAGAACAACAAAAAGCTATCTTGTTAGGAATTTCCAGCTAAATTGGAGTGCACCGAAACCTAGAGGAAGGATTTCCATCACCGAGAACTGGTTACTGAGTCTCAAATGCGAGCCAACGGTGCGACCAGAGATCCAGGCTGACTGATCTGCCGCCGGCCCTGCGGCCCGCCCCGTGGCTACAGACGGCGAGGTGCCGCCGACAAACGACCAGCAAGCAGAGAGAAATGGCACTACGGATTCCGTGGAGTCCTGCTGGCTGTGCCCTCTCTGAGCTCTGGGATGAGTTCGGGGTTTGAGATGAAGGAAGGAAGCGGTCCAGTTCTATCCCCCACAACTTAAAGTCCACCAATGAAGCCAGCGGCCAACATCTTGTAAAACTGACGTCACCAACGCCAGGTTATGACAGATTGCTACAATAAAAGAGCATGAACAACCAGACTACATATAACTTACTAAATGCAAATAGATGAATACTACGAATAGGTCTACAGTCCACCCCCCAGTACTCCTGTCTATTCTCTTATTAATATCCGACTGTATTTGAGTAACCCCCAAAGAAGCTAACGTATCCTAACTTCCATACAATCAAATCAACCGATCTTTACATAAAATCTTAAGTCCAAACCTTAGTTCTCTATATGCCATCAAAATCTGAAGGCCTTTAATGAAACCAATGAATTTACCTTATATCACAATTAAATCCAACATCTCGAAACATTGTCTCCTAACACAAAGGAGAGATAGTGGAAATATTAAAACCAAAACAAATTTAAAGGAGAAAACAGAAACACAGCAGTCAAACAGAGTTGGGAAGTAACTTGAGCACCATGAAAAAAACAAAGGGAAAAAGGAGCACAAACAATGCAGGACAACTTAAATACAAAGGAGAACCTAGAGGCACCAGAAAAATGGACAGAGAAAGAAGTCAAGGCATACCTAACTCAGATGGAATGGAATCTTAGAGAAGACTTTAGACAGCAAGTTCAAACAATGAACGCATATTTTGAAAACGAATTAAATAAGCAAATTCAAATGTCAAAGAACGAGCTCTATCACGAAATAGAGATTTAGAAAATAAAACAAACAGTATTTTAGAAATGCAGGAAACCATAAACCAAATTAAAAACTCAAACGAGAATATTAAAAGTCAAAAGATTTATATGATCTGAAGAGAAACCAGAGTATAACAAAAGAGAATATTACAAATAGACTAGATCAAGGAGAAGCCAGAACATCAGATAATGAAGACAAAGTTTATCAACTTGAAAAGAATATTGTCAACACAGAAAGGATGCTTAGAAGGCACGAGCAGTCTATTCAAGAGACATGGGATGTCATAAAAAAAACAACCCTGAGAGTCATTGGAATAGAAGAAGGCATAGAGCCTCAAACCAAAGAAATGAACAATTTATTGAATGAAATAATCTTAGAATACTTCCCAAATATGAAAGATGGAATGGATTGCCAAATCCTGGAAGCCTACAGGACCCCAAACATTCAAAACCATAATAGGCCAACTCCAAGACACATAATTATGAACATATTCAACATACAGAACAAAAAGGGAATATTAAAAGCTACGAGAGAAAGGAGGAAGATTTCATTCAGGGGTAAACCAATTAGGTTAACGGCTGATTTTTCATCACAGACGTTGAAAGCGAGAAGATCCTGGAATAACGTATTTCCAACGATAAAAAATATTGGATTTCAACCAAGAATACTGTATCCAGTAATATTAAGCTTCAGATTTGACAATGAAATTAAAATATTTCATGATAAATAAATGTTAAAAGAATTCACATCCAGAAAACCAGCACTGCATGGCATCTTGAGCAAAACACTACAAGAAGAGGAATTAAAAAACAGCACCCCAAACTAACAGTGGGAGGTAACTCAGTAAAGGGAAGGAAAAAAAAATAACCAAAAAGGAAAAACTATTCATATTAAAATAAATAAATAAACAAGCATGACCGGTATTACTAACCATATTTCAATAGTAACCTTAAACGTTAATGGCTTAAATTCCCCAATTAAGAGACATAGGTTAATAACCTGGATTAAAAAAACATATCCAACAATATGATGCCTTCAGGAGACTCATCTGATAGGAAAACACATACACAGACTGAAGGTGAAAGGTTGGGAAAAATCATACCACTCACATTGTCCCCCGAAGCAAGCAGGAGTGGCCATTGTCATATAGAATGAAATCAACTTCAAACCTAAGTTAATCAAAAGGGATAAAGAAGGACACTACATACTATTAAAAGGTACCATCCACCAACAAGACATAACAATTATCAATATATATGCACCAAACAATGGTGCTGAAACATTCATAAAACAAACTCTCCTCAAGTTCAAGAGACAAATAGACCACAACACAATATTTATGGGTGACTTCAACACACTGCTCTCTCCACTGGACAGATCCTCCAGACAAAAGCTGAATAAAGAAACAATAGAACTCAATAACACAATCAATAACCTAGACTTAACAGACATATATAGAATATATATACCATCACCAAATGGATACATGTTCTTCTCAACAGCACATGGATCCTTCTCAAAGATAGACCATATATTATGCCATAGGACAACTATTAGTAAATATAAAGGTGTGGAGATTATACCATGGAACTTATCTGAGTGCAGTGGAATGAAACTGGATATCAATGATAAAAGAAGGATGGAAAAATCATACATCTTATGAAAAATGAACAATATGTTACTCAATGATCAATGGGTTACAAAAGACATAAAGGAGTAAATCAAAAAATTCTTGGAGATGAATGGAAATACAGACACAACATATTGGAATCTATGGGACACAATGAAAGCACCTTAAAGGGGGAAATTCATTTCCTGGAGGTAATTCCTCAAAAAAATGAAAAAAACCAACAAATAAATGAGCTCACACTTCATCTCAAAGCCCTAGAAAAGGAAGAGCAAAACAACAGCAAATGTAGTAGAAGGCAAGAAATAATTAAAATCAGAGCAGAAATCAATAAATTTGAAACAAAAAAAAAACATTAAAAAATTGATAAAACAAAAAGTTTGTTCTTTGAAAAAATAAATAAGATCGACAGACCCTTAGCCAAGCTAACAAAGAGAAGAACAGAGAGAGCTCAAATTACTAACATACGGGATGAAAAAGCAATATCACAATGGACACTACTAAAATACAGAAGATAATTAGAAATTATTTTGAAACCTTATATTCCAATAAAATAGAAGATAGCAAAGATATTGATAAATTTCTTAAGTCATATGATTTACCCAGATTGTCAGGAAGATACACACAATTTAAACAGACCAATAACAAAAGAGGAAATTAAAGAAGCCATCAAAAGACTACCAACCACGAAAAGCCCTGGACGACATGGATATACAGCAGAGTTTTACAAAACCTTCAAAAAAGAATCAATACCAATACTATTCAAGTTATTTCAATAAATAGAAAAAAGAAGGAGCTCTTCCAAATTCATTCTATGAGGCGAACATCACCCTGATCCTGAAACAATACAAAGACACTTGAAAAAAAGAAAACTACAAGTCAATATCTCTAATGAACTCAGATGCAAAAATCCTCAAAGAAAATCTTGTGAATCGAATACAAAAGCATATCAAAAAAATTGTGCACCATGATCAGGTAGGATTCATCCCCGGGATGCAAGGCTGGTTCAATATACAGAAATCAATAAATGTTATTCACCACATAAATAAATTTAACCATAAGAACCACATGATCATCTCAATAGATGCAGAAGAAGCATTCGACAAAGTTCAGCATCCCTTTATGTTGAAAACACTAGAAAAACTAGGGATAACAGGAACTTACCTCAACATTGTAAAAGCTATATATGCTAAGCCTCAGTCTAGCATCATTCTGAATGGAGAAAAACTGAAGGCATTCACACTAAAATCTGGAACAAGACAGGGATGCCCTCCCTCACCACTTCTCTTCAATTTAGTCCTCGAAATACTAGCCAGAGCAATTAGACGGACAAACGAAATTAATGGCTTAAAAAATAGGAAAAGAAGAACTTAAATTATCACATATTCAGATGATATGATAATATATCTAACAGACCAAAAAGGTTGTACAAAGAAACTACTAGAGCTAATAAGTGAATTTAGCAATTTGGCAGGATATAAAATGAACACTCATAAATCAAAGACATTCCTGTATATCAGTGACAAATCTTCTGAAATGGAAATGAGGACAACCATTGCATTCACAATATCCTCAATAAAAATAAAATACTTGGGAATCAATCTAACAAAAGAGGTGAAAGATTTATACAATGAATACTACAGAAACCTAAAGAGAGAAATAGTAGAAGACCTAAAAAATGGAAAAATATACCCTGTTCATGGATAGGAAGAATTAAGATCATCAAAATGGTGATATTACAAAAAGTTCTCTATATGTTTAATGCAATGCCAATCAAAATCCCAACAGCTTTTCTTGTAGAAATAGATAAAGCAATCATGAAATTCATATGGAAAAATAAAAGACCCAGAATAGCAAAAGAAATTCTAAGCAGGAAGTGTGAATCAGGAGGTATAGTGATACCAGATTTCAAACTGTACTGCAGAGCAATAGTAACAAAACCAGCATGTTACTGGTACTATAACAGGCAGGTGGACCAATGGTACAGATTAGAGGACACAGAGACGAATCCACAAAATTACAACTATCTTATATTTGATAAAGGGGATAAAAGCATGCAATGGAGGAGGGATAGCATCTTCAACAAATGGTGCTGAGAAAACTGAAAATCCATATGCAAAAAAATGAAACTGAATCCCTTTCTCTCGCCATGCATAAAAGTTAACTCAAAATGGATCAAAGTCCTTGATATCAAATCAGAGACTCTGCACTTTAAAGTGAAAAAGTTGGTTACAACCTACATATTGTGGGATCGGGCTCCAAATTCCTTAAAAGAACACCCATAGCACAGAGTTAATAACTAGGATCAACAAATGGGACTTACTTAAACTAAAAAGTTTTTTCTCAGCAAGAGAAACAATAAGAGAGCTAAATAGGGAGCCTACATACTGGTAACAAATTTTTATTCCTCACACTTCAGATAGAGCCCTAATATCCAGAGTATACAAAGAACTCAAAAAATTAAACAATAAGATAACAAATAACCCAATCAACAAATGGGTCAAAGACCTGAACAGACACTTCTCAGAGGAGGACATACAATCAATCAACATGTACATGAAAAAATGCTCACCATCTCTAACATTCAGAGAAATGCAAATCAAAACCACCCTAAGATACCATCTCTCTCCAGTAAGATTAGCAGAGATTATGAAGGCAAACAACAACAAGTGCTAGAGAGGTTGTGGGGAAAAGGTTACTCTTGTACATTGCTGGTGGGACTGCAAATTGGTGCGGCCAATTTGGAAAGCAGTATGGAGATTCCTGAGAAAGCTGGGAATGGAACCACCATTTGACCCAGCTATTGCCCTTCTTGGACTGTTCCCTGAGGACCTTAAAAGAGCATACTACAGGGATACTGCCACAACGATGCTCATAGCAGCACAATTCACAATAGCTAGACTGTGGAACCAACCCAGATGCCCTTCAATAGATGAATGGATTAAAAAAAGTGGCATTTATACACAATGGAGTATTATGCAGCACTAAAAATGACAAATTCATGGAATTGGCCGGGAAATGGATGGCATTAGAGCAGATTATGCTAAGCGAAGCTAGCCAATCCCTAAAAAATCAAAGGCCAAATGTCTTCTTTGTTATAATGAGAACAACTATGAACAGAGCAGGCAGGAAGAGCAGGAGGAAAAGATCAACTTTATACAGAGACATGAGGTGGGAGGGAAAGGGAGAGAAAAGGGAAATTGCATGGAAATGGAAAGAGACCTTCATTGATATACAAAATTACATATAAGATAATTTAAGTTATGAACTCCCATTTTTACCACGTATACAGATTGCAGAATCACATCAGTTACACTTCCCTTGATTTATATATTGCCATACTGCTGTCTGTTGTATTCTGCTGCCTTTCCTATCCTTACTATCCCACTTGAATCAAAGTGTGGAATATGATATATCAAGAACTATGTAATGTTTTGAACAACCAACAATAAAAAAAGATAATTTTAGGGGGAAGGGAATAAAATCCAGAGAAAGAATTGAATTTCAATAGATGGGGTAGAGAGCGAAGATGAGACAGAAGGGGAGGGAGGATAGTAGAGGATAGGAAAGGTAGCAGAATACAACAGTTACTAATATGGCATTATGTAAAAATGTGGATGTGTAACTGATGTGATTCTGCAATCTGTATTTGGGGTTAAAATGGGAGTACATAACCCACTTGAATCTAATGTATGAAATAGGATATGTCAAGAGCTTTGTAATATTTTGAATAACCAATAAAAAAGAACAAGAATGAATGGGAAGCACAGCTTTGGGTTTCCAGTAGATTGGAACCAGGTGTGATATATTTTTTTTGTATTTTGTACCTTTAGGAGTATGTTTTTCTCTAGAGATGACCACTGAGGCCACTTTAAAATATGCAAAATATTTCACATCTCTGTAGGAGATTAGTTATTACTAATATATTGTAATAACCTGGAGTGTGTTATATCACTAAGTGATGTACACAGTTCCCTAACCCAAAGCATCACCATCAGGATAATTTCCTGAACTCTTAATGCTTCTTTCACTTACAGAGTGAAGAACCTGGATCTTTTGGCTCAGCAACATCTCTGTCTACAGAGAGGGCCTACTAACCAAAACTACATTTGGGTGTCATGAAGTGGGAAAAAATTATATCAAGCAAATCATGCATTAGTGTGGGTTTTTATTTTTAGGAAATGGATGCTTGTTCTGGGCATGTTAGAAGAGAATTTCTGAAGAAGCTCCCATAGCCTTACAAACACATACACAATTATTACACATGGACATGCTCAGAGATACCACCCCATGCTCATTCACATAAATGCACACCACACAAAAGACAGCTGTTTCAGGATCATGGCAGTGGGCCACAATTCTTCACTGGATTATCACTTTGTCACCATATGCCTATCCTCATTTCCAAACAAAATCTAAATCCAGGATAACTTTTTACATAGAAACAGGAAGGAATGTGTGACCTATCTAAGTACAACGGTTTTGCTCAGCATGTTAGGGAGTTGAGAATACTTACTTTGCTCATTTGTTGCAGAGGCTACCTGTAGTTACAGAAAGGAAGACAGCGTGAACAGGAGATCATTTGCACACGTCTACTGTTGGCTGTGGTGACATTAGATAACTAGATGGGAAACAGCAGTTGGGGCAAAGATCACAAAGTAAGGCAGAGAAGGCACTTGTGAAAATACATGAGCTTTGCATGAAGGATTTCTCAGGTACAATTTGATGACATGCATAAAATTCTTTTTCTATCAAGGAAAAGTGCCACTGAAGAAAATGCTCACTACAATTTTTGACAATGGTTGTTCTCATATGTGAATGTCATCTTGAATCATTCTCACAGGGAA
Source organism: Callospermophilus lateralis (assembly GCF_048772815.1). Lineage (NCBI taxonomy): Eukaryota > Metazoa > Chordata > Mammalia > Rodentia > Sciuridae > Callospermophilus > Callospermophilus lateralis. The sequence continues at coordinate 996,309 of NW_027515935.1, read as the reverse complement.
TAGATGTGCAGTTGTAATTCCATCACCTATGAGTCACCTATAATGAACACTGTCATATTTTCATGAAGGAATTTGAATTAAAAGGAAGAAAACAACACTAATATCTAAGACAAAGAAGGGTCACATTACCTTAGCAATGTAATTTTTTTGGTCTTCTGCCACAATGGGTACCACCTCTATTATGACTTGATAGCAATCTAGGGAAATATAGAGTAACTGTCAGTATATTGGTTTGCTGAAGAAACACTCCAGGGGCTTCCTAACTGTGGACATGGGTCTGGAGTGTATGCAGACGGTTGTTTAACACACACAGGCTCAATTAGTGCTGGAACATGATTGTTTCTGAATGGCAAGAGAAGGAGCAGATCAGGAAACAAAAATTCAAAATAGACAAAAAATGGAAGGAACTACAATGAGAAATTAAATATTCTACTGTTACACTAGAAGGTTTCAGCATTCCTTTATAACACTTGACAGATCCATCAGGAAGTAAAGAAAAAGTATACTTTTGAATCAATCATTTCTGTTATGGGTCAAATTACTTCCACACAAACACATGTTTAAATTCTAAACATGGTTAAGTTAGAACTTAAACCGTACCTCCAAATTTTACTGGGTTTTAAATGAGAGTCATTATGATCTTAGCAATTAAAAGTATCCTCTTTGAACAGGGTGAACCCATTCTCCAAATAGGTTATCTGTTCTCATGAAGATGGGGCACATTCATGAGAGACTAATGCCATGTGATGATGCAAGCAGAGAGGAAAGTGCTGCAGTTGAAAACCAAGCAGATCAAGGATGGCCACGAAACCAGTAACAGTTAAGAATGGGCAGGAAAAATCCTTCCTTAAAGTTTTCAGAAGTAACATGTTTCTGCTAACAGGTCAATGTGGGATTCCTAGGAAATAGAGCTCTAATATAGTACACTTACATTACTTCAACCCAAGAAAGCTGGTACTTAGTTATGGCAACCCTAGGAATTTACCAATACCATTATCAATCACATAGATATATTTGGCATTTGTACAAATACTTCATACGACAGTGAGAGAATAAAATTTGTTTTCAAGTTAACATGAGGTATTCATCAAGATAAAATATATTTTGGCCCAAAACGTTCCTTGGCATGTTGAGAAATTGTGCAAATTTGCTGTCAGGAGAAGAGAAGTTGGCAAATGGAGGAAGGATGCACCCACGACAGTTCTTCAGTGCCAGACTTAGAAGGTAAGAAGACTGCTTCTCAGTGAGAGGGAAACTAAGGGAAGTCACCCAAACTTAATAGTGAATGGAAAAAATTATAGAGGAATATAAAGTCAAAAACTCAAGCAAAAGAAATAATACAAGACAGAAGCAAATTTAAGATAGAGAGAACCTTTATTTCTTGCAGCTCCACAACCTGTAATGCAAACAGTGCGAATAGTCCTTCCTCTCAGGTGTGCAAAAGAGGGGTTTCACGAAAACTCAATAGTGGACACTCAGGGAGTCTTAGAGAATCAGAAACTTGGCTACATTAAACAAAGGCAAAAAAGAAAGTACATTAGATCCGAGCTGATGGTGGCAGAAGCAGCAGTAGCAGCAGCAGCAGGATTAGTGGCACTGCTAGATCACCTAAAGAAGGAAATGGACAGAAACAAAATAGAAAAATTCAGTGTGAAAATCCTGAGATCAGAGAGGCAACGTTTTCTTGGCTGAAAAGAGGCTTCTTTGCACTGCACACTGTACATGAAGAAAGATCTGTGATTCATGCTGTCCCCAGAGAGCAAGGCAGGAGCCACCTTGACACAGCCAAGCTGATGCTGACACTGCAGGAGCCAGGAGCTGGGAGATCTGAGCAGGTAGGCACACATGGACCTGAAAGGCACCTGCCACAGCACCTAGGCTTTGCCTGGCTGAGCTAGAGCAAAAAGCATGGAGAGAATTCTCCCCAGGGGAACTCAAGTCAGAGATGTGCAGGCAAGCTCTGGTCCTTTCCTCCTTGAGTCTGGTGCCTCGCAGGACCAGCTGAAAGGGATTGAGAATTTGAAGGAGCAGGTGTAAAAATGGGCTGCTGGGAATAGATGCCCAGACCATAAGCCCAGGAAACATGTAAAGGTCGCTCCACAGGCAGCAGAGTGGGTGGGGAGAAGCTGACTAGCACACCCATAGTTGGAATTAAGGACAAGATTCAGAAAATCACCTCAATAGATGTAGAAAAGCTCTTTGTTAAAAAGGAGAAACAATTCATTTCCAAAATAAAGGAGAAACCTGGAAAAAAAGAAACTTAGTTTCAATATTATAAAAGCCATATATGAGAAATTCAAAGCCAACATCACACTGAACAGAGATAAAAATGAACTGTCTTCTTCAAATATCAAGAACAAGAAAAGAATGTCTACTTTTGCCAATTTTATTCAATATATTTTTCTGAAAAAATGTCAGAACAATCAGGCAAAATAGGAAATTAAAAGGATACCATAAGAAAAATTCAAATTGTCCACATTACCTGGTGACATGATTCTATATTTAGAAGGCCCAAAAATTTTCACCAGAAGAATTCTAGAAGTAATAAATTTAGCAATGTAGCAGGATAAAAGATCAACACAAATAAATCAATATTGTCACTATACTCCAACATTGATGGCACTGATTTAGAATTCAAGCAAATAATTTTTTTTATAATAATATAAAAAAGCCCCTGAGGATAAATCTACCAAATAGGATGTAAGATCTCTACAACAAAAACTATAGAACACTGAAAAAGAAATGGAAGAAGACCTCAGAAGAGGCAAAATAGTTCTGTGTTCTTGGATAGGCAGAATTAATATTGTCAAAGTGGCCATAACATCGACAATATCCAGGTTCAATGAATTCAATACAATCCCCTTCAAACTACAAATGATATTTCTTACAGGATTGAAAAACTAACCCTGAAATTCATTTGAGATGATGATGATGATAATAATAGTAATAATAATAATTATTATAATATAATATTATATTAATTACTATATTTATTAAATAATAATAATAATAATAATTATTATTATTATTATTATTTGACAAAGCAATTCTGAGCAAGAAAAAGTAAGGTGAAAGCCAGCACAATGACCAATTTTATATTTTACTACAGAGATGAGTAGCAAAAACAGTATCTTATTGAAGTGAAAATAGATATGAAGATTCTTGAATTGAATATACCTCACAGAGACAACCCACCTGATACTTACATTCACCTGATACTGGACAACAGCACCAAAATACATGTTAAAGAGGACATATGGTTTAAACAAATGGTGCTGGGGAAACAGGATAAGCATAGAAATACCAGGAAGGATGAGAGAAAGAAGGTACACTGACACAATGTTGGTGGGTTTGTAAATTATTATGACAACTCTGGAAAGCAATGTGCAGCTTCCTGACAAGCCCAAGAGTGGAACTCATAGGACTCAGCTATTACGTTCCTCCCTGCTTATTCTATAAAACTACAAGTCAGCATACTATAGTGATACAATCACTTCAATGTTTCTAGCATTCACCATAAATACATTGTATGATCAACCCAGATGTCCACCAGCAGTTGAAATAATCAAGTGCACAGAATTAAAAGGTAACTGGATCTTTACTTCTGGAGCTATAGCACTGCTGAATGACTCAAAGCACGTAAATTTGTACATGTTAAATAAAAGAAGAATTGGAAATCTGAATCAACTAGAATCCTTATTGCAGAATGGACACAATGACAGGATTTCCACAGTACCTTCGTTGGAATTCTCATTTGGAACAGCACTGTTTGATGGCCAGAGGTCTCCTCCGGACCAAGGCCAGAGGCAACAGCCTGGGAATTGTGATAAAACAGAGTTAGCTGTTGACAATGTGCTGGCAAGAAAACATAGGGTCATCAATAGTAATTCAAATAACAGTTCAACCAGTTTTAATTGATAAGTGATCATTGTAAATATCTGGGGGTATAATTGGAGCTTTGAATTCAAGTATGTATTTATACCCTAATAGCATGCCCAGAAACTTAAATATTTCTTGTATTTTTTTTTTCTGTCATTTTCAACAACAAGAGGTGATAAATAGGTCTGGGACACAATGATAAATGCTGCATAATATCACTCTTTCGTGGAAACTGAAAAATTGATCATAGAAGGTGAGAGTAGAGTATTAGTTAGCAGAGCAGGGGAGACAATGTTACAATTGAATATTAGAAAAAAGTTATGATGTATTTTTGCAGTCTGTTAACAGAGTTAAAAACAGTAAAATCTGTGTGTCGGGATGTGGCTCATTTGGAGAATGCTTGCCTTGCATGTCTGAGGCATGGGGTTTGATTTCCAGCACCACATTTATATAAATAAATAAATAAAGGTCCATGAATAACTAATAAAAAATTTTAAAATAAATACGTTTAATAAATTTTGAAGGAGGGATGTGAATGTTCTTAGATTTCACACTACTGAGTTTATTTTTCACCATTGGGGCAGCAAAGCACCTGAGTCAGATTGATCTTTAGGATAACAATGCAATGTGTGTGGTCTACAACCCAACACAATATTGTGTGGTCAAAAAGAATTACTGAGGCGGAATCATAGAAATCAGAGAAAACAGTGACCATAAGCAGAGGCTGTGGTTAAGTTGCTTTTGTTCAAATCCTACCTCAAAATTTAAATACCTGTTCAGTTAAATAAACCCCTTCTCAATTGTTGCAAAAAGTGTGGCATCTGATCCATGTAATGGTATAAGGCTGACAATGATCACATCCATGCATTCTTAAGCGGACTGGTGCTTCATATGGGTGCTAATGTGTCCTGACATTAAATAGTACACTTCATTAAATGTGTGGAAAAATAAGCTCAATCGTTGACAGTGTTTGAACAGAGAGGTGTCAGACAGAGGTCATCCTCCAGAGCAATGGGTAAAGAAAGTCTATTCCTCATTCTTTACAGATGGATATTTGTAAAGCTCATGGAGAATATCTGTGACCTCCTATGACTCCATATCAGCCTAAAGGGATGGGTGGAGCAGAGTCTGTCCACCACAATTTAGAGTTTAGGTGTTTGTAATTTGGAGATTTTATGTTTCTTGCCCAGATTCACAAGAATGATGAGCGGTGGATATGGGACAGGAATGTAGCTATTTACCTGGGACCAGAAATCCCTGAGCACTTGAGTCCTCTAGTGGATATCCTAGAACCAGGAAACCAGAACTCTTCTCAGTGCTTTTTGAATACTCCTTCCTTCAGGCCTCTTTGGCATGAGGTTTCAGTAGCAGACACCATGAGAAATTCAAGTTATAACCCCGGGCTCCTGTCTCTTTATTGCAATTACTTACTTAAAAATGATCATTTCATGTAAATGAAGCCTATCTGAAGGTTAAGGTGAAAAGGTTAAGAATGTAAGAATTAAGTTCTGTTTTCCTGGAACCTGAAACTCATTTAGAAGTCGAAAACAACTCCCGGAAATGCCCACTAAATGTATGTTGAAATCTCCCCTGATCATCTGGTTGCTCTACGAAAACAACCCCCCTCCCAGAATCCATGCAATGATTGGCTATGCTGTATGTGAAGTCCCTGCCCTCTCCAAGGAATGTATATAAGCTCTGCTTAAGCTGTTTCCGGGGATCTCTGCTCTATTCAAGTGAGCTCTGAGCCCCAGCATGCTGGACCCCCCAATAAACCCTTTGCTGTTGCATGAGACAGTCTCTTGGTGGTCTCTTCCTCCGACGCTTGCCTGACCTTTACAAAGGGTAGAGTCCACACTTGGAGCCATCCTCCCCCAGGGTCTTCTCACTTCCAGCTGTCTCCAAGTGATCCTTCCTGACGAGCGGTTGACCATCTAATTCATCAGAGTTCTCTGGGGCTCACCAACTGTTTCAGAACTTGGGACATTCTAAACCAACTGCCACTTGATGGCTGTGCCAAGAATGAAGTTTCCTTGAGCTTTTCCCTCCTGGATGGCCTGTTAGTGGGGATTAATCAGGGAAACAGATACTCTGGGCTGATGGTTTGATGTTTCCATGTCAGAAGCTGGCCTGCCCCATGTCTGCAGTCTAATATTCTGAGCCATAATCTGAGCAGTCAGACAAGGCCTGGTTGAAATATCATTTCTCCATATGCACCAGCTCTGACCAGGCATATTCCTGCTCCTGGCTTTCCAAGCCTCTTCCTAGACCCTGCATGGCCAGGGGCAGAGACTTACGTGCCTAGATGGAACCACCACTAACTATAACCTGTGAACCTCAACCAATGAATCCTCCCTGAAACCACTGAGGCCCTCATTTCCTCCATTATCAGACATCCACTCCACTGACCTCAAGGCACTGTCCTTTTTGCCTTCTTCCCAGTAGCCCCCAAACACCTGGGATCCTGTAGTTATCAACCAATTGGAAAAGTTTTCTGAAATTTCAGTCCTATTTTCTTTTACAAAATCTTGATTTAGAATTCTCTAACATTATTTTTAAATATTCATATACATTGAGATGGGTTTGGTTTTTAATTGCCCTTTCATGGTATATATATCGCCTTACTTAGCATCCATATACTATGTCTCACTTTATTTTTTCATCTCATGAAAGCAAGGTGGGTGTCCTGCTCCTGTAATTCACTTAAAAGGCACACATGTTATTGGCATTAGGAATGGTTCATTTATCTAAATTTAGAAAAACATTTTCGGTAACCAGGTCAATAGAACAAGCAAATATATGAATTGAGTGATAAAACAATATCACCAAATATTTAAATCTCAGAAGAGAAGATTCAGTGTTGAAGATGAAAAAATCAAGAGGAAAATATATTCAGTAAACATTAACTGCCCTTTGAAGAAACACACTTAAAAATATCACTGACAACATACCTTTCCCACAGCAGTTAAGATTTCCCATGGCCAACCAGGAACTCAAAACCTCCCTACTCTTCTCCAACTTTAACTTACACCAACTCACTCACTACACCAACTGAGTGGAAATGGAAGGTAAGATGTGCATTCCACATTACCATGGTGACTGGTCAACATGGAACTTTCATTGTGAGCACATGCCACATTCTGAGCTGCTACTATTAGAAAGTGTATTTTCATGTCCAAGTGTGTTGTTGAATAGTTTGTGTATTGCTTCAAAAACTGAAACCTAGAACTATATATTAATGTTTGTTGTTAATAAATATAAGTTAAATTAGAAAAAAAGGATTTACTTCAAAAATTATTTCATTGATCAAAAAATCATGGGATGAAAGGGATGCATAGCTATAGTTTTGAGAATCAAAGAAGATTCCATTTCTGGTTTGTAATTCTAAACCAACACATGTCTCAATCTTTCTGAACCTCCAAACATTTGTAGATAGAGAAAATTAAAATGTCTTTTTGATTCAGAATGAAAATGTATACAAAGTATTATCTTTTAAGAGTTGAGGGAATTTTCAGGAAGGAGAAATTTTAAGATCACATCCCCCTTATTTTAAATTTGAAAACAAAACTATTTTCTATATAGTAGGATTTAATCCAATCATTTGAATTAATCTTCCTCTTCCATGACTCCTGCTGTGGAATCCATTCTTTTGTTTCTCATCCTAACCTGTCATCTCATACCACAAACACTCATGTTTGAACATGCACATGGTGAGGTCTATACAAACAATGTATGAAAAATCTTCACATTGTAAAAGCTATCTATGCTAAACCCAAGGCCAACATTATTACTAAATGAGAAAAGGAGAAATCATTCCCTCTAAGGACAGAAACAAGACAGGGATGCCCTCTTTGAAACTCTAGTCAGAGTAATCAGACAGATGAATAAAATTAAAGTGATTTGCATAGAATAAGAACTCAAATTATCACCCCTTGCTGAGGACATAGTTCTATATTTAGAAGATCCAAAAAATTCCTACAGAAAACTTTTAGAACCAATAAATAGATTCAGGAAATTAGGATATAAAGTCAATACCCAAGAATCAAATGCATTTCTATATACAAGCGATGAATCCACAGCAAGAGAAAGTAGGAAAACCTCCCCATTGACTCTAGCCTCAAATAAATAGAACACTTGGGAATCAATCTAAAAAAAAGAGGTGCAAGACCTCTACAATGAAAACTATAGAACACTAAGAAAAAAAATTGAAAAAGATCTTAGAAGATGGAAAGATTTCTCATGCTCTTGGATAGGCAGAATTAATAGAGCCAAAAATGGCCATACTACCAAAACTCTTACAAAGATTTAATGCAATTCCTATTAAAATCCCAATGACATTCTTGTTTTTTAATTAAAAACACCAGGCAAGGCTAATGCTCTGCCACATGGGGTATTTCCCTTTGGGTCTCTCCTGACCCTCTTTTTGGCTTTGGCTTATGCTTTCCCTCAGGGAAGTCATTCCATGTGGACCTTCAGGACCTTCTTTTTGCTTGGGGATTTTTCTATCTCCCAGGTTGCATCTGCATGGAAGGTTCTCAAGATATTCATCCTTGCCCCAGCAACTCAGGCAACTCAGGACAAGGCAACTCTGGGAACTCTGGACACACAGGCAACTCTGGACACATTGAAGAGCCATTTCCTCCTGGCACCCCACTGGAGCCCACAAGCCAGGTGGATAGCTGACAAGAAGAGGCACCTGGGGTGCAATTGCTGTCACTGCTGTGGCTGCTGTTCCTGCTGATTCTGATTTCATTACTACAGGGGCTTGTAGAGATGTTTAGTATGGGAATCCAAATGGGATTGGCACTGAATGGGGCACAGACATTTTCACATGGGGTTGCAGTGCCTGGAGCTAAGGACCTGGGTGTCCTGGCACATAAAGCAAAGGTGCTGGGGCTGGCATCTGGGTCTCCAAATGTGGTATGCCCTGTGTTCCAGGTGCTACCACCTCTGCCTGATCCTCTCCTTCCAGGGATCATGCCACAGCACCATGCTGTTGGGCTCCCATAACAGGTACAACCTTTGGGGGCAATGGATCTGCGAAGGCTGACCTCTCAGCCTGAGGTAGCCTCTCACGTAGCACTTCACGCTCATCCATTGCCTGTTGAAAGACAATCTAAGTGAAGTGCAGCTGAGTAGTAGCATCATCACGGTGATAAATAAAAGACCCAGAATAGCAAAAGAAACTCTAAGCAGGAAGTGTGAATCAGGCGGTATAGCGATACCAGATTTCAAACTATACTACAGAGCAATAGTAACAAAAACAGCATGGTACTGGTACCAAAACAGGCGGGTGGACCAATGGTACAGAATAGAGGACACAGAGACTAATCCACAAAGTTACAACTCTCTTATATTTGATTAAGGGGCTAAAAGCATGCAGTGGAGAAAGGATAGCATCTTCAACAAATGGTGCTGGGAAAACTGGAAATCCATATGCAACAAAATGAAACTGAATCTCCTTCTCTCGCCATGCACAAAAGTTAACTCAAAATGGATCAAGGAGCTTGATATCAAATCAGAGACTCTGTGTCTGATAGAAGAAAATGTTGGCTCTGATCCACATATTGTGGGGTCGGTCTCCAAATTTCTTAAGAGGACACCCATAGCACAAGAGTTAATAACAAGAATCAACAAATGGGACTTACTTAAACTAAAAAGATTTTTCTCAGCAAGAGAAACAATAAGAGAGGTAAATAGGAAACCTACATCCTGGGAACTAATTTTCACTCCTCTCACTTCAGATAGAGCCCTAACATCCAGAGTATAAAAGAACTCAAAAATTAAGCAATAAGATAACAAATAACCCAATCAACAAATGGGCCAAGACCTGAACAAACACTTCTCAGATGAGGACATACAATCAATCAACAAGTACATAAAAAATTGCTCACCATCTCTAGCAGTCAGAGTAATGCAAATCAAAACCACCCTAAGATACCATCTCACTCCAGTAAGATTGGCAGCTATTATGAAGTCAAACAACAACAAGTGCTGGCGAGGATGTGAGGAAAAGGGTACACTTGTACATTGCTGGTGGGACTGCAAATTTGTGCAGCCAATTTGGAAAGCAGTATGGAGATTCCTGGGAAAGCTGGGAATGGAACCACCATTTGATCCAGCTATTCCCCTTCTTGGACAATTCCCTAAAGACCTTAAAAGAGCGTACTATAGGGACACTGTTAAAACAATGTTCATAGCAGCACAATTCACATTAGCTAGACTGTGGAACCAACCCAGATGCCCTTCAATAGATGAATGGATAAAAACATGTGGCATTTATACACAATGGAGTATACTCTGCACTGAATAATGGCATGGAATTTACAGGGAAATGGATGGCACTAGGGCAGATTATGCTAAGTGAAGCTAGCCAATCCCTTCAAAATAAATGCCAAATGTCTTCATTGATATTAGGAGAGCAACTAAGAACAGAATAGAGAGGAAGAGCATGAGAAGAAGATCACCACTAAACAGGGACGAGAGGGGGGAGGAAAAGAGAGAGAGAAGGGAAATTGCATGATAAAGGAAGGAGACCCTCATTGTTATACAAAACTACATATAAGAGGAAGTGAGGGGAAAGGGAAAAATAAACAAGAGAGAGAAATGAATTACAGTAGATGGGGTAGGGAGAGAAGAAGAGAAGGGAGGGGAGGGGAGAGGAGGGAAGGGGAGGGGAGGGGGGATAGTAGAGGATAGGGAAGGCAGCAGAATATAACATACACTAGTATGGCAGTAGGTAAAAAATGGTTGTGTAAGCAGTGTGAATCTGCAATAATATGTATATAGGGTTAAAATGGGAGTTCATAATCGGCTTGAATCAAATGTGTGAAATATGATATGTCAAGAGCTTTGTAATGTTTTGAACAACTAATAAAAAAAGTAAATTAAATAAAAGAACATGTATTACATGGAACTGTTTTTCTCATAAGCACTTAAGTGAGTGAATGCACCACATGGAAGCTATCACAGGCATATTGAGATACTCAGGACTGCAGCTTAACCCAGCTGATGCTCACTGTGGGTGGGGGTCTGCACTTGGCTGCAGAATTGGGTTTCTGTTTAAACCCAGGGGTGCAGGAGTTGTACAAGACTCATATCCACATTAGAATACCAACAATATCCTCGGGCGAAAAGGTAGACTCTGCCTTACAGCTGAATAAGAGTTGCAGAACATGGGGTGACTGGAGGACATCAGTGGCCAGCGTACCTGTTCCCTCAGCGACCATGGATAACTTAGTACCACCGGGCAGAAGGTAAGAAAACCAAGGCAGCAACACCTGGCCTTGACTCAGGGGACCAGAGGCCATGGCCTACAATCAGCACCCTTCTGACCCAGGAGGTGGGTGGCAGGAGGCATTAACAGCAGTGGCTCTGTCAATATTCAGAGCCCTGACTGGGCTGCAGCTCCTGGATGGCAGATATGTAGGTATGCAAGGCTTGTCCCCAGCACTGAGCTCTGGCAAATTTGTCTATGGAGCAAACCACCTAATTGCTATACTTATTCACTTGTGTGCACAAATCAAGAAAAGGACAGTTAAAATGCACATGCGGTGTGATCTCTTAGCATAATGATCAAACGAGGAGAACAGCAGGTCTCCTACAAAAAGAGGTTTTTGTAGATGTTAGAATCACCTAGTGATTGCAGGAGACAGGACACAGAAGGACTAGGCTGCAGAGAGAGCCACTGTCTCAATGGGGTCTCAAGAGGCACACACTGGCTGATCAGTTTGCTTCCTAGTCACTGTGCTTAGAAACATTTGACTAATCAAAGGCTGTGATTACAATTTTAAGAGTAACTGCTCTGGCTGTTAGGGACCATTGTGTCTTTTATTAAAAGCATTGTTCTGGGCGCTTCTGACAGACACTAGGGCATTTTAGTGCTTCCCGGAAGGCGGCCACTGCCTCCTCAGACTTGAGCATCTGAACTACCAACTGACCAGAGTTCCAGCCAGGGTGACCCTCACCGTGAAGGTAAGAATCAAACTGCATGTCCAGCAATGGCTCCTGAGTGGACCACAGAAAGACGCAGTTAGGAACACAGTCCAAAAACAAAAGACAACATTTTTCAAAATATTTTTTACAGCAGCATAACTAATTTACAAAAAGCTACAAAAATCATATTTACCAGGACACGTCTGTTAAATAAAAACATCATGTTAGTGTGCATTTAGGCAGGGCTATGTACAAGGATTCTGGTTCTTGCTCTCCTTAGAACAATAGCCCATGCCCAATGGGGCTCACCATGGCAGGGCTGCAGGGAGGATAGCAGAGGCAAAACAGACCCTCCACACAGTGGCACCCTGCCCACCCTGTTTCCCCTAAAACTTACCCCGGCATCATGCAATATTCCTGGCAGCCCCTGGAGGCCGGTGGGAAACAGGGCTCAGACTTCCCAGTCAGGGTGAGCAGCGATGACTCCTTTCAGCAGAGCATCCAAGCAGAAATAGAACTATTTCTGAATGAAAAAAGACAACATGAAAACCAAAAGTGTGACAGGTCTGTGGATACGAAAACAAAGTCAAATGAAAATTCTCCCCAATCCACACTGAAACCCACCCAGAAGCCCCCTGTCATGGTGCTGCTAGCCACAGTCTGATGGAGCCTGTTAGGAGTTTTTCTTTCATGAACTTTCAGATCAGAAAAGATTAGCACAGCACCCAGCAGCCTCAGGCCTAAGATTACCACAGAGCTGAGAACCTGGGCGGCACAAGGTCTGCTGTCCCCAAGCCCCAGGCAGCACAGTGTAGGGGCGCGGGCAATAGGAACTGCAGGGCTGAAGGGAGGGGCAGCAGCTCCAGGTTCCTGGAGCCCCAGCACAAGGTCTTGACTCCAGCAGCAATGATGGCATCCAAGAGGCCATCTAGCTGTGTCAGTTGGAGAAAACCAGGAAGGAGCACAGCAACAAGAAGCCAGCTCATCAAGAAGGGGCTGAAAGTTGCCAGCAGCCTGGGTATCTCACTGAAAAGTGTCTTCCCTGAAGCCCCCAGGAGAACACCCAGCAAGAGGAACTCAGCAGTCTCTAGGGACACAGACCTCATCCCAAGGGGCTTGGACTCTTACCACCTCTCCAAGCCACCAAAGGATGCCACAGCTGCTGCACCTCCAGGAAACACCACCACCAGGAGGGAGCCTATGGAAGTGACCTTGGCGGGGCAGACACTTCTGTTGAGTTGATGTGCACTGAAGCAATCCGGAGTGTTTCCAAGACCACCCTGGAAGGCAGCAATGGGCCTGCATCTGTGAGCACACGCTTCTGCTCCTCCAGTGTGCCTTCCCACTCTAATGGGAACAGCAGCTCTTTGGATAATTAGGACAGCATAGAACAGAAGATCCAGGTGTTTTTGGCTCTGAAAACACAGTCAGGAAGCCTGCTGCTGAACTTGCAGAGATGCCTTCCCACACCTCCCTGGCCTCTCCTTCCATGTCCACTTACATCATCCCTTAAGGCTCTTTGATCATGTTCAGTAACAGGTGGGGGAGGGGATACTTGGCCCCTTCCCTGGATGGATCATGCACAGCCTCCTTGAGGAGACTCTGCAGAGTGCTCTACAATCTAACTTGCCTCAGAGCCTAAGGTTTGATCATGGGCCTGAACTTGCTTAAGTGAAAGGATCCTCTTTGCTTAAGGGATATTTATACACCTACCTTCCAGAGATCCCTTCTAAGGTACTTGCACCTCAGCTTTGTTTCTTGTGTGATTTTCAGCCCTACAAAATCTACTCAGTTTGATACCTGAGGCCAGGTTCCTCCAGGACCTTTCTTAGGTGAGTCTTGTTCTATGTCCTGGGCTTCTTTGAATGTCCTGGAGAGACCCAAAGATTCAGCCCTCAGACTCAGGTTACAGTCCAGGGCATAGGATGAACTTTCTGACTTCCAGTTCAATGCCTGACTCTTAATCTTCTGTCCTGAACCCCCACCCTAGCCTCTTCTTTGTCTTTTCTGGGCAACTCTATCCTCTGACCTGGAGTAGTACCTCTGCTGCTATTTGTTGATAGAGGAGGCCAAGAGCTTGCCATTTCTTCTAGATGATACCAAAAGCCTCTGTCACCTGAAATAATGTGAACAGGAGTACTGCCTCGCTGTGCCAGCTGCACCCTGTCCTGCACAGCACAGAGAGGCAGCTTTTGTCCCATGCATGGAGGGACACTGGTGTATTTCCTGTAACTGAGTCTTAGTATGAAAATCTGTCTCTAAGCCTTGTGTTTTAATAGAAAGTGGAGCCTATTGAATAAACTATAGCTATTCTTTAATGTGTCCAGCCTACAGAAACTTTTGTGACACATTTTGGTGCATTTACCACCTTCACATTTTATGCTGGAATCAAGACTGATGCTTTCCTCTGCTCCAATAGCAATAGTAGAAATGTCATCAGAACAGCTGTTGCTCTGGCACAGCAGTTCAACTGTGTGTATATCACCATCACCATCACCATCACCATCACCATCTTCTTCCTCCTCCTCATTATAACCTCTGCGACAACTATTTTACTCCACCGTGCACATTTGCAGTGCATAGTGGAGAATTTCCCCATCAACTCAGTGTGTACTTTCTTCAAACTGGGGACTTCCTTCCCATATAAAAGGGGGAAGTGTTCTCCCACCACACATAAAAGCAACCATTTGTTGATCCAATTTTCCACATTTCTCCAGAGGAAGGTCAAGACTCCAAGAATCATCTCACTCACTGAGATCTAGGTGAAACTTTTTTCAATTAATGAGGCCCTTTCTGTTATTATATCATTTAATTTGAAAACAAAATTAGAAAGCCATACATGTAGATATAGTTGAGGCCCAAGTATACTCTATTGACAGGATAACTGAGAACATTTCTTTCAAACTAAGAAAATTATGCTAAACATAGGTATTGCTTTTGTTGTAGCAGGATTTTTAAAGGTCATCTAGGGTCGGGGGAGGGCATGAGGCCAGGATGGGAGGCACAGCTGGGCACACACTTTATAACGGTGCACACAAATGCATATATGCACACACTCAGATGAACTGTGATGTTTTTATTATATGCATAGGCTAGAAGAGGGTCCATATGTCATGAGTAGATGGTTTTATGTTACAGGGACCTGGTCCTAGTTCTAGAGCCATCCCCAGGATGTGTACTAGAAGACCTATAGCCAACTTCTTTGTCTTGTCCACTCTGTGATGAGTGTGTAATTTCTCTAGTTGCCTCACTAGACTTGAGGCTGGTGTGACATCCAGATTCTGGGAGGAGAAACTTACCTATGCAGTAAGTATAAACATGGTTAACACAGCCTTAATAAGTTATGTCCTCTGACCTATTCACTTGGGCCAAGGGGTGGAGAATCACCACCCTTAGAATCCAGGATTTTTGATGAAAAGAACCTTTTTAATTTAGATCCATAGTATTTATTGTTGCTTAATATAAATCATAGTGCTCTGAAGTCTTATTAAGAAAGTAAGGCACTAACCAGATAGATTTGGGCCTATTTTTCTTTTAATATACACAGTGTCTCTGGTTCAATTTTTAGGTCCTTGATTCAATTTGGGTTGAGTTTTTTGCATGGTGAGAGAGAGGGGTTTAATTTTATTTTAATGTATATAAATTTCCAATTTTCCCATCATTATTTTTTGAAGAGGATATCGTTTTCTCCAATGTACATTTTTTATGCTTTTTGTCAAATATAAGAGAGCTCTAATTATGGGCATTGTTCTCTGTGTTATCTATTCTATACCATTACTCTACAAGTCTATTTTGTTGCCAATACCATACTGTTTTTTGTTATTATTGATCTGTAGCATAGTTTAAGGTCTAGTATAGAGATGCCACCTAATTCACTCTTCTTGCTAAAAATTGCTTTAGCTATCCTGGGTCTCTTATTTTGTCAGATAAATTTCATGACTGCTTTTTCTATTTCTCTGAGAAATGTCATTGGGATTTTGATTGAGATTACATTAAATCTGTATAGTGCTTTTGGTAGTGTGGTCATTTTGACAATATTAATTCTGCCTATTTAAGAAAAAAAATAGATCTTTCCATATTCTCATGTCATCTTTTATCTTTTTTCCATAGGGTTCTGTAGATTTCATTGGAGAGATCTTTCGGCTATTGTTAGGTTGATTCCCCAGGATTTTATAATTTTTATACTATTCAAAGTTAGTAGTTATTCTCATTTCCTTTGCAGAAGATTTTTTATTGATATTCAGAAATGCCTTTGATTTATGGGTGTTGATTTTGTATCCTGCTACTTTACTGACTTCATTTACTAGTTCTAGCAGTTTCCTGATGGAATATGTCGAGTCTTTTAGGTATAGAATTATATTGTCTGCAAATAGTGCTAATTTGAGTTCTTCCTTACTTATCCATATCCCTTTAATTAATTTTATTTGTCTAATTGGTCTGGCCAGTGTTTCAAGAAATATGTTAAATAGAAGTTGTGGAAACGGGCACCCCTGTCTTTTTCCAGTTTTTAGAGGAAATGCTTCCATTTTCTGCCTTGGTGTCCTAGAATGGTGCTCCCCAATCTTGTGGCCATTGGCCATGTAATTCATCAAATTGACAAACTCAGCTTTTTCTGTCACAGGATCTATATGCCAAAATATCATGTGCTTGAAGCTACTGAATTAGGCAGGATAGACATGGAACATTTCCATAATCGCAAAAATTATTGAATGATGATGCTCTATAAATCACCAGGAGCAAATATTATGGATAATATGACCTATTTGGAGTTCAAATCTAGTACCTTTCAACAAATACCTTGCTAACTGTGTTTCAATATAAATTTTTTGTTAAAAAGAATAAATAAGTAAATAAAATAGAATGGTGTGGATACAGCTATCAGGAGCTACATTTATGAATTCTGTTCTCGAGCATCCACCAGGTTTTACCTGGCCTCTTCCAATCACAGGATTTCAAGCACCTCTCTTGAAGGCCCCCTACCATTCTGGTAAAGGCCATTGACTCTTATGGTGTCCTTTGACAGAATCCCTCTTACCTTCTAGGCTAATGAGGAAACTAGCCAATCAATAAACCACTACCCCCGCCACTCCAGATAATTATTGTGCATGGGAATTCATAGCCATCCTAGGAGTATGAAGCTGCTGGCATTGGTACCACACTTAGAAAATTAGTAATTTTCTGTTTTTATAACAGGTCCTAGTAGAACATGACTCAAGCCCACTTAGTTATAAGCTGGGAATGCTGCTGAAATAAGACAAAAGCAACCACCACCAACAACAATAACAATAACATAAAGCCCTCTACATTTATGTGGGGATTTTTCTCTAAAAAAGACCTTGAATTTTTAAAAATTATCACATCTCCATATAGCTACTGCCCAATAAACCCCTCAATGATGAACAGTTTTTTCAAAGAATATTTTCTGAAATATTCTTTGAGGAAGTAAAGAGCAACCCACTTTGGAACAGTACAGAATGTGAGCACTTTTTTGCTAGATTATAACATAAAATTCTAATGAAGCTGTGGCAAAGACGAAGACCCTTCACAGACTTCAAGAACAGACAGGAGATTTCCTCCTGCTGACATGGTCTCAAGTCAGAGCTGCACCCAACTTGGATTCTCCTGAGGCAAAGAAGGCCCACAAGGTCATTGAACTAGCTGTTCTGTCACAAGGGGGGAATATATATCATAAATTACCAAATAATACATCTAATAAAACTAATAATTACAAAATGCTATCTTTGACATAGTTTAATTAAATTTAATTTTGAATGAAAGTGTTTAATCTTTAATACACCATATTTATCTTATTGCTGATAGATGAGATTTTACTACCAGAAAGTGATAACTTAATGATCGCTGTTAAAGAATGCAAGTCCAAGGAGACTTCAAGCATCAATTATTTATAAGCAGACATGCTGCTGTGTCCCCATGTAAAGGTAGCAAAACTCCTGTCATGAGGTTGATGCACCCCTGCATCACCTGACCACAATGATCTCATCTGAAAGAGACCAGAAGTATGGCACAACCTTGAACCTCAAGAAATCTTAGAGAGGTAAGGCCACAATAATGTCTTAGAGTCAAGTTCATGGAATACTGCCTTCATAGCATACATTAAGAGTGCCTGAGTGGCAACACACTATCCCTTGCTAGGTTGTGTGAACAGCAAACTACTTACCCCTTAGGCACAACCCTGGGCATGAGGCTATGTGTTTAATTCCCTGCTCTTACTCCATTGCTCACTCCTTGATTGGTCACTGTAGAAATTGCATTGGTGGCTGCCTGTAATCTGATAAGCTACTGCCTGAGTATATATACATGGTAACTTCACAATAAAATGAGACCTGCTTCCTGCTTGATGTCCAGAGGTCTTGATTAGTGACTTCACAGACACAGCCTCTTCTACAATTTTTTGTGAAACCCCTTGCTGGACCAGAAAGAGCCCACATAAACATCAGTACATAGCATTTGTCTTTTTTTTTTTTTTTTGAAGGTTCAAAAAAAATTCTTGTAATGTGACTCTCCTGACCTCTAATGAATGTCAGTATGTTTAGCATTTCCATCACCACAGGTTCAATATTTGGATATTTACTCACTTTCTCTTTGTACCAGAGAAGGTTATTCTTCCATTAGAAATGACTGGGTAATTTTTGCTTTTCTTTAAGCATTTATTAGGGTGGAGATAATGAAAAGAACTTTCTGTATCCTGCCATTTTCTAAGAATGACAGTTCCTTCATACTATTTTAAGCAGGATTCAGCTTGTACATGAGTTCCTTTTTTTCTTTTAATCTATGCAGAAGGTTTTACTTTTCTTCACACTGCTTTTCACATCATACCTACAAGTCAACTGATGGAGCTATGCTGAGTAAGAAAAAAATACCAATAAATTGATGATAGGTAGGCCTACTTACGTCTTCTATGGAGGTTGTAACAACTGAGTTGTTGCCTCAGATTATTGGGAGAAAATAAATTCAGTGTAAACTCACTAAGCTTGTAATACTTTAGCCTAAATTCAATCTCCACAGAGAATTTTAGGTCCTCCAAGGCATCTATTTACCACAGGATTCTGCAAAGTAACCATGGATCCACTAGCTACAACATAAACCAGGGGATCATCCCAAAATTTATCTGGGACCAAACCAAACCAGTAACTGTTTCTCTTCTGCAGGATTCAACACCCTCATCATGAGAGTCATATTCACTAATGAAAAAAAAAAATCTAGTACAATTTTCAACTGCATTGACCATATGCAACTTTGCTTTGATTTTGATCAAAGTATTAATATAATCACTAATGAAACATTTTAACTAGAAAAAATCATGATATACACTTTCAAAAATATTTATTTTCTAAATGTTTATTTTCTAGATGTAGGTGGACACAATATCTTTATTTAATTTATATGTGACACTGAGGTTTTAACCCAGTGCCTCACATGTGCTAGTTGATCACTCTACCTCTGAGGAAAAATCCCAGTCTCTCATGATATTCACTTTGATGTCTACGTTTTTGTTTAAAAGAGTGTTTTGATTCTTCCATGTTGTTCTGTGGATAAGCAGTTTACTTATTTTATTTATTCTATTTATTTATTTCCTTTGCACCTGCAATGAAACCCAGGGGCACTTAATCACTGAGCCACATCCCTAGCCCTTTTACCTTTTTTTTTTTTTATTTTGAGACAGAATCTCCCTAAATTTCTTAGGACATTTCTGAGTGGCTGAGGCTGGATTTGAATTATGATCCTCCTGCCTGAGCTTCCCAAGCTTCTGGGATTACAGGCATTATTTTCATTATGTTTAAATAATTTGACATTTTATGAATATTTAAAAAAACGTGCTGAACATTTGGAATCTTTAGTTGTAGGCACATTTTTAAATGGGCACAAACACCGGTAGGATTAACTTGTTCTTGTGTTCTATTCTCTATATACAACAATATATGATATGATTCAAAATTACTAGAAGAAAGTAAATGTGATAAACAAAATGAGAAATGATAAGTATTTGAGGAGGCAAAATGATAATTACACCATTATTATAAATATATATATGTGTCAAATTACTATATTGTATGATAAAGATATACTTGTGTCAGACTGGAGTGGTGGCTCAGTGATAAGCACTTTCCTTGCATGTGTAAGGCACTGTGTGCAATCCTCAACATGACATAAAATAAATAAGGATATAACAATTTTCTACAACTAAACAAAGAAATTAAAAAGATATATGTGTAAATTAAATTGTAAAGTTATGAATAGTTGCACATATATATCAAAGTATTTTCCCCAAGATATGTATTAATT
Source organism: Callospermophilus lateralis (assembly GCF_048772815.1). Lineage (NCBI taxonomy): Eukaryota > Metazoa > Chordata > Mammalia > Rodentia > Sciuridae > Callospermophilus > Callospermophilus lateralis. The sequence goes on along the minus strand of NW_027515935.1, from coordinate 976,191 downwards.
CAAAAGAAAATTATAGTAACTTTATAGTGGATAGACCCTTTAGACATCAACTTAACTAAGTGATCAAGGTCATCACCACCAGTAATCAAACATGTTGAAGACATGAGCCTCTTGATATGGTGAGCTGAGAAGGAGCCACCACCATTTCTGTGGTATTGCCAAAACTGCAGAGCCTCCCTCTGATCTTGAGAAAACACAAGGAAACCCACAGTTCTACAAAACACTTGTTCCTCAGTGCTGTCAAGATCATAAAAGATGAGTATAGGCTGAGGGAATGTCACCAATGTTAAGGTCTGTAAACAAGTCGGGATGGCGCCTGGCATTTTGCCAGAGGGAGTGATTTGTGAGGTGGCGCCAGTGAGGCATTAACTGTGGAGATTTCTTATTGGTTGACTGCTGTATCTAGTTTATGTTAATTAAGATAAGCTGTGTTTAATGTATATATACCCCTCCTGTCCTACAATAAATGGCTCTGACTCCTGCTGTATCAATCTACACAAGTTGTTCGTCACCCCCTGGTTATTTTGCTGCAGCCGGACTGTGACAACCAATCGATCAGGGACAAAAAAGAGAAATAACAACTAAATGCAGTGTGGGGTCCAGAATGGGGTGATGGAATAAAGAAAGGATCTTGGTAGAAAAATGGGAAATTCCAATAAGAGCTGTTTTGTTTTGTTTTAGGTACTGGGGATCTAACTCAGGACTGCTTTACCATTGAGCTACATCCACAGCCCTTTTTTATTTTCATTTTTTTTTTTTTAATTTTGAGACTGCGTCTCATTAAATTGCTTAGGGCCTTGTTAATTTGCTGAGGCAGGCCTCGAATTCCCTATCCTCCTATCTCAGCCTCCTGAGCTGCTGGGATTACGGACATGCACCACTGTACCCAGCATCCAATAAGATGTGAAGTTCAGGTGATAGTACTGAACTAAGGATAAGTTCTCAGGGTTGATCATTTACTAGGGTTATGTAAGATCTGAATATTAGGGAAGGCTAGGTGAGGGGTGTACTGAAGCTATCTGTTCTATTTTTGGCAACTTTTCTGTAAATCTAAAATTAGATCAAAATAAAAGTTTTAAAAAGTTGCCACATTGAAAATTTAGGGCAGAAGCCTGGAAGGCCTCATGGGAAATTTCACTGCTCTGCCTGTCTTTGGATTTGAGATTGGGAGACCTCCTGTCCTCAGAGCATTAAAGCACCCACAAAGATTTATTCAGTCATTCTGGCCTATGGTTGGCCAAATGGCTTATACCTTTAAAACAGACAGGCCCCCCCACCTCCTCTGCAGTATGGAGCCCTGAGCCCCCCACCCCACCTTGGGATTCTCATTCTGGCTGGCGGAGGCTGCGAGGTGAGGCTGCAGGAGTCTGGGGAAGGCTTGGCAGGTGAGTGAGAGGGTGCTCCAGAGGGAGGGAGGCTCAGACAGTGGTTAGCTGCAGAGTGGGGCTTAGCAGAGGCGAGGGGAAAAGGGAGGGGGGCTCTCCTTCCCAAGGGGCCCTTTCATGTTGAAATCAGCCATCATGAATGCTGGGGGCCCAGGAGCCCAGGCGTGGGAAATTTGAGAGCCCCCTTATGTCCCCTCATGTGACAGTGCCGTCTGTGGGTCTCAGCCGGCCAGCCAGGATGCATTAGGAGAAGTGTCGGTGTGCACCTGGGGCAGGGGAGGGTCCCATCAAGACGTTGACCCACTCAGAGAAGGGAGATTTGAGGAAGGAAGTTCTAGACTCTCCTGGTGCTGGAGGGGAGGGTGGAGTGGGCACCCTGTGGGCTTCAGGATCAAGGGTTGGGCAATTGGCGAGAATCCAAGAGAAGGCTCTGGTCCCAACCCTCTCCAATGCCCTGAGTAGCCTGCTTCTCGCCAGCTCTGAAGGTGCAGACCCTGCTGACAAACCTCCCGGGACAAGGAGCTCACTCTATCCTGGGAGAGCGTAGGGTCCAGGCATTGATTCCACCTCTGGATTCAGTTTTTATTCCCTGCCAGGAAATCTGAGACATTGGACAGGGGAGGCTGTGGCCCCATCTTCCCTGGTACACTCTCAGCCCAGGAGTGACCCCTGCTGTCCGGACAACCCTGGAGGCAGAGGACCATGCTGGCTAGCTGTGCACAGATTGTGCTGGGTGGCCTACCAGCCCCCTCCCCACCCCGCATTCTGTGTTGCTCTCCGCTGGCCCCCAAGGTCCTCTTCAAATGTACTGCCACAGGAGGGAGGTGGGTGAGGCCAACATCTGGACCAAGGGGACATCGTTGGCCCTCACAGCTGGAGCTATCAGCAGCCAATGTTTACCCAGACATTATTTGCCTTTGTAAGTTCCTGGCCCCCAACATGCCCCCCCCCCCGAGGAGAGGGTCCTGAGCCTCCTCCCCACGACTGGGCAGGGACGGACCCGAGAGTGCCGTGGCTGGCTGGAGTTCAGATCCTCCCAGCAGCTTCAGCTGCCTGAGAGAAGAAAGGGCTAGCCAGCTGGGCTGTCCGTGCCGAGGTGTGGGCACAAGTAGGACAAGGCCATGGAGAAAGTGTGAGTGGACCCTGGACACAGCGTGGTGCAGAGAGAAGGGGCAGACCCCTGGAATGTTCCAGAACCTTGCTGGCTGACCTTGGGTCAGTCTGTTCCTCTGTATCATGTGCAACCATATGGGAATATTTCCTTGCCATCTGATTGAAAATAGTCTCTGTTTTAGTCAGCTTTTTTGCTGCACGATGGAAGGACCCAACCAGAACAATTGTAGAGAGGGAAAAGTTGCCTTGGGGGCTCAGGGTTTTAGAGGTCTCAATGCACAGACAGCAGGCTCCATTCCTCAAGGTTTGAGGTGAGCTGAACCTCATGGCGGAAGAGTGTGGTGGAGGGAAGGGGCTCACATGATGATCAGGAAGCAGAGGGAGGCTCCACTTGCCAAATACAAATATATATCCCAAATAATTGGCCCATGACCCTCCTCCCCAGCCACACCCCACCACTTCAGTCACCACTCAGTCAATCACTATCAGGGGTTAAGACTCTCACAACCCCATCATTTGTCCTCCGAACCCTCTTGCATTGTCTCACAGCTAAGTTTTTTGGGGACCCCTCACATCCAAACCAGAACAGCCTCCTGCCACACCTATCCCCTCCCATGCCTGTTTGCCCTTTGTAGCATATGTTCCAACATGCACCCCTCTGCTGGAGCACGACCACCAGGAGGGCAGGCAGGACCTCACTTTACTGTCACTGCTCCCTGGCATCCAACCAATCTTCCACAGCTCTTCCCTAGCTTGCCCCTCTCATTCCATCTGCTTCAAGTGACATTGTGGATTGGGGTCAGAGAAGGACAGACCATGTTCTGTAGTGGCAGGCTCTGGCCAGAGGAGTTTTCTCCTGGAGCACAGCGAGTCCCAGGTGGGCACTAGGGTGGGAAAGACTATTATGCCTTCATGATAATAGAGTATGCATTCACATGAGGAACGAGATTCAGAGATGTTCACTAACTTACCTAAGGTCACACAGCCCCAAAGTTACAGAACCAAGATATTAGCGCTGGTTCAAGGTTTTCTCTTTACTCTGCTGTCTTCTGTAAAAGATGTTAAAAGTTCTCATTTAATTTCCCAGAACACTTGTGTCCCACACTCCATTGTATCTATACATTCTTTCTATATCATTGCATCCTCAACCCCAACCTTGTTGATGAGCACAGAAGACAACATGAGCCTGATTTCACAGACCAGAGAGGAGCCTGTAGTCACACAGCCAGTAAATGGCAACATCTGAACTAAGCTCAGGTCAGCCTCATGTTGGCACATTGCCCTTAACCTTCTTCCAGGATGGGACTAAGCTTTCAGGTCTCATTGGCTGACACGGGGCTCCTGACCTCCCAGCCTGCATTAACACACCGTGCTAGAAGCTTCCCAGGGACCTCACCCTGGACAGAACCTGCTCCATTTACCCCATCCATAGCGTCATTTCAAAAACCCCTGTTGGCCCTTCAGTGAAGAGGCAAAGGGTGTCCAGTCTGCCAGGGCCCAGGAAACAAGGTAAACCTTAGGCTACTATGGAGCACCTACAAAATACTCAGACTCAAGGCAGCTGCAACTTGACTCTTGCTGAAAGCCAAGAATCAACCCAAAGAATATTTACTGTATCTCTGCAATATGCCTGACATTCCATGAAATCATTTTCTTTTGTTATTTTGTGGAATTGGGGATCAAACCCACAGGTGCCTTTATCACTGAGCCTTATAACCCTGGCCCTTTATAATTTTTTATTTTTATTTTTTATTTTGAGGATCTCAGTAAGTTGCCCAAGCTCACCTGAAGCTTTTGATCCTCCTACCTCAGCCTCTTGATTCACTGGGATTACCAGGAATGTGTTTTTTTTAATATGAAATACGTTTATGAAAAGACATGAATTAGTCCAGTGCTTGCTATGTGGGATATAGTCACCGTATACAATCCATGGGAATCTTTATAAGAGTCTTGCAAGAGGGGCTACAGATATCACCCCCATTTTGCAAATAGGTAGAGTGAGACTCAGAAGAGCCAAGTCACATGTCCAGGATCTCCAAGGTAGCAACTGGCAGGGCAGGGAATAGAACCCAGGTTTTCCCAACAAAAAGTCTATGTCCTTCAGGCCTATAATCCCAGCAGCTTTGGAGGCTAAGGCAGCACGATTGCAAGTTCAAAGCCAGCCTCAGCAACTTAGCAAGATGCTAAGCAAATTAGCAAGACCCTATCTCTAAATAAAATATAAGAAGAGCTAGGAATGTGGCTCAATAATTGAGTGCCCCTGAGTCTAATCCCCAGTTCTTAAGCCATGTGCTGTCTGTCCCTTCCTATGAGCAGAGGGCCCTGCACTTCAGCCTCACCTCCTCAGACATGCTTTTAGGAGCACATCCTACTTCCCCATGTCTGGACATGCTCACTTGAAAAGTGGGAGGAACCCTGGGAAGGCTCCTAAGCAGCCCTCCGGCTATGGTGATGGACCCAGGATGCCCACCCTTGTCACACCAAGTTAAATCAACAGGTCCCACTCACTGTCCTCCAAAGCAAAGGCAGTCTGTGTAGAAAGCAGTCCCTTCATGATGGTCCCTCAGAGCTCCCAGGGGCTGACTGGTGGCACCTAGGAGGGGGCTGGGGGGCTGTCCCTCCCTCTGGGTATTTGGGAGCCGGTGCCCAGGAAGCCTCCAGAGGATGATGATGTGGAACTGGAGCCACTGGCCCTTCCCTGTACATGATGAGCAGGGAGTGTGTTGATGGATATGCTGATTTCACTATCGCGCAAAGCATTACCATCTAGAATTTGGCAGCCTTCTGGGTGAGAAGGGGAGGGGAGGGAATTTACTAACTTCCTCATGTGTGTGGTGGCATCCTTTACTCTTGAATGAAGGCCAGGGACCTGATTCACTCCTGGAGGCCTGAGGATAGAGGCACCGCACTCCCTGGGTCTCTCCCTCCCATCCACCCTCCTCCTGCAGAGGTCTTGCCCTTGGCCAGGGCTTCCCCCCCACTTCTGGGGGTGCCAGGATGATGGGAACCCAGCTGTCTACCTTCCCCATGACTCCACACTTCCCCATCTCATGGTCATGTTCAGGGAGCAAGAAATGGACATCTTGGTGTGGTAGGGGTGAGGTGCAGGCACCTCTAGGCCAAGAGGGAAGAGAACCCAGAGGGCTTCCTGGAGAGGGAGGCTAGGGGTCCTTGCCAAGGGGCGAGTTGGGGGCGGGGAACAGCCTGGACAAAGGCTGAGAGGTGGGGCCACTGGCAGATGTGAGGGGCTGGGCGGGTGGAGAGGAAGGGGAGGGACGGGTGGATGCTTCTAGAACAGGCCTCCCCGAGTGTCAGCCCCTGTCCTCTCTACTCACGCCCACTGATAAGTCCTGGGCAAGGGCGACGGGGTGAGGAGAAATGCCCGAGGCTCACTCATTGCCCAGGGCCCTGGCTGGGAAACCAGCTAGGAGGGCAGGACAGCAGGTTCCCCCCGAGCACTGTCCTGGTTGACAAAGGCAGGCTGGGGGCAGGAGGGACTGGAGAGGGTGACATTCTCCCTCGAGGCCGCCCATGGCCTGCTCCCCCAGCGCTCAGGGGACAAAGGACAGCTGTTCAAACACTGATCAGGGAGTGGGGCTCCATGAGGTGGGGTGCTGGGAGGTGGGGAGGCCACCGTCACTGGGTGCGCTACGCCCCGTGGGTTTGGCCTGTGCTGGATGGGCACCTGCTGGGAGTGTGGGACGTGGGGCAGAACGAGGGTCTTTCCACTTGTGTGCACGTAAGTGGGCTCCTGAGTAAGACAGAACGGGTGTGGGGGGGGCGGTGCATGCATCATGGGGCGGGTGCACATGGTCTGTGCATGTGCAGGTGAACTGACCCTGCCAGTCCCTTCTGCTCGGGCAGTAATGCTGGTGCAGGGGTGTGACATCCACGCTAGTGAGCGTGCGCTGTCCCACACACATGCATGTGTGTGTGCATGCTGCACTAGGAGGACAGTGTGAGAGGCCGACACGGTGGAGGCCCGAGGCTGGCTTCAGTCCTGGAGCCCACGAATCCCCAGGGCATTGTCCCTTTCAGTGCCCAGCGAGTCCCCAGGCCCAGCGCCTTCGCCCCTCACCTTGGAGAGGGCGTAGAGGTGGCCCCAGGTCCTCCCTAGAATGGTCTCCGTGGACATCCGTCCCATGCCTCTGCACCCCATCCCGGGCTGCGCTCACTCCAGAGGTGCAGGTGGTGGTGGGGGCAGGTGGCAGTGGTGCTGGCACGAGGCAGGTCCGTGTGTGTCCCTGAGCCACAGCTTGGCTGGAAAGCTGAGGGGACCTGATCCCTGGTCTCCTTTGGCCAGATATCATGCCTGCCCTCCCAGGACAGTCCCCCAGAGCCACCAGAGGCCCGCCAGTTGGGAACCTGATTTAGGAGTCAGGGAACTCCAGGCTCATGGCCCTGCCCCCCACCCGCCCCTTGCCACCTCGACCTCCTGTTTGGTGAAGGGGACACCGAGCTGCAGCCCTTGGGCGACAGAGGAGCCTGAGCCCTCCAGGTTGAGCGGAGATTTAAGGGACTGGTGTGGCTTCTCTCTCCTCCTCTCTCTGGGTCTCTCCAGCAAGTCGTGCCCCCACTGCTCACACACTTTTTAAAATGTCAATAGACTGTCACTCACTTTTCTTGTTATACTTCTTAAAATGAACGTTTCCTCTAGTCGATGGAGGGAGGTGACACTGGAGTCACGGGCTTGGCTTTATTCCTGTCCAGAGGAGATGGACTGTGGAGAGCTCAGCTTTCAAAGGAACTATTTTATTTATAAGGATTTTCCTAATGTCATGAATGTGCCATGCCTGGCTTCTTTGTGCCCACTCTGGAGAGAAGGGGGGACTGAGCATGGCCCAGGTGGGGTGGCTTTCTTTACCCTGAAGCCCAGAATCCTAGAGGAAGTGACCTTCAGCAGTGTAATGCAACAGTTTCTTTTTTTTTAATTAATTTTTATTGTTGGGTGTTCAAAACATTACATAGTTCTTGATATATCATATATCACAATTTGATTCAAGTAGGTTATGAACTCCCATTTTTACCCTGTATACAGATTGCAGAATCACATCAGTTGCACATCCATTGATTTACATATTGCCATACTAGTGTCTGTTTTATTCTGCTGCCTTTCCTATCCTCTACTATCCCCCCTCCCCCCTCCCCTCCCCCCTTCTCTCTCTACCCCCTCTAGTGTAATTCATTTCTCCCCCTTATATTTTTGTCCCCTTTCCCCTAACTTCCTCTTGTATGTAATTTTGTATAACCCTGAGGGTCTTCTTCCATTTCCATGCAATTACCCTTCTCTCTCCCTTTCCCTCTCACCTCTCATCCCTTTTTAATGTTAATCTTCTTCTCATGCTCTTCGTTTCTACTCTGTTCTTAGTTACTCTCCTTATATCAACGAAGACATTTGGCATTTGTTTTTAAGGGATTGGCTAGCTTTACTTAGCATAATCTGCTCTAATGCCATCCATTTCCCTGCAAATTCTATCATTTTGTCATTTTTTAATGCAGAGTAATACTCCATTGTGTATAAATGCCACATTTTTTTTTTATCCATTCGTCTATTGAAGGACATATATGTTGGTTCCACAGTCTTTCTATTGTGAATTGTGCTTCTATGAACATGGATGTAGCAGTGTTCCTATAGTGTGCTCTTTTTAGGTCTTTAGGGAATAGACCGAGTAGGGAAATAGCTGGGTCAAATGGTGGTTCCATTCCGAGCTTTCCTAGAAATCTCCATACTGCTTTCCAAATTGGCCGCACCAATTTGCAGTCCCACCAGCAATGTACAAGTGAACCTTTTTCCCCACATCCTCGCCAGCATTTGTTGTTGTTTGACTTCCTAATGACTGCCAATCTTACTGGAGTGAGATGGTATCTTAGGGTGGTTTTGATTCGCATTTCTCTGACTGATAGAGATTGTGAGCATTTTTTCATGTACTTGTTGATTGATTGTATGTCCTCATCTGAGAAATGTCTGTTCAGGTCCTCGGCCCATTTGTTGATTGGGTTATTTGTTATCTTATAGTCTAATTTTTTAAGTTATTTGTATATTCTGGATATTAGGTCTCTGTCTGAAGTGTGAGGAGTAAAAATTTGTTACCAGGACGTAGGCTCCCTATTTAACTCTCTTATTGTTTCTTTTGCTGAGAAAAAGCTTTTTAGTTTGAGTAAGTCCCATTTGTTGATTCTAGTTATTAACTCTTGTGCTATGGGTGTCCTATTGAGGAATTTGGAGCCGGACCCCATAGTATGTAGATCATAGCCAACTTTTTCTTCTTTCAGACGCCATGTCTCTGATTTGATATCAAGTTCCTTGATCCACTTTAAGTTAACTTTTGTGCATGGTGAGAGAAAGGGATTCAGTTTCATTTTGTTGTATATGGATTTCCAGTTTTCCCAGCACCATTTGTTGAAGATGCTATCCTTCCTCCATTGCATGCTTTTAGCCCCTTTATCAAATATAAGATAGTTGTAATTTTGTGGATTGGTTTCTGTGTCCTCTATTCTGTACCATTGGTCCACCCGCCTGTTTTGGTACCAGTACCATGCTGTTTTTGTTACTATTGCTTCGTAGTATACTTTGAAGTCTGGTATAGCTGTACTGCCTGATTCACACTTCCTGCTTAGCATTGTTTTTGCTATTCTGGGTGTTTTATTTTTCCATATGAGTTTCATGATTGGTTTCTCTATTTCTACCAGAAATGCCGTTGGGATTTTGATAGGCATTGCATTAAACCTATAGAGAACTTTTGGTAATATCACCATTTTGATGATGTTAGTTTTACCTATCCATGAACAGGGTATACTTTTCCATCTTCTAAGATCTTCTATTTCTCTCTTTAGGGTTCTGTAGTTTTCATTGTATAAGTCTTTCACCTCTTTTGTTAGGTTAATTCCCAAGTATTTTTTTTTTTTTGAGGATATTCTGAATTGAGTGGTTGTCCTCATTTCCATTTCAGATGATTTGTCATTGATATACAGGAGTGTCTTTGATTTATGTGTATTGATTTTATATCCTGCCACTTTGTTGAATTCATTGATTAGCTCTAATAGTTTCTTTTTCGACCCTTTTGGGTCTGCTAGGTAAAGAATCATGTCATCTGCAAATAGTGATAATTTAAGTTCTTCTTTTCCTATTTTCATGCCTTTAATTTCTTTCGTCTGTCTAATTGCTATGGCTGGTGATTCGAGAAATATGTTGAACAGAAGTGGTGAGAGAGGGCATCCCTGTCTTGTTCCAAATTTTAGAGGGAATGCCTTCAGTTTTTCTCCATTCAGAATGATGCTAGCCTGAGGCTTAGCATATATTTCTTTTACAATATTGAGGTATGTTCCTGTTATCCCTAGTTTTTCTAGAGTTTTGAACATAAAGGAATGCTTTACTTTGTCGAATGCTTTTTCCGCATCTATCGAGATGATCATATGGTTCTTATTTTTAAGCCTATTGATGTGGTGAATAACATTTATTGATTTCCATATATTGAACCAACCTTGCATCCCAGGGATAAATCCTACCTGATCAGGGTGCACAATTTTTTTTGATATGTTTTGTTATCCGATTCGCCAAAATTTTATTGAGGATTTTTGCATCTAGGTTCATTAGAGATATTGGTCAGTAGTTTTCTTTCTTTGAAGTGTCTTTGTCTGGTTTAGGAATCAGGGTGATGTTGGCCTCGTAGAATGAATTTGGAAGTTCTCCCTCTTTTTCTATTTCCTGAAATAGCTTGAAAAGTATTGGTATTAGTTCCTCTTTAAAGGTTTTGTAAAACTCTGCTGTATACCCATCCGGTCCTGTGCTTTTTTTAGTTGGTAGTCTTTTGATGGTTTCTTCTATTTCCTCCATTGATATTGGTCTGTTTAGGTTGTCAATATCCTCCTGACTCGATCTGGGCAGATCATATGACTTAAGAAATTTATGGATGCCTTCACTATCTTCTATTTTATTGGAGTATAAGGATTCAAAATAATTTCTGATAATCGTTTGTATTTCTGAGGTGTCTGTTGTGATATTGCCTTTTTCATCCCGTATGCTAGTAATTTGAGTTCTCTCTCTTCTGCTCTTCGTTAGCGTGGCTAAGGGTCTGTCGATTCTATTTATTTTTTCAAAGAACCAACTTTTATTTTTGTCAATTTTTTCAATTGTATCTTTTGTTTTGATTTCATTAATTTCAGCTCTGATTTTAATTATTTCTTGCCTTCTACTTCTTTTGCTGTTGTTTTGCTCTTCTTTTTCTAGGATTTTGAGATGAAGTATTAGATCATTTATTTGTTGGTTTTTTCTTTTTTTAAGAAATGAACTCCAAGCAATAAATTTTCCTCTTAGAACTGCTTTCAATGTGTCCCATAGATTCCGATATGTTGTGTCTGTGTTTTCATTTATCTCTAATAATTTTTTAATTTCCTCCTTGATGTCTTCTGTAACCTATTGATCATTCAGTAACCTATTGTTCATTCTCCAAGTGATGCATGATTTTTCCCTCCTTATTTTATCGTTGATTTTCAATTTCATTCCATTATGATCAGATAAGATGCATGGTATTATCTCTACACCTTTATATTGTCTAAGAGTTGCCCTGTGACATAATATATGATCTATTTTTGAGACGGATCCATGTGCTGCTGAGAAAAAAAGTGTAACTGCTTGATGTTGGGTGCTATATTCTATATATGTCAATTAAGTCTAGGTTATTAATTATATTATTGAGTTCTATAGTTTCCTTATTCAACTGTTGTTTGGAAGACCTGTCCAGTGGTGAGAGAGGTGTGTTGAAGTCTCCCATGATTATTGTATGGTGGTCTATTTGACTCTTGAACTTGAGAAGAGTTTGTTTGATGAACATAGCTGCACCATTGTTTGGGGCATATATATTTATGATTGTCATGTCTTGTTGGTGTATGGTTCCCTTGAGCAGTATGTAGTGTCCCTCTTTATCCCTTTTGATTAACTTTGGCTTGAAATCTATTTTATTTGATATGAGTATGGACACTCCTGCTTGTTTCCGAAGTCCATATGAGTGATATGATTTTTACCAACCTTTCACCTTCAGTCTATTTATGTCTTTTCCTATCAAATGCGTCTCCTGAAGGCAGCATATTGTTGCGTCTTGTTTTGTGATTCATTCGACTAGCCTGTGTCTCTTTATTGGTGAGTTTAAGCCATTAACGTTTAGGGTTATTTTTGAGATATGAGTTGTTCTTCCAGCCATATTTGTTTATTTATGTTACTAAACATGGTTTGTTTTCCTCTTTGATTATCCCCCCCCCTTTACTGTACTACCTCCCGCTGTTGGTTTTCATTGATATTTTCCATTTCCTCTTCCTGTAATATTTTGCCTAGAATGTTTTGAAGAGATGGTTTTCTAGCTGCAAATTCTTTTAACTTTTGTTTATCATGGAAGGTTTTAATTTCATCTTCCATCCTGAAGCTTAATTTTGCTGGATGCACAATTCTTGGTTGGAACCCATTTTCTTTCAGTGTTTGAAATATGTTATTCCAGGATCTTCTAGCTTTCAGAGTCTGTGTTGAAAGGTCAGCTGTTATCCTGATTGGTTTACCCCTAAATGTAATCTGCTTCCTTTCTCTTGTAGCTTTTGAAATTCTCTCCTCATTCTGTATGTTGGGCATCTTAATTACAATGTGTCTAAGTGTGGATCTCTCATGATTTTGCACATTCGGCGTCCTGTAGGCTTCTAGGATTTGGGATTCTGTCTCATTCTTCAAGTCTGGGAAGTTTTCTCGTATTATTTCATTGAATAGATTGCACATTCCTTTGGTTTGGACCTCTATACCTTCCTGTATCCCAATGACTCTTACGTTTGGTCTTTTTATGTTATCCCATATTTCTTGAATGATCTGCTCATGGTTTCTTAACAGTTTTGCTGAGCTGTCAATGTTCTTCTCCAATTGAAATACTTTGTCTTCATTGTCTGATGTTCTATCTTCTAAGTGTTCTACTCTGCTGGTAGTATTCTCAATTGAGTTTTTAAGTTGGTTTATTGCTTCCTGCATTTCTAAGATTTCTGTTTGTTTGTTTTTTATAACCTCTATCTCCCTGTATAGTTGATCTTTTGCTTCTTGGATTTGTTTATGTAATTCATCATCGAAGTGGTCGAAGTGGTCTTTCATTGTCTGATTTTGCTGTCTAATGTCTTCCTTGAGACTCCAGATCATCTGAAGCATGTATATACTGAATTCTTTATCTGACATTCCATCTGCTGCAGATATTACCTCTTCTAAAGTTGAGTTGACCTGCATTGCTTGTGGTCCTTTCTTTCTTTGTCTTTTCATACTGATCGCGTTTCTTTCTGCTTGGTGAAACTGTTGTGTTATTGATTTTTTCCCCTATATATTTATATTGCTCTGTATAGTTGCAAAGTCTCCCTTGCAGGCTTTGGCGGTTGTTCTGCCCCTCCTCCAATTGGGGCAATATGCCTACCACACCAGCAGGCCGCTGGGCCTGTACTTTCGGTGGGCCTGTTCTTTCGGTGGTCACAGGTCCTCCTACCTTGCAGGCGCGAGCAGCGGCTCTGTCCCTCCGTGGGCCGTTAGGCCTGTTCTGTCTGTTGGTTACAGGTCTGTCTACCTAGCAGGCCCTGGAGGCGACTCTGCCCCTTCCCCAATCGGGGGGATGGTGGGCCACTGGGCCTGTTCTGCTGGTAGGTTAATGCAACAGTTTCTAATTGCACACTGCTGGTGGTGGGGAGCTCACTCCCGACCAAGATGGCCCACCTCAGGTACAGTCTCCAACCCCTTTCCTACCCTCACGGGCCCTGGTTCTGTTCTCTGAAGTGAGGGAGGAAATCTCTTCAGAGTCCCCCTTAGGGTCCTCCTAGGGATTCCTTCCCGCTCTGAAGTACCCCCCTTAGTCCTTTGAATCTCTCTCCATCCCTTCACCATCTTACTGAGTCTAGAAAATATACCCAGAATTCTCTTCCCCAAGATCAGAAAGACTAATTGAGACTTCTGTGGGTTACCAAGACCAGTGTCTCCCAAGGTCACTTCTGAAATGTCTTCATTCTAGTCACACTTATAAGGATCTTATGTTCAAATGAACGTTGCAAGTGCTGGGTTAAAGAAATATTAGAAACTTCTTTTGCAGAAGGACTTATCAGGGCCTTATATGACTCATGTACCTGAGACTCTCCAAACCAGATACAGGAGGTTGAGTTTGGGTGCGTCTGGACTTGTCAGAAAGTCATGCTAGAAGGGACACGTAAACTGCTCTAGAAGCAGACCTCGGTGAGAATTCCAACTCTGCCATGTATTACCTTCGGGACCTGGAAATGCCTTTACCACTCTGACCTTCAGACTCTTCATCTGTCATGTGAAAGATCTTCATCTCTATGCCTTGCTTGTTCGACAGGTGGAGCACAAGGGAAAGAAGTCAATCAGTTCCCAAACTGCCTCATCTGGTGCAGCTATCCCCAGGCATATCCTGGCTCAGGCCAGCCTCAACTCCCACACAGCCTCAAATGTACCAAGCCCACTGCTGCCTCAGGTCCTTTACACATGCTAAAAATCCACTTTCCAGCTACATCCATATGATGCATGGTAGGGGCTCAACAAACAATGCATAAACTGCTGTGAGACAGAGGCCCTTGATGTCTTCTTCTGCTGGCCACCATCCAGCTCATGCCCATAGTCTGATGAGGCCTGAAATCTTTTCTGTCCTACCCTGAGGCTGGAGCAAGCAGGGCCTCCCACGCATGCACCTGAAAATCACCATGAAGGCAGTCTCCAGGATCTCCTGCGCAGGAAGCATGTCAGCTGGGAGCCACCGGGCCATGATCAGGCCATGCCTCAGGCCCTTGGACCCTGCTCTGGGTCATCTCTACAATGGTGCCCCCTCTGCTGGCTCCCTGTGCTGGCCCCTGACTTAATCAATCTCGGACAATTGGCCACAGGCTTATTTCTTTAAATGAGGTCACCTCTAAGGATCTCTGACATGACGTGGCCCCACCTCCTCAGAGCAGTGGGGACGTTGCAGCTCAGGTAAGTGAACATTCTCTTAAACCAAAAGGCTGTGAGGGGGCTCTCTTCTCCCCCAGGCTGAGTGGGCCTCTCAGGACCAGGTGAGGCAGCCCCCGAGGGGGTACACTGTCTGTGTCACAGAAGGCTCCACTCACCCAAGTCACCTCCTGCCATAGGTAGATCATATGTCTGATGTTCTCCTCCCACTTACTGCATCTTTGGTTTGAGGGGTCTGGAGTAAAACCAAATGTCCCGGGTTTAAAACCCCTCTGGGCCTCTCTTGAGCTGTGTGATCATGGGTAAGTTAATAAATCTCTCTGTGCCTCAGTTTCTTTCTTAAATGGAGATACTGGTGTGTATCCTGGAGTTTTTTAATGCAGAGCAGTCCCTAGCACATAGGAGGTGCTGCATCAACGTGGCTGCAATGACTATTAAGGCCATTTTTGGATGTTGTGGGTGGAGTGGGGTGGGGAACTTCAGTGAGGATCAGTGTGAACTCTTCTCTGTTAATTCATTTTCTTTTTCTGGGAGGTACGGTGTCAGGGGCTAGAAGGAAATTCTCCTTCAAAGAATAGCCTGACATTTACAAGAAACAGCCCCCTGGGTGACATCCTGCCTGGGAGACATCCTGCAGCTACTTATCTCCCTGAAACATCCTGTGGCTATCAGGAACATCAGACATCTTGCAGCTGCCAGTTTTACCACCTACATCCAGCAATTGCTGATTAGAGAGCTTCCCCATCCCCAGTATATAAATACCCCTGTGTGAACAATAAATGTTTGCAGCTTGATCCGAACTCCTGTCTTGCTTTCATCCTTCGTGTCTCTTGTCCCTTCATTCCTCCCCACCTAGGTTCACCACCCACATTGATGTGTCCTGTGGGTCAGAACATTTGGCGCCCAAAGATTGGGGCTGGAGCCTTTGACTGAGAAGGAACACCATCCTCCAGGGACACATGACCAAGCGGAGCTTGCGATCGCCTTGGCAGACACGACCGAGAGACAGATCCAGGAGGAAAGTGGGGACGATGCACAGTGAGTGACCCACCATGGGACAAGCAGTTTTGTCACATGATTTGTTTTTGTCAGGCCTCAAGGAGGCCCTCAAGACACGGGTGGCATGTGTTAAGAAAAAGGACTTAAAATTATTCTTTTCATACTTAGGAGAATTGTGTCCATGGTTTTCCCTTGAAGCGACCATTGATGGTAAAAGATGGCTTAGAGTAGGAGACTGTTTAAAAGATTATTATGAATCCTTTGGCCCAGAAAAGCTGCCTGTTGCCACCTTTTCTTACTGGAACTTAATTAATGAAATTCTTAAAAGTTTACCCTTTGACAATGGTACCTTAAAACTTGTCAGGATTGGGAAAGAGGCTATGCAAAAGACCTCTCATCTCTCTCGTCCCCCCTCAGCATGCCCTTCAGTTAGTATAGACATAGATCCTTCTCAGTTTCCCCAGGACCCTGGGAACCTTCCTGGACGCACTCAAAATCCCACCCTAATGAATAAGGCTCAAACAGCTACCAACCGCCTTTATCCAGTTTTAAATCCCAGAGACACATTGACACCTGGGGAAGAGGCTACCTTGGAGAAGGAAGCAGCTCGCTACCATTCAGAAGACCCGCCACCCTCAGGACCCTGCCACAGCCTATAGGACTTACCCATCCACCTCCCTCCTATATCCCTCCTGCCTTTTGTGCTCTGGCCCTTCAGGGGCCAACTGCCCCATCAGATATTTTTTCTCCACTTACCTTGCCTAACCTGGCTCCCTTGCATAAGTCTCTCCAACATAGACGGGAACAGATCCAACTTTTAAAAGAATTAAGATGCCTTGACTCTGAGCTCCGCTCATCAACCTTAGGCACAGAGTCAACCCAAGCTGGCCCAAGGCGGTCTAATACAAAGGTTAAGCCACACCATGGGCCTGTTCTCGCCTTCCCAGTCAACCACAGGCAGATAGATAAGCCCGCCCAGGCTGAGGACAAAGAGGAGGATCAAGTGGAGGAAACGGATCCAGGCTTCATAGTTTGTCCCTGGTGAGCAGAGTTCTCTCTCTGCTTCTTCATTGCCATATGCTGAGCTGCTTTCCGACTCCCTACACTTCCCCCACTATGTTCTGCTTCACGTTGGCCCCAGAGCTATGCAGTTGGTGGTCAGTGGAGTGAGACCTGAAACTATGAGCTACATAAACTTGTCCTGCTCTAATTGTTGTTGTTAGATTTTTTTGGTCACAGTGATGTAAAAGGCAACTAAAAACACAGACTAATTTATCCAGCAGGGAATATTAAAGGCAGTACAGCATTTGAGATATGACCTGGGTATTTCTAGCTGCTTTCAGCCTTATATACCATGGGGATCAGGAGCAAAAGCCAGGGTAGAAAAATTTAAAATACTTGCAGGTTTTCCAGAAAAGAAAACTTTGTAATGTTGGGGCCAAAAATGGTGTGGTTGGTAAAGAGATTAGTTCCATTACACAGAAGCCACCTTTAGGCATCTCAGGAATGGGAAGGACACCACCCTTAGCAGGCTCAATGACTTGAGGAGAGATTATCAGGGTGCCCTGCGTACAAAAGGCAGCCTCAGAATCCTATGTCCAGATTCATTTTGCTGTGTAACTAACATCATATGGGCTCACAGAGGCCATGGTCTAGGTGGGTCTGCCTACTGTCCTCATTCTAAGCTGACCTTGTTATTGTCCATGTGATGCTGGTTATCAGGCTTACAGAGTGAAGAGCTGAGGGGTTGTGAAGGTTTGCATTCATACTTCAGAGGAAACACTGGTGACCAGGATTTGCATATCACATTCAGAGTGCAACCCAGTAACCCCAGAAACAGTGATTTATCAAACTATGAGAGTGGAGCCAGTGTTGTGGTGGAGGTTAGCAGTGGCAGGCCTATGAACACCTGCTCAGGTAAGTGAAAGTCAGTGAGCACAGAAGCTCTAGGGAGTGGTCCCACATCAGACCAAGCTGGAGGGTTTAGGATGCTCAAGTTCTAAGGCACCCATATTACACCATCAGGTGCCCTAGTTTCACACCTGGAGCACTAGACTTAATGGAGCACTAGACTTAACGTGTGCCTGCTGTGCTTTTTCAGTTTCCTCCTTACTACTGTCCTCTTCTTCCCTTTGGGTTAGTTGTGTTTCCCCTGCATAGATGTATCTTTGAAATGTGTTAACATTTTTTTTGATTATTAATGAGGATTGCAGCCAATGCAGCTACAAAAGGTTTGATTCTTCTGCTTTGCTTCCACGCATGAAAGTCAGTAACTGAAGAGGCAGAGAGGTGGGAGAGGAAAAGGCTTCATTGGCAACAATTCAGCATTTCAGAGATGAATGGCTAGCTCCTGGTTTTATCTTGCTTAGTACTGCTGAGTGAAAGTGTATACAGTGTGTTATGTGGAATTGTTCTCGCAGTCTTGGGCAGGTGGACACAAGCACAGTTTACTGGTGTTGACAGACTTCCTTTAGAGGGGTCTGGAGTCATGGCTCAGTGGTAGAGAGAGTGCCTGGCATGTGTGAGGCACAGTGGTCAATTCTTAGAACCATATATAAATCAATAAATTTTGATGGACAACTAAAAATAGATGTCACTAAGGAGCTGGGGATGTGGCTCAAGTGGTAGCGCACTCGCCTGGCATGTGTGCAGTGCTAGGTTTGATCCTCAGCACCACATAAAAATAAAGATGTTGTGTCTGCCCAACACTAATAAATAAATATTAGAAAATTCTCTCTCTCTCTCTCTCTCTCTCTCTCTCTCTCTCTCTCTCTCTTAAAAAACTGTTATTTAAAGAAGGTGGGATTCTGTGGGTTATATCTGGGTCCAGTGGACCCTGACACATTCCAGACCTGTGAAACTAAGATAATGTGATTTTTTATATGCTTGCAATTCTGAAGGAGTGTGTGTCTGGTTTCCCTCCTAGTCAGTGTCTTCTGTTCACTTCTGCCAATACCTTTTAATTTGGACATTTCCTGTGACATAGTAAGGTGGAGTGCCCAGTGCAAGGGCCCTTTTAACTGACATTCATGCTTTTAACTGACTCTATGGTTAGTCATTAAGATAGGGTTGAGGGTGTGGGGAGAAAAGAAAGCTATACTCATAAATTAAAAAGAAGAGAATGGCAGAAAAAAAAAAACGTTCAATTCAGGGTTCAGCGTCACTGTGTTCCCTTGAGTCTCAGAAGAGACTTTGGGCAAAAACTATTGAGAATGCACTGTTGATATTTGTGGACTCTTGGAGTCCAAATGCTTGTTTATTTATTTATTTTTTAATTATTCATTGCTGTGAGACAGACATGAGCTTTTGGGGACAAGTGATAGATGTTCTGGCATTAACATTTGGTGTTCCTCTAAGGCTCACCTCTTAAACATCTGGTTCCCAGCTGAAGTCATTATTGGGAGGTGTTGGAAGCTTGTGGAAATTGGGGCCCATTTGATGAAAATTACCTCATTGAGGATGTGCCACTGATGGGGTACTGGGACCCTAATGCACTTCTGTCTCTGTCTCTCTCTGCCTCCTAGCAGCCATGAGGTGGTCAGTTTTCCTATGCCATACACTCTTGGCCAGATGTTGTGCTTTGCTACAGGTCCAGAGGTAAGAGGGCCAAGTGACCATGGACTCTAATCTCTGAAACCATGAGCCAAAATAAATCTCTGCACCTTTGAATGTGGTGATCTCAGGTATATTATCACAGGTTTGGAAAGTGATTAGGACAGCTGCTGTCCAAAATATAAGAGGCCCCAGACCTTCCTCAAACCATATTCACCTCTTCTGTCTGAATGTAACACGGAAAAGCTGACAATTTACTCACTATTTTTTTGACCAGCAAACATGCCAGTAATATCTTCAGGTTAGAATTTGGGCATGTAATAATGCCAAAGGTCTCTTGTGTGAGAACACTGCAGACCCCATTCAGAAATTGGATCTGATGTGGCTTAGGGGGGTGCCCAGGTGAACAAGCCCAGTCCTGGCATTGGAACACACATTGCACAATGGTCTGGCTTTCCAGCTAGAAGACATCCATCTGGGCTGATGGTAGATACTCAATTTGGGGTGATTCTCTCTTTTAGAAACCCCTTAAATGTCCCAGAGTACCTTCATCTCCAGAAACATTATCTGAGAGTACTCTCTTATTATTTGAAGAGTTTTCTCTATTTTGAGGAGTTATTGAGTGGCTGGCAAGTACCTTTCAGTTTTATAGGAGGGAATGTGCTCTCTCCTTTGCACTTTTATATTTTCTTACATTTTCAACAGCAAGGTATGTGCCTGAAATCTGCATCTTTACCCCTCTACCTCTGTGTGCAGGGCCCACAAGATAAATCCTTGAACTGGGTGTTTCAGTGTTCAGATTATGTATGTAATGTTCTGTATGTGTGTGTGTGTGTGTGTGTGTTTGTTTGTTTGTGTGTGTGTGTGTGTGTGTGTGACACAGAGAGAGAAAGAGAGAGAGAGAGACAGAGAGAGAAAGAGAGAACACAAAAACTTGTCCCTCTAGCACCAGGACTTTGTGCTTTCATGTGTTTCATGTGTATAGGTATGGAAAGCATATGAAACAAGACACAATAATTTCTCCTGTGTGGGACTGTTTGGTTGTCGTGTGTAAATATTTTCTGAGTGATTTCTTTGGTCATTGTTGGCTGAGTACCTTTCTGGCAGGACATGTGTTTAGGGTTTTAGTGGTGCATCTGTAGGTGTTGTTTGCATTGTGGACTATTGTGAATGCGTTTGAGAGGAGTTAGGATGTTGTCTTACTATTATGTGTTGGATCTGTGCATTTTCAGATTTTAGAATGTATGTGTATGTTCATGATGTCTAGGTCAGAATTTAGGGACATAATCTTTGGTGTTCAGAGATTTGGAGAGAATGGAATCATGGGGTATGTTGGGGTGTTTGGAATTATGTATATGTGGCACATAGATGTGTATAGATTCTGTTGATAATGCCTCAAGTGGACTGCTGTGTATTTTCTTGTTTAGGGCTTTGAGATGATCATGTTATTCTTGGGAATGGAGGGGTGTCTTTTATGAGTATGTAGGAGGAGTTAGCAGTGTCTGTACATCTGAGATTTGTTGTTGAACTTCATATTCTGAGGCATTCTGTGTATGTGCATGTTTGCAACATCGAGGTGATTGTAAATGTTTTCTTTTGAGAATACAAATTGTTGTCATATTAATAAGTAATTTGTTTACTCCATTCAGTTACTGAGGGAGTGTTTGTGTGATTGCTTTTTGGGTGATACTGATTGATGTGTGGTCTGAAGATATGTGTATCTGAAGCACACCAGATACTCTCAACCAAAAGACCCTTACCATAATTAAGCTTCTTCTCTTGTCAGATCAGCAGCAAGTATGCAAAGATTACTGTGGTTGGTAGCTTCCTCTTTCTTGTAAATTCCAGATTTTTTTTTTTTTGGTAAATACGTGTGAAACCTCTGTCTGGCCTAGAGAATGGAATGAAAAACACTTGTCAAGTGAATCTTCAAGCCCTTTCCCCCCATGGGACATAAATTCAAAATATTTTGAAATTATCTGTCCCTAGAATGTTTCAGGCATGAGCCACATTTTGGACTGGTTTGCAACAGCCAATAAACCTGCTTTCTGAAAATTCCTGTGGTATCCAGCCTCTTCAGTCCTACTTCATGTCTATTTTAAGTGTTTCTTGGAGGCGACTGGAATTTGTAAGAGTTTGTAAGTAAGGTTTTTGATTGGAATTGTTTGGGTTTTGCTGTGCATTTGTTTTAATTTGGGCATGAGGAACTCTGGGTTTACACTCAGGCATCTGGAAGATAGGAAGTTTATGATATTGAGGATTTTCAGAGCTCCACAGTGTTGTGTGCTGTTAACTGAGTATATCAGAAAGAATGAGCAGTTTTGTATATTAATAGTGAGTTCTGTGCCCTTTCATAGTGAGAGACTGGCTGCATGTACTTTGGGTCTTTGGGAGTACTGTGGATTTGTAGATTCAGATGGACACGTGTGTTCCCAGACTTGTATAATCTAGGACTGTGAATGTATTTAGGAAGTGTGATGGCTGAGTATTCATTCTCAAACAGTAGATGGGTAGTGTGTGTTTCCACTGAGATAATATAGAAGTTTTATTTATATGGGAATACAAGTTAGGAGGATTGGGTACTGACAGTGTATATGGGTTATTATGACATGGTGGAACTTGTGAATAGTTATTAAGAAGAGTGTTTGAATGGAGTATTTTGGTGAATACTTTTTGATATTCACAAAATATTGATTTTTTAATTTAATTTTATTTTTTATTTAGGGAAGGGTGTGACATTAGAGTGCAGGGTAAAATATGTGTATTAAGGTCACACATGTGTTATGTATGTATTTGGGAAATGACAATGAGTAGATTGTAGGTGACATCATTGTTGTGTACATTTGGAGAGGGTTGGGAAACTTTATGTGTTTTTCGGAGTTGGTGTTTGCGTATCAAGTGATTCTGGGAATATGGACTCATGTTTATGTGTGTATGTGGGGGGTTGTACCTGTGAAATTTAGGGTTAAGAATGTTACATTTTTGTACTAAGGGTATTTCTGGTTCCACTCAATCTTGGGGAAGTTCAAAGAGATTTTTGTGTATATTGTATTTCTGATGAGAGGATCAAATCTGTGAGATTTTCCAGAGTACTTAGGGTTTTGTTTACGTGACTTCTGGTAACAAATAGGGTTTATTGTGTGTACGTGTGTGTGTGTGTGTGTGTGTGTGTGTGTGTGTGTGTGTGTGTGTAGGGGGGTTGTATGTTGTATTTCTGTGTGCATGAATACTCAGTGTTTGGTTATATCATGTGCATGCCTTCAGGAAGTGTAGAGTACATAAGAATGTATAAGCCTGCATTTGGAAAAGTATACATTATAATTGCATGTCCGTCAGTACCTGAGTGATAACAGGCATGTGTATTTGTGGGTATGAGTATAATTTTTTAGAAAGGAAGTGGTGGTGTGTGTATTCGGGGAAAGCAGGGATAAAGGTGATTTATGCATCTGTGTTTTTGTTGGGATGGCAGTGAGTTGTGGGTCATGCACCTGTTTCTAAATGTGAGGTGTTTTAATAATATCTGTGGTGGAAGGGGTTTTAATGAGTGTGCATCTTTCCATGTATGTGCCTCAGCAAGAGGTGTTCACAGGTCTCTGTGGCTTGGTGGCATGTGTGCATCTGTGGCCGTAAGGGATGGCAGAAACACATTGGTTATGGCAAGCCTTTCCCAAGAGCACTGATGCTTGTTCCTGTTGTTCTGGAGCTCCAACAGTGATTTCTGCGTTCTCATTCTTATCTGACATCTGTCTATATTAGTTGTGGTGGTGGGTGGATGTGCCTCTTGGATCCTGGGCTGGTGGATGGAAGCTGATCAGGGATGGTCCCTCAGGAGTGGTGGGGGGACCTTTTCATCCAAGATGCAAGGTATGGCCATTGTGATTCAAAGGGACTGACTCTGGAAGAAAACTGCCAGGAGTTTCACAGATCCAAGGACAATTGTTGAGAGAGTTGTTTGTTTGTCCACATGTTGCATTCTCCCTTGCATTTTTCCCTCTGCGAAGACAAAGACAGAGACCCCAAGACCAACTCTCCACTGGCCCTCCCAGCTTGGTGGTGTCCTAGGCCCATATGTGCACATGACTGGCTTCATGGTGTGCATCTCTGGCAACATCACAAGCTGTATAATTATTACACCACTGCACCTCAGTCAGATTAGGAGAGGAGTTAAGAACTGATTGTACAATGATACTTATTTTAAATTTTCCTGTGGAGCTACCCTCATTGTATTCTTTTTTTCTTTGCATGAACAAGTGAGTGATTCATCCTTTCAATCTGAATGATCCTTTCACATTTCTACTCATAGAGAACTTCCTTTTAATAAGTTTTTCCTAGTGGAGAATTTACTTGGTTTTTGTTTGTGTGGAAATAAGCAGAATGAGTTTAATTTTATATACATTTTCAAATATTCACAGTAAAGTTTTGCCATGTCAGCTATTTGGGAAGGCACATCAGTGGTGTTCATTACACTTATTTTTTTTTCCATTTTTGGAAACCAGCATGCAGCCACAAAACTTTTTTCATCTTGCAAAATTGAAGTTCATTTGTTAGACAGTAATCATCAGTTTCCCTCATGCTCTAAGAAGTCACCATTCTCCTTTCTGTATTATTTTAATTATTCTGTGTACTGTACTTCATATAAGTAGGATCATACAGTACGTATTCTCAAGGTCCATCCCTACTCTACTATCGGTCAGGATTTTCTTTGTTTTTTAGACCAAATAATACTTCATCATGTGCTACATGTAAAAAAAAAAAATTCTTCCTTGGGATAGGAAAAGGGCAAAATTGTAGAATGAAATTGACCATACTATCCTATATACATATATGAAGAGACCACAGTGAGTTTTATCTTTATGTATATCTTTAAAGCATGAGTTAAGAAAATTATAAATACATGGATGGAAGACCAGTATAGAAGAAGAAACGAAACTGGGTCAGGGAGAAAGGGAGGGAAAGGGCAAGTTCTCGAGACTGACTTGGAACAAATTATATTCCATGCTTTTGTATAACTATAATGTACAGCTAAAAATAAAAATATTCTTCCTCAATGTACCCTTGAGTATAATAAATAACCCTGTAGTAATTACAAGCATATAAATATCTCTTCAAAAGAAGTAGAATTGAAGGGTCATTTGAATGATCCTTTTGATAATTTGGGGAACCACCAATCAGTTTCCCATAGAGCCTGCACTACTTTGCATGCTAACCCACTAGGGTTCTGGCTCCATCACATTCTCAGCAGCACTGTTGTTTTCTGTTTTAGTTGTGGTGGTGGGTGGATGTGCCTCTTTGTTCCTGGACTGGAGAATGGGAGCCGATCAGGGATTTTTCTGTTTTCTGTTTCTTTCTGTTTCATCATGTGTTTGAAGCTGGATCTCATTGTGATTGTGATTTTGATTTTGATTTCTCCACTTAGTATTGATATTGAACATCTTCCCATGTGCTTCTCAGCCATTTGCATATCTTCTTTGGAGAAATATCTGTGCAAGTCCTTTTCCCATTTTAATATTGATTTGCTGTTTTCTTCTTATTGAGGTATAAGGGCTCTTTATATCATAGATCTTAAATTCTAATCACAAATATAATTTTCAAATGCTTTCTTGCATTTAGTGAGTCATCTTTTCACTAATGAATGTGTCCATTCATGAATCAAAGTTTTTGGGTTGATGTAGTTCAGTTTGTTTCTTCCTTTTGGTGCCTGTGCTTTTGATGTGCTGTTCAAAAAGTCTCTGTCAAAATCTCTTGTCATGGGCTTTTTCTATTGTGTGTTATGAGTTTTATATTTCAGATCTTACATTTAGGTCCCCTATTTATGTTGAGTTAATTTAAGTCCATGGTGTCAGATCAGGGCCCAACTTCCTTGTTTCATGTGTTGCTATCATTTCAGTCTTCTCAACAGTATTTGTGGAAAATACTGTCAATTTCCGTGGAATGCTATTGACAGAAATCACTTGAGAACTTATTTTCTTTCATTTCTGAATTTCTTACCCTGTTTTATTAATCAACATTTCTATATTTTGTATTTGTATGACTGGTAAATTTATAGCATGGAGTTTTGAAATTATGACAGGTTAGACCACCAATTTTGTTCTTGTTCAAAATGTTCCTGAAGTTGGTTGTTTTCACATTCCCTATCATTTTAGGATGGAATTTTAAATTTTTGCAATGAATAATTTCTGCATCATGTACAACAAGACTGGGATTTTAATTAGAATAAGATCCATTCCATGTTTTTATGAATAAATCAAAATATTCTCTACTCTCATGTAAAATGAATATGAGTAAATAAAAACATGAAATAAAAATGGTATTCATGAAAAAAAGAAGTTAGGAATTTTTTTAGGGATGGGACAGGAACTGTAGATTTTTTTGGATAATGTTGATATGTTAACAAGTTTAAGTGGTCCTGCCCATAATCATTTGATATCTTTCACTTTTTGTTGTTATTCTAAGTTTGATTGCTTGTTTTAAAGTCTTCACATTTGATCTACTTGATTGGGTAGTAATACATTGGGTGTAGTATTACATTTTATTTTACTTGTCAGATGAAATTGTTTTCTTGATTATCTTTCCATATATATAAATGTTTATTATTAGTGTATAGAAACACAGTTTGTGTGTGTGGGGTTTTTGTATTGGTACCTTTGCTGACTTTACTCATTGTGGTGATTATTTTCTTGGAATCTTGAGATTCTCCAGATATAACTTTATCTCACTGATAAACAGAGGTTTTTATAATTCTACCTTTCCATTTGGCATGCCCTCTGCCTGTACTTCTTGCAGATTGATCTGACCAGGATTTCTAATATGTTAAAAAGAACAAGTGAAAGCATGTAAAATTGTCTTCTTTCCATTTTGGAAAGAAAATATTTTGTTTTTTTGATTACTTAATGTATTAGAAGGTAATTTCTCATGTGTGGTCTGTATTTTGTTGTTGTTTGCATTTTTCATTTTTTTCAGTATCAAGAATTGCATTCATGGTCTCACATATGCTAGACATGCATACTCCCAACAACAGAATTAAATCCTGACCCTTTTAAAAATGTTGAGATAGAATCTGGTCAAGGGGTTCAGGGTGGTTTAGAACTTATGTGTTTTCTGACTTGGACTTTGAATAGCTGGGATCACAGGTATACACTATATCATCCAGCTGTTTTTCTTTCTTCTATTTCTAGTTGTTTTCAACTTCTAATCATGAAAGATTTTCTTGCAAGATGGATGCAATGACAAGGTTTGTAGTTCAAGGTTTTTTGTGAACAGATAATTGAAGGAGACACTCACTAGACAGAGCATGAGGAGTTACTGAAGTGAGAGTACACTGCCTTAGATAAGGGGCAGTGGGCTCACCCATGGGAATGGGATGCCTTGAGGCAGAGAAGGAACTGGGGAGCTGGCTTTGACAAATAAAGAGACCAGATCTGGGATGCTAAAGTTAGTGATAGGATATGACTATCACTCCATAGGATATGACTACAGCTGAGTTTGGCAAATAAAAATTTCTATCAATAGAGAATGTTGATAGAAATTTTGTTTCTGTAGCTTCATTTGGAACTTGACTAATTTTAGATGAGATTAAGTAGAAGAATTTGTTTAATACTGCCCTAATTTTCAAATTAGAAGCCTACTGACTGCTGGGGGTAGATTCTTTATGTGTAATGATATGGTGTATACCTGTTATCCCAGCTATTCAAAGTCCAAGGCAGAAAACACAACCACTTATATTCTAGCTACTTCAGGGCTTGGAACACCTCATATAACCAATAAATCCCTTTTCAAACTAAATGGAGGTCAGGAGCCTTACCAGAAATAGGTGAAAGACTTAATCCAAAATTACTGTTCTTTTCTGTAATTTTAGTTTTGGATGAACATATAGGATCTTTATTTAGTTTTATGGGGTGCTGAGAATCTAAGCCACACCTCACCCAGTGCCAAGAGGTTGATTCAGACACATCCCTTCACAAAGCACTTTACCAAAAAGCCACAGGTGAGGCCCCTTAATTTCCATTTTGAAACTGTTTTCTTGAGGCTTCACAAAGGTGTGGCCTGAGGCAAAGAACTTTCTGACTTGCAGGGGAATTGAACAATAGGTAAGAACACAGCTGGGGGACAGACTTCTGCACAAGATGTACACTATGGCACTGACAGCTCCTGATGATGCTACTTGAGTTGCTATCTAGCCAAGCAGGGTTTCTCCACTGAGACCCTTATCGGTCACACTGATTTCTGAGTTTTCTAAGATGCTTGACATTCCTTTCAACAATCCAGGAAATGGCCATTTCACAGAGCTTGGAGCTGGTACATATCTTGGACACAAAACCACAAGCCCCTTCTGGAGAGTGGCCAAAATTCAGGAAAAATACAGGAACTTAGGAACATAGTAGGTCTTGCCCATCTGCAAAGCAAGCAGCAGTCTATTCATATATTCACCAGGATGAGTGCTGGAAAGCTTTCCACTAATGCATTCTGTTTCTCAATTCTTTGTTTCCAGAGACTCAGTAAAATACTACCTGAGATCAGGTTTTGGAAGGGCACAACCAAGAGTAGGAGAGATTAAAGACTCAGGCACTGTAATCTCCTGTGCCACCTACAAGGTTGTGAACTGCTGAGCATTTTCCATTCCAGTATGTATTCACAGATATTCTTCTTCTTCTCCCTCTAATTGTGTATAACTTGGGGTGATGGTAATGTCAAGGCAGTGTTCTGGATGACAGTGGGAGGTGATCTTGTGTAGCACATGTTCATATACACATTGGATTGATTTCCCTTTGAAGTATTGAATCTCTGACCCTAACCCATACCCTACTAGACTCTGAGTACTAATCCTAACATATGCATAAAAGTAAACTTAAAATAGAGAAATGCAGAAAGTTCATAGGAGGAATTGTGTATTTTGATTTTCCTTTTGCTTTATCAATGGTATGTGTTATATCACTAGTCACATTTTCATTCTAATACTTCTCCATGTATCGTCAAATTTAACAAATATATAACTTATGGATTCCCTTTCTCTGTAGGCTGGGTCAGAACATGTATTGTTATATACATATAGATTGCCCTTCCTGCTATCACAGGTACATTCATGTGAGTATTCTGACTTTGGCAAATACAAATTCCATGAACAGATCACTCCCACCAAACCCCAGGGGAACTGAAAGTTCAACCAATGGTGAGCTCCATATTTGAACAAGTTTATACATAACCCTATGTAAAGTCAAATAAATATTTTTGTGATCTTTGAATGATATATGTTCCATTAAGAATTTGAATTTGCATATCTATTGCTCCTTTTACATGTATTTAATATATATATTTCTCTCTCTCTCTTTCTCTCTCTCTCTCTCTCTCTCTCTCTCTCTCTCTCTGTCTCTCTCTCTGTCTCTCTCTCTCTCTTTCTGTCATATATATTATTCTTTGAATGGAGTTTTCTCACCCCTAATGGTTCCTGAAAAATTGAGACCCACAGTGCCACCTACTTCATCCTTGAATGATGTCTAGACCAATACAGTGAAATATTTGAAATTCTCATGACCAGGAATTTCTGAACTGGAGATCCATCCGATCTCCTGTTGCTCATCATGACTGAACCAGATAGTTTCTTTATTGGCTGGAATTCATAAAAATGGTGTAGAACAGAGATGCACTTGAGTTGGAGCCTCCTGGGAACTGGACTTGGAGCAGTGGAGTGCAGGTGTCTGATAAAACATCTGTGGTGGAGCCATGTGGATCTGTCATTGGCTTCCAAATAACATGTGACTGACATGGGACAGTCAGCAGACCCTTATATGTAAAGGCCTCTTGTTGTGGGGAGAGGTTTGGGGGTGATAATCAGAGTCAGATTGCTACTCTAAGTAGGAAAGATGTATGGGATAGCAGCCCAGTTGGTGTTTTCTCTTGCAAAACCTGACTCATCACATGTGACAGTAGTCCTTCCAGTGCTGTGTCCCAGTTTGTTGTAGGGACAAATGAAGCAAGGCACTGAAGATAGAAAGAAACAGTTTCATTTGGCTGCATCCAGGTTCAGAAAGCACAGCTTTTGCTGTTATCAATCAATCCCTCCAAGTTCAGGGAGTTTCAGAGTTTTATACCCAGCATGTAAGTAGGGGGGCTCAGAAGTTTACAGTCTGCAGAAGTTCACATAAAAGCAGCTTTTTTCTTTCACTGTCTAGGCAAGTTAACACTTCAAGCACAACACTTGAGAAGAGGAGAACTTCTTCTTCCCTTTCTTCCTCCCTCTGCCAGCTGTTACCATGGAGAAAATTTGTAACTTATCTTAAAAATGTAGACATCTCTTTGAAGCCCAGCTCAAGGCCAGAGGCCTTGTTTGCAATTTCTTCAAAGTACTATACTGGATATGTTTGTGAAAATAGTAAGGGGGTGTCCAGCACCTTGGCCAGTGGCCAAGTAAACAGGGCAACAAAAAAAATAGAAAGTTTATCTACATTGAACTCTTATGCAGAGACTCTTTGGCTGACAGTCCCCAAATCAGCCATGGTGAAGTGGACTTTTCTGTGGAGAAAGGGGTACCACTTCATTGGGTCCCACTCTTCCTTCAGGGAGAAGTATTTTCTGCTGTCCTTTAATAAAGCTTCAACTTTCCACTCTAAACTTGCCTTGATGTGCTTCTCTGGTGTTATACATCAGCATTGGGAAAGCAAGGCCTCATTACCAGTAAATAGCTGTAACAATAACAGTCAAAGGACAGAGATAATGCCAAAAGTAAAGTCAACATTTAGAATTGAAGATAATAATAATCTTTAGTGATAAGAATTTTTTAATTTAATACTTTAAAAATAATAACAACATTTTGCCAGGGAGCAAATTTGTGACATTGCAGTCAAGGGGAGAAATAAAGAATGTCCATGCATTTCTGCCCCTTTCAATTCTTTATTCACTCAAATTCTTAATACAACTTTACTCTATAGGTTCCTAATGAAGAAAACAACAATCCTTAATGATAGGCTCTGCAGTGGAGATAATCAAATAACACCAAGCAATTCTAGATTAATTAATTCCCAGAAAACAATATTAGATTAATTCTGAACATTGCAAAACAGATTTAATCATGACAGGCTAGTGACAGACATTTCCTCTGAATGCTTGGTTCAAAACTCTCAAGCCTTAGGCTTTATGTCCTGCAGATTCACACTCACTCAGACAGCAGTGATCAGGTCCTAAACCAAAACAGGCTTTTTCTGGTGGGGAGTGGAGGACCAGTTGAGGAGAGGGTCACAGGGAGAAGTTGCACCTCTCACAAAGGTCCAGACAAGGCGGTAGAGTTTTAGAGCAGTGAGGATCACACAGAGAATAGGAAAGTGATGGCAAGTGATGGGATGTCAGTGTAGGTCCTCATCAGGCTCTTCAGCTGGAGTACATACTCGTTTAGGCTGGCTAAATCCCTGTTTTTAGCTCTATTTTTTATATTAAATTTTGTTTTTATTTTTTTATTTTTACCACACCTTGTAATTATCAGGTGCCACCAGATTTCTCATTTACCCTGAGGTCAGAAATATCTGGTCTGGTGGTCTCAATCCTGATATTCTCACCTTTCACTCTTATCAGGAGAGGAAAGCCTGCCAGAGGCTTTATTCAGCTTATCAGGGTGAGGGCAAGTAATTTGTCTGAGGCCATATTAGAGGGCTCTGTGGGTGTGCCTGGTGAAAAGTGACCTCTATTAATGACCTCAGGTTTCAAAATGGAGTTTTTTAAATGGAGTGAGAAACTGATGTGACTCCATTTTTGAGAAACCAGCCACTTCAGAGCAAAGCCTGTCCAAAGGGGGAAGTTACCCTTGTCCATGGAAAAACTCAGAGTGCTCCTAGGCATATACCAACCCTGCTGAGTTGTTTGTCTGTAAATACCTGGAGAGATCTTCCATGCCAAGTGATCCTGACTCAGTTACACTAGGTTAGGACCCACAGCAACCCCCTAGCTACCACAAAAATTATGAGACACAGAAAATACCTGAAACACCAGGTGACCTTCCCAGTAGTTTTGTTGATTGGTAATATGATTAGGCAAGTTTATCATATACACTCTTGCAAACTCTCATGGCCTAAACCAATAGGTTCAAAAGTATCCACAACTTGAACTAACCAATCACCCTTACACAACTTGTTTCTGCCAATGAATGTGCTAATCAATGTTAAGAGTTGTTGTTTGACTTTTCCGTGATGTGAAATGATTGGCTGTGTGATGTTGTGATGCATACAACATCCCACAAAATCTATTAATCCTCAATGAATTAAGGGTCAAGACTCACTCTTTGGGACCACTATATCTGAAATGGTTGTGAGTCCAGGCTTGAGCTTACAATAAACACTCTTGTGTGACTGCATCAGATTCAGCTCCTGGAGGTCTATTGGGGTCTCATGAATCTGGCATTACAGGAGTTGCTTAGGCTCAGGCCTAAGGCCATTCTCACACAACCCCTTTCACCTTGACAGCTCTTCTGCAGATAAACAGAAGCCATAACACATAACTCCTGTCTTCATAAACTTGATCTCTTGAGTCCAGTGTCATTTCAAGTTCTGGGTTTAAAAAGACATATTCATTTTCCTTGATGTTTTCAATAAATCACACAGAATTTTTAGAAAGGGCTTGGAAGGATAACAATGTTATATTGCAAAACTTCATGAACTTTCAAATTGCCTGCTGTGTGTGACTGACCAGAATGTGAAAGGCCTTGGGAATATGTGAATATATAATGAATATAATAGAACTCTTGAGACTTTTTTTCTTACTGTACACACATCCTGAGGCCAAATGAGGCTGTTTTCTAGAGGTCATTTCTCAAAGAAGAGATAGTGATCATAAAGGAATAAATTAACCTATATATTATAAATAAATCTAATATATATTTGATTAAAATTGAGGCCATATATGGTCATGCCAAATAGTTTGCTGAATCATTTCATTTACAGTTATTTAGTTATTTTAATGTTTTGCTTACTATCTGCATTAGAGACATCGTTGACCTGCATTTCAGGAAAACTGTTAATTCTAGCACTGAATTTATCAGGTTTTGATTCTTTGATATATTACTTATTGCCATAGGATCTCTTGTTCCTTAATGTGTATATTTATAAATTTACACATTTTAGAAGGTTTTAGAAAGATAAAAGAAAATATGTATTAAAAGAGTAGTTTAAAAAGCTCTTTAATATTCCATTACTATGGTTATTAAATAGCATTTTCTTTTTATGAATGTATTAACCTGGGGCTGGGGATGTGGCTCAAGCAGTAGCGCATTTGCCTGGCATGCATGCAGCTCAGGTTTGATCCTCAGCACCATATACAAACAAAGATGTGTGTCTGCTGAAAAGTAAAAAATAAATATTAAAATTCTCTCTCTCTCTCTCTTTAAAAAAAAGAATGTGTTAACCAGTTATATGTATACAACAATAACATAATAAATAAATATGGTACAAACAAATAAACATAAATTAATAAATGTTATATGATTTATTTTATAATAATATTGGTAAAATATACCCAGAGGTGAAAATAAACATTTAAATAATGACACATATACATGTCCATTTTTATTAAGGTATAGTGAAATACATCTATTTTTTGTAATATACGTTTGTTCATAAAAGCATCATAACTATTATTATCAAATATGATTGTAGCTGCACAAAATTAAAAATCCAAATTGTACATATATCAGTAAATAAATGGCTTTTAGTGACTGAAATTTCTGATTCTGTTATTGTGAAACACAAATATTCAGTAAAATATGCTCTGAAGAAAACCTCAATTTGAAAATGTAAAAACATAGAAAGGAGTATTTACAGTTGTTTTACCATGAGATTAATTTAAAAGACCTTTGATACCCAAACAAATACTCTGAAGTTTTTGCTCTTAAGAAATACATATGAAAGAATACACAATTCTGTCTCTGAGTAATGCAAGCATAAGAGAAAGATGATAAGAATATTAAGTAAGGTTCAAAAATCTGAGGATCATGAAATAAATAAATTCTTGGCAAGAAAATATCAAAAAATTTTGATGTAAAGTCAAAACTAATAAGCATTCTAATTTACCAAATCTTAATGATTTTATATATTAGAGAAAAGAAATCAGAATTTTAAGCAAATACATGAGAAATGGGTGTGCACAACAAGGTTTAACCTCAGAAAATTTTATACATCCCCTGTGTCTGTCCATGTGTCTCTCTCATGTCTTTCCAGTGTGACATCAAAAAAAAAAAAAGAAGAACAAGTTTTTGAGTAATTATATTTAGGTCTTAAAAAAGTTAAAGAAAATAATTAGCTCTCTTTATCTATTTTTAGAAGTAATTTGCCTTCGTATTTCTTCAATAATTAATGATTACCCTGTGTTTGTTGCTGATAATACAGAATGTGTAGAACCACCCAGAATGAGAGCGCTATTTAAATAATGTCAGAACAAAAAGTGCTACAGAAGAGTAGGACCTGAAAAACAAGGCCATAGCCAGTGCAGGACCACACAGCATTTAGGGGTATATCAAAGAGGAATGAAGTTGGTCTTAAGAGGTCTGACTTCCCTTAGCCAAGACAAATAACTAGTACAAATTGTCTTAAAATATTTTTCTTCAAATCATATAATTTAATGAATACATGGTAAGAATCCAGAAGTTAAATGTAAACTAGCAAAATTACTTTCATTTCTGGGACATTTTTACCTCTAGTTCTATAGATTAATTTATTTTAATGCCTTTCTAGATATGGTAGATAACTTTTTCGTATTCAACATTTATCAGGTAATTTACAAAGGACTCCATTACAGAATTCAGTCATTTTTAAAAATTCATAAAGCAACAGATGAAATTGTTTGAAACACAGACACAGTAATATCACAGGATATAAAGTCTGTGTTGACACCATGGTCTTTATGTTTAGCTCATAGTTTAAAGAAAGGTTGACTGGCTTGTATGTTTAGTTTTAAACCTTATCTCAAAAAACATGAAACAACTTCTCCTGTGTCTTTAGACAGGGAGACTGGTGGTAACACAGGGACAACTGTGGGTTTGGCACCTTTATTCATGATCACTTTTTACTTTGTGGAAAGACTTAAAACTCTTTGAAGATTCACATTCCCACTCAGCAGTAGGGAATTTTATTTTTTCATGTTCTGTCTCCCCTTTTCCATATCTCATTTCTCTCATTTTAGAATCATGTTAGGAAAATTTAATCTCTTTGTCTAATCTTCTGTTTTCATTCTGAAGGATCTTTTCAACATTATCTTTCAGATTTTATAAGAGCCATCTTTTTTTTTAATTTAATCTTGTTCTTAATATACAAATTCTCTGCCTTAATTTTTGAGTTTTGCACCTGGTGAGATGTGATTCATTGAGTTCAGGTTTGAAAAAATAATCTTTAAGTTATAAAGTTTCAATCATATATTTTAAGATAAAGAAACAGTTTTAAAGGTATTGCTATAATATTTTAAGTACAATAATTTTAAATTACAAATATTTAAAATACATTAAATTTCTTTCTCATTTGGCAATCCTAATGAAGGCAAAATGGCTCATTCTATTTCTACTTATAATTTTATCCTATTAAATATGCCTTTACATTTATTATTCATGTAAAATTAATAATGGAAATTCATCACTGGTTAAGAGACATGAATCAGCCAAGAGGCAAGTTAAATAAAAATTCAAGTTTGTCTCCATACACAAAATAACTCTCTAAGTATACTTTATGCTGGAAAAAATACTTCAAGATGGCAAGTAGCACGAACAAGTGTGCTGAAGGCTGAAACTGATTCTGAAAGCTAATGCCTCTCCCACAGCACACCATCACAAAGTGAAGATTTCTAAAGTCTGGGAGACTAAAGTTGATATTTTTGATGGAAACACGTACTCTTGTGATACTAACAAATTGTAGAGAAAAAATGATTGATAAAACCCATGAAATGCAGGAACCCCAGAGTTCTGAAAACTATCTCAGATGTAAGCCACACAGTATACCTGCCTGACCATTAGATTTTGTTCACTTTAGACCTTTTAGAGTGGGAAATAAACATTGATTAAATAAATCACTGAGATGTGGGGTTCTAAACAACATTTATTTTCTCAACTATACAGTCTAAAACATTACTCATAATGGATTAAAGCACAAGTATCGGGGACATATTTTTCAAGGCGTTTTAATTTTATTAGAATATACATTTAATGTGCCACATTCTTTTCCAAATTTCTTATGGAACAATATCAAAGATTTGACATTTTGCTTGATGATACTTAGGGAGTCACTTAAAGAACTGTAGAGTCATTCCACTCATGCTAAGATGATATCATATTTACATAAAGAGTGAGTTTTTAGGTTATTTGTGGTATAAGGCACAGATTCTATTCAAAACATTACCAAAAGAAAATGCAATCATTGTCAGATGAAGTCCTGATATATAAAAATAAAATAACTCAAAAAAATTCCAAGCTGGGCATGGTGGCGAATGCCTGTAATCTTGGTTGGCTCTAGAGACAAAGGCATGAGAATTGCAAGCTCAAAGCCAGTCTCAGAAATTCTGCAAGATTAAGTCTCAAAAAAAAAAAAGAAAGAAAAAAAAAAGAAAGAGCTGGGGTTTGGCTCAGTAGTTAGCACCTGTGGGTTCAATTCCTGATTTAAATAATAATACTAATAATAGTTCTAAATGACATCATGATAAACACAATAAAAATTTGTAACTGACCTTCTTTTTGGTACTGGGGATTAAACCCAGGGCCTTGTGAATGTGAGGCCAGCACTCTACCAACTGAGTTATATCCCCAACCCTTTAACTGAACATCTTACTAGACTCTAGCTTCCTTCTGTGACTTTTGTGCTTTTGCTATTCCTTCTATTATTCTATACTTTCTGCCAAAATTTTCTTCAGAAACGAAAAACTCACTCTTTCCACAAATGACCTTCATAAAGGAAAATTTCTGGACATCTTCACCCCTTTGGTAAGGATTGTCAAGTCTTCTGTTATGAGTTAAAAACTCTATCCTGTTCTTTAATTTGATACTTCTGCCTGTTTTTCTGTCCTTTTGTTTAAAATTATGATTTATAAGTGCATAGTTACAATTATGGTTTACATTGCTTCCTTGCCTTAGAACAAATAAGCTTTTTGCACACTTATCTATAAACCCCAATACTCATGCTTTGATTTTTCTTTGTGTTCAGCTACATCACCAAGGTGGCTACAGGTCTTAATGCAAGCAGTTTCTGTTTGATCTGGTCCTGGCTTCCTCCCTCCCATGTATGGTGTCCAAATTTTTTTGAGCTTGGTAAGACTTTTAGTGAGGTTACACCTCATATACCAGTTTTGATGTAATGAGATGTTTTTTGCAAATGTGGTGGACGTGATAAGTGGATGTGATATTGGGACTTCATGGGGATAAGCGACCGCAGTGTGTACCTGTCCTGCTATGAGGTCTTCTTCATGGTATAGAAACATTGTCTTATCCCTTGTTTACAAAACTTGAAATGATACAGTATACGAAACCAAGCTTCATGTAGTTCTGATCTCAAAAGTTATGACCACTGCATGTCTACATTGTATAGAGCGCTTGCTTTTTTTCAGGGCTACTTTACTTTAGAGAACTCTGAAAATTTCTTTCATAACATATAAGTAAAAAAAAACAGGGCTGGGGATGTGGCTCAAGAGGTAGTGCGCTCACCTGGAGTGTGTGTGGGCTGGGTTTGATTCTCAGCACCACATACAAACAAAAATTCTGTGTCCACCAAAAACTAAAAAAAAAAAAAATTAAAATTAAAATTCTCTCTCTCTCTCTCTCTCTCTCTCTCTCTCTTTAATAAATAAATAAATAAATAAATAAATATTTTTAAAAAAGAAAAAGAAAACAATGTTGGGCATGTTCAAATTTTCCAGAAAAATCTGAGAGCAATTATTAATGATTGACAGATAAGCAAACTGAGAATCCCAAGTTAAGTGATATATCATAGTTTATAAAGTTACTAAGTGCGAAAAGCTAAGATTCAAATGAAATATGGTTAAGGTTTTAGACCTAAAAAATACTATAATATTTACAAAGTCTTACACCTAATACATTATGAGGCAAGGCTATTACTTTATTGGCTTCTCCATTTAATATTTTCATTTTAGAAACATTCTATTAGTAGAAATAATAGTATTTCTGATGATAAATATGTAAGAAAATATTCAACACCTTCAACATCCACAATGTTCATTAGAAACCATGTAGAGTTTTTATACCTTTATATCAGATTTTTAGAAAAAGCATGTATAATCTGATAGTTAAAATCATTTTTTAAATTTTGGTAGTAATAACATTGTTGTAGCTGCATTCTTTTAGTATGCTGTGATGCCCTTCAGAATATGAATTCATGAAGAAAATGTTCTTTTTATACAAAATGGGATAATGCTCATCATTTAAGAGAATGAATTAATGGCATATGCAAGTAAATGGATGGAGCTGAAGAATATTATGCTAAGTGAAGTAAGCTAATCCCCCCAAAACCAAATGCTGAATGTTTTCTGTGACATAAAATTTCTGATACGTAATGGAAAGGAGGGAGAAACATGGGAGGAACAGAAAAAAACTATAGATACGGCAGCATGGAGGAAGAAGAAGAAAGGGAGCATGGGGATAGGAAAGTGATGGAATGAGATGGATGTCATTATCCTAAGTACATGTATGAAGACATTTATGGTGTGACTCTGTTGTGTACAAGAGATATGAAAAATTGTACTTTATTTGGGTAATATGAATTACAATTGATTCTACTGTCTTTTATAATAAATTAGAATAAAATCTAAAAATTATGTCATAAAAGATTGTGAGCAAATTCAGAGGAAATCAAATATTTAAATACAAAAATAAAAAAGCATGTTTATATATGTTGAAATGTTGTATATATTCCATTGTGGAATTTGTAATACTCAAGAATAACTGTAACATATTATGAAAAAAACCAAATACTTTTTAAGCAACTAAAATATATTCATTTATTAAAAAATAATATATTGTCTCGTTTAAATCTATTCTTTGAGATACAGAAAGACAGAATACAAAGAGTGATTATGAAAGTAAAACAAAATAGGTAGAAGTGGAAAACTAAATATACAAATGAAGAAAGAAGTCTTAATGTACTAGAGAATCCACGCTAAAAATAAGAAAAATAGTGAATGCATGATAAGACAGTGAGGAATGACAGATTATGTATCCTCTGATAAATCTCTGAAAACTTACTTTCTTGGGATAAAAATAACATATGAAACTATTTCTCACAAGTTTAGACATGATTTTGTAATTACTTATTCATGAAAGTTTATTAAACAATATCATTACTAGATACTTCCTGAAATTTTTCTCCAAGTCGATGAAATCTAATATATATTTTAGAATATGTATGTGTATGTGCACTATAGAACACTATGTATAAATTTATATATGTTTTATCTAAGGTTAACTTTTATATGTATGTGAAATAATTTGATTCTTTTATATTTTTCTAAATTTAATGGTAAATAAAATATTTTTGTAGAAAATATAATGTGAGTGATATGTTTATTTTAAAGTGTCTGAATTTTTTTTACATAACTGGCTTTGTAAAGCCAGTCATTTCTATATTTAAAAAAAAAGGTGTGTTTGAGGGGGCTAGGGATATGTCTCAAGCAGTAGTGTGCTCATCTGGCATGTGCACGGCCCTGAGTTCGATCCTCAGCACCATGTACAAATAAAGAT
This sequence comes from Callospermophilus lateralis, assembly GCF_048772815.1. Taxonomy (NCBI): domain Eukaryota; kingdom Metazoa; phylum Chordata; class Mammalia; order Rodentia; family Sciuridae; genus Callospermophilus; species Callospermophilus lateralis. The sequence goes on along the minus strand of NW_027515935.1, from coordinate 937,484 downwards.
GTATCCACCAAAAACTAAAAAAATAAATATTAAAAATCTCTCTCTCTCTCTCTCTCTCTCTCTCTCTCTCTCTCTGTCTCTCTGTCTCTCTCTCTAAAAAAAAAGATGTGTTTGAATAAAAGCATTTTAAGAAAGCCTCCACTCAATGATGAATAAAATTTCCTATTAAAGAGTATTGACCATTTTTATATTTTTAGTAAAAAATGTTTCCCATATAAAGAAGAAATGGATGTTAGGTCATCACACTACGCTAAATCACCTTTCATAAAAACCTATGGCAGGGATGCTAAGAAGATTATATTTCAAAGCACAGTGGATCTCAAACATCAAATAAAACTCTAGGCTTCATGAAACCAAAAGAAAAGATTTTACCAGCATTTTCTATTTACCACAGAGCCTTCTCTCAAAGAAGTAAGCAGTCCTATGCTAAGTATTTAATAGCATACCCTTGGTGTCAACATTTCCTATTCTTCTATAACAATCACTGGAGGTCCAGATTTCAGAATTCTATTTTCTTCTATAGGGTATGCTCACAAAGCAAAACAAATAGGATTTCATGGAAAAGGACTTTTAAACTTATATTTTCCTTACACTTTCTTCTGGAAACAAACTGAAGGCATCTGTCTTCAAAATTGCTTTCACCATAGTTTACTACAATTTTCTAATCCCAATATTGGACTGCAGGAATCTCTTTTTTGGGAGCCAGTGTTGAGGGTCTTCTGCTGCCAAACAGAGGCCTCACTAGCCATGCGGAATGTGGATGATCCATGTCATGTCTTGTGAACTGCATGGCTTACACATTTGCTTTCCAAAAGAGTTAACCTGATGTGATCTAAAAGGTCCTGTATTATATAAAATATGATTTTCTTTGAAATTGGCTATCTTTATTCAGCTCAGCTAGTGTGCTGCTCCTAATGATCTCTGCATTAATATTAGTGAAACACAAAAGAGCAGTGGGCCTCAACCAATATTTCTCACCTGTTTCAATCCAAATATTCTTCAGGACTACTTCAGGATTTTTTTGTATAAAAAGCCCAACCATCTTAAATAGGTTAATATACCAGTGGATTATAATGCCCTATTCTTATAGCTTTATGACTCTAATTAGCTTGAATGGTTATGTGTGTATGTGTGTGGTTGTACCTGTGTCATTTAGGGTTAAGAATGTTACATTTTTGTAATCAGGGTATTTCTGATTCCACTCAATCTTGGGGAAGTTCAAAGAGATTTTTATGCACACATGCCATCCAGCCACAGAGACCTGTGAACACCTCTTGCTGAGGCACATACATGGAAAGATGCACACTCATTAAAACCCCTTTCACCACAGATATCATTAAAACACCTCACATTTAGAAACAAGTGCATGACCCACAACTCACTGCCATCCCAACAAAAACACAGATGCATAAATCACCTTTATCCCTGCTTTCCCCGAATACACACACCACCACTTTCTTTCTAAAAAAATATATGCATACCCACAAATACACCTGCCTGTTATCACCCAGGTACTGACAGACATGCAATTATAATGTATACTTTTCAAATGCAGGCTTATACATTCCTATATACTCTACACTTCCTGAAGGCATGCACATGATATAACCAAACACTGAGTATGCATGCACACAGAAATACAACATACAACCCGCCTACACACACACACACACACACACACACACACACACACACACACACACACAAATAAATAAATAAACCCTATTTGTTGCCAGAAGTCACATAAACAAAACCATAAGTACTCTGGAAAATCTCACAGACTTGAACCTCTCATCAGAAATACAATATACACAATACCTTGCTTCTGTCTCTTCTTGCTTTACACAGAATTTAAAGTACAATGCAGAGCAGATAGGCTTAACTGAACTTTCCAACAAAAACCAAAAGAAGACAAATTCTTCACAACAGTACCAACAACATTCTCCAGAATAGACAATAAGTCATAAAACATACCTTAACAAATATTAAAAGCTAAAAATCATTTGAAATAACTTTTTTTCTGAACACAATGTAATAAAACTGGAAACCTACAACAGGTGGAACTTCAAAAACATCCTGCATGTCTGCGATTATAACAAAAAGCTCTCAAATAGCAGAGTCAATGACAAATAGAATGGAAATTTTTAAAGATTCTTGAGAAAAATGATGATAGAAACACAAAACAAAAAACCCTATATCATAGAGCAGAGGTAATTTTAAGATGATTAGATCAGTACATACCTACATCAAAAAAGAAAACAACCAAGACTTCCTCTTCAAGGAGGTAGAAAATCAAGAACATGCCTGACCCAAAGCTAGTAGAAGAAAAAATACTAAACATCAGAGAAGAGGTAAATAAAATAAAGATTAGAGATTATTTGATAAAATATCAACAACAGAAAGAATATATTTACTTACGTACTTACTTACTTACTTACTTACTTATCCCTAGGATTGAACTCAGAAGCAACCATTCACTGAGAGATGTCTCCAGACCTAGTTTGTTTTTTATTGAGAGACAGGGTCCCATAGAGTGGCTCACTGCCTTACTTTTGCTGAGGCTGTCTTTGAACTTGCCTTCCTCTTGCCCCTCCTTGAGCATCTAAAGTGTTCATGTCAATGGTTAAGAGTACAGCTTTGCCATTGAACTCACTTAAGCAGTGGGAAGATCATGATGCTGTATAATATGAGCATTCCCAGACGTGATACCTACGGACATCTTCGCATTGGCTTTGTCCACAGAAAGCATGAGACTCACATTTCAGGACTCTGCTTGGTGCATGGTTTGGCTTCTTCGCTTTTTTGGTGGAGGTTTTCTGTTGGAGACTAAACTCAGAACATCATGCATGCTCGGCAAGTGCTTCCCCATGGAGGTGTGCCACCAGCCCACCTTGGCCTTTCTTGGTGATCAGAGAAAGTGTCTGTTGGACTCTATTTTTAATGACTTACTGGGAAACTTCATGTCCTGTGATTCTACCTCTTCTGCAGATCCAGTTGAAGGAAAAGGTGCTGTGGCGAGCCATCCCCCTTTTCATCTTCTTAGTCTGCTGTCAGGTCAATCCGGTCTCCTGTGCTGTTGTTGGGAAAAAGGGGAGAGGGGGGAACCATGTGCCACTCCTTTGGTTTCTACTTGTTTCCAGATCCTTTGTTTGGTATTATGGCCTCAGATTCTGTGGACCCTTTCTACTGGATGTGAGGGATTCTGGCCTCCAACAGCGGGAGGCTTAGACTCACTGTGCCTCTTTTCTGCTGGACCAGCACCATTTAGTTGAACTACAGCCTTTCTGTGGAGCTCAGAGAATGGGCAGCTCTGTGGCCTGGAAAGTCTGCATGTGCCACGTCAAATAGCATGATCAACGGTGCATTCAGCCTGGCAAACACCATCTTCTTAAGAGTTGGGTTTGAATGCAATACAAAACCTGGAAGAGCAAGATAAGTCTCTGCTTGAGAATTTCTGAAAACTTAAAAAAACTAGAGTGTTTGAAATCCCTGAAATGAGTTGGTGAGTCCACATAGAACACTCTCTAGAACTCTCTATTTTTTTCTCAGCTGCATCTTTTTCATATCTACAGGTGAAATATATGGATGAAAACCATGAGTGACAGTGGAGGGTCAAATCTAACCAGTCACCTGTGGGTCTAGAAATGATTTTCTTGTGTATGTTGATGGTGCATTTGATGAACACGGTTTATAAATGGGGTTCCAAAGAGGTTCCAGTCACTCAGAATCAGAGCTCATCTGAACATGATGGAAAGGGAAGGTTGATTCCCAACTAGATCCAAATGTGCCAGCCCCATTTGCAGACTCAGGAAATGATTGGAATGTTCTCCAGTTTTATGAACTGATGAAGGACGGGCCTCTCTGTCCAGCCAGAATGCATCTGTCCATGGGGATGGGAATGCAGCAGGCTCTTGAGGGGTACGTGACTTTCCAAACAGAATGACATGGGTTCTGGTAAGCTCGACAGAGAGTCTGAGTTGTGTTCTTATCTTTGGTTTTGGGGGGTTATGCTATAATTGCTGCCAGCAACCTGAAGCCAATCCAATGTGGAAAAGGGGTCACATTCAATTCTGTAGGTTCATTTTATTAAATAATGTCTTGCTGGGAGCCATCAGCCAAGTATGTATGACAAATTCCTTGCCAGCTTACTCCCATGCTATCTAGTGGAAGGACTTCTGAAAGGTGACCTTGCTCAAGGACCAGGGCAGGATCCGTGTTTAGGGTGTTCCCCCTTTAGAATAGGGCGGTTTAGCATAATAGGAGATTAGGGTGTTCCCCCTTTAGAATAGGGCAGTTTAGCATAATAGGAGATTAGGGTGTTTCCCTTTTAGAATAGGGCATATCCTGCTGCTGAGTTCCTCTTGAGGGCTTAGGGTCAGACAGTATATTTTGGGAGACAGAAGCCCATGTGAAGTGGATTTGGGTGGAGAGTGGGTTTGGGAGAAGTGGATTTGGGCAGAGAACGTGAATTTCCCCAGAACGTGTTTGTAGAAGGCCGGTGTGAGTTCGAGAATAAAGAATTGCTGTTTGAATCTACAAGCTGTGTGGAGACTCGTGATTTGTGCCCAGCCAGAGACTGCGGCATTTGGAGGTCCGTACGGGGAACATCTGAACAAAAGGTAAGTGAAACTGTTCGTCCCTGAAGAAGAGCAAAATAATGGGTAAGCATTTCAAAAAACAATGTGTTCTTGTTCTAATTTATTTTGTTTTTGTTTCAAGTTGCCTGTTCCTAGAACTTTCTCAGGCAAACTGGGGAAAATGGTTGACTCAAGGTTTAAAGTTGTTTACCCCTAAGGAAGAGAAATTGTTAGAGAAAGGAGGCATCCCAGTAAGACCAAGAACAGCTAGGGCATATGTAGATACAATACAAAAATGTAGACCATGGCTTTTTAAAGACGAGTTACTAAGTATACCAATGGGACAATCATGGTATCCTGTAGAAGGATTTTTCTTCAACAAGAAAGAGATGGCTAGTTCTGTTTACTACATTTGTCTAAGATCTTGGTTTCTACAAAGTTCTAATTAATTTACAAAACTAAAGTGTTAAAATATCAACCACTAAATATGAAATCAAGTACTCTTTACTTATTAAGTTCCATAAGGTAATATATTTAATCATTATGTGTGTTTTCATAAATTGGTGAATGGAAAAATGTTTAATATTGCTTTGGTCTATGTCTTTGCTGAAACAAGGTTACTAAGTGTTAAGATTCTATCATGTGTAATTTATATACAAAGAGTATAAGAAGTTTCAGTTGGGTTTCAATTATAGTATTATAGTACCATAAAAAAACATGAAAGTATTTCATCTTATTTAAGTGGAGTAATTTGTCTAGATCAGAAATTTTATAAGGGTTATTTCAGAATGTAAATTTATAAAAAGGGTTAACGGCTTAAAAAGAGATATAAAAAGATTCAAGATGTGAAAATATATTTTAATATGGAAGGTTAAAAGAAAAAGAAATGTTTCTAGATGAGATAATCTCTGTGTGGTAAAGTAAAAAGTTGTAAAATGCCATTTAAAAAGATTTTGAGGAAACTAAACTTACTTTAAAAGCTTGAGAAAAAAAAAGGTATTTGTACATGGCAGATTGAGACAAAGCTTCTTAATGGAGTAAAAAAGTCCTTTGGTTGAAGGGCAGCCATGTAAACTAACATTAAGCGATTTAAACAAAATCTAAGCCTCGTTTAAAATAGTGAAGCTGTAGGTGGTGAAAAAGTACATTTAAAAGTACAGTATAGATGATAATTAAAAGGCTTTAAAAGGTTAATTTGAAGGTGGTTAAGATGCCTTCATGACAGAGGAAAGATTGCGTCACTCGAAGCCTAGTTAATCTTAAAAATTGGAAAGGGGTATGTATCCCCCAAAGATAAACTTAAAATAACCCTTATTACTCTAAACTTTTTAAATTTGGATTCATCAGGACTTAGTGCTGCGGAAAGACATATGTATCCAAAAGATGTACATAAGCCTAAGGTACTTTGGAAAGATATTCTAACAGGACAATGGAAAGGTCTTGACCCAGTGATTTTCTGGAGTCGGGGCTCTGTTTGCGTGTTTCCACAGGGAGAACAGCAGCTGATTTGGATTCCAGAAAGACTAATCAAAACGATTTCTACAGATCGAAAAGAAGATGATTTGACTCAAATCCATAACAGCTGATATCCAGAACTCCAGCTTGGCCATTCTTACATCTGCGACTGTGATTAACCAGGATGCTTTTTTCAATATCTATTTTATTATTGCATTTTCCACATCATAAGGTTCTATTTTTATTTTTTGAGCTCATACAAACCTAGGTTAATGATTTTTGATCAGTTTTATTGTTTCACTATGGAGTTTTTAAACATTGCAATGGAGATTTCACCTAGGTAAAGCTACAAGGCCTTTATTATTATCTTATGTGTTGTACGTTTGTTTGCACATTTGTGTTTTGTGTTATATGTCTGTGTGTGCGTATGTCCATATTTCATATATGAGGAGCACTCATGAGAATATGGATCCAAATTATTTTTTTTATTCACGTGATTTAAATGGCTTAATTTAAATTAGGTAAACAGCTGTTAAGGATTGTTTTTAAAGGTGGTTAACAGATCTGCTTGTTTACCAATTTAAATCAGGTAAAGAGCTGTTAAGGATTGTTTTTTAAGGAGGTTAACAGATCTGTTTGTTTACTTTCACCTTTCCTTTTCATTATATTTAATAATTCTTTTCAGTATAATGTCTTTTTAGCATCATTGCCAGAATTCCTATCTTCGTCCCAATGAATATAACTCAACAAGTATGCTCAATCAAGGAGCCAACTTACTTTGGGAGGCAACGGACTTTGGGAGGAGACGGACAGATTGATAGATTCCTCGACTTTGAACTTCTTACAGAACTTGCCTAGACTATGTAACTATCGTTTAGTGCAGCTAATTGTGGTAATGCTGGCATATCTTTGCTGATGGTGTCACCAGTGATCTTTGCTGATGGTGTCACCAATGATGCAATTTTTCCAAAGGAAGTGTCAATTGGCTTGGTGTCATGGCATTTCTGTACCCTCCTCCCTTCTGCTAGTGATGGTCTAAATTTGGGGGCCAATGGCTATATGCTGGACCGGTAGTCAGTGACGGGTATGATCCAATTGCAGTGGTATCAACCTAAGACAGGAGGCTGACGCCTAAAGGCCAATTTTCCGATGATGGGTAAGGACCATATGTTGAATTGGACAACCTACCAGGCATGGTCCTTAAGCCACATTAACCTCACTCCCCCACTGGCACCAAGGCCAAATTTGGGGGCCAACAGAGGTGAGGCAAAGAACCTCACCCCCCCACTGGTTCATAGACCTATCCACAAGTATGGCTGTATGCTGGACCGGTAGTCAGTGACGGGTATGATCCAGTTGCAGTGGTATCAACCTAAGACAGGAGGCTAACGCCTAAAGGTCAGTTTTCCAATGACGGGTAAGAGCCATATGTTGAACTGGACAACCTACCAGGCACGATCCTTAAGCCACATTACTTGTTGTTTAATTAATCAGAAGGGGGGAGATGCTGGGAGCCATCAGCCAAGTAGGTATGACAAATTCCTTGCCAGCTTACTCCCATGCTGTCTAGTGGAAGGACTTCTGAAAGGTGACCTTGCTCAAGGACCAGGGCAGGATCCGTGTTTAGGGTGTTCCTCCTTTAGAATAGGGCGGTTTAGCATAATAGGAGATTAGGGTGTTCCCCCTTTAGAATAGGGCAGTTTAGCATAATAGGAGATTAGGGTGTTCCCCCTTTAGAATAGGGCATATCCTGCTGCTGAGTTCCTCTTGAGCGCTTAGGGTCAGACAGTATATTTTGGGAGACAGAAGCCCATGTGTAGTGGATTTGGGCGGAGAGTGGATTTGGGAGAAGTGGATTTGGGCAGAGAACGTGAATTTCCCCAGAACGTGTTTGTAGAAGGCTGGTGTGAGTTCGAGAATAAAGAATTGCTGTTTGAATCTACAAGCTGTGTGGAGACTCGTGATTTGTGCCCATCCAGAGACTGCGGCAATGTCTTGTTTTCTTAAGCTCACAGGAGCTTTGTGGCTGCCCATTACCTTAGACACACTCATGGAGCTCGGTATCTCTGCAATGGTCACCTTGGGCCTCATCATGCAGCTCTTGGCTTGCACCAAGATGAGTGAAGTGGGTGACACCCCCAAAGACCAAGTCCTCTTCAATGGGAGCCCAGAAGTTTAAGAAAGATCATGGGTACATTTCTGGTGTCTAGTTGAGAATTTGAATTGGCTCTAAAATTGGGAGCATTAAAACAGCCCAGTTTGGCCTGTGTGCTTTGCCTGCGGACCCTGTAGGTGCTCCATGGCCTGTTAGTGAGAGAGCACTTCTGGGAGGTGCTGGGTATGGGGGAAGGCCAGGCAGGGCAGGGGAGGGCAGGAATGCCCCAGAGGATGGACATGAAGGATCAGTGCATGGAGGTCACCCCTTCACCAGCCATGATTTCCATACCTCACGAAGGAGGTGACATCTACTTCAGAGCTGTCATAAGTATTCAATCAAAGCCAGATGCTGTGGAGTATGCCTCTAATTACAGCAGCTTTGGAGGCTGAGGCAGAAGGATCACTATTTGGAGGTCAACCTCAGCAACTTAGTGAGGCCCTAAGCACCTCAGTGAGACCCTGTTTCTAAATAAAATAAAAAATGGCTGGGGATGAGACTCAGAGGTGAAGCACGTCTGCTCAGTCCTCAGTATAAAAAAAAAAAAAGATGATTAAATTAAATAATCACTCTCACAGTGCCTAACACATGGTAGTTATTTAGCAAGTGCTATTTTTCCTTCTGTATTTAAAAGGATTTAATGAGCAAAAAGGTGATCCTCTCAGTCCAGCTCTGCTGTTGATTAGATTTTTTGATGTGGAAGAAATTTAGATAATAGTTCTGGAGTCTCAGTTTCTACATGCTGTTAAACTAGGTTAAGAGTATTGGCTGTATCAAATGATAGGCAGCCCCAATAATGGGGTCCAGCCTCAGAGTCAGCCAAGCCTAGCCTCTGTTAACTGGAATGTGCTATTTAGAAAACAATATTTACAATTTTCTACTCTGCCATCTTCCATACAGCATGTCTTTGAGATCTTAAGATAGTAGGTTAAATAATTCAGTGAGAAATCCATCTAACTTAAATTGTGAGTTTCAGACACAAATCAAGATTGTAGAATACATTTATGTATTAATGCATTAATCATTAATGAATTAAGTAATGCATTATTAAATATTAAGTAATGCATTTATTATTCAATGCCTTAAATTAATGCATTATCCTTCTAAAGCACTAATAAGTGGTTTTGTTTTTTAATTTTTATTTTTGACATTTTATAATATACTTGGCTTAGTGCAGTGGTGCGCACCTCTAATTCCAGCAGTTCGGAAGGTTGATCCTGGAGGATTGTGAGTCAAAGCCAACCTCAGCAACAGCGAGGCCCTAAGCAGCTCAGTGAGATGCTGTCTCTAAATAAAACCAAAATAGGGCTGGGGATGAGGTTCTGTGGTTGAGTGACCCTGAGTACAATCCCTAGTACCAAAATCAAAACAAACAAACAAAAAATTTGCATTATTTTTCTAAAGCCCAAATTGGGTGTTTTTTTCTCTTTCTCTCTTTGTTTTTAATATTTTTTTTTTGCAAACCTGAAAATGGAACTCAGTGCCTCTACCACTGAGGTACAGCCTCAGAAGTTTTCTCCTTACCGTTGACAATTTTTTAAATATGTTTTTCCATATTAAGAATTCAAGATCATTTTTTAAAAAAAGAATTTAGGATGAATGGTCTGAAGTTTAGTAAAGCACTTGCCTATGGGCAGTGTCAGTATTTGTCATCTATATTCCTGCCACACTCTGCTCAAGATTTTCTTTGGACCCTAGTGTTTGGCATGATTGTCACCATCGGCCAGTCCATTATGGATGTGATTACAGGCATGGACAGGGACCCCCTCAAAGATGGGTTCTGGGATCTGCCTTCTGATCACCACTCAGGTGAACCCCCACTCTCACCGCGCTTTCTGAGTGACCCTGTTGTCCCTCTTCCTCCTCAGCAGTACTCAGCCAGACCTGGGGCCATGCCAGGCTCAGGGCTAGGCTCAAGGCTAAACACTGGCCTGAGCAGGATAAGGCCCCGGGTTGGAGGCTGGTCACCGCCCAAAAAGAAATCATTCAAATAAAGACACTGTGCCCATCTACAACGAGAAATATTGAAATCAATAAAGGCCTGATGTCCACCTGCAAACCCAAAAACAATTAAGAAACAAAAAAAAATATTGGGGCTGGGGCTCAGTGGCAGAGGTTCACCTGGCATGTACAAGGCCTTGGGCTCGATCCTCAGCACCCCATAAAAATAAAAAAAAGATGTTGTGTCCACCTCCAACTAAAAAATAGATTTAAAAAAAAATAATAGAGAATTGAAAGACCCTGGCTTTGGCTTCTGAATTTCCATGAGGCAGATTGAGAAGGGTCTCTAATTTGGTCCTCATAGCAGAGAGCCCTGTCATTGAAGATGGAAGGAACCAGGGCACTGGGGCCAGTAACACAGAGTTCACTTTTATTAATTAATTTATTTTAATTCTACAGTTCTTTGTGGCAGGCTTGATCGTCCTCCTTTTGGATGAGTTTCATTATAAAGGGAACGGCCTGGGCTCTGGCTTTTCCCTCTCCATCTCAAGCAACATTTGTGAAACCATCCTGGGGAATGCCTTCAACCCCACCACCATCAACACCGACCAAGGTAAGGGCCCTGTCTCCCGTTGGGCACATCTGCAGGAAGTTTTCATGTATGCAGAGTATTCCTCTGGGGGAAAATAACTGTTTCAGAATCATTTCTTCTGAATTTTCAGTGTGCAAATGTTTAAAATTATAGCTGAGTGCAGAAGCTCAAGCCTGTCATCCCAGCAGCTCAGGAGGCCGAGGCAGGAGGATCACAAGCTGGAGGCCAGCCTCAGCAACTTAGTGAGGCCCTGTCTCTAAATAAAATATAATAGGAGCTGGGGACAGGGTCAGGGGTTAAGTGGTCCTGGATTAAATCCCTAGTACCAAATAATAATAATAATAATAATAATAATAATAATAATAATAATAATAATATTATTATTATAACAATAACAACAACAACACTTACAATCAAAATGATATCTAAACTTTCATGTCTTATAAGAATATTTCAAGGACAGCTAGCATGCCACAGAGTAATCCTGCCTCAAATTTCTTAGCAGGAACCTGCACTGAAAAGATAAAGAAGTGTTGATTTTAGTCTATTGTCTTCTGGTGGACATTTCAGTTCTTTCTCAGTCACAGTTAGCATCGAAGTTAATATCCTTGGGCAATCATCTGCACATATTTTAGCAGTTGTTCTTAGCGAATAAGATTCTAAAAATGAAATTTCTACACCAAACCACTTTTTCAGGGAAGGAGCAGTTAGTTTGATGATTACAAGTTCAAGGACAGCCTTAGCAAATAAGTGAGACCCTGTCTCAAATCAGTCATGGGTAGAATGACTGTTCCTGGGTTCAACCCACAGTATTGCCATTTTGGGGAGGAAGGCACTGGGGATTGAACTCATGGACAGTTAACCCCTGAGCCCCGTCCCCAACCCTCTTTTGTATTTTATTCAGAGACAGGGTCACGCTGAGTTGCTTAGAGCCCCAATTTGGTTGACGTTAGCCTCCAATTTGCAATCCTCCTGCCTTAGCCTCCAGAGCCACTGGGATTGCAGGCATGCACCACGACACCTGTCTTACAAATCTTAATAAAATAAAAATTGAAAAACATGTGAGACTTCTTAGAAGAGGGAAATTGACTTTTTTTTCTTTTCTTTTTCTTTTGGCCTCTGATCCCTGAATCTGATTTTTGCTGGGAAGTCTCTCATGGAAAATATTTGTGTGCATTTTTTTGTGTTTTTTGGGAATTGACTGTGGAGCTGGTTCTTGGCTTTCAGTGCCATGACATCAAATTGAGGAAACTGCAGATGAGTCCCTGCAGGGTGCCTGAGAGATCCCATGGGAAAGAATGGACCCCAGGTAGGAGTGTCGGCGACATTTACAGAAGAGTAGGCAAAGGTGACAAGAGACTCTTCCTAGAATTTCAGAAAATCTAAGTTGAATTGAGGATCTTAGGGCAAAGCAGCTGGGCCCCAGCTGTGGATGTGGCGATGAAACTGGGTAGGAGTTAAGGAGTCTGCGAAGATCTCCTGGCTTTGGCGGCGGGCTGCCTTCACAAAGAGTGGGAGCAGTGGTGACCATAGGGGACCAGTCAGCGAAGGCTTGGGCCGTGGCAGCCAGCCAGAGGATCACTTTGCTCTGGAGCAGGATGGTGAGTGAGGGGACAGTTTTGAAGGAATGATTTGCTGTCCCTTGGAGACAGGCTGAGAAAATGTCTGGCAAGGTGGCACAGCCATTCAGCCTGAGTCAGCCAGTGTGACATCAGAGTGAGGGCCTTAGGACTTAGGGAGAGATGAAGGCCACAGACAACTGAGACATGGAGGTGGCTGTCTTGGCCACCTCTGGTACCTCGTTGGGGCAGAGATCTTACCTGGGGGGCTATGAGTGGTGCTGTAAGGAGCCAAAATGGTGGAGCCACGGGGACAGCCCCAGGACGGGCAAGAGGATGGTGGAGCAGGCTCAGGTAGCTTTCAGCTGAAAGGCTTTCCTGTTAGCAGGAGTGCCACCACGGCTCAGCTTGTGACCTGTAAAGTGGGGTGTGGAAGGGCCCCTAGAGTGGAGAGTGCAGTTGGTCCTTCTTCCCTGAGGTTTGGGACAGTCCAGGCTGAGAGGGAGGTGGACAGTACAGATGTCACATGGCTCTTGCCCCCATAACACTAGTGCATGAAACAACCCATTTCCTAGAGATCAGAGGGTAGTGATTTGCAAGAAGTGACCATGTTAAACATTCAGAAAGCTTCTAAGGCCCACACCCTGCCATTGATGTCACCCACCTTTCATTCCAGACATTTGTCAGTAAGGTGCTGTTAAGCACTAGGCGCTTCTGTGGGTGCTAATAATACAAAGGGATAGAACGTAAGGTGTGTGAGCATCAGTGTCATCCCAGGGCCCCGGGGTCAGAATAGAGCAGAGAAGGAAGATGGGGTGACTGGGGAAGAGTGATACAGGTCCATCTAGAGAACCTGGCGGGTGCAAAGGCCCTGGGGCAGAGATGAGTTGGTCTGTTTGAGGGTCCACTTATGGCTCAGCGGAGCAAGTGCAGGGATTCAGAGAGGTCATTGGTGGCAAGAGGAGCCAGGACAAGTCCCTACTCTCTCCTACTGAGATTGCTGAACTTCCTCCTTTTCAAAATGCTCAAGGTTTCATGTCTCCAGATTCTTTACCATAGAAACATCAGCGGTTGTCCTACACAGCCACAGGTGGCAGGGAGAGGGGCTGTAAGAAGACCACCACGGGTATGCCAGGGGGCCAGGGAAAGCTAGGACAGCGTTTCTGTGACAGATATCCTGTCCATGTGGTCTACAGGACAAATGGCCCATCTGAGTGGCCATCCAGAAGGTGACATGAGTCCTGCTGTGCCAACTCTGGGGTGACAGGAAAATGCAGTTTCAGGGAGAGACTGGGACATCTGAGTCCCCAGCTGTTAGCCACTCTGCCCACAGATGCCACGTTTAGTGAAGCACCGATCTGGGCCGCAGGGGCCATGGTGACAGTGTTTCCCACTGTGTTCTTGTTCTAAAGTCAGTCTCATGTCATTTCTGAAGTGCTCAGACCTTGGTGCCCTGTGCTGCAGTGTCCCTGGCTGGTCTGTTGCCTTTTCCTCAGGCCAGGCCCCTTTCTGCCTGTTGCTGAGGCTGAGGTAGGAGGATATCAACTTGGAGGCCAGCCTCAGCAACAGCAAGGCCTCAGCAACTCAGTGAGATGCTGTCAGTGAATGAAATACAAATAGGCTGGGAGTGGGGCTCAGTGACTGAGGGCCCCTGGGTTCCATCCTTGGTGCCAAAAAAATCCAGATTGTGACCCTGTGACTGTTGGTGCCGTGAGTCTCCTGGCTGAGTCTCCTGGCTGATTCTGTTCTCCTGCCTCTGCTTTGGCCAGGAGGAGGCCCAAGACCCAGCGGAGTCCAGCCCTTTGTTCTTCCCTTCACGTTTGTGTCCTCCTCTGCCAACAGACATGGAATTGGAGGTTGCCATCTTGTAGTGTTCCATCTCTGGGCCATGAACACAGACAAAGTCCAAGCCCTTAGAGAGGTTTTCTCGCACCAGAATCTCCTCTATCTCAGGAATCTCATTGCCTCCATCTTTGTCTTTGCTGTAATCATCCATTTCCAGGTATGTCCAGCATGAGCACAAGAAGTCTGCATTTTTTTTTATTTTTTTGGTACCAGGAATGGAACCCAGGGACATTGAACTCTTGAGCCCCATCCCCAGTCTTTTTTATATTTTATTTAGAGACAGACTCTCACTGAGATTCTGAGGCTGGCTTCCAATTTACAGTCCTCCTGCCTCAGCCTCCAAAGTTGTTGGTGATGACAGGCCTGTTCCACTGTCTCTGGCTTCAGTATAATTGTTTGTTTGTTTTTTGTTCTATTTAGAAATGAATGACTGTAGAGTGAATTTTAGTATATTTTCAGACCAGTTTTTCTGGTTTCTTTTGGTGAGTGCCCCAGGCAGAGTGGGAGGAGGGAAGGAGAAGATGCTCTCCAACAATGTCAGAAAGTTAGTATTGAATATTTTAAATAAAAGAAAAGGCAGGAATATTTTAAATAGTTTTGATTATTAGATGCATGTAAAAATAAATAGGTAGTGTCCTGGCCTGATGTGGTGGTACATACCTGTAATCTGAAAAATCATAGAGGCTGAGGCCTTGAAGGATCGCAACTTCAAGACCACCCTTGGTTACTAAAAGAGACCAGTTTTCAAAATAAAATATTGAAGAATTGTGAATATATATGAATGATAAAACACCCCTGGTTTCAATCCCCAGTACCATATAAAACAGTAGTTTCTAAAATTTAGACCCAAATCAGCATCCTCCACTCTATCTGCAACTATGTAAAGTTCTAAAACGCAATAAATTTACCCATACATACTACTAGTTGTCTGATATTGACCATAATCTTAAAATATATACATAGAAGACCCTTCACAATGTATTAGGTGTTCCCATTATTTTTTCCCATGGCAATTAGAGAGCGAAGAAAACCAATTTAGCTTATGGGGCCACTTCTTTCTTTTCAGGACTAATGAATCAAATATTAAAAGGCTTTAGTGTTTAATTGATTATCATTTATGAAATCAGAATGATATGCATTCTGTGATTTCTTGCTTAATCTACATTGGAAACTTTATTATTTCTGAGTATCAGCATCTGTACACACAACCACACCCCACTCTATTTTTCAATAGTTACAAGTACCTGTGTTCATGATTCGTCAGTTAGTTATTCCCTTTTAAAAATAATTATGTGTTGCATTCATTGTTTACAGAAAATTTATGAAGGTTAAAAACCAGTAAGCATTTCCACAAATTTGTCTTTAAAATAGATTTCATCACAAAACACACACAAGAAGTAAGAATGCTTTCTTTCTCTAATTTATTAGCCTTTCTAACATCCAATATCAGGACATGAATGCTGCTCATGGAGTGATGTTCTTACCATCAAGAACAATCAGTACTACTTTCTTCTATCTCATCAAATGTTACAAAGAGTGCACATTTTACTGTGTTTCATATGCAGAACTTGACTTTCCATTATTTGTTTAGTGGGTTTTTGCTTTCTTTTTTATCACTTTGTTTTTCCTGTATTTTCCAATACTCATTTTTTTGTGTGTGAGGTATGAAAAATAGATCACTAGAATTTTCTAACTTTTGCGGTATTCAATCATTTGATTACTTACTAGCTAATATTTCTATTAAAGCATCATTTTAAAGGTATGACTGAGGTAAGCTAATAAAACTATTTTCAAGGTCTACTGCAGAATCAGCATAACTTTCTTGAGCTCTGTAATTAGAACCACTATTTCTGTCCACAAACTGTGCTCTTTTTGTTTTATTTTTTTTCTATATTGAGTAACTCTCTTTGAAATGAGGCACAGAAAATTGCTTTTTTAGAATTTTATCATTAATGAAAATCTATTATTATTTTTCATTAATTGACTGTCTGCTTCAGTTTAGAATTCCAGGTTGAATACGATTTTTTCTTTAAATCTTGTGGTTATTCTGTATGTATCATCTATAATCTATCATTAATGATAAATTCTTGGGTTCTATTCTTGCTTTATTGAAGCTGACCATAGTTTTTTTTTTTTTTTTTTTAAGGATATTCTATTTGGTTAAAGCATAGCTTCTTGAGAAATTCTGTAGATATGTTTAGCATTTTTAAATATTATTTTCTTGAATATAGTATTCAATCAAAATGGAATATTTCCAGACCAGATTTTCTTTCCAGTATATACATGTAAGAAACTGGATAAAATATGGAAAATAATATCTATGTTTTTCAGACACTAAAAACAGGCATAGCAGGTGAGTGAAACCATAAGCAATAAGTGTATACTGGTGAGGTGAACTATAACTTTACTTTTAAAATTGTTCTTAATAAGTGTAGTTTGATAAACTGCTGTTAAAAATTATTGGTAAAGGAGAAATAAGAATAGTTAAAGTATACCAGTGTAAGAAAAACTTGAGGTCTGGCAGCTGAGAGCAGACTGTGGAGAAAAATTCATGTTATAAAAGCGAAGAGCTCCCCACTTTCTCTTCACCCTGTCACCTACTTAATCTCACCAAAAACCACCAAGACACTCAGAATAAAAGGTTTCAAGTTCAGTGGTCACACTCTCTCCAAATACAAAAAGCAGTTACAATTCAACTGAACACAGAAGCTTGTGTGCAAGTTACGAGGATCTGAGACATTATATAAAACGTTAGGTTAAAGATGATTCTGGTTTTTTTTTTCTTTTTTTTGTATGTGTGTGTTTTATTTTGTTCTGAGGGTGTGGCTATTCCTTGGTTACCTTAACTCAACAAAGAAACTGTTATATTTTGATGAAATATCAGTGGCTGACCCACATTAAAAAAAGAAAAATATTTTCAAAATTTTAAAAAAGCCTAATTGCAAATATAGACATATATATATATATATATATATATATATATATATATATATATATATATACTGCTTTCTCCCTCCACATTTTGCATTTTAACGTTTTTTTTAAAATTTTTATTTTATTTTTTATTTTTAGTTCTGAAAATTAGATTGTAAAAAAGCTTCTGGAAGAATTTACAACCAATTGCATGAGGGTCTGGGAAGCTGAGAGGCTGGAGCAGGCCTGGGAGGAGCAGACAGGAAGGAGTCTTCCTCTTAGTCTCTGGAGGCCAACTATAAATAAAAAGAGACAAAAATCAATAATTGTTTGTAAGCCAGGAAATGACACAGATTATCAAGTTAGTATGAGTTATGAAAATTTCATATAATCAAGAAAATGCAAAAATCATGAACAGGATTAGGAAAAATAGGGGTAAATTTTATTTTTAGAAGTTTATTTGTGAAACACAAAAAATAAAGATGAATTTTATCTTATGACTTTAAATGGAAGGTAGAGAGTTATGCAAGTCATAAAGTACTTCACAAACCTTTCTTCAGTTACAAAAGCATAATAAATGTATAGCTTCTACTTATTTTACTCTTTATCATCCTTTGCATTTCACACTCTACAAGTGTGACCATAACTAGGCAAATGACTAATCAAGAAGATAATCACGAAGTTACACTTTTCTCAGAAAACCCCAATAAATTTCAGAGCAAAGAATTGCTACAACACCTATTCATTCCCTTCTTTGGGACAAGGTCCCTTTATAAATCATGTAGAAGAAGAAATTGGCCAAGTTTTAACAAAATGTTACTAGAAATAAATATGAGTTAGCTTCATTTAGAGGTAAATGAAAATAAAATAGCATCATTGTATAGTATCTTTCAGGGTTTGCCTTGAAAAATGAAAAGTGGAAAAAGCTCTTTCTAAAGAGAAGAATACTTGGCAGCACACTTCATCCTTAATTACACTGTAAAAAATGTTACCTCAGCTAAGAAGGTACATAAACTTATAGGAAGAAATTAAGACTTTTCAAGAGTCTAGAAGGAACTTTTGAAGACTATAAAATTTGGGGGGTACAGTAATCAGGATGGATCTCTGAAAGAGATAATGCAGTGTAAATATCATGAGATTTCATGCTATCAAATACCAAAGCAAATATATCATGGACATTGTACAAGACAACCAACTTGACAACTTGACTTCGCTAGTTTTATTTATCCAGCCTCTGATGATGCACAGGATGAATGAGGACTGAGTACCATAGTGGTTTCCAGTCACTGCATTTTATCTATCAAATACTTCTTACAAATATCCAGCCAGTTAGGAAGAGAGGTCTATTTCTATGTACTTGTGACAGCATCATTCTTTTCATCATTCTCTCATCATAAATCAACAAGTGGACCTCTTTTAATGAAGAAATAATTTCAACCAGAAAAACCCAAACTTTTTTTTTTTTTTTTTTTTTTTACATTTTGCTTTTAGGGACAATAAATCCTAAGCACGCACCATTAATAAAGTGCCAAGGGATCATGCATAAAAGTGAATGAGACCACAGTTAACAAAAACAAAGATATTATATGGGTCTATGACCATGTTATTCACTGTATTTTCACCTACAAAAAATAAATAAATAAAAAGGTACTGGCCTGGTAGAATTCTGGAACAGGTAATGATGTTGCTTATACTTCTTAAATTACATAACATTATATCAGTTTGTGCTACCAAGAGATAGACTACATAGGTCCAGGAGCTAGACTGTCAAAGTTGAAGATTCTTCATTCTCTATCACTCCCATTAACCCACTTGGAAATTACATTTTCTTACACCATGCTTCCACATCCTCTAGTTTTAGAAATCCTAATTATTTAAGAGGACACTATTCCACCAGGATGTCTAACAAGATTCGAACTAAAATTTAAACTGTACCTGAGGACTCAAAATTCTATGTACTAAAAAAAACAGAAAGCAAGAGGAGAAAGTACATTCCTAGCTAGGTCAATTCACTCTCCTTATCAGAAGGACATTGATTCCATGTTGCAATGGAGATAAAAACTCAGATGATTCAATTTGAAAAGAGATGATCCAATTCTCTTCTTTTTAGTACTCACTTTCCATACAGGAATTGTAAAAAGACCAGTGAAGTAGTTGTGTCTTGAGAAAATCATGGTGAGGAGGCTCAATTGATTTGGACATATGTATGAGTTTCACTCAATCAGCTAAGTTGTAGAGACCAAAAAAAGTCCATTTAGGGGATCTAAAAAGAAGAGCAGAAAAAACACAAGATGACATTAATTTGACATTCAGTCTACACAGCTGTCAAAACTGTAATTAATTGCCCTGTTTTCCTTTTTATACGTTTTTTTTTTCTTTCAGGAACAGACTGTCACCAGTACCATAAACTAAGTACAGAACTTTGACTGAAAAGCGAATTTTTGTGGTGTCACTATAGGGACCTGTGCTTTATGGCACCATAAGGACAGAAGAATTCATTTCCCAGACAATTGCTGAAAGTGGTCTTTTCAAAATATTTTCATCAGTAGAAGAGAGTTTTTCTGGCTATGACCATTCAAGGCTTCCAACACTCAAGACTGTTTGAGACTCATGTAAATCACACTCTATGTCTCAATTAGGACCCAATATGAGAGTGCAAGACAACTCCAAAATTTCATTTGGAGTAAGCAAAATCCTCCTTTGAGATAAGACTACAAACCCAGATTCTGTGCACCCAAGCAAGCTCCCTTCCGTTTATTTCCATTGTGCTGATCTGAAGCACCCTATCTTAGAGACTTCCAAAATGCCTAGTCATGGTCTTAATCTCCCTCCTTGGGAGCCCTAATTAGAACTCAAATGCATCCTTCATCTGATTCCATACTTTCTGTTTTCCAGAAGTTCTTTGAAGTCTTTTGTCACTGGAGATCACCTCCTTTTTTCATTGTGAATGTTTATCTCATTTTATGCTTCTATTTTACTGTTACTTTAATTCATTGTGGGTAAAATAGAATTGTATATTTGAAGATCCAGGTCTCTAAGTAAAATAGTTAGCTTAGTTTATGGCTTTATAATACACAGTCAAAAATGTTCAATACATTTTAATATGAATTTAGATCCATGATTAAAATTGGAGGAAAAAAAATAGGCTTTATAAGGATGTAATTCTGCACTACAAAATTATCATTTTGTTTCACAAAAGATAAGAATTTTGGAACATAACATGACACCAAAAAAAAAGAATCACTATTTTGTATATATAGTTGTGCTTGAAAGAGAATAAAAACGTCACCATAAATTGATAATATAATATAAAAAAAGCTTTATAACCATGTTCTGTTTTTTTTTTGACTAAACATATTTGAAGCAAAAATACCAAATCCATTAATCTCCTCCAAATACAATACAGTGAATAGCATTTCTACAGGAAACATATAATTTTAATGATATTGTGTAAATTTTCTAGACATAGATGTAGAAGCTAAAAACACTAATATTCTTTCTCAAGGAACATTTAATTTGAAGCATAGTTCCATAAATCTGCAAATATAATTAAATTTTATTTATTATACACAGATCAGTACATCAAAAATGACCAAATACCTGGAAACAATTCCTTTGATATTTCTATTTCCTAGACAATAAAGCCAGCTTTAATATAGTATATCTTCTACCTTTTCAGTGACACATAAATTTTAAATTTTAAGTAAACTTCTCCTTTAGGCTCAAAAATCACGATATAACTATGGTACTAATACTATTAGTGATGGATATTAGAAAAAAATTCTTAGTACTTTTAAGAGAGTTGTTTGAAATGAAACACTAGATCAACACATGATCCTTCAAACAAATTATGATAATGCATGCACAGCAATAAATTTGAAATAAAGAGGGTATAGATATTTATTAGCTACAGGACTTTGAAACCTCATGCTTTGGACCCAAAAGACAATTATTTTGCTTTGTCATTACAGCACTTTTCATAACTGTGTGTGGAGTTTTAGGACCATGTTTTTGTTTTGTGATCTCACATGCTTCATTTATTCAGATGTATTAATGTAATATATGCTTATATGAGTAGTTTGAAATTATATGCCTCTTTCTAATTATAGAATTGTCTAGAAATTCTTGTTCTTCACAGTTTCTAAATTAGAGAGCAATTACCATGAAAGCTAGAAAATGCACAGTGGCTTAAAGAACTCTTCATCCAAGAGTTTAGCCTTAAATTTTTCACATAGTTGATGGTCAATAAATTTATATGGTTCATAAAGTTAACATCTGTTTAATCGTAAAGTAAAGAAATAAAAAGCCAGAGAGTGCTTTTTCACAGATGCCAAGCTTTCATTACTGGGAAACCCATGGATTCCTAAAGGGCAGTCTGTCTCTCTGATTGATGTCGTTATGTAAAATTCAAGTCCTGCTTTTCTTCCCCACAACTTTGGCTTTTCTGTGTCATCTTGTTCTTTGTGTTTCAGTGACCAGAGAAGGAGACAGGTTCACAATTACTTGTTCATGTAAAGAATCAAGCAAACAAGTAAAAAAACAACTAAAAAATAACCTGAGTTTGTGAAAATATCAGAAATTGAAATACAGTGACAGGGTAGGATGAGATTCCACTGACCTAAATGTTCCTTTAAGAAAAGTTAGAGTCAGACAGTTCCATTGTAATAGAAATTGGAAAAGACCTATGTGTGTATATAGGCACATATATATACACATAAAACTAATACATAAAGAACTAATCAACACCAATATTCCTCCTCTAAACTTGGAAATTATATTCCTGTGTATTATTAATCCAGGATTAGGAAATTACTAGTATGTTCATTTGATTTTCAAAAATTTTCAGTGTGCTTCCAAACACTTTTATTATGATCCTCTCATTTGACATTTCCTAACTGAGAGAGTACACGGTGAGGAAATTTTTAATTCTTTGAGTTAAATTGGATCCAAAGACTTTATAAGAAATATATGTAGTTTATGGCATTGTGATATTGCCCTCTATGAAATGAAGTTTTGAACATAGAATCTCATTTTCTTCTAAAAGTTTAAAAACTTATAATTACTCAAATTATAGAAATCACATCAATAGTAGTTCTATTTTATTTATTAATATTACAGAAGCAAGTTTATAAATAAAAATGCTAAATTACAGATGATGATATGGCTCAGTGGTGTGAGCCTAGCATGTGTGAGGTCCTGGGTTCGATCCTCAGATCCACATGTAAATAAAATAAATGTTTATAAAATATCAAGTTAAAACTCATGTCTTCTTTTATAATATGTATACAAATAAGTAATGTTTAAAATCTCTAGATGACATTCTATATGTAAGTTGTATCAGTAGAACTCATTAAACTTAGAACAAATGAGAAACTAAAATTAATCATCAATCCCTATTTAAAAAATGACTCATTTTAGGAGGATATGAATTAAAAAGCAAACATTGTTAGAAGAAAATATCCTCAATGTATCATACAGAACAAAGTTTTCTGGGCTGCATTGAACTGTTGGAGCTGAAGTCTCTCTTCTTCATCTACAAGAAACCTCAGCAATATGCTAAAATTCCCTTCTTCCACAGCCTTTCCATGACCCAACTGCACACTACTTCTGAATCTAAGAATGCAGAGGCAATTACCCAGATGGATGAGGCCAGGAAGAATGTGGTGCAGGTAATAGCCTCAAGAGTTGCATGTTTTAAGGAAAGACATCTTTAAGTTCTTTCCCTGAAGGCCTATAATTTTAATGTCTATAGAAAGATGACAAACATCCCCCTGGAAAACACAGAACTGTGGCTTTCCCAGTGTAACATGTCAGCTGTCTCTTAATTTTACTTTCTTTTTTGGTTGATAACACCAATCCTGGGATAGCTGGTCTCCAAACATTTTTCTGGACATATTTGGAAAGGCATCTCAATTGGAATCATGTACCAATCACAGTTGCTATTGTTCTGATTGTATGATAACATTAGTTCAGACCCATTAAACAACTTACAATGCCTCAACTTTGAGATGAGGGATTTCTGTATCCTCCAATGTTTCCACTATAGCTCTGAGGATCCTCTGTCTATCATGTGTGATAGGCTCCTCTTCCCTTGCTTGTTCCCACATGAAGCACCTGATTTCTGGGTAGTGTTGTTTATGTATGCCACCATTTTCAAACTGGCATTTTTGTCATTCAGGGTCTTTGTAAAATATTAAAATTAATCTAAAATTTTAAAAGAAGAAGATGAGCTGAAGGCCACAGGCTGAGGAGATCACAGGAAGATTGAACATTGAGCTGAGTCATAGTCCATGGTGGAAGGCCAAACTAAGGAAGCTGTGATGAGCCCTCATACTCACTAATGGAGGTACCTGCCCTTTCTCTGAGAGAAACCATGTAATATTAGCTTGGGCTTTTCTGTACTATATGTAAAGTTATATATACTGTAAAATAATAAAAAGGAGGCTTATGATGGAGAATCAAAAGAAAGTACATTCAGTTTAAGCAGGTCACTGATATTCCAAGTGTTGAAATCAGAGAATACTGCTTTATCACAAGCATTGTCAATATGTAAAGGGATAATAAAATTATCCCTTAAAAAAATGTGTATTTCAGAGAGATTTGGGAACTTGAGCTAAATGGTAATAAAATAAAACTGTAACCTCTACAGGTAATATTCCTCATGGTTGATTTTGTGGTAGTTTGAAAGATGCATTAAAAAATATAAGAAATGCCAAAGCACAAGACCTCCAAAGCCATGTGCAAGAGAAATATAAAATAGGAGAAGGGCATAAATTGTTGAACAAGCATATGTGTGATAAGGCAAGGCTCATTTGGGGAGGAGGAAGCCCTGGACTTCATGTGCCCTGGAAAAGTTTATCCTCTAGACTAGTACCCACCCTGGCCCAGCCACACCTCTGCCTTTTCTAAAGTTGGTTGTGCCCTATTTCTTTGCATGTCGCCCATTGATCACCAAGGTACCATCTGGAATTGTCTCCTATATGCACACTTATTGTCTAGGAGAATTGGAGTATTGTGGGGTGAGTTGTGGCAGAGGGTTTGGCTTGTGTTCCGCCTCCAGCTTTGTGGAGTCTTCTTTTGTTTGGATCCACAGAGAGCTCGTTGTAGAGCTACAGAAGTATATACACATACCCTGGTTTTCCTGTCGACTTGACACACAATATTGAGCAGGTGAACCCAATCTCTTTGTCTGTGCTTCCCTGATTTTTAATAGAAAAGTGATTCCATTCCTAATTGTGAGCTTTAGAGTCAATTATCCTGATACCTGGACTTTAGCTCCAATCAGTGAAACAAAAATCTCTGGGGAGTTCTCTCAAGCATTGGATTTATTAAGCTTTCAGGGAGGTTCCTAGATGTTATGATTAGTATAAAATAAATGTTAATGGACCAAGGTCTTGAATACATATTGTATATTTGTATTCTGGCTTTTATATATTTTTAAGGATTGAATAGATTTCTTTTCCTTTGGTACTTGGGATTGAACTCAGGGGCTCATGACCACTGAGTCACATCCCCAGTCCTACTTTGTATTTTATTTACAGACAGTGTCTCACTGAGTTGCATAGCACCTCAGTTTTTCTGGGGTTGGCTTTGAACTCACAATCTTTCTGCCTCAGCCTCCTAATCTGCTGGTATTGCAGACATGTGCCACCTCACTCAGCCTGAATAGATCTTTAATTTCTCTCCACTATTATTTATTTATGTTAAAGATGGGGATGATGCCACTTGCTTCTCAAGACTATGATGAGAATTAAATGAAGTCATAAATAGTTGGCACTTGTTGCCTAGTGAGTGCTCCATAAGCCAGGGGGATGACAGACCTTTGTATTTTTACAAAGACAAAAAGTGGTCACCCAGCTTTTTTTCTGTTGGCAAAGCCTTGAACAACTTAGCAGAAACCTATTTAAAAAAAATATACATAAAAAGAGTGGTGAAGAAATGTTGCTCAATTGTGAAGCATGCTGAATTTCAGTCACAGGTGCCAAAAATGTCATTTATATTAGGACATTATATTAATTTATTAGTATATTTTTTTGTAATATATACATGTATGGGCATAACGTCATTGATCAGTCTCATTTCTCAGTGCCTGAATCATCTCTCTTATCCTCTCTTCCATCAATCTAAACTCAACTATTCTCCAATTTTTTCGAGATCCACTCTTTTTTCACTCCATTTTTCTTTTTACCTTTCACATATCAGAGAATGCACTTGAAAATTGACTTCCTGCAGCTGATTTATTTAATTTAATTTGATGTGCTCCAGGTTCCTCCATCTCCCACAAATGATATAATTCCTCTGTTGTTTATGGCTGAGTGGAATGAGTAAACTTGTGAAAAGATGTGTAGATGCTATTTTTTGGGTATATCACCTTCCAGCACACAGAACCTTGAGTTTCCAAGCTCAGCCTGCCATTGTGTGAGCCAGGGAATGAAGATGCAGGAATAATGAGGTCTCATGTGAACCATTTGAGGTTTTCCGATCTGTGGCTCTTACTGCTTGTACATGCACCAAACAGCCTGGTAACTTCCAGAGTGTCCTTTATTGTCTGCATTGATGACTAACCTGTTTCTGGGGTCTGTTTTCAGTACAGTTTTGTTCTCAAGAGAAGGGAATCAATGTGAAGGTAAAAATCTCCTGATTCTCCAGGTGTCAGATATAGGATATGGTTCCTTCCCACAATTCTTTCCCTTTTGTCCATTCATGAAACTGCTTTTACCAGGTTTACATTAGTCCTCTATTAATGTGGCACCTTTGTATTCATTTTGGCCCTGAGCTCTGGTTGGGACAGAGAATCTAGAGTCAGAGCAGACCTGGTCCCACTGGCCAGGTGAAGTTAAGTATAATTATTATTATTTTTTTTACTTTTCAGTGATTCATGTTCCCAAGTTGTGAAATGAGATTGACAGCTAGTAGTGGTAACATTTAATGACATCAGGAGCCCTTGATGACCATGTACTGGACATTGTTTTTGAGACTTTTATCCCTGCCCTCTTCACTGGCAATAAGAACTCCATGAGCAGAAGCCATGTTTACACTAATGTTGCAGGACAAAGATGCTCAGCTGTGTCAAGTTAACTTGATTTAGGTCACACAGCTAGCAAATGGCAGCTTCATTGTATCTGTGGGAACAGAGGGGAAGAAATGCACAAATGAGCATGGTAAAGCATTGGCACATAGTGATCAGGTTATAGAGCAGTAAAAGGAGGTACGGGTGCAATGGAAGGCCTGGCTCTAACCAGGGTATAGGCAAAGACTGAGGAGGAGAGAGCAGAGTCCAGAGTACAGGGTAGAAGCAGGCTTCACTCCAACCATAAAGAGGTAGCTCAGAGAATACCACCACAGGAGGCCTGGGCCTGCCTTGCAGGGATGGGGCCAAGCGGGTGGTTTTCAAATTTGACATGTAGAAATGCAGCATATGAGGATTGGGCTTGGCAGAAAGTCCCAAACTCCTTTCTGTTGTATGTGCATGTACATAGGCACATGCAGACAGAGAGAGATGCCCAGAGAGTTGATAACCTGTGTAAAAATCAGAGAACTGTTCATAATGGAGGAACAATTGAAAAGACAATATCATCATTAGAAATATACTTTAGTCGGATTGGACTGCTCTAAGGGAGTTCTAGAAACTACATACTTTACAAGCAAAAAACAAATTTTATTTGTGGACTTCTGAAAGCTCAGATTTCTAAGATCAACTTTCCAACAGATTTATTGACTATTGAGATCCTGATTTTTCATAGAAAGCTGTAATATGAAGGTTTGTGTCCCTTTGAGTATCTTGGTTGAACTTCTCTCCAATAAGGTGATGGTATTAGAAGGTGAGTCTTTGGAGAGGTGTTGAGTTTCTGAGGCTGAAGACTTCATCAGTGGAATTAATGCTCTAATGAACAGGTGCTACAGGCTAACTGGCTTCTTCCACCACATTATGACACAGCCAGGAGCTTCTACCCATTATAAATTTTCTCAACAAGCATTGAATAGCCTTGTGCCTTGATCTTATACAATGTGAAAAATGAGTGTCTGTGGCTTATAAACCACCCAGTCTACCATAAATTATTATAGCAGCTTGATGAGAGTAAGGAAGTGCACCATGTGTGTCCTCACAGGATAAATTGAGAAGTTTCTTTGCAGCTCTCTTTAAATAAAGGACATTAATCCCATTCCATAGCTCTACCCACATGACTGTATAACCTTCAAGACCCAACCTTTTTCTGCCTAGGCTTATGATAAACTACCACAATATTACAATACATATTCACACAGGGTGTAGGACTGGTCATTTTGCCCCAAGTGTGTATAGCCAAGTTTCTGAAATCTGGACCTGGAAGTAACTGTCAAGTCCTCTATGTGTTCCTGGCAATAAACTTTCAAAGAATTCTTCATGCATCTTAATAGTCGTATCTGTGTATTCATCAGGCTGCTCACTCAAGATAAGAAGTGGCCCCTTCCATTGTAAACTCCAGTCTAATGGAGAAAGCATAAAACCCATGTTGTCCCTTGCTGCACTGACACTAAACATTGCATATGAATCCTGGGCTCCTTTTTGGCTAATTACTAATCAGTAAATATTACATTGCAACAAGCATGTGGTAAAAAATTTAGGTAAACTATTTTTCACATTGGAGAAAAAGATCCTGGAAATCAGGCAAGCTTAGGAAACTAATTAGGGGCTGGGGATCTGGCTCAAGTGGTATCATGCTCATCTGGGAAGCACGGGACACTGGGTTCTATCCTCAGAACCACATAAAAATAAAATAAATATGTTGTGTCCCCTGAAAACAATATATATATATTTTTTTCAAAGTTCTCTCTCTCTCTCTCTCTCTCTCTCTCTCTCTCTCTCTCTCTCTCTCTCTCTTTTAAAAAAAAGAAAAACAAAAAAGATATTAGTAACCGAATAGTGTGGTTCATGATTGGGTTGTCAGACTCTTACCTTTTGGGCTTGATTTTTTTTTATTGATTTAATTCTATGTTTTCAACATGGTTGTTATTTATGTGGTTCAAATATAAATCCATGTTAAAGACTCAACTCTATTCCATCCCACTAACCTTTTCTCATTGCCCTTCATGAACATCTGTTTTAATTGTTTTTAGTATATATTCTTACTGTTTCTTGTTCTGGTAGGAGTCAATAACAATAATAAGTTATTAGGTAAATTTCTTTCTTACCCAAAAGGGAGTGCTCCTGTATATCCTGTCTGCCCCTTATTTATTACTCAATGAAACAACCTGGAAAACAACCCACATATGCAAAAATCTTACCTTTCCATGGTGTAGATAGACCAAAGTTGGAACTAAACAAATGATGGACATTTGGGCTATTCCTGAGCTTTATGTATTAACAATATTTCTGTATTGAATAGCTCTGGGAATCTATTTTATATTCTTGCAAATGTACATTGAATGTTCAGTCCTGCAAGAAATATTGCTTTATCCACAGCTACTTTTTATAATTTCAAGTAATAAAGCCCAATTCTTTGGAAGGTTAGAACATTTTTTTTCTGCCAGAAAGTATACAAGTTCATGCTTTCTGTAGATGCCCCAGTAGACAGAGGCCACATTTTGGATATTCTTTGCACTATTACAGAATGCTGGTAATGCCTTCTTTTTCTGTGGGAACCATTTTCTCTTTCTGTAATTTTTTTTTCTTTTTACATATGATTGATACCATGTCATGGTTACAGAAGAAAACATCAGTGTCCTACCCTTAATAAAACCATGGCTTGGTGAGAGTCCAATGCTGAAACCAATAGTTTCTTCCCAGTATAATGATCACCAAGGACACAATGCAATTTGGTAGTTTGTGTCTCCCAAAAAATTGATCTTTGTAATCTAAGTCCTTATACCTATGGGCTGAGAGATTTAAATATTGTTTATTTATATTAATGTTCACATTTTAATAGTGATAACATCATTTATTTTTTAGTTAGAGGTTTTTCTATTTATTGAACTTTAGAAAGACCTGAGGACATGAACCCTATAAAAAGAATTCCTGAAACATCCCAAATATTTAAAATAAATGCCTTAGAAAGTAATGCATCTGTATGATTATTCAGCATTCAGTAATATATATAAGATCACACCAGGTCTCATACATGCAGAATACCCACAGGAAACAAGGAACCACAGGCTCTGATGTGACAATATATGGTTGAACGTTGCCAAACAAGAGCTTCTGGGGCTGAGGTGTATGTCATAGAGAACACTCAGCAGGCAGATGGTAAAAATGGAGAAGCCCCCTCTCCAAACCTGTGAAAGTAGATTATTAATTTATATTTGATGTCATCTCCAAAATTCTGAGACAAAAACATCTGTAACTATAAACCCCATCATTATCAGCATCCCTAGATATGTTACGGCCAAGATACCAATGGTAAAGTTCTTGGGTTAGAACTTGTGCTAGAAAAGGCACGTGAAGTTGCAGAAGAAAATTATGGTGTTAACTGAGATCTCAAGATGAACTTCAGAGGAAATGTTTCTTATACTAATAAAATAATATATTTTGTTGATCTTTATTTTCAAATTCCATATTAATAGTATATATCTCAAGAGAAAATGAAGCAGAAGCCCTTATTTCAAATAGTGTCATCTTTATCAATCTCAGCCTATCCTATTATTAGGGATATATGTGGATTCACCCAACACACATTTTTCCCACTTCAATTATCAACTCTCTCTACTATTCTCCAGGTCCCATTCGAATATTATTACCAAATCATGTCTGGATTATGTAATAGTAGCTGTGCTCCCACTGTACATAGCCTTTCTTATAGATTCAGAATTACCATATATTCTCAAAATATTTCTTGATATTATCTTCTTTTGAGATTTTCTGAGGTAGAGTGTTAAGTTGATTTCATCTTTCTCTTCTTGATTAAGCAATAGGAATATATTGAAAACTCTACAATTTTCAATGAATTGAAATGGAATGATTGTACAAAAGTAAAGAATTGCTACCTTCTCAAAAAATGAATCTCAATGTAGTAGGTGTGCACATAGATGTATTTTTTTAGATCTATCTTTTGACCATTTATTATCAGACTTAATGCCTTTAATATATCATCTAAGATGACACTGAGAAGCATATCCTCTAAGATGATTTTTTAATTTGTATTTGTAATGTTTTATTGAGTTCAATATTATGTTGGTGCTAAATCTGATCATCTTGTATTACATATATGGAGTCTTATTACATATATTCTAGAGCTATTGTGTATGAAAGAAGAACAAGGATCAAATATTGATGTGTTTCTGAAATAAAAAGTACTCAGTAGAAATGCTGGCCATTATCTTTTAATTATGTACTTCATCATCTATGTGACTTAATAGATTTAAAACTTTTCTTTTCATAATGGCTACATATGTTGTGGATTCAAATTATTTTCATGATATTAAAATTTTCTAGCAATATGTGTAGAAAGCTCTTTGACAGTATTTAAGGCCTGTCTTTGAATCCCCAATGTAGCTATCCACCTTGCATATATGCTATTATCATGACCAGAAAAACTATCTCAAGTGACCAAAGTCCAGCTATTGAATATCAGTCAAAATATATTATTATTGTTTTCTCCTTAGTCATCTGGAATAAAGGTGTAATTAAAGTCACAGTTCAGATAGACTCAAAGTCATTCCATTGTAAGGTTTTTAAATTAAAGTACAAGAATTTGACCCAAACTACAAGACAAACTTCCATAAGAGTCCCAATATTCATCTGCTTGAAGTAAGCGATGCATTTCTCCAGTAAAGAAACCATGCATAATATTGATACAAAAAAAAATGATGTTAATCTGATGGAATATTTTTTTTTTATACAAGGCATGTTGTATTTTAAGTCAAGTACCTGAAATAGTAGGTATGTATTTTAGTTTTTTCCAGCCACATATTAAAAAATACCAGTCATCAGGGCTAAGATTGTGGTTCAGTGGTAGAATTCTTGCCTAGCACATGTGAGGAACTGTGTTCAATCCTCAACACCACATAAAAATAAAATAATAAAATAAAGTGTAAACAAGTTTTGAAAATAAATAACAGTCATGAGAAATCCATGTAAATAAGTCTAAATCATTCCATGACTCTTTAGAACTTGCAGATCTAAAAGACATGACAGTAAGGGAAACCAAAACAGTGAAACATTCATGAACATAGGATACCATTTAAAAATCTGAGGTAATGTAGATATTTGGCTAAAACATCAAAGAATTTACTTCTATTCATTTTTATTTTTACCTGGAATCTACTCTTTGTACTTGGATATGAGACCCATTATTATAACTCGGCATGTGTACATAGTGTGTAATTATCAGATCAGGGTAATTTTCATCTCATTAAAATTATTATTCTGTGTTTGAAACTTTCTAAGTTCTGGCTATTTTGATTTATTTAAGTAGTTATTATACAATGTAATCACCTTATTGTACTCTAAAACCTAAGAGTTACTTTCTGGACTTAATTGTTTTTGCACTCCCTACACACAATCAGTCAGTTTCTCATTCTTATTATAAATCCGGGAAGTGTTTCTGTTCTCAGTTTCTGTGTAATTAACTTTTCAGCTTCAACACATAAATTCCACATGCTGTATTTGTGGGAAAATAAATGCCACTACTAGGAAAAATAAAATATTATTCTCAATTAGTAATTAGGGAAACTGGCATAAACCTCTGCATTCACTCATTTAGTGTTTAGAACTTGTCTATAATAATAAATATGGAAAAAAGAATAAAATATATAAATCAAATGTCC
This sequence comes from Callospermophilus lateralis, assembly GCF_048772815.1. Lineage (NCBI taxonomy): Eukaryota > Metazoa > Chordata > Mammalia > Rodentia > Sciuridae > Callospermophilus > Callospermophilus lateralis. The sequence continues at coordinate 905,705 of NW_027515935.1, read as the reverse complement.
ATATGTGTTTAACATTTTATGGGTCATATTTGGTCACTGGGAACAAGTGTTGTGACATCTATTTTAATAAAGATGACATATTCTAATTCTTATAACTTTATTTATAATAAGTGAATATATTGTAAGTATGTTTTTATATTGTAAGTTTCAATAGATCAATATTACCATCGAATAAATAACTTTAAAAATTGTATAAGAGTTGGCTCAGTGGTGCAGGCCTGACATCCCAGGGGAAAAATACTTTAAGAAAAAAATATTTTAAAAAATGGGGATGTATCTCAGTGTGTAACCACCAAAATGCACTCACGCTCTACCCCTTCTCCACCTGAGATGCCCATCACAACACATGAAAGAACAGTATCTCAGTCTGCCACCTATCCAGCAGTTCTACTTTCCCAGCCCATCCGAACCCATTCTTCACTTGATGCCCATCTTTTTAGGCCACCCTGTGAGTATGCATTGGGCCTGCACTAAGGAACACCAGCACAACTGGTTGCTAAGGTCCAGGTGGCAGGTATCCCTCATTCATTCCACTGGGACCTTATATTTTTTTTAAAATGGGTTGCTAATAATTAAAAATGACAAGTTTATGGCTGAAATTACAGCTCAGTAGTAAACAAATTTCACCTGTGCCTGTCTCTCTGTTCCAAGTCCAGCACCTAAAAAAACACAGGCAGGCCTAACGGCACATGCCTATAATCCCAGTGACTATAGAGGCTGAGGCAGGAGGCTCACAAGTATAAGGACACTTTCAGCAATCTAGTAAAGCCCTAAAAATCTGTCTCTAAAATTTAAAAAGGGTTGGGGATGGTTATTCAGTGATTAAGCAATCATAGATTCAGTCCCCACAACCAAATACAAAAACAAACCCAAAGTAAAAGTGAAAAACAACTGCATTCCCCAATATCCTTTGCAGGTAGGGGTCTCTGTGATTTTGTGCTGGCCAATGAGATAACATTGGAAGCAACTGGGACTCTTGCTCTTTGTTTTTTTTTTTCCCTTTTTCTTTTTCCCCTGATTGCTGTATTAAATGGATGGCACAATGAAAAACAGGAAGGGCCCTGGGGCATGATGGAATAGCTGGATAGCCATAGCAGCCCAGACTACCAATCACTGGGCTTCTTGGTTTTCAAGTAAAAGGAAATATTTTTCAGTATTTGATGGGTTTACCTTTCTAGTATTGGAAAGACAGATGCATTGATTTTCCTCCTTGTTCTGCTTTCTGTTCATTGTCTTCAGGTTCAGGAACAATGTAGGTCAAGAAAACCAGCCATCTTTGTCACCAATTGTTTTTCAGGTCTCTGGGGATGGAAGGAAAGTACAACACAGAACCTCTGTAGTACCTAATCTGAGCCATTGGGACAGAGTTAGGCCTGAGTCATCTCCAGGGTCCCTCATCTGCTGCAGAATGTTCACAGAGAGTGAGTATCTTTTCTCTTGATGCCAACACTCAAGTCCAAAATCTCAGGGCTCCCATGGTTCTCCTGAGAACTATTCCACAACGGGCTGACACTGGTCCCAATCTCCATTTCTGCACTGATGGGCCATTGGGAAAGTGAGTTTAAGCAAGCTTTACTGTCCCCGATTTTCAAGTGTGTCTTCTCCAAAAAAAAAACAAAAAAAAAAAAACTTGAAACTAAATGAGCTCTAAAGAAAGAAGTCAGGTTCCAAGGACTGAAGAAGAACCCTGCTACCAGAGAAACCTAGGATTTGAAAAAAAATTCCAATTTAAGTGAGGTGGCAGGCAAATTATAGACCTTGACATAAAGCAATAGCCTTACAGCAAAAGGTCACGTGTGGGCATGGAAGTATGTATGAAAGACTGACTTTTCACAGCCTCCACAACAGGTAAACATGAATGCTAAATTTGTAACACATAACATAAGAAAAAGGAACCACATTTTTTTCTTACTTGCCTATATTTCTTTCTTTATTCTTTTTTTCTTTTTCTTTCTTTTTCTTTTTTTTCTTTTTTCCTTTTTCTTTCTTTCTTTCTTTCTTTCTTTTTTTTTTGTACAAGGGTTTCAAACTAGGGGAACATAACGACTGAGCCTCATCCTCAGATTTTTTTAATGTTATTTTTTAACTTTTGAGAAACATTGTTAATCACAATATTGAGGTATTCTTATATCAAACAAGCCATACTACAAAGGTTCCAGAGCTAGAGAGAAAATCCTGCAATCCCAGAGTGTTAAATATGTCTGTGGAAGATGAGCCACATGGACACAATGTAGAAGATCAAATGGGTGGAGTGGGCATGGCTCTGCAGAACAGTGCAGGTAAGAAGCCATATGCTGGGTGGAGCCTATGAAAAAAAGTGGAGAGGACATAGTGGGGCTTAGTTGTTTGGCAGAGTTGGTGAGGCAGAGTCAGGCTGAGTGAGTGGATCCCAACCCATAAGAACAGTGGATGGTGAGAAGACAGGGGAAGCACGTTAGAAGCAGCATCCCACCCGGGACCCTTTAGGTGAGCACAGCCTATGAACCAGGAGATGCAGTGATGAAGGAGCAGAGGGCATGGTGGGTGCATCCACAGGAAGCAAAGGGAGTCAGGAGAGGCATCCAGTAATTCTGTCAGAAGTCACTGTTGACCCAGTGGGGAAGAAGGGTCTTAGGGCTCTGAGATAGATATGTGACCTCAGGGTCTGCTCCACAAGGGGGCTCAGTTTACCCTCTTACACACTGAAGCAATGGAGTGAGGCTGAAGATGCCACAGCACAGCCTTTTTTGTTCCTCCCTCTCATGGGATGCAGTGCACTTTTCATTAATTTTTTCTGTTCTTCCAGGTCCAGGACAGTACCTAAATCTGTTCTCTAGACAACGATATTTGTAATAAACTCTTCAAAACCTTTTGGCAAGAATATCCGGGGAGAGCACTGTTTGGCTCACAGGAGCAAATAGGTAATGGCTGAATATGAGCCACCAGCACCAGACACTGATTTATAGAGAAAGATACTTTCCAAGAACCTCTCATGTTATCCTGACTCGTAGACAAAAAATTATCCCCAGGTTCTACCATGAAATCCTGAACTGACGTCCCAAACTGGTAACCAGAGAAGCGCACCTAGCTCCAGGTTTTTGTTGGTTGGTTGTTCAGGTTTAAAATTTGCTTGGGGTCTGGGGCAGTGACTCCGTGGTAGAGCGATCGCTTAGCACGTACAAGGCCCTGGGATTGATCTTCAGCACCACATTAAAAATAAATAAATAAATAAATAAGTAAATAAGTAAATAAATAAATAAATAAGATAAAGGTATTCTGTCCAACTACCACTAAAAAATAAATATTTTAAAAATTTGCTTGGAATTAGAACGCAATTCTTTTTTATATTTATTTTTTAGTTTCAGGTGGACACAATATCTTTATTTTATATTTATGTGGTGCTGAGGATCTAACCCAGTGCCTCACACATACTAGGTGAGCCCTCTACCACTCAGCCCTGACGCCAGCCCTAGAACGTAATTCTTAAGATTCAGGAAAGTTTGCACAAAAACTCATGTTTCTAACTGTCCTTCAAAGTCACCAGGAGATCTGGCAGCCCCAGACTGAGTTCTTACACAGCAAGGATCGCTGGCACTGTCCTGCCAGTTTCCACGACTCCGGAGTGCAGTCGAGTCCTCTTTGCCCCTTTTGTGTCTGGCCCTGGAGGCCTTGAGTTTTGCTAACAAACTAAGGGTTAGATGAGCTGGGGCAGCAGGCAGGAGTCAGCATGGAACTTCTGGTCCAGCCCTGCTTCCTGCTTGCTGTGTGACATTGCTCCAGTCACACCACCTCTCTGTGCTTCAGTTTCCCTATCCGTCTGGAGGCCAATAGACTAGATCAGTGGTTTCCCACTTTAAGCCAAGGCAAGGCTGAGAGGTGGGCTGCCTTGTTTCCCTTTTCTCCTTTCTGAATTAGGCCTGGGCATCAGATTTTGCTTAGGTGACTCCCTGTTTATCCAGGGTTGGAAAACTCCCAGTTAACTACTTGTGTTAACCCCATAGCCAGGGCCTTGAGGTGTATTACAACAGAAAAGGGACAATACCTTTTTTATTTTGATTTCTTTTGTGGTAGTGGGGATTGAACCCAGGGTGCTTTACTGCTGAATTCTATCCACAGCCTCCACCTCCTTTATTTTTGAGACAAGGTCTTCTAAGTTGCTGAGGCTGGCCTCAAACTGGTGATCTTCCTGCCTCAGTTTCCTGAGCTGCTGGGATTACAGGCATGTGCCAAGGCTTCTGGAACCATAATGTGTTTATAGATAGGAATGATGGAATTTGATGAGCAGCATTATTCTCCTACAAAGAGAGGCTCTCCTCCCCTGTTTTACAGATGCAGAAAGTGAAGTTTTGAGAGGCTGAGTAACTAGCCAGAGGTCACACAGCTACAAGTGGCCAAGAGCCCATGTTTGTGTCATTGCAGACAATGAGGCCCTAACTACTTTTTCTGTCCCTTAGGTGGCTTGGGAGGAGGTGGGTGTAGAGAGGTGTCCTGCAGCAAAGGGGAGGCCAGTGCCCTGGGAGACCCTGCCACCTCTTGCACTAGCCCTCCTTGAAGGCCATCGGCACACACAGGGGAGTCCTCCTCAGGCTCTGTGCTCAGGACCAGGCTTACCTCCCTCAGGGCTGACCCGGGCTGGGCTCCCAGGCTCCAGGTGATCAAAAGATCTGGCAGCCCTGGACTGAGTTCTTGCACAGCAAGGGTCGGTGGTGCTCTGCGCTGCCCTTGGATGGGATAGGGAGATGCACACGAGGCCCATCGAGTCAAAAGACCCTTGTGGTTCTTTGCAGGTGTAACAATTGCTCACCGAGCTCCACAAGCCACATTTTGCAGCCCAGACAACTGCTATGGTTTTTACGAGAATCCTGAAGAATGGTGGTTCTTGTAGTTCTCAGGACCCAGCGTGTTCTGTCTGAGTCTTGGTTCTCCCATGTGAGAAAGGAGAACCCCTGTCCATTCCCACTCCCAGCCTGTGTTCCTTTGATGGAAAGGGCAAGTGTAACCTCCTCTGCCAGGCTCCCCCTGCAGCTCATCCCTTCTGCAGCTCCTCTCAGGAAAGGGGCTGAATCCTCCCATTTACTGGTGATATCTGTAAAGGTTAATGTTATAGGCTCTGGCCAATGTCCTCAACTGCTGAGGACAGCTTGTGACTTTTTCCAAGGCCCCGTCCATCCCAGGCCTGGGTTCCCAATGGCTGGGGGAGCCTGGAACCAGTCAGGAACTCCTGGCAGCCTCTAGCCAGTCCTTGGGTGCAGGCTGCCCTTCCTGTGCTCGCTGCTTCCTGAGTGCTCTGGGCTCCAGGGAAAAAAAGTGGGTTCTCAGTGAGCCCCACTGCTGGGAGCCATCAGCCAAGTAGGTATGACAATCTCCTTGCCAGCTTACTTCCATGCTGTCTGTGGAAGGACTTCTGAAAGGTGACCTTGCTCAAGGACCAGGGCAGGATCCGTGTTTAGGGTGTTCCCCCTTTAGAATAGGGCGGTTTAGCATAATAGGAGATTAGGGTGTTCCCCCTTTAGAATAGGGAAGTTTAGCATAATAGGAGAGTAGGGTGTTCCCCCTTTAGAATAGGGCGTATCCTGCTGCTGAGTTCCTCTTGAGTGCTTAGGGTCAGACAGTATATTTTGGGAGACAGAAGCCCATGCGGTGTGGATTTGGGCAGAGAGTGGATTTGAGAGAGTGGATTTGGGCAGAGAACGTGGATTCCCCCAGAGCGTGTTTGTAGACGGCCAGTGTGAGTTCGGGAATAAAGAATTGCTGTTTGAATCTACAAGCTGTGTGGAGACTCGTGATTTGTGCCCAGCCACAGACTGCGGCATCTGGTGGCTCGTACGCGGAACGTCTGAAACTTGGAGGTAAGTGAAATTGCTCGCCCCTGAGGGAAGGCGAGAGAATGGGTGACCATTTCAGAAAACAATGTGTTCTTCTTTTGATTTATTTTGTTTTTCTTTCAAGCTGCCTATCCCTAGAAATTTCTCAGGCAAACTGGAAAAAATGGTTGACTAAATGTTTGAAGTTTGTCGGCCCTGAGGAAGAGAAAATTGATACAACGATTTTTTATTCTGTTTTTGCTTCATTCAGTTTCGGTTTTGTTTTGTGTTATCTTATTGGGTTGCGTTATCTTTATAGTAGATTAAAACAAACTGAAAAGATGTTAAGTAAATTGTTAGAGGTTCAGAACATGGTGAAAGACATTTTAGATCAAGCAAAAGAGAAGGTCTCTCCAGCTAGTCAGACAGAGGAAGAAAATTTAAAGGAAAAGGGGTTGTTAGGAAAAAGGTCACAACAGGAGGCTGTTACTAACTCTGTTTTATCACAAGAGGGTTTAATTCAACCAACAGCCCCACCGATAGAGACAGCTGAGTGGCCCTCAAACCCCGTAGTTGATAAATGGAATCCTGAGACAGGACCTCAAAGATTTGCATGCCCTGTACTTGAACAGGTAGGAGGGCAGTGAATTCACCGTGCTTTAGATTTTAAAACAGTGAAGCAGTTAAAGGAGGCTGTAACAACCTATGGTCCCCAAGCTCCCTTCACGGTGAGCATGGTCGAGTCCATTACTAACTTGGACATGACGCCAGCAGATTGGGCTAGTATGTGTAAATCTGTGCTAAATGGAGGACAATATTTGTTATGGAAGGTTGCCAATGAGGAATTTTGTGCAGAGACAGCTAGGCGAAATGCAGCAGCCGGTTACCCTCAAAGAAATCTAGAAATGCTGCTAGGGAAAGGACCTTATGAGGGTCAACGGCAGCAAATTGAATATGATCCTGCTATATATGCACAAATTGCTGCAGACGCAGTTAGGGCATGGAAGACTTTACAAGGACATGGAGATTTACAAGGTCAGCTATCTAAGGTAATACAGAGAGCTAATGAACCTTACGCTGACTTTGTAGATAGGCTAATTCAAACGGCTGCCAAAATATTTGGGGATACGGAACAAGCAATGCCATTAATAAAACAACTGGCTTATGACCAAGCAAATCGTTGCTGCAGAGAGGTTATTAGACCATGGAGACATGAAGATTTAAACACATATATTAAATTATGTAGAGATATTAATGAACAAGGGCAAGTCTTGGCAGCTGCAGTACAACAGGCTTTAGATACCAGGCCAAAAAAATGCTATGATTGTGAACAAACAGGACATTTTAAAAGGAGTTGCCCCATAGGAGGAGGATTTAACAAAACTAGGTATCAAAGAAATAGAATACCGGGTATTTGCCCACGATGCCATAGAGGGAGACATTGGGCTAATGAATGCCGTTCTCAAACTACCATAGAGGGTACTCCCTTATCAAAAAACGGACAAGGACCAAGTATTTACCCACGATATCGTGGAGAAAGGCATCAGGCTCCATTGCCAAAAAACGGACAGCCGGGCCCAATGCTCCGGGGCCCACAACCACAAATATACGGGGCAGTGGAGGAACCCAGCAACACCATCAGAGTAGTGCCCAGGACACATTGTCCATTAAATCCCTCATCAGACAAACCCGAGGGAGTGCAGGGTTGGACATCTGCGCCTCTGCCAGAGCAGTACTAACTCCAGAGATGGGAGTTCAAATCATTCCCACAGGAATAAAAGGACCTCTTTCCCAAGGGACAGTAGGCTTATTATTGGGACGTAGTTCATCTACATTAAAAGGACTTATGATAAGTCCTGGGGTAATTGATCCCGATTATGTAGGTGAAATAAAAATTATAGCTAGTTCTCCAAGAGGTATATCAGTAATTTCACCTGGAGATAGAATAGCACAGTTGTTAATAATACCCAGCATACATAATAAATTTCCTAGTCATAGTGTAAAAATAGGTTCCAGGGGATTAGGCTCCACAGGTGTAGATTGGGTTATGTTGTCTTTAAATTTAGATTCTCGCCCAATGTTAAAACTAAATATTCAAGGACACGACTTTAATGGGCTACTGGACACAGGTGCAGACCTTAGCATCATATCTAGTAAGGAATGGCCAAAACATTGGCCATTACAACAAGCCACTCAAACGCTTCGAGGCCTAGGTGTGGCTACTAATCCCCATAGAAGTGCAATGATATTAGATTGGAAGGATCCTGAAGGTTGTGAGGGAACTATACAGCCCTATGTATTGGATCATCTTCCTATAAATTTATGGGGACGAGATGTCCTAGATCAATTAGGTTTGACATTAACAAATAACATCAATCCTAATGCGCCCACTACTAGGGCTAGACAAGGTTTTAGGAAAGAAAAAAGATTAGGAAAACAAGGACAAGGTATAGCAGCACCAATTCAAATAGATCAAGGAACAGACAGACATGGGTTGGATTTTCAGAAAGGGCCACTGAGACAATAAAAATTACTTGGAAATCAGAAAGACCATTGTGGGTTCCTCAGTGGCCCCTGACTAAAGAAAAGATACAAGTAGCCCATGATCTGGTCAAACAACAATTAGCGGAAGGACATATACAACCTTCCATATCTCCCCATAATACTCCCATTTTTGTCATTAAAAAGAAATCTGGTAAATGGAGATTATTGCAAGATTTAAGAGCCATTAATAATGAAATGGTTATTATGGGACCTGCTCAATCAGGGATTCCTCAATTGTCTGCTTTGCCAAAAACCTGGTATGTTTTAGCCATAGATATTAAAGATTGTTTTTTTTTCAATTCCAATTCATCCCGAGGATAGTCCACGTTTTGCATTTACTATCCCTGCATTAAATCATGAAGGTCCTGATCAGAGATATGAATGGAAAGTACTCCCTCAAGGGATGGCTAACAGTCCAACTATGTGTCAAATATATGTTAATAAAGCAATCCAGCCACTTAGAAATCAAAATCCTGAACTACAAATATTTCACTATACGGATGATGTATTATTGGCACATAAAGATAAAAACATATTGCTGGAATGTTATGCCACACTTACAAACTTATTAAAAAATTATAATCTAGAGATAGCAATAGATAAAGTACAATTAAATTTTCCAATTAATTATTTAGGAGTTCTATTATCCTCAACCATGGTCCGTCCACCAAAAATTCAAATACGAGTAGATCAACTCAAGTCACTTAACGACTTTCAAAAGTTATTGGGAGACATAAATTGCATAAGGCCTTACCTAGGCATACCAACAGGAGAGTTGGGACCTTTATTTGATATTCTAAAAGGTCCATCAGATCCTAACTCACCCCGCATGTTAACGCCTGAAGCAAGAAAGGCATTGAAAATTATTGAAACATATATGGAAAATATACATTTGGATAGAATTGATATAAGTTTGCCATTATTATTTATTGTACTACCAACAAAAAATATTCCTACAGGAGTATTTTGGCAAGAAGGTCCATTATTGTGGATACATTTATCTTATTCTCCTAACACTATTCTTACTAGGTATCCTGAGGCTGTAGGACAATTAATACTCAAAGGAATAAAAGCAGCGAAGGGAGTGTTTGGAATTTCTCCCAATAAAATTATTACTCCATATACTATGGATCAAATTGATGAGTTAGCTAATGAGTTAAATACTTGGGCAATAATCATGTGTAAATATAATGTTTCATTTGATAATCACTTACCATCTAATCCTTTGTTGTCTTTTTGGTCTAAGCATCCTGTAGTTTTTCCAAAAATGACAAGAAAAACCCCTATCATGAATGCTCCAAATATATTCACTGATGGGTCAAATAATGGTACAGCAGCAGTAGTTACCCCTGATCAAACTTTTACATTTTTAGTACCCAAACAATCAGCTCAAAAGGTAGAGCTTAATGCAGTATTACAAGCCTTTTTAATGTTTAAAGATTCTGTATTTAATTTATTTTCTGATAGTCAGTATGTAGTTAATGCTATAGTATCTCTTGAAGATGCTGGTAGGATTTCCCCTTCTTCTACTGTTTTCTCTTTGTTTTCCACTATACAAAGTCTAATCAGGGACAGAAAAGATCCATTCTTTATAGGACATATTAGAGCACATACAGGATTGCCTGGAGCCCTTAGTTTGGGCAATGATTTAGCAGATAAAACTACACATGACATACATATTTTCTCTACACTAGAAGAAGCTACGAATTTTCATAAAAAATTCCATGTTAATGCTAATACTTTACAAAAGCATTTTAAAATAACTAAGGAACAAGCCAGACATATAATAAAACAATTTAAAAATTGTGTGACCTTTTTACCACAAGTTAATCTTGGAGTCAATCCTAGAGGACTGATACCTAACCATATTTGGCAGATGGACGTCACACACTTGCCAGAATTTGGAAAATTAAAATATTTACATATTACAATCGATACTTCTTCCGGATTTTTGATGGGCTCCCTTCATGCCGGAGAAAAAACTAAAGATGTTATAGCTCATTGCTTACAAAATTTTGCCACTGTGGGTGTTCCTAAACAGTTAAAAACCGATAACGGTCCTGGCTATACCTCTACCTCTTTTAAACAATTTTGCTCATCATTTGGTATTACTCATATAACAGGAATTCCATACAATCCACAGGGACAAGGCATAGTTGAAAGAGCTCATCAAACTATTAAAACGTACTTATTAAAGCAAAAAGAGAGAATTGGAAAGGGGTATATATCCCCCAAAGATAAACTTAAAATAACACTTTTTACTCTAAACTTTTTAAATTTGGATTCATCAGGACTTAGTGCTGCAGAAAGGCATATGTATCCAAAAAAATGTGCATAAGCCTAAAGTTCTTTGGAAAGATATTCTAACAGGACAATGGAAAGGTCCTGACCCAGTAATCGTCTGGAGTCGGGGCTCTGTCTGTGTGTTTCCACAGGGAGAACAGCAGCCGATTTGGATTCCAGAAAGACTAACTAAAACGATTTCTACAGATCGAAAAGAAGATGATTTGACTCAAATCCATAACAGCTGATATCCAGAACTCCAGCTTTTCCATTCTTACGTCTGCGACTGTGATTAACCAGGATGTTTTTTTCAATATCTATTTTATTATTGCATTTTTCCACATCATAAGGTTCTATTTTTATTTTTTGAGCTCATACAAACCTAGGTTAATGTTTTTTTGATCAGTTTTATTTTTTGACTGTGGAGTTTTTAAACATTGCAATGGAGATTTCACCTAGGTAAAGCTACAAGGCCTTTATTATTATCTTATGTGTTGTACGTTTGTTTGCACATTTGTGTTTTGTGTTGTATGTCTGTGTGTGCGTATTTCATATATGAGGAGCGCTCATGAGAAAATGGATCCGAATTTTTTTTTTATTCACGTGATTTAAATGGCTTAATTTAAATTAGGTAAAGAGCTGTTAAGGATTATTTTTAAAGGTGGTTAACAGATCTGCTTGTTTACTAATTTAAATCAGGTAAACAGCTGTTAAGGATTGTTTTTTAAGAAGGTTAACAGATCTGTTTGTTTACTTTCACCTTTCCTTTTCATTATATTTAATAATTCTTTTCAGGATAATGTCTTTTTAGCATCATTGCCAGAATTCCTATCTTCATCCCAATGAATATAACTCAACAAGTATGCTCAATCAAGGAGTCAACTTACTTTGGGAGGAAACGGACTTTGGGAGGAGACGGACAGATTGATAGATTCCTCCCCTTTGAACTGCTTACAGAACTTGCCTGGACTATGTAACTACGTTTAGTGCAGCAAATTGTGGTAATGCTGGCATATCTTTGCTGATGGTGTCACCAGTGATCTTTGCTGATGCTGTCACCAATGATGCAATTTTTCCAAAGGAACTGTCAATTGGCTTGGTGTCATGGCATTTCTGTATCCTCCTCCCTTCTGCTAGTGATGGTCTAAATTTGGGGGCCAATGGCTATATGCTGGACCGGCAGTCAGTGACGGGTATGATCCAATTGCAGTGGTATCAACCTAAGACAGGAGGCTGACGCCTAAAGGTCAGTTGCCTAAAGGTCAGTTTTCCGATGACGGGTAAGGACCATATGTTGAATTGGACAACCTACCAGGCGCGGTCCTTAAGCCACATTAACCTCACTCCCCCACTGGCACCAAGGCCAAATTTGGGGGCCAACAGAGGTGAGGCAAAGAACCTCACCCCCCCACTGGTGCATAGACCTATCCACAAGTATGGCTGTATGCTGGACCGGTAGTCAGTGACGGGTATGATCCAGTTGCATTGGTATCAACCTAAGACAGGAGGCTGACGCCTAAAGGTCAGTTTTCCAATGACGGGTAAGAGCCATATGTTGAACTTGACAACCTACCAGGCACGATCCTTAAGCCACATTACTTGTTGTTTAATTAATCAGAAGGGGGGAGATGCTGGGAGCCATCAGCCAAGTAGGTATGACAAATTCCTTGCCAGCTTACTCCCATGCTGTCTAGTGGAAGGACTTCTGAAAGGTGACCTTGCTCAAGGACCAGGGCAGGATCCGTGTTTAGGGTGTTCCCCCTTTAGAATAGGGCGGTTTAGCATAATAGGAGATTAGGGTGTTCCCCCTTTAGAATAGGTCGTATCCTGGTGCTGAGTTCCTCTTGAGTGCTTAGGGTCAGACAGTATATTTTGGGAGACAGAAGCCCATGCGGAGTGGATTTGGGGAGAGAACGTGGATTCCCCTAGAGCGTGTTTGTAGACGGCCGGTGTGAGTTCGGGAATAAAGAATTGCTGTTTGAATCTACAAGCTGTGTGGAGACTCGTGATTTGTGCCCAGCCAGAGACTGCGGCACCCCACAGCCCTCCAGGAAGGAAGAGATTGCTTTCTTCCTCTAGGTGAAAGCAATTCCTGGAGGGCTGTGGGGCTCTCTTCCTGACTCTCCAGGGCGGAGTGGAGGGCTGTAGGCTCTGGGGCCTGCTGAGATCACCCTTCCCAGGTGGCTCCTGGGTGGGATTTGTGTGGAGATGTGCTTGGTCTTAGCGGCTGTCTTAGTAACAGGGCGCTCTTCTGTCCATCAGGGTTCAGGGTGCACATGACAGAGGTGACAACATAGGCCCAAGAGGGATTTCCTGGCCGGGGAGAGCTGCTGGGATGAATGGGAGAAGGACTAGGGCTTGGTTGGCTCCAGACCCTAGGGGACTAAGGAATGGACCACCCTCCAGGGAACCCCATCGTGGGGAGAGGCCCTTGTCCTGGTGTCGCTGTGTCCCTGGGCTGCAGAACAAGGCCTTGGGGAAGCATATGCACTATCCTGCGTTAAAAGGGAGAGTCCCTCAAGGTCCGCACAGGGAATAGTTGGGTCTTAGGGCACAGTCAGGGTGCTGGCAGCAGAGGCAGGGCAGAGGCTGCCTGGAGGCGGGGACACCTGCCCAAGCACTGCTGCTGTTTGGGTGTGCTGTCCCAACATCTTGGGAGGCTTCAGTGGCCTAGGTCGGGGTCGTGGGGTGGGCTGGGTTGAGAGGTTTTTTGCACATCAGACCAGCTTTGGGCCCTGGATTGGGTTTACCAAGTCACAGCACATGGGACATTGGGATGGGAGGGGTCTTGGGGGAAACCTGGTCCAGTCTCACCTTGTACCACAGGGAAATGGGAGTCCAGAGAGGCCAAAAGTTTCTCCAGGGCCCCACCACCCAGCAGGGACAGGTTGGAGAGTGGGGGTCGAGGTGGAGCACCACAATACCCTGTCCCCAAGGGAATATGGGCACCGTGGGGATGGGGCAGAGGTTGTAATGAGGACACACACACACTTTTAAAAACACTGACTGCTCATGAGTGCTTACGGGATAAAATTAAAAACAACCCTCAGCCACCCTCCTGCATTTCCCAGAGGCCACCGCCATTCTAGTTTCTGATGCCTGGTAATAGTCAATTGCGTGTTCGACCACATGTGTGACAGACACAGACATCTTCCTCCTGTCACTGCACCACGCTGTGGTCTGTGTTGGTAACAATTCCAAACCCGTTCATTCAGCACCACTTCAGGACTTTCTCTTTCCTTCCCTTCCTCTCTGCCTCCTTCCTTCCTTTCTCTCTCTCTCTTCCCTCTTTCTGTTTTGGTACTGGATTTGAACCCAGGGCCACACCTACTTGAGAAGCACTTGACCACATAGCCACACCCTCAGCCCCTTCTGTTATTTTGGGAGGGGATTGAACTCAGGGGCACTCCACCACTGAGCCACCTCCCCAGCCCTATTTTGTATTTTATTTAGAGACAGAGACTCACTGACTGCTTAGCACCTCTTCGAGGCTGAGGCTGGTTTTGAACTTGGAATCCTCCCATCTCAGCCTCCCACACGTGTGTGGCCCCTACTGTTTTTGAGACAGGGCCTCACTGAGTTGTCCAGGCCAGCCTGGAACTTGCGATCCCCCATTTTCAGCCTTCCAAGTCACTGGGATTGCGGGTGTGTGACACCACATCTGGGACTTTAGTAATTTATAAGTCAACTTGTTTTTGTTGACACTCGAAACACAGACAAGTCCACTGTCCACCAGCGTGTTCCAATGAGGAACAACAGGTCAAGCTTCCCAGGGGCCGACTGTGCTCCACCCTCTGCCCGAGGACAGTGGCTGCCCTCACTTGGAGGTTTTAATTGCTATGTGTTTTTTTTTAGTTGCTTTGTGTTTGAAAAACCAAACCAAACCCCAAACCAAAACAAAACAAAACAAAAAAACCCAGCCGGCACACCCCACTGGAGATTTCCCAGGGAGGATTGCTTGGGATGGCAATTGGGGTGCTAGGCTTGGGGCTCTGATTCTGTAACACAGGATGGCTTAGGCTTCTCAAACCCAGTAATGACAGTGGGAAAACTGGAGGCCACAGGGACCTTATTTTCTCCTGCTCACCCTCATTCCAGTCCCACCCCCTTGACTGTCCACACACAGTCCACCATGCCTGCAATACATGGCTCATCTGTCATGCTGCAAGACACAGACTCCCCAGGACAAGTGGGGAAACTTAGGAAAGTGGCTTAGCCTCTGCCAGTGTATGTGTCCCAGCCTCTACCAATAACATGGCTCGGCTCTCTATCCCCCCTGCACCATCAGAGCCTTGAGCAGGATAGGTGGGGGTCATGGGTGGAGCACCCACAGCGTCTGCTACAGCAAGTTACCCAGCCCCAGCCTCCACGGCTTCATCTGTTAAATTGGGACATCAGAACAATCTTGCTTGTTTGTCTATTTTAAATCATCTTGTTGTATTTTTTTAATGTTTATTTTACTTATTTTTATGTGCTGCTGAGGATCGAACCCAGTGCCTCATGCAAGCTAAGCAAGCAGCTCTACCACTGAGACCCAGACCCAGCTCTGGAACAGCCTTGTTTAAAAAATAAGAAGCCAGTCATGGTGGCATGACCTTGTAGTCCCCGCTGTCCCCGCTGTACAGGAGGCTGTGACAATGAGAATCACTGGAGCCCAGGAGTTGGAAGCCAACCTGGTCAACATAAGCAAGACCTCGCCTCAAACATAAGATAAAGCCAGGCACGGTGATGCCCACCTGAAATCCCAGCTGCTTGGGAGGCTGAGGCAGAAGTATTGTGAGTTCAAAATTGGCCTCTGCAAAAGCGAGGAGCTAATAGTGGGGGTTGTGGCTCAAGTAACAGAGCACTCACCTAGCACATGTGAGGAACAGGATTCCATCCTCATCACCATAAAAAAATAAAGATATTATGTCCACCAAAAACTAAAGAATATATATATTTTTTTACAAGAAATGTGCTAAGGACCTCAGTGAGACCTTGTCTTTAAATAAAATACAAAATAGGGCTCAGATGTGTCTCAGTGGTCAAGAAATTAGGCTTTTTCCCAATTGTCTTACTAATGAGCACATTCCATTTAGAAAGTGGTTTTTCCACTCTACCCTTCTGTCACAAATGTGCTTTTTCTCACTCCTTCCCTAAACAGGCTGTGAATTCTCCATATTTTTCTTTTACATTATACATTTCAGCTTTAGATTATCCCATTGGTTCCAAGTTCTATAGAATACAATTTAAAGTAACCAGGAAGGAGACTGAATGCTGTTTTGACTACATATTTTCTCCATTAGATATTATAGTCCATCACTTCTAGATTTGGCCCTCCATAAGCTTCAGAGCATGGACACAGTTCAGCCACATTCACAGCAGAGGTGTGACAATTGTTGATTCCAGTTTCCAGTAGAATATCTTCATTTGCATCTGAGTTCTCATCAGCATGGTCCTTACTGTCTGTATTTCTATTAGCATTCTGGTCATGGCCATTTATCCCATCTTTCAGATATTTCAGATCTTTACAGGTTTAAGGCTCTGAGAGGTGTCCCTCTTGGATGCATCACAACATGGCAGGGGCCATGTTGTGTATCTCTCAAATCTATATCTTAGTTCTTTCTCCTTAAAAAACCACCAGAACTCCATCAAAGGGGCTCCATCCTAATGAAGTAATCAAACCTAAACATTTTTCAAGGGCCCTACCACTAAACACCATAGTCCAATTAGTTTCTACCTTCTTTAATATCATTGACATAAGATTTTTGTAATTAAATTCCTTCATGAGTTCAGAGAGACAACCCATTTTCATACATAGCCTCCAACGTATATTCAATTCATCATGAAAGAATTACTTAGACAACCTCTGTCATACAGTCTTCCAACAATACTTTTATTTAAAAGTGGAGAAGTTTTTAAATATCCTTCAATTAGCATTTTGAAAAACAAAAACCATAAATATGATAATAAATTCACCTGTATTTTAAGTTTAACATGGCTTGTAATTTAGTGTTTTATCATACATCTGTATGTAAGGTGTGTTTATGAAGACTCCTTTTTAAATACTAAAATAGTGTAAATTTAAACTTATATGCTTATGTGTCTATATATGACCAAACACCCAATGAACATACTTTATATTTTTTAACTTGAGCATTTGTAATCAAATGTCCCTCCAGATCAATAATCTTCAAATATATTTTGAAACTATTTTGCCATATATTATCATAGCAAAAAGGTGTAAGATATTAACCAATAGATTATTATTTATAATTCATACAAGTTAAATTATAGAACACATTTTTATATAAATATTTAACCTGAATATCAAGAATGATTGAAATTGGAATTACTAGATCAAAAGTATACAGATTAATAAAAGTACACACATACTCTAAAATTTTGGCAAATTTTTCTTCAGAAAGTGTAGAAGTGAAAATTCTTATATCAGTTTAACTTCTTTTACTCAGTGGCTCAGGAGGGTGAAGCAGAATAATCACAAGTTCAAAGCCAGGCTTAGAGACTTAGTAAGGCCCTAAGCAAATTAGTAAGTTATATATATATATATATATATATATATATATATATATATATATATATATACACACAGATACATATATAAATTTAAAATAGTAAGATATATATATATATATATATACATACACATGCAAATATAAATTTATATAAAATATTTATTTATTTATTGGTTGTATATATGGAAAAGTTATAGATAATTTCATATATATATATATGATATTATATATTATTTTATTTCTTTTATTCCATATGAGTCTGTTCAGTGATTCTAATGTTTTATTATTTGTATTGCAAAATACAATAAACTTGTGAATTTCTCCTCTAATTTTAGTCTTACAACCTTCTTTTCAATTGCAAAATTAGTTATTCCAATGTTAGTTATCCACATCTTTTTCTTTGATTTCACTTCTTTCATTCTAATTTTGTCTTCTAAGTTTTGAGTTTTCCGGATGCAGTGACACACAGCTATAATCACAGCTGGTGGGGTGACCCCCCAAAAATGTTGAATCCATCTGGGATTAATTATGGTATGTTATCAAGATCCAATTTGATTTTCAAATGAAGCAAATTTGTTCATTGAAAAAATCCTCTTCTTTTTATTGAATTGCAATCTCTTTATTTATTTATGTATTTATTCATGTATTTATTTTAAATATTTTTTAGTTGTAGTTGGACAAAATGCCTTTGTTTTATGTATTTTTATGTGGTGCTGAGGTCTGAACCCAGTGCCTCATATGTGCTAGGCAAGCATACTACCACTGGCCACAACCCCAGCCCCTGCAATTCTTTTTTTTACTGTGTACATGAACATGTGTACACACTTGGACATGCACATATGTATCCACATCTAAAGTAATATGTTCTCTAAGATTATTTGTTTGTTACCCATTTTTTAGGTTTTTAAAATGAGTTGTTTATTTAAGTGATCTAATTCAGAAGCTCTCAAGATTTATTATCTATTATCTCTATTTCAAATAAAATGTAAAAGCATTACTTTCACATTACTTTATTGTTGAAAAAAAATAACCTCTAAACCTGTTGTTCGCCTAAAAATTGAGAGTAGAACAGTGGTTAGGCAAGATTTAGAAGGGGTAGGGAAGTTGTCAATGGGAATAGTTTTATAGTTAGAAGGAATAATTTCTGGAGTTTTATTGGCATTGAATAGAAGGTTTCAAGAACTTAGCTAGGAACACTGGATGGTCAATGATGTAAAGCAGAGCTCATTTTTCCTAACTGGGTGCTTCTGGGGAGTCCACCAGAAGGTCAGTGCCTTCTTTGGTTTTCATTCTAACTGTCTGAGTTCAAGACTGCTACAATTTCAGTTCTCAGGGTTCATGTGGCTTTCCAAAACTTATATTGGCAGTAATTTTAGATTTCGTGAAGAAAAAAAAGTCAATGAGTGTAGAAACCAGGGAATAGGATGCATTTTCCTTCTGAAAGGGAACTTCATGTGAGAAAGAAAGTTTATCTGTGAAACACTATATTGATATAGGCAGGAAGGTTGATAAGGGCATGCTAACTCAGGTTGTTGAACAAAATAAAGTTGAAAAGTAGTGTTATAATGTAATCATCAGTTATTTTTTAAAAATATTTTTAGTTACAGATGTGCACAATACCTTTCTTTTATTTATTTCTTTTAATGTGGTGCTGAGGATTAAAACTCTATCACTGAATACCATAGCCCCACCAGTTATTTCTTGCAAAGGTTATTTTTGAGCTCATTAAATGAATGAGGTACATTCTAAGTGCCAGGTATTTAGCAGTTAACAGGCAAGTGTTTTCATACGTGTGAGGGCGTAAGTGGTTCTTACAGTTGCCTGATTTATAGAAGATGTTAAAATAAATGTCATTATAAAGAAAATAAAAATAAATGTAAGATCAAAGAAATTTTATCACAGAATATATGTGTGTGTATTGACATTTGTATTTAACTTTTTGCAAATAATAATAACAGTTAATGTAAAGTGCTTGCCAATTTTTTCTGATCCTCATGCAATAAGTAACCACCATGTTTATACTAGCAACATGTCATAAAATATCTATAGGTTAGAATAAGTTTTTTCCCCATTTTCCTCACAACCTCTTATATGTAATTTTGTATAACAATGAGGGTCTCCTTGCATTTGCATGCAATTTCCCTTTTCTCTCCCTTTCCCTCCGACCTCATGTCTCTGTTTAATGTTAATCTTTTTCTCCTGCTCTTCCTCCCTGCTCTGTTCTTAGTTGTTCTCATTATATCAAAGAAGACATTTGGCATTTGTTTTTTAGGGATTGGCTAGTTTCACTTAGCATAATCTGCTCTAATGCCATCCATTTCCCTGCAAATTCCATGATTTTGTCATTTTTTAGTGCTGCATAATACTCCATTGTGCATAAATGCCACATTTTTTTTTTATCCATTCATCTATTGAAGGGCATCTGGGTTGGTTCCACAGTCGAGCTATTGTGAATTGTGCTGCTATGAACATCGATGTGGCAGTATCCCTGTAGTACGCTCTTTTAAGGTCTTCAGGGTATAGTCCGAGAAGGGCAATACCTGGGTCAAATGGTGATTCCATTCCCAGCTTTCCCAGGAATCTCCATACTGTTTTCCAAATTGGCCGCACCAATTTGCAGTCCCACCAGCAATGTACAAGAGTACCCTTTTCCCCACATCCTCCCCAGCACCTGTTGTTGTTTGACTTCCTAATGGCTGCCAATCTTAGGGTGGTTTTGCTTTGCATTTCTCTGACGGCTAGAGATGGTGAGCAACATGTCAGAAAATATCTATAGGTTAGAAGAAGCTTATGCTTGTTAGTATTTTTCCTAGTGTAATGATCCTGGTAGCACCAGATTCAAACTATGAAGAGCACTGCTTTTAAATAATAGACAATTATGAACAAATTTCCATTAGACTTTTAAGTTGGTTAATAATCATCTGCTATTTAAAAACATCTAGCTCAGATTAGTGTTTCTGAGGTTAACTACAAAGGTCTGCACACAAATCATTAAAAATTCCTGGGCCATTTTATATTTTTTGTTAACATAGTATTTTTTTTAAATTACTGTATCATAATCTTACCTGGAATTTAAATTTTAAATTTCAGCTTTGCTTATACACTTAAATTATCCAGCTAAAATATTTTACAGAACATTTTCAAGAATATATTCTGATATAAATCATATGTGTTGTTAATAATTCATTTGTAAGCAAATATTACCACAATAATATTATGTAATATTATTTAGAGTGTGAGAGTATATAGAAATATTTTTAAATATATATATATATATATATATATATATATATATATATACACACACACACACACACACACACACACACACATACACAAATCACACATTCACACATCACACATACACACATACACACAAAGCTTGAAAAAACAATTTGGTTATCTATTTGCATTAGACAAATGCAAATTCAAATAAATGTAGCCTCAAACTTGCCATGTATATTAGAAAGAGTTATACATAGTACTGATTTACTTGTCATTTTCTATGTAACTGTATTGTTACTACATGTCATATTCAATTATAACACTATGAAATTTGTAATCAGTATGAGCATATCATTAACAAAAATCAATAATACATTATTGCATTTCTGTGAGTTTACAAATCTCCAGTCCTTCTTAGAAAGTCTTACTAAAAGCTTTGAAGGATTTATAAATTTAACGTATTACTGCAATGTGTTGTTGGGGTCCATTACTAAGAAAAAAGATAGTTTCTAGATGGCATTGAAATACTTCTCTAAAACTTTGAAGAAAGTGTGGAATGTAAGCTGGGCAAAAGAATAAAAACTACCTCAGGCATCAAGAACCACAGGAACTCAAGCACCACAGCAGCAAATTGTTGAATGAGCACTGCACAGTGCATCTTAGCCATACTCATGATAACCTGGGAGTTCACAGCTATCAGACTGAGGGAAGATTGAATAATAGAGAGTTTACAATTCATGTTAAGAGTGAATTGGACCCAATTAATGGTCTGCCCTCAGAAAATTAATGTGTTTTTAAGGTACACGTACAATAATATCCACATATACCCAAAATGAAAATTGTAATTTGTTAAAACACAAAGACTATATAAGTCCTGTTACATTTTCATTTTTACATTTAATCATTTCATTTAGTTTACATGGCAATCTCTAGTCACATACTAGCTTACATATTTTTATGTGTTGTCAAATTCTTTTCATCAATTTCAATACTTAAAGATGAAACTAAACAATTCCATTCTTATATTTTAAGAAATTACCACCATGAAGAAAATAGACAGGAAATTCATCTTGTCCTTAGTTTACTTTGCTTTCTTTGTGTATTCTCATGCAGTGCTTCTTATTTATGATCTTGAGAAAGCCATGGGAAGGTGAATTCACCTTGTTGCAAAAAAAAAAGAGAAATATATTATAGAATGTTTAGTTGTTTTCTGGTGGTATCTTTTTCAAAAGGTATATGGAAATGACATTATAGACAATATCAAGTTACAGTTAAATATTTTTCTGTCAAGGAGAGAGGAGATTTCAGAAATATGAATCTGCTCCTCTTTGGGCCTATCTTGAATTCTGGCTCTTACACCCAGCCAACTGTCAGGCACAGATGTATGTAAACATGAATTCCTCACGGGTGGGTCTGAGATCTTTCAATTCCAGTTTTAAAACTAAAGTTTCTTGACAGATGATATTTTAGGAAGACATCTCCTGAGACTTCCTCACAGTTCAATCAGGCATGTCTCGATTTGTATAGGAAAATCTCTGCATTTGCTCTATTGTTTCTTACAAGAGAGAGACTGTGCTCCCAATGAGTAGACACATTAAGATTTGCCTTCAGAGAAGGTTTATCCATGAGTGTTTAAACATGATATTTATGCATTATTATTTTTGTGGGATAATAAATTCAACATAAAGTATTCATTCTCATTTTAAAATTACAACCTTGGTTTCAGACTTGATAAGGGTTTGTAAAATTTTCTAAAGAAAATATTTTATATAGAAGAAATCATGTAATACCTTGAATTTCAAAGAAGTTTCACACTTGACTGAACAATCATATGGAATAGACAATATCTGAAAAGTCCAAAGTACAAAAACTACATGATAAAGGGTCCAGAATATGTAGGGATCTAAAACTATTTTTTTTGTATGAAATACACTTAATGGTCTCTCCAATTTTACAAATTTATGGCTAGCTTATAAAACAAGAACTATTGAGTTATATTTACCTTTGCAGATGCAGAAAACACACAACAAAAGTCAGACAGAGATTGAAATATTCCAGCCTTCCCATGAGATGATATTATTTCCATAAACTTTATATAGCAAAATTAAATTCTTCTCTAATTATAGCTAAGTATATTCACAAATCTTTAAAGATAAATAATGATTTAAGAAATTTTTAAGAACTTAAGAATACACTTAAGAAAAGGTCCTGAGTTATTGTAAAAAAATATTTAATGCTGTTTTGTTTTAGGCTTTACATAATAAATTTGCAAAAGAAAAATAAATGCTTTTTCATATTGATATAATATGTACATAAGGGTATGCAGCTTAATATGTGCTTCTTTGTAGTGACATATTTCTAACAGTAAAAAAAAAATTAAGAATTTAAATATTTAAGTGATTCTGTTTTTGTATGTCTTAGGAAAGAAATAAATGTGATGAGCTTATAAGGGATATTATCTCTTAAGATCAAGTTCATATCCATGAAGAAATTACAACCAAAAAATATGAACTACTTTGTAAAATGTCCAAGTTACATATTCAAGTTTCATTTAAAACTTTTTTTTTCCTTTCTTTTTTTCTGGGAGAGCAAGTGATCCAGTATTTGCCTCTTAGGAAAATTGAATTACTAACCAGTAATTACAGTTCTCTGAATGTCATATTCTCAGTGGATTCGTATCAATTGTCTTGGGGCATTTTGGCATATGAGTTCCAGTAATGTAACATTTTGAAATAAAGAAAATTAAGTTCTAATAGATTGTATCTTAAATTTGTCTAGTATATTTCTATAAAGCCACTTTGAATTTTTTTTTCCAACAGTCTTGTGAAATAGATTCAGTTAACCCAAGATGTAGTTCTTTAGTGCACAGAAAAGTGAAATCCAAATCCAAGATCATAATGTCATTTATGAAGCTAGAAAAATCTGTGCATGATGAGGTAGCACAGATTCACTCTGCTATATTGAGTCTGCAATTCCATTTATAAATTAGGTAGCAAAGCAATATAAATGGGAGATACTTATCTTTAGAACATTTAAAATACCCTCGCTATCATTGTCTTGTAATTTTTAAGCATTTAATTCATTATAACATGCTACATATTAAAGTATGAATTACTAATTCATATGTGTATTTAAAAACTGAGATAAATGTAGAAATTCAATTACTAGGAGAGTTTTTGAAAATACAAGATATTATAATCTAGAATCTAAAGTGAAAATGTTTAAGCATAATTATTATATTTCCAGTAATATGAACAGTAAGAAATATCTTACCATTTTAGAACCCTTAAAGATAAAAAAATATATTTGATTGAGTCAGGATTTTGTTTTAGGGTATAATGTAACTAAGGATGAACTAGTATTTTTTGGAAATCAGAAAGATAAAAATTTTACCTTATGTAATGTTGATTTTGGGAAATTTTGAAGAAATACTTTAAAAAGCTTAATTTCCTTTAAATTTCAAAAGTTTTCTTACTGTTGCCAAATTAAAAGATTCTACTTTTCATTGACTTATATTCAATCAGTAAGGTTAAGTATTATTTTAAAACACATGAGCTTACTTAAAAACTAAGAGGTATGAAAATGAAGAAAGCTATTATTTTAGATATTTGGATGGTAAAAATTGCTATTATGCAAAGGGATTTTATCTTAATTATTCTGGAAGATGATTCAATTTATTTACATTGCATATCGTAAAATTAGCATACATGATTTATTTATTCATATGATTATCTGGAAATAAATATTGAACTAAGAAAAGATTAAGTTTTAAAATTAAAAATTTGGCTCTTGCCCTCTGAGTCAGTCTGAGTCAGGGGATAGGGGACTTTTCCAGAGAGATTTGCAACTCTAGGCCACATAACCTCCCGATCAGGGAGATTAATGAGACCAGTAGAGGACAGAAAGCCAATCAGTGCATTTGTTGTGAAGAGGAGGGTCATCAGAAAATGGAGACATCCCTGATGCTTCCGAGGGAAGCCACATGGTCAAGCAAGGCCTGGACCCATCCTAGCACAAATGGCACTAGCAGATCTGAGAAGCTGCTGCAAGTTCCTGAAGATTCTCAAGGAAACTCAGCTGACTGTTAACAATAGATAGAAACAAAAGTCAGTTTGACTTGCTTCATCTTAAACACTTAGCAAAGACAGTCAAAGCCAAAACACAGCTATTCCTGGGCATTTTAAATAAAATAATAGTTAAATGTTACTTCTATAAATAAGTAAACAAGAAGCTTCAAAAGAGATTCTCAGACAGGAATGACTGATATCTATCAGAAGAAACTGCCAGAGTAGTTTTTAGTTCAAGGCCTTTATTTCTAACCTACGCAGGTAGGCTTAATGTTTGCTAGTATGGTTATCCAGCCCTAAGTAACAGAATTAAATATTTCTCTATTAGACACAGAGGTCGTACTAGTAAAAGGATTTTGCAAGCTCAGATGACATTAAGATATTAAACTGTATCTTAAGGAAAAGGACATCTGTAACCCTAAAAGTTAAATGTTGTGTTTACACCCCTGACAATTCTGGCAATGTGACGAATATCCTTGAAGATTTACCTGCTCAGATAGAAGCCATGTCCTCAGCAACTTTGTCATGGAAACAATATCTTAGCTCCTGGTTCTTGGTACTTCCTGGTGGAAAACATTGTTAATCTTTGTCTTTGCCATCATACGCATTGGCATATTCCTGTGCTATGGGATTTATTGCTGCATCAATCTGGTTCCAGTACTAATGAATTCTTGTTTCTCTTGTAGACCACCCATCACTCAAATGGCCTTCCAGTCTATTATTTCTCAATCAGTCTTCTATCATGGACCCACTCGATAGACCCAATTTTTAAAGGGAGATTACAAACTGCTTGCCCCACACCATCCCTTTTCAGCCTGAAGAGGCCAGAAAGATTTTCTTTGCCCCCCTTGCTTACACCAGTAAGGAGTTCCCAAATTAGAGGGGGGAATGAATCCAGATTTAAAGTTAGGTAGTAAGTGTAGTTAGGTAAATCGGGTCTAATATCCAGTGAAATCTAAAATGAAGGCCATGCTGGGAATGACTCAGGGAAAATGCAGGACAATTCATGGAATGTTAATGAAGTCCTGAAAAGGCCCTAGGCCAAAGTCCACCTCAAAGAAATGTTAATGGAGCTCAGGAAACAGCCCCCAACAGATTCGGATATAGCCCAACCTAGAGAAATGATAAGCCCATCCCAAAAGGTGATAATTGGGCCCACCTGTGTCCTAACCCCTTCAACCTATATTCCATCACCAAAACTATAAAAAGTGGAAAGAACAGCCCTTCCACGGATTCCCACCTTTTGGGTCCCCTTCTTTCTCTGGGAGAAGTCTTTTCTGCTGTCCTTTTATAAATTTCTAATTTCTACTCTGAAAAAAAAATTCATCTTGTAATAAGCATATTTTGTTACTAATGACGTACATAACAGATTTTTTAAAGAGATTGTATGCAATACATATATTTGGGACTGGGAGTATACCTCAGTGGTAGAGCACTTGCATAGCAATTGTAAGGCATTGGGTTTAATCCTCACCTTCACAGAAAAGGAAAAACAACCAGAACCAATTATTCCCTAACACTTTTGTCTATATGTTTGTGAGTATAATATAACTTGTATTTCAAATGAAGGGTTGTGTTTCTTATTTAAAGGAATGATTAGTTTCAAGTTTCCAGTATCAAAGATGACTTCCAGGTAGACATGTTTGTCATTGCCATGAGAACTGGTTGCCTTTTTCACTACCCTAGAATAATATGTTAAGTGGAAAATACAACATAAATTGAGTGAGTATTTGCCCAGGTCCAAGTATGAGTTAAAGGTTTAGAAATATTTTATTGTCAAAAAAGAGTACAAAGTGTGAAATGCCTAATAGTTTATAGGTTGTTCATTTTATTAAAATTAGATTTTAAGGTAATAATAAAGGCAACTATCCTTTGAAACTAACTATGAGTGCCAAGTACCTTGCAAGCACTATTGTATTTGAGGTTTACAACACCATTGTCGAGAGAGCTGTGTTCCTTGTTAAGTAGTAGAGGCAGAGATAGAATTGAGACTCAGAAAAGCATAACTCTAAAATGCAAACTTTCAACCCATGTACTATATTCCCTTCTGAGCCCCAAAGTTTTTTTTTTTTGATTACTAAAAACTAAATCTATTCCAAGGCTTAATTTACTTTTAATTGTATTAAAATTTTTTTTGAAAGGGAATATTCTTATTACAAAAGTAGAACATCCTGTGAAGTCTATAAAAAAGGTAAATCAAAGAAAAAATTAATTACCCATAGTCATAATACTCCCAAATTAATTCATTTAATAACTGTAAATTCTGTAGATTTTTTAACATTAGGTATCTGTAGGCCCACATAGCCAAAGACTAGTGATGGTCTTCTTCTATCTAAAACTTAGACCCTAAAATGTGAAGGCATTAAGATTAAATGATGCCTCCCTGTTATTATATAGCAAGTGATAATGTTAAGTGTAATGTTTAAAAAATATTTTATTCTGATAACATTATAGTTTATTAAATGTTCATGTTGTCAATGTTTACAACATAATTGATAATAGTTCATGGTATTCCAGTAAATATGTAAGTATTTTAACACTTAGTTTCTTTAATTTTTTTTTATCAACTATTGGAGTTTAGTAAAATTTTACCATGTTTATTTTTGTTTAAACTTGAATCCATGTACTTATTCATTATGCATGCCTACATGATTGCAGAAATGCATTCCTTATTTATTTATTTATTTATTTATTTATTTTGGTACCAAGGATTGGACCCAGTGATGCTTAACCACTGATCTACATACTCAGCCCTTTTTTTGTATTTTATTTAGAAACAGGATATCGCTGAGTTCAGTTGCTGAGGGACTCGCTAAATTGCTGAGGCTGGCTTTGAACTCACAATCATCCTGCCTCAGCATCCCAAGACTCTGGCGTGTACCACTGAAACCAGCTACATGAATTCATGTACAAGAGACCACATTGCAGTTAAATTCTCCAGGTATATTAAACGTATTATCCTTAAAGTAATTTTTCTGTAGGCAATGTGTGGGTATATATATATATATATATATATATATATATATATATATATATATATATATATATATAAATTACTTTAAAGGATTTTATATATAATTGTATACAAACATATATAGGTATAAAAACTTGAAAAACAAGATACTTCTTTCCACTCTTTATTAGGATTATAAGATGATGGAAGAGGATTTATCTGTAGGAAGTAAAAGGTCTCAGTATTCATATTTTTCAGGAATACCACCAAAGGAATTTTGAAGTAAGACTGCTAACAATGTGTAATGGTTTTCAGTCTATTGAGAAAACAGTGGATTGAGCAAGACTATATAATAGCACTATTTTAGAGTCGAAATTTTTTTGAGACAATTATTCACTCAAAGAAACTTGAGAAAATGATACATTTTTTGCCTTAGAGAATTCAAAAGAGGTGTTTTCTACTGTGCTGATAGTATGATACTATTTTCACAAATTAAGAGCCCTCAATAGAGAAATGGCCGACTCTCTAACTACTGTCAATGGTAATAGCTCAAGATCAACTACTTTAAAATTAAAATGACAATTTATTTTTTCAGCTCTTCTCTCCTGTTTAATTGGCATCTATTCAAAAATTCCATACATGGGTCAAATTATTTATTTACCTAGAAATACATTCTGCAATGAATTTACACTGGAGCCTTTTAAAGAGAGTTGTGGTGCAGAAAATTAGATGTCTCCTGGGTAAAACATTGTGATTTTCAATAAATGCAATGGTAGATTGGTAACATCAGTTTTTAACATTTTTGAAAGAAAATTATTCATGCTGTTTCTCTGCAGTGCTGAACTTTGAGGATTCCTATAATCATTTGACCTTATGTTACAAGAAGCTGACCCAGATTTGCATGTAGAGAAAAAACATTTTGGCTCAGACAGCAATCACTAAACTCACTTAACTGAATAAATTGGTTGTTCAGTAAAAAGTCTTGGTTAAATTCCTGTATATTGAGAGATTGGGGTTTTGATGCTATGTTCAGCTTGTTAGAAAAGAAAGATATATAAACTTAGTATTACTACATAAACAAAAGCACTATTTTACTCAGGTATTAATTGCCTGAAACTTTTGTTCAATTGATTGGTTTCTATAGATAGTAACAATTAGATACCTAACCAAGCCAGTAACTATAGATAGTACCTGAATTTACAAGTGTTGTCTTTCTGACAAAATTATGGCTTTCTTCTTATACTGTATTCAATGAGTATCTTGCTTTAGGCTAAACAGTCATAGTAGATGATTTATACTTTAGAATTTTTGATTGAAAAAATCTGGGTCTAATCACCATTTCACCCAGCTATTGCCCTTCTTGGACTATTCCCTGAAGAACTTAAAATAGCATACTACAGGGATACTGCCACATCAATGTTCATAGCAGCACAATTCACAATACCTGGACTGTGGAACCAACCCAGATTCCCTTCAATAAATGGATAAAAAAATGTGGCATTTATACACAGTGGAGTATTACTCAGCACTAAAAAGTGACAAAATCATGGAATTTGCAGGGAAATGGATGGCATTAGAGAAGATTATGCTAAGTGAAGCTAGCCAATCCCTAAAAATCAAATGCAAATGTCTTCTTTGATATAATGAGAGCTACTAAGAACAGAGCAGGAAGGAAGAGCAGGAGGAAAAGATTAATATTAAACACAGACATGAGGTGGGAGGGAAAGGGAGAGAAAAGGGAAATTGCATGCAAATGGAAGGAGACCCTTATTGTTTTACAAAATTACATATAAGAGGTTGTGAGGGGAATTGGAAAAAAACAAGGAGAGAAATGAATTACAGTAGCTGGGGTAGAGAGAGAAGAGGGGAGTGGGGATAGTAGAGGATAGGAAAGGTAGCAGAATACAACAGTTACTAATGGCATTATGTAAAAATGTGGATGTGTAACCGATGTGATTCTGCAATCTGTATTTGGGCTAAAAATTAGAGTTCATAACGCACTTGAATCTAATGTATGAAATATGATATGTCAAGAACTTTTTATTGTTTTGAACAACCAATAATAAAGAGAAAGAAAAGAAAGAAAAAAAAGAAACACCATAATGTTGTGAAAATAAACTAACAAACATGGTTGAAATAGTAATACTGAATGGAGAAAGAATTTTAAGTATGACTAGCTTCATAATAACTATAAGTTCAAACTATGGTGATTTTTTTTTTCATTAAAGGAAAAGAATGACTGTTCTTTATAGGTATAGCATCTCTGTGGTTCTTATTTACTACTATATAATAAAATTACAAATTATTGTTAGTTATACAATATTTTTATACATGTCCAAAATCATTATACATGTCCAAAATAGATTTTTCACATTTAAAGTACTTTATACATAATAATGATTTTTAATCACTTCCCACTGAAGAAAACAATCACTATCCCCTTATTTTAGTGATTAGACACAGAGAAGTTTACCTTCTTGCTTATTGACACATGAATATAGAGACAGAGGTCAGAGTATTCATCTAGAATTGGTTCTCATTCATTTCTGGCAAATGTCATTAGTAGTTTGTTTGTTGGCTTTTTTTTAATATTTACTTTTAGCTTTTGGCGGACACATCATGGGGTGCTGAGGATCAAAACTGGGCTGCCCGCATGCCAGGGAGTGCTGTACCATTTGAGCCACATCCTCTCTTGAGTGGCTTTTTAATGCAGTGCTGGGTGTTCAACCCAGTACCTCACACATGCTAGAGAAGTGCTTTACCTCTTATCCATAACCCTAGTCCCCAAAGTCCTTTACTTATTTTTTGGGGGGGAGGAGAGTGTGTGTGCGTAGTGCAAGGGATTGAATCCATGGCCTTAATCAGCAAAACAAGCAGTCTACTGACTAAGCTACATCCTCAGCCCTGATCTATAGTCTTTTAACAGTGACAATGGAGGAGCCTGTCATTCAGCCTTTGATTCTGCGCCCACTTGGCTCAGGTTGGAGGCAGGGCATGAAGCCTTGACCAATCAGTCTCTTAGGTGAGAACTGTCCAACCCTCATGCAGCCAGTGATGAGGGGGAGGGCGTCCACAATCTTCTGTTCCCTTGGTGTCTGGAGCCCACCATTTTTTCAATCTTTTTGTAGGCTTCTGTCCTGGATCCAAGCCCAGGTGTCTGTGCTATGCAGAAACTGAAAACAAATCACAGGGAGAACCCTGAGAACCCTGAGAGCCAGGAAATGGTAAGTGTGCCTTGTTATCTTGAGACTGGGTAGGAAGGTGGCTTAAAGCTGACAGAAGTGGCAATGGTGGAAACTGGTAGTCATGGCTAGGGAGTCCTCATGGTCCTCTCCAGAGTCTTGTGGCCAGAGGGTCTCTCTGTGGTAACTTAGCGTTCACCTCCCTCTGACTAGTCTAGTGAGGCTTAGATCAGCAGTTGAAAACCTGGGCATTTTGTTCCATAATTGTAAGGTGTTTCCAGCTTTTTTCTGAAGCCCTTTGTGGGCTTCCATGTCCCATGATTCCAGCATGTCTCCAGAATGCATAATGAAGACTGAGATAATTACCAGGAGAGAACCACAACTTCATTTGTTGTATTCAAGCATGAGAGAGGCTGCTGATTTTAGGGCTTGTTACTCATGAGGGTTTGTTTATTTGTTTGTTTATTATTTTTTTTGTGTGTGTGCGTGTTTGTTTGTTGTTTTCTTTTTGGTACCAGAAATTCAACCCAGAGGTGTTCATCCACTGATTCACATTCCCATCCTTTTATAATATTTTTATTTAGAAACAGGGTCACTTTGAAGTTCTTAGGGCCTCACACATTTGATGATGCTGGCTTTTAACTCATTCTCTTCATGAGTCCTGAGATTTTTAAATGTAGCAGAAGCAGTATCTCAAATCCAGAACAAAAACCTGAAATCCAGAACTTCAGCTTATCTCTCCATAGGTCTCAGAATAAACCCCTAGTTTTCTAGCTCTCTGTTCACATATCCAAAACTAGGGTTCTCTGTTCACAGAGAATAAGTTTAATAATGACCATGTAATGCAGATAATGGGCCTCACTGAAAGACACCTGGTGGCTAACTGAAAGATGTTAATGAGCACCATTAAATCCTATTTCAAAAGTAAAAGACCTTGAATCCCACTTGTGGGAACACCTTCTACAAAGTCCTTTGTCCCAGGAGTGATTCCTTATTGAATTTGAAGGAAAAAGGATGGGTCACAGAAAGAATAAAAGTGAACCCATATGGTAGTCAGGATGCCTTTTCCAAAGCCTATTTTAAATGCATTATGCTCCATGTTCTGCCCAAAACCATCAGTAAACTTCTAAGATGGCACACAAAAATGATTTTTTTTTCTGATATCAATCCTCATACAACATGGTGGGCATTCTATTTCTTTTTGCTTAAATAATCTTTTTTCTTCAAAATTTATGAAACAAGCATCCAGATTCATGGAAAACTGTGAAATTTTGGTTTATCTAAAAATTCCACTTTCAGCATTATTAATCATTATTTCCCCATGTTTTATTTCAAATGTATGCATCATTTATAATGTTTTTCTTCAAGAACTGGAGGGCACTTTTAAAAGATTTTAATTTATCATTCTGAGATTTTTACATGAGAAAAAAGCAGAATAATATCAGGTGACATTAAAAAGAGTGAATCTCTCCTAAATGCGGTTTATATGTCCCATTTAAAATTTTTTTAAAAACTGTAATGGGTCATCAATTGAGGGTGTATTTATTTATTAATTAATTTGTTTATTTACTTATTTATGGTCAGACCATTTCATTAAAATAACCCACAGAAGGGGCTGGGGTTGTGGCTCAGTGATAGAGCACTCACCTATCACATGCAAGGTCCTGGGTTCGATCCTCAGCACCAAATAAAAATAAGTAAATAATAAATAAATAAATAAATAAATAACCCACAGAAACATTCCAAACATTTAAAGAAACGCTTTTATTCTGGTGTGGCAGGAAAAAATAGAAGTGGGACTAACTTGAATTGAAATTACATGCAAGTTCAATCTCTCTCTCCCTCTCTCCCTCTCTCTCTCTCTCTTTCTCTCTCTCTCTCTCTCTCTCTCTCTCTCTCTCTCTCTCTCTCTTTCTCTCTCTCTCACTCTCTGTAGTGAGGATTGACCCCAGGGCCTCATTCTTAGAAGGCAAGAACTCTGCAAGCTGAATTATTTACTCAGTCCCTTTTTTTGGGGGGGGAGAGACCAGGGATTGAAGTGAGGAGCACTCTACCACTGAGCCACATTCCTACCCCTATTTTGTATATTACTTAGAGACAGGGTTGCACTGAGTTGCTTAGTGCCTCACCATTGATGAGACTGGTTTTGAATTCATTAATTTTATTTCTCAGTCTTGTAAACAGCTGATATTACAGGCATGCACCATTATGCCTTGCCAACTTCAATCTTAAGGGCTAAAGTACAGGCAAATTAGATCAAAGTCCATGTCAGTATCTTGGTACTATATATATAAAGGTGTTGATAGACCTTATGTTTTATTTACTTATATCTGGAGCTGAGAATTGATTCCAGTGTCTCAGATGTGTCAGACAAGAGCTCCACTGAGCTCCAGCCCTAGCCCCCTGGAACATTTTTTATTGGGGATATTGGAGATTGAACTCACGAACACTTCACTACTAAGACAAATCCCCAGGATTTTTGTTTTGTTTTGTTTTTTACTTTATTTTGTGAGAGGATCTCACTGAGTTCTTTAGCACCTCGATTCTGCTAAGGCTGGTTTTGAACTTTTGATAACTCTTCCTCAGCCTCTTCAGCAACTGGGATTACAGGCTTGCACCCACACACCCAGCCCCTGCTACATTTTTAATACCTGTTATAGGTAGATTTTAACCAGTAGCCTTAACTTTTTTCTAATATATATTTGATTTGAATACATAATAGTGAAACAGATTCTATTTTTTATCTCCAACACTGCTTTTGGTTAAGACAGTGTCTGAGTTAAGATTCCCCATTAAAAAATTTACTGTGTGTTGTGTTCTTATTCTGACTTCCCATATGACCTAGTTCTGAGTTTTAGAATATCTGAAACAAGGTTCTCAGAGATTCCAAATTTTTTGGAGTATTTAGAAAACACCACTATCTGAGTCTTGCATTCTAGGGACCAGTTTGAATTTTAAGTATGTAGCTTCTGAAGGGATGGACTAATTGGATGCGTTTCAACTGGAAGGCATTTTCTGATATACTTTCTATCTAAAAGGTACTTCATTTGTTTCCTTTTATTAGATACTGTGAATAAAGTTTCAATAAAAATAGATGTGTGGCAATATATTTAGCAAAAGGATTCCAAATTTTTTACATATATACCCAGAGTTATTGTTAGCGGATTGTATGGCATTTTTTTTACCAAGAATTATTATTTATATTTTTTTATTTATTTAAATAATGGAGATTAACCCCAGGGAATTTTACCAGTGTGCTACATACCCAATCTCCAACACTTTTATTTATTGATTGATTTTTTAGAGAGGGTTTCACTGGGTTTCTTAGGACGTTGCCAAGTTTTTGAGGCTGGTCTTTAACTTGAGAATTAACCCCTAGTTTTCTACCTCTTATTCTCCTAAGCCACTGGGATTACAGGCATGTACGACCTTGCACTTCTACCCCAAGTTATTACTAGTGGATTATGTGCATTTTTGTTTAGGGCTTTTAAAGAATCTTAACCCTTTTATAAAAGATATTTATTAAATTTATTTAAAATATATTTATTAAATGTATTTAAAAATGTCACCAACATTTTTACATATTTGTGTACTGTGGAATCCCTATTAATTATGAGATATTTGCTTGGTTTTGTATGGTTTGGTGCTGAATATTGAACCCAGAGTTGCATATCACTGAGATACATCCATATTCTTTTCTATGTTATATTTTGAGAGAGTCTCTCATTAAGTTGATTGTAGCCTTGTTATGTTAATGAGGCTGTCTTTGAACTAACAATTCACCTGTTTCATTTTCCATAGCTTCTAGAATTTCAGGCATATGCCACCATGCATGACAATTTTAGTTTTTTATAATACCCATTCCAACAGAATTGCATAGGCTGCAGAAAATTTTTTGATTACTGCATTAAATCCCTGAGGCAGTTTATGTGAAGTAGCCAGTGTAGGAGTGTTGAGTAAAGATTAGCAAGGATTGTGGAATGTGATAGACATTATTATCTAAAGTACATGTATGGGGCTGGGGATGTGGCTCAAGTGGTAGTGCGCTCACCTGGCATGCGTGCAGCCGGGGTTTGATCCTCAGCACCACATACAAACAAAGGTGTTGTGTCCGCCGAGCACTAAAAAATAAAAATATTAAAATTCTCTCTCTCTCTCTCTCTCTCTCTCTCTCTCTCTCTCTCTCTCTCTCTCTTTAAAAAAATAAAGTACAAATATGAAGACAGGAATTGATGTGAACATACTTTATATACAAACAGAGGTATGAAAAAATTGTTCTATATGTGTAATAAGAATTACGATGCATTCTGCTGTCATGTATTTAAAAAATAAAACAAATAATATTTATATGTATTGCTGAGAATCAAACTCAGTGCTTTTGCACATGCTAGCAAAGTAGTCTACCACTGAGACACAACTCCAGCCCATGTAACGAGCTTTTTATACTCTCTTTGTAGTAATCAGAAACAACTTTAAAAATTGAAATTGCATTTATATCACTTTTCCTAGTACAGTAATGCATTACTAACTAAATTATTCTTAGTATTTTTTAAAAATAATCTAATGGATGACTGTTATTTCTTTCCAGAGACTATTTAATCACTTCTTTAGGCCTTGGTGAAGGGCCTTTTTTTTTCAGAATATAGATGTCTTCTATTATCAAATGGGTCCATGCTAAGTGTGTTGAAAATAGTGATTCTTCTAAAACTTCACACAATCTACACATTTCCAAGAATATAGAAGAAAGGGAAAGACAATATTCATAACCAAGAAACCATTTCCATTGGAAGCATAGTATCAGTGTCCAACCTGGAGTATAATCCAGGTCTTTCAGTGGTAAGGTTGTTTAAGAACCACAAACATAGGTTTTTGGGATCCTCTAAAGTACACTGAATGGCTTTAAATCATTACTCTTCTTCAAAATAAAATTTCTGCTACCTACTTAAAAATAAAGCACTATGAATGAGAAAGGTGAATGAGACATAAGTTCTGTGGAGGTACTGAGGTTGACCTTTAATTATAGTTCATAAATAGTCAACTAAGAAGGGCCTTAGGGTGGTCTCATCTTTTCCAACACATGATATGGAATACTTAGATGAACTGACATGAAATAATGAAAATGCATTTCACTAAAGTGATGTCACAGAAATTTTCAGGGTAGAATCTTAGAAATGTGGGAAAAAATATATTCATATTTATATGCATTTCTTTAGAAAAAAAAGTGATAAGTACATGAGTAGGGTAAATTCAGTATGCCTCATGCATTGTAGGTTGAAGGTAATGATAAAGTAATAACTGAGGAGATCCAGAACTCTATAATTGTGGGAGACATTAATAGCAATTTAGAAAAAGAAAATATAGTTAAATCCCTTTAGATTTGCCTCGATCATCTGTTCCTCTAATGAATTTGATTCTGTCAAATGAGATTATGTGGGTATGGTTCTCTCTGAATTTATGTTTTCTCTTGTTTTTAGGATTTTGTCAGCTATGTTATGTAAAGCCCTGTCTAAACTCCCTTTGGGGGATCTTTTACCTCCTGTTCTGGACTGCAGAGCAGAGATCCACCTCACTCATTGTGTGCAATGAATTGACTTTTGTAAGTCTTTGCCAACAATGGTTGGAAGAACAAGCATATTGGAGGGTCTTTCATATCCTATAATATGGTTGTCAAACCTTGTGGGTTAAAAGGTAGTTACTTGCTATGTTAGCAACATCTTCCCTATGAGAAGGGCTTACCTATATTGTTTGGTTTGGAAGCCCCGTGAACACAGAAGAGAAGCATTTATGCTCACAAACAAAGGAATGCCAAAAGCCATTAGATGTGAGAAAATACAAAAAATAAAATCTTCTCTTAGAGCTTTCAGAGGTAAAAAGTTTATTTCTGTTTTCTATAAGAAAACTAAAATTTCTCTTTGGCCTGACAATATTTTGATGTTTTAAACTTGCTTGCAATTTCTACCTGTGTTTTGAATTCACCTATGCCTGGCTATCCCTTACCAGATAGCAACCCTCTCTAAAACTTTACTGGTGCCTCATGAATTCTGGCTCCCACTGACCCAATAACAATTCTCTCTAAATCTCAGTGGCAGCTCATAAATTCTAAGTCTGGAGCTGAATTTATTCCCTCCCTTGAAATGTTAGCCATGTAGATCCTTAACCTGCTATCTGCCTTTATATTATGATTTTAAAAATCTTGTTAGCTGTAAGTACCTTAGCACCCACCTCCTTTGTAACTTTTTGTGCTTTAAAAATATTTTCCTGAAAATCAGGGGGATGATCTCCAGCATGGGGTCTTGTAAGAGACAGTCCTGGCCAGCTTTTGTGTACACAATACAATCTTGATTTAATTTGATTTAAAATTGGAGTTGGTGGTCTTTACTTTGTGTTTTGGTTTAAGATTAACCTTTTTTTTTTAACTTTACTGTAAATAAAACCAAAGAACACAAAAAAACTCCTGTAAATGAGCCAGGTGCATAAGAATAGTCATTCCTTACTGAAAGCACAGTATTCATTATAGAAATGATGTAAAAGATCTCTCAAATATCAAGAGAGTTTAGGAGGTAGAAATTTTATTTCTTTCAGAATATAGGTAGTAAAATAGTAAAAAAGAGAAAATGTGAAGCATGAATATATTAAGTAATATGCAAAAAAAGTCACCAAAATATTTATTACAAAAAATCATATCTACAGAAATGGTTCAAAGAAGCTGTCTTTTTGTCAGGAATAAACATTTGGATAAGAATGGAAGTTTTGGTTCTCTTTTTAAGTAGTTTTACTCACAGTGAATTATCTTTACACTATTTCTGCATTTTACTGGTTGGAACTAATTATAATTCATATATCTTCAAAAAAGATACTGAATGCAGAAAAATATTATTGCTCATGTTTGAATCATCTACATTATTTGATCTTTCCCTTTTTAAACCAAAAATCTGCATAAAACCATCTCTTAATGAATATTTCTATCTCTCTATATTAGCAGCAACTGAGTTATAAAATTTGCTAAGATAACTTGTCTCTTCATGTACTTAAAGACTATGAATTTGCTGCTTAGCACTTAGGTATAATTCTCTATGGTGTTCTCTAAGTTTTTTTGTCTCTATGTTTTATACCAAGCTCTTAGTATGTGCCTTAATTACTCTGTGTAGCAATGTAGGATTTATGTCTTATTTGTGACACTTTGTTTCCAGAACTGTGTCTAAAGAGAAATATTTACAAAATGATTATTGAGGAAAAAAAATATTTAATATTATATTTTATTTTATATTTATTTATATGTTTATGTATACATATTTTATTATTTAGAAACACACTTTGATCTGAAACTATAGTGCTACTAGTGTACGTTAGCTTGAATTCGTTGTGAGAAACAAACTAAAAAGACATTTCTCTGTGTCGGTTGGTGATTTCTGGAACCTCAGGAACCTAGTGAATAATGGCAGAAATAAGTAACTCTCTAGTTTGAGACAGAACCACCAAACTAGATGATGTTTTGCTCCTGCTTTCTATCTTGATCATTGGAATCATAACTTTAAATATACATGGAGGACTTTTGGAATTCTGTACTGTTACTTCTTTTAAAAAAAATCAATGAAAGTGAAAAATAATGCAGGAAAGATAGATAATTAATTTCAAACTATTCATTTGTTAAAATAAATAATTTTTTTAAAAATCACCAGAAATTCTGAAAAGTTAGAAAAGTTGAAAGCTTTAGAAATAGCCTAAGGCAATTTCTCTTTTCTCAGGATAGTAGACTATGTTTCTCTTTTCTCAGGACAGTATACTATGTCTCCAAGTCATTCCTCTATAGAATTGGACTGTGTGCAAATATGAAAAATAAGTGCTAAGATGACCCACGTGGCTTAGAAGTTTAAAATCCTGACAGAAGCTCAAATCTGCCATTTTTCTACTTTACAGAATACAAAATCTTAAATTTATAAACTTCACAAACATTTGAAGAAGTGTAATTCAAAATGACCTAAAAAATGAAAAAAATCATTGAAAGATGACCCATTGAACATGAGGACTTATAATAATGAAGCCCTTATATTAAATGTCTTCTCATCATTGTCAAAATTTTCCATGTTCATATTATCAATATATTAATCAAAATTTTTATGCATTTAATAACAAATATCTAATTTTCTATTTTATTCTGTCTTTTAAAAAATTAGTAGTAATCAATATTAATAATTTAATGCTCATTCTTTTAAAGTATGAAACATATACTTTAAAAGCTATGGCTATAGCAAGTGAAAAATCCAGCCTAATTTTTATTTAAGACTGGAAGCCATCTCATCACAAAGGCATGAAAAGTTAATTTCTGCTTCATTATAAATTACCTTGATTTGGAACCTTGCTTGAAATGCCTTCCAGTGCCTTGACCTCATCCATGTCTGGTTTTCCCTGATGAGATAACAACCCTCGCTGAAACTTTAGTGATGACTCATAAATTCTGGCTTTCCCTGACCAAATAACAACTCACTCTGAAACTTTAGTGGTGCATCATAAATTCTGATGTTGTTATCTAAATTTAATCCCTAGGTGCAGAACCATTTAGACCATTAAACTACTACCTGCATTTGTATTATGCTTATGAAAATCCTGTTATTTGTGTAAGTTCTCAAGATACCCCCCTTTTGCAACCTTTTGTGCTATAAAACTACAGTCCTAGAGAACTGGAATGGTGTCTTCTTTTACCATGGGTTCCAGGAGAGACTGTTATGCTCAAATATGGGACCCCCAAAAGACCACCAGAGACCAAGATTGATGTAAGCGCCAAAGAGATGTTTATTGCAATCTAGCTCAATCCTCCACACATACAGCAACTGGTGGCTTAGAGGCCCTGAGCCCAGGGTTAGCAGTTTTATAACTCTTTTGGAGGACAGGAACCCCACATACATCATAGCATCTCTTAGCAAATCATCACACACCTTGGGAAAATCATAAACAACTGTAAAACATGATTAGCACATTCACTGGTGGGAACAAGTTGGATAAGCGTGATTAATTAGTACAAGATGGGTATTCATTTGAACAGACTGGCTTAGACCACAAGGGGAGTGTATGCTGAATTGTATGGTTTCCCAAAATGTTATCAACCACCATAAACTACTGTAAGGGTCATTTGGAATCCCAGGAATTTTCCCTGCTTCATGCTGATTGGTGGCTGCTAAGGGGTTGCAATGGATCCCCACCTAGCCTGACTGAGTCACAGACACCAGGCCCAGCAGATGTCGTCTGTTATTTGTAGATAAACAACTCAGCAGGTTGGGTATGAGCCTAGGAGTGCTCTGTGTGTCTTTCCAAGGACAAGAGTCAAGCCTCCTTCCTTCAACAGTCTTTGCTCTGAGGTAGAGGCTGGTTTCTCACCTTATACCTTATGGATTTTTATGTATTTTTTTTTAGCTGTAGCTGGACACAATACCTTTATTTCACTTATTTATTTTTATGTGGTACTGAGTATTGAACCCAGGGTCTTGCACATGGGAGGTGAGCACTCTACTGCTGAGCCACAATCCCAGCCCCTTATGTCTTATTTTTATTGGGCATTTTTACTTTAGGGGGTTTCTTCCCAGTTCAAACTTCAATCTGTCACCTAAAAAGAACAGAGATCAATCAATCAATAAATAAAATTTTATAATTATTGTCATCATTTTATATTAATTCCTGAATAATGTACAAGCATATGTAATTCATAAACTGAAATGACTTTATATGTAAGTTTAAATTTAAATTAGTTCCCACTTATGGGAAAACAACCTTGTCTTAAAATAACAGCAGCCTGAGACACTGGGGTACATTTCTCAGATTAAAAAAAAAAAAAAAAACAAACAAACAAACAAAAAAAACAGCACTCAATGACCTGAGATTCTAGCCC
Source organism: Callospermophilus lateralis (assembly GCF_048772815.1). Lineage (NCBI taxonomy): Eukaryota > Metazoa > Chordata > Mammalia > Rodentia > Sciuridae > Callospermophilus > Callospermophilus lateralis. The sequence goes on along the minus strand of NW_027515935.1, from coordinate 865,273 downwards.
TTATTCTTGCCTGGATTGGATAACATTCCCTGTCACTCAAAAAAGGGCTCACTTCTCTCAGATCCAATGTTCATGATCTGAAGTCCCTTCCAATCAAGAGAATTTTGTGGGAACTGTCCAATCCTGTGTGTCATCAGGGAGTAGGAGGGTGGGCTTTCGCTTCTTATCTCCTGAGTCCTCCATTTTTGCCATCTGTAGTCTCATACTTCAGAGTCACAGGTTGTTCTGCTATGCAGGAACTGAGGATCCCAAGTAGCCCTACTTCTGAGAACAAGGAAATGGTGAGTGTGCATTGGCCTAGCAAGGGAGGCTGGGGGAGGAAGACTATTGGAACCACAAGACTGGCTGTGTTGAAAACAGGAGCTAGCAGATTGGGACCCTGGGCAGTCTCTGGAGTCTGCAGGCTTAAGTCCTCCACTGGGCCACTATGTCCTAAGTCCTACTGGCCAACCAGATGGGGAACATGTCACTGGCAGAGACTCTTTGCTGCCTTCCTTAAGCTCAGAGGGCATCCTCAGAATCTGCATAAAATACTATGTGGCAGGTGTGTTCCTGCAGCCCAGTGTCTTACCAGATGCTGGAGATTGACAGGTGAAATAATTATCAAAATCAAATCTCCAAGGGCAATTTTCCTGCAGGAGAGGGGCTGTCATTTTGTCATTATGGTAGCTAATATTCATTTTGACATTCTTTTATTTTTACTTTCTTCATTATTATTATTTTGTAAAAGTTAGGTGAACTCAGGGATACTTTACTACTTAGCCATATCCTTGGAAGTGGAGCCAGATTTACAGATAGGTAGTTAGTGTATTTAGGTAAATTGGGTCTAATAGCCAGTAAGATCAAGAATGAACACCATATTGAGGATGGAGTCAAGAATAAGGGGAATTGAAAATGTCCCCAAGGCCCTGAGCCCATCGCAAGGAAATTTTAATGAAGCAGCTCACAGCAAACATGAGGATGCTAATCCAAAAGCCCTTCCTGACCATATTACTCCTTCAGCCCACCTGTCCTCCACACTTTGGGTCTTCCCACCTACATTCCAACACTGCAAGATAACAGAACAAAGGACAGGAATGTGATAGGAATGAGGGATAGCTGAAGGAAGACCTTAGCTATAAAAAAGCTAAAAAGACCTTAGTTTAAAAAAAAAATACCTTTCATGGATTCTACCACTTTGGCCCCCCTTTTTCTTCTTGGGAAAAGTCTTTTCTACTGTCCTTTAATAAAGCTTCTACTTTTCGCTCTAAACCTGCCTTGGCACAGTTCTCTGGTGTTATACTTCAGCATTTGGGAAGCAAGGACTCTTCACCCATAAACAGCCCTAACAGGTTTAAATTTATTTTGAGAAAGGCCCTATCTAAGTTGCTGAGATTATTTTTGTTATGGTTTGATTTATCTAGAATTTTCTATTGCAATAAAGCATACTGTTTTTACATATATATGTGTTCATATGAGGATCTTATTTATATTGTGATTCTTTGATGATTATTGTAATATTATAATTTCACAATATCTATGAATAGTAGGTCATGATAAGTTCGTTTTTTGCTCTTATAATTGAAAAGGTTTTTGACTAAAGTTACATATAACTTTGTAGATGATTTTTTAAAATTTATGCTTATTGCATTATTGCTGTATTTAATAGTCAGGTTTATTTTGACATAACCATAAAACATGGAATATAATTTGCCCCCCTTATGTATCCAGTAGTTCCCTTTTGCCTATTCTTCTATTTTCTTCTATCTTATATTTATTTATCATTTTTTAAAAAAATATTGCTTCATAGAATACACATAAAAGTAGACTTCATGTGATATGTTCATATTTGTACATAGAAATTTGGTGAGATATATTGTTTAATTTGAAAGAAAATTATCATCTTTATAATGATGAGTTTTATCCTCTGTACATGGGATGTATAATTCAGTCTTTTATGTGCTTTTTGTGACTTTCATTTTCTCTTAATTTCTACATATTTAGTTTCTAAAAATGTACACATATGAAATACCACTTGCATAAGGCACCTATGTAAAATTTATGCATAGTGTTTTATGCTCTTTTGTAAACTGGATATATTATGGAATGTAACTGGCTCTAGTTACCAATTTTCCTACAGATTATTATTTATCTCTTCCATGATCTATATTGTATTGAGCCGTGTCCTTGGGCTTCAAGTGTTTGGGTGAGTACCATTGAGTACTTATATGTTATTATGATCACATATGCTCTAATTTCAGTAAGTCTCTGTGATGGGGAGTATCATGTATATTCAATAGCAAAATAGTTTCTACCAATAGATACTAATTTAAACTCCTTTTGAGTTAATGATTATTGATTTGTTTTAAATGTTTATCAATATTACTTAATTTTTCCCATGATGGGTTTTTATTTTGTATTTCTTCAGTTTCTAAAGTTTTTGAATTTTATACTTAATAAACATATCTCATGTATAAATTTGTAGTTCAAACTTCTGTCCTTTATATCTTTTTGGCTTAAAAGATGAGAAAAGAATCTAAAAATGCAGCTAGCGATTGATTTCAAGAAAAAGAAAAAGTTTTAAATTATGTTTTTAAATTGACATTTTTCTTTCCTCATCTTTTATTATTGATTTTTTTGTATGATTGTAAAGGTAGGTTATTTAAAGTGGATTCCAGGGCTTATCTTTGTTAATTACTACAGGAAAAATAAATAAGAAATTTCTCTACACTATGGCTGCATGAAAGTGATTAAATTTCTTTAAAATTATATGGTAATAAAATTGTTAAATGACATATTTACTAAACATCCACTCATTAAAATTTTTTTCTGTAATATTTTTGGCAGTGAATCATGAACTCTATTATCTGGATTTTGGAGTTTAATATAAAATCATATGGAATAAATTTTGGCCACTCCTATAAAAATTTATACATAATTTGTTGTTTACGTAATGACATGTTGTGGAGATAGCAACTAATGAACATATTTATTTTTAGAAATACTTACTTTTTTCCTTTTCAGTTTCTAATAAGCCTTTTAGATTTATTTCCTTACTGAGTCACTCAGGGCCATTGATGTGTTTTTTTTTTTTTTTTCATTTTGTAATCTCCAGGCATTTACCCTTCTAAGAAATCTGTCTTCTGAGCTCTGTTTCTGAAGATTTTCTTAAAATGACAGAAAAAAAAGTATTTGTGTTGTCCCTGAAAAGTATTCTCAATGCACTCTCTTCAAAATGGAGAGAAAATAATATTTCCCCAGACTGTCATCCCTGTGTCAGGAGCTAAATATACATTGATGATCTTTGAAGAAATTTCTACAATTATGTCTCTGGGTAGTTTTCTCTTGTCTGCTGAATTGCCATTTAGTATCCACATACACCTGTTTTTTCATATACTATGTGAATAATTTTAGAGGGTACAGATGAATAATGCTCTTCATGGACGCTATGAATACCTGTGTGTTCTGCAGTGCACAGCTGAGAAAGCCCTGGGAGACACTGTGCAGATTCTAGTTGGTTAACCATTATCTGCCACTCACATGAATTTTCTTTCAAAAGCTTGTATTAATCTTTTCACTTTAGGCATCCATGTCATCCACATTCCCAAGTACAAAAGTTTGAATCTTTCTTTTCTGAACTCCAGGTTCCATTTCTTTTATGGTTCAATGTGGTGCAAATAATTATGTTTTTTGTCTTTCTTTTACACTGTGTTTCTAATAAAAAAGTTCTCTGCTTCAAGCCAATATTTTCCATGTTTAGCTATGTTTAGAAAATGACATAGAAAATTGTATTTAATAATTTATAAAGGAGAGTTGAGAATACTTCTTTCTTGTATTCCCCTTCCTTAGAAACTGAACCAGAACTATGCTTGGCCTTTTGAAGGGGGCACCATAACCAATCAGATATATAGAAAAAATGTTGATTGATTGTATATTCTCTTCTAAGAATTCTCTGTTCAGATTCTTGGCCCATTTCATGATTGGGTTGTTGTTGTTGTTATTATTATTATTATTATTATTATTATTATCATTATTTGCTTAGCTTTTTGAGTTCTTTGTGTACCCTAGAGATTAGTGCTCTATCTGATGTGTGATGGGTAAAAAAATCATTCTAGGATGTAGGCTCTCTCTTCACCTCACAAATTGTTGCTTTTGCTGAGAATAAACTTTTTAGTTTGATTCCATCCCATTTATTAATTATTTGTTTTAATTCTTATGCTATAGGTGTCTTATTAATCAATTTGGGGCCTAATCCCACATGATGAAGATTAGAGCCTGCATTTTATTCTGTTAGATGTAGAGTCTGGTTTAATTCTGAGGTTCTTGATACACTTTGAGTTGAGTTTTCTGCATGGTGAGAGATAATGGTTTGTTGAAGAGGCTATCTTTTCTCCAGTGCATGTTTTTGGCACCTTTGTCTAATATATTATAATTGTAATTTTGTAGGTTAGTCTCTGTGTCCTCTATTCTGTACCATTCGTCTACCAGTCTTTTTTTTTTTTATTGCCAATGCCATGCTGTTTTGTTACCATTGCTCTGTAGTCTAGTTTAAGGTCTGGTATAGTGATGCCACCTGCTTCACTCTTCCTGCTAAGGATTACTTTAGCTATTCTTGGTCTCTTATTTTTCCAGATAAATTTCATGGTTGCTTTTTTTATTTCTATGAGGAAAGGTGGGAAGAAAAAAAAATGGGGCAAAGGATTAGCAAGGATGGTGGAATGTAATAGAGTTCATCATCAAAAGTACATGTATGAAGACACAAATTGGTATTACCATACTTTATATACATCCAGGGATATGAAAAATTGTGCTCTATACATGGAATAAGAATTGTAATGCTTCTGTTATTATTTATTTAAAAAATTGAAATAATATGAAAAAAATGTTTATAAATTATATATATTAAATATGTGCATGTTATACATAGAATTTATATATATATGTTTATGTATAGATCTAGGAGAAAGCAAGTCTCTTTCCTGAATTTTTAAAAATCAATTAATTTATGAATTTGTTATAATTTGCTATTAGAGCAGAATGCAATTCACTTCATAGTACACAAGTGGAGCACAAAATTTTTTTTCTCTTATACAGAAAGTATAATTACAAAACCCATGTAACTCTGTGTACAAAATATTTCCATCTCATTCCACCATCTTACTTACCTCTATAACATTTACCAACACCTCCCTCCCCTTTGTCTTATTCAAAGTTTCTTCATTTCTTCCATGCTACCTCCCACTTCACTCATTGTGGATCAGCATCCACTTAGCAGAGTAAACATTAGGTCTTTGGTTTAGTGGATTGGTTTACTTTTTTTAACATGATATTCTCCAACTCTATCCATTTACTTCCCAATTCCATAATTTTATTCTCTTTATGCTCAGTAATATTTCACTGTGTATATAGACCATGTTTTCTTTATCCATTCATCTCTTGAAGAGCATATAGATTGGTTCTATAGTTTACCTATTGTGAATTATTTTGCTATGAACATTGATGTGGATATGCCACTGTATTATGCTATTTTTAGCTCTTGTTGGTCTAAACTGAGGATTGGGATAGCTGGATCAATTTTGGTTCCTTTCCACGTTTTCTAAGGAATCTCCTTATTCTTTTCAAGATTGGTGTCACCAATTTGATGGTGCTGTTCCAAAAATACATCTACTTTATTAGGAATATTTTAAATACATAATGGTGATTTTCACATAGTGGAAATTATGGGTTATACTATAAAATTCAAGTTTTACTATTTTTTATATGAATTCTAAAAAAATAATTAACTTTCCACCCCATATAATTTTAATGCTCAATCTGTTTCCATACAACAGAAGTTAACTGAAATTTTACGGGATTGTCACTGTATTATTTTCCTCCATAAATAATATATTTACATATATAATCTACAAATTCAAAAGGCCTCATATGCAAGTTTAAATGCAAATGCTTTTCTGGGTTGGCTGGATTTTACTTCTCCAAGGATACCTAGCCTTAAATTAGCTGCAGCCTCAAAAGAAAAAAAAAATAAATGTACAGACAAAACCCTACAATTGTGACATCATTTATTTTTAGATTTGATGTTATCTCCTGTCACTCAAAAAACTCACTAGGCTCAGATTGAGCATATGATGACATAAGTTGTGTCCAATCAGGAGCCCTTATATAAGCATTGTCCAATCTACACATATTCAGTAAAGAGAAGCAAGTTTTGACGATCTGGTGTGAAGCCTGCCAGGGTGAGTATCCATTTCTAGGCTCTCTCACTTATGTTCAGTGAACCTGATTTTTGCTCCTGTATAGGTACTGTGTGATTTATAGAAAGGACACTTGGTTCCTAAAAATACAGTAAATGATGAGTGTGCAGTGAAATCCTGAGCCTGGATGGTGAGTCTGGTTGAAACTGGCTGCACTTACTATGGTGGGAACTGGCAATTGTTGGCTAGAATCCCTGGTGTAATCTTTGGTTTCTCCAGTCCTGTGTCTTCTTCTTAGAAAGGTCAGCCATGAATCTCCACTGGCCAGTCAACTGGACCATATATTAACAGTAGACCCTGCAAGTCCTATAGTATTTTATAGAATATCTTCATCCCCTACTTTAAATTCTATTTGAGAACATTTGTGGCAATATTTCTGAATCTTCTCAGATTGTGTTATGGATTCTGGAGTCAGGACATCATCACAATCACAACTCCATGTATTTTTTCCTCCAGGAGAGGGATGAGATACTCTATAGGTATCTCAGTTTTTCTTTACTCCTGAATTCATTCTCCTTCTTTTTGGAGATTGTGGTATTGTGGATTAAGCCAGAGGTACTGTACCATTTAGCTACATACCTGGTACTTTTTTTTTTATCTCCAGACAGTTGCTGAGTGTGATTTTAAATTTGTGTGCCAGTATTGTGAGTTGTATTTATATATAAAATTTTAGCTTACTGTTCAATGACAACTTCCCCCTTCCCAGTATTATCAGTTACATTTTTGCAGTATTATCAGTTACTTTACCCATATTATATTTCAAATGAACATGGTATTTTCAATTGTTATACCAAAAACTGGATGAGACTTTTAAAATAATCTTTTTTTTTCCTCTGGGTGCAATGATACATGCATATTAATTCCAGAGAGTCAAGTGTCTAAGTAAGAAAGATTGCAATTTCATGGTAAGCATCAGGAACTTAGGTAGACCAATTAGACAATTAGAAAAACCTGTCTCAAAATTTTAAAACATGGCTGGGTATGTTGCCCAGAATTAACATGCTCCTGTTTCAAATCCCCAGTACCATGGATAAAAATCAAAAGCAAAAATTTTGTTGTTGTTGTTTATGAGCATTTTACATGATTGAAAAGTAAAGAAGAATCCTTTGATCTTGGAAAAATCATGTGTTTCTATTCTTTCTTTATGTCTCCAAGGGCAGTCAACCTATCAGAGTGTCTTTATGCTCAGATTTTCTTTTGTGAAATGTATATGAGAGCATTCTCATTCCCTACTCTGGTATTACCCTGGAACTGTGTTTCAGAACGTATGTAATATGAGGATCCCACACCTGTCAAATCTAATGCCTCTCATAAGTCCAGACCAGTATTAGGGGCTTATTTTATTCAAAAGCAGTATAAATGTAGATAGTATAGTTTCTCAAGGAAGTAACTGAGAGAACTATCAACTTCCATTGTTTTTTAATGTCCACTAATTTTATTGTCTAGCACAGTGTTTCTTTCTACCATATCAATACACTTGGAGTACTATGTACTATTCCACTTTTTGAGAGTTGCCATTCTAACAGATGTGCTAATGCAGAAGATCTTATAGTTGGCCTGTGCACTAAAATTCTGATGTAAGCTTTTTAGATTCCAGGGTGCCTTATGCTCACTGGAAAAAAAAGATATACACCTATATTAGAAATAAAGAGGTATCTGTGATTGTATCCATATTTTTTCCATAATATTTGAGATTTTAGCCCATTAGAATGTTTGCACACCAATGTGAAACCACTCCTTTTTGATCTAGGGAGATTTGCACCTGCACAGTTACCAGAGCTTTCAATGCTCTGAGGTTTCAGATATAGTCTATTGAATGGAAAAAGTTAATATCGGGAAAAACTACTTACAGAAAGAATTGGTTAGTTCTGGTGTTATTAGTAAAGTGAGCTGGGTGAGAGAGCTGAGGAAGTGCTAAACTGACACTTCGGTCTTCAGTGGTGGTCTGTATTTCCCTGTTAATTTTTTGGTACTGTCTAGATAAAAGTTGAACTGTCAACAACAGCTCTTTGCATTTTTAGAGAATGTTGGCAAATCCCTCTAAGGGATTAAGGGGTTTCCTTAAGATTTAACATATTTTTCACTCTAGTCTAATGGAATAAAGCCCATGGATCTTGCATGACCATAGAAAACCACTTATTTTTCCCTCTGGAGTTGATACTCATGTATATCTTATTTCTTCCTCTCTGTGTACAGATAAATTAGCATTTAAACTACAGGCAATTTAGAGTTAAATAATATATTTCAAAACCAAATCAATCTTTCTTTATTTATATTAACACTGGATTTGGGCATTTTGTTCCAGTAATTTTGCATATTGCTCAAATCAGGAAAATCTTCAAGTGCATTCTACTTATCTCTTGGTCGATATATATATTTTTTCTTTTTTCCAATGTGTGTGCCCCTAATTCCTTTACAGTTTTAAGAAGGCCTCAAAACAGGAGTAAATATTTATTTGGTGTATTCATAAACAGAGGGAGGCTTATATTCTGCTTTTATTTTTATTTTATTTTTAAAATTATCTCTTTATATCTATGGTTTGGTGGATGCTTGTGTATAATTCCAGTGTCACAAACATTCTGCACACAAGTCCCTACTTGTGATCTGTGCCTATGGTTCTAACATCTACATTCAGGTTGGATTGAGGTTGAAATGAATACCATTTTTTCACTTATATTAAATATTTTATTGATATGTTTTGATTTATATACTTATTATACTTAACAATAAAAAAGATATTTGCCTACATATGAATTTCCCTATGTAGTTTTCCGTATTGTGATTTCTTTATCTTAAAATTACTACACTGTTGCAATATTATAACATGTATTAGTGTCAGGTAATAATCACTAGTACATTTGCTCTTATATGTGAGAGAGTTCTTGGCTAATTTTGTATACATTTAAATTTCCAGGAAAATCTTAGAAGATTTTGCTTTGATTTCTTCTTTAACAAAAACTAAAGCATGGTAAAATTTTGACCAGTTATTATTATAGGTTAAGTTGGGAAAATGGTCATTTTTACAATAGATTTATCCTTTGTAAATATGTTAAATAATTGAGTCTTTTATATGCTTTTCTATATTTTTATTTTCTCAAATATTGCATATTCATTTTCTAAATATACTTGCATCTGAAATGCAATATTCATGTGACATTGGCATAAAACATACATGGTATTTTGTAGTTTTGTCAAACTGAATATAATACATCAACAATAATTCTAGTTCTTTGAATTTACTATTTATAAAATTTAATAATTATTTCTTTCTCTGTAACCATGCCCGTTGGTTTCAACACTGGAGGAATATGGCTGTATTCTCATATGTACAGTTGTTTTAATTTTAGTCTCTGTTTCTTGTGTGGGTACATCATAGACATTTGATTACAAAACAGTTTGTACAAATGGATAATAAAAGCTTAAATTATTATTTCCCACTTTTGTGAATGCATTCATTCCACATATTCATCAATACTATTTAATTCATCTATATGATGTGATTTTATTCAATGTTACCATATTTCTAAAGATTTTGAGTTTTTATGGTTATTGAACACTTAGATATATCCTTTTAAAAGTGTCTCTTCAAGAATTTATTCTGCCTTTCTTTTGCAGTCTGTTTTATATTTTGTTTCTTGATTATATGAGGAAATTAGATTTTTTTTACCTTGTCACTTTTGTATATTTAATGTAATAATTTGATTAATAGATTTTTATTAATATTTTGTAATTCATAAATTTACACATATTATATTGTATAATTTTGAAAACAAAAACTTGTTTTTCTTTTGTGATATTAGGGATCAACCAAAGTGTCGTATTTCTGAGCATATTCTCAATTCTGTTTTAAATTTTATTTTCAGATGAGGTTTGCTCAATTTCTTCAGTTGGCCTTAAATTTTCAACTTAATTTCTTAGACTCCAGAACAGAAGATATTTCAGGTGTGCACCACCATAAGCACCGTATCTTTTGTATGAAAACTTCTGAGCTTTGTACTTTCTTATATATTTCAGTACTATTTATTAATAACTTATATTCAGAATTTAAAGTCAAAATATGTTGTAATATTTAATGAGTGAAGGCATAAAATAGCATTTTATTATCACACTGTTTTTCCCAATATGCGAGCATGGTTCTTTGAAATGAATACCATTTTTTTCTCTTCCCTGCACTGTAATCTTCATTATGTATCACTGCCTAAATAACAAGAGACTTATAAAGAGTTTTGTTGTTCTGGTTTTCTGTAGTTCCACCATTTATTTTATTATGAGGTTTATTCTGATTGATTTAATTTCATAACATCAATCATGTGGCATCATGGTAGTTTGGTCAGGAGGAGACTTTATCTACAACAGTGGATATACCAAATATCTTAGCCATGTACTAGTCTATACCATCTAGATTCTTGTCATTACACTCAGAGAATTGGAAAATTGCAGAAGATTCTTAGGAGAAATTTTCCAGAGTGTATTTCCATCAAGTGAGAAATTATTATATAGGCATATTTTTGCAATTATAAACTGTATAATTGATATAATTTTTATTTGTTGAATTTTCAAATTTGCTAGTGCTTTTTAAATTGTATCTGCTTTTTATTTATTTGTACTGAAGATTGAACTCAGAAGTGCTTAACCATGAAGCCACATCCTCAGTCCTTTTATTATCTTTTATTTAGAGACAGAGTCTTGCTGAGTTGCTAAGTGCTCACTAAGTTGCTCAATAATATATATATATATATATATATATATATATATATATATATATATATATATAATATTGTCTTAGAACTTATGATCTTTTTTTATCCTCCTCAGTCACTGGAACTAAAATTATCTATCACTAGACCTGGCTCATTTGCTTTTTAAAAGCACCAACATGGATATTGCTAACTTTCTCTCTGCTATGTTCATCTTTAATAGCTTCTAATTTTGCTCATTTTTTAAAGATTTTCTTACTTTTAGTTTATAAAATTTACTTTTTATTGGGATGGATGATTTGATAATAAATTCTAGTCATTTTATGGCTTAATATTTTTTGTATGTTTTATTTCAACCTCAGGTTTAGATGAATTTCATTTTTTTAGCTGTATGGAGGTCTAAGTGAAACATAATAACCTGTATGGATATTGTTAAATAAATGGAACCACAATTTTGCCCATTTTTTGACTGTACAGTATATACCCAAAGAACATAAAATCAGCATACTACATTGAAACTGTCACATTAATATTTATAGCAGCACAATTCACAATAGCTAAGCTATAAAGCCAACCATTCCATGATAAATGGGTCCATTCAGTGATGACAGGATAAAAAATTGTTGCTTTATGCTATGTACACAATAAACTATGAGTCAGCCATAAAGAAGAATGACTTTATGACATTTGTCAGTAAATGGATGAATCTGGAGATTTTATTGCTAAGTAAAAAAACCATTTCTTTAAAACCAAAGGTTGAAAGTTTTTGCTGATATGTGAAATCTAAAGCTCATAAAGCGGAAAAGGGTAAGAAAAAAAATCAGTAGATTTCACAATGGTAAACAATGAATAAACAAATAAAAGGGAAGGGGATGAAAATATTAAAGATATATATAAAAATCCTACCATGATAGCCACCAACAAGAACAGGATTTTATTTAGGATAAGATATATCCTATGCTTGCATAATGTCATAAAAATTGATTTTACAATCAGGTAGAATTAGAAAGAACCAATAAAATAAAAAAAACAAATTATATTTGTTTGAAAAGCTATATGTATGTTCTATTATAAACATCATACAATATATACATCAAACAAAGTTTTTATGCATATGTATATATTATTTTGTATGTTATAAATTGTTAAAATTATAAAAAGGAAAATCCAAACAGGATTTCTTTTGCTATTTTTTATATTAATAACATGCATAAGTACCATAAAATGTTTGAACTTAAATTCACTGTTAAATATTTCCATTAAGTGGTCTGTCTACCTTGTTAAATTTCAAAATTTCTCTTATACCATTGTTAGAGTTCTCACTACATATTCAGAAGAGCCAGCTCCATCAGAGAAATTACAAATAAGATTCTACACTTTCGTAAATCTCTGATTAGTGGTTGTACAATTAAAATTTGAGGATTCCCTTTTTTAATTACCATAATTTTCTCATCTGAAAAATATGTATATTTTAGATCATAATATTTAAAAATTACAAAATATGTATTTTTGTAGTAATGTCTGAGTTTCATATTGTGTTTCATAAATGCGGATTATATATATTTTTTTGAACTTAAATCACTTTATCTGCAGAAGTAGATAATAGTATCATTGTGTTTAAAGAGAGAGAGAGAGAGAATTTTAATATTTATTTTTTACTTTTCAGCAGACACACATCTTTGTTTGTATATGGTGCTGAGGATCAAACCTGAGCTGCATGCATGCCAGGCAAATGCGCTACTGCTTGAGCCACATCCCCAGCCCCAGGTTAATACATTCATAAAAAGAAAATGCTATTTAATAACCATAGTAATGGAATATTAAAGAGCTTTTTAAACTACTCTTTTAATACATATTTTCTTTTATCTTTCTAAAACCTTCTAAAATGTGTAAATTTATAAATATACACATTAAGGAACAAGAGATCCTATGGCAATAAGTAATATATCAAAGAATCAAAACCTGATAAATTCAGTGCTAGAATTAACAGTTTTCCTGAAATGCAGGTCAACGATGTCTCTAATGCAGATAGTAAGCAAAACATTAAAATAACTAAATAACTGTAAATGAAATGATTCAGCAAACTATTTGGCATGACCATATATGGCCTCAATTTTAATCAAATATATATTAGATTTATTTATAATATATAGGTTAATTTATTCCTTTATGATCACTATCTCTTCTTTGAGAAATGACCTCTAGAAAACAGCCTCATTTGGCCTCAGGATGTGTGTACAGTAAGAAAAAAAGTCTCAAGAGTTCTATTATATTCATTATATATTCACATATTCCCAAGGCCTTTCACATTCTGGTCAGTCACACACAGCAGGCAATTTGAAAGTTCATGAAGTTTTGCAATATAACATTGTTATCCTTCCAAGCCCTTTCTAAAAATTCTGTGTGATTTATTGAAAACATCAAGGAAAATGAATATGTCTTTTTAAACCCAGAACTTGAAATGACACTGGACTCAAGAGATCAAGTTTATGAAGACAGGAGTTATGTGTTATGGCTTCTGTTTATCTGCAGAAGAGCTGTCAAGGTGAAAGGGGTTGTGTGAGAATGGCCTTAGGCCTGAGCCTAAGCAACTCCTGTAATGCCAGATTCATGAGACCCCAATAGACCTCCAGGAGCTGAATCTGATGCAGTCACACAAGAGTGTTTATTGTAAGCTCAAGCCTGGACTCACAACCATTTCAGATATAGTGGTCCCAAAGAGTGAGTCTTGACCCTTAATTCATTGAGGATTAATAGATTTTGTGGGATGTTGTATGCATCACAACATCACACAGCCAATCATTTCACATCACGGAAAAGTCAAACAACAACTCTTAACATTGATTAGCAAATTCATTGGCAGAAACAAGTTGTGTAAGGGTGATTGGTTAGTTCAAGTTGTGGATAATTTTGAACCTATTGGTTTAGGCCATGAGAGTTTGCAAGAGTGTATATGATAAACTTGCCTAATCATGTTACCAATCAACAAAACTACTGGGAAGGTCACCTGGTTTTTCAGGTATTTTCTGTGTCTCATGATTTTTGTGGTAGCTAGAGGGTTGCTGTGGGTCCTAACCTAGTGTAACTGAGTCAGGATCACTTGGCATGGAAGATATCTCCAGTTATTTACAGACAAACAACTCAGCAGGGTTGGTATATGCCTAGGAGCACTGAGTTTTTCCATGGACAAGGGTAACTCCCCCCTTTGGACAGGCTTTGCTCTGAAGTGGCTGGTTTCTCAAAAATGGAGTCACATCAGTTTCTCACTCCATTTAAAAAACTCCATTTTGAAACCTGAGGTCATTAATAGAGGTCACTTTTCGCCAGGCACACACACAGAGTCCTCTAATATGGCCTCAGACAAATTACTTGCCCTCACCCTGATAAGCTGAATAAAGCCTCTGGCAGGCTTTCTTCTCCTGATAAGAGTGAAAGGTGAGAATATCAGGATGGAGACCACCAGACCATATATTTCTGACCTCAGGGTAAATAAGAAATCTGGTGGCACCTGATAATTACAAGGTGTGGTAAAAAATAAAAAATAAAAAATAAAAACAAAATTTAGTATAAAAAATAGAGCTAAAAACAGGGATTTAGCCAGCCTAAACGAGTATGTACTCCAGCTGGAGAGCCTGATGAGGACCTACACTGACATCCCATCACTTGCCATCACTTTCCTATTCTCTGTGTGATCCTCACTCCTCTCAAACTCTACCGCCTTGTCTAGACCTTTGTGAGAGGTGCAACTTCTCCCTGTGACCCTCTCCTCAACTGGTCGTCCACTCTCCAACAGAAAAAGCCTGTTTTGGTTTAGGACCTGATCACTGCTGTCTGAGTGAGTGTGAATCTGCAGGACATAAAGCCTAAGGCTTGAGAGTTTTGAACTTAGCATTCAGAGGAAATGTCTGTCACTAGCCTGTCATGATTAAATATGTTTTGCAATGTTCAGAATTAATCTAATATTGTTTTCTGAGAATTAATTAATCTAGAATTGCTTGGTGTTATTTGATTATCTCCACTGCAGGGCCTATCATTAAGGATTGTTGTTTTCTTCATTAGGAACCTAAAGAGTAAAGTTGTATTAAGAATTTGAGTGAATAAAGAATTGAAAGGGGCAGAAATGCATGGACATTCTTTATTTCTCCGCTTGACTGCAATGTCACAAATTTGCTCCCTGGCAAAATGTTGTTATCATTTTTAAAGTATTAAATTAAGGAATTCTTATCACTAAAGATTATTATTATCTTCAATTCTAAATGTTGACTTTACTTTTGGCATTATCTCTGTCCTTTGACTGTTATTGTTACAGCTATTTACTGGTAATGAGGCCTTGCTTTCCCAATGCTGAAGTATAACACCAGAGAAGCACATCAAGGCAAGTTTAGAGTGGAAAGTTGAAGCTTTATTAAAGTACAGCAGAAAAGACTTCTCCCTGGAAGAAGAGGGGGACCCAATGAAGTGGTACCCCCTTTCTCCACAGAAAAGTCCACTTCACCATGGCTGATTTGGGAACTGTCAGCCAAAGAGTCTCTTCAAAAGAGTTTAATGTAGATAAACTTTCTATTTTTGTGTTGCCCTGTTTACTTGGCCACTGGCCAAGGTGCTGGACACCCCCTTACTATTTTCACAAACATATCCAGTATAGTACTTTGAAGAAATTGCAAACAAGGCCTCTGACCTTGAGCTGGGCTTCACAGAGATGTCTACATTTTTAAGATAAGTTACAAATTGGCTCCATGGTAACAGCTGGCAGAGGGAGGAAGAAAGGGAAGAAGAAGTTCTCCTCTTCTCAAGTGTTGTGCTTGAAGTGTTAACTTGCCCAGACAGTGAAAGAAAAAGCTGCTTTTATGTGAACTTCTGCAGACTGTAAACTTCTGAGCCCCTCTACTTACATGCTGGGTATAAAACTCTGAAACTCCCAGAACTTGGAGGGATTGATTGATAACAGCAAAAGCTGTGCTTTCTGAACCTGGATGCAGCCAAATGAAACTGTTTCTTTCTATCTTCAGTGCCTTGCTTCATTTGTCCCTACAACAAACTGGGACACAGCACTGGAAGGACTACTGTCACATGTGATGAGTCAGGTTTTGCAACAGAAAACACCAACTGGGCTGCTATCCCATACATCTTTCCCACTTAGAGTAGCAATCTGACTCTGATTATCACCCCCAAACCTCTCCCCACAACAAGAGGCCTTTACATATAAGGGTCTGGTGACTGTCCCATGTCAGTCACATGTTATTTGGAAGCCAATGACAGATCCACATGGCTCCACCACAGATGTTTTATCAGACACCTGCACTCCACTGCTCCAAGGCCAGTTCCCAGGAGGCTCCAACTCAATTGCATCTCTGTTCTACAACATTTTCATGAATTCCAGTCAATAAAGAAACTATCTGGTTCAGTCATGATGAGCAACAGGAGATCGGATGGATCTCCAGGTCAGAAATTCCTGGTCATGAGAATTTCAAATATTTCACTGTATTGGTCTAGACATCATTCAAGGATGAAGTAGGTGGCACTGAGGGTCTCAATTCTTTCAGAAACCATTAGGGGTGAGAAAACTCCATTCAAAGAATAATGCATATGAGAGAAAGAGAGAGAGAGAGAGAGAGAGAGAGAGAGAGAGAGAGAGAGAGAGAAAAATATATATATTAAATACCTGTAAAAGGAGCAATAGATATGCAAATTCAAATTCTTAATGGAACATATATCATTCAAAGATCACAAAAATATTTATTTGACTTTACATAGGGTTATGTATAAACTTGTTCAAATATGGAGCTCACCATTGGTTGAACTTTCAGTTCCCCTGGGGCTTGGTGGGAGTGATCTGTTCATGGAATTTGTATTTGCCAAAGTCAGAATACTCACATGAATGTACCTGTGATAGCAGGAAGGGCAATCTATATGTATATAACAATACATGTTCTTACCCAGCCTACAGAGAAAGGGAATCCATAAGTTATATATTTGTTAAATTTGACGATACATGGAGAAGTATTAGAATGAAAATGTGACTAGTGATATAACACATACCATTGATAAAGCAAAAGGAAAATAAAAATACACAATTCCTCCTATGAACTTTCTGCATTTCTCTATTTTAAGTTTACATTTATGCATATGTTAGGATTAGTACTCAGAGTCTAGTAGGGTATGGGTTAGGGTCAGAGATTCAATACTTCAAAGGGAAATCAATCCAATGTGTATATGAACATGTGCTACACAAGATCACCTCCCACTGTCATCCAGAACAATGCCTTGACATTACCATCACCCCAAGTTATACACAATTAGAGGGAGAAGAAGAAGAATATCTGTGAATACATACTGGAATGGAAAATGCTCAGCAGTTCACAACCTTGTAGGTGGCACAGGAGATTACAGTGCCTGAGTCTTTAATCTCTCCTACTCTTGGTTGTGCCCTTCCAAAACCTGATCTCAGGTAGTATTTTACTGAGTCTCTGGAAACAAAGAATTGAGAAACAGAATGCATTAGTGGAAAGCTTTCCAGCACTCATCCTGGTGAATATATGAATAGACAGCTGCTTGCTTTGCAGATGGGCAAGACCTACTATGTTCCTAAGTTCCTGTATTTTTCCTGAATTTTGGCCACTCTCCAGAAGGGGCTTGTGGTTTTGTGTCCAAGATATGTACCAGCTCCAAGCTCTGTGAAATGGCCATTTCCTGGATTGTTGAAAGGAATGTCAAGCATCTTAGAAAACTCAGAAATCAGTGTGACCGATAAGGGTCTCAGTGGAGAAACCCTGCTTGGCTAGATAGCAACTCAAGTAGCATCATCAGGAGCTGTCAGTGCCATAGTGTACATCTTGTGCAGAAGTCTGTCCCCCAGCTGTGTTCTTACCTATTGTTCAATTCCCCTGCAAGTCAGAAAGTTCTTTGCCTCAGGCCACACCTTTGTGAAGCCTCAAGAAAACAGTTTCAAAATGGAAATTAAGGGGCCTCACCTGTGGCTTTTTGGTAAAGTGCTTTGTGAAGGGATGTGTCTGAATCAACCTCTTGGCACTGGGTGAGGTGTGGCTTAGATTCTCAGCACCCCATAAAACTAAATAAAGATCCTATATGTTCATCCAAAACTAAAATTACAGAAAAGAACAGTAATTTTGGATTAAGTCTTTCACCTATTTCTGGTAAGGCTCCTGACCTCCATTTAGTTTGAAAAGGGATTTATTGGTTATATGAGGTGTTCCAAGCCCTGAAGTAGCTAGAATATAAGTGGTTGTGTTTTCTGCCTTGGACTTTGAATAGCTGGGATAACAGGTATACACCATATCATTACACATAAAGAATCTACCCCCAGCAGTCAGTAGGCTTCTAATTTGAAAATTAGGGCAGTATTAAACAAATTCTTCTACTTAATCTCATCTAAAACTAGTCAAGTTCCCAATGAAGCTACAGAAACAAAATTTCTATCAACATTCTCTATTGATAGAAATTTTTATTTGCCAAACTCAGTTGTAGTCATATCCTATGGAGTGATAGTCATATCCTATCACTAACTTTAGCATCCCAGATATGGTCTCTTTATTTGTCAAAGCCAGCTCCCCAGTTCCTTCTCTGCCTCAAGGCATCCCATTCCCATGGGTGAGTTCACTGCCCCTTATCTAAGGCAGTGTACTCTCACTTCAGTATCTCCTCATGCTCTGTCTAGTGAGTGTCTCCTTCAATTATCTGTTCACAAAAAGAACCTTGAACTACAAACCTTGTCATTGCATCCATCTTGCAAGAAAATCTTTCATGATTAGAAGTTGAAAACAACTAGAAATAGAAGAAAGAAAAACAGCTGGATGATATAGTGTGTACCTGTGATCCCAGCTATTCAAAGTCCAAGTCAGAAAACACATAAGTTCTAAACCACCCTGAACCCCTTGACCAGATTCTATCTCAACATTTTTAAAAGGGTCAGGATTTAATTCTGTTGTTGGGAGTATGCATGTCTAGCATATGTGAGACCATGAATGCAATTCTTGATACTGAAAAAAATGAAAAATGCAAACAACAACAAAATACAGATCACACATGAGAAATTACCTTCTAATACATTAAGTAATCAAAAAAACAAAATATTTTCTTTCCAAAATGGAAAGAAGACAATTTTACATGCTTTCACTTGTTCTTTTTAACATATTAGAAACCCTGGTCAGATCAATCTGCAAGAAGTACAGGCAGAGGGCATGCCAAATGGAAAGGTTGAATTATGAAAACCTCTGTTTATCAGTGAGATAAAGTTATATCTGGAGAATCTCAAGATTCCAAGAAAATAATCACCACAATGAGTAAAGTCAGCAAAGGTGCCAATACAAAAACCCCCCACACACAAACTGTGTTTCTATACACTAATAATAAACATTTATATATATGGAAAGAAAATCAAGAAAACAGTTTCATCTGACAAGTAAAATAAAATGTAATACTACACCCAATGTATTACTACCCAATCAAGTAGATCAAATGTGAAGACTTTAAAACAAGCAATCAAACTTAGAATAACAACAAAAAGTGAAAGATATCAAATGATCATGGGCAGGACCACTTAAACTTGTTAACATATCAACATTATCCAAAGAAATCTACAGTTTCTGTCCAATCCCTAAAAAAATTCCTAACTTCTTTTTTTCATGAATACCATTTTTATTTCATGTTTTTATTTACTCATATTCATTTTACATGAGAGTAGAGAATATTTTGATTTATTCATAAAAACATGGAATGGATCTTATTCTAATTAAGATCCCAGTCTTGTTGTACATGATGCAGAAATTATTCATTGCAAAAATTTAAAATTCCATCCTAAAATGATAGGGAATGTGAAAACAACCAACTTCAGGAACATTTTGAACAAGAACAATATTGGTGGTCTAACCTGTCATAATTTCAAAACTCCATGCTATAAATTTACCAGTCATACAAATACAAAATATAGAAATGTTGATTAATAAAACAGGGTAAGAAATTCAGAAATGAAAGAAAATAAGTTCTCAAGTGATTTCTGTCAATAGCATTCCCCGGAAATTGACAGTATTTTCCACAAATACTGTTGAGAAGACTGAAATGATAGCAACACATGAAACAAGGAAGTTGGGCCCTGATCTGACACCATGGACTTAAATTAACTCAACATAAATAGGGGACCTAAATGTAAGATCTGAAATATAAAACTCATAACACACAATAGAAAAAGCCCATGACAAGAGATTTTGACAGAGACTTTTTGAACAGCACATCAAAAGCACAGGCACCAAAAGGAAGAAACAAACTGAACTACATCAACCCAAAAACTTTGATTCATGAATGGACACATTCATTAGTGAAAAGATGACTCACTAAATGCAAGAAAGCATTTGAAAATTATATTTGTGATTAGAATTTAAGATCTATGATATAAAGAGCCCTTATACCTCAATAAGAAGAAAACAGCAAATCAATATTAAAATGGGAAAAGGACTTGCACAGATATTTCTCCAAAGAAGATATGCAAATGGCTGAGAAGCACATGGGAAGATGTTCAATATCAATACTAAGTGGAGAAATCAAAATCAAAATCAAAATCACAATGAGATCCAGCTTCAAACACATGATGAAACAGAAAGAAACAGAAAACAGAAAAATCCCTGATCGGCTCCCATTCTCCAGTCCAGGAACAAAGAGGCACATCCACCCACCACCACAACTAAAACAGAAAACAACAGTGCTGCTGAGAATGTGATGGAGCCAGAACCCTAGTGGGTTAGCATGCAAAGTAGTGCAGGCTCTATGGGAAACTGATTGGTGGTTCCCCAAATTATCAAAAGGATCATTCAAAAGACCCTTCAATTCTACTTATTTTGAAGAGATATTTATATGCTTGTAATTACTACAGGGTTATTTATTATACTCAAGGGTACATTGAGGAAGAATATTTTTATTTTTAGCTGTGCATTATAGTTATACAAAAGCATGGAATATAGTTTGTTCCAAGTCAGTCTCGAGAACTTGCCCTTTCCCTCCCTTTCTCTCTGACCCAGTTTCCTTTCTTCTTCTATACTGGTCTTCCATCCATGTATTTATAATTTTCTTAACTCATGCTTTACAGATATACAAAAAGATAAAACTCACTGTGGTCTCTTCATATATGAATATAGGATAGTATGGTCAATTTCATTCTACAATTTTGCCCTTTTCCTATCCCAAGGAAGAATTTTTTTTTTACATGTAGCACATGATGAAGTATTATTTGGTCTAAAAAACAAAGAAAATCCTGACCGATAGTAGAGTAGGGATGGGCCTTGAGAATACATACTGTATGATCCTACTTATATGAAGTACAGTACACAGAATAAATAAATAATACAGAAAGGAGAATGGTGACTTCTTAGAGCATGAGGGAAATTGATGATTACTGTCTAACAAATGAACTTCAATTTTGCAAGATGAAAAAAGTTTTGTGGCTGCATGCTGGTTTCCAAAAATGGAAAAAAAAATAAGTGTAATGAACACCACTGATGTGCCTTCCCAAATAGCTGACATGGCAAAACTTTACTGTGAATATTTGAAAATGTATATAAAATTAAACTCATTCTGCTTATTTCCACACAAACAAAAACCAAGTAAATTCTCCACTAGGAAAAACTTATTAAAAGGAAGTTCTCTATGAGTAGAAATGTGAAAGGATCATTCAGGTTGAAAGGATGAATCACTCACTTGTTCATGCAAAGAAAAAAAGAATACAATGAGGGTAGCTCCACAGGAAAATTTAAAATAAGTATCATTGTACAATCAGTTCTTAACTCCTCTCCTAATCTGACTGAGGTGCAGTGGTGTAATAATTATACAGCTTGTGATGTTGACAGAGATGCACACCATGAAGCCAGTCATGTGCACATATGGGCCTAGGACACCACCAAGCTGGGAGGGCCAGTGGAGAGGTGGTCTTAGGGTCTCTGTCTTTGTCTTCACAGAGGGAAAAATGCAAGGGAGAATGCAACATGTGGACAAACAACTCTCTCAACAATTGTCCTTGGATCTGTGAAACTCCTGGCAGTTTTCTTCCAGAGTCAGTCCCTTTGAATCACAATGGCCATACCTTACATCTTGGATGAAAAGGTCCCCCCACCACTCCTGAGGGACCATCCCTGATCAGCTTCCATCCACCAGCCCAGGATCCAAGAGGCACATCCACCCACCACCACAACTAATATAGACAGATGTCAGATAAGAATGAGAACGCAGAAATCACTGTTGGAGCTCCAGAACAACAGGAACAAGCATCAGTGCTCTTGGGAAAGGCTTGCCATAACCAATGTGTTTCTGCCATCCCTTACGGCCACAGATGCACACATGCCACCCAGCCACAGAGACCTGTGAACACCTCTTGCTGAGGCGCATACATGTAAAGATGCACACTCATTAAAACCCCTTCCACCACAGATATTATTAAAACACCTCACATTTAGAAACAGGTGCATGACCCACAACTCACTGCCATCCCAACAAAAACACAGATGCATAAATCACCTTTATCCCTGCTTTCCCCGAATACACTCACCACCACTTCCTTTCTAAAAAATTATACTCATACCCACAAATACACATGCCTGTTATCACCCAGGTACTGACGGACATGCAATTATAATGTATACTTTTCCAAATGCAGGCTTATACATTCCTATATACTCTACACTTCCTGAAGGCATGCACATGATATAACCAAACACTGAGTATTCATGCACACAGAAATACAACATACAACCCCCCTACACACACACACACAAACACACACACACACACACACGCACACACACACACACACAATAAACCCTATTTGTTACCAGAAGTCACATAAACAAAACCCTAATTACTCTGGAAAATCTCACAGACTTGATCCTCTCATCAGAAATACAATATACACAAAAATCTTTTTGAACTTCCCCAAGATTGAGTGGAACCAGAAATACCCTTAGTACAAAAATGTAACATTCTTAACCCTAAATGATACAGGTACAACCCCTCACATACACACATAAACATGAGTCCATATTCCCAGAATCACTTGATACGCAAACACCAACTCCGAAAAACACATAAAGTTTCCCAACCCTCTCCAAATGTACACAACAATGATGTCACCTACAATCTACTCATTGTCATTTCCCAAATACATACATAACACATGTGTGACCTTAATACACATATTTTACCCTGCACTCTAATGTCACACCCTTCCCTAAATAAAAAATAAAATTAAATTATAAAATCAATATTTTGTGAATATCAAAAAGTATTCACCAAAATACTTCATTCAAACACTCTTCTTAATAACTATTCACAAGTCCCACCATGTCATAATAACCCATATACACTGTCAGTACCCAATCCTCCTAACTTGTATTCCCATATAAATAAAACTTCTATATTATCTCAGTGGAAACACACACTACCCATCTACTGTTTGAGAATGAATACTCAGCCATCACACGTCCTAAATACATTCACAGTCCTAGATTATACAAGTCTGGAAACACACGTGTCCATCTGAGTCTACAAATCCACAGTACTCCCAAAGACCCAAAGTACATGCAGCCAGTCTCTAACTATGAAAGGGCACAGAACTCACTATTAATATACAAAACTGCTCATTCTTTCTGATATACTCAGTTAACAGCACACAACACTGTGGAGCTCTGAAAATCCTCAATATCATAAACTTCCTATCTTCCAGATGCCTGAGTGTAAACCCAGAGTTCCTCATGCCCAAATTAAAACAAATGCACAGCAAAACCCAAACAATTCCAATCAAAAACCTTACTTACAAACTCTTACAAATTCCAGTCGCCTCCAAGAAACACTTAAAATAGACATGAAGTAGGACTGAAGAGGCTGGATACCACAGGAATTTTCAGAAAGCAGGTTTATTGGCTGTTGCAAACCAGTCCAAAATGTGGCTCATGCCTGAAACATTCTAGGGACAGATAATTTCAAAATATTTTGAATTTATGTCCCATGGGGGGAAAGGGCTTGAAGATTCACTTGACAAGTGTTTTTCATTCCATTCTCTAGGTCAGACAGAGGTTTCACACGTATTTACCAAAAAAAAAAAAAAATCTGGCATTTACAAGAAAGAGGAAGCTACCAACCACAGTAATCTTTGCGTACTTGCTGCTGATCTGACAAGAGAAGAAGCTTAATTATGGTAAGGGTCTTTTGGTTGAGAGTATCTGGTGTGCTTCAGATACACATATCTTCAGACCACACATCAATCAGTATCACCCAAAAAGCAATCACACAAATACTCCCTCAGTAACTGAATGGAGTACAAATTACTTATTAATATGACAACAATTTGTATTCTCAAAAGAAAACATTTACAATCACCTCTATGTTGCAAACATGCACATACACAGAATGCCTCAGAATATGAAGTTCAACAACAAATCTCAGATGTACAGACACTGCTAACTCCTCCTACATACTCATAAAAGACACCCCTCCATTCAAAAGAATAACATGATCATGTCAAAGCCCTAAACAAGAAAATACACAGCAGTCCACTTGAGACATTATCAACAGAATCTATACGCATCTATGTGCCACATATACATAATTCCAAACACCCCAACATACCCCATGATTCCATTCTCTCCAAATCTCTGAACACCAAAGATTATGTCCCTAAATTCTGACCTAGACATCATGAACATACACATACATTCTAAAATCTGAAAATGCACAGATCCAACACATAATAGTAAGACAACATCCTAACTCCTCTCAAACGCATTCACAATAGTCCACAATGCAAACAACACCTACAGATGCACCACTAAAACCCTAAACACATGTCCTGCCAGAAAGGTACTCAGCCAACAATGACCAAAGAAATCACTCAGAAAATATTTACACACGACAACCAAACAGTCCCACACAGGAGAAATTATTGTGTCTTGTTTCATATGCTTTCCATACCTATACACATGAAACACATGAAAGCACAAAGTCCTGGTGCTAGAGGGACAAGTTCTTGTGTTCTCTCTTTCTCTCTCTGTCTCTCTCTCTCTCTGTCTCTCTCTCTCTCTTTCTCTCTCCTTGTCACACACACACACACACACACACACACACACAAACAAACAAACAAACACACACACACACACACACACACATACAGAACATTACATACATAATCTGAACACTGAAACACCCAGTTCAAGGATTTATCTTGTGGGCCCTGCACACAGAGGTAGAGGGGTAAAGATGCAGATTTCAGGCACATACCTTGCTGTTGAAAATGTAAGAAAATATAAAAGTGCAAAGGAGAGAGCACATTCCCTCCTATAAAACTGAAAGGTACTTGCCAGCCACTCAATAACTCCTCAATATAGAGAAAACTCTTCAAATAATAAGAGAGTACTCTCAGATAATGTTTCTGGAGATGAAGGTACTCTGGGACATTTAAGGGGTTTCTAAAAGAGAGAATCACCCCAAATTGAGTATCTACCATCAGCCCAGATGGATGTCTTCTAGCTGGAAAGCCAGACCATTGTGCAATGTGTGTTCCAATGCCAGGGCTGGGCTTGTTCACCTGAGCACCCCCCTAAGCCACATCAGATCCAATTTCTGAATGGGGTCTGCAGTGTTCTCACACAAGAGACCTTTGGCATTATTACATGCCCAAATTCTAACCTGAAGATATTACTGGCATGTTTGCTGGTCAAAAAAATAGTGAGTAAATTGTCAGCTTTTCTGTGTTACATTCAGACAGAAGAGGTGAATCTGGTTAGAGGAATGTCTGGGGCCTCTTATATTTTGGACAGCAGCTGTGCTAATCACTTTCCAAACCTGTGATAATATACCTGAGATCACCACATTCAAAGGTGCAGAGATTTATTTTGGCTCATGGTTTCAGAGATTAGAGTCCATGGTCACTTGGCCCTCTTACCTCTGGACCTGTAGCAAAGCACAACATCTGGCCAAGAGTGTATGGCATAGGAAAACTGACCACCTCATGGCTGCTAGGAGGCAGAGAGAGACAGAGACAGAAGTGCATTAGGGTCCCAGTACCCCATCAGTGGCACATCCTCAATGAGGTAATTTTCATCAAATGGGCCCCAATTTCCACAAGCTTCCAACACCTCCCAATAATGACTTCAGCTGGGAACCAGATGTTTAAGAGGTGAGCCTTTGAGGAACGCCAAATGTTAATGCCAGAACATCTATCCATTGTCCCCAAAAGCTCATGTCTGTCTCACAGCAATGAATAATTAAAAATAAATAAATAAACAAGCATTTGGACTCCAAGAGTCAACAAATATCAACAGTGCATTCTCAATAGTTTTTGCCCAAAGTCTCTTCTGAGACTCAAGGGAACACAGTGACGCTGAACCCTGAATTGAACGTTTTTTTTTTTCTGCCATTCTCTTCTTTTTAATTCATGAGTATAGCTTTCTTTTCTTCCCACACCCTCAACCCTATCTTAATGACTAACCATAGAGTCAGTTAAAAGCATGAATGTCAGTTAAAAGGGCCCTTGCACTGGGCACTCCACCTTACTATGTCACAGGAAATGTCCAAATTAAAAGGTATTGGCAGAAGTGAACAGAAGACACTGACTAGGAGGGAAACCAGACACACACACCTTCAGAATTGCAAGCATATAAAAAATCACATTATCTTACTTTCACAGGTCTGGAATGTGTCAGGGTCCACTGGACCCAGATATAACCCACAGAATCCCACCTTCTTTAAATAACAGTTTTTTAAGAGAGAGAGAGACAGAGAGACAGAGAGAGAGAGAGAGAGGGAGAGGGAGAGAGAGAGAGAGAGAGAGAGAGAGAGAGAGAGAGAGAGAGAGAGAGAGAGAATTTTCTAATATTTATTTATTAGTGTTGGGCAGACACAACATCTTTATTTTTATGTGGTGCTAAGGATCAAACCTAGCACTGCACACATGCCAGGCGAGTGCGTTACCACTTGAGCCACATCCCCAGCTCCTTAGTGACATCTATTTTTAGTTGTCTATCAATATTTATTGATTTATATATGGTTCTAAGAATTGACCACTGTGCCTCACACATGCCAGGCACTCTCTCTATCACTGAGCCATGACTCCAGACCCCTCTAAAGGACAGTCTGTCAACACTAGTAAACTGTGCTTGTGTCCACCTGCCCAAGACTGCGAGAACAATTCCACATAACACACTGTATACACTTTCACTCAGCAGTTCTAAGCAAGATGAAACCAGGAGCTAGCCATTCATCTCTGAAATGCTGAATTGTTCCCAATGAAGCCTTTTCCTCTCCCACCTCTCTGCCTCTTCAGTTACTGACTTTCATGCGTGGAAGCAAAGCAGAAGAATCAAACCTTTTGTAGCTGCATTTGCTGCAATCCTCATTAATAATCAAAAAAATGTTAACACATTTCAAAGATACATCTACGCAGGGGAAACACAACTAACCCAAAGGGAAGAAGAGGACAGCAGTAAGGAGAAGACTGAAAAAGCACAGCAGGGCACAGGTTAAGTCTAATGCTCCATTAAGTCTAGTGCTCCAGGTGTGAAACTAGGGCACCTGATGGTGTAATAGGGTGCCCTAGAACTTGAGCATCCTTACCCCTCCAGCTTGGTCTGATGTGGGACCACTCCCTAGAGCTTCTGTGCTCACTGACTTTCACTTACCTGAGCAGGGGTTCATAGGCCTGCCACTACTAACCTCCACCACAACACTGGCTCCACTCTTATAGTTTGATAAATCACTGTTTCTGGGGTTACTGGGTTGCACTCTGAATGTGATATGCACATCCTGGTCACCAGCGTTTCCTCTGAAGTATGAATGCAAACCTTCACAACCCCTCAATTCTTCACTCTGTAAGCCTGATAACCAGCATCACATAGACAATAACAAGGTCAGCTGAGAATGAAGACAGTAGCAAGACCCACCTAGACCATGGCCTCTGTGAGCCCATATGATGTTAGTTACACAGCAAAATGAATCTGGACATAGGATTCTGAGGCTGCCTTTTGCACGCAGGGCACCCTGATAATCTCTCCACAAGTCATTGAGCCTGCTAAGGGTGGTGTCCTTCCCATTGCTGAGACGCCAAAAGGTGGCTTCTGTGTAATGGAACTAACCTCTTTACCAACCACACCATCTTTGGCCCCAACATTACAAAGTTTTCATTTCTGGAAAACCTGCAAGTATTTTAAATCTTTCAACCCTGGCTTTTGCTCCTGATCCCCATGGTATATCAGGCTGAAAGCAGCTAAATATACCCAGGCCATATCTCAAATGCTGTACTGCCTTTAATATTCCCTGCTGGATAAATTAGTCTGTGTTTTAGTTGTCTTTTACATCACTGTGACCAAGAAAATCTAACAACAACAATTAGAGCAGGACAAGTTAATGTAGCTCATAGTTTCAGGTCTCACTCCACTGACCACCAACTGCATAGCTCTGGGGCCAAGGTGAGGCAGAAAATAGTGGGGGAGGTGTAGGGAGTGGGAAAGCAGCTCAGCATATGCCAATGAAGAAGCAGAGAGAGAACTCTGCTCACCAGGTACAAACTATGAACCCTGGATTCTGATCCTCCTCTTTGTCCTCAGCCTGGGCGGGCTTATCTATGTGCCTGTGGTTGACTGGGAAGGCGAGAACAGGCCTATGGTGTGGCTTAACATTTGTATTAGACCGCCTTGGGCCAGCTTGGGTTGACTCTGTGCCTAAGGCTAATGAGCGGAGCTCAGAGTCAAGGCATCTTAATTCTTTTAAAAGTTGGATCTGTTCCTGTCTCTGTTGGAGAGACTTGCGCAAGGGAGCCAGGTTAGGCAAGGTAAGTGGAGAAAAAATATCTGATGGGGCAGTTGGCCCCTGAAGGGCCAGAGCACAAAAGGCAGGAGGGATATAGGAGGGAGGTGGATGGGCAAGTCCTATAGGCTGTGGCAGGGTCCTGAGAGGTGGCGGGTCTTCTGAATGGTAGCGATCTGCTTCCTTCTCCAAGGTAGCCTCTTCCCAAGGTGTCAATGTGTCTCTGGGATTTAAAAGTGGATAAAGGGAGTTGGTAGCTGTTGGAGCCTTATTCATTAGGGTGGGATTTTGAGTGCGTTCAGGAAGGTTCCCAGGGTCCTGGGGAGCCTGAGAAGGATCTATGTCTATACTAACTGAAGGGCATGCCGAGGGGGGACGAGAGAGACGAGAGGTTTTTTGCATAGCCTCTTCCCCAATCCTGACAAGTTTTAAGGTACCATTCAAAGGGTGAACTTTTAAGAATTTCATTAAGTTTCAGTAAGAAAAGGTGGGAACAGGCACTTTTTCTTGGCCAAAGGATTCATAATAATCTTTTAAACAGTCTCCTACTCTAAGCCATCTTTTACCATCAGTGGTCCATTCAAGGGGAAACCACGGACACAATTCTCCTATGTATGAAAAGAATAATTTTAAGTCCTTTTTCTTAACACGTGCCACTCGTGTCTTGTAAATGTCAGGCTATTCTTTGAAGGAGAATTTTTTTCTAGCCCCTGACACCGTACCTCCCACAAAAAAGAAAATGCATTAACAGAGAGGAGTTCACACTGATCCTTCCTGAATTCCCCACCCCACTCCACCCACAACATCCAAAAATGGCCTTAATAGTCATTGCAGCCACGTTGATGCAGCACCTCCTATGTGCTAGGGACTGCTCTGCATAAATAAACCCCAGGAGACACACCAGTGTCTCCATTTAAGAAAGAAACTGAGGCAAAGATAGATTTATTAACTTACCAATGATCACACAGCTCAAAAGAGGCCCATAGGGGTTTTAAACCCGGGCCATTTGGTGTTACTCCAGACCCCTCAGACCAAAGATGCAGTAAGTGGGAGGAGAACATCAGACATATGATCCACCTATGGCAGGAGGAGACTTGGGTGAGTGGAGCCTTCTGTGACACAGACAGTGTCCCCTCTCGGGTGATGCCTCACCTGGTCCTGAGAGGACCACTCAGCCTGGGGGAGAAGAGAGGCCCCTGCCAGCCTTTTGGTTTAAAAGAATGTTCACTTACCTGAGCTGCAATGTCTCCACTGCTCTGAGGAGGTAGGGCCACGTCCTTTCAGAGATCCTTAGAGGTGACCTCATTTTAAGGAAACAAGCCTGTGGCCAATTGTCCGAGATTGATTAAGTCAGGGGCCAGCACAGGCAGCCAGCAGAGGGGACACCATTGAAGAGATGAGCCAGAGCAGGGTCCAGGGGCCTGGGGCACGGCCTCGGCATGGCCCAGTGGCTCCCAGCTGACATCCTCCCTGCCCGGGAGATTCTGGAAACTGCCTTCATGGTAATTTTCAGGTGCATGCGTGGGAGGCCCTGCTTGCTCCAGCCTCAGGGTAGGACAGGGAAGATTTCAGTCCTCATCAGAATATGGGCATGAGCAGAATGGTGGCCAGCAGGGGAAGACATCAAGGGTCTCCATCTCACAGCAGTTTATGCATTGTTTGTTGAGCCCCTACCATGCATCATATGGATGTAGCTGGAAAGTGGATTTTTAGCATGTGTAAAGGACCTGAGGCAGCAGTGGGCTTGGTACATTTGAGGCTGTGTGGGGAGTTGAGGATGGCCTGAGCCAGGATGTGCCTGGGGATAGCTGCACCAGATGAGGCAGTTTGGGAACTGATTGACTTCTTTCCCTTGTGCTCCACCTGTCGAACAAGCAAGGCACAGAGATGAAGATCTTTCACATGACAGATGAAGAGTCTGAAGGTCAGAGTGGTAAAGGCATTTTCAGGTCCCGAAGGTAACACATGGCGGAGTTGGAATTCTCACCCAGATCTGCATCTAGAGCAGTTTATGGGTCCCTTCTAGCATGACTTTCTGACAAGTCCAGATGCACCCAAACTCAACCTCCTGTATCTGGTTTGGAGAGTCTCAGGTACATGAGTCATATAAGGCCCTGATAAGTCCTTCTGCAAAGGAAGTTTCTAATATTTCTTTAACCCAGCACTTGCAACGTTCATTTGAACATAAGATCCTTATAAATGTGACTAGAATGAAGACATTTCAGAAGTGACCTTGGGAGACACTGGTCTTGGTAACACACAGAAGTCTCAATTGGTCTTCCTGATCTTGGGGAAGAGAATTCTGGGTATATTTTGGAGACTCAGTAAGATGGTGAAGGGATGGAGAGAGATTCAAAGGGCTAATGGGGGTATTTCTGAGTGGGAAGGGATCCCTAGTAGGACCCTAAGTGGGACTCTGGAGAGATTTCCTCCCTCACTTCAGAGAACAGTACCAGGGCCTGTGAGGGTAGGATAGGAGTTTTAGACTGTACCTGAGGTGGGCCATCTTGGTTGGGAGTGAGCTCCCCACCACCAGCAGTGTGCAATTAGAAACTGTTGCATTACACTGCTGAAGGTCACTTCCTCTAGGATTCTGGGATTCGGGGTAAATAAAGCCACCCCACCTGGGCCATGCTCAGTCCCCCCTTCTCTCCAGAGTGGGCACAAAGAAGCCAGGCATGGCACATTCATGACATTTGGAAAATCCTTATAAATAAAATAGTTACTATGAAAGCTGATGAGCTCTCCACAGTCCATCTCCTCTCAACAGGAATAATGCCAAGCCCGTGACTCCAGTGTCACCTCCCACCATCGACTAGAGGAAACCCTCATTTTAAGAAGTATAACAAGAAAAGTGAGTGACAGTCTATTGACATTTTAAAAAGTGTGTGAGCAGTGGGGGCATGACTGGCTGGAGAGACCCAGAGAGAGGAGGAGAGAGAAGCCACACCAGTCCCTTTAATCTCCGCTCAACCTGGAGGGCTCAGGCTCCTCTGTTGCCCGGGGTGGGGTGCAGAGGCATGGGACGGATGTCCACGGAGAACGTTCTAGAGAGGACATGCGGCCACTTCTACGCCCTCTCCAAGGTGAGGGGCGAAGGTGATGGGCCTGGGGACTTGCTGGGCACCGACAGGGACAATGCCCTGGGGATTCGTGGGCTCCAGGACTAAAGCCAGCCTCGGGCCTCCACCGTGTCAGCCTGTCACACTGCGCTCCTAGTGCAGCACGCATACTCACATGCATGTGTGTGGGCCAGTGCACGCTCACTAGCGTGGATGTCACACCCCTGCACCAGCATCACTGCCCGAGCAGAAGGGACTGGCAGGGTCGGTCCACCTGCACATGCGCAGACCATGCACACCCACCCCATGATGTATGCACCCACCCCCCCATGCCCGTTCTGTCTTACTCATGAGCCCACTTACCTGCACACAGGGGGACAGACCCTCGTTCTGCCCTGCGTCCCACACTCCCAGCAGGTGCCCGTCCAGCACAGGCCAAACAAACGGGGCGTAGCGCGCCCAGTCACGGTGGCCTCCCCACCTCCCAGCACCCAACCTTGCGGTGCCCCACTCCCTGATCAGTGTTTGAACATCTGTCCTGTGTCTCCTGAGTGCTGGGGGATCAGGCCACGGATGGCCTCGAGGGAGAATGTCACCCTCTCCAGCCCCTCCTGCCCCCAGCCCGCCTTTGTCAACCAGGACAGCGCTCGGGGGGACCCTGCTATGCTGCCCTACTAGCTGGCTTCCCAGCCAGGGCCCTGGGCAATGAATAAGCCTCGGGCATCCCTCCTGACCCCATTGTCCTTGCCCAGGCCTTATCACTGAGCCACCACTCCAGTCTGACACAAGTATATCTTTATCATACAATATAGTAATTTGACACATATATTGATAATAATGGTGTAATTATCATTTTGCCTCCTAAAATACTTATCATTTCTCATTTTGTTTATCACATTTACTTTCTTCTAGTAATTTTGAATCATATCATATATTGTTGTATATATAGAATAGAACACAAGAACTAGTTAATACTACCAGTGTTTGTGCCCATTTCAAAATTTGCCTACAACTAAAGATTCCAAATGTTCTGCACATTTTTTTAAATATTCATAAAATGTCAAATTATTTAAACATAATCAAAATGATGCCTGTAATCCCAGAAGCTTGGGAGGCTGAGGCAGGAGGATCATAATTCAAATCCAGCCTCAGCCACTCAGAAATCTTCTAAGAAAATTAAGAAGATTCTGTCTCAAAATAAAAAAGATAAAAGGGCTAGGGATGTGGCTCAGTGATTAAGTGCCCGTGGGTTTTATTACAGGTGCAAAGAAAATAAATAAATAGAATAAATAAAATAAGTAAACTGCTTATCCACAGAAAAACTTGGAAGAATCAAAACACTCTTTTAAACAAAAACGAAGACATCAAAGTGTATATCATGAGAGACTGGGATTTTGCCTCAGAGGTAGAGTGAGCAACTAGCACATGTGAGGCACTGGGTTAAAACCTCAGTGTCACATATAAATTAAATAAAGATATTGTGTCCACCTACATCTAGAAAAATAAACATTTAGAAAATAAATACTTTTAAGGAACATAGGCCAATTCCCTTTGCCTAGTTCCCTACACAGAGGTCTGGTTTGTTTCCTGCTCTGAGAAACTTAACACATATATTTGCCTTGTGCTATATATAGTTTCCATTTCTGCAAACTAGCAAAGTACATATTCTCAGAGTGATACTAAGCCAGTCTCTCAGCACCCACATATACTTATTTCAATAAGCTGAACTCTATAGCAAACTCTACCCATTACCTCATCTGCCACCTAGTCAACATGGACCCAAGCACCTCTCATTATCCCCTTATTTTCTGCATCTTCTAAATTATATCAAAGTGGGAAATCAACTCAACTTCACAATGGCAAACAGAAATTTGATGGTTCTCCTATAGCACATCCCTGAAAACACAGGGTGTAGAGACTCTTTTCATTCTTCCTCCTGTCAAATCCAAAGAGCATTATATTATCTCTATACCCTCATCCCCTCCAAATAAAACCAAGGCCTACAAATCTCAAGACATAGAGGACGCTAAATAGGCTTTCTGTCAAAAATAATAAGGAAATGAATAAATAAATTAGAAAAACCAGTATGACATGCTACCAGTTTACTGCTCACCACAACTGCTTTCAAGAGAAAACATACTAAGGTTTTGAAGTAATGGTGAAGATGGTGTTTGTAGCTTTGCAGAGAGCACAGGTCCATAACTGAGAAGCTCAGTGTGGCCATTGGTTTCTCATAAACACAAGGTTTGGAGTGTCCAATTTATTTTAACAGAGTTTTTGTCTTTTTTTTTAGTTAAATCTAATGTGGATTGCTTTGCAACATAAGAAAATGTTAAAGGGTAACTCTTACATTTGTAATGAGTAGTTGTCAACGAAGTGAAAGTTTGCTTTAATAGGTAAAATGTTCTAATAGCTTCATTTAGGTACACTTAAAATTATGCACACACATTTATCCTACGTATGAGTATGTTTTGATATAAGTATACCCTATGGATCAATTTCCACATTCTCAGGAATATTTCTTCTTCTGCTGTTTTTGTACATTAAATTCATATCATAAAGAACTTAGATAAATCAAACTACTTAATACCGTTTTTGGTGTCTAACTTATTTCATTTAGTGTAATTATTTTGATACTTACCCATGTTCTGAGTGTTTCATTAGTGTCATTAAGTCCTCACTTTTTAGAATTCATTATTTTTTATCCAAATGTTTCAAATGAGAATATTCAAAGAGATTTAGATATAATAACTTTATTTTAAGAGTCAGAGAGACAGAAATATCTTGTGGATGCCATTGTAATTTTCAAAAATTTATAATTTTCCGATAGTTTTTATACATGGTGTGAAGGTAATTTCATAAAATAATTTAATGCACCTGTGTTTTGACTGTGACCACGTCACATAGGTCTGTTGTAGAATTTTCCACATGAAGCATCATGTCACCTCTCATACCTCTCATAATAATTCAAATTTCTGAGAATTTTTTATTTTTAGATTTGCAATGCTTATCTTTTAGAACAAGGTTTATCATTTAACTTTCATTAGCATTTGGATCATTTACAATTGATGTCTGCTCTGTAATTTACAAGTTGCTCTGCATGAAATAATGATCTAATATTTCATTTATAAAATTTTTGTGAAATATTTCAGTCTTAATTTATGTATTCATTTAAATTTTAAAGTATATGTTCAGATGTTTTACTTGAAATGCTCCAAGATGTAATTCATGAGCTCTTTACCCTGGCCTAATATCTATGTTTATATCTAACCCTTGTTTGATGTTGTAAATCTTGACATGCTCTCCTGATAATGTTCTAGGTCTATATTGAAAATGATGTCTTGGTGCAGTGACCATCACCCAGTGCTTTAATTAATTCTGCTGTGAAAAATTGGGAAATCCACCTGAAATTGTCAATTCAGTTATTTTTTTTTCTTTTAAAGGCTTTTCTGAAAAACAACAACAACAACAACACAAAAACTAACAAACAAACAAACAAAAAACTCTTGCAACCTAGTTGCTCATACTTAATATGTTCAAATGTGAATGAAATAATGTATTTGAACTTGGTAAATGTATTAAAATTTTAAAACAATAAAATTAATTATTATTATTCAACTATCAATAAAATTAATCACTATGCTCAAATAATAATATTAGAGCATATCAAATCAAAATTCCTAATAAAAGTTAATAATAATTTTTAATTTTATGGATTTGTTTAAAATGTGACTATTAGTTTTGAATGCTCAGTCCCCTACAGTAAAACAATTATAATTTCTACAGTAAAAATTCACAAGTCACAGATATCTGAATGGTGATATCATTGTACGGTTTTGAAATGGGGATTGCCATGATATATTTATCATTCTTTGTGACATAATCGCTGTCTCATGTCATTACATGATTTAAAGTCTAACAAAAAGAGATTTAAAAAAGTTGAGACATGTCCAGATTATTGGTTAGAAATGAAAAAACTTGGTACCTAAAATAAATAAATAAATAAATTGTCTTCAGTGAATCATTGAAATGTCTGAATTTCATGACAGTTCTTATCCTTCTGTTCAGAGAGTAGTAACCCTAATTCTTGTAGTAACCCTAAATCTTGTTCCTTACAGGACCAAATACAGCTCACCCATGACATATGATTATAAAGTGTTTCTTCCATTCAATTTGTCACTAAAATGTTATAATTTATGAAGTGGCAAAAAGAGGTATATAATATCAAGACATATATGTGTGCATATCTATGAGGCTTGCATGGAGGATATCCCTGTTGGTTTTAAAATTTCTATTTGCAGTTTTTTTTATCTAGGAAAAGTTTAGTTAAGAAACATCCAAGTGATAGCACAAGCAGCTCAATAGAAAGTGTCTAGTCTGCTGAGAAGTCTTGATCTAGTTTTGAGAGACATTTGCAAGTTTCATAACTTTAATATAAAACCTGTTTTTAGATATCTGGTTGCTTGTGTGTGGCATCTGAAAATGGAATGTATGTATTAACTAAATGATTTTAAAAATATAAATATATTTTGTTGTTTTCATTTGCATGATTGTTAGTTTACCATTTGGAGAATTTATGGATTGAACACAGGGACACTTTACCACCGGATCACATCCCCAAAATTTTATTTATTTATTTATTTTAATTTTCAGAAAGGTTATCACAAAGTTGCGTGGGGTTTTGGTACGTTTCTAAGCCTGTTTTTTTTAATTCTCCTCTTCCCTTTGCCTGTGAAGCCGGTGGTATGACAGGCATGCTCCTGGGATTTTAGCAATTTGGGGGGGGGGTGGGTCATAGAGATTAAACTCAGAGTCACATTCTGAGCACTATTTTGTATTCCATTTATGACAGTTTCAATGAGTTGCACAGTGTCTTGCCATTGCTGATGCTTGCTTTGAAACTGTGATCCTCCTGTTTTAGCTCCAAAGCCACTGAGATTTCAGTCATGCACCACCATGACTACCCAGTTTTCCAATTTTTTAAAACAAATACTACCTTAAATTTTTTTCCAATGTAGACTTTATTATTTATATTTTAATCTTGGCACAACCAACAAAAATTCATGACTCTTAAGAATAGTATATAATTACATAGTAAAAAGTTATTTTTTAAGCTAACAAAAAGTATATACACTGATTGAAATATATCCTCTACTTTTGTAAGACAAAGAATCATAATTTTGACAGAATTCTGGAATTTTTTTGTGCTGGTCTAAGTGTAAACCAAAACTCTCCTGAGAAGTCAGTGTTATTAAATATTTGTTAATAAATAAATAGTCTCATTTTCTTTTGATTTGTGTCATGGAGTTTTTTTATAGAGAATTTTATTTATTTATATGTAGTGCAAAAAATCAAACCCATTTCCTCACATATGCCACATGAGTGATATTCCTCTAAGCCACAACCCCAGCCCCTTCATGGAACTGTTTATAAAAGACATAAAGTTAAAATATTATTGTCTGAGTAAAGATCAGTCAGTAATTTTTAACATTTATTATTTAGTTGTAGGTGGACAAAATACATTTATTTATTTATTTATTTATTTTTGTAGGGAGCTGAACATTAAACTGCATTCCTCATACATGCTAGGTGAGTGTTCTTTCTCTGAGCCAAAACCCCAACTCCAAGTATAGTTAAAGTAACCTTTAGCCCTCTGATTTCTGGTATAAAGAATATAAGAAATGGCATAATCTAAATTTTGTCATTCTGTAGTCAAGAAATGAGGGACTCAGAGAAATAACTGTATTATTTTGAGTTGCATATCACATTAGTGGAAGATTAAGTTCAAATACAAATAAATAATAGGACCAAAAAAAAGCAGCATTCTTTCTATAAATTAATTATGTTCTCTTCCATATGATTCTAGCTAGAAGATGTGACTTTAATCAGCATCTAACCCTTTTTGTACATCTGAAAAAAGTACTATCTAGTCACTATGCACACAAATAATCTTTTACATTAGGATTCAATGAAAAATTATGTTTTACAAGCACTTTTACAGAGGTGTATTCATCACGCTTCTTTGATTCATTCTCATGCTTTATAGGTATTACTGTCAAAGGTTTCCTTACAATGAGGTTGTTTAGATACTTGTGAGGCATCAATTTCATGGGTGTCTCTTACCCCTATAAAATTATGTGCCAGATTTAGCTGGAAAGTTCTCAAAAATCAATTTCTCAAAGTAAAAATGTATTTTTATTCTATTGTTTCTCTCATTATTTTTTTCTTATCTTTCTTGGAATATGCTTACTTTTCTCCATAAGATAGTGCTGGTGCTACCTTAATTCACAATTTATTATTTATCCAAAGATAAATGTCAGTATGTTTTAACTTTTTTTATAGATTTTTTTCTTCACATTTTATACCATTTATAGATATCTGTTGAACACTTTTCAAGTTCTTCATGAGCATGAACACCAAGGAGTCAAAATGAGAAACTGTGTATTAAGGACTATCTAATTAAAGATCTTGGATCTGCCAACAATGGTGTCAAAATGTGAAAAGGAGAATATCTAAAACTGCTGAGTCCAGCAATGAACAGCATGAGAGGATAGCACGCATGTGATGTCAAAGAAAAAAGCAGGTAAGAATCTTATGAAACTAACAAGATAGGAGAGGAAGAAGGATCATAATTTGAAACTCAGCCTCAGCAAAAGGGAGGCGCTAAGCAACTCACTGAAAGCCTATATCTAAATAAAATGAAAATGAAGGCAGGCAATGTTGCTCAGGAGTTCAGTGCCCTTGAGTTCAATACCATATAATAATAATAATAACAACAACAACAATAATATAATATTCAAAATAAACTAATCTCCAGTAATGGGCATTAATGTGTCAGTGCTGTCAAATTCTTGATCTTTGATAGACAAATAAAATTTTATGCATGCTTTGGTAAATCTAAGATATAACAGTCATACAAAAATTATATCAGTTCTTGTAATGTATAGTATGTGTATAAAAATGCCTCATTAAAAGACAGGCATACACTCTAAGAAATGAACTCAAAATGACTTTGCCATTGTTGCCAATATCATACTGTATACTGACATTTAGATTGTATACTACTACAATCTTAGGCTATATATTGTAGCTGTTGTTGTATATAAATTCCATCACTGACTAAAAGATCACTATGCAACACATTATTGTATGTTATAAACTTAGAGAGATCAGTGTACCAAAAAGAGAATTTTAAATTTTTTAGTTGTTAGTGGACACAATATCATTTTTTATTATTATTATTTTATTTTAATGTGATGTTGAGGATCAAACCCAATGCCTCTCATGTACTAAGTGAGCACCCTACTATTGAGCCATAATCCTATCCCTAAAACAGAATCTTAAAAAAAAATCTTTACAATTAGACAATGAAAAATGAAAGTTTCCACTGCTGAGGAGTAGAAAATTGCCATCCTTTCTAAATAAAGTTTCATATCTATGGGGTATCTGTGTCACACACACACACACACACACACACACACACACACAGAGAGAGACAAAGTGATTTTAATCTTGCTTAGTGCAACATAATAAGTCTTTCAAAGATAGTCAATATGTAATTATAAAATATTCAATAGTTACTATAAGAAAAAGTATGTTTTATTGTGAATGTGTTGGTATTGCTCATAGTATCAACTGCTTAAGAAGTTATGACAAAACCAATCCACCCAAAACAAATGCTGAATGTTTTCTCTAATACAAAGAGACTGATTCATAGTGGTGTAGGGAGGGACATGAGAGGGATAGACAAACTTTAGATAGGGTAGCAGGGTAGGGGAGAAGAGAGGTGGCAGAGGGTTTGCAATTATGGTGGAATCTGATGAAAACCATTCTCTAAAGTACATTTATGAAGACACAAATTGATGTGAATATATTTTGTATACAGCAAGAGACATAAAGCATGTGCCCTACATGTGTAATAAAAATTATAATGCATTCCACTGCCTCATATAAATAATAACAACAACAACAATAATAATAATAATAATAATAAAAGAAATTTCACAGAGATGATTAACAACTTATTGAGACTCTGTCTCATATAATATTAAGACTAGAGTCTAGTTTTGAATGGAAAGACACCCTTGATTTCAGTCATAAGAAGCACACAGCAATGGGAAACTTATTTCTTTTCAAAGTTGCACAAAACAAAACGTTAAACAAATTAGTAAATTGGGCATTAAAATAATCAATAAATGAAGTTATACCATTAAATGGTACAAAGTAACAGGTAAGATAAATTGCCTGATGCATGAATAAATACATTCAGGAAGAAAAAGACAAGGACATCATGAGAAGAACAGTCAAATAACTTGAATATTCTCTTTATACAGGTGAAATCTAAGGGTTCAGTACTCATAAAAAATAAAATATAACCAAATACATAAAATTAAACAGTATTCATGAAGATGTGGAGTGAAAAGTTCTCATGAACTACAGATTAATTATAAGTGGCTATCTTTTTGTAATAAAATGTGTGCCTATTGAAGGACATGACACTTCCCCACAAGTAACATTGACTTATAAATATGACTGCTCTTAAAAACCATAATAATATATTAAAGAAGAGCTGCATGGTCCATACAGTTAAAATCTGTAAGGTGAAAGAAAATATAATGTGCACATAAGAAACGTAAAAATAATAAAGTGTGAGTAAAGTGGTTTCTACTGTCAAGACACATTTTTTTGCAACACTA
The DNA here is from genome assembly GCF_048772815.1 of Callospermophilus lateralis. Taxonomy (NCBI): domain Eukaryota; kingdom Metazoa; phylum Chordata; class Mammalia; order Rodentia; family Sciuridae; genus Callospermophilus; species Callospermophilus lateralis. The sequence continues at coordinate 824,792 of NW_027515935.1, read as the reverse complement.
CATTCAGCCTAACAAACAGTAAAAAACACCACATCAGTATTATATAAAGGTAACATTTTGATACTACTTCACACATTGCATATACATTTTAAAGGGAAATATGTAGAATTTACTGGTAAATAAAACTTGAATTAGGACATTAAAAAAACCAATTACACACATGTGTTTAGATACTACACATCACTACAAAGAAAACAATTTTCCTTGAATGAAATCTGTAACATTTTCATCAATATTTTAGCATGTAGGACTGGGGTTATGGTAGAGTGCTTACCTAGCACATGTGAGGCACTGGGTTCAATCATCAGCATCACCTAAAAGTAAATAGATAAAATAAAGTTATTATGATTACAACTAAGAAAAAAAAACATTAACAAAGAAATTTCAGCATGCATCTCTATTAAAAGAAAGAGACTGAAAAAAAAATTACATGGAATGAAAAGTATTTATTAAATACCTCCAAAACCTATGCTTCAGAGAATCAAATGAACTATTAGTATCATTAAGAGAAACTGATGTATATAATAAATGTATAATACAATAGTGAAATCCAAGGAGTCATAGTATGAACCAAACACAAAGATGAATCCATATGCATGTAATTTCTTGTATTTTTAAGATCAGTAAAATGGTCTAAGCCTATCCGTTTCAAAAATAAGGCTAGAAGTAAATGGATAATACAATACAATCTAAAGTTAGATGGGTCACATTTTTCTGAGCGTTTGTTTGCAGATTATGTAAGGTACTGGGTTCAAAATCATCACAAAGAGCAGATATTAAGGAGAGATCAAGTTAGAAGTTGTTTCAGTTGCCTTTTTCAACAATGTGACTAACAAATTGACCAGAGAAATTGTAGAGGAACAAAAGTTTATTTACAGGCTTAGGGTTTCAAAAGTCTTAGCCTATAGAATACTGCTCCATTTCTCAGGGCTCAAGGTGAGGCAGAACATTATGGCAAAAGGGTGTGGTAGAGGGAATCAACTGGCATAGTGATAACAGTAAAGAGACAGATTCATTTTTGGGAGAATATACAAATTTAGATTCCAAAGCTCTATCCCCAATTCTCACTTTTTTCAGCCACACACTATCAATTCAGTTACCACATAGTTAATTCATTCAGGGATTAATTCACTGAGGACTTTAAAGCTATGACCCAATCATTTCTCCTCCAAACCTTCCTGCATTGTTTCACATATGAGCTTTTGGGGAACACGTCACAGCTGGACCATAACAGAAATATAGCAAAATAGAAGGCTTTTAACCCACCCTTTATTTACTAATATATTAATACACATTTACTCATGTTATGTGTGTTACTTTGACAAAGTCATAAATGAGTTATGAGATTTATATACATTGGACTAGTGAAAGAATATCTACAATCAAATGAGTAGAAAAAGCTAGGGTACACGTGGGCATTTGAGTTGTTTACTGAAGTGCCACATATTTGAGAAATATTCCTACAAGTTTGAAGTCACCTTAAATAAGGGGAGATTGAGATAATATATAAACTGACTTTAAAATTTTCTGTAATTTTTATCTTAACTTATCCACTGGTTAAAGAAGGAGAGAAATGTAAGTGTGAAAATTACAAAGTGGTTTTCTTCTATGACCAAGTAAGTCTTTTGATTTGTTTCACAACCTGAAGTCAGGGCAGAAAAATTACATCTCAAAGGTGTCAGTTTGTCCCAAAAAGAGATTTACCAGTGGTTTTACTAACTTCTCTTGTTAGAGGAATTACTTCACTCTTGATTCAATAAAGGGTACAAAAGGGTAAAATTAATCAATCTCCTGATAGACTCAGTAAGATTTGAGCACTTTCTGAGACCTGACCTACCCTTGTTTACACCACTAATAATACCAGGCCTAACAGTAGGTTTTCAGAATAAGTTTCTCCATGCACTGAATGTCTAACATTAGCAACTTCTGTTCAAGGGAGTGTATCTTAAACTTTCAATTGCTAAAAGCAATAGAGACGAGCATGGGCAAATCTTGATGTATTTCAAGCCATTGGATTTGCATTGTTTGTAACACTTCCAAAGACAAAAATTTTCAGCAGTAGTGTTAACAAAGTTTAGAAATCGCAGATTCTTGTTTCATTTCATCACAGAAAATATTTACAAGACACTCTTCCTCTGGCTACTTGAAATCCTGGAATATAACACACTTGCATCAGTAATTTAAAGTATCAGTAAAATAAAAAATATCCTGCACTTTGTGCAGTGTTGTCAGAATGCCTATGCTTAAAATCTTAAAGACTGAGGATAGAGTTCTGGCTTAGTTGTAGAGTGCTTGCACAGCACATCAGCGGCACTATATTTAAGAATCAGTATCACATAAAAATGAATAAATAAAATAAAAGTAATTTGTCTATCTATGACTAACAAAACATAAATAAAATATTAAGAACTAAAATATAAAAATCTGAAAGATAGTAGGTACTCCAGAGCATGCAAGCATCATATAAAAAGACTCAGTTGAAAAAAATATTGGTGAGAATATCAATTGAATAAAGCTGTTTTTGAAAATGGTATTAAGGTTCTTCAGAAATTTAAAATAAAAAAGGCTTATGTTCCACTAGATGTTATTCTGGGTATGAATCTAAAAAAATACTGGAGTTATTACATCATAGAACCACTGCATGTCTATTTTCATTATAGTATAATTTACAGAACCTGGTAAAAAAAATTGAAGTACTTTTTTTAGATAAATGGTAGGTTGGTAATGGTGCCACATGCCTGTATTTTTAGTAGCTTGGGAGGGTGAGGCAGGAAAATTATGAACTTAGAGCAAGTCTTAGTAACTTCTCCAAGAGACACTAACAAAATCAGTGAGACCTTGTCTCTAAATAAAATATAAATATAGGGCTGGTGATGTAGCTCAGTGTTAGGCTAGCTCAGGATTCAACACACAATACCATAATCAAACAAACAAATAAAGAAAGAAATGAATAGGACCAACATACTGACCCCATTGTTTATTTTCTATGAAGCAATTTACTTGCATCCTTTCTGGCTTAGCTGGACAGGATATGTCACATTCCTTAACAAACTGTTATCTGCAGGAGAAATGCAGTTTCAAAATAATGTTTATAAGAGCAACCTATGTTACTCTAAACAGGAGAATTTTGTGACTGGGCTAAAGACCAGATTCTGAAAATCAGAGAAACAAGGGTAATTCTTAATAACCAAAAAATCTGCAACAATTTTGTTTATGAGTTAATTTAGAAATGGTGAGCATGAATCAAATTAACCTAAAGATGTCATGGCAGTGAATACTTGAGAGTTTTATGTTATTCTAACTATCAGTACAAAATCAAGAACTGTACCTGGGAAGGACCCTTTGGAATCTCTGTTTAGATCTCCAAGAAAACTGGAATGCAAGAGAGCCTGCAAGAGAGACATGTTCTCTTTTCAGACAGAAAATTCTCTCTCTTCAGAGTGTCATCTTTTTCCTCTTTCACATCACTTCTAATAAACTAATTGGTTGCTACTCTGATCGATAAGTTTGAGAACTTTATGTCTTCATTGAAAAAAAAAATCTGCATTTTAAGGGGCATGGTCTTCACAGTACCTCAGTTTCCCAGAGGGTCCCAGCCCTGTATAACTAAAAGATCATTGACATCTGAAGGGCTCTCAGAGACTTCCTTAAGTGCTTTAACTTCATACTTTATACTGCTCTCTAGAAAAAAAAAAAAAAGAACGATATTCACTAGAAACTTCAACAGACTTTAGATATGATATCTCTTCACAATTTTATCAGGCAGTTATGAAACCCCCATTTAACACAATATGGGAGGTTAGAATGAGGATGCATCACACAGGAACATAATAAAAGAAAAATTTTAAATCAGACATTTTGATAACGTGAATGTGCCTGGGAAGACAGGGGGAGGATACAGACATTGTTTTTATTTTTTAAATTTTCAAGTTACTTGTCTTCTTTTCTCTCATGTAAAATGCTCACAAAGAGAAAGCAAAATCTTTAAACTGCAATGAAGTTCTTTTCAAAAAAATTAGAAATTCTGCATTCATTTGGAATGTTGAATAGAAAAAATAAAATAGTTGACAATGCAGAGAGGGAATGCTGGCATTAAATATGTGAACAGAACCGAGTGCAGTGGTGCACACTGAAATCAATCCCAGTATTTTCTAAGGCTGAAGCAGGAGGATCATGAGTTCAATTCCAGCTTCAGTGAACATCAGGTGCTAAGAAACTTAGTGAGACTCTTTCTTTAAATAAAATATAAAATAGGGATGGGGATTTGGCTCAGGGTTCAAATGTGCTGATAAGTTATACAATGACTTAATATCCAGTGATACATAACTATTCCAATACTATAGACTGGGTGCCAAGATTCAATCACAATTTTCACAGAAGTCATATGAAGTCATATGGTGACTTATAGATAGTGTGTGTGGTGAAGTGTTCCTGAACCCACTGACACAGTCACACTGCGGGATGCTGGGGCAGAGCAGAACCATATGGAATCTGGAACCATAAGGAATGTTAAGTGCTTTGTTTATGATACTCATGATATAAATAAAAGGGTATACATCAATCAATAATAAAAGTATGTGTTACTTGAGATTGCAGGAAAACTCCCAGAATGAGACTAAGGGTACAATTAAGACATGCCCTGAGATGTGTTTCAATATCTCTGAGGACACAAAATAGTTTTATTTCTCAAGAAGTTTATGGGGAAAATATTTCAAATCAAGTTTCCTGAGAAAAAATTAACAATTTACTCTAAGCCCCCAATTTTAAAGTCACACTTTTGTGACATATATTCCTCCAAGTAACATACTCTCTTACTTTACACAGGAATTCATGATGAAAATAGAAAACAAGGGCTGGAGATGTGATTCAAGTGGTAGCGCACTCAACTGGCATGCGTGCGGCTTGGGTTCGATTCACAGCACCACATACAAATAAAGATGTTGTGTCCACTGAAAACTAAAAAATAAATTAAAAAAAAGAAAATAGGAAAAAAATAGTTAATAAAAATGACAAATGGTTTGAGGTGCAGAGCCTGCCTTTTAATTAAAGACATGAGGATTGGTATACTTTGAACAATGATCAAAGAAACTCTTTTAAGAAAGTGGTTAAATAGGTCATATGAACAAAGGAAATTAGTTGGAAATTAAAAACAAAATAATGTAAAATTAATATAGATATATTTTTGAGACAGTTCAGAGTAGTAGGCTTCTAAAAAATAGGCTTTCACTGTTTTAGTGTTATTTATTGGAACTTTAGGAGTAAGAAAGCTTACCAATAATTATAAGTATATTTTAAATTTAAAGGTCAATGGAATAATCATAGGTATGATTTAAAGTTAAAAGATAATAATAGGTCAAGAGACAGGTAGTCAAGTTTTGTATTCGAGCCCCTAGAGACTGAGGTGAAAATGTAAAAGACTAATCATGATTGGCAAAGTTACAGGAAAAATTTTATATAATGTGCTTAATATCTTTGATAATTAACATATGTTTGACAAGATTGTAACTCTTGAAAGTTATGTAAACCAAAGAAGTTTTGATGCTATCCATTAACTATCAAAAGGAAAAAAAACCTGTAAAACAAACAAACAAAAAAATAATAAAGGCCCTCAAGGGGCAGCAGATTCTTCTGAAGGCTGCTCATAACTTGAAACCATCATTCTGTCTCCTTTTCTTTCATGGACGCTACTTATCCTTCAGCACCAGGCACCACCTGTCCCTCAGGATCCCTTGATCTTTACTGGGGCTTGACCTTGGCAATAGTGACTTAGTTTTTTTTCATTTAAATCTAAAATTGACTCTGTTGATGGGATGTATTAAGTTATGAAAATTATATATATATATATATATATATATATATATATATATATATATATATATACACACACACACACACACACACACACACACACACACACACACACACAGACATAAATGCCTGTGATTTGTGCTAATATTCTCATAGTACCCCATACCAAAAGAAAAAAAAAGACAAAATCCTATGATTAGTCTCCAATCATAATTATTATTTAGTTACTTATACTCTAGGGTCTGGGATACTGACAGATCTAGAGACCTGGTCCACTCCACCTCTTTTTCTTTATTAATGTTAATACTAGAAACTTTAGCATTTTACTGTGTCTCGTAATTTATAAAGGAGTGGGGATATTACTGCCTCAGGGAATTAATAATGAGTTGAAATCTCAAGCTGTTTTTTCATAAGACCAGAGAACATGAATATTAAAGGAAATTTAAAGTAATTGTAATATTTCTTTTTTATAAAAATATACACATATGTATTCATGAATTGATTTATCCTTATATACATGACAAATACACTTCTCTCAGTGCTGGATCCATGTATTTGGAGGAAACTCTGCCATGAAATAATTTGGTCCTGAGCACTTACTGCAATTCACAGCAAGTTAAAAAAATAAAGCCATCACAGGAGAATATGAGACCCTGTCCCAACACTCTATCTCTGTGTCTATCCATCCATGAATGCATTCATCTGTTGTCATGGGGCTCTGTAGTGAGTACCTCTTGATCTGATCCTCATTGTTTTTTTTTTTTTCCTACTGGGAATTGAACTCAGGGGCACATACCACTGAGCCACATCCCCAGCCCTATTTGTATTATATTTAGAGACAGTGTCTCACTGAGTTTCTTAATGCTTTATTATTGCTTAGGCTGGCTTTGAATTCACAATCCTCCTTCCTCAGCCTGTCAAGCTGCTGGGATTACAGTCATGCACCACAGCACATGGTTGATCCCCAGTCCTTTATCAACAAAAAAAGCAACCAAGAACCAGTCTTTGTGACTTTGTTTCTGGTCTGAATGCAATTTACTGTCACTCAAACAGTAAACCTACTAGCCTCAGTTTGGAGGAAGTGCCTGAAGCCCTTTCCAATCTCTCTCTTAGGTGAGAACAGTCCAATCAACACAGAGCCAGTGATGATGGGTGGGCTTTCACATTCTCCTGTCCTTGTGTTTCTGGAGCCTGCCATTCTTTTAATCCATTTCTATGTTTTCTGTTGTAGATCTGGAGCTCCAGGCTTTTGTGCTACATAGGAGCTGAAAAAACTACAGCAGGGATACTAAGCATACTGAAAGCCAGGAAATGGCAAGTGTGTGTTCTTATTTTGAGACTGGGTAGGGAGGCTGTTTGAAGCCACTGAGACTGGCAATGTCAGGAACTGAAATTTGTGGCCAAGAACTCATCATAATTGTTTTCAGTGTCTGGTGGTATTACACCAGGACACAAGAAAAGACCACTGACTCCAATTAAAATCAAATTAAATCAAGCTTATTATTTCAACCAACCAGGCTGCCTCTCCCACCCAAAACTGCAGGAACAACACAGACCCGAAGCTTTCCTGCATCCCAGCATTATAGCCCAGAAAGTTACAAAAAGGGAGGTTACAGATAACAAAACTCTGAGGAGCATAACACTAATGGTAGTTTACATTATTGCTGATCCCAACATCAGAATTTAGGAAGGTCATTAGAGCCTCAGAGGAGGTCGTTATCTGGCCAGGGAAGGCCAGGATTTGTGAGGCATCAATAAAGTTTCAGAGAGGGCTGCAATCTGGACAGATAGCCAGGCATGGGTGAGTTCAAGGCACAGGCAGGCATTCCAAGCAGGTTCAGAATTTGCAGCAATTTATTGTAAAGCTGAAATTATCTTTTCATGGCTTTGTGGCGAGATGGCTCCCAATTTTAAGAAAAAATCAGGTTGGGTCTATCACTCCCCCCCCTTTTTATGTATTCCTTTCAAATATTTGATTAGGTAGGGGAAGAGCACTGAGAGAATTTTAATTCCTCAGGTAACAGTCTCCAACATTTTTGGAACTCACCCAAAACTGGTCTCCCTGATTTGATCTGACTTAATTAATTACTTATATTGACAGTCTATTTATTTTTGGCTCCATTGTTGTAAGAAAGGGACATCACTTGTCTTGGCTTCTTCTGAGCTGAGAGGGGGTGATGTGAGGAGACACGCCATGAGGGACATGAGTTTCCTCTTAGAAGTCAGTTCAGATTGAAGTCTGGTTGGGGAAGAACAGGTTGTAAAGTCATCTGGGGATGGGTGCTTCGATGAGAAAAAAAAAAAGACCATGAGTACTGAATAAATGTTGCAGCAACTGGAGCATGTCACTGTACATGGCTTCAACATTTTAAAACTTAATCTTAAACATCCAACAAATAAATCTTAACACCCTTATATTAAGAGTACTAGGCTTTAATGTGTATAATTTTACAATTATTTATCTTTTTTATTAAATGGGATCTGTATTATCCTATCTGTCTTTTAGGTGATGGCTTATTATCTTAAATTAATCCATGTTGTGTTCTTAATGCAAAATTTCTGTAAAATACTAACAGGGAATCTTTAGATCACTTATAAGGAAATTACAAAATAAAATTAACAAGAGTGAAAATATTTAGTTCATTTAATAGCTACCCTGAATTTTGGCTGAGGTATACATTATATCCCCTGTTTGAGATCCTAGTAGTCTTGACAGAGAAAAAAAAAACCTTTTGAACATAACTTTAAAGGAACTAAAATCTGGCCTACTGCTTTTGTAGTCATTCTCACATATAGTAAGATGGAACACAGAACCTTCACTCAGGTAAGGCCCGGCTCTTTATAAATCGTAAGTGTTCCAGTTCTAAAGCTGATATTTGCTTTTTAAATATCACTTTACAAAGTTTACATAAATGGTTTGAGGTCACATGAACATTAGCTAACACCATATGATATCACATTTAAAACATGAATTAAAGAAAGGCTTAAAGAAAGGTTTAAAAAGTTTTTAACCTTTACATAGTTTAGGCTCTCATTAACATAAAAATACATGTAAATTGTTCCCCAATGTAAAAAGTAACATAAAACTTTACATATCTTGTTGATACCAAGTAAATAAATCCCCAATATATTTTTTTTTTACCATACAACTTCAGAACACTAGCTTGATATATGCTCTTTTAAAGTTTCTCCCTTACAGACTTGTATACCTGGAAGATATGAGCACATTAATAGCATCACAATTAAATTGATGTTTTTATATTAACCAAGTTTAGCTTTTAAAAAATGACAGTACGATGCTCTAAAATAACAGTCTTTATTTAACCAGTTGTTTAATTTTTATGGTTGCTTGCTTTAGAAAATAAAAAAACTTAATAAACACAATGTAATGGGTAAACATATGTTTTAAGAAATTTTTGTCTCTTTAACACATGACTGATTGTAAAAACAAACTCATACAGACTATAGTAAATTAATCAGATATGTAAAAAAAGTACATATAAATGAGTAAACCCATATGAAATTTACTTTACTTATTTTAACAAAATATTAGACAAGTGAGTTGAACAGTGCTAGCCATTTTTTTTTGTTGTTGTTGAAGGAAAAATCCTTGAACCAAGGCATATTAGACATTTTATAGACATTAATATTGTATGAGTTTTTTGAACACCTAGAAAAACATGTAAGCTTAAATTTAAAGACATTTATTTTATCTGTTTATTCAATTTAAATTGAACCATTTAAATCACATGATTTAAATCTTTGGATCCACTTTTTAAACTTTGTTTTTGTGAGCGCTTCTTATATATGTTAATTTGTATATCATATATATGATATACAGACATATGTATATATATAGACATACAACACAAGTGTGCAGACATAACAATAGTAAAGGCCTTGTAGCTTTTCACAGGTGAAATCTCCATTGCAAGGTTTCAAAAACTCCACAGTTGGTCAAAGATAGAACTGATCAGAAAAACATTAACCTATGTCTGTAGGATCAAAATCATGAGCTCAAAAAAATACAGAATCTAAGAAGAAAAAAAAAAGAATCCTAGAAAAAATGACTGGCCAGTATTTAGTAAATACCATACAATTTACCTTTTTTGTTAAGGCCTCAGATCAGTCTCATACTGAGCTTGCAGGCTTCTTTCATTTGCATTTCAACGTAAGTCCTGGCTGAGGTCTGGAAGGAAAAACTGCTATTCTGAGCAGACACCTCAGGCCTAAGGCATTTTAACCATAAGTCATAATTTTCAGGTTCGGATGTTGAAAATAATGATACAAGTTTAAGATACAATTCACAAAATTTTATATCTTTACATCTCGTTTTGTCAACAGATTCCATACTATGATTTACTATCCTTTTCCAAATTAATGCACTGGTACACAGTGACATTTTCCCAGGCTATTCAATTCAAAATTGGTGAAAAAAAAATGAATGATTGGAAGTAACTTGCCAACTTGGAAGTAGAGTTATTTAGTTTTCCATTCTAAGTATTTAAGTTCTCTGGCATAAATTATCTGAAATCATAAACTAAACAATTGCCTAATCCCAACTTTCAATACAATATTGCACATGTCTTAAAGGGCCAGAAACAAAGACACAGGTCAGAATGACAGAAAGGAGCTCCAGACTGTGGCTGACAAACAGAAACCTTTAAAACAGAGCAGATAAAAAAAAATCTCCTTCACCAGTGGCACTATAGATGCCCCCACAAGGGGACCAGATGTTTTCACAGAGGGGCAACCAGAAATGTAAAATCAAGGGTCTCCATGGCGACTTTACTGCATTTAGTGTCCCCTTTTTCTTTTTTATTTTTTTAAGACGACAGAGGTGGCATAATCCTTACAGTGCAAGGAAAAAAGGAGGGAATTCCCCAAAGAAACAGGGCTTCAGCAGCTGCTGGGAGTCCCTCAGTCCCTCCTTTAACTTACAGGATTAGCTCCTCTGGTTCCATTCCACCCCAGGCATGCTCCATCTCCTAACACTTCAGTAGTCAGCTCTGAAAAATTTCCAGGGGGGTGTGGTATCAAAATTTGTAACTGAAAGTTTGGTTCCTGACCTTGAAGCCAATTAATGGCAATTTAATAATGAGAACAGGGTTTTGAGAAAAAGAAAAAGGGAGGTTTATTGCTTTTCTAACAAAGAAGAAACACAGGGACTCTGCCCAAAGGTTGTGACTCTCTTGATTTGGAGGGACAAGGGGTTTTAAAGGAGGTTCACTTGTTAACCTAGGAGATACTCAGTTCTTAGATCCCCAGCAGGCATTGCCCTCTGCAGTGGGTGTGCTCCAGCAGCCAGCTAGGGGTTCTCTCATCCTGCTTAACAAAGGGGGATAAAGTTCATCACAGTTCCTTAAAACACAATCCAAAGGGGTTTCAGACTTACTTGCTTTATTACCCATTTTCACATCCAATATCCTTAAGTTTTTACCACAGAAATCACACAACAAAAGGCACAAAAACAAACAAACAAAAAACATATAGAACACAGAACAAAACACAAGAAAACAGAAACCCGGTGCCGAAACAGAAAAACAGAGGAGCAATGCATCGTCTTGCTAAAGCTCCAGGGTAGGAGCGTGTGCATGCCCGTCGGCACCTCTCTATCCTTCCAGAGGAATTCCCTACAGAACAGAACAGAGGACAGAACAATTTCTCATTACTGTCCCGGAGAGGAGTATATGTGAGCCTTTTCAGGCCACCTCTCGGTCTTCAGAAGAGATCTCCCTTAACGAGAAAATAGATGTTATAATGGCACCATTTACCTATAAAAGCCTCCTCCACCAGGTGCTTGCTAATATTTTTACTGCGGTAGTTCACTGCAGTGCTCCAGAGACTGAGGCTCACTTCAAGGCCTTGGAACATCTCAAGGTGCGCACCCCCTAGAGTGGCTCTCCAGCCCAGAGTCCTGGAGCGAATGCTGGCTTCAGAATTTCCAGCAGTCTGGTCTTGTGATCTGGTCTGGCAGGGTCATTTCGCTGGGGCCTCCAAAATGTTAGACCAGGACACAAGGAAAGACTACTGACTCCAATTAAAATCAAATTAAACAAGCTTATTATTTCGACCGGCTTGGCTGCTTCTCCCTCCCAAAACCGTGGGAACAAGACAGAAACCCCAGCTTTTCTGCAGCCCAGCTTTAGAGGACAGAAAGTTACACAAAGGGGGGTTACAGATAACAGAGCTCTGACAAGCATCACACTAATGGTAGTTTACATTTATTGCTGGACACAACGTAAGAATTTATTAGGACCATTTGAGCCTCTGAGAGGGTCATTGTCTGGCCAGGGAAGGCCAATATTTATGAGGTGTCATTAAAGTTTTAGAGAGGGCTGCTCTCTTGTCTGAGAGCCAGGCATGGGTGGGTTCAAGGCACGGGCAGGCATTCCAAGCAGATTCAGAATTTGCAGTAATTTATAGAAAAGCCTAAATTATCTTTTCATGGATTTGTGGCGAGATGGCTCCCAATTTTAAGAAAAAATCAGGTTGGGTCTATCATTACATCCCTATTTTTTAAATAATACAGGATATCACTGAGTCACTTAAGCTATTGCCAAGTTTCTGAGGCTGGTCTTGCATTTAAGTTCCTCCTGTTTCATCCTCCCGAGCTACTGAGAGTACATATATTCACAATAATACCCTGCTTCAAAAAAATTATTATTAGTGGATTATATGGCATTTTTATTTTGAGCTCTTAAGAACCATGGTAGGACCTGGGAATGTGGCTCAAGCTGTAGTGTGCTTGCCTGGCATGTGTGTGGTGCTGGGTTCGATCTCCAGCACCAAATACAAACAAAGATGTTGTGTCTTCTGAAAACTAAAATGAATAAATAGAGATTAAAATTCTCTCTCTCTCTCTCTTTCTCTCTCTCTCTCTCTCTCTTTAAAAAAAGAACCATGTTAGTTTTTTCAAAACTATCTTTATTAGCTTTATATTTTAACCAAAATTTTTATCTATACATACACACATATACTCTGGAGTCCCTACTGTCTTTCAGATATTTGTTTGGTTTGGTGTGCTTTGGTGCTCGGGGGTGCTTTCCACTGAGTTATGTCCCCAGTCCTTCTTTTTCTTTTGGAGACAGGTGATATATCACTAATATCTCACTAAGTTGCTTATAGCCTTGCTATGTTGTTAAGGCTGTCTTTCAAATCACAATCCTTCTGAATCGACTGTCTAGCCTCCAGTATATTTGCCACCACACCTAGCTCCTTCAGATTATTACAATAACCTTTTCAACAACACTGCCCAGGCTACAGAAAATCTCTTTGACTGATGCATTTTATCCCTGTGGAAAGTTTATATGAAGTAGCCAATTTAGAACTATTATGTAAAGATTTATTGGAATAAACAGGAATCATTGTTTTTTAACCTCCTTTCTGAATTACTATTTGGTATCATATTTCATAAAAGCCCTGGGAAAAGAATGTAAATTCATTTGTTTGAAATCTACAGAGATTTACATAAGCTCAGTCACCTTTTTTTCTGGAGATTGGTACTTCAGGACATAGTAACATAAATAAAATATGTTAAAGTTGAGACATTCAGTACACACATCCACACACAGAGACATCCAAACACACACAAAAAAACTTTCTAGGAGCAATTGTTAGTTCTGGCATTATTACTAGTGTATCAGGGACATAGTAACATAAACAAAATATGTTAAATTTGAAACATTCAATACACACATACACACAACCACCAAAAAAACCCAAAAACTTTTTCTAGGAGGAATTGGTAGTTCTGGCCTTATTACTAGTGTATCAGGGTTGGGGCAGGATTCAGGAAGTGCTAAAATCTCACTCAAGCTAAGAGTAGTGTACTGGATTCCTCCTTATTTCACCTACAATTAAAGCTAGAGTGAACTTCATCTGTCAGCAACAGTAATTGGGAAAATATGCTGGCAGATGTTGTTTTGAGATAAATTGACAGCTTTGATATTTCTGTATTTTTGTGTCTTGTTCACAGCTGATGAAACACTTGTGAAGGCGTTCATGGCTCCTAGATATCACCATTTTTTGTATCATTTCTTTCATATTTCCTTCTTTCTTTTTCTTTTCTTTTTTTTTTTTTTAGTAGGGGCGTTGCTAGAGATTAAACCCAGGGCCTTGTGAATTCAAGGCAAGCCCTCTGAAAACTGAGCTACATCCTCAGCCCCTCTCTCACATTTCTGTTCACTAGAGCTGATGATGGTATTTGGGGATTTTGTCCCTAATGTGGTACATTTCTTAAGACTGGACTAATATCTAGTGTATCTAAATCTCTCTACTCACTCATGATTTTGCCAAAGAGACACTCACAGTAGTTTTTTGTCCTTAAATGTATCTATAGATGGAGGGAGAGTGTCTCATTTAATATTCTGCTTTATTTTCAACATCATTCCCTCTTAATATTTGCTTTTTATAGTGTTGCTAAGATTGGAACTGACTATCTTGCACATTCTGCACACACACTCTAACAGTGAACTTTGCCACTATGTCCCATTTCTAACTTTAGGTTGGATAGATTCATTCATTCAGGTTTAATGTTACTTTTCATATGGTTAGTTTTACATACACCTTTCTATTGCTCTTAACAATACTATTCATCTATATATGGTTTCATATTTGATTAATATTATGATTTATTGGTCTGTATTATTGCAATACAGTTTCATAATATACATTAAGTATGGCTCAGTACAATAACTATATTATTTGGTTTTTTAAAAAGGTTTTGGGGTATTTTACATATATTTTATTTCTACGATAAATTTATTTTTTTTTTTTGGTCCCTTCTTTTCTTTAATTTAGTACTTGGAATTAAACTCAGGGGAATTTTTTCACATCCCCAAGCCTATTTTGTATGACATTTAGAGATGGTGTCTCACTGAGTTGCTTAGGGCCTCACTTTTGCTGATGCTGGCTTTGAGCTCACAATACTCCTGTCTTAGCCTACCAACGTACTGGGATTACAACTGAGCACCAACAGGTCCAGCTCTCTTCTTGTATTTAGAGAAAAACATGCTAAAATTTTGATAGTAAAACATTATATATTAAATTGAGTTAAAATAGTTGTCTTTGTAATGATTAGTTTTATTTATGCACATGCTATTTTATGGGCTTTTGTGAATTTTTATTTAGTTTGTGATAAGTTCCACGTATTTTCCTTGAAATCCATTATACACGTGATGTATTTAAAAGATGTAACTTCAATATAATACTTATGTGGTATTTTGTACTCTAATTAAACCAAAAATATTTCTGGGCTCCAGAAACCATTTTTTCTCAAACTGTATTATTTTTTTTTATTTTTCTGAATCACCTCTTCTTTCCTCCAAGGCCCCAGATTTCCACTGCATTAACAAGTAGAGGTCTAGTCTTATGCTATCACATACTTGTACACTGTAATGGTACACACATACTATAATTTCCACAGGTCTAAGCAGCTTGGTGAGGAGTATTTCATATGTGTGTGTGTGTGTGTGTGTGTGTGTGTGTGTGTATATATATATATATATATATATATATATATATATATAGTTTTCATAATGAAATAACAGCAATTTTTACTCCATCTTTAGTTCATGAGAATTTGTTTTGTGTCCTCATCAATACTTTGTATTCTTTTTGTTGTTGTTGTTTCTTACTGGAAATTTAAATAGGGGCACGCAGAGACTGAGTCACACATAGTTGCTTGGGGCCTTGCTAAGTTTCTGAGGCTGGCCTTAAACTCAGGATTATTTTGCCTTAGCCTCACAATCCAGTGGGATTAGAGGTATGTGCCATGAGACCTGGTTCTATTTTACTATTATATTGAAATATATATTACTTCTGAAAATAATATATTCTTGATATTAAGAAAGCATAGAATACCATTTTCCCCAAAAATAAACCCCCCCTTTTTTGGAAAAGATGTCAATTTTTTTTTGAAAAGATGTCAGTAGTGCCAAATGTATAATTTATTAATGTCTAAATGGCAAGTTCATTATTATTATTATTTTTATTATTATTCTATGTATTAGTTACAAAACATTATCTCTTCATATTATTATAAGTTATATACTCTTTTCTATAACTTTATAGCATACATCAGTATGTATCAAAATGACCTTTGCGGGAGGTTTGGAGGTGAGGGGAGGGATCATAGGGTTGGAAATGATAGTGGAATATGATGTATTTTGTTATATAAAGTACATGTACAAGGAAGTGAATTCATGTAAATATATTTTGTATAAAACCAGAGAAATAAAAAAGTTTGCTCTATATGTGTAATAAAATGTGTAATGCATTCTGTTGTCATATATAATTTTAAAAGTATTTAAAATTTAAAGATAAATGATGGCATATGTTCTACCTGAAAATAAATACTACTCCTTTTAAAAATTGAAAAAAAAAGGGTCTGTTGGTCAGTTGTAAACTTTAGAAAGTACAAAATGTATCCTGAACATTTGGTAATACATAAACCTAGATTTAGCTATTTATAGTGTTTTCAGCAAAATTAAAAAAAAATACTGTAGAGTTCATTTTTTGCAATGTATACTCATAATTATATGAGATGCATTTTGTACATATACATATATACTACCATTATATATAATTAATAAATGATTACTACATCTCACATTAACTACATTTATTTCAAATTAATTTGTCTTTTGAAAGCACCAATATATGACACTCTTTGATATATACACTTGGTGTGTCTTCAAATTTGTCACTTTTATGTATTATGTTCTTTTCTTTATTCTCCTTTTCATAGAATTTCTTTTTCCAATTATTGAGATTAATGAATATCAAACAATTCAGTTTAACAGTGAAGTCTGTAGATTTTCTTTTTTAACCTAAGACATAATACATCCCAAATAATAGGCTTATTGTTATGTAAATGACTTGAAAAACCTGCATATATAACAATCTGGCCTGACCTTACTCTGGACTATTGATATCTGCGTGGAGGGGATCTGAAAGTGATCCATGGAAAATCAGAACAGGGATGGGACAGGATGTGAAATTGGTGGATATTTAGTATGTAGTAGGGAGTATTCATAAAAAAGTATTGGTGGAACAGGTACGGGTAGAGAAAAAAAGTGCTCTGAAGGAAAGAGGGAAATAATGACCAGCTCAAGAGTTCAGATTTAAAAATCTAATGGTGGATCAATGGTAGTATGAGGGTAAAGGGTAGTTTCTTTGGAGGCAGAAATAAGGTAGAAATAAAAGAAGAAGGTAACTCTGGCATGAACCCCAAGAGAAAGAGTCAAATGAACACTACCCTCTATATTCACTATATATATATATATATATATATATATATATATATATATATATATATATCAAACTTTTATAACATTAGATTAAAGTCAGCCAGCCTCAGCAACTTAGTGAGGCTCTAAGAAAAACAGCAAAACCCTTTTTCTTTATAGAATAATTTATTAAAGGCTGAGAGTGTTTCTTTGTGAAAAAGCATATCTGATTTCAATTTGTCATATGAGAGAGACAGAGAGAGAGAGAGAGAGAGAGAGAGAGAGAGAGAGATCTTGCAAAAATTAAAAAAAACGTAATCAGTGACACTCTTAGTGTCAAGGATGAAAATAATTTAAAAGTAATAAAGAACTAGTTGGAAATCTCACCTAGGTTATTAACTACTGCTTAGGAAGTTAGTCTAATCTCCAAAATATAAAAGTGAGAGAGGAATTCTTTATTAAACTGTATATAAGAAAATAGAAGACTTTTTACACAGCTTTTAGTTGACAAAGACTGCGTCAATTTTAGTGGGTGATTAGGGTTCTGCCAAGATGATAAATCCTTGAGTTATTTGGAATAATGTGATTTTATCTACTCTTCATAAATGAAGATTGAGGTGTAATATAAATCAGGCTTGGCAAAGAAAAAACATTTCAATGAAAATTAAATGTATGAATAAAAACATAAATCAATATTTAACAAAACTTCAACATTCAGAATATTTATGCAATTATGTAATCACGAGTAATGTAAAAACAATGACAACTAAAGAATAAGTGAAATAATAAAAAAACAAATAAATAATGTAATGAATGAATTAATCACATGTAATGTGATTGAAATTGTCAAAGTCAGCTTGTAGCCATGAAAAAGTGTACATGTACATAGAAATGGTGTTTTACTACTTACTGAGACATACCCTATGAACAATAAATTCCACTCCTAGGTGGGAAGAGTTGAACAAAGAACCATTCACCTGGCTCTCTCACTTGGGAACTTTGCAAAAAATTACCTTTTTCTTTCTCTCAAATTTTATTGCTGCTTCCAAGAACACTACCCTCTATATTCACACTGTCATTGTATACTTGGAACCTGTGAACCCCTCTACTGTTCAAGATTTTCTTCTTTTTTTCATTGCTCTTTTTCTCCCTACCCCATATCATCCACCAATACTTATTTTGTATTGCAAAATCTACATACTCACGAATCACCAGTCTTATATCTTACTATATCAATTTCCTACCTTGTGCATGACCACTTTGAGATCCCCTCCATCAAAACATCAATAGTCCAAAGAGATAAGAATGGGGGTAAAATTTGAAGAATATTAAAGGTCAGTTATAAAACAAGAAAGCTATAAAAAGTGGGCTTCATTTAAAGGTGAAAATGAAAAGAAAATCTTTAGACTTCACTAGTTCAAATAAAGGATCAAAAATTTATGAGTCTCAATAATTTGAATTATACTTGTGAGTCCCTTTTTTGGAGGAAGGAATATAAGGACATTGCTAACAAATTTAAAGCTCAAACTGTGTTTTTATTAGACAAAGAATGGAAAGATTTTAAAAATATTAAAATAATTGTGATATCATTTTCATAAAAAAGATATACATATTTATTCACAAATTGCTTTAACCTTATAAACAGTTATAAGTGTCAATACATTTCTCTCTGGGCTAGGTCCTATTATGGGAAGAAAATTTTTCCTTAAAATAACCCCATACAGAGGCATTTAATGCAATTAACAGGCCTATAATAATAATAATAATAATAATAATAATAATAATAATAATAAGAAGAAGAAGAAGAAGAAGAAGAAGAAGAAGAATTGATTTGGGGAGGATTTCAGGGTTGTGAAGCATACATGTAATATTAGTTACTTGAAAAAAAATCACAGGAGAATTTTAAACACTGTCTGAAGACATATATGTACATATTATTTCTAAAATGTGTTTATGAGTTATATAGTGAGGGTGCACAAGTCCAATACACAGTCTTTTTATTTTCTTGAATATTTTTTGTTGTAGATGGACACAGTACCATTAGTAGTTTGTTGGCTTTTTAAAAATATTTTTAGTTTTGGGCGGACACAACATCTTTGTTTGTATGTGGTGCTGAGGATCCAATCTGGGTTGCCCACATGCCAGGCGAGTGCACTACCGCTTGAGCCACATCCCCTCTAGGTTGGCTTTTTAATGCGGTGCTGGGTGTTCAACCCAGTACCTCACACATGCTAGGGAAGTTCGCTACCACTGATCCATAACCCTAGTTTCCAAAGTCTTTTACTCAATTTTTTTTTTGGGGGGAGGAGAGTATGCGTGTAGTACACGGGATTGAATCCATGGCCTTATATCAGCAAAACAAGCACTCTAGTGACTAAGCTATATTCTCAGCCCTGATCTGTAGTTGGTTAACAATGACAATGGAGCAGCCTGTCATTCAGACTTAGATTTTCTGCCCAAGTGGCTCAGGTTAGAGGCAGTGCCTGAAGCCTTGACCAATCAGTCTCTTAGGTGAGAACTGTCCAATCTTCAGGCAGCCGGTGATGAGGGGAAGGGCTTCCACAATCTTCTGTTCCTTTGGTGTCTGGAGCTCGCCATTTTTTCAATCTTTTTGTAGGCTTCTTCTGTCCTGGATCTGGAGCCCAGGTGTCTGTTCTATGCAGAATCTGAAAACAAACCACAGGGAGAACAATGAAGACCCTGAAAGCCAGGAAATGGTAAGTGTGCCTTGCTACCTTGAGACTGGGTAGGAAGGTGGCTTAAAGCTGACAGGAGTGGCAATGGTGGAAACTGGGAGTTGTGGCTAGTGACTCCTCATGGTCCTCTGCAGAGTCTTGTGACCACAGGGTCACTCTGTGGAAGCTTAGCCTTCACCTCCCTCTGACTAGTCTAGAGAGGCTTATATTGGCAGTTGAAAACCTTGGCATTTTGTTCCATCATTGTATGGTGTTTTCAGCGACTTTCTGAAGCCCTATGTGAGCATCCATGTGCCATGAGTCCAGCATGTCCCAGATTGTGTGGAGAAGACTGGAATAATTATCAGGAGAGAATCCCAAATCCATTTGTTGTACTCCTGAATGAGAGAGGCTGCTGATTTAGGGCTTGTTACTCACGAGGGTTTGTTTGTTTATTTATTTAATTTATTTTTTTGTGTGTAAGTGAGTGTGTGTGTGTGTGTGTGTGTGTGTGTTTTTGTGTGTGTGTGTGTTGATTTCTTTTTGGTACCAGAAATTCAACCCGGAGGCATTCATCCACTGATTTCCATCCCCACCCGTTTTTTATAGTTTTATTTAGAGACAGGGACCCTTTGAGTTTCTTAGGGTCTCATTAATTTGATGATGCTGGCTTTTAACTCATTCTCTTCATGAGTCCTGAGATTTTTAAATGTAGTGGAAGCAGTATCTCAAATCCAGAACAAAATTCTGAAATGCAGAACTTCAGCTGAGCTCTCCATAGGACTCAGAATAAACCCCTAGTTTTCTAGCTCTCTGTTCACATATCCAAATCTAGGATTCTCTGTTCACAGTGAATAAGTATAAAATAGAATAGATATTATAATGGCCATGTAATCAGGATAATGGGCCTCACTCAACAACACCTGGAGTCTAACTGGAAGATATATTGATTGGCACCATCAAGGCCTATTTCAAATGTAAAAGACCTTGAAACCCACTTGTGGGAACACCTTCAACAAATTCCTTTTTGAAGAAAAAAGGATGGGTCACTGAAAGGATGAAAGTGAAACCATATGGTAGTCAGGATGCCTTTTCCAAAGCCTATTCTAAATGCATTTTGCTCCATGTTCTGCCAAAACCATCAGGAAACTTCTAAGTTGGCACACTAAAATGAGTTTTTTTTTTCTGGTATCATTCCTCATACCAAATGATGGGAGTTCTATTTCTTCTTCCTTAAACAGATTTTTGTCTTCAAAATTTATGAGACAAGCACACAGATGCAATCAGCAAGCTGAGAAACTTTGGTTCATCTCAAAACTCCATTTTCAGCATTATCAATCATTATTTTCTCATGTTTTATTTCAGATGTATGCATGGTTTATAATGTTTTTCTTCAAGAACTGGAGGGAATTTTTTAAAGATTTTAATTTATCATTCTGAGATTTTCACATGAGAAGAAAGCAAAATAAAATTAGGTGATATTGAAAAGAATGAATATCTCCTAAGTAAGGTTTATATGTCCCAAATAAAGATTTTTTAAAACTGTAATGAGTCTTCAATTGAGGGTTTATTTATTTATTTGTTAACTTGATAAGACTGTGGATTTGAATAACCAATTACTTTACCAAAGCAATCTTCAAAGAATCCATATTTGTGTCCACTTTTAGTATTGTTAAGAGCAACAGAAAGGACTACCTAAATTCAACCATGGGGAAAATAACATTGGACATGGAGGCATAAAACTGATCAATCTAAATTTAAAATTTTGGACTGGTGGTACAATTCAATGGTAAAGCATGTGTGCATAGTGTGCACGGTACTGGGTTACAACCTTAGCAACACACACAAAAAATGCAGATGTTAAGGGGGGAAATGATATTAAAAATAAAGCAAAATGTAAAAATTATGTATCATTCTTCTACCTATATACACACTTTATAAAAAGCTACTCATGTTATAAGTTTCTCTTTTTAAAGTCACAAATCAGTAGACGGATTAAGATACATTGGACAATCTAGAAAATACTATCTTCAGTCAGCAGGAAATGCTGGAGTACACTGAGCGTTAGCTCTGTCGTGAGCAAAGTACCTCATTTGGCACCAAATCCCTAATTGCCAGAATTACACTCAGTAAAGAGGGGCTGCACATACCTGTGACCCTGAGTACTCTTCTCTAGGTGACCCTACCATAATGCCTTTGATCAGACAAATACAGACCTCTGTCATGCCAAAAGGAACTCCTCACACTACTGCTGTGATTGTCCCTCCAGGGCCAGAGGCTGGGTTGATCTACAACCCTATAAATACCTTACACATTGGCATCAGCCACTTCAGTCCTTGAGTACCCTTTGAACCCAATGATGTATGAGGTGCAGTGTCTACTAATGTTTGAAGGCACAATATGTGTATCCATCCTTTCCAAAGAATTGTGACTGAAGGTGGAGCTGACACTGTCAACTAACCTATGAACTTCTATCTCTGAACTCTTTGCCCAAAAATGACCTGACCAGCCTGCCTGATGATCACTTAAGTGATCATTGCCTTTGCATTCCTGTGCTCAGTGCAGCAAGATGACGGACTTGTTTGTTCATTTGTCTTACCATCTAGACAAACAAAATAAAAGAAAACATTGTCTTCCAGCTAAGCTTTTTGTCCACCAACCCCACCCCTGTGTAGATGAAAGTGGTTCTAGAACCTGTACTGAATAATAGTAAGGTATTAGGGACCAAATAATTCAAAGCACTGATGATCTTTCAATGTCTACCCCAAGAGACTGGTAAGAAGGCCTCTATGGGAGACATATGGCCCTTGACTACACAGTGACAGAGGGAGTAACAGTGAAAGATTTCTAGGAAACTTTTCTTATCATAGCAAAGGCACATTCTCTCTGAATTAACTGTGTGCTGATGCAACATTCATGAACTCGGTAAGGCAAGTCATTGGTTAAGTGATTTGAAAAGTATTCAAATTTCAAGTACTGTTCAGTCACTACAGTGCCCTCCAAGGGCAGAAGGTGCATTTGTAAATATACATTTCCTCTCATATCTGAAGTATACGAAGATTATGCCATGAGAGAAAAACTTAAGAAGATGTTTTTAAAATAATGCAAAGAACAAAAGTCCAAAAAATAATTTTTTAAAATTTCAGAGTTATTTAAGAGCTAAAATTTGAGAGTCATTGGGATTGAAGAAGGCATAGAGGACCAAATGACAAGAATATACGATCTATTCAATGAAATAATACCAGAAATCTTTCCAAACATGAGGAATAAATTGGAAATCAAAATTCAAGAATCCTACAGGATGCCAAATGTACAAAATCACAACAGATCCATATAAAGGCACAGTATAATGAAAATCCCAACATACAGAATAAGGAGAGAATTTTAAAAGCCACGAGAAAAAGGAATAAGATTACATATAGGGGCAAACAAATTGGGATAATTGCAGATTTTTTAACCCAGACCCTGAAAGCTAGAAGATCCTGGAATAACATATATCAAGCTCTGTAAGATAATTGGTGCCAATCAAGAATCTTGTATCCAGCAAAATTAAGCTTTAGATTTGAAAATGAAATAGAAACCTTCCATGATAAACAAAAGTTGAAAGTATTTATAACTAGACAACTGGTGCTACAAAACATCCTTGGCAAAATATTTCATGAACAGGAAAAGAAAAACAGCAATGAAAATCAAAAGAGGGAGGTATGCAGTAAAGGAAAAAACTAATCAAAAAGGAAAATCAAGTCAAGTTAAATAACAAAAATAAGCAAATATGGCTGGAAATACAAACCATGTCTCAATAGTAACCCTAAATATTAATGGCTTATACTCAACAACAACAACAACAACAAAAAAAAAGTTATGGGTTGCAGATCTGATAAAATAAAAGACCCAACAATATGCTGCCTAAAGGTAACTCATCTGATATGAAAAGACATATACAAATAGAAAGTAATAGGTTTGGAAAAACCATACCACTCACATGGACTGTGTGAGGAAGCTGGGGTTTCAATACTCATATCAAATAAAGTAGACTTCAAATCAAAGTTAATTAAAATGGATAAACATTGACATTACATACTGCTCAAAAAATCCTACACCAATATTCCATAGCAATCATAAATATATATGCCCCAAAACTTGGTGCAGCTATAATCATCAAACAAACTCTTGTCAAGTTCAAGAGTCAAATTGACCACAACACAATAATCTTGGTTGACTTTAACAGACCTCTCTCATCACTGGATAGATCTTCCAAACATAAGTTGAATAAAGAAACTATAGAACTCAATCACACAATCAATAACTTAGACTTATCTGACATATACAGAATATTTCAACCTGCCCCAAGTG
The DNA here is from genome assembly GCF_048772815.1 of Callospermophilus lateralis. Classification (NCBI taxonomy): domain Eukaryota; kingdom Metazoa; phylum Chordata; class Mammalia; order Rodentia; family Sciuridae; genus Callospermophilus; species Callospermophilus lateralis. Next base: position 800,725 of record NW_027515935.1, on the reverse strand, counting down.
CATACACTTTCCTCTAGCAGCACATGGATCCTTCTCTAAAATAGACCATACAATGTGCCACAAAGCAACTCTTAGCAAATACAAAATGTTAGAGATACTAGCATGCATTTTATTGGATCATAAAGGTATGAAATTGGAAATCAACATCAAAATAAAAAACAAAATTTTCTCCATCACTTGGAGCCTAAACAATATGCTACTTCCAGAAGAAATCAAGGAGGAGATTAAAAAATTCTTAGAAGTAAATGAGAACATTGACACAACATATCAAAATCTCTGAGACACTATGAAAGCAATACTAAAAGGAAAATTTATTGCATGGACTTTATTTCTTAAAAAAAAGTCAAAAAACATATGACCTCACCCTACATCTAAAACCCTAGGAAAAGAAGAACAAATCAGTAGCAAAATCAAAAGAAGACAAGAAATAATTAAAATTAGAGCTGGAATCAATGAAATCAAAATTAAAGGAACAATTGAAAAATTGACAAAACAAAAAGTTGGTTCTTTGAAAAAATAGATAAAATTGATAGAACCTTAGCCACGCTAATGAAGAGAAGAGAGAGCTCAAATTACCAGCATAAGTGATGAAAAAGGTAATATCACAACTGACACTACAGAAATACAGAGGAATATTAGAAATTATTTTGAAATCCTAAACTCCAATAAAATCGAAGGCATTGAAAGCATTAACAGATTTCTTAAGTCATATGATCTGCCCAGATTGAGTCAGGAAGATATAAACAATTTAAACAGACCAATATCAACTGAGAAAATAAAAGACGCCATCAGAGGCTTACCAACCACGAAAAGCCCAGGACTTGATGTTTACACAGGTGAGTTCTACAAGTCCTTTAAAGAAGAACTAATACCAACACTCTTAAATGTATTTCAGGATATAGTAAAATAGGCAGTCATTCCAAACTCATTTTATGACGCCAATATCACCCTGATCCCCAAACCAGGCAAAGACACTTCAAAAAAGAAAACTTTAGACCAATATGTCTAATGAACATAGATGCAGATTTCTCAATAAAATTCTGCCAAATCTAATGCAAAAACATATCAAAAAATTTGTGCACCATGATCATGTGGGATTCATCCCAGGGATGCACGTTTGGTTCAACATACAGAAATCAAAAAGATATAACTCACCACATCAATAGACTTAAAGGTAAAAATCATATGGTCACCGCAATAGACACAGAAAAAGCATTTGACAAAATGCAACATCCAGTTAAGTTCAAAACACTAGAAAAACTAGGGATAACAGGAACATATCTCAACGTTTTAAAGGCTATCTATGCTAAACCTCAGGCCAACATCATTCTAAACAGACAAAAATTGAATGCATTCCCTCTAAAATCTGGAACAAGACAGGAATGACCTCTCTCACAATTTCTATTCAACATAGTTCTTAAAACATTGGCCAGAGAAATTAGACAGATAAAAGAAATTAAAGGAATACACATAGAAAAAGAAGAACTTAAATTAGCACTATTTGCTGACAATATGATTCTATACCTAGAAGACCACCAAAACTCCACCAGAAAATTTCTAGAACTAGTAATTGAATTCATCAAATAGCAGTATATAAAATCAAAACCCACAAATCAAAGGCATTTCTGTATATCACTGACAAATCCTCTGAGAAGGAAATGAGGAAAACTACCCCATTCACAATAACCTAAAATATAAGATAATTGGGAATCAACTTAACAAAGGAGGTGAAAGATCTGTATAATAAAAACTACAGAAGCCTAAAGAGAGAAATCAAAGAAGACCTTAGAAGATGGAAAGATCTACCTTGTTCTTGGTTAGGCAGAATTAATATTATCAAAATGACTATACTACCCAAAGCACTATACATGTTTAATGCATTTTTCATCAAAATTCCAATGGCATTCCTCATAGAAATAGAAAAAGCAATCATGAAATTCATATGGAAAAATAAGAGACTCAGAATAGCTAAAGTAATCCTTAGCAGGATAAGTGAAGCAGGTGGCATCACTATACAAGACCTTAAACTATACTACAGAGCAATAGTATCAAAAACAGCTTGCTATTCACACCAAATCAGTCTTATAGACCAATGATAGAGAATAGAGGACACAGAGAGTAACCCCCCAAATTACAATTATCTTATATTAAAAAAGGTGCCAAAAACATGCACTGGAGAAAAGAGAGCATCTTCAAAAATGGTACTAGGAAAACTGGAAACCCATATGCAAAAATATGAAATTAAACCCTTATCTTTTACCTGCACAAGACTAAACTCAAAATGGATCAAGAACCTGGGAATGAAACCTGAAACTCTGTGCCTAATAGAATAAAAAGGTAGGCCCTAATCTTCATCATGTGGGATTAGGCCCAATTTCCTTAATAAGATTCCTATAGCACAAAAATTAAAAGCAAGAATCAATATATAGGATAGAATCAAACCAAAAAGTTTCTTGAAGCAAAAGAAACAATCTGTGAGGTGAACAGAGAGCTTACATCCTGGGACCAAATTTTTACCCCTCACACATCAGATGGAGCACTAATCTCTAGGATATATAAAGAACTCAAAAACCTAAGTACAAAAAACAAAACAACAACAACAAAAAACCTCAAAAAACTCAATCCTCACATGGGCCAAGGAATTGAAAAAAACACTTCTCAGAAGAGGATATACAATCAATTAACAAATATATTTTAAAAATGCTCATTACCTATAGCAATTAGAGAAATGCAAATCAAAACTACTTTAAGTTTGGGCTGGGGATGTGGCTCAAGCGGTAGCACGCTCGCCTGGCATGTGTGCGGCCTGGATTCGATCCTCAGCACCACAAACAAAAAAAGATGTTGTGTCCACTGAAAACTAATATATACTCATTCTCTCTCTCTCTCTCTCTCTCTCTCTCTCTCTCTCTCTCTCTCTCTCTCTTTCTCCCTCTCTCTAAAAAAACAAATCTAAGTTATTATCCCACTCCAGTCAGAATGACAGCTATTATGAAGACAAACAACAAAAATGTTGGCGAGGATGTGGAGAAAAATCTAAACTCGTACATACCTGGTTGGACTGCAAATTGGTGCAGCTAATATGGAAAACAGTATGGAGATTATTTGGAAATCTGGGAATGGAACCACCATTTGACTCAGGTATCCCTTCTCCTTGGACTATACCCAAAGGAATTAAAAACAGCACACAACAGGGACACAGCCACATCAATGTTTATAGCACCACAATTCACAATAGCTAAACAGTGGAGCCAACCTAGATGCCCTTCAGTGGATGAAACGATTTAAAAATGTGGGACATATACACAATAGAATTTTATTCAGCAATAAGAGAGAATAAAATCATGGCATTTGCAGGTAAATGAATGGCGTTGGAGAAGATAATGCTAAGTGAAATTAGCCAATCCACACACACAAAAAAATGCCAAATATTTTCTCTGATACAAGGAGGCTGACTTATAGTGGTGTAGGGAGGGGGAGCATGGGATGATTAAGTGAATTCTACATAGGAAATAGGAGTGGGAGGTAAAGGGAGGGACAGGGAATTAGAAACGATGGTGGAATGTGATGGACATCATTATTCAAAGTACATGTATGAAGACTTGAATTGGGGGTCAACATACTTTATATGCAACCTGAGATATGAAAAAAATGTGATATATATGTGGGATAAGAATTGTAATGCAAAAAAACCCCAGAAAGTATTTGTGTTAAGGCATGAATTAGTGTGAACATACTTAATATACAAAGGTATGAAAAATTGTGCTCTATATGTGTAATAAGAATTGGAATACATTCCACTGTTGTATACGTAAATATATAAAATCAATAAAAATTCATATGCCATTCAGTCACTACAGAGCCCTTCCAGGGGCAGAAGTTGCAATTTTTTAAAAAATTTCCTCTCATATACGAAGTATTAGAAGATTGTGCCATGAGAGAGAAACTTAAAAAGTTTTAAAAGTAATGCAAACACAATGCTGCAACACTATTTTTTAAAAGATGGATACTTGATTTTAAATCATTGAACCTGTATTTTATACCTCCTTATTAAAATTTGAGAACAAGATACAATCATTCTGTGTCACATTACTAGGCAAACTGTAGAAGTACTGTTTTAAATCTCCCTGTATATAAAATTATCATGAAGGATGTAAAACCCATAATTTCCTGTTTGCTGTATGCATGTAATGAAATTGTAGATAGAAGTGTATTGCATTAAAAAATGAACAAAACTAGACACTTTTACTATACAAGACTGCTGATGAAGAAATGTGTTTGTGTGTGTGTGTGTGTGTGTTTGTGTGTGTGTGTGTGTGTGTGTGTGTGTGTGTGTGTGTGTGTGAAGAAGATATCACGGGGACAAATGAGTTGTGGCTTTGAATTAAATGATGTGTGCCACATGACCTCAATGAAAATTTGACAAATTTGATATTGTAAAAAAATTGATAACTGTTCTAATATCTGAGTAGAAAGTTTTAAAAAAGTTTTTAACAACATGTAATCATGGACTAATTTTGGTTGTTACAGTCATCAATGTCAACCAAAAAAATTCAGAGGTAAAAAATATGTGTGATCAAAACACCAGTTGACAGACAACCTTAGAGATTTATTCTATTCAGAGAAGGCAGATGCGTTTGAAATCTTTATTTTTTTAATTCTGGAGATAATTGTATACCTATCAAAGTTTTTAAAAATATGACTTTTTAATTTCCATTCTGGACAACAGTGGTCAGCAGAATCATCAGTTGTCACCTTCATGGTGACCTCTCCATCACCTTGTCTCACTTGAACTGTTTTAATGTTATGCTCTGCAGTAGTCAATTATTTGTATTCAGCTAGTTCTCCTTTAATGTGCCACTGCTCTGTCTTTGTGTTATACATTCTGTTGTTTTGATTTATTTACAATACATGCTGTGCCATTATGATTTTAACTTTGTTGTGTTGGTTGAATAACTTGTAATACTTAAATACTTGAGGTCACAGTGAAAAACCATACCAGTATTTCTTTCAGCTCCATTTCAAATATATTTATTTGATACCAGTATTTCTTTCAGCTCCATTTCAAATATAATTAACCTAAATATTTTGGATGTTTATCAAAGGTCTTTCATGAGGAAAGTAAATTTATGAAATAATAGATGTGTAACATATATGAGTAATGTTGGCTTAGAAAAAATTTTGAAAACTTAGTTGGCAAAATATCGGATCACCTGAAAAGAAGCATGAATTTTGAAATCTGAATGCCTTGGTTCTCAGTATTATCATTCTTTTTTCATATATAAATATATATATATATATATATATATATATATATATATATATTATATATATATATATATTATATATATATATATATATATATATATATTTAAATTATCAATGGACCTTTATTTATTTATATGAGGTGCTGAGAATCAAACCCAGTGCCTCACATATGCGAGGCGAGTGCTCTACCATTGAGCTACAACCCAACACCATCATCCTTTTTTTAAAAAAAATACTTTTAGTTGTAAATGGACTCAATGCCTTTATATATTTGGTTTATTGTGTGTGGTGCTTAGAATCAAACCCATGGCCTCACATGTGTGAGGTAAGTACTCTACTACTTAGCCACATACCCAGTCCCTGTATTATCATTCTTTATTGAATTTATTTCTTATTAAAGTATATAGATTTTAAGACATTTATTACAGTATTATGTAACTTTTAGCATGGTTAGATTAGAGTGATGCTCATATGTTACCATAGAGCAGACAGTTATATTTTGTCTAGGCTTTATTATATCAGTAGTTTTCATGCACTATATATATACAGCAAGCAACCTATTTCCAATGAGAAACATGTCAGTTAGTGTATTTAAAGCCATTGTTACAAGTTTGAAATGTATGTTTTCCAACTTGTTTTATATTTATGTGATACGTTACAAAAATATTGTTCTTAATTGGAAAAGGATATAAAATGTAAAACCACAATTTTTCATAAAGAATATTGCCAATTGTTTCCCAGCCCTTTCTTATGTTGGGTGTTTTGACTTGAGATTCAGTTAGCTAATTAATGGATAAATTAATTAAACACTTATGAAATTTAGTTGGGATTTAATTTAGCTTGTAATTTAATTATTTGATTCTTTATTGCATCCATTCACCCACATCAATAATTTTGTGAATGTTATAATACAAATCGAAAAAAACAACCAAAAAAGCAAACTGAGGGGTATGGGAGGAGAGGAGAAATGGTGATAGAAGTTACCAGGTAAAATCTTTGTAATTCATCAAGATCTGCCTCAGGAACCTATTCCTCTTTTAGTGTGTGTGTTGTTAAAATTTGTTTTAATTAGTTAAACATGACAGTGCAATGATATTGATATATCATATTTTTGAATAAGATGGGGTATATTTTCTCATTATTCTGAGAGTACAGGTTGCAGAATCACATTGGTCATACAGTCATGAATATGCATACAGCTATACTAATGTCTGTTTTATTCAGCTGACCTTCCTTTCCCTCCTTACCTTACCCTCCCCTCCCATCAGTTCTCTCTACCCAATCTAATGTGACACACTTCTTTTTTTTCCCTCACATCATCATACATGTATTCTGTATAATGATGAGGGTCTCCTTCCATCTTCCGTGCAATTCCACTTCTCCCTCACTTTCCCCCCCACCTCTCTTCCCAAGTGTGTTTTATTATACAGAATGAATTTTAAAAGCAACTGTTACCATTAAATATAATTTAATAGAAAAATTTGACAAGAAATACTAATATTAAAATTATTAAACAAAGAATATATATGTCTGCAAATTCCATACAATGTGGACAGTTATGTCATTGGAAATGAAAAACAAGCTCCTGCTCCGAGTCTTACAGGTTAATTTCAGCTGCTGTGCACTGCAGGTATCATCTCTCCTGTGTTCCAGGGCCAAAGTCTCTGCTCTCCCTGGTGTCCTATGGGGTCTATAAAACAGAACAAGGTAAAAAGGTCACTTGGGATGAGTTGCTGGCCACAGAGAGTGGCCAGGACCACACTTGTCCTCAGGAAATGCAAGATGAACTTGGGCCCTGATCTCTCCTGGGGTCTGGGCAGGGAGCACTGAGACTGGTATGCTGCCCTAAGCTGAGGGTGTTGTCTGTGGGAAGAGTGTCTATGAATGTCCTCAGAAGGAAATTTTCATGGATATTCACCTTCAGAACCTTCTGACGCTGCTTTCCTAGAGAGTGAACATGAGGCAATGGGAAGAGTTCTCTAGGACATCTGGGTGTAAAGGCTGAGTAGCATACATCTGGAATCCTGAAGAGCAGCATCTGTGATGACACAGGGTGGAGCAAGGACCCTGGCTCCTCCAGCCCTACCCTCTGTAGTGCCATTCCTCAGAGAGCTTCCTGCACTGATTTTTACCAAATTGTGCCTTCCCTTGCATGGCCATGGTCACATGCAACTATAGAATCTTCAGTGCTCTAATTGATTCTGATGGATTGCAAAAAAGTGCAACAAACAAACTTGAGAAAGCAAAGGAGAATATGTGGACTGATTTGACCTCTGCTTTCTTTCACATTCTTTCCAGACTCACATTTCCTCTTCCTAAACTGCTTTATCGCCTTTGCTGCATTAAGCCCATATATTGAATCAGGAGAGGGCCCCTGGAAACAATTCATGTTAAGGGACCTACATTCCAATTGCGTAATCTTGACCTAGGAAAGGAAGGATACATTCATGCATGCTCAGAGCCAGCAAAGTCAGAACCCAGCTATTCAGTGGTCAGTAAACCAGAACCAGATTGTTTGTGTCTCATGTATCAGGCAACAACTCAGTATTTCTGATGCTCCCTACAACTCAAACTCAGTATATGGGTATGCAGTATTACTCAGCATGATTCAGTGGTGTTGCTTGTGGTAAAAAAAAAAAGTAGGGAAAGACTAAGAATGTTAGTGCAGAGAGATTTAACAGACATTGAAGGTCCAAGGACCTCAAAGATCTGGATGAGGAAAGCACCTTTAGAAAAGTCATAAAATGTGGGAAAGATGAAACATGGAAAATCTACAGAGTTTTTACATAAGAAAGAATAATTAAGAGAAACCAATAGAAAATCAATTACTTGCAGATTTCTTGTCCTTTTGTCCTCCTCCTCATCCTCTGAATCACTTTCTATGTTTTCTTTGTGGACTATTGCCGTGATGGTCATGATGTGGCCTTAAAAAAAAGAAAGGCAGAGTTAAATTCAAGGTGAGAACTTAAGTTGCTCCTGCTCCTGGTGTTCTAGAATGCACAGTCAAAGCTCTCCATTCTTCCTCTTGTCTGCATTCCTGTCTCCTGGTCTCCATCACCTCATCTCTGCGATGAGAAATAGATCTAGCATCCCAAGAGCTCTTTTCCACCAGTTCACATTCTGCCATTGTACTTGGTAGGGATTCTGTGTCATCCTTTTCTTCCAAGAGACAGCCACAGTCTTCCTGATTTTCTGGACTTAGGCCTCTTAAATACAAGCAAATTCAGATTTTCTCTAGTCCAAGTGCTTGGGAATTAGACAAAGACTGGAGGTTAGAAACATGTTCACGGAGGACCTTCTCCCCACTCTTTTACAGGAGAACACAGTGGCCTGTCCAGGGTGCACAGAAACAATTTTCTTTAAGTTGCCCACATTTGGGAGTTCATTTTCGACCAGAAATAGACAAAACACAGAAGAGAAAGTGCTGCCCTAAAAAGATAACATTCAGAGGGGAATTGTGACTTCTTACTCACTACTTATCACTAGTGAGAGCTTCAATTACAGGTTTGCAAAGTGCTTGTAAGAAAGTATGTCCCACTAGATTCTTTCCCTTATGGGTCAAACCTAAAGTGCAGATCTTATTTCTTTCATGCACAATGCCAAAAAATAATCAATAATGAAAGCCAGGCTACTTGATGTTTATTAGAGGCAAATTTAGGACAGAATGGGATTTAACATGGAAGATTGTGTTTACCTATCAAAGCAAAAGTTGTCTTCTTATGAACAGGATGTCAGAAGGTCTACTAACCCTTCTTTTTATGAAAATAATACATATTTCTGCTTTCTCAATTTTATTCCCATTCCTTATTTCCCACATGAGTAGGTGAACTCAAATCTTACCATGAAACCTTTCCCATTTTGTCATACCCCAAGTGCTGTTCCTACCTGCAGGCTCTCCCTCGTCACAGCTTGAATCATAATCTTTGCTCCATGTCCAACCTTTAGAGACACAGACATCATCAACTGAGTTACTTAAGATTGATTCATTCTTTCTTCTACACAACTAAGCTTATGATGGTTGCTAGGGTTGGATGTTTTTTATCCCACACTGGATTGTGTGATTGAAGCTTGGTGCTCAGTATGGCCACAATGAGATTTGTGAAATCTGTGTGAGGAAGGGTCTGCTTGGAGGTGGTGAGGACATTTAACGGTATGAGAGTCAGAAGTAAGAATACAGATATCTCAAACCCTTGTTAGATCCTGTTATATAAGAAGAGCAAATGAATCAACTGATCCCTGCTGGCTTCGTGTCTTGCCATGTGATGTCTCTCTACTGCACCTGCATCTCTGCAGACACCAATAACGCAATGCAGCTAAGAGGGTATTCACTAAAGAAAAGTGTTTGCTAGTGCCATGCTCTTGTACCTGCAGAACTGTAAGCTAAACACACCCACCTGTATAATTTATTCAGTTTCTGGGTTTCGTTATTGGAAAGAAAAATATAGTGATACTAATATTAATAGTCAGGATCATCTACATCTCTGTTCTGGGTTCTCAGACCCTCTCTGGGTTCTGGGGAGTCAGAGGCCTCAAACAGGATGCTGCAAACAATTGCAAACCTTCTAATGAGAGAGTGGAGCTGTAAGGAGTCAAATTTTAACTACTTTCTTCCATTGGGACATTATCCCTTTCTCTTTGAAACAGACCAAGCTGACATGCAAACTGTGATGCCAACAGTTTCAGGAATATAAACTCACAGAACATGTACTGTGCCATCATCAGAGCAGCGGTCCAGAAGGGAGTGGGAATGTGCTCTGCTTTATCCACATGGGTCTACTGGCCACTTTGAAAGTTTCGTATAAAAATTAAAATTAAATTAAAAATACTGTTATTTTGGATGGCCAAGACCAGGAGTTCAAAGATGAAGCAGACAAGAATTTCCTTCCCCCAGGTTTCTGTGGACAGCAGTTTGCTAGCATGTTCTCACTCCTCATACTCCTCATTTATAAGTAGACTGTGGAGTCAGTTTGCTAGAATGTTATCACTCCTCATACTCCTCATTTATAAGTAGACTGTGGAGTCAGTTTGCTAGCATGTTCTCACTACTCATACTCCTCATTTATAAGTAGACTGCGGTGTCATGCAGAAGTGAAAAGTGCCAGGAAGTCTCTGAGGGCCTGAGGAATCAATATAAACAAAGTCAACATTAAGATCCATATGGCTCCCCTCAAATTGAAGCACATCCCACCTAGAGCTCATAAGAAATGTGTGTGAAAAGCTTGGACACAATGCTATCTTAACTTCCCTACTGATTCTGGCTGGTCCTGGTCAGATCTCTGGTGGATTCATGGTTCATTGTAGAGCCCCACATACTGAACAAGTGGGATCTTAGCACAGAGTTGCATTTATCAAATGATGTCGTGGACTAAGATTAAGACCCTCTGCACAGGGAGGAGTTATAGGATGAGAAGGAATGATGACCACAGTGGTTCTACCCTCACAGTGACCAGTCAGTGTCAGTATCCATGTATGTAGTAATAGAAGGACCTAGACAGTACTTGAGACTGACAGTATGAAGACGTTTTATATATACTGTCATTGTGATATTCTGCAGGCCACACAGGGGGCAGCACAGACCCAAACAAGGGATCAGACACCACTGCAGTGCTGAGCTGGACCTTCAATAGAGCCCACCTTTTGCTCTGTAACTAGATGAGCTGCAATTGTGCTGATCAGGCCCCATGAAAATCCATCCAGTTAAAAAATGTTTCTACAAAGTAGTGTCTACAAAAAGACCCAATAAGATATTTTTCAGTGTCAGTTGGCACATGCAAAGTAAGCCCTTCCTTAGCTAAAGTAATCTCTGGTCTTTGAATCTCCTCTGTCTCAGATGTCCACCATAAGTGAGCATAGTGCATTGCTGGACCTGAGAGTCACTGTTAAGGATTGGCCCTGTCCAGAAACTTGTGCCTAGAATGGGGATTGGAAGATGAATTCTGACAACTCGCACAAAAAAATGTATATGAACGTGAAAATTTTTCATGAGTGAAGTGTTCTGAACAATTACATGCACTGATTAAATCTAGGACCTACTGACACGTGAGTTTTGCTACTAAATGAAGCTTTTTCTGTTGCAGTGACAGAAATGAAGTGGAGCTTTTATTTATAGAGTGTTGTGAAAATTTTCTGGGTTTCGATGGGATATGTTTTGCATGTTAATTGAGGTATTGGTGTGAAATGAACTGCACACATGGAAAGTTTACAGTTTGATCTATTTACACATATACAAAATCATGATCTAATAGAGATGTCTTTTTTTGTTTAAACATGTGGACATTGGCATCTTGGCATGTATATATCTAGAGAAACAGACAAATATGCAAAAACGAACACAAAGTCACACTCAGAATTATGTTTCAAGAATGCACACAGAGATACATGTATAAAACCCTCAATGACCTAACCACGTTGCTCAACTCACACAGGTGCTTCAAGGAAATATGCAGAATGGCCATAGATTTATTTTAATCAATTTAGACCACAAACCCCATTCTTTTCATTCTCAAGGAGGTAGTGGAATCACTGAGTCTCTGCACACAAAAGGAAGGAAGACTCTCTGACCCTTGGCGTCATCTACATTTTGCAACAGGAAAAGAGTTAAGCCAGGATACATACCAATTATGCATCCTCTTGAATTCTCCTGTGAATACAGAAAAGGAGTCACTATGAAGATCAAGCCATGCTCTGACCTGTGTGCACAAGTCTTTTGTTTACTTGGCAACATTCGAATATCCAATGAGAATGTGGGCAAATCAAGGGAACAGATAGCAAATGTACTCTCCCCAAATGACACAAGCTTTTCTAGGGGATTTGTGTCACAGGTCTATATTAGGTGATAATTAAGAAATTCGATGGCCAGGAGGGAAAACCATAGCCAGGAACAAAGCTTGTTATCATACAGTGTGTAGTTTATATTGTTTCTTGTTAATGTTGCTTTCGGTGAGGTCTCATTTGGCAACAGACACCCCAATGAGAATCTGCACAATCAGGAAATTGTGTATGTCATCTCCAGGAAACCATATCATATTACAAGAGAAAGAGAAACTAAAGAGCAACACTGGATTTCAGAGGAAGATAAGCAACCTTACCATGGCTTTTGATGGGGTCTCTCGACTCATGATTTCTCCAGGAATGAACTCCACCATGTCATTTGGGTGAACTAGGAGGATGCAGAAAAATGATTAGTATACTGATTTAAGGCTTATGAATAGTTCAGGGCATTTCTTGATATGGACATCAGTGAAAATATACAGCAAAGATAAGAAAAAGAATGAGAGATGGCTGCGAATAGAGTGTATCACACCCAGTGTACCGCATCACTGCACAGATGAATACAGGGTTAGAATGACAAAAAGCTATCTTGTTAGAAATTTCTAGCAAAATTGTGGTGCACCGAAACTTAGGGGAAGGATTTCCATCATCGAGGACTGGTAACTGAGTCACAAACGTGAGCCAACAGTGCGACCACAGATCCAGGCTGACTGATCTGCCACCCGGCCTGCGGCCCGCCCCGTGGCTACAGACAGTGGGGTGCTGTCGAGAAGCGACCAGCAAGCAGAGAGAAATGGCGCTACGGATTCTGTGGAGTTCTCCCGGCTGTGCCCTCACTGAGCTCTGGGCTGAGTTTGAGGTTTGAGATTGGGGAAGGAAGCAGTCCAGTTCTATCCCCAACAATGGAAAATCCACCAAGGAAGCCAGGGGACACCATCTTGAAGAGCTGACTTCACCATCGCCAGGTTCCGACAGATTGCAACAATAAAACAGCATGAACAACCAGACTACATATAACTTATCAAATGCAAATAGATAAATTCTACGAAAAGGTCTATACTCCACCTAAGCCCTTAACTACCCCCAAGTACTCCTGTCTATTCTGTTGGTAATATCCGCGTGCATTTGCGTAACACCCCAAAGAAGCTAACATATACTAACCTCCATACAAGCAAATCACCCGACCTTAACATAAAATCCTAAGTCCAAACCTCAGTTCTCTATATGCCATCAAAATCTGAAGGATTTAATAAAACCAATGAATTTACCTTAAATCACAATTAAATCCAACATCTCTAAACATCATCTCCTAACACAAAGGAGAGATAGTGGAACTATAAAAAACAAAACAAATTTAAAGGAGAAAACAGAAACATAGCAGTCAAAGAGAGTTGGAAAGTAACTTGAGCACCATGAAAAAACAAGGGAAAAAAAAGAGTACAAACAATGCAGGACAACTTAAATACAAAAGAGAAGCTAGAGGCACCAGAAAATTGGATGGAGAAAGAAGTCAAGGCATACCTAATTAAGATGGAATGGAATCTCAGAGAAGAGTTTATACAGCAAGTTCAAACAATGAAAGTATATTTTGAAAATGAATTAAATAAGCAAATTCAAATGTCAAAGAACGAGCTCTATCAGGAAATAGAGATTTCAAAAAAAAAAAAAAAAACAGTAATCCTAGAAATGCAGGAAACGATAAAGAAAATTAAAAATTCAAACGAGAATATTACCAATAGACTAGATCAAGCAGAAGCCAGAAGATCGGATAATGAAGACAAAGTTTATCAACTTGAAAAGAATATAGTCAACACAGAAATGATGCTTAAAAGACACGAGCAATCTATCCAAGAGAAATGGGATGTCATAAAAAAACCAAACGTGAGAGTCATTGGGATAGAAGAAGGCATAGAGGTTCAAACCAAAGAAATGAACAATCTATTGAATGAAATAATCCTAGAAAATTTTCCAGATATGAATGATGGAATGGATTGCCAAATCCTGGTAGTCTACAGGACCCCAAAACTTCAAAACCGTAATAGACCAACTCCAAGATACATAATTATGAAGATATTCAACATACAGAAGAAGGAGAGAATATTAAAAGCTACGAGAGAAAGGAGGCATATTATATTCAGGGGTAAACAAATTAGGTTAACGGCTGATATTTCATCACAGACGTTGAAAGCAAGAAGATCCTGGAGCAACGTATTTCAACTGCTAAAAAATAATGGATTCCAAACAAGAATACTGTATCCAGCAAAATTTAGCTTCAGATTTGACAATGAAACTAAAATATTTCATGATAAAAAAAAAAAAACTTAAAAGAATTCACAGCCATAAAACCAGTACAGCATGGCATCCTTAGCAAAACACTAAAAGAAGAGGAATTGAAAAACAGCACTCCAAACTAACAGTGGGAGGTAACTCAGTAAAGGGAAGGGAAAAAATAAACAAAAAGGAAAAACTACCCCTATTAAAATAAATAAATAAACAAGCATAAGGTTAGTACTAAGCATATGTCAATAGTAACCTTAAACGTTAATGGCTTAAATTCCCCAATTAAGAGACATAGGCTAATAACCTGGATGAAAGAAAACAAATCCAACAATATGCTGCGTTCAGGAGACTCATCTGATAGGAAAAGACATACACAGACTGAAGGTGAAAGTTGGGAAAAATCATACCGCTCACATGGTGCCCCGAAGCAAGCAGGAGTGGCCATAGTCAAATCGAATAAAATCAACTTCAAACCTAAGTTAATCAAAAGGGGTAAAGAAGGACACTACATACTATTAAAAGGAACCATCCACATACAAGACATAACAATTATCAATATGTATGCATCAAACAATGGTGCTGTAACATTCATAAAACAAACTCTCCTCAAGTTCTATAGTCAAATAGACCACAACAGAATAATTATGGGTGACTTCAACACACGGCTCTCTCCATTGGACAGATCCTCCAGACAAAAGCTGAATAGAAACTATAGAACTCAATAACCCAATCAATAACCTAGACTTAACCAACATATATAGAATATATCAACCATCATCAAGTGGTTACACGTTCTTCTCAGCAGCACATGAATCCTTCTCAAAGATAGACCATATATTATGCCATAGGACAACATTTAGAAAATATAAAGGTGCGGAGATAATACCATGCATCTTATCTGATTACAGTGGAATGAAACTGGAAATCAATGATAAAAGAAGGAAGGAAAAATCATACATCTCATGGAAAATGAACAATATGTTACTGAATGATAAATGGGTTACAAAAGACATAAAGAGTAAATCAAAAAATTCTTGGAGATGAATGGAAATACAGACACAACATATTGAAATCGATGGGACACAATGAAAGCAGTTTTAAGAGGGAAATTCACTTCCTGGAGGTCATTCCTCAAAAAATGAAAAAAACTAACAAATAAATGAGCTCACACTTCATCTCAAAGCCCTAGAAAAGGAAGAGCAAAACAACAGCAAATATAGTAGAAGGCAAGAAATAATTAAAATTAGAGCGGAAGTCAACCAAATTGAAACAAACAAAAAAAACCATTAAAAATTGATAAAACAAAAAGTTGGTTCTTTGAAAAAATAAATATGATTGACAGACCCTTAGCCATGCAAATGAAGAGAAGAAGAGAGAGAGCTTAAATTACTAACATACGAGATGAAAAAGGCAATATCACAACAGACACTACAGCAATACAGAAGATAAGTAGAAATTATTTTGAAACCCTATATTCCTATAAAATAGAAGATAGCGAAGTTACTGATAAATTTCTTAAGTCATATGGTTTGCCCAGATTGAGTCAGGAAGATAAACAGAATATAAATAGACCAATAACAAAGGAGGAAATTGAAGAAGCCATCACAAGACTACCAACCAAGAAAAGCCCTGGACCAGATGGATATACAGCAGAGTTTTACCAAAACCTTCAAAAAAGAAATAATACCAATACTTTTCAAGTTATTTCAAGAAATAGAAAAAGAAGGAGCTCTTCCAAATTCATTTTATGAAGCCAACGTCACCCTGATCCCAAAACCAGACAAAGACACATCAAAGAAAGAAATCTACAAATCAATATCTCTAATTAACTTAGATGCAAAAATCCTCAATAAATTTCTGGCGAATCAAATACAAAAGCATATCAAAAAATTTGTGCACCATAATCAAGTAGAATTGATCCCCGGTATGCAAGGCTGGTTCAATATATAGAAATCAATAAATGTTATTCACCACATCAATTGATTTAACCATTAGAACCACATGATCATATCTATAGATGCAGAAAAAGCATTCAACAAAGTTCAGCATCCCTTTATGTTCAAAACACTAGAAAACCTAGGGAAAACAGGAAATTACATCAACATTGTAAAAGCTGTATATGCTAAGCCTCAGGCTAGCATCATTCTGAATATAGGAAAACTGAAGGCATTCCCTCTAAAATTTGGAACATGACAGGGATGCCCTCTTTCAAAACTTCTATTCAATTTAGTCCTCGAAATACTAACCAGAGAAATTAGACAGACAAAAGAAATTAACGGCACAAAAATAGGAAAAGAAGAACTTAAATTATCACCATATGCGGATGATATGATAACATATCTAACAGACCAAAAAGGTTGTACAAAGAAACTACTAGAGCTAATAAGTGAATTGAGCAAAATGGCAGAATATAAAATCAACACGCATAAATAAAAGGCATTCCTTTATATCAGTGACAAATATTCTGAAATGGAAATGAGGACAACCACCCCATTCACAATTTAAAAAAAAATAAAATAAAATAAAATAAGATACTTGAGAATCAACCTCACAAAAGAGGTGAAAGATTTATACGATGAAAACTACAGAACCCTAAAGAGAGAAATAGAAGAAGACCTTAGAAGGTGGAAAAATATACCTTGTTCATGGAAAGGAAGAATTAACATCATCAAAATGGTGATATTACCCAAAGTTCTCTATTGGTTTAAAACAATGCCAATCAAACACCCAATGGCATTTCTTGTAGAAATAGATAAAGTAATCATGAAATTCATATGGAAGAACAAAAGACCCAGAATAGCAAAAGCAATTCTAAGCAGGAAGTGCGAATCAGGAGGTATAGTGATACAAGATTTCAAAGTGTACTACAGAGCAATAGTAACAAAAACAGCATGGTACTGGTTCCAAATCAGGCGGGTGGACCAATAGCCAGATTACAGGACACAGAGACAAATCCACAAAATTATAACTATCTTATATTTGATAAAGGGGAAAAAGCATGCAATGGAGGAAGGATAGCATCTTCAACAAATGGTGCTGGGAAAACTGGAAATACATATGCAACAAAATGAAATTGAATTCCCTCCTCTCACCATGCACAAAAATTAACTCAAAGTGGATCAAGAAGCTAGATATCAAATCAGAGACTCTGCATCTGATAGAAAAAAAATTGGCTCCCATCTACATATTGTGGGGTTGGGCTCCAAATTCCTTAATAGGACACCCATAGCACAAAAGTTATTAACAAGAATCAACAAATTGGACTTACTTAAAATGAAAAGTTTTTTCTCAGCAAGAGAAACAATAAGAGTGGTAAATAGTGAGCCTACATCATGGGAAGAAATTTTTACTCCTCACACTTCAGATTGAGCCCTAATATACAGAGTATACAAAGAACTCAAAAAATTAAACAATAAGAAAAAAAATAACCCAATCAACAAATGGGCCAAAGACCTGAACAGACACTTCTCAGAGGAGGACATACAATCAATCAACAAGTACATGAAAAATTGCTCATCATCTCTAACATTCAGAGAAATTCAGATCAAAACCACCCTAAGATATCATCTCACTCCTGTAAGATTGGCAGCCATTCTGAAGTCAAACAACAACAAGTGCTGGAGAGGATGTGAGGAAAAGGGTACTCTTGAAAATTGCTGGTGGCATTGCAATCTGGTGCGGCCAATTTGGAAAGCAGTATGGAGATTCCTGGGAAAGCCAGGAATGGAACCACCATTTGACCCACCTATTGCCCTTCTCGGACAATTTCCTGAAGAACGTAAAGGAGCGTACTACAGGGATACTACAACATCGATGTTCATAGCAGCACAATTCAGAATTGCTAGAGTGTAGAACCAACCCAGATGCCCTTCAATAGATGAATGGACAAAAAAAATGTGGCATTTATACAACATGGAGTATTACACAGCACAAAAAATGACAAAATTATGGAATTTGCAGGGAAATGGATGGCACTAGAGCAGATTAGGCTTAGTGAAGCTTCCCAATCCCTTAAAAACAAATACCAAATGTCTTCCTTGAAATAATGAGAGCAACTAGAAATAAAGCAGGGAGGAAGAGCAGGAAGTAAAGATGAATATTAAATATATACATGAGTGGGAGGGAAAGGGAGAGAAAAGAGAAATTGCATGGTAATGGAGGAAGACCCTCCTTGTTATTCAAGATTACATATAAGAGGTTGTGAGGGTAATGGAAAAATAAACAAGGAGAGAAATGAATTATAGTAGATGGGGTAGAGAGCGAAGATGGGAGGATAGGGTAGGGAAGATAGTAGAGGATACGAAAGGTTGCAGAATACAACAGTAACTAATAGGGCATTATGTAAAAATGTGGATGTGTAACTGATGTGATTCTGCAATCTGTATTTGGGGTAAAGTGGGGAGTTAATAACCAACTTGAATCTAATGTATGAAATAGGATATGTCAAGAGCTTTGTAATAGTTTGAACAACCAATAATAAAAAAAAAAAACGATCCTGATGGCTCCCCTCAAAGTCAAGCACTTCCCACATATAGCTCATGAGAAATGTGTGTGAAAAGCTTGGACAAAATGCTAACTTCTTAACGTCTCAACTGATTCTGACTGGTCCTGGTCAGATCCCAGGTGGATACCTGGTTCATTGTAGAGCCCCACATGCTGAACAAGTGAGATCTTAGCACATAGTTGTATTTACCAAATGATGTCATGGACTAAGATGAAGACACTCTGCCCAGGGAGGAGTTCAGGGATGAGAAGGAATGATGACCACAGTTCTTCTACCCTCACAGTGACCAGTGAGTGTAATTATCCATGTATGTATGAATAGAGGGACCCAAACAGCATATGAGACTGACAGTATAAAGACCTATCTTATATACTGTCAATGTGATATCCTGCAGGCCACAAAAGGGGCAGCACAAACCTAAACTAGGGATCAGACACCACTGCTGTGCTGAGCTGGATCTTCACTACAGCCCAACTTTTGCTCTGTAACTGGATGAATTGAAATTGTGCTGATCTGGCCCCATGAAAACCCATCCAGTTAAAACATGTGTCTACAAAGTAGTGTTTACAAAAACACACAAAAAGGTAGCTTTCAGTGTCAGTTGGAACATGCCAAGTAAGACCTTCCATAGTTATAGTAATATCTGGCCTGTGCATCTCCTCTGACACAGATGCCCACAATAAGTGAGCATAGTGCATTGGTGAACCTGAGGGTCACTGTTAAGGATTGGCCCTTTCCAGAAACTTTTGCCTAGAATGGGGATTGGAAGATGAATTCTGACACCTCTCACAAAAAATGTATATGAACGTGAAAATTTTTCATGAGTGAAGTGTTGTGAATAATCACATGCACTGATTAAATATAGGACCTACTGACAGGTGAGGTTTGCTATTAAATGAAGTTGCTACTGGTGCAGTGACAGAAATGAAGTGGAGCTTTTTCTTTATAGAGTGTCGAGAAAATTTTCTGGGTTTTGATGGGATATGTTTTGCATGTTAATTGAGGTATTGGTGTGGAATGAACTGCACACATGGAAAGTTTACAGTTTGATCTATTTACACATATACAAAATCATGATCTAATGGAGATGGATTTTTTTGTTTAAACATGTGGACATTGGCATCTTGGCATGTATATATCTAAAGAAACAAACAAATGTGCAAAAACGAACAAAAAGTCACACTCAGAATCATGTTGCATGAATGCACACAGAGACACATGTATAAAACTTTCATTGACCTAACCATGTTGCTCAACTCACACAGGTGCTTCAAGGAAATATGCAGAATGACCATAGATATTTTTAAATCAATTTAGACAACAAACCCCTCACTTCTCATTCTCAAGGAAGTAGTGCAATCACTGAGACTCTGCACTCAAAAGGAAGGAAGACTCTCTGACCCTGGGCATCATCTACATTTTCAACAGGAATAGAGTGAGCCCAGGATACATACCAATTATGGATCCTTTTGAATCATCCTGTGAATAGAGAAAAGGAATCACTATGAACATCAAGCCATGCTCTGACCTGTGTGCACAAGTCTTTTGTTTACTTGGTGACATTCGAGTATCCAATGAGAATGTGGGCAAATCAAGGGAACAGATACCAAATGTACTCTCACCAAATGACACAAGCTTTTTCTAGGGGATTTGTGTCACAAGTCTATATTAGGTGATAATTAAGGAATTCGATGGCCAGGAGGGAAAACCATAGCCAGGCACAAAGCTTGTTATCATACAGTGTGTAGTTTATACTGTTTCTTGTTAATGTTGCCTTCAGTGAGGTCTCATTTGGCAACAGACACCCCAATGAGAAACTGCACAGTCAGGAAATTGTGTATGTCATCTCCAGGAAACCATATCATATTACAAGAGAAAGAGAAACTAAAGAGCAACACTGGATTTCAGAGGAAGATAAGCAAACTTACCATGGATTTTGATGGGGTCCTTCGACTAATGCTTTCTCCAGGAATGAACTCCACCATGTCATTTGGGTGAACTAGGAGGATGCAGAATAATGATTAGTATACTAATTTAAGGCTTATGAATAGTTCAGGGCATTTCTTGATATGGATATGAGTGAAAATATACAGCAAAGATAAGAACAAGAATGAGAGATGGCTGAGAATAGAGTGTATCACACCCAGTGTACCGCATCACTGCACAGATGAATAAGGGTTAGAACGACGAAACTATCTTGTTAGGAATTTCCAGCAAAATTGCGGTGCACCGAAACCTAGGGGAAAGATTTCCATCACCGAGGACCGGTTACTGAGTCTCAAACGCAAGCTAACTGTGCCACCAGAGATTCAGGCTGACTGATCCACCGCCGGCCCTGCGGCCCGCCCCGCATCTACAAATGGTGGGGTGCCGCCGAGAAGCTACCAGCAATCAGAGGAAAATGGCGCTACGGATTCTGTGGGTTCCTGCTGGCTGTGCCCTCACAGAGATCTGGGATGAGTTTGGGGTTTGAGATGGGTTAAGGAAGCGGTCAAGTTGTATCCCTCACAACGGAAAGTCCACCAAGGAAGCCAGAGGCCAACATCTTGGAAAGCTGACGTCACCATCGCCAGGTTCCGACAGATTGAAAAAATAAAACAGCATGAACAACCAGACTACCTATAACTTACTAAATGCAAATAGATGAATACTACGAATAGGTCTATAGTCCACCTAATCCCTTTACTACCACCAATTACTCCTGTCTATTTTCTTGTTAATATCCGGCTGCATTTGAGTTACCCCCCCAAAAAAAGCTAACGTATCCTAACCTCCAAACAATCAAATCACTGGACCTTAACATAAAATCTTAAGTCCAAACCTCTTTTCTCTATATGCCATCAAAATTTGAAGGCCTGTAATGAAACCAATGAATTTACATTAAATCACAATTAAATCCAAAATCTCGAAACATTTTCTCCTAACACAAAGGAGAGACAGTGGAAGTATAAAAACCAAAAAAAAATTAAAGGAGAAAACAGAAACACAGCAGTGAAAAAGTGTTGGAAAGTAACTTGAGCACCACAAAAAAACAAGTGAAAAAGGAACACAAACAATGCATGACAACTTAAATACAAAGGATAACCTAAAGGCACCAGAAAAATGGATGGAGAAAGAAGTCAAGGCATACCTAATCCAGATGGAATGTAATCTTAGAGAAGACTTTAGACAGCAAGTTCAAACAATGAACGTATATTTTGAAAACGAATTAATTAAGAAAATTCAAATGTCAAAGAACGCGCTCTATCATGAAATAGAGATTTAGAAAAAAAAAAACCAGTAATCCTAAAAATGCAAGAAACCATAAACCAAATTAAAAACTCAAACGTGAGTATTACAAATAGACTAGATCAAGTAGAAGCCAGACATCAGATAATGAAGACAAAGTTTATCAACTTGAAAAGAATATAGTCAACACAGAAAGGATGCTTAAAAGACATGAGCAATCTATCCAAGATATATATGATGTCATAAAAAAAACAAACCTGAGAGTCATTGGAATAGAAGAAGGCATAAAGCATCAAACCAATGGAATGAAAAATTTATTGAATGAAATAATCCAAGAAAAATTCCCAGATATTAAAGGTGGAAGGGATTGCCAAATCCTGGAAACCTACAGGACCCCGGACATTCAAAACCATAATAGACCAACTCCAAGACACATAATTATGAAGATATCCAACATACAGAACAAAAAGGGAATATTAAAAGCTATGAGAGAAAGGAGGCAGATTACATTCAGGGTTAATCCAATTAGGTTAATGGGTGATTTTTCATGACAGATGTTGAAAGCAAGAAGATCCTTGAACAACGTATTTCCAATGATAAAAAATAATGGATTCCAACCAAGAATACTGTATCCAGTATTGATAATGAAATTAAAATATTTCATGATAAATAAAAGTTAAAAGAATTCGCCGCCAGAAAACCAGCACTGCATGGCATCTTGAGCAAAACACTACAAGAAGAGGAATTGAAAAACAGCTAGCCAAACTAACAGTGGGAAATAACTCAGTAAAAGAAAGGAAAAAAAAATAACCAAAAGAAAATACTGCCCATATAAAAATAAATAAATAAACAAGCACGACGGGTAGTACTAACCATATTTCAATAGTAACCTTAAATGTTAATGGCTTAAATTCCCCAATTAAGAGACATAGGCTAATAACCTGGATTAAAAAACCAAATTCAACAATATGCTGCCTTCAGGAGACTCATCTGATAGGAAAAGACATACACAGACTGAAGGTGAAAGGTTGGGAAAAATCATACTACTCACATAGTCCCCCGAAGCAAGCAGGAGTGGCCATACTCAAATCGAATAAAATCAACTTCAAACCTAAGTTAATCAAAAGAGATAAAAAAGGACACTACATACTATTAAAAGGAACCATCCATCAACCAGACATAACAATTATCAATATATATGCACCAAATAATGGTGCTGAAACATTCATAAAACAAACTCTCCTCAAGTTCAAGAGTCAAATAGACCACAACACAATAATTATGGGTGACTTCAACACACCGCTTTCTCCATTTGACAGATCCTCCAGAAAAAAGCTGAATAAAGAAACTATAGAACTCAATAACACAATCAATAACCTAGACTTAACCGACATATATAGAATATATCAACCATCATCAAGTGGATACACATTCTTCTCAGCAGCACATGGGTCCTTCTCAAAGATAGACCATATATTATGCCATAGGACAACTAATAGTAAATATAAAGGTGTGGAGATAATACCATGAAACTTATCTGATTACAATGGAATGAAACTGGGTATCAATTATAAAAGAAAGATGGAAAAATCATACATCTCATGGAAAATGAACAATATGTTACTGAATGATCAATGGGTTACAAAAGACATAAAGGAGTAAATCAAAAAATTCTTGGAGATGAATGGAAATACAGACACAACATATTGGAATCTATGGGACAAAATGAAAGCAGTTTTAAGAGGGAAATTCATTTCCTGGAGGTCATTCCTCAAAAAATGAAAAAAAAAAACAAATAAATGAGCTCACACTTCATCTCAAATCCCTAGAAAAGGAAGAGCAAAACAAAAGCAAATGTAGTAGAAGTCAAGAAATATTTAAAGTCAGAGCGGAAATCAATGAAATTGAAACAAAAAAAAACCATTAAAAATTGATAAAACAAAAAGTTATTTCTTTGAAAAAATAAATAAGTTCGACAGACCCTTAGCCATGCTAATGAAGAGAACATGAGAGGGATATCAAATTACAAACATACGGGATGAAAAAGGCAATATCACAACGGACACTACAGAAATACAGAGGATAATTCGAAATTATTTTGAAACCCTATTTTCCAATAAAATAGAAGATAGCAAAGATATCAGTAAATTTCTTAAGTCATATGATTTGCACAGATTGAGTCAGGAAGATGCACACAATTTAAACAGACCAATAACAAAAGAAAAAATTGAAGAAGCCATGAAAATACTACCAACCAAGAAAAGCCCTGGACGACATGGATATAGAGCAGAGTTTTACAAAACGTTCAAAGAAGAATTAATACCAATACTTTTCAAGTTATTTTAAGAAATAGAAAAAGAAGGAGCTCTTCCAAATTCATTGCATGAGGCCAACATCACCTTGATCCCAAAACTAGATAAAGACACTACAAAGAAAGAAAACTACAGACCAATATCTCTAATGAACTTAGATGCAAAAATCCTCAAAAAAATTCTTTTGAATCGAATACAAAAGCATATCAAAAAAATTGTGCACCATGATCAAGTAGGATTTCTCCCCGGGACGCAAGGCTGGTTCAAAATACAGAAATCAATAAATGTTATTCACCACATAAATAGATTTAACCATAAGAACCACATGATCATCTCAATAGATGCAGAAAAAGCATTCAACAAAGTTCAGCATCCGTTTATATTCAAAACACTAGAAAATCTAGG
Organism: Callospermophilus lateralis; assembly: GCF_048772815.1. Lineage (NCBI taxonomy): Eukaryota > Metazoa > Chordata > Mammalia > Rodentia > Sciuridae > Callospermophilus > Callospermophilus lateralis. Next base: position 775,957 of record NW_027515935.1, on the reverse strand, counting down.
GATAACAGGAACTTACCTCAACATTGTAAAAGCTATATTGCTAAACCTCAGTCTAGCATCATTCTGAATGGAGAAAAACTGAAGGCATTCCCTCTAAAATCTGGAACAAGACAGGGATGCCCTCCCTCACCACTTCTATTCAATTTAGTCCTTGAAATACTAGCCAGAGCAATTAGACAGACAAAAGAACTTAATGGCATAAAAATAGGAAAAGAAGAACGTAAATTATCACCATATGCGGATGATATGATAATATATCTAACAGACCAAAAAGGGTCTACAAAGAAACTACTAGAGCTTATAAGTGAATTTAGCAAAGTGGAAGAATTTAAAATCAACACGCATAAATCAAAGGCATTCCTGTGTATCAGCGACAAATCTTCTGAAATGGAAATGAGGACAACCACCCCATTCACAATATCCTCAAAAAAAAAAGTAAAATACTTGGGAACCAATTTAACAAAAGAAGTGAAAGATTAATAAAATGAAAACTACAGAACCCTAAAGAGAGAAATAAAAGAAGACCTTAGAAGATGGGAAAATATACCCTATTCATGGATAGGAAGAACTAACATCATCAAAATTGCAATATTACCCCAAGTTCTCTGTAGGTTTAATGCAATGCCAATCAAAATACCAACAGCATTTCTAGGAGAAATAGATAAAACAATCATGAAATTCATAAGGAAAAATAAAAGACCCAGAATAGCAATAGCAATTCTAAGCAGGAAGTGTGAATCAGGAGGTATAGTGATACCAGATTTCAAACTGTACTACAGAGCAAAAGTAACAAAAACAGCATGGTACTGGTACCAAAACAGGCGGGTGGACCAATGGTACAAATTAGAGGACACAGAGACCAATCCACAAAATTACAAGATTCTTATATTTGAAAAAGGGGTTAAAAGCATGCAATGGAGGAAGGATAGCGTCTTCAACAAATGGTGCTGGGAAAAGTGAAAATCCATATGCAAATAAATAAATGTGAATCCCTTTCTCTCACCAAGCACAAAAGTTAACTCAAAATCGATCAAAGAGCTTTATATCAAATCAGAGACTCTGCGCCTGATAGAAGAAAAAGTTAGTTACAATCTACATATTGTGGGATCGGGCTCCAAATTGCTTAATAGGACACCCATAGCACAGAGTTAATAACTAGGATCAACAAATGGGACTTACTTAAACTAAAAAGTTTTTTCTCAGCAAGAGAAACAATAAGAGAGGTAAATAGGGAGCCTACATCCTGGTAACAAATTTTTACTCCTCACACTTCAGATAGAGCCCTAATATCCAGAGTATACAAAGAACTCAAAAAATTAAACAATAAGATAACAAATAACCCAATCAACAAATGGGCCAAAGACCTGAACAGACACTTCTCAGAGGAGGACTTACAATCAATCAACAAGTATATGAAAAAAATGCTCACCATTTCTAGCAGTCAGAGAAATGCAAATCAAAACCACCCTAAGATACCATCTCACTCCAGTAAGATTAGCAGCCATTATGAAGGCAAACAACAACAAGTGCTGGAGAGGTTGTGGGGAAAAGGGTACTCTTGTACATTGCTGGTGGGACTGCAAATTGGTGCAGCCAATTTGGAAAGCAGTATGGAGATTCTTGGGAAAGCTGGGAATGGAACCAGCATTTGACCCAGCTATTGCCCTTCTCGGACTGTTCCCTGAAGACCTTAAAAGAGCATACTACAGGGATACTGCCACAACGATGTTCATAGCAGCACAATTCACAATAGCTAGACTGTGGAACTAACCCAGATGCCCTTTAATAGATGAATGGATAAAAAAGTTGCATTTATACACCATGGAGTATTACGCAGCCTTAAAAAATGACAAATTCATGGAATTGGCAGGGAAATTGATGGCACTAGAGCAGATTATGCTTAGTGAAGCTAGCCAATCCCTTAAGAAAATACCAAATGTCTTCTTTGATATAATGAGAGCAACTAAAAACAGAGCAGGAAGGAAGAGCAGGAAGAAAAGATTAACATTAAACAGATACATGAGGTGGGAGGAAAAGGGAGAGTAAAGAGAAATTGCATGGTGATTGAGGGAGACCCTCATTGTTATACAAAATTACATATAACAGGTTGTGAGGGAATGTGAAAATAAACAAGGAGAGAAATGAATTGCTGGAGATGGGTAGAGAGCGAAGATGGGAGGGGAGGGGAGGGGGGATAGTAGAGGATAGGAAAGGTTGCAGAATACAACAGTTACTAATAAGGCATTATGTAAAAATGTGGATGTGAAACCAATGTGATTCTGCAATCTGTATTTGGGGTAAAATTGGGAGTTCATAACCAACTTGAATCTAAGGTATGAAATAGGATATGTCAAGAGCATTGTAATGTTTTGAACAACCAATAAAAAAAGGATGCTGATGGCTCCCCTCAAAGTCAAGCACATCCCACCAAGAGCTCATAAGAAATGTGTGTGAAAAGCTTGGACACAATGCTATCTTCTTCACTTCTCTACTGATTCTGGCTGGTCCTGGTCAGATCCCAAGTGGATACCTGGTTCATTGTAGAGCCCCACATGCTGAACAAGTGAGATCTTAGCACACAGTTGCAATTATCAAAAGATGTCATGGACTAAGATGAAGACACTCTGCCCAGGAAGGAGTTCAGGGATGAGAAGGAATGATGACCACAGTGGTTCTAACCTCACAGTGACCAGTCAGTGTCAGTATCCATGTATGTATAAATAGAAGGAACCAGAGAGCATTTGGGACTGACATTATGAAGACCTATCATATATAATGTCAATGTGATATCCTGCAGGCTACACAGGGGGCAGCACAGACCTAAACTAGGGATCGGACACGACTGCAGTGCTGAGCTGGATCTTCACTACAGCCCACCTTTTGCTGTGTAACTAGATGAGCTGCAATTGTGCTGATCAGGCCCCATAAAAATCCATCCAGTGAAAACATGTTTCTACAAAGTAGTGTCTACAAAAAAACCCAATAAGGTAGCTTTCAGTGTCAGTTGGAACATGCAATGTAAGACCTTCCTTAGCTACAGTAATGTCTGGCCTGTGCCTCCTGTGTCTCAGATGCCCACCATAAGTGAGCATAGTGCATTGGTGGACCTGAGGGTCATTGTTAAGGATTGACCCTGTCCAGAAACTTGGGCCTAGAATGGGGATTGGAAGATGAATTCTGACACCTCTCACAAAAAATGAATATGAAAGTGAAAATTTTTCATGAGTGAAGTGTTGTGAACGATCACATGCACTGATTAAATATAGGACGTACTGACAGGTAAAGTTGGCTATTAAATGAAGTTGCTACTGGTGCAGTGACAGGATTGAAATGGAGTTTTTCCATTATAGAGTGTCATGAAAATTTTCTAGGTTTTCATGGGATAAGTTTTGCATGTTAATTGAGGTATTGTTGTGGAATAAACTGCACATATGGAAGGTTTACAGTTGATCTATTTACACATATACAAAATCATGATCTAATGGAGATGGCTTTTTTTTTTTTGTTTAAACATATGGACGTTGGCCTCTTGGCATGTATATATCTAGAGAAACAAACAAATGTGCAAAAACGAACACAAAAGTCACACTCAGAATCATGTTGCATGAATGCACACAAAGACACATGTATAAAACTCTCATTGACCTAACCACTTTGCTCAACTCACATAGGTTCTTCAAGGAAATATGCAGAATGGCCATAGATATTTTTTAAATCAATTTAGACCACAAACCCCTCACTTCTCATTCTCAAGGAGGTAGTGGAATCACTGAGACTCTGCACTCAAAATGAAGGAAGACTCTCTGACCCTTGGCATTATGTACATTTTCAAACAGGAAGAGAGTGAGCCCAGGATACATACCAATTATGGATCCTTTTGATTCCTCCTGTGAATAGAGAAAAGGAGTCACTATGAACATCAAGGCATGATTTGACCTCTGTACACAAGTCTTTTGTTTATTGGTGACATTCAAATATTCAATGAGAATGTTTGCAAATCAAGGGAAGAGATAGCAAATGTACTCTCACCAAATGACACAAGCTTTTCTAGAGTATTTGTGTCACAGGTCTATATTAGGTGTAATTAAGGAATTTGATGACCAGGATGGAAAATCTTATCCAGGCACAAAGCTTGTTATTACACGGTGTGTAGTTTATACTGTTTCTTCTTATATTGCCTTCAGTGAGGTCTCATTTGGCAACAGACACCCTAATGAGAATCTGCACACTCAGGAAATTGTGTCTGTCATCTCCAGGAAACCATATCATATTACAAGAGAAAGAGATACTAAAGAGCAACAATTGAATTTCAGAGGAAGATAAGCAACCTTACCATGCCTTCTGATGGGGCCTCTTGATCCATGCTTTCTCCAGGAATGAACTCCACCATGTCATTTGGGTGAACTAGGAGGATGCAGAATAATGATTAGTATACTGATTTAAGGCTTATGAATAGTTCAGAGCATTTCTTGATATGGACATCAGTGAAAATATACAGCAAATATAAGAACAAGAATGAGTGATGGCCGCAAATAGAGTGCATCACACCCCGTGTAACACATCACTGCACAGGTGAATACAGGGTTAGAACAACAAAAAGCTATCTTGTTAGGAATTTCCAGCTAAATTGGGGTGCACCGAAACCTAGAGGAAGGATTTCCATCACCGAGGACCGGTTACTGAGTCTCAAATGCGAGCCAAAGGTGCTACAAGAGATCCAGGCTGACTGATCCGCCGCCCGCCCTGCGGCCGCCCCGTGGCTACAGACGGCGAGGTGCCGCCGAGAAACGACCAGCAAGCAGAGAGAAATGGCACTACGGATTCCGTGGAGTCCTGCTGGCTGTGCCCTCTCTGAGCTCTGGGATGAGTTCGGGGTTTGAGATGAAGGAAGGAAGCGGTCCAGTTCTATCCCCCACAACTTAAAGTCCACCAATGAAGCCAGCGGCCAACATCTTGTAAAACTGACGTCACCAACGCCAGGTTATGACAGATTGCTACAATAAAACAGCATGAACCACCAGACTACATATAACTTACTAAATGCAAATAGATGAATACTACGAATAGGTGTATAGTCCACCGAAGCCCTTAACTACCCCCCAGTACTCCTGTCTATTCTCTTGTTAATATCCGACTGCATTTGAGTAACCCCCGAAAGAAGCTAACGTATCCTAACCTCCATACAATCAAATCAACCGATCTTTACATAAAATCTTAAGTCCAAACCTTAGTTCTCTATATGCCATCAAAATCTGAAGGCCTTTAATGAAACCAATGAATTTACCTATTATCACAATTAAATCCAACATCTCGAAACATTGTCTCCTAACACAAAGGAGAGATAGTGGAAATATAAAAACCAAAACAAATTTAAAGGAGAAAACAGAAACACAGCAGTCAAAAAGAGTTGGGAAGTAACTTGAGCACCATGAAAAAAACAAAGGGAAAAAGGAGTACAAACAATGCAGGACAACTTAAATACAAAGGAGAACCTTGAGGCACCAGAAAAATGGACAGAGAAAGAAGTCAAGGCATACCTAACTCAGATGGAATGGAATCTTAGAGAAGACTTTAGACAGCAAGTTCAAACAATGAACGCATATTTTGAAAACGAATTAAATAAGCAAATTCAAATGTCAAAGAATGAGCTCTATCACGAAATAGAGATTTAGAATTAAAACAAACAGTAATTTTAGAAATGCAGGAAACCATAAACCAAATTAAAAACTCAAACGAGAATATTAAAAGGCAAAAGATTTATATGATCTGAAGAGAAACCAGAGTATAACAAAAGAGAATATTACAAATAGACTAGATCAAGTAGAAGCCAGAACATCAGATAATGAAGACAAAGTTTATCAACTTGAAAAGAATATTGTCAACACAGAAAGGATGCTTAGAAGGCACGAGCAATCTATTAAAGAGACATGGGATGTCATAAAAAAAAACAACCCTGAGAGTCATTGGAATAGAAGAAGGCATAGAGCATCAAACCAAAGAAATGAACAATTTATTGAATGAAATAATCTTAGAAAACTTCCCAAATATGAAAGGTGGAATGGATTGCCAAGTCCTGGAAGCCTACAGGACCCCAAACATTCAAAACCATAATAGACCAACTCCAAGACACATAATTATGAAGATATCCAACATACAGAACAAAAAGGGAATATTAAAAGCCACGAGAGAAAGGAGGAATATTTCATTCAGGGGTAAACCAATTAGGTTAACGGTTGATTTTTCATCACAGACGTTGAAAGCGAGAAGATCCTGGAACAACGTATTTCCAATGATTAAAAATATTGGATTTCAACCAAGAATACTGTATCCAGCAATATTAAGCTTCAGATTTGACAATGAAATTAAAATATTTCATGATAAATAAATGTTAAAAGAATTCACAACCAGAAAACCAGCACTGCATGGCATCTTGAGCAAAACACTACAAGAAGAGGAATTAAAAAAACAGCACCCCAAACTAACAGTGGGAGGTAACTCAGTAAACGGAATGAAAAAAAATAACCAAAACGGAAAAACTATCCATATTAAAATAAATAAATAAACAAGCATGACCGGTAGTACTAACCATATTTCAATAGTAACCTTAAACGTTAATGGCTTAAATTCCCCAATTAAGAGACATAGGCTAATAACCTGGATTAAAAAAACAAATAAAACAATATGCTGCCTTCAGGAGACTCATCTGATTGTAAAAGACATACATAGACTGAAGGTGAAAGGTTGGGAAAAATCATACCACTCACATGGTCCCCCGAAGCAAGCAGGAGTGGCCATAGTCATATCGAATGAAATCAACTTCAAACCTAAGTTAATCAAAAGGGACAAAGAAGGACACTACATACTATTAAAAGGTACCATCCACCAACAAGACATAAAAATTATCAATATATATGCACCAAACAATGGTGCTGAAACATTCATAAAACAAACTCTCCTCAAGTTCAAGAGACAAATAGACCACAACACAATAATTATGGATGACTTCAACACACCGCTCTCTCCATTGGACAGATCCTCCAGACAAAACCTGAATAAAGAAACTACAGAAATCAATAACACAATCAATAACCTAAACTTAACTGACATATATAGAATATATCAACCATCACCAAGTGGATACATGTTCTTCTCAACAGCACATGGATCCTTCTCAAAGATAGACCATATATAATGCCATAGGACAACTATTAGTAAATATAAAGGTGTGGAGATAATACCATGAAACTTATCTGATTGCAGTGGAATGAAACTGGATATCAATGATGAAAGAAGGATGGAAAAATCATACATCTTATGAAAAATGAACAATATGTTACTGAATGATCAATGGGTTACAAAAGACATAAAGGAGTAAATCAAAAAATTCTAGGAGATGAATGGAAATACAGACACAACATATTGGAATCTATGGGACAAAATGAAAGCAGTTTTAAGAGGAAAATTCATTTCCTGGAGGTCATTCCTCAAAAAATGAAAAAAACAACAAATAAATGAGCTCACACTTCATCTCAAAGCCCCAGAAAAGGAAGAGCAAAACAACAGCAAATGTAGTAGAAGGCAAGAAATAATTAAAATCAGAGCAGAAATCAATAAAATTGAAACAAAAAAAAACATTAAAAAATTGATAAAACAAAAAGGTGGTTTTTGAAAAAATAAATAAGATCGACAGACCCTTAGCCAAACTAATGAAGAAAAGAACACGGAGAGCTCAAATTACTAACATACGTGATGAAAAAGGCAATATCACAACGGACACTACAGAAGTACAGAAGATAATTAGAAATTCTTTTGAAACATTATATTCCAATAAAATAGAAGATAGCAAAGATATTGATAAATTTCTTAAGTAATATGATTTGCCCAGATTGTCAGGAAGATACACACAATTTAAACAGACCAATAACAAAAGAGGAAATTGAAGAAGCCATCAAAAAGACTACCAACCATGAAAAGCCCTGGACGACATGGATATAGAGCAGAGTTTTACAAAACCTTCAAAGAAGAATTAATACCAATACTATTCAAGTTATTTCACGAAATAGAAAAAGAAGGAGCTCTTCCAAATTCATTCTATGAGGCCAACATCACCCTGATCCCGAAAAAATACAAAGACACTTCAAAAAAAGAAAACTACAAACCAATATCTCTAATGAACTCAGATGCAAAAATCCTCAAAAAAATCTTGTGAATCGAATACAAAAGCATATCAAAAAAATTGTGCACCATGATCAAGTAGGATTCATCCCCGGGATGCAAGGCTGGTTCAATATACAGAAATCAATAAATGTTATTCACCACATCAATAGATTTAACCATAAGAACCACATGATCATCTCAATAGATGCAGAAAAAGCATTCGACAAAGCTCAGCATCCCTTTATGTTGAAAACACTAGAAAAACTAGGGATAACAGGAACTTACCTCAACATTGTAAAAGCTATATATGCTAAGCCTCAGTCTAGCATCATTCTGAATGGAGAAAAACTGAAGGCATTCCTACTAAAATCTGGAACAAGACAGGGATGCCCTCCCTCACCACTTCTCTTCAATTTAGTCCTCGAAATACTAGCCAGAGCAATTAGACGGACAAAAGAAATTAATGGCTAAAAAATAGGAAAAGAAGAACTTAAATTATCACATATTCAGATGATATGATAATATATCTAACACACCAAAAAGGTTGTACAAAGAAACTACTAAGCTAATAAGTGAATTTAGCAATTTGGCAGGATATAAAATGAACACTCATAAATCAAAGGCATTCCTGTATATCAGTGACAAATCTTCTGAAATGGAAATGAGGACAACCACTGCATTCACAATATCCTCAATAAAAATAAAATACTTGGGAATAAATCTAACAAAAGAGGTGAAAGATTTATACAATGAATACTACAGAAACCTAAAGAGAGAAATAGAAGAAGACATTAAAAAATGGAAAAATATACCCTGTTCATGGATAGGAAGAACTAACATCATCAAAATGGCGATACTACAAAAAGTTCTCTATACGTTTAATGCAATGCCAATCAAAATCCCAACAGCATTTCTTGTAGAAATAGATAAAGCAATCACGAAATTCATATGGAAAAATAAAAGACCCAGAATAGCAAAAGCAATTCTAAGCAGGAAGTGTGAATCAGGAGGTATAGTGATACCAGATTTCAAACTGTACTGCAGAGCAATAGTAACAAAACCAGCATGTTACTGGTACCATAACAGGCAGGTGGACCAATGGTACAGATTAGAGGACACAGAGACGAATCCACAAAATTACAACTATCTTATATTTGATAAAGGAGATAAAAGCATGCAATGGAGGAGGGATAGCATCTTCAACAAATGGTGCTGGGAAAACTGGAAATCCATATGCAAAAAAATGAAACTGAATCCCTTTCTCTCGCCATGCATAAAAGTTAACTCAAAATGGATCAAAGACCTTGATATCAAATCAGAGACTCTGCGCCTTAAAGTGAAAAGTTGGTTACAATCTACATATTGTGGGATTGGGCTCCAAATTCCTTAATAGGACACCCATAGCACAGAGTTAATAACTAGGATCAACAAATGGGACTTACTTAAACTAAAAAGTTTTTTCTAGCAGAAGAAACAATAAGAGAGGTAAATAGGGAGCCTAAATCCTGGTAACAAATTTTTACTCCTCACACTTCAGATAGAGCCCTAATATCCAGAGTATACAAAGAACTCAAAAAATTAAACAATAAGATAACAAATAACCCAATCAACAAATGGGTCAAAGACCTGAACAGACACTTCTCAGAGGAGGACATACAATCAATCAACATGTACATGAAAAAATGCTCACCATCTCTAACATTCAGAGAAATGCAAATCAAAACCACCCTAAGATACCATCTCACTCCAGTAAGATTAGCAGCCATTATGAAGGCAAACAACAACAAGTGCTAGAGAGGTTGTGGGGAAAAGGGTACACTTGTACATTGCTGGTGGGACTGCAAATTGGTGTGGCCAATTTGGAAAGCAGTATGGAGATTCCTGAGAAAGCTGGGAATGGAACCACCATTTGACCCAGCTATTGCCCTTCTCGGACTGTTCCCTGAGGACCTTAAAAGAGCATACTACAGGGATACTGCCACAACGATGTTCATAGCAGCACAATTCACAATAGCTAGACTGTGGAACCAACCCAGATGCCCTTCAATAGATGAATGGATTAAAAAAAAGTGGCATTTATACACAATGGAGTATTATGCAGCACTAAAAATGACAAATTCATGGAATTGGCCGGGAAATGGATGGTATTAGAGCAGATTATGCTAAGCGAAGCTAGCCAATCCCTAAAAAATCAAAGGCCAAATGTCTTCTTTGTTATAATGAGAACAACTATGAACAGAGCAGGCAGGAAGAGCAGGAGGAAAAGATCAACTTTATACAGAGACATGAGGTGGGAGGGAAAGGGAGAGAAAAGGGAAATTGCATAGAAATGGAAAGAGACCTTCATTGATATACAAAATTACATATAAGATAATTTAAGTTATGAACTCCCATTTTTACCCTGTATACAGATTGCAGAATCACATCAGTTACACTTCCGTTGATTTATATATTGCCATACTGGTGTCTGTTGTATTCTGCTGCCTTTCCTATCCTTACTATCCCACTTGAATCAAAGTGTGGAATATGATATATCAAGAACTATGTAATGTTTTGAACAACCAACAATAAAATAAAAGATAATTTTAGGGGGAAGGGAATAAAATCCAGAGAAAGAATTGAATTTCAACAGATGGGGTAGAGAGCGAAGATGAGAGGGGAGGGGAGGGAGGATAGTAGAGGATAGGAAAGGTAGCAGAATACAACAGTTACTAATATGGCATTATGTAAAAATGTGGATGTGTAACTGATTGATTCTGCAATCTGTATTTGGGGTTAAAATGGGAGTACATAACCCACTTGAATCTAATGTATGAAATAGGATATGTCAAGAGCTTTTTAATATTTTGAATAACCAATAAAAAAGAACAAGAATGAATGGGAAGCACAGCTTTGGGTTTCCAGTAGATTGAAACCAGGTGTGATATATTTTTTTTGTATTTTGTACCTTTAGGAGTATGTTTATCTCTAGAGATGACCACTGAGGCCACTTTAAAATATGCAAAATATTTCACGTCTCTGTAGGAGATTAGTTATTACTAATATATTGTAATAACCTGGAGTGTGTTATATCACTAAGTGATGTACACAGTTCCCTAACCCAAAGCATCACCATCAGGATAATTTCCTGAACTCTTAATGCTTCTTTCATTACAGAGTGAAGAACCTGGATCTTTTGGCTCAGCAACATCTCTGTCTACAGAGAGGGCCTACTAACCAAAACTACATTTGGGTGTCATGAAGTGGGAAAAAATTATATCAAGCAAATCATGCATTAGTGTGGGTTTTTATTTTTAGAAAATGGATGCTTGTTCTGGTCATGTTAGTAGAGAATTTCTGAAGAAGCTCCCATAGCCTCACAAACACATACACAATTATTACACATGGACATGCTCAGAGATACCACCCCACGCTCATTCACATAAATGCACACCACACAAAAGACAACTGTTTCAGGATCATGGTAGTGGGCCACAATTCTTCACTGGATTATCACTTTGTCACCATATGCCTATCCTCATTTCCAAACAAAATCTAAATCCAGGATAACTTTTTACATAGAAACAGGAAGGAATGTGTAACCTATCTAAGTACAGAGGTTTTGCTCAGCATGTTAAGGAGTTGAGAATACTTACTTTGCTCATTTGTTGCAGAGGCTACCTGTAGTTACAGAAAGGAAGACAGCGTGAGCAGGAGATCATTTGGCAAGTCTACTGTTGGCTGTGGTGACATTAGATAACTAGATGGGAAACAGCAGTTGGGGCAAATATCACAAAGTAAGGCAGAGAAGGCACTTGTGAAAATACATGAGCTTTGCATGAGGGATTTCTCAGGTACAATTTGATGACATGCATAAAATTCTTTTTCTATCAAGGAAAAGTGCCACTGAAGAAAATGCTCACTACAATTATTTGACAATGGTTGTTCTCATATGTGAATGTCATCTTGAATCATTCTCACAGGGAATAGATGTGCAGTTGTAATTCCATCACCTATGAGTCACCTGTAATGAACACTGTCATATTTTCATGAAGGAATTTGAATTAAAAGGAAGAAAACAACACTTATATCTAAGACAAAGAAGGGTCACATTACCTTAGCAATGTAATTTTTTTGGTTTTCTGCCACAATGGGTACCACCTCTATTATGACTTGATAGCAATCTAGGGAAATATAGAGTAACTGTCAGTATATTGGTTTGCTGAAGAAACACTCCAGGGGCTTCCTAACTGTGGACATGGGTCTGGAGTGTATGGAGACGGTTGTTTAACACACACAGGCTCAATTAGTGCTGGAACATGATTGTTTCTGAATGGCAAGAGAAGGAGCAGATCAGGAAACAAAGATTCAAAATAGATAAAAAATGGAAGGAACTACAATGAGAAATTAAATATTCTACTGTTACACTAGAAGGTTTCAGCATTCCATTATAAAGCTTGACAGATCCATCAGGAAGTAAAGAAAAAGTATACTTTTGAATCAATCATTTCTGTTATGGGTCAAATTACTTCCACACAAATACATGTTTAAATTCTAAACATGGTTAAGTTAGAACTTAAACCGTACCTCCAAATTTTACTGGGTTTTAAATGAGAGTCATTGTGATCTTAGCAATTAAAAGTATCCTCTTTGAACAGGGTGGACCCATTCTCCAAATAGGGCATCTGTTCTCATGAAGATGGGGCACATTCATGAGAGACTAATGCCATGTGATGATGCAAGCAGAGAGGAAAGTGCTGCAGTTGAAAACCAAGCAGATCAAGGATGGCCACCAAACCAGTAACAGTTAAGAATGGGCAGGAAAAATCCTTCCTTAAAGTTTTCAGAAGTAGCATGTTTCTGCTAACAGGTCAATGTGGGATTCCTAGGAAATAGAGCTCTAAGATAGTACACTTACATTACTTCAACCCAAGAAAGCTGGTACTTAGTTATGGCAACCCTAGGAATTTACCAATACCATTATCAATCACAAAGATCTATTTGGCATTTGTACAAATACTTCATACGACAGTGAGAGAATAAAATTTGTTTTCAAGTTAACATGAGGTATTCATCAAGATAAAATATATTTTGGCCCAAAACGTTCCTTGGCATGTTGAGAAATTGTGCAAATTTGCTGTCAGGAGAAGAGAAGTTGGCAAATGGAGGAAGGATGCACCCACGACAGTTCTTCAGTGCCAGACTTAGAAGGCAAGAAGACTGCTTCTCAGTGAGAGGGGAACTAAAGAAAGTCACCCAAACATAATAGTGAATGGAAAAAATTATAGAGGAATATAAAGTCAAAAACTCAAGCAAAAGAAATAATACAAGACAGAAGCAAATTTAAGATAGAGAGAACCTTTATTTCTTGCAGCTCCACAACCTGTAATGCAAACAGTGCGAATAGTCCTTCCTCTCAGGTGTGCAAAAGAGGGGTTTAATGAAAACTCAATAGTGGACACTCTGGGAGACTTAGAGAATCAGAAACTTGGCTACATTAAACAAAGACAAAAAAGAAAGTACATTAGATCCGAGCTGATGGTGGCAGAAGCACCAGTAGCAGCAGCAGAAGGATTAGTGGCACTGCTAGATCACCTAAAGAAGGAAATGGACAGAAACAAAACAGAAAGATTCAGTGTGAAAATCCTGAGATCAGAGAGACAACGTTTTCTTGGCTGAAAAGAGGCTTCTTTGCACTGCACACTGTACATGAAGAAAAATCTGTGATTCATGCTGTCCCCAGAGAGCAAGGCAGGAGCCACCTTGACACAGCCAAGCTGATGCTGCCACTGCAGGAGCCAGGAGCTGGGAGATCTGAGCAGGTAGGCACACATGGACCTGAAAGGCACCTGCCACAGAACCTAGGCTTTGCCTGGCTGAGCTAGAGCAAAAGGCATGGAGAGAATTCTCCCCAGGGGAACTCAAGTCAGAGATGTGCAGGCAAGCTCTGGTCCCTTCCTCCTTGAGTCTGGTGCCTCCCAGGACCAGCTGAAAGGGATTGAGAATTTGAAGGAGCAGGTGTAAAAATGGGCTGCTCTGAATAGATGCCCAGACCATAAGCCCAGGAAGCATGTAAAGGTCGCTCCACAGGCAGCAGAGTGGGTGGGGAGAAGCTGACTAGCACACCCATAGTTGGAATTAAGGACAAGATTCAGAAAATCACCTCAATAGATGTACAAAAGCTCTTGATTAAAAAGGAGAAACAATTCATTTCCAAAATAAAGAAGAAACCTGCAAAAAAAGGAACTTAGTTTCAATATAATAAAAGCCATATATGAGAAATTCAAAGCCAACATCAAACTGAACAGAGATAAAATTGAACTGTCTTCTTCAAATATCAAGAACAAGAAAAGAATGTCTACTTTTGCCAATTTTATTCAATATATTTTTCTGAAAAAGTGTCAGAACAATCAGGCAAAAGTAGGAAATTAATAGGATACCATAAGAAAAATTCAAATTGTCCACATTACCTGGTGACATAATTCTATATTTAGAAGGCCCAAAAATTTTCACCAGAAGAATTCTAGAAGTAATAAATTTAGCAATGTAGCAGGATAAAAGATCAACACAAAAAAATCAATATTGTCAATATACTCCAACATTGATGGCACTGATTTAGAATTCAAGAAAATAATTTTTTTATAATAATGTAAAAAAGCCCCTGAGGATAAATCTACCAAATAGGATGTAAGATCTCTACAACAAAATGTATAGAACACTGAAAAAGAAATGGAAGAAGACCTCAGAAGGGGCAAAATAGTTCTGTGTTCTTGGATAGGCAGAATTAATATTGTCAAAGTGGCCTAATATCAACAATATCCAGGTTCAATGAATTCAATACAATCCCCTTCAAACTACAAATGATATTCCTTACAGTATTGAAAAACTAACCCTGAAATTCATTTGAGATGATGATGATGATAATAATAGTAATAATAATAATTATTATAATATAATAATAATAATATTATTATTATTAAATAATAATAATAATTATTATTATTATTTGGCAAAGCAATTCTGAGCAAGAAAAAGTAAGGTGAAAGCCAGCACAATGACCAATTTTATATTTTACTACAGAGATGAGTAGCAAAAACAGTATCCTATTGAACTGAAAATAGATATGAAGATTCTTGAATTGAATATACCACACAGAGACAACCCACCTGATACTTACATCCACCTGATAGTGGACAACAGCACCAAAATACATGTTAAAGAGGACATTATGGTTTAAACAAATGGTGCTGGGGAAAGTGGATAATCATAGAAATACCAGGAAGGATGAGAGAAAGAAGGTACACTGACACAATGTTGGTGGGTTTGTAAATTATTATGACAACTCTGGAAAGCAATGTGCAGATTTCTGACAAGCCCAAGAGTGGAACTCATAGGACTCAGCTATTACATTCCTCCCTGCTTATTCTATAAAACTACAAGTCAGCATACTATAGTGATACAATCACTTCAATGTTTCTAGCATTCACCATAAATACATTGTATGATCAACCAAGATGTCCACCAGCAGTTGAAATAATCAAGTGTACAGAATTAAAAGGTAACTGGATCTTTACTTCTGGAGCTATAGCACTGCTGAATGACTCAAAGCACGTAAATTTGTACATGTTAAATAAAAGAAGAATTGGAAATCTGAATCAACTAGAATCCTTATTGCAGAATGGACACAATGACAGGATTTCCACAGTACCTTCGTTGGAATTCTCATTTGGAACAGCACTGTTTGATGGCCAGAGGTCTCCTCTGGACCAAGGCCAGAGGCAACAGCCTGGGAAATGTGATAAAACAGAGTTAGCTGTTAACAATGTGCTAGCAAGAAAACATAGGGTCATCAATAGTAATTCAAATAACAGTTAAACCAGTTTTAATAGATAAGTGATCATTGTAAATATCTGGGGGTATAATATGAACTTTGAATTCAAGTATGTATTTATACACTAATAGCATGCCCAGAAACTTAAATATTTCTTGTATGTTTTTTTTCCTGTCATTTTCAACAACAAGAGGTGATAATTATCTTATCAGAAATAGGTCTGGGACACAAAGATAAATGCTGCATAATATCACTCTTTCGTGGAAACTGAAAAATTGATCATAGAATTTGAGAGTAGAGTATTAGTTAGCAGAGCAGGGGAGACAATGTTACAATTGAATATTAGAAAAAAAGTTCTGATGTATTTTCGCAGTCTGTTAACAGAGTTAAAAACAGTAAAATCTGGGTCTCGGGATCTGGCTCATTTGGAGAATGCTTGCCTTGCATGTCGGAGGCATGGGATTTGATTCCCAGCACCACATTTGTATAAATAAATAAATAAAGGTCTATGAATAACTAATAAAAAATTTTAAAAATAACAAAATTGATGTTTAATAAATTTTGAAGGAGGGATGTGAATGTTCTTAGATTTCACACTACTGAGTTTATTTTTCACCATTGGGGCAGCAAAGCACCTGAGTCAGATTGATCTTTAGGATAACAATGCAATGTGTGTGGTCTACAACCCAACACAATATTGTGTGGTCAAAAAGAATTACTGAGGCGGGATCATAGAAATCAGAGAAAACTGTGACCATAAGCAGAGGCTGTGGTTATGTTGCTTTTGTTCAAATCCTACCTCAAAAATTAAATACCTGTTCAGTTAAATAAACCCCTTCTCAATTGTTGCAATAAGTGTGGCATCTGATCCATGTAATGGTATAAGGCTGACAATGATCACATCCATGCATTCTTAAGAGGACTGGTGCTTCATATGGGTGATAATGTGTCCTGACATTAAACAGTACACTTCATTAAATGTGTGGAAAAATAAGCTCAATCGTTGACAGTGTTTGAACAGAGAGGTGTCAAACAGAGGTTATCCTCCAGAGCAATGGGTAAAGAAAGTCTATTCCTCATTCTTTACAGATGGATATTTGTAAAGCTCATGGAGAATATCTGTGGCCTCCTATGATTCCATATCAGCCTAAAGGGATGGGTGGAGCAGAGTCTGTCCACCACAATTTAGAGTTTAGGTGTTTGTAATTTGGAGATTTTATGTGTCTTGCCCAGATTCACAAGAATGATGAGCGGTGGATATGGGACAGGAATGTAGCTATTTACCTGGGACCAGAAATCCCTGAGCACTTGAGTCCTCTAGTGGATATCCTAGAACCAGGAAATCAGAACTCTTCTCGGTGCTTTTTGAATGAGGTTTCAGTAGCAGACACCATGAGAAATGTTCAAGTTATAACCCCGGGCTCCTGTCTCTTCATTGCAATTACTGACTTAAAAATGATCATTTCATGTAAATGAAGCCTATCTGAAGGTCAAGGTGAAAAGGTTAAGAATGTAAGAATTAAGTTAATTAAGTTCTGTTTTCCTGGAACCTGAAACTCATGTAGAAGTCGAAAACAACTCCCGGAAATGCCCACTAAATGTATGTTGAAATCTCCCCTGATCATCTGGTTGCTCTACGAAAACAACCCCCCTCCCAGAATCCATGCAATGATTGGCTATGCTGTATGTGAAGTCCCTGCCCTCTCCAAGGAATGTATATAAGCTCTGCTTAAGCTGTTTCCGGGACTCTCTGCTCTATTCAAGGGAACTCTGAGCCCCAGCATGCTGGACCCCCCAATAAACCCTTTGCTGTTGCATGAGACAGTCTCTTGGTGGTCTCTTCCTCCGACGCTCACCCGACCTTTACAAAGGGTAGAGTTCACACTTGGAGCCATCCTCCCCCAGGGTCTTCTCACTTCCAGCTGTCTCCAAGTGATTTCTCCTGACGAGCAGTTGACCATCTAAATCATCCGAGTTCTCTGGGGCTCACCAACTGTTTCAGAACTTCGGACATTCTAAACCAACTGCCACTTGATGGCTGTGCCAAGAAGGAAGTTTCCTTGAGCTTTTCCCTCCTGGATGGCCTGTTAGTGGGGACTAATCAGGGAAACAGATACTCTCGGCTGATGGTTTGATGTTTTCATATCAGAAGCTGGCCTGCCCCATGTCTGCAGTCTAATATTCTGAGCCATAATCTGAGCAGTCAGACAAGGCCTGGTTGAAATATCATTTCTCCATATGCACCACGTCTGATCAGGCATATTCCTGCTCCTGGCTTTCCAAGCCTCTTCCTAGACCCTGCATGGCCAGGTGCCAGAGACTTACCTGCCTAGATGGAACCACCACTAACTATAACCTGTGAACCTCAACGAATGTATCCTCCCTGAAACCACTGAGGCCCTCATTTCCTGCATTATCAGACATCCACTCCACTGACCTCAAGGCACTGTCCTTTTTGCCTTCTTCCCAGTAGGCCCCAAACACCTGGAATCCTGTAGTTATCAACCAATTGGAAACGTTTTCTGAAATTTCAGTCCTCTTTTCTTTTACAAAAGTCTTGATTTAGACTTCTCTAATGTTATTTTTAAATATTCATATACATTGAGATGGGTTTGGTTTCTATTTGTCCTTTCATGGTATATATGTCGCCTTACTTAGCATCCATATACTATGTCTCACTTTATTTTTTCATCTCATGAAAGCAAGGTGGGTGTCCTGCTCCTGTAATTCACTTTAAAGACACACATGTTATTGGCTTTAGGAATGGTTCATTTATCTAAATTTAGAAAAACATTTTCAGTAACCAGGTCAATAGAACAAGCAAATATATGAATTGCGTGATAAAACAATATCACCAAAGTTTTAAATCTCAGGAGAGAAGATTCAGTGTTGAAGATGAAAACATCAAGAGGAAAATATATTCAGTAAACATTAACTGCCCTTTGAAGAAACACACTTAAAAATATCACTGACAACACACCTTTCCCACAGCAGTTAAGATTTCCCATGGCCAACCAGGAACTCAAAACCTCCCTACTCTTCTCCAACTTTAACTTATACCAACTCACTCGCCACACCAACTGAGTGGAAATGGAAGGTAAGATGTGCATTCCACATTACCATGGTAACTGGTCAACATGGAACTTTCATTGTGAGCACATGCCACATTCTGAGCTGCTACTATTAGAAAGTGTATTTTCATGTCCAAGTGTGTTGTTGAATAGTTTGTGTATTGCTTCAAAAACTGAAACCTAGAACTATATATTAATATTTGTTGTTAATAAAAATAAGTTAAATTAGAAAAAAAGGATTTAATCCCAAAATTATTTCATTGATCAAAAAATCTTGGGATGAAAGGGATGCATAGCTATAGTTTTGAGAATCAAAGAAGATTCCATTTCTGGTTTGTAATTCTAAGCCAACACATGTCTCAATCTTTCTGAACCTCCAAACATTTGTAGATAGAGAAAATTAAAATGTCTTTTTGATTCAGAATGAAAATGTATACAAAGTATTATCTTTTAAGAGTTGAGGAAATTTTCAGGAAGGAGAAATTTTAAGATCACATCCCCCTTATTTTAAATTTGAAAACAAAACTATTTTCTATTTAGTAGGATTTAATCCAATCATTTGAATTAATCTTCCTCTTCCATGACTCCTGCTGTGGAATCCATTCTTTTGCTTCTCATCCTAACCTGTCATCTCATACCACAAACACTCATGGTTGAACATGCACATGGTGAGGTCTATACAAACAATGTATGCAAAGTCTTCACATTGTAAAAGCTATCTATGCTAAACCCAAGGCCAACATTATTACTAAATGAGAAAAGGAGAAAGCATTCCCTCTAAGGACAGAAACAAGACAGGGATGCCCTCTTTGAAACTCTAGTCAAAGTAATCAGACAGATGAATGAAATTAAAGTGATTGCATAGAATAAGAACTCAAATTATCACCCCTTGCTGAGGACATAGTTCTATATTTAGAAGATCCAAAAAATTCCTCCAGAAAGCTTCTAGAACCAATAAATACATTCAGCAAATTAGGATATAAAATCAATACCCATGAATCAAATGCATTTCTATATATAAGCAATGAATCCACAGCAAGAGAAAGTAGGAAAACCTCCCCATTGACTCTAGCCTCAAATAAATAGAACACTTGGGAATCAATCTAAAAAAAGAGGTGCAAGACCTCTACAATGAAAACTATAGAACACTAAGAAAAAAAATTGAAAAAGATCTTAGAAGATGGAAAGATTTCTCATGCTCTTGGGTAGGCAGAATTAATATAGCCAAAATGGCCATACTACCAAAACTTTTACAAAGATTTAATGCAATTCCTATTAAAATCCCAATGACATTCTTGTTTTTTAATTAAAAACACCAGGCAAAGGCTAATGCTCTGCCACATGGGGTATTTCCCTTTGGGTCTCTCCTGACCCTGTTTTTGGCTTTGGCTTATGCTTTCCCTCAGGGAAGTCATTCCATGTGGACCTTCAGGACCTTCTTTTTGCTTGGGGCTTTTTCTATCTCCCAGGTTGCATCTGCATGGAAGGTTCTCAGGATATTCATCCTGGCCCCAGCAACTCAGGCAACTCAGGACAAGGCAACTCTGGGAACTCTGGACACACAGGTAACTATGGACACATTGAAGAGCCATTTCCTCCTGGCACCCCACTGGAGCCCACAAGCCAGGTGGATAGCTGACAAGAGGAGGCACCTGGGGTGCAATTGCTGTCACTGCTGTGGCTGCTGTTCCTGCTGATTCTGATTTAATTACTACAGGGGCTTGTAGAGATGTTTAGTATGGGAATCCGACTGGGATTGGCACTGAATGGGGCACAGACATTTTCACATGGGGTTGCAGTGCCTGGAGCCAAGGACCTGGGTGTCCTGGCACATAAAGCAAAGGTGTTGGGGCTGGCATCTGGGCCTCCAAATGTGGTATGCCCTGTGTTCCAGGTGCTACCACCTCTGCCTGTTCCTCTCCTTTCAGGGACCCTGCCACAGCACCATGCTGTTGGGCTCCCATAACAGGTACAACCTTTGGGGGCAATGGATCTGCGAAGGCTGACCTCTCAGCCTGAGGTAGCCTCTCACGTAGCACTTCACGCTCATCCATTGCCTGTTTAAAGATAATCTAAGTGAAGTGCAGCTGAGTAGTAACATCATCACGGTCCTCACACAGCCACTGCAGCTCAGAGGCCAAAGCCCAGCAAGCCGCCTCACCCTCCTCCAGTTGGTCCTGCAGCAGACAGGCACGATGCCCCTGCTGCTCCCATTGCCTTGCCACCACTCGCATGCCCAGGGCAAGGGCACTTCAGGTGCATTCCCTCTTGACGTCTCGAGGCACCTGAAAGTCCACCACCACAGTGCAAATCCACTCCTCTACCTTGTTCCAGGGACAAGAGCGAAAGGCCATGTAGAACTCGGGGCCACCACTGTTCAGGAGAGCTTCATTATTAATGAATCGGACCACCTCCTTGTGGAGAAAGTCACTGGCATGCTGGCCAAATTCCACTCTCATGGCTCTGGCGGCCTTTATTTCTTAATTTCATGAAAACAAGGTGGATGTCCTCCCCTTGTTTATTTATTCACTTTTCTATTAAAATATTTATTTATTTTAGTTTGTTATATGTGATGGCAGAATGCAATTCATTTCATATTAGATGTAGAGAGAACCATTTTTCAAGTCTCTGGTTGTACAAAAAGTATTTTCACACCATTAGTGTCTTCATATATGTACTTAGGGTAATGATGTCTAACTCATTCCACCATCCTTTGTACCTCCATGCCCTCTCCATTCCCCTCCTTTCCCTTTGCCCTATCTAAAGTTCTTCCATTTCTCCCATGCCCTGCTATCATCATTATGAATCAGCATCCTCATATCAAATAAAGCTTTTGGCCTTTGATATTTTTCGATTGGCTTACTTCACTTAGAATTATATTCTCCTACTCCAACCATTTACTTGTAAATGCTATTATTTTATTCTCTTTTAGTTCTGAGTAATATTCCATTGTGTATATATATAAAAGTTTCTCTGTGTATTCATCTACTGAAGGGCATCTGGTTTTGTTCCACAATTTAGCTATTATAAATTGTGCTGCAATAAACATTGATGTGTCTGTGTTCCTGTAGTAAGCTGTTTTTCAGTCCTTTACATCTAAGCCAAGGAGTGGGATAGCATGGTCAAATGGTGGTTATGTTGTAAGTTTCAATGAACTCTCCATACTGACTTCTAGATTGGCTACACCAAATTACAGTCCCACAAGCAATGTGTGAGTGTGCCTTTTCCCCTACATCCTGGACAACTCTTAGTGTTGTTTGTAATCTTGATGGCTGCCATTCTGATGGGAGTGAGAATCATAGAGTACTTTTGATTAGCATTATATCTCTACCAATGAATGATAGTCTTCATATAACTAGAAAAAGAAACCACAAATTTCATTTGTAAAAATAAGAGGCCTAGAATAGACAAAGCAATCCTCAGCAAGAAGAATGAAGCAGAAGGCAACAAAATACCAGAATTTAAACTATACTATGGATCAATAGTAACAAAAACAGCATGGTGTTGGTACCAAAGGACACACGTGGAACAATAACACAAAAATACAAGACACAAAGATGAACCCACATCTAGATGATCATATGGTCCTCACCTTTAAGTTTATTGAGGTGAAAGATTTATACAATGAAAACTACAAAACCCTAAAGAGAGAAATAGAAGAAGATCTTAGAAGGTGGAAAAATATACCCTCTTCATTGATAGGCAGAACTAACATCATCAAAATGGCGATATTACCCAAAGTTCTCTATAGGTTCAATGCAATGCCAATCAAAATCCCAACGGCATTTTTTCTAGAAATAGATAAAGTAATCATGAAATTAATATGGAAAAATAAAAGACCCAGAATAGCAAAAGAAACTCTAAGCAGGAAGTGTGAATCAGGCGATATAGCGATACCAGATTTCAAACTATACTACAGAGCAATAGTAACAAAAACAGCATGGTACTGGTACCAAAACAGGCGGGTGGACCAATGGTACAGAATAGAGGACACAGAGACTAATCCACAAAGTTACAACCATCTTATATTTGATTAAGGGGCTAAAAGCATGCAGTGGAGGAAGGATAGCATCTTCAACAAATGGTGCTGGAAAACCTGGAAATCCATATGCAACAAAATGAAACTGAATCTCCTTCTCTCGCCATGCACAAAAGTTAGCTCAAAATGGATCTAGGAGCTTGATATCAAATCAGAGACTCTGTGTCTGATAGAAGAAAATGTTGGCTCTGATCTACATATTGTGGGATCGGTCTCCAAATTTCTTAAGAGGACACCCATAGCACAAGAGTTAATAACAAGAATCAACAAATGGGACTTACTTAAACTAAAAAGATTTTTCTCAGCAAGAGAAACAATAAGAGAGTTAAATAGGAAACCTACATCCTGGGAACTAATTTTCACTCCTCTCACTTCAGATAGAGCCCTAATATCCAGAGTACACAAAGAACTCAAAAAATTAAGCAATAAGATAACAAATAACCCAATCAACAAATGGGCCAAGGACCTGAACAAACACTTCTCAGAGGAGGACATACAATCAATCAACAAGTACATGAAAAAATGCTCACCATCTCTAGCAGTCAGAGAAATGCAAATCAAAACCACCCTAAGATACCATCTCACTCCAGTAAGATTGGCAGCTATTATGAAGTCAAACAACAACAAGTGCTGGCGAGGATGTGGGGAAAAGGGTACACTTGTACATTGCTGGTGGGACTGCAAATTTGTGCAGCCAATTTGGAAAGCAGTATGGAGATTCTTGGGAAAGCTGGGAATGGAACCACCATTTGATCCAGCTATTCCCCTTCTTGGACAATTCCCTAAGGACCTTAAAAGAGCATACTATAGGGACACTGTTACAACAATGTTCATAGCAGCACAATTCACATTAGCTAGACTGTGGAACCAACCCAGATGCCCTTCAATAGATGAATGGATAAAAACATGTGGCATTTATACACAATGGAGTATATTCTGCACTGAATAATGACATGGAATTTGCAGGGAAATGGATGGCACTAGGGCAGATTATGCTAAGTGAAGCTAGCCAATCCGTTCAAAATAAATGCCAAATGTCTTCATTGATATTAGGAGAGCAACTAAGAACAGAATAGAGAGGAAGAGCATGAGAAGAAGATCACCACTAAACAGGGACGAGAGGGGGTAGGCAAAGAGAGAGAGAAGGGAAATTGCATGATAAAGGAAGAAGACCCTCATTGTTATACAAAACTATATATAAGAGGAAGTGAGGGGAAAAGGGAAAAATAAACAAGAGAGAGAAATGAATTACAGTAGATGGGGTAGGGAGAGAAGAAGGGAAGGGAGGGGAGGGGAGAGGAGGGAAGGAGAGGGGAGGGGGGATAGTAGAGGATAGGGAAGGCAGCAGAATATAACATACACTAGTATGGCAGTAGGTAAGAAATGGTTGTGTAACCGGTGTGAATCTGCAACAATATGTATATAGGGTTAAAATGGGAGTTCATAATTGGCTTGAATCAAATGTGTGAAATATGATATGTCAAGAGCTTTGTAATGTTTTGAACAACTAATAAAAAAAGTAGATTAAATAAAAGAACATGTATTACATGGAACAGTTTTTCTCATAAGCACTTAAGTGAGTGAATGCACCACAAGGAAGCTATCACAGGTGTGGTGAGCCACTTCTGCAGATTATGGTCGCCATTACAAGATGGCGCTGGCTCCTCTGTGGTCTGTGACAAACAACTCCTTATTTGGGAGAGTTGGCGCATGGTTTTTCAACACCCTATGAGAAAGTTCCACGTGGCAGCTTCGCATTGGGGCTTGAGATGCTTTATTAAGACTGGGAGGGGCATCCGGGGTGAGACGAAGAAATATCAAGGGCCTGAATAAACTGCTGAAAGAAGATTTCTGAGTTGTGTCTTCCTTGCGGACAAGGAGTCGCGACAAGTGGTGCTGAGACCCGGGAACCAGAACTTTCAGTAGTCAGGGGTGGTGCACCGGTTAGTCCCAGGTAAGTGGGATCCGCGATCAAAGCAAAGATTAGACCCAGGTAAGTGGGATCCGCGATCAAAGTGGGGCAGCTCCTCTGTAAAGCAAGAGAGAGCGTTACATTTTATTCCAGCTGCACTGTGTACTTTCACTTTTGTTTTTTGTGCGTCTTTTGTTGTGTCATGGGTGTCGCATCTTCAAGTCCGCTTCTCCTGGCCTTAGATGGCCTGTTACATTCCAAGGGCCTAGAAGTGAAATTTAGTACTTTACAGAGATTTTTACAGAAGACAGATATTGCTGCACCGTGGTTTGCATTTTCGGGCAGCCTTACTATACCTAGCTGAGATAAGTTAGGCAAAGATCTTGACTTTGCTTATGAGCAAGGCATATTAGAGGGTGGGGTGATACCCTTTGGAAGAGGGTCCGTAGTTGCCTAGCAGATGGCAGATATCAGGAAGCACTTACTAAAGGACAGGAAGTTCTAGAGCAATTACATGAGGAAAAATCGGAGAAGGCAGGAAGTGAGGTATTTAAGGAGGATGGGAGTGTGCGAAACGTGAAACAGGGGAGGAGACAATTGTATCCAGATCTCAGTACGCTGCGCACACCCCCATATGAAATTGCGTCAGAGGAAGAGGAGGATGAGGAGGAAGAGCTCGGGAGGCTGTCTCGTCAGCTAGGCAGTTTAGCTATAGGAGAAGGGAACAAAAATAAACAGGGCCTCAAGAAAAATGATTCTCCGGATTCACTGCCGTACGGTGGGGGTGTTTCGGGGAGAGCTTTCCATGCCCAAACATGGAGGGCTGTTAACGCTGAGATGGGTCTTGCTTATCCAGTTTTCCAGGATGACAATAGGGGAAGATTCCATGAGCCCTTAGATTTCAAAATTGTGAAGACCCTGGCGGAGTCTGTGCACACTTATGGGGTGGATGCCACCTTCACACTAACTCAGGTGGAGAGTCTGTCTAGATACTGAATGACTCCCTCTGATTGGGCTAGCCTTGTTTGGGATTGTGTTTCTCCAGGTAAATATTTGGACTGGAGAGCCTTTGTGCTAGAGGTCGCGGTAGAGTAGGCCGCCCAAAACCATGCATCGGGACACCCTCATTGGGACAAGGATATGGTTTTGGGACAAGGTAGATTTGCTAATCAACAGACAGGATTCCCTCTTGAGGCATATGATCAAATTAACAACATTTGCATTCGGGCATGGAAATCACTTCAAATAGAGGAGAGGTGTCTGGTAATTTGACCAAGATTCTACAAGCCCCTACAGTACCTTTTTCAGATTTTGTAGCAAGGATGGTGGATGCCGCTGGAAAGATTTTTGGGGATCCTGATAGAGCCATGCCCCTTATCAAGCAATTGGTCTTTGAGCAATGCACCAAGGAATGTAAAGCAGCAATCACTCCTTATAAAACAAGGGCATAGAAGCATGGATGAAGTGTGAAGAGAGCTCTTAAGAATCATGGTAGGACCTGGGAATGTGGCTCAAGCTGTTTTGTGCTTGCCTGGCATGCGTGTGGTGCTGGGTTCGACCTCCAGCACCAAATACAAACAAAGATGTTGTGTCTTCTGAAAACTAAAATGAATAAATAAATATTAAAATTCTCTCTCTCTCTCTCTCTCTCTCTCTCTCTCTCTCTTTAAAAAAAGAACCATGTTAGTTTTTTCAAAACTATCTTTATTAACTTTATATTTTAACCAAAATTTTTATCTATACATACACACATATACTCTGGAGTCCCTACTGTCTTTCAGATATTTGTTTGGTTTGGTGTGCTTTGGTGCTCGGGGGGTGCTTTCCACTGAGTTATGTCCCCAGTCCTTCTTTTTCTTTTTGAGACAGGTGATATATCACTAATATCTCACTAAGTTGCTTATAGCCTTGCTATGTTGTTAAGGCTGTCTTTCAAATCACAATCCTCCTGACTCGCCTGTCTAGCCTCCAGCGTATTTGCCACCACACCTAGCTCCTTCAGAGTATTACAATAACCTTTTCAACAATACTGCCCAGGCTACAGAAAATCTCTTTGACTGATGCATTTTATCCCTGTGGAAAGTTTATATGAACTAGCCAAATTAGAACTATTATGTAAAGATTTATTGGAATAAACAGGAATCATTGTTTTTTAACCTCCTTTCTGAACTACTATTTGGTATCATATTTCACAAAAGCGCTGGGAAAAGAATGTAAATTCATTTGTTTGAAATCTACAGAGATTTACATAAGCTCAGTCACCTTTTGTTCTGGAGATTGGTACTTCAGGACATAGTAACATAAATAAAATATGTTAAAGTTGAGACATTCAGTACACACATCCACACACACAGACATCCAAACACACACAAAAAAACTTTCTAGGAGCAATTGTTAGTTCTGGCATTATTACTAGTGTATCAGGGACATAGTAACATAAACAAAATATGTTAAATTTGAAACATTCAATACACACATACACACACCCACCAAAAAAACCCAAAAACTTTTTCTAGGAGGAATTGGTAGTTCTGGCCTTATTACTAGTGTATCAGGGTTGGGCAGGATTCAGGAAGTGCTAAAATCTCACTCAAGCTAAGAGTAGTTTACTGGATTCCTCCTTATTTTACCTACAATTAAAGCTAGAGTGAACTTTATCTGTCAGCAACAGTAATTGGGAAAATATGCTGGCAGATGTTGTTTTGAGATAAATTGACAACTTTGATATTTGGGTATTTTTGTGTCTTGGACACAGCTGATGAAACACTTGTGAAGGCGTTTATGGCTCCTAGATATCACAATTTTTTGTATCATTTCTTTCATATTTCCTTCTTTCTTTTACTTTTCTTTTTTTTTTTTTTTTGGTAGTGGGGTGGCTAGAGATTAAACCCAGGGCATTGTGCATTCAAGGCAAGCCCTCTAAAAACTGAGCTACATCCTCAGCCCCTCTCTCACATTTCTCTTCACTAGAGCTGATGATGGTATTTGGGGATTTTGTCCCAAATGTGGTACATTTCTTAAGACTGGACTAATATCTAGTGTATCTAAATCTCTCTACTCACTCATGATTTTGCCAAAGAGACACTCAAAGTAGTTTTTTTCCTTAAATGTATCTATAGATGGAGGGAGAGTGTCTCATTTAATATTCTGCTTTATTTTCAACATCATTCCCTCTTAATATTTGCTTTTTATAGTGTTGCTAAGATTGGAACTGACTATCTTGCACATTCTGCACACACACTCTAACAGTGAACTTTGCCACTATGTCCCATTTCTAACTTTAGGTTGGATAGATTCATTCATTAATGTTTAATGTTAGTTTTCATATGGTTAGTTTTACATACATTTTCTATTGCTCTTAACTATACTATTGATCTACATATGGTTTCAGATTTGATTAATATTATGATTTATTGTTCTGTATTATTGCAATAGAGTTTCATAATATACATTAAGTATGTCTCAGTACAATAACTATGTTATTTGGTTTTTTAAAAAGGTTTTGGGGTATTTTACATATATTTTATTTCTACGATAAATTTATTTATTTTTTTTTGGTCCCTTCTTTTCTTTTGGAATTAAACTCAGGGGAATTTTTCCACATCCCCAAGCCTATTTTGTATGACATTTAGAGACGGTGTCTCACTGAGTTGCTTAGGGCCTCACTTTTGCTGATGCTGGCTTTGAGCTCACAATACAACTGTCTTAGCCTACCAAGGTACTGGGATTACAACTGTGCACCAACAGGTCCAGGTCTCTTCTTGTATTTAGAGAAAAACATGCTAAAATTTTGATAGTAAAACATTATATATTAAATTGAGTTAAAATAGTTGTCTTTGTAATGATTAGTTTTATTTATGCACATGCTATTTTATGGGCTTTTGTAAATTTTTATTTAGTTTTTGATAAGTTCCACGTATTTTCCTTGAAAACCATTATACACCTGATGTATTTAACAGATGTAACTTCAATATAATACTTATGTGGTATTTTGTACTCTAATTAAACCAAAAATATTTCTGGGCTCCAGAAACCATTTTTTCTCAAACTGTATTATTTTTTTTTATTTTTCTGAATCACCTCCTCTTTCCTCTTAGGCCCCAGATTTCCACTGCATTAACAAGTAGAGCTCTAGTCTTATGCTATCACATACTTGTACACTGTAATGGTACACACATACTATAATTTCCACAGGTCTAAGCAGCTTGATGAGGAGTATTTCATATATGTGTGTGTGTGTGTATATATATAAATATATATATATATATATATATATATATATATATATATATATATATATATATACACATAGTTTTCTTGATGAAGTAACAGCAATTTTTACTCCATCTTTAGTTCATGAGAATTTGTTTTGTGTCCTCATCAATACTTTGTATTCTTTTTGTTGTTGTTGTTTCTTACTGGAAATTTAAATTAGGGGCACACAGAGACTGAGTCACACATAGTTGGTGGGGCCTTGCTAAGTTTCTGAGGCTGGCCTTAAACTCAGGATTATTTTGCCTTAGCCTCACAATCCAATGGGATTAGAGGTATGTGCCATGAGACCTGGTTCTATTTTACTATTATATTGAAATAGATATTACTTCTGAAAATAATATATTCTTGATATTAAGAAAGGATAGAATACCATTTTCCCCACAAATAAACCCCCCCTTTTTTGGAAAAGATGTCAATTTTTTTTTTGGAAAAGATGTCAGTAGTGTCAAATGTATTATTTATTAATGTCTAAATGGCAAGTTCATTATTATTATTATTTTTATTATTATTCTATGTATTAGTTACAAAACTTTATCTCTTCATATTATTATAAGTTATATACTCTTTTCTAAACTTTATAGCATACATCAGTATGTATCAAAATGACCCTTGGGGGGGGTTGGGAGGTTAGGGGAGGGATCATAGGGTTAGAAATGATGGT
Organism: Callospermophilus lateralis; assembly: GCF_048772815.1. Taxonomy (NCBI): domain Eukaryota; kingdom Metazoa; phylum Chordata; class Mammalia; order Rodentia; family Sciuridae; genus Callospermophilus; species Callospermophilus lateralis. Next base: position 746,032 of record NW_027515935.1, on the reverse strand, counting down.
GGAATATGATGTATTTTGTTATATAAAGTACATGTACAAGAAAGTGAATTCATGTAAATATATTTTGTATAAAACCAGAGAAATAAAAAAATTTGCTCTATATGTGTAATAAAAAGTGTAATGCATTCTGTTGTCATATATAATTTTAAAAGTATTTAAAATTTAAAGATAAATGATGGCATATGTTCTACCTGAAAATAAATACTACTCCTTTTAAAAATTGAAAAAAAAGGGGTCTGTTGGTGAGTTGTAAACTTTAGAAAGTACAAAATGTATCCTGAACATTTGGTAATACATAAACCTAGATATAGCTATTTATAGTGTTTTCAGCAAAATTAAAAAAAAAATATTGTAGAGTTCATTTTTTGCAATGTATTCTCATAATTATATGAGATGCATTTTGTACATATACATGTATACTACCATTATATATAATTAATAAATGATTACTACATCTCACATTAACTACATTTATTTCAAATTAATTTGTCTTTTGAAAGCACCAATATATGACACTCTTTGATATATACACTTGGTGTGTCTTCAAATTTGTCACTTTTATGTATTATGTTTATTTCTTTATTCTCCTTTTCATAGAATTTCTTTTTCCAATTATTGAGATTAATGAATATCAAACAATTCAGTTTAACAGTGAAGTCTGTAGATTTTCTTTTTTAACCTAAGACAGAATACATCCCAAATAATAGGCTTATTGTTATGTAAATGACTTGGAAAACCTGCATATATAACACCCTGGCCTGACCTTACTCTGGACTATTGATATCTGGGTGGAGGGGATCTGAAAGTGATCCATGGAAAATCAGAACAGGGATGGGACAGGATGTGAAATTGTGGATATTTAGTATGTAGTAGGGAGTATTCATGAAAAAGTATTGATGGAACAGGTACGGGTAGAGAAAAAAAGTGCTCTGAAGGAAAGAGGGAAAGAATGACCAGCTCAAGAGTTCAGATTTAAAAAGACTAATGGTGGATCAATGGTAGTATGAGGGTAAAGGGTAGTTTCTTTGGAGGCAGAAATAAGGTAGAAATAAAAGAAGAAGGTAACTCTGGCACGAACCCCAAGAGAAAGAGTCAAATGAACACTACCCTCTATATTCACTATATATATATATATATCAAACTTCTATAACATTAGATTAAAGTCAGCCAGCCTCAGCAACTTAGTGAGGCTCTAAGAAAAACAGCAAAACCCCTTTTCTTTATAGAATAATTTATTAAAGGCTGAGAGTGTTTCTTTGTGAAAAAGCATATCTGATTTCAATTTGTCATATGAGAGAGAGAGAGAGAGAGAGAGAGAGAGAGAGAGAGAGAGAGAGAGATCTTGCAAAAATTAAAAAAAAACGTAATCAGTGACACTCTTAGTGTCAAGGATGTAAAGAATTTAAAAGTAATAATGGGCCAGTTGGAAATCTCACTTAGGTTATTAACTACTGCTTAGGAAGTTAGTCTACTCTCCAAAATATAAAAGTGAGAGAGGAATTCTTTATTAAACTGTACATAAGAAAATAGAGGACTTTTTACACAGTTTTTAGTTGACAAAGACTGCGTCAATTTTAGTGGGTGATTAGGGTTCTGCCAAGATGATAAATCCTTGAGTTATTTGGAATAATGTGACTTTATCTACTCTTCATAAATGAAGATTGACGTGTAATACAAATCAGGCTTGGCAAAGAAAAAACATTTCAATGAAAATTAAATGTATGAATAAAAACATAAAACAATATTTAACAAAACTTCAACATTCAGAATATTTATGCAATTATGTAATCACGAGTAATGTAAAAACAATTACAACTAAAGAATAAGTGAATTAATAAAAAAACAAATAAATAATGTAATGAATGAATTAATCACATGTAATGTGATTGAAATTGTCAAAATCAGCTTGTAACCATGAAAAAGTGTACAGGTACATAGAAATGGTGTTTTACTACTTACTGAGACATACCCTATGAACTATAAATTCCACTCCTAGGTGGGAAGAGTTGAACAAAGAACCATTCACCTGGTTCTCTCACTTGGGAACTGTGCAAAAAATTACCTTTTTCTTTCTCTCAGATTTTATTGCTGCTTCCAAGAACACTACCCTCTATATTCACACTGTCATTGTAGACTTGGAATCTGTGAACCTCTCTACTGTTCAAGATTTTCATCTTTTTTTCATTGCTCTTTTTCTCCCTACCCCACATCATCCACCAATACTTATTTTGTATTGCAAAATCTACACTTTCACGAATCACCAATCTTATATCTTACTATATCCATTTCCTACCTTGTGCATGACCACTTTGAGATCCCCTCCATCAAAACATCAATAGTCCAAAGTGATCAGAATGGAGGTAAAATTTGAAGAATATTAAAGGTCAGTTATACAGCAAGAAAACTATAAAAAGTGGGCTTCATTTAAAGGTGAAAATAAAAAGAAAATCTTTAGACTTCACTAGTTCAAATAAAGGATCAAAAATTTATGAGTCTCAATAATTTGAATTATACTTGTGAGTCACTTTTTTGGAGGAAGAAATATAAGGACATTGCTAATGAGTTTAAAGCTCAAACTGTGTTTTTATTAGACAAAGGATAGAAAGATTTGAGAAATATTAAAAAATATGTGATATCATTTTCATAAAAAAAGATATACATATTTATTCACAAATTGCTTTAACTTTATAAACAGTTATAAGTGTCAATACATTTCTCTCTGGGCAAGGTCCTATTATTGGAAGAAAACTTTGCCTTAAAATAACCCCATACAGAGGCATTTAAAGCAATTAACAGGCCTATAATAATAAGAAGAAGAATAAGAAGAAATAGAAGAAGAAGAAGAAGAAGAAGAAGAAGAAGAAGAAGAAGAAGAAGAAGAAGAAGAAGAAGAAGAAGAAGAAGAAGAAGAATTGAGTTGGGGAGGATTTCAGGGTTGTGAAGCATACCTGTAATATAAGTTACTTGAAAAAAAAAATCACAGGAGAATTTTAAATACTGTCTGAAGACATACATGTGCATATTATTTCTAAAATGTGTTTATGAGTTATGTAGTGAGGGTGCACAAGTCCAATACACAGTCTTTTTATTTTCTTGAATATTTTTGTTGTAGATGGACACAGTACCATTAGTAGTTTTTGGCTTTTTAAAAATATTTTTAGTTTTGGGCGGACACAACATCTTTGTTTGTATGTGGTGCTGAGGATACAACCTGGGCTGCCCACATACCAGGCGAGTGCACTACCGCTTGAGCCACATCCCCTCTAGGTTGGCTTTTTAATGCGGTGCTGGGTGTTCAACCCAGTACCTCACACATGCTAGGGAAGTTCTCTACCACTGATCCATAACCCTAGTTTCCAAAGTCCTTTACTCAATTTTTTTTTGGGGGGGGAGAGTATGCGTGTAGTACACGGGATTGAATCCATGGCCTTATATCAGCAAAACAAGCACTCTACTGACTAAGCTATATTCTCAGCCCTGATCTCTACTTGGTTAACAATGACAATGGAGCAGTCTGTCATTCAGACTTTGATTTTGTGCCCACTTGGCTCAGGTTGGAGGCAGTGCCTGAAGCCTTGACCAATCAGTCTCTTAGGTGAAAACTGTCCAATCTTCAGGCAGCCGGTGATGAGGGGAAGGGCTTCCACAATCTTCTGTTCCCTTGGTGTCTGGAGCTCGCCATTTTTTCAATTTTTTTGTAGGCTTCTTCTGTCCTGGATCTGGAGCCCAGCTGTCTGTTCTATGCAGAATCTGAAAACAAACCACAGGGAGAACGATGAGGACCCTGAAAGCCAGGAAATGATAAGTGTGCCTTGCTACCTTGAGACTAGGTAGGAAGGTGGCTTACAGCTAACAGGAGTGGCAATGGTGGAAACTGGGAGTTGTGGCTAGTGACTCCTCATGGTCCTCTCCAGAGTCTTGTGACCACAGGGTCACTCTGTGGAAGCTTAGCCTTCACCTCCCTCTGACTAGTCTAGTGAGGCTTAGATTGGCAGTTGAAAACCTTGCCATTTTGTTCCATCATTGTATGGTGTTTTCAGCTACTTTCTGAAGCCCTATGTGAGCATCCATGTGCCATGAGTCCAGCATGTCCCAGATTGTGTGAAGACTGGAATAATTATCAGGAGAGAACCCCAAATCCATTTGTTGTACTCCTAAATGAGAGAGGTTGCTGATTTAGGGCTTGTTACTCACGAGGGTTTGTTTATTTATTTAATTTATTTTTGTGTGTGTAAGTGAGTGTGTGTTTTTGTGTGTTTGTGTGTGTGTGTGTGTGTGTATGTGTCTGTGTTGATTTCTTTTTGATACCAGAAATTCAACCCAGAGGCATTCATCCACTGATTCCCATCCCCACCTATTTTTTATATTTTTATTTAGAGACAGGGTCCCTTTGAGTTTCTTAGGGTCTCATTAATTTGATGATGCTGTCTTTTAACTCATTCTCTTCATGAGTCCTGAGATTTTTAAATGTAGTGGAAGCAGTATCTCAAATCCAGAACAAAATTCTGAAATGCAGAACTTCAGCTGAGCTCTCCATAGGACTCAGAATAAACCCCTGGTTTTCTAGCTCTCTGTTCACATATCCAAATCTAGGATTCTCTGTTCACAGTTAATAAGTATAAAATAGAATAGATATTATAATGGCCATGTAATCAGGTTAATGGGCCTCACTCAACAACACCTGGAGTCTAACTGGAAGATATATTAATTGGCACCATCAAGGCCTATTTCAAATGTAAAAGACCTTGAAAACCACTTGTGGGAACACCTTCAACAAATTCCTTTTTGAAGAAAAAAGGATGGGTCACTGAGAGGATGAAAGTGAAACCATATGGTATTCATGATGCCTTTTCCAAAGCCTATTCTAAATGCATTTTGCTCCATGTTCTGCTCAAAACCATCAGGAAACTTCTAAGTAGGCACACTAAAATGAGATTTTTTCAGGTATCATTCCTCATACCAAATGATGGTAGTTCTATTTCTTCTTCCTTAAACAGATTTTTGTCTTCAAAATTTCTGAGACAAGCACACAGATGCAATCAGCAAACTGAGAAACTTTGGTTCATCTCAAAACTCCATTTTCAGCATTATCAATCATTATTTTCTCATGTTTTATTTCAGATGTATGCAAGGTTTATAATGTTTTTCTTCAAGAACTGGAGGGAATTTTTAAAAAGATTTTAATTTATCATTCTGAGATTTTCACAAGAGAAGAAAGCAAAATAAAATTTGGTGATATTGAAAAGAATGAATATCTCCTAAGTAAGGTTTATGTGTCCCAAATAAAGATTTTTTAAAACTGTAATGAGTCTTCAATTGAGGGTTTATTTATTTATTTGTTAACTTGATAAGACTGTGGATTTGAATAACCAATTACTTTACCAAAGCAATCTTCAAAGAATCCATATTTCTGTCCACTTTTAGTATTGTTAAGAGCAACAGAAAGGACTACCTAAATTCAACCATGGGAAAAATAACATTGGACATGAAGGCATAAAACTGATCAATCTAAAGTTAAAATTTTGGACTGGTGGTACAATTCAATGGTAAAGCATGTGTGCATAGTGTGCATGGTACTGGGTTACAACCTTAGCAACACACACAAAAAATGCAGATGTTAAGGGGGGAAATGATATTAAAAATAAAGCAAAATGTTAAAATTATGTACCATTCTTCTACCTATATACACACTTAATATAAAGCTACTCATGTTATAAGTTTCTCTTTTTAAAGTCACAAATCAGTAGACGGATTAAGATACATTCGACAATCTAGAAAATATCTACCTTCAGTCAGCAGAAAATGCTGGAGTACACTGAGCGTTAGCTCTGTCTTGAGCAAAGTACCTCATTTGACACCAAATCCCTAATAGCCAGAATTATTCTCAGTAAAGAGGGGCTGCACATACCAGTGACCCTGAGTACTCTTCTCTAGGTGACCCTACCATAATGTCTTTGATCAGACAAATACAGACCTCTGTCATGCCAAAAGGAACTCCTCACACTACTGCTGTGATTGTCCCTTCAGGGTCAGAGGCTGGGTTGATCTACCCACCCTACAAATACCTTACACATTGGCATCAGCCACTTCAGTCCTTGAGTACCCTTTGAACCCAATGGTGTATGAGGTGCAGTGTCTACTAAAGTTTGAAGGCACAATATGTGTATCCATCCTTTCCAAAGAATTGTGACTGAAGGTGGGGATGACACTGTCAACTAACCTATGAACTTCTATCTCTGAACTCTTTGCCCAAAAATGACCTGACCAGCCTGCCTGCTGATCACTTAAGTGATCATTGCCTTTGCTTTCCTGTGCTCAGTGCAGCAAGATGAGAGACTTGTTTGTTCATTTGTCTTACCATCTAGACAAACAAAATAAAAGAAAACATTGTCTTCCAGCTCAGCTTTTTGTCCACCAACTCCACCCCTGTGTAGATGAAAGTGGTTCTAGAACCTGTACTGAATAATAGTAAGGTATTAGGGACCAAATAATTCAAAGCACTGATGATCTTTCAATGTCTACCCCAAGAGACTTGTAAGAAGGCCTCCATGGGAGACATATGGCCCTTGACTACACAGTGACAGAGGGAGTAACAGTGAAAGATTTCTAGGAAACTTTTCTTCTCATAGCAAAGGCACATTCTCTCTGAATTAACTGTGTGCTGATGCAACATTCATGAACTTGGTCAGGCAAATCATTGGTGAAGTGATTTGAAAAGTATTCAAGTTTCATGTACTGTTCAGTCAGTACAGTGCCCTCCAAGGGCAGAAGGTGCATTTTTAAAAATACATTTTGTCTCATATCTGAAGTATACGAAGATTATGCCATGAGAGAAAAACTTAAGAAGATGTTTTTAAAATAATGCAAAGAACAAAAGTCCAAAAAATAATTTTTTAAAATTTCAGAGTTATTTAAGAGCTAAAATTTAAGAGTCATTGGGATAGAAGAAGGCATAGAGGACCAAATCACAAGAATATACGATCTATTCAATGAAATAATACCAGAAATCTTTCCAAACATGAGGAATAAATTGGAAATCCAAATTCAAGAAGCCTACAGGATGCCAAATGTACAAAATCACAACAGATCCATATAAAGACACAGTATAATGAAAATCCCAACATACAGAATAAGGAGAGAATTTTAAAAGCCACGAGAAAAAGGAATAAGATTACATATAGGGGAAAACAAATTGGGATAATTGCAGATTTTTTAACCCAGACCCTGAAAGCTAGAAGATCCTGGAATAACATATATCAAGCTCTGTAAGATAATTGGTGCCAATCAAGAATCTTGTATCCAGCAAAATTAAGCTTTAGATTTGAAAATGAAATAGAAACCTTCCATGATAAACAAAAGTTGAAAGTATTTATAACTAGACAACTGGTGCTACAAAACATCCTTGGCAAAATATTTCATGAACAGGAAAAGAAAAACAGCAATGAAAATCAACAGAGGGAGGTATGCAGTAAAGGAAAAAACTAATCAAAAAGGAAAATCAAGTCACGTTAAATAACAAAAATAAGCAAATATGGCTGGAAATACAAACCATGTCTAAATAGTAACCCTAAATGTTAATGGCTTATACTCAACAACAACAATAACAGAAAAAAAGTTTTGGATTGCAGATTTGATGAAATAAAAGACCCAAAAATATGCTGCCTAAAGGTAACTCATCTGATATGAAAAGACATATACAAACTGAAAGTAATAGGTTTGGAAAAACCATACCACTCACATGGACTGTGTAAGAAAGCAGGGGTTTCAATACTCATATCAAATAAAGTAGACTTCAAGTCAAAGTTAATCAAAACGGATAAAGATTGACATTACATACTGCTCAAGGAATCCTACACCAATATTCCATAGCAATCATAAATATATATGCCCCAAAACTTGGTGCAGCTATAATCATCAAACAAACTCTTTTCAAGTTCAAGAGTCAAATTGACCACAACACAATAATCTTGGTTGACTTTAACAGACCTCTCTCATGACTGGATAGATCTTCCAAACATAAGTTGAATAAAGAAACTATAGAACTCAATCACACAATCAGTAACTTAGACTTATCTGACATATTCAGAATATTTCACCTGCCCCAAGTGCATACACTTTCCTCTAGCAGCACATGGATCCTTCTCTAAAATAGACCATACAATGTGCCACAAAGCAACTCTTAGCAAATACAAAATGTTAGAGATACTAGCATGCATTTTATTGGATCATAAAGGTATGAAATTGGAAATCAACAGCAAAAGAAAAACCAAAATTTTCTCCATCACTTGGAGCCTAAACAATATGCTACTTCCAGAAGAAATCAAGGAGGAAATTAAAAAATTCTTTGAAGTAAATGAGAACATAGACACAACATATCAAAATCTCTGAGACACTATGAAAGCAATACTAAAAGGAAAATTTATTGCATGGACTTTATTTCTTAAAAAAAAGTCAAAAAAAAAAAATATGACCTCACCCTACATCTCAAAGCACTAGGAAAAGAAGAACAAATCAGTAGCAAAAGCAAAAGAAGACAAGAAATAATTAAAATTAGTGCTGGAATCAATGAAATCAAAATTAAAGGAACAATTGAAAAATTGACAAAACAAAAAGTTGGTTCTTTGAAAAAATAAATAAAATTGATAGACCCTTAGCCACGCTAATGAAAAGAAGAAAGAGCTCAAATTACCAGCATTAGTGATGAAAAAGTTAATATCACAACTGACACTACAGAAATACAGAGGAATATTAGAAATTATTTTGAAAACTTAAACTCAAATAAAATCGAAGGCATTGAAGGCATTAACAGATTTCCTAAGTCATATGATCTGCCCAGATTGAGTCAGGAATATATAAACAATTTAAACAGACCAATATCAAGTGAGAAAATAAAAGACGCCATCAGAGGCTTACCAACCACAAAAAGCCCAGGACCGGATGTTTACACAGGTGAGTTCTACAAGTCCTTTAAAGAGGAACTAATACCAACACTCTTCAATGTATTTCAGGATATAGTAAAATAGGCAGTCATTCCAAACTCATTTTATGACGCCAATATCACCCTGATCCCCAAACCAGGCAAAGACACTTCAAAAAAGAAAACTTTAGACCAATATGTCTAATGAACATAGATGCAGATTTCTCAATAAAATTCTGGCAAATCTAATGCAAAAACATATCAAAAAATTTGTGCACCATGATCATGTGGGATTCATCCCAGGGATGCAAGTTTGGTTCAACATACAGAAATCAAAAAAAATATAACTCACCACATCAATAGACTTAAAGGTAAAAATCATATGGTCACCGCAATAGACACAGAAAAAGCATTTGACAAAATGCAACATCCAGTTACGTTCAAAACACTAGAAAAACAGGGATAACAGGAACATATCTCAACATTTTAAAGGCTATCTATGCTAAACCTCAGGCCAACATCATTCTAAACAGACAAAAATTGAATGCATTCCCTCTAAAATCTGGAACAAGACAGGAACGCCCTCTCTCACCATTTCTATTCAACATATTCTTGAAACATTGGCCAGAGCAATTAGACAGATGAAAGAAATTAAAGAAATACACATAGAAAAAGAAGAACTTAAATTAGCACTATTTGCTGACAATATGATTCTATACCTAGAAGACCCCCAAAACTCCACCAGAAAATTTTTAGAACTAGTAATTGAATTCATCAAATAGCAGTATTTAAAATCAAAACCCATAAATCAAAGGCATTTCTGTATATCAGTGACAAATCCTTTGAGAAAGAAATGAGGAAACTACCCCATTCATAATAACCTAAAAAATAAGATAATTGGGAATCAACTTAACAAAAGAGGTGAAAGATCTGTATAATAAAAACTACAGAAGAATAAAGAGAGAAATCAAAGAAGACCTTAGAAGATGGAAAGATCTACCTTGTTCTTGGTTAGGCAGAATTAATATTATCAAAATGACTATACTACCCAAAGCACTATACATGTTTAACGAATTTTTCACCAAAATTCCAATGGCATTCCTCATAGAAACAGAGAAAGCAATCATGAAATTCATATGGAAAAATAAGAGACTCAGAATAGCTAAAGTAATCCTTAGCAGGATAAGTGAAGAAGGTGGCATCACTATACCAGACCTTAAACTATACTACAGAGCAATAGTATCAAAAACAGCATGCTATTCACACCAAATCAGACTTGTAGAAAAATGATAGAGAATTGAGGACACAGAGAGTAACCCCCCAAATTACAATTATCTTATATTAAAAAAGGTGCCAAAAAATGCACTGGAGAAAAGAGAGCATCTTCAAAAATGGTACTAGGAAAACTGGAAACCCATATGCAAAAATATGAAATCAAACCCTTATCTTTTACCTGCACAAGACTAAACTCAAAATGGATCAAGAACCTAGGAATAAAACCTGAAGCTCTGTGCCTAATAGAATGAAAAGGTAGGCCCTAATCTTCATCATGTGGGATTAGGCGCAATTTCCTTAATAAGACTCCTATAGCACAAAAATTAAAAGCAAGAATCAATATATAGGATAGAATCAAATAAAAAAGTTTCTTGAAGCAAAAGAAACAATCTGTGAGGTGAACAGAGAGCTTACATCCGGGGACCAAATTTTTACCCCTCACACATCAGATGGAGCACTAATCTCTAGGATATATAAAGAACTCAAAAACCTAAGTACAAAAAAAAAAAACAACAACAACAAAAACCCTCAAAAAACTCAATCCACACATGGGCCAAGAATTTGAAAAAACACTTCTCAGAAGCGGATATACAATCAATTAACAAATATATTTTAAAAATGCTCATCATCTATAGCAATTAGAGAAATGCAAATCAAAACTACTAAGATTGGGCTGGGGATGTGGCTCAAGCGGTAGCATGCTCGCCTGGCATGCGTGCGGCCTGGATTCGATCCTCAGCACCACAAACAAAAAAAGATATTGTGTCCACTGAAAACTTATATATATATATATATATATATATATATATATATATATATATATACTCATTCTCTCTCTCTCTCTCTCTCTCTCTCTCTTTCTCCCTCTCTCTAAAAAAACAAATCTAAGTTATTATCTCACTCCAGTCAGAATGACAGCTATTATGAAGACAAACAACAAAATTGTTGGCGAGGATGTGGAGAAAAATCTACACTCGTACATACCTGGTTGGACTGCAAATTGGTGCAGCCAATATGGAAAGCAGTATGGAGATTATTTGGAAATCTGGGAATCGAACCATCATTTGACTCAGGTATCCCTTCTCCTTGGACTATACCCAAAGGAATTAAAAACAGCACACAACAGGGACACAGCCACATCAATGTTTATAGCAGCACAATTCACAATAGCTAAACAGTGGAGCCAACCTAGATGCCCTTCAGTGGATGAAACGATATAAAAATGTGGCACATATACACAATAGAATTTTATTCAGCAATAAGAGAGAATAAAATCATGGCATTTGCAGGTAGATGAATGGCGTTGGAGAAGATAATGCTAAATGAAATTAGCCAATCCACACACAAAAAAATGCCAAATATTTTCTCTGATACAAGGAGGCTGACTTATAGTGGTGTAGGGAGGGGGAGCATGGGATGATTAAGTGAATTCTACATAGGAAATAGGAGTGGGAGGTAAAGGGAGGGACAGGGAATTAGAAACGATGGTGGAATGTGATGGACATCATTATTCAATGTACATGTATGAAGACTTGAATTGGGGGTCAACATACTTTATATGCAACCTGAGATATGAAAAAAATGTGATATATATGTGGGATAAGAATTGTAATGCAAAAAAACCCCAGAAAGTATTTGTGTTAAGGCATGAATTAGTGTGAACATACTTAATATACAAAGGTATGAAAAATTGTGCTCTATATGTGTAATAAGAATTGGAATACATTCCACTGTTGTATACGTAAATATATAAAATCAATAAAAATTCATATGCCATTCAGTCACTACAGAGCCCTTCCAGGGGCAGAAGTTGCAATTTTTTTAAAAATTTCCTCTCATATATGAAGTATTAGAAGATTGTGCCATGAGAGAGAAACTTAAAAAGTTTTAAAAGTAATGCAAACACAATGCTGCAACACTATTTTTTAAAAGATGGATACTTGATTTTAAATTATTGAACCTGTATTTTATACCTCCTTATTAAAATTTGAGAACAAGATACAATCATTCTGTGTCACATTACTAGGCAAACTGTAGAAGTACTGTTTTAAATCTCCCTGTATATAAAATTATCATGAAGGATGTAAAACCCATAATTTCCTGTTTGCTGTATGCATGTAATGAAATTGTAGATAGAAGTGTATTGCATTAAAAAATGAACAAAAACTAGACACTTTTACTATACAAGACTGCTGATGAATAAATGTGTTTGTGTGTGTGTGTGTGTGTGTTTGTATGTGTGTGTGTGTGTGTGTGTGTGTGTGTGTGTGTGTGTGTGTGAAGAAGATATCACGGGGGCAAATGAGTTGTGGCTTTGAATTAAATGATGTGTTCCACATGACCTCAATGAAAATTTGACAAATTTGATATTGTAAAAAAATTGATAACTGTTCTAATATCTGAGTAGAAAGTTTTTAAAAAGTTTTTAACAACATGTAATCATGGACTAATTTTGGTTGTTACAGTCATCAATGTTAACCAAAAAAATTCAGAGGTAAAAAATATGTGTGATCAAAACACCAGTTGACAGACAACCTTAGAGCTTTATTCTATTCAGAGAGGGCAGATGCATTGGAAATCTTTATTTTTTTAATTCTGGAGATAATTGTATACCTATCAAAGTTTTCAAAAATATGACTTTTTAATTTCCATTCTGGACAACAGTGGTCAGCAGAATCATCAGTTGTCACCTTCATGGTGACCTCTCCATCACCTTGTCTCACTTGAACTGTTTTAATGTTATGCTCTGCAGTAGTCAATTATTTGTATTCAGCTAGTTCTCCTTTAATGTGCCACTGCTCTGTCTTTGTGTTACACATTCTGTTGTTTTGATTTATTTACAATACATGCTGTGCCATTATGATTTTAACTTTGTTGTGTTGGTTGAATAACTTGTAATACTTAAATACTTGAGGTCACAGTGAAAAACCATACCAGTATTTCTTTCAGCTCCATTTCAAATATATTTATTTGATACCAGTATTTCTTTCAGCTCCATTTCAAATATAATTAACCTAAATATTTTGGATGTTTATCAAAGGTCTTTCATGAGGAAAGTAAATTTATGAAATAATAGATGTGTAACATATATGAGTAATGTTGGCTTAGAAAAAATTTTGAAAACTTAGTTGGCAAAATATCGGATCACCTGAAAAGAAGCATGAATTTTGAAATCTGAATGCCTTGGTTCTCAGTATTATCATTCTTTTTTCATATATAAATATATATATATATATATATATATATATATATATATATATATATATATAATATATATATATATATATATAATATATATATATATATATTTAAATTATCAATGGACCTTTATTTATTTATATGAGGTGCTGAGAATCAAACCCAGTGCCTCACATATGCAAGGCAAGTGCTCTACCATTGAGCTACAACCCAACACCATCATTCTTTTTTTAAAAAAAATACTTTTAGTTGTAAATGGACTCAATGCCTTTATATATTTGGTTTATTGTGTGTGGTGCTTAGAATCAAACCCATGGCCTCACATGTGTGAGGTAAGTACTCTACTACTTAGCCACATACCCAGTCCCTGTATTATCATTCTTTATTGAATTTATTTCTTATTAAAGTATATAGATTTTAAGACATTTATTACAGTATTATGTAACTTTTAGCATGGTTAGATTAGAGTGATGCTCATATGTTACCATAGAGCAGACAGTTATATTTTGTCTAGACTTTATTATATCAGTAGTTTTTCATGCACTATATATATACAGCAAGCAACCTATTTCCAATGAGAAACATGTCAGTTAGTGTATTTAAAGCCATTGTTACAAGTTTGTAATGTATGTTTTCCAACTTGTTTTATATTTATGTGATACGTTACAAAAAATATTGTTCTTAATTGAAAAAGGATATAAAATGTAAAACCACAATTTTTCATAAAGAATATTGCCAATTGTTTCCCAGCCCTTTCTTATGTTGGGTGTTTTGACTTGAGATTCAGTTAGCTAATTAATGGATAAATTAATTAAACACTTATGAAATTTAGTTGGGATTTAATTTAGCTTGTAATTTAATTATTTGATTCTTTATTGCATCCACTCATCCACATCAATAATTTTGTGAATGTTATAATACAAATCGAAAAAAACAACCAAAAAGGCAAACTGAGGGGTATGGGAGGAGAGGAGTAATGGTGATAGAAGTTACCAGGTAAAATCTTTGTAATTCATCAAGATCTGCCTCAGGAACCTATTCCTCTTTTAGTGTGTGTGTTGTTAAAATTTGTTTTAATTAGTTAAACATTACAGTGCAATGATATTGACATATCATATTTTTGAAAAAGATGGGGTATAATTTCTCATTTTTCTGAGAGTACAGGTTGCAGAATCACATTGGTCATACAGTCATGAATATGCATACAGCTATACTAATGTCTGTTTTATTCAGCTGACCTTCCTTTCCCTCCTTACCTTCTCTTCCCCTCCCATCAGTTCTCTCTACCCAATCTAATGTGACACACTTCTTTTTTTTCCCTCACATCATCATACATGCATTCTGTATAACGATGAGGGTCTCCTTCCATCTTCCGTGCAATTCCACTTCTCCCTCACTTTCCCCCCCACCTCTCTTCCCAAGTGTGTTTTATTATACAGAATGAATTTTAAAAGCAACTGTTACCATTAAATATAATTTAATAGAAAAATTTGACATGAAATACTAATATTATAATTATTAAACAAAGAACATATAAGTTTGCAAATTCCATATAATATAGACAGTTATGTCTTTGGAAATGAAAAACAAGTTCCTGCTCCGAGTCTTACAGGTTAATTTCAGCTGCTGTGCACTGCAGGTATTATCTCTCCTGTGTTCCAGGGCCAAAGTCTCTATTGTCCCTGGTGTCCTATGGGGTCTATAAAACAGAACAAGGAAAAAAGGTCACTTGGGATGAGTTGCTGGCCACAGAAATTGGCCAGGACCACAATTGTCTCAGGACATGCAAGATGAACTTGGGCCCTGATCTCTCCTGGGGTCTGGGCAGGGAGCACTGAGACTGGTATGCTGCCCTAAGCTGAGGGTGTTGTCTGTGGGAAGAGTGTCTATGAATGTCCTCAGAAGGAACTTTTCATGGATATTCACCTTCAGAACCTTCTGACGCTGCTTTCCTAGAGAGTGAACATGAGGCAATGGGAAGAGTTCTCTAGGAAATCTGGGTGTAAAGGCTGAGTAGCATACATCTGGAATCCTGAAGAGCAGCATCTGTGATGACACAGGGTGGAGCAAGGACCCTGGCTCCTCCAGCCCTACCCTCTGTAGTGCCATTCCTCAGAGAGCTTCCTGCACTGATTTTTACCAAATTGTGCCTTCCCTTGCATGGCCATGGTCACATGCAACTATAGAATCTTCAGTGCTCTAATTGATTCTGATGGATTGCAAAAAAGTGCAACAAAGAAACTTGAGAAAGCAAAGGAGAATATGTGGACTGATTTGACCTCTGCTTTCTTTCACATTCTTTCCAGACCCACATTTCCTCTTCCTAAACTGCTTTATCACCTTTGCTGAATTAAGCCCATATATTGAATCAGGAGAGGGCCCCTGGAAACAATTCATGTTAAGGGACCTACATTCCAATTGCGTAATCTTGACCTAGGAAAGGAAGGATACATTCATGCATGCTCAGAGCCAGCAAAGTCAGAACCCAGCTATTCAGTGGTCAGTAAACCAGAACCAGATTGTTTGTGTCTCATGTATCAGGCAACAACTCAGTATTTCTGATGCTCCCTACAACTCAAACTCAGTATATGGGTATGCAGTATTACTCAGCATGATTCAGTGGTGTTGCTTGTGGTAAAAAAAAAAAGTAGGGAAAGACTAAGAATGTTAGTGCAGAGAGATTTAACAGACATTGAAGGTCCAAGGACCTCAAAGATCTGGATGAGGAAAGCACCTTTAGAAAAGTCATAAAATGTGGGAAAGATGAAACATGGAAAATCTACAGAGTTTTTACATAAGAAAGAATAATTAAGAGAAACCAATAGAAAATCAATTACTTGCAGATTTCTTGTCCTTTTGTCCTCCTCCTCATCCTCTGAATCACTTTCTATGTTTTCTTTGTGGACTATTGCCGTGATGGTCATGATGTGGCCTTAAAAAAAAGAAAGGCAGAGTTAAATTCAAGGTAAGAACTTAAGTTGCTCCTGCTCCTGGTGTTCTAGAATGCACAGTCAAAGCTCTCCATTCTTCCTCTTGTCTGCATTCCTGTCTCCTGGTCTCCATCACCTCATCTCTGCGATGAGAAATAGATCTAGCATCCCAAGAGCTCTTTTCCACCAGTTCACATTCTGCCATTGTACTTGGTAGGGATTCTGTGTCATCCTGTTCTTCCAAGAGACAGCCACAGTCTTCCTGATTTTCTGGACTTAGGCCTCTTAAATACAAGCAAATTCAGATTTTCTCTAGTCCAAGTGCTTGGGAATTAGACAAAGACTGGAGGTTAGAAACATGTTCACGGAGGAACTTCTCCCCACTCTTTTACAGGAGAACACAGTGGCCTGTCCAGGGTGCACAGAAACAATTTTCTTTAAGTTGCCCACATTTGGGAGTTCATTTTCGACCAGAAATAGACAAAACACAGAAGAGAAAGTGCTGCCCTAAAAAGATAACATTCAGAGGGGAATTGTGACTTCTTACTCACTACTTATCACTAGTGAGAGCTTCAATTACAGGTTTGCAAAGTGCTTGTAAGAAAGTATGTCCCACTAGATTCTTTCCCTTATGGGTCAAACCTAAAGTGCAGATCTTATTTCTTTCATGCACAATGCCAAAAAATAATCAATAATTAAAGCCAGGCTACTTGATGTTTATTAGAGGCAAATTTAGGACAGAATGGGACTTAACATGGAAGATTGTGTTTACCTTTCAAAGCAAAAGTTGTCTTCTTATGAACAGGATGTCAGAAGGTCTACTAACCCTTCTTTTTATGAAAATAATACATATTTCTGTTTTCTCAATTTTATTCCCATTCCTTATTTCCCACATGAGTAGGTGAACTCAAATCTTACCATGAAACCTTTCCCATTTTGTCATACCCCAAATGCTTTTCCTACCTGCAGGCTCTCCCTCGTCACAGCTTGAATCATAATCTTTGCTCCATGTCCAACCTTTAGAGACACAGACATCATCAACTGAGTTACTTAAGATTGACTCATTCTTTCTTCTACACAACTAAGCTTATGATGATTGCTAGGGTTGGATGTTTTTTATCCCACACTGGATTGTGTGATTGAGGCTTGGTGCTCAGTATGGCCACAATGAGATTTGTGAAATCTGTGTGAAGAAGGGTCTGCTTGGAGGTGGTGAGGACATTTGACGGTATGAGAGTCAGAAGTAAGAATACAGATTTTTCAAACCCTTGTTAGATCCTGTTATATAAGAAGAGCAAATGAATCAACTGATCCCTGCTGGCTTCGTGTCTTGCCATGTGATGTCTCTCTACTGCAACTGCATCCCTGCAGACACCACCAATCACGCAATGCAGCTAAGAGGGTATTCACTAAAGAAAAGTGTTTGCTAGTGCCATGCTCTTGTACCTGCAGAACTGTAAGCTAAACACACCCACCTGTATAATTTATTCAGTTTCTGGGTTTCGTTATTGGAAAGAAAAATATAGTGATACTAATATTAATAGTCAGGATCATCTACATCTCTGTTCTGGGTTCTCAGACCCTCTCTGGGTTCTGGGGAGTCAGAGGCCTCAAACAGGATGCTGCAAACAATTGCAAACCTTCTAATGAGAGAGTGGAGCTGTAAGGAGTCAAATTTTAACTACTTTCTTCCATTGGGACATTATCCCTTTCTCGTTGAAACAGACCAAGCTGACATGCAAACTGTGATGCCAACAGTTTCAGGAATATAAACTCACAGAACATACACTGTGCCATCATCAGAGCAGCGGTCCAGAAGGGAATGGGAATGTCCTCTGCTTTATCCACATGGGTCTATTGGCCACTTTGAAAGTTTTGTATAAAAATTAAAATTAAATTAAAAATACTGTTATTTTGGATGGCCAAGACCAGGAGTTCAAAGATGAAGCAGACAAGAATTTACTTCCCCCGGGTTTCTGTGGACAGCAGTTTGCTAGCATGTTCTTACTCCTCATACTCCTCATTTATAAGTAGACTGTGGAGTCAGTTTGCTAGAATGTTATCACACCTCATACTCCTCATTTATAAGTAGACTGTGGAGTCAGTTTGCTAGCCTGTTCTCACTACTCATACTCCTCATTTATAAGTAGACTGCGGTGTCATGCAAAAGTGAAAAGTGCCAGGAACTCTCTGAGAGCCTGAGGAATCGACATAAACAAAGTCAACATTAACATCAAGATGGCTCCCCTCAAATTCAAGCACATCCCACCTAGAGCTCATAAGAAATGTGTGTGAAAAGCTTGGACACAATGCTATCTTAACTTCCCTACTGATTCTGGCTGGTCCTGGTCAGATCTCTGGTGGATACCTGGTTCATTGTAGAGCCCCACATGCTGAACAAGTGGGATCTTAGCACAGAGTTGCATTTATCAAATGATGTCGTGGACTAAGATTAAGACACTCTGCACAGGGAGGAGTTCTAGGATGAGAAGGAATGATGACCACAGTGGTTCTACCCTCACAGTGACCAGTCAGTGTCAGTATCCATGTATGTAGGAATAGAAGGACCTAGACAGTACTTGAGACTGACAGTATGAAGACGTTTCATATATACTGTCATTGTGATATTCTGCAGGCCACAGGGGGCAGCACAGACCCAAGCAAGGGATCAGACACCACTGCTGTGCTGAGCTGGACCTTCAGTAGAGCCCACCTTTTGCTCTGTAACTAGATGAGCTGCAATTATGCTGATCAGGCCCCATGAAAATCCATCCAGTTAAAACATGTTTCTACAAAGTAGTGTCTACAAAAAGACCCAATAAGGTATTTTCAGTGTCAGTTGGCACATGCAAAGTAAGCCCTTCCTTAGCTAAATTAAACTCTGGACTTTGAATCTCCTCTGTCTCAGATGTCCACCATAAGTGAGCATAGTGCATTGGTGGACCTGAGAGTCACTGTTAAGGATTGGCCCTGTCCAGAAACTTGTGCCTAGAATGGGGATTGGAAGATGAATTCTGACACCTCGCACAAAAAAATGTATATGAACGTGAAAATTTTTCATGAGTGAAGTGTTCTAAAAAATTACATGCACTGATTAAATCTAGGACCTACTGACATGTGAGGTTTGCTATTAAATGAAGTTGCTACTGTTGCAGTGACAGAAATGAAGTGGAGCTTTTTCTTTATAGAGTGTCGTGAAAATTTTCTGGGTTTTGATGGGATCTATTTTGCATGTTAATTGAGGTATTGGTGTGAAATGAACTGCACACATGGAAAGTTTACAGTTTGATCTATTTACACATATACAAAATCATGATCTAATGGAGATGGCTTTTTTTGTTTAAACATGTGGACATTGGCATCTTGGCATGTATATATCTAGAGAAACAGACAAATATGAAAAAACGAACACAAAATCACACTCAGAATCATGTTGCAAGAATGCACACAGAGATACATGTATAAAACTCTCATTGACCTAACCACGTTGCTCAACTCACACAGGTGCTTCAAGGAAATATGCAGAATGGCCATAGATTTATTTTAATCAATTTAGACCACAAACCCCATACTTCTCATTCTCAAGGAGGTAGTGGAATCACTGAGTCTCTGCACTCAAAAGGAAGGAAGACTCTCTGACCCTTGGCGTCATCTACATTTTGCAACAGGAAAAGAGTGAGGCCAGGATACATACCAATTATGGATCCTCTTGAATCCTCCTGTGAATACAGAAAAGGAGTCACTATGAAGATCAAGCCATGCTCTGACCTGTGTGCACAAGACTTTTGTTTACTTGGTGACATTAGAATAGCCAATGAGAATGTGGGCAAATCAAGGGAACAGATAGCAAATGTACTCTCACCAAATGACACAAGCTTTTCTAGGCGATTTGTGTCACAGGTCTATATTAGGTGATAATTAAGGAATTCGATGGCCAGGAGGGAAAACCATAGCCAGGCACAAAGCTTGTTATCATACAGTGTGTAGTTTATACTGGTTCTTGTTAATGTTGCTTTCAGTGAGGTCTCATTTGGCAACAGACACCCCAATGAGAATCTGCACAGCCAGGAAATTGTGTAGGTCATCTCCAGGAAACCATGTCATATTACAAGAGAAAGAGAAACTAAAGAGCAACACTGGATTTCAGAGGAAGATAAGCAACCTTACCATGGCTTTTGATGGGGTCTCTCGACTCATGATTTCTCCAGGAATGAACTCCACCATGTCATTTGGGTGAACTAGAGAATGCAGAATAATGATTAGTATACTGATTTAAGGCTTATGAATATTTCAGGGCATTTCTTGATATGGACATCAGTGAAAATATACAGCAAAGATAAGAACAAGAATGAGAGATGGCTGCGAATAGAGTGTATCACACCCAGTGTACCGCATCACTGCACAGGGTTAGAACGACAAAAAGCTATCTTGTTAGAAATTTCTAGCAAAATTGGGGTGCACCGAAACTTAGGCGAAGGATTTCTATCATCGAGGACCGGTTACTGAGTCTCAAATATGAGCCAACAGTGCGACCAGAGATCCAGGCTGTCTGATCCGCCGCCCACCCTGCGGCCCGCCCCGCGGCTACAGACAGTGGGGTGCTGCCGAGAAGCGACCAGCAAGCAGAGAGAAATGGCACTACGGATTCTGTGGAGTCCTCCCGGCTGTGCCCTCACTGAGCTCTGGGCTGAGTTTGGGGTTTGAGTTTGGGGAAGGAAGCAGTCCAGTTCTATCCCCAACAATGGAAAATCCACCAAGGAAGCCAGCGGACACCATCTTGAAGAGCTGACTTCACCATCGCCAGGTTCCGACAGATTGCAACAATAAAATAGCATGAACAACCAGACTACATATAACTTATCAAATGCAAATAGATGAATTCTACGAACAGGTCTATACTCCACCTAAGCCCTTAACTACCCCCAAGTACTCCTGTCTATTCTCTTGTTAATATCCACGTGCATTTGCGTAACACCCCAAAGAAGCTAACATATACTAACCTCCATACAAGCAAATCACCCGACCTTAACATAAAATCCTAAGTCCAAACCTCAGTTCTCTATACGCCATCAAAATCTGAAGGATTTAATAAAACCAATTAATTTACCTTAAATCACAATTAAATCCAACATCTCTAAACATCATCTCCTAACACAAAGGAGAGATAGTGGAACTATAAAAACCAAAACAAATTTAAAGGAGAAAACAGAAACACAGCAGTCAAAGAGAGTTGGAAAGTAACTTGAGCACCATAAAAAAACAAGGGAAAAAAAAGAGTACAAACAATGCAGGACAACTTAAATACAAAAGAGAAGCTAGAGGCACCAGAAAATTGGATGGAGAAAGAAGTCAAGGCATACCTAAGTAAGATGGAATGGAATCTCAGAGAAGAGTTTATACAGCAAGTTCAAACAATGAAAGTATATTTTGAAAATGAATTAAATAAGCAAATTCAAATGTCAAAGAACGAGCTCTATCATGAAATAGAGATTTCAAAAAAAACACAAACAAACAGTAATCCTAGAAATGCAGGAAACGATAAAGCAAATTAAAAATTCAAAGGAGAATATTACAAATAGACTAGATAAAGCAGAAGCCAGAACATCGGATAATGAAGACAAAGTTTATCAACTTGAAAAGAATATAGTCAACACAGAAATGATGCTTAAAATACACAAGGAATCTATCCAAGAGAAATGGGATGTCATAAAAAAACCAAACATTAGAGTCGTTGGGATAGAAGAATGCATAGAGGTTCAAACCAAAGAAATGAACAATCTATTGAATGAAATAATCCTAGAAAATTTTCCAGATATGAACGATGGAATGGATTGCCAAATCCTGGAAGCCTACAGGACTCCAAACCTTCAAAACCATAATAGACCAAATCCAAGACACATAATTTTGAAGATATTCAACATATAGAAGAAGGAGAGAATATTAAAAGCTACGAGAGAAAGGAGGCATATTACATTCAGGGGTAAACAAATTAGGTTAATGGCTGATATTTCATCAGAGACGTTGAAAGCGAGAATATCCTGGAGCAAAGTATTTCAACTGCTAAAAAATAATGGATTCCAACCAAGAATACTGTATCCAGCAAAATTTAGCTTCAGATTTGACAATGAAACTAAAATATTTCATGATAAAAAAAAAACTTAAAAGAATTCACAGCCATAAAACCAGTACAGCATGGCATCCTTAGCAAAAAACTAAAAGAAGAGGAATTGAAAAACAGCACCCCAAACTAACAGTGGGAGGTAACTCAGTAAAGGGAAGGGAAAAAATAAACAAAAAGGAAAAACTAGCCATATTAAAATAAATAAATAAACAAGCATGAGGTTAGTACTAAGCATATGTCAATAGTAACCTTAAACGTTAATGGCTTAAATTCCCCAATTAAGAGACATAGGCTAATAACCTGGATAAAAAAAAAAAAACAAATCCAACAATATGCTGCCTTCAGTAGACTCATCTGATAGGAAAAGACATACACAGACTGAAGGTGAAAGGTTGGGAAAAATCATACCACTCACATGGTGCCCCGAAGCAAGCAGGAGTGGCCATAGTCAAATCGAATAAAATCAACTTCAAACCTAAGTTAATCAAAAGGGGTAAAGAAGGACACTACATACGATTAAAAGGAACCATCCACATACAAGACATAACAATTATCACTATGTATGCTTCAAACAATGGTGCTGTAACATTCATAAAACAAACTCTCCTCAAGTTCAATAGTCAAATAGACCACAACAGAATAATTATGGGTGACTTCAACACACGGCTCTCTCCATTGGACAGATCCTCCAGACAAAAGCTGAATAGAAACTATAGAACTCAATAACCCAATCAATAACCTAGACTTAACCAAAATATATAGAATATATCAACCATCATCAAGTGGTTACACGTTCTTCTCAGCAGCACATGAATCCTTCTCAAAGATAGACCATATATTATGCCATAGGACAACATTTAGAAAATATAAAGGTGCGGAGATAATACCATGCATCTTATCTGATTACAGTGGATTGAAACTGGATATCAATGATAAAAGAAGGAAGGAAAAATCATACATCTCATGGAAAATGAACAATATGTTACTGAATGATCAATGGGTTACAAAAGACATAAAGGAGAAAATCAAAAAATTCTTGGAGATGAATGGAAATACAGACACAACATATTGAAATCGATGGGACACAATGAAAGCAGTTTTAAGAGGGAAATTCATTTTCTGGAGGTCATTCCTCAAAAAATGAAAAAACTAACAAATAAATAAGCTCACACTTCATCTCAAAGCCCTAGAAAAAGAAGAGCAAAACAACAGCAAATATTGTAGAAGGCAAGAAATAATTAAAATTGGAGCGGAAGTCAACCAAATTGAAACAAACAAAAAAAACAAAAACATTAAAAATTGATAAAAAAAAGTTGGTTCTTTGAAAAAATAAATATGATTGACAGACCCTTAGCCATGCTAATGAAGAGAAGAAGAGAGAGAGCTCAAAGTACTAACATACGAGATGAAAAAGGCAATATCACAACAGACACTACAGCAATACAGAAGATAGTTAGAAATTATTTTGAAACCCTATATTCCAATAAAATAGAAGATAGCGAAGTTACTGATAAATTTCTTAAGTCATATGATTTGCCCAGATTGAGTCAGGAAGATACACAGAATATAAATAGACCAATAACAAAGGAGGAAATTGAAGAATCCATCACAAGACTACCAATCAAGAAAAGCCCTGGACCAGATGTACATACAGCAGAGTTTTACAAAACCTTCAAAAAAGAAATAATACCAACACTTTTCAAGTTATTTCAAGAAATAGAAAAAGAAGGAGCTCTTCCAAATTCATTATATGAGGCCAACATCACCCTGATCCCAAAACCAGACAAAGACACATCAAAGAAAGAAATCTACAGATCAATATCTCCAATGAACTTAGATGCAAAAATCCTCAATAAATTTCTGGCAAATCAAATACAAAAGCATATCAAAAAAATTGTGCACCATAATCAAGTAAAATTGATCCCCGGGATGCAAGGCTGGTTCAATATATAGAAATCAATAAATGTTATTCACCACCTCGATAGATTTAACCATAAGAACCACACGATCATATCTATAGATGCAGAAAAAGCATTCAACAAAGTTCAGCATCCCTTTATGTTCAAAACACTAGAAAAACTAGGGATAACAGGAAGTTACATCAACATTGTAAAAGCTGTATATGCTAAGCCTCAGGCTAGCATCATTCTGAATGGAGGAAAACTGAAGGCATTCCCTCTAAAATTTGGAACATGACAGGGATGCCCTCTTTCAACACTTCTATTCAATTTAGTCCTCGAATTACTAACCAGAAAAATTAGACAGACAAAAGAAATTAATGGCACAAAAATAGGAAAAGAAGAACTTAAATTATCACCATATGCGGATGATATGATAACATATCTAACAGACCAAAAAGGTTGTACAAAGAAACTACTAGAGCTAATAAGTGAATTGAACAAAATGGCAGAATATAACATCAACACGCATAATTAAAAGGCATTCCTTTATATCAGTGACAAATCTTCTGAAATGGAAATGAGGACAACCACCCCATTCACAATTTTTTCCACAAAAAAAATAAATAAAATAAAATACTTGAGAATCAACCAAACAAAAGAGGTGAAAGATTTATACGATGAAAACTACAGGACCCTAAAGAGAGAAATAGAAGAAGACCTTAGAAGGTGGAAAGATATACCCTGTTCATGGAAAGGAAGAACTAACATCATCAAAATGGCGATATTACCCAAAGTTCTCTATAGGTTTAAAACAATGCCAATCAAACTCCCAATGGCATTTCTTGTAGAAATAGATGAAGTAATCATGAAATTCATATGGAAAAACAAAAGACCCAGAATAGCAAAAGCAATTCTAAGCAGGAAGTGCGAATCAGGAGGTATAGTGATACAAGATTTCAAAGTGTACTACAGAGCAATAGTAATAAAAACAGCATGGTACTGGTTCCAAATCAGGCGGGTGGACCAATAGCCAGATTACAGGACACAGAGACAAATCCACAAAATTATAACTATCTTATATTTGATAAAGGGGAAAAAAGCATGCAATGGAGGAAAGATAGCATCTTCAATAAATGGTGCTGGGAAAACTGGAAATACATATGCAACAAAATAAAATTGAATACCCTCCTCTTGCCATGCACAAAAATTAACTCAAAGTGGATCAAGAAGCTAGATATCAAATCAGAGACTCTGCGTCTGATAGAAAAAAAATTGGCTCCCATCTACATATTGAGGAGTCGGGGTCCAAATTCCTTAATAGGACACCCATAGCACAAAATATATTAACAAGATCAACAAATTGGACTCACTTAAAATGAAAAGTTTTTTTCTCAGCAAGAGACACAATAAGAGTGGTAAATAGTGAGCCTACATCATGGGAACAAATTTTTACTCCTCACACTTCAGATTGAGCCCTTATATACAGAGTATACAAAGAACTCAAAAAATTAAACAATAAGAAAACAAATAACCCAATCAACAAATGGGCTAAAGACCTGAACAGACACTTCTCAGAGGAGGACATACAATCAATCAACAAGTACATAAAATATTGCTCATCATCTCTAACATTCAGAGAAATTCAGATCAAAACCACCCTAAGATATCATCTCACTCCTGTAAGATTGGCAGCCATTCTGAAGTCAAACAACAACAAGTTCTGGAGAGGATGTGAGGAAAAGGGTACTCTTGAAAATTGCTGGTGGCATTACAATCTGCTGCAGCCAATTTGGAAAGCAGTGTGGATATTCCTGGGAAAGCCGGGAATGGAACCACCATTTGACCCACCTATTGCCCTTCTCGGACAATACCCTGAAGACCTTAAAAGAGCGTACTACAGGGATACTACAACATCGATGTTCATAGCAGCACAATTCAGAATTGCTAGACTGTAGAACCAACCCAGATGCCCTTCAATAGATGAATGGACAAAAAAATGTGGCATTTATACAACATGGAGTATTACACAGCACAAAAAATGACAAAATCATGGAATTTGCAGGGAAATGGATGGCACTAGAGCAGATTAGGCTTAGTGAAGCTACCCAATCCCTTAAAAACCAATACCAAATGTCTTCTTTGAAATAATGAGAGCAACTAGAAATACAGCAGGGAGGAAGAGCAGGAAGTAAAGATGAATATTAAACACATACATGAGTGGGAGGGAAAGGGAGAGAAAAGAGAAATTGCATGGTAATGGAGGAAGACCCTCTTTGTTATTCAAAATTACATATAAGAGGTTGTGAGGGTAATGGAAAAATAAACAAGGAGAGAAATGAATTATAGTAGATGGGGTAGAGAGCGAAGATAGGAGGAGAGGGGAGGGGGATAGTAGAGGATAAGAAAGGTCGCAGAATACAACAGTTACTAATAGGGCATTATGTAAAAATGTGGATGTGTAACTGATGTGATTCTGCAATCTGTTTGGAGTAAAATTGGGAGTTCATAACCAACTTGAATCTAATGTATGAAATAGGATATGTCAAGAGCTTGTAATATTTTGAACAACCAATAAAAAAAATAACCGATCCTGATGGCTCCCCTCAAAGTCAAGCACTTCCCACATATAGCTCATGAGAAATATGTGTGAAAAGCTTGGACACAATGCTATCTTCTTAACGTCCCAACTGATTCTCACTGGTCCTGTTCAGATCCCAGGTGGATACCTGGTTCATTGTAGAGCCCCACATGCTGAACAAGTGAGATCTTAGCACATAGTTGTATTTACCAAATGATGTCATGGACTAAGTTGAAGACACTCTGCCGAGGGAGGAGTTCAGGGATGAGATGGAATGATGACCACAGTTCTTCTACCCTCACAGTGACCAGTGAGTTTCATTATCCATATATGTATGAATGGAGGGACCCAAACAGCATATGAGACTGACAGTATAAAGACCTATCATATATACTGTCAATGTGATATCCTGCAGGCCACAAAAGGGGCAACACAGACCTAAACTAGGGATCGGACACCACTGCTGTGCTGAGCTGCATCTTCACTACAGCCCAACAACAAACCCCTCACTTCTCATTCTCAAAGAAGTAGTGGAATCACTGAGACTCTGCACTCAAAAGGAAGGACGACTCTCTGACCCTGGGCATCATCTACATTTTCAAAAGGAAGAGAGTGAGCCCAGGATACATACCAATTATGGATCCTTTTGAATCATCCTGTGAATAGAGAAAAGGAGTCACTATGAACATCAAGCCATGCTCTGACCTGTGTGCACAAGTCTTTTGTTTACTTGGTGACATTCGAATATCCAATGAGAATGTGGGCAAATCAAGGGAACAGATACAAAATGTACTCTCACCAAATGACACAAGCTTTATCTAGGGGATTTGTGTCACAGGTCTATATTAGGTGATAATTAAGGAATTCGATGGCCAGGAGGGAAAACCATAGCCAGGCACAAAGCTTGTTATTATACAGTGTGTAGTTTATACTGTTTCTTGTTAATGTTGCCTTCAGTGAGGTCTCATTTGGCAACAGACACCCCAATGAGAATCTGCACAGTCACGAAATTGTGTATGTCATCTCCAGGAAACCATATCATAACACAAGAGAAAGAGAAACTAAAGAGCAACACTGGATTTCAGAGGAAGATAAGCAACCTTACCATGGCTTTTGATGGGGTCCTTCGACTCATGCTTTCTCCAGGAATGAACTCCACCATGTCATTTGGGTGAACTAGGAGGATGCAGGATAATGATTAGTATACTAATTTAAGGCTTATGAATATTTCAGGGCATTTCTTGATATGGACATCAGTGAAAATACACAGCAAAGATAAGAACAAGAATGAGAGATGGCTGCGAATAGAGTGTATCACACCCAGTGTACCGCATCACTGTACAGTGAATACAGGGTTAGAACGACGAAAAGCTATCTTGTTAGGAATTTCCAGCAAAACTGCGGTGCACCGAAACCTAGGGGAAAGATTCCCATCACCGAGGATCGGTTACTGAGTCTCAAACGCCAGCTAACTGTGCCACCAGAGATTCAGGCTGACTGATCCACCGCCGGCCCTGCGGCCCGCCCCGCATCTACAGATGGTGGGGTGCCGCCGAGAAGCTACCAGCAAGCAGAGGAAAATGGCGCTACGGATTCTGTAGAGTCCTGCTGGCTGTGCTCTCACTGAGATCTGGGATGAGTTCGGAGTTTGAGATGGGTTAAGGAAGCGGTCAAGTTTTATCCCTCACAACGTAAAGTCCACCAAGGAAGCCAGAGGCCAAAATCTTGGAAAGCTGATGTCACCATCGACAGGTTCCGACAGATTGCAAAAAGAAAACAGCATGAACAACCAGACTACCTATAACTTACTAATTGTAAATAGATGAATACTACGAATAGGTCTATAGTCCACCTAAGCCCTTTACTACCCCCAAGTACTCCTGTCTATTTTCTTGTTAATATCCGGCTGCATTTGAGTTACCCCCCCAAAGAAGCTAACGTATCCTAACCTCCAAACAAGCAAATCACTGGACCTTTACATAAAATCCTAAGTCCAAACCTCTGTTCTCTATATGCCATCAAAATCTGAAGGCCTGTAATGAAACCAATGAATTTACATTAAATCACAATTAAATCCAAAATCTCGAAACATTTTCTCCTAACACAAAGGAGAGATAGTGGAAGTATAAAAACCAAAAGAAAATTAAAGGAGAAAACAGAAACACAGCAGTAAAAGAGTTGGAAAGTAACTTGAGCACCATAAAAAAACAAGTGGAAAAAGGAACACAAACAATGCAGGACAACTTAAATACAAAGGATAACCTAAAGGCACCAGAAAAATGGATGGAGAAAGAAGTCAAGGCAAACCTAATCCAGATGGAATGTAATCTTAGAGAAGACTTTAGACAGCAAGTTCAAACAATGAACGTATATTTTAAAAACGAATTAATTAAGAAAATTCAAATGTCAAAGAACGCACTCTATCACGAAATAGAGATTTAGAAAAAAACAAACAAACAGTAATCCTAAAAATGCAAGAAACCATAAACCAAATTAAAAACTCAAACGAGAATATTACAAATAGACAAGATCAACTAGAAGCCAGACACCAGATAATGAAGACAAAGTTTATCAACTTGAAAATAATATAGTCAACACAGAAAGGATGCTTAAAAGACATGAGAAATCTATCCAAGATATATATGATGTCATAAAAAAATCAAACCTGAGAGTCATTGGAATAGAAGAAGGCATAAAGCATCAAACCAATGGAATGAACAATTTGTTGAATGAAATAATCCAAGAAAAATTCCCAGATATTAAAGGTGGAATGGATTGCCAAATCCTGGAAGCCTACAGGACCCCGGACATTCAAAACCATAATAGACCAACTCCAAGACACATTATTATGAAGATATCCAACATACAGAACAAAAAGGGAATATTAAAAGCTATGAGACAAAGGAGGCAGATTAGATTCAGGGGTAAACCAATTAGGTTAATGGCTGATTTTTCATTACAGATGTTGAAAGCAAGAAGATCCTTGAACAACGTATTTCCAATGATAAAAAATAATGGATTCCAACCAAGAATACTGTATCCAGTATTGATAATGAAATTAAAATATTTCATGATGAATAAAAGTTAAAAGAATTCACAGCCAGAAAACCAGCACTGCATGGCATCTTGAGCAAAACACTACAAGAAGAGGAACTGAAAAACAGCTAGCCAAACTAACAGTGGGAAATAACTCAGTAAAAGAAAGGAAAAAAAATAACCAAAAAAAAAAATACTACCCATATAAAAATAAATAAATAAACAAGCACGATGGGTAGTACAAACCATATTTCAATAGTAACCTTAAACCTTAATGGCTAAATTCCCCAATTAAGAGACATAAGCTAATAACCTGGATTAAAAAACCAAATCAAACAATATGCTGCCTTCAGGAGACTCATCTGATAGGAAAAGACATACACAGACTGAAGGTGAAAGGTTGGGAAAAATCATACTTCTCACATAGTCCCCTGAAGCAAGCAGGAGTGGCCATACTCAAATCGAAAAAATCAACTTCAAACCTAAGTTAATCAAAAGAGATAAAAAAGGACACTACATACTATTAAAAGGAACCATCCATCAACCAGACATAACAAATATCAATATATATGCACCAAACAATGGTGCTGAAACATTCATAAAACAAACTCTCCTCAAGTTCAAGAGTCAAATAGACCACAACACAATAATTATGGGTGACTTCAACACACCGCTTTCTCCATTTGACAGATCCTCCAGACAAAAGCTGAATAAAGAAACTATAGAACTCAATAACAAAATCAATAACCTAGACTTAACCGACATATATAGAATATATCAACCATCACCAAGTGGATACATGTTCTTCTCAACAGCACATGGATCCTTCTCAAAGATAGACCATATATTATGCCATTGGACAACTATTAGTAAATATAAAGGTGTGGAGATAATACCATGAAACTTATCTGATTACAATGGAATGAAACTGGGTATCAATTATAAACGAAAGATGGAAAAATCATACATCTCATGGAAAATGAACAATATGTTACTGAATGATCAATGGGTTACAAAAGACATAAAGGAGTAAATCAAAAAATTCTTGGAGATGAATGGAAATACAGACACAACATATTGGAATCTATGGGACAAAATGAAAGCAGTTTTAAGAG
Organism: Callospermophilus lateralis; assembly: GCF_048772815.1. NCBI lineage: Eukaryota > Metazoa > Chordata > Mammalia > Rodentia > Sciuridae > Callospermophilus > Callospermophilus lateralis. Next base: position 714,961 of record NW_027515935.1, on the reverse strand, counting down.
AGAAATTCATTTCCTGGAGATCATTCCTCAAGAAATGAAAAAAAAAAAAAAAACAAATAAATGAGCTAACACTTCATCTCAAAGCCCTAGAAAAGGAAGAGCAAAACAAAAGCAAATGTAGAAGAAGGCAAGAAATATTTAAAGTCAGAGCGGAAATCAACGAAATTGAAACAAAAAAAAAACCATTAAAAATTGATAAAACAAAAAGTTATTTCTTTGAAAAAATAAATAAGTTCGACAGACCCTTAGCCATGCTAATGAAGAGAAGATGGGAGGGATCTCAAATTACTAACATACGGAATGAAAAAGGCAATATCACAACGGACAATACGGAAATACAGAGGATAATTCGAAATTTTTTTGAAACCCTATATTCCAATAAAATAGAAGATAGCAAAGATATCGATAAATTTCTTAAGTCATATGATTTGCCCAGATTGAGTCAAAAAGATACACACAATTTAAACAGACCAATAACAAAAGAGAAAATTGAAGAGGCCATGAAAATACTACCAACCAAGAAAAGCCCTGGACAACATGGATATACAGCAGAGTTTTACAAAACATTCAAAGAAGAATTAATACCAATACTTTTCAAGTTATATTAAGAAATAGAAAAAGAAGGAGCTCTTCCAAATTCATTGCATGAGGCCAACATCACCTTGATGCCAAAACTAGATAAAGACACTTCAAAGAAAGAAAACTACAGACCAATATCTCTAATGAACTTAGATGCAACAATCCTCAAAAAAATCTTGTGAATCGAATACAAAAGCATATCAAAAAAATTGTGCACCATGATCAAGTAGGATTCATCCCCGGGATGCAAGCCTGGTTCAATATACAAAAATCAATAAATGTTATTCACCACATAAATAGATTTAACCACAAGAACCACATGATCATCTTGATAGATGCAGAAAAAGCATTCGAGAAAGTGAAGCATCCGTTTATATTCAAAACACTAGAAAAACTAGAGATAACAGGAACTTACCTCAACATTGTAAAGGCTATATATGCTAAGCCTCAGTCTAGCATCATTCTGAGTGGAGAAAAACTGAAGGCATTCCCTCTAAAATCTGGAACAAGACAGGGATGCCCTCCCTCACCACTTCTATTCAATTTAGTCCTCGAAATACTAGCCAGAGCAATTAGACAGACAAAAGAACTTAACGGCATAAAAATAGGAAAAGAAGAACTTAAATTATCACCATATGCGGTTGATATGATAATATATCTAACAGACCAAAAAGGGTCTACAAAGAAACTACTAGAGCTTATAAGTGAATTTAGCAGGGTGGAAGGATATAAAATCAACACGCATAAATCAAAGGCATTCCTGTATATCAGCGGCAAATCTTCTGAAATGGAAATGAGGACAACCACCCCATTCACAATATTCTCAAAAAAAAAAAAAAGTAAAATACTTTGGAACCAATCTAACAAAAGAGGTGAAAGATTAATACAATGAAAACTACAGAACCCTAAAGAGAGAAATAGAAGAAGACCTTAGAAGATGGGAAAATATACCCTATTCATGGATAGGAAGAACTAACATCATCAAAATGGCAATATGACCCCAGTTCTCTGTAGGTTTAATGCAATGCCAATCAAAATCCCAACAGCATTTCTAGTAGAAATAGATAAAACAATCATGAAATTCATATGGAAAAATAAAAGACCCAGAATAGCAAAACCAATTCTAATCAGGAAGTGTGAATCAGGAGGTATAGTGATACCAGATTTCAAACTGTACTACAGAGCAATAGTAACAAAAACAGCATGGTACTGGTACCAAAACAGGCGGGTGGACCAATGGTACAAATTAGAGGACACAGAGACCAATCCACAAAATTACAAGTTTCTTATATTTGATAAAGGGGATAAAAGCATGCAATGGAGGAAGGATAGCATCTTCAACAAATGGTGCTGAGAAAACTGAAAATCCATATGCAAAAAAAATAAAAGTGAACCCTTTCTCTCACCATGCACAAACGTTAACTCAAAATCGATCAAAGAGCTTCATATCAAATCAGAGACACTGCGCCTGATAGAAGAAAAAGTTGGTTACAATCTACATATTGTGGGATCGGGCTCCAAATTGCTTAATAGGACACCCATAGCACAGAGTTAATAACTAGGATCAACAAATGGGACTTACTTAAACTAAAAAGTTTTTTTCTCAGCAAGAGAAACAATAAGAGAGGTAAATAGGGAGCCTACATCCTGGTAAAAAATTTTTACTCCTCACACTTCAGATAGAGCCCTAATATCCAGAGTATACAAAGAACTCAAAAAATTAAACAATAAGATAACAAATAACCCAATCAACAAATGGGCCAAAGACCTGAACAGACACTTCTCAGAGGAGGACTTACAATCAATCAACAAGTATATGAAAATAATGCTCACCATTTCTAGCAGTCAGAGAAATGCAAATCAAAACCACCCTAAGATACCATCTAACTCCAGTAAAATTAATAGCCATTATGAAGGCAAACAACAACAAGTGCTAGAGAGGTTGTGGGGAAAAGGGTACTCTTGTACATTGCTGGTGGGACTGCAAATTGGTGCGGCCAATTTGGAAAGCAGTATGGAGATTCTTGGGAAAGCTGGGAATGGAACCAGCATTTGACCCAGCTATTGCCCTTCTCGGCCTGTTCCCTGAAGACCTTAAAAGAGCATACTACAGGGATACTGCCACAACTATGTTCAAAGCAGCACAATTCAAATAGCTAGACTGTGGAACCAACCCAGATGCCCTTCAATAGATGAATGGATAAAAAAGTTGCATTTATACACCATGGAGTATTACGTAGCACTAAAAAATGACAAATTCATGGAATTGGCAGGGAAATTGATGGCACTAGAGCAGATTATGCTTAGTGAAGCTAGCCAATCCCTTAAGAAAATAACAAATGTCTTCTTTGATATAATGAGAGCAACTAAGAACAGAGCAGGAAGGAAAAGCAGGAAGAAAAGATTAACATTAAACAGATACATGAGGTGGGAGGTAAAGGGAGAGTAAAGAGAAATTGCATGGTAATTGAGGGAGACCCTCATTGTTACACAAAATTACATATAACAGGTTGTGAGGGGAATGGGAAAATAAACAAGGAGAGAAATGAATTGCAGTAGACAGGTAGAGAGTGAAGATGGGAGGAGAGGGGAGGGGGGATAGTAGAGGATAGGAAAGGTTGCAGAATACAACAGTTACTAATAAGGCATTATGTAAAAATGTGGATGTGAAACCAATGTGATTCTGCAATCTGTATTTGGGGTAAATTGGGAGTTCATAACCAACTTGAATCTAAGGAATGAAATACTATATGTCAAGAGCATTGTAATGTTTTGAACAACCAATTAAAAAAGGATCCTGATGACTCCCCTCAAAGTCAAGCACATCCCACCAGGAGCTCATAAGAAATGTGTGTGAAAAGCTTGGACACAATGCTATCTTCTTCACTTCCCTCCTGATTCTGTCTGGTCCTGGTCAGATCCCAAGTGGATACCTGGTTCATTGTAGAGCCCCACATGCTGAACAAGTAAGATCTTAGCACACAGTTGCAATTATCAAAAGATGTCATGGACTAAGATGAAGACACTCTCCCCAGGAAGGAGTTCAGGGATGAGAAGGAATGATGACCACAGTGGTTCTACCCTCACAGTGACCAGTCAGTGTCAGTATCCATGTATGTATAAATAGAAGGAACCAGAGAGCATTTGGGACTGACATTATGAAGACCTATCATATATAATGTCAATGTGATATCCTGCAGGCTACACAGGGGGCAGCACAGACCTAAACTAGGGATCGGACACCACTGCTGTGCTGAGCTGGATCTTCTCTACAGCCCACCTTTTGCTGTGTAACTAGATGAGCTGCAATTGTGCTGATCAGGCCCCATGAAAATCCATCCAGTGAAAACATGTTTCTACAATGTAGTGTCTACAAAAAAAACCAATAAGGTAGCTTTCAGTGTCAGTTGGAACATGCAAAGTAAGACCTTCCTTAGCTACAGTAATGTCTGGCCTGTGCATCTCCTCTGTCTCAGATGCCCACCATAAGTGAGCATAGTGCATTGGTGGACCTGAGGGTCATTATTAAGGATTGACACTGCCAGAAACTAGGGCCTAGAATGGGGATTGGAAGATGAATTCTGACACCTCTCACAAAAAATGTATATGAAAGTGAAAATTTTTCATGAGTGAAGTGTTGTGAACTATCACATGCACTGATTAAATATAGAACCTACTGACAGGTAAAGTTTGCTATTAAATGAAGTTGCTACTGGTGCAGTGACAGGATTGGAATGGAGTTTTTCCATTATAGAGTGTCATGAAAATTTTCTGGGTTTTCATGGGATAAGTTTTGCATGTTAATTGAGGTATTGTTGTGGAATAAACTACACATATGGAAGATTTACAGTTTGATCTATTTACATATATACAAAATCATGATCTAATGGAGATGGCTTTTTTTGTTGTTGTTTAAACATATGGACGTTGGCCTCATGGCATGTATATATAGAGAGAAACAAACAAATGTGCAAAAACGAACACAAAGTCACACTCAGAATAATGTTGTGTGAATGCACACAAAGACACATGTATAAAACTCTCATTGACCTAACCACTTTGCTCAACTCACATAGGTGCTTCAAGGAAATATGCAGAATGGCCATAGATATTTTTTTAAATCAACTTAGACCACAAACACCTCACTTCTCATTCTCAAGGAGGTAGTGGAATCACTGAGACTCTGCACTCAAAATGAAGGAAGACTCTCTGACCCTTGGCATTATGTACATTTTCTAACAGGAAGAGAGTGAGCCCAGGATACATACCAATTATGGATCCTTTTGATTCCTCCTGTGAATACAGAAAAGGAGTCACTATGAACATCAAGCCATGATTTGACCTGTGTGCACAAGTCTTTTGTTTATTGGTGACGTTCAAATATTCAATGAGAATGTGTGCAAATCAAGGGAAGAGATAGCAAATATACTCTCACCAAATGACACAAGCTTTTCTAGGGTATTTGTGTCACAGGTCTATATTAGGTGATAATTAAGGAATTTGATGACCAGGATGAAAAATCAAATCCAGGCAAAAAGCTTGTTATTATACGGTGTGTAGTTTATAATGTTTCTTGTTATATTGCCTTCAGTGAAGTCTCATTTGGCAACAGACAACCTAATGAGAATCTGCACACTCAAGAAATTGTGTATGTCGTCTCCAGGAAACCATATCATAACACAAGAGAAAGAGATACTAAAGAGCAACACTTGAATTTCAGAGGAAGATAAGCAACCTTACCATGGCTTCTGATGGGGCCTCTTGATCCATGCTTTCTCCAGGAATGAACTCCACCATGTCATTTGGGTGAACTAGGTGGATGCAGAATAATGATTAGTATACTGATTTAAGGCTTATGAATAGTTCAGAGCATTTCTTGATATGGACATCAGTGAAAATATACAGCAAATATAAGAACAAGAATGAGTGATGGCCGCAAATAGAGTGCATCACACCCCGTGTAACACATCACTGCACAGGTGAATACAGGGTTAGAACAACAAAAAGCTATCTTGTTAGGAATTTCCAGCTAAATTGGAGTGCACCGAAACCTAGAGGAAGGATTTCCATCACCGAGAACCGGTTACTGAGTCTCAAATGCGAGCCAACGGTGCGACCAGAGATCCAGGCTGACTGATCTGCCGCCGGCCCTGCGGCCCGCCCCGTGGCTACAGACGGCGAGGTGCCGCCGACAAACGACCAGCAAGCAGAGAGAAATGGCACTACGGATTCCGTGGAGTCCTGCTGGCTGTGCCCTCTCTGAGCTCTGGGATGAGTTCGGGGTTTGAGATGAAGGAAGGAAGCGGTCCAGTTCTATCCCCCACAACTTAAAGTCCACCAATGAAGCCAGCGGCCAACATCTTGTAAAACTGACGTCACCAACGCCAGGTTATGACAGATTGCTACAATAAAAGAGCATGAACAACCAGACTACATATAACTTACTAAATGCAAATAGATGAATACTACGAATAGGTCTACAGTCCACCCCCCAGTACTCCTGTCTATTCTCTTATTAATATCCGACTGTATTTGAGTAACCCCCAAAGAAGCTAACGTATCCTAACTTCCATACAATCAAATCAACCGATCTTTACATAAAATCTTAAGTCCAAACCTTAGTTCTCTATATGCCATCAAAATCTGAAGGCCTTTAATGAAACCAATGAATTTACCTTATATCACAATTAAATCCAACATCTCGAAACATTGTCTCCTAACACAAAGGAGAGATAGTGGAAATATTAAAACCAAAACAAATTTAAAGGAGAAAACAGAAACACAGCAGTCAAACAGAGTTGGGAAGTAACTTGAGCACCATGAAAAAAACAAAGGGAAAAAGGAGCACAAACAATGCAGGACAACTTAAATACAAAGGAGAACCTAGAGGCACCAGAAAAATGGACAGAGAAAGAAGTCAAGGCATACCTAACTCAGATGGAATGGAATCTTAGAGAAGACTTTAGACAGCAAGTTCAAACAATGAACGCATATTTTGAAAACGAATTAAATAAGCAAATTCAAATGTCAAAGAACGAGCTCTATCACGAAATAGAGATTTAGAAAATAAAACAAACAGTATTTTAGAAATGCAGGAAACCATAAACCAAATTAAAAACTCAAACGAGAATATTAAAAGTCAAAAGATTTATATGATCTGAAGAGAAACCAGAGTATAACAAAAGAGAATATTACAAATAGACTAGATCAAGGAGAAGCCAGAACATCAGATAATGAAGACAAAGTTTATCAACTTGAAAAGAATATTGTCAACACAGAAAGGATGCTTAGAAGGCACGAGCAGTCTATTCAAGAGACATGGGATGTCATAAAAAAAACAACCCTGAGAGTCATTGGAATAGAAGAAGGCATAGAGCCTCAAACCAAAGAAATGAACAATTTATTGAATGAAATAATCTTAGAATACTTCCCAAATATGAAAGATGGAATGGATTGCCAAATCCTGGAAGCCTACAGGACCCCAAACATTCAAAACCATAATAGGCCAACTCCAAGACACATAATTATGAACATATTCAACATACAGAACAAAAAGGGAATATTAAAAGCTACGAGAGAAAGGAGGAAGATTTCATTCAGGGGTAAACCAATTAGGTTAACGGCTGATTTTTCATCACAGACGTTGAAAGCGAGAAGATCCTGGAATAACGTATTTCCAACGATAAAAAATATTGGATTTCAACCAAGAATACTGTATCCAGTAATATTAAGCTTCAGATTTGACAATGAAATTAAAATATTTCATGATAAATAAATGTTAAAAGAATTCACATCCAGAAAACCAGCACTGCATGGCATCTTGAGCAAAACACTACAAGAAGAGGAATTAAAAAACAGCACCCCAAACTAACAGTGGGAGGTAACTCAGTAAAGGGAAGGAAAAAAAAATAACCAAAAAGGAAAAACTATTCATATTAAAATAAATAAATAAACAAGCATGACCGGTATTACTAACCATATTTCAATAGTAACCTTAAACGTTAATGGCTTAAATTCCCCAATTAAGAGACATAGGTTAATAACCTGGATTAAAAAAACATATCCAACAATATGATGCCTTCAGGAGACTCATCTGATAGGAAAACACATACACAGACTGAAGGTGAAAGGTTGGGAAAAATCATACCACTCACATTGTCCCCCGAAGCAAGCAGGAGTGGCCATTGTCATATAGAATGAAATCAACTTCAAACCTAAGTTAATCAAAAGGGATAAAGAAGGACACTACATACTATTAAAAGGTACCATCCACCAACAAGACATAACAATTATCAATATATATGCACCAAACAATGGTGCTGAAACATTCATAAAACAAACTCTCCTCAAGTTCAAGAGACAAATAGACCACAACACAATATTTATGGGTGACTTCAACACACTGCTCTCTCCACTGGACAGATCCTCCAGACAAAAGCTGAATAAAGAAACAATAGAACTCAATAACACAATCAATAACCTAGACTTAACAGACATATATAGAATATATATACCATCACCAAATGGATACATGTTCTTCTCAACAGCACATGGATCCTTCTCAAAGATAGACCATATATTATGCCATAGGACAACTATTAGTAAATATAAAGGTGTGGAGATTATACCATGGAACTTATCTGAGTGCAGTGGAATGAAACTGGATATCAATGATAAAAGAAGGATGGAAAAATCATACATCTTATGAAAAATGAACAATATGTTACTCAATGATCAATGGGTTACAAAAGACATAAAGGAGTAAATCAAAAAATTCTTGGAGATGAATGGAAATACAGACACAACATATTGGAATCTATGGGACACAATGAAAGCACCTTAAAGGGGGAAATTCATTTCCTGGAGGTAATTCCTCAAAAAAATGAAAAAAACCAACAAATAAATGAGCTCACACTTCATCTCAAAGCCCTAGAAAAGGAAGAGCAAAACAACAGCAAATGTAGTAGAAGGCAAGAAATAATTAAAATCAGAGCAGAAATCAATAAATTTGAAACAAAAAAAAAACATTAAAAAATTGATAAAACAAAAAGTTTGTTCTTTGAAAAAATAAATAAGATCGACAGACCCTTAGCCAAGCTAACAAAGAGAAGAACAGAGAGAGCTCAAATTACTAACATACGGGATGAAAAAGCAATATCACAATGGACACTACTAAAATACAGAAGATAATTAGAAATTATTTTGAAACCTTATATTCCAATAAAATAGAAGATAGCAAAGATATTGATAAATTTCTTAAGTCATATGATTTACCCAGATTGTCAGGAAGATACACACAATTTAAACAGACCAATAACAAAAGAGGAAATTAAAGAAGCCATCAAAAGACTACCAACCACGAAAAGCCCTGGACGACATGGATATACAGCAGAGTTTTACAAAACCTTCAAAGAAGAATCAATACCAATACTATTCAAGTTATTTCAATAAATAGAAAAAAGAAGGAGCTCTTCCAAATTCATTCTATGAGGCGAACATCACCCTGATCCTGAAACAATACAAAGACACTTGAAAAAAAGAAAACTACAAGTCAATATCTCTAATGAACTCAGATGCAAAAATCCTCAAAGAAAATCTTGTGAATCGAATACAAAAGCATATCAAAAAAATTGTGCACCATGATCAGGTAGGATTCATCCCCGGGATGCAAGGCTGGTTCAATATACAGAAATCAATAAATGTTATTCACCACATAAATAAATTTAACCATAAGAACCACATGATCATCTCAATAGATGCAGAAGAAGCATTCGACAAAGTTCAGCATCCCTTTATGTTGAAAACACTAGAAAAACTAGGGATAACAGGAACTTACCTCAACATTGTAAAAGCTATATATGCTAAGCCTCAGTCTAGCATCATTCTGAATGGAGAAAAACTGAAGGCATTCACACTAAAATCTGGAACAAGACAGGGATGCCCTCCCTCACCACTTCTCTTCAATTTAGTCCTCGAAATACTAGCCAGAGCAATTAGACGGACAAACGAAATTAATGGCTTAAAAAATAGGAAAAGAAGAACTTAAATTATCACATATTCAGATGATATGATAATATATCTAACAGACCAAAAAGGTTGTACAAAGAAACTACTAGAGCTAATAAGTGAATTTAGCAATTTGGCAGGATATAAAATGAACACTCATAAATCAAAGACATTCCTGTATATCAGTGACAAATCTTCTGAAATGGAAATGAGGACAACCATTGCATTCACAATATCCTCAATAAAAATAAAATACTTGGGAATCAATCTAACAAAAGAGGTGAAAGATTTATACAATGAATACTACAGAAACCTAAAGAGAGAAATAGTAGAAGACCTAAAAAATGGAAAAATATACCCTGTTCATGGATAGGAAGAATTAAGATCATCAAAATGGTGATATTACAAAAAGTTCTCTATATGTTTAATGCAATGCCAATCAAAATCCCAACAGCTTTTCTTGTAGAAATAGATAAAGCAATCATGAAATTCATATGGAAAAATAAAAGACCCAGAATAGCAAAAGAAATTCTAAGCAGGAAGTGTGAATCAGGAGGTATAGTGATACCAGATTTCAAACTGTACTGCAGAGCAATAGTAACAAAACCAGCATGTTACTGGTACTATAACAGGCAGGTGGACCAATGGTACAGATTAGAGGACACAGAGACGAATCCACAAAATTACAACTATCTTATATTTGATAAAGGGGATAAAAGCATGCAATGGAGGAGGGATAGCATCTTCAACAAATGGTGCTGAGAAAACTGAAAATCCATATGCAAAAAAATGAAACTGAATCCCTTTCTCTCGCCATGCATAAAAGTTAACTCAAAATGGATCAAAGTCCTTGATATCAAATCAGAGACTCTGCACTTTAAAGTGAAAAAGTTGGTTACAACCTACATATTGTGGGATCGGGCTCCAAATTCCTTAAAAGAACACCCATAGCACAGAGTTAATAACTAGGATCAACAAATGGGACTTACTTAAACTAAAAAGTTTTTTCTCAGCAAGAGAAACAATAAGAGAGCTAAATAGGGAGCCTACATACTGGTAACAAATTTTTATTCCTCACACTTCAGATAGAGCCCTAATATCCAGAGTATACAAAGAACTCAAAAAATTAAACAATAAGATAACAAATAACCCAATCAACAAATGGGTCAAAGACCTGAACAGACACTTCTCAGAGGAGGACATACAATCAATCAACATGTACATGAAAAAATGCTCACCATCTCTAACATTCAGAGAAATGCAAATCAAAACCACCCTAAGATACCATCTCTCTCCAGTAAGATTAGCAGAGATTATGAAGGCAAACAACAACAAGTGCTAGAGAGGTTGTGGGGAAAAGGTTACTCTTGTACATTGCTGGTGGGACTGCAAATTGGTGCGGCCAATTTGGAAAGCAGTATGGAGATTCCTGAGAAAGCTGGGAATGGAACCACCATTTGACCCAGCTATTGCCCTTCTTGGACTGTTCCCTGAGGACCTTAAAAGAGCATACTACAGGGATACTGCCACAACGATGCTCATAGCAGCACAATTCACAATAGCTAGACTGTGGAACCAACCCAGATGCCCTTCAATAGATGAATGGATTAAAAAAAGTGGCATTTATACACAATGGAGTATTATGCAGCACTAAAAATGACAAATTCATGGAATTGGCCGGGAAATGGATGGCATTAGAGCAGATTATGCTAAGCGAAGCTAGCCAATCCCTAAAAAATCAAAGGCCAAATGTCTTCTTTGTTATAATGAGAACAACTATGAACAGAGCAGGCAGGAAGAGCAGGAGGAAAAGATCAACTTTATACAGAGACATGAGGTGGGAGGGAAAGGGAGAGAAAAGGGAAATTGCATGGAAATGGAAAGAGACCTTCATTGATATACAAAATTACATATAAGATAATTTAAGTTATGAACTCCCATTTTTACCACGTATACAGATTGCAGAATCACATCAGTTACACTTCCCTTGATTTATATATTGCCATACTGCTGTCTGTTGTATTCTGCTGCCTTTCCTATCCTTACTATCCCACTTGAATCAAAGTGTGGAATATGATATATCAAGAACTATGTAATGTTTTGAACAACCAACAATAAAAAAAGATAATTTTAGGGGGAAGGGAATAAAATCCAGAGAAAGAATTGAATTTCAACAGATGGGGTAGAGAGCGAAGATGAGACGGAAGGGGAGGGAGGATAGTAGAGGATAGGAAAGGTAGCAGAATACAACAGTTACTAATATGGCATTATGTAAAAATGTGGATGTGTAACTGATGTGATTCTGCAATCTGTATTTGGGGTTAAAATGGGAGTACATAACCCACTTGAATCTAATGTATGAAATAGGATATGTCAAGAGCTTTGTAATATTTTGAATAACCAATAAAAAAGAACAAGAATGAATGGGAAGCACAGCTTTGGGTTTCCAGTAGATTGGAACCAGGTGTGATATATTTTTTTTGTATTTTGTACCTTTAGGAGTATGTTTTTCTCTAGAGATGACCACTGAGGCCACTTTAAAATATGCAAAATATTTCACATCTCTGTAGGAGATTAGTTATTACTAATATATTGTAATAACCTGGAGTGTGTTATATCACTAAGTGATGTACACAGTTCCCTAACCCAAAGCATCACCATCAGGATAATTTCCTGAACTCTTAATGCTTCTTTCACTTACAGAGTGAAGAACCTGGATCTTTTGGCTCAGCAACATCTCTGTCTACAGAGAGGGCCTACTAACCAAAACTACATTTGGGTGTCATGAAGTGGGAAAAAATTATATCAAGCAAATCATGCATTAGTGTGGGTTTTTATTTTTAGGAAATGGATGCTTGTTCTGGGCATGTTAGAAGAGAATTTCTGAAGAAGCTCCCATAGCCTTACAAACACATACACAATTATTACACATGGACATGCTCAGAGATACCACCCCATGCTCATTCACATAAATGCACACCACACAAAAGACAGCTGTTTCAGGATCATGGCAGTGGGCCACAATTCTTCACTGGATTATCACTTTGTCACCATATGCCTATCCTCATTTCCAAACAAAATCTAAATCCAGGATAACTTTTTACATAGAAACAGGAAGGAATGTGTGACCTATCTAAGTACAACGGTTTTGCTCAGCATGTTAGGGAGTTGAGAATACTTACTTTGCTCATTTGTTGCAGAGGCTACCTTTAGTTACAGAAAGGAAGACAGCGTGAACAGGAGATCATTTGCACACGTCTACTGTTGGCTGTGGTGACATTAGATAACTAGATGGGAAACAGCAGTTGGGGCAAAGATCACAAAGTAAGGCAGAGAAGGCACTTGTGAAAATACATGAGCTTTGCATGAAGGATTTCTCAGGTACAATTTGATGACATGCATAAAATTCTTTTTCTATCAAGGAAAAGTGCCACTGAAGAAAATGCTCACTACAATTTTTGACAATGGTTGTTCTCATATGTGAATGTCATCTTGAATCATTCTCACAGGGAATAGATGTGCAGTTGTAATTCCATCACCTATGAGTCACCTATAATGAACACTGTCATATTTTCATGAAGGAATTTGAATTAAAAGGAAGAAAACAACACTAATATCTAAGACAAAGAAGGGTCACATTACCTTAGCAATGTAATTTTTTTGGTCTTCTGCCACAATGGGTACCACCTCTATTATGACTTGATAGCAATCTAGGGAAATATAGAGTAACTGTCAGTATATTGGTTTGCTGAAGAAACACTCCAGGGGCTTCCTAACTGTGGACATGGGTCTGGAGTGTATGCAGACGGTTGTTTAACACACACAGGCTCAATTAGTGCTGGAACATGATTGTTTCTGAATGGCAAGAGAAGGAGCAGATCAGGAAACAAAAATTCAAAATAGACAAAAAATGGAAGGAACTACAATGAGAAATTAAATATTCTACTGTTACACTAGAAGGTTTCAGCATTCCTTTATAACACTTGACAGATCCATCAGGAAGTAAAGAAAAAGTATACTTTTGAATCAATCATTTCTGTTATGGGTCAAATTACTTCCACACAAACACATGTTTAAATTCTAAACATGGTTAAGTTAGAACTTAAACCGTACCTCCAAATTTTACTGGGTTTTAAATGAGAGTCATTATGATCTTAGCAATTAAAAGTATCCTCTTTGAAAAGGGTGAACCCATTCTCCAAATAGGTTATCTGTTCTCATGAAGATGGGGCACATTCATGAGAGACTAATGCCATGTGATGATGCAAGCAGAGAGGAAAGTGCTGCAGTTGAAAACCAAGCAGATCAAGGATGGCCACGAAACCAGTAACAGTTAAGAATGGGCAGGAAAAATCCTTCCTTAAAGTTTTCAGAAGTAACATGTTTCTGCTAACAGGTCAATGTGGGATTCCTAGGAAATAGAGCTCTAATATAGTACACTTACATTACTTCAACCCAAGAAAGCTGGTACTTAGTTATGGCAACCCTAGGAATTTACCAATACCATTATCAATCACATAGATATATTTGGCATTTGTACAAATACTTCATACGACAGTGAGAGAATAAAATTTGTTTTCAAGTTAACATGAGGTATTCATCAAGATAAAATATATTTTGGCCCAAAACGTTCCTTGGCATGTTGAGAAATTGTGCAAATTTGCTGTCAGGAGAAGAGAAGTTGGCAAATGGAGGAAGGATGCACCCACGACAGTTCTTCAGTGCCAGACTTAGAAGGTAAGAAGACTGCTTCTCAGTGAGAGGGAAACTAAGGGAAGTCACCCAAACTTAATAGTGAATGGAAAAAATTATAGAGGAATATAAAGTCAAAAACTCAAGCAAAAGAAATAATACAAGACAGAAGCAAATTTAAGATAGAGAGAACCTTTATTTCTTGCAGCTCCACAACCTGTAATGCAAACAGTGCGAATAGTCCTTCCTCTCAGGTGTGCAAAAGAGGGGTTTCACGAAAACTCAATAGTGGACACTCAGGGAGTCTTAGAGAATCAGAAACTTGGCTACATTAAACAAAGGCAAAAAAGAAAGTACATTAGATCCGAGCTGATGGTGGCAGAAGCAGCAGTAGCAGCAGCAGCAGGATTAGTGGCACTGCTAGATCACCTAAAGAAGGAAATGGACAGAAACAAAATAGAAAAATTCAGTGTGAAATTCCTGACATCAGAGAGGCAACGTTTTCTTGGCTGAAAAGAGGCTTCTTTGCACTGCACACTGTACATGAAGAAAGATCTGTGATTCATGCTGTCCCCAGAGAGCAAGGCAGGAGCCACCTTGACACAGCCAAGCTGATGCTGCCACTGCAGGAGCCAGGAGCTGGGAGATCTGAGCAGGTAGGCACACATGGACCTGAAAGGCACCTGCCACAGCACCTAGGCTTTGCCTGGCTGAGCTAGAGCAAAAGGCATGGAGAGAATTCTCCCCAGGGGAACTCAAGTCAGAGATGTGCAGGCAAGCTCTGGTCCTTTCCTCCTTGAGTCTGGTGCCTCCCAGGACCAGCTGAAAGGGATTGAGAATTTGAAGGAGCAGGTGTAAAAGTGGGCTGCTGGGAATAGATGCCCAGACCATAAGCCCAGGAAGCATGTAAATGTCGCTCCACAGGCAGCAGAGTGGGTGGGGAGAAGCTGACTAGCACACCCATAGTTGGAATTAAGGACAAGATTCAGAAAATCACCTCAATAGATGTAGAAAAGCTCTTGATTAAAAAGGAGAAACAATTCATTTCCAAAATAAAGAAGAAGCCTGGAAAAAAAGGAACTTAGTTTCAATATTATAAAAGCCATATATGAGAAATTCAAAGCCAACATCACACTGAACAGAGATAAAAATGAACTGTCTTCTTCAAATATCAAGAAAAAGAAAAGAATGTCTACATTTGCCAATTTTATTCAATATATTTTTCTGAAAAAAATGTCAGAACAATCAGGCAAAAGTAGGAAATTAATAGGATACCATAAGAAAAATTCAAATTGTCCACATTACCTGGTGACATTATTCTATATTTAGAAGGCCCAAAAATTTTCACCAGAAGAATTCTAGAAGTAATAAATTTAGCAATGTAGCAGGATAAAAGATCAACACAAATTAATCAATATTGTCAGTATACTCCAACATTGATGGCACTGATTTAGAATTCAAGAATATAATTTCTTTTATAATAATGTAAAAAAGCCCCTGAGGATAAATCTACCAAATAGGATGTAAGATCTCTACAACAAAAACTATAGAACACTGAAAAAGAAATGGAAGAAGACCTCAGAAGGGGCAAAATAGTTCTGTGTTCTTGGATAGGCAGAATTAATATTGTCAAAGTGGCCTAATATCAACAATATCCAGGTTCAATGAATTCAATACAATCCCCTTCAAACTACAAATGATATTCCTTACAGTATTGAAAAACTAACCCTCAAATTCATTTGAGATGATGATGATGATAATAATAGTAATAATAATTATTATTATAATATAATATTATATTAATTATTATATTTATTAAATAGTAATAATAATAATTATTATTGTTATTATTATTTGGCAAAGCAATTCTGAGCAAGAAATAGTAAGGTGAAAGCCTTACAGAGATGAGTAGCAAAATCAGTATCTTATTGAACTGAAAATAGATATGAAGATTCTTTAATTAAATATACCACACAGAGACAACCCACCTGATACTTACATCCACCTGATAGTGGACAACAGCACCAAAATACATGTTAAAGAGGACATTATGGTTTAAACAAATGGTGCTGGGGAAAGTGGATAATCATAGAAATACCAGGAAGGATGAGAGAAAGAAGGTACACTGACACAATGTTGGTGGGTTTGTAAATTATTATGACAACTCTGGAAAGCAATGTGCAGATTCCTGACAAGCCCAAGAGTGGAACTCATAGGACTCAGCTATTACATTCCTCCCTGCTTATTCTATAAAACTACAAGTCAGCATACTATAGTGATACAATCACTTCAATGTTTCTAGCATTCACCATAAATACATTGTACGATCAACCCAGATGTCCACCAGCAGTTGAAATAATCAAGTGCACAGAATTAAAAGGTAACTGGATCTTTACTTCTGGAGCTATAGCACTGCTGAATGACTCAAAGCACGTAAATTTGTACATGTTAAATAAAAGAAGAATTGGAAATCTGAATCAACTAGAATCCTTATTGCAGAATGGACACAATGACAGGATTTCCACAGTACCTTCGTTGGAATTCTCATTTGGAACAGCACTGTTTGATGGCCAGAGGTCTCCTGTGGACCAAGGCCAGAGGCAACAGCCTGGGAAATGTGATAAAACAGAGTTAGCTGTTAACAATGTGCTAGCAAGAAAACATAGGGTCATCAATAGTAATTCAAATAACAGTTAAACCAGTTTTAATTGATAAGGGATCATTGTAAATATCTGGGGGTATAATTTGAGCTTTGAATTCAAGTATGTATTTATACACTAATAGCATGCCCAGAAACTTAAATATTTCTTGTATGTTTTTTTTTCTGTCATTTTCAACAACAAGATATGATAATTATCTTATCAGAAATAGGTCTGGGACACAAAGATAAATGCTGCATAATATCACTCTTTCGTGGAAACTGAAAAATTGATCATAGAACGTGAGAGTAGAGTATTAGTTAGCAGAGCAGGGGAGACAATGTTACAATTCAATATTAGAAAAAAAGATCTGATGTATTTTTGCAGTCTGTTAACAGAGTTAAAAACAGTAAAATCTGGGTCTCGGGATCTGGCTCATTTGGAGAATGCTTGCCTTGCATGTCTGAGGCATGGGGTTTGATTCCCAGCACCATATTTATATAAATAAATAAATAAATGTCTATGAATAACTAATAAAAAATTTTAAAAATAACAAAATCGATGTTTAATAAATTTTGAAGGAGGGATGTGAATGTTCTTAGACTTCACACTACTGAGTTTATTTTTCACCATTGGGGCAGCAAAGCACCTGAGTCAGATTGATCTTTAGGATAACAATGCAATGTTTGAGGTCTACAACCCAACACAATATTGTGTGGTCAAAAAGAATTACTGAGGCGGGATCATAGAAATCAGAGAAAATAGTGACCATAAGCAGAGGCTGTGGTTATGTTGCTTTTGTTCAAATCCTACCTCAAAAATTAAATACCTGTTCAGTTAAATAAACCCCTTCTCAATTGTTGCAAAAAGTGTGGCATCTGATCCATGTAATGGTATAAGGCTGACAATGATCACATCCATGCATTCTTAAGAGGACTGGTGCTTCATATGGGTGCTAATGTGTCCTGACATTAAACAGTACACTTCATTAAATGTGTGGAAAAATAAGCTCAATCGTTGACAGTGTTTGAACAGAGAGGTGTCAAACAGAGGTCATCCTCCAGAGCAATGGGTAAAGAAAGTCTATTCCTCATTCTTTACAGATGGATATTTGTAAAGCTCATGGAGAATATCTGTGGCCTCCTATGACTCCATATCAGCCTAAAGGGATGGGTGGAGCAGAGTCTGTCCACCACAATTTAGAGTTTAGGTGTTTGTAATTTGGAGATTTTATGTGTCTTGCCCAGATTCACAAGAATGATGAGCGGTGGATATGGGACAGGAATGTAGCTATTTACCTGGGACCAGAAATCCCTGAGCACTTGAGTCCTCTAGTGCATATCCTAGAACCAGGAAACCAGAACTCTTCTCAGTGCTTTTCGAATACTTCTTCCTTCAAGCCTCTTTGGCATGAGGTTTCAGTAGCAGACACCATGAGAAATGTTCAAGTTATAACCCCGGGCTCCTGTCTCTTCATTGCAATTACTGACAAAAATGATCATTTCATGTAAATGAAGCCTATCTGAAGGTCAAGGTGAAAAGGTTAAGAATGTAAGAATTAAGTTCTGTTTTCCTGCAACCTGAAACTCATGTAGAAGTTGAAAACGACTCCCGGAAATGCCCACTAAATGTATGTTGAAATCTCCCCTGATCATCTGGTTGCTCTACGAAAACAACCCCCCTCCCAGAATCCATGCAATGATTGGCTATGCTGTATGTGAAGTCCCTGCCCTCTCCAAGGAATGTATATAAGCTCTGCTTAAGCTGTTCCCGGGGCTCTCTGCTCTATTCAAGTGAGCTCTGAGCCCCAGCATGCTGGACCCCCCAATAAACCCTTTGCTGTTGCATGATACAGTCTCTTGGTGGTCTCTTCCTCCGACGCTCGCCAGACCTTTACAAAGGGTAGAGTCCACACTTGGAGCCATCCTCCCCCAGGGTCTTCTCACTTCCAGCTGTCTCCAAGTGATCCTTCCTGACGAGCAGTTGACCATCTAAATCATCAGAGTTCTCTGGGGCTCACCAACTGTTTCAAAACTTCGGACATTCTAAACCAACTGCCACTTGATGGCTGTACCAAGAATGAAGTTTCCTTGAGCTTTTCCCTCCTGGATGGCCTGTTAGTGGGGATTAATCAGGGAAACAGATACTCTGGGCTGATGGTTTGATGTTTCCATTTCAGATGCTGGCCTGCCCCATGTCTGCAGTCTAATATTCTGAGCCATAATCTGAGTAGTCAGACAAGGCCTGGTTGAAATATCATTTCTCCAAATGCACCACGTCTGATCAGGCATATTCCTGCTCCTGGCTTTCCAAGCCTCTTCCTAGACCCTGCATGGCCAGGGGCCAGAGACTTACCTGCCTAGATGGAACCACCACTAACTATAACCTGTGAACCTCAACGAATGTATCCTCCCTGAAACCACTGAGGCCCTCATTTCCTCCATTATCAGACATCCACTCCACTGACCTGAAGGCACTGTCCTTTTTGCCTTCTTCCCAGTAGCCCCCAAACACCTGGGATCCTGTAGTTATCAACCAATTGGAAACGTTTTCTGAAATTTCAGTCCTCTTTTCTTTTACAAAAGTCTTGATTTAGACTTCTCTAACGTTATTTTTAAATATTCATATAAATTGAGATGGGTTTGGTTTCTAATTGTCCTTTCATGGTATATATATATCGCCTTACTTAGCATCCATATACTATGTCTCACTTTATTTCTTCATCTCATGAAAGCAAGGTGGGTGTCCTGCTCCTGTAATTCACTTTAAAGGCACACCTGTTATTTGCATTAGGAATGGTTCATTTATCTAAATTTAGAAAAACATTTTCAGTAACCAGGTCAATAGTACAAGCAAATATATGAATTGAGTGATAAAACAATATCACCAAATATTTAAATCTCAGGAGAGAAGATTCAGTGTTGAAGATGAAAACATCAAGAGGAAAATATATTCAGTAAACATTAACTGCCCTTTGAAGAAACACACTTAAAAATATCACTGACAACATACCTTTCCCACAGCAGTTAATATTTCCCATGGCCAACCAGGAACTCAAAACCTCCCTACTCTTCTCCAACGTTAACTTACACCAACTCACTCACCACACCAACTGAGTGGAAATGGAAGGTAAGATGTGCATTCCACATTACCATGGTGACTGGTCAACATGGAACTTTCATTGTGAGCACATGCCACATTCTGAGCTGCTACTATTAGAAAGTGTATTTTCATGTCCAAGTGTGTTGTTGAATAGTTTGTATATTGCTTCAAAAACTGAAACCTAGAACTATATATTAATATTTGTTGTTAATAAAAATAAGTTAAATTAGAAAAAAAGGATTTAATCCCAAAATTATTTCATTGATCAAAAAATCATGGGATGAAAGGGATGCATAGCTATAGTTTTGAGAATCAAAGAAGATTCCATTTCTGGTTTGTAATTATAAACCAACACATGTCTCAATCGTTCTGAACCTCCAAACATTTGTAGATAGAGAAAATTAAAATGTCTTTTTGATTCAGAAAGAAAATGTATAAAAAGTATTATCTTTTAAGAGTTGAGGAAATTTTCAGGAAGGAGAAATTTTAAGATCACATCCCCCTTATTTTAAATTTGAAAACAAAACTATTTTCTATTTAGTAGGATTTAATCCAATCATTTGAATTAATCTTCCTCTTCCATGACTCCTGCTGTGGAATCCATTTTTTTGCTTCTCATCCAAACCTGTCATCTCATACCACAAACACTCTTGTTTGAACATGCACATGGTGAGGTCTATACAAACAACGTATGCAAAGTCTTCACATTGTAAAAGCTTTCTATGCTAAACCCAAGGCCATCATTATTACTAAATGAGAAAAGGAGAAAGCATTCCCTCTAAGGACAGAAACAAGACAGGGATGCCCTCTTTGAAACTCCAGTCAGAGTAATCAGACAGATGAATGAAATTAAAGTGATTTGCATAGAATAAGAACTCAAATTATCACCCCTTGCTGAGGACATAGTTCTATATTTAGAAGATCCAAAAAATTCCTCCAGAAAGCTTCTAGAACCAATAAATACATTCAGCAAATTAGGATATAAAATCAATACCCATGAATCAAATGCATTTCTATATATAAGCGATGAATCCACAGCAAGAGAAAGTAGGAAAACCTCCCCATTGACTCTAGCCTCAAATAAATAGAACACTTGGGAATCAATTTAATAAAAGAGGTGCAAGACCTCTACAATGAAAACTACAGAATACTAAGAAAAAAAATTGAAAAAGATCTTAGAAGATGGAAAGATTTCTCATGCTCTTGGATAGGCAGAATTAATATAGCCAAAAATGGCCATAATACCAAAACTTTTACAAAGATTTAATGCAATTCCTATTAAAATCCCAATGACATTCTTGTTTTATAATTAAAAACACCAGGCAAAGTCTAATGCTCTTCCACATGGGGTCTTTTCCTTTGGGTCTCTCCTGACCCTCTTTTTGGCTTTGGCTTATGCTTTCCCTCAGGGAAGTCATTCCATGTGGACCTTCAGGACCTTCTTTTTGCTTGGGGCTTTTTCTATCTCCCAGGTTGTATCTGCATGGAAGGTTCTCAGGATATTCATCCTGGCCCCAGCAACTCAGGCAACTCAGGACAAGGCAACTCTGGGAACTCTGGACACACAGGTAACTCTGGACACATTGAAGAGCCATTTCCTCCTGGCACCCCACTGGAGCCCACAAGCCAGGTGGATAGCTGACAAGAGGAGGCACCTGGGATGCAATTGCTGTCACTGCTGTGGCTGCTTTTCCTGCTGATTCTGATTTCATTACTACAGGGGCTTGTAGAGATGTTTAGTATGGGAATCCGACTGGGATTGGCACTGAATGTGACACAGACATTTTCACATGGGGTTGCAGTGCCTGGAGCTAAGGACCTGGGTGTCCTGGCACATAAAGCAAAGGTGCTGGGGCTGGCATCTGGGCCTCCAAATGTGGTATGCCCTGTGTTCCAGGTGCTACCACCTCTGCCTGCTCCTCTCCTTACAGGGACCATGCCACAGCACCATGCATTTGGGCTCCCATAAAAAATAAAGAACATGTATTACATGTAACTGTTTTTCTCATAAGCACTTAAGTGAGTGAATGCACCACAAGGAAGCTATCACAGGCATATTGAGATACTCAGGACTGCAGCTTAACCCAGCTGATGCACACTGTGGGTGGGGGTCCGCACTTGGCTGCAGAATTGGGTTTCTGTTTAAACCCAGGGGTGCAGGAGTCTTACAAGACTCACATCCACATTAGAATACCAACAATATCCTCGGGCGAAAAGGTAGACTCTGCCTTACAGCTGAATAAGAGTTGTAGAATATGGGGTGACTGGAGGACATCAGTGGCCAGCGTACCTGTTCCCTCAGCGACCATGGATAACTTAGTACCACCGGGCAGAAGGTAAGAAAACCAAGGCAGCAACACCTGGCCTTAACTCAGGGGACCAGAGGCCATGGCCTACAATCAGCACCCTTCTGACCCAGGAGGTGGGTGGCAGGAGGCATTAACAGCAGTGGCTCTGTCAATATTCAGAGCCCTGACTGGGCTGCAGCTCCTGGATGGCAGATATGTAGGTATGCAAGGCTTTTCCCCAGCACTGAGCTCTGGCAAATTTGTCTATGGAGCAAACCACATAATTGCTATACTAATTCACTTGTGTGCACAAATCAAGAAAAGGACAGTTAAAATGCACATGCGGTGTGATCTCTTAGCATAATGATCAAACGAGGAGAACAGCAGGTCTCCTACAAAAAGAGGTTTTGTAGATGTTAGAATCACCTAGTGATTGCAGGAGACAGGACACAGAAGGACTAGGTTGCAGAGAGAGCCACTGTCTCAATGGGGTCTCAAGAGGCACACACTGGCTGGTCAGTTTGCTTCCTAGTCACTGTGCTTAGAAACATTTGACTAATCAAAGGCTGTGATTACAATTTTAAGAGTAACTGCTCTGGCTGTTAGGGACCATTGTGTCTTTTATTAAAAGCATTGTTCTGGGCGCTTCTGACAGACACTAGGGCATTTTAGTGCTTCCCGGAAGGCGGCCACTGCCTCCTCAGACTTGAGCATCTGAACTACCAACTGACCAGAGTTCCAGCCAGGGTGACCCTCACCGTGAAGGTAAGAATCAAACTGCATGTCCAGCAATGGCTCCTGAGTGGACCACAGAAAGACGCAGTTAGGAACACAGTCCAAAAACAAAAGACAACATTTTTCAAAATATTTTTTACAGCAGCATAACTAATTTACAAAAAGCTACAAAAATCATATTTACCAGGACACATCTGTTAAATAAAAACATCATGTTAGTGTGCATTTAGGCAGGGCTATGTACAAGGATTCTGGTTCTTACTCTCCTTAGAACAATAGCCCATGCCCAATGGGGCTCACCATGGCAGGGCTGCAGGGAGGATAGCAGAGGCAAAACAGACCCTCCACACAGTGGCACCCTGCCCACCCTGTTTGCCCTAAAACTTACCCCGGCATCATGCAATGTTCCTGGCAGCCCCTGGAGGCCGGTGGGAAACAGGGCTTAGACTTCCCAGTCAGGGTGAGCAGCGATGACTCCTTTCAGCAGAGCATCCAAGCAGAAATAGAACTATTTCTGAATGAGAAAAGACAACATGAAAACCAAAAGTGTGACAGGTCTGTGGATAGGAAAACAAAGTCAAATGAAAATTCTCCCCAATCCACACTGAAACCCACCCAGAAGCCCCGTGTCATGGTGCTGGTAGCCACAGTCTGATGGAGCCTGTTAGGAGTTTTTCTTTCATGAACTTTCAGATCAGAAAAGATAAGCACAGCACCCAGCAGCCTCAGGCCTAAGATTATCACAGAGCTGAGAACCTGGGGGGCACAAGGTCTGCTGTTCCCAAGCCCCAGGCAGCACAGTGTAGGGGCGCGGGCAATAGGAACTGCAGGGCTGAAGGGAGGGGCAGCAGCTCCAGGTTCCTGGAGCCCCAGCACAAGGTCTTGACTCCAGCAGCAATGATGGCATCCAAGAGGCCATCCAGCTGTGTCAGTTGGAGAAAACCAGGAAGGAGTCCAGCAACAAGAGCCCAGCTCATCAAGAAGGGGCTGAAAGTTGCCAGCAGCCTGGGTAGCTCACTGAAAAGTGTCTTCCCTGAAGCCCCCAGGAGAACACCCAGCAAGAGGAACTCAGCAGTCTCTAGGGACACAGACCTCATCCCAAGGGGCTTGGACTCTTACCACCTCTCCAAGCCACCAAAGGATGCCACAGCTGCTGCACCTCCAGGAAATACCACCACCAGGAGGGAGCCTATGGAAGTGACCTTGGCGGGCAGATATTTCTGTTGAGTTGATGTGCACTGAAGCAATCCGGAGTGTTTCCAAGACCACCCTGGAAGGCAGCAATGGGCCTGCATCTGTGAGCACACGCTTCTGCTCCTCCAGTGTGCCTTCCCACTCTAATGGGAACAGCAGCTCTTTGGATAATTAGGACAGCATAGAACAGAAGATCCAGGTGTTTTTGGTTCTGAAAACACAGTCAGGAAGCCTGCTGCTGAACTTGCAGAGATGCCTTCCCACACCTCCCTGGCCTCTCCTTCCATGTCCACTTACATCATCCCTTAAGGCTCTTTGATCATGTTCAGTAACAGGTCGGGGAGGGGATACTTGGCCCCTTCCCTGGATGGAGCATGCACAGCCTCCTCGAGGAGACTCTGCAGAGTGCTCTACAATCTAACTTGCCTCAGAGCCTAAGGTTTGATCATGGGCCTGAACTTGCTTAAGTGAAAGGATCCTCTTTGCTTAAGGGATATTTATACACCTACCTTCCAGAGATCCCTTCTAAGGTACTTGCACCTCAGTTTTGTTTCTTGTATGATTTTCAGCCCTACCAAATCTACTAAGGCTGATACCTGAGGCCAGGTTCCTCCAGGACCTTTCTTAGGTGAGTCTTGTTCTATGTCCTGGGCTTCTTTGAATGTCCTGGAGAGACCCAAAGATTCAGCCCTCAGACTCAGGTTACAGTCCAGGGCATAGGATGAACTGTTCTGACTTCCAGTTCAATGCCTGACTCTTAATCTTCTGTCCTGAACCCTCACCCTAGCCTCTTCTTTGTCTTTTCCGGGCAACTCTATCCTCTGACCTGGAGTAGTACCTCTGCTGCTATTTGTTGATAGAGGAGGCCAAGAGCTTGCCATTTATTCTAGATGACACCAAAAGCCTCTGTCACCTGAAATAATGTGGACAGGAGTACTGCCTCGCTGTGCCAGCTGCACCCTGTCCTGCACAGCACAGAGAGGCAGCTTTTGTCCCATGCATGGAGGGACACTGGTGTATTTCCTGTAACTGAGTCTTAGTATGAAAATCTGTCTCTAAGCCTTGCGTTTTAATAGAAAGTGGAGCCTATTGAATAAAATATAGCTATTCTTTAATGTGTCCAGCCTACAGAAACTTTTGTGACACATTTTGGTGCATTTACCACCTTCACATTTTATGCTGGAATCAAGACTGACGCTTTCCTCTGCTCCAATAGCAATAGTAGAAATGACATCAGAACAGCTGTTGCTCTGGCACAGCAGTTCAACTGTGTGTATATTACCATCACCATCTCCATCACCATCTTCTTCCTCCTCCTCATTATAACCTCTGCTACAACTATTTTACTCCACCGTGCACATTTGCAGTGCATAGTGGAGAATTTCCCCATCAACTCAGTGTGTACTTTCTTCAAACTGGGGACTTCCTTCCCATATCAAAGGGGGAAGTGTTCTCCCACCACACATAAAAGCAACCATTTGTTGATCCAATTTTTCACATTTCTCCAGAGGAAGATCAAGACTCCAAGAATCATCTCACTCACTGAGATCTAGGTGAGCCTTTTTTCAATTAATGAGGCCCTTTCTGTTATTATATCATTTAATTTGAAAACAAAATTAGAAAGCCATACATGTAGATATAGTTGAGCCCCAAGGATACTCTATTGACAGGATAACTGAGAACATTTCTTTCAAACTAAGAAAATTATGCTAAACATAGGTATTGCTTTTGTTGTAGCAGGATTTTTTAAGGTCATGTAGGGTCGGGGGAGGGCATGAGGCCAGGATGGGAGGCACAGCTGGGCACACACTTTATAACGGTGCACACAAATACATATATGCACACACTCAGATGAACAGTGATGTTTTTATTATATGCATAGGCTAGAAGAGGGTCCCTATGTCATGAGTAGATGGTTTTATGTTACAGGGACCTGGTCCTAGTTCTAGAGCCATCCCCAGGATGTGTACAAGAAGACCTATAGCCAACTTCTTAGTCTTGTCCACTCTGTGATGAGTGTGTAATTTCTCTAGTTGCCTCACTAGACTTGAGGCTGGTGTGACATCCAGATTCTGGGAGGAGAAACTTACCTATGCAGTAAGTATAAACATGGTTAACACAGCCTTAATAAGTTATGTCCTCTGACCTATTCACTTGGGCCAAGGGGTGGAGAATCACCACCCTTAGAATCCAGGATTTTTGATGAAAAGAACCTTTTTAATTTAGATCCATAGTATTTATTGTTGCTTAATATAAATCATAGTGCTCTGAAGTCTTATTAAGAAAGTAAGGCACTAACCAGATAGATTTGGGCCTATTTTTCTTTTAATATACACAGTGTCTCTGGTTCAATTTTTAGGTCCTTGATTCAATTTGTGTTGTGTTTTTTGCATGGTGAGAGAGAGGGGTTTAATTTTATTTTAATGTATATAAATTTCCAATTTTCCCATCATTATTTTTTGAAGAGGATATCGTTTTCTCCAATGTACATTTTTTAATGCTTTTTGTCAAATATAAGAGAGCTCTAATTATGGGCATTGGTCTCTGTGCTATCTATTCTATACCATTACTCTACAAGTCTATTTTGTTGCCAATACCATACTGTTTTTTGTTATTATTCATCTGTAGCATAGTTTAAGGTCTAGTATAGAGATGCCACCTAATTCACTCTTCTTGCTAAAAATTGCTTTAGCTATCCTGGGTCTCTTATTTTGTCAGATAAATTTCATGACTGCTTTTTCTATTTCTCTGAGAAATGTCATTGGGATTTTGATTGAGATTACATTAAATCTGTATAGTGCTTTTGGTAGTGTGGTCATTTTGACAATATTAATTCTGTCTATTTAAGAAAAAAAATAGATCTTTCCATATTCTCATGTCATCTTTTATCTTTTTTCCATAGGGTTCTGTAGATTTCATTGGAGAGATCTTTCAGCTATTGTTAGGTTGATTCCCCAGGATTTTATAATTTTTATACTATTCAAAGTTAGTAGTTTTTCTCATTTCCTTTGCAGAAGATTTTTTATTGATATTCAGAAATGCCTTTGATTTATGGGTGTTGATTTTGTATCCTGCTACTTTACTGACTTCATTTACTAGTTCTAGCAGTTTCCTGATGGAATTTGTCGAGTCTTTTAGGTATAGAATTATATTGTCTGCAAATAGTGCTAATTGGAGTTCTTCCTTACTCATCCATATCCCTTTAATTTATTTTATTTGTCTAATTGGTCTGGCCAGTGTTTCAAGAAATATGTTAAATAGAAGTTGTGGAAACGGGCACCCCTGTGTTTTTCCAGTTTTTAGAGGAAATGCTTCCATTTTCTGCCTTGGTGTCCTAGAATGGTGCTTCCCAATCTTGTGGCCATTGGCCATGTAATTCATCAAATTGACAAACTCAGCTTTTTCTGTCACAGGATCTATATGCCAAAATATCATGTGCTTGAAGCTACTGAATTAGGCAGGATAGACATGGAACATTTCCATTATCACAAAAATTATTGAATGATGATGCTCTATAAATCACCAGGAGCAAATATTATGGATAATATGACCTATTTGGAGTTCAAATCTAGTACCTTTCAACAAATACCTTGCTAACTGTGTTTCAATATAAATTTTTTGTTAAAAGAATAAATAAATAAATAAAATAGAATGGTGTGGATACAGCTATCAGGAGCTACATTTATGAATTCTGTTATCGAGCATCCACCAGGTTTTACCTGGCCTCTTCCAATCACAGGATTTCAAGCACCTCTCTTGAAGGCCCCCTCCCATTCTGGTAAAGGCCATTGACTCTTATGGTGCCCTTTGTCAGAATCCCTCTTACCTTCTAGGCTAATGAGGAAACTAGCCAATCAATAAACCACTACCCCCCCACTCCAGATAACTATTGTGCATGGGAATTCATAGCCATCCTAGGAGTATGAAGCTGCTGGCATTGGTACCACACTTAGAAAATTAGTAATTTTCTGTTTTTATAACAGGTCCTAGTAGAACATGACTCAAGCCCACTTAGTTATAAGCTGGGAATGCTGCTGAAATAAGAGAAAAGCAACCACCACCAACAACAATAACAATAACATAAAGCCCTCTACACTTATGTGGGGATTTTTCTCTAAAAAAAGACCTTGAATTTTTAAAAATTATCACATCTCCATATGGCTTCTGCCCAATAAACCCCTCAATGATAAACAGTTTTTTCAAAGAATATTTTCTGAAATATTTTTTGAGGAAGTAATGAGCAACCCACTTGGGAACAGTACAGAATGTGAGCACTTTTTTGCTAGATTATAACATAAAATTCTAATGAAGCTGTGGCGAAGACGAAGACCCTTCACAGACTTCAAGAACAGACAGGAGATTTCCTCCTGCTGACATGGTCTCAAGTCAGAGCTGCACCAAACTTGGATTCTCCTGAGGCAAAGAAGGCCCACAAGGTGATTGAACTAGCTGTTCTGTCACAAGGGGGGAAT
This sequence comes from Callospermophilus lateralis, assembly GCF_048772815.1. Classification (NCBI taxonomy): domain Eukaryota; kingdom Metazoa; phylum Chordata; class Mammalia; order Rodentia; family Sciuridae; genus Callospermophilus; species Callospermophilus lateralis. The sequence continues at coordinate 686,254 of NW_027515935.1, read as the reverse complement.
ATATATCATAAATTACCAAATAATACATCTAATAAAACTAATAATTACAAAATGCTATCTTTGACATAGTTTAATTAAATTTAATTTTGAATGAAAGTGTTTAATCTTTAATACACCATATTTATATTATTGCTGATAGATGAGATTTTACTAACAGAAAGTGATAACTTAATGATCGCTGTTAAAGAATGCAAGTCCAAGGAGACTTCAAGCATCAATTATTTATAAGCAGACTTGCTGCTGTGTCCCCATGTAAAGGTAGCAAAACTCCTGTCATGAGGTTGATGCACCCCTGCATCACCTGACCACAATGATCTCATCTGAAAGAGACCAGAAGTATGGCACAACCTTGAACCTCAAGAAATCTTAGAGAGGTAAGGCCACAATAATGTCTTAGAGTCAAGTTCATGGAATACTGCCTTCATAGCATACATTAAGAGTGCCTGAGTGGCAACACACTATCCCTTGCTAGGTTGTGTGAACAGCAAACTACTTACCCCTTAGGCACAACCCTGGGCATGAGGCTATGTGTTAAATTCCCTGCTCTTACTCCATTGCTCACTCCTTGATTGGTCACTGCAGAAATTGCATTGGTGGCTGCCTGTAATCTGATAAGCTACTGCCTGAGTATATATACATGGTAACTTCACAATAAAATGAGACCTGCTTCCTGCTTGATGTCCAGAGGTCTTGATTAGTGACTTCACAGACACAGCCTCTTCTACAATTTTTCGTGAAACCCCTTGCTGGACCAGAAAGAGCCCACATAAACATCAGTACATAGCATTTGTCTTTTTTTTTTTTTGGAAGGTTCAAAAAAAATTCTTGTAATGTGACTCTCCTGACCACTAATGAATGTCAGTATGTTTAGCATTTCCATCACCACATGTTCAATATTTGGATATTTACTCACTTTCTCTTTGTACCAGAGAAGGTTATTCTTCCATTAGAAATGACTGGGTAATTTTTTCTTTTCTTTAAGCATTTATTAGGGTGGAGATAATGAAAAGAACTTTCTGTATCCTGCCATTTTCTAAGAATGACAGTTCCTTCATACTATTTTAAGCAGGATTCAGCTTGTCCATGAGTTCCTTTTTTTCTTTTAATCTATGCAGAAGGTTTTACTTTTCTTCACACTGCTTTTCACATCATACCTACAAGTCAACTGATGGAGCTATGCTGAGTAAGAAAAAAATACCAATAAATTGATGATAGGTAGGCCTACTTACATCTTCTATGGAGGTTGTAACAACTGAGTTGTTGCCTCAGATTATTGGGAGAAAATAAATTCAGTGTAAACTCACTAAGCTTGTAATACTTTAGCCTAAATTCAATCTCCACAGAGAATTTTAGGTCCTCCAAGGCATCTATTTACCACAGGATTCTGCAAAGTAACCATGGATCCACTAGCTACAACATAAACCAGGGCATCATCCCAAAATTTATCTGGGACCAAACCAAACCAGTAACTGTTTCTCTTCTGCAGGATTTATCACCCTCATCATGAGAGTCATATTCACTAATGAAAAAAAAATCTAGTACAATTTTCAACTGCATTGACCATATGCAACTTTGCTTTGATTTTGATCAAAGTATTAATATAATCACTAATGAAACATTTTAACTAGAAAAAAATTATGATATACACTTTTAAAAATATTTATTTTATAAATGTTTATTTTCTAGATGTAGGTGGACACAATATCTTTATTTAATTTATATGTGACACTGAGGTTTTAACCCAGTGCCTCACATGTACTAGCTGATCACTCTACCTCTGAGAAAAATCCCAGTCTCTCATGATATTCACTTTGATGTCTACGTTTTTGTTTAAAAGAGTGTTTTGATTCTTCCATGTTGTTCTGTGGATAAGCAGTTTACTTATTTTATTAATTCTATTTATTTATTTCCTTTGCACCTGCAATGAAACCCAGGGGCACTTAATCACTAAGCCACATCTCTAGCCCTTTTATCTTTTTTTTTTTTTTATTTTGAGACAGAATCTCCCTAAATTTCTTAGGACATTTCTGAGTGGCTGAGGCTGGATTTGAATTATGATCCTCCTGCCTGAGCTTCCCAAGCTTCAGGGATTACAGGCATTATTTTTATTATGTTTAAATAATTTGACATTTTATGAATATTTAAAAAAACGTGCTGAACATTTGGAATCTTTAGTTGTAGGCACATTTTTAAATGGGCACAAACACCGGTAGGATTAACTTGTTCTTGTGTTCTATTCTATAGATACAACAATATATGATATGATTCAAAATTACTAGAAGAAAGTAAATGTGATAAACAAAATGAGAAATGATAAGCATTTGAGGAGGCAAAATGATAATTACACCATTATTATCAATATATGTGTCAAATTACTATATTGTATGATAAAGATATACTTGTGTCAGACTGGAGTGGTGGCTCAGTGATAAGCACTTTCCTTGCATGTGTAAGGCACTGTGTGCAATCCTCAACATGACATAAAATAAATAAGGATATAACAATTTTCTACAACTAAACAAAGAAATTAAAAAAAATATATGTGTAAATTAAATTGTAAAGTTATGAATAGTTGCACATATATATCAAAGTATTTTCCCCAAGATATGTATTAATTCAAAAGAAAAATATAGTAACTTTATAGTGGATAGACCCTTTAGACATCAACTTAACTAAGTGATCAAGGTCATCACCACCAGTAATCAAACATGTTGGAGACATGAGCCTCTTGATATGGTGAGCTGAGAAGGAACCACCACCATTTCTGTGGTATTGCCAAAACTGCAGAGCCTCCCTCTGATCTTGAGAAAACACAAGGAAACCCACAGTTCTACAAAACACTTGTTCCTCAGTGCTGTCAAGATCATGAAAGATGAGTATAGGCTGAGGGAATGTCACCAATGTTAAGGTCTGTAAACAAGTCGGGATGGCGCCTGGCATTTTGCCAGAGGGAGTGATTTGTGAGGTGGCGCCAGTGAGCCATTAACTGTGGAGATTTCTTATTGGTTGACTGCTGTATCTAGTTTATGTTAATTAAGATAAGCTGTGTGGAATGTATATATACCCCTTCTGTCCTACAATAAATGGCTCTGACTCCTGCTGTATCAATCTACACAAGTTGTTCGTCACCCCCTGGTTATTTTGCTGCAGCCGGACTGCGGCAACCAATCGATCAGGGACACAAAAGAGAAATAACAACTAAATGCAGTGTGGGGTCCAGAATGGGGTGATGGAATAAGGAAAGGATCTTGGTAGAAAAATGGGAAATTCCAATAAGAGCTATTTTGTTTTGTTTTAGGTACTGGGGGTCTAACTCAGGACTGCTTTACCATTGAGCTACATCCCCAGCCCTTTTTTATTTTCATTTTCTTTTTAAATTTTGAGACTGCGTCTCATTAAATTGCTTAGGGCCTTGGTAATTTGCTGAGGCAGGCCTCGAATTCCCTATCTTCCTGTCTCAGCCTCCTGAGCTGCTGGGATTACGGACATGCACCACTGTGCCCAGCATCCAATAAGATGTGAAGTTCAGGTGATAGTACTGAACTAAGGATAAGTTATCAGGCTTGATCATTTACTAGGGTTATGAAAGATGTGAATATTAGGGAAGGCTAGGTGAGGGGTGTACTGAAGCTATCTGTTCTATTTTTGGCAACTTTTCTGTAAATCTAAAATTAGGTCAAAATAAAAGTTTTAAAAAGTTGCCACATTGAAAATTTAGGGCAGATTCCTGGAAGGCCTCATGGGAAATTTCACTGCTCTGCCTGTCTTTGGATTTGAGATTGGGAGACCTCCTGTCCTCAGAGCATTAAAGCACCCACAAAGATTTATTCAGTCATTCTGGCCTACGGTTGGCCAAATGGCTTATACCTTTAAAACAGACAGGCCCCCCCTCCTCCTCTGCAGTATGGAGCCCTGAGCCCCCCACCCCACCTTGGGATTCTCATTCTGGCTGGCGGAGGCTGCGAGGTGAGGCTGCAGCAGTCTGAGGAAGGCTTGGCAGGTGAGTGAGAGGGTGCTCCAGAGGGAGGGAGGCTCAGACAGTGGTTAGCTGCAGAGTGGGGCTTAGCAGAGGCGAGGGGAAAAAAGACGGTGGCTCTCCTTCCCAAGGGGCCCTTTCATGTTGAAATCAGCCATCATGAATGCTGGGGGCCCAGGAGCCCAGGCGTGGGAAATGTGAGAGCCCCCTTATGTCCCCTCATGTGACAGTGCCGTCTGTGGCTTTCAGCCGGCCAGCCGGGATGCATTAGGAGAAGTGACGGTGTGCACCTGGGGCGGGGGAGAGTCCCATCAAGACGTTGACCCACTCAGGGAAGGGAGATTTGACGAAGGAAGTTCTAGACTCTCCCGGGGCTGGAGGGGAGGGTGGAGTGGGCACCCTGTGGGCTTCAGGATCAAGGGTTGGGCAATTGGCGAGAATCCAAGAGAAGGCTCTGGTCCCAACCCTCTCCAATGCCCTGAGAAGCCTGCTTCTCGCCAGCTCTGAAGGTGCAGACCCTGCTGACAAACCTCCGGGGACAAGGAGCTCACTCTATCCTGGGAGAGCGTAGGGTCCAGGCATTGATTCCACCTCTGGATTCAGTTTTCATTCCCTGCCAGGAAATCTGAGACATTGGACAGGGGAGGCTGTGGCCCCATCTTCCCTGGTACACTCTCAGCCCATGAGTGACCCCTGCTGTCCGGACAACCCTGGAGGCAGAGGACCATGCTGGCTAGCTGTGCACGGATTGTGCTGGGTGGCCTACCAGCCCCCTTCCCACCCCGCATTCTGTGTTGCTCTCCGCTGGCGCCCAAGGTCCTCTTCAAATGTATGCCACAGGAGGGAGGTGGGTGAGGCCAACATCTGGACCAAGGGGACATCGTTGGCCCTCACAGCTGGAGCTATCAGCAGCCAATGTTTACCCAGACATTATTTGCCTTTGTAAGTTCCTGGCCCCCAACATGCCCCCCCCCCCCGAGGAGAGGGTCCTGAGCTTCCTCCCCATGACTGGGCAGGGACGGACCCAAGAGTGCCGTGGCTGGCTGGAGTTCAGATCCTCCCAGCAGCTTCAGCTGCCCTAGAGAAGAAAGGGCTAGCCAGCTGGGCTGTCCGTGCCGAGGTGTTGGCACAAGTAGGACAAGGCCATGGAGAAAGTGTGAGTGGACCCTGGACACAGCGTGGTGCAGAGAGAAGGGGCAGACCCCTGGAATGTTCCAGAACCTTGCTGGCTGACCTTGGGTCAGTCTGTTCCTCTGTATCATGTGCCACCATATGGGAAGATTTCCTTGCCACCTGATTGAAAATAGTCTCTGTTTTAGTCAGCTTTTTTGCTGCACGATGGAAGGACCCAACCAGAACAATTGTAGAGAGGGAAAAGTTGCCTTGGGGGTTCAGGGTTTTAGAGGTCTCAATGCACAGACAGCAGGCTCCATTCCTCAAGGTTTGAGGTGAGCTGAGCCTCATGGCGGAAGAGTGTGGTGGAGGGAAGGGGCTCACATGAAGATCAGGAAGCAGAGGGAGGCTCCACTTGCCAAATACAAATATATATCCCAAATAATTGGCCCATGACCCTCCTCCCCAGCCACACCCCACCACTTCAGTCACCACTCAGTTAATCACTATCAGGGGATTAATTCACTGAGGGGTTAAGACTCTCACAACCCCATCATTTGTCCTCCGAACCCTCTTGCATTGTCTCACAGCTAAGTTTTTTGGGGACCCCTCACATCCAAACCAGAACAGCCTCCTGCCACACCTATCCCCTCCCGTGCCTGTTTGCCCTTTGTAGCATATGTACCAACATGCACCCCTCTGCCGGAGCACGATCACGAGGAGGGCAGGCAGGACCTCACTTTATTGTCACTGCTCCCTGGCATCCAACCAATCTTCCACAGCTCTTCCCTAGCTTGCCCCTCTCATTCCATCTGCTTCAAGTGACATTGTGGATTGGGGTCAGAGAAGGACAGACCATGTTCTGTGGTGGCAGGCTCTGGCCAGAGGAGTTTTCTCCTGGAGCACAGTGAGTCCCAGGTGGGCACTAGGGTGGGAAAGACTATTATGCCTTCATGATAATAGAGTATGCATTCACATGAGGAACCAGATTCAGAGATGTTCACTAACTTACCTAAGGTCACACAGCCCCAAAGTTACAGAACCAAGATATTAGCGCTGGTTCAAGGTTTCCTCTTTACTCTGTTGCCTTCTGTAAAAGATGTTAAAAGTTCTCATTTAATTTCCCAGGACACTTGTGTCCCACACTCCATTGTATCTATACATTCTTTCTATATCATTGCATCCTCAACCCCAACCTTGTTGATGAGCACAGAAGACAACATGAGCCCGATTTCACAGACCAGAGAGGAGCCTGTAGTCACACAGCCAGTAAATGGCAACATCTGAACTAAGCTCAGGTCAGCCTCATGTTGGCACATTGCCCTTAACCTTCTTCCAGGCTGGGACTAAGCTTTCAGGTCTCATTGGCTGGCATGGGGCTCCTGACATCCCAGCCTGCATTAACACACCGTGCTAGAAGCTTCCCAGGGACCTCACCCTGGACAGAACCTGCTCCATTTACCCCATCCATAGCGTCATTTCAAAAACCTCTGTTGGCCCTCCAGTGAAGAGGCAAAGGGTGTCCAGGCTGCCAGGGCCCAGGAAAGAAGGTAAACCTTAGGCTACTACGTAGCACCTACAAAATACTCAGACTCAAGGCAGCTGCAACTTGACTCTTGCTGAAAGCCAAGCATCAACCCAAAGAATATTTACTGCATCTCTGCAATATGCCTGACATTCCATGAAATCATTTTCTTTTTTTATTTTGTGGAATTGGGGATCAAACCCACAGGTGCCTTTATCACTGAGCCTTATAACCCTGGCCCTTTATACTTTTTTATTTTTATTTTTTATTTTGAGTATCTCAGTAAGTTCCCCAAGCTCACCTGAAGCTTTTGATCCTCCTATCTCAGCCTCTTGATTCACTGGGATTACCATGAATGTGTTTTTTTGAATATGAAATACGTTTATGAAAAGACATGAATTAGTCCAGTGCTTGCTATGTGGGATATAGTCACCGCATACAATCCATGGGAATCTTTATAGTGTCTTGCAAGAGGGGCTACAGATATCACCCCCATTTTGCAAATAGGTAGAGTGAGACTCAGAAGAGCCAAGCCACATGTCCAGGATCTCCAAGGTAGCAAGTGGCAGGGCAGGGAATAGAACCCAGGTTTTCCCAACAAAAAGTCTATGTCCTTCAGGCCTATAATCCCAGCAGCTTTGGAGGCTAAGGAAGCACGATTGCAAGTTCAAAGCCAGCCTCAGCAACTTAGCAAGATGCTAAGCAAATTAGCAAAACCCTATCTCTAAATAAAATATAAGAAGAGCTAGGAATGTGGCTCAATGATTGAGTGCCCCTGAGTCTAATCCCCAGTTCTTAAGCAATGTGCTGTCTGTCCCTTCCTATGAGCAGAGGGCCATGCACTTCAGCCTCACCTCCTCAGACATGCTTTTAGGAGCACATCCTACTTCCCCATGTCTGGACATGCTCACTTGACACGTGGGAGGAACACTGGGGAGGCTCCTAAGCAGGCCTCTGGCTATGGTGGTGGACCCAGGATGCCCACCCTTGTCACACCAAGTTCAACCAACAGGTCCCACTCACTGTCCTCCAAAGCAAAGGCAGTCTGTGTAGAAAGGAGTCCCCTTCATGATGGTCCCTCAGAGCTCCCAGGGGCTGCCTGGTGGCACCTAGGAGGGGGCTGGGGGGCTGTCCCTCCCTCTGGGTATTTGGGAGCCAGTGCCCAGGAAGCCTCCAGAGGATGATGATGTGGAACTGGAGCCACTGGCCCTTCCCTGTTCATGATGAGCAGGGAGTGTGTTGATGGATATGCTGATTTCACTATCGCGCAAACCATAACCATCTAGAATTTGGCAGCCTTCTGGGTGAGAAGGGGAGGGGAGGAAATTTACTAACTTCCTCATGTGTGTAGTGGCATCCTTTACTCTTGAATGAAGGCCAGGGACCTGATTCACTCCTGGAGGCCTGAGGATAGAGGCACCGCACTCCCTGGGTCTCTCCCTCCCGTCCACCCTCCTCCTACAGAGGTCTTGCCCTTGGCCAGGGCTCCCCCCCCACTTCTGGGGGTGCCAGGATAATGGGAACTCAGCTGTCTACCTTCCCCACGACTCCACACTTCCCCATCTCATGGTCATGTTCAGGGAGCAAGAAATGGACATCTTGGTGTGGTAGGGGTGAGGTGCAGGCACCTCTAGGCCATGAGGGAAGAGAACCCAGAGGGCTTCCTGGAGAGAGAGGCTAGGGGTCCTTGCTAAGGGGCGAGTTGGGGGCGGGGAACAGCCTGGACAAAGGCTGAGAGGTGGGGCCACCAGCAGATGTGAGGGGCTGGGCGGGTGGAGAGTAAGGGGAGGGACGGGTGGATGCTTCTAGAACAGGCCTCCCCGAGTGGCAGTCCCTGTCCTCTCTACTCACTCCCACTGATAGTCCTGGGCAAGGGCGACGGGGCGAGGAGAAACGCCCGAGGCTCACTCATTTCCCAGGGCCCTGGTGGGAAAACCAGCTAGGAGGGCAGGACAGCAGGTTCCCCCCGAGCACTCTCCTGGTTGACAAAGGCAGGCTGGGGGCAGGAGGGACTGGAGAGGGTGACATTCTCCCTCGAGGCCGCCCATGGCCTGCTCCCCCAGTGCTCAGGGGACAAAGGACAGCTGTTCAAACACTGATCAGGGAGTGGGGCTCCATGAGGTGGGGTGCTGGGAGGTGGGGAGGCCACCGTCACTGGGTGCGCTACGCCCCGTGGGTTTGGCCTGTGCTGGATGGGCACCTGCTGGGAGTGTGGGACGTGGGGCAGAACGAGGGTCTGTCCACCTGTGTGCACGTAAGTGGGCTCCTGAGTAAGACAGAACGGGTGTGGGGGGGGCGGTGCATGCATCATGGGGTGGGTGCACATGGTCTGCGCATGTGCAGGTGAACTGACCCTGCCAGTCCCTTCTGCTCGGGCAGTAATGCTGGTGCAGGGGTGTGACATCCACGCTAGTGAGCGTGCGCTGGCCCACAGACATGCATGTGTGTGTGCGTGCTGCACTAGGAGGACAGTGTGAGAGGCCGACACGGTGGAGGCCCGAGGCTGGCTTCAGTCCTGGAGCCCACGAATCCCCAGGGCATTGTCCCTTTCAGTGCCCAGCGAGTCCCCAGGCCCAGCACCTTCGCCCCTCACCTTGGAGAGGGCGTAGAGGTGGCCCCAGGTCCTCCCTAGAATGGTCTCCATGGACATCCGTCCCATGTCTCTGCACCCCACCCCGGGCTGCGCTCACTCCAGAGGTGCAGGTGATGGTGGGGGCAGGTGGCAGTGGTGCCGGCATGAGGCAGGTCCGTGTGTGTCCCTGAGCCACAGCTTGGCTGGAAAGCTGAGGGGACCTGATCCCTGGTCTCCTTTGGCCAGATATCATGCCTGCCCTCCCAGGACAGTCCCCCAGAGCCACCAGAGCCCCGCAAGTTGGGAACCTGATTTAGGAGTCAGGGCACTCCAGGCTCATGGCCCTGCCCCCCACCCGCCCCTTCCCACCTCGACCTCCTGTTTGGTGAAGGGGACACCGAGCTGCAGCCCTTGGGCAACAGAAGAGCCTGAGCCCTCCAGGTTGAGCGGAGATTAAAGGGACTGGTGTGGCTTCTCTCTCCTCCTCTCTCTGGGTCTCTCCAGCCAGTCGTGCCCCCACTGCTCACACACTTTTTAAAATGTCAATAGACTGTCACTCACTTTTCTTGTTATACTTCTTAAAATGAGCGTTTCCTCTAGTCGATGGAGGGAGGTGACACTGGAGTCACGGGCTTGGCTTTATTCCTGTCCAGAGGAGATGGACTGTGGAGAGCTCAGCTTTCAAAGGAACTATTTTATTTATAAGGATTTTCCTAATGTCATGAATGTGCCATGCCTGGCTTCTTTGTGCCCACTCTGGAGAGAAGGGGGAACTGAGCATGGCCCAGGTGGAGTGGCTTTCTTTACCCTGAAGCCCAGAATCCTAGAGGAAGTGACCTTCAGAAGTGTAATGCAACAGTTTCTTTTTTTTTTAATTAATTTTTATTGTTGGGTGTTCAAAACATTACATAGTTCTTGATATATCATATTTCACAGTTTGATTCAAGTAGGTTATGAACTCCCATTTTTACCCTGTATACAGATTGCAGAATCACATCAGTTGCACATCCATTGATTTACATATTGCCATACTAGTGTCTGTTTTATTCTGCTGCCTTTCCTATCCTCTACTATCCCCCCTCCCCCCTCCCCTCCCCTCTTCTCTCTCTACCCCCTCTAGTGTAATTCATTTCTCCCCCTTATATTTTTGTCCCCTTTCCCCTAACTTCCTCTTGTATGTAATTTTGTATAACCCTGAGGGTCTTCTTCCATTTCCATGCAATTACCCTTCTCTCTCCCTTTCCCTCTCACCTCTCATCCCTTTTTAATGTTAATCTTCTTCTCATGCTCTTCGTTTCTACTCTGTTCTTAGTTACTCTCCTTATATCAAAGAAGACATTTGGCATTTGTTTTTAAGGGATTGGCTAGCTTTACTTAGCATAATCTGCTCTAATGCCATCCATTTCCCTGAAAATTCTATGATTTTGTCATTTTTTAATGCAGAGTAATACTCCATTGTGTATAAATGCCACATTTTTTTTTATCCATTCGTCTATTGAAGGACATATATGTTGGTTCCACAGTCTTTCTATTGTGAATTGTGCTGCTATGAACATGGATGCAGCAGTGTTCCTATAGTGTGCTCTTTTTAGGTCTTTAGGGAATAGACCGAGTAGGGGAATAGCTGGGTCAAATGGTGGTTCCATTCCGAGCTTTCCTAGAAATCTCCATACTGCTTTCCAAATTGGCCGCACCAATTTGCAGTCCCACCAGCAATGTACAAGTGAACCCTTTTCCCCACATCCTCTCAAGCATTTGTTGTTATTTCACTTCCTAATGGCTGCCAATCTTACTGGAGTGAGATGGTATCTTAGGGTGGTTTTGATTCGCATTTCTCTGTCTGCTAGAGATTGTGAGCATTTTTTCATGTACTTGTTGATTGATTGTATGTCCTCATCTGAGAAATGTCTGTTCAGGTCTTTGACCCATTTGTTGATTGGGTTATTTGTTATCTTATAGTCTAATTTTTTAAGTTCTTTGTATATTCTGCATATTAGGTCTCTGTCTGAAGTGTGAGGAGTAAAAATTTGTTACCAGGACGTAGGCTCCCTATTTAACTCTCTTATTGTTTCTTTTGCTGAGAAAAAACTTTTTAGTTTGAGTAAGTCCCATTTGTTGATTCTAGTTATTAACTCTTGTGCTATGGGTGTCCTATTGAGGAATTTGGAGCCGGACCCCATAGTATGTAGATCATAGCCAACTTTTTCTTCTTTCAGACGCCATGTCTCTGATTTGATATCAAGTTCCTTGATCCACTTTAAGTTAACTTTTGTGCATGGTGAGAGAAAGGGATTCAGTTTCATTTTGTTGTATATGGATTTCCAGTTTTCCCAGCACCATTTGTTGAAGATGGTATCCTTCCTTCATTGCATGCTTTTAGCCCCTTTATCAAATATAAGATAGTTGTAATTTTGTGGATTGGTTTCTGTGTCCTCTATTCTGTACCATTGGTCCACCCGCCTGTTTTGGTACCAGTACCATGCTGTTTTTGTTACTATTGCTCTGTAGTATACTTTGAAGTCTGATATAGGTGTACTGCCTAATTCACACATCCTGCTTAGCATTGTTTTTGATATTCTGGGTGTTTTATTTTTCCATATGAGTTTCATGATTGCTTTCTCTATTTCTACAAGAAATGCCGTTGGGATTTTGATTGGCATTGCATTAAACCTATAGAGAACTTTTGGTAATATCACCATTTTGATGATGTTAGTTTTACCTATCCATGAACAGGGTATATTTTTCCACCATGTAAGATCTTCTTCTATTTCTCTCTTTAGGGTTCTGTAGTTTTCATTGTATAAGTCTTTCACCTCTTTTGTTAGGTTGATTCCCAAGTATTTTATTTTTTTTTGAGGATATTCTGAATTGAGTGGTTGTCCTCATTTCCATTTCAGATGATTTGTCATTGATGTACAGGAATGCCTTTGATTTATGTGTATTGATTTTATATCCTGCCACTTTGTTGAATTCATTGATTAGCTCTAATATTTTCTTTGTCGACACTTTGGGTCTGCTAGGTAAAGAATCATGTCATCTGCAAATAGTGATAATTTAAGTTCTTCTTTTCCTATTTTTATGCCTTTAATTTCTTTCGTCTGTCTAATTGCTATGGCCGGTGATTCGAGAAATATGTTGAACAGAAGTGGTGAGAGAGGGCATCCCTGTCTTTTTCCAGATTTTAGAGGGAATACCTTCAGTTTTTCTCCATTCAGAATGATGCTAGCCTGAGGCTTAGCATATATTTCTTTTACAATATTGAGGTATGTTCCTGTTATCCCTAGTTTTTCTAGAGTTTTGAACATAAAGGAATGCTGTACTTTGTCGAATGCTTTTTCCGCATCTATCGAGATGATCATATAGTTCTTATTTTTAAGCCTATTGATGTGGTGAATAACATTTTTTGATTTCCATATATTGAACCAACCTTGCATCCCAGGGATAAATCCTGCCTGATCAGGGTGCACAATTTTTTTTGATATGTTTTTGTATCCGATTCGCCAAAATTTTATTGAGGATTTTTGCATCTAGGTTTATTAGAGATATTGGTCGGTAGTTTTGTTTCTTTGAAGTGTCTTTGTCTGGTTTAGGAATCAGGTGATGTTGGCCTCGTAGAATGAATTTGGAAGTTCTCCCTCTTTTTCTATTTCCTGAAATAGCTTGAAAAGTATTGGTATTAGTTCCTCTTTAAAGGTTTTGTAAAACTCTGCTGTATACCCATCCGGTCCTGTGCTTTTTTTAGTTGGTAGTCTTTTGATGGTTTCTTCTATTTCCTCCATTGATGTTGGTCTGTTTAGCTTGTCAATATCCTCCTGACTCGATCTGGGCAGATCATATGACTTAAGAAATTTATGGATGCCTTCACTATCTTCTATTTTATTGGAGTATAAGGATTCAAAATAATTTCTGATAATCGTCTGTACTTCTGAGGTGTCTGTTGTGATATTGCCTTTTTCATCCCGTATGCTAGTAATTTGAGTTCTCTCTCTTCTGCTCTTCGTTAGCGTGGCTAAGGGTCTGTCGATACTATTTAGTTTTTCAAAGAACCAACTTTTAGTTTTGTCAATTTTTTCAATTGTATCTTTTGTTTTGATTTCATTAATTTCAGCTCTGATTTTAATTATGTCTTGCCTTCTACTTCTTTTGCTGTTGTTTTGCTCTTCTTTTTCTAGGATTTTGAGATGAAGTATTAGATCATTTATTTGTTGGTTTTTTCTTTTTTTAAGAAATGAACTCAAAGCAATAAATTTTCCTCTTAGAACTGCTTTCAATGTGTCCCATAGATTCCGTTATGTTATGTCTGTGTTTTCATTTATCTCTAAGAATTTTTTAATTTCCTCCTTGATGTCTTCTGTAACCTATTGATCATTCTTTAACCTATTGTTCATTCTCCAAGTGATGCATGATTTTTCCTTACTTATTTTATCGTTGATTTTCAATTTCATTCCATTATGATCAGATAAGATGCTTGGTATTATCTCTACACCTTTATATTGTCTAAGAGTTGCCCTGTGACATAATATATGATCTATTTTTGAGAAGGATCCATGTGCTGCTGAGGAAAAAGTGTAACTGCTTGATGTTGGGTGGTATATTCTATATATGTCAATTAAGTCTAGGTTATTAATTATATTATTGAGTTCTATAGTTTCCTTATTCAACTGTTGTTTGGAAGATCTGTCCAGTGGTGAGAGAGGTGTGTTGAAGTCTCCCATGATTATTGTATGGTGGTCTATTTGACTCTTGAACTTGAGAAGAGTTTGTTTGATGAACATAGCTGCACCATTGTTTGGGGCATATATATTTATGATTGTCATGTCTTGTTGGTGTATGGTTCCCTTGAGCAGTATGTAGTGTCCCTCTTTATCCCTTTTGATTAACTTTGGCTTGAAATCTATTGTATTTGATATAAGTATGGACACTCCTGCTAGTTTCCGAAGTCCATATGAGTGATATGATTTTTCCCAACCTTTCACCTTCAGTCTATTTATGTCTTTTCCTATCAAATGCGTCTCCTGAAGGCAGCATATTGTTGCGTCTTCTTTTGTGATTCATTCGACTAGCCTGTGTCTCTTTATTGGTGAGTTTCAGCCATTAACATTTAGGGTTATTTTTGAGATATGAGTTGTTTTTCCAGCCATATTTGTTTATTTATGTTACTATACATGGTTTGTTTTCCTCTTTGATTATTCCCCCCCCTTTACTGTACTACCTCCTGCTGTTGGTTTTCATTGATATTTTCCATTTCCTCTTCCTGTAATATTTTGCCGAGGATGTTTTGAAGAGATGGTTTTCTAGCTGCAAATTCTTTTAACTTTTGTTTATCATGGAAGGTTTTAATTTCATCTTCCACCCTGAAGTTTAATTTCGCTGGATGCACAATTCTTGGTTGGAACCCATTTTCTTTCAGTGTTTGAAATATGTTATTCCAGGATCTTCTAGCTTTCAGAGTCCGTGTTGAAAGGTCAGCTGTTATCCTGATTGGTTTACCCCTAAATGTAATCTGCTTCCTTTCTCTTGTAGCTTTTGAAATTCTCTCCTTATTCTGTATGTTGGGCATCTTAATTATAATGTGTCTAAGTGTGGATCTCTCATGATTTTGCACATTCGGCATCCTGTAGGCTTCTAGGATTTGGGATTCTTTCTCATTCTTTAAGTCTGGGAAGTTTTCTCGTATTATTTCATTGAATAGATTGCACATTCCTTTGGTTTGGACCTCTATACCTTCCTGTATCCCAATGACTCTTAAGTTTGGTCTTTTTATGTTTTCCCATATTTCTTGAATGATCTGCTCATGGTTTCTTAACAGTTTTGCTGAGCTGTCAATGTTCTTCTCCAATTGAAATACTTTGTTTTCATTGTCTGATGTTCTATCTTCTAAGTGTTCTACTCTGCTGGTAGTATTCTCAATTGAGTTTTTAAGTTGGTTTATTGCTTCCTGCATTTCTAAGATTTCTGTTTGTTTGTTTTTTATAACCTCTATCTCCCTGTATAATTGATCTTTTGCTTCTTGGATTTGTTTATGTAATTCATTGTCAAAGTGGTCGAAGTGGTCTTTCATTGTCTGATTATGCTGTCTAATGTCTTCCTTGAGACTCCAGATCATCTGAAGCATGTATATACTGAATTCTTTATCTGACATACCATCTGCTGCAGATATTACCTCTTCTAAAGTTGAGTTGACCTGCATTGCTTGTGGTCCTTTCTTTCTTTGTCTTTTCATACTGATCGCGTTTCTTTCTGCTTGGTGAAACTGTTGTGTTATTGATTTTTCCCCCTATATATTTATATTGCTCTGCATAGTTGCAAAGTCTCCCTCACAGGCTTTGGCGGTTTTTCTGCCCCTCCTCCAATTGGGGCAATATGCCTACCACACCAGGAGGCCGCTGGGCCTGTACTTCGATGGGCCTGTTCTTTCAGTGGTCACAGGTCCGCCTACCTTGCAGGCGCGAGCAGCGGCTCTGTCCCTCTGCGGGCCGCTAGGCCTGTTCTGTCTGTTGGTTACAGGTCTGTCTACCTAGCAGGCGCTGGAGGCGACTCTGCCCCTTCCCCAATCGGGGGGATGGCGGGCCACTGGGCCTGTTCTGCTGGTAGGTTAATGCAACAGTTTCTAATTGCACACTGCTGGTGGTGGGGAGCTCACTCCCGACAAAGATGGCCCATCTCAGGTACAGTCTCCAACCCCTTTCCTACCCTCACGGGCCCTGGTTCTGTTCTCTGAAGTGAGGGAGGAAATCTCTCCAGAGTCCCACTTAGGGTCCTCCTAGGGATTCCTTCCCGCTCTGAAATACCCCCCTTAGTCCTTTGAATCTCTCTCCATCCCTTCACCATCTTACTGAGTCTACAAAATATACCCAGAATTTTCTTCCCCAATATCAGAAAGACTAATTGAGACTTCTGTGGGTTACCAAGACCAGTGTCTCCCAAGGTCACTTCTGAAATGTCTTCATTCTAGTCACACTTATAAGGATCTTATATTCAAATAAACGTTGCAAGTGCTGGGTTAAAGAAATATTAGAAACTTCTTTTGCAGAAGGACTTATCAGGGCCTTATATGACTCATGTACCTGAGACTCTCCAAACCAGATACAGGAGGTTGAGTTTGGGTGCATCTGGACTTGTCAGAAAGTCATGCTAGAAGGGACATGTAAACTGCTCTAGAAGCAGACCTGGGTGAGAATTCCAACTCTGCCATGTATTACCTTCGGGACCTGAAAATGCCTTTACCACTCTGACCTTCAGACTCTTCATCTGTCATGTGAAAGATCTTCATCTCTATGCCTTGCTTGTTCGACAGGTGGAGCACAAGGGAAAGAAGTCAATCAGTTCCCAAACTGCCTCATCTGGTGCAGCTATCCCCAGGCATATCCTGTCTCAGGCCAGCCTCAACTCCCCACACAGCCTCAAAGGTACCAAGCCCACTGCTGCCTCAGGTCCTTTACACATGCTACAAATCCACTTTCCAGCTACATCCATATGATGCATGGTAGGGGCTCAACAAACAATGCATAACCTGATGTGAGACGGAGGCCCTTGATGTCTTCTTCTGCTGGCCACCATCCAGCTCATGCCCATAGTCTGATGAGGCCTGAAATCTTTTCTGTCCTACCCTGAGGCTGGAGCAAGCAGGGCCTCCCACGCATGCACCTGAAAATCACCATGAAGGCAGTCTCCAGGATCTCCCGGGCAGGAAGGATGTCAGCTTGGAGCCACCGGGCCATGACCAGGCCATGCCCCAGGCCCGTGGACCCTGCTCTGGGTCATCTCTACAATGGTGTACCCTCTGCTGGCTCCCTGTGCTGGCCCCTGACTTAATAAATCTCGGACAATTGGCCACAGGCTTGTTTCCTTAAAATGAGGTCACCTCTAAGGATCTCTGACATGACATGGCCCCGCCTCCTCAGAGCAGTGGGGACGTTGCAGCTCAGGTAAATGAACATTCTCTTAAACCAAAAAGGCTGGCAGGAAGCTCTCTTCTCCCCCAGGCTGAGTTGGCCTCTCAGGACCAGGTGAGGAAGCCCCCACGGGGGGACACTGTCTGTGTCACAGAAGGCTCCACTGACCCAAGTCACCTCCTGCCATAGGTGGATCATATGTCTGATTTTCTCCTCCCACTTACTGCATCTTTGGTTTGAGGGGTCTGGAGTAAAACCAAATGTCCCGGGTTTAAAACCCCTCTGGGCCTCTCTTGAGCTGTGTGATCATGGGTAAGTTAATAAATCTCTCTGTGCCTCAGTTTCTTTCTTAAATGGAGATTCTGGTGTGTATCCTGGGGTTTTTTAATGCAGAGCAGTCCCTAGCACATAGGAGGTGCTGCATCAACGTGGCTGCAATGACTATTAAGGCCATTTTTGGATGTTGTGGGTGGAGTGGGGTGGGGAACTTTAGTGAGGATCAGTGTGAACTCTTCTCTGTTAATTCATTTTCTTTTTTGTGGGAGGTACGGTGTCAGGGGCTAGAAGGAAATTCTCCTTCAAAGAATAGCCTGACATTTACAAGAAACAGCCCCCTGGGTGACATCCTGCCTGGGAGACATCCTGCATATACCTATCTCCCTGAAACATCCTGTGGCTATCAGGAATATCAGACATCTTGCAGCTGCCAGTTTTACCACCCACATCCAGTAATTTCTGATTAGAGAGCTTCCCCATACCCAGCATATAAATACCCCTGTGTTAACAATAAATGTTTGCAGCTTGATCAGAACTCCTGTCTTGCTTTCATCCTTTGTGTCTCTTGTCCCTTCATTCCTCCCCACCTAGGTTCACCACCCACATTGATGTGTCCTGTGGGTCAGAACATTTGGCGCCCAAAGATTGGGGCTGGAGCCTTTGACTGAGAAGGAACACCATCCTCCAGGGACACATGGCCAAGCGGAGCTCGCGATCGCCTTGGCAGACACGACCGAGAGACAGATCCAGGAGGAGAGTGGGGACGACGCACAGTGAGTGACCCATCATGGGACAAGCAGTTTTGTCACATGATTTGTTTTTGTCAGGCCTCAAGGAGGCCCTCAAGACATGGGTGGCATGTGTTTAGAAAAAGGATTTAAAATTATTCTTTTCATACATAGGAGAATTGTGTCCATGGTTTTCCCTTGAAGCGACCATTGATGGTAAAAGATGGCTTAGAGTAGGAGACTGTTTAAAAGATTATTATGAATCCTTTGGCCCAGAAAAGGTGCCTGTTGCCACCTTTTCTTACTGGAACTTAATTAATGAAATTCTTAAAAGTTTACCCTTTGACAATCGTACCTTAAAACTTGTCAGGATTGGGGAAGAGGCTATGCAAAAGACCTCTCATCTCTCTCGTCCCCCCTCGGCATGCCCTTCAGTTAGTATAGACATACATCCTTCTCAGTCTCCCTAGGACCCTGGGAACCTTCCTGAACCCCCTCAAAATCCCACCCTAATGAATAAGGCTCCAACAGCTACCAACCGCCTTTATCCAGTTTTAAATCCCAGAGACACATTGACCCCTGGGGAGGAGGCTACCTTGGAGAAGGAAGCAGCTCGCTACCATTCAGAAGACACGCCACCTCTCAGGACCCTGCCACAGCCTATAGGACTTACACATCCACCTCCCTCCTATATCCTTCCTGCCTTTTGTGCTCTGGCCCTTTAGGGGCCAACTGCCCCATCAGATATTTTTTCTCCACTTACCTTGCCTAACCTGGCTCCCTTGCGCAAGTCTCTCCAACAGAAACGGGAACACATCCAACTTCTAAAAGAATCAAGATCTCTTGACTCTGAGCTCCGCTCATTAGCCTTAGGCACAGAGTAAACCCGAGCTGGCCCAAGGCGGTGTAATAAAAAGGTTAAGCCACGCCATCGGCCTATTCTCGCTTCCCAGTCCCCCATAGTCAGATAGATAAGCCCACCCAGGCTGAGGACAAAGAGGAGGATCAAGTGGAGGAAACGGATCTAGGGTTCATAGTTTGTCCCTGGTGAGCAGATTTCTCTCTCTCTGCTTCCTCATTGCCATATGCTGAGCTGCTTTCCGACTCCCTACACTTCCCCCACTATGTTCTGCCTCACGTTGGCCCCAGAGCTATGCAGTTGGTGGTCAGTGGAGTGAGACCTGAAACTATGAGCTACATAAACTTTTCCTGCTCTAATTGTTGTTGTTAGATTTTTTTGGTCACAGTGATGTAAAAGGCAACTAAAAACACAGACTAATTTATCCAGCAGGGAATATTAAAGGCAGTACAGAATTTGAGATATGGCCTGGGTATTTCTAGCTACTTTCAGCCTTATATACCATGGGGATCAGGAGCAAAAGCCAGGGTAGAAAGATTTAAAATACTTGCAGGTTTTCCAGAAAAGAAAACTTTGTAATGTTGGGGCCAAAAATGGTGTGGTTGGTAAAGAGATTAGTTCCATTACACAGAAGCCACCTTTAGGCATCTCAGGAATGGGAAGGACACCACCCTTAGCAGGCTCAATGACTTGTGGAGAGATTATCAGGGTGCCCTGCGTACAAAAGGCAGCCTCAGAATCCTATGTCCAGATTCATTTTGCTGTGTAACTAACATCATATGGGCTCACAGAGGCCATGGTCTAGGTGGGTCTGGCTAGTGTCCTCATTCTAAGCTGACCTTGTTATTGTCTATGTGATGCTGGTTATCAGGCTTACAGAGTGAAGAGTTGAGGGGTTGTGAAGGTTTGCATTCCTACTTTAGAGGAAACGCTGGTGACCAGGATGTGCATATCACATTCAGAGTGCAACCCAGTAACCCCAGAAACAGTGATTTATCAAACTATGAGAGTGGAGCCAGTGTTGTGGTGGAGGTTAGCAGTGGCAGGCCTATGAACACCTCCTCAGGTAAGTGAAAGTCAGTGAGCACAGAAGCTCAAGGGAGTGGTCCCAAATCAGACCAAGCTGGAGGGGTAAGGATGCTCAAGTTCTAGGGCACCCATATTACACCATCAGGTGCCCTAGTTTCACACCTGGAGCACTAGACTTAATGAAGCACTAGACTTAACGTGTGCCTGCTGTGCTTTTTCAATTTCCTCCTTACTACTGTCCTCTTCTTCCCTTTGGGTTAGTTGTGTTTCCCCTGTGTAGATGTATCTTTGAAATGTGTTAACATTTTTTTGATTATTAATGAGGATTGCAGCCAATGCAGCTACAAAAGGTTTGATTCTTCTGCTTTGCTTCCACGCATGAAAGTCAGTAACTGAAGAGGCAGAGAGGTGGGAGAGGAAAAGGCTTCATTGGCAACAATTCAGCATTTCAGAGATGAATGGCTAGCTCCTGGTTTCATCTTGCTTAGTACTGCTGAGTGAAAGTGTATAGAGTGTGTTATGTGGAATTGTTCTCACAGTCTTGGGCAGGTGGACACAAGCACAGTTTACTAGTGTTGATAGACTGTCCTTTAGAGGGGTCTGGAGTCATGGCTCAGTGGTAGAGAGAGTGCCTGGCATGTGTGAGGCACAGTGGTCAATTCTTAGAACCATATATAAATCAATAAATATTGATAGACAACTAAAAATAGATGTCACAAAGGAGCTGGGGATGTGGCTCAAGTGGTAGCGCACTCGCCTGGCATGTGTGCAGTGCAAGGTTTGATCCTCAGCACCACATAAAAATAAAGATGTTGTGTCTGCCCAACACTAATAAATAAATATTAGAAAATTCTCTCTCTCTCTCTCTCTCTCTCTCTCTCTCTCTCTCTCTCTCTCTCTCTTTTAAAAAACTGTTATTTAAAGTAGTTGGGATTCTGTGGGTTATATCTGGGTCCAGTGGACCCTGACACATCCCAGACCTGTGCATCTAAGATAATGTGATTTTTTATATGCTTGCAATTCTGAAGGTGTGTGTGTCTGGCTTCCCTCCTAGTCAGTGTCTTCTGTACACTTCTGCCAATACCTTTTAATTTGGACATTTCCTGTGACATAGTAAGGTGGAGTGCCCAGTGCAAGGGCCCTTTTAACTGACTTTCGTGCTTTTAACTGACTCTATGGTTAGTCATTAAGATAGGGTTGAGGGTGTGGGGAGAAAAGAAAGCTATACTCATAAATTAAAAAGAAGAGAATGGCAGAAAAAAAAACCGTTCAATTCAGGGTTCAGCGTCACTATGTTCCCTTGAGTCTCAGAAGAGACTTTGGGCAAAAACTATTGAGAATGCACTGTTGATATTTGTGGACTCTTGGAGTCCAAATGCTTGTTTATTTACTTATTTTTAATTATTTATTGCTGTGAGACAGACATGAGCTTTTGGGGACAAGGGATAGATGTTCTGGCATTAACATTTGGTGTTCCTCAAAGGCTCACCTCTTAAACATCTGGTTCCCAGCTGAAGTCATTATTGGGAGGTTTTGGAAGCTTGTGGAAATTGGGGCCCATTTGATGAAAATTACCTCATTGAGGATGTGCCACTGATGGGGTACTGGGACCCTAATGCACTTCTGTCTCTGTCTCTCTCCGCCTCCTAGCAGCCATGAGGTGGTCAGTTTTCCTATGCCATACACTCTTGGCCAGATGTTCTGCTTTGCTATAGGTCCAGAGGTAAGAGGGCCAAGTGACCATGGACTCTAATCTCTGAAACCATACGCCAAAATAAATCTCTGCTCCTTTGAATGTGGTGATCTCAGGTATATTATCACAGGTTTGGAAAGTGATTAGGACAGCTGCTGTCCAAAATATAAGAGGCCCCAGACCTTCCTCTAACCAGATTCACCTATTCTGTCTGAAGGTAACACAGAAAAGCTGACAATTTACTCACTAATTTTTTGACCAACAAACATGCCAGTAATATCTTCAGATTATAATTTGGACATGTAAGGATGCCAAAGGCCTCTTGTGTGAGAACACTGCAGACCCCACTCATAAATTGGAGCTGATGTGTCTTATTGGGGAGCCCAGGTGAACAAGTCAATCCCTGGCATTGAAAAACACATTGCACAATGGTCTGGCTTTCTAGCTAGAAGATATCCATCTTGGCTGATGGTGGATACTCAAAAGAATCTATTTGGGGTGATTCTCTCTTTTAGAAACCCCTTTAATGTCCCAGAGTACCTTCATCTCCAGAAGCATTATCTGAGAGTACTCTCTTATTATTTGAAGAGTTTTCTCTATATTGAGGAGTTATTGAGTGGCTGGCAAGTACCTTTCAGTTTTATGGGAGGGAATGTGCTCTTTCCTTTGCACTTTTATATTTTCTTACATTTTCAACAGCAAGGTATGTGCCTGAAATCTGCATCTTCACCCCTCTACCTCTGTGTGCAGGGCCCACAAGATAATATCCTTGAACTGGGTGTGTCAGTGTTCAGATTATGTATGTAATGTTCTGTGTGTGTGTGTGTGTGTGTGTGTGTGTGAGAGAGAAAGAGAGAGAAGGAGAGACAGAGAGAGAGGGAAACAGAGAGAGAGAGAGAAAACACAAGAACTTGTTTCTCTAGCACCAGGACTTTGTGCTTTTATGTGTTTCATGTGTATAGGCATGGAAAGGATATGAAACAAGACACCATAAATTCTCCTGTGTGGGACTGTTTGGTTGTCGTGTGTAAATATTTTCTGAGTGATTTCTTTGGTCATTGTTGGCTGAGTACCTTTCTGGCAGGACATGTGTTTAGGGTTTTAGTGGTGCGTCTGTAGGTGTTGTTGGCATTGTGGACTATTGTGAACATGACTATTGTGAATGCATTTGAGAGGAGTTAGGATGGTGTCTTACTATTATGTGTTGGATCTGTGCATTTTCAGATTTTAGAATGTATGTGTATGTTGATGTCTAGGTCAGAATTTAGGGACATAATCTTTGGTGTTCAGAGATTTGGAGAGAATGGAATCATGGGGTATGTTGGGGTGTTTAGAATTATGTATATGTGGCACATAGATGTGTATAGATTCTGTTGATAATGTCTCAAGTGGACTGCTGTGTATTTTCTTGTTTAGGGCTTTGAGGTGATCATGTTATTTTTGGGAATGGAGGGGTGTCCTTTGTGAGTATGTAGGAGGAGTTAGCAGTGTCTGTACGTCTGAGATTTGTTGTTGAACTTCATATTCTGAGGCATTCTGTGTATGTGCATGTTTGCAACATAGAGGTGATTGTAAATGTTTTCATTTGAGAATACAAATTGTTGTCATGTTAATAAGTAATTTGTTTGCTCCATTCAGTTACTGAGGGAGTGTTTGTGTGATTGCTTTATGGGTGATACTGATTGATGTGTGGTCTGAAGATGAGTGTATCTGAAGCACACCAGATACTCTCAACCAAAAGACCCTTGCCATAATTAAGCTTCTTCTCTTGTCAGATCAGCAGCAAGAATGCAAAGGTTACTGTTGTTGGGAGCTTCCTCTTTCTTGTAAATGCCAGATTCTTTTTTTTTTTTTGGTAAATACATGTGAAACCTCTGTCTGGCCTAGAGAATGGAATAAAAAACACTTGTCAAGTGAATCTTCAAGCCCTTTTCCCCCATGGGACATAAAAGTCAAAATATTTGGAGATTATCTGTCCCTAGAATGTTTCAGGCATGAGCCACACTCTAGACTGATTGGCAGCATCCAATAAACCTGCTTTCTGAAAATTCCTGTGGTATCCAGCCTCTTCAGTCCTACTTCATATATATTTTAAGTGTTTCATGGAGGTGACTGGAATATGTGTGAGACTTTGTAAGGAAGGTTATTGATTGGAATTGTTTGGATTTTGCTGTGTATTTGTATTAATTTGGGCATGAGGAACTCTGGGTTTAGAGTCAGGCATCTGGAAGATAGGAAGTTTATGCTATTGAGGATTTTAGAGCTCCACAGTGTTGTGTCCTGTTAACTGAGTATATCAGAAAGAATGAGCAGTTTTGTACATTAATAGTGAGTTCTGTGCCCTTTAATAGTGAGAGAGTGGCTGCATGTACTTTAGGTCTGTGGGAGTACTGTGGGTTTGTAGATTCAGATGGACACGTGTGTTCCCAGACTTTTATAATCTAGGACTGTGAAAGTATTTAGGAAGTGTGATGGCTGAGTATTCATTCTCAAATAGTAGATGGGTAGTACGTGTTTCCACTGAGATAATATAGAAGTTATATTTATATGGGAATACAAGTTAGGAGGATTAGGTACTGACAGTGTATATGGGTTATTATGACATGGTGGTACTTGTGAATAATTATTAAGAAGAGTGTTTGAATGGAGTATTTTGGTGAATACTTTTTGATATTCACAAAATATTGATTTTTTAATTTAAGTTTTTTTTATTTAGGGAAGGGTGTGACATTAGAGTGAAGGGTAAAATATGTGTATTAAGGCAACACATGTGTTATGTATGTATTTGGGAAATGACAATGAGGAGATTGTAGGTGACATCATTGTTGTGTACATTTGGAGAAGGTTGAGAAACTTTATGTGTTTTTTGGAGTTGGTGTTTGCGTATCAAGTGATTCTGGGAATATGGACTCATGTTTATGTGTGTATGTGCGTGGTTGTACTTGTGTCATTTAGGGTTAAGAATCTTACATTTTTGTAATCAGGGTATTTCTGGTTCCACTTAATCTTAGAGAAGTTCAAAGAGATTTTTATGCACACATGCCACCCAGCCACAGAGACCTGTGAACACCTCTTGCTGAGGCACATACATGGAAAGATGCACACTCATTAAAACCCCTTTCACCACAGATATCATTAAAACACCTCACATTTAGAAACAGGTGCATGACCCACAACTCACTGCCATTCCAACAAAAACACAGATGCATAAATCACCTTTATCCCTGCTTTCCCCAAATACACCCACCATCACTTCCTTTCTAAAAAAATATATACATACCCACAAATACACCTGCCTGTTATCACCCAGGTACTGACGGACATGCAATTATAATGTATACTTTCCAAATGCAGGCTTATACATTCCTATATACTCTACACTTCCTGAAGGCATGCACATGATATAACCAAACACTGAGTATGCATGCACACAGAAATACAACATACAACACACACACACACACACACACACACACACACACAATAAACCCTATTTGTTACCAGAAGTCACAAAAACAAAACCATAAGTACTCTGGAAAATCTCACGGACTTGATCCTCTCATCAGAAATACAACATACACAACACCTTGCTTCTGTCTCTTCTTGCTTTACACAGAATTTAAAGTACACTGCAGAGCAGATAGGCTTAACTGAACTTTTCAACAAAAACCAAAGGACGACAAATTCTTCACAACAGTACCAACAACATTCTCCAGAATATGCAACAGATTAAGTCATAAAAAAACCTTAACAAATTTTAAAAGCTATAAATCATTTGAAATAACTTTTTTTCTGAACACAATATAATAAAACTGGAAACCTACAACAGGCGGAACTTCAGAAACATCCTGCATGTCTGCGATTATAACAGAAAGCTCTCAAATAGCAGAGTCAATGACAAACAGAATGGAAATTTTTAAAGATTCTTGAGAAAAATGATAGAAACACAAAATAAAAAACCCTATATCATAGAGCAGAGGCAATTTTAAGATTAGAGCAGTACATACCTATATCAAAAAAGAAAACAACCAAGACTTCCTCTTCAAGGAGATAGAAAATCAAGAACATGCCTGACCCAAAGCTAGTAGAAGAAAAAATACTAAACATCAGAGATGAGGTAAATAAAATAAAGATTAAATATCATTTTAAAAATATCAACAACAGAAAGAATTTACTTACTTACTTACTTACTTACTTACTTATCCCTAGGATTGAACTCAGAAGCAACCACTCACTGAGAGATGTCTCCAGACCTAGTTTGTTTTTTATTGAGAGACAGGGTCCCATAGAGGGGCTCACTGCCTTACTTTTGCTGAGGCTGTCTTTGAACTTGCCTTCCTCTTGCCCCTCCTTGAGGATCTAAACTGTTCATGTCAATGGTTAAGAGTACAGCTTTGCCATTGAACTCACTTAAGCAGTGGGAAGATCATGATGCTGTATAATATGAGCATTCCCAGACGTGACACCTACGGACATTTTCGCATTGGCTTTGTTCACAGAAAGCATGAGACTCACCTTTCAGGACTCTGCTTGGTGCATGGTTTGGCTTCTTCACTTTTTTGGTGGAGGTTTTCTGTTGGAGACTAAACCCAGAACATCATGCATGCTCGGCAAGTGCTTTCCCATGGAGCTGTTCCCCCAGCCCACCTTGGCCTTTCTTGGTGATCAGAGAAAGTGTCTGTTGGACTCTATTTTTAATGACTTAATGGGAAACTTCATGTCCTCTGATTCTACCTCTTCTGCAGATCCAGTTGAAGGCAAAGGTGCTGTGGCGAGCCATCCCCCTTTTCATCTTCTTAGTCTGCTGTCAGGTCAATCCGGTCTCCTGTGCTGTTGTTGGGGCAAGGGGGAGAGGGGGCAACCATGTGCCACTCCTTTGGTTTCTACTTGTTTCCAGATCCTTTGTTTGGTATTATGGCCTCAGATTCTGTGGACCCTTTCTACTGGATGTGAGGGATTCTGGCCTCCAACAGAGGGAGGCTCAGACTCACTGTGCCTCTTTTCTGCTGGACCAGCACCATTGAGTTGAACTACAGCCTTTCTGTGGAGCTAAGAGAATGGGCAGCTCTGTGGCCTGGAAAGTCTGCATGTGCCATGTCAAATAGCCTGATCAAAGGTGCATTCATCCTGGGAAACTCCATCTTCTTTAGAGTTAGGTTTGAATGCAATACAAACCCTGGAAGAGCAAGATAAGTCTCTGCTTGAGAATTTCTGAAATGTTAAAAAAACTAGAGTGTTTGAAATCCTGGAATGAGATGGTGAGTAGACATAGAACACTCTATAGAACTCTCTAGTGGTTTCTCAGCTGCATCTTTTTCATATCTACAGGTGAAATATATGGATCAAAACCACGAGTGACAGTGGTGGGTCAAATCTAACCAGTCACCTGTGGGTCTAGAAATGATTTTCTTGTGTATGTTGATGGTGCATTTGATGGACACGGTTTAAAAATGGGGTTCCAAAAAGGTTCCAGTCACTCAGAATCAGAGCTCATCTGAACATGATGGAAAGGGAAGGTTGATTCCCAACTAGATCCAAATGTGCCAGCCCCATTTGCAGACTCAGGAAATGATTGGAATGTTCTCCAGTTTTATGAACTGATGAAGGACGGGCCTCTCTGTCCTCTGTCCATCCAGAATGGATCTGTCCATGGGGATGGGAATGCAGCAGGCTCTTGAGGGGTACGTGACTTTCCAAACAGAATGACATGGTGTCTGGTGGGCTCAACAGAGGGACTCAGTTGTGTTCTTATCTTTGGTTTTGGGGTGTTATGCTATAATTGCTGCCAGCAACCTGAAGCCCTTCCAATGTGGAAAAGGGGTCACATTCATTTCTGTAGGTTCATTTTATTAAATAATGTCTTGCTTTCTTGAGCTCACAGGGGCTTTGTGGCTGCCCGTTTCCTTAGGCACACTCATGGAGCTCAGTATCTCTGCAGTGGTCACCTTGGGCCTCATCATGCAGCTCTTGGCTTGCACCAAGATGATTGAAGTGGGTGACACCACAAAAGACCAAGCCCTCTTCAACGTGAGCCCAGAAGTTTAAGAAAGATCATGGGTACATTTCTGGTGTCTAGTTGAGAATTTGAATTGGCTCTAAAATTGGGGGCATTAAAACAGCCCAGTTTGGCCTGTGTGCTTTGCCTGCCGACTCTGTAGGTGCTCCATGGCCTGTTAGTGAGAGAGCACTTCTGGGAGGTGCTGGGAATGGGGGAAGGCCAGGCAGGGCAGGGGAGGGCAGGAATGCCCCAGAGGATGGATTTGAAGGATCAGTGCATGGAGGTCACCCCTTCACCAGCCATGATTTCCATACCTCACGAAGGAGGTGACATCTACTTCAGAGCTGTCATAAGTATTCAATCAAAGCCAGATGCTGTGGAGTATGCCTCTAATTATAGCAGCTTTGGAGGCTGAGGCAGAAGGATCACTATTTGGAGGTCAACCTCAGCAACTTAGTGACGCCCTAAGCCCCTCAGTGAGACCCTGTTTCTAAATAAAATAAAAAATGGCTGGGGGTGAGACTCAGAGGTGAAGCACGTCTGCTCAGTCCTCAGGTTGATCCTGGAGGATTGTGACTCAAAGCCAACCTCAGCAACAGCGAGGCCCTAAGCAGCTCAGTGAGACTCTGTCTCTAAATAAAACCAAAATAGGGCTGGGGATGAGGTTCTGTGGTTGAGTGACCCTGAGTACAATCCCTAGTACCAAAATCAAAACAAACAAACAAAAAATTTGCATTATTTTTCTAAAGCCCAAATTGGGTGTTTTTTTCTCTTTCTCTCTTTGTTTTTAATAATTTTTTTTGCAAAACTGAAAATGGAACTCAGTGCCTCTACCACTGAGC
Organism: Callospermophilus lateralis; assembly: GCF_048772815.1. NCBI lineage: Eukaryota > Metazoa > Chordata > Mammalia > Rodentia > Sciuridae > Callospermophilus > Callospermophilus lateralis. The sequence continues at coordinate 657,748 of NW_027515935.1, read as the reverse complement.
TACAGCCTCAGAAGTTTTCTCCTTATCGTTGACAATTTTTTAAATATGTTTTTCCATATTAAGAATTCAAGATCATTTTTTAAAAAAAGAATTTAGGATGACTGGTCTGAAGTTTAGTAAAGCACTTGCCTATGGGCAGTGTCAGTATTTGTCATCTATATTCCTGCCACACTCTGCTCAAGATTTTCTTAGGACCCTAGTGTTTGGCATGATTGTCACCATCGGCCAGTCCATTATGGATGTGATGACAGGCATGGACAGGGACCCCCTCAAAGATGGGTTCTGCGATCTGCCTTCTGATCACCACTCAGGTGAACCCCCACTCTCACCCCGCTTCCTGAGTGACCCTGTTGTCCCTCTTCCACCTCAGCAGTACTCAGCCAGACCTGGGGCCATGCCAGGCTCAGGGCTGGGCTCAAGGCTAAACACTGGCCTGAGCAGGGTAAGGCCCCCGGTTGGAGGCTGGTCACCGGCCAAAAAGAAATCATTCAAATAAAGACACTGCGCCCATCTACAATGAGAAATATTGAAATCAATAAAGGCCTGCTGTCCACCTGCAAACCCAAAAACAATTAAGAAACAAAAAAAAATATTGGGGCTGGGGCTCAGTGGCAGAGGTTCACCTGGCATGTACAAGGCCTTGGGCTCGATCCTCAGCACCCCATAAAAATAAAAAAAAGATGTTGTGTCCACCTCCAACTAAAAAATAGATTTAAAAAAAAATAATAGAGAATTGAAAGACCTGGCTTTGGCTTCTGAATTCCCATGAGGCAGATTGAGAAGGGTCTCTTATTTGGCCCTCATAGCAGAGAGCCCTGTCATTGAAGATGGAAGGAACCAGGGCACTGGGGCCAGTAACACAGAGTTCACTTTTATTAATTAATTTATTTTAATTCTGCAGTTCTTTGTGGCAGGCTTGATCGTCCTCCTTTTGGATGAGTTTCATTATAAAGGGAACGGCCTGGGCTCTGGCTTTTCCCTCTCCATCACAAGCAACATTTGTGAAACCATCCTGGGGAAGGTCTTCAACCCCACCACCATCAACACCGACCAAGGTAAGGGCCCTGCCGCTCGTTGGGCACATCTGCAGGAAGTTTTCATGTATGCAGAGTATTCCTCTGGGGGAAAATAACTGTTTCAGAATCATTTCTTCTGAATTTTCAGTGTGCAAATGTTTAAAATTATAGCTGAGTGCAGAAGCTCAAGCCTGTCATCCCAGCAGCTCAGGAGGCCGAGGCAGGAGGATCACAAGCTGGAGGCCAGCCTCAGCAACTTAGTGAGGCCCTGTCTCTAAATAAAATATAAAAGGAACTGGGGACAGGGCTCAGGGGTTAAGTGGTCCTGGGTTAAATCCCTAGTACCAAATAATAATAATAATAATATTAATAATAATAATAATTATTATTATTATTATTACTATTATTATTATAACAATAACAACAACAACACTTACAATCAAAAGGATATCTAAACTTTCATGTCTTATAAGAATATTTCAAGGACAGTTAGCATGCCACAGAGTAATCCTGCCTCAAATTTCTTAGCAGGAACCTGCACTGCAAGGATAAAGAAGTGTTGATTTTAGTCTATTGTCTTCTGGTGGACATTTCAGTTCTTTCTCAGTCACAGTTAGCATCAATGTGAATATCCTTGGGCAATCACCTGCACATATTTTAGCACTTGTTCTTAGCGAATAAGATTCTAAAAATGAAATTTCTACGCCAAACCACTTGTTCAGGCGAGGAGCAGTTAGTTCGATGATTACAAGTTCAAGGACAGCCTTGGCAAATAAGTGAGACCCTGTCTCAAAACAGTCATGGGTAGAATGACTGTTCCTGGGTTCAACCCACAGTATTGCCATTTGGGGGAGGAAGGCACTGGGGATTGAACTCAGGGACAGTTAACCCCTGAGCCCCGTCCCCAACCCTCTTTTGTATTTTATTCAGAGACAGGGTCTCGCTGAGTTGCTTAGAGCCCCAATTTGGCTGACGTTAGCCTCCAATTTGCAATCCTCCTGCCTTAGCCTCCAGAGCCACTGGGATTGCAGGCATGCACCATGACACCTGGCTTACAAATCTTAATAAAATAAAAATTGAAAAACATGTGAGACTTCTTAGAAGAAGGAAATTGACTTTTTTTTCTTTTCTTTTTCTTTTGGCCTCTGATCCCTGAATCTGATTTTTTCTGGGAAGTCTCTCATGGAAAATATTTGTGTGCATTTTTTGTGTTTTTTTGGAATTGACTGTGGAGCTGGTTCTTGGCTTTCAGTGCCATGACATCAAATTGAGGAAACTGCAGATGAGTCCCTGCAGGGTGCCTGAAAGATCCCATGGGAAAGACTGGACCCCAGGTAGGAGTGTTGGCGACACTTACAGAAGAGTAGGCAAAGGTGACACAAGACTCTTCCTAGAATTTCAGAAAATCTAAGGTGAATTGAGGATCTGGGGGCAAAGCAGCTGGGCCCCAGCTGTGGATGTGGATCTGGGTAGGAGTTAAGGAGTCTGCCAAGACCTCCTGGCTTTAGCGGGAGGCTGCCTTCATAAAGAGTGGGAGCAGTGGTGAGCACAGGGGACCAGTCAGTGAAGGCTTGGGCTGTGGCAGCCAGCCAGAGGATCACTTTGCTCTGGAGCAGGATGGTGAGTGAGGGGACAGTTTTGAAGGAATGATTTGCTGTCCCTTGGAGACAGACTGAGAAAATGTCTGGCAAGGTTGCACAGCCATTCAGCCTGAGTCAGCCAGTGTGACATCAGAGTGACGGCCTTAGGACTTAGGGAGAGATGAAGGCCACAGACAACTGAGACATGGAGGTGGCTGCCTTGGCCACCTCTGGTACCTCGTTGGGGCAGAGATCTTACCTGGGGGGCTTTGAGTGGTGCTCTAAGGAGCCAAAATGGTGGAGCCACGGGGACAGCCCCAGGACGGGCAAGAGGATGGTGGAGCAGGCTCAGGTAACTTTCAGCTGAAAGGCTTTCCTGTTAGCAGGAGTGCCACCACGGCTCAGCTTGTGACCTGTAAAGTGGGGTGTGGAAGGGCCCCTAGAGTGGAGAGTGCAGTTGGTCCTTCTTCCCTGAGGTTTGGGACAGTCCAGGCTGGGAGGGAGGTGGACAGTACAGATGTCACATGGCTCTTGTCCCCATCACACTAGTGCATGAAACAACCCATTTCCTAGATTTCAGAGGGTAGTGATTTGCAAGAAATGACCATGTTAAACATTCAGAAAGCTTCTAAGGCCCACACCCTGCCATTGATGTCACCCACCTTTCATTCCAGACATTTGTCAGTAAGGTGCTGTTAAGCACTAGGCGCTTCTGTGGGTGCTAATAATACAAAGGGATAGAACGTAAGGTGTTTGAGCGTCAGTGTCATCCCAGGGCCCCGGGGTCAGAATAGAGCAGAGAAGGAAGATGGGGTGACTAGGGAAGAGTGATACAGGTCCATCTAGAGAACCTGGCGTTTGCAAAGGCCCTGGGGCAGAGATGAGTTGGTCTGTTTGAGGGTCCTCTTATGGCTCAGCGGAGCAAGTGCAGGGATTCAGAGAGGTCATTGGTGGCAAGAGGAGCCAGGACAAGTCCCTACTCTCTCCCACTGAGATTGCTGAACTTCCTCCTTTACAAAATGCTCAAGGTTTCATGTCTCCAGATTCTTTACCATAGAAACATCAGTGGTTGTCCTACACAGCCACAAGTGGCAGGGAGAGGGGCTGTAAGAAGACCACCACGAGTATGCCAGGGGGCCAGGGAAAGCTAGGACAGCATTTCTGTCACAGATATCCTGTCCATGTGGTCTACAGGACAAATGGCCCATCTGAGTGGCCATCCAGAAGGTGACACGAGTCCTGCTGTGCCAACTCTGGGGTGACAGGAAAATGCAGTCCCAGGGAGTGACTGGGACATCTGAGTCCCCAGCTGTTAGCCACTCTGTCCACAGATGCCACGTTTAGTGAAGCACCGATCTGGGCTGCAGGGGCCATTGTGACAGTGTTTCCCACTGTGTTCTTGTTCTAAAGTCAGTCTCATGTCATTTCTGAAGTGCTCAGACCTTGGTGCCCTGTGCTGCAGTGTCCCTGGCTGGTCTGTTGCCTTTTCCTCAGGCCAGGCCCCTTTCTGCCTGTTGCTGAGGCTGAGGTAGGAGGATATCAACTTGGAGGCCAGCCTCAGCAACAGTAAGGCCTCAGCAACTCAGTGAGATGCTGTCAGTGAATGAAATACAAATAGGCTGGGAGTGGGGCTCAGTGGCTGAGGGCCCCTGGGTTCCATCCTTGGTGCCAAAAAAATCCAGATTGTGACCCTGTGACTGTTGGTGCCATGAGTCTCCTGGCTGATTCTGTTCTCCTGCCTCTGCTTTGGCCAGGAGGAGGCCCAAGACCCAGCGGAGTCCAACCCTTTGTCCTTCCCTTCACGTTTGTGTCCTCCTCTGCCAACAGACATGGAATTGGAGGTTGCCATCTTGTAGTGTTCCATCTCTGGGCCATGAACACAGACAAAGTCCAAGCCCTTAAAGAGGTTTTCTCACACCAGAATCTCCTCTACTTCATGAATCTCATTGCCTCCATCTTTGTCTTTGCTGTAATCATCCATTTCCAGGTATGTCCAGCATGAGCACAAGAAGTCTGCCTTTTTTTTAGTTTTTGGTACCAGGAATGGAACCCAGGGACATTGAACTCTTGAGCCCCATCCCCAGCCTTTTTTATATTTTATTTAGAGACAGACTCTCACTGAGATTCTGAGGCTGGCCTCCAATTTGCAGTCCTCCTGCCTCAGCCTCCAAAGTTGTTGGTGATGACAGGCCTGTTCCACTGTCTCTGGCTTCAGTATAATTGTTTGTTTGTTTTTTGTTCTGTTTAGAAATGAATGGCTGTAGAGTGAATTTTAGTATGTTTTGAGACCAGTTTTTCTGGTTTCTTTCTGTGTGTGCCCCAAGCAGAGTGGGAGGAGGGAAGGGGAAGATGCTCTCCAACAATGTCAGAAAGTTAGTATTGAATATTTTAAATAAAAGAAAAGGCAGGAATATTTAAAATAGTTTTGATTATTAGATGCATGTAAAAATTAATAGGTAGTGTCCTGGCCTGATGTGGTGGTACATACCTGTAATCTGAAAAATCATAGAGGCTGAGGCCTTGAAGGATCGCAACTTCAAGACCACCCTTGGTTACTAAGAGAGACCAGTTCTCAAAATAAAATATTGAAGAATTGTGAATATATATGAATGATAAAACACCCCTGGTTTCAATCCCCAGTAGCATATAAAACAGTAGTTTCTAAAATTTAGACCCAAATCAGCATCCTCCACTCTATCTGCAACTATGTAAAGTTCTAAAACGCAATAAATTTAGCCATACATACTACTAGTTGTCTGATATTAACCATAATCTTGAAATATATACATAGAAGACCCTTCACAATGTATTAGGTGTTCCCATTATTTTTTCCAATAGCAATTAGAGAGTGAAGAAAACCAATTTAGCTTATGGGGCCACTTGTTTCTTTTCAGGACTAATGAATCAAATATTAAAAGGCTTTAGTGTTTAATTGATTATCATTAATGAAATCAGAATGATATGCATTCTGTGATTTCTTGCTTAATCTACATTGGAAACTTTATTATTTCTGAGTATCAGCATCTGTACACACCACCACACCCCACTCTATTTTTCAATAGTTACAAGTACCTGTGTTCATGCTTTGTCAGTTAGTTATTCCCTTTTAAAAATAATTATGTGTTGCATTCATTGTTTACAGAAAATTTATGAAGGTTAAAAACCAGTAAGCATTTCCACAAATTTGACTTTAAAATAGATTTCATCACAAAACACACACAAGAAGTAAGAATGCTTTCTTTCTCTAATTTATTAGCCTTTCTAACATCCAATATCAGGACATGAATGCTGCTCATGGAGGGATGTTCTTACCATCAAGAACAATCAGTACTACATTCTTCTATCTCATCAAATGTTACAACGAGTGCACATTTTACTGAGTTTCATAAGCAGAACTTGACTTTCCATTATTTGTTTAGTGGGTTTTTGCTTTCTTTTTTATCATTTGTTTTTCCTGTATTTTCCAATACTCATTTGTGTGTGTGTGTGGTATGAAAAATAGATCACTAGAATTTTCTAACATTTGCTGTATTCAATCATTTGATTACTTACTAGCTAATATTTCTATTAAAGCATCATTTTAAAGGTAGGACTGAGGTAAGCTAACAAAACTATTTTCAAGGTCTACTGCAGAATCAGCATAACTTTCTTGAGCTCTGTAGTTAGAACCACTATTTCTGTCCACAAACTGTGCTCTTTTTGTTTTATTTTTTTTCTATATTGAGTAACTCTCTTTTAAATGAGGCACAGAAAATTGCTTTTTTAGAATTTTATCATTAATGAAAATCTATTATTATTTTTCATTAATTGACTGTCTGCTTCAGTTTAGAATTCCAGGTTGAATATGATTTTTTCTTTAAATCTTGTGGTTATTCTGTATGTATCATCTATAATCTATCATTAATGATAAATACTTGGGTTCTATTCTTGCTTTGTTGGAGCTGACCATAGTTTTTTTTTTTTTTTTAAGGATATTCTATTTGGTTAAAGCATAGCTTCTTGAGAAATTCTGTAGATATGTTTAGCATGTTTAAATATTATTTTCTTGAATATAGCATTCAATCAAAATGGAATATTTCCAGACCAGATTTTCTTTCCAGTATATACATGTAAGAAACTGGATAAAATATGGAAAATAATATCTATGTTTTTCAGACACTAAAAACAGGCATAGCAGGTGAGTGAAACCATAAGCAATAAGTGTAGACTGGTGAGGTGAACTATAACTTTATTTTTAAAATTGTTCTTAATAAGTGTAGTTTGATAAACTGCTGTTAAAAATTATTGGTAAAGGGGAAATAAGAATACTTAAAGTATACCGGTGTAAGAAAAACTTGAGGTCTGGCAGCCTAGAGTAGACGGTGGAGGAAAAATTCATGTTATAATAGGGAAGAACTCCCCACTTTCTCTTCACCCTGTCACCTACTTAATCTCACCAAAAACCACCAAGACACTCAGAATAAAAGGTTTCAAGTTCAATGGTCACACTCTCTCCAAAAACAAAAAGCAGTTACAATTCAATTGAACACAGAAGCTTGTGTGCAAGTTACGAGGATCTGAGACATTATATAAAACGTTAGGTTAAAGATGATTCTGTTTTTTTTTCTTTTTTTTTTTTTGTATGTGTGTGTTTTATTTTGTTCTGAGGGTGTGGCGATTCCTTGGTTACCTGAACTCAACAAAGAAACTGTTATATTTTGATGAAATATCAGTGGCTGACCCACATTAAAAAAAGAAAAATATTTTAAAAATTTTAAAAATCCTAATTGCAATATATATATATATATATATATATATATATATATATATATATATATATATATATATATATATATACTGCTTTCTCCCTCCACATTTTGCATTTTAACGTTTTTTTTAAGTTTTTATTTTATTTTTTATTTTTAGTTCTGAAAATTAGACAGTAAAAAAGCTTCTGGAAGAATTTACAACCAATTGCATGAGGGTCTGGGAAGCTGAAAGGCTGGAGCAGGGCTGGGAGAAGCAGACAGGAAGGAGTCTTCCTCTTAGTCACTGGAGGCCAACTATAAATAAAAAGAGACAAAAATCAATAATTGTTTGTAAGCCAGGAAATGACACAGATTATCAAGTTAGTATGAGTTATGAAAATTTCATATAATCAAGAAAATGGAAAAATCATGAACAGGATTAGGAAAAATAGGTGTAAATTTTATTTTTAGAAGTTTATTTGTGAAACACAAAAAATAAAGATGAATTTTATCTTATGACTTTAAATGGAAGGTAGAGAGTTATGCAAATCATAAAGTACTTCACAAACCTTTCTTCAGTTACAAAAGCATAATAAATGTATAGCTTCTACTTATTTTACTCTTCATCGTCCTCTTCATTTCACCTAGGGTCACACTTGTAGAGTGTGACCAATAACTAAGCAAATAACTAATCAAGAAGATAATCACGAAGTTACACTTTTCTCAGAAAACCCCAATAAATTTCAGAGCAAAGAATTGATACAACACCTATTCATTCCCTTCTTTGGGACAAGGTCCCTTTATAAATCATATAGAAGAAGAAATTGGCCATCTTTTAACAAAATGTTACTAGAAATAAATATGAGTTAGCTTCATTTAGAAGTAAATGGAAATAAAATAGCATCATTTTACAGTATCTTTCAGGGTTAGCCTTGAAAAATGAAAAGTGGAAAAAGCTCTTTCTAAAGAGAAGAATACTTGGCAGCACACTTCATCCTTAATTACACTGTAAAAAATGTTACCTCAGCTAAGAAGGTACATAAACTTATAGGAAGAAATTAAGACTTTTCAAGAGTCTAGAAGGAACTTTTGAAGACTATAAAATTTTGGGGGTACAGTAATCAGGATGGATCTCTGAAAGAGATAATGCAGTGTAAATATCATGAGATTTCATGCTATCAAATACCAAAGCAAATATATCATGGACATTGTACAAGACAACCAACTTGACAACTTGACTTCGCTAGTTGTATTTATCCAGCCACTGATGATGCACAGAATCATTGAGGAATGAGTACCATAGTGGTTTCCAGTCACTGCATTTTATCTTTCAAATACTTCTTACAAATATCCAGCCAGTTAGGAAGAGAGGTCTATTTCTAGGTTCTTGTGACAGCATCATTCTTTTCATCATTCTCTCATCATAAATCAACGAGTGGACCTCTTTTAATGAAGAAATAATTTTAACCAGAAAAATCCAAACTTTTTTTTTTTTTTTTTTTTTTTTTTTTTTTTTTTTTACATTTTGCTTTTAGGGACAATAAATCCTAAGCACGCACCATTAATAAAGTGCCAAGGGATCATGCATAAAAGTGAATGAGACCACAGTTAACAAGAACAAAGATATTTTATGGGTCTATGACCATGTTATTCACTGTATTTTCACCTACAAAAAAAATAAATAAAAAGTTACTGGCCTGGTAGAATTCTGGAACATGTGTTGATGTTGCTTATACTTTTTAAATTACATAACATTATATCAGTTTGTGCTACCAAGAGATAGACTACATAGGTCCAGGAGCTAGACTGTCAAAGTTGAAGATTCTTCATTCTCTATCACTCCCATTAACCCACTTGGCAATTACATTTTCTTACACCATGCTTCCGCATCCTCTAGTTTTAGAAATCCTAATTATTTAAGAGGACACAATTCCACCAGGATGTCTAACAAGATTCGAACTAAAATTTAAACTGTACCTGAAGACTCAAAATTCTATGTACTAAAAAAAAATAAAACAGAAAGCAAGAGGGGAAAGTACATTCCTAGCTAGGTCAATTCACTCTCCTTATCAGAAGGACATTGATTCCATGTTGCAATGGAGATAAAAACTCAGATGATTCAATTTGAAAAGAGATGATCCAATTCTCTTCTTTTTAGTACTCACTTTCCATACAGGAATTGTAAAAAGACCAGTGAAGTAGTTGTGTCTTGAGAAAATCATGGTGAGGAGGCTCAATTGATTTGGACATATGTATGAGTTTCACTCAATCAGCTAAGTTGTAGAGACCAAAAAAGTCCATTTAGGGGATCTAAAAAGAAGAGCAGAAAAAACACAAGATGACATTAATTTGACATTCAGTCTACACAGCTGTCAAAACTGTAATTAATTGCCCTGTTTTCCTTTTTATAAGTTTTTTTTTTTCTTTCAGGAACAGACTCTCACCAGTACCATAAACTAAGTACAGAACTTTGACTGAAAAGCGAATTTTTGTGGTGTCACTATAGGGAACTGTGCTTTATGGCACCATAAGGACAGAAGGATTCATTTCCGAGACAATTGCTGAAAGTGGTCTTTTCAAAATATTTTCATCAGTAGAAGAGAGTTTTTCTGGCTATGACCATTCAAGGCTTCCAACACTCAAGACTGTTTGAGACTCATGTAAATCACACTCTATGTCTCAAGTAGGACCCATTATGAGAGTGCAAGACAACTCCAAAATTTCACTTGGAGTAAGCAGAAGCCTCCTTTGAGATAAGACTGCAAACCCAGATTCTGTGCACCCAAGCAAGCTCCCTTCCCTTTATTTCCATTGTGCTGATCTGAAGCACCCTATCTTAGAGACTTCCAAGATGCCTAGTCATGGTCTTAATCTCCCTCCTTGGGAGCCCTAATTAGAACTCAAATGCATCCTTCATCTGATTTCATACTTTCTGTTTTCCAGAAGTTCTTTGAAGTCTTTTGTCACTGGAGATCACCTCCTCTTTTCATTGTGAATGTTTATCTCATTTTATGCTTCTATTTTACTGTTACTTTAATTCATTGTGGGTAATATAGAATTGTATATTTGAAGATCCAGGTCTCTAAGTAAAATAGTTAGCTTAGTTTATGGGTTTATAATACACAGTCAAAAATGTTCAATACATTTTAATATGAATTTAGATCCATGATTAAAATTGGAGAAAATAAAATAGGCTTTATAAGGATGTAATTCTGCACTACAAAATTATCATTTTGTTTCATGAAGGATAAGAATTTTGGAAGATAACATGACACCAAAAAAAAAGAATCACTATTTTTTATATATAGTTGTGCTTGAAAGAGAATAAAAACGTCACCATAAATTGATAATATAATGTAAAAAAAGCTTTATAACCATGTTCTCTTTTTTTTGACAAAACATATTTGAAGCAAAAATACCAAATCCATTAATCTTCTCCAAATACAATACAGTGAATAGCATTTCTACAGGAAACATATAATTTTAATGATATTGTGTAAATTTTCTAGACATAGATGTAGAAGCGAAAAACTAATATTCTTTCTCAAGGAACATTTAATTTGAAGCATAGTTCCATAAATCTGCAAATATAATTAAATTTTATTTATTATACACAGATCAGGACATCAAAAATGACCAAATACCTGGAAATAATTCCTTTGATATTTCTATTTCCTAGACAATAAAGCCAGCTTTAATATAGTATATCTTCTACCTTTTCAGTGACACATAATTTTTAAATTTTAAGTAAACTTCTCCTTTAGGCTCAAAAATCACCATATAACTATGGTACTAATACTATTAGTGATGGATATTAGAAGAAAAATTCTTAGTACTTTTAAGAGAGTTGTTTGAAATGAAACACTAGATCAACACATGATCCTTCAAACAAATTATGATAATGCATGCACAGCAATAAATTTGAAATAAAGAGGGTATAGACATTTATTAGCTACAGGACTTTGAAACCTCATGCTTTGGACCCAAAAGACAATTATTTTGCTTTGTCATTACATCACTTTTCATTACTGTGTGGGGAGTTTTAGGCCCATGTTTTTGTTTTGTGATCTCACATGCTTCATTTATTCAGATGTATTAATGTAATATATGCTTATATGAGTAGTTTGAAATTATATGCCTCTTTCTAATTATAGAATTGTCTAGAAATTCTTGTTCTTCACAGTTTCTAAATTAGAGAGCAATTACCATGAAAGCTAGAAAATGCACAGTGGCTTAAAGAACTCTTCATCCAAGAGTTTAGCCTTAAATTTTTCACATAGTTGATGGTCAATAAATTTATATGGTTCATAAAGTTAACATCTGTTTAATCTTAAAGTAAAGAAATAAAACGCCAGAGAGTGCTTCTTCACAGATGCCAAGCTTTCATTACTGGGAAACCCATGGATTCATAAAGGGCAGTGCGTCTCTCTGATTGATGTAGTTATTTAGAATTCAAGTCCTGCTTTTCTTCCCCAAAACTTTGGCTTTTCTGTGTCATCTTGTTCTTTGTGTTTCAGTGACCAGAGAAGGAGACAGGTTCACAATTACTTGTTCATGTAAAGAATGAAGCAAACAAGTAAAAAAACAGCTAGAAAATAACCTGAGTTTGTGAAAACATCAGAAATTGAAATACAGTGACAGGGTAGGATGAGATTTCACTGACCTAAATGTTCCTTTAAGAAAAGTTAGAGTCAGACACTTCCATTGTAATAGAAATTGGAAAAGACATATGTGTGTATATATGCACATATATATACACATAAAACTAATACATAAAGAAAAAATCAATACCAATATTCCTCCTCTAAACTTGGAAATTATATTCCTGTGTATTTTTAATCCAGGATTAGGATATTACTAGTATGTTCATTTGATTTTCAAAAATTTTCAGTGTGCTTCCAAACACTTTTATTATGATCCTCTCATTTGACACTTCCTAACTGAGAGAGTACAGGGTCAGGAAATTTTTAATTCTCTGAGTTAAATTGGATCCAAAGATTTTATAAGAAATATATGTAGTTTCTGGCATTGTGATATTGCCCTCTATGAAATGAAATTTTGAACATAAAATCTCATTTTCTTCTAAAAGTTTAAAAACATATAATTACTCAAATTATAGAAATCACATCAATAGTAGTTCTATTTTATTTATTAATATTACAGAAGCCAGTTTATAAATAAAAATGCTAAATTACAGATGGCGATATGGCTCAGTGGTGTGAGCCTAGCATGTGTGAGGTCCTGGGTTCGATCCTCAGATCCACATGTAAATAAAATAAATGTTTATAAAATATCAAGTTAAAACTCATGTCTTCTTTTATAATATGTATACAAATAAGTAATGTTTAAAATCTCTAGATGACATTCTATATGTAAGTTGTATCAGTAGAACTCATTAAACTTAGAACAAATGAGAAACTAAAATTAATCATCACTCCCTATTTAAAAAATGACTCATTTTAGGAGGAAATGAATTAAAGAAGCAAACATTGTTAGAAGAAAATATCCTCAATGTATCATACGGAACAAAGTTTTCTGGGCTGTGTTGAACTGTTGGAGCTGAAGTCTCTCTTCTTCATCTACAAGAAACCTCAGCAATATACTAAAATTCCCTTCTTCCACAGCCTTTCCATTACCCAACTGCACACTACTTCTGAATCTAAGAATGCAGAGGCAATTACCCAGATGGATGAGGCCAGGAAGAATGTGGTGCAGGTAATAGCCTCAAGAGTTGCATGTTTTAAGGAAAGACATCTTTAAGGTTTTTCTCTGCAGGCCTATAATTTTAATGTCTATAGAAAGATGACAAACAACCCCCTGGAAAACACAGAACTGTGGCTTTCCCAGTGTAACATGTCAGCTGTCTCTTTATTTTACTTTCTTTTTTGGTTGATAACACCAATCCTGGGATAACTGGTCTCCAAACATTTTTCTGGACATATTTGGAAAGGCATCTCAATTGGAAGCATGTACCAATCACAGTTGCTATTGTTCTGATTGTATGATAACATTAGTTCAGACCCATTTAACAACTTACAATGTCTCAACTTTGAGGTGAGGCATTTCTGTATCCTCCAATGGTTCCACTATGGCTCTGAGGATCCTCTCTCTATCATGTGTGATAGGCTCCTCTTCCCTTGGTTGTTCCCACATGAAGCATCTGATTTCTGGGTAGTGTTGTTTATGTATGCCACCATTTTCAAACTGGCATTTTTGTCATTCAGGGTCTTTGTAAAATATTAAAATTAATCTAAATTTTTAAAAGAAGAAGATGAGCTGAAGGAAACAGGCTGAGGAGATCACAGGAAGATTGAACAATGAGCAGAGTCAGAGCCCATGGTGGAAGGCCAAACTAAGGAAGCTGTGATGAGCCCTCATACTCACTAATGGAGGTACCTGCCCTTTCTCTGAGAGAAACCATGTAATATTAGCTTGGGATTTTCTGTACTATATATAAATTTATATATACTGTAAAAAAATAAAAAGGAGGCTTATGATGGAGAATCAAAAGAAAGTACAATCAGTTTAAGCAGGTCACTGATATTCCAAGTGTTGAAATCAGAGAATACTGATTTATCACAAGCATTGTCAATATGTAAAGGGATAATAAAATTATAAAAACTAAAAAATGTGTATTTCAGAGAGATTTGGAAACTTGAGCTAAATGGTAATAAAATAAAACTGTAACCTGTACAGGTAATATTCCTCATGGTTGATTTTGTGGTAGTTTGAAAGATGCATTAAAAAATATAAGAAATGCCAAAGCACAAGACCTCCAAAGCCATGTGCAAGAGAAATATAAAATAGGAGAAGGGCATAAATAGTTGAACAAGCATATGTGTGATAAGGCAAGGCTCAATTGGGGAGGAGGAAGCCCTGGACTTCATGCGCCCTGGAAAAGTTTATCCTCTAGACTAGTACCCACCCTGGCCCAGCCACACCTCTGCCTTTTCTAAAGTTGGTTGTGCCCTATTTCTTTGCATGTCACCCATTGATCACCAAGGTACCATCTGGAATTGTCTCCTATATGCACACTTATTGTCTAGGAGAATTGGAGTATTGTGGGGTGAGTTGTGGCAGAGGGTTTGGCTTGTGTTCCGCCTCCAGCTTTGTGGAGTCTTCTTTTCTTTGGAGCCACAGAGAGCTCTTTGGAGAGCTACAGAAGTATATACACATACCCTGGTTTTCCTGTCGACTTGACACACAATATTGAGCAGGTGAATCCAATCTCTTTGTCTGTGCTTCCCTGATTTTTAATAGAAAAGTGATTCCATTCCTAATTGTGAGCATTAGCGTCAATTATCCTGATACCTGGACTTTAGCTCCAATCAGTGAACCAAAAATCTCTGGGGAGTACTCTCAAGCATTGGATTTATTAAGCTTTCAGGGAGGTTCCTAGATGTTATGATTAGTATAAAATAAATGTTAATGGACCAAGGTCTTGAATACATATCATATATTTGTTTTCTGGCTTTTATATATTTTTAAGGCTTGAATAGATTTCTTTTCCTTTGGTACTTGGGATTGAACTCAGGGGCTCATAACCACTGAGTCACATCCCCAGTCCTATTTTGTATTTTATTTACAGACAGTGTCTCACTGAGTTGCATAGCACCTCAGTTTTGCTGGGGTTGGCTTTGAACTCACAATCTTTCTGCCTCAGCCTCCTAATCTGCTGGTGTTGCAGACATGTGCCACCTCACTCAGCCTGAATAGATCTTTAATTTCTCCCCACTTTTATTTATTTATGTTAAAGATGGGGATGATGCCACTTGCTTCTCAAGACTATTATGAGAATTAAATGAAGTCATAAATGGCGGCACTTGTTGCCTAGTCAGTGCTCCATAAGCCAGAGGGATGACAGAAATTTGTATTTTTACAAAGACAAAACGTGGTCACCCAGCTTTTTGTCTGTTGGCAAAGCCTTGAACAACTTAGCAGAAACCTATTTAAAAAAAAATACATAAAAGGAGTGGTGAAGAAATGTTGCTCAATTGTGAAGCATGCTGAATTTCAGTCACAGGTGCCAAAAATGTCATTTATATTAGGACATTATATTAATTTATTAGTATATTCATTTGTAATATATACATGTATGGGCATAACGTCATTGATCAGTCTCATTTCTCAGTGCCTGAATCATCTCTCTTATCCTCTCTTCCATCAATCTAAACTCAACTATTCTCTCTCCAATTTTTTCGAGATCCACTTCTTTTTTCACTCCATTTTTCTTTTTACCTTTCACATATCAGAGAATGCTCTTGAAAATTGACTTTCTGCAGCTGATTTATTTAATTTAATTTGATGTGCTCCAGGTTCCTCCATCTCCCACAAATGATATAATTCCTCTGTTGTTTATGGCTGAGTGGAATGAGTAAACTTGTGAAAAGATGTGTAGATGCTATTTTTTGGGTATATCACCTGCCATCACACAAAACCTTGAGTTTCCAAGCTCAGCCTGCCATTGTGTGAGCCAGGGAATGAAGATGCAGGAATAATGAGGTCTCATGTGAACCATTTGAAATCTTCTGATCTGTGGCTCTTACTGCTTGTACATGCACCAAACAGCCTGGTTACTTCCAGAGTGTCCTTTATTGTCTGCATTGATGACTAACCTGTTTCTGGGGTCTGTTTTCAGTACAGTTTTGTTCTCAAGAGAAGGGAATCAATGTGAAGGTAAAATCTCCTGATTCTTCAGGTGTCAGATATAGGATATGGTTCCTTCCCACAATTCTTTCCCTTTTGTGGATTCATGAAACTGCTTTTACCAGGTTTACATTAGTCCTCTATTAATGTGGCACCTTTGTATTTATTTTGGCCCTGAGCTCTGGTTGGGACAGAGAATCTAGAGTCAGAGCAGACCTGGTCCCACTGGCCAGGTGAACTTAATTATAATTATTATTTTTTTACTTTTCAGGGATTCATGTTCCCAAGTTGTGAAATGAGATTGACAGCTAGTAGTGGTAACGTTTAATGACATCAGGAGCCCTTGATGACCATGTACTGGACAATTGTTTTTGAGACTTTTATCCCTGCCCTCTTCACTGGCAATAAGAACTCCATGAGCAGAAGCCATGTTTACACTCATGTTGCAGGACAAAGATGCTCAGCTGTGTCAAGTTAACTTGATTTAGGTCACACAGCTAGCAAATGGCAGCTTCATTGTAGCTGTGGGAACAGAGGGGAAGAAATGCACAAATGAGCATGGTAAAGCATTGGCGCATAATGATCAGGTTATAGAGCAGTAAAAGGAGGTACAGGTGCAATGGAAGGCCTGGCTCTAACCAGGGTATAGGCAAGGACTGAGGAGGAGAGAGCAGAGTACAGAGTACAGGGTAGAAGTAGGCTTCACTCCAACCATAAAGAGGTCGCTCAGAGGGTAACACCACAGGAGGCCTGGGCCTGCCTTGCAAGGATGGGGCCAAGTGGGTGGTTTTCAAATTTGACATGTAGAAATGCAGAATATGAGGATTGGGCTTGGCAGAAAGTCCCAAACTCCTTTCTGTTGTATGTGCATGTACATAGGCACATACAGAGAGAGAGATGCCCAGAGAGTTGATAACCTGTGTAAAAATCAGAGAACTGTTCATAATGGAGGAACAATTGAAAAGACAATATCATCATTTGAAATATACTTTAGTCGGATTGGACTGCTCTAAGGGAGTTCTAGAAACTACATACTTTACAAGCAAAAAACAAATTTTATTTGTGGACTTCTGAAAGCTCAGATTTCTAAGATCAACTTTCCAACAGATTAATTGACTATTGAGATCCTGCTTTTTCATAGAAAGCTGTAATATGAAGGTTAAGTCCCTTTGAGTATCTTGGTTGAACTTCTCTCCAATAAGGTGATGGTATTAGAAGGTGAGTCTTTGGAGAGGTGTTGAGTTTCTGAGGCTGAAGACTTCATCAGTGGAATTAATGCTCTAATGAACAGGTGCTACAGGCTAGCTGGCTTCTTCCACCATATTATGACACAGCCAGGAGCTTCTACCCATTATAAATTTTCTCAACAAGCATTGAATAGCCTTGTGCCTTGATCTCATACAATGTGAAAAATGAGTGTCTGTGGCTTATAAACCACCCAGTCTACCATAAATTATTATAGCAGCTTGATGAGAGTAAGGAAGTGCACCATGTGTGTCCTCACAGGATAAATTGAGAAGTTTCTTTTCAGCTCTCTTTAAATAATGGACAATAATCCCATTCCATAGCTCTACCCACATGACTGAATAACCTTCAGGACCCAACCTTTTTCTGCCTAGGCTTATGATAAACTACCACAATATTATAATACACATTCACACAGGGTGTAGGACTGGTCATTTTGCCCCAAGTGTGTATAGCCAAGTTTCTGAAATCTGGACCTGGAAGTAACTGTCAAGTTCTCTATGTGTTCCTGGCAATAAACTTTCAAAGAATTCTTCAGTGCATATTAATAGTCGTATCTGTGTATTCACCAGGCTGCTCACTCAAAATAAGAAGTGGCCCCTTCCATTGTAAACTCCTGTCTAATGGAGAAAGCATAAAACCCATGTTGTCCCTTGCTGCACTGACACTAAACATTGCATATGAATCCTGGGCTCCTTTATGGCTAATTGCTGATCAGTAAATATTACATTGCAACAAGCATTTGGTAAAAAATTTAGGTAAACTATTGTTCACATGGGAGAAAAAGATCCTGGAAATCAGGCAAGCTTAGGAAACTAATTAGGGGCTGGGGATCTGGCTCAAGTGGTATCATGCTCATCTGGGAAGCACAGGACACTGGGTACTATCCTCAGAACCACATAAAAATAAAATAAATATGTTGTGTCCCTGAAAACAATATATATATATATTTTTTCAAAGTTCTCTCTCCCTCTCTCTCTCTCTCTCTCTCTCTCTCTCTCTCTCTCTCTCTCTCTCTCTCTCCCTCTCTCTCTTAAAAAAAAAGAAAAACAAAGATATTAGTCACCGAATAGTGTGGTTCATGATTGGGTTGTCAGACTCTTACATTTTGGGCTTGATTTCTTTTATTGATTTAATTCTATGTTTTCAACATGGTTGTTGTTTATGTGGTTCAAATATAAACCCATGTTAAAGACTCAACTCTATTCCATCCCAGTAACCTTTTCTCATTGCCCTTCATGAACATCTGTTTTAATTGTTTTTAGTATATATTCTTACTGTTTCTTGTTCTGGTAGGAGTCAATAACAATAATAAGTTATTATGTAAATTTTTTTCTTACCCAAAAGGGAGTGCTCCTGTATATCCTGTCTGCCCCTTATTTATTACTCAATGAAACAACCTGGAAAACACCCCACATATGCAAAAATCTTACCTTTCCAAGGTGTAGATAGACCAAAGTTGGAACTAAACAAATGATGGACATTTGGGCTATTCCTGAGCTTTATGTATTAACAATATTTCTGGATTGAATAGCTCTGGGAATCTATTTTATATTCTTGCAAATGTACATTGAATGTTCAGTCCTGCAAGAAATATTGCTTTATCAACAGATACTTTTTATAATTTCAAGTAATAAAGCCCAATTCTTTGGAAGGTTAGAACATTTATTTTTCTTCCAGAAAGTATACAAGTTCATGCTTTCTGTAGATGCCCCAGTAGACAGAGGCCACATTTTGGATATTCTTTGCACTATTACAGAATGCTGGTAATGCCTTCTTTTTCTGTGGGAACCATTTTCTCTTTCTGTAATTTTTTTTTCTTTTTACATAGGATTGATACCATGTCATGGTTACAGAAGAAAACATCAGTGTCCTACCCTTAATAAATGCATGGCTTGGTTAGAGTCCAATGCTGAAACCAATAGTTTCTTCCCAGTACAATGATCACCAAGGACACAATGCATTTTGGTAGTTTGTGTCTCCCAAAAAATTGATCTTTGTAATCTAAGTCCTTATACCTATGGGCTGAGAGATTTAAATATTGTTTATTTATATTAATGTTCACATTTTAATAGTGATGACATCATTTATTTTTTAGTTAGAGGTTTTTCTATTTATTGAATTTTAGAAAGACCTGAGGACATGAACCCTATAAAAAGAATTTCTGGAACATCCCAAATATTTAAAATAAATTCCTTAGAAAGTAATGCATCTGTATGATTATTCAGCATACAGTAATATATATAAGATCACATCAGGTCACATACATGCAGAGTACCCACAGGAAACAAGGAACCACAGGCTCTGATGTGACAATATATGGTTGAAGGTTGCCAAACAAGAGCTTCTGGGGCTGAGGTGTATGTCATAGAGAACACTCACAGGCAGATGGTAAAAATGGAGAAGCCCCCTCTCCAAACCTGTGAAAGTAGATTATTAATTTATATTTGATGTCATCTCCAAAATTCTGAGACAAAAACATCTGTAACTATAAACCCCATAATTATCAGCATCCCTAGATATGTTACGGCCAAGATACCAATGGTAAAGTTCTTGGGTTAGAACTTGTGCTAGAAAAGGCACGTGAAGTTGCAGAAGAAAATTATGGTGTTAGCTGAGATCTCAAGATGAACTTCAGAGGAAATGTTTCTTATACTAATAAAATAATATATTTTGTTGATCTTTATTTTCAAATTCCATATTAATAGTATATATCTTAAGAGAAAATGAAGCAGAAGCCCTTATTTCAAATAGTGTCATCTTTATCAATCTCAGCCTATCCTATTACTAGGGATATATGTGGATTCACCCAACACACATTTTTCCCACTTCAATTATCAACGCTCTCTAATATTCTCCAAGTGCCATTCGAATATTATTACCAAATTATGTCTGGATTGTGTAATAGTAGCTGTGCTCCCACTGTACATAGCCTTTCTTATAGATTCAGAATTACCATATATTCTCAAAATATTTCTTGATATTATCTTCTTTTGAGATTTTCTGAGGTAGAGTGTTAAGTTGATTTCATCTTTCTCTTCTTGATTAAGCAGTAGGAATATATTGAAAACTCTACAATTTTCAATGAATTGAAATGGAATGATTGTACAAAAGTAAAGAATTGCTACCTTCTCAAAAAATGAATTTCAATGTAGTAGGTGTGCACATAGATGTAATTTTTTAGATCTATCTTTTGACCATTTATTATCAGACTTAATGCCTTTAATACATCATCTAAGATGACACTGAGAAGCATATCCTCTAAGATGATTTTTTAATTTGTATTTGTAGTGTTTTATTGAGTTCAATGTTATGTTGGTGCTAAATCTGATCATCTTGTATTACATATATGGAGTCTTATTACATATATTCTAGAGCTTTTGTGTATGAAAGAAGAATAAGGATCAAATATGGATGTGTTTCTGAAATAAAAGTACTCAGTAGAAATGCTGGCCATTATCTTTTAATTATGTACTTCATCATCTATGTGATTTAATAGATTTAAAACTTTTCTTTTCATAATGGCTACATATGCTGTGGATTCAAATTATTTTCATGATATTAAAATTTTCTAGCAATATGTGTAGAAAGCTCTTTGACAGTATTTAAGGCCTGTCTTTGAATCCCCAATGTACCTATCCACCTTGCATATATGCTATTATCATGACCAGAAAAAATATCTTAAGTGACCAAAGTCCAGCTATTGAATATCAGTAGAAATATATTATTATTGTTTTCTCCTTAGTCATCTGGAATAAAGGTGTAATTAAAGTCACAGTTCCGAGAGACTCAAAGTCATTCCATTGTAAGGTTTTTAAATTAAAGGACAAGAATTTGACCCAAGACTACAAGACAAACTTCCATAAGAGTCCCAATATTCATCTGCTTGAAGTAAGCGATGCATTTCTCCAGTAAAGAAACCATGCATAAAATTGATACAAAAAAATTGATGTTAATCTGATGGAATATTTTTTTTTATACAAGGCATGTTGGATTTTAAGTCAAGTACCTGAAATAGTAGGTATGTATTTTAGCTTTTTTCCAGCCACATATTTAAAAAATACCAGTCATCAGGGCTAAGATTGTGGTTCAGTGGTAGAATGCTTGCCTAGCACATGTGATGAACTGTGTTCAATCCTCAACACCACATAAAAATAAAATAATAAAATAAAGTGTAAACAAGTTTTGAAAATTAATAACAGTCATGAGAAATCCATGTAAATAAGTCTAAATCATTCCATGACTCTTTAGACCTTGCAGATATAAAAGACATGACAGTAAGGGAAACCAAAACAGTGAAACATTCATGAACATAGGATACCATTTAAAAATCTGAGGTAATGTAGATATTTGGCTAAAACATCAAAGAATTTACTTCTATTCATTTTTATTTTTACCTGGTATCTACTCTTTGTACTTGGATATGAGACCCATTATTATAACTGGGCATGTGTACATAGTCTGTAATTATCAGATCAGGGTAATTTTCATCTCATTAAAATTATTATTCTGTGTTTGAAACTTTCTAAGTTCTGGCTATTTTGATTTATTTAAGTAGTTATTATACAATGTAATCACCTTATTGTGCTCTAAAACCTAAGAGTTACTTTCTGGACTTAATTGTTTTTGCACTCCCTACACACAATCAGTCAGTTTCTCATTCTTATTATAAATCCGGGAAGTGTTTCTGTTCTCAGTTTCTGTGTAATTAACTTTTCAGCTTCAACACATAAATTCCACATGCTGTATTTGTGGGAAAATAAATGCCACTACTAGGAAAAATAAAATATTATTCTCAATTAGTAATTAGGGAAATTGGCATAAACCTCTGCATTCACTCGTTTAGTGTTTAGAACTTGTCTATAATAATAAATATGGAAAAAAGAATAAAATATATAAATCAAATGTCCATATGTGTTTAACATTTTATGGATCATATTTGGTCACTGGGAACAAGTGTTGTGACATCTATTTTTATGAAAATGACATATTCTAATTCTTATAACTTTATTTATAATAAGTGAATATATTGTAAGTATATTTTTATATTGTAAGTTTCAATAGATCAATATTACCATGGAATAAATAACTTTAAAAATTGTATAAGAGTTGGCTCAGTGGTGCAGGCCTGACATCCCAGGGGAAAAAATATTTTAAGAAAAAAATATTTTAAAAAATGGGGATGTATCTCAGTGTGTAACCACCAAAATGCACTCATGCTCTACCCCTTCTTTACCTGAGATGCCCATCACAACACATGAAAGAACAGTATCTCAGTCTGCCACCTATCCAGCAGTTCTACTTTCACAGGCCATCCGAACCCATTCCTCACTTGATGCCCATCTTTTTATGCCACCCTGTGAGTATGCATTGGGCCTGCACTAAGGCACACCAGCACAACTGGTTGCTAAGGTCCAGGTGGCAGATATCCCTCATTCATTCCACTGGGACCTTATATTTTTTTAAAATGGGTTGCTAATAATTCAACATGACAAGTTTATGGCTGAAATTACAGCTCAGTAGTAAACAAATTTCACATGTGCCTGTCTCTGTGTTCCAACTCCAGCACCTAAAAAAACACAGGCAAGCCTAACGGCACATGCCTATAATCCCAGTGACTATAGAGGCTGAGGCAGGAGGCTCACAAGTCTAAGGAAACTTTCAGCAATCTAGTAAAGCCCTAAAAATCTGTCTCTAAAATTTAAAAATGTTTGGGGATGGTTATTCAGTGATTAAGCAATCATAGATTCAGTCCCCACAACCAAATACAAAAGGAAACCCAAAATAAAAGTGAAAAACAACTATATTCCCCAATATCCTTTGCAGGTAGGGGTCTCTGTGATTTTGTGCTGGCCAATGAGATAACATTGGAAGCAACTGGGACTCTTGCTCTTTGTTTTTTTTTTTTTCCTTTTTCTTTTTCCCCTGATTGCTGTATTAAATGGATGGCACAATGAAAAACAGGAAGGGCCCTGGGGCATGATGGAATAGCTGGATAGCCATAGCAGCCCAGACTACCAATCACTGGGCTTCTTGATTTTCAAGTAAAAGGAAATATTTTTCAGTATTTGATGGGTTTACCTTTCTAATATTGGAAAGACAGATGCATTGATTTTCCTCCTTGTTCTGCTTTCTGTTCATTGTCTTCAGGTTCAGAAAAAATGTAGGTCAAGAAAACCAGCCATCTTTGTCACCAATTGTTTTTCAGGTCTCTGAGGATGGAATGAAAGTACAACACAGAACCTCTATAGTACCTAATCTGAGCCATTGGGACAGAGTTAGGCCTGAGTCATCTCCACGGTCCCTCATCTGCTGCAGAATGCTCACAGAGAGTGAGTATCTTTTCTCTTGATGCCAACACTCAAGTCCAAAATCTCAGGGCTTCCATGGTTCTCCTGAGAACTATTCCACAACAAGCTGACACTGGTCCCAATCTCCATTTCTGCACTGATGGGCCATTGGGAAAGTGAGTTAAAGCAAGCTTTACTGTCCCCAATTTTCAAGTGTGTCTTCTCCAAAAAAAAAACCAAAAACAAAAAAAACTTGAAACTAAATGAGCACTGAAGGAAGAAGTCAGGTTCCAAGGACTGAAGAAGAACCCTGCTACCAGAGAAACCTAGGATTTGAAAAAAAATTCCAATTTAAGTGAGGTGGCAGGTAAATTATAGACCTTGACATAAAGCAATAGCCTTACAGCAAAAGGTCACGTGTGGGCATGGAAGTATGTATGAAAGACTGACTTTTCACAGCCTCCACAACAGGTAAACATGAATGCTAAATTTGTAACACATAACATAAGAAAAAGGAACCACATTTTTTTCTGACTTGCCTATTTTTCTTTCTTTATTCTTTTTTTCTTTTTCTTTTTTTTTCTTTTTTCCTTTTTCTTTCTTTCTTTCTTTTTTTTTGTACAAGGGTTTCAAACTAGGGGAACATAACAACTGAGCCTCATCCTCAGATTTTTTTAATGTTATTTTTTAACTTTTGAGAAACATTGTTAATCACAATATTGAGGTATTCTTATATCAAACAAGCCATACTACAAAGGTTCCAGAGCTAGAGAGAAAATCCTGCAATCCCAGAGTGTTAAATATGTCTGTGGAAGATGAGCCACATGGACACAATGTAGAAGATCAAATGGGTGGAGTGGGCATGGCTCTGCAGAACAGTGCAGGTAAGAGGCCAGATGCTGGGTGGAGCCTATGAAAAAAAGTGGAGTGGACATAGTGGGGCTTAGTTGTTTGGCAGAGTTGGTGAGGCAGAGTCAGGCTGAGTGAGTGGATCCCAACCCATATGAACAGTGGATGGGGAGAAGACAGGGGAAGCACGTTAGAAGCAGCATCCCACCTGGGACCCCTTAGGTGAGCACAGCCTAGGAACCAGGAGATGCAGTGATGAAGGAGCAGAGGGCATGGTGGGTGTATCCACAGGAAGCAAAGGGAGTCAGGAGAGGCATCCAGTAATTCTGTCAGAAGTTACTGTTGACCCAGTGGGGAAGAAGGGTCTTAGGGCTCTGAGATAGATATGTGACCTCAGGGTCTGCTCCACAAGGGGGCTCAGTTTACCCTCTTTCACACTGAAGCAATGGAGGGAGGCTGAAGATGCCACAGCACGGCCTTTTTGGTTCCTCCCTCTCATGTGATGCAGTGCACTCTCCATTAATTTTTTCTGTTCTACCAGGTCCAGGACAGTACCTAAATCTGTTCTCTAGACAACGATATTTGTAATAAACTCTTCAAAACCTTTTGGCAAGAATATCCGGGGAGAGCACTGTTTGGCTCACAGGAGCAAATAGGTAACGGCAGAATATAAGCCACCAGCACCAGACACTGATTTATAGAGAAAGATACTTTCCAAGATACTCTCATGTTATCCTGACTCATAGCCAAAAAATTATCCCCAGGTTCTACCATGAAATCCTGAACTGAGGTCCCAAACTGGTAACCAGAGAAGCGCACCTATCTCCAGGTTTTGTTGGTTGGTTGTTCAGGTTTAAAATTTGCTTGGGGTCTGGGGCTGTGGCTCCGCGGTAGAGCGATTGCTTAGCATGTACAAGGCCCTGGGATTGATCTTCAGCACCACATTAAAAATAAATAAATAAATAAATAAATAAATAAATAAATAAATAAATAAATAAATAAGATAAAGGTATTGTGTCCAACTACCACTAAAAAATAAATATTTAAAAAAATTTGCTTGGAATTAGAACGCAATTCTTTTTTTATATTTACTTTTTAGTTTCAGGTGGACACAATATCTTTATTTTATATTTATGTGGTGCTGAGGATCGAACCCAGTGCCTCACACATACTAGGTGAGCCCTCTACCACTCAGCCATGACCCCAGCCCTAGAACGTAATTCTTAAGATTCAGGAAAGTTTGCACAAAAACTCAGGTTTCTAACTGTCCTTCAAAGTCACCAGGAGATCTGGCAGCCCCAGACTGAGTTCTTACACAGCAAGGATCGCTGGCACTGTCCTGCCAGTTTCCACGACTCCAGAGTGCAGCCGAGTCCTCTTTGCCCCTTTTGTGTCTGGCCCTGGAGGCCTTGAGTTTTGCTAACAAACTAAGGGTTAGATGAGCTGGGGCAGCAGGCAGGAGTCAGCATGGAACTTCTGGTCCAGCCCTGCTTCCTGCTTGCTGTGTGACTTTGCTCCAGTCACACCACCTCTCTGTGCTTCAGTTTCCCTATCTGTCTGGAGGCCAATAGACTAGATCAGTGGTTTCCCACTTTAAGCCAAGGCAAGGCTGAGAGGTGGGCTGCCTTGTCTCCCTTCTCTCCTTTATGAATTAGGCCTGGGCATCAGATTTTGCTTAGGTGACTCCCTGTTTATCCAGGGTTGGAAAACTCCCAGGTAACTACTTGTGTTAACCCCATAGCCAGGGCCGTGAGGTGTATTACAACAGAAAAGGGACAATACCTTTTTTATTTTTATTTCTTTTGTGGTAGTGGGGATTGAACCCAGGGTGTTTTACTGCTGAATTCTATCCACAGACTCCACATCCTTTATTTTTGAGACAAGGTGTTCTAAGTTTCTGAGGCTGGCCTCAAACTGGTGATCTTCCTGCCTCAGTTTCCTGAGCTGCTGGGATTACAGGCATGCGCCAAGGCTTCTGGAACCATAATGTGTTTATAGATAGGAATGATGGAATTTGATGAGCAGCATTATTCTCCTACAAAGAGAGGCTCTCCTCCCCTGTTCTACAGATGCAGAAAGTGAAGTTTTGAGAGGCTGAGTAACTAGCCAGAAGTCACACAGCTACAAGTGGCCAAGAGCCCATGTTTGTGTCATTACAGACAGTGAGGCCCTAACTACTTTTTCTGTCCCTTAGGTGGCTTGGGAGGAGGTGGGTGTAGAGAGGTGTCCTGCAGCAAAGGGGAGGCCAGTGCCCTGGCAGACCCTGCCACCTCTTGCACTAGCCCTCCTTGAAGGCCATAGGCACACACAGGGGAGTCCCCTTCAGGCTCTGTGCTCAGGACGAGGCTTCCCTCCCCCAGGGCTGACCCGGGCTGGGCTCCCGGGCCCCAGGTGATCAGGAGATCTGGCAGCCCTGGACTGAGTTCTTGCACAGCAAGGGTCGGTGGTGCTCTGCGCTGCCCCTGGATGGGATAGGGAGATGCACACGAGGCCCATCGAGTCAAAACACCCTTGTGATTCTTTGCAGGTGTAACAATTGCTCACCGAGCTCCACAAGGCACATTTTGCAGCCCAGACAACTGCTATGGTTTTTACGAGAATCCTGAAGAATGGGGGTTCTTGTAGTTCTCAGGACCCAGCGTGTTCTGTCTGAGTCTTGGTTCTCCCAGGTGAGAAAGGAGAACCCCTGTCCATTCGCACTCCCAGCCTGTGTCCCTTTGATGGAAAGGGTAAGTATAACCTCCTCTGCCAGGCTCCCCCTGCAGCTCATCCCTTCTGCAGCTCCTCTCAGGAAAGGGGCTAAATCCTCCCATTTACAGGTGATATCTGTAAAGGTTAATGTTATAGGCTCTGGCCAATGTCCTCAACTGCTGAGGACAGCTTGTGACTTCTTCCACGGCCTCGTCCATCCCAGGCCTGGGATCCCAATGGCTGGGGGAGCCTGGAACCTGCCAGGAACTCCTGGCAGCCTCTAGCCAGTCCTTGGGCACAGGCTGCCCTTCCTGTGCTCGCTGCTTCCTGAGTGCTCTGGGCTCCAGGGAAAGAAAGTGGGTTTTCAGTGAGCCCAACAGCCCTCCAGGAAGGAAGAGATTGCTTTCTTCCTCCAGGTGGGGCCTGGGCCTGACTCTCCAGGGCAGAGTGGAGGGCTGTAGGCTCTCGGGCCTGCTGAGATCACCCTTCCCAGGTGGCTCCTGGGTGGGATGTGTGTGGAGATGTTCTTGGTCTTAACGGCTGTCTTAGTAACAGGGCGCTCTCCTGTCCATCAGGGTTCAGGGTGCACATGACAGAGGTGACAACATAGGCCCAAGAGGGACTTCCTGGCTGGGGAGAGCTGCTGGGATGAATGGGAGGAGGACTAGGGCTTGGTTTGCTCCAGACCCTAGGGGACCAAGGAATGGACCACCCTCCAGGGAACCCCATCGTGGGGAGACGCCCTTTTCCTGGTGTCGCTGTGTCCCTGGGCCTCAGAACAAGGGCTTGGGGAAGCATATGCACTATCCTGCATTAAAAGGGAGAGTCCTTCAAGGTCCGCACAGGGAATAGTTGGGTCTTAGGGCACAGTCAGGGTGCTGGCAGCAGAGGCGGGGCAGAGGCTGCCTGGAGGCGGGGACACCTGCCCAAGCACTGCTGCTGTTTTGGTGTGCTGTCCCAACATCTTGGGAGGCTTCAGTGGCCTAGGTCGGGGTCGTGGGGTGGGCTGGGTGGAGAGGTTTTTTGCACATCAGACCAGCTTTGGGCCCTGGATTGGGTTTACCAAGTCACAGCACATGGGACATTGGGATGGGAGGGCTCTTGGGGGAAACCTGGTCCAGTCTCACCTTGTACCACAGGGAAAAGGGAGTCCAGAGAGGCCAAGAGTTTCTCCAGGACCCCACCACCCAGCAGGGACAGGTTGGAGAGAGGGGGTCGAGGTGGAGCACCACAATACCCTGTCCTCAAGGGAATATGGGCACCGTGGGGATGGGGCAGAGGTTGTAATGAGGACACACACACACTTTTAAAAACACTGACTGCTCATGAGTGCTTACGGGATAAAATTAAAAACAACCCTCAGCCACCCTCCTGCCTTTCCCAGAGGAAACCGCCATTCTAGTTTCTGATGCCTGGTAATAGTCAATTGCGTGTTCGACCACATGTGCGACAGACACAGACATTTTCCTCCTCTCACTGCACCGCGCTGTGGTCTGTGTTGGTAACAATTTCAAACCCGTTCATTCAGCACCACTTCAGGACTTTCTCTTTCCTTCCCTTCCTCTCTGCCTCCTTCCTTCCTTTCTCTTTCTCTCTTCCCTCTTTCTTTTTTGGTACTGGATGTGAACCCAGGGCCACACCTGCTTGAGAAGCACTTGACCACATAGCCACACCCTCAGCCCCTTCTGTTATTTTGGGAGGGGATTGAACTCAGGGGCACTCCATCACTGAGCCACCTCCCCAGCCCTATTTTGTATTTTATTTAGAGACAGAGACTCACTGACTGCTTAGCACCTCCCCGAGGCTGAGGCTGGTTTTGAACTGGGAATCCTCCCATCTCAGCCTCCCACACGTGTGTGGCCCCTACTGTTTTTGAGACAGGGCCTCACTGAGTTGTCCAGGCAAGCCTGGAACTTGCGATCACCCAGTTTCAGCCTTCCAAGTCACTGGGATTGTGGGTGTGTGACACCACAACTGGGACTTTAGTACTTTGTAAGTCAACTTGTTTTTGTTGACACTCGAAACACAGACAAGTCCACTGGCCACCAGCATGTTCCAATGAGGAACAACAGGTCAAGCTTCCCAGGGGCCGACTGTGCTCCACCCTTGGCCCGAGGACAGTGGCTGCCCTCACTTGGAGGTTTTAATTGCTATATGTTTGTTTTAGTTGCTTTGTGTTTGAAAAACCAAACCAAACCCCAAACCAAAACAAAACAAAACAAAAAAACCCAGGCAGCACACCCCACAAGAAATTTCCCAGGGAGGATTGCTTGGGATTGCAAGTGGGGTGCTAGGCCTGGGGCTCTGATTCTGTGACACATGATGGCTTTGGCTTCTCAAACACATTAATGACAGTGGAAAAACTGGGGGCCACAGGGACCTTATTTTCTCCTGCTCACCCTCATTCCAGTCCCACCCCCTTGACTGTCCACACACAGTCCACCATGCCTGCAAGACATGGCTCATCTGTCATGCTGCAAGACACAGATTCCCCAGGACAAGTGGGGAAACTTAGGAAAGTTGCTTAGCCTCTGCCAGTGTATGTGTCCCAGCCTCTACCAATAACATGGCCCGGCTCTCTATTCCCCCTGCACCGTCAGAGCCTTGAGCAGGATAGGTGGGGGTCATGGGTGGAGCACCCACAGCGTCTGCTACAACAAGTTACCCAGCCCCAGCCTCCATGGCTTCATCTGTTAAATTGGGACATCAGAACAATCTTGCTTGTTTGTCTATTTTAAATCATGTTGTTGTATTTTTTTTTAATTTTTTTTACTTATTTTTATGTGCTGCTGAGGATCGAACCCAGTGCCTCATGCAAGCTAAGCATGCAGCTCTACCACTGAGCCCCAGACCCAGCTCCGGGACAGCCTTGTTTAAAAAATAAGAAGCCAGTCATGGTGGCATGACCTTGTAGTACCCGCTGTCCCCACTGTACAGGATGCTGTGACAATGAGAATCACTGGAGCCCAGGAGTTGGAAGCCAACCTGGTCAACATAAGCAAGACCTCACCTCAAACATAAGATAAACCCAGGCACGGTGATGCCCACCTGAAATCCCAGCTGCTTGGGAGGCTGAGGCAGAAGTATTGTGAGTTCAAAATTGGCCTCTGCAAAAGCGAGGATCTAAGGGTTGGGGTTGTGGCTCAAGTAACAGAGCACTCACCTAGCACATGTGAGGAACAGGATTCCATCCTCATCACCATAAAAAAGTAAAGATATTATGTCCAGCTAAAACTAAAGAATATATATTTTTTTTTACAAAAAAGGTGCTAAGCAACTCAGTGAGACCTTGTCTTTAAATAAAATACAAAATAGGGCTGCAAATGTGGCTCAGTGGTCAAGAAATTAGGCTTTTTCCCAATTGTCTTACTAATGAGCACATGCCATTTAGAAAGTGGTTTTTCCACTCTACCCTTCTGTCACAAATGTGCTTTTTCTCACTCCCTCCCTAAACAGGCTGTAAATTCTCCATATTTTTCTTTAAAATTATGCATTTCAGCTTTAGATTATCCCATTGGTTCCAAATTCTATAGAATACAATTAAAAGTAACCAGGAAGGAGACTGAATGCTGTTTTGACTACATATTTTCTCCATTAGATATTATAGTCCATCACTTCTAGATTTGACCCTCCATAAGCTTCAGAGCATGGACACAGTTCAGCCACATTCACAGCAGAGGTGTGACAATTGTTGATTCCAGTTTCCAGTAGAATATCTTCATTTGCATCTGAGTTCTCATCAGCATGGTCCTTACTGTCTGTATTTGTATCAGCATTCTGGTCATGGCCATTTATCCCATATTTCAGATATTTCAGATCTTTACAGGTTTAAGGCTCTGAGAGGAGTCCCTCTTGGATGCATCACAACATGGCAGGCGCCATGTTGTGTATCTCTCAAATCTATATCTTAGTTCTTTCTCCTTAAAAAACCACAAGAACTTCATCAAAGGGGCTCCATCCTAATGAAGGAATCAAACCTAAACATTTTTCAAGGGCCCTACCACTAAACACCATAGTCCAATTAGTTTCTACCTTCTTTAATATATTGACATAAGATTTTTGTAATTAAATTCCTTCATGAGTTCAGAGAGACAACCCATTTTCATACATAGCCTCCAACGTATATTCAATTCATCATGAAAGAATTACTTAGACAACCTCTGTCATACAGTCTTCCAACAATACTTTTATTAAAAAGTGGAGAAGTTTTTAAATATCCTTCAATTAGCATTTTGAAAAACAAAAACCATAAATATGATAATAGATTCACCTGTATTTTAAGTTTAACATGGCTTGTATTTTAGTGTTTTATCATACATCTGTATGTAAGGTGTGTTTATGAAGACTCCTTTTTAAATACTAAAATAGTGTAAATTTAAACTTATATGCTTAAGTGTCTATATATGACCAAACACCCAATGAACATATTTTATATTTTATTAACTTGAACATTTGTAATCAAATGTCTCTCCAGATCAATAATCTTCAAAAATATTTTCAAACTATTTTTCCGTATATTATCATAGTAATAAGGTGTAAGATATTAACCAATAGATTATTATTTATAATTCATACAAGTTAAATTATAGAACACATTTTTATATAAATATTTAACCTGAATATCAAGAATGATTGAAATTGGAATTACTAGATCAAAAGTATACAGATTAATAAAAGTACACACATACTCCAAAATTTTGGCAAATTTTTCTTCAGAAAGTTTAGGAAGTGAAAATTCTTATATCAGTTTAACTTGTTTTACTCACTGGCTCAGGAGGGTGAAGCAGAATAATCACAAGTTCAAAGCCAGGCTTAAAGACTTAGTAAGGCCCTAAGCAAATTACTAAGTTATATATATATATATATATATATATATATATATATATATATATATATATATATATATACACATACATATATAAATTTAAAATAGTAAGATATATATATACATATATATATACATTCACATGCAAATATAAATTTATATAAAATATTTATTTATTTATAGGTTGTATATATAGAAAAGTTATAGATAATGTCATATATATATGATATTATCTAATTTTTATTTCTTTTATTCCATATGAGTCTGTTCAGTGATTCTAATGTTTTATTATTTATATTGCAAAATATAATAAACTTGTGAATTCCTCCTCTATTTTTAGTCTTACAACCTTCTTTTCAATTGCAAAATTAGTTATTCCAATGTTAGTTATCCACATCTTTTTCTTTGATTTCACTTCTTTCATTCTAATTTTGTCATCTAAGTGTTGAGTCTTCCGGATGCTGTGACACACACCTGTAATCACAGCTGGTGGGGTGACCCCCCAAAAATGTTGAATCCATCTGGGATTAATTATGGTATGTTATCAAGATCCAATTTGATTTTCAAATGAAGCAAATTTGTTCATTGAAAAAATCCTCTTCTTTTTATTGAATTGCAATTCTCTTTATTTATTTATGTATTTATTCATGTATTTATTTTAAATATTTTTTAGTTGTAGTTGGACAAAATGCCTTTGTTTTATGTATTTTTATGTTGTGCTGAGGTCTGAACCTGGTGCTTCATATGTGCTAGGCAAGCATACTACCACTGGCCACAACCCCAGCCCCTGCAATTCTTTTTTTTTACTGTGTACATGAACATGTGTACACACTTGGACATGCACATTTATATCCACATCTAAAGTAATATCTTCTCTAAGATTGTTTGTTTGTTACCCATTTTTTAGGTTTTTAAAATGAGTTGTTTATTTAAATGATCTAATTCAGAAGCTCTCGAGATTTATTATCTATTATCTCTATTTCAAATACAATGTAAAAGCATTACTTTCAGTAAAAAGACTCAGTGAGAAACAATAAACTCTAAACCTGTTGATCGCCTAAAAGTTGAGAGTAGAACAGTGGTTAGGCCAGATTTAGAAGGGGTAGGGAAGTTGTCAATGGGAATAGTTTTATAGTTAGAAGGAATAATTTCTGGAGTTTTATTGGCATTGAATAGAAGGTTTCAAGAACTTAGCTAGGAACACTGGATGGTCAGTGATGTCAAGCAGAGCTCATTTTTCCTAACTGGGTGCTTCTGGGGAGTCCACCAGGAGGTCAGTGCCTTCTTTGGTTTTCATGCTAACTGTCTGAGTTCAAGACTGCTACAATTTCAGTTCTCAGGGTTCATGTGGCTTTCTAAAACTTATATTGGCAGTAATTTTAGATTTCGTGAAGAAAAAAAAGTCAATGAGTGTAGGAACCAGGGAATAGGATGCATTTTGCTTCTGAAAGGGAACTTCATGTGAGAAAGAAAGTTTATCTGTGAAACACTATATTGATATAGGCAGGAAGGTTGATAAGGGCATGGTAACTCAGGTTGTTGAACAAAATAAAGTTGAAAAGTAGTGTTATAATGTAATCATCAGTTATTTTTTAAAAATATTTTTAGTTACAGATGTGCACAATACCTTTCTTTTATTTATTTCTTTTAATGTGGTGCTGAGGATTAAAACACTATCACTGAATACCATAGCCCCACCAGTTATTTCTTGCAAAGGTTATTTTTGAGCTCATTAAATGAATGAGGCACATTCTAAGTGCCAGGTATTTAGCAGTTAACAGGCAAGTGTTTTCATACGTGCGAGGGGGTAAGTGGTTCTTACTGTTGCCTGATTTATAGAAGATGTTAAAATAAATGTCATTATAAACAAAATAAAAATAAATGTAAGATCAAAGAAATTTTATCACAGAATATATGTGTGTGTATTGACATTTGTATTTAACTTTTTGCAAATAATAATAACAGTTAATGTAACTGCTTGCCAATTTTTTCTGATTCTCATGCAATAAGTAACCACCATGTTTATTCTAGCAACATGTCATAAAATATCTATAGGTTAGAATAAGTTTTTTCCCATTTTCCTCTCAACCTCTGATATGTAATTTTGTATAACAATGAGGGTCTCCTTGCATTTGCATGCAATTTCCCTTTTCTCTCGCTTTCCCTCCGACCTCATGTCTCTGTTTAATGTTAATCTTTTCCTCCTGCTCTTCCTCCCTGCTCTGTTCTTAGTTGCTCTCATTATATCAAAGAAGACATTTGGCATTTGTTTTTTAGGGATTGGCTAGTTTCACTTAGCATAATCTGCTCTAATGCCATCCTTTTCCCTGCAAATTCCATGATTTTGTCATTTTTTAGTGCTGCATAATACTCCATTGTGCATAAATGCCACATTTTTTTTATCCATTCATCTATTGAAGGGCATCTGGGTTGGTTCCACAGTCTAGCTATTGTGAATTGTGCTGCTATGAACATCGATGTGGCAGTATCCCTGTAGTACGCTCTTTTAAGGTCTT
Source organism: Callospermophilus lateralis (assembly GCF_048772815.1). Lineage (NCBI taxonomy): Eukaryota > Metazoa > Chordata > Mammalia > Rodentia > Sciuridae > Callospermophilus > Callospermophilus lateralis. The sequence continues at coordinate 623,363 of NW_027515935.1, read as the reverse complement.
CAGGGTATAGTCCGAGAAGGGCAATACCTGGGTCAAATGGTGATTCCATTCCCAGCTTTCCCAGGAATCTCCATACTGCTTTCCAAATTGGCCGCACCAATTTGCAGTCCCACCAGCAATGTACAAGAGTACCCTTTTTCCCACATCCTCGCCAGCACCTGTTGTTGTTTGACTTCCTAATGGCTGCCAATCTTAGGGTTTTTTTGCTTTGCATTTCTCTGACTGCTAGAGATGGTGAGCAACATGTCAGAAAATATCTATAGGTTAGAAGAAGCTCATGCTTGTTAGTATTTTTCCTAGTGTAATGATTCTGGTAGCACCAGATTCAAACTATAAAGAGCACTGCTTTTAAATAATAGACAATTATGAACAAATTTCCATTAGACTTTTAAGTTGGTTAATAATCATCTGCTATTTAAAAACATCTAGCTCAGATTTGTGTTTCTGAGGTTAACTACAAAGGTCTGCACACAAATCATTAAAAATTCCTGGGCCATTTTATTTTTTTTTGTTAACATAGTATTTTTTTTAATTACTGTATCATAATCTTACCTGGAATTTAAATTTTAAATTTCAGCTTTGCTTATACACTTAAATTATCCAGCTAAAATATTTTACAGAACATTTTCAAGAATATATTCTGATATAAATCATATGTGTTGTTAAGAATTCATTTGTAAGGAAATATTACCACAATAATATTATGTAATATTATTTAGAGTGTGAGAGTATATAGAAATATTTTTAAATATATATATATATATATATATATATATATATATATATATATATATATATTATTGGTTATTCAAAACATTACAAAGATTGGAGAATCACATCAGTTACACATCCACATTTTTACATAATACCATGATAGTAACTGTTGTATTCTGCTACCTTTCCTATCCTCTACTATCCCCCCTCCCCTCCCCTCCCATCTTCTCTCTCTACCCCATCTACTGTAATTCATTTCTCTCCTTATTTTTTTCCCATTCCCCTCACAAACTCTTATATGTAATTTTGTATAACAATGAGGGTCTCCTTTCATTTCCAAGTAATTTCCCTTTTCTCTCCCTTTCCCTCCCACTTCATGACTCTGCTTAATGTTAATCTTTTCCTCCTGCTCTTCCTCCCGGCTCTGTTCTTGGTTGCTCTCATTATATAAAAGAAGACATTTGGCATTTTTTTTTAGGGATTGGCTAGCTTCACTTAGCATAATCTGCTCTAGTGCCATCCATTTCCCTTCAAATTCCATGATTTTGTCATTTCTTAGTGCTGCATAGTACTCCATTGTGTATAAATGCCACATTTTTTTTATCCGTTCATCTATTGAGGGGCATCGGGGTTGGTTCCACTGTCTAGCTATTGTGAATTGTGCTGCTATGAACATCGATGTGGCAGTATCCCTGTAGTACACTCTTTTGAGGTCTTCAGGGAATAGTCCGAGAAGGGCAATAGCTGGGTCAAATGGTGGTTCCATTCCCAGCTTTCCCAGGAATCTCCATACTGCTTTCCATATTGGCCTCACCATTTTGCAGTCCCACCAGCAATGTATAAGAGTACCCTTTTCCTCACATCCTCGCCAGCACTTGTTATTGTTCGACTTCATAATGGCTGCCAATCTTACTGGAGTGAGATGGTATCTTAGGGTGGTTTAGATTTCCATTTCTCTGACTGCTAGAGATGGTGAGCATTTTTTCATGTACTTGTTGATTGATTGTATGTCCTCCTCTGAGAAGTGTCTGTTCAGGTCTTTGGCCCATTTGTTGATTGGGTTATTTGTTTTCTTATTGTTTAATTTTTTGAGTTCTTTGTATACTCTGGATATTAGGGCTCTATCTGAAGTGTGAGGAAGCCGCGACAGCCGCCCAGCCAGACCGGAGCAGGAAGCCGCGACAGCCGCCCAGCCAGACTGGAGCAGGAAGCCACGACAGCCGCCCAGCCAGACTGGAACAGGAAGCCACACCAGCCGCCAGCCAGACCAGAGCAGGAAGGTGCCAGCCGCTCAGCCAGACCGGAGGAGGAAGTCCGGTCCCGCCCCGAGCGCTAGTCTCCAGGAAGCCCATCAACCCTTAAAACCCATCAAAGTGGGTGTGGCTACCAGCACAGTTGCGGCTGATCCAGGTACCCAGTTTCCAATTCCCCCGCCCTTAGCTGCGATAACTCAAAATATTTCCCACAAGCTTTTGGGGATTGTAGCTATCAACACAAAACAACAACTGTAGAGGCACCTGGTTTCTACCTCAGAGACTAGAGTAGGGAAGATGCAGGTGGAAGCTCATTTCCCTTCACACTGGCTATACCCACCACCCTGAATACAGAGGCTCAAACTAGGAATAGACAACGCCACCTACTGGAAGCAAGGAAAACAGTTTTCTGAGAGACTTTTTTTTCCCTCTCTTTCTCTTTTCTTCTCTCTCTTCCACAACTTCAGCATATGTGAAACCAAGAACTGAGCATGAACAACTGAATTACCAAAGTAATATAATATAGAGGAATTGCATATATCCCACCTCCCCCCCATTTTTTTTTCTGTATTTCTATCTTACTTCCCTTTCCCTTCTCTTATTTCTCTTTTCTTCCTTGTTATTTCTTTTCTTTTCTTTTCTTTTTTTAATTCATATTCTCTCTATACCACTTTCAATCTCCTAAATTTTGCTATCTATACATAGGGTAACTATCTAAATAGGAGGTTGAGTCTATACATTCTTCCATAAATTACCAGTCGAGTGGTTAGAGTTCTCCAAAGGTGCTAAGTTAGTTTAACCTCATTCCCTCACTACTTTCTCTTTAAGTATAACATCCTTCGTCTGAAATTAAGTTTTCTATATGCCACCAGATATGGTACGCCTTTTATGAAACTAAGGAATATATTCTTAAGTAATAATTAAATCCAATATCTATAGTCTTAAAATCTAACTATAAATGTATTAATAATGAAAACTTGTCCATAGATAATGTACTGTTGCTATTGGGATCTGTTAACATTGTCTTTCTCCGAAAAAGAGGGATATTGGAGCTATTCAAGAACAATACAAATATATAAGGGGAAAAACATTAGCTCAACAGTTTCACAAAGCTAGAAAGAATCATGAGCAGTATGAAAAGACAAGGAAAGAAAGGACCACAAACAATACAGGTCAATTCAACATTAGATGAGGTAATATCTGCAGCTGATGGACTGTCAGACAAAGAGTTCAGGATATACATGCTTCAGATGATCAGGAGTATCAAGGAAGACACTATTCATCAAATTCAGACAATGAAAAATCACTTTGACAATGAATTACATAAACAAATACAAGAAGCAAAAGATCAACTCTATAGGGAGATAGAGGATATAAAAAACAAACAAACAGAAATCCTGGAAATGCAGGAAACAATAAACCAAATTAAAAACTCAAATGAGAGTATTACCAGCAGAGTAGAACACTTGGAAGATAGAACTTCAGACAACAAAGACAAAGTTTTTCAACTTGAAAAGAACATAGACAGCTCAGCGAGAATGTTAAGAAATCATGAGCTGAACATCCAAGAATTATGGGATAACATCAAGAAACCAAACCTAAGAGTTATTGGGATACAAGAGGGTACAGAGGTCCAAACCAAGGGAATGAGTAATCTATTGAATGAAATAATACTAGAAAACTTCCCAGACTTAAAGAATGAAAAAGAAATCCAAATACTAGAAGCCTACAGGACACCGAATATACAAAATCATAAGAGATCCACACCAAGACATATAATAATGAAGATGCCCAACCTACAGAATAAGGAGAGAATCTTAAAAGCCACAAGAGAGAGGAAGCAGATTACATTTAAGGGTAAGCCAATCAGGATAACTGCTGATCTTTCAACACTGACTCTGAAAGCTAGAAGATCCTGGAACAACATATTTCAAATGCTGAAAGAAAAAGGGTTCCAACCAAGAATCATGTATCCGGCAAAATTAAGCTTCAGGATTGAAGATGAAATAAAAATCTTCCACGATAAGCAAAATTTAAAAGAATTTGCAGCTAGAAAACCAGCTCTTCAAAACATCCTTGGCAAAACATTACAGGAAGAGGAAATGAAAAAACAAAATATATATATATATACACACACACACACACACACACACACACATACACACATCACACATTCACACATCACACATACACACATACACACAAAGCTTGAAAAAACAATTTGGTTATCTATTGGATAGACAAATGCAAATTCAAATAAATTTAGCCTCAAACTTGCCATGTAAATTAGAAATAGTTATACATAGTACTGATTTACTTGTCATTTTCTATGTAACTGTATTGTTACTACATGTCATATTCAATTATAACATTATGAAATTTGTAATCAGTATGAGCATATCATTAACTAAAATCAATAATACATTATTGCATTTCTGTGAGTTTACAAATGTCTAGTCCTTCTTAGTAAGACTTGCTAAAAGCTTTGAAGGATTTATAAATTTAACATATTACTGCAATGTGTTGTTGGGGTCCATTACTAAGAAAATAGATATTTTCTAGGTGGCATTGAGATACATCTCTAAAACTTTGATGAAAGTATGGAATGCAAGCTGGGCAAAAGAATAAAAACTACCTCAGGTATCAAGAACCACAGGAACTCAAGCACCACAGCAGCAAATTGTTGAATGAGCACTGCACAGTACATCTTAGCCATACTCATGATAACCTGGGAGTTCACAGCTATCAGACTGAGGGAAGATTGAATAATAGAGAGTTTACAATTCATGTTAAGAGTGAATTGGACCCAATTAATGGTCTGCCATCAGAAAATTAATGTTTTTAAGGTACACGTACAATAATATCCACATATACCCAAAATGAAAACTGTAATTTGTTAAAACACAAAGACTACATAAATCCTGTTACATTTTCATTTTTACATTTAATCATTTCATTTAGTTTACATGGCAATCTCTAGTCACATACTAGCTTACATATTTTTATGTGTTGTCAAATTCTTTTCATCAATTTCAATACTTAAAGATGAAACTAAACAATTCCATCATTATATTTTAAGAAATTACCACCATGAAGAATATAGACAGGAAATTTATCTTGTCCTTAGTTTACTTTGCTTTCTTTGTGTATCCTCATGCAGTGCTTTTTATTTATGATCTTGAGAAATCCATGGGAAGGTGAATTAACCTTGTTGCAAAAAAACAGAGAAATGTATTATAGAATGTTTAGTTGTTTCCTGGTGGTATCTTTTTCAAAAGGTATATGGAAATTACATTATACACAATATCAAGTTACAGTTAAATATTTTTCTGTAAAGGAGAGAGGAGATTTCAGAAATATGAATCTGCTCCTCTTTGGGCCTATTTTGAATTCTGGCTCTTACACCCAGCCAACTGTCAGGCACAGATCTATGTAAACATGAGTTCCTCACGGGTGGGCCTGAGATCTTTCAATTCCAGTCTTTAAAGCTAAAGTTTCTTGACAGAAGATATTTTAGGAAGACATCTCCTGAGACTTTCTCACTGTTCAATCAGGCATGTTTCGATTTGTATAGGAAAATCTCTGCATTTGCTCTATTGTTTCTTATAAGAGAGAGAGTGTGCTCCCAATGAATAGACACATTAAGATTTGCCTTTACAGAAGGTTTATCCATGATTGTTTAAACATGATATTTATGCATTATTATTTTTGTGGGATAATAAATTCAACATAAAGTATTCATTCCCATTTTAAAATTACAACCTTGGTTTCAGACTTGATAAGGGTATGTAAAATTTTCTAAAGAAAATATTTTATATAGAAGAAATCATGTAATACCTTAATTTCAAAGAAATTTCACATTTGACTGAACCATCATATGAAATAGAAAATATCTGAAAAGTCCAAAGTACAAAAACTACATGATAAAGGGTCCAGAATATGTAGGGATCTAAAACTATTTTTTTTGTATGAAATACACTTAATGGTCTCTCCAATTTTACAAATTCATTGCTAGCTTATAAAACAAAAACTATTGAGTTACATTTACCTTTGCAGATGCGGAAAACACACAACAAAAGTCAGACAGATATTAAAATATTCCAGCCTTCCCATGAGATGATATTATTTCCGTAAACTTTATAAACCAGTAATTACATAAACCAGTAATTACAGTTCTCTGAATGTGATATTCTCAGTGGATTTGTATCAATTGTCTTGGGGCATTTTGGCATATGAGTTTCAGTAATGTAACATTGTGAAATAAACAAAATTAAGTTCTAATAGATTATATCTTAAATTTGTCTAGTATATTTCTATAAAGCCACTTTGAAATTTTTTTTTCCAACAGTCTTGTGAAATAGATTCAGTTAATCCAAGATGTAGTTCTTTAGCACACAGAAAGGTGAAATCCAAATCCAAGATCATAATGTCATTTATGAAGCTAGAAAAATCTGTGCATGATGAGGTAGCACAGATTCACTCTGCTATATTGAGTCTCCAATTCCATTTTTTAAATTATGTAGCAAAGCAATATAAATGGGAGATACTAATCTTTAGAACATTTAAAATACCCTCGCTATCATTGTCTTGTAATTTTTAAGCATTTAATTCATTATAACATGCTACATATTAAAGTATGAATTACTAATTAATATGTGTATTTAAAAACTGAGATAAATGTAGAAATTCAATTACTAGGAGAGTTTTTGAAAATACAAGATATTATAATCTAGAATCTAAAGTGAAAATGTTTAAGCATAATTATTATATTTCCAGTTATATGAACAGTAAGAAATATCTTACCATTTTAGAACCCTTAAAGATAAAAATACATATTTCATTGAATCAGGATTTTGTTTTAGGGTATAATGTAACTAAGGATGAACTAGTATTTTTTTCGGAGAACAGAAAGATAAAAATTTTACCTTATGTAATATTGATTTTGGGAGATTTTGAAGAAATACTTTAAAAAGCTTAATTTCCTTTTAATTTTAAATGTTTCCTTCCTATTGCCAAATTAAAAGATCCTACTTTTCCTTGACTTATATTCAATCAGTAAGGTTAAGTATTATTTAAAAACACATGAGCTTACTTATTAACTAAGAGGTATGAAAATGAAGAAAGCTATTATTTTAGATATTTGGATGGTAAAAATTGCTATTATGCAAAGGGATTTTATCTTAATTATTCTGGAAGATGATTCAATTTATTTACATTGCATATCATAAAATTAGTATACATGATTTATTTATTCATATGATTATCTGGAAATAAATATTGAACTAAGAAAAGATTAAGTTTTAAAATTAAAAATTTGTCTCTTGCCCTCTGAGTCAGTCTGAGTAAGGGGATAGGGGACTTTTCCAAAGAGCTTTGCAACTCTAGGCCACATAACCTCCCGATAAGGAAGATTAATGAGACCAGTGGAGGACAGAAAGCCAATCAGTGCATTTGCTGTGAAGAGGAGGGTCATCAGAAAATGGAGACATCCCTGATGCTTCCGAGGGAAGCCACATGATCAAGCAAGGCCTGGACCCATCCTAGCACAAATGGCACTGGCAGATCTGAGAAGCTGCTGCAAGTTCCTGAGGACTCCCAAGGAATCTCAGCTGACTGTTAACGATAGAAACAAAAGTCAGTTTGACTTGCTTCATCTTAAACACTTAGTAAAGACAGTCAAAGCCAAAACACAGCTATTCCTGGGCATTTTCAATAAAATAATGGTTACATGTAACTTCCATAAATAAGTAAACAGGAGGCTTCAAAAGAGATTCTCAGACAGGAATGCCTGATTACTATCAAAAGAAACTGCCAGAGTAGTTTTTAGTTCAAGGCCTTTATTTCTAACCTACTCAGGTAGGCTTAATGTTTGCTACTATGGTTATCCAGCCCTAAGTAACAGAATTAAATATTTCTCTATTAGACACAGAGGTCATACTAGTAAAAGGATTTTGCAAGTTCAGATGACATTAAGTTATTAAACTGTATCTTAAGGAAAAGGACATCTGTAACCCTAAAAGTTAAATGTTGTGTTTACACCCCTGACAATTCTGGCAATGTGACGAATATCCTTAAAGATTTACATGCTCAGATAGAAGCCATGTCCTCAGCAAATTTGTCATGGAAACAATATCTTAGCTCCTGGTTCTTCGTACTTCGTGGTGGAAAACATTGTTAGTCTTTGTCTTTGCCATCATACTCATTGGCATATTCCTGTGCTATGGGATTTATTGCTGCATCAATCTGGTTCCAGTACTAATGAATTCTTGTTTCTCTTATAGACCACCCATCACTCAAGTGGCCTTCCAGTCTATTACTTCTCAATCAGACTTCTATCATGGACCCACTCGATAGACCCGATTTTTAAAGGGAGATTCCAAACTGCTTGCCCCACACCGTCCCTTTTCAGCCTGAAGAAGCCAGAAAGATTTTCTTCCGCCCCCTTGCTTACAGCAGTAAGGAGTTCCCAAATTAGAGGGGGGAATGAAGCCAGATTTAAAGTTAGGTAGTCAGTGTAGTTAGGTAAATCGGGTGTAATATCGAGTGAAATCTAAAATGGAGGCCATGCTGGGAATGACTCAGGGAAAACGCAGGACAATTCATGGAATGTTAATGAAGTCCTGAAAAGGCCCTAGGCCAAAGTCCACCTCAAAGAAATGTAAATGGAGCTCAGGAAACAGCCCCCAACAGATTTGGAGATAGCCCATCCTAGAGAAATGATAAGCCCATTCCAAAAAGTGATAATTTGGTCCACCTGTGTCCTAACCCCTTCAACCTATATTCCATCACCAAAACTATAAAAAGGGGAAAGAACAGCCCTTCCACGGATTCCCACCTTTTGCGTCCCCTTCTTCCTCTGGGAGAAGTCTTTTCTGCTGTCCTTTAATAAATTTCTAATTTCTACTCTGAAAAAAAAAATTCATCTTGTAATAAGCATATTTTGTTACTAATGACGTACATAACAGATTTTTTAAAGAGATTGTATGCAATACATATATTTGGGACTGGGAGTATACCTCAGTGGTAGAGCACTTGCCTAGCAATTGTAAGGCCTTGGGTTTAATCCTCACCTTCACAGAAAAGGAAAAACAACCACAACCAATTATTCCCTAACACTTTTGTCCATATGTTTGTGAGTATAATATAACTAGTATTTCAAATGAAGGGTTGTGTTTCTTATTTAAAGGAATGAGTAGTTTCAAGTTTCCAGTATCAAAGAAGACTTCCAGGTAGACATGTTTGTCATTGCCATGAGAACTGGTTGCCTTTTTCACTACCCTAGAATAATATGTTAAGTGGAAAATACAATATAAATTGAGAGAGTATTTGCCCAAGTCCAAGTATGAGTTAAAGGTTTAGAAATATTTTATTGTCAAAAAGAGTACAAAGTGTGAAATGTCTAATAGTTTGTAGGTTGTTCATTTTATTAAAATTAGATGTTAAGGTAATAATAAAAGCAACTATCCTTTGAATCTAACTATGAGTGAAAAGTACCATGCAAGCACTATTGTATTTGAGGTTTACAACACCATTGTCGAGAGAGCTGTGTTCCTTGTTAAGTAGGAGAGGCAGAGATAGAATTCAGACTCAGAAAAGCATAACTCTAAAATGCAAACTTTCAACCCATGTACTATATTTCTTTCTGAGCCCCGAAGTTTTTTTTTTTTTTTGATTACTAAAAACTAAATCTACTCCAAGTCTTAATTTACTTTTAATTGTATTAAAAATTTTCTGAAAGGGAATATTCTTATTACAAAAGTAGAACATCCTGTGAAGTCTATTAAAAAAAGGTAAATCAAAGAAAAAATTAATTACCCATAGTCATAATACTCCCTAATTAATTCATTCAAAAACTGGAAATTCTGTAGATTTTTTAACATTAGGTATCTGTAGGCCCACATAGCCAAAGACTAGTGATGGTCTTCTTCTATCTAAAACTTAGACCCTAAAATGTGAAGGCATTAAGATTAAATGATGCCTCCCTGTTATTATATAGCAAGTGATAATGTTAAGTGTAATGTTTAAAAAATATTTTTTTCTGATAACATTACAGTTTATTAAATGTTCATGTTGTCAATGTTTACAACATAATTGATAATAGTTCATGGTATTCCAGTAAATATGTAAGTATTTTAACACTTAATTTCTTTAATTTTTTTTTTACCAACTATTGGAGTTTAGTAAAATTTTACCATGTTTATTTTTGTTTTAACTTGAATCCATGTACTTATGCATAATGCATGCCTACATGATTGCAGGAATGCATTCCTTATTTATTCATTTATTTATTTATTTATTTATTTATTTATTTATTTATTTATTTTGGTACCAAGGATTGGATCCAGTGATGCTTAACCACTGATCCACATACTCAGCCCTTTTTTTGTATTTTATTTAGAAACAGGATCTCACTGAGTTGAGTTGCTGAGGGACTCGCTAAATTGCTGAGGCTGGCTTTGAACTCACAATCATCCTGCCTCAGCATTCCAAGACTCTGGCGTGTACCACTGAAACCAGCTACATGAATTCATGTACAAGAGAACACATTGCAGTTAAATTCTCCAGGTATATTAAACATATTATCCTTAAAGTAATTTTTATGTAGGCAATGTGTGGGGGTATATATAAATTACTTTAAAGAATTTTATATATAATTGTATACAAACATATATAGGTATAAAAACTTGAAAAACAAGATACTTGTTTCCACTCTTTATTAGGATTATAAGATGATGGAAGAGGATTTCCCTGTAGGAAGAAAAAGGTCTCAGTATTCATATTTTTCAGGAATACCACCAAAGGAATTTTGAAGTAAGACTGCTAACAATGTGTAATGGTTTTCAGTCTATTGAGAAAACAGTGGATTGAGCAAGACTATATAATAGCACTATTTTAGAGAAGAAATTTTTTTTGAGACAATTATTCACTCAAAGAAACTTGAGAAAATAATACATTTTTTGCCTTAGAGAATTCAAAAGATGTGTTTTCTACTGTGCTGATAGTATGATACTATTTTCACAAATTAAGAGCCCTCAATAGAGAAATGGCCCGACTCTCTAACTACTGTCAATGGTAATAGCTCAAGATCAACTACTTTAAAATTAAAATGACAATTTATTTTTTCAGCTCTTCTCTCCTGTTTAATTGGCATCTATTCAAAAATTCCATACATGGGTAAAATTATTTATTTACCTAGAAATACATTCTGCAATGAATTTACACTGGAGCCTTTTAAAGTGAGTTGTGGTGCAGAAAATTAGATGTCTCCTGGGTAAAACATTGTGATTTTCAATAAATGCAATGGTAGATTGGTAACATCAGTTTTTAACATTTTTGAAAGAAAATTACTCATGCTGTTTCTCTGCAGTGCTGAACTTTGAGGATTCCTATAATCATTTGACCTTATGTTACATGAAGCTGACCCAGATTTGCATGCAGAGAAAAAAACATTTTGGCTCAGGCAGCAATCACTAAACTCACTTAACTGAATAAATTGGTTGTTCAGTAAAAAGTCTTGGTTAAATTCCTGTATATTGAGGCATTGGGGTTTTGATGCTATGTTCAGCTTGTTAGAAAAGAAAGATATATAAACTTAGTATTACTACATAAACAAAAGCACTATTTTACTCAGGTATTAATTGCCTGAAACTTTTGTTCAATTGATTGGTTTATATAGATCGTAACATTTAGATACCTAACCAAGCCAATAACTATAGATAGTACCTGAATTTACAAGTGTTATCTTTCTGACAAAAATTATGGCTTTCTTCTTATACTGTATTCAATGAGTATCTTGCTTTAGGCTAAACAGTCATAGTAGATGATTTATACTTTAGAATTGTTGATTGAAAAAATCTGGGTCAAATCACCATTTAACCCAGCTATTGCCCTTCTTGGACTATTCCCTGAAGACCTTAGAAGAGCATACTACAGGGATATTGCCACATCAATGTTCATAGCATCACAATTCACAATACCTTGACAGTGGAACCAACCCAAATGCCCTTCAATAGATGAATGGATAAATAAATATGGCATTAATACACAGTGGAGTATTACTAGCACTAAAAATGACAAAATCATTGAATTTGCAGGGAAATGGATGGCATTAGGGAAGATTATGCTAAGTGAAGCTAGCCAATCCCTAAAAATCAAATGCAAATGTCTTCATTGATATAATGAGAGCTACTAAGAACAGAGCAGGGAGGAAGAGCAGGAGGAAAAGATTAATATTAAACAGAGACATGAGGTGGGAGAGAAAGGGAGAGAAAAGGGAAATTGCATGCAAATGGAAGGAGACCCTCATTGTTTAACAAAATTACATATAAGAGGTTTTGAGGGGAATGGGAGAAAAACAAGGAGAGAAATGAATTACAGTAGCTGAGGTAGAGAGAGAAGAGGGGAGGGGGGATAGTAGAGGATAGGAAATGTAGCAGAATACAACAGTTACTAATGGAATTAAGTAAAAATGTGGATGTGTAACTGATGTGATTCTGCAATCTGTATTTGGGCTAAAAATGGGAGTTCATAACCCAATTGAAACTAATGTATGAAATATGATATGTCAAGAACTTTTTATTGTTTTGAACAACCAATAAAAAAGAGAAAAAAAAAAGAAAGAAAAAAAAGAAACACCATAATGTGGTGAACATAATCTAACAAACATTGTTGAAATAGTAATACTGAATGGAGAAAGAATTTTAAGTATGACTAGCTTCATAATAACTATAAGTTCAAACTATGGTGATGTCTTTTTTTTTCATTAAAAGAAAAGAATGACTGTTCTTTATAGGTATAGAATCTCTGTGGTTCTTATTAACTACTATATAATAAAATTACAAATCATGGTTAGTTATACAATATTTTTATACATGTCCAATACCATTATACATGTCCAAAATAGATTTTTCACATTTAAAGTACTTTATACATAATAATGATTTTTAATCACTTCCCACTGAAGAAAACGATCACTATCCCCTTATTTTAGTGATTAGACACAGAGAAGTTTACCTTCTTGCTTATTGACACATGAATATAAAGACGGAGGTCAGAGTATTCATCTTGATTTGGTTCTCATTCATTTTTGGCAAATGTCATTAGTAGTTTGTTTGTTGGCTTTTTAAAAATATTTACTTTTAGTTTTTGGCGGACACAACATGGGGTGCTGATGATCAAAACTGGGCCCCCAACATGCCAGGGAGTGCTGTATCATTTGAGCCATATCCTCTCTTGGGTGGCTTTTTAATACAGTGCTGGGTGTTCAACCCAGAACCTCACGCATGCTAGAGAAGTGCTTTACCTCTTATCCATAACCCTAGTCCCCATAGTCCTTTACTTATTTTTTTTGGGGGGAGTAGAGTGTGTGTGTGTAGTGCAAGGGATTGAATCCATTGCCTTAATCAGCAAAACAGGCACTCTACTGACTAAGCTATATCCTCAGCCCTGATCTATAGTCTTTTAACAGTGACAATGGAGCAACCAGTCATTCAGCCTTTGATTCTGCGCCCACTTGGCTCAGGTTGGAGGCAGGGCATGAAGCCTTGACCAATCAGTCTCTAAGGTGAGAACTTTCCAACCCTCATGCAGCCAGTGATGAGGGGGAGGGCGTCCACAATCTTCTGTTCCCTTGGTGTCTGGAGCCCACCATTTTTTCAGTCTTTTTGTTGGCTTCTGTCCTGGATCCAAGCACAGGTGTCTGTGCTATGCAGGAACTGAAAACAAATCACAGGGAGAACACTGAGAACCCTGAGAGCCAGGAAATGTTAAGTGTGCCTTGTTATCTTGAGACTGGGTAGGAAGGTGGCTTAAAGCTGACAGAAGTGGCAATGGTGGAAACTTGTAGTCATGGCTAGGGAGTCCTCATGGTCCTCTCCAGAGTCTTGTGGCCAGAGGGTCTCTCTGTGGTGACTTAGCTATCACCTCCCTCTGACTAGTCTAGTGAGGCTTAGATCAACAGTTGAAAACATGGGCACTTTGTTCCATAATTGTAAGGTGTTTCCAGCTTTTTTCTAAAGCCCTTTGTGGGCTTCCATGTCCCATGATTCCAGCATGGCTCCAGAATGCATAATGAAGACTGAGATAATTACCAGGAGAGAACCACAACTACATTTGTTGTATTCAAGCATGAGAGAGGCTGCTGATTTTAGGGCTTGTTACTCATGAGGGTTTGTTTGTTGGTTTGTTTGTTTATTATTTGTGTGTGTGTGTGTGTGTGTGTGTGTGTGTGTGTGTTTGTTTGTTGTTTTCTTTTTGGTACGAGAAATTCAACCCAGAGGTGTTCATCCACTGATTCACATTCCCATCCTTTTTTGATATTTTTATTTAGAAACAGGGTCACTTTGAAGTTCTTAGGGCCTCACACATTTGATGATGCTGGCTTTTAACTCATTCTCTTCATGAGTCCTGAGATTTTTAAATGTAGCAGAAGCAGTATCTCAAATCCAGAACAAAAACCTGAAATCCAGAACTTCAGCTTATCTCTCATAGGTCTCAGAATAAACCCCTAGTTTTCTAACTCTCTGTTCACATATCAAAACTAGGGTTCTCTGTTCACAGAGAATAAGTTTAATAATGACCATGCAATGCAGATAATGGGCCTCACTCAAAGACACCTGGTGGCTAACTGAAAGATGTTAATGAGCACCATTAAGGCCTATTTCAAAAGTAAAAGACGTTGAATCCCTCTTGTGGGAACACCTTCTACAAAGTCCTTTGTCCCAGAAGTGATTCCTTATTGAATTTGAAGGAAAAAGGATGGGTCACAGAAAGAATAAAAGTGAACCCATATGGTAGTCAGGATGCCTTTTCCAAAGCCTATTTTAAATGCATTATGCTCCATGTTCTGCCCAAAACCATCAGTAAACTTCTAAGATGGCACACAAAAATGATTTTTTTTTTCTGATATCAATCCTCATACACATGGTGGCCGTTCTATTTCTTCTTGCTTAAATATTTTTTTTCTTCAAAATTTATGAAACAAGCATCCAGATTCATGGAAAACTGAGAAATTTTGGTTCATCTAAAAACTCCACTTTCAGCATTATTAATCATTATTTCCCCACTTTTTATTTCAAATATAGGCATCATTTATAATGTTTTTCTTCAAGAACTGTAGGGCATTTTTAAATTATTTTATTTTATAATTCTGAGATTTTTCACATGAGAAAAAAGCAGAATAATATTAGGTGACATTAAAAAGAATAAATCTCTCCTAAATGAGGTCTATGTGTCCCATTTAAAAAATTTTTAAAAACTGTAATGGGTCATCAATTGAGGGTGTATTTATTTATTAATTAATTTGTTTATTTACTTATTTATGGTCAGACCATTTCATTAAAATAACCCAGAGAAGGGGCTGTGGTTTTGGCTCATTGATAGAGCACTCACATATCACATGCAAGGTCTTTGGTTCGATCCTCAGCACCAAATGAAAATAAGTAAATAATAAATAAATTAATAATAAAATAAATAACCACAGAAACATTCCAAACATTTCAGGAAACTCTTATTCTGGTGTGGCAGGAAGAAATAGAAGTGGGACTAACTTGAATTTAAATTACATGCAAGTTCAATCTCTCTCTCCCTCTCCCCCCCCCCCTCTCTCTCAATCTCTGTACTGAGGATTGACCCCAGGGCCTCATACTTAGAAGGCAAGCACTCTACATGCTGAGCTATTTACTCAGTCCAATTTTTTTTGACGGGGTAGAGAACAGGGATTGAAGTCAGGGGCACTCTAACACTGAGCCACATTCCTACCCCTATTTTGTATGAGTCAAATGAATATTTTTGTGATCTTTGAATGATATATGTTCTTTTTAGAATTTGGATTTGCATATCTATTGCTACTTTTACATGTATTATATATATATATATATATATATATATATATATATATATATATATATATATATATATATTTCTCTCTTTTTCTCTCTCTCTCTCTCTGTCTCTCTCTCTTTCTCTCATATATATTATGCTTTGAATGGAGTTTTCTCATCCCTTAATAGTTGCTGAATGAATCAAGACCCACAGTGCCACCTACTTCATCCTTGAATGATGTCTAGACCAATACAGTGAAATATTTGAAATTCTCATGACCAGGAATTTCTGAACTGGAGATCCATCCGATCTCCTGTTGCTCATCATTACTGAACAAGATAGTTCCTTTATTGACTGGAATTCATAAAAATGGTGTATAACAGAGATGCCATTGAGTTGGAGCCTGCTGGGAACTGGCCTTGGAGCAGTGGAGTGCAGGAGTCTGATAAAACATCTGTGGTGGAGCCATGTGGATCTGTCATTGGCTTCCAAATAACATGTGACTGACATGGGACAGTCAGCAGACCCTTATATGTAAAGGCCTCTTGTTGTGGGGAGAGGTTTGGGGGTGATAATCAGAGTCAGATTGCTACTCTAAGAAGGAAAGATGTATGGGATAGCAGCCCAGTTGGTGTTTTCTCTTGCAAAACCTGACTCATCACATGTGACAGTACTCCCTCCAGTGCTGTTTCCCAGTTTGTTGTAGGGACAAATGAAGCAAGGCACTGAAGATAGAAAGAAACAGTTTCATTTGGCTACATCCAGGTTCAGAGAGCACAGCTTTTGCTGTTATTAATCAATCCCTCCAAGTTCAGGGAATTTCAGAGTTTTATACCCAGCATGTAAGTAGAGGGGCTCAGAAGTTTACAGTCTGCAGAAGTTCACATAAAAGCAGCTTTTTCTTTCACTGTCTGGGCAAGTTAACCCTTCAAGGACAACACTTGAGAAGAGGAGAACTTCTTCTATCCTTTCTTCCTCCCTCTGCCAGCTGTTACCATGGAGTCAATTTGTAACTTATCTTAAAAATGTAGACATCTCTGTGAAGCCTAGCTCAAGGCCAGAGGCCTTATTTGCAATTTCTTCATAGTACTATACTGGATATATTTGTGAAAATAGTAAGGGGGTGTCCAGCACCTTGGCCAGTGGCCAAGTAAACAGGGCAACACAAAAATAGAAAGTTTATCTACATTGAACTATTTTGCAGAGAATCTTTGGCTGACAGCTCCCAAATCAGCCATGGTGAAGTGGACTTTTCTGTGGAGAAAGGGGGTACCACTTCATTGGGTCCCCCTCTTCCACCAGGGAGAAGTCTTTTCTGCTGTCCTTTAATAAAGCTTCAACTTTCCACTCTAAACTTGTCTTGATGTGCTTCTCTGGTGTTATACTTCAGCATTGGAAAAGCAAGGCCTCATTACCAGTAAATAGCCATAACAATAACAGTCAAAGGACAGAGATAATGCCAAAAGTAAATTCAACATTTAGAATTGAAGATAATAATAATCTTTAGTGATAAGAATTCCTTAATTTAATACTTTAAAAATAATGACAACATGTTTCCAGGGAGCAAATTTGTGACATTGCAGTCAAGGGGAGAAATAAATAATATCCATGCATTTCTGCCCCTTTCAATTCTTTATTCACTCAAATTCTTAATACAACTTTATTCTATAGGTTCCTAATGACGAAAAAAACAATCCTTAATGATAGGCTCTGCAGTGGAGATAATCAAATAACACCAAGCAATTCTAGATTAATTAATTCCCAGAAAGCAATTTTAGATTAATTCTGAACATTGCAAAATATATTTAATCATGACAGGCTAGTGACAGACATTTCCTCTGAATGCTAAGTTCAAAACTCTCAAACCTTAGGCTTTATGTCCTGCAGATGCACACTCACTCAGACAGCAGTAATCAGGTCCCAAACCAAATCAGGCTAATTCTGGTGGGGAGTGGATGACCAGTTGAGGAGAGGGTCACAGGGAGAAGTTGCAGCTCTCAAAAAAGTCCAGACAAGGCGGTAGAGTTTGAGAGCAGTGAGGATCACACAGAGAATAGGAAAATGATGGCAAGTGATGGCATGTCAGTGTAGGTCCTCATCAGGCTCTCCAGCTGGAGTACATACTCGTTTAGGCTGGCTAAATCCCTGTTTTTAGCTCTATTTTTTATACTAAATTTTGTTTTTATTTTTTATTTTTTACCAAACCTTGTAATTACCAGGTGCCACCAGAATTCTCATTTACCCTGAGGTCAGAAATATCTGGTCTGGTGGTCTCCATCCTGATATTCTCACCTTTAGAGAGAATATTAGAGGGCTCTGTGGGCGTGCCTGGTGAAAAGTGACCTCTATTAATGACCTCAGGTTTCAAAATGGAGTTTTTTAAATGGAGTGAGAAACTGATGTGACTCCATTTTTGAGAAACCAGCCACTTCAGAGCAAAGCCTGTCCAAAAGGGGGAGTTACCCTTGTCCATGGAAAAACTCCTAGTGCTCCTAGGCATATACCAATCCTGCTGAGTTGTTTGTCTGTAAATAACTGGAGAGATCTTCCATGCCAAGTGATCCTGACTCAGTTACACTAGGTTAGGACCCACAGCAACCCCCTAGCTACCACAAAAATCATGAGACACAGAAAATACCTGAAACACCAGGTGACCTTCCCAGTAGTTTTGTTGATTGGTAACATGATTAGGCAAGTTTATCATATACACTCTTGCAACCTCTCATGGCCTAAACCAATCGGTTCAAAAGTATCCACAACTTGAACTAACCAATCACCCTTACACAACTTGTTTCTGCCAATGAATGTGCTAATCAATGTTAAGAGTTGTTGTTTGACTTTTCTGTGATGTGAAATGATTGGCAGTGTGATGTTGTGATGCATACAATATCCCACAAAATCTATTAATCCTCAATGAATTAAGGGTCAAGACTCACTCTTTGGAACCACTAAATCTGAAATGGTTGTGAGTCCAGGCTTGAGCTTACAATAAACACTCTTGTGTGACTGCATCAGATTCAGCTCCTGGAGGTCTATTGGGGTCTCATGAATCTGGCATTACACGAGTTGCTTAGGTTCAGACCTAAGGCCATTCTCACACAACCCCTTTCACCTTGACAGCTCTTCTGCAGATAAACAGAAGCCATAACACATAACTCCTGTCTTCATAAACTTGATCTCTTGAGTCCAGTGTCATTTCAAGTTCTGGGTTTAAAAAGACATATTCATTTTCCTTGATGTTTTCAATAAATCACACAGAATTCTTAGAAATGGCTTGGAAGGATAACAATGTTATATTGCAAAACTTCATGAACTTTCAAATTGGTTGCTGTGTGTGACTGACCAGTATGTGAAAGGCCTTGGGAATATGTGAGTATATTATGAATATAATAGAACTCTTGAGACTTTTTTTCTTACTGTACACATATCCTGAGGCCAAATGAGGCTGTTTACTAGAGGTCATTTCTCAAAGAAGAGATAGTGATCATAAAGGAATAAATTAACCTATATATTATAAATAAATCTAATATATATTTGATTAAAATTGATGACATATATGGCCATGCCAAATAGTTTGCTGAATCATTTCAATTACAATTATTTAGTTATTTTAATGTTTTGCTTACTGTCTGCATTAGAGACATCGTTGACCTGCAGTTCAGGAAACCTGTTAATTCTAGCACTGAATTTATCAGGTTTTGACACTTTGATATATTACTTATTGCCATAGGATCTATTGTTTCTCAATGTTTATATTTATTAATTTACACATTCTAGAAGATTTTAGAAAGATAAAAGAAAATATGTATTAAAAGAGTAGTTTAAAAAGCTCTTTAATATTCCATTACTATGGTTATTAAATAGCATTTTCTTTTTAAGAATGTATTAACCTGGGGCTGGGGATGTGGCTCAAGCAGTAGCGCACTTGCCTGGCATGCATGCAGCCCAGGTTCGATCCTCAGCACCACATACAAACAAAGATACTGTGTATGCCGAAAACTAAAAAATAAATATTAAAATTATCTTTCTCTCTCTTTAAAAAAACAGAATGTATTAACCAGCAATAAGTATACAACAATAACATAATAAATAAATATGGTACAAACAAATAAACATAAATTAATAAATGTTATATGATTTATTTTATAATAATATTGGTAAAATATACCCAGAGGTGAAAATAAACATTTAAATAATGATACATATACATGTCCATTTTTATTAAGGTATAGTGAAATACATCTATTTTTGTAATATACTTTTATTCATGAAAGCATCATAAATATTATAATCAAATATGATTGTAGCTACACAAAATTAAAAATCCAAATTGTACATATATCAGTAAATAAATGGCATTTAGTGACTGAAATTTCTGAGTCTGTTATGTGAAACACAAATATTCAATAAAATATGCTCTGAAGAAAACCTCAATTTGAAAATGTAAAAACATAGAAAGGAGTATTTAGAGTTGTTTTACCATGAGATTAATTTAAAATACCTTTGATACCCAAACAAATACTCTGAAGTTTTTGCTCTTAAGAAATACATATGAAAGAATACAGCAATTCTGTCTGTGAGTAATGCAAGCATAAGAGAAAGATGATAAGAATATTAAGTAAGCCTCAAAAATCTGAGGATCATGAAATAAATAAATTCTTGGTAGAAAATATCAATCAATTTTGATGTAAAGTCAAAACTAATAAGCATTCTAATTTACCAAATCTTAATGATTTTATATATTAGAGAAAAGAAGTCAGAATTTTAAGCAAATACATGAGAAATGGGTGTGCACAACAAGGTTTAACCTCAGAAAATTTTATACATCCCCTGTGTCTGTCCATGTGTCTCTCTCATGTCTTTCCAGTGTGACATCCAAAAAAAATGAAGAACAAGTTTTTGAGTAATTATACTTAGGTCTTAAAAAAGTTAAAGAAAATAATTAGCTCTCTTTATCTATTTTTAGAAGTAATTTGCCTTCGTATTTCTTCAAGAATTAATGATTACCCTGTGCTTGTTGCTGATAATACAGAATGTGTAGAACCACCCAGAATGAGAGCACTATTTAAATAATGTCAGAACAAAAAGTGCTACAGAAGAGTAGGAACTGAAAAACAAGGCCAAAGCCAGTGCAGGACCACACAGCATTTAGGGGTATATCAAAGAGGAATGGAGTTGGTCTTAAGAGGTCTGACTTCCCTTAGCCAAGACAAATAACTAGTACAAACTGTCTTAAAATATTTTTCTTCAAATCTTATAATTTAATGGATACATGGTAAGAATCCAGAAGTTAAATGTAAACTAGCAAATTTACATTCATTTCTGGGACACTTTTACTTCTAGTTCTATAGATTAATTAATTTTAATGCCTTTCTAGATATGGTAGATAACTTTTTCTTATTCAACATTTATCAGGTAATTTACAAAGGACTCCATTACAGAATTCGGTCATTTTTAAAAATTCATGAAGCAACAGATGAAATTGTTTAAAACACAGACACAGTAATATCACAGGATATAAAGTCTGTGTAGACACCATGGTCTTTATGTTTAGCTCCTAGTTTAAAGAAAGCTTAACTGGCTTGTGTGTTTAGTATTAAACCAAATTTTATTTTTTCATGTTCTATCTCCCCTTTTCCATATCTAATTTCTCTCATTTTAGAATCATGTTAGGAAAATTTAATGTCCTTGTCTAATCTTCTGTTTTCATTCTGAAGGATCTTTTCAACATTATCTTTCAGGTTTTGTAATAGCCATCTATTTTTTTTAAAAAAATTTAAACTTGTTCTTAATATACAAATTATCTGCCTTCATTTTTGAGTTTTGCACCTGGTGAGGTGTGATTCATTGAGTTCAGGTTTGAAAAAAGAATCTTTAAGTTATAAAGTTTCAATTATATATTTTAAGATAAAGAAACAGTTTTAAAGTTACCGTATTTGCTATAATATTTTAAGTACAATAATTTTAAATTACAAATATTTTAACTACATTAAATTTCTTTCTCATTTGGAAATCCTAATGAAGACGTAATGGCTCATTCTATTTTTACTTATAATTTTATTCTATTAAATATGCCTTTTCATTTATTATTCATGTAAAATTATTAATAGAAATTCATCACTGGTTAAGAGACATGAGTCAGCCAAGAGGCAAGTTAAATAAAAATTCAAGTTTATCTCCATACACAAAATAACTCTCTAAGCATACTTTTTGCTGGAAAAAATACTTCAAGATGGCAAGTAGCACAAAGAAGTGTGCTGAAGGCTGAAACTGATTCTGAAAGCTAATGCCTATCCCACAGCACACCATCACAAAGTGAAGATTTCTAAAGTCTGGGAGACTAAGGTGGATATTTTTGATGGAAACACATACTCTTGTGATACTAACAAATTGCAGAGAAAAAATGATTGATAATACCCATGAAATGCAGGAACCCCAGAGTTCTGAAAACTATCTCAGATGTAAACCACACAGTATACCTTCCTGACCATTAGATTTTTTTCACTTTAGACCTTTTAGAGTGAAAAATAAACATTGATTAAATAAATCACTGAGATGTGGGGTTCTAAACAACATTTATTTTCTCAGCTATACAGTCTAAAACATTAGTCCTAATAGATTAAAGCACAAGTATCTGGGACATATTTTTCAAGGCTTTTTAATTTTATTAGAATATACATTTAATGTGCCACATTCTTTTCCAAATTTCTTATGGAACAATGTCAAAGATTTGACATTTTGCTTGATGATACTTAGGGAGTCACTTAAAGAACTGTAGAGTCATTCCACTCACGCCAAGATGATATCATATTTACATAAAGAGTGAGTTTTTAGGTTATTTGTGGTATAAGGCATAGATTCTATTCAAAACATTAGCAAAAAAAAATACAATCATTGTCAGATGAAGTCCTGATATATAAAAATAAAATAACTTAAAAAAATTCCAAGCTGGGCATGTGGCGAATGCCTGTAATCTTGGTTGGCTCTAGAGACTAAGGCATGAGAATTGCAAGCTCAAAGCCAGTCTCAGAAATTCTGCAAGATTAAGTCTCAAAAACAAAAAAAGAAAGAAAGAAAAAAGAAAAGAAAGAGCTGAGGTTTGGCTCAGTAGTTAATCACCTGTGGGTTCAAATCCTGATTTAAATAATAATACTAATAATAGTTCTAAATGACATCATGATAAACACAATAAAAATTTGTAACTGAACTTTTTTTTTTGGTGGTACTGGGGATTAAACCCAGGGCCTTGTGAATGTGAGGCCAGCACTCTACCAACTGAGTTATATCCCCAACCCTATAACTGAACATCTTACTAGAATCTAGCTTCCTTCTGTGACTTTTGTGTTTTTGCTATTCCTTCTATTATTCTATACTTTCTGCCAAAATTTTCTTCAGAAATGAAAAACTCACTCCTTCCACAAATTACCTTCATAAAGGAAAATTTCTGGACATTTTCACCCCTTTGGTAAGGATTGTCAAGTCTTCTTTTATGAGTTAAAAACTCTATCCTGTTCTTTAATTTGATACTTCTGCCTGTTTTCTGTCCTTTTGTTTAAAATTGTGATTTATAAGTGTATAGTTACAATTATGGTTTACATTGCTTCCTTGTCCTAGAACAAATATGCCTTTTGCACACTTATCTCTAAACCCCAAAACTCATGCTTTCATTTTTCTTTGTGTTCAGCTACATCATCAAGGTGGCTACAGGTCTTAATGCAAGCAGTTTCTGTTTGATCTGGTCCTGGCTTCCTCCCTCCGATGTATGGTGTCCAAATTTTTTTGAGCTTTGTGAGACTTTTAGTGAGGTTACATCTCATATACCAGTTTTGATGCAATGAGATGTTTTTTGAAAATATGGTGCAAGTGATAAGTGGATGTGATATTGGGACTTCATGGGGATACATGACTGCAGTATCTACCTGTCCTGCTATGAGGTCTTCTTCATGGTACAAAAACATTGTATTATCCCTTGTTTACAAAACTTGAATTGATGGGGTATACGAAACCAAGGTTCATGTAGTTCTGATCTCAAAAGTTATGACCACTGCATGTCTACATTGTATAGAGCGCTTGCTTTTTTTCAGGGCTACTTTACTTTAGAGAACTCTGAAAATTTCTTTTATAACATATAAGTAAAGAGAACAGGGCTGGGGATGTGGCTCAAGAGGTAGTGAGCTTGCCTGGAGTGTGTGTGGCCTGGGTTTGATCCTCAGCACCACATACAAACAAAGATGTTGTGTCCGCCAAAAACTAAAAAAAAAAAATATATATATATATATATATATATATATATATATATATATATATATATATACAAATATATATTAAAATTAAAATTCTCTCTCTTTCTCTCTCTCTCTCTCTCTTTAAAAAATAAATAAATGAATAAATATTTTTAAAAAAGAAAAAGAAAACAATGTTGGACATGTTCAAATTTTCCAGAAAAATCTGAGAGCAATTATTAATGATTGACAGATAAGCAATCTGAGAATCCCCGAGTTAAGTGATATATCATAGTTTATAAAGTTACAAAATGAGAAAAGCTAAGATTCTAATGAAATCTAGTTAAGGTTTTACACCTAAAAAATACTATAATATTCACAAAGTCTTACACCTAATACATTATGAGGCAAGGCTATTAATTTATTGGCTTCTACATTTAATATTTTTATTTTAGAAATATTTTATTAGTAGAAATCATAGTATTTCTGATGATACATATATAAGAAAATATTCAAAACCTTCAACATCTACAATGTTCAATAGAAACCATGTAGAGTTTTCATACCTTTATATCAGATTTTTAGAAAAAGCATTTATAATCTGATAGTTAAAATCATTTTTTTAAATTGTGGTAGTATAAACATTGTTGTAGCTGCATTAATGTAGTGTGCTGTGATGCCCTTCAGTATATGAATTGATAAAGAAAATGTTTTTTTATTCAAAATGGAATAATGCTCTTCATTTAAGAGAATGAAATCATGGCATATGCAAGTAAATGGATGGAGCTGAAGAATATTATGCTAAGTGAAGTAAGCCAATCCCCCAAACCAAATACTGAATGTTTTCTCTGACATAAAATTTCTGATACATAATGGAAAGGAGTGAGAAGCATGGGAGGAACAGAAAAAACTATAGATAAGGGAGCGTGGAGGAAGGGAAAGAAAGGGAGCATGGGGATAGGAAAGTGATGAAATGAGATGGATGTCATTATCCTAAGTACATGTATGAAGACATGAATGGTGTGACTCTGTTGTGTACAAGAGATTTGAAAAATTGTACTCTATTTGGGTAATATGAATTACAATGCATTCAACTGTCTTTTATAATAAATTAGAATAAAACCTAAAAATTATGTCATAAAAGATTGTGAGCAAATTCAGAGGAAATCAAATATTTAAATACAAAAATAAAAAAGCATGTTTATATATGTTGAAATGTTGTATATATTCCATTGTGGAGTTTGTAATACTCAAGAATAACTAACATATTATGAAGAAAAGCAAATACTTTTGAAGCAACAAAAATATATTCATTTATTAAAAATAATATATTGTCTCATTTAAATCTATTCTTTGAGTGAGATGCAGAAAGACAGAATACAAAGAGTGATTAAGAAAGTAAAACAAAATAGGTAAAAGTGAACAACTAAATATACAAATGAAGAAAGAAGTCTTAACGTCCTAGAGAATCCATGCTAAAAATAAGAAAAGAAGTGAATGCATGATAAGACAGTGAGGAATGACAGATTATGTATCCTCTGATAAATATATGAATACTTATTTTTTTTTGGATAAAGATAACATATGAAACTATTTCTCACAAGTTTAGACACGATTTTGTAATTACTTATTCATGAATGTGTATTAAATAATATCAATACTAGATACTTCCTGAAATTTTTCTCCAAGTCGATGAAATCTTATATATATTTTAGAATATGTATTTGCATGTGCACTCTAGAACACTATGTATAAATGTATATATTTTTTATCTGAGGTTAACTTTTATATGTATGTGAAATAATTTGATTCTTTTATATTTTTCTAAATATAATAGTAAATAAACTATTTTTGTAGAAAACATAATGTGAGTGATTTGTTTATTTTAAAGTGTCTGAATTTTTTTTACATAACTGGCTTTGTAAAGCCAGTCATTTCTATATTTTAAATAAAAGGTGTGTTTGAGGAGGCTGGGGATATGTCTCAAGCAGTAGTGTGCTCACCTGTCATGCGCACGCCTCTGAGTTCGATCCTCAGCACCACATACAAATAAAAATGTTGTATCCACCAAAAACTAAAAAAATAAATATTAAAAATCTCTCTCTCTTTCTCTATCTCTCTCTCTCTCTCTCTCAAAAAAAATGTGTTTGAATAAAAATATTTTAAGAAAGCCTCCACTCAATGATGAATAAAATTCCCTATTAAAGAGTATTGGCCATTATCATTTTTTTTAAGTAGAAAATGTTTCCCATAAAAAGAAGAAATGGATGTTAGCCCACCACAGTACGCTAAATCACCTTTCATAAAAACCTATGGCAGGGATGCTAAGAAGATTATATTTCAAAGCACAATGGATCTCAAACATCAAATAAAACTTTTGGCTTAATGAAACCAAAAGAAAAGATTTTATCAGCATTTTCTATTTACCACAGAGCCTTCTCTCAAAGAAGTAGGCAGTCCTATGCAAAGTATTTGATAGCATACCCTTGGTGTCAACATTTCCTATTCTTCTATAACAATCACTGGAGGTCCAGATTTCCCCTCAAAGTCAGAATTCTATTTTCTTCTATAGGGTATGCTCACAAAGCAAAACAAATCGGATTTCATGGAAAAGGAGTTTTTAACTCATATTTTTCTTACTCTTTTTTCTGGAAACAAACAGAATGCATCTGTCTTCAAAATTACTTTCACCATAGTTTACTACAATTTTGTAATCCCAATATTGGACTGCAGGAATCTCTTTTGTGGGAGCCAGTGTTGAGGGTCTTCTGCTGCCAAACAGAGGCCTCAAAAGCCATGTGGAATTTGGATGATCCATGTCATGTCTTGTGAACTGCATGGCTTACACATTTGCTTTCCAAAAGAGTCAACCTGATGTGATCTAAAAGGTCCTGTATTATATAAAATATGATTTTCTTCGAAATTGGCCATCTTTATTCAGCTCAGCTAGTGTGCTGCTCCTAATGGTCTCTGAATTAATATTAGTGAAACACAAAAGAGCAGTGGGCCTCAACCATTATTTTTCACCTGTTTCAATCCAAATATTCTTCAGGACTACTTCAGGATTTTTTGTATAAAAAGCCCAACCATCTTAAATAGTTTAATATACCAGTGGATTAAAAGGCCCTATTCTTACAGCTTTATGACTCTAATTAGCTTAAATGCTTAAAATTGATTTAAGTTGTAAACCATGCTGTATTGTTGCAGTAAATGGTATTCTGTATGTGCATCAAATCACTGTATCAGTGTGAAGTAAATGTATGGATACTTAGATCAAGATAGCAGAGGCATGGGTGAGAAATTCTACACATCAAGAAAGAGCTGAAAGACCTGTGTCTGTGCCTGGATGTGGGATTGTGACTCAATGGTAGAACACTTGCTTAGCATGTTTGAGGCACAGGGTTTCATCTAAGCACTGCCTATAAACAAAATAAACAAAATAAAGACCCATCAACATCCAAAAATATATATAAATAAATAAAGTGCTTAATTACTTTCTCAGAATTAGTCTATGCCATTTTAAGTAAATAAAAACAAAATGAAATGTTTCACCCCTTGTAGAACAGCTTTACCTTCAATAAAGTGCAGGTAATAAATTTATTTCTTCTTTGTTATCCTGTGGGGAAATTACAACATGTTAAAAATTCAGTTGTATGTTATCACCCAAAAGAATGATTGAATATCAGAGTTTTTCTTCCTATGCATTAATCACCACCCTTACTGTTATTGTAGGAGAAATTAATAAACACAGAAAGCTTGGCTATTCTCACAAAGTTTATGTAAACATGTTACTCTAAATTAAATTTATATAATCAATTATGATTTGCTACCAATGCAGATATCTTGTTACCATTTGGAACACATGAAGAGGTGATGAATTGATTGCTATTTCAGTTTCAAGAGAAACATTTCCTATAAGCGCATTTGTATTTTGTCAAGAAGATAAAACTAGAACAGTAAGGACTTATTGATTCCTGATCCATGCAAAAATAACTGAGAAAGAAGGGTGATATTACTTAGAACATGTACACAAGTCTATAAACCACTTTTTAAAAATCATATTAAAAATACATACAAAGAACTAAAGATCCAGTTAAGAAAAAATCAGCTACTCCATGCAATAAAACTACAGGAGATATCACAATATCAATACTTGACAGAATAGAAGATGGCGGCGAAGGGAGTGCATTACCTCCATGTATCGCATCTTTGTGCTGGGAGAATGATGAGTTAGAAAGGCTAAAAGCTATCTTGTTAGGAATTTCCAGCAAAATTGGGGTGTTCCAAAAGCTAGAGGAAGGATTTCCATCGCAGAAGACGGGGCTTGTGAGGACGAGTCAGGACTCACCCGTTGCTTTGGTCAGCCGGCAAAGGAGACGAAATGCTGCCATTCGCGTGGGATACCAACACGGCAGAGATCTGATGTCATCAGAAAGCGGCGGAGGAGAGAACTTCATCGATACCAGCGGCGACACAAACAGTTGGTCTCCTGGTAAAGAAAGTGAGTCACAAACACCCAAGTCTCTCTCACTTTGTCATCAAGCCAGAGGGGCAGAGCAGAGCTGCTGCCCGCTCCTGGAACAGGCCCAGCGGCCCACCGGCATGACCCCAAATTGAGTAGGGACAGAGCAGAGCCACCACCCGCGCCCGCAATGTAGGCAGGCCTGCGACAGACCAGTGGATCAGGCCCAGAGACCTGCCAGCATGGTACACACGTCACCCCAACTGGAGTAGGGGTAGAGCAGAGCCTTCGTGCCCAGATCAGGCCCAGCGGCCTGCTGGTGTGGTAGTCACGTAACCCCAATTGGAGTAGGGTCAGAGCAGAGCCACCACACGCACCCACAAGGTAGGCAGACCTGCGACAGATGGGCAGATCAGGCCCAGCGGCCTGCCAGTGTGGTACACACGTCACCCCAATTGGAGTAGGGGCAGAGCAGAGCCACCGCCCACACTCAGAACAGGCCCAGTGACCTGCCGGAGTGGTATTCACGACATCCCATTGGAGTAGGGGCAGAGCAGAGCCGCCTCCCGGGCCCAAAAGTAGGCAGACCAGCGACCAACCAGGTCCAGTGGCCTGCCGGCATGAAAAAAAGACACGTCACCCCACTTGGAGTAGGGGCAGAGCAGAGCCACCGCCCATTCCCGCAAGGTAGGCAGACCTGCGACTGACCGGTGGAACAGGCCCAGCGGCCGGCCGGGGTGGTTGGCACGTCACCCCAATTATTGTAGGAGCAGAGCAGAGCCTTTGCCCGCGCCTGGAACAGGCCCAGGGGTCTGCGGGTGTGGTAGACAAGTCACACCAATTGGAGGAGGGGCAGAGCAGAGCCGCCACCCGTGCCCGCAAGGTAGGCAGACCTGCGATCGTCTGGCAAAACAGGACCAGTGGTCGCGGGCGTGGTAGGAGTGGCAGGACAGAGCCGCCGCCTGCACCTGCAAGGTAGGCAGGTCTGCGACAGACCGCCAGATCAGGCCCAGCGACCTGCCAGCGTGGTACACACGTCACCCCAACTTGAGTAGGGGTAGAGCAGAGCCTTCGCCCACGCCCGGATCAGGCCCAGCGGCCTGGTGGTGTGGTAGTCATGTAATCCCAATTTGAGTAGGGGCAGAGCAGAGCCACCATCCACACCTGCAAGGTAGGCAGACCTGCGACCGACCGGCAGAAAAGGCCCAGCGGTCCTCGGGTGTGGTACGAGGGGCAGGGCAGAGCTGCCGCCTATGCCTGCAAGGTAGGCAGACCTGCGACAGACAGGCGGATCAGGCCCAACGGCCTGCTGGAGTGGTACACCAATTGGAGGAGGGGCAGAGCAGAGCTTTCGCCCGCGCCCGAGACAGGCCCAGCGGCCCGCCGGAGCGGTAGTCACATCACCCCAATTGGAGTATGGGCAGAGCAGAAGCACCGCCCACGCCTGCAAGGTAGGCAGACCGCCGCCCAACCCTGCAAGGGAGACTTTTCAACTATACAAGAGCAATATAAATATATAGGGGGAAAAAAATTTCAAAAACTCAACAGTTTCACCAAGCAGAAAGAAACGCAAGCAATATGAAAAGACAAGGAAAGAAAGGACCACAAGCAATGCAGGTCAACTCAACTTTAGAAGAGGTAACAGCTGCAGCAGATGGAATGTCAGATAAAGAATTCAGGATATACATGCTGCAGATGATCTGGAGTCTCAAGGAAGACATTAGACAGCAAAATCAGATAATGAAAGATTACTTCGACAATGAATTACACAAACAAATCCAGGCAGCAAAAGATCAACTATACAGGGAGATAGAGGTTATAAAAAACAAACAAACAGGAATCCTAGAAATGCAGGAAGCAATAAACCAACTTAAAAACTCAATTGAGAATACTACCATCAGAGTAGAACACTTAGAAGATAGAACATCAGACAATGAAGACAAAGTATTTCACCTCGAAAAGAACATAGACAGCTCAGCAAGACTGTTAAGAAACCATGAGCAGAACATCCAAGAAATATGGGATAACATTAAGAGACCAAACTTAAGAGTCATTGGGATACGGGAAGGTATAGAGCTCCAAACCAAAGGAATGAGCAATCTATTCCATGAAATAATACGAGAAAACTTCCCAGACTTGAAGAATGAAACAGAATCCCAAATCCTAGAAGCCTACAGGATGCCGAATGTGCATTTTGATCCTAAAGGAGAAGTTTACTTAAAATTTATAAATTATGTGTCACTGAAAACGTAGAAGATATATTAGACCTTATTGTTTAAAAGATAGAAATATGCCAATGGAATTCTTTCCAGGTATTTGGTCATTTTTGATGCACTGATCTGTGTATGATAAATAAAATTTAATTGTATTTGTAGATTTAAGGAAATATGCTTCAAAATAAATGTGCCTTGAGAAAGAATATTAATGTATTTAGCTTCTATATCTATGTCTAGAAAATTTAGACAATATCAAAAAAATTACATGATTTGTGAAGAAATGCTATTAACTGTATCTTTATAGTATTTTGAGGAGATTCATGGATTTTGAATTTTTGCTTCAAATATATTTTGACAAAAATAAACAGAATTGGTCATAAAGGTTTTTCTTTTATATTATATCATCAATTTATGGTGACATTATTATTCTCTTTCAAGCACAACTATAGATAAAAAATAGTGATTCTCTTTCTTGGTGCTATGTTATCTTCCAAAATTCTTATCCTTTGTGAAAAACAATGATAACTTTGTAGTGCAGAATTACATCCTTATAAAGTATTTTATTTCCTCCAATTTTAATCATGGATTTAAATTCATAATAAAATGTATTAAATATTTTTGACTATAAGCCTATAAACTCAGCTAACTATTTTACCTAGAGATCTGGATTTTCAAATATACAAGTCTATTTTACCCACAATGAATTAAAGTAACAGTCAAAGAGAAACATAAAATGAGATAAACATTCACAATGAAAAAAGGAGGTGATCTCCAGTGACAAAAGACTTCAAAGAACTTTGGAAAACAGAAAGTCTGGGAGCAGATGAAGGATGCATTTGAGTTCTAATTAGGTCTCCCCCGGAGGGAGATTAAGACCATGACTAGGCATCTTGGAAGTCCATAAGTGAGTGTGCTTCAGATCAGCACAATGGAAATAAAGAGAAGGAAGCATCACAGAATCTGGGTTTGCAGTCTTATCTCAAAGGAGGCTTCTGCTTACTCAAAGTGAAATTTTGGGGCTGTCTTGCACTCTCATTTTTATTTCTACATGAGACATGGACTGTGATTTACATGAGTCTCAAACAGTCTTTAGTGTAGAAAGCCTTGAATGGTCATAGCCAGAAAAACTCTCTTCTACTGATGAAAGTATTTTGAAAAGACCACTTTCAACAATTGTCTGGGAAATGAATTCTTCAGTCCTAATTGTGCCATAAAAAAACAGTTCCCTATAGTGACACCACAAAAATTTACTGTTCAGTCTAAGTTCTGTACGTAGTTTATGGTACTAGTGAGACTGTATTCCTTATAAAAAGGGAAGACAGTGCAATTAATTACAGTTTTGACACCTGTGTAAACTGAATATCAAATTAATGGTCATCTTATGTCTTTTCTGCTGTTCATTTTAAATCCCTTAAAAATACTTCTTTTGATCTTTATAACTTAGCTGAGTGAGTGAAACTCATACTCTTCCCCAAATCATTTGAGCCTGCTCACCATAATTTTCTCAAGAAACAACTACAACACTGTTTTTTTAACAATTCCTGTAGGGCAAGTGAGTACTAAAAAGTAGAAAATAGGATCATCTGTTTTCAGATTGAATCATCTGATTTTTGTCTTTATTGCAACATGGAATAAATTTCCTTCTGGTAAGGAGAGTGAAGTGACCTAGCTAGGATTGTAATTTCTGTTCCTTTGTGTTTTCTAAGTACATAGAATTTAAAGTTCTCAGGTGCAGTTTAAATTTTATTTGGAATCTTGTTCAACATCCTGTTGGAAAAGTGTCCTCTTAAATAATTAGAATTTCTAAAACTGCAGGCTGCAGAGGAATGGTGTAAGAAAATATAATTGCCAATTTATCAAAGTGATCATGAGTGAAGACTCTTCAACTTTGACACACTGATTCCTGGATCTATGTAGTCTATCTCTTGGTAGCACAATCTGATATAATGATGTGAAATTTAACAAGTGTTAGCAACACCATCACATTTTCCAATATCCTACCATGCCAGTAGCTTTTTGCTTCTTTTGTAGATGACAACACAGTGGAAACCATGGTCATAGACAATAGTAATATCTTTATTTTTGTTAAATGTGGTCTGATTCAATTTTAGGCATGATCTATTGATACTTTATTAGTGATGCTTGCTTAGCATTAATTATCTGTAAAAGCAAAAGGTAAAAAAAAATGTTTGGGGTTTTCTGGTTAAAATTATTTCTGAGGTCCACTTGTTAATTTATTATGAGAGAATGATGAAAAGAATTATGCTCTAACAAGAACCTAGAGATAGACCTTTCCTCCTAGCTGGTGGATATTTGGAAGAGGAATTTGATAGATAAAATGTGGTGATGGAAACCATTATGGTACTCAGTCCTCATTCATCCTGTGCAGCATCCGAGGCTGGATAAAAACAACTAGCCAAGTCCAGTTGTCAACTTGGTTGTCTTGTACATTGTCCATGATGTATGTGCTTTGGTATGTGATAGCATCAAATTCCATGATATTAACACTGCATTGACTCTCTCAGAGATGCATCCTTATTACTGTACCCCCCAAATTTTATAGTCATCAAAAGTTCCTTCTAGACCCTTGACCAAGTCTTGATTTCTTTCTATTAGTTTATGTACCTTCTTACCTGAGGTAACTTCTTTTTCTACATGAAAGTGTGGATGAAGTGTGCTGCCACGTATTCTGCTCTTTAGAAAGAGTTTTTTTTTTCCATTTTTTTAATGGCTAACCCTGAAAGATGCTGTACAATGGTGTTATTTTATTTCAGTTTACTTTAAATGAAGATAACTCATATTTATTTCTAGTAATATTTTGATAGAGGTTGGCCAATTTACTTTTCTATATGATTTGCAAAAGGGACCTTTTCCCAAACAAGGAAATAAAAAGGTGTTGTATCACACCTTTGCTCTGAAATTGATTGGGGTCTTCTGAGAAAGAGTGTAGGTTCAGTGACTAACTTCTTGGTTAGTTTTTTGCTTAGTGATTGGTCACACTCTACAAGTGTGACCTCAGGGGAAACGCCAAGAAAGATAGAGAGTAAAATAAGTAGAAGCTATCAATTGATTATGCTTTTGAAACTTAAGTAGGGTTTTTGAACTACTATATGACTTACATATCTCTCTGCCATCCATTTAAAGTGAAAATATAAAATTCATCTTTATTTTTTATGTATCATCAATAAATTTCTAAAAATAAAATTTACACCTATTTTTTTCTAATCCTGTTCATGATTTCTCTATTTTCTTGATTATATGAATTTTTTATAACTGATAATAACTTGATAATCTGTATCAATTCCTGGTTTACACACACTTATTGATATTTGCCTCTTTTTAGTTATAGTTGGCCTCCAGTAACAAAGGGAAAGATCCCTTTCTGTCTGCTCCTCTCAGCCCTGATCCAGCCTGTCAGCTTCCCAGACCCTTATGCAGTTGGTTGTAAATTCTGCCAAATTTTTTCACTATTTTTCAAGATTAAAAAAAATCAAAAACTTTAAAAAATACTTTAAAAAGAAAAATGTGCAGGGAGAAAGCAGCAATATATTTTTTCATAATTAGGCATTTTAAATTTTTTTAATATTTGTCTGTATTTAATGTAGGTCAGCCACTGATACTTCATCAAAAAAAAGTTTCTTTGCTGAGTTCAGGTGACCAAGGAATAGCCACACCCTAAGAAAAAAAACAGAACACACACATACGCACACACAAAAATAAAACACAAAATCATCTTTAACCTAACATTTTATATGATGTTTCAGATCCCCGTAACTTTGCACACAAGATTCTGTGTTCAGTTGAATTTTAACTTCTTTTTGTATTTGTATAGAGTGTGACTATTGAATTGAAACATTTTATTCTAAGTGTCTTTGTGGTTTCTTGTGAGGTTAAGTGGGTGAGAGGGAGAAGGGAAAGTGGGGGATTCTTTTGTATCATAACATGAACTTTCCCACACAGTCTGCTCCCAGGTGCCAGACTTCAAGTTTTTCTTTCACTGGTATACTTTGATTCTTCTTACTTCCCCTTTACCCATAAGTTAAAATTTATGGTAACAGCACTTTATCAAACTGCACTTATTAAGAACAATTTTAAAAATATTGTTATAGTTCACTTCACCAGTCTGCACTTATTGCTTATGGTTTCACTCATCTGCTATGCCTTTTTTTGGTGTCTAAAAAACCAACATTGTATTTTCAATATTTTACCCAGTTTCCTACATGTATATACTGGAAAGAAAATATGGTCTGAAAATATTCCATTTTGATTGAATGCTATAATCAAGAAAATAAAATTTAAATATGCTAAATATATCTCCAGAATTTCTCAAGTAGCTATGCTTAAAACAAAGAGAATATCCTGAAAAGAAAAACCATGGTCAGCTTCAAGAAAGCATGAATAGACCCCAAGTACTTATCACTAATGATGGATTATAGATGATAAATACAGAATTACCTCAAGATTTAAAGGAAAACTAGTATTCAACCTGGTATTCTTAACTGAAGCAGACTGTCCATTAATGATAAATATTAATAGATTTTCATTAATGATAAAATTCTAAAAAGCTGTATTCTGTGCCTCATTTCAAAGAGAGTTACTCAATATAGAAGAAAAATCACACAAAGGAAGCAGAGTTTGTGGATGAAACAGTGGCTCTAACTACAGAGCTGAAGAAAGTTATGCTGATTCTGCAGTAGACCTTGAAAATAGTTTTGTTAGCATACCTCAGTCTTACCTTTAAAATGATGCTTTAATAGAAATATTAGCTAGTGAGTAGTCAAGTGATTGAATGTAGCAAAAGTTAGAAGATTCTAGTGGTCTATTTTCTTCACCACACACACACAAAAAAATTGAATATTACAAAATATATAGAAAAACAAAGTGATGAAAAAGAAAGTAAAAACCCACTAAACACAAATAATAGAAAGTCAAGTTTTTCGTATGAAACACAGTAAAATGTGCACTTTTTGTAGCATTTGATGCGATAGAAGAAAGTAGTATTGATTGTTCTTGATGGTAAGAACATCCCTCCATGAGCAGCATTCATGTCCTGATATTGGATGTCAGAAAGGCTAATAAATTAGAGAAAGAAATCATTCTTACTTCTGGTGTGTGTTTTGCGATGAAAACTAGTTTAGAATCAAATTTGTGAAAATGATTACTGGTTTTTAACCTTCATAAATTTTCTGTAGACAAAGAATGCAACACATAATTATTTTTAAAATAGAATAACTAACTGATGATGAATGAACACAAGGACTTGTAACTATTAAATAATAGACTGGGGTGTAGTGGTCTGTACAGATGCTCATACTCAGAAATAATAAACTGCCCAATGCAGATAAAGCAGAAAATCACATAATAATGATTACATAAATGATAATCAATTAAACACTAAAGCCTTTTAATATTTGACTCATTGGCCTTAAGAGAAAGAAGTGGCCCCATAAGCCAAATTGGTTTTCTTCCCTCTCTCATTGCCATTCAAAAAATAATGGGAACCCCTAATACTTTGTGAAGGGTCTTCCATGTATTTATTTCAAAATTATGGTCAATATCAGACAACTAATAGTAGGTATGGCTAAATTTAGTTTCCTTTCAGAAATTTACATAGTTGCAGATAGAGTGGAGGCTGCTGATTTGGGTGTAAATTTTGGAAACTACAGTTTTATATAGTCCTGGGGTTTGAACCCAGGGGTGCTTTATTACTCATATATATTCACAATTCTTCAATATTTTATTTTGAGACCTGGTCTCAGTTACCAAGCCTGGCCTTGAAGTTGTGATCATTCAGCCTCATACTCTATGATTTTTGAGATTACAGGTATGTACCACCACATCAACCTGGACACTTCCTTTTATTTTTTTACACGAATCTAATAATCAAAAGTATTTTAAATATTTCTGCTTTTTCTTTGATATAAAATATTCAATACTAACTTTCCAAATTGGTTTTCACCATCACATTTTTTTTCAAAAGGCCAATATTCATGTTGTGTAGTTGTACATTTTTTTTACCCCAAAAGGTATACTCAGTAGATTGTATTCTGAGTTAGTAAGTCAATTTTATATGTTTCAGAAAAACAAATTGCCATAAATTGTCCTGGTTATGCTCATAATAGAAGTACCTTACTCTTAGTCATTATCAAAAAAAAAAAAAAAAAGAAGGGAATTTAGTAAAGTCAAAAGGTAAGATCCAACAGTTGGCTAGTTGTTTCAACCAGATGTTTATGATTTGATTGTTTCCCTTTTAAATTTCTTATTCTGATTGCTTTGATGGCTTTTCCTATGATATATAGTAGTCAGCTCAATTTAAAAGAACTAGTTTATGTGAAATCTGGATACTAAGGGAAATAAATATCTGGAACAAATTAATAGTACTCAATATGTTTCTGATGATTATATACAGCTTCCTCCTACCATTCTGAGATTGCAATTCATAGAGCTTTAAATGACTTTCATTCCTCACTATATTTCACTAATTAGCACATGCAAAAATAATTTTTTAACAAATTTATATTAAATAAGTAGCAATTTAAAGAAAAACAGATATAATTCACACCTGTGAAATTAAAACATGACATTTTGCCAAAGAATATTTGGCATATTCAAAGAATAAAATGAAGAATTGTTGCTTTCCTTTATGTGGTAGGACACAGTTTATTGTCATGTTGTTTCAAAAAAAATCATTTACAGTTTTCTTATGAAAAAACAGTTTTTATTGTTTAACATGGATTTTACTTGAATTTTTTTTTTTAATTTTTACCCATTTGAACACTGAGAAGCTATTTGCTGCGGTCAAACACAGTGAGATACTGTTGTAAGATGTAACTCTGAAACATCTGCAGTTATTTTCATTTTATATAACAGCATCATGCACACCCAGCATGAGAAGAGGTTGCTCATTAATTTTGGTATCAATACTGGCTTAGGTACATTGAAAAGATGTTGAGAAAATTACATCTATAATGGTGGAATCTCCCATTTCTTTGTTTTCATTTTTCCTGTGGTGCTTCTGCTCTTGATATTAGTTATGTTAACTTTAATTTGAATTGTCCATACAGTTTCTTAAAACATAAGACACTTAGAATTGAGGAAATCACTTATAGCATATTTATTTCATAAACTGATATAAGATTCAATGAATGACTTCAGCATTATTAATGCACATTTTATCAAAATTCCATTAAGTCACAATTTGAGATACAGTATTAAAATCTTACATAGCTAAAGGTTTTTTAACAATGAATTATAGGCACCCTAAGCAAGTATGTAGTTCCAATTATTCATTTACTTTACTTCATTCATTCATAATATCATAGTTGATAAATACCACACATCAGAGTGTCTCTTTTTGAAAAAAAAATTTCTTGGTAAATTACTAACAATGCAGCATGCAATTTTTATTTATTATTGGTTCATCATACCCATATCTTACCCACATAGTAAGATTGCTATAATATTCAATAAGTTGTAGCTAAAAACATGAAATACCACATAACCTATTGTACAGATTATATAAATGCTCTTATTATTTCTTCATCCTTTTCACAAATATTTATCAGGAATTAACTATATGATAATTAGAACTAAGATCATCCTAATTATTTCAGAAATTTGAAAAAAATGCAAGACCTCATTTAAAAAGGGCAATATAGATTTCAGAAGTAACTACTGTCTCTCTAGTGAATAATGTGTATAGAAATCTGTTAAGGTCTTGGGGTATGCAAATATATTTGTGATGCATCAGAGAGTGCATATGAAAAAACCATAGTATTTATCATGTTACATAAATGAAGTGAAATATCATACCAAAATGTTAAAAAAATTAACTTTTGGGAAAAAAGCAAAAGTGTGCACTAGTATTTGAAATAAGGTAATAATAATTTTTACCATAATTAGTTGTTTCTGGGTCTCATTTCACTCTTTACTTTAATTATCGATCCATTTTGTTAAGTACCCCTATAGGTGTTATTGGAAAATATTGGCATTTAGTGAATAATGCCACCAATTTTCTGTTCTGCAATATTAAAGAACTATTTCAGATTTATTGCAATGAATAGTTTTGCTTAAATGTAGCAGTAGTTTTTCAATGTAGATATTACTAAGATAACTCTGGGTGTTCTCAATGTCTATAACAACCATATTTGATGAAATTTGTGGCATAGTGTATAAGAAAAGATGCTTCTCTACCACAAACCAGACATCATTGAAATAACCTTGTGTAGTATCAGCATATACAAGTTTGGATGAGGACTTTTGCATCTTTTCTCCTTTTACTTCCCACATACAACATGGCTTAATTTTCATAAGCAAATTTTTATACTTGTTAAACCTCTCATATATCTCAGAATTTACTAGGAGGGATCCATGACAACTTAGAAACAAACATGTGAGACAGTGTGTAGATTAATATATGAAGATGTTCAAGAAAATATTGGTCTGGTCAAGAGATGGTGCAGCAACTATATAGAAAGCTTAAAATTAAAATTGAAAGAAAGATAATACTCCCAAGATTTACTAATAATCATGTAGTCTTTGGAAGCAGATATTTTAATAGGAAGCTCTTAAGACTGATGTCCACTGCATCTTTCTTATGAATATTTGCTCTGGTTTTGAGGGTCACCACATCTAGCCAGTACACATTTGGCTTGATATAGCATATTCAGAAAGCCCACCATTTTCTTTATAAACCTAGGCATGGTTTACTATACATCCACTGAGTTTTTGCACAGACTTTTCCCTTCTTTTAATATACTTAGCCCATTAGTCTTGTCATATTTAAATTTATTCATTCTTCAAGAAGTAGTTTAATTGAATTCCCTATTGTCTTTAAAATAAATTCTCCACCTAAAGTAATTTCTATATTTTAAAGCATTTTATTGTAGTATATAGAATCTTTATAAGTACAAAGAAATGACATTCTATGTCTCATTTTTACCATTGTCTTTCTCATATAACTTTCATTATGAATTGAGTATGTCCCTCAAGTACTCATGTGTTGGGAACTTGGTTTCCTA
The DNA here is from genome assembly GCF_048772815.1 of Callospermophilus lateralis. NCBI lineage: Eukaryota > Metazoa > Chordata > Mammalia > Rodentia > Sciuridae > Callospermophilus > Callospermophilus lateralis. The sequence goes on along the minus strand of NW_027515935.1, from coordinate 583,655 downwards.
GGGGAGAGAGTTGGAAAATAGTAGAATGTGTAAAAAGTGAGATCTAGTAGATTGTGGTTAGATCATTGGGGGAGATGCCCTTGAAAGAGTTAATGAAATTTTCATGGGACACAAAATAGTTCCTATTAAAGCAGATTGTTACAAAAAGAGCAAGTCTTCTTACTGGATTTCTCTGACTTCCTGTGTCCTTATGTTCTCTCTACCTCTCAAATAAGCCCTAACCATAATTCCATCTCATGTGTAATGCTGGTGAAGGGGCTGTAACAGGAGCTGCGAAGATTCTGGTACAGAGCACTTAAATCTTCAGAAGTATGTACTCAAATAATATTTATTTATTTATCTATTTATCTATTTATTTGTTGTAGTTGGACAGAATACCTTTATTTATTTATTTATTTATTTTTATGTGGTGCTGAGGATTGAACCCAGATTCTTGCATGTGCTAGGTAAGCACTCTACCACTGAGCAGAAACACCAGCCCCTCAGAAAATATTTTTATGCATTTATATCTCTTTTTATACATTGGCCTGTTTCTGGTATTTTTCTATAGCATTATAAAATAGACTATAACAACAAAAAAATGACTTTGAGTCTAAGGCTTCTTACTATAAGAGTGAGTAGAACATCCAAGATTACATTTTATAAGCCCTGGTATAGTTTAGATGGTAATGGATGAGCATTTAAGATTCTTATTATTTTTTTTTTATATTTCAAAGGTGATATCTTGTATTTCTTATATTCCTCACGGTGCTTAGGTTAATGTTTTGCCATTTACTTTGGGACTCAACAGTGTGGAATTGATTCTGTTTTGCTAAACAAAAGCAAGAGTGGCTCCCTAAAATATAACAAAGACTCTATGAAAATGTTTTGAGTTTTAATGGGAAGAATTGCTATTGATCATAGAGGGAATTTGAATACATGGGTCCATCTTGATGATACTCATTAATCAGAATTGGTCTGAACTGACTAGATTAAAATCATTAGAATACCATGAATAAAGAGGCAAATTAAAAAAATAGGTTTGTCTAGTACCATTTCGAGTCTCCTATTACAGTACAAATTATAGTATTTTTTTACCAGTGAAACGACTCAAACTCATGTAGCTGCATTTTAAGCCTCATGTATTCACCCAAGTCATATAGGTAAAAAATGCACTATAAGTTGGGCAGGATGATCTATGCTTGTAATCCAAGAAAATTGGGAAACTGAGTACTTTCAGAAGTTTAAATTCAGCTTCAGCAACTTAGTGTGGTTTCAAGCAACTTAGCAAGACAGTCTTAAAATTTGAAAAAGTGGGGAGAGGGACTTAGGAATGTGGCTCAGTGTTTAAAAATCCCTAAATATAAACTGACATTCAAAAAAGTAATACAGTTTAAAATGCTACAATTTAGTGTTAAAACTAATAAAAAAAGATTTCATATAATTCTTTTCTCCAGTATTCAAAAATGAAAATAGTATTTTTTTTATTTAGAAAACAAAATCTATATGCTTTCAAAGATGAGGTTTCTGTATTAGGCATGTATGATATTTATGACTGATATTTCTACCAAATAACTTGATAATGCTTAAAAAATTTAAGCAAAAGTTAAAGACACCTACTTATTTTTTATATTTAAATAGGTAATGTCTTTTACTGATCCTCATATACATCAAGGTGTAATACTATACTCTCATATTTGTCAAAGTGTTTATTATAAATGATTCATTTTTATATAAGGTATACATTTTGGACAAAATCTGTTCAATGTTCACTACTGGTATGAGTTTTCAGATGTTCAATGAATTTAAAATTTGAATAAGTTTTCAAAATATTATTTAACTTTTTAGGGTTTCTGGGCACAATGAATCCTCCAAAAATAAGTAGTGTTAAAGAAACATGTGGTTATGAAATGTTTTTTTTCCATTTGTATTCTCTCTAACTAGTATATATCCACAGGTGCTGAGTATTGGTGAATAAATTTTGGAAGCATTGTCAATTGTCAATTTCCACATATCACAACTTTGTCTCTTCTATGGTTGTTGTGGTGAGGATTAAATGTTGACTCTCTCTTAGAGAAATGGTACGATGGTCTCATTTGTAAAGCTTCTCTCCAGTGTGTTTTCTCTGATGTCTAATAATATATGATATATAATTTAAAATATTTTTATATTATCTACATTTATGTCTTCTTTCCAGAGTTTAGTGTTGAAAATGAATTGATTTCTTATTAAAAAGTTTGCTAATTTGTTTTCATTTGTAGGGGTTCTTTTCTGTATAAATTCTGTTGTTAATGAAGTTTAGTTTTTCTTTGAAAGTATTATCAATTTATTTACATTTCACATTCACCAGGGTGTCTTCTGCTGTGGTGAATAAATTTTTAGTTTTTATTAAAAGTTTTGCCACTCATTCACATTCGTAGGGCTATTCTCCAGTGTGAATTCTGTTCTGGCAAATAAGGGTTGATATTTGAGTAAAAACTTTTTTACATACTTTGCATTTGTTAGGCTTCACTCCAGTGTGAGTTCAGTTGTGGCAAATAAGGTGTGATTTTTGACTGTAAGCTTTTCCACATTCATCACATTTGTAGGGCTTCTCTCCAGTGTGAGTTCTGCTGTGCCTAAAAAGGTCTGGTTTTTGACTAAAAGCTTTGCCACATTCTTTACATTTGTAGGGCTTCTCTCCAGTGTGTGTTCTCCTGTGGCAAATAAGGTGTGATTGTTGACTGAAAGCTTTGCCACATTCTTTACATTTGTAGGGCTTCTCTCCAGTGTGAGTCTGCTATGGCCAATAAGGTTTGTTTTTTGACTGAAAGCATTGCCACAATCTTCACATTTGTAGGGCTTCTCTCCAGTATGTGATCTGCTGTGGCGAATAAGGTGTGATTTTTACTGTAAGCTGTGCCACATTCTTTACATTTGTAGGGCTTCTCTCTATTGTGAGTTCTTCTGTGGCAAGTAAGGCCTACTTTTTGACTGAAAGCTTTTCCACACTCTTTATCTTTGTAGGGCATCTCTCTAATGTGGGTTTTTCTGTGGTAAATAAGACCTATACTTTACTAAAAGTTTTGCCACATTGTTTATATTTGTAGGGCTTCTCTCCAGTATAAATTCTCTGGTAGTGAACAAGGTCTGAATTTTTAAATGATTTCTGGTGTTCACTCTCACTAGTAGTTTTCCATATTTTCTCTTGTTGTAAACAAGTCAAGATTACAACTTCTATATTTTCCACTTATCACACTGTGAAACATATGTTTTATCCCCTTTTCTGTTGAATATTCTTGAATATCTTAAGGAGTAATGGCTGAAATAAACAAAAAATAAAAATAACAATACCTATTAGATTAGGATGAATATACTTTGCATACATAACTTGAAATTAAGGTAAAATAAGTACATCAGGAGTGTAACAGATTAGTACATTCAAAGTCATCATAAACTCAAAAATATATCAGTTCATTAAAAATGTACAGACACAATTAATTTGAGAATATTACCAAAATTCTTTTAGAGACCACAGTATCCAATAGGAGTACATCATTAAGAAAAGTATTATAATAAAGACAAGGAAAGTATGTTACTCTTATCATCCACAGCTTTTTGTTCTTCATAATATAGCATTACATATTTAGGAAATATCTACCAGCTACATTTACTCTCAGTAGAATAAGAGAAATGTAAAACATATACAAATATTTGTGGCTTTTTCAAAGAGTGTCCAAAAACTGTTTTTTTTTTTACCATGACATAGAGATGTGAAAATAACTGGCAGATTTTGTGTGATAATGCCACAAATAGTCAACAAGGGTAAAGAGGCTATGGACTCTTAACAAGAAATATGAACAAAAAATTTACTAAGAAATATACACATATATGTCTCTAAAATTTTCCATAAAAGCATTTTAAAAGACTATAAAAACCTTGCATAGCCTATGCCATAATACTTGGCTGAAGTCAACAGTTGACAATCAAGTATAATAAATTGATTTTCATATTTTTAAATTCATTTGATATGATGATTTCTTTCACTGACAAATACTACTTTATTTACTAAATGTATCATGGTATTTCATACTATATATAAAAGGTAAAATGACTAAACAGAACTGATTAACAAAATCATTATTTAATATAAATATCAGTTTTGTCTTACAAGGTATTGTATTCCTTCTACTAGTAGTATTAATGAAGAACATAATGCACTCAACATTTGCTAAAAAAAAACAAAAAAAATAAACAAACAAAAAAAAAAAACTCTTGACCCTCTTATGCTCAATAAAATTAAAATACGGAGACTTTGACTATAATATCAACCATACAAAAAACACAGTACCTGGTGAGCACAATTTTTCTCACTTAAATTTTGACTTCCACATGCGAATCAAATGTTCCTGCAACTTAATCCCTGCCTGTCACATTTCACTTAATGCAAAGTCCTGCATGTATTTCTTAAAAAACTTTATGAGAAAAAATATTTTCATAACTAAATAATAATAGTATATAAGTGCAATATTTTTACTCATTTGATCATTGATGGGCACACACATTGAGTCCCTAGCTTTAATACTTAGAACAATGTTTGCACTAATCACAAAAGCAGAGGTATCACTTCAATTTGCTAATTCAATTGTTCATAGATACATATTTAGTACTGGCATTTCTGAATCTTTAGGTCATCCAACTGTTAATTTTTCATGTGTGGTGCTTGAGATTAACTCCCAAAATTCTATATCCCTGAACTACAACACAATTTTTTAAAATTTGTTTGAGTCATGCTGTTTCTAAATTTCTGCGACTTCCCTCAAAAATGAAGTAATTTTGGATGGCCTCTCAATTCTCACATATTACAAGGATACAGCACTGTTCTTGTGTATTTTTATTTATTTAAATATTTTTTATTTTTCCCCAAAATGGACTATATAATCTACTGCTGACTCCTTTAATGAACAAATAAAAAATAGTACAGCAATATAAAGAAAGAGAAGCATGGCTTAATCCAATAAACAAAAGAAGAAAAAAAAACTTTAAGAACTGAATATTAGGATATTGACAGTTATTAATTACTCAATAAACTCTAAATAATTATTTAAAGAAGGTTTAGAGAGTAAAATTGAGACAAAAAATATTAATATAATTAGGCACAAATTGTTTATGTGAATAATTCCTTAAGAATAAATGAGAGGGGGATTCCTAGTGTGCAAAGCTGAAATTCTACCAATATGGGAGAGGCTTATCAAACAGGACCAAGGTTAAGACAAGTCTAAGCAACTTGTGAAATACTGTAAAAATTAAAAACCTGTAGGATATATAAAGGGAAGATATCTTTATCTATATCTATATCTATCTATCTATGTAACGAGAAGTGTGAAAAGAATCCAAGCATGATCCAGAAATTAAATCATTAATAAAAATTAAAAAATAATAAATATAGAAAACAACTTACAGAGTAAAAGTATAATGAGGTATTCACTTCAAAATATTTATGATTATTAATGCATTATTGCAAGCCACAAAAACAAAAGAAAAAAATTGACTAATAGAATTGAATCTAAAAAAAAAAAAAAAATCTGCCAAGTCAATTCCAACAGAGAGCATGGAGAGAAACCAAGCATGATCTGTTCCTTGAAGCCCTATTTGTTTAAAGATGGGTAATGACCCTGCCTTTGCATCTCATCATTTTGCACAATTTTTAATCAATGAGATATAGTTTTAAATAATAAAATTTCTCACAATGTTTTTGGACAAGCTTTTTTGAGTGAGCAAATTGTATCCTAATACTTGCCTTTTAAAACAGAGACATACAAACAAAGATATAGCCTCTCTCATTTTAATATGCATTAAATATTGTTTTATTTACTGTTACTATGCTCAATATACAACATAAAGTTTATACTCAAAGTTGGTCATCTGCATTGAATAGACATTCTATTCTGAAAAAGTCATTACCAAAATAAAGTATGCAATATATAAGATTCCTCCTGACCAGCATGACAAGATCCTATGCCTTTGATCACCTGGGGAAAAGCATAGACTTCTACACTTATGTCAACATGTCCTGTTTGGACTCTAGCTTGATGTATGAAATATAGCAATTATAAATGTAAATCAAGGACTTCTAAGCTGATTCATAAGTTTCATTTAACCCTGGAAGAGAAGAGTCCCTTCAAAGAAGAGAATAATCATTCTCCTCAAATGAGGAGAAACATTATAAGAGGAACCCATGATACTATAATTAATTCCAGGTACTTGGGGAGATATAAAACCATTACCAGCCTCAGCTCAAAAGATGTTGGCTCAAATAGGTTAGAATGTACTTTGGATAAATTAGTTACTGCTTTGGTTGCTAAACTCACACAAAACTCTGTAAATGTTTTGGTCTTAATAATAATTTTGCTCTGTTTTACACCAGCTATGGGAAATTCAGTACTGACAGATCCTGGACTTCTATAACCCAGTACAATATCTTGTCTCACTTGAATGGAATTGTTATATACCTGAAAAAATATCTCATGGTATTCTTTGTTGTCTTAGCAGAATAACTGTTTCCTTATCATAGTATTTAATAGGTCACCATCCTGTGAAATTTGTTTATAAAAGAGCTATTCCTCTTGATAAAAACTGTGATAATTCAGTAAACCTACTCTCTAAGGCAAAATTTGATGTTTTGCATTCTCTTTATAGGGTTTCCCTGGACTAGCTCTATGGGCTTAGAAAACAATTATGAAACTCACTTATGCTATCATAAAAAGTATTAGCCATGCCTCCATGGCCGTTAATATGCTTAATAAAGAACAAAAACAACCTTGTCAAGCCATACTTGACATTCATGCTGCAATTGATTGTCTGGTATTGTTACACCATAATGGATATTCAAAGTTTAATAACATGTGTTCCTTCAATTTAAGTGATAATAGTAATTTTATTTGAAAAGGGTTCAATTACCTTAAAGATATCATTAATAAGGTCCAACAAGATGATTGATGTTTAGACTTGATGGATTGGATAATTTCATGTTTGTTCAATTTCATCTGTTTCAAAAAATATTCATAGGTGGATATTTACTGATGTTGGCACTTGCTATTGTCTATAGCTGCCTTATTTTTTGCACCCACCAGCATTAAGAAGATAAATAATATTATTTATTCAAAAGGCCTTTAAAAAGGAGGGAAGACTGTAGGTATTCTGACCTTGGAAATAGACAGGAAAGTGTGGGGGTGATGATAACTGGCACCGTGATATCCACAATTAGTAATGCCTAGCAGTTTCTCCCTGAAGCTATTGAGACAACTCTACAGGTGCACTATCTAGTTTCTCTGGTAATGTCGTTAGGGAGAAAGGGCTCTATGTTTGTAGTAACTGTACCTTATCATGGTTAGCTAGCACTTGGGGTTAAAATAACACTAGGTTAGAATGTAGTCATGGTAACAGAAGCTATGTAATTCTGGAGTATACTATGTGCAGCCATGAAGAGGAGTGGCCAGTATTTTTTTCCTTATTTCTTTTCACTGTGAGTGTGTCTCTCTCTTCTGTGAGCTTCTTTACAGGTTTCCTCACAAGATTTGTAACTGATTATGCTGGCCCTCACAACAAAAGGTAAGTTTTGATGGTTAATCTGAATGAACTGGGACATCAGTAAAGAAGAAAACCGAAAAGTACAAAGAATTTGAAAATGTAATAAATGTAGGGCAGTATGTGTTCAATGATTAAAATCAAAAGAAATAAAGCTAAGCTTCTGAAAATTGTTTTCCGCTGAATAACTAGTATTTCAACATTTTTTAGTTTGGTTTTCTCCATTTGAACTTCTCAACTCTGTCCCCTGCTATGTGTAGGCTACAATTGTTTACATCACAAAATCATGCTAGGTACTATTTATCTAAAATGAAGGATGTATAACATACTGAGAAAGAGAAAGATTAAAGTGCAAAATAATATATATTAAAGAGTAAAATATCTATATAAAAATGCCCTTTTTCTTTGAAACACAAATCTGAAACTCATTCTTATTGAGAAGTTCCCAGAAGATACAAGATAAGTAAATTAAATAATAATTATTAATTAAACATTTTAAAGGAAACTTAAACTTACCAAGGAAGGCAAAGTTTCTATAGTTCTTTAACATCACATCTTTATATAAGTTTATCTGAACAGGCTGAAGGCATTCCCACTCCTCTTCAGTAAAATCAAAGGCTATATCCCTGAATGTTAACGGTACCTGAAATAAGAATATGTAAATACATAACACATTGACCACATGAACTTTTGCACAGTCTGTAAGGTAATCGAAGTTGAAATGAGAGTTACTAGACTATCATGTAGGTGGTTTTGGAACACAATGATGCTATTATCTACTTCTGCAGATAAAGTGATTTAAGTTCAAAAAAATATATATCATCCACATTTATGAAACACAATATGAAACTCAGACATTACTACAAAAATACATATTTTGTAATTTTTAAATATTATGATCTAAAATATACATATTGTTCAGATGAGAAAATTAAGGTAATTAAAAAAGGGAATCCTCAAATTTTAATTGTACAACCACTAATCAGAGATTTGCTAAAGTGTAGAATCTTATTTGTAATTTCTCTGATGGAGTTGGCTCTTCTGAATATGTAGTGAGATCTCTAACAATGGTATAAGAGAAATTTTGAAATTTAACAAGGTAGACAGACCACTTAATGGAAATATTTAACAGTGAATTTAAGTTCAAACATGTTATGGTACTTATGTATGTTATTAATATAAAAAATAGCAAAAGCAATCCTGTTTGGATTTTCCTTTTTATTATTTTAACAATTTATAACATACAAAATAATATATACATATGCATAAAAACTTAGTTTTATGTATATAATGTATGATTTTTATAATAGAACACACATATAGCTTTTCAAACAAATATAATTTGTTTTTTATTTTATTGGTTCTTTCTAATTCTACCTGGTTGTAAAATCAATTTTTATGACATTATGCAAGCATAGGATATATCTTATCCTAAATAAAATCCTGTTCTTGTTGGTGGCTATCATGGTAGGATATATATATATATATATATATATATATATATATATATATATATATATATATATATCTTTAATATTTTCATCCCCTTCGCTTTTATTTGTTTATTCATTGCTTACCATTGTGAAATCTACTGATTTTTCTTCTTACCCTTTTCTGCTTTATGAGCTTTAGATTTCACATATCAGCAAAAACTTTCAACCTTTGGTTTTAAAGAAATGGTTTGTTTTACTTAGCAATAAAATCTCCAGATTCATCCATTTACTGACAAATGTCATAAAGTCATTCTTCTTTATGGCCGATTCATAGTTTATTGTGTACATAGAATAAAGCAACAATTTTTTATCCTGTCATCACTGAATGGACCCATTTATCATGGAATGGTTGGCTTTATAGCTTAGCTATTGTGAATTGTGCTGCTATAAATATTAATGTGACAGTTTCAATGTAGTATGCTGATTTTATGTTCTTTGGGTATATACTGTACAGTCAAAAAATGGGCAAAATTGTGGTTCCATTTATTTAACAATATCCATACAGGTTATAATGTTTTACTTAGATCTCCATACAGCTAAAAAATGAAATTCATCTAAACCTGAGGTTGAAATAAAACATACAAAAAAATATTAAGCCGTAAAATGACTAGAATTTATTATCAAATCATCCATCCCAATAAACAGTAAATTTTATAAACTAAAAGTAAGAAAATCTTTAGAAAACGAGCAAAATTAGAAGCTATTAAAGATGAACATAGCAGAGAGAGAGTTAGCAATATCCATGTTGGTGCTTTTAAAAAGCAAATGAGCCAGGTCTAGTGATAGATAATTTTAGTTCCAGTGACTGAGGAGGATAAAAAAGATTATAAGTTCTAAGACAATATAATATATATATATATATATATATATATATAGTATTGAGCAACTTAGTGAGCACTTAGCAACTCAGCAAGACTCTGTCTCTAAATAAAATATAAAAAAAGGACTGAGGATGTGGCTTCATCGTTAAGCACTTCTGAGTTCAATCTTCAGTACAAATAAATAAAAAGCAGATACAATTTAAAAAGCACTAGCAAATTTGAAAATTCAACAAATAAAAATTATATCAATTATACAGTTTATAATTGCAAAAATATGCCTATATACTAATTTCTCACTTGATGGAAATACACTCTGGAAAATTTCTCCTAAGAATCTTCTGCAATTTTCCAATTCTCTGAGTGTAATGACAAGAATCTAGATGGTATAGACTAGTACATGGCTAAGATATTTGGTATATCCACTGTTGTAGATAAAGTCTCCTCCTGACCAAACTACCATGATGCCACATGATTGATGTTATGAAATTAAATCAATCAGAGTAAACCTCATAATAAAATAAATGGTGGAACTACAGAAAACCAGAACAACAAAACTCTTTATCAGTCTCTTGTTATTTAGGCAGTGATATATAATGAAGATTACAGTGCAGGGAAGAGAAAAAAATGGTATTTATTTCAAAGAACGATGCTCGCATATTGGGAAAAACAGTGTGATAATAAAATGCTATTTTATGCCTTCACTCATTAAATATTACAACATATTTTGAATTTAAATTCTGAATATAAGTTATTAATAAATAGTACTGAAATATATAAGAAAGTACAAAGCTCTGAAGTTTTCATACAAAAGATAGGGTGCATATGGTGGTGCACACCTGAAATTTCTTCTATTCTGGAGTCTAAGAAATGAAGTTGAAAATTTAAGGTCAACTGAAGAAATTGAGCAAACCTCATCTGAAAATAAAATTTAAAACAGAATTGAGAATATGCTCAGAAATACGACACTTTGGTTGATCCCTAATATCACAAAAGAAAAACAATAGTTTTTGTTTTCAAAATTATACAATATAATATGTGTAAATTTATGAATTACAAAATATTAATAAAAAATCTATTCATCAAATTATTACATTAAAGGTACAAAAGTGACAAGGTAAAAAAATCTAATTTCCTCATATAATCAAGAAACATAATATAAAACAGATTGCAAAAGAAAAGCAGAATAAATTCTTGAAGAGACACTTTTAAAAGGATATATCTAAGTGTTCAATAACCATAAAAACTCAAAATCTTTAGAAATTTGGTAACATTGAATAAAATCACATTATATAGATGAATTAAATAGTATTGATGAATATGTGGAATGAATGCATTCACAAAAGTGGGAAATAATAATTTAAGCTTTTATTATCCATTTGTACAAACTGTTTTGTAATCAAATGTACATGATGTACCCACACAAGAAACAGAGACTAAAATTACAACAACTGCACATATGAGAATACAGCCATATTCCTCCAGTGTTGAAACCAACGGGCATGGTTACAGAGAAAGAAATAATAATTGAATTTTATAAATAGTAAATTCAAAGAACTAGAATTACTGTTGATGTATTATATTCAGTTTGACAAAACTACAAAATACCAAGTATGTTTTATGCCAATGTCACATGAATATTGCATTTCATATGCAAGTATATTTAGAAAATGAATATGCAATATTTGAGAAAATAAAAATATAGAAAAGCATATAAAAGACTCAAATATTTAACATATTTACAAAGGATAAATCTATTGTAAAAATGACCATTTTCCCAAGTTAACCTATAATAAAAACTGGTCAAAATTTTACCATGCTTTAGTTTTTGTTAAAGAAGAAATCAAAGCAAAAACTTCTAAGATTTTCCTGGAAATTTAAATGTACACAAAATTAGCCAAGAACTCTCTCATATATAAGAGCAAATGTACTAGTGATTATTACCTGACACTAATACATGTTATAATATTGCAACAGTGTAGTAATTTTAAGATAAAGAAATCACAATACGGAAAACTACATAGGGAAATTCATATGTAGGCAAATATCTTTTTATTGTTAAATATAATAAGTATATAAATCAAAATATATCAATAAAATATTTAATATGAGTGAAAAAATGGTATTCATTTCAACCTCAATCCAACCTCAATGTAGATGTTAGAACCATAGGCACAGATCACAAGTAGGGACTTGTGTGCAGAATCTGAGTGACACTGGAATTATACACAAGCATCCACCAAACAGTAGATATAAAGAGATAATTTTAAAAATAAAATAAAAATAAAAGCAGAATATAAGCCTCCCTCTGTTTATGAATTTTGATGAATCTTTACTCCTCACACTTCAGACAGAGCCCTAATATCCAGAATATACAAAGAACTAAAAAAAATTAGACAATGAGATAACAAATAACCCAATCAACAAATGGGCCAAGGACCTGAACAGAAATTTCTCAGAGGAGGACATACAATCAATCAACAATTATATGAAAAAATGCTCACCATCTCTAGCAGTCAGAGAAATGCAAATCAAAACCACCCTAAGATACCATCTCACTCCAGTAAGATTGGCAGCCATTATGAAGTGAAACAACAAGTGCTGACGAGGATGTGGGGAAAAGGGTACACTTGTTCATTGTTGGTGGGACTGCAAATTGGTGCAGCCAATCTGGAAAGCAGTATGGAGATTTCTTGGAAAGTTGGGAATGGAACCACCATTTGACCCAGCTATTCCACTTCTCGGTCTATTCCCTAAAGACCTAAATAGAGCATGCTACAGGGACACTGCTACATCGATGTTCATAGCAGCACAATTCACAATAGCAAGACTGTGGAACCAACCTACATGCCCTTCAATAGACGAATGGATAAAAAAAAAATGTGGCATTTATACACAATGGAGTATTACTCTGCATTAAGAAATGACAAAATCATAGAATTTGGAGGGAAATGGATGGCATTAGAGCAGATTATGCTAAGTGAAGCCAGCCAATCCCTAAAAAACAAATGCCAAATGTCTTCTTTGATATAAGGAGAGTAACTAAGAATAGAGTAGGGACGAAGAGCATGAGAAGAAGATTAACATTAAACAGGGACGAGAGGTGGGAGGGAAAGGGAGGGAGAAGGGAAATTGCATGGAAATGGAAGGAGACCCTCAGGGTTATACAAAATTACATACAAGAGGTAGCGAGGGAAAAGGGAAAAATAATACAAGGGGGAGATATGAACTGCAGTAGAGTGGGTAGAGAGAGAAGAGGGGAGGGGAGGGGAGGGGAGGGGGGTAGTAACGGATAGGAAAGGCAGCAGAATACAACAGACCCTAGTATGGCAATATGTAAATCAATGGAAGTGTAACTGATGTGATTCTGCAATTTGTATACGGAGTAAAAATGGGAGTTCATAACCCACTTGAATCAAAGTGTGAAATATGATATATCAAGAACTATGTAATGTTTTGAACAACCAACAATAAAAAAAATAAAAAAATAAAAAAAATAAAAATAAAAAAAAAGAGAAAGGAAGCAGATTATATTTAGGGGTAAACCAATCAGGATAACAGCTGATCTTTCAACACAGACTCTGAAAGATAGAAGATCCTGGAATAACATATTTCATACACTGAAAGAAAATGGGTTCCAACCAAGAATTGTGTATCCCGCGAAATTAAGCTTCAGGATGGAAGATGAAATTAAAACCTTCCATGATAAACAAAAGTTAAAAGAATTTGCAGCTAGAAAATCATCTCTTCAAAACATCCTAGGCAAAATATTACAAGAAGAGGAAATGGAAAATATCAATGAAAACCAACAGCGGGAGGTAGTACAGTAAAGGGGGGGGGTAATCAAAGAGGAAAACAAACCATGTTTTGTAACATAAATAAACAAATATGGCTGGAAGAACAACCCATATCTCAATAATAACCCTAAATGTTAATGGCTTAAACTCACCAATTAAGAGACACAGGCTAGTAGAATGGATCACAAAACAAGACCCAACAATACGCTGTCTTCAGGAGACGCATTTGATAGGAAAAGACATACATAGACTGAAGCTGAAAGGTTGGGAAAAATTATATCACTCATATGGACTTCGGAAACAAGCAGGAGTGTCCATACTCATATCAAATAAAATAGATTTCAAGCCAAAGTTAATCAAAAGGGATGAAGAGGGACAATACATACTTCTCAAGGGAACCATACACCAACAAGACATAACAATCATAAATATATATGCCCCAAACAATGGTGCAGCTATGTTCATCAAACAAACTCTTCTCAAGTTCAAGAGTCTAATAGACCACCATACAATAATCATGGGAGACTTCAACACACCTCTCTCACCACTGGACAGATCTTCCAAACAAAAGTTGAATAAGGAAACTATAGAGCTCAATAACACAATTAATAACCTAGACTTAATTGACATATATAGAATATACCACCCAACATCAAGCAGTTACACTTTTTTCTCAGCAGCACATGGATCCTTCTCAAATATAGATCATATATTATGTCACAGGGCAACTCTTAGACAATATAAAGGAGTAGAGATAATACCATGCATCTTATCTGATCATAATGGAATGAAATTGAAAATTAATGATAAAAGAAGTAAGGAAAAATCATGCATCACTTGGAGAATGAACAATAGGTTACTGAATGATCAATGGGTTATAGAAGACATCAAGGAGGAAATTAAAAAATTATTAGAGATAAATGAAAACACAGACACAACATATTGGAACCTATGGGACACATTGAAACCAGTTCTAAGAGGAAAATTTATTGCTTGGAGTTCATTCCTTAAAAAAAGAAAAAAACCAACAAATAAATGATCTAATACTTCAACTCAAAATCCTAGAAAAAGAAGAGCAAAACAACAGCAAAAGAAGTAGAAGACAAGAAATAATTAAAATCAGAGCTGAAATTAATGAAATCGAAACGAAAGAAACAATAGAAAAAATTGACAAAACTAAAAGTTGGTTCCTTGAAGAAATAAATAAAATCGACAGACCCTTAGCCACGCTAACAAAGAGAAGAAGAGAGAGAACTCAAATTACCAGCATACGGGATGAAAAAGGCAATATCACAACAGACACTTCAGAAATACAGAAGATTATCAGAAATTATTTTGAATCCTTATACTCCAACAAAATAGAAGATAGTGAAGGCATCGATAAATTTTTTAAGTCATATGATTTGCCCAGATTGAGTCAGGAGGATATTGACAACCTAAACAGACCAATATCAATTGAGGAAATAGAAGATACCATCAAAAGACTACCAACTAAGTAAAGCCCAGGACAGGATGGGTATACAGCAGAGTTTTACAAAACCTTTAAAGAGGAACTAATACCAATACTTTTCAAGCTATTTCAAAAAATAGAAAAAGAGGGAGAACTTCCAAATTCATTCTATGAGGCCAACATCACCCTGATTCCTAAACCAGACAAAGACTCTTCAAAGAAAGAAAACTACAGACCAATATCTCTAATGAACCTAGATGCAAAAATCCTCAATAAACTTCTGGCGAACCGGATACAAAAACATATCAAAAAAATTGTGCACCATGATCAGGTAGGATTTATCCCTGGGATGCAAGGTTGGTTCAATATACAGAAATCAATAAATGTTATTCACCACATCAATAGGCTTAAAAATAAGAACCATATGATCATCTCGATAGATGCGGAAAAAGCATTCGACAAAGTACAGCATCTCTTTATGTTCAAAACTCTAGAAAAACTAGGGATAACAGGAACATACCTCAATATTGTAAAAGCAATCTATGCTAAGCCTCAGTCTAGCATCATTCCGAATGGAGAAAAACTGAAGGCATTCCCTCTAAAATCTGGAACAAGACAGGGATGCCCTCTCTCACCACTTCTGTTCAACATAGTTCTCGAATCACTGGCCAGAGCAATTAGACAGACGAAAGAAATTAAAGGCATAAAAATAGGAAAAGAAGAACTCAAATTATCCCTATTTGCAGATGACATGATTCTATACCTAGCAGACCCAAAAGGGTCTACAAAGAAACTATTAGAGCTAATAAATGAATTCAGCAAAGTGGCAGGCTATAAAATCAACATGCATAAATCAAAGGCATTCCTGTATATCAGCGACAAATCCTCTGAAATGGAAATGAGGACAACCACACCATTCACAATATCCTCAAAAAAAAAATAAAATACTTGGGAATCCACCTAACAAAAGAGGTGAAAGACTTATACAATGAAAACTACAGAACCCTAAAGAAAGAAATAGAAGAAGATCTTAGAAGATGGAAAAATATACCCTGTTCATGGATAGGTAGAAGTAACATCATCAAAATGGCGATATTACCAAAAATTCTCTATAGGTTTAATGCAATGCCAATCAAAATCCCAACGGCATTTCTTGTAGAAATAGAGAAAGCAATCATGAAATTCATATGGAAAAATAAAAGACCCAGAATAGCAAAAACAATGCTAAGCAGGAAGTGTGAATCAGGCGGTATAGCTATACCAGACTTCAAACTATACTACAGAGCAATAGTAACAAAAACAGCATGGTACTGATACCAAAACAGGCGGGTGGACCAATGGTACAGAATAGAGGACACAGAAACCAATCCATAAAACTACAACTATCTTATATTCGATAAAGGGGCTAAAAGCATGCAATGGAAGAAGGATAGCATCTTCAACAAATGGTGTTGGGAAAACTGGAAATCCATTTGCAAAAAAATGAAACTGAATCCCTTTCTCTCGCCATGCACAAAAGTTAACTCAAAGTGGATCAAGGAACTTGATATCAAATCAGAGACATGGCGTTTGATAGAAGAAAAAGTTGGCCATGATCTACATACTGTGGGGTCGGGCTCCAAATTCCTCAATAGGACACCCATAGCACAACAGTTAATAACTAGAATCAACAAATGGGACTTACTCAAACTAAAAAGTTTTTTCTCAAAAAAAGAAACAATAAGAGAGGTAAATAGGAAGCCTACGTCCTGGGAACAAATCTTTACTCCTCACACTTCAGACAGAGCCCTAATATCCAGAATATACAAAGAACTAAAAAAAATAGACAATGAGATAACGAATAACCCAATCAACAAATGGGCCAAGGATCTGAACAGAAATTTCTCAGAGGAGGACATACAATCAATCAACAAGTATATGAAAAAATGCTCACCATCTCTAGCAGTCAGAGAAATGCAAATCAAAACCACCCTAAGATACCATCTCACTCCAGTAAGATTGGCAGCCATTAGGAAGTCAAACAGCAACAAGTGCTGGCGAGGATGTGGGGAAAAGGGTACTCTTGTACATTGCTGGTGGGACTGCAATTGGTGCGGCCAATTTGGAAAGCAGTATATAGATTTCTTGGAAAGCTCGGAATGGAACCACCATTTGATCCAGCTATTCCCCTACTCGGTCTATTCCCTAAAGACCTAAAAAGAGCACACTATAGGGACACTGCTACATCCGTGTTCATAGCAGCACAATTCACAATAGCAAGACTGTGGAACCAACCTAGATGCCCTTCAATAGACGAATGGATTAAAAAAATGTGGCATTTATACACAATGGAGTATTACTCTGCATTAAGAAATGACAAAATCATAGAATTTGGAGGGAAATGGATGGCATTAGAGCAGATTATGCTAAGTGAAGCTAGCATAATGCCAAATGTCTTCTTTGATATAAGGACAGTAACTAAGAACAGAGTAGGGACGAAGAGCATGAGAAGAAGATTAACATTAAACAGGGACGAGAGGTGGGAGGGAAAGGGAGGCAGAAGGAAAATTGCATGTAAATGGAAGGAGACCCTCAGGGGTATACAAAATTACATACAAGAGGAAGTGAGGGGAAAGGAGGAAAAATATAAGGGGGAGAAATGAACTACAGTAGAGTGGGTAGAGAGAGAAGAGGGGAGTGGAGGTGGGAGGGGGGATAGTAGAGGATAGGAAAGGCAGCAGAATACAGCAGACACCAGAATGGCAATATGTAAATCAATGGTTCTGCAACTGATGTGATTCTGCAATCTGTATATGGGGTAAAAATGGGAGCTCATATCCCACTTGAATCAAAGTGTGAAATATGATATATCAAGAACTATGTAATGTTTTGAAGAACCTACAATAAAAATTAATTAAAAAAATAAATAAATAAATAAATAAAAATATTTTTAGGAAAAAAAAAAAAACATGTGTATGTGGATACTAAATGGCAATTCAGCAGAAAAGAGAAAACTACCCAGAGACAGAATTGTAGAAATTTCTTCAAAGATCATCAATGTTAGCTCCTGACACAGGGATGTCAGTCTGGGGAAATATTATTTTCTCTCCATTTTGAAGAGAGTGCTTTGAGAATACATTTCAAGGGCAACACAAATACTTTTTTTTTCTGTCATTTTAAGAAAATCTTCAGAAACAGAGCTCAGAAGACAGATTTCTTAGAAGGGTAAATGCCTGGAGATTACAAAATGAAACACACACACACACACACACACACACACACACACACACACACACATCAGTGGCCCTGAGTGACTCACTAAGGAAATAAATCTAAAAGGCTTTTTAGAAACTGAAAAGGAAAAAAGTAAGTATTTCTAAAAATAAATATGTTCATTAGTTGCTATTTCCACAACATGTCATTAAGTAAACAACAAATTATGTATAAATATTTCTAAGAGTGGCCAAATTTTATTCCATATGATTTTATATTAAACTCCAAAATCCAGATAATAGAGTTCATGATTCACTGCCAAAAATATTACAGAAAAAAAATTTTAGTGAGTGGATGTTTAGTAAATGTCATTTAACAATTTTATTACCATATAATTTTAAAAAAAAATTAATCACTTTCATGCAGCCATAGTGTAGAGAAATTTCTTATTTATTTTTCCTGTAGTAATTAACAAAGATAAGCCCTGGAATCCACTTTAAATAACCTACATTTACGATCATACAAAAAAATCTATAATAAAAGATGAGGAAAGAAAAATGTCAATTTAAAAAAAATAATTTAAAACTTTTTCTTTTTCTTGAAATCAATCACTAGCTGCATTTTTAGATTCTTTTCTCATCTTTTAAGCCATAAAGATATAAAGGACAGAAGTTTGAACTACAAATTTATACATGAGATATGTTTATTAAGTATAAAATTCAAAAACTTTAGAAACTTAAGAAATACAAAATAAAA
Organism: Callospermophilus lateralis; assembly: GCF_048772815.1. NCBI lineage: Eukaryota > Metazoa > Chordata > Mammalia > Rodentia > Sciuridae > Callospermophilus > Callospermophilus lateralis. Next base: position 564,604 of record NW_027515935.1, on the reverse strand, counting down.
ACCCATCATGGGAAAAATTAAGTAATATTGATAAACATTTAAAACAAATCAATAATCATTAACTCAAAAGGAGTTTAAATTAGTATCTATTTGTGGAAACTATTTTGCTATTGAATATACATGATACTCCCCATCACAGAGACTTACTGAAATTAGAGCATATGTGATCATAATAACATATAAGTACTCAATGGTACTCACCCAAAAACTTGAAGCCCAAGGACACGGTTCAATACAATATAGATCATGGAAGAGATAAATAATAATCTGTAGAAAAATTGGTAGCTAGAGCCAGTTACATTCCATAATATATCCAGTTTACAAAAGAGCATAAAACACTATGCATAAATTTTACATAGGTGCCTTATGCAAGTGGTATTTCATATGTGTACATTTTTAGAAACTAAATATGTAGAAATTATGAGAAAATGAAAGTCACAAAAAGCACATAAAAGACTGAATTATACATCCCATGTACAGAGGATAAAACTCATCATTATAAAGATGATAATTTTCTTTCAAATTAAACAATATATCTCACCAAATTTCCATGTACAAATATGAACATATCACATGAAGTCTACTTTTATGTGTATTCTATGAAGCAATAATTTTTTTAAAAATGATAAATAAATATAAGATAGAAGAAAATAGGAGAATAGGCAAAAGGGAACTACTGGATACCTAAGGGGGGCAAATTATATTCCATGTTTTATGGTTATGTCAAAATAAACCTGACTATTAAATACAGCAATAATGCAATAAGCATAAATTTTAAAAATTCATCTACAAAGTTATATGTAACTTTAGTCAAAAACCTTTTCAATTATAAGAGCAAAAAACGAACTTATCATGACCTACTATTCATAGATATTGTGAAATTATAATATTACAATAATCATCAAGGAATCACAATATAAATAAGATCCCCATATGAACACATATATATGTAAAAACAGTATGCTTTATTGCAATAGAAAATTCTAGATAAATCAAACCATAACAAAAATAATCTCAGCAACTTAGCTGGGGCCTTTCTCAAAATAAATTTAAACCTGTTAGGGCTGTTTATGGGTGAAGAGTCCTTGCTTCCCAAATGCTGAAGTATAACACCAGAGAACTGTGCCAAGGCAGGTTTAGAGCGAAAAGTAGAAGCTTTATTAAAGGATAGTAGAAAAGACTTCTCCCAAGAAGAAAAAGGGGGGCCAAAGAGGTAGAATCCATGAAAGGTATTTTTTTAAAAACTAATGTCTTTTTAGCTTTTTTATAGCTAAGGTCTTCCTTCAGCTATCCCTCATTCCTATCACATTCCTGTCCTTTGTTCTGTTATCTTGCAGTGTTGGAATGTAGGTGGGAAGACCCAAAGTGTGGAGGACAGGTGGGCTGAAGGAGTAATCTGGTCAGGAAGGGCTTTTGGATTAGCATCCTCATGTTTGCTGTGAGCTGCTTCATTAAAATTTCCTTGCGATGGGCTCAGGGCCTTGGGGACATTTTTAATTCCCCTTATTTTTGACTCCATCCTCAATATGGTGTTCATTCCTGATCTTACTGGCTATTAGACCCAATTTACCTAAATACACTAACTACCTATCTGTAAATCTGGCTCCACTTCCAAGGATATGGCTAAGTAGTAAAGTATCCCTGAGTTCATCTAACTTTTACAAAATAATAATAATGAAGAAAGTAAAAATAAAAGAATGTCAAAATGAAAATTAACTAGCCCAAAAGGAAATTAGGTACCATAATGATAAAATGACAGCCCCTCTCCTGCAGGAAAATTGCCCTTGGAGATTTGATTTTGATACTTATTTCACCTGTCAATCTCCAGCATCTGGTAAGACACTGGGCTGCAGGAACACACCTGCCACATAGTATTATATGCAGATTCTGAGGATGCCCTCTGAGCTTAAGGAAGGCAGCAAAGAGTCTCTGCCAGTGACATGTTCACCACCTGGTTGACCAGTAGGACTTAGGACATATTGGCCCAGTGGAGGACTTAATCCTGCAGACTCCAGAGACTGCCCAGGGTCCCAATCTGCTAGCTCCTGTTTTCAACACAGCCAGTCTTGTGGTTCCAATAGTCTTCCTCCCCCAGCCTCCCTTGCTAGGCCAATGCACACTCACCATTTCCTGGTTCTCAGAAGTAGGGCTACTTGGGATCCTCGGTTCCTGAATAGCAGAACAACCTGTGACTCTGAAGTATGAGACTACAGATGGCAAAAATGGAGGACTCAGAAGATAAGAAGTGAAAGCCCACCCTCCTACTCCCTGATGACACACAGGATTGGACAGTTCCCACAAAATTCTCTTGATTGGAAGAGACTTCAGATCATGAACATTGGATCTGAGAGAAGTGAGCCCTTTTTTGAGTGACAGGGAATATTATCCAATCCAGGCAAGAATGAGGGCTAGAATCTCAGGTCATTGAGTGCTGTTTTTTTTTTTTTTTTTTTTTTTTTTTTTTTTTTTTAATCTGAGAAATGTACCCCAGTGTCTCAGGCTGCTGTTATTTTAAGACAAGGTTGTTTTCCCATAAGTGGGAACTACTTTAAATTTAAACTTACATATAAAGTCATTTCAGTTTATGAATTACATATGCTTGTATATTATTCAGGAATTAATATAAAATGATGACAATAATTATAAAATTTTATTGACTGATTGATTGATCTCTGTTCTTTTTAGGTGACAGATTGAAGTTTGAACTGGGAAGAAACCCCCTAAAGTAAAAATGCCCAATAAAAACAAGACATAAGGGGCTGGGATTCTGGCTCAGCAGTAGAGTGCTCACCTCCCATGTGCAAGACCCTGGGTTCAATACTCAGTACCACATAAAAATAAATAAGTGAAATAAAGGTATTGTGTCCAGATACAGCTAAAAAAAATACATAAAAAAACCATAAGGTAGAAGGTGAGAAACCACCCTCTACCTCAGAGCAAAGACTGTTGAAGGAAGGGGGCTTGACTCTTGTCCTTGGAAAGACACACAGAGCACTCCTAGGCTCATACCCAACCTGCTGAGTTGTTTATCTACAAATAACAGACGACATCTGCTGGGCCTGGTGTCTGTGACTCAGTCAGGCTAGGTGGGGATCCATAGCAACCCCTTAGCAGCCACCAATCAGCATGAAGCAGGGAAAATTCCTGGGATTCCAAATGACCCTTACATTAGTTTATGGTGGTTGATAACATCTTGGGAAACCATACAATTCAGCATACACTCCCCTTGTGGCCTAAGCCAGTCTGTTCAAATGAATACCCATCTTGAACTAATTAATCACGCTTACCCAACTTGTTACCACCAGTGAATGGGCTAATCATGTTTTACAGTTGTTTATGATTTTCCCAAGGTGTGTGATGATTTGCTAAGAGATTCTATGATGTATGTGGGGTTCCTGCCTTCCAAAAGGGTTATAAAACTGCTAACCCTGGGCTCAGGGCCTCTAAGCCACCAGTTGCTGTATGTGTGGAGGACTGAGCTAGATTGCAATAAACATCTCTTTGGTGCTTACATCGATCTTGGTCTCTGGTGGTCTTTTGGGGGTCCCATATTTGAGCATAACAGTCTCTCCTGGAACCCATGGTAAAAGAAGACACCATTCCAGTTCTCTAGGACTGTAGTTTTATAGCACAAAAGGTTGCAAAAGGGGGGTGTCTTGAGAACTTACACGAATAACAGGATTTTCATAAGCATAATACAAATGCAGGTAGTAAGTTAATGGTCTAAATGGTTCAGCACTCAGGGAGAAAATTTAGATAACAACATCAGAATTTATGATGCACCACTAAAGTTTCAGAGTGAGTTGTTATTTGGTCAGGGAAAGTCAGAATTTATGAGTCATCACTAAAGTTTCAGAGAGGGTTGTTATCTCATCAGGGAAAACCAGACATAGATGAGTTCAAGGCACTGGAAGGCATTTCAAGCAAGGTTACAAATCAAGGTAATTTATAATGAAGCAGAAATTAACTTTTCATGCCTTTGTGATGAGATGGCTTCCAATCTTAAATGAAAATTAGGCTGGATTTTTCACTTGCTATAGCCATAGCTTTTAAAGCATATGTTTCATACTTTAAAAGTATGAGCATTAAATTATTAATATTGATTACTACTAATTTTTTTAAAAGACAGAATAAAATAGGAAATTAGATATTTGTTATTAAATGCATAAAATTTTGATTAATATATTAATAATATGAACATGGAAAATTTTGACAATGATAAGAAGACATTTAATATAAGGGCTTCAATATTATAAGTCCTCATGTTCAATGGGTCATCCTTCAATGATTTTTTCATTTTTTAGGTCATTTTGAATTACACTTCTTCAAATGTTTGTGAAGTTTATAAATTTAAGATTTTGTGTTCTGTAAAGTAGAAAAATGGCAGATTTGAACTTCTGTCAGGATTTTAAACTTCTAAGCCATGTGGGGCATCTTAGCACTTATTTTTCATATTTGTACACAGTCCAATTCTATAGAGGAATGAGTTGGAGACATAGTATACTGTCCTGAGAAAAGAGAAACATAGTCTACTATACCGAGAAAAGAGAAATTGCCTTAGGCTACTTCTAAAGCTTTCAACTTTTCTAACTTTTCAGAATTTCTGGTGATTTAAAAAAATTATTTATTTTAACAAATGAATAGTTTGAAATTAATTATCTATCTTTCCTGCATTATTTTTCACTTTCATTGATTTTTTTTAAAAGAAGTAACAGTACAGAATTCCAAAAGTCTTCCATGTATATTTAAAGTTATGATTCCAATGATCAAGATAGAAAGCAGGAGCAAAACATCATCTAGTTTGGTGGTTCTGTCTCAAACTAGAGAGTTACTTATTTCTGCCATTATTCACTAGGTTCCTGAGGTTCCAGAAATCACCAACCAACACAGAGAAATGTCTTTTTAGTTTGTTTCTCACAACCAACTCAAGCTAACATACACTAGTAGCACTATAGTTTCAGATCAAAGAGTGTTTCTAAAGAATAAAATATATATACATAAACATATAAATAAATATAAAATAAAATATAATACTAAATAGATTTTTTTCCTCGATAATCATTTTGTAAATATTTCCCTTTAGACACAGTTCTGGAAACAAAGTGTCACAAGTAAGACATAAATCCTACATTGCTACACAGAGTAATTAAGGCACATACTAAGAGCTTGGAATAAAACATAGAGACAAAAATAACTAGAGAACACCATAGAGAATTATACCTAAGTGCTAAGCAGCAAATTCATAGTCTTTAAGTACATGAAGAGACAAGTTATCATAGCAAATTTTATAACTCAGTTGCTGCTAATATACAGAGATAGAGATATTTATTAAGAGATGGTTTTATGCAGATTTTTTGTTTAAAAAGGGAAAGATCAAATAATGTAGGTGATTCAAACATGAGCAATAATATTTTTCTGCATTCAGTACCTTTTTTGAAGATATATGAATTATAATTAGTTCCAACTAGTAAAATGCAGAAATAGTGTAAAGATAATTCACTGTGAGTAAAACTACTTAAAAAGAGAACCAAAACTTCCATTTTTATCCAAATGTTTATTCCTGACAAAAAGACAGCTTCTTTGAACCATTTCTGTAGATATGATTTTTTGTAATAAATATTTTGGTGACTTTTTTTGCATATTACTTAATATATTCATGCTTTACATTTTCTCTTTTTTTACTATTTTACTACCTATATTCTGAAATAAATAAAACTTCTACCTCCTAAACTCTCTTGATATTTGAGAGATCTTTTATATCATTTCTATAATGAAAACTGTGCTTTCAGTAAGGAATGACTATTCTTATGCACCTGGCTCATTTACAGGAGTTTTGTTGTGTTCTTTGGTTTTATTTACAGTAAAGTTAAAAAAAAGGTTAATGTTAAACCAAAACACAAAGTAAAGACCACCAACTCCAATTTTAAATCAAATTAAATCAAGATTGTATTGTCTAGACAAAAGCTGGCAAGGACTGTCTCTTACAAGACCCCATGCTAGAGATCATCCCCCTGATCTTCAGGAAAATATTTTTACAGCACAAAAAGTTACAAAGGAGGTGGGTGCTAAGGTACTTACAGCTAACAAGATTTTTAAAATCATAATATAAAGGCAGATAGCAGGTTAAGGATCTACATGGCTAACATTTCAAGGGAGGGAATAAATTCAGCTCCAGACTTAGAATTTATGAGCTGCCACTCAGATTTAGAGAGAATTGTTATTGGGTCAGTGGGAGCTAGAATTTATGAGGCACCAGTAAAGTTTTAGAGAGGGTTGCTATCTGGTAAGGGATAGCCAGGCATAGGTGAATTCAAAACACAGGTAGAAATTGCAAGCAAGTTTAAAACATCAAAATATTGTCAGGCCAAAGAGAAATTTTAGTTTTCTTATAGAAAACAGAAATAAACATTTTACCTCTGAAAGCTCTGAGAGAAGATTTTATTTTTGTATTTTCTCACATCTAATGGCTTTTGGCATTCCTTTGTTTGTGAGCATAAATGCTTCTCTTCTGTGTTCACGGGGCTTCCAAACCAAACAATATAGGTAAGCCCTTCTCATAGGGAAGATGTTGCTAACATAGCAAGTAACTATCTTTTAACCCACAAGGTTTGACAACCATATTATAGGATATGAAAGACCCTCCAATATGCTTGTTCTTCCAACCATTGTTGGCAAAGACTTACAAAAGTCAATTCATTCCACAGAATGAGTGAGGTGGATCTCTGCTCTGCAGTCCAGAACAGGAGGTAAAAGATCCCCCAAAGGGAGTTTAGACAGGGCTTTACATGACATAGCTGACAAAATCCTAAAAACAAGAGAAAACATAAATTCAGAGAGAACCATACCCACATAATCTCATTTGACAGAATCAAATTCATTAGAGAACACATGACCAAGGCAAATCTAAAGGGATTTAACTATATTTGCTTTTTCTAAATTGCTATTAATGTCTCCCACAATTATAGAGTTCTGGATCTCCTCAGTTACTACTTTATCATTACCTTCAACCTACAATGCATGAGGCATACTGAATTTACCCTACTCATGTACTTATCACTTGTTTTTTTGCATAGAAATGCATATGAATATGAATATATTTTTCCCACATTTCTAAGATTCTACCCTGAAAATTTCTGTGACATCACTTTCCTGAAATGCATTTTCATTATTTCATGTCAGTTCATCTAAGTATTCCATATCATGTGTTGGAAAAGATGAGACCACCCTAAGGCCCTTCTTATTTGACTATTTATGAACTATAATTAAAGGTCAACCTCAGTACCTCCACAGAACTTATGTCTCATTCACCTTTCTCATTCATAGTGCTTTATTTTTAAGTAGGTAGCAGAAATTTTATTTTGAAGAAGAGTAATGATTTAAAGCCATTCAGTGTACTTTAGAGGATCCCAAAAACCTATGTTTGTGGTTCTTAAACAACCTTACCACTGAAAGTCCTGGATTATACTCCAGGTTGGACACTGATACTATGCTTCCAATGGAAATGGTTTCTTGGTTATGAATATTGTCTTTCCCTTTCTTCTATAGTCTTGGAAATGTGTAGATTGTGTGAAGTTTTAGAATCACTATTTTCAACACACTTAGCATGGACCTATTTGATAATAGAAGACATCTATATTCTGAAAAAAAAGGCCCTTCACCAAGGCCTAAAGAAGTGATAAAATAGTCTCTGGAAAGAAATAACAGTCATCCATTAGATTATTTTTAAAAAATACTAAGAATAAGTTTAGTTAGTAATGCATTACTGTACTAGGAAAAGTGATATAAATGCAATTTCAATTTTTAAAGTTTTTTCTGATTACTACAAAGAGAGTATAAAAAGCTGGTTACATGGGCTGGAGTTGTGTCTCAGTGGTAGAAAACTTTGCTAACATGTGCAAAAGCACTGAGTTTGATTCTCAGCAATACATATAAATATTATTTGTTTTATTTTTTAAATACATGACAGCAGAATGCATCGTAATTCTTATTACACATATAGAACAATTTTTTCATACCTCTGTTTGTATATAAAGTATGTTCACATCAATTCCTGTCTTCAAATTTGTACTTTTTTTTAAAGAGAGAGAGAGAGAGAGAGAGAGAGAGAGAGAGAGAATTTTAATATTTTTATTTTTTAGTGCTCAGCGGACACAACACCTTTGTTTGTATGTGGTGCTGAGGATCAAACACTGGCCGCACGCATGCCAGGTGAGCGCACTACCACTTGAGCCACATCCCCAGCCCCATACATGTACTTTAGATAATAATGTCTATCACATTCCACAATCCTTGCTAATTTTTACTCAACACTCCTACACTGGCTACTTCACATAAACTGCCTCAGGGATTTAATGCAGTAATCAAAAAATTTTCTGCAGCCTATGCAGTTCTGTTGGAATGGCTATTATAAAAAACTAAAATTGTCATGCATGGTGGCATATGCCTGAAATTCTAGAAGCTATGGAAAATGAAACAGGTGAATTGTTAGTTCAAAGACAGCCTCATTAACATAACAAGGCTACAATCAACTTAATGAGAGCCTGTCTCAAAATATAACATAAAAAAGAATGTGGATGTATCTCAGTGATATGCAACTCTGGGTTCAATATTCAGCACCAAACCATACAAAACCAAGCAAATATCTCATAATTAATAGGGATTCCACAATACACAAATATGTAAAAATGTTGGTGACATTTTTAAATACATTTAATAAATATATTTTAAATAAATTTAATAAATATCTTTTATAAAAGGGTTAAGATTCTTTAAAAGCCCTAAACAAAAATGCACATAATCCACTAGTAATAACTTGGGGTAGAAGTGCAAGGTCGTACATGCCTGTACTCCCAGTGGCTTAGGAGAATAAGAGGTAGAAAACTAGGGGTTTATTCTCAAGTTAAAGACCAGCCTCAAGAACTTGGCAACGTCCTAAGAAACCCAGTGAAACCCTCTCTCAAAAATCAATCAATAAATAAAAGTGTTGGAGATTGGGTATGTAGCACACTGGTAAAATTCCCTGGGGTTAATCTCCATTATTTAAATAAATAAAAAAATATAAATAATAATTCTTGTTAAAAAAAATGTCATACAATCCACTAATAATAACTCTGGGTATATATGTAAAAAATTTGGAATCCTTTTGCTAAATATATTGCCACACATCTATTTTTATTGTAACTTTATTCACAGTATCTAATAAAAGGAAACAAATGAAGTACCTTTTAGATAGAAAGTATATCAGAAAATGCCATCCAGTTGCAACGCATCCAATTAGTCCATCCCTTCAGAAGCTACATACTTAAAATTCAAACTGGTCCCTAGAATGCAAGACTGAGATAGTGGTGTTTTCTAAATACTCCAAAAAATTTGGAATCTCTGAGAACCTTTTTTCAGATATTCTAAAACTCAGAACTAGGTCATATGGGAAGTCAGAATGAGAACACAACACACAGTAAATTCTTTAATGGGGAATCTTAACTCAGACACTGTCATAACCAAAAGCAGTGTTGGAGATAAAAAATAGAATCTGTTTCACTATTATGTATTCAAATCAATTATATATTAGAAAAAAGTTAAGGCTACTGGTTAAAATCTACCTATAACAGGTATTAAAAATGTAGCAGGGGCTGGGTGTGTGGGTGCAAGCCTGTAATCCCAGTTGCTGAAGAGGCTGAGAAAGAGTTATCAGAAGTTCAAAACCAGCCTTAGCAGAAGCGAGGTGCTAAAAAACTCAGTGAGATCATTTCACAAAATAAAGTAAAAAACAAAACAAAACAAAAATCCTGGGGATTTGTCTTAGTAGTGTTTATGAGTTCAATCTCCAATATCCCCAATAAAATATGTTCCAGGGGGCTAGGGCTGGAGCTCAGTGGAGCTCTTGTCTGACACATGTGAGACACTGGAATCAATTCTCAGCTCCACATATAAGTAAATAAAACATAAGGTCTATCAACACCTTTATATATATAGTACCAAGATATTGACATGGACTTTGATCTAATTTGCCTGTACTTTAGCCCTTAAGATTGAAGTTGGCAAGGCATAATGGTGCATGCCTGTAATATCAGCTGTTTACAAGACTGAGAAATAAAATTAATGAATTCAAAACCAGTCTCATCAATGGTGAGGCACTAAGCAACTCAGTGCAACCCTGTCTCTAAGTAAAATACAAAATAGGGGTACGAATGTGGCTCAGTGGTAGAGTGCCTCTGACTTCAATCCCTGGTTTCTCCCCCCCCAAAAAATGGGACTGAGTAAATAGCTCAGCTTGTAGAGTGCTTGCCTTCTAAGTATGAGGCCCAAGGGTCAATCATCAGTACAGAGAGTGAGTGAGAGAGAGAGAGAGAGAGAGAGGGAGGGAAAGATTGAACTTGCATGTAATTTAAATTCAAGTTAGTCCCACTTCTATTTTTTCCTACCACACCAGAATAAAAGCGTTTCTTGAAATGTTTGGAATGTTTCTGTGGGTTATTTATTAATTTATTTATTATTTACTTATTTTTATTTGGTGCTGAAGATCGAACCTAAGACCTTGCATGTTATAGGTGAGTGCTCTATCACTGAGCCACAACCCCAGCCCCTTCTGTGGGTTATTTTAATGAAATGGTCTGACCATAAATAAGTAAATAAACAAATTAATTAATAAATAAATACACCCTCAACTGATGACCCATTACAGTTTTTAAAAAATTTTTAAATGGGACACATAAACCTCATTTAGGAGAGATTCATTCTTTTTAATGTCACCTAATATTATTCTGCTTTTTTCTCATGTGAAAATCTCAGAATGATAAATGAAAATCTTTTAAAAATGTCCTCCAGTTCTTGAAGAAAAACATTATAAATTATGCATACATTTGAAATAAAACATGGGGAAATAATGATTAATAATGATGAAAGTTTAGTTTTTAGATGAACCAAAATTTCTCAGTTTTCCATGAATCTGGGTTCTTGTTTCATAAATTTTGAAGAAAAAAAATTATTTAAGCAAGAAGAAATAGAACGGCCACCATGTTGTATGAGGATTGATATCAGAAAAAAAAATCATTTTTGTGTGCCATCTTAGAAGTTTACTGATGGTTTTGGGCAGAACATGGAGCATAATGCATTTAAAATAGGCTTTGGAAAAGGCATCCTGACTACCATATGGGTTCACTTTTATTCTTTCTGTGACCCATCTTTTTTCCTTCAAATTCAATAAGGAATCACTCCTGGGACAAAGGACTTTCTAGAAGGTGTTCCCACAAGAGGGATTCAAGGTCTTTTGCTTTTGAAATAGGCCTTAATGGTGCTCATTAACATCTTTCAGTTAGCCACCAGGTGTCTTTGAGTGAGGCCCATTATCTGCATTACATGGTCATTATTAAACTTATTCTCTGTGAACAGAGAACCCTAGTTTTGGATATGTGAACAGAGAGTTAGAAAACTAGGGGTTTATTCTGAGACCTATGGAGAGATAAGCTGAAGTTCTGGATTTCAGGTTTTTGTTCTGGATTTGAGATACAGCTTCTGCTACATTTAAAAATCTCAGGACTCATGAAGAGAATGAGTTAAAAGCCAGCATCATCAAATGTGTGAGGCCCTAAAAACTTCAAAGTGACCCTGTTTCTAATTAAAAATATTAAAAAAGGATCGGAATGTGAATCAGTAGATGAACACCTCTGGGTTGAATTTCTCGTACCAAAAAGAAAACAACAAACAAACACACACACACACACACACACACACAAAATAATAAACAAACAAACCAACAAACAAACCCTCATGAGTAACGAGCCCTAAAATCAGCAGCCTCTCTCATGCTTGAATACAACAAATGGAGTTGTGGTTCTCTCCTGGTAATTATCTCAGTCTTCATTATGCATTCTGGAGACATGCTGGAATCATGGGACATGGAAGCCCACAAAGGGCTTTAGAAAAAAGCTGGAAACACCTTACAATTATGGAACAAAATGCCCAGGATTTCAACTGCTGATCTAAGCCTCACTAGGCTAGTCAGAGGGAGGTGAACGCTAAGTTACCACAGAGAGACCCTCTGGCCACAAGACTCTGGAGAGGACCATGAGGACTCCCTAGCTATGACTACCAGTTTCCACCATTGCCACTTCTGTCAGCTTTAAGCCACCTTCCTAACCAGTCTCAAGATAACAAGGCACACTTACCATTTCCTGGCTCTCAGGGTTCTCAGTGTTCTCCCTGTGATTTGTTTTCAGTTTCTGCATAGCACAGACACCTGTGCTTGGATCCAGGACAGAAGCCAAAAAAAAGATTGAGAAAATGGTGGGCTTCAGACACCAAGGGAAGAGAAGATTGTGGACGCCCTTCCCCTCATCACCAGCTGCATGAGGGTTGGACAGTTCTCACCTAAGAGACTGATTGGTCAAGGCTTCATGCCCTGCCTCCAACCTGAGCCAAGTGGGCGCAGAATCAAAGGCTGAATGACAGGCTGTTCCATTGTCACTGTTAAAAGACTATAGATCAGGGCTGAGGATATAGCTTAGTCAGTAGAGTGCTTGTTTTGCTGATTAAGGTCATGGATTCAATACCTTGCACTACACACACACACACTTTCCCCCCCAAAAAAAAAATAAGTAAAGGACTTTGGGGACTAGGGTTATGGATAAGAGGTAAAGCACTTCTCTAGCATGCGTGAGGTACTGGGTTGAACACCCAGCACTGCATTAAAAAGCCACCCAAGAGAGGATGTGGCTCAAATGGTACAGCACTCCCTGGCATGCGGGTGGCCCAGTTATGATCCTCAGCACCCCATGTTGTGTCCGCCAAAAACTAAAAGTAAATATTAAAAAAAAAAGCCAACAAACAAACTACTATTTACATTTGCCAAGAATGAATGAGAACCAAATCTAGATGAATACTCTGACCTCCGTCTCTATATTCATGTGTCAATAAGCAAGAAGTTAAACTTCTCTGTGTCTAATCACTAAAATAAGGGGATAGTGATCGTTTTCTTCAGTGGGAAGTGATTAAAAATCATTATTATGTATAAAGTACTTTAAAGGTGAAAAATCTATTTTGGACATGTATAATGATTTTGAACATGTATAAAAATATTGTATAACTAACAATAATTTGTAATTTTATTATATAGTAGTTAATAAGAACCACAGAGATGCTATACCTATAAAGAACAGTCATTCTTTTCCTTTAATGAAAAAAAAAACACATCACCATAGTTTGAACTTATAGTTATTATGAAGCTAGTCATACTTAAAATTCTTTCTCCATTCAGTATTACTATTTCAACAATGTTTGTTAGTTTATTTTCACCACATCATGGTGTTTCTTTTTTTTTCTTTCTTTTTTTCTCTTTTTTATTGCTTGTTCAAAACAATAAAAAGTTCTTGACATATCATATTTCATACATTAGATTCAAGTGGGTTATGAACTCCCATTTTTAGCCCAAATACAGATTGCAGAATCACATCGGTTACACATCCACATTTTTAAATAATGCCATTAGTAACTGTTGTATTCTGCTACCTTTCCTATCTTCTACTATCCCCCCTCCCCTCTTCTCTCTCTACCCCAGCCACTGTAATTCATTTCTCTCTTTGTTTTTATTCCCATTCCCCTCACAACCTCTTATATGTAATTTTGTAAAACAATGAGGGTCTCTTTCCATTTGGATGCAATTTCCCTTTTCTCTCCCTTTCTCTACCACCTCATGACTCTGTTTTAGATTAATCTATTCCTCCTGCTCTTCCTCCCTGATCTGTTCTTAGTAGCTCTCATTATATCAAAGAAGACATTTGCATTTGATTTTTAGGGATTGGCTAGCTTCACTTAGCATAATCTTCTCTAATGCCATCCATTTCCCTGCAAATTCCATGATTTTGTCACTTTTTAGTGCTGAGTAATACTCCATTGTGTAAAAATGCCACATTTTTTTATCCATTCATCTATTGAAGGGCATCTGGGTTGGTTCCACAGTCCAAGTATTGTGAATTGTGCTGCTATGAACATTGATGTGTCAGTATGCCTGTAGTACGCTCTTTTAAGGTCTTCAGGGAATAGTCCAAGAAGGGCAATAGCTGGGTGAAATGGTGATTTGAGCCAGATTTTTTCAATCAAAAATTCTAAAGTATAAATCATCTACTATGACTGTTTAGCCTAGAGCAAGATACTCATTGAATACTGTATAAGAAGAAACCCATAATTTTGTCAGAAAGATAACACTTGTAAATTCAGGGACTATCTATAGTTACTTTCTTGGTTAGGTATCTATTTGTTACTATCTATAGAAACCAATCAATTGAACAAAAGTTTCAGGCAATTAATACCTGAGTAAAATAGTGCTTTTGTTTATGTAGTAATACTAAGTTTATATATCTTTCTTTTCTTTAAAGCTGAACATAGCATCAAAACCCCAATCTCTCAATATACAGGAATTTAACCAAGACTTTTTACTGAACAACCAATTTATTCAGTTAAGTGAGTTTAGTGATTGCTGCCTGAGCCAAAATGTTTTTTCTCTGCATGCAAATCTGGGTCAGCTTCATGTAACATAAGGTCAAATGATTATAGGAATCCTCAAAGTTCAGCACTGCAGAGAAACAGCATGAGTAATTTTCTTTCAAAAATGTTAAAAACTGATATTACCAATCTACCATTGCATTTATTGAAAATCACAATGTTTTACCCAGGAGACATCTAATTTTCTGCACCACAACTCACTTTAAAAGGCTCCAGTGTAAATTCATTGCAGAATGTATTTCTAGGTAAATAAATAATTTTACCCATGTATGGAATTTTTGAATAAATGCCAATTAAACAGGAGAGAAGAGCTGAAAAAATAAATTGTCATTTTAATTTTAAAGTTGTTGATCTTGAGCTATTACCATTGACAGTAGTTAGAGAGTCGGGCCATTTCTCTATTGAGGGCTCCTAATTTGTGAAAATAGTATCATACTATAAGCACAGTTGAAAACACATCTTTTGAATTCTCTAAGGCAAAAAATGTATTATTTTCTCAAGTTTCTTTGAGTGAATAATTGTCTCAAAAAAAATCTACTCTAAAATAATGCTATTATATAGTCTTGCTCATTCCACTGTTTTCTCAATAGACTGAAAACCATGACACATTGTTAGCAGTCTTACTTCAAAGTTCCCTTGGTGGTATTCCTGAAAAATATGAATACTGAGACCTTTTACATCCTACAGGGAAATCCTCTTCCATCATCTTATAATCCTAATAAAGAGTGGAAAGAAGTATCTTGTTTTTCAAGTTTTTATGCCTATATATGTTTGTATACAATTATATATAAAATTCTTTAAAGTAATTTATATATATATATATATATATATATATATATATATATATATATATATATCTCCACACATTGCCTACATAAAAATTACTTTAAGGATAATATGTTTAATATACCTGGAGAATTTAACTGCAATGTGGTCTCTTGTACATGAATTCATGTAGCTGGTTTCAGTGGTACACGCCAGCGTCTTGGGATGCTGAGGCAGGATGATTGTGAGTTCAAAGCCAGCCTCAGCAATTTAGCGAGTCCCTCAGCAACTCAACTCAGTGAGATCCTGTTTCTAAATAAAATACAAAAGAAGGGCTGAGTATGTGGATCAGTGTATAAGCATCACTGGGTCCATTCCTTGGTACCAAAAAATAAATAAATAAATAAATAAATAAATAAGGAATGCATTCCTGCAATCATGTAGGCATGCATAATGCATAAGTACATGGATTCAAGTTTAAACAAAAAAAAACATGGTAAAATTT
The DNA here is from genome assembly GCF_048772815.1 of Callospermophilus lateralis. Taxonomy (NCBI): domain Eukaryota; kingdom Metazoa; phylum Chordata; class Mammalia; order Rodentia; family Sciuridae; genus Callospermophilus; species Callospermophilus lateralis. The sequence goes on along the minus strand of NW_027515935.1, from coordinate 548,838 downwards.
TACTAAACTCCAATAGTTGGTAAAAAAAGTTAAAGAAACTAAGTGTTAAAATACTTACATATTTACTGGAATACCATGAACTATTATCAATTATGTTGTAAACATTGACAACATGAACATTTAATAAACTATAATGTTATCAGAAAAAAATATTTTTTAAACATTACACTTAACATTATCACTTGCTATATAATAACATGGAGGCATCATTTAATCTTAATGCCTTCACATTTTAGAGTCAAAGTTTTAGATAGAAGAAGACCATCACTAGTCTTTGGCTATGTGGGCCTACAGATACCTAATGTTTAAAAATCTACAGAATTTACAGTTATTGAATGAATTAATTTGGGAGTATTATGACAATGGGTAATTAATTTTTTCTTTGATTTACCTTTTTTATAGACTTCACAGGATGTTCTACTTTTGTAATAAGAATATTCCCTTTCAAACAAAATTTTAATACAATTAAAAGTAAATTAAGACTTGGAATAGATTTAGTTTTTAGTAATCAAAAAAAAAAACTTTGGGGCTCAGAAGAGAATAGTGTACACGGGTTGAAAGTTTGCATTTTAGAGTTATGCTTTTCTGAGTCTGAATTCTATCTCTGCCTCTCCCACTTAACAAGGAACACAGCTCTCTAGACAATGGTGTTGTAAACCTCAAATACAATAGTGCTTGCAAGGTACTTGGCACTCATAGTTAGTTTCAAAGGATAGTTGCTTTTATTATTACCTTAAAATCTAATTTTAATAAAATGAACAACCTACAAACTATTTCACATTTCACACTTTGTACTCTTTTTGAAAATATAATATTTCTAAACCTTTAACTCATACTTGGACCTGGGCAAATACTCACTCAATTTATATTGTATTTTCAACTTAACATATTATTCTAGGGTAGTGAAAAAGGCAACCAGTTCTCATGGCAATCACAAACATGTCTACCTGGAAGTCTTCTTTGATACTGGAAACTTGAAACTACTCATTCCTTTAAATAAGAAACACAACCCTTCATTTGAAATACTAGTTATATTATACTCACAAACATATGGACAAAAGTGTTAGGGAATAATTGGTTGTGGTTGTTTTTCCTTTTCTGTGAAGGTGAGGATTAAACCCAAGGCCTTACAATTGCTAGGCAAGTGCTCTACCACTGAGGTATACTCCCAGTCCCAAATATAAGTATTGCATACAATCTCTTTAAAAAATCTGTTATGTACATCATTAATAACAAAATATGCTTATTACAAGATGAATTTTTTTTCAGAGTAGAAATTAGAAATTTATTAAAGGACAGCAGAAAAGACTTCTCCCGGAGGAAGAAGGGGACCCAAAAGGTGGGAATCCATGGAAGGGCTGTTCTTTCCCCTTTTTATAGTTTTGGTGATGGAATATAGGTTGAAGGGGTTAAGACACAGGTGGGCCCAATTATCACCTTTTGGGATGGGCTTATCATTTCTCTAGGATGGGCTATCTCCAAATCTGTTGGGGGCTGTTTCCTGAGCTCCATTTACATTTCTTTGAGGTGAACTTTGGCCTAGGGCCTTTTCAGGACTTCATTAACATTCCATGAATTGTCCTGCGTTTTCCCTGAGTCATTCCCAGCATGGCCTCCATTTTAGATTTCACTTGATATTAGACCCGATTTACTTAACTACACTGACTACCTAACTTTAAATCTGGCTTCATTCCCCCCTCTAATTTGGGAACTCCTTACTGCTGTAAGCAAGGGGGCGAAGAAAATCTTTCTGGCTTCTTCAGGCTGAAAAGGGACGGTGTGGGGCAAGCAGTTTGGAATCTCCCTTTAAAAATCGGGTCTATCGAGTGGGTCCATGATAGAAGTCTGATTGAGAAGTAATAGAATGGAAGGCCATTTGAGTGATGGGTGGTCTATAAGAGAAACAAGAATTCATTAGTACTGGAACCAGATTGATGCAGCAATAAATCCCAAAGCACAGGAATATGCCAATGAGTATGATGGCAAAGACAAAGACTAACAATGTTTTCCACCACGAAGTACCAAGAACCAGGAGCTAAGATATTGTTTCCATGACAAAGTTGCTGAGGACATGGGTTCTATCTGAGCATGTAAATCTTTAAGGATATTCGTCACATTGCCAGAATTGTCAGGGGTGTAAACACAACATTTAACTTTTAGGGTTACAGATGTCCTTTTCCTTAAGATACAGTTTAATAACTTAATGTCATCTGAGCTTGCAAAATCCTTTTACTAGTATGACCTCTGTGTCTAATAGAGAAATATTTAATTCTGTTACTTAGGGCTGGATAACCATACTAGCAAACATTAAGCCTACCTGCGTAGATTAGAAATAAAGGCCTTGAACTAAAAACTACTCTGGCAGTTTCTTTTGATAGTAATCAGGCATTCCTGTCTGAGAATCTCTTTTGAAGCCTCCTATTTACTTATTTATAGAAGTTACATTTAACTATTATTTTATTTAAAATGCCCAGGAATAGCTGTGTTTTGGCTTTGACTGTCTTTGCTAAGTGTTTAAGATGAAGCAAGTGAAACTGACTTTTGTTTCTATCTATTGTTAACAGTCAGCTGAGTTTCCTTGGGAGTCCTCAGGAACTTGCAGCAGCTTCTCAGATCTGCTAGTGCCATTTGTGCTAGGATGGGTCCAGGCCTTGCTTGACCATGTGGCTTCTCTCGGAAGCATCAGGGATGTCTCCATTTCTGATGACCCTCCTCTTCACAGCAAATGCACTGATTGGCTTTCTGTCCTCCACTGGTGTCATTAATCTCCCTGATCGGGAGGTTATGTGGCCTAGAGTTGCAAAGCTCTTTGGAAAAGTCCCCTATCCCCTTACTCAGACTGACTCAGAGGGCAAGAGCCAAATTTTTAATTTTAAAACTTAATCTTTTATTCGTTCAATATTTATTTCCAGATAATCATATGAATAAATAAATCATGTATGCTAATTTTACGATATGCAATGTAAATTAATTGAATCATCTTCCAGAATAATTAAGATAAAATCCCTTTGCATAATAGCAATTTTTACCATCCAAATATCTAAAATAATAGCTTTCTTCATTTTCATACCTCTTATTTAATAAGTAAGCTCATGTGTTTTTAAATAATACTTAACCTTACTGATTGAATATAAGTCAAGGAAAAGTAGGATCTTTTAATTTGGCAATAGGAAAGAAACATTTAAAATTTAAAGGAAATTAAGCTTTTAAAGTATTTCTTCAAAATCTCCCAAAATCAATATTACATAAGATAAAATTTTTATCTTTCTGTTCTCTGAAAAAATACTAGTTCATCCTTAGTTACATTATACCCTAAAACAAAATCCTGATTCAATGAAATATGTATTTTTATCTTTAAGGGTTCTAAAATGGTAAGATATTTCTTACTGTTCATATAACTGGAAATATAATAATTATGCTTAAACAATTTCACTTTAGATTCTAGATTATAATATCTTGTATTTTCAAAAACTCTCCTAGTAATTGAATTTCTACATTTAACTCAGTTTTAAAATACACTTATTAATTAGTAATTAATACTTTAATATATAGCATGTTATAATGAGTTAAATGCTTAAAAATTACAAGACAATGATAGCAAGGGTATTTTAAATGTTCTAAAGATTAGTATCTCCCATTTATATTGCTTTGCTACATAGTTTAAAAAATAGAATTGCAGACTCAATATAGCAGAGTGAATCTGTGCTACCTCATCATGCACAGATTTTTCTGGCTTCATAAATGACATTATGATCTTGGATTTGGATTTCACCTTTCTGTGTGCTAAAGAACTACATCTTGGGTTAACTGAATCTATTTCACAAGACTGTTGGAAAAAAATTTCAAAGTGGCTTTATAAAAATATACTAGAAAAATTTAAGATATAATCTACTAGAACTTAATTTTCTTTATTTCACAATGTTACATTACTGGAACTCATATGCCAAAATGCCCCAAGACAATTGATACAAATCCACTGAGAATATTACATTCAGAGAACTGTAATTACTGGTTAGTAATTCAATTTTCCTAAGAGGCAAATACTGGATCACTTGCTCTCCCAGAAAAAGAGAAAGGAAAAAAAAAAGTTTTAAATGAAACTTGAATATTTAACTTGGACATTTTAAAAAGTAGTTCATATTTTTTAGTTGTAATTTCTTCATGGATATGAACTTGATCTTCAGAGATTATATCCCTTATAAGCTCATCAAATTTATTTCTTTCCTAAAACATACAAAAACAGAATCACTTAAGTACTTAAATTCTTAATTTTTTTTTACTATTAGAAATATGTCACTACAAAGAAACACATATTAAGCTGCATACTCTTAAGTACATATTATATCATTATGAAAAATCATTTATTTTTCTCTTGCAAATTTATTATGTAATGCCTAAAACAAAACAGCATTAAAATATTTCTTTACAATAACTCAGGACCTTTTCTTAAGTGTATTCTTAAGTTCTTAAAAATTTCTTAAATCATTATTTATCTTTAAAGATTTGTGAATATATTTAGCTATAATTAGAGAAGAATTTAATTTTGCTTTATAAAGTTTATGGAAATAATATCATCTCATGGGAAGGCTGGAATATTTTAACATCTGTCTGACTTTTGTTGTGTGTTTTCTGCATCTGCAAAGGTAAAGGTAACTCAATAGTTTTTGTTTTATAAGCTAGCAATGAATTTGTAAAATTGGAGAGACCATTAAGTGTATTTCATACAAAAAATAGTTTTAGATCCCTACATATTCTGGACCCTTTATCATGTAGTTTTTGTACTTTGGACTTTTCAGATATTTTCTATTCCATATGATGGTTCAGTCAAATGTGAAACTTCTTTGAAATTCAAGGTATTACATGATTTCTTCTATATAAAATATTTTCTTTAGAAAATTTTACATACCCTTATCAAGTCTGAAACCAAGGTTGTAATTTTAAAATGGGAATGAATACTTTATGTTGAATTTATTATCCCACAAAAATAATAATGCATAAATATCATGTTTAAACAATCATGGATAAACCTTCTATAAAGGCAAATCTTAATGTGTCTATTCATTGGGAGCACACTCTCTCTCTTATAAGAAACAATAGAGCAAATGCAGAGATTTTCCTATACAAATCAAGACATGCCTGATTGAACAGTGAGAAAGTCTCAGGAGATGTCTTCCTAAAATATCTTCTGTCAAGAAACTTTAGCTTTAAAGACTGGAATTGAAAGATATCAGGCCCACCCGTGAGGAACCCATGTTTACATAGATCTGTGCCTGACAGTTGGCTGGGTGTAAGAGCCAGAATTCAAAATAGGCCCAAAGAGGAGCAGATTCATATTTCTGAAATCTCCTCTCTCCTTGACAGAAAAATATTTAACTGTAACTTGATATTGTCTATAATGTCATTTCCATATACCTTTTGAAAAAGATACCACCAGGAAACAACTAAACATTCTATAATACATTTCTCTGTTTTTTTGCAACAAGGTGAATTCACCTTCCCATGGATTTCTCAAGATCATAAATAAAAAGCACTGCATGAGAATACACAAAGAAAGCAAAGTAAACTAAGGACAAGATGAATTTCCTGTCTATATTCTTCATGGTGGTAATTTCTTAAAATATAATGATGGAATTGTTTAGTTTCATCTTTAAGTATTGAAATTGATGAAAAGAATTTGACAACACATTAAAATATGTAAGCTAGTATGTGACTAGAGATTGCCATGTAAACTAAATGAAATGATTAAATGTAAAAATGAAAATGTAACAGGACTTATATAGTCTTTGTGTTTTAACAAATTACAATTTTCATTTTGGGTATATGTGGATATTATTGTACGTGTACCTTAAAAACATAAATTTTCTGATGGCAGACCATTAATTGGGTCCAATTCACTCTTTACATGAATTGTAAACTCTCTATTATTCAATCTTCCCTCAATCTGATAGCTGTGAACTCCCAGGTTATCATGAGTATGGCTAAGATGCACTGTGCAGTGCTCATTCAACAATTTGATGCTGTGGTGCTTGAGTTCCTGTGGTTCTTGATGCCTGAGGTAGTTTTTATTCTTTTTCCCAGCTTGCATTCCATACTTTCATCAAAGTTTTAGAGATGTATCTCAATGCCATCTAGAAAATATCTATTTTCTGAGTAATGGACCCCAACAACACATTGCAGTAATACGTTAAATTTATAAATCCTTCAAAGCTTATAGTAAGTCTTTCTAAGAAGGACTGGAGATTTGTAAACTCAAAAAAATGCAATAATGTATTATTGATTTTTGTTAATGATATGCTCATACTGATTACAAATTTCATAGTGTTATAATTGAATATGGCATATAGTAACAATACAGTTACATAGAAAATGACAAGTAAATCAGTACTATGTATAACTATTTCTAATTTACATGGCAAGTTTGAGGCTAAATTTATTTAAATTTCCATTTGTCTAGCCAATAGATAACCAAATTATTTTTTCAAGCTTTGTGTGTATGTGTGATGTGTTTATGTGTGTGTGAGTGTATATATATATATAAAATTCAAAATATTTCTATATACTTTCACACTCTAAATAATATTACATAATATTATTGTGGTAATATTTGCTTACTAATGAATAATTAACAACACATATGATTTATATCAGAATACATTCTTGAAAATGTTCTGTAAAATATTTTAGCTGGATAATTTAAGTGCATAAGCAAAGCTGAAATTTAAAATTTAAATTCCAGGTAAGATTATGATACAGTAATTAAAAAAATACTATGTTAACAAAAAATATAAAATGGCCCAGGAATTTTTAATGATTTGTGTGCAGACCTTTGTAGTTAACCTCAGAAACACAAATCTGAGCTAGATGTTTTTAAATAGCAGATGATTATTAACCAACTTAAAAGTCTAATGGAAATTTGTTCATAATTGTCTATTATTTAAAAGCAGTGCTCTTTATAGTTTGAATCTGGTGCTACCAGAATCATTACACTAGGAAAAATACTAACAAGCATAAGCTTCTTCTAACCTATAGATATTTTCTGACATGTTGCTCACCATCTCTAGCAGTCAGAGAAATGCAAAGCAAAACCACCCTAAGATACCATCTCACTCCACTAAGATTGGCAGCCATTAGGAAGTCAAACAACAACAGGTGCTGGCGAGAATGTGGGGAAAAGGGTACTCTTGTACATTGCTGGTGGGAATGAAAATTGGTGCAGCCAGTTTGGAAAGCAGTATGGAGATTCCTGGGAAAGCTGGGAATGGAATCACCATTTGACCCAGCTATTGCCCTTCTCGGACAATTCCCTTAAGACCTTAAAAGAGCGTACAACAGGGATACTGCCACATCGATGTTCATAGCAGCACAATTCACAATAGTAGCTATACTGTGAAACCAAACCAGCTGCCCTTCAATAGATGAATGGATAAAAAAATGTTGCATTTATACACAATGGAGTATTATATAGCACTAAAAAATGACAAAATCATGGAATTTGCAGGGAAATGGATGGCATTAGAGCAGATTATGCTAAGTGAAGCTAGCCAATCCCTAAAAAACAAATGCAAAATGTCTTCTTTGATATAATGAGAACAACTAAGAACAGAGCAGGGAGGAAGAGCAGGAGGAAAAGATTAACATTAAACAGAGACATGAGGTGGGAGGGAAAGGGAGAGAAAAGGGAAATTGCATGCAAATGCAAGGAGACCCTCATTGTTATACAAAATTACATATAAGAGGTTGTGAGGGAAGTGGGAAAAAAAAGCTTATTCTAACCTATAGTTATTTTATGACATGTTGCTAGTATAAACATAGTGATTACTTATTGCATGAGGATCAGAAAATATTTTCAAGCACTTTACATTAACTGTTATTTTTATTGGCAAAAAGTCAAATACAAATGTCAATACACACACATATATTCTGTATAAGATTTCTTTGATCTTACATTTATTTTTATTTTTTTTATAATGACATTTATTTTAACACCTTCTATAAATCAGGCAACTGTAAGAACCACTTACCCCCTCGCACGTATGAAAACACTTGCCTGTTAACTGCTAAATACCTGGCAGTTAGAATGTACCTCATTCATTTAATGAGCTCAAAAATAACCTTTGCAAGAAATAACTGGTGGGGCTGTGGTATTCAGTGATAGGGTTTCAATCCTCAGCACCACATTAAAAGAAATAAATAAAAGAAAGGTATTGTGCACATCTGTAACTAAAAACATTTTTAAAAAATAACTGATGATTACATTATAACACTACTTTTCAATTTTATTCTGTTCAACAACCTGTGTTAGCATGCCCTTATCAACCTTCCTGCCTATATCAATATAGTGTTTCACAGATAAACTTTCACTTCTCACATGAAGTTCTCTTTCAGAAGGAAAATGCATTCTATTCCCTGGTTCCTACACTCATTGACTTTTTTTTCTTCACTAAATCTAAAATTACTGCCAATATAAGTTTTAGAAAGCCACATGAACTCTGAGAACTGAAATTGTAGCAGTCTTGAACTCAGACAGTTAGCATGAAAACCAAAGAAGGCACTGACCTCCTGGTGGACTCCCAGAAGCACCCAGTTAGGAAAAATGAGCTCTGCTTGACATCACTGCCCATCCAGTGTTCCTAGTTAAGTTCTTGAAACCTTCTATTCAATGCCTTTTCCTTCAGTTCTAAAGCAAACATTCAAAACTTGAATAAACTAAAATTTACCTCAGCAAAATGATTCAATAACTTCCATGATATAAAATGTTTTCTTCTTTAAATAAAGTGATCAATATCAGAAAATGGGAGGGAGAGTATAGTGTGCATAACAGAATGAAGACAAATAGAACGAATGTGTTCTCTCTATATTATATTTGATTTTTTTTAAAAAATGGTTTTATCAATACTCAGATCTGTTCTGAAGGTTTGCAAGCTCACTTTGCCACTGAGATAGCCCTAGTCCACAGAGAAGAAAAACTGTCTAATAAGTTAAGGTGAATGTCAGAGATGCAGTATAAATCATACCATCATTTTCATTTTAATTCAGGCAAAAGTAATATTTATTTTCTCTGTGTCCCAAAGATGTAATACTCTTGCAATTATTAACTTCCTTAGATGATTATATAATTCCTCAGAGTCTTATTCCTCCATGGGAAAACTAATTATTGCATAAATGTCAATTATTTGAGAATTAATTTATAAGAGTTGTGCAAGATTGGAGAATATAGCAATTGAGATTTTTTAGGTTTTATTTTATTTCTGATTCATATAATAGGATGTTTAAACACTTGTATACATTGTATAGTCATAGATTCACGGTAAACAACAAATCCTCCTTAAATATTTATCATTTCTTAAAGTAAGAACCTTCAGAATTCTCCCTTCAATTCTTTATACATTATTGCTAAGTCACTCTACTTTACAATAAAACTACAGAAATTATTCCTTCTAACTATAAAACTATTCCTATTGACAACTTCCCTACCCCTTCTAAATCTTGCCTAACCACTGTTCTACTCTCAACTTTTAGGAGATCAACAGGTTTAGAGTTTATTGTTTTTCACTGAGTCTTTTTACTGAAAGTAATGCTTTTACATTTTATTTGAAATAGAGATAATAGATAATAAATCTTGAGAGCTTCTGAATTAGATCATTTAAATAAACAACTCATTTTAAAAACCTAAAAAATGGGTAACAAACAAATAATCTTAGAGAAGATGTTACTTTAGATGTGGATACAAATGGGCATGTCCAAGTGTGTACACATGTTCATGTACACAGTAAAAAAAAGAATTGCAGGGGCTGGGGTTGTGGCCAGTGGTAGTATGCTTGCCTAGCACATATGAGGCACTGGGTTCAGACCTCAGCACCACATAAAAATACATAAAACAAAGGCATTTTGTCCAACTACAACTAAAAAATATTTAAAATAAATACATGAATAAATACATAAATAAATAAAGAGAATTTCAATTCAATACAAAGAACAGGATTTTTTCAATGAACAAATTTGCTTCATTTGAAAATCAAATTGGATCTTGATAACATACCATTATTAATCCCAGATGGATTCAACATTTTTTGGGGGTCACCCAACCAGCTGTGATTACAGGTGTGTGTCACTGCATCCAGAAGACACAACACTTAGATGACAAAATTAGAATCAAAGAAGTGAAATCAAAGAAAAAGGTGTGGATAACTATCATTGGAATAACTAATTTTGCAATTGAGAAGAAGGTTGTAAGACTAGGAATAGAGGAGAAATTCAAAAGTTTATTATATTTTTCAGTATTAATAATAAAACATTAGAATCACTGAACATACTCATTTGGCATAAAAGAAAAAAAATTAGATAATATCATATATATATATATATATATATATATATATATATATGACATTATTTATAACTTTTCCATATATACAACCTATAAATAAATAAATATTTTACATAAATTTATATATGTATATGTATATATATATATATATATCTTACTAATTTAAATTTTATATATATATATATATATATATATATATATATATATATATATATATATATCTTACTAATTTGCTTAGGGCTTTACTAATTCTCTAAGCCTGGCTTTGAACTTGTGATTATTCTGCTTCACCCTCCTGAGCTACTGAGTAAAACAAGATTTTTATGCCATTTTAAGCTATCAACTTTCTGTTCTTTATATATGCAGATAAATATATGTGTATATGCATATATATTTAACCATCATTAAAGAAAATGAAAATAAAGTTAAACTGATATAAGAATTTTTCACTTCCTAAACTTTCTGAAGAAAAATTTGCCAAAATTTTGGAGTATATGTGTACTTTTATTAAACTGTATACTTTTGATCTAGTAATTCCAATTTCAATCATTCTTGATCTTCAGGTTAAATATGTATATAAAAATGTGTTCTATAATTTAATTTGTATGAATTATGAATAATAATATATTGGTTAATATCTTACACCTTATTACTATGATAGTATGTGGCAAAATAGTTTCAAAATATTTTTTAAGATTATTGATCTGCAGAGACATTAGATTACAAATGCTCAAGTTAAAAAAAGTATAAAATATGTTCATTGGGTGTTTGGTCATATATAGACATATAAGCATATAAGTTTAAAGATACACTATTTTTGTATTTAAACAGAAGTCTTCATAAACACACCTTACATACAGATGTATGATAAAACACTAAAATACAAGCCATGTTAAACTTAAAATACAGGAGAATTTATTATCAGATTAATGGTTTTTGTTTTTCAAAATGCTAATTGAAGGATATTTAAAAACTTCTTCACTTTTTAATAAAAGTATTGTTGGAAGACTGTATGATAGAGGTTGTCTAAGTAATTCTCTCATGTTGAATTGAATATACGTTGGAGGCTATGTATGAAAATGGGTTGTCTCTCTGAACTCATGAAGGAATTTAATTACAAAAATCTTATGTCAATGATATTAAAGAAGGTAGAAACTAATTGGACTATGGTGTTTAGTGGTAGGGCCCTTGAAAAATGATTAGGTTTGATTCCTTCATTAGGATGGAGCCCCTTTGATGGAGTTCTGGTGGTTTTATAAGGAGAAAGAGATAAGATATAGATTTGAGAGTTACACAACATGGCGCCTTCCATGTTGTGATGCATCCAAGAGGGACTCCTCTCAGTGCCTTAAACCTGTAAAGATCTGAAATATCTGAAAGATGGAATAAATGGCCATGACCAGAATGCTGATAGAAATACAGACAGTAAGGACCATGCTGATGAGAACTCAGATGCAAATGAAGACTATACTACTGGAAACTGGAATCAACAATTGTCACACCTGTGCTGTGAATGTGGCTGAACTGTGTCCATGCTCTGAAGCTTATGGAGGGCCAAATCTAGAAGTGATGGACTATAATATCTAATGAAGAAAATATGTAGTCAAAACAGCATTCAGGCTCCTTCCTGGTTACTTTCAATTGTATTCTATAGAACTTGGAACCAATGGGTTAATCTAAAGCTGAAATGTATAATTTAAAAGAGAAATATGGAGAATTCACAGCCTGTTTAGGGAAGGAGTGAGGAGAAGCATATTTATGACAGAAGGGTAGAGTGGAAAAACCACTTTCTAAATGGCATGTGCTCATTAGTAAGACAATTGGGAAAAAGCCTAATTTCTTGACCACTGAGCCACATCTGCAGCCCTATTTTGTATTTTATTTAAAGACAAGATCTCACTGAGTTGCTTAGCACCTTTTTTTTTTAAATATATATTCTTTAGTTTTAGGTGGACATAATATCTTTATTTTATTATAGTGATGAGGATGGAATCCTGTTCCTCACATGTGTTAGGTGAGTGCTCTGTTACTTGAGCCACAACCCCAACCCTTAGCGCCTCACTTTTGCAGAGGCCAATTTTGAACTCACAATACTCCTGCTTCAGCCTCCCAAGCAGCTGGGATTTCAGGTGGGCATCACCGTGCCTGGCTTTATCTTATGTTTGAGGCGAGGTCTTGCTTATGTTGACCAGGTTGGCTTCCAACTCCTGGGCTCCAGTGATTCTCATTGTCACATCATCCTGTACAGCGGGGACAGCGGGGACTACAAGGTCATGCCACCATGACTGGCTTCTTATTTTTTAAACAAGGCTGTCCAGAGCTGGGTCTGGGGCTCAGTGGTAGAGCTGCTTTCTTAGCTTGCATGAGGCACTGGGTTCGATCCTCAGCACCACCTAAAAATAAGTAAAATAAACATTAAAAAAATACAACAACATGATTTAAAAAAACCAAAAAGCAAGATTTTTCTGATGTCCCAAATTAACAGATGAAGCTGTGGAGGCTGGGCCTGGGTATTTTCTGTAGAAGACGCTGTGGGTGCTCCACCCATGACCCCACCTATCCCGCTCAAGGCTCTGACGGTGCAGGGGGGATAGAGAGCCGAGCCATGTTATTGGTAGAGGCTGGGACACATACATTGGCAGAGGCTAAGCCACTTTCCTAAGTTTCCTCACTTGTCCTGGAAAGTCTGTGTCTTGCAGCATGACAGACGAGCCATGTCTTACAGGCATGGTGGACTGTGTGTGGACAGTCAAGTGGGTGGGACTGGAATGAGGGTGAGCAGGAGAAAATAAGGTCCCTGTTGCCTCCAGTTTTCCCACTGTCATCACTGGGTTTGAGAAGCCTAAGTCATCCTGTGTTACAGAATCAGAGCCCCAAGCCTAGCACCCCACTTGCCATCCCAAGCAATCCTCCCTGGGAAATCTCAAGTGGGGTGTGCCGGCTGGTTTTTTTGTTTTGTTTTGTTTTGGTTTGGGGTTTGGTTTGCTTTTTCAAACACAAAGAAACTAAAAGAAACACATAGCAATTAAAACCTCGAAGTGAGGGCAGCCACTGTCCTCGGGCAGAGCATTGAGCAGAGTCAGCCCCTGGGAAGCTTGACCTGTTGTTCCTCATTGGAACACACTGGTGGCCAGTGGACTTGTCTGTGTATCGAGTGTCAACAAAAACAAATTGACTTACAAAGTACTAAAGTCCCAGATGTGGTGTCACACACCCGCAATCCCTGTGACTTAGAAGGCTGATACTGGGGGATCGCAAGTTCCAGGCTGGCCTGGACAACTCATTGAGGCCCTGTCTCAATAACAGTAGGGGCCACACACGTGTGGGAGGCTGAGATGGGAGGATTCCAAGTTCAAAACCAGCCTCAGCCTCGGGGAGGTGCTAAGCAGTCAGTGAGTCTCTGTCTCTAAATAAAATACAAAATAGGGCTGGGGAGGTGGCTCAGTGATGGAGTGCCCCTGAGTTCAATCCCCTCCCAAAATAACAGAAGGGGCTGAGTGTGTGGCTATGTGGTCAAGTGCTTCTCAAGAAGGTGTGGCCCTGGGTTCACATCCAGTACCAAAAAAGAAAGAGGGAAGAGAGAGAGAGAAAGGAAGGAAGGAGGCAGAGAGGAAGGGAGGGAAGAGAAAGTTCTGAAGTGGTGCTGAATGAATGGGTTTGGAATTGTTACCAACACAGACCACAGCGTGGTGAAGTGACAGGAGGAAAATGTCTGTGTCTTTCAAACATGTGGTCGAACACGCAATTGCCTGTCCCTGCTGGGTGGTGGGACCCTGGAGAAATTCTTGGTCTCTCTGGACTCCCATTTCCCTGTGGTACAAGGTGAGACTGGACCAGGTTTCCCCCAAGACCCCTCCCATCCCAATGTCCCATTTTCTGTGACTTGGTAAACCCAATCCAAGGCCCAAAGCTCGTCTGATGTGCAAAAACCTCTCCACCCAGCCCACCCCACGACCCTGACCTAGCCCGCTGAAGCCTCCCAAGATGTTGGGACAGCATACCAAAACAGCAGCAATGCTCGGGCAGGTGTCCCCGCCTCCAGGCAGCCTCTGCCCCACCTCTGTTACCAGCACCCTGACTGTGCCCTAAGACCCAACTATTCCCTGTGCGGACCTTGAGGGACTCTCCCTTTTAACCCAGGATAGTGCATATGCTTCCCCAAGCCCTTGTTCTGCAGCCCAGGGACACAGTGACACCAGGACAAGGGCCTCTCCACACGATGGGGTTCCCTGGAGGGTGGTCCATTCCTTGGTCCCCTAGGGTCTGGAGCCAACCAAGCCCTAGTCCTCCTCCCATTTATCCCAGCAGCTCTCCCTGGCCAGGAAATCCCTCTTGGGCCTATGTTGTCACCTCTGTCATGTTCACCCTGAACCCTTATGGACAGGAGAGCACCCTGTTACTAAGACAGCCGCTAAGACCAAGCACATCTCCACACACATCCCACCCAGGAGCCACCTGGGAAGGGTGATCTCAGCAGGCCCGAGAGACTACAGCCCTCCACTCCGCCCTGGAGAGTCAGGCCCAGGTCCCACCTGGAGGAAGAAAGCAATCTCTTCCTTCCTGGAGGGCTGTGGGGCTCACTGAGAACCCACTTTTTTCCCTGGAGCCCAGAGCACTCAGGAAGCAGCCAGTGCAGGAAGGGCATCCTGCGCCCAAGGACTGGTTAGAGGCTGCCAGGAGTTCCTGGCTGGTTCCAGGCTCCCCCAGCCATTGGGAACCCAGGCCTGGGATGGACGAGGCCTTGGAAACAGTCACAAGCCCAGCCCTCAGCAGCTGAGGACATTGGCCAGAGCCTATAACATTAACCTTTACAGATATCTCCTGTAAATGGGAGGATTCAGCCCCTTTCCTGAGAGGAGCTGCAGAAGGGATGAGCTGCAGGGGGAGCCTGGCAGAGGAGGTTACACTTTCCCTTTCCATCAAAGGGACTCAGGCTAGGAGTGGGAATGGACAGGGGTTATTCTTTATCAGATGGGAGAAGCAAGACTCAGACAGGACACGCTGGGTCCTGAGAACTACAAGAACCCCCATTTTTCACGTTCCTCGTAACAACCACAGAAGTTGTCTGGGCTGCAAAATGTGGCTTGTGGAGCTCGGTGAGCAATTATTACACCTGCAAAGAACCAAAAGGGTTTTTTGACTTGATGGGCCTCGCATGCATCTTCCTATCCCATCCTAAGGCAGCGCACAGGACCACTGACCCTTGCTGTGAAAGAACTCAGACCAGGGCTGCCAGACCTCCTGATCACCTGGAGCCCAGCCCGGGT
This sequence comes from Callospermophilus lateralis, assembly GCF_048772815.1. Lineage (NCBI taxonomy): Eukaryota > Metazoa > Chordata > Mammalia > Rodentia > Sciuridae > Callospermophilus > Callospermophilus lateralis. The sequence goes on along the minus strand of NW_027515935.1, from coordinate 533,244 downwards.
CAGCCCTGAGGGAGGAAAGTCTGGTCCTGAGCACACAGCCAGAGGGGGACTTCCCTGTGTGTGCCGATGGCCTGCAAGGAGGGCTAGTGCAAGAGGTGGCAGGGTCTCCCAGGGCACTAGCCTCCCCTTTGCTGCAGGGCACCTCTCTACACCCACCTCTTCCCAAGCCACCTAAGGGACAGAAAAAGTAGTTAGGGCCTCACTGTCTGCAATGACACAAACATGGGCTCTTGGCCACTTGTAGCTGTGTGACCTCTGGCTAGTTACTCAGCCTCTCAAAACTTCACTTTCTGCATCTGTAAAACAGGGGAGGAGAGCCTCTCTTTGTAGGAGAATAATGCTGCTCATCAAATTCCATCATTCCTATCTATAAACACATTATGGTTCCAGAAGCCTTGCACATGCCTGTAATCCCAGCAGCTCAGGAAACTGAGGCAGGAAGATCACCAATTTGAGGCCAGCCTCAGCAACTTAGAAGACCTTGTCTCAAAAATAAAGGAGGTGGAGGCTGTGGATAGAATTCAGCAGTAAAGCACCCTGGGTTCAATCCCCACTACCACAAAAGAAATAAAAATAAATAAGGTATTGTCTCTTTTCTGTTGTAATACACCTCAAGGTCCTTGCTATGGGGTTAACACAAGTAGTTACCCAGGAATTTTTGAACCCTGGATAAACAGGGAGTCACCTAAGCAAAATCTGATGCCCAGGCCTAATTCAGAAAGGAGAGAAGGGAGACAAGACAGCCCACCTCTCAGCCTTGCCTTGGCTTAAAGTGGGAAACCACTGATCTAGTCTATTGGCCTCCAGACAGATAGGGAAACTGAAGCACAGAGAGGTGGTGTGACTGGAGCAAAGTCACACAGCAAGCAGGAAGCAGGGCTGGACCAGAAGTTCCATGCTGACTCCTGCCTGCTGCCCCAGCTCATCTAACCCTTAGTGTGTTAGCAACACTCAAGGCCTCCAGGGCCAGACACAAAAGGGGCAAAGAGGACTCAGCTGCACTCCGGAGTCGTGGAAACTGGCAGGACAGTGCCAGCGATCCTTGCTGTGTAAGAACTCAGTCTGGGGCTGCCAGATCTCCTGGTGACTTTGAAGGACAGTTAGAAACCTGAGTTTTTGTGCAAACATGTCTGAATCTTAATAATTACGTTCTAGGGCTGGGGTCGTGGCTGAGTGGTAGAGGGCTCACCTAGTATGTGTGAGGCACTGGGTTCGATCCTCAGCACCACATAAATATAAAATAAAGATACTGTGTCCACCTAAAGCTAAAAAATAAATATAAAAAAAGAATTGCGTTCTAATTCCAAGCAAATTTTTTAAATATTTATTTTTTAGTGGTAGTTGGACACAATACCTTTATCTTTTTTATTTATTTATTTATTTATTTATTTATTTATTTATATGTGGTGCTGAAGATCAATCCCAGGGCCTTGTACGTGTTAGGCGATCGTTCTACCGCGGAGCCACAGCCTCAGACCCCAAGCAAATCTTAAACCTGAACAACCAACCAACAAAAACCTGGAGCTAGGTGCGCTTCTCTGGTTACCAGTTTGGGACCTCAGTTCAGGATTTCAGGGTAGGACCTGGGGATAATTTTTTGGCACCGAGTCAGGATAACATGAGAGGTTCTTGGAAAGTATCTTTCTCTATAAAAAGTGTCTGGTCCTGGTGGCTCATATTCTGCCGTTACCTATTTGCTCCTGTGAGCCAAACAGTGCTCTCCCTGGATATTCTTGCCAAAAGGTTTTGAAGAGTTTATTACAAATATCGTTGTCTAGAGAACAGATTTAGGTACTGTCCTGGACCTGGAAGAACAGAAAAAATTAATGGAAAGTGCACTGCATCCCATGAGAGGGAGGAACAAAAAAGGCTGTGCTGTGGCATCTTCAGCCTCCCTCCATTGCTTCAGTGTGTAAGATGGTAAACTGAGCCCCCTTGTGGAGCAGACCCTGAGGTCACATATCTATCTCAGAGCCCTAAGACCCTTCTTCCCCACTGGGTCAACAGTGACTTCTGACAGAATTACTGGGTGCCTCTCCTGACTCCCTTTGCTTCCTGTGGATGCACCCACCATGCCCTCTGCTCCTTCATCACTGCATCTCCTGGTTCCTAGGCTGTGCTCACCTAAGGGGTCCCAGGTGGGATGCTGCTTCCAACGTGCTTCCTCTGTCTTCTCCCCATCCACTGTTCTTATGGGTTGGGATCCACTCACTCAGCCTGACTCTTCCTCACCAACTCTGCCAAACAACTAAGCCCCACTATGTCCTCTCCACTTTTTTTCATAGGCTCCACCCAGCATCTGGCCTCTTACCTGCACTGTTCTGCAGAGCCATACCCACTCCACCCGTTTGATCTTCTACATTATGTCCATGTGGCTCATCTTCCACTGACATATTTAACACTCTGGGATTGCAGGATTTTCTCTCTAGCTCTGGAACCTTTGTAGTATGGCTTGTTTGATATAAGAATACCTCAATATTGTGATTAACAATGTTTCTCAAATTTAAAAAATAACATTAAAAAAATATGAGGATGAGACTCAGTGGTTATGTTCCCCTAGTTTGAAACACTTGTACAAGTAAAAGAAAGAAAGAAAAAAAGAAAAAGAAAAAAAGAAAGAAAAAGAAAAAAGAAAAAAAAAAAAGAATAAAGAAAGAAAAATAGGCAAGTAAGAAAAAAATGTGGTTCCTTTTTCTTATGTTATGTGTTACAAATTTAGCATTCATGTTTACCTGTCGTGGAGGCTGTGAAAAGTCAGTCTTTCATTCATACTTCCATGCCCACACCTGACATTTTGCTGTAAGGCTATTGCTTTATGTCAAGATCTATAATTTACCTGCCACCTCACTTAAATTGGAATTTTTTTTCAAATCCTAGGTTTCTCTGGTGGCAGGGTTCTTCTTCAGTCCTTGGAACCTGACTTCTTCCTTCAGTGCTCATTTAGTTTCAAGTTTTTTTTTTTGGAGAAGACACACTTGAAAATTGGGGACAGTAAAGCTTGCTTAAACTCACTTTCCCAATGGCCCATCAGTGCAGGAATTGAGATTGGGACCAGTGTCAGCCTGTTGTGGAATAGTTCTCAGGAGAACCATGGGAGCCCTGAGATTTTGGACTTGAGTGTTGGCGTCAAGAGGAAAGATACTCTCTGTGAACATTCTGCAGCAGATGAGGGACCCTGGAGATGAATCAGGCCTAACTCTGTCCCAATGGCTCAGACTAGGTACTATAGAGGTTCTGTGTTGTACTTTCCTTCCATCCCCAGAGACCTGAAAAACAATTGGTGACAAACATGACTGGTTTTCTTTACCTACATTGTTCCTGAACCTGAAGACAATGAACAGTAAGCAGAACAAGGAGGAAAATCAATGCATCAGTCTTTCCAATACTAGAAAAGTAAACCCATCAAATACTGAAAAATATTTCCTTTTACTTGAAAATCAAAAAGCCCAGTGATTGGTAGTCTGGGCTGCTATGGCTATCCAGCTATTCCATCATGCCCCAGGGCCCTTCCTGTTTTTCATTGTGCCATCCATTTAATACAGCAATTCGGGGGAAAAAGAAAAAGGAAAAAAACAAAGAGCTAGAGTCCCAGTTGCTTCCAATGTTATCTCATTGGCCAGCACAAAATCACAGAGACCCCTACCTGCAAAGATTATTGGAGAATACAGTTCTTTTTCACTTTTACTTTGGGTTTGTTTTTGTATTTGGTTGTGGGGACTGAATCTATGATTGCTTAATCACTGAATAACCATCCCCAAACATTTTTAAATTTTAGAGACAGATTTTTAGGGTTTCACTAGATTTCTGAAACTGTCCTTAGACTTCTGAGCCTCCTGCATCAGCCTCTATAGTCACTGGAATTATAGGCATGTGCCATTAGGCCTGCCTGTGTTTTTTTAGGTGCTGGAGTTGGAACACAGAGACAGGCACATGTGAAATTTGTTTACTACTGAGCTGTAATTTCAGCCATAAACTTGTCATTTTGAATTATTAGCAACCCATTTTAAAAAAAATATAAGGTCCCAGTGGAATGAATGAGGGATACCAGCCACCTGGACCTTAGCAACCAGTTGTGCTGGTGTGGCTTAGTTCAGGCCCAATGCATACTCACAGGGTGGCATGAAAAGATGGGCATCAAGTGAGGAATGGGTTTGGATGGGCTGTGAAAGGAGAACTGCTGGATAGGTGGCAGACTGAGATACTGTTCTTTCATGTGTTGTAATGGGCATCTCAGTTGGAGAAGGGGTAGAGGGTGAGTGCATTTGGGTGGTTAAACACTGAGATACATCCCCATTTTTTAAAATATTATTTTCTTAAAATATTTTTTCCACTGGGATGTCAGGCCTGCACCACTGAGCCAACTCTTATACAATTTTTAAAGTTATTTATTCCATTGTAATATGGATCTGTTGAAACTTACAATATAAAAACATACTTAAAATATATTCACTTATTATAAATAAAGTTATAAGAATTAGAATATGTCATTTTTATAAAAATAGATGTCACAACACTTGTTCCCAGTGACCAAATATGACCTATAAAATGTTAAACACATATGGACATTTGATTTATATATTTTATTCTTTTTTCCATATTTATTATTGTAGACAAGTTCTAAACACTGAATGAGTGAATGCAGAGGTTTATGCCAATTTCCATAATTATTAATTGAGAATAATATTTTAGTTTTTCCTAGTAGTGGCATTTATTTTCCCACAAATACTGCATGTGGCATTTATGTGTTGAAGCTGAAAAGTTAATCACATAGAAACACTTCCCGGATTTATGATAAGAATGAGAAACTGACTGATTTTGTGTAGGGAGTGCAAAAAACAATTAAATCCAGAAAGTAACTCTTAGGTTTTAGAGCACAATAAGGTGATTACATTGTATAATAACTACTTAAATAAATCAAAATAGACAGAACATAGAAAGTTTCAAACACAGAATAATAATTTTAATGAGATGAAAATTACCCTGATCTGATAATTACACACTATGTACACATGCCGAGTTATAACAATGGGTCTCATATCCAAGTACAAAGAGTAGATTCCAGGTAAAAATAAAAATAAATAGAAGTAAATTCTTTGATGTTTTAGCCAAATATCTACATTACCTCAGATTTTTAAATGGTATCCTATGTTCATGTATGTTTCACTGTTTTGGTTTCCCTTACTGTCATGTCTTTTAGATCTGCAAGGTCTAAAGAGTGATGGAATGATTTAGACTTATTTACATGGATTTCTCATGACTGTTATTTATTTTCAAAACTTGTTTACACTTTATTTTATTATTTTATTTTTATGTGGTGTTGAGGATTGAACACAGTTCATCACATGTGCTAGACAAGCATTCTACCACTGAACCACAATCTTAGCCCTGATGACTGGTATTTTTTAAATATGTGGCTGGAAAAAAGCTAAAATACATACCTACTATTTCAGGTACTTGACTTAAAATCCAACATGCCTTGTATAAAAAAAATATTCCATCAGATTAACATCAAATTTTTTGTATCAATTTTATGCATGGTTTCTTTACTGGAGAAATGCATCGCTTACTTCAAGCAGATGAATATTGGGACTCTTATGGAAGTTTGTCTTTTAGGCTTGGGTCAAATTCTTGTCGTTTAATTTAGAAACCTTACAATTGAATGACTTTGAGTCTATCTGAACTGTGACTTTAATTACACCTTTATTCCAGATGATTAAGGAGAAAACAATAATAATATATTTCTACTGGTATTCAATAGCTGGATTTGGTCACTTAAGATAGTTTTTCTGGTCATGATAATAGAATATATGCAAGGTGGATAGCTACATTGGGGATTCAAAGACAGGCCTTAAAAACTGTCAAAGAGCTTTCTACACATATTGCTAGAAAATTTTAATATCATGAAAATAATTTGAATCCACAACATATGTAGCCATTATTAAAAGAAAAGTTTTAAATCTATTAAATCACATAGATGATGAAGTACATAATTAAAAGATAATGGCCAGCATTTCTACTGAGAACTTTTTATTTAAGAAACACATCCATATGTGATCCTTGTTCTTCTTTCATACACAATAGCTCTAGAATATATGTAATAAGACTCCATATATGTAATACAAAAAGATCAGATTTTGCACCAACATAACACTTGAACTCAATAAAAGACTACAAATACAAATTAAAAAATCATCTTAGAGGATATGCTTCTCAGTGCCATCTTAGATGATATATTAAAGGCATTAACTCTGATAATAAATGGTCAAAAGATAGATCTAAAAAATACATCTATGTGCACACCTACTACATTGAGATTCATTTTTTGAGAAGGTAGCAATTCTTTACTTTTGTACAATCATTCATTTCAATTCATTGAAAATTGTAGAGTTTTCAATATATTCCTACTGCTTAATCAAGAAGAGAAAGATGAAATCAACTTAACACTCTACCTCAGAAAATCTCAAAAGAAGATAATATCAAGAAATATTTTGAGAATATATGGTAATTCTGAATCTATAAGAAAGGCTATGTACAGTGGGAGCACAGCTACTATTACACAATCCAGACATGATTTGGTAATAATATTCGAATGGCACCTGGAGAATATTAGAGAGAGTTGATAATTGAAGTGGGAAAAATGTGTGTTGGGTGAATCCACATATATCCCTAGTTATAGGATAGGCTGACATTGATAAAGATGACATTATTTGAAATAAGGGCTTCTGCTTCATTTTCTCTTAAGATATATACTATTAATATGGAATTTGAAAATAAAGATCAACAAAATATATTATTTTATTAGTATAAGAAACATTTGCTCTGAAGTTCATCTTGAGATCTCAGCTAACACCATAATTTTCTTCTGCAACTTCACGTGCCTTTTCTAGCACAAGATCTAACCCAAGAACTTTACCATTGGTATCTTGGCCGTAACATATCTAGGGATGCTGATAATTATGGGGTTTATAGTTACAGATGTTTTTGTCTCAGAATTTTGGAGATGACATCAAATATAAATTAATATTCTACTTTCACAGGTTTGGAGAGGGGGCTTCTCCATTTTTACCATCTGCCTGCTGAGTGTTCTCTATGACATACACCTCAGAACCAGAAGCTCTTGCTTGGCAATGTTCAACCATATATTCTCACATCAGAGCCTGTGGTTCCTTGTTTTCTGTGGGTATTCTGCATGTATGTGACCTGATATGATCTTATATATATTACTGTATGCTGAATAATTATACAGATGCATTACTTTCTAAGGCATTTATTTTAAATATTTGAGATGTTCCAGCAATTCTTCTTATAGGGTTCATGTTCTCAGGTCTTTCCAAAATTCAATAAATAGAAAAACCTCTAACTAAAAAATAAATGATGTTATCACTATTATAATGTGAACATTAATATAAATAAACAATATTAAAATCTCTCAGCCCATAAGTATAAGGACTTAGATTACAAAGATCATTTTTTTGGGAGACACAAACTGCCAAAATGCATTGTGTCCTTGGTGATCATTGTACTGGGAAGAAATTATTGGTTTTCAGCATTGGGCTCTCACCAAGCCATAGATTTATTAAGGGTAGGACACTGATGTTTTCTTCTGTAACCATGACATGGTATCAATCATATGTAAAAAGAAAAAAAAATTACAGAAAGAGAAAATGGTTCCCACAGAAAAAGAAGGCATAACCAGCATTCTGTTATAGTGCAAAGAATATCCAAAATGTGGCCTCTGTCTACTGGGACATCTACAGAAAGCATGAACTTGTATACTTTCTGGCAGAAAGAAAAAATGTTCTAACCTTTCAAAGAATTGGGCTTTATTACTTGAAATTATAAAAAGTAGCCATTGATAAAGCAATATTTCTTGCAGGACTGAAAATTCAATGTACATTTGCAAGAATATAAAATAGATTCCCAGAGCTATTCAATACAGAAATATTGTTAATACATAAAGCTCAGGAATATCCCAAATGTCCATCATTTGTTTAGTTCCAACTTTGGTCTATCTACACAAGGCAAAGGTAAGATTTTTGCATATGTGGGTTGTTTTCCAGGTTGTTTCATTGAATAATAAATAAGGGGCAGACAGGATATACAGGAGCACTCCCTTTTGGGTAAGAACGAAATTTACCTAATAACATATTATTGTTATTGACTCCTACCAGAACAAGAAACAGTAAAAATATATACTAAAAACAATTAAAACAGATGTTCATGAAGGGCAATGGGAAAAGATTAGTGGGGATGGAATAGAGTTGAGTCTTTAACATGGGTTTATATTTGAACCACATAAACAACAACCATGTTGAAAACATAGAATTAAATCAATAACAAAAATCAAGCCCAACAGGTAAGAGTCTGACAACCCAATCATGAACCACATTATTCGGTGAGTAATATCTTTTTGTTTTTCTTTTTTTTAAGAGAGAGAGAGAGAGAGAGAGAGAGAGAGAGAGAGAGAGAGAGAGAACTTTGAAAATATATATATATATATATATATATATATAGTTTTCAGGGGACACAACATCTTTATTTTATTTTTCTGTGGTTCTGAGGATAGAACCCAGTGTCCCACGCTTGCCAGATGAGCATGATACCACTTGAGCCAGATCCCCAGCCCCTAATTAGGTTCCTAAGCATGCATGATTTCCAGGATCTTTTTCTCCAATGTGAACAATATTTTACCTAAATTTTTTACCACATGCTTGTTGCAATGTAATATTTACTGATCAGTAATTAGCCATAAAGGATCCCAGGATTCATATGCAATGTTTAGTGTCAGTGCAGCAAGGGACAACATGGGTTTTATGCTTTCTCCATTAGACTGGAATTTACAATGGAAGAGGCCACTTCTTATCTTGAGTGAGCAGCCTGGTGAATACACAGATACGACTATTAATATGCACTGAAGAATTCTTTGAAAGTTTATTGCCAGGAACACATAGAGGACTTGAAAGTTACTTCCAGGTCCAGATTTCAGAAGCTTGGCTATACACACTTGGGGCAAAATGACCAGTCCTAGACCCTGTGTGAATATGTATTGTAATATTGTGGTAGTTTATCATAAGCCTAGGCAGAAAAAGGTTGGGTCTTGAAGGTTATTCAGTCATGTGGGTAGAGCTATGGAATGGGATTATTGTCCTTTATTAAAAGAGAGCTGCAAAGAAACTTCTCAATTTATCCTGTGAGGACACACATGGTGCACTTCCTTACTCTCATCAAGCTGCTATAATAATTTATGGTAGACTGGGTGGTTTATAAGCCACAGACACTCATTTTTCACATTGTATAAGATCAAGGCACAAGGCTATTCAATGCTTGTTGAGAAAATTTATAATGAGTAGAAGCTTCTGGCTGTGTCATAATGTGGTGGAAGAAGCCAGCTAGCCTGTATCACCTGTTCATTAGAGCATTAATTCCACTGATGAAGTCTTCAGCCTCAGAAACTCAGCACCTCTTCAAAGACTCACCTTCTAATACCAACACCTTAATGGAGAGAAATTCAACCAAGATATTCAAAGGGACACAAACCTTCATATTAGAGCTTTCTATGAAAAAGCAGGATCTCAATAGTCAATAAATCTGTTGGAAAGTTGATCTTAGAAATCTGAGCTTTCAGAAGTCCACAAATAAAATTTGTTTTTGCTTGTAAAGTATGTAGTTTCTAGAACTCCCTTAGAGCAGTCCAATCCGACTAAAGTATATTTCAAATGATAATATTGTCTTTTCAATTGTTCCTCCATTATGAACAGTTCTCTGATTTTTACACAGGTTATCAACTCTCTGGACATCTCTCTCTGTATGTGCCTATGTACATGCACATACAACAGAAAGGAGTTTGGGGCTTTCTGCCAAGCCGAATCCTCATATTCTGCATTTCTACATGTCAAATTTGGGAACCACCCACTTGGCCCCATCAATGCAAGGCAGGCCCAGGCCTCCTGTGGTGTTACCCTCTGAGCTACCTCTTTATGGTATGAGTGAAGCCTGTGTCTACCCTTTACTCTGGACTCTGCTCTCTCCTCCTCAGTCCTTGCCTATACCCTGGTTAGAGCCAGGGTTTCCATTGCACCTGTGCCTCCTTTTACTGCTCTATAACCTGATCTTTATGTGCCAATGCTTTACCATGCTCATTTGTGCATTTCTTCCCCTCTGTTCCCACAGCTACAATGAAGCTGCCATTTGCTTGCTGTGTGACCTAAATCAAATTAACTCGACACAGCTGAGCATCTTTGTTCTGCAACATGAGTGTAAACATGGCTTCTGCTCATGGAGTTCTTATTGCCAGTGAAGAGGGCAGAGATAAAAGTCTCAAAAACAATAGTCCAGTACATGGTCATCAATGGCTCCTGATGTCATTAAATGTTACCACTATTAGCTGTCAATCTCATTTCACAATTTGGGAACATGAATCCCTGAAAAGTAAAAAAAAATAATAATTATAATTAAGTTCACCTGGCTAGTGGGACCAGGTCTGCTCTGACTCTAGATTCTCTGTCCCAACCAGAGCTCAGGGCCAGGATGAATACAAAGGTGCCACATTAATAGAGGACTAAGGTAAACCTGGTAAAGGCAGTTTCATGAATGGACAAAAGGGAAAGAATTGTGGGAAGGAACCATATCCTATATCTGACACCTGGAGAATCAGGAGATTTTACCTTCACATTGATTCCCTTCTCTTGAGAACAAAACTGTACTGAAAACAGACCCCTGAAACAGGTTAGCCATCAATGCAGACAATAAAGGACACTCTGGAAGTTACCAGGCTGATTGGTGCATGTACAAGCAGTAAGAGCCACAGATCGGAAGACCTCAAATAGTTCACGTGAGACCTCATTATTTCTGCATCTTCATTCCCTGGCTCACACAATGGCAGGCTGAGCTTGGAAACTCAAGGTTCTGTGTGCTGGCAGGTGACATACCAAAAAAATATCATCTACACATCTTTTCACAAGTTTACTCATTCTACTCAGCCATTAACAAGAGAGGAATTATATCATTTGTAGGAGATGGAGGAACCTGGAGTACATCAAATTAAATTAAATAAATCAGTTGCAGAAAGTCAATTTTCAAGTGCATTCTCTGATATGTGAAAGGTAAAAAGAAAAATGGAGTGAAAAAAGAAGTGGATCTCGAAAAAATTGGAGAGAGAATAGTTGAGTTTAGATTAATGGAAGAGAGGATAAGAGAGATGATTCAGGCACTGAACAATGAGACTGATCAATGATGTTATGCCCATACATGTATATGTCACAAATGAATATACTAATAAATTAATATTATGTCCTAATATAAATGACATTTTTGGCACCTGTGACTGAAATTCAGCATGCTTCACCATTGAGCAACATTTCCTTCACCACTACTTTTATGTATTTTTTTTTCAAATAGGTTTCTGCTAAGTTGTTCAAGTCTTTGCCAACAGACAAAAAGCTGGGTGCCCACTTTTTGTCTTTGTAAAAATACAAAGGTCTGTTATCCCCCTGGCTTATGGAGCACTCACTAAGCAACAAGTGCTAAGTATTCATGACTTCATTTAATTCTCATCACAGTCTTGAGAAGCAAGTGGCATCATCCCCATCTTTAACATAAATAAATAAAAGTTGGGAGAAATTAAACATCTATTCAAGCTGAGTGAGGTGGCACATGTCTGCAATACCAGCAGATTAGGAGGCTGAGGCAGAAAGATTGTGAGTTCAAAGCCAACCCCAGCAAAACTGAGGTGCTAAGCAACTCAGTGAGACACTGTCTGTAAATAAAATACAAAATAGGACTGGGGATTTGACTCAGTGGTTATGAGCCCCTGAGTTCAATCCCAAGTACCAAAGGAAAAGAAATCTATTCAAACCTTAAACATATATAAAAGCCAGAATACAAATATATGATATGTACTCAAGACCTTGGTCCATTAACATTTATTTTATACTAATCATAACATCTAGGAACCTCCCTGAAAGCTTAATAAATCCAATGCTTGAGAGAACTCCCCAGAGATTTTTGTTTCACTGATTGGAGCTAAAGTCCAGGTATCAGGATAATTGACTCTAAAGCTCACAATTAGGAATGGAATCACTTTTCTATTAAAAATCAGGGAAGCACAGACAAAGAGATTGGGTTCACCTGCTCAATATTGTGTGTCAAGTCGACAGGAAAACCAGGGTATGTGTATATACTTCTGTAGCTCTCCAAAGAGCTCTCTGTGGCTCCAAACAAAAGAAGACTCCACAAAGCTGGAGGCGGAACACAAGCCAAACCCTCTGCCACAACTCACCCCACAATACTCCAATTTTCCTAGACAATAAGTGTGCATATAGGAGACAATTCCAGATGGTATCTTGGTGATCAATGGGCGACATTCAAAGAAATAGGGCACAACCAACTTTAGCAAAGGCAGAGGTGTGGCTGGGCCAGGATGCGGACTAGTCTAGAGGATAAACTTTTCCAGGGCACATGAAGTCCAGGGCTTCCTCCTCCAAAATTAGCCTTGCCTTATCACACATATGCCTGTTCAACTATTTATGCCCTTCTCCTATTTTATATTTCTATTGCACATAGCTTTGGAGGTCTTGTGCTTTGGCATTTCTTATATTTTTTAATGCATCTTTCAAACTATCACAAAATCAACAATGAGGAATATTACCTGTATAGGTTACAGTTTTATTTTATTACCACTTAGCTCAAGTTTCCAAATCTCTCTGAAATACACTTTTTTTAGTTTTTATAATTTTATTATCCCTTTACATATTGACAATGGTTGTGATAAAGCAGTATTCTCTGATTTCAACACTTGGAATATCAGTGACCTGCTTAAACTGATTGCTCTTTCTTTTAATTCTCCATCATAAGCCTCCTTTTTATTTTTTTACAGTATATATAACTTTATATATAGTACAGAAAAGCCCAAGCTAATATTACATGGTTTCTCTCAGAGAAAGGGCAGGTACCTCCATTAGTGAGTATGAGGGCTCATCACAGCATCCTTAGTTTGGGATTCCTCCATGGGCTCTGACTCAGCTCAATGTTCAATCTTCCTGTGATCTCCTCAGCCTGTGGCCTTCAGCTCATCTTCTTCTTTTAAAATTTTAGATTAATTTTAATATTTTAGACAGACCCTGAAACACAAAAACGCCAGTTTGAACATGGTGGCATACATAAACAACACTACCCAGAAATCAGGTGCTTCATGTTGGAAGAAGCAAGGGAAGAGGAGCCTATCACACATGATAGAGAGAGGATCCTCAGAGCCATAGTGGAACCATTGGAGGATACAGAAATCCCTCACCTCAAAGTTGAGGCATTGTAAGTTGTTTAATGGGTCTGAACTAATGTTATCATACAATCAGAACAATAGCAACTGTGATTGGTACATGATTACAATTGAGATGCCTTTCCAAATATGTCCAGAAAAGTGTTTGGAGACCAGCTATCACAGGATTGCTTTAATCAACCAAAACAGAAAGTAAAATTAAGAGACAGCTGACATGTTACACTGGGAAAGACACAGTTCTGTGTTTTCCAGGGGGATGTTTGTCATCTTTCTATAGACATTAAAATTATAGGCCTGCAGAGAAAGAACTTAAAGATGTCTTTCCTTAAAACATGCAACTCTTGAGGCTATTACCTGCACCACATTCTTCCTGGCCTCATCCATCTGGGTAATTGCCTCTGCATTCTTAGATTCAGAAGTAGTGTGCAGTTGGGTCATGGAAAGGCTGTGGAAGAATTGAATTTTAGCATATTGCTGAGGTTTCTTGTAGATGAAAAAGAGAGACTTCAGCTCCAACAGTTCAACACAGCCCAGAAAACTTTGTTCCGTATGATACATTGAGGATATTTTCTTCTAACAATGTTTGCTTCTTTAATTCATATCCTCCTAAAATGAGTTATTTTTTAAATAGGGCGTGATGATTAATTTTAGTTTCTCATTTGTTCTAAGTTTAATGAGTTCTACTGATACAACTTACATATAGAATGTCATCTAGAGATTTTAAACATTACTTATTTGTATACATATTATAAAAGAAGACATGAGTTTTAACTTGATATTTTATAAACATTTATTTTATTTACATGTGGATCTGAGGATCGAACCCAGGACCTCACACATGCTAGGCTCACACCACTGAGCCATATCGCCATCTGTAATTTAGCATTTTTATTTATAAACTGGCTTCTGTAATATTAATAAATAAAATAGCACTACTATTGATGTGAATTCTATAATTTGAGAAATTATAAGTTTTTAAACTTTTAGAAGGAAATGAGATTCTATGTTCCAAACTTCATTTCATAGAGGGCAATATCACAATGCCAGAAACCACATATATTTCTTATAAAGTCTTTGGATCCAATTTAACTCAGAGAATTAAAAATTTCCTGACCCTGTACTCTCTCAGTTATGAAATGACAAATGAGGGGATCATAATAAAAGGGTTTGGAAGCACACTGAAAATTTTTGAAAATCAAATGAACATACTAGTAATTTTCTAATCCTGGATTAAAAATACACAGGAATATAATTTCCAAGTTTAGAGGAGGAATATTGGTGTTGATTAGTTCTTTATGTATTAGTTTTATGTGTGTATATATATGTGCCTATATACACACATATGTCTTTTCCAATTTCTATTACAATGGAACTGTCTGACTCTAACTTTTTTAAAGGAACATTTAGGTCAGTGGAATCTCATCCTACCCTGTCACTGTATTTCAATTTCTGATGTTTTCACAAACTCAGGTTATTTTTTAGTTGTTTTTTTACGTGTTTGCTTGATTCTTTACATGAACAAGTAATTGTGAACCAGTCTCCTTCTCTGGTCACTGAAACACAAAGAACAAGATGACACAGAAAAGCCAAAGTTGTGGGGAAGAAAAGCAAGACTTGAATTTTACATAACAACATCAATCAGAGAGACAGATTGCCCTTTAGGAATCCATGGGTTTCCCAGTAATGAAAGCTTGGCATCTGTGAAGAAGCACTCTCTGGCGTTTTATTTCTTTACTTTAAGATTAAACAGATGTTAACTTTATGAACCATATAAATTTATTGACCATCAACTATGTGAAAAATTTAAGGCTAAACTCTTGGATGAAGAGTTCTTTAAGCCACTGTGCATTTTCTAGCTTTCATGGTAATTGCTCTCTAATTTAGAAACTGTGAAGAACAAGAATTTCTAGACAATTCTATAATTAGAAAGAGGCATAAAATTTCAAACTACTCATATAAGCATATATTACATTAATACATCTGAATAAATGAAGCATGTGAGATCACAAAACAAAAACATGGGCCTAAAACTCCCCACACAGTTATGAAAAGTTCTGTAATGACAAAGCAAAATAATTGTCTTTTGGGTCCAAAGCATGAGGTTTCAAAGTCCTGTAGCTGATAAATGTCTATACCTTCTTTATTTCAAATTTATTGCTGTACACGCATTATCATAACTTGTTTGAAGGATCATGTGTTGATCTAGTGTTTCATTTCAAACAACTCTCTTAAAAGTACTGAGAATTTTTTTTTCTAATATCCATCACTAATAGTATTAGTACCATAGTTATATGGTGATTTTTGAGCCTAAAGGAGATGTTTACTTAAAATTTCAAAATTATGTGTCACTGAAAAGGTAGATGATATACTATATTAAAGCTGACTTTATTGTCTAGGAAATAGAAATATCAAAGGAATTATTTCCAGGTATTTGGTCATTTTTGATGTCCTGATCTGTGTATAATAAATAAAATTTAATTATATTTGCAGATTTATGGAACTATGCTTCAAATTAAATGTTCCTTGAGAAAGAATATTAGTGTTTTTAGCTTCTACATCTATGTCTAGAAAATTTACACAATATCATTAAAATTATATGTTTCCTGTAGAAATGCTATTCACTGTATTGTATTTGGAGAAGATTAATGGATTTGGTATTTTTGCTTCAAATATGTTTTGTCAAAAATAAACAGAACTTGGTTATAAAGCTTTTTTATATTATATCATCAAATTATGGTGACGTTTTTATTCTCTTTCAAACACAACTATATATAAAAAATAGTGATTCTTTTTTTTTGGTGTCATGTTATCTTCCAAAATTCTTATCCTTTGTGAAAAAAAATGATAATCTTGTAGTGCAGAATTACATCCTTATAAAGCCTATTTTATTTCCTCCAATTTTAATCATGGATCTAAATTCATATTAAAATGTATTGAACATTTTTGACTGTGTATTATAAACCCATAAACTAAGCTAACTATTTTACTTAGAGACCTGGATCTTCAAATATGCAATTCTATTTTACCCACAATGAATTAAAGTAACAGTAAAATAGAAGCATAAAATGAGATAAACATTCACAATGAAAAGAGGAGGTGATCTCCAGTGATAAAAGACTTCAAAGAACTTCTGGAAAACTGAAAGTATGGAATCAGATGAAGGATGCATTTGAGTTCTAATTAGGGCTCCCAAGGAGGGAGATTAAGACCATGACTAGGCATCTTGGAAGTCTATAAGGTAGGGTGCTTCAGATCAGCACAATGGAAATAAAGGGAAGGAAGCTTGTTTGGGTACACAGAATCTGGGTTTGCAGTCTTATCTCAAAGGAGGCTTCTGCTTACTCCAAGTGAAATTTTGGAGTTGTCTTGCACTCTCATATTGGGTCCTACTTGAGACATAGAGTGTGATTTACATGAGTCTCAAACAGTCTTGAGTGTTGGAAGCCTTGAATGGTCATAGCCAGAAAAACTCTCTTCTACTGATGAAAATATTTTGAATAGACCACGTTCAGCAATTGTCTGGGAAATGAATCCTTCTGTCCTTATGGTGCCATAAAGCACAGTTCCCTATAATGACACCACAAAAATTCGCTTTTCAGTCAAAGTTCTGTACTTAGTTTATGGTACTGGTGAGAGTCTGTTCCTGAAAGAAAAAAAAAACCTTATAAAAAGGAAAACAGGGCAATTAATTACAGTTTTGACAGCTGTGTAGACTGAATGTCAAATTAATGTCATCTTGTGTTTTTTATTGCTCTTTTTTTTAGATCCCCTAAATAGACTTATTTTGGTCTCTACAACTTAGCTGATTGAGTGAAACTCATACATATGCCCAAATCATTTGAGCCTCCTGATCATGATTTTCTCAAGACACAACTACTTCACTGGTCTTTTTACAATTCCTGAATGGAAAGTGAGTACTAAAAACAAGAGAATTGGATCATCTGTGTTCAAATTGAATCATCTGAGTTTTTATCTCCATTGCAACATGGAATCAATGTCCTTCTGATAAGGAGAGTGAATTGACCTAGCTAGGATTGTACTTTCCCCTCTTGTTTTCTGTTTTTTTTTTTTTTTTTTTTTTTTTTTTTTTTTTTTTTTTTTTTTTTTTTAGTACATAGAATTTTGAGTCCTCAGGTGGAGTTTAAATTTTAGTTCGAATCTTGTTAGAAATCCTGTTGGAAAAGTGTCCTCTTAAATAATTAGGATTTCTAAAATTGGAGGATGCGGAGGCATGGTGTAAGAAAATGTAATTGCCAAGTGGGTTAATGGGAGTGATAGAGAGTGAAGACTCTTCAACTTTGACAGTCTACCTCCTGGATCTATGTAGTATACCTCTTTTATAGCACAAACTGATATAATGTTATGTAATATAAGAAGTATAAGCACCATCATCACCTGTTCCAGAATTCTAACAGGCCAGTACCTTTTTATTTATTTTTTTTTGTAGGTGAAAATACAGTAAATAACATGGTCATTGACCCATATAATATCTTTGTTTTTGTTAACTGTGGTCTCATTCACTTTTATGCATGGTCCTTTGGCACTTTATTAATGGTGCTTGCTTAGGATTTATTGTCCCTAAAAGCAAAATGTAAAAAAAAAAAATTGTTTGGGTTTTTCTGGTTAAAATTATTTCTTCATTAAAAGAAGTCCACTTGTTAATTTATGATGAGAGAATGATGAAAAGAATGATGTTGTCACAAGAACCTAGAAATAGACCTCTCTTTCTTACTGGCTGGATATTTGTAAGAAGTATTTGATAGATAAAATTCAGTGACTGAAAACCACTATGGTACTCACTCCTCATTCATCCTGTGCATCATCAGAGGCTGGATAAAAACAACTAGCCAAGTCAAGCTGTCAAATCTGTTGTCTTGTACAATGTCCATGATATATTTGCTTTGGTATTTGATAGCATGAAATCTCATGATATTTACACTGCATTATCTCTTTCAGAAATCCATCCTGATTACTGTACCCCCAGAATTTTATAGTCTTCAAAAGTTTCTTCTAGACTCTTGAAAAGTCTTAATTTCTTCCTATAAGTTTATGTACTTTCTTAGCTGAGGTAACTTTTTTTACAGTGTAATTAAGGATGAAGTGTGCTGCCAAGTATTCCTCTCTTTAGAAAGAGCTTTTTTAACTTTTCATTTTTCAAGACTAACCCTGAAAGATTCTGTACAATGATGCTATTTTATTTCCATTTACTTCTAAATGAAGCTAACTCATATTTATTTCTAGTAACATTTTGTTAAAAGATGGCCAATTTCTCCTTCTATATGATTCATAAAGGGACCTTTTTCCAAAGAAGGAAATGAATAGGTGTTGTATCAATTCTTTGCTCTGAAATTTATTGGGGTTTTCTGAGAAAAGTGTAACTTTGTGACTATCTTCTTCATTAGTTATTTGCTTAGTTATTGGTCACACACTACAAGTGTGACCCTAGGTAAAATGCAAAGGATGATAAAGAGTAAAATAAGTAGAAGCTATACATTTATTATGCTTTTGTAACTGAAGAAAGGTTTGTGAAGTACTTTATGACTTGCATAACTCTCTACCTTCCATTTAAAGTCAAAAGATAAAATTCATCTTTATTTTTTATGTTTCACAAATAAACTTCTAAAAATAAAATTTACACCTATTTTTCCTAATTCTGTTCAAGATTTTTCCATTTTCTTGATTATATGAAATTTTCATAACTCATACTAACTTGATAATCTGTGTCATTTCCCGGTTTACAAACAATTATTGATTTTTGTCTCTTTTTAGTTATAGTTGGCCTCCAGTGACTAAGAGGAAGACTCCTTCCTGTCTGCTCCTCCCAGCCCGGCTCCAGCCTCTCAGCTTCCCCGACCCTCATGCAATTGGTTGTAAATTCTCCCAAAAGTTGTTTTACTGTCTAATTTTTAGAACTAAAAATAAAAAATAAAATAAAAACTTAAAAAAAAAGTTAAAATGCAAAATGTGGAGGGAGAAAGCAGCACATATTTTTTTTTTGTAATTAGGCTTATTTTAAATTTTGAAAATATTTTTCTTTTTTTAATGCGGGTCAGCCACTGATATTTCATCAAAATATAACAGTTTCTTTGTTGAGTTCAGGTAACCAAGGAATAGCCACACCCTCAGAACAAAATAAAACACACACATACAAAAAAAAAGAAAAAAAAACCAGAATCATCTTTAACCTAACGTTTTATAAAATGTCTCAGATCCTCGTAACTTGCACACAAGCTTCTGTGTTCAGTTGAATTGTAACTGCTTTTTGTATTTGGAGAGAGTGTGACTACTGCACTTGAAACCTTTTATTCTGAGTGTCTTGGTGGTTTCTGGTGAGATTAAGTAGGTGACAGGGTGAAGAGAAAGTGGGGAGTTCTTCACTATTATAACATGAATTTTCCCCCACAGTCTACTCTCAGCTCCCAGACCTCAAGTTTTCTTACACTGGTATACTTTAATTATTCATACTCCCCCTTTACCAATTATTTTTAACAGCAGTTTATCAAACTACACTTATTAAGAACAATTTTTAGAATAAAGTTATAGTTCACCTCACCAGTCTACACTTATTGCTTATGGTTTCACTCACCTGCTATGCCTATTTTTAGTGTCTGAAAAACATAGATATTATTTTCCATATTTTATCCAATTTCTTACATGTATATACTGGAAAGAAAATCTGGTCTGAAAATATTCCAACTTGATTGAATGCTATATTCAAGAAAATAATATTTAAACATGCTAAATATATCTACAGAATTTCTCAAGTAGCTATGCTTAAACCAAATAGAATATCCTTAAAAGAAAAACTATGGTCAGCTTCAATAAAGCAAGAATAGAACACAAGTATTTATCATTAATGATGGATTATAGATGATACATACAGAATAACCACAAGATTTAAAGGAAAAATTGCATTCAACATGGTATTCTAAACTGAAGTAGACTGTCAATTAATGATAAATAATAATAGAATTTCATTAATGATAAAATTCTGAAAAAGCAATTTTCTGTGCCTCATTTCAAAGAGAGTTACTCAATATAGAAGAAAAATAAAACAAAAGGAGCACAGTTTGTGGACAGAAATAGTGGTTCTAACTACAGAGCTCAAGAAAGTTATGCTGATTTTCAGTAGACCTTGAAAATAGTTTTGTTAGCTTACCTCAGTCCTAGCTTTAAAATGATGCTTTAATAGAAATATTAGCAAGTAAGTAATCAAGTGATTGAATACAGCAAAAGTTAGAAAATTCTAGTGATTTATTTTTCATACCACACACACAAAAAAATGAGTATTGGAAAATACAGGAAAAACAAAGTGATAAAAAAGAAAGCAAAAATCCACTAAACAAATAATGGAAAGTCAAGTTCTGCATATGAAACACAGTAAAATGTGCACTTTTTGTAATATTTGATGGGATAGAAGAAAGTAGTATTGATTGTTCTTGATGGTAAGAACATCCCTCCATGAGCAGCATTCATGTCCTGATATTGGATGTTAGAAAGGCTAATAAATTGGAGAAAGAAACCATTCTTACTTCTTGTGTGTGTTTTGTGATGAAATCTATTTTAAAGTCAAATTTGTGAAAATGATTACTGGTTTTTAACCTTCATAAATTTTCTGTAAACAAAGAATGCAACACATAATTATTTTTTAAAAGGGAATAACTAACTGATGAAGCATGAACACAGGTACTTGTAACTATTGAAAAATAGAGTGGGGTGTTGTGGTGTGTACATATGCTGATACTCAGAAAAAATAAAGTTTCCAATGTAGATTAAGCAAGAAATCACAGAATGCATATCATTCTGATTTCATAAATGATAATCAATTAAACACTAAAGCCTTTTAATATTTGATTCATTAGTCCTGAAAAGAGAGAAGTGGCCCCATAAGCTAAATTGGTTTTCCTCCCTCTCTCATTGTTATTGGAAAAAATAATGGGAACACCTAATACATTTTGTATATGTATATATTTCAAGATTATGTATATATTTCAGGTATATATTTCAAGATTCTATGTATATATTTCAAGATTATGGTCAATATCAGTCAACTAGTAGTATGTATGGCTAAATTTATTGCCTTTTAGAACTTTAAATAGTTGCAGATAGAGTGGAGGATGCTGATTTGGGTCTAAAGTATGGAAACTACTGTTTTATATGGTACTGGGGATTGAAACCAGGGGTGCTTTATCATTCATATATATTCACAATTCTTCAACATTTTATTTTGAGAACTGGTCTCTCTTGGTAACCAAGGGTGGTCTTGAAGATGTGATCCTTCAAGGCCTCAGCCTCTATGATTTTTCAGATTACAGGTATGTACCACCACATCAGGCCTGGACACTACCTATTAATTTTTACATGCATCTAATAATCAAAACTATTTTAAATATTCCTGCCTTTTCTTTTATTTAAAATATTGAATACTAACTTTCTGACATTGCTGGAGAGCATCTGCCTTTTCCCACACTCCCACTTAGCTTGAGGCACACACAGAAAGAAACCAGAAAAACTTGTTTCAAAATATAATAGAATCCACTCTACAGCCATTCATATGTAAACAGAACAAAAAACAAACAAACAATTATACTGAAGCCAGAGAGAGTGGCACAGGCCTGTCATCACCAACAGCTCTGGAGGCTGAGGCAGGAGGACTGCAAATTGGAGGCCAGCCTCAGAAACTCAGTGAGAGTCTGTCTCTCAAAAAAATATAAAAAAGGCTGGGGATAGGGCTCAGGAGTTCAATGTCCCTGGGTTCCATTCCTGGTACCAAAAAATTAAAAAAAAAAAATGCAGACTTTTTGTGCTCATGCTGGACATACCTGGAAATGGATGATTACAGCAAAGACAAAGATGGAGGCAATGAGATTCCTGAGGTAGAGGTGATTCTGGTGGGAGAAAACCTCTCTAAGGGCTGGGACTTTGTCTGTGTTCGTGGCCCAGAGATGGAACAGTGCAAGATGGCGACCTCCAATTCCATGCCTGTTGGCAGAGTAGGACACAAACGTGAAGGGAAGAACAAAGGGCTGGACTCCGCTGGGTCTTGGGCCTCCTCCTGGCCAAAGCAGAGGCAGGAGAACAGAATCAGCCAGGAGACTCAGCCAGGAGACTCATGGCACCAACAGTCACAGGGTCATGATCTGGATTTTTTTGGCACCAAGGATGGAACCCAGGGGCCCTCAGCCACTGAGCCCCACTCCCAGCCTATTTGTATTTCATTCACTGACAGCATCTCACTGAGTTGCTGAGGCCTTGCTGTTGCTGAGGCTGGCCTCCAAGTTGATATCCTCCTACCTCAGCCTCAGCAACAGGCAGAAAGGGGCCTGGCCTGAGGAAAAGGCAACAGACCAGCCAGGAACACTGCAACACAGGGCACCAAGGTCTGAGCACTTCAGAAATGGCATGAGATTGACTTTAGAACAAGAACACAGTGGGAAACGCTGTCACCATGGCCCCTGCAGCCCAGATCGGTGCTTTACTAAACGTGGCATCTGTGGGCAGAGTGGCTAATAGCTGGGGACTCAGATGTCCCAGTCTCTCCCTGGGACTGCATTTTCTTGTCACCCCAGAGTTGGAACAGCAGGACTCGTGTCACCTTCTGGATGGCCACTCAGATGGACCATTAGTCCTGTAGACCACATGGACAGGATATCTGTGACAGAAAAGCTGTCCTAGCTTTCCCTGGCCCCCTGGCATACCCGTGGTGGTCTTCTGACAGCCCCTCTCCCTGCCACCTCTGGCTGTATAAGACAACGCTGATGTCCCTGTGGTAAAGAATCTGGAGACATGAAACCTTGAGCATTTTGTAAAGGAGGAATTTCAGCAATCCCAGGGGGAGAGAGTAGGGACTTGTCCTGGCTCCTCTTGCCACCAATGACCTCTCTGAACTCCCTGCATTTGCTCCGCTGAGCCACAAGTTGACCCTCAAACACACCAACTCATCTCTGCCCCAGGGCCTTTGCACCCGCCAGTTTCTCAAGATGGACCTGTAACACTCTTCCCCTGTCACCCCATCTTTCTTCTCTGCTCTATTCTGACCCCGGGGCCCTGGGATGACACTGATGCTCACACACCTTACGTTCTATCCCTTTGTATTATTAGCACCCACAGAAGTGCCTAGTGCTTAACAGCACCTTACTGACAAATGTCTGGAATGAAAGGTGGGTGACATCAATGGCAGGGTGTGGGCCTTAGAAGCTTTCTGAATGTTTAACATGGTCATTTCTTGCAAATCACTACCCTCGGATCTCTAGAAAATGGGTTGTTTCATGCACTAGTGTCACAGGGGGCAAGAGCCATGTGACATCTGTACTGTCCACCTCCCTCCCAGCCTGGACTGTCCCCCACCTCAGGGAAGAAAAACCAACTGCACTCTCCACTATACGGGCCCTTCCACACCCCACTTTCCAGGTCACAAGCTGAGCCGTGGTGGCACTCCTGGTAACAGGAAAGCCTTTCAGCTGAAAGCTACCTGTGCTTGCTCCACCCTCCTCTTGCCCGTTCTCGGGGTGTCCCCGTGGCTCCACCATTTTGGCTCCTACAGCACCACTCAAAGCCCCCCAGGTAAGATCTCTGCCCCAACCAGGTCCCAGAGGTGGCCAAGGCAGCCACCTCCATGTCTCAGTTGTCTGTGGCCTTCATCTCTCCCTAAGTCCTAAGGCCCTCACTCTGATGTCACACTGTCTGGCTCAGGCTGGATGGCTGTGCCACCGTGCCAGCCATTTCCTCAGCCTGTCTCCCAGGGACAGCAAATCATTCCTTCAAAAACTGTCCCCTCACTCACCATCCTGCTCCAGAGCAAAGTGATCCTCTGGCTGGCTGCCACGGCCCAAGCCTTCGCTGACTAGTCTCCTGTGGTCACCACTGCTCCTACTCTTTTTGAAGGCAGCCCCCCACCAAAACCAGGAGGTCTTGCCAGACTCCTTAACTCCTACCCAGATTTCACCACCACATCCACAGCTGGGGCCCAGCTGCTTGGCCTCCAGATCCTCAATTTTCCTTTGATTTTCTGAAATTCTAGGAAGAGTCTGCTGTCACCTTTGCCTACTCTTCTGTAAGTGTTGCTGACACTCCTACCAGAGGTCCAGTCTTTCCCATGGATCTCTCAGGCACCCTGCAGGGACTCATCTGCAGTTTTCTCAATTTGATGTCATGACACTGAAAGCCAAGAACCAGCTCCACATTCAATTCCAAGAAAACACAAAAAATGCACACAAATATTTTCCATTAGAGACTTCCCAGCAAAAAACAGATTCAGGGATCAGAGGCCAAAAGAAAAAGAAAAGAAAAAAAAGTCAGTTTCCCTCTTCTAAGAAGTCTCACATGTTTTTCAATTTTTATTTTATTAAGATTTGTAAGCCAGGTGTCATGGTGTATGCCTGTAATCCCAGTGGCTCTGGAGGCTAAGGCAGGAGGATTGCAAATTGGAGGCTAACGTCAGCCAAATTGGGGCTCTAAGCAACTCAGCGAGACCCTGTCTCTGAATAAAATACAAAAGAGGATGGGAACGGGGCTCAGGGGTTAACTGTCCCTGAGTTCAATCCCCAGTGCCTTCCTCCCCAAAACGGCAATACTGTGGGTTGAACCCAGGAACAGTCATTCTACTCATGACTGTTTTGAGACAGGGTCTCACTTATTTGCTAAGGCTGTCCTTGAACTTGTAATCATTGAACTAACTGCTCCTTGCCTGAACAAGTGGTTTGGTGTAGAAATTTTATGTTTAGAATCTTATTCGCTAAGAACAACTGCTAAAATATGTGCAGATGATTGTCCAAGGATATTCACTTCGATGCTAACTGTGACTGAGAAAGAACTGAAATGTCCACCAGAAGACAATTGACTAAAATCAACATTTCTTTATCTTTTCAGTGCAGGTTCCTGCTAAGAAATTTGAGGCAGGATTACTCTGTGGCATGCTAACTGTCCTTGAAATATTCTTATAAGACATGAAAGTTTAGATATCATTTTGATTGTAAGTGTTGTTGTTGTTATTGATATAATAATAATAATAATAATAATTATTATTATTATTATTATTATTATTATTATTATTATTATTATTTGGTACTAGGGATTTAACCCAGGACCACTTAACCCCTGAGCCCTGTCCCCAGCTCCTTTTATATTTTATTTAGAGACAGGGCCTCACTAAGTTGCTGAGGCTGGCCTCCAGCTTGTGATCCTCCTGCCTCGGCCTCCTGAGCTGCTGGGATGACAGGCTTGAGCTTCTGCACTCGGCTATAATTTTAAACATTTGCACACTGAAAATTCAGAAGAAATGATTCTGAAACAGTTATTTTCCCCCAGAGGAATACTCTGCATACATGAAAACTTCCTGCAGATGTGCCCAACGAGCGGCAGGGCCCTTACCTTGGTCGGTGTTGATGGTGGTGGGGTTGAAGACCTTCCCCAGGATGGTTTCACAAATGTTGCTTGTGATGGAGAGGGAAAAGCCAGAGCCCAGGCCGTTCCCTTTATAATGAAACTCATCCAAAAGGAGGACGATCAAGCCTGCCACAAAGAACTGCAGAATTAAAATAAATTAATTAATAAAAGTGAACTCTGTGTTACTGGCCCCAGTGCCCTGGTTCCTTCCATCTTCAATGACAGGGCTCTCTGCTATGAGGGCCAAATAAGAGACCCTTCTCAATCTGCCTCATGGGAATTCAGAAGCCAAAGCCAGGTCTTTAAATTCTCTATTATTTTTTCTTTAAATCTATTTTTTAGTTGGAGGTGGACACAACATCTTTTTTTTATTTTTATTGGGTGCTGAGGATCGAGCCCAAGGCCTTGTACATGCCAGGTGAACCTCTGCCACTGAGCCCCAGCCCCAATATTTTTTTTTGTTTCTTAATTGTTTTTGGGTTTGCAGGTGGACAGCAGGCCTTTATTGATTTCAATATTTCTCGTTGTAGATGGGTGCAGTGTCTTTATTTGAATGATTTCTTTTTGGCCGGTGACCAGCCTCCAACCCGGGGCCTTACCCTACTCAGGCCAGTGTTTAGCCTTGAGCCCAGCCCTGAGCCTGGCATGGCCCCAGGTCTGGCTGAGTACTGCTGAGGAGGAAGACGGACAACAGGGTCACTCAGGAAGCGGGGTGAGAGTGGGGGTTCACCTGAGTGGTGATCAGAAGGCAGATCGCAGAACCCATCTTTGAGGCGGTCCCTGTCCATGCCTGTCATCACATCCATAATGGACTGGCCGATGGTGACAATCATGCCAAACACTAGGGTCCTAAAAAAATCTTGAGCAGAGTGTGGCAGGAATATAGATGACAAATACTGACACTGCCCATAGGCAAGTGCTTTACTAAACTTCAGACCAGTCATCCTAAATTCTTTTTTTAAAAAATGATCTTGAATTCTTAATATGGAAAAACATATTTAAAAAATTGTCAACGGTAAGGAGAAAACTTCTGAGGCTGTAGCTCAGTGGTAGAGGCACTGAGTTCCATTTTCAGGTTTGCAAAAAAATATATTAAAAACAAAGAGAGAAAGAGAAAAAAACACCCAATTTGGGCTTTAGAAAAATAATGCAAATTTTTTGTTTGTTTGTTTTGATTTTGGTACTAGGGATTGTACTCAGGGTCACACAACAACAGAACCTCATCCCCAGCCCTATTTTGGTTTTATTTAGAGACAGAGTCTCACTGAGCTGCTTAGGGCCTCGCTGTTGCTGAGGTTGGCTTTGAGTCACAATCCTCCAGGATCAACCTGAGGACTGAGCAGACGTGCTTCACCTCTGAGTCTCATCCCCAGCCATTTTTTATTTTATTTAGATACAGGGTCTCACTGAGGGGCTTAGGGCCTCACTAAGTTGCTGAGGTTGACCTCCAAATAGTGATCCTTCTGCCTCAGCCTCCAAAGCTGCTCTAATTAGAGGCATACTCCACAGCATCTGGCTTTGATTGAATACTTATGACAGCTCTGAAGTAGATGTCACCTCCTTCGTGAGGTATGGAAATCATGGCTGGTGAAGGGGTGACCTCCATGCACTGATCCTTCAAATCCCTCCTCTGGGGCATTCCTGCCCTCCCCTGCCCTGCCTGGCCTTCCCCCATTCCCAGCACCTCCCAGAAGTGCTCTCTCACTAACAGGCCATGGAGCACCTACAGGGTCGGCAGGCAAAGCACACAGGCCAAACTGGGCTGTTTTAATGCCCCCAATTTTAGAGCCAATTCAAATTCTCAACTAGACACCAGAAATGTACCCATGATCTTTCTTAAACTTCTGGGCTCCCATTGAAGAGGGCTTGGTCTTTTGGGGTGTCACCCACTTCAATCATCTTGGTGCAAGCCAAGAGCTGCATGATGAGGCCCAAGGTGACCATTGCAGAGATACTGAGCTCCATGAGTGTGCCTAAGGAAACGGGCAGCCACAAAGCCCCTGTGAGCTCAAGAAAGCAAGACATTATTTAATAAAATGAACCTACAGAAATGAATGTGACCCCTTTTCCACATTGGAAGGGCTTCAGGTTGCTGGCAGCAATTATAGCATAACACCCCAAAACCAAAGATAAGAACACAACTGAGTCTCTCTGTCGAGCCCACCAGACACCATGTCATTCTGTTTGGAAAGTCACGTACCCCTCAAGAGCCTGCTGCATTCCCATCCCCATGGACAGATCCATTCTGGATGGACAGAGGACAGAGAGGCCCGTCCTTCATGAGTTCATAAAACTGGAGAACATTCCAATCATTTCCTGAGTCTGCAAATGGGGCTGGCACATTTGGATCTAGTTGGGAATCAACCTTCCCTTTCCATCATGTTCAGATGAGCTCTGATTCTGAGTGACTGGAACCTTTTTGGAACCCCATTTTTAAACCGTGTCCATCAAATGCACCATCAACATACACAAGAAAATCATTTCTAGACCCACAGGTGACTGGTTAGATTTGACCCTCCACTGTCACTCATGGTTTTGATCCATATATTTCACCTGTAGATATGAAAAAGATGCAGCTGAGAAACCAATAGAGAGTTCTAGAGAGTGTTCTATGTGGACTCACCATTTCATTTCAGGGATTTCAAACACTCTACTTTTTTTAAGTTTTCAGAAATTCTCAAGCAGAGACTTATCTTGCTCTTCCAGGTTTTGTATTGCATTCAAACCCAACTCTTAAGAAGATGGTGTTTCCTATGCTGAATGCACCCTTGATCAGGCTATTTGACGTGGCACATGCAGACTTTCCAGGCTACAGAGCTGCCCATTCTCTGAGCTCCACAGAAAGGGTGTAGTTCAACTAAATGGTGCTGGTCCAGCAAAAAAGAGGCACAGTGAGTCTAAGCCTCCCGCTGTTGGATTCCAGAATCCCTCACATCCAGTAGAAAGGGTCCACAGAATCTGAGGCCATAATACCAAACAAAGGATCTGGAAACAAGTAGAAATCAAAGGAGTGGCACATGGTTCCCCCCTCTCCCCCTTTCCCCAACAACAGCACAGGAGACCGGATTGACCTGACAGCAGACTAAGAAGATGAAAAGGGGGATGGCTCGCCACAGCACCTTTGCCTTCAACTGGATCTGCAGAAGAGGTAGAATCAGAGGACATGAAGTTTCCCAGTAAGTCATTAAAAATAGAGTCCAACAGACACTTTCTCTGATCAGCAAGAAAGGCCAAGGTGGGCTGGGGGCACAGCTCCATGGGGAAGCACTTGCCGAGCATGCAGAAAACCTCCACCAAAAAAGCAAAGAGGCCAAACCATGCACCAAGCAGAGTCCTGAAAGGTGAGTCTCATGCTTTCTGTGGACAAAGCCAATGCGAAGATGTCCGTAGGTATCACGTCTGGGAATGCTCATATTATACAGCATCATGATCTTCCCACTGCTTAAGTGAGTTCAATGGCAAAGCTGTACTCTTAACCATTGACATGAACAGTTTAGATGCTCAAGGAGGGGCAAGAGGAAGGCAAGTTCAAAGACAGACTCAGCAAAAGTAAGGCAGTGAGCCACTCTATGGGACCCTGTCTCTCAATAAAAAACAAACTAGGTCTGGAGACATCTCTCAGTGAGTGGTTGCTTCTGAGTTCAATCCTAGGGATAAGTAAGTAAGTAAGTAAGTAAGTAAGTAAGTACGTAAGTAAATATATTCTTTCTGTTGTTGATATTTTTAAAATAATATTTAATCTTTATTTTATTTACCTCATCTCTGATGTTTAGTATTTTTTCTTCTACTAGCTTTGGGTCAGGCATGTTCTTGGTTTTCTACCTCCTTGTAGAGGAAGTCTTGGTTGTTTTCTTTTTTGATGTAGGTATGTACTGATCTAATCATCTTAAATTTGCCTCTGCTGTATGATATAGGGTTTTTTGTTTTGTGTTTCTATCATCATTTTTCTCAAGAATCTTTAAAAATTTCCATTCTATTTGTCATTGACTCTGCTATTTGAGAGCTTTTTGTTATAATCGCACACATGCAGGATGTTTCTGAAATTTCGCCTGTTGTAGGTTTCCAGTTTTATTACATTGTGTTCAGAAAAAAAGTTATTTCAAATGATTTTTAGCTTTTAAAATTTGTTAAGGTTTGTATTATGACTTAATCTGTTGTCTATTCTGGAGAATGTTGTTGGTACTGTTGTGAAGAATTTGTCTTCTTTTGGTTTTTGTTGGAAAGTTCAGTTAAGCCTATCTGCTCTGCAGTGTACTTTAAATTCTGTGTAAAGCAAGAAGAGACAGAAGCAAGGTATTGTGTATATTGTATTTCTGATGAGAGGTTCAAGTCTGTGAGATTTTACAGAGTACTTACGGTTTTGTTTCTGTGACTTCTGGTAACAAATAGGGTTTATTTTGTGTGTGTGTGTGTGTGTGTGTGTGTGTGTGTGTGTGCGCACATGCGTCTGTGTGTGTGTGTAGAGGGGTTGTATGTTGTATTTCTGTGTGCATGCATACTCAGTGTTTGGTTATATCATGTGCGTGCCTTCAGGAAGTGTAGAGTATATAGGAATGTGTAAGCCTGCATTTGAAAAGTATACATTATAATTGCATGTCCGTCAGTACCTGGGTGATAACAGGCAGCCGTATTTGTGGGTATGTATATATTTTTTTAGAAAGGAAGTGGTGGTGTGTGTATTCGGGGAAAGCAGAGATAAAGGTGATTTATGCATCTGTGTTTTTGTTGGAATGGCAGTGAGTTGTGGGTCATGCACCTGTTTCTAAATGTGAGGTGTTTTAATGATATCTGTGGTGAAAGGGGTTTTAATGAGTGTGCATCTTTCCATGTATGTGCCTCAGCAAGAGGTGTTCACAGGTCTCTGTGGCTGGGTGGCATGTGTGCATAAAAATCTCTTTGAACTTCCCCAAGATTGAGTGGAACCAGAAATACCCTGTTTACAAAAATGTAACATTCTTAACCCTAAATGACAAAGGTACAACCACCCACATACACACATAACCATTTAAGCTAATTAGAGTCAAAAAGCTATAAGAATAGGGCGTTATAATCCACTGGTATATTAACCTATTTAAGATGGTTGGACTTTTTATACAAAAAATCCTGAAGTAGTCCTGAAGAATATTTGGATTGAAACAAATGAGAAATATTGGTTGAGACCCACAGCTATTTTGTGTTTCACTAATATTAATGCAGAGACCATTAGGAGCAGCGCACTAGCTGAGCTGAATAAAGATAGCCAATTTCAAAGAAAATCATATTTTATATAATACAGGACCTTTTAGATCACATCAGGTTAACTCTTGGAAAGCAAATGTGTAAGCCATGCAGTTCACAAGACATGACATGGATTATCCACATTCCACATGGCTTGTGAGGCCTCTGTTTGGCAGCAGAAGACCCTCAACACTGGCTCCCAAAAAAGAGATTCCTGCAGTCCAATATTGGGATTAGAAAATTGTAGTAAACTATGGTGAAAGCAATTTTGAAGACAGATGCCTTCTGTTTGTTTCCAGAAAAAAAGAGTAAGGAAAATATAAGTTAAAAAGTCCTTTTCCATGAAATCCTATTTGTTTTGCTTTGTGAGCATACCCTATAGAAGAAAATAGAATTCTGAGTGTGGGGGGAAATCTGGAACTCCAGTGATTGTTATAGAAGAATAGGAAATGTTGACACCAAGGGTATGCTATTAAATACTTAGCATAGGACTACCTACTTCTTTGAGAGAAGGCTCTGTGGTAAATAGAAAATGCTGGTAAAATCTTTCCTTTTGGTTTCATGAAGCCTAGAGTTTTATTTGATGTTTGAGATCAACTGTGCTTTGAAATATAATCTTCTTAGCATCCCTGCCATAGGTTTTTATGAAAGGTGATTTAGCGTACTGTGATGGGCTAACATCCATTTCTTCTTTTTATGGGAAACATTTTTTACTGAAAAAATTAAAAATGGTCAATACTCTTTAATAGGGAATTTTATTCATCATTGAGTGAAGGCTTTCTTAAAATGCTTTTATTCAAACATCTTTTTTTAAAGAGAGAGAGAGACAGAGAGAGAGAGAGAGAGAGAGAGAGAGAGAGAGAGAGAGAGAGAGAGAGATTGATTTTAATATTTATTTTTTTAGTTTTTGATGGATACATCTTTATTTGTACATGGTGCTGAGGATCGAACTCAGGGCCGTGCACATGCCAGGTGAGCACACTACTGCTTGAGACATATCCCTAGCCCCTTCAAACACACCTTTTATTTAAAATATAGAAATGACTGGCTTTACAAAGCCAGTTATGTAAAAAAAATTCAGACACTTTAAAATAAACATATCACTCACATTATATTTTCTACAAAAATATTTCATTTACCATTAAATTTAGAAAAAATATAAAAGAATCAAATTATTTCACATACCTATAAAAGTTAACCTTAGATAAAACATATATAAATTTATATATTTATACATAGTGTTCTATTGTGCACATACACATACATATTCTAAAATATATATTAGATTTCATCGACTTGGAGAAAAATTTCAGGAAGTATCTAGAATTGATATTGTTTAATAAAATTTCATGAATAAGTAATTACAAAATCGTGTCTAAACTTGTGAAAAATAGTTTCATATGTTATCTTTATCCCAAGAAAGTAAGTTTTCAGAGATTTATCAGAGGATACATAATCTGTCATTCCTCACTGTCTTATCATGCATTCACTACTTTTCTTATTTTTAGTGTGGATTCTCTAAAAGGTCTAAAGTGAACAAAATCTAATGGTCAGGCAGGTATACTGTGTGACTTACATCTGAGATAGTTTTCAGAACTCTGGGGTTCCTGCATTTCATGGGTTTTAAGAATCATTTTTCGTCTACAACTTGTTAGTATCACAAGAGTACGTGTTTCCATCAAAAATATCAACATTAGTATCCCAGACTTTAGAAATCTTCACTTTGTGATGGTGTGCTTTGGGAGAGGCATTAGCTTTCAGAATCAGTTTCAGCCTTCAGCACACTTGTTCGTGCTACTTGCCATCTTGAAGTATTTTTTCCAGCAAAAAGTATGCTTAGAGAGTTATTTTGTGTATGGAGACAAACTTGAATTTTTATTTAATTTGCCTCTTGGCTGATTCATCTCTCTTAACCAGTGATGAATTTCTATTAATAATTTTACATGATTAATAAATGTAAAGGCATATTTAATAGGATAAAATTATAAGTAAAAATAGAATGAGCCATTTTGCCTTCATTAGGATTGCCAAATGAGAAAGAAATTTAATGTATTTTAAATATTTGTAATTTAAAATTATTGTACTTAAAATATTATTGCAATACCTTTAAAACTGTTTCTTTATATTAAAATATATGACTGAAACTTTATAACTTAAAGATTATTTTTTTTTAAACCTTAACTCAATGAATCACATCTCACCAGGTGCAAAACTCAAAAATGAAGGCAGAGAACTTGTATATTAAGAACAAGATTATTTTTTTTTAAAAAAATAGATGGCTATTATAAAATCTGAAAGATAATGTTGAAAAGATCCTTCAGAATGAAAACAGAAGATTAGACAAGGAGATTAAATTTTCCTAGCATGATTCTAAAATGAGAGAAATGAGATAGGGAAAAGGGGAGACAGAACATGAAAAAATAAAATTCCCTACTGCTGAGTGGGAATGTGAATCTTCAAAGAGTTTTAAGTCTTTCCACAAAGTAAAAAGTGATCATGAATAAAGGTGCCAAACCCCCAGTTGTCCCTGTGTTACCACCAGTCTCTCTGTCTAAAGACACAAGAGAAGTTGATTCATGTTTTTTGAGATAAGGTTTAAAACTAAACATACAAGCCAGTCAACCTTTCTTTAAACTATGAGCTAAACATAAAGACCATGGTGTCAACACAGACTTTATATCCTGTGATATTACTGTGTCTGTATTTTAAACAATTTCATCTGTTGCTTTATGAATTTTTAAAAATGACTGAATTCTGTAATGGAGTCCTTTGTAAATTACCTGATAATTGTTGAATAAGAAAAATTTATCTACCATATCTAGAAAGGCATTAAAATTAATTAATCTATAGAACTAGAAGTAAAAGTGTCCCAGAAATGAATGTAAATTTGCTAGTTTACATTTAACTTCTGGATTCTTACCATATATCCATTAAATTATAAGATTTGAAGAAAAATATTTTAAGACAGTTTGTACTAGTTATTTGTCTTGGCTAAGGGAAGTCAGACATCTTAAGACCAACTCCATTCCTCTTTGATATACCCCTAAATGCTGTGTGGTCCTGCACTGGCTTTGGCCTTGTTTTTCAGTTCCTACTCTTCTGTAGCACTTTTTGTTCTGACATTATTTCAATAGTGCTCTCATTCTGGGTGGTTCTACACATTCTGTATTATCAGCAACAAGCACAGGGTAATCATTAATTATTGAAGAAATACGAAGGCAAATTACTTCTAAAAAATACATAAAGAGAGCTAATTATTTTCTTTAACTTTTTTAAGACCTAAATATAATTACTCAAAAACTTGTTCTTCATTTTTTTTTGATGTCACACTGGAAAGACATGGGAGAGACACATGGACAGACACAGGGGATGTATAAAATTTTCTGACGTTAAACCTTGTTGTGCACACCCATTTCTCATGTATTTGCTTAAAATTCTGACTTCTTTTCTCTAATATATAAAATCAGTAAGATTTGGTAAATTAGAATGCTTATTAGTTTTGACTTTACATCAAAATTGTTTGATATTTTCTTGCCAAGAATTTATTTATTTCATGATCCTCAGATTTTTGAGGCTTACTTAATATTCTTATCATCTTTCTCTTATGCTTGCATTACTCAGAGACAGAATTGCTGTATTCTTTCATATGTATTTCTTAAGAGCAAAAACTTCAGAGTATTTGTTTGGGTATCAAAGGTATTTTAAAATAATCTCATGGTAAAACAACTCTAAATACTCCTTTCTATGTTTTACATTTTCAAATTCAGGTTTTCTTCAGAGCATATTTTACTGAATATTTGTGTTTCACAATAACAGACTCAGAAATTTCAGTCACTAAAAGCCATTTATTTACTGATATACATACAATTTGGATTTTTAATTTTGTGTAGCTACAATCATATTTGATAATAATAGTTATGATGCTTTTATGAACAAAAGTATATTACAAAAATAGATGTATTTCACTGTACCTTAATAAAAATGGACATGTATATGTATCATTATTTAAATGTTTATTTTCACCTCTGGGTATATTTTACCAATATTATTATAAAATAAATCATATAGCATTTATTAATTTATGTTTAATTGTTTGTACCATATTTATTTATTATGTTATTGTTGTATACATATTACTGGTTAACACATTCTTTTTTTTTAAAGCGAGAGAGAGAGAATTTTAATATTTATTTTTTAGTTTTCAGCAGACACACATATTTGTTTGTATGTGGTGCTGAGGTTCGAACCTGGGCTGCATGCATGCCAGGCAAGTGCGCTACTGCTTGAGCCACATCCCCAGCCCCAGGTTAATACATTCTTAAAAAGAAAATGCTATTTGATAACCATAGTAATGGAATATTAAAGAGCTTATTAAACTACTCTTTTAATACATATTTTCTTTTATCTTTCTAAAACCTTCTAAAATGTGTAAATTTATAAGAATACACATTAAGGAACAAGAGATCCTATGGAAATAAGTAATATATCAAAGAATCAAAACCTGATAAATTCAGAGCTAGAATTAACAGTTTTCCTGAATTGCACGTCAACGATGTCTCTAATGCAGATAGTAAGCAAAACATTAAAATAACTAAATAACTGTAATTGAAATGATTCAGCAAACTATTTGGCATGACCATATATGGCCTCAATTTTAATCAAATATATATTAGATTTATTTATAATATATAGGTTAATTTATTCCTTTATGATCACTATCTCTTCTTTGAGAAATGACCTCTAGTAAACAGCCTCATTTGGCCTCAGGATGTGTGTACAGTAAGAAAAAAAGTCTCAAGAGTTCTATTATATTCATAATATATTCACATATTCCCAAGGCCTTTCACATACTGGTCAGTCACACACAGCAAGCAATTTGAAAGTTCATGAAGTTTTGCAATATAACATTGTTATCCTTCCAAGCCATTTCTAAGAATTCTGTGTGATTTATTGAAAACATCAAGAAAAATGAATATGTCTTTTTAAACCCAGAACTTGAAATGACACTGGACTCAAGAGATCAAGTTTATGAAGACAGGAGTTATGTGTTATGGCTTCTGTTTATCTACAGAAGAGCTGTCAAGGTGAAAGGGGTTGTGTGAGAATGGCCTTAGGCCTGAAACTAAGCAACTCCTGTAATGCCAGATTCATGAGACCCCAATAGACCTCCAGGAGCTGAATCTGATGCAGTCACACAAGAGTGTTTATTGTAAGCTCAAGCCTAGACTCACAACCATTTCAGATTTAGTAGTCTTAAAGAGTGAGTCTTGACCCTTAATTCATTGAGGATTAATAGATTTTGTGGGATATTGTATGCATCACAACATCACACAGCCAATCATTTCACATCACAGAAAAGTCAAACAACAACTCTTAACATTGATTAGCACATTCATTGGCAGAAACAAGTTGTGTAAGGGTGATTGGTTAGTTCAAGTTGTGGATACTTTTGAACCGATTGGTTTAGGCCATGAGAGGATGCAAGAGTGTATATGATAAACTTGCCTAATCATGTTACCAATCAACAAAACTACTGGGAAGGTCACCTGGTGTTTCAGGTATTTTCTGTGTCTCATGATTTTTGTGGTAGCTAGGGGGTTGCTGTGGGTCCTAACCTAGTGTAACTGAGTCAGGATCACTTGGCATGGAAGATCTCTCCAGTTATTGACAGACAAACAACTAAGCAGGGTTGGTATGTGCCTAGGAGCACTCGGAGTTTTTCCATGGACAAGGGTAACTCCTCCCTTTGAACAGGCTTTGCTCTGAAGTGGCTGGTTTCTCAAAAATGGAGTCACATCAGTTTCTCACTCCATTTAAAAAACTCCATTTTGAAACCTGAGGTCATTAATAGAGGTCACTTTTCACCAGGCACACCCACAGAGCCCTCTAATATGGCCTCAGACAAATTACTTGCCCTCACCCTGATAAGCTGAATAAAGCCTCTGGCAGGCTTTCCTCTCGTGATAAGAGTGAAAGGTGAGAATATCAGGATGGAGACCACCAGACCAGATATTTCTGACCTCAGGGTAAATGAGAAATCTGGTGGCACCTGATAATTACAAGGTGTGGTAAAAAATAAAAAATAAAATCAAAATTTAGTATAAAAAATAGAGCTAAAAACAGGGATTTAGCCAGCCTAAACGAGTATGTACTCCAGCTGGAGAGGCTGATGAGGACCTACACTGACATCCCATCTCTTGCCATCATTTTCCTATTCTCTGTGTGATCCTCACTGCTCTCAAACTCTACCGCCTTGTCTGGACCTTTGTGTGAGCTGCAACTTCTCCCTGTGACCCTCTCCTCAACTGGTCGTCCACTCCCCACCAGAAAAAGCCTGTTTTGCTTTAGGACCTGATCACTGCTGTTGAGTGAGTGTGAATCTGCAGGACATAAAGCCTAAGGCTTGAGAGTTTTGAACTTAGCATTCAGAGGTAATGTCTGTCACTAGCCTGTCATGATTACATCTGTTTTGCAATGTTCAGAATTAATCTAATATTGTTTTCTGGGAATTAATTAATCTAGAATTGCTTGGTGTTATTTGATTATCTCCACTGCAGGGCCTATCATTAAGGATTGTTGTTTTCTTCATTAGGAACCTATAGAGTAAAGTTGTATTAAAATTTGAGTGAATAAAGAATTGAAAGGGGCAGAAATGCATGGACATTCTTTATTTCTCCCCTTGACTGCAATGTCACAAATTTGCTTCCTGGCAAAATGTTGTTATTATTTTGAAAGTATTAAATTAAGTAATTCTTATCACTAAAGATTATTATTATCTTCAATTCTAAATGTTGACTTTACATTTGGCATTATCTCTGTCCTTTGACTGTTATTGTTACGGCTATTTACTTGTAATGAGGCCTTGCTTTCCCAGTGCTGAAGTATAACACCAGAGAAGCACATCAAGGCAAGTTTAGAGTGGAAAGTTGAAGCTTTATTAAAGGACAGCAGAAAAGACTTTTCCCTGGAGGAAGAGGGGGACCCAATGAAGTGGTACTCCCTTACTCCACAGAAAAGTCCACTTCACCATGGCTGATTTGGGGACTGTCAGCCAAAGAGTCTCTGCAAAAGAGTTCAATGTAGATAAACTTTCTATTTTTGTGTTGCCCTGTTTACTTGGACACTGGCCAAGGTGCTGGACACCCCCTTACTATTTTCACAAATATATCCAGTATAGTACTTTGAAGAAATTGCAAACAAGGCCTCTGGCCTTGAGCTGGGCTTCACAGAGATGTCTACATTTTTAAGATAAGTTACAAATTGGCTCCATGTTAACAGCTGGCAGAGGGAGGAAGAAAGGGAAGAAGAAGTTCTCCTCTTTTCAAGTGTTGTCATTGAAGTGTTAACTTGCCCAGAACAGTGTAAGAAAAAGCTGCTTTTATGTAAACTTCTGCAGACTCTGAAACTCCCTGAACTTGGAGGGATTGATTGATAACAGCAAAAGCTCTGCTTTCTGAACCTGGATGCAGCCAAATAAAACTGTTTCTTTCTATCTTCAGTGCCTTGCTTCATTTGTCCCTACAACAAACTGGGACACAGCACTGGAGGGAGTACTGTCACATGTGATGAGTCAGGTTTTGCAAGAGAAAACACCAACTGGGCTGCTATCCCATACATCTTTCCCACTTAGAGTAGCAATCTGACTCTGATTATCACCCCCAAACCTCTCCCCACAACAAGAGGCCTTTACATATAAGGGTCTGCTGACTGTCCCATGTCAGTCACATGTTATTTGGAAGCCAATGACAGATACACATGGCTCCACCACAGATGTTTTATCAGACACCTGCACTCCACTGCTCCAAGGCCAGTTCCCAGCAGGCTCCAACTCAATTGCATCTCTGTTCTACACCATTTAAATGAATTCCAGTCAATAAAGAAACTATCTGGTTCAGTCATCATGAGCTACAGGAGATCGGATGGATCTCCAGTTCAGAAATTCCTGGTCATGAGAATTTCAAATATTTCACTGTATTGGTCTAGACATCATTCAAGGATGAAGTAGGTGGCACTGTGGTTCTCAATTCTTTCAGGAACCATTATGGGTGAGAAAACTCCATTCAAAGAATAATATATATGAGAGAGAGAGAGAGAGAGAGAGAGAGAGAGAGAGAGAGAAAGAGAGAGAGAGAGAGAGAGAGATATTAAATACATGTAAAGGAAGCAATAGATATGCAAATTCAAATTCTTAATGGAACATATATCATTCAAAGATCACAAAAATATTTATTTGACTTTACATAGGGTTATGTATAAACTTGTTCAAATATGGAGCTCACCATTGGTTGAACTTTCAGTTCCCCTGGGGTTTGGTGGGAGTTATCTGTTCATGGAATTTGTATTTGCCAAAGTCAGAATACTCACGTGAATGTACCTGTGTTAGCAGGAAGGGCAATATATATGTATTTAACAATACATGTTCTTACCCAACCTACAGAGAAAGGGAATCCATAAGTTATATATTTGTTAAATTTGACGATACATGGAGAAGTATTAGAATGAAAATGTGACTAGTGATATAACACATACACTTGATAAAGCAAAAGAAAAATCAAAATACACAATTCCTCCTATGAACTTTCTGCATTTCTCTATTTTAGGTTTGTTTTTATGCATATGTTAGGATTAGTACTCAGAGTCTAGTAGGGTATGGGTTAGGGTCAGAGATTCAATACTTCAAAGGGAAAATATTAAAATCAATCCAATGTGTATATGAACATGTGCTACACAAGATCACCTCCCACTGTCATCCAAAACAATGCCTTGACATTACCATCACCCCAAGTTATACACAATTAGAAGGAGAAGAAGAAGAATATCAGTGAATACATACTGGAATGGAAAATGCTCATCAGTTCACAACGTTGTAGGTGGCAGAGGAGATTACAGTGACTGAGCCTTTAATCTCTCCTACTCTTGGTTGTGCCCTTCCAAAACCTGATCTCAGGTAGTATTTTACTGAGTCTCTGGAAACAAAGAATTGAGAAACAGAATGCATTAGTGGAAAGCTTTTCAGCACTCATCCTGGTGAATATATGAATAGACTGCTGCTTGCTTTGCAGATGGGCAAGACCTACTATGTTCCTAAGTTCCTGTATTTTTCCTGAATTTTGGCCACTCTCCAGAATGGGCTTGTGGTTTTGTGTCCAAGATATGTACCAGCTCCAAGCTCTGTGAAATGGCCATTTCCTGGATTGTTGAAAGGAATGTCAAGCATCTTAGAAAACTCAGAAATCAGTGTGACCGGTACGGTCTCAGTGGAGAAACCCTGCTTGCCTAGATAGCAACTCAAGTAGCATCATCAGGAGCTGTCAGTGCCATAGTGTACATCTTGTGCAGAAGTCTGTCCCCCGGCTGTGTTCTTACCCATTGTTCAATTCCCCTGCATGTCAGGAAGGTCTTTGCCTCAGGCCACACCTTTGTGAAGCCTCAAAAAAACAGTTTCAAAATGGAAATTAAGGGACCTCACCTGTGGCTTTTTGGTAAAGTGCTTTGTGAAGGGATGTGTCTGAATCAACCTCTTGGCACTGGGTGAGGCTGTGGCTTAGATTCTTAGCACCCCATGAAACTAAATAAAGATTCCATATGTCCATCCAAAACTAAAATTACAGAAAAGAACAGTAATTTTGGATTAAGTCTTTCACCTATTTCTGGTAAGGCTCCTGACCTCCATTTAGTTCGAAAAGGGATTTATTGGTCAAATGAGGTGTTCCAAGCCCTGAAGTAGCTAGCATATAAGTGGTTGTGTTTTCTGCCTTGGACTTTGAATAGCTGGGATAACAGGTATACACCATATCATTACACATAAAGAATCAACCCCCAGCAGTCAGTAGGCTTCTAATTTGAGAAGTAGGGCAGTATTAAACAAATTCTTCTACTTAATCTCATCTAAAATTAGTCAAGTTCCCAATGAAGCTACAGAAACAAAATTTCTATCAACATTCTCTATTGATAGAAATTTTTATTTGCCAAAGTCAGTTGTAGTCATATCCTATGGAGTGATAGTCATATCCTATCACTAACTTTAGCATCCCAGATCTGGTCTCTTTATTTGTCAAAGCTAGCTCCCCAGTTCCTTCTCTGCCTCAAGGCGTCCCATTCCCATGGGTGAGCCCACTGCCCCTTGTCTAAGGCAGTGTACTCTCACTTCAGTAACTCCTCATGCTCTGTCTACTGAGTGTCTCCTTCAATTACCTGTTCACAAAAAGAACCTTGAACTACAAACCTTGTCATTGCATTCATCTTGCAAGAAAATCTTTCATGATTAGAAGTTGAAAACAACTAGAAATAGAATAAAGAAAAACAGCTGGATGATATAGTGTATACCTGTGATCCCAGCTATTCAAAGTCCAAGTCAGAAAACACATAAGTTCTAAACCACCCTGAACCCCTTGACCAGATTCTGTCTCAACATTTTTAAAAGGGTCAGGATTTAATTCTGTTGTTGGGAGTATGCATGTCTAGCATATGTGAGACCATGAAAGCAATTCTTGATACTGAAAAAAATAAAAAATGCAAACAACAACAAAATAAAGATCACACATGAGAAATTATCTTCTAATACATTAACTAATCAAAAAAACAAAATATTTTCTTCCCACAAAATATTTTCTTTCCACTAATGCATTCTGTTTCTCAATTCTTCGTTTCCAGAGACTCAGTAAAATACTACCTGATGGAAATGGAAAGAAAACAATTTTACATGCTTTCACTTGTTCTTTTTAACATATTAGAAATCCTGGTCAGATCAATCTGCAAGAAGTACAGGCAGAGGGCATGCCAAATGGAAAGGTAGAAGTATAAAAACCTCTGTTTATCAGTGAGATAAAGTTATATCTGGAGAATCTCAAGATTCCAAGAAAATAATCACCACAATGAATAAATTCAGCAAAGGTGCCAATACAAAAACCTCACACACACAAACTGTGTTTATATACACTAATAATAAGTATTTATATATATGGAAAGAAAATCAAGAAAACAATTTCATCTGACAAGTAAAATAAAATGTAATACTACACCCAATGTATTACTACCCAATCAAGTAGATCAAACGTGAAGACATTAAAACAAGCAATGAAACTTAGAATAACAACAAAAATTGAAAGATATTAAATGATCATGGGCAGGAACACTTAAACTTGTTAACATATCAACACTATCCAAAGAAATCTACAGTTTCTGTTCCATCCCTAAAAAAATTCCTAACTTCTTTTTTTCATGAATACCATTTTTATTTCATGTTTTTATTTACTCATTCGTTTTACATGAGAGTAGAGAATATTTTGATGTAGTCATAAAAACATGAAATGGATCTTATTCTAATTAGGATCCCAGTCTTTTTGTACGTGATGCAGAAATTATTCATTGCAAAAATTTAAAATTCCATCCTAAAATGATAGGGAATGTGAAAACAACCAACTTCAGGAACATTTTGAACAAGAACAAAATTGGTAGTCTAACCTGTCATAATTTCAAAACTCCATGCTATAAATTTACCAGTCATACAAATACATAATATAGAAATGTTGATTAATAAAACAGGGTAAGAAATTCAGAAATGAAAGAAAATAACTTCTCAAGTGATTTCTGTCAATAGCATTCCATGGAAATTGACAGTATTTTCCACAAATACTGTTGAGAAGACTGAAATGATAGCAACACATGAAACAAGGAAGTTGGGCCCTTATCTGACACCATGGACTTAAATTAACTCAACATAAATAGGGGACCTAAATGTAAGATCTGAAATATAAAACTCATAACACACAATAGAAAAAGCCCATGACAAGGGATTTTGACAGAGACTTTTTGAACAGCACATCAAAAGCACAGGCACCAAGAAGAAGAAACAAACTGAACTACATCAACCCGAAAACTTTGATTCATCCATGGACACATTCATTAGTGAAAAGATGACTCACTAAATGCAAGAAAGCATTTGAAAATTATATTTGTGATTAGAATTTAAGATCTCTGATATAAAGAGCCCTTATACCTCAATAAGAAGAAAACAGCAAATCAATATTAAAATGGGAAAAGGACTTGCACAGATATTTCTCCAAAGAAGATATGCAAATGGCTGAGAAGCACATGGGAATATGTTAAATATCAATACTAAGTGGAGAAATCAAAATCAAAATCAAAATCAAAATGAGATCCAGCTTCAAACACATGATGAAACAGAAAGAAACAGAAAACAGAAAAATCCCTGATAGGCTCCCATTCTCCAGTTCAGGAACAAAGAGGCACATTCACCCACCACCACAACTAAAACAGAAAACACCAGTGCTGCTGAGAATGTGATGGAGTCAGAACCTTAGTGGGTTAGAATGCAAAGTAGTGCAGGCTCTATGGGAAACTGATTGGTGGTTCCCCAAATTATCAAAAGGATCATTCAAATGACCCTTCAATTCTACTTCTTTTGAAGAGATATTTATATGCTTGTAATTACTACAGGGTTATTTATTATACTCAAGGGTACATTGAGGAAGAATCTTTTTTATTTTTAGCTGTGCATTATAGTTATACAAAAGCATGGAATATAGTTTGTTCCAAGTCAGTCTCGAGAACTTGCCCTTTCCCTCTCTTCCTCCCTGACCCAGTTTCATTTCTTCTTCTATACTGGTCTTCCATCCATGTATTTATAATTTTCTTAACTCGTGCTTTACAGATATACATAAAGATAAAACTCACTGTGGTCTCTTCATATATGTATATAGGATAGTATGGTCAATTTCATTCTACAATTTTGCCTTTTTCCTATCCCAAGGAAGAATTTTTTTTTTACATGTAGCACATGATGAAGTATTATTTGGTCTAAAAAACAAAGAAAATCCTGACCGATAGTAGAGTAGGGATGAACCTTGAGAATACATACTGTATGATCCTACTTATATGAAGTACAGTACACAGAATAATTAAAATAATACAGAAAGGAGAATGGTGACTTCTTAGAGCATGAGGGAAATTGATGATTACTGTCTGACAAATGAGCTTCAATTTTGCAAGATGAGAAAAGTTTTGTGGCTGCATGCTGGTTTCCAAAAATGGAAAAAATAAGTGTAATGAACACCACTGATGTGCCTTCCCAAATAGCTGACATGGCAAAACTTTGCTGTGAATATTTGAAAATGTATATAAAATTAAACTCATTCGGCTTATTTCCACACAAAAAAAAAAAACAAGTAAATTCTCCACTAGTAGAAACTTATTAAAAGGAAGTTCTCTATGAGTAGAAATGTGAAAGGATCATTCAGGTTGAAAGGATGAATCACTCACTTGGTCATGCAAAGAAAAAAAGAGTACAATGAGGGTAGCTCCACAGGAAAATTTAAAATAAGTATCATTGTACAATCAGTTCTTAACTCCTCTCCTAATCTGACTGAGGTGCAGTGGTGTAATAATTATAGAGCTTGTAATGTTGCCAGAGATGCACACCATGAGGCCAGTCATGTGCACATATGGGCCTAGGACACCACCAAGCTGGGAGGGCCAGTGGAGACTTTTGCTTAGGGTCTCTGTCTTTGTCTTGGCAGAGGGAAAAATGCAAGGGAGGATGCAACATGTGGACAAACAAACAACTCTCTCAACAATTGTCCTTGGATCTGTGAAACTCATGGAAGTTTTCTTCCAGAGTCAGTCCCTTTGAATCACAATGGCAATACCTTACATCTTGGAGGAAAAGGTCCCCCCACCACTCCTGAGGGACCATCCCTGATCAGGTCCCATCCACCAGCCCAGGATCCAAGAGACACATCCACCCACCACCACAACTAATGTAGACAGATGTCAGATAAGAATGAGAATGCAGAAATCACTGTTGGAGCTCCAGATCAACAGGAACAAGCATCAGTGCTCTTGGGAAAGGCTTGCCATAACCAATGTGTTTCTGCCATCCCTTACGGCCACAGATACACCCATGCCACCCAGCCACAGA
The DNA here is from genome assembly GCF_048772815.1 of Callospermophilus lateralis. NCBI lineage: Eukaryota > Metazoa > Chordata > Mammalia > Rodentia > Sciuridae > Callospermophilus > Callospermophilus lateralis. The sequence continues at coordinate 488,431 of NW_027515935.1, read as the reverse complement.
GATCTGTGAACACCTCTTGTTGAGGCGCATACATGTAAAAATGCACACTCATTAAAACCCCTTCCACCACAGATATCATTAAAACACCTCACATTTAGAAACAGGTGCATGACCCACAACTCACTGCCATCCCAACAAAAACACAGATGCATAAATCACCTTTATCCCTGCTTTCCCCGAATACACACACCACCACTTCCTTTCTAAAAAAATATACTCATACTCACAAATACACATGCCTGTTATCACCCAGGTACTGACAGACATGTAATTATAATGCATACTTTTCCAAATGCAGGCTTATACATTCCTATATACTCTACACTTCCTGAAAGCATGCACATGATATAACCAAACACATGCACACAGAAATACAACATACAACCCCCCTACACACACACACACACACACACACACACACACACACACACACACACACAATAAACCCTATTTGTTACCAGAAGTCACATAAACAAAACCCTAAGTACTCTGGAAATTCTCACAGACATGATCCTCTCATCAGAAATACAATATACACAAAAATCTCTTTGAACTTCCCCAAGATTGAGTGGAACCAGAAATACCCTGATTACAAAAATGTAACATTCTTAACCCTAAATGACACATGTACAACCACCCACATACACACATAAACATGAGTCCATATTACCAGAATCCCTTGATACGCAAACACCAACTCTGAAAAACACAAAGTTTCCCAACCCTCTCCAAATGTACACAACAATGATGTCACCTTCAATCTACTCACTGTCATTTCCCAAATACATACATAACACATGTGTTGCCTTAATACACATATTTTACCCTGCACTCTAATGTCACACCCTTCCCTAAACAAAAAATAAAATAAAATTAAAAAATCAATATTTTGTGAATATCAAAAAGTATTCACCAAAATACTCCATTCAAACACTCTTCTTAATAATTATTCACAAGTCCCACCATGTCATAATAACCCATATACACTGTCAGTACCCAATACTCCTAACTTGTATTCCCATATAAATATAACTTCTATATTATCTCAGTGGAAACACACACTACCCATCTACTGTTTGAGAATGAATACTCAGCCATCATACTTCCTAAATACATTCATAGTCCTAGATTATACAAGTCTGGGAACACACGTGTCCATCTGAATCTACAAATCCACAGTACTCCCAAAGACCCAAAGTACATGCAGCCAGTCTCTCACTATTAAAGGGCACAGAACTCACTATTAATGTACAAAACTGCTCATTCTTTCTGATATACTCAGTTAAGAGCACACAACACTGTGGAGCTCTGAAAATCCTCAATAGCATAAACATCCTATCTTCCAGATGCCTGACTGTAAACCCAGAGTTCCTCATGCCCAAATTAAAACAAATGCACAGCAAAACCCAAACAATTCCAATCAAAAACCTTACTTACAAACTCTCACAGATATTCCAGTCGCCTCCAAGAAACACTTAAAATAGACATGAAGTAGGACTGAAGAGGCTGGATACCACAGGAATTTTCAGAAAGCAGGTTTATTGGCTGGTGCCAACCAGTCCAGAGTGTGGCTCATGCCTGAAACATTCTAGGGACAGATAATTTCAAAATATTTTGAATTTATGTCCCATGGGGGAAAAGGGCTTGAAGATTCACTTGACAAGTGTTTTTCATTCCATTCTCTAGGCCAGACAGAGGTTTCACACGTATTTACCAAAAACAAAACAAAACAAAACAAAAATCTGGCATTTACAAGAAAGAGGAAGCTACCAACCACAGTAATCTTTGCATACTTGCTGCTGATCTGACAAGAGAAGAAGCTTAATTATGGCAAGGGTCTTTTGGTTGAGAGTATCTGGTGTGCTTCAGATACACATATCTTCAGACCACACATCAATCAGTATCACCCAAAAAGCAATCACACAAACACTCCCTCAGTAACTGAACGGAGCAAACAAATTACTTATTAACATGACAACAATTTGTATTCTCAAAAGAAAACATTTACAATCACCTCTATGTTGCAGACATGCACATACACAGAATGCCTCAGAATATGAAGTTCAACAACAAATCTCAGATTACAGACACTGCTAACTCCTCCTACATACTCATAAAAGACACCCTTCCATTCCCAAGAATAACATGATCATCTCAAAGCCCTAAACAAGAAAATACGCAGCAGTCCACTTGGGACATTATCAACAGAATCTATACACATCTATGTGCCACATATACATAATTCCAAACACCCCAACATACCCCATGATTCCATTCTCTCCAAATCTCTGAACACCAAAGATTATGTCCCAAAATTCTGACCTAGACATCATGAACATACACATACATTCTAAAATCTGAAAATGCACAGATCCAACACATAATAGTAAGACAACATCCTAACTCCTCTCAAATGCATTCACAATAGTCCACAATGCAAACAACACCTACAGATGCACCACTAAAACCCTAAACACATGTCCTGCCGGAAAGGTACTCAGCCAACAATGACCAAAGAAATCACTCAGAAAATATTTACACACGACAACCAAACAGTCCCACAGAGGAGAAATTATTGTGTCTTGCTTCATATGCTTTCCATACCTATACACATGAAACACATGAAAGCACAAAGTCCTGGTGCTAGAGGGACAAGTTCTTGTGTTCTTTCTCTCTCTCTGTCTCTCTCTCTGTCTCTATCTCTCTGTCTCTCTGTCTCTCTCTCTCTCTCTCTCTCTCTCTCTCTCTCTGTCACACACACACACACACACACACACACACACACACAAACAAACACACACACACATACAGAACATTACATAAATAATCTGAACACTGAAACACCCAGTTCAAGGATTTATCTTGTGGGCCCTGCACACAGAGGTAGAGGGGTGAAGATGCAGATTTCAGGCACATACCTTGCTGTTGAAAATGTAAGAAAATATAAAAGTGCAAAGGAGAGAGCACATTCCCTCCTATAAAGCAGAAAGGTACTTGCCTGCCACTCAATAACTCCTCAATATAGAGAAAACTCTTCAAATAATAAGAGAGTACTCTCAGATAATGCTTCTGGAGATGAAGGTACTCTGAGACATTTAAGGGGTTTCTAAAAGAGAGAATCACCCCAAATAGATTCTTTTGAGTATCCACCATCAGCCCAGATGAATGTCTTCTAGCTGGAAAGCCAAACCACTGTGCAATGTGTTTTCCAATGACAGGGCTGGGCTTGTTCACCTGGGCTACCCCAAAGCCACATCAGCTCCAATTTCTGAATGGGGTCTGCAGTGTTCTCACACAAGAGACCTATGGCATCATTACATGCCCAAATTATAACATGAAGATATTACTGGCATGTTTGTTTGTCAAAAAATTAGTGAGTAAATTGTCAGCCTTTCTGTGTTACATTCAGACAGAAGAGGTGAATCTGGTTAGAGGAAGGTATGGGGCCTCTTATATTTTGGACAGCAGCTGTCCTAATCACTTTCCAAACCTGTGATAATATACCTGAGATCACCACATTCAAAGGAGCAGAGATTTATTTTGGCTTATGGTTTCAGAGATTAGAGTCCATGGTCACTTGGCCCTCTTACCTCTGGACCTATAGCAAAGCAGAACATCTGGCCTAGAGTGTATGGCATAGGAAAACTGACCACCTCATGGCTGCTACGAGGCAGAGAGAGACAGAGACAGAAGTGCATTAGGGTCCCAGTACCCCATCAGTGGGACATCCTCAATGAGGTAATTTTCATCAAATGGGCCCCAATTTCCACAAGCTTCCAATACCTCCCAATGTTGACTTCAGCTTGGAACCATATGTTTAAGAGGTGAGCTTTTGAGAAACACCAAATGTTAATGCCAGAATATCTATCCCTTGTCCCCAAAAGTTCATGTCTGTCTCACAGCAATAAATAATTAAAAATAAATAAATAAACAAGCATTTGGACTCCAAGAGTCCACAAATATCAACACTGCATTCTCAATAGTTTTTGCCCAAAGTCTCTTCTGAGACTCGAGGGAACACAGTGACACTGAACCCTGAATTGAACGTGTTTTTTTTTTCTGCCATTCTCTTGTTTTTAATTCATGAGTATAGCTTTCTTTTCTCCCCACACCCTCAACCCTATCTTAATGACTAACCATAGAGTCAGTTAAAAGCACGAAACTCAGTTAAAAGGGCCCTTGCACTGGGCACTTCACCTTACTATGTCACAGGAAATGTCCAAATTAAAAGGTATTGGCAGAAGTGAACAGAAGACATTGACTAGGAGGGAAACCAGACACACACACCTTCAGAATTGCAAGCATATAAAAAATCACATTATCTTAGATTCACAGGTCTGGGATGTGTCAGGGTCCACTGGACCCAGATATAACCCACAGAATCCCAACTTCTCTAAATAACAGTTTTTTAAGAGAGAGAGAGAGAGAGAGAGAGAGAGAGAGAGAGAGAGAGAGAGAGAGAGAATTTTCTAATATTTATTTATCAGTGTTGGGCAGACACAACATTTTTATTTTTATGTGGTGCTGATGATCAAACCTAGCACTGCACACATGCCAGGCGAGTGTGCTACCACTTGAGCCACATCACCAGCTCCTTAGTGACATCTATTTTTTGTTGTCTATCAATATTTATTGATTTATATATGGTTCTAAGAATTGACCCCTGTGCCTCACACATGCCAGGCAAGCTCTCTACCACTGAGCAATGACTCCAGACCCCTCTGAAAGACAGTCTATCAACACTAGTAACCTGTGCTTGTGTCCACCTGCCCAAGACTGCGAGAACAATTCCACATTACACACTGCATACACTTTCACTCAGCAGTACTAAGCAAGATGAAACCAGGAGCTAGCCATTCATCTCTGAAATGCTGAATTGTTGCCAATAAAGCCTTTTCCTCTCCCACCTCTCTGCCTCTTCAGTTACTGACTTTCATGAGTGGAAGCAAAGCAGCAGAATCAAACCTTTTGTAGCTGCATTGGCTGCAATCCTCATTAATAATAAAAAAAAGTTAACACATTTCAAAGATACATCTACGCAGGGGAAACACAACTAACCCAAAAGGGAAGAAGAAGACAGCAGTAAGGAGAAGACTGAAAAAGCACAGCAGGGCACACGTTAAGTATAGTGCTCCATTAAGTCTAGTGCTCCAGGTGTGAAACTAGGGCACCTGATGGTGTAATATGGGTGCCCTAGAACTTGAGCATCCTTACCCCTTCAGCTTGGTCTGATGTGGGACCACTCCCTAGAGCTTCTGTGCTCACTGACTTTCACTTACCTGAGCAGGTGTTCATAGGCCTGCCACTGCTAAACTCCACCACAAAAATGGCTCCACTCTTATAGTTTGATAAATCACTGTTTCTGGGGTTACTGGGTTGCACTCTGAATGTGATATGCACATCCTGGTCACCAGCGTTTCCTCTGAAGCATGAATGCAAACCTTCACAACCCCTCAACTCTTCACTCTGTAAGCCTGATAACCAGCATCACATGGACAATAACAAGGTCAGCTGAGAATGAAGACAGTAGCCAGACCCACCTAGACCATGGCCTCTGTGAGCCCATATGATGTTAGTTACACAGCAAAATGAATGTGGACATAGGATTCTGAGGCTGCCTTTTGCACGCAGGGCACCCTGATAATATCTCCACAAGTCATTGAGCCTGCTAAGGGTGGTGTCCTTCCCATTCCTGAGATGCCGGAAGGTGGCTTCTGTGTAATGGAACTAATCACTTTACCAACCACACCATCCTTGGCCCCAACATTACAAAGTTTTCATTTCTGGAAAACCTGCAAGTATTTTAAATCTTTCTACCCTGGCTTTTGCTCCTGATCCCCATGGTATATCAGGCTGAAAGCAGATAAATATACCCAGGCCATATCTCAAATGCTGTACTGCCTTTAATATTCCCTGCTGGATAAATTAGTCTGTGTTTTAGTTGCCTTTTACATCACTGTGACCAAAAATATCTAACAACAACAATTAGAGCAGGACAAGTTTATGTAGCTCATAGTTTCAGGTCTCACTCCACTGACCACCAAATGCATAGCTCTGGGGCCAAGGTGAGGCAGAACATACTGGGAGAAGTGTAGGGAGTGGGAAAGCAGCTCAGCATATGCCAATGAAGAAGCAGAGAGAGAACTCTGCTCACCAGGGACAAACTATGAACCCTGGATCCGTTTCCTCCACTTGATCCTCCTCTTTGTCCTCAGCCTGGGTGGGCTTATCTATCTGCCTGTGGTTGACTGGGAAGGCGAGAATAGGCCAATGGTGTGGCTTAACCTTTGTATTAGACCGCCTTGGGCCAGCTTGGGTTGACTCTGTGCCTAAGGCTAATGAGTGGAGCTCAGAGTCAAGGGATCTTAATTCTTTTAAAAGTTGGATCTGTTCCCATCTATGTTGGTGAGACTTGTGCAAGGGAGCCAGGTTAGGCAAGGGAAGTGGAGAAAAAATATCTGATGGGGCAGTTGGCCCCTGATGGGCCAGAGCACAAAAGACAGGAGGGATATAGCAGGGAGGTGGATGGGTAAGTCCTATAGGCTGTGGCAGGGTCCTGAGAGGTGGCGTGTCTTCTGAATGGTAGCGAGCTGCTTCCTTCTCCAAGGTAGCCTCTTCCCCAGGTGTCAATGTGTCTCTGGGATTTAAAACTGGATAAAGGTGGTTGGTAGCTGTTGGAGCCTTATTCATTAGGGTGGGATTTTGAGTGCATCCAGGAAGGTTCCCAGGGTCTTGGGGAGACTAAGAAGGATCTATGTCTATACTAACTGAAGGGCATGCCGAGGGGGGACGAGAGGAATGAGAGGTCTTTTGCATAGCCTCTTCCCCAATCCTGTCAAGTTTTAAGGTACCATTGTCAAAGGGTGAACTTTTAAGAATTTCATTAAGTTCCAGTAAGAAAAGGTGGGAACAGGCACCTTTTCTTGGTCAAAGGATTCATAATAATCTTTTAAACAGTCTCCTACTCTAAGCCATCTTTTACCATCAATGGTCCCTTCAAGGGGAAACCACGGACACAATTCTCCTATGTATGAAAAGAATAATTTTAAGTCCTTTTTCTTAACACGTGCCATTCGTGTCTAGAGGGCCTCCTTGAGGCCTGACAAAAACAAATCATGTGACGAAACTGCTTGTCCCATGGTGGGTCACTCACTGTGCGTCGTCCCCACTCTCCTCCTGGATCTGTTTCTGGGTCTTGTTTGCAAGGCGATCGCGAGCTCCGCTTGGCCAAGTCTCCCCCGAGGACGGCGTTCCTTCTCAGTCAAAGGCTCGAGCCCCAATCTTTGGGGGCCAAATGTTCTGACCAGCAGGACACATCAACGTGGGCGGTGAACCTAGGTGGGGAGGAATGAAGGGACAAGAGACACGAAGGATGACAGCAAGACAGGAGTTCTGATCAAGCTGCAAACTTTTATTTTTCACACAGGGGTATTTATATGCTGGGGATGGGGAAGCTCTCTAAACAGCAATTTCTAGATGTGGGTGGTAAAACTGACAGCTGCAAGATGTCTGCTGATCCTGATAACCACAGGATGTTCCAGGGAGATAGGTAGCTGCAGGATGTGTCCCAGGCAGGATGTCTCCCAGGGCACTGTTTCTTGTAAATGTCAGGCTATTCTTTGAAGGAGAATTTCCTTCTAGCCCCGGACACTGTACCTCCCACAAAAAAGAAAATGAATTAACAGACAAGAGTTCACACTGATCCTTCCTAAATTCCCCACCCCACTCCATCCACACATCCAAAAATGGCCTTAATAGTCATTGCAGCCACGTTGATGCAGCACCTCCTATGTGCTAGAGACTACTCTGCTAAAAAAAAAAAAAAAAAAAAAAAAAAAAAAAAAAAAAAAAACAGAAGACACACCAGTGTCTCCATTTAAGAAAAAAACTGAGGCAAAGAGAGATTTATCAACTTACCAATGATCACACAGCTCAAAAGAGGCCCATAGGGGTTTTAAACCCGGGCCATTTGGTTTTACTCCAGGCCCCTCAGACCAAAGATGCAGTAAGTGGGAGGAGAACATCAGACATATGATCCACCTATGGCAGGAGGAGACTAGGGTGAGTGTATCGTTCTGTGACACAGACAGTGTCCCCTCTCGGGGGATGCCTCACCTTGTCCTGAGAGGCCCACTCAGCCTGGGGGAGAAGAGAGCCCCCTGCCAGCCTTTTGGTTTAAGAGAATGTTCACTTACCTGAGGTGCAATGTCTCCACTGCTCTGAGGAGGTGGGGCCACGTCCTGTCAGAGATCCTTAAAAGTGACCTCATTTTAAGGAAACAAGCCTGTGGCCAATTGTCCGAGATTGATTAAGTCAGGGGCCAGCACAGGCAGCCAGCAGAGGGGACACCATTGAAGATATGAGCCGGAGCACGGTCCAGGGCCCTGGGGCACGGCCTGGGCACGGCCCAGTGGCTCCCAGCTGACATCCTCCCTGCCCGGGAGATCCTGGAAACTGCCTTCATGGTGATTTTCAGGTGCATGCGTGGGAGGTCCTGCTTGCTCCAGCCTCAGGGTAGAACAGGGAAGATTTCAGGCCTCATCAGATTATGGGAATGAGCAGGATGGTGGCCAGCAGGGGAAGACATCAAGGGCCTCCATCTCACAGCAGTTTATGCATTGTTTGTTGAGCCCCTACCATGCATCATATGGATGTAGCTGGAAAGTGGATTTTTAGCATGTGTAAAGGACCTGAGGCAGCAGTGGGCTTGGTACATTTGAGGCTGTGTGGGGAGTTGAGGCTGGCCTGAGCCAGGATGTGCCTGGGGATAGCTGCACCAGATGAGGCAGTTTGGGAACTGATTGACTTCTTTCCCTTGTGCTCCACCTTTCGAACAAGCAAGGCACAGAGATGAAGATCTTTCACATGACAGATGAAGAGTCTGAAGGTCAGAGTGGTAAAGGCATTTTCAGGTCCCGAAGGTAACACATGGCGGAGTTGGAATTCTCACCCAGATCTGCCTCTAGAGCAGTTTATGTGTCCCTTCTAGCATGACTTTCTGACAAGTCCAGACGCACCCAAACTCAACCTCCTGTATCTGGTTTGGAGAGTCTCAGGTACATGAGTCATATAAGGCCCTGATAAGTCCTTCTGCAAAGGAAGTTTCTAATATTTCTTTAACCCAGCACTTGCAACGTTCATTTGAACATAAGATCCTTATAAATGTGACTAGAATGAAGACATTTCAGAAGTGACCTTGGGAGACACTGGTCTTGGTAACCCACAGAAGTCTCAATTGGTCTTCCTGATCTTGGGGAAGAGAATTCTGGGTATATTTTGGAGACTCAGTAAGATGGTGAAGGGATGGAGAGAGATTCAAAGGACTAATGGGGGTATTTCAGAGCGGGAAGGGATCCCTAGGAGGACCCTAAGTGGGACTCTGGAGAGATTTCCTCCCTCGCTTCAGAGAACAGTACCAGGGCCCATGAGGGTAGGATAGGAGTTGGAGACTGTACCTGAGGTGGGCCATCTTTGTCGGGAGTGAGCTCCCCACCACCAGCAGTGTGCAATTAGAAACTGTTGCATTACACTGCTGAAGGTCACTTCCTCTAGGATTCTGGGCTTCGGGGTAAAGAAAGCTACCCCACCTGGGCCATGCTCAGTTGCCCCCTTCTCTCCAGAGTGGGCACAAAGAAGCCAGGCATGGCACATTCATGACATTAGGAAAATCCTTATAAATAAAATAGTTACTATGAAAGCTGATGAGCTCTCCACAGTCCATCTCCTCTAAACAGGAATAATGCCAAGCCCGTGACTCCAGTGTCACCTCCTGCCATCGACTAGAGGAAACCCTCATTTTAAGAAGTATAACAAGAAAAGTGAGTGACAGTCTATTGACATTTTAAAAAGTGTGTGAGCAGTGGGGGCATGACTGGCTGGAGACACCCAGAGACAGGAGGAGAGAGGAGCCACACCAGTCCCTTCCATCTCCGCTCACCTCTGTCGCCCAATTGCTGAAGCTCGGTGTTTTCTTCACCAAGAAGGAGGTCGAGGTGGGAAGGGGTGGGTGCGGGCCAGGGCCTTGAGCCTGCTTTGCCCCAACTCCTAGGTCAGGGTCCCCCCTGGAGAAGCTCTGGTGGCTCTGGCGGACTGTCCTGGAAGGGAAGGCAGGGAATCTGGCCAATGGAGACCAGGGATCATGTCCCCTCAGCTTTCCATCCAGGCTGCGGCTCAGGGACACACACGGACCTGCCTCGTGGCGGCACCACTGCCACCTGCCCCCACCGACACCTGCACCTCTGGAGTGAGCGCAGCCCGGGGTGGGGTGCAGAGGCATGGGACGGATGTCCACTGAGACCGTTCTAGGGAGGTCATGGGGCCACCTCTACGCCCTTTCCAAGGTGAGGGGCGAAGGTGATCGGCCTGGGGACTCACTGGGCACCGACAGGGACAATGCCCTGGGGATTCGTGGGCTCCAGGACTAAAGCCAGCCTCGGGCCTCCACTGTGTCGGCCTGTCACACTGCGCTCCTAGTGCAGCACATATACACACATGCATGCGTGTGGGCCTCGCACGCTCATTAGCGTGGATGTCACACCCTTGCACCAGCATCACTGCCCGAGCAGAAGGCACTGGCAGGGTCGGTCCACCTGCACATGCGCAGACCATGCGCACCCACCCCATGATGCATGCACCGATCCCCCCACGCCCGTTCTGTCTTACTCATGAGCACACTTACGTGCACACAGGGGGACAGACCTCGTTCTGTCCTGCGTCCCACACTCCCAGCAGGTGCCCGTCCAGCACAGGCCAAACACACGGGGTGTAGCGCACCCAGTCACGGTGGCCTCCCCACCTCCCAGCACCCAACCTCGTGGTGCCCCACTCCCTGATCAGTGTTTGAACAGTGGTCCTGTGTCTCCTGAGTGCTGGGGGAGCAGGCCACGGATGGCCTCAAGGGAGAATGTCACCCTCTCCAGCCCCTCCTGCCCCCAGCCCGCCTTTGTCAACCAGGACAGCGCTCAGGGGGACCCTGCTGTGCTGCCCTCCTAGCTGGCTTCCCCGCCAGGGCCCTGGGCAATGAATGAGCCTCGGGCATCCCTCCTGACCCCATTGTCCTTGCCCACGCCTTATCAGTGGGCACTGGTAGAGAGGACAGGGGCTGCCACTCGGGGAGGCCTGTTCTAGAAGCATCCACCCATCCCTCCCCTTCCTCTCCACCCGCCCAGCCCCTCACATCCGCTGGTGGCCCCACCTCTCAGCCATTGTCCAGGCTGTTCCCCGCCCCCAACTCGCCCCTTAGCAAGGACCCCTAACCTCCCTCTCCAGGAAGCCCTCTAGGTTCCCTTCCCTCTTGGCCTCGAGGCGCCTGCACCTCACCCCTCCCACACCAAGATGTCCATTTCTTGCTCCCTGTACATGACCATGGGATGGGGAAGCGTGGATTTGTGGGGAAGGTTGACAGCTGGGTTCCCATCATCCTGGCACCCCCAGAAATGGGGGGGGGAGCCCTGGCCAAGGGCAAGACCTCTAAAGTAGGAGGGTGGACGGGAGGGAGAAACCCAGAAATTGCGGTGCCTCTATTCTCGGGCCTCCAGGAGTGAATCAGGTCCCTGGCCTTTATTCAAGAGTAAAGGATGCCACCACACACATGAGGAAGTTAGTAAATTCCCTCCCCTATCACTCCCCACCCAGAAGTCTGCCAACTTCTAGATGGTAATGGTGTGTGGGATAGTGAAATCAGCATATCCATCAACACACTCCCTGCTCATCATGTACAGAGAAGGGCCAGTGGCTCCAGTTCCACATCAACATCCTCTGGAGGCTCCCTGGGCACCGGCTACCAAATACCCAGAGGGAGGGACATCCCCCCAGTCCCCTCCTAGCCGCCACCAGGCAGCCCCCAGGAGCTCTGAGGGACCATCATGAAGGGGACTCCTTACTACACAGACTGCCTTTGATTTGGGGGACAGTGAGTGGGACCTGTTGGTTGAACTTGGTGTGACAAGGGTGGGCATCCTGGGTCCACCCCCATAGCCGGAGGCCTGCTTTGGAGCCTCCCCAGTGTTCCTCCCACTTGTCAAGTGAGCATGTCCAGACATGGGGAAGTAGGATGTGCTCCTAAAAGCATGTCTGAGGAGGTGAGGCTAAAGTGCAGGGCCCTCTGCTCATAGGAAGGGACAGACAGCACATGGCTTGAGAACTGGGGATTAGACTCAGGGGCACTCAATCATTGAGCCACATTCCTAGCTCTTCTTATATTTTATTTAGAGATAGGGTCTGGCTAAGTTGCTTAGCATCTTGCTAAGTTGCTGAGGCTGGCTTTGAACGTGCAATCGTACTGCCTTAGCCTCCAAAGCTGCTGGGATTATAGGCCTGAAGGACATAGCCTTTTTGTTGGGAAAACCTGGGTTCTATTCCCTGCCCTGCCACTTGCTACCTTGGAGATCCTGGACATGTGGCTTGGCTCTTCTGAGTCTCACTCTACCTATATGCAAAATGGGGGTAATATCTGTAGCCCCTCTTTCAAGACTCTGTAAAGATTCACATGGATTTTATGTGGTGACTATATCCCACATAGCAAGCACTGGACTAATGCAGGCCTTTTCATAAAAGTATTTCAGATTCAAAAACACACATTCCTGGTAATCCCAGTGAATCAGGAGGCTGAGGTAGGAGGATCAAAAGCTTCAGGTGAGCTTGGGCAACTTAGTGAGATCCTCAAAATAAAAAATAAAAATAAAAAAGTGAAAAGGGCCAGGGTTATAAGGCTCAGTGATAAAGACACCTGTGGGTTTGATCCCCAATTCCACAAAATAAAAAAAATGATTTCATGAAATGTCAGGCATATTGCAGAGATGCAGTAAATATTCTTTAGATTGATGCTTGTCTTTCAGCAAGAGTCAAGTTGCATCTGCCTTTAGTCTGAGTATTTTGTAGGTGCTCCGTGGTAGCCTAAGGTTTACCTTGTTTCCTGGGCCCTGGCAGCCTGGACACCCTTTGCCTCTTCACTGGAGGGTCAACAGGGGTTTTTGAAATGACCCTGTGGATGGGGTAAAGGGAGCAGGTTCTGTCCAGGGTGAGGTCCCTGGGAAGCTTTTAGCACGGGTGTGTTAATGCAGGCTGGGAGGTCAGGAGCCCCATGCCAGCCAATGAGACCTGAAAGCTTAGTCCCAGCCAGGAAGAAGGCTAAGGGCAATGTGCCAACATGAGGCTGACCTGAGCTTAGTTCAGATGTTGCCATTTACTGGCTGCGTGGCTACAGGCTTCTCTCTGGTCTGTGAAATCGGGCTCATGTTGTCTTCTGTGCTCATCAACCAGGTTGGGGTTGAGGGTGCAATGATATAGAAAGAATGTATAGATACAATGTAGTGTGGGACACAAGTGTCCTGGGAAATCAAATGAGAACTTCGAACATCATTTACAGAAGGCAGCAGAGTAAAGAGGAAACCTTGAACAGGGGCTCAAATCTTGGTTCTGTAAATTTGGGGCTGTGTGACCTTAGGTAAGTTACAGAAGTTACAGAACATCTCTGAATCCTCATGAATTCCTCATGTGAATGCGTACTCTATTATCATGAAGGCATAATACTCTTTCCCACGCTATTGCCCACCTGGGACTCGCTGTGCTCCAGGAGAAAACTTCTCTGGCCAGAGCCTGCCACCACAGAACATGGTATGTCCTTCTCTGACCCCAATCCACAATGTCACTTGAAGCAGATGGAATGAGAGGGGCAAGCTAGGGACGAGCTGTGGAAGCTTGGTTGGATGCCAGGGAGCAGTGACAGTAAAGTGAGGTCCTGCCTGCCCTCCTGGTGGTCGTGCTCTGGCAGAGGGGTGCATGTTGGAACATACGCTAGAAAGAGCAAACAGGCACGGGAGGGGATAGGTGTGGCAGGAGGCTGTTCTGGTTTGGATGTGAGGGGTCCCCAAAAAACTTAGCTGTGAGACAATGCAAGAGGGTTCGAAGGACAAGTGATGGGGTTGTAAGAGTCTTAACCCCTCAGTGAATTAATCCCCTGATAGTGATTGACTGAGTGGTGACTGAAGTTGTGGGGTGTGGCTGGGGAGGAGGGTCGTGGGCCAATTATTTGGGATATATATTTGTATTTGGCAAGTGGAGCCTCCCTCTGCTTCCTGATCATCATGTGAGCCCCTTCCCTCTACCACACTCTTCTGCCATGAGGTTCAGCTAACCTCAAACCTTTAGGAATGGAGCCTGCTGTCTGTGCATTGAGACCTCTAAAACCCTGAGCCCCCAAGGCAACTTTTTCCTCTCTATAATTGTTCTGGTTGGGTCCTTCCATAGTGCAGCAAAAAAGCTGACTAAAACAGAGACTATTTTCAATCAGGTGGCAAGGAAATCTTCCCATTTGGTGGCACAGGATACAGAGGAACAGACTGACCCAAGGTCAGCCAGCAAGGTTCTGAAATATTCCAGAGGTCTGGCCCTCCTCTCTGCTCCACGCTGTGTCCAGGGTCCACTCACACTTTCTCCATGGCCTTGTCCTACTCGTGCCCACACCTCTGAAGGGACAGCCCAGCTGGCTAGCCCTTTCTTCTCTCAGGCAGCCGAAGCTGCTGGGAGGATCTGAACTCCAGCCAGCCACGGCGCTCTCGGGTCCGTCCCTGCCCAGTTGTGGGGAGGAGGCTCAGGACCCTCTCCTCAGGGGGGGCATGTTGGGGGCCAGGAACTTACAAAGGCAAATAATGTCTGGGTAAACATTGGCTGCTGATAGCTCCAGCTGTGGGTGCCAATGATGTCCCCTTGGTCCAGATGTTGGCCTCACCCACCTCCCTCCTGTGGCAGTACATTTGAGGAGAACCTTGTAGGCCAGCGGAGAGCAACACAGAATGCGGGGTGGGGAGGGGGCTGGCAGGGCCACCCAGCACAATCCATGCACAGCTAGCCAGCGTAGTCCTCCACCTCCAGGGTTGTCCGGACAGCAGGGGTCACTCCTGGGCTGAGAGTGTACCAGGGAAGATGGGGCCACAGCCTCCCCTGTCCAATGTCCCAGATTTCCTGGCTGGGAATGAAAACTGAATCCAGAGGTGGAACCAATGCCAGGACCCTACGCTCTCCCAGGATAGAGTGAGCTTCTTGTCCCTGGAGGTTTGTCAGCAGGGTCTGCACCTTCAGAGCTGGCAAGAAGCAGGCTACTCAGGGCATTGGAGAGGGTTGGGACTAGAGCCTTCTCTTGGATTCTTTTTTTTTTTTTTTTTGCTAAGCATATATTTCTCTTTAATTAACTATATTTCCTAATAAAGTAGTATGTGTAAAGAAAGTTATTTTCTTCCAAGTAAAAATACCTCATATTTTTTAGTATATTTAAATAATATATAGGCACACACTAAAAATGTTTTTATTTTATGTACAAATGGGCAGATGTTATACTCATAAATTCTATATTCCATAACAATTAAGAACCTGTTTTTAAAAAGAAAGAAAACTCCGCAACAAATTTTAAGACACTAGGATTACTTTGCTTCTACATCAGGGGAGGGGGGAGGGAGCTTGCTCTACCAGGAATCACAAATTAGAACTGAGTATTCTCTAAAGCAGAAATAATATAGTGCCATTTCAAATAAAGATTAGTCAGCTCTCCTCACAAACACTCACAACTACCTGCCAACAACAGGTAAACCAGGTCAAAACAGCTTAGCATAACTAGGCTTCATGGTATTTGGCCATTATGCTCCTTTAGGCTAATAAATCAAAACAGAAAATACTAAAATAAATGATTTTGAGATTGCCATACATTTTGAGATTGTTGTATCCTCCCTTCTATAACATAATAAAGGGAACATTTTACTGCAAAGAAAATTTGATTTTACCTATCACTGGCCACAAATTTTTGTAATTACTTATTACATAAATGCTGCCTAGTGCCATTATCCAAAAGGCATGACCATTCTGTCCACAATCCACTTGTGCATTTATAAAGAGAATTTTCATGATTTACATAAGCATGTCTATCAATGAAGACATTACAATGAGGTGCAATCTAACATCCATAATCTGATGCTTTGCAGATAGCAATGTAGAACAGTATTTGTAATCACCTTTCACTTCAGTGACCTTATATAAAAATTAATTATTTAGAATTAAATTCTAAGTCTCCAAAGGAGATTTTCAAATGTACAAATAGAAATGATTATAGAGTAAGATTTTTAAGAAACATCCTCCATGTCCACATCCTGTTGTAACTGCTGTACCATTTTTTCTTCCAGCTGCTTTCCTTTGCCTGCAAGAGGGGCTCTGATAAGATGGATGTTTTGCTTGACATCTTTAATGTCCTGAACTTTCTGTAGCTCTTTATTTTTCTTCAATCTGTTCACTATAAATTTAGCTTGGCGTTTCTGTTTGATCTCTTCAACTCTCTTCATTGCATCAATAGTTTTTTTCCATAGTTCTTGCTGGTATTGGACAGGTTCATTTCTACGTTTTTCAAATTCAAATGAGTTATCCACTGTAAGCTCTTTGCCAGCTGCTTTCCGGAATGCTTTAGTCCACCTGACCTTGCGAGGATTACGCTTCTTTTTAAAGTTCTTATGACATTTGGATTTACAGAATCTGAATACCTTGCAATCATTGCGGATGAACATCATGCCGTGGCCGGGGTAGATGGGCCCTGAACAGAAATAACACTTCTCCATACGCATGTTGAGGCCGCGTGGGTCCCCACCGACCTTCTCTTGGATTCTTGCCAATTGCCCCACCCCTGATCCTGAAGCCAACAGGGTGCCCAGTCCACCCTCCCCTCCAGCACCAGGAGAGTCTAGAACTTGCTTCTTCAAATCTCCCTTCCCTGAGTGGGTCAATGTCTTGATGGGACCCTCCCCCGCCCCAGGTGCACACCGACACTTCTCCTAATGCATCCTGGCTGGACGGCTGGGAGCCACAGACGACATGTCACATGAGGGGACATAAGGGGGCTCTCACATTTCCCACGCCTGGGCTCCTGGGCCCCCAGCATTCATGACGGCTGATTTCAACATGAAAGGGCCCCTTGAGAAGGAGAGCCCCCCTCCCTTTTCCCCTCGCCTCTGCTAAGCCCCACTCTACAGCTAAACACTGTCTGAGCCTCCCTCCCTCTGGAGCACCCTCTCACTCACCTGCCAAGCCTTCCCCAGACTGCTGCAGCCTCACCTCGCAGCCTCTGCCAGCCAGGATGAAAATCCCAACGTGGGGTGGGGGGCTCAGGGCTCCATACTGCAGAGGAGAAAGTGGGGTCAGTCTGTCCTAAAGGTATAAGCCATTTGGCCAACCATAGGCCAGAATGAATGAATAAATCTCCGTGGGTGCTTTAATGCTCTGAGGACAGGAGGTCTCCCAATCTCAAATCCAAAGACAGGCAGAGCAGTGAAATTTCCCATGAGGCCTTCCAGGCATCTGCCCTAAATTTTCGAAGTGGCATTTTTTTAAACCTTTTATTTTGACCTAATTTTAGATTTACAGAAAAGTTGCCAAAAATAGAACAGATAGCTTCAGTACACCCCTCACCTAGCCTTCCCTAATATTCACATCTTACATAACCCTAGTAAATGATCAAGCCTGAGAACTTATCCTTAGTTCAGTACAATCACCTGAACTTCACATCTTATTGGATGCTGGGTACAGTGGTGCATGTCTGTAATCCCAGCAGCTCAGGAGGCTGAGACAGGAGGATAGGGAATTCGAGGCCTGCCTCAGCAAATTAACAAGGCCCTAAGCAATTTAATGAGACCCAGTCTCAAAATTTAAAAAAAATGAAAATAAAAAAGGGCTGTGGATGTAGCTCAATGGTAAAGCAGTCCTGAGTTAGATCCCCAGTACCTAAAACAAAACAAAACAACTCTTATTGGAATTTCCCTTTTTTCTACTAAGATCTTTTCCTGCTTCCATCACCCCATTCTGGACACCACACTGCGTTTAGTTGTTATTTTTCTTTTGTGTCCCTGATCAATTGGTTGCCGCAGTACTGCTGCAGCAAAATAACCAGGGGGTGACGAACAACTTGTGTAGATTGATACAGCAGGAGTGGGAGCCATTTATTGTAGGAAAGGAGGGGTATATATACATTCCACACAGATTATCTTAATTAACATAAACTAGATACAGCAGTCAACGAATCACAGTTAATGGCTTGCTGGTACCACCTCACAAACCACTCCCTCTGGCAAAATGCCAGGCGCCATCCTGACTTGTTTACAGACCTTAACATTTCTGACATTCCCTCAGTCTATACTCATCTTTCATGATCTTGACAGCACTGAGGAATAAGTGTTTTGTAGAACTGTGGGTTACCTTGTGTTTTCTCAAGATCAGAGGGAGGCTCTGCAGTTTTGGCAATACCACAGAAATGGTGGTGGTTCCTTCTCAGCTCACCATATCAAGAGGCTCATGTCTCCAACATGTTTGATTACTGGTGGTGATGACCTTGATCACTTAGTTAAGTTGATGTCTAAAGGGTCTATCCACTATAAAGTTACTATATTTTTCTTTTGAATTAATACATATCTTGGGGAAAATACTTTGATATATATGTGCAACTATTCATAACTTTATAATTTAATTTACACATATATCTTTTTTTAATTTCTTTGTTTAGTTGTAGAAAATTGTTATACCTTTATTTATTTTATGTGGTGCTGAGGATTGCACACAGTGCCTTACACATGCAAGGAAAGTGCTTATCACTGAGTCACCACTCCAGTCTGACACAAGTATATCTTTATCATACAATATAGTAATTTGACACATATATTGATAATAATGGTGTAATTATCATTTTGCCTCCTCAAATACTTATCATTTCTCATTTTGTTTATCACATTTATTTTCTTCTAGTAATTTTGAATCATATCATATATTGTTGTATATATAGAATAGAACACAAGAACTAGTTAATCCTACCAGTGTTTGTGCCCATTTCAAAATTTGCCTACAACTAAAGATTCCAAATGTTCGGCACGTTTTTTTAAATATTCATAAAATGTCAAGTTATTTTAACATAATGAAAATGATGCCTGTAATCCCAGAAGCTTGGGAGGCTGAGGCAGGAGGATCATAATTCAAATCCAGCCTCAGCCACTCAGAAATGTCCTAAGAAAATTAGGAAGATTCTGTCTCAAAATAAAAAAGATAAAAGGGCTAGGGATGTGGCTCAGTGATTAAGAGTCCCTGGGTTTCATTACAGGTGCAAAGAAAATAAATAAGTAGAATAAATAAAATAAGTAAACTGCTTATCCACAGAAAAACTTGGAAGAATCAAAACACTCTTTTAAACAAAAACGTAGACATCAAAGTGTATAACACGAGAGACTGGGATTTTGCCTCAGAGGTAGAGTGAGCAACTAGCACATGTGAGGCACTGGGTTAAAACCTCAGTGTCACGTATAAATTAAATAAAGATATTGTGTCCACCTACATCTAGAAAATAAACATTTAGAAAATAAATACTTTTAAAAGTGTATATCATTATTTTTTTCAGTTAAAATGTTTCATTAGTGATTAAATAAATACTTTTATCAAAATCAAACCAAAGTTGCATATGGTCAATGCAGTTGAAAATTGTACTAGATTTTTTTTCATTAGTGAATATGACTCTCATGGTGAGGGTGTTGGATCCTGCAGAAGAGCAACAGTTACTGGTTTGGTTTGGTCTCAAATAAATTATGGGATGATCCCCTGGTTTATGTTGTAGCTAGTGCATCCATGGTTACTTTGCAAAATCCTGTGGTGAATAGATGCCTTGGAGGACCTAAAATTCTCTGTGGAGAGTGAATTTAGGCTAAAATATTACAAGCTTAGTGAGTTTAACTGAATTTATTTTCTCCCAATAATCTGAGGCAACAACTCAGTTGTTACAACCTCCATGGAAGATGTAGGCAGGCCTACCTAATATCAATTTATTGGTATTTTTTTCTCACTCAGCATAGCTCCATCAGTTGACTTGTAGGTATGATGTGAAAAGCAGCATGAAGAAAAGTAAAACCTTCTGCATAGATTAAAAGAAAAAAAAGGGACTCATGGACAAGCTGAATCCTGCTTCAAATAGTATGAAGGAACTGTCATTCGTAGAAAATGGCAGGATACAGAAAGTTCTTTTCATTATCTCCACCCTAATAAATGCTTAAAAAAAATAAAAGATCACCCAGTCATTTCTAATGGAAGAATAACTTTCTCTGGAACAAAGACTAAGTGAGTAAATATCCAAATATCGATGATGTGGTGATAGAAATGCAAACATACTGACATTCATTGGAGGTCAGGAGAGTCACATTACAAGGATTTTTTTTGATCCTTCAAAAAAAGACAAATGCTGTGTACTGATGTTTATGTGGGCTCTTTCTCGTCCAGCAAGGGGTTTCACGGTAAATTGTAGAAGAGACTGTGTCTGTGAAGTCACTAATAAAGACCTCTGGACATCAAGCAGGAAACAGGTCCCATTTTATTGTGAAGTTACCATGTATATATACTCAGGCAGTAGCTTAGCAGATTACAGGCAGCCACCAATGCAATTTCTGCAGTGACCAATCAAGGAGTGAGCAATGGAGCAAGAGCAGGGAATTCAACACATAGCCTCATGCGCAGGGCTGTGCCAAAGGGGTAAGTATTTTGCTCTTCACAAGACCTAGCATGGGATAGTGTGTTGCCACCCAGGCACTCTTAATGTATGCCATGAAGGCAGTATTCCATGAACTTGACTCTAAGACATCATTGTGGCCTCGCCTCTCTAAGATTTTTTGAGGTTCAAAGTTTTGCCATACTTCTGGTCTCTTTCAGATGAGATCATTGTGGTCAGGTGATATAGGGGTGCATCCACCCCATTACAGGAGTTTTGCTACCTTTACATGGGGACACAGCACCAAGTCTGCTCATAAATATTTGATGCTTGAAGTCTCCTTGGACTTGCATTGTTTAACAGAGATCATTAAGTTATCACTTTCTGGCAGTAAAATCTCATCTATCAGCAATAAGATAAATATGGTGTACTAAAGATTAAACACTTTCATTCAAAATTAAATTTAATCAAACTATGTTAAAGATAGCATTTTGTAATTATTAGTTTTATTAGATGTATTATTTGGTAATTTATGGTATATATTCCCCCATTGTGACAGAACAGCTAGTTCAATGACCTTTTGGGCCTTCTTTGCCTCAAGAGAATCCAAGTTATGTGCAGCTCTGACTTGAGAGCATGTCAGCAGGAGGAAATCTCCTGTCTGTTCTTGAGGTCTGTGAAGGGTCTTTGCCACAGCTTCAGTAGAATTTTATGTTATAATCGAGCAAAAAAGTGCTCACATTCTGTACTGTTCCCAAGTGGGTTGTTCTTTACTTCCTCAAAAAATATTTCTGAAAATATTCTTTTAAAAAACTGTTTATCATTGAGGGGTTTATTGGCAGAAGCCATATGGAGATGTGATAATTTTTAAAAATTCAAGGTCTTTTTTAGAGAAAAATCCCCACATAAATGTAGAGGGCTTTATGTTATTGTTATTGTTGTTGTTGGTGGTGGTTTGTGTCTTATTTCAGCAGCATCCCCAGCTTATAACTAAGTGGGCTTGAGTCATGTTCTACTAGGACCTGTTATGAAAACACCCCTATGTCCCAGATGTTGGAGTCTGCTGGAGCAGTGTTTTTCTAACTGTGGTACCAATGCCAGCAGCTTCATACTCATAGGATGGCTATGAATTCCCATGCACAAGAATTATCTGGAGTGGCCGGGGTAGTGGTTTCTTGATTGGCTAGTTTCCTCGTTAGCCTAGAAGGTAAGAGGGATTCTGAAAAATGACACCATAAGAGTCAAAGGCCTTTACCAGAATGGGAGGGGGCCTTCCAGGGAGGTGCTTGAAATCCTGTGATTGGAAGAGGCCAGGTAAAACCTGGTGGATGCTCTAAAACAGAATTCATTAATGTAGCACCTGATAGCTGTATCCACACCACTCTATTTTATTTATTTCTTTATTTATTCTTTTTTAACAAAAAATTTATATTGGAACACAGTTAGCAAGGTATTTGTTGAAAGGTACTAGATTTGAACTCTCAATAGGTCATATTATCCATAATATTTGCTCCTGGTGATTTATAGAACATCATCATTCAATAATTTTCACGATTATGGAAATGTTCTGTGTCGATCATGCCTAATTCAGTAGCTTCAAGCACATGATATTTTGGCATATAGATCCTGTGACAAAAAAGCTGAGTTTGTCAATTTGATGGATTACATGGACAATGGCCACAAGATTGGGGAGCACCATTCTAGGACACCAAGGCAGAAAATGGAAGCATTTCCTCTAAAAACTGGAATAAGACAGGGATGCCCGTTTCCACAACTTCTATTTAACATAATTCTTGAAACACTGGCCAGACCAATTAGACAAATAAAATTAATTAAAGTCATATGGATAAGTAAGGAAGAACTCAAATTAGCACTATTTGCTGACAATATAATTCTATACCTAAAAGACTCGACACATTCCATCAGAAAAGTGCTAGAACTAGTAAATGAACTCAGTAAAGTACCAGGATACAAAATCAACACCCATAAATCAAAGGCATTTTTGAATATCAATAAAAAATCTTCTGCAAAGAAAATGAGAAAAACTACTAACTTTGAATAGTATAAAAATTATAAAATCCTTGGGAATCAACATAACAATAGCTGAAAGAACTCTACAATGAAATCTACAGAACCCTATGGAAAAAAGATCAAAGATGACATGAGAATATGGAAAGATCTATTTTTTCTTGAATAGGCAGAGTTAATATTGTCAAAATGATCACACTACCAAAAGCACTATACAGATTTAATGTAATTTCAATCAAAATCCCAATGACATTCCTCAGAGAAATAGAAAAAGCAGTCATGAAATTTATCTGACAAAATAAGAGACCCAGGATAGCTAAAGCAATTTTTAGCAAGAAGAGTGAATTAGGTGGCATCTCTATACTAGACCTTAAACTATGCTACAGATCAATAATAACAAAAAACAGTATGGTATTGGCAACAAGATAGACTTGTAGACTAATGGTATAGAATAGATAACACAGAGACCAATGCCCATAATTAGAGCTCTCTTATATTTGACAAAAAGCATAAAAAAATGTACATTGGAGAAAACGATATCCTCTTCAAAAAATAATGATGGGAAAATTGGAAATTTATATACAATAAAATAAAATTAAACCCCTATCTCTCACCATGCAAAATACTCAACCCAAATTGAATCAAGGACCTAAATATTGAACCAGAGACATTGTGTATATTAACAGAAAAATAGGCCCAAATCTATCTGGTTAGTGCCTGACTTTCTTAATAAGACTTCAGAGCACTATGATTTATATTAAGCAACAATAAATACTATGGATCTAAATTAAAAAGGTTCTTTTCATCAAAAGAAACAATTGGTTAAGTAAATAGGGAGCCTACTAATGGGGAACAAATTCTTACCACATGCACATCAGATATAGAACTAAGTTATAGAATATATAAAGAACTCAAAAATCTGCAAACCAAAACAACAATAACCCAATCAACATATGAGCCAAATAACTGAACAGACAATTCTCAAAAGATGATATGCAATCAATTGACACACATATAAAAAATTGCTCAACATGTCTAGCAATTTGATAAATGCAAATCAAAACTACTCTGATTTCATCTTACTCCAGTCATTTAAGAAAAAAAACAACAATAATTGTTGGTGAGGGTGTGGTAAAAGGCACACTCATACAATGCTGGTGGGACTTCAAATTGGTGCAGCCAATCTGGAAAGCAGTGTGGAGATTCCTTGAAAAAACTGGAATGGAACCATTTGACAGAGCAATCCCACTCCTTGTTCTTACACAAAAGACTTAAAAACAGCATACTACAGGGACACTGTCACATAAATATTTATAGCAGCACGTTTCACAATAGCTAAACTGTGTAGCCATAATAGATGCCCTTCAGTAGATAAATGGAAAAAGATGTAGTATATGTACACAATGGAATATTACTCGCCATTAAAGGGAAAAAAAATTATGACTTTTGCAGAAAAAATTGATGGAGCTGAAGAATATAATGCTAAGTAAAATTTACAAATCACCCTAAAACAAACACCAAATGATTTCTCAGTAAGGATGCTAATTCATAGCATTATGTGTTAGGGAACAGAATGGAAAGATTACATTAACTTCAGATAAGGAAAAGGATAAAAGGGGAGAGAAGGGAAGGAAGGGAGCATGGAGGTAAAAAGGACAGTGGAATGTAATTGTTATCATTACCCTAAGAACATGTATGAAGCCACACAAGATATAAATCTACTTTGTGTACAACCAGAGATATGAAAAATTGTGTTCAATACATGTAATAAATGAAGGAAGTTGAGTTGATATTCTACTTTTGCTAAAATTTAGAAGATGCAGAACATGAAGTGGATAATGATAGGTGCTTAGTCCATGTTGACTGGGTGACAGATGAGGTAATGGGTTTGTTTTGCTTAAGAGTTCAGCTTATTGCAATAAGAATGTATGCATGCTGAGAGGCTGGCACAGTATCATTCTGAGAATATGTGTTTTGCTAGTTTGAAAAAAAGGGGAAAAAGAGGTTATATAGAGCATAAGGCAAGCATAAATACATGTAACATGAATTGTAATGCATTATGTTATCATATTTAAAAAATAATTTAAAAAATGAATACATAAAAAAATAATAACATAGATATTAGGTCATTAAGTGGTGTCATAAATTAAGCAATCCCCAACATCTTATTCATACATAAAGGTATACTGAAAAATTTAATAATTCATTTAAAAAAAATTAAAACACTACCTTCAAAGATAATAACATTTGACAGAAGTAGATTTTGGTGGTTGACCTTTTGTTTTGCATTGATAATATGACTGACTTTGAACATTCAAGTGTTGTATAGTGATAGCACTGAGCCTTTACAGGTACTTTCTGTTTGTTAAGAAGTTATTGATAGTGAGTGGGGGATAGGTAGAAACTATGGTGTTTGCAGTGAACTGGTCTTGATGGATGGCACCCCTACTATCTCAGGGCAGACTGTAATTAAAGAATGATGGAAGATTCATAAAGGGAGGTGTGATTAGTGTAGGAATATGCACTGGCATTTATACCATAGAAGGTGTAGTATTGGTTTGCCGGTGGAGTCAAGAGAGAGCCAGTTAACTAAGGGCAATATGGAAAAGTACAGGTACCGAGGCTAGCAATTTTTAGGTGGCTTGGTCTTCTACAGAAAAACCTCCCCAGTTGTAACTTTGTGGATTAGTCTCTGTGTCCTCTATTCTGTACCATTGGTCCACCCTCCTGTTTTGGTACAAGTACGATGCTGTTTTTGTTACTATTGCTCTGTAGTATAGTTTGAAATCTGGTATCGCTATACCGCCTGATTCACACTTCCTGCTTAGAGTTTCTTTTGCTATTCTGGGTCTTTTATTTTTCCATATGAATTTCATGATTGCTTTATCTATTTCTAGAAAAAATGCCGTTGGGATTTTGATTGGCATTGCATTGAACCTATAGAGAACTTTGGGTAATATCGCCATTTTGATGATGTTAGTTCTGCCTATCCATGAAGAGGGTATATTTTTCCACCTTCTAAGATCTTCTTCTATTTCTCTCTTTAGGGTTTTGTAGTTTTCATTGTATAAATCTTTCACCTCAATAAACTTAAAGATGAGGACCATATGATCATCTAGATGTGGGTTCATTTTTGTGTCTTGTATTTTTTTGTTATTGTTCCACATGTGTCCTTTGGTACCAACACAATGCTGTTTTTGTTACTATTGATCCATAGTATAGTTTAAATTCTGGTATTGTGTTGCCTTCTGCTTCATTCTTCTTGCTGAGGATTGTTTTGTCTATTCTAGGCCTCTTATTTTTACAAATGAAATTTGTGGTTTGTTTTTCTAGTTATATGAAGACTATCATTCATTGGTAGAGATATAATGCTAATCAAAAGTACTCTAAGATTCTCACTCCCATCAGAATGGCAGCTATCAAGATTACAAACAACACTAAGAGTTGTCCAGGATGTAGGGGAAAAGGCACACTCACACATTGCTTGTGGGACTGTAATTTGGTGTAGCCAATCTAGAAGTCAGTATGGAGAGTTCATGGAAACTTACAACATAACCACCATTTGACCATGATATCCCACTCCTTGGCGTAGATGTAAAGGACTGAAAAACAGCTTACTACAGGAACACAGACACATCAATGTTTATTGCAGCACAATTTATAATAGCTAAATTGTGGAACAAAACCAGATGCCCTTCAGTAGATGAATACACAGTGAAACTTTTATATATATGCACAATGGAATATTACTCAGAACTAAAAGAGAATAAAATAATAGCATTTACAAGTAAATGGTTGGAGTAGGAGAATATAATTCTAAGTGAAGTAAGCCAATCGAAAAATATCAAAGGCCAAATGCTTTATTTGACATGAGGATGCTAATTCATAATGATGATAGCAGGGCATGGGAGAAATGGAAGAACTTTAGATAGGGCAAAGGGAAAGGAGGGGAATGGAGAGGGCATGGGGGTACAAATGATGGTGGAATGAGTTAGACATCATTACCCTAAGTACATATATGAAGACACGAATGGTGTAAAAATACTTTTTGTACAACCAGAGACTTGAAAAATAGTGCTCTCTACATCTAATATGAAATGAATTGCATTCTGCCATCACATATAACAAATTAAAATAAATAAATATTTTAATAGAAAAGTGAATAAGTAAACAAGGGGAGGACATCCACCTTGTTTTCATGAAATTATGAAATAAAGGCCACAAGAGCCATAAGAGTGGAATTTGGCGAGCATGCCAGTGGCTTTCTCCACAAGGAGGTGGTCCAATTCATTAATAATGAAGCTCTCCTGAACAGTGGTGGCCCCGAGTTCTACATGGACTTTCGCTCTTGTCCCTGGAACAAGGTAGAGGAGTGGATTCGCACTGTGGTGGTGGACTTTCAGGTGCCTCGAGACCTCAAGAGGGAATGCACCTGAAGTGCCCTTGCCCTGGGCATGCGAGTGGTGGCAAGGCAGCGGGAGCAGCAGGGGCATGGTGCCTGTCTGCTGCAGGACCAACTGGAGGAGGGTGAGGCGGCTTGCTGGGCTTTGGCCTCTGAGCTGCAGTGGCTGTGTGAGGACAGTGATGATGCTACTACTCAGCTGCACTTCACTTAGATTGTCTTTCAACAGGCAATGGATGAGTGTGAAGTGCTACGTGAGAGGCTACCTCAGGCTGAGAGGTCAGCCTTCGCAGATCCATTGCCCCCAAAGGTTGTACCTGTTATGGGAGCCCAACAGCATGGTGCTGTGGCATGATCCCTGGAAGGAGAGGATCAGGCAGAGGTGGTAGCACCTGGAACACAGGGCATACCACATTTGGAGGCCCAGATGCCAGCCCCAGCTCCTTTGCTTTATGTGCCAGGACACCCAGGTCCTTAGCTCCAGGCACTGCAACCCCATGTGAAAATGTCTGTGCCCCATTCAGTGCCAATGCCAGTTGGATTCCCATACTAAACATCTCTACAAGCCCCTGTAGTAAAGAAATCAGAATCAGCAGGAACAACAGCCACAGCAGTGACAGCAATTGCACCCCAGGTGCCTCCTCTTGTCAGCTATCCACCTGGCTTGTGGGCTCCAGTGGGGTGCCAGGAGGAAATGGCTCTTCAATGTGTCCAGAGTTACCTGTGTGTCCAGAGTTCCCAAAGTTGCCTTGTCTTGAGTTGCCTGAGTTGCTGGGGCCAGGATGAATATCCTGAGAACCTTCCATGCAGATGCAAGCTGGGAGATAGAAAAAGCCCCAAGCAAAAAGAAGGTCCTGAAGGTCCACATGGAATGACTTCCCTGAAGGAAAGCATAAGCCAAAGCCAAAAAGAGGGTCAGGAGAGACCCAAAGGGAAATACCCCATGTGGCAGAGCATTAGCCTTTGCCTGGTGTTTTTAATTAAAAAACAAGAATGTCATTGGGATTTTAATAGGAATTGCATTAAATCTTTGTAAACGTTTTGGTAGGATGGACATTTTTGGCTATATTAATTCTGCCTATCCAAGAGCATGAGAAATCTTTCCATCTTCTAAGATCTTTTTCAATTTTCTTTCTTAGTGTTCTATAGTTTTCATTGTAGAGGTCTTGCACCTCTTTTTTTAGATTAATTCCCAAGTGTTCTATTTATTTGAGGCTAGAGTCAATGGGGAGGTTTTCCTACTTTCTCTTTGCTGTGGATTCATCGCTTATATATAGAAATGCATTTGATTCATGGGTATTGATTTTATATCCTAATTTGCTGAATGTATTTATTGGTTCTAGAAGCTTTCTGGAGGAATATTTTGGATCTTCTAAATATAGAACTATGTCTTCAGCAAGGGGTGATAATTTGAGTTCTTATTCTATGCAAATCACTTTAATTTCATTCATCTGTCTGATTACTCTGACTAGAGTTTCAAAGAGGGAATCCCTGTCTTGTTTCTGTCCTTAGAGGGAATGCTTTCTCCTTTTCTCATTTAGTAATAATGTTGGCCTTGGGTTTAGCATAGGTAGCTTTCACAATGTGAAGACTTTGCATACATTGTTTGTATAGACCTCACCATGTGCATGTTGAACCATGAGTGTTTGTGGTATGAGATGACAGGTTAGGATGAGAAGCAAAAGAATGGATTCCACAGCAGCAGTCATGGAAGAGGAAGATTAATTCAAATGATTGGATTAAATCCTACTAAATAGAAAATAGTTTTGTTTTCAAATTTAAAATAAGGGGGATATGATCTTAAAATTTCTCCTTCCTGAAAATTTCCTCAACTCTTAAAAGATAATACTTTGTATACATTTTCATTCTGAATCAAAAAGACATTTTAATTTTCTCTATCTACAAATGTCTGGAGGTTCAGAAAGATTGAGACATGTGTTGGTTTAGAACTACAAACCAGAAATGGAATCTTCTTTGATTCTCAAAACTATAGCTATGCATCCCTTTCATCCCATGATTTTTTGATCAATGAAATAATTTTGGGAGTAAATCCTTTTTTTCTAATTTAACTTATTTTTATTAACAACAAATATTAATATATAGTTCTAGGTTTCAGTTTTTGAAGCAATACACAAACTATTCAACAACACACTTGGACATGAAAATACACTTTCTAAGAGTAGCAGCTCAGAATGTGGCATGTGCTCACAATGAAAGTTCCATGTTGACCAGTCACCATGGTAATGTGGAATGCACATCTTACCTTCCATTTCCACTCAGTTGGTGTGGTGAGTGAGTTGGTGTAAGTTAAAGTTGGAGAAGAGTAGAGAGGTTTTGAGTTCCTGGTTGGCCATGGGAAATCTTAACTGCTGTGGGAAAGGTATGTTGTCAGTGATATTTTTAAGTGTGTTTCTTCAAAGAGCAGTTAATGTTTGCTGAATATATTTTCCTCTTGATTTTTTCATCTTCAACACTGAATCTTCTCTCCTGAGATTTAAATATTTGGTGATATTGTTTTATCACTCAATTCATATATTTGCTTGTTCTATTGACCTGGTTACTGAAAATGTTTTTCTAAATTTAGATAAATGAACCATTCCTAATGCCAATAACGTGTGTGCCTTTAAAGTGAATTACAGGAGCAGGACACCCACCTTGCTTTCATGAGATGAAAAAATAAAGTGAGACATAGTATATGGATGCTAAGTAAGGCGATATATATACCATGAAAGGGCAATTAGAAACCAAACCCATCTCAATGTATATGAATATTTTAAAATAATGTTAGAGAAGTCTAAATCAAGACTTTTGTAAAAGAAAAGAGGACTGAAATTTCAGAAAACGTTTCCAATTGGTTGATAACTACTGGATCCCAGGTGTTTGGGGGCTACTGGGAAGAAGGCAAAAAGGACAGTACCTTGAGGTCAGTGGAGTGGATGTCTGATAATGGAGGAAATGAGGGCCTCAGTGGTTTTAGGGAGGATTTATTCGTTGAGGTTCACAGGTTATAGTTAGTGGTGGTTCCATCTAGGCAGGTAAGTCTCTGGCCCCTGGCCATGCAGGGTCTAGGGAGAGGCTTGGAAATCCAGGAGCAGGAATATGCCTGATCAGAGCTGGTGCATATGGAGAAATGATATTTCAACCAGGCCTTGTCTGACTGCTCAGATTATGGCTCAGAATATTAGACTGCAGACATGGGGCAGGCCAGCTTCTGACAATGAAACATCAAACCATCAGCCCAGAGTATCTGTTTCCCTGATTAATCCCCACTAACAGGCCATCCAGGAGGGAGAAGCTCAAGGAAACT
This sequence comes from Callospermophilus lateralis, assembly GCF_048772815.1. Lineage (NCBI taxonomy): Eukaryota > Metazoa > Chordata > Mammalia > Rodentia > Sciuridae > Callospermophilus > Callospermophilus lateralis. The sequence continues at coordinate 458,209 of NW_027515935.1, read as the reverse complement.
TCATTCTTGGAACAGCCATCAAGTGGCAGTTGGTTTAGAATGTCCCAAGTTCTGAAACAGTTGTTGAGCCCCAGAGAACTCTGATGATTTAGATGGTCAACTGCTCTTCAGGAAGGATCACTTGGAGACAGCTGGAAGTGAGAAGACCCTGGGGGAGGATGGCTCCAAGTGTGGACTCTACCCTTTGTAAAGGTCGGGCGAGCGTCGGAGGAAGAGACCACCAAGAGACTGTCTCATGCAACAGCAAAGGGTTTATTGGGGGGTCCATAATGCTGGGGCTCAGAGCTCACTTGAATAGAGCAGAGAGCCCCAGAAACAGCTTAAGCAGAGCTTATATACATTCCTTGGAGAGGGCAGGGACTTCACATACAGCATAGCCAATCATTGCATGGATTCTGGGAGGGGGGTTGTTTTTGTAGAGCAACCAGATGATCACGGGATATTTCAACATACATTTAGTGGGCATTTCCGGGAGTTGTTTTCAACTTCTACATGAGTTTCAGGTTCCAGGAAAACAGAACTCAATTCTTACATTCTTTACCTTTTCACCTTGACCTTCAGATAGGCTTCATTTACATGAAATGATCATTTTTAAGTCAGTAATTCCAATGAAGAGACAGGAGCCCGGGGTTATAACTTGAACATTTCTCATGGTGTCTGCTACTGAAACCTCATGCCAAAGAGGCCTGAAAGAAGGAGTATTCAAAAAGCACTGAGAAGAGTTCTGGTTTCCTGGTTCTAAGATATCCACTAGAGGACTCAGTGCTCAGGGATTTCTGGTCCCAGGTAAATAGCTACATTCCTGTCCCATTTCCACCGCTCATCATTCTTGTGAATCTGGGCAAAACACATAAAATCTCCAAATTACAAATACCTAAACTCTAAATTGTGGTGGACAGACTCTGCTTCACCCATCCCTTTAGGCTGATATGGAGTCATAGGAGGTCACAGATATTCTCCATGAGCTTTACAAATATCCATCTGTAAAGAATGAGGAATAGAGTTTCTTTACCCATTGCTCTGGAGGATGACCTCTGTTTGACACCTCTCTGTTCAAACACTGTCAACGATTGAACTTATTTTTCCACACATTTAATGAAGTGTACTATTTAATGTCAGGACACATTAGCACCCATATGAAGCACCAGTCCGCTTAAGAATGCATGGATGTGATCATTGTCAGCCTTATACCATTACATGGATCAGATGCCACACTTTTTGCAACAATTGAGAAGGGGTTTATTTAACTGAACAGGTATTTAATTTTTGAGGTAGGATTTGAACGAAAGCCACATAACCACAGCCTCTGCTTATGGTCACTGTTTTCTCTGATTTCTATGATTCCGCCTCAGTAATTCTTTTTGACCACACAATATTGTGTTGGGTTGTAGACCTCACACATTGCATTGTTATCCTAAAGATCAATCTGACTCAGGTGCTTTGCTGCCCCAATGGTGAAAAATAAACTCAGTAGTGTGAAATCTAATAACATTCACATCCCTCCTTCAAAATTTATTAAACATCGATTTTGTTATTTTTAAAAATTTTTATTAGTTATTCATGGACCTTTATTTATTTATTTATTTAAATGTGGTGCTGGGAATCAAACCCCATGCCTCAGACATGCAAGGCTAGCATTCTCCAAATGAGCCACATCTCAAGACCCAGATTTTACTGTTTTTAACTCTGTTAACAGACTGCAAAAATACATCAGAACGTTTTTTCTAATATTCAATTGTAGCATTGTCTCCCCTGCTCTGCTAACTAATACTCTACTCTCACCTTCTATGATCAATTTTTCAGTTTCCACGAAAGAGTGATATTATGCAGCATTTATCTTTGTGTCCCAGACCTACTTCTGATAAGATAATTATCACCTCTTGTTGTTGAAAATGACAGGAAAAAAAAAAACATACAAGAAATATTTAAGTTTCTGGGCATGCTATTAGTGTATAAATACATACTTGAATTCGAAGCTCAAGTTATACCCCCAGATATTTACAATGATCAGTTATCAATTAAAACTGGTTGAACTGTTATTTGAATTACTATTGATGACCCTATGTTTTCTTGCCAGCACATTGTCAACAGCTAACTCTGTTTTATCACATTTCCCAGGCTGTTGCCTCTGGCCTTGGTCCAGAGGTGACCTCTGACCACCAAACAGTGCTGTTCCAAATGAGAATTCCAACGAAGGTACTGTGGAAATCCTGTCATTGTGTCCATTCTGCAATAAGGATTCTAGTTGATTCAGATTTCCAATTCTTCTTTTATTTAACATGTACAAATTTACGTGCTTTGAGTCATTCAGCAGTGCTATAGTTCTAGAAGTAAAGATCCAGTTACCTTTTAATTCTGTGCACTTGATTATTTCAACTGCTGGTGGACATCTGGGTTGATCATACAATGTATTTATGGTGAATGCTAGAAACATTGAAGTGATTGTATCACTATAGTATGCTGACTTATAGCTTTATAGAATAAGCAGGGAGGAATGTAATAGCTGAGTCCTATGAGTTCCACTCTTGGGCTTGTCAGGAATCTGCACATTGCTTTCTAGAGTTGTCATAATAATTTACAAACCCACCAACATTGTGTCAGTGTACCTTCTTTCTCTCATCCTTCCTGGTATTTCTATGCTTATCCAGTTTCCACAGCACCATTTGTTTAAACCATAATGTCCTCTTTAACATGTATATTGGTGCTGTTGTCCAGTATCAGGTGAATGTTAAGTATCAGGTAGGTTTTCTCTGTGTGGTATATTCAATTCAAGAATCTTCATATCTATTTTCAGTTCAATAAGATACTGTTTTTGCTACTCATCTCTGTAGTAAAATATAAAATTGGTCATTGTGCTGGCTTTCACCTTACTTTTTCTTGCTCAGAATTGCTTTGCAAAATAATAATAATAATAATAATAATAATAATAATAATAATAATAATAATATTAATAATAGTAATTAAATATTATTATTTAATAAATATAATAATTAATATAATATTATATTATAATAATTATTATTATTACTATTATTATCATCATCATCATCTCAAATGAATTTCAGGGTTAGTTTTTCAATACTGTAAGGAATATCATTTGTAGTTTGAAGGGGATTGTATAGAATTCATTGAACCTGGATATTGTTGATATTATGGCCACTTTGACAATATTAATTCTGCCTATCCAAGAACACAGAACTATTTTGCCCCTTCTGAGGTCTTCTTCCATTTCTTTTTCAGTGTTCTATAGTTTTTGTTGTAGAGATCTTACATCCTATTTGGTAGATTTATCCTCAGGGGCTTTTTTACATTATTATAAAAGAAATTATTTTCTTGAATTCTAAATCAGTGCCATCAATGTTGGAGTATAGTGACAATATTGATTTATTTGTGTTGATCTTTTATCCTGCTACATTGCTAAATTTATTACTTCTAGAATTCTTCTGGTGAAAATTTTTGGGCCTTCTAAATATAGAATCATGTCACCAGGTAATGTGGACAATTTGAATTTTTCTTACGGTATCCTATTAATTTCCTACATTTGCCTGATTGTTCTGACATTTTTTCAGAAAAATATATTGAATAAAATTGGCAAAAGTAGACATTCTTTTCTTGTTCTTGATATTTGAAGAAGACAGTTTATTTTTATCTCTGTTCAGTGTGATGTTGTCTTTGAATTTCTCATATATGGCTTTTATAATATTGAAACTAAGTTCCTTTTTTTCCAGGTTTCTCCTTTATTTTGGAAATGAATTGTTTCTCCTTTTTTATCAAGAGCTTTTCTACATCAATTGCTGTGATTTTCTGAATCTTGTCCTTAATTCCAACTATGGATGTGCTAGTCAGCTTCTCCCCACACACTCTGCTGCCTGTGGAGCGACCTTTACATGCTTCCTGGGCTTATGGTCTGGGCATCTATTCCCAGCAGCCCATTTTTACACCTGCTCCTTCAAATTCTCAATCCCTTTCAGCTGGTCCTGGGAGGCACCAGACTCAAGGAGGAAAGGACCAGAGCTTTCCTGCACATCTCTGACTTGAGTTCCCCTGGGGAGAATTCTCTCCATGCCTTTTGCTCTAGCTCAGCCAGGCAAAACCTAGGTGCTGTGGCAGATGCCTTTCAGGTCCATGTGTGCCTACCTGCTCAGATCTCCCAGCTCCTGGCTCCTGCAGTGGCAGCATCAGCTTGGCTGTGTCAAGGTGGCTCCTGCCTTGCTCTCTGGGGACAGCATGAATCACAGATCTTTCTTCATTTACAGTGTGCAGTGCAAAGAAGCCTCTTTTCAGCTAAGAAAACGTTGCCTCTCTGATCTCAGGATTTTCACACTGAATCTTTCTATTTTGTTTCTGTCCATTTCCTTCTTTAGGTGATCTAGCAGTGCCACTAATCCTGCTGCTGCTACTGCTGCTTCTGCCACCATCAGCTTGGATCTAATGTACTTTCTTTTTTGTCTTTGTTTAATGTAGCCAAGTTTCTGATTCTCTAAGACTCCCTGAGTGTCCACTATTGAGTTTTCATGAAACCCCTCTTTTGCACACCTGAGAGGAAGGACTATTCGCACTGTTTGCATTACAGGTTGTGGAGCTGCAAGAAATAAAGGTTCTCTCTATCTTAAATTTGCTTCTGTCTTGTATTATTTCTTTTGCTTGAGTTTTTGACTTTATATTCCTCTATAATTTTTTCCATTCACTATTAAGTTTGGGTGACTTCCTTTAGTTCCCCTCTCACTGAGAAGCAGTCTTCTTGCCTTCTAAGTCTGGCACTGAAGAACTGTCGTGGGTGCATCCTTCCTCCATTTGCCAACTTCTCTTCTCCTGACAGCAAATTTGCACAATTTCTCAACATGCCAAGGAACGTTTTGGGCCAAAATATATTTTGTCTTGATGAATACCTCATGTTAACTTGAAAACAAATTTTATTCTCTCACTGTCGTATGAAGTATTTGTACAAATGCCAAATAGATCTCTGTGATTGATAATGGTTTTGGTAAATTCCTAGGGTTGCCATAACTAAGTACCAGCTTTCTTGGGTTGAAGTAATGTAAGTGTACTATCTTAGAGCTCTATTTCCTAGGAATCCCACATTGACCTGTTAGCAGAAACATGTTACTTCTGAAAACTTTAAGGAAGGATTTTTCCTGCCCATTCTTAACTGTTACTGGTTTGGTGGTCATCCTTGATCTGCTTGGTTTTCAACTGCAGCACTTTCCTCTCTGCTTGCATCATCACATGGCATTAGTCTCTCATGAATGTGCCCCATCTTCATGAGAACAGATGCCCTATTTGGAGAATGGGTCCACCCTGTTCAAAGAGGATACTTTTAATTGCTAAGATCACAATGACTCTCATTTAAAACCCAGTAAAATTTGGAGGTACGGTTTAAGTTCTAACTTAACCATGTTTAGAATTTAAACATGTATTTGTGTGGAAGTAATTTGACCCATAACAGAAATGATTGATTCAAAAGTATACTTTTTCTTTACTTCCTGATGGATCTGTGAAGTGTTATAAAGGAATGCTGAAACCTTCTAGTGTAACAGTAGAATATTTAATTTCTTATTGTAGTTCCTTCCATTTTTTGTCTATTTTGAATTTTTGTTTCCTGATCTGCTCCTTCTCTTGCCATTCAGAAACAATTATGTTCCAGCACTACTTGAGCCTGTGTGTGTTAAACAACCGTCTCCATACACTCTAGACCCATGTCCACAGTTAAGAAGCCCCTGGAGTGTTTCTTCAGCAAACCAATATACTGACAGTTACTCTATATTTCCCTAGATTGCTATCAAGTTTTAATAGAGGTGGTACCCATTGTGGCAGAAGACCAAAAAAATTACATTGCTAAGGTAATGTGACCCTTCTTTGTCTTAGATATAAGTGTTGTTTTCTTCCTTTTAATTCAAATTCCTTCATGAAAATATGACAGTGTTCATTATAGGTGACTCACAGGTGATGGAATTACAACTGCACATCTATTCCCTGTGAGAATGATTCAAGATGACATTCAAATATGAGAACAACCATTGTCAAATAATTGTAGTGAGGATTTTCTTCAGTGGCTCTTCTGCTTGATAGAAAAAGAATTTTTTGCATGTCATCAAATTGTACCTGGGAAATCCCTCATGCAAAGCTCATGTATTTTCACAAGTGCCTTCTCTGCCTTACTTTGTGATCTTTGCCGCAACTGCTGTTTCCCATCTAGTTATCTAATGTCATCACAGACAACTGTAGACTTGTGCAAATGATCTCCTGCTCACGCTGTCTTCCTTTCTGTAACTACAGGTAGCCTCTGCAACAAATGAGCTAAGTAAGTATTCTCAACTCCCTAACGTGCTGAGCAAAACCTCTGTACTTAGATAGGTCACACATTCCTTCCTGTTTCTATGTAAAAAGTTATCCTGGATTTAGATTTTGTTTGGAAATGAGGATAGGCATATGGTGACAAAGTGATAATCCAGTGAAGAATTGTGGCCCACTACCATGATCCTGAAATAGCTGTCTATTGTGTGGTGTGCATTTATGTGAATGAGCATGGGGTGGTATCTCTGAGCATGTCCATGTGTAATAATTGTGTATGTGTTTGTGAGGCTATGGGAGCTTCTTCAGAAATTCTCTTCTAACATGCCCAGAACAAGCATCCATTTTCTAAAAATAAAAACCCACACTAATGCATGATTTGCTTGATATAATTTTTTCCCACTTCATGACACCCAAATGTAGTTTTGGTTAGTAGGCCCTCTCTGTAGACAGAGATGTTGCTGAGCCAAAAGATCCAGGTTCTTCACTCTGTAAGTGAAAGAAGCATTAAGAGTTCAGGAAATTTTCCTGATGGTGATGCTTTGGGTTAGGGAACTGTGTACATCACTTAGTGATATAACACAATCCAGGTTATTACAATATATTAGTAACAACTAATCTCCTACAGAGATGTGAAATATTTTGCATATTTTAAAGTGGCCTCAGTGGTCATCTCTAGAGAAAAACATACTCCTAAAGGTACAAAATACAAAAAAAAAATCACACCTGGTTCCAATCTACTGGAAACCCAAAGCTGTGCTTCCCATTCATTCTTGTTCTTTTTTATTGGTTAATCAAAATATTACAAAGCTCTTGACATATCCTATTTCATACATTAGATTCAAGTGGGTTATGAACTCCCATTTTAACCCCAAATACAGATTGCAGAATCACATCAGTTACACATCCATATTTTTACATAATGCCATATTAGTAACTGTTGTATTCTGCTACCTTTCCTATCCTCTACTATCCTCCCTCCCCTCCCCTCTCATCTTCTCTCTCTACCCCATCTGTTGTAATTTAATTCTTTCTCTGGATTTTTTCCCTTCCCCCTAAAATTATCTTTTATTTTATTGTTGGTTGTTCAAAACATTACATAGTTCTTGATATATCATATTCCACACTTTGATTCAAGTGGGATAGTAAGGATAGGAAAGGCAGCAGAATACAACAGACACCAGAATGACAATATATAAATCAACAGAAGTGTAACTGATGTGATTCTGCAATCTGTGTACGGGGTAAAAATGGGAGTTCATAATTTAAATTATCTTATATGTAATTTTGTATATCAATGAAGATCTCTTTCCATTTCCATGCAATTTCCCTTTTCTCTCCCTTTCCCTCCCACCTCATGTCTCTGTATAAAGTTGATCTTTTCCTCCTGCTCTTCCTGCCTGCTCTGTTCATAGTTGTTCTCATTATAACAAAGAAGACATTTGGCCTTTGATTTTTTAGGGATTGGCTAGCTTCGCTTAGCATAATCTGCTCTAATGCCATCCATTTCCAGGCCAATTCCATGAATTTGTCATTTTTAGTGCTGCATAATACTCCATTGTGTATAAATCTCACTTTTTTTAATCCCTTCATCTATTGAAGGGCATCTGGGTTGGTTCCACAGTCTAGCTATTGTGAATTGTGCTGCTATGAGCATCGTTGTGGCAGTATCCCTGTAGTATGCTCTTTTTAGGTCCTCAGGGAACAGTCCGAGAAGGGCAATAGCTGGGTCAAATGGTGTTCCATTCCCAGCTTTCTCAGGAATCTCCATACTGCTTTCCAAATTTGCCACACCAATTTGCAGTCCCACGAGCAATGTACAAGAGTACCCTTTTCCCCACAACCTCTCCAGCACTTGTTGTTGTTTGCATTCAGAGTGGCTGCTCATCTTACTGGAGTGAGATGGTATCTTAGGGTGGTTTTGATTTGCATTTCTCTGAATGTTAGAGATGGTGAGCACTTTTTCATGTACATGTTGATTGATTGTATGTCCTCCTCTGAGAAGTGTCTGTTCAGGTCTTTGACCCATTTGTTGATTGGGTTATTTGTTATCTTATTGTTTAATTTTTTGAGTTCTTTGTATACTCTGGGTATTAGGGCTCTATCTGAAGTGTGAGGAGTAAAAATTTGTTACCAGGATGTAGGCTCCCTATTTACTTCTCTTATTGTTTCTCTTGCTGAGAAAAAACTTTTTAGTTTAAATAAGTCCCATTTGTTGATCCTAGTTACTAACTCTGTGCTATGGGTGTCCTATTAAGGAATTTGGAGCCCGATCCCACAATATGTAGATTGTAACCAACTTTTTCACTTTAAGGCACAGAGTCTCTGATTTGATATCAAGGTCTTTGATCCATTTTGACTTAACTTTTATGCATGGCGAGAGAAAGGGATTCAGTTTCATTTTTTTGCATATGGATTTCCTGTTTTCCCAGCACCATTTGTTGAAGATGCTATCCCTCCTCCATTGCATGCTTTTATTCCCTTTATTAAATATAAGATAGTTGTAATTTTGTGGATTCGTCTCTGTGTCCTCTAATCTGTACCATTGGTCCACCTGTCTGTTATGGTACCAGTAAAATGCTGGTTTTGTTAATATTGCTCTGCAGTGCAGTTTGAAATCTGGTATCACTATACCTCCTGATTCACACTTCCTGCTTAGAATTGCTTTTGCTATTCTGGGTCTTTTATTTTTCCATATGAATTTCATGATTGCTTTATCTATTTCTACAAGAAATGCTGTTGGGATTTTGATTGGCATTGCATTAAACGTATAGAGAACTTTTAGTAGTATCGCCATTTTGATGATGTTAGATCTTCCTATCCATGAACAGGGTATGTTTTTCCATTTTTTAATGTCTTCTTCCATTTCTCTCTTTAGGTTTCTGTAGTATTCATTGTATAAATCTCTCACCTCTTTTGTTAGATTGATTCCCAAGTATTTTATTTTTATTGAGGATATTGTGAATGCAGTGGTTGTCCTCATTTCCATTGCAGAAGATTTGTCACTGATATACAGGAATGCCTTTGATTTATGAGTGTTCATTTTATATCCTGTCAAATTGCTAAATTCACTTATTAGCTCTGGTCGTTTCTTTGTACAACCTTATTGGTCTGTTAGATATCTTATTATATCATCTGAATATGTGATAATTTAAGTTCTTCTTTTCCTATTTTTTAGCCATTAATTTCTTTTGTCTGTCTAATTGCTCTGGCTAGTATTTCGAGGACTAAATTGAAGAGAAGTGGTGAGGGAGGGCATCCCTGTCTTGTTCCAGATTTTAGTGGGAATGCCTTCAGTTTTTCTCCATTCAGAATGATGCTAGACTGAGGCTTAGCATATATAGCTTTTACAATGTTGAGGTAAGTTCCTGTTATCCCTAGTTTTTCTAGTGTTTTGAATATAAACGGATGCTGAACTTTGTCGAATGCTTTTTCTGCATCTATTGAGATGATCATGTGGTTCTTATGGTTAAATTTATTTATGTGGTGAATAACATTTATTGATATCTGTATATTGAACCAGCCTTGCGTCCCGGGGAGGAATCCTACTTGATCATGGTGCACAATTTTTTTGATATGCTTTTGTATTCGATTCACAAGATTTTTTTTTGTGGATTTTTGCATCTGAGTTTATTAGAGATATTGGCTTGTAGTTTTCTTTTTTTTGAAGTGTCTTTGTATTGTTTCAGGATCAGTGATGTTGGCCTCATAGAATGAATTTGGAAGAGCTCCTTCTTTTTGTATTTCTTGAAATAACTTGAATAGAATTGGTATTAATTCTTCTTTGAAGGTTTTGTAAAACTCTGCTGTATATCCATGTCGTCCAGGGCTTTTCGTGGTTGGTAGTCTTTTGATGGCTTCTTCAATTTCCTCTTTTGTTATTGGTCTGTTTAAATTGTGTGTATCTTCCTGACAATCTGGGCAAATCATATGACTAAGAAATTTATCAATATCTTTGCTATCTTCTATTTTATTGGAATATAAGGTTTCAAAATAATTTCTAATTATCTTCTGTATTTCTGAAGTGTCCATTGTGATATTGCCTTTTTCATCCCGTATGTTAGTAATTTGAGCTCTCTCTGTTCTTCTCTTCCTTAGCTTGGCTAAGCGTCTGTCGATCTTATTTATTTTTTCAAAGAACCAACTTTTTGTTTTATCAATTTTTTAATGTTTTTTTTTTGTTTCAATTTTATTGATTTCTGCTCTAATTTTAATTATTTCTTGCCTTCTACTACATTTGCTGTTGTTTTCCTCTTCCTTTTCTAGGGCTTTGAGATGAAGTGTGAGCTCATTTATTTGTTGGTTTTTTCATTTTTTGAGGAATGACCTCCAGGAAATTAATTACCCTTCTTTAAGCTGCTTTCATTTTGTCCCATAGATTCCAATATATTGTGTCTGTATTTCCATTCATCTCCAAGAATTTTTTGATTTACTCCTTTATGTCTTTTATAACCCATTGATCATTCAGTAACATATTGTTCATTTTTCATAAATGTATGATTTTTCCATCCTTCTTTTATCATTGATATCCAGTTTCATTCCACTGCAATCAGATAAGTTGCATGGTATTATCTCCACACCTTTATATTTACTAATAGTTGTCCTATGGCATAATATATGGTCTATCTTTGAGAAGGATCCATGTGCTGTTGAGAAGAATGTGTATCCACTTGGTGATGGTTGATATATTCTATATATGTCGGTTAAGTCTAGGTTATTGATTGTGTTATTGAGTTCTATAGTTTCTTTATTCAGCTTTTGTCTGGAGGATCTGTCCAATGGAGAGAGCGGTGTGTTGAAGTCACCCATAATTATTGTGTTGTGGTCTATTTGTCTCTTGAACTTGAGGAGAGTTTGTTTTATGAATGTTTCAGCACCATTGTTTGGTGCATATATATTGATAATTGTTATGTCATGTTGGTGGATGGTACCTTTTAATAGTATGTAGTGTCCTTCTTTATCCCTTTTGATTAACTTAGGTTTGAAGTTCATTTCATTTGATATGACTATGGCCACTCCTGCTTGCTTCGGCGGACCATGTGAGTGGTATGATTTATCCCAACCTTTCACCTTCAGTCTGTGTATGCCTTTTCCTATCAGATGAGTCTCCTGAAGGCAGCATACTGTTGGATTTGTTTTTTTAATCCAGGTTATTAGCCTATGTCTCTTAATTGGGGAATTTAAGCCATTAACGTTTAAGGTTACTATTGAAATATGGTTAGTACTACCGGTTATGCTTGTTTATTTATTTATTTTAATATGGATAGTTTTTTCTTTTTGGTTATTTTTTTTCCTTCCCTTTCCTGAGTTACCTCCCACTGTTAGTTTGGGGTGCTGTTTTTCAATCCCTCTTCTTGTAGTGTTTTGCTCAAGATGCCATGCAGTGCTGGTTTTCTGGATGTGAATTCTTTTCACATTTATTTATCATGAAATGTTTTAATTTCATTGTCAAATCTGAAGCTTAATATTGCTGCATACAGTATTCTTGGTTGAAATCCAATATTTTTCATGGTTGGAAATACGTTGTTCCAGGATCTTCTCGCTTTCAACGTCTGTGATGAAAAATCAGCCGTTAACCTAATTGGTTTACCTCTGAATGAAATCTTCCTCCTTTCTCTAGTAGCTTTTAATATTTTTTTTTTGTTCTCTATGTTGGATATCTTCATAATTATGTGACTTGGAGTTGGTCTATTATGGTTTTGAATGTTTGGGGTCCTGTAGGCTTCCAGGACTTGGCAATCCATTCCACCTTTCATATTTGGGAAGTTTTCTAAGATTATTTCATTCAATAAATTGTTCATTTTTTTGGTTTGATGCTCTATGCCTTCTTCTATTCCAATGACTCTCAGGGTTGGTTTTTTTATGACATCCCATGTCTCTTGAATAGATTTCTCGTGCCTTCTAAGCATCCTTTCTGTGTTGACAATATTCTTTTCAGGTTGATAAACTTTGTCTTCATTATCTGATGTTCAGGCTTCTACTTGATCTAGTCTATTTGTAATATTCTCGTTTCTTATACTCTGGTTTCTCTTCAGATCATATAAATCTTTTGCCTTTTAATATTCTCGTTTGAGTTTTTAATTTGGTTTATGGTTTCCTGCTTTTCTAAAATTACTGTTTGTTTTATTTTCTAAATCTCTATTTCGTGATAGAGCTTGTTCTTTGACATTTGAATTTGCTTATTTAATTCGTTTTCAAAAATACGTTGATTGTTTGAACTTGCTGTCTAAAGTCTTCTCTAAGATTCCATTCCATCTGAGTTAGGTATGCCTTAACTTCTTTCTCTGTCCATTTTTCTGGTGCCTCTAGGTTCTCCTTTGTATTTAAGTTGCCCTGCATTTTTTGTGCTCCTTTTTCCTTTTGGTTTTTTTTTTTTTCATGGTGCTCAAGTTACTTCCCAACTCTGTTTGACTGCTGTGTTTCTGTTTTCTCTGTTAAATTTGTTTCGGTTTTTATATTTCCACTATCTCTCCTTTGTGTTAGGAGACAATGTTTCGAGATGTTGGATTTAATTGTGATATAAGGTAAATTCATTGGTTTCATTAAAGGCCTTCAGATTTTGATGGCATATAGAGAACTAAGGTTTGGACCTAAGATTTTATGTAAAGATCGGTTGATTTGATTGTATGGAGGTTAGGATACGTTAGCTTCCTTGGGGGGTTACTCAAATACAGTCGGATATTAACAAGAGAATAGACAGGAGTACTTGGTTGTAGTTAAGGGCTTGGGTGGACTATACACCTATTCGTAGTATTCATCTATTTGCATTTAGTAAGTTATATGTAGTCTGGTTGTTCATGCTGTTTTATTGTAGCAATCTGTCATAACCTGGCGATGGTGATGTCAGTTTTACAAGATGTTGGCCGCTGGCTTCATTGGTGGACTTTAAGTTGTGTGGGATAGAACTGGACCAATACCTTCCTTCATCTCAAACCCCGAACTCATCCCAGAGCTCAGAGAGGGCACAGCCAGCAGGACTCCACAGAATCCGTAGTGCCGTTTCTCTCTGCTTGCTGGTCGCTTCTCGGCGGCACCTCGCCATCTGTAGCCACGGGGCGGGCCGGGCCGGCGGGCGGCGGATCAGTTAGCCTGGATCTGTGGTCGCACCGTTGGCTCGCATTTGAGACTCAGTAACCGGTCCTCGGTGATGGAAATCCTTCCTCTAGGTTTCGGTGCACCCTAATTTAGCTGGAAATTCCTAACAAGATAGCTTTTTGTTGTTCTAACCCTGTATTCACCTGTGCAGTGATGTGTTACATGGGGTGTGATGCACTCTATTTGCGGCCATCACTCATTCTTGTTCTTATATTTGCTGTATATTTTTACTGAGGTCCATATCAAGAAATGCTCTGAACTATTCATAAGCCTTAAATCAGTATACTAATCATTATTCTGCAACCTCCTAGTTCACCCAAATGACATGGTGGGGTTCATTCCTGGAGAAAGCATGGATCAAGAGGCCCCATCAGAAGCCATGGTAAGGTTGCTTATCTTCCTCTGAAATTCAAGTGTTGCTCTTTAGTATCTCTTTCTCTTGTAATATGATATGGTTTCCTGGAGATGACATACACAATTTCCTGAGTGTGCAGATTCTCATTAGGGTGTCTGTTGCCAAATGAGACCTCACTGAAGGCAATATAACAAGAAACAGTATAAACTACACACCGTATAATAACAAGCTTTGTGCCTGGATATGATTTTCCATCCTGGTCATCAAATTCCTTAATTATCACCTAATATAGACCTGTGACACAAATACCCTAGAAAAGCTTGTGTCATTTGGTGAGAGTACATTTGCTATCTCTTCCCTTGATTTGCACACATTCTCATTGAATATTTGAATGTCACCAATAAACAAAAGACTTGTGCACACAGGTCAAATCATGGCTTGATGTTCATAGTGACTCCTTTTCTGTATTCACAGGAGGAATCAAAAGGATCCATAATTGGTATGTATCCTGGGCTCACTCTCTTCCTTTTGAAAATGTAGATGATGCATAGGGTCAGAGAGTCTTCCTTCCTATTGAGTGCAGAATCTCAGTGATTCCACTACTTCCTTGAGAATGAGAAGTGAGGGGTTTGTTGTCTAAATTGATTTAAAAATATCTATGGTCATTCTGCATATTTCCTTTAAGCACCTATGTGAGTTGAGCAACGTGGTTAGGTCAATGAAAGTTTTATACATGTGTCTCTGTGTGCATTCATGCAACATGATTCTGAGTGTGACTTTTTGTTCGTTTTTGCACATTTGTTTGCTTCTTTAGATATATACATGCCAAGATGCCAATGTCCACATGTTTAAACAAAAAAAGCCATCTCCATTAGATCATGATTTTGTATATGTGTAAATAGATCAAACTGTAAACTTTCCTGCGTGCAGATCATTCCACACCAATACCTTTATTAACATGCAAAACATATCCCATCAAAACCCAGAAAATTTTCACGACACTCTATAAAGGAAAAGCTCCACTTCATTCCTGTCACTGCACCAGTAGCAACTTCATTTAATAGCAAACCTCACCTGTCAGTAGGTCCTATATTTAATCAGTGCATGTGATTATTCACAACACTTCACTCATGAAAAATTTTCACGTTCATATACATTTTTTGTGAGAGGTGTCAGAATTAATCTTCCAATCCCCATTCTAGGCAAAAGTTTCTGGACAGGGCCAATCCTTAACAGTGCCCCTCAGGTTCACCAATGCACTATGCTCACTCATGGTGGGCATCTGTGTCAGAGGAGATGCACAGGCTAGATATTACTGTAACTAAGGAAGGTCTTACTTTGCATGTTCCAACTGACAATGAAAGCTACATTTTTGTGTGTTTTTGTAGACACTACTTTGTAGAAACATGTTTTAACTGGATGGGTTTTCATGGGGCCAGATCAGCACAATTTCAATTCATCCAGTTACAGAGCAAAAGTTGGGCTGTAGTGAAGATCCAGCTCAGCACAGCAGTGGTGTCTGATTCCTAGTTTTGGTCTGTGCTGCCTCTTTTGTGGCCTGCAGGATATCACATTGACAATATATGATAGGTCTTTCTACTGTCAGTCTCATATGCTGTTTGGGTCCCTCTATTCATACATACATGGATAATGACACTCACTGGTCACTGTGAGGGTAGAAGAACTGTGGTCATCATTCCTTCTCATCCCTGAACTCCTCCCTGGGCAGAGTCTCTTCATCTTAGTCCATGACATCATTTGGTAAATACAACAATGTGCTAAGATCTCACTTGTTCAGCATGTGGGGCTCTACAGTGAACCAGGTATCCACCTGGGATCTGACCAGGACCAGTCAGAATCAGTTGGGACGTTAAGAAGATAGCATTGTGTCCAAGCTTTTCACACACATTTCTCATGATCTCTATGTGGGAAGTGCTTGACTTTGAGAGGAGCCATCAGGATCGTTTTTTTTTTTTTTATTGGATGTTCAAAATATTACAAAGCTCTTGACATATCCTATTTCATACATTAGATTCAAGTTGGTTATGAACTCCCAATTTTACCCCAAATACAGACTGGAGAATCACATCAGTTACACATCCACATTTTTACATAATGCCCTATTAGTAACTGTTGTATTCTGCAACCTTTCTTATCCTCTACTATCCCCCCTCCACTCTCCTCCCATCTTTGCTCTCTACCCCATCTACTATAATTCATTTCTCTCCATGTTTATTTTTCCATTACCCTCACAACCTCTTATATGTAATTTTGAATAACAAGGAGGGTCTTCCTCCATTACCATGCAATTTCTCTTTTCTCTCCCTTTCCCTCCCACTCATGTATATGTTTAATATTCATCTTTACTTCCTGCTCTTCCTCCCTGCTGTATTTCTAGTTGCTCTCATTATTTCAAAGAAGACATTTAGTATTGGTTTTTAAGGGATTGGGTAGCTTCACTAAGCCTAATCTGCTCTAGTGCCATCCATTTCCCTGCGAATTCCATGATTTTGTCATTTTTTTGTGCTGTGTAATACTCCATGTGCTGTGTAATACTCCACATTTTTTTGTCCATTCATCTATTGAAGGGCATCTTGGTTGGTTCTACAGTCTAGCAATTCTGAATTGTGCTGCTATGAACATCGATGTTGTAGTATCCCTGTAGTACGCTCTTTTAAGGTCTTCAGGGAATAGACCAAGAAGGGCAATAGCTGGTCAAATGGTGGGTCCATTCCCGGCTTTCCCAGGAATCTCCATACTGCTTTCCAAATTGGCCACACCAGATTGCAATGCCACCAGCAATTTTCAAGAGAACCCTTTTCCCCACATCCTCTCCAGCACTTGTTGTTGTTTGACTTCAGAATGGCTGCCAATCTTACAGGAGTGTGATGATATCTTAGGGTGGTTTTGATCTGAATTTCTCTGAATGTTAGAGATGATGAGCAATTTTTCATGTACTTGTTGATTGATTGTATGTCCTCCTCTGAGAAGTGTCTGTTCAGGTCTTTGGCCCATTTGTTGATTGGGTTATTTGTTTTCTTATTGTTTAATTTTTTGAGTTCTTTGTATACTCTGTATATTAGGGCTCAATCTGAAGTGTGAGGAGTAAAAAGTTGTTCCCATAATGTAGGCTCACTATTTACCACTCTTATTGTGTCTTTTGCTGAGAAAAAACTTTTCATTTTAAGTAAGTCCAATTTGTTGATTCTTGTTAATAACTTTTGTGCTATGGGTGTCCTATTAAGGAATTTGGAGCCCGACCCCACAATATGTAGATGGGAGCCAATTTTTTTTCTATCAGACGCAGAGTCTCTGATTTGATATCTAGCTTCTTGATCCACTTTGAGTTAATTTTTGTGCATGGCGAGAGGAGGGTATTCAATTTCATTTTGTTGCATATGTATTTCCAGTTTTCCCAGCACCATTTGTTGAAGATGCTATCCTTCCTCCATTGCATGCTTTTTTCCCCTTTATCAAATATAAGATAGTTATAATTTTGTGGATTTGTCTCTGTGTCCTGTAATCTGGCTATTGGTCCACCCGCCTGATTTGGAACCAGTACCATGCTGTTTTTATTACTATTGCTCTGTAGTACACTTTGAAATCTTGTATCACTATACCTCCTGATTCGCACTTCCTGCTTAGAATTGCTTTTGCTATTCTGGGTCTTTTGTTTTTCCATATGAATTTCATGATTACTTTATCTATTTCTACAAGAAATACGATTGGGAGTTAGATTGGCATTGTTTTTAACCTATAGAGAACTTTGGGTAATATCGCCATTTTGATGATGTGAGTTCTTCCTTTCCATGAACAGGGTATATTTTTCCACCTTCTAAGGTCTTCTTCTATTTCTCTCTTTAGGGTTCTGTAGTTTTCATCGTATAAATCTTTCACCTCTTTTGTTAGGTTGATTCTCAAGTATTTTATTTTATTTTATTTTTTTTTGAAAAAATTGTGAATGGGGTGGTTGTCCTCATTTCCATTTCAGAAGATTTGTCACTGATATAAAGGAATGCCTTTTATTTGCGTGTTGATTTTATATTCTGCCATTTTGCTCAATTCACTTATTAGCTCTAGTAGCTTCTTTGTACAACCTTTTTGGTCTGTTAGATATGTTATCATGTCATCCGTATATGGTGATAATTTAAGTTCATCTTTTCCTATTTTTGTGCCATTAATTTCTTTTGTCTGTCTAATTTCTCTGGTTAGTATTTTGAGGACAAAATTGAATAGAAGTGTAGAAAGAGGGCATCCCTGTCATGTTCCAAATTTTAGAGGGAATGCCTTCAGTTTTCCTCCATTCAGAATGATGCTAGCCTGAGGCTTAGCATATACAGCTTTTACAATGTTGATATAACTTCCTGTTATCCCCAGTTTTTCTAGTGTTTTGAACATAAAGGGATGCTGAACTTTGTTGAATGCTTTTTCTGCATCTATAGATATGATCATGTGGTTCTAATGGTTAAATCTATTGATGTGGTGAATAACATTTATTGATTTCTATATATTGAACCAGCCTTGCATCCCGGGGATCAATTCTACTTGATTATGGTGCACAATTTTTTTGATATGCTTTTGTATTTGATTCGCCAGAAATTTATTGAGCATTTTTGCATCTAAGTTTATTAGAGATATTGATCTGTAAATTTCTTTCTTTGATGCGTCTTTGTCTGGTTTTGGGATCAGGGTGATGTTGGCCTCATCAAATGAATTTGGAAGAGCTCCTTCTTTTTCTATTTTTTGAAATAACTTGAAAAATATTGGTATTATTTCTTTTTTGAAGGTTTTGTAAAACTCTGCTGTATAACCATCTGGTCCAGGGCTTTTCTTGGTTGGTAGTCCTGTGATGGCTTCTTCAATTTCCTCCTTTGTTATTGGTCTATTTATAATGTGTGTATCTTCCTGACTCAATCTGGGAAAATCATATGACTTAAGAAATTTATCAGTAACTTTGCTATCTTCTATTTTATTGGAATATAGGGTTTCAAAATAATTTCTAATTATCTTCAGTATTGCTGTAGTGTCTGTTGTGATATTGCCTTTTTCATTTCATATGTTAGTAATTTGAGCTCGCTCTCTTCTTCTCTTCATTAGCATGGCTAAGGGTCTGTCAATCATATTTATTTTTTCAAAGAACCAACTTTTTGTTTTATCAATTTTTAATGGGTTTTTTTTTGTTGTTTGTTTCAATTTGGTTGACTTCCGCTCCAATTTTAATTATTTCTTGCATTGTACAATATTTGCTGTTGTTTTGCTCTTCCTTTTCTATGGCTTTGAGATGAAGTGTGAGGTCATTTATTTGTTAGTTTTTTCATTTTTTGAGGAATGATCTCCAGGAAATGAATTTCCCTTTTAAAACTGCTTTCATTGTGTCCCATCGATTTCACTATGTTGTGTCTGTATTTCCATTCATCTCCAAGAATTTTTTGATTTTCTTCTTTATGTCTTTTGTAACCCATTTATCATTCAGTAACATATTATTCATTTTCCATGAGATGTATGATTTTTCCTTTCTTCTTTTATCATTGATATCCAGTTTCATTCCACTGTAATCAGATAAGATGCTTGGTATTATCTCCGCACCTTTATATTTTCTAAATGTTGTCCTATGGCATAATATATGGTCTATCTTTGAGAAGGATTCATGTGCTGCTGAGAAGAACGTGTAACCTCTTGATGATGGTTGATATATTCTATATATTTCGGTTAAGTCTAGGTTATTGAATGGGTCATTGAGATCTATAGTTTCTATTCAGCTTTTGTCTGGAGGATCTGTCCAATGGAAAGAGCCGTGTGTTGAAATCACCCATAATTATTCTGTTGTGGTCTATTTGACTATTGAACTTGAGTAAAGTTTGTTTTATGAATGTTACAGCACCATTGTTTGATGAATACATATTGATAATTGTTATGTCTTGTATGTGGATGGTTCCTTTTAATAGTATGTAGTGTCCTTCTTTACTCCTTTTGATTAACTTAGGTTTGAAGTTGATTTTATTCGATTTGACTATGGCCACTCCTGCTTGCTTCGGGGCACCATGTGAGTGGTATGATTTTTCCCAACCTTTTCACCTATGTCTTTTCCTATCAGATGAGTCTCCTGAAGGCAGCATATTGTTGGTTTTTTTTTTTTTTTCATCCAGGTTATTAGCCTATGTCTCTTAATTGGGGAATTTAAGCCATTAACGTTTAAGTTTACTATTGACATATGCTTGGTTCTAACCTTATGCTTGTTTATTTATTTATTTTAATATGGCTAGTTTTTCCCTTTTGTTTATTTTTTCCCTTCCCTTTACTGAGTTACCTCCCACTGTTAGTTTGGGGTGCTGTTTTTTAATTCCTCTTCTTTTAGTGTTTTGCTAAGGATGCCATGCTGTACTGGTTTTATGGCTGTGAATTCTTTTAAGTTTTTTTTTATCATGAAATATTTTAGTTTCATTGTCAAATCTGAAGCTAAATTTTGCTGGATACAGTATTGTTGGTTGGAATCCATTATTTTTTAGCAGTTGAAATACGTTGCTCCAGGATCTTCTCGCTTTCAACGTCTGTGATGAAATATCAGCCATTAACCTAATTTGTTTACCCCTGAATGTAGTATGCCTCCTTTCTCTCGGAGCTTTTAATATTCTCTCCTTCTTCTGTATGTTGAATATCTTCATAATTATGTGTCTTGGAGTTTGTCTATTACGGTTTTGAAGGTTTGGGGTCCTGTAGGCTTCCAGGATTTGGCAATCCATTCCATCCTTCATATCTGGAAAATTTTCTAGGATTATTTCATTCAATAGATTGTTCATTCCTTTGGTTTGAACCTCTATTCCTTCTTCTATCCCAATGACTCTCACGTTTGGTTTTTTTATGACATCCCATTTCTCTTGGATAGATTGCTCATGTCTTTTAAGCATCATTTCTGTGTTGACTATATTCTTTTCAAGTTGATAAACTTTGTCTTCATTATCTGATGTTCTGGCTTCTGCTTGATCTAGTCTATTTGTAATATTCTCGTTTGAATTTTTAATTTGCTTTATCGTTTCCTGTATTTCTAGGATTACTGTTTGTTTTTTTTTTTTTTTTTTGAAATCTCTATTTCGTGATAGAGCTCGTTCTTTGACATTTGAATTTGCTTATTTAATTCATTTTCAAAATATACTTTCATTGTTTGAACATGCTATATAAACTCTTCTCTGATATTCCATTCCATCTTAATTAGGTATGCCTTGACTTCTTTCTCCATCCAATTTTCTGGTGCCTCTAGCTTCTCTTTTGTATTTAAGTTGTCCTGCATTGTTTGTACTCTTTTTTTTCCCTTGTTTTTTTATGGTGCTCAAGTTACTTTCCAACTCTCTTTGCCTGCTGTGTTTTTGTTTTCTCCTTTAAATTTGTTTTGGTTTTTTTAGTTCCACTATCTCTCCTTTGTGTTAGGAGATGATGTTTAGAGATTTGGATTCAATTGTGTTTTAAGGTAAATTCATTGGTTTTATTAAATCCTTCAGATTTTGATGGCATATAGAGAACTGAGGTTTGGACTTAGGATTTTATGTTAAGGTTGGGTGATTTGCTTGTATGGAGGTTAGTATATGTTAGCTTCTTTGGGGTGTTACGCAAATGCACGTGGATATAAACAAGAGAATAGACAGGAGTACTTGGGGGTAGTTAAGGGCTTAGGTGGAGTATAAACCTGTTCGTAGAATTCATCTATTTGCATTTGATAAGTTATATGTAGTCTGGTTGTTCATGCTGTTTTATTGTTGCAATCTGTCGGTACCTGGCGATGGTGAAGTCAGCTCTTCAAGATGGTGTCCTCTGGCTTCCTTGGTGGATTTTCCATTGTTGGGGTTAGAACTGGACTGCTTCCTTCCCCAATCTCAAACCCCAAACTCAGCCCAGAGCTCAGTGAGGGCAAAGCCGGGAGGACTCCACAGAATCAGTAGCGCCGTTTCTCTCTGGCTCCTGGTTGCTTCTCGGCAGCACCCACTGTCTGTAGCTGCGGGTGGGCCGCAGGGCGGGTGGCGAATCAGTCAGCCTGGATCTCTGGTCGCACTGTTGGCTCACGTTTGAGACTCAGTAACCGGTCCTCGATGATGGAAATCCTTCCCCTAAGTTTTGGTGCACCCCAATTTTGCTAGAAATTTCTAAAAAGATAGCTTTTTGTCGTTCTAACCCTGTATTCATCTGTGCAGTGATGCGGTACACTGGGTGTGATACACTCTATTCGCAGCCATCTCTCATTCTTGTTCTTATCTTTGCTGTATTTTCACTGATGTCCATATCAAGAAATGCCCTGAACTATTCATAAGCCTTAAATTAGTATACTAATCATTATTCTTCATCCTCCTAGTTCACCCAAATGACATGGTCGAGTTCATTCCTGGAGAAAGCATGAGTCGAGAGACCCCATCAAAAGCCATGGTAAGGTTGCTTATCTTCCTCTGAAATTCAGTGTTGCTCTTTAGTTTCTCTTTCTCTTGTAATATGATATGGTTTCCTGGAGATGACATACACAATTTCCTGACTGTGCAGATTCTCATTGGGGTGTCTGTTGCCAAATGAGACCTCACTGAAAGCAACATTAACAAGAAACAGTATAAACTACACACTGTATGATAACAAGCTTTGTGCCTGGCTATGGTTTTCCTTCCTGGCCATCGAATTTCTTAATTATCACCTAATATAGACCTGTGACACAAATCCCCTAGAAAAGCTTGTGTCATTTGGTGAGAGTACATTTGCTATCTGTTCCCTTGATTTGCCCACATTCTCATTGCATATTCGCATGTCACCAAGTAAACAAAAGACTTGTGCACACAGGTCAGAGCATGGCTTGATCTTCATAGTGACTCCTTTTCTGTATTCACAGGAAGATTCAAGAGGATCCATAATTGGTATGTATCTTGGCCTCACTCTCTTTCTGTTGCAAAATATAGATGATGCCAAGGGTCAGAGAGTCTTCCTTCCTTTTGAGTGCAGAGACTCAGTGATTAAACTACCTCCTTGAGAATGAGAAGTGAGGGGTTTGTGGTCTAAATTGATTAAAATAAATCAATGGCCTTTCTGCATATTTCCTTGAAGCCCCTTTGTGAGTTGATCAACGTGGTTAGGTAAATGAAAGTTTTATACATGTATCTCTGTGTGCATTTTGCAACATGATTCTGAGTGTGACTTTGTGTTCGTTTTTGCATATTTGTCTGTTTCTCTAGATATAACATGCCAAGATGCCAATGTCCACATGTTTAAACAAAAAAAGCCATCTCCATTGGATCATGATTTTGTATATGTGTAAATAGATCAAACTGTAAACTTTCCATGTGTGCAGTTCATTTCACACCAATACCTCAATTAACATGCAAAACAAAGCCCATCAAAACCCAGAAAATTTTCACGACACTCTATAAAGAAAAAGCTCCACTTCATTCCTGTCACTGCAACAGTAGCAACTTCATTTAATAGCAAACCTCACGTGTCAGTAGGTCCTAGATTTAATCAGTGCATGTAATTGTTCAGAACACTTCCCTCATGAAAAATTTTCACTTTCATATACATTTTTTTGTGCGAGGTGTCAGAATTCATCTTCCAATCCCCATTCTAGGCACAAGTTTCTGGACAGGGCCAATCCTTAACAGTGACTCTCAGGTCCACCAATGCACTATGCTCACTTATGGTGGACATCTGAGACAGAGGAGATTCAAAGACCAGAGATTACTTTAGCTAAGGAAGGGCTTACTTTGCATGTGCCAACTGACACTGAAAAATACCTTATAGGGTCTTTTTGTAGACACGACTTTGTTGAAACATGTTTTAACTGGATGGATTTTCATGGGGCCTGATCAGCACAATTGCAGCTCATCTAGTTACAGAGCAAAAGGTGGGCTCTATTGAAAGTCCAACTCAGCACAGCAGTGGTGTCTGATCCCTTGTTTGGGTCTGTGCTGCCCCCTGTGTGGCCTGCAGAATATCACAATGACAGTATATATGAAACGTCTTCATACTGTCAGTCTCAAGTACTGTCTAGGCCCTTCTATTCATACATACATGGATACTGACACTGACTGGTCACTGTGAGGGTAGAACCACTGTGGTCATCATTCCTTCTCATCCCTGAACTCCTCCCTGTGCAGAGTGTCTTAATCTTAGTCCACGACATCATTTGATAAATGCAACTCTGTGCTAAAATCCCACTTGTTCAGCATGTGGGGCTCTACAATGAACCAGGTATCCACCAGAGATCTGACCAGGACCAGCCAGAATCAGTAGGGAAGTTAAGATAGCATTGTGTCCAAGCTTTTCACACACATTTCTTATGAGCTCTAGTTGGGATGTGTTTGAATTTGAGGGGAGCCATCTGAATCTTAATGTTGACTTTGTTTATGTCGATTCCTCAGGCCCTCAGAGAGTTCCTGGCACTTTTCACTTTTGCATGACACCGCAGTCTACTTATAAATGAGGAGTATGAGTAGTGAGAACATGCTAGCAAACTGACTCCACAGTCTACTTATAAATGAGGAGTATGAGGAGTTATAACATTCTAGCAAACTGACTCCACAGTCTACTTATAAATGAGGAGTATGAGGAGTGAGAACATGCTAGCAAACTGCTGTCCACAGAAACCTGGGGGAAGGAAATTCTTGTCTGCTTCATCTTTGAACTCCTGGTCTTGGCCATCCAAAATAACAGTATTTTTAATTTAATTTTAATTTTTATACAAAACTTTCAAAGTGGCCAGTAGACCCATGTGGATAAAGCAGAGGACATTCCCATTCTCTTCTGGACCGCTGCTCTGATGATGGCACAGTGTATGTTCTGTGAGTTTATATTCCTGAAACTGTTGGCATCACAGTTTGCATGTCAGCTTGGTCTGTTTCAACGAGAAAGGGATAATGTCCCAATGGAAGAAAGTAGTTAAAATTTGACTTTTTGCAGCTCCACTCTCTCATTAGAAGGTTTGCAATTGTTTGCAGCATCCTGTTTGAGGCCTCTGACTCCCCAGAACCCAGAGAGGGTCTGAGAACCCAGAACAGAGATGTAGATGATCCTGACTATTAATATTAGTATCACTATATTTTTCTTTCCAATAACGAAACCCAGAAACTGAATAAATTATATAGGTGGGTGTGTTTAGCTTACATTTCTGCAGGTACAAGAGCATGGCACTAGCAAACACTTTTCTTTAGTGAATACACTCTTAGCTGCATTGCGTGATTGCTGGTGTCTGCAGGGATGCAGGTGCAGTAGAGAAACATCACATGGCAAGACACAAAGCCAGCAGGGATCAGTTAATTCATTTGCTCTTCTTATATAAAAGGATCTAACAAGGGTTTGAGAAATCTGTATTCTTACTTCTGACTCTCATATCGTCAAATGTCCTCACCACCTCCAAGCAGACCCTTCCTCACACAGATTTCACAAATCTCATTGTGGCCATACTGAGCACCAAGCCTCAATCACACAATCCAGTGTGGGATAAAAAACATCCAACCCTAGCAACCATCATAAGCTTAGTTGTGTAGAAGAAAGAATGAGTCAATCTTAAGTAACTCAGTTGATGATGTTTGTGTCTCTAAATGTTGGACATGGAGCAAAGATTATGATTCAAGCTGTGATGAGGGAGAGCCTGCAGGTAGGAACAGCATTTGGGGTATGACAAAATGGGAAAGGTTTCATCGTAAGATTTGAGTTTACCTACTCATGTGGGAAATAAGGAATGGGAATAAAATTGAGAAAACAGAAATATGTATTATTTTCATAAAAAGAAGGGTTAGTAGACCTTCTGACATCCTGTTTATAAGAAGACAACTTTTGCTTTGAAAGGTAAACACAATCTTCCATGTTAAGTCCCATTCTGTCCTAAATTTGCCTCTAATAAACATCAAGTAGCCTGGCTTTCATTATTGATTATTTTTTGGCATTGTGCATGAAAGAAATAAGATCTGCACTTTAGGTTTGACCCACAAGGGAAAGAATCTAGTGGGACATACTTTCTTTGAAGCACTTTGCAAACCTGTAATTGAAGCTCTCACTAGTGATAAGTAGTGAGTAAGAAGTCACAATTCCCCTCTGAATTTTATCTTTTTAGAGCAGCACTTTCTCTTCTGTGTTTTGTCTATTTCTGGTCGAAAATGAACTCCCAAAAGTGGGCAACTTAAAGAAAATTGTTTCTGTGCACCCTGGACAGGCCACTGTGTTCTCCTGTAAAAGAGTGGGGAGAAGTTCCTCCGTGAACATGTTTCTAACCTCCAGTCTTTGTCTAATTCCCAAGCACTTGGACTAGGGAAAATCTGAATTTGCTTGTATTTAAGAGGCCTAAGTCCAGAAAATCAGGAAGACTGT
Organism: Callospermophilus lateralis; assembly: GCF_048772815.1. Lineage (NCBI taxonomy): Eukaryota > Metazoa > Chordata > Mammalia > Rodentia > Sciuridae > Callospermophilus > Callospermophilus lateralis. The sequence continues at coordinate 432,144 of NW_027515935.1, read as the reverse complement.
GGCTGTCTCTTGGAAGAACAGGATGACACAGAATCCCTACCAAGTACAATGGCAGAATGTGAACTGGTGGAAAAGAGCTCTTGGGATGCTAGATCTATTTCTCATTGCAGAGGTGAGGTGATGGAGACCAGGAGACAAGAATGCAGACAAGAGGAAGAATGGAGAGCTTTGACTGTGCATTCTAGAACACCAGGAGCAGGAGCAAATTAAGTTCTCACCTTGAAGTTAACTCTGCCTTTCCTTTTTTTAAGGCCACATCATGACCATCACGGCAATGGTCCACAAAGAAAACATAGAAAGTGATTCAGAGGATGAGGAGGAGGACAAAAGGACAAGAAATCTGCAAGTAATTGATTTTCTATTGGTTTCTCTTAATTATTCTTTCTTATGTAAAAACTCTGTAGATTTTCCATGTTTCATCTTTCCCACATTTTATGACTTTTCTAAAGGTGCTTTCCTCATCCAGATCTTTGAGGTCCTTGGACCTTCAATGTCTGTTAAATCTCTCTGCACTAACTTTCTTAGTCTTTCCCTACTTTTTTTTACCACAAGCAGCACCACTGAATCATGCTGAGTAATACTGCATACCCATATACTGAGTTTGAGTTGTAGGGAGCATCAGAAATACTGAGTTGTTGCCTGATACATGAGACACAAACAATCTGGTTCTGGTTTACTGACCACTGAATTGCTGGGTTCTGACTTTGCTGGCTCTGAGCATGCATGAATGTATCCTTCCTTTCCTAGGTCAAGATTACGCAATTGGAATGTAGGTCCCTTAACATGAATTGTTTCCAGGGGCCCTCTCCTGATTCAATATATGGGCTTAATGCAGCAAAGGCGATAGAGCAGTTTAGGAAGAGGAAATGTGAGTCTGGAAAGAATGGGAAGGAGAGCAGAGGTCAAATCAGTCCACATATTCTTCTTTGCTTTCTCAAGTTTCTTTGTTGCACTTTTTTGCAATCCATCAGAATCAATTAGAGCACTGAAGATTTTATAGTTGCATGTGACCATGGCCATGCAAGGGAAGGTACAATTTGGTAAAAATCAGTGCAGGAAGCTCTCTGAGGAATGGCACTACAGAGGGTAGGGCTGGAGGAGCCAGGGTCCTTGCTCCACCCTGTGTCATCACAGATGCTGCTCTTCAGGATTCCAGATGTATGCTACTCAGCCTTTACACCCAGATGTCCTAGAGAACTCTTCCCATTGCCTCATGTTCACTCTCTAGGAAAGCAGCATCAGAAGGTTCTGAAGGTGAATATCCATGAGAATTTCCTTCTGAGGACATTCATAGACACTCTTCCCACAGACAACACCCTCAGCTTAGGGCAGCATACCAGTCTCAGTGCTCCCTGCCCAGACCCCAGGAAAGATCAGGGTCCAAGTTCATCTTGCATTTCCTGAGGACAATTGTGGTCCTGGCCACTCTCTGTGGCCAGCAACTCATCCCAAGTGACCTTTTTACCTTGTTCTGTTTTATAGACCCCATAGGACACCAGGGAGAGCAGAGACTTTGGCCCTGGAACACAGGAGAGATGATACCTGCAGTGCACAGCAGCTGAAATTAACCTGTAAGACTCGGAGCAGGAATTTGTTTTTCATTTCCAATGACATAACTGTCTATATTATATGGAAATTCCAGACTTATATGTTCTTTGTTTAATAATTTTAATATTAGTATTTCATGTCAAATTTTTCTATTAAATTATATTTAATGGTAACAGTTGCTTTTAAAATTCATTCTGTATAATAAAACACACTTGGGAAGAGAGGTGGGGGGGAAAGTGAGGGAGAAGTGGAATTTCACGGAAGATGGAAGGAGACACTCATCGTTATACAGAATACATGTATGATGATGTGAGGGGAAAAAAAGAAGTGTGTCACATTAGATTGGGTAGAGAGAACTGATGGGAGGGGAAAGGAAGGTAAGGAGGGAAAGGAAGGTCAGCTGAATAAAACAGACATTAGTATAGCTGTATGCATATTCATGACCAATGTGATTCTGCAACCTGTACACTCAGAAAAATGAGAAATTATACCTCATCTTATTCAAAAATATGATATGTCAATATCATTGTACTGTCATGTTTAACTAATTAAAACTAATTTTAACAACACTTACACTAAAAGAGGAATATGTTCCTGAGGCAGATCTTGATGAATTACAAAGATTTTACCTGGTAACTTCTATCACCATTACTCCTCTCCTCCCATATCCCTCAGTTTGCTTTTTTGGTTGTTTTTTAGATTGGTATTATAACATTCACAAAATTATTGATGTGGGTGAATGGATGCAATAAAGAATCAAATAATTAAATTACAAGCTAAATTAAATCCCAACTAAATTTCATAAGTGTTTAATTAATTTATCCATTAATTAGATAACTGAATCTCAAGTCAAAACACCCAATATAAGAAAGGGCTGGGAAACAATTGGCAATAATCATTTATGAAAAATTGTGGTTTTACATTTTATATTCTTTTTTCAAATAAGAACAATATTTTTTGTAATGTATCACATACATATAAAACAAGTTGGAAAACATACATTACAAACTTGTAACAATGGCTTTAAATACATTAACTGACATGTTTCTCATTGGAAATAGGTTGCTTGCTGTATATATATATAGTGCATGAAAACTACTGATATAATAAAGTCTAGACAAAATATAATTGTCTGCTCTATGGTAACATATGAGCATCACTTTAATCTAACCATGCTAAAAGTTACATAATACTGTAAAAAAATGTATATATATATATATATATATATATATATATATATATATATATATATATAATACTGTAAAAAAATGTATATATATATATATATATATATATATATATATATATATATATATATATATATATAAAGAATGATAATACTGAGAACCAAGGCATTCAGATTTCAAAATTCATGCTTCTTTTCAGGTGATCCGATATTTTGCCAACTAAGTTTTCAAAATTTGTTCTAAGCCAACATTACTCATATATGTTACACATCTATTATTTCATAAATTTACTTTTCTCATGAAAGACATTTGATAAACATCCAAAATATTTAGGTTATTTATATTTGAATTGGAGCTGAAAGGAATACTGGTATCAAATAAATATATTTGAAATGGAGCTCAAAGCAATACTGGTATGGTTTTTCACTGTGACCTCAAGTATTTAAGTATTACAAGTTATTCAACCAACACAACAATGTTAAAATCATAATAGCACAGCATGTATTGTAAATAAATCAAAACAACAACAGAATGTGTAACACAAAGAAAGAGCAGTGGCACATTAAAGGAGAACTAGCTGAATACAAATAATTGACTACTGCAGAGCATAGAATTAAAACAGTTCAAGTGAGACAAGGTGATGGAGAGGTCACCATGAAGGTGACAACTGATGATTCTGCTGTCCACTGTTGTCCAGAATGGAAATTAAAAAATCATATTTTTAAAAACTTTGATAGGTATACAATTATCTCCAGAATTAAAAAAATAAAGATTTCCAATTCATCTGCCTTCTCTGAATAGAATAAAGCTCTAAGTTTGTCTGTCAACTGGTGTTTTGGTCACACATAATTTTTACCTCTGAATTTTTTGGGTTGACATTGATGACTGTAACAACCAAAATTAGTCCATGATTACATGTTGTTAAAAACTTTTTAAAAACTTACTACTCAGATATTAGAACAGTTATCAATTTTTTTACAATATCAAATTTGTCAAATTTTCATTGAGGTCATGTGGAACACATCATTTAATTCAAAGCCACAACTCATTTGTCCCCGTGATATCTTCTTCACACACACACACACACACACACACACACACACACACACACACACAAACACATTTCTTCATCAGCAGTCTTGTATAGTAAAAGTGTCTAGTTTTTGTTCATTTTTTAATGTAATACACTTCTATCTACAATTTCATTACATGCATACAGCAAACAGGAAATTATGGGTTTTACATCCTTCATGATAATTTTATATACAGGGAGATTTAAAACAGTACTTCAACAGTTTGCCTAGTAATGTGACACAGAATGATTGTATCTTGTTCTCAAATTTTAATAAGGAGGTATTAAATACAGGTTCAATAATTTAAAATCAAGTATCCATCTTTTAAAATATAGTGTTTCAGCATTGTGTTTGCATTACTTTTAAAACTTTTTAAGTTTCTCTCTCATGGCACAATCTTCTAATACTTCGTATATGAGAGAAAACTTTTTAAAAAATTGCAACTTCTGCCCCTGGAAGGACTCTGTAGTGACTGAATGGCATATGAATTTTTATTGATTTTATATATTTACGTATACAACAGTGGAATGTATTCCAATTCTTATTACACATATAGAGCACAATTTTTCATACCTTTGTATATTAAGTATGTTCACACTAATTCATGCCTTAACACAAATACTTTCTGGTTTTTTTTTGCATTACAATTCTTATCCCACATATATACCACATTTTTTTCATCTCTCAGGTTGCATATTAAGTATGTTGACCCCCAATTCAAGTCTTCATACATGTACTTTGAATAATGATGTCCATCACATTCCACCATCGTTTCTAATCCCCTGTTCCTCCCTTTACCTCCCACTCCTCTTTCCTATGTAGAATTCATCTAATCATCCCATGCTCCCCCTCCCTACCCCACTATGAGTCAGCCTCCTTGTATCAGATAAAACGTTTGGCATTTTTTTTTTTTTTGTGGATTGGCTAATTTCACTTAGCATTATCTTCTCCAACGCCATTCATTTACCTGCAAATGCCATGATTTTATTCTCTCTTATTGCTGAATAAAATTCTATTGTGTATATGTGCCACATTTTTAAATCCTTTCATCCACTGAAGAGCATCTAGGTTGGCTCCACTGTTTAGCTATTGTGAATTGTGCTGCTATAAACATTGATGTGGCTGTGTCCCTGTTGTATGCTGTTTTTAATTCCTTTGGGTATAGTCCAAGGAGAAGGGATACCTGAGTCAAATGGTGGTTCCATTCAGAGATTTCCAAATAATCTCCATACTGCTTTCCATATTGGCTGCACCAATTTGCACTCCAACCAGGCATGTACGAGTGTAGATTTTTCTCCACATCCTCGCCAACATTTTTGTTGTTTGTCTTCATAATAGCTGTCATTCTGACTGGAGTGAGATAATAACTTAGATTTGTTTTTTTAGAGAGAGGGAGAAAGAGAGAGAGAGAGAGAGAGAGAGAGAGAGAGAGAGAGAGAGAATGAGTATATATATATATATATATATATATATATATATATATATATATATATATATATTTTTTAGTTTTCAGTGGACACAACATCTTTTTTTGTTTGTGGTGCTGAGGATCGAATCCAGGCCACACACTTGCCAGGCGAGCGTGCTACTGCTTGAGCCACATCCCCAGCCCAAACTTAAAGTAGTTTTGATTTGCATTTCTCTAATTGCTATAGATGATGCGCATTTTTAAAATATATTTGTTAATTGATTGTATATCCTCTTCTGAGAAGTGTTTTTTCAATTCCTTGGCCCATGTGTTGATTGGGTTTTTTGAGGTATTTTTTTTGTTGTTGTTTTGTTTTTTGTACTTAGGTTTTTGAGTTCTTTATATATCCTAGAGATTAGTGCTCCATCTGATGTGTGAGGGGTATAAATTTGGTCCCAGGATGTAAGCTCTCTGTTCACCTCACAGATTGTTTCTTTTGCTTCAAGAAACTTTTTTATTTGATTCTATCCTATATATTGATTCTTGCTTTTAATTTTTGTGCTATAGGAGTCTTATTAAGGAAATTGGGCCTAATCCCACATGATGAAGATTAGGGCCTACCTTTTTATTCTATTAGGCACAGAGCTTCAGGTTTCATTCCTAGGTGCTTGATCCATTTTGAGTTTAGTCTTGTGCAGGTAAAAGATAAGGGTTTAATTTCATATTTTTGCATATGGGTTTCCAGTTTTCCTAGTACCATTTTTGAAGATGCTCTCTTTTCTCCAGTGCATGTTTTTGGCACCTTTTTTAATATAAGATAATTGTAATTTGGGGGGTTACTCTCTGTGTCCTCTATTCTCTATCATTGGTCTACAAGTCTGATTTGGTGTGAATAGCATGCTGTTTTTGATACTATTGCTCTGTAGTATAGTTTAAGGTCTGGTATAGTGATGCCACCTGCTTCACTTATCCTGCTAAGGATTACTTTAGCTATTCTGAGTCTCTTATTTTTCCATATGAATTTCATGATTGCTTTTTCTATTCTATGAGGAATGTCATTGGAATTTTGGTGAAAAATGCATTAAACATGTATAGTGCTTTGGGTAGTATAGTCATTTTGATAATATTAATTCTGCCTAACCAAGAACAAGGTAGATCTTTCCATCTTCTAAGGTCTTCGTTGATTTCTCTCTTTAGGCTTCTGCAGTTTTTATTATACAGATCTTTCACCTCTTTTGTTAAGTTGATTCCCAATTATCTTATTTTTTAGGTTATTGTGAATGGGGTAGTTTTCCTCATTTCCTTCTCAGAGGATTTGTCACTGATAATCAGAAATGCCTTTGATTTATGGGTTTTGATTTTATATACTGCTATTTGATGAATTCAATTATTAGTTATAGAAATTTTCTGGTGGAGTTTTGGGGGTCTTCTAGGTATAGAATCATATTGTCAGCAAATAGTGCTAATTTAAGTTCTTTTTTTTCTATGTGTATTCCTTTAATTTCTTTCATCTGTCTAATTGCTCTGGCCAATGTTTCAAGACTATGTTGAATAGAAATGGTGAGAGAGGGCATTCCTGTCTTGTTCCAGATTTTAGAGGGAATGCATTCAATTTTTGTCTGTTTAGAATGATGTTGGCCTGAGGTTTAGCATAGATAGCCTTTAAAACGTTGAGATATGTTCCTGTTATCCCTAGTTTTTCTAGTGTTTTGAACTTAACTGGATGTTGCATTTAGTCAAATGCTTTTTCTGTGTCTATTGCGGTGATCATATGATTTTTACCTTTAAGTCTTTTTGCTGGGAGCCACAGCCAATTAATATGATGCATGGCATTTTTGATTGAAAGGTGATGCCAGCTAGCCATTGAGATGATATGATTATGTTAAAAATTACATTTATATGGATACCGGACTCCTGCTGTTTACCTCGGCCTGCTGCGGGACTCCTGGAGAGTTCCCATTGGTTGGGAACGTGCAGTAGGAGGGAATTCCGGGGGAGGAGCTTGCGCTGGGGTTCCGGGAAGGGACCGGTGGAACGCCGCGTGGGTGGATCGGGAATCTTCCCGGGCACGAACGTGGTATTGGCGGTTATTTCAAATAAAGTTTGTTCCTGTTTGAGTGGCTCGTGATCTTGTGCCCAGCCAGACTGCGGCAACTGGTGGCCCTGTACGGGGAGCGCCTGAAGCTTGGAGGTGAGTAAAATTGCTCGCCCCTGAGGGAAGGCGACATAATGGGTGACCATTTCAAAAAACAATGTTTTCTTCTTTTGATTTATTTGGTTTTTGTTTCAAGCTGCCTATCCCTTGAATTTCCTCAGGCAAACTGGGAAAAATGGTTGGCTCAAGGCTTGAAGTTGTTTGGCGCTGAGAAAGAGAAAATTGATACAACTATTCTTTTCTCCGTTTTTGTTTCATTCTGTTTCGGTTTTGTTTTATGCTACCTTATTGGGTTGCGTTACCTTTATAGTAGATTAGAAACTACAAAAAACAAACCGATAAACTGTTAAGTAAACTTTTAGAGGTCCAAACTGTGGTAGAAAACATGTCAGGTCAAGCAAAAGAGAAGGTCTCTCCAGCTAGTCAGACAGAGGAAAATTTGAAGAAAGAAAGCTTAGAGGAAAAACGACCATCAAGTGGGGAGTTACAACAGGAGGCTGCTACTAACTCCGTTCTATCACCAGAGGGTGTAATTCAACCAACAGCTCCACCTACAGCTGAGCGGCCCTCAACTCCTGTAGTTGATGCACAAAATCCTGAGGCAGGATCCCAAAGATTAGCATGCCCTGTACTTGAGCAGGCAGGAGGGCAATGAATTCACCGTGCTTTAGATTTCAAAACAGTAAAGCAATTAAAGGAGGCTGTAACAACCTATGGCCCGCAAGCACCCTTCACCATAAGTATGGTCGAATCTATTACCAACTTAGACATGACACCAGCAGATTGGGCTAACATGTGTCGATCTGTGCTAAATGGAGGACAATATCTGTTATGGAAGGTTGCCAATGAGGAATTCTGCACGGAGACAGCTAGGCGAAATGCAACAGCCGGTTACGCTCAAAGAAATCTGGAGATGTTGTTAGGAAAGGGACCTTATGAGGGTCAATGACAACAAATTGCATATGATCCTGGTGTATACGCACAAATTGCTGCAGATGCGGTTAGGGCATGGAAAACTTTACAGGGACATGGAGATTTACAAGGACAGTTATCTAAGGTAATACAAGGAACTAACGAACCTTACGCTGAATTTGTAGATAGGCTTATTCAGACAGCTTCTAGAATATTTGGAGATGTAGAACAGGCAATGCCATTTATAAAACAACTGGCTTATGACCAAGCAACTCGTTGCTGCAGAGAGGTCATTAGACCATGGAAACATGAAGATTTAAACACATATATTAAATTATGTAGAGACATTAATGAACAAGGACAAGTCTTAGCAGCAGTACAAGAGGCTATAGATGCCAGGCCAAAAACATGCTACAATTGTGATCAAACAGGACATTTTAAAAGGAATTGCCCCATAGGAGGAGGGTTTAACAAAGCTAGGTATCAAAGGAATAGAATACCAGGTATTTGCCCACGATGCCGTAGAGGGAGATATTTGGCTAATGAATGCCGTTCTCAAACCACCATAGAGGGCACTCCGTTATCAAAAAACGGACAAGGACCAAGTGTTTACCCACGATATCGTGGAGAAAGACATCAGGCTCCATTGCCAAAAAACGGACTGGAGGGCCCAATGCTCCGGGGCCCAAAACCACAAATATACGGGACAATGGAGGAGCCCAGCAGCACCATCAAGGTAGTGCCCAGGACACATTATCCATTAAATCCCTCATCAGACAAACTAGTGGGAGCACAGGGTTGGACATCTGCGCCTCTGCAAGAGCAGTACTAACTCCAAAGATGGAAATTCAAATCATTCCCACAGGAGTAAAAGGACCTCTTCCCCAAGGAACGGTAGGCTTATTATTGGGACGCAGTTCTTCTACACTAAAAGGACTTATGATAAGTCCCGTGGTAATTGATCCCGATTATGAAGGTAAAATAAAAATTATAGCTAGTTCTCCAAGAGGTATATCAGTAATTTCACCAGGGAATAGAATAGCACAGTTACTAATAGTACCCAGCCTACATGATAAATTTTCCAGTCGTACTGTAGAAAGAGGTACCAGGGGATTGGGCTCCACAGGTGTAGATTGGGCTATGCTGTCTTTAAATTTAGATTCTCGCCCCATGCTAAAACTAAATATTCAAGGACACGACTTTAATGGGCTACTGGACACAGGTGCAGACCTTAGCATCATATCTAGTAAGGAATGGCCAAAACATTGGCCATTACAACAAGCCACTCAAACGCTTCGAGGCCTAGGAGTGGCTACTAATCCCCATAGAAGTGCAATGGTATTAGATTGGAAGGATCCTGAAGGATGTGAGGGAACTATACAGCCATATGTATTGGATCATCTTCCTATAAATTTATGGGGACCAAATGTTCTAGATCAATTAGGTTTGATGTTAACAAATAACATCAATCCTAATGCGCCCACTACTAGGGCTAGACAAGGTTTTAGAAAAGAAAAAAGATTAGGAAAACAAGGACAAGGTATAGCAGCACCAATTCAAATAGAACAAGGAACAGACAGACATGGGTTGGATTTTCAGAAAGGGCCACTGAGACAATAAAAATTACTTGAAAATCAGAAAGACCAGTGTGGGTTCCTCAGTGGCCCCTGACTAAAGAAAAGATACAAGTATCCCATGATCTGGTCAAACAACAATTAGCGAAAGGACATATACAACCTTCCATATCTCCCCATAATACTCCCATTTTTGTCATTAAAAAAAATCTGGTAAATGGAGATTACTACAAGATTTAAGAGCCATTAATAATGAGATGGATTTTATGGGACCTGCTCAATCAGGGATTCCCCAATTGTCTGCTTTACCAAAAACCTGGTATGTTTTAGCTATAGATATTAAAGATTGTTTTTTTTCAATTCCAATTCATCCTGAGGATAGTCCACATTTTGCATTTACTATCCCTGCACTAAATCATGAAGGTCCTGATCAGAGATATGAATGGAAAGTACTCCCTCAGGGGATGGCTAATAGTCCAACTATGTGTCAAATTTATGTTAACAAAGCAATCCAACCACTTAGAAATCAAAATCCTGAACTACAAATATTTCACTATATGGATGATATGTTATTGGCACATAAAGATAAAAACACACTGCTAGAATGTTATGCCACATTTACAAATTTATTAACAGGTTATAATCTAGAGATAGCAATAGATAAAGTACAATTAAATCTTCCAATTAATTATCTAGGAGTTCTGTTATCCTCAACCATGGTCCATCCACCAAAAATTCAAATACGAGTAGATCAACTCAAATCACTTAATGACTTTCAAAAGTTATTGGGAGACATAAATTGGATAAGGCCTTATCTAGGCATACCAACAGGAGAGCTAGGACCTTTATTTGATATCCTAAAAGGTCCGTCAGATCCAAATTCACCCCGCATGTTAACGCCTGAAGCAAGAAAGGCATTAAAAATCATTGAAACATATATGGAAAATATGCACTTGGATAGAATTGATATAAGTTTGCCTTTATTATTTATTGTACTACCAACAAAAAATATTCCTACAGGAGTATTTTGGCAAGAAGGTCCATTATTGTGGATACATTTATCTTATTCTCCTAATACTATTCTTACTAGATATCCTGAAGCTGTAGGACAATTAATACTCAAAGGAATAAAAGCAGCAAAGGGAGTGTTTGGGATTTCTCCCAATAAAATTATTACTCCATATACTATGGATCAAATTGATGAGTTAGCTAATGAGTTAAATACTTGGGCAATAATCATGTGTAAATCTAATGTTTCATTTGATAATCACTTGCCATCTAATCCTTTGTTGTCTTTTTGGTCTAAGCATCCTGTAGTTTTTCCAAAAATGACAAGAAAGACCCCTATCATGAATGCTCCAAATATATTCACTGATGGGTCAAATAATTGTACAGCAGCAGTAGTTACCCCTGATCAAACTTTTACATTTTTAGTACCCAAACAATCAGCTCAAAAGGTAGAGCTTAATGCAGTATTACAAGCTTTTATGATGTTTAAAGATTCTTTATTTAATTTATTTTCTGATAGTCAGTATGTAGTTAATGCTATAGTATCCCTTGAAGATGCTGGTAGGATTTCCCCTTCTTCTACTGTTTTCTCTTTGTTTTCCACTATACAAAGTCTAAACTGGGACAGAAAAGATCCATTCTTTATAGGACATATCAGGGCACATACAGGATTGCCTGGAGCCCTTAGTTTGGGCAATGAATTAGCAGATAACTCTACACATGACATACATATTTTCTCCACAATAGAAGAAGCTATAAATTTTCATAAAAGGTTCCATGTCAATGCTAATACTTTACAAAAGATTTTAAAATAACTAAAGAACAAGCCAGACATATAATAAAACAATGTCAAAATTGTGTGACATTTTTACCACAAGTTAATCTTGGAGTCAATCCTAGAGGACTGATACCTAACCATATTTGGCAGATGGACGCCACACACTTGCCAGAATTTGGAAAATTAAAATATTTGCATGTTACAGTTGATACTTCTTCCGGATTTTTGATGGGCTCCCTTCATGCTGGAGAAAAAACTAAAGATGTTATAGCTCATTGCTTACAAAATTTTGCCACTGTGGGCATTCCAAAACAGTTAAAAACAGATAATGGTCCTGGTTATGCTTCTACCTCTTTTAAACAATTCTGCTCATCATTTGGCATTACTCACATAACAGGAATTCCATACAATCCACAGGGACAAGGCATAGTTGAAAGAGCTTATCAAACTATTAAAATGTACTTATTAAAACAAAAGGAGGGAATTGGAAAGGGGTATATATCCCCCAAAGATAAACTTAAAATAACCCTTTTTACTCTAAACTTTTTAAATTTGGATTCATCAGGGCTTAGTGCTGCGGAAAGACATTTGAATCCAAAAAATGTACATAAGCCTAAAATACTTTGGAAAGATATTCTAACAGGACAATGGAAAGGTCCTGATCCAGTGATTGTCTGGAGTCGGGGCTCTGTTTGTGTTTTTCCACAGGGAGAACAGCAGCCGATTTGGATTCCAGAGAGGTTAACTAAAACAGTTTCTACAAACCAAAAAGAAGATGATTTGACTGAAATCCATAACAGCTGACATCCAGAACTCCAGCTTGGCTATTCTTACATCTGCGATAGTGATTAACCAGGATGCTTTTTTAAATATCTATTTTATTATTGCTTTTTCCCACATCATAAAGTTCTATTTTATTTTTGAGCTCATACAGACCTAGGTTAATGTTTTTCTGATCAGTTTTATTTTTTGACTGTGGAGTTTTTAACATTGCAATGGAGATTTCACCTAGGTGAAGCTACAAGGCCTTTACTATTGTCTTATGTGTTGTATGTTATATGTGCACACTTCTGTTTGTGTTGTATGTCTATATGTGCGTATGTCCATAGATCATATATGAGGAGTGCTCATGAAAAAATGGATCCAAGTATTTTTTATTATTCACGTAATTTTAGTGGTTTAATTTAAATTGGGTAAACAGCTGTTAAAGATTATTTTAATATGTGTACAAATAAGCAGGTTAACAGATCTGTTTTGTTTATTTTCATCTTTCCTTTTCATTATATTTAATAATTCTGTTCAAGAATTCCTATTTTTCATCCCAGTGCCAGTGAAGACAAAGATGAAACCAAACTACAACTTCTTCGATAATTATCACAACAAACTGTATAAACTGATACATCAATGAATAATAACTCAACAAGTAATGCTCAATTAATGAGTCGATTTATCTTGGGAGGAAATGGACATATTGATAGATTCCTCCACTTTGAACTGCTTACAGAACTTGCCTGGACTATGTATCACTTGTATGCACTGTGATCTATCTGTTGATGCATCAAATTATGGTAATGCTGGCGTATCTTTGCTGATGTGTCACCAGTGATGCAATTTTCCCTAGGAGTCGTCAATTGATTTGGTGTCGTGGCATTTCTGTATCCTCCTCCCTTCTACTAGTGATGGTCTAACTTTGGGGGCCAACAGAGGTGAGGCAAAGAACCTCACCCGCTCACTGGCACCAAGGCCAAATCTGGGGGCCAACAGAGGTGAGGCAAAGAACCTCACCCCCCCACTGGTGCATAGGCCTATCCACAAGTATGGCTATATGCTGGACCGGTAGTCAGTGACGGGTATGATCCAATTGCAGTGGTATCAACCTAAGACAGGAGGCTGACGCCTAAAGGTCAGTTTTCCAATGACGGGTAATAACCATATGTTGAATTGGACAAACCTAACAGGCACGGTCCCTAGCCACATTACTTGTTGCTTAATTAAACAGAACCGGGGAGATGCTGGGAGCCACAGCCAATTAATATGATGCATGGCATTTTTGATTGAAAGGTGATGCCAGCTAGCCATTGAGATGATATGATTATGTTAAAAATTACATTCATATGGATACCGGACTCCTGCTGTTTACCTCGGCCTGCTGCGGGACTCCTGGAGAGTTCCCATTGGTTGGGAAAGTGCAATAGGAGGGAATTCCGTGGGAGGAGCTTGCGCTGGAGTTCCGGGAAGGGACCGGCAGAACGCCGCGTGGGTGGATCCGGAATCTTCCCGGGCACGAACGTGGTATTGGCGGTTATTTCAAATAAAGTTTGCTCCTGTTTGAGTGGCTTGTGATCTTGTGCCCAGCCAGACTGCGGCATCTATTGATGTGGTGAGTTATATTTTTTGATTTCTGTATGTTGAACCAAACTTGCATCCCTGGGATGAATCCCACATGATCATGGTGCACAAATTTTTTGATATGTTTTTGCATTAGATTTGCCAGAATTTTATTGAGAAATCTGCATCTATGTTCATTAGACATATTGGTCTAAAGGTTTTTTTTTTGAAGTGTCTTTGCCTGGTTTGGGGATCAGGGTGATATTGGCGTCATAAAATGAGTTTGGAATGACTGCCTATTTTACTATATCCTGAAATACATTGAAGAGTGTTGGTATTAGTTCTTCTTTAAAGGACTTGTAGAACTCACCTGTGTAAACATCCGGTCCTGGGCTTTTCGTGGTTGGTAAGTCTCTGATGGCGTCTTTTATTTTCTCAGTTGATATTGGTCTGTTTAAATTGTTTATATCTTCCTGACTCAATCTGGGCAGATCATATGACTTAAGAAATCTGTTAATGCCTTCAATGCCTTCGATTTTATTGGAGTTTAAGATTTCAAAATAATTTCTAATATTCCTCTGTATTTCTGTAGTGTCAGTTGTGATATTACCCTTTTCATCACTTATGCTGGTAATTTGAGCTCTCTCTTCTCTTCATTAGCGTGGCTAAGGGTCTATCAATTTTATTTATTTTTCAAAGAACCAACTTTTTATTTTGTCAATTTTTCAATTGTTCCTTTAATTTTGATTTTATTGATTCCAGCTCTAATTTTAATTATTTCTTGTCTTCTTTTGCTTTTGCTACTGATTTGTTCTTCTTTTCCTAGGGCTTTGAGATGTAGGGTGAGGTCATATATTTTTTGACTTTTTTTTTAAGAAATAAAGTCCATGCAATAAATTTTCCTTTTAGTATTGCTTTCATAGTGTTTCAGAGATTTTGATATGTTGTGTCTATCTTCTCATTTACTTCTAAGAACTTTTTAATCTCCTCTTTGATTTCTTCTGGAAGTAGCATATTGTTTAGGCTCCAAGTGATGGAGAAAATTTTGTTTTTTATTTTGCTGTTGATTTCCAATTTCATACCTTTATGATCCAATAAAATGCATGCTAGTATCTCTAACATTTTGTGTTTGCTAAGAGTTGCTTTGTGGCACATTTTATGGTCTATTTTAGAGAAGGATCCATGTGCTGCTAGAGGAAAGTGTATGCACTTGGGGCAGGTTGAAATATTCTGTATATGTCAGATAAGTCTAAGTTATTGATTGTGTGATTGAGTTCTATAGTTTCTTTATTCAACTTATGTTTGGAAGATCTATCCAGGGTTGAGAGAAGTCTGTTAAAGTCAACCAAGATTATTGTGTTGTGGTCAATTTGACTCTTGAACTTGAAAAGAGTTTGTTCGATGATTATAGCTGCACCAAGTTTTGCGGCATATATATTTATGATTGCTATGGAATATTGTTGTAGGATTCCTTGAGCAGTATGTAATGTCAATCTTTATCCGTTTTGATTAACTTTGACTTGAAGTCTACTTTATTTGATATGAGTATTGAAAACCCTGCTTCCTTACACAGTCCATGTGAGTGGCATGGTTTTTCCAAACCTATTACTTTCAGTTTGTATATGTCTTTTCATATCAGATGAGTTACCTTTAGGCAGCATATTGTTGGGTCTTTTATTTTATCAAATCTGCAACCCATAACTTTTTTTGTTGTTGTTGTTGTTGTTGAGTATAAGCCATTAACATTTAGGGTTACTATTGAGATATGGTTTGTATTTCCAGCCATATTTGCTTATTTTTGTTATTTAACTTGACTTGGTTTTCCTCTTTGATTAGTTTTTTTCCTTTACTGCATACCTCCCTCTGTTGATTTTCATTGCTGTTTTTCTTTTCCTGTTCATGAAATATTTTGCCAAGGATGTTTTGTAGCACCAGTTGTCTAGTTATAAATACTTTCAACTTTTGTTTATCATGGAAGGTTTCTATTTCATTTTAAAATCTAAAGCTTAATTTTGCTGGATACAAGATTCTTGATTGGCACCAATTATCTTACAGAGCTTGATATATGTTATTCCAGGATCTTCTATCTTTCATGGTCTGGGTTAAAAATTCTGCAATTATCCCAATTGGTTTTCCCCTATATGTAATCTTATTCCTTTTTCTTCATGTCTTTTAAAATTCTCTCCTTATTCTGTATGTTGGGATTTTCATTATACTGTGCCTTTATATGGATCTGTTGTGATTTTGTACATTTGGCATCCTGTAGGCTTCTTGAATTTGGATTTCCAATTTATTCCTCGTGTTTGGAAAGATTTCTGGTATTATTTCATTGAATAGATCGTATATTCTTGTGATTTGGTCCTCTATGCTTTCTTCTATCCCAATGGCTCTTAAATTTTAGCTCTTAAATAACTCTGAAATTTTTAAAAAATTATTTTTTGGACTTTTGTTCTTTGCATTATTTTAAAAACATCTTCTTAAGTTCTTCTCTCATGGCATAATCTTCGTATACTTCAGATATGAGAGGAAATGTATTTTTAAAAATGCACCTTCTGCCCTTGGAGGGCACTGTAGTGACTGAACAGTACATGAAATTGAATATTTGCAAATCACTTCACCAATGTCTTGCCTGACCGAGTTCATGAATGTTGCATCAGCACACAGTTAATTCAGAGAGAATGTGCCTTTGCTATGAGAAGAAAAGTTTCCTAGAAATCTTTCACTGTTACTCCCTCTGCCACTGTGTAGTCAAGGGCCATATGTCTCCCATGGAGGCCTTCCTACCAGTCTCTTGGGGTAGACATTGAAAGATCATCAGTGCTTGTAATTATTTGGTCCCTAATACCTTACAATTATTCAGTACAGGTTCTAGAACCACTTTCATCTACACAGGGGTGGAGTTGGTGGACAAAAAGCTGAGCTGGAAGACAATGTTTTCTTTTATTTTGTTTGTCTAGATGGTAAGACAAATGAACAAACAAGTCCCTCATCTTGCTGCACTGAGCACAGGAAAGCAAAGGCAATGATCACTTAAGTGATCATCAGGCAGGCTGGTCAGGTCATTTTTGGGCAAAGAGTTCAGAGATAGAAGTTCATAGGTTAGTTGACAGTGTCAGCTCCACATTCAGTCACAATTCTTTGGAAAGGATGGATACACATATTGTGCCTTCAAACTTTAGTAGACAATGCACCTCATACACCATTGGGTTCAAAGGGTACTCAAGGACTGAAGTGTCTGATGCCAATGTGTAAGGTATTTGTAGGGTGTGTAGATCAACCCAGCCTCTGGCCCTGGAGGGACAATCACAGCAGTAGTGTGAGGAGTTCCTTTTGGCATGACAGAGGTCTGTATTTGTCTGATCAAAGGCATTATGGTAGGGTCACCTAGAGAAGAGTACTCAGGGTCACTGGTATGTGCAGCCCCTCTTTACTGAGGGTAATTCTGGCTATTAGGGATTTGGTGCCAAATGAGGTACTTTGCTCAAGACAGAGCTAACGCTCAGTGTACTCCAGCATTTCCTGCTGACTGAAGGTAGATATTTTCTAGATTGTCCAATGTATCTTAATCCGTCTACTGATTTGTGACTTTAAAAAGAGAAACTTATAACATGAGTAGTTTTTATTAAGTGTGTATATAGGTAGAAGAATGATACATAATTTTAACATTTTGCTTTATTTTTAATATCATTTTCCCCCTTAACATTTGCATTTTTTGTGTGTGTTGCTAAGGTTGTAACCCAGTACCGTGAACACTATGCACACATGCTTTACCATTGAATTGTACCACCAGTCCAAAATTTTAACTTTAGATTGATCAGTTTTATGCCTTCATGTCCAATGTTATTTTCCCATGGTTGAATTTAGGTAGTCCTTTCTGTTGCTCTTAACAATACTAAAAGTGGACACAAATATGGATTCTTTGAAGATTGCTTTGGTAAAGTAATTGGTTATTCAAATCCACAGTCTTATCAAGTTAACAAATAAATAAATAAACCCTCAATTGAAGACCCATTACAGTTTTAAAAAATCTTTATTTGGGACACATAAACCTTACTTAGGAGATATTCATTCTTTTCAATATCACCTAATTTTATTTTGCTTTCTTCTCATGTGAAAATCTCAGAATGATAAATTAAAATCTTTTAAAAAATTCCCTCCAGTTCTTGAAGAAAAACATTATAAACCATGCATACATCTGAAATAAAACATGAGAAAATAATGATTGATAATGCTGAAAATGGAGTTTTGAGATGAACCAAAGTTTCTCAGTTTGCTGATTGCATCTGTGTGCTTGTCTCATAAATTTTGAAGACAAAAATCTGTTTAAGGAAGAAGAAATAGAACTCCCATCATTTGGTATGAGGGATGATACCAGAAAAAAAAAACTCATTTTAGTGTGCCAACTTAGAAGTTTCCTCATGGTTTTGGGCAGAACATGGAGCAAAATGCATTTAGAATAGTCTTCGGAAAAGGCATCCTGACTACCATATGGTTTCACTTTCATCCTTTTAGTGACCCATCCTTTTTTCTTCAAAAAGGAATTTGTTGAAGGTGTTCCCACAAGTGGGTTTCAAGGTCTTTTACATTTGAAATAGGCCTTGATGGTGCCAATTAATATATCTTCCAGTTAGACTCCAGGTGTTTTTGAGTGAGGCCCATTATCCTGATTACATGGTCATTATAATATCTATTATATTTTATACTTATTCACTGTGAACAGAGTATCCTAGATTTGGATATGTGAACAGAGATTTAAAAAACTAGGGGTGTATTCTGAGTCCTATGGAGAGCTCAGCTGAAGTTCTGCATTTCAGAATTTTGTTCTGGATTTGAGATACTGCTTCCACTACATTTAAAAATCTCAGGACTCATGAAGAGAATGAGTTAAAAGCCAGCATCATCAAATTAATGAGACCCTAAGAAACTCACAGGGACCCTGTCTCTAAATAAAAATATAAAAAATGGGTGGGGATGGGAAACAGTGGATGAATGCCTCTGGGTTGAATTTCTGGTACCAAAAGAAATCAACACACACACACACACACACACACACACACACACACACACAAACACACACAAAAACAAACACTCACTTACACACACAAAAATAAATTAAATAAATAAACAAACAAACCCTCGTGAGTAACAAGCCCTAAATCAGCAGCCTCTCTCATTCAGGAGTACAACAAATGGATTTGGGGTTCTCTCCTGATAATTATTCCAGTCTTCTCCACACAATCTGGGACATGCTGGACTCATGGCACATGGATGCTCACATAGGGCTTCAGAAAGTAGCTGAAAACACCATACAATGATGGAACAAAATGCCAAGGTTTTCAACTGCCAATCTAAGCCTCACTAGACTAGTCAGAGGGAGGTGAAGACTAAGCTTCCACAGAGTGATTCTGTGGTCACAAGACTCTGGAGAGGACCATGAGGAGTCACTAGCCACAACTCCCAGTTTCCACCATTGCCACTCCTGTCAGCTTTAAGCCACCTTCCTACCCAGTCTCAAGGTAGCAAGGCACACTTACCATTTCCTGGTTTTCAGGGTCCTCTTCATTCTCCCTGTGGTTTGTTTTCAGATTCTGCATAGAACAGACACCTGGGCTCCAGATCCAGGACAGAAGAAGCCTACAAAAAGATTGAAAAAATGGCGAGCTCCAGACACCAAGGGAACAGAAGCTTGTGGAAGCCCTTCCCGTCATCACCGGCTGCCTGAGGATTGGACAGTTCTCACCTAACAGACTGATTGGTCAAGGCTTCAGGCACTGCCTCCAACCTGAGCCAAGTGGGCACAAAATCAAAGTCTGAATGACAGGCTGCTCCATTGTCATTGTTAACCAACTACAGATCATGGCTGAGAATATAGCTTAGTCAGTAGAGTGCTTGTTTTGCTGATATAAGGCCATGGATTCAATCCCTTGTACTACACGCATAATCTCCCCCAAAAAAAAAATTGAGTAAAGGACTTTGGAAACTAGGGTTATGGATCAGTGGTAGAGAACTTCCCTAGCATGTGTGAGGTACTGGGTTGAACACCCAGCACCGCATTAAAAAGACAACCTAGAGGGGATGTGGCTCAAGCGGTAGTGCACTCGCCTGGCATGTGGGCAGCCCAGGTTGGATCCTCAGCACCACATACAAACAAAGATGTTATGTCCGCCCAAAACTAAAAATATTTTTAAAAAGCCAACAAACTACTAATGGTACTGTGTCCATCTACAACAACAAATATCAAGAAAATAAAAAGACTGTGTATTGGACTTGTGCACCCTCACTACATAACTCATAAACACATTTTAGAAATAATATGTACATATATGTCTTCAGACAGTGTTTAAAATTCTCCTGTGATTTTTTTTCAAGTAACTTATATTACAGGTATGCTTCACAACCCTGAAATCCTCCCCAACTCAATTCTTCTTCTTCTTCTTCTTCTTCTTCTTATTATTATTATTATTATTATTATTATTATTATTATTATTATTAGAGGCCTGTTAATTGCATTAAATGCCTCTGCATGGGGTTATTTTAAGGCAAAATTTTCTTCCAATAATAGGACCTAGCCCAGAGAGAAATGTATTGACACTTATAACTGTTTATAAGCTTAAAGCAATTTGTGAATAAATATGTATATCTTTTTTTATGAAAATGATATCACAATTATTTTAATATTTTTTAAATCTTTCTATTCTTTGTCTAATAAAAACACAGTTTGAGCTTTTGAACTCATTAGCAATGTCCTTATATTCCTTCCTCCAAAAAAAGTGACTTACAAGTATAATTCAAATTATTGAGACTCATAAAGTTTTGATCCTTTATTTGAACTAGTGAAGTCTAAAGATTTTCTTTTTATTTTCACCTTTAAATGAAGCCCACTTTTTATAGCTTTCTTGTTGTATAACTGACCTTTAATATTCTTCAAATTTTACCCCCATTCTGATCACTTTGGACTATTGATGTTTTGATGGAGGGGATCTCAAAGTGGTCATGCACAAGGTAGGAAATGGATATAGTAAGATATAAGACTGGTGATTCGTGAGTATGTAGATTTTGCAATACAAAATAAGTATTGGTGGATGATATGGGGTAGGGAGAAAAAGAGCAATGAAAAAAAGAAGAAAATCTTTAACAGTAGAGGGGTTCACAGATTCCAAGTCTACAATGACAGTGTGAATATAGAGGGTAGTGTTCTTGGAAGCAGCAATAAAATTTGAGAGAAAGAAAAAGGTAATTTTTTGCACAGTTCCCAAGTGAGAGAGCCAGGTGAATGGTTCTTTGTTCAACTCTTCCCACCTAGGAGTGGAATTTATAGTTCATAGGGTATGTCTCAGTAAGTAGTAAAACACCATTTCTATGTACCTGTACACTTTTTCATGGCTACAAGCTGACTTTGACAATTTCAATCACATTACATGTGATTAATTCATTCATTACATTATTTATTTGTTTTTTTATTAATTCACTTATTCTTTAGTTGTCATTGTTTTTACATTACTCGTGATTACATAATTGCATAAATATTCTGAATGTTGAAGTTTTGTTAAATATTGTTTTATGTTTTTATTCATACATTTAATTTTCATTGAAAAGTTTTTTCTTTGCCAAGCCTGATTTATATTACACCTCAATCTTCATTTATGAAGAGTAGATAAAATCACATTATTCCAAATAACTCAAGGATTTATCATCTTGGCAGAACCCTAATCACCCACTAAAATTGATGCAGTCTTTGTCAACTAAAAACTGTGTAAAAGTCCTCTATTTTCTTATATACAGGTTAATAAAGAATTCATCTCTCACTTTTATTTTTTGGAGAGTAGAATAACTTCCAAAGCAGTAGTTAATAACCTAGGTGAGATTTCCAACTACCTCTTTATTACTTTTAAATTATTTACATCTTTGACACTAAGAGTGTCACTGATTACGTTTTTTTAAAATTTTTGCAAGATCTCTCTCTCTCTGTCTCTCTCTCTCTCTCTCTCTGTCTGTCTCTCTCATATGACAAAGTGAAAACAGATATGCTTTTTCACAAAGAAACACTCTCAGCCTTTAATAAATTATTCTATAAAGAAAAATGGTTTTGCTGTTTTTCTTAGATCCCCACTAAGTTGCTGAGGCTGGCTGACTTTAATCTAATGTTATAGAAGTTTGATATATATATAGTGAATATAGAGGGTAGTGTTCATTTGACTCTTTCTCTTGGGGTTCATGCCAGAGTTACCTTCTTCTTTTATTTCTACCTTATTTCTGCCTCCAAAGAAACTACCCTTTATCCTCATACTACCATAGATCCACCATTAGACTTTTTAAATCTGAACTCTTGAGCTGGTCATTCTTTCCCTCTTTCTTTCAGAGCACTTTTTTTCTCTACCCGTACCTGTTCCACCAATACTTTTTCATGAATACTCCCTACTACATACTAAATATCCACCAATTTCACATCCTGTCCCATCCCTGTTTTGATTTTCCATGGATCACTTTCAGATCCCCTCCACCCAGATATCAATAGTCCAGAGTAAGATCAGGCCAGGGTGTTATATATGCAGGTTTTTCAAGTCATTTACATAACAATAAGCCTATTATTTGGGATGTATTCTGTCTTAGGTTAAAAAAGAAAATCTACAGACTGCACTGTTAAACTGAATTGTTTAAAATTCATTAATCTCAATAATTGAAAAAAGAAATTCTATAAAAAGGAGAATAAAGAAAAGAACATAATACATAAAAGTGACAAATTTGAAGACACACCAAGTGTATATATCAAAGAGTGTCATATATTGGTGCTTTCAAAAGACAAATTAATTTGAAATAAATGTAGTTAATGTGAGATGTAGTAATCATTTATTAATTATATATAATGGTAGCATATATGTATATGTACAAAATGCATCTCATATAATTATGAGTATACATTGCAAAAAATGAACTCTACAGTATTTTTTTTTAATTTTGCTGAAAACACTATAAATAGCTATATCTAGGTTTATGTATTACCAAATGTTCAGGATACATTTTGTACTTTCTAAAGTTTACAAGTGACCAACAGACCCTTTTTTTTTTCAATTTTTAAAAGGAGTAGTATTTATTTTCAGGTAGAACATATGCCATCATTTATCTTTAAATTTTAAATACTTTTAAAATTATGTATGACAACAGAATGCATTACACTTTTTATTACACATATAGAGCAAATGTTTTTATTTCTCTGTTTTTTTACAAAATATATTTACATGAATTAACTTCCTTGTACATGTACTTTATATAACAAAATACATCATATTCCACCATCATTTCTAACCCTATGATCCCTCCCCTCACCTCCCAACCCCCCCAAAGCTCATTTTGATACATACTGATGTATGCTATAAAGTTATAGAAAAGAGAATATAACTTATAATAATATGAAGAGATAAAGTTTTGTAACTAGTATAGAATAATAATAAAAATAATAATAATAATGAACTTCCCATTTAGAAATTAATAAATTATACATTTGGTACTACTGACATCTTTTCCAAAAAAAAATTGACATCTTTTCCAAAAAAGGGGGGGTTTATTTGTGGGGAAAATGGTATTCTATGCTTTCTTAATATCAAGAATATATTATTTTCAGAAGTAATATATATTTCAATATAATAGTAAAATAGAACCAGGTATCATGGCACATACCTCTAATCCCATTGGATTGTGAGGCTAAGGCAAAATAATCCTGAGTATAAGGCAAGCCTCAGAAACTTAGCAAGGCCCCAAGCAACTATGTGTGACTCAGTCTCTGTGTGCCCCTAATTTAAATTTCCAGTAAGAAACAACAACAACAACAAGAATACAAAGTATTGATGAGGACACAAAACAAATTCTCATGAACTAAAGATGGAGTAAAAATTGCTGTTATTTCATCATGAAAACTATATATATACACACACACACACACACACACACACACACACATATATGAAATACTCCTCACCAAACTGCTTAGACCTGTGGAAATTATAGTATGTGTGTACCATTACAGTGTACAAGTATGTGATAGCATAAGACTAGACCTCTACTTGTTAATGCAGTGGAAATCTGTGGCCTAGGAGGAAAGAGGAGGTGATTCAGAAAAATAAAAAAAATAATACAGTTTGAGAAAAAATGGTTTCTGGAGCCCAGAAATATTTTTGGTTTAATTGGAGTACAAAATACCACATAAGTATTATATTGAAGTTACATCTGTTAAATACATCACGTGTATAATGGATTTCAAGGAAAATACGTGGAACTTATCACAAACTAAATAAAAAATTACAAAAGCCCATAAAATAGCATGTGCATAAATAAAACTAATCATTACAAAGACAACTATTTTAACTCAATTTAATATATAATGTTTTACTATCAAAATTTTAGCATGTTTTTCTCTAAATACAAGAAGAGAGCTGGACCTGTTGGTGCACAGTTGTAATCCCAGTACCTTGGTAGGCTAAGACAGGTGTATTGTGAGCTCAAAGCCAGCATCAGCAAAAGTGAGGCCCTAAGCAACTCAGTGAGACACCGTCTCTAAATGTCATACAAAATAGGCTTGGGGATATGGAAAAATTCCCCTGAGTTAAATTCCAAGTACCAAATTAAAGAAAAGAAGGGACCAAAAAAAAAAAATAAATTTATCGTAGAAAAAAAAATATATGTAAAATACCCCAAAACCTTTTTAAAAAACCAAATAATATAGTTATTGTACTGAGACATTCTTAATGTATATTATGAAACTATATTGCAATAATACAGACCAATAAATCATAATATTAATCAAATCTGAAACCATATGTAGATCAATAGTATTGTTAAGAGCAATAGAAAGGTGTACGTAAAACTAACCATATGAAAACTAACATTAAACATTAATGAATGAATCTATCCAACCTAAAGTTAGAAATGGGACATAGTGGCAAAGTTCACTGTTAGAGTGTGTGTGCAGAATGTGCAAGATAGTCAGTTCCAATCTTAGCAACACTATAAAAAGCAAATATTAAGAGGGAATGATGTTGAAAATAAAGCAGAATATTAAATGAGACACTCTCCCTCCATCTATAGATACATTTAAGGAAAAAAACTACTGTGAGTGTCTCTTTGGCAAAATCATGAGTGAGTAGAGAGATTTAGATACACTAGATATTAGTCCAGTCTTAAGAAATGTACCACATTTGGGACAAAATCCCCAAATACCATCATCAGCTCTAGTGACCAGAAATGTGAGAGAGGGGCTGA
Source organism: Callospermophilus lateralis (assembly GCF_048772815.1). Taxonomy (NCBI): domain Eukaryota; kingdom Metazoa; phylum Chordata; class Mammalia; order Rodentia; family Sciuridae; genus Callospermophilus; species Callospermophilus lateralis. The sequence goes on along the minus strand of NW_027515935.1, from coordinate 406,920 downwards.
GAATGTAGCTCAGTTTTCAGAGGGCTTGCCTTGAATGCACAAGGCCCTGGGTTTAATCTCTAGCAACCCCCCTACCAAAAAAAAAAAAAAAGAAAAGAAAAAGAAAGAAGGAAATATGAAAGAAATGATAAAAAAATGGTGATATCTAGGAGCCATAAACACCTTCACAAGTGTTTCATCAGCTGTGACCAAGACACAAAAATACCCAAATATCAAAGCTGTCAATTTATCTCAAAACAACATCTGCCAGCATATTTTCCCAATTACTGTTGCTGACAGATGAAGTTCACTCTAGCTTTAATTCTAGGTGAAATAAGGAGAAATCCAGTAAACTACTCTTAGCTTGAGTGAGATTTTAGCACTTCCTGAATCCTGCCCCAACACTGATACATTAGTAATAAGGCCAGAACTACCAATTCCTCCTAGAAAAAGTTTTTGGGTTTTTTTGGTGGGTGTGTGTATGTGTGTATTGAATGTTTCAAATTTAACATATTTTGTTTATGTTACTATGTCCCTGCTACAGTAGTAATAATGCCAGAACTAACAATTGTTCCTAGAAAGTTTTTTTGTGTGTGTTTCGATGTCTGTGTCTGTGGATGTGTGTACTGAATGTCTCAACTTTAACATATTTTATTTATGTTACTATGTCCTGAAGTACCAATCTCCAGAACAAAAGATGACTGAGCTTATGTAAATCTCTGTAGATTTCAAACAAATGATTTGACATTCTTTTCCCAGCGCTTTTATGAAATATGATACCAAATAGTAGTTCAGAAAGGAGGTTAAAAAACAATGATTCCTGTTTATTCCAATAAATCTTTACATAATAGTTCTAAATTGGCTACTTCATATAAACTTTCCACAGGGATAAAATGCATCAGTCAAAGAGATTTTCTGTAGCCTGGGCAGTGTTGTTGAAAAGGTTATTGTAATAATCTGAAGGAGCTAGGTGTGGTGGCAAATATACTGGAGGCTAGACAGGTGAGTCAGAAAGATTGTGATTTGAAAGACAGCCTTAACAACATAGCAAGGCTATAAGCAACTTAGTGAGATATTAGTGATATATCACCTGTCTCAAAAAGAAAAAGAAGAACTGGGGACATAACTCAGTGGAAAGCACCCCCCAAGCACCAAAGCACACCAAACCAAACAAATATCTGAAAGACAGTAGGGACTCCAGAGTATATGTGTGTATGTATAGATAAAAATTTTGGTTAAAATATAAAGTTAATAAAGATAGTTTTGAATAAACTAACATGGTTCTTTTTTTAAAGAAAGAGAGAGAGAGAGAGAGAGAGAGAGAGAGGGAATTTTAATATTTATTTATTCATTTTAATTTTCAGAAGACACAACATCTTTGTTTGTATTTGGTGCTGGAGATCGAACCCAGCACCACATGCATGCCAGGCAAGCACACTACAGCTTGAGCCACATTCCCAGGTCCTACCATGGTTCTTAAGAGCTCAAAATAAAAATGACATATAATCCACTAATAATAATTTTTTTGAAGCAGGGTATTATTGTGAATATATGTACTCTCAGTAGCTCGGGAGGATGAAACAGGAGGAACTTAAATGCAAGACCAGCCTCAGAAACTTGGCAATAGCTTAAGTGACTCAGTGATATCCTGTATTATTTTAAAAACAGGGATGTAATGATAGACCCAACCTGATCTTTTCTTAAAATTGGGAGCCATCTGGCCACAAATCCATGAGAAGATAATTTAGGCTTTTCTATAAAATACTGCAAATTCTGAATCTGCTTGGAATGCCTGCCTGTGCCTTGAACCCAACCATGCCTGGCTCTCAGACAAGAGAGCAACCCTCTCTAAAACTTTAATGACACCTCATAAGTATTGGCCTTCCCTGGCCAGACAATGACCCTCTCAGAGGCTCAAATGGTCCTAATAAATTTTTATGTTGTGTCCAGCAATAAATGTAAACTACCATTAGTGTGATGCTTGTCAGAGTTCTGTTATCTGTAACCCCCCTTCGTGTAACTTTCTGACCTATAAAGCTGGGCTGCAGAAAAGCTGGGGTTTCTGTCTTGTTCCCACGGTTTTGTGAGGGAGAGGTAGCCAAGCCAGTCAAAATAATAAGCTTGCTTTAATTTGATTTTAATTGGAGTCAGTAGTGTTTTCTTGTGTCCTGGTCTAACATTTTGGAGGCCCCAGCGAAATGACCCTGCCAGACCAGATCACAAGACCAGACTGCTGGAAATTCTGAAGCCAGCATTCGCTCCAGGGCTCTGGGCTGGAGAGCCACTCTAGGGGGTGCGCACCTTGAGATGTTCCAAGGCCTTGGAGTGAGCCTCAGTCTCTGGAGCACTGCAGTGAACTGCCGCACTAAAAATATTAGCAAGCACCTGGTGGAGGAGGCCTCCATAGGTAAATGGTGCCATTATAACATCTATTATCTAGTTAAGGGAGATCTCTTCTGAAGACCGAGAGGTGGCCTGAAAAGGCTCACATATACTCCTCTCCGGGACAGTAATGAGAAATTGTTCTGTCCTCTATTCTGTTCTGTAGGGAATTCCTCTGGAAGGATAGAGAGGTGCCGACGGGCATGCACGCGCTCCTACCCTGGAGCTTTAGCAAGACGATGCATTGCTCCTCTGTTTTTCTGTTTTGGCACCGGGTTTCTGTTTTCTTGTGTTTTGTTCTGTGTTCTATATGTTTTTTGTTTGTTTGTTTTTGTGCCTTTTGTTGTGTGATTTCTGTGGTAAAAACTTAAGGATATTGGATGTGAAAATGGGTAATAAAGCAAGTAAGTCTGAAACCCCTTTGGACTGTGTTTTAAGGAACTGTGATGAACTTTATCCCCCTTTGTTAAGCAGGATGAGAGAACCCCTAGCTGGCTGCTGGAGCACACCCACTGCAGAGGGCAATGCCTGCTGGGGATCTAAGAACTGAGTATCTCCTAGGTTAACAAGTGAACCTCCTTTAAAACCCCTTGTCCCTCCAAATCAAGAGAGTCACAACCTTCGGGCAGAGTCCCTGTGTTTCTTCTTTGTTAGAAAAGCAATAAACCTCCCTTTTTCTTTTTCTCAAAACCCTGTTCTCATTATTAAATTGCCATTAATTGGCTTAAAGGTCAGGAACCAAACTTTCAGTTACAAATTTTGATACCACACCCCACTGGAAATTTTTCAGAGCTGAATACTGAAGTATTAGAGGATGGAGCATGCCTGGGGTGGAATGGAACCAGAGGAGCTAATCCTGTAAGTAAAAGGAGGGACTGAGGGACTCCCAGCAGCTGCTGAAGCCCTGTTTCTTTGGGGAATTTCCTCCTTTTTTTCTTGCACTGTAAGGATTATGCCACCTCTGTCTTCTTAAAAAAATAAAAAGGGAAAAGGGGACACTAAATGCAGTAAAGTCGCCATGGAGACCCTTGATTTTACATTTCTGGTTGCCCCTCTTTGAAAACATCTGGTCCCCTTGTGGGGGCATCTATAGTGCCACTGGTGAAGGAGATTTTTTTCTTATCTGCTCTGTTTTAAAGGTTTCTGTTTGTCAGCCACAGTCTGGAGATCCTTTCTGTCTGTCTGACCTGTGTCTTTGTTTCTGGCCCTTTAAGACATGTGCAATAGTGTATTGATATCATAAATTGTTTCTTGGGAATGATCTTTGCTGAATGTGTGTCTAAAAGATGATGTTTAATTGTAACAATCTGGTATCTGAATGGATTTTTGAAGCATTGCACAATCTTGCAGTTAAAAGTTGGGATTAGGCAATTGTTTAGTTTATGATTTCAGATAATTTATGCCAGAGAACTTAAATACTTAGAATGGAAAACTAAATAACTCTACTTCCAAGTTGGCAAGTTACTTCCAATCATTCAGTTTTTTTCACCAATTTTGAATTGAATAGCCTGGGAAAATGTCACTGTGTACCAGTGCATTAATTTGGAAAAGGATAGTAAATCATAGTATGGAATCTGTTGACAAAACGAGATGTAAAGATATAAAATTTTGTGAATTGTATCTTAAACTTGTATCATTATTTTCAACATCCGAACCTAAAATTATGACTTATGGTTAAAATGCCTTAGGCCTGAGGTGTCTGCTCAGAATAGCAGTTTTTCCTTCCAGACCTCAGCCAGGACTTACTTTGAAATGCAAATGAAAGAAGCCTGCAAGCTCAGTATGAGACTGATCTGAGGCCTTAACAAAAAAGGTAAATTGTATGGTATTTACTAAATACTGGCCAGTCATTTTTTCTAGGATTCTTTTTTTTTTTCTTCTTAGATTCTGTATTTTTTTGAGCTCATGATTTTGATCCTACAGACATAGGTTAATGTTTTTCTGATCAGTTCTATCTTTGACCAACTGTGGAGTTTTTGAAACCATGCAATGGAGATTTCACCTGTGAAAAGCTACAAGGCCTTTACTATTGTTATGTCTGCACACTTGTGTTATGTGTTGTATGTCTATATATATACATATGTCTGTATATCATATATATGATATACAAATTAACATATCTAAGAAGCGCTCACAAAAACAAAGTTTAAAAAGTGGATCCAAAGATTTAAATCATGTGATTTAAATGGTTCAATTTAAATTGAATAAACAGATAAAATAAATGTCTTTAAATTTAAGCTTACATGTTTTTCTAGGTGTTCAAAAAACTCATAAAATATTAATGTCTATAAAATGTCTAATATGCCTTGGTTCTAGGATTTTTCCTTCAACAACAACAAAAAAATGGCTAGCACTGTTCAACTCACTTCTCTAATATTATGGTAAAATAAGTAAAGTAAATTTCATATGGGTTTACTCATTTATAAGTACTTTTTTTACATATCTGATTAATTTACTATAGTCTGTATGAGTTTGTTTTTACAATTAGTCATGTGTTAAAGAGACAAAAATTTCTTAAAACATAAGTTTACCCATTACATTGTGTTTATTAAGTTTTTTTTATTTTCTAAAGCAAGCAACCATAAAAATTAAACAACTGGTTAAATAAAAACTGTTATTTTAGAGCATTGTACTGTCATTTTTTAAAAGCTAAACTTGGTTAATATAAAAACATCAATGTAATTGTGATGCTATTAATGTGCTCATATCTTCCAGGTATACAAGTCTGTAAGGGAGAAACTTTAAAAGAGCATATATCAAGCTAGTGTTCTGAAGTTGTATGGTAAAAAAAAATATATTGGGGATTTATTTACTTGTTATCAACAAGATATGTAAAGTTTTATGTTACTTTTTACATTGGGGAACAATTTACATGTATTTTTAAGTTAATGAGAGCCTAAACTATGTAAAGGTTAAAAACTTTTTTAACCTTTCTTTAAGCCTTTCTTTAATACATGTTTTAAATGTGATATCATATAATGTTAGCTAATGTTCATGTGACCTCAAACAATTTATGTAAACTTTGTAAAGTGATATTTAAAAAGCAAATATCAGCTTTAGAACTGGAACACTTACGATTTATAAAGAGCTGGGCCTTACCTGAGTTAAGGTTCTGTGTTCCATCTTACTATATGTGAGAATGACTACAAAAGCAGTAGGCCAGATTTTAGTTCCTTTAAAGTTATGTTCGAAAGTTTTTTTTTTTATCTGTCAAGACTACTAGGGTCTCAAACAGGGGATATAATGTATACCTCAGCCAAAATTCAGGGTAGCTATTAAATGAACTAAATATTTTCACTCTTGTTAAATTATTTTGTAATTTCCTTATAAGTGATCTAAAAATTCCCTGTTAGTATTTTACAGAACTTTTGCATTAAGAACACAACATGGATTAATTTAAGATAATAAGCCATCACCTAAAAGACAGATAGGATAATACAGATCCCATTTAATAAAAAAGATAAATAATTGTAAAGTTATACACATTAAAGCCTAGTACTCTTAATATAAGGGTGTTAAAATTTATTTGTTGGATGTTTAAGATGAAGTTTTAAAATGTTGAAGCCTTGTGAGGGAATTTCTGTACAGTGACATGCTCCAGTTGCTGCAACATTTATTCAGTACTCATGGTCTTTTTTTCTCTCATCGAAGCACCCATCCCCAGATGACTTTACAACCTGTTCTTCCCCAACCAGACTTCAAACCAAACTGACTTCTAAAAGGAAACTCATGTCCCTCATGGTATGTCTCCTCACATCACGCCCTCTCAGCTCAGAAGAAGTCAAGACAAGTGATGCCCCTTTCTTACAACAATGGAGCCAAAAATAAATAGACTGTCAATATAAGTAATTAATTAAGTCAGATCAAAACAGGGAGACCAGTTTTGGGTGAGTTCAAAAAATGTTGGAGACTGTTACCTGAGGAATTAAACTTCTCTCAGTGCTCTTCCCCTACCTAATCAAATATTTGAAGGAATACATAAAAAGGGGGAGGAGTGATAGACCCAACCTGATTTTTTCTTAAAATTGGGAGCCATCTCGCCACAAAGCCATGAAAAGATAATTTCAGCTTTACAATAAATTACTGCAAATTCTGAACCTGCTTGGAATGCCTGCCTGTGCCTTGAACTCACCCATGCCTGGCTCTCTGACCAGATTGCAGCCCTCTCTGAAACTTTATTGATGCCTCACAAATCCTGGCCTTCCCTGGCCAGATAACGACCTCCTCTGAGGCTCTAATGACCTTCCTAAATTCTGATGATGGGGTCAGGAATAATGTAAACTACCATTAGTGTTATGCTCCTCAGAGTTTTGTTATCTGTAACCTCCCTTTTTGTAACTTTCTGGGCTATAATGCTGGGATGCAGGAAAGCTTCGGGTCTGTCTTGTTCCTGCAGTTTTGGGTGAGAGAGGCAGCCCGGCTGGTTGAAATAATAAGCTTGATTTAATTTGATTTTAATTGGAGTCAGTGGTCTTTTCTTGTGTCCTGGTCTAACACCACCAGACACTGAAAACAATTATGATGAGTTCCTGGCCACAAATTTCAGTTCCTGACATTGCCAGTCTCAGTGGCTTCAAACAGCCTCCCTACCCAGTCTCAAAATAAGAACACACAATTGCCATTTCCTGGCTTTCAGTATGCTTAGTGTCCCTGCTGTAGTTTTTTCAGCTCCTGTGTAGCACAGAAGCCTGGAGCTCCAGATCTACAACAGAAAACATAGAAATGGATTAAAAGAATGGCAGGCTCCAGAAACCCAAGGACAGGAGAATGTGAAAGCCCACCCATCATCACTGGCTCTGTGTTGATTGGACTGTTCTCACCTAAGAGAGAGATTGGAAAGGGCTTCAGGCACTTCCTCCAAACTGAGGCTAGTAGGTTTACTGTTTGAGTGACAGTAATTTGCATTCAGACCAGAAACAAAGTCACAAAGACTGGTTCTTGGTTGCTTTTTTTGTTGATAAAGGACTGGGGATCACCATGTGCTGTGGTGCATGACTGTAATCCCAGCAGCTTGACAGGCTGAGGAAGGAGGATTGTGAATTCAAAGCTAGCCTAAGCAATAATAAAACATTAAGAAACTCAGTGAGACACTGTCTCTAAATATAATACAAATAGGGCTGGGGATGTGGCTCAGTGTCATGTGCCCCTGAGTTCAATTCCCAGTAGGAAAAAAAAAAAACAATGGGGATCAGATCAAGAGGTACTCACTACAGAGCCCCATGACAACAGATGAATGCATTCATGGATAGATAGACACAGAGATAGAGTGTTGGGACAGGGTCTCATATTCTCCTGTGATGGCTTTATTTTTTTAATTTGCTGTGAATTGCACTAAGTGCTCAGGACCAAATTATTTCATGGCAGAGATTCCTCCAAATACATGGATCCAGCACTGAGAGAAGTACATTTGTCATGTATATAAGGATAAATCAATTCATGAATACATATGTGTATATTTTATAAAAAAATATTACAATTACTTTAAATTTTCTTTAATATTCATGTTCTCTGGTCTTATGAGAAAACAGCTTGAGATTTCAACTCATTATTAATTCACTGAGGCAGTAATATCCCCACTCCTTTATACATTAGGAGACACAGTAAAATGCTAAAGTTTCTAGTATTAACATTAATAAATAAAAAGAGGTGGAGTGGGCCAGGTCTCTAGATCTGTCAGTATCCCAGACCCTAGAGTATAAGTAACTAAATAATAATTATGATTGGAGACTAATCATAGGATTTTGTCTTTTTTTTTCTTTTGGTATGGGGTACTATGAGAATATTAGCACAAATCACAGGCATTAATGTCTCTCTCTGTGTGTATATTTATCTATATATATTATTTTCATAACTTAATACATCCCATCAACAGAGTCAACTTTAGATTTAAATGAAAAAAAAAGTAAATCACTATTGCCAAGGTCAAGCCCCAGTACGGATCAAGGGATCCTGAGGGACGAGTGGTGTCTGGTGCTGAAGGATAAGTTGCGTCCATGAAAGAAAAGGAGACAGGATGATGGTTTCAAGTTATGAGCAGCCTTCAGAAGGATCTGCTGCCCTAGAGGGCCTTTATTATTTTTTTGTTTGTTTGTTTTACAGGTTTTTTTACCTTTTGGTAGTTAATGGATAGCATCAACACTTCTTTGGTTTACATAACTTTCAAGAGTTACAATCTTGTCAAACATATGTTAATTATCAAAGATATTAAGCACATTATATAAAATTTTTCCTGTAACTTTGCCAATCATGATTAGTCTTTTACATTTTCACCTCAGTCTCTAGGGGCTCGAATACAAAACTTGACTACCTGTCTCTTGACCTATTATTATCTTTTAACTTTAAATCATACCTATAATTATTCCATTGACCTTTAAATTTAAAATATACTTATAATTATTGGTAAGCTTTCTTACTCCTAAAGTTCCAATAAATAACACTAAAACAGTGAAAGCCTATTTTTTAGAAGCCTACTACTCTGAACTGTCTCAAAAATATATCTATATTAATTTTACATTATTTTGTTTTTAATTTCCAACTAATTTCCTTTGTTCATATGACCTATTTAACCACTTTCTTAAAAGAGTTTCTTTGATCATTGTACAAAGTATACCAATCCTCATGTCTTTGTGATCTTTAATTAAAAGGCAGGCTCTGCAGCTCAAACCATTTGTCATTTTTATTAACTATTTTTTTCCTATTTTCTTTTTTTTAAATTTATTTTTCTAGTTTTCAGTGGACACAACATCTTTATTTGTATGTGGTGCTGTGAATCGAACCCAGGCCGCACGCATGCCAGGTGAGCGCGCTACCACTTGAACCACATCTCCAGCCCTTGTTTCCTATTTTCATCATGAATTCCTGTGTAAAGTAAGAGAGTATGTTAGTTGGAGGAATATATGTCACAAAAGTGTGAGTTTAGGATTGGGGGCTTAGAGTAAATTGTTAATTTTTTCTCAGGAAACTTGATTTGAAATCTTTTCCCCATAAACTTCTTGAGAAATAAAACTATTTTGTGTCCTCAGAGATATTGAAACACATCTCAGGGCATGTCTTAATTGTACCCTTAGTCTCATTCTGGGAGTTATCCTGCAATCTCAACTAACACATTCTTTTATTATTGATTGATGTATACCCTTTTATTTATATCATGAGTATCATAAACAAAGTACTTAACATTCCTTATGGTTCCAGATTCCATATGGTTCTGCTCTGCCCCAGCATCCTGCAGTGTGACTGTGTCAGTGGGTTCAGGAACACTTCACCATACACACTATCTGTAAGTCACCATATGACTTCATATGACTTCTGTGAACCTTGTGATTGAATCTTGGCACCCAGTCTATAGTATTGGAATAGTTATGTATCACTGGATATTAAGTCATTGTATAACTTATCGGCACATTTGAACCCTGAGCCAAATCCCCATCCCTATTTTATATTTTATTTAAAGAAAGAGTCTCACTAAGTTTCTTAGCACCTGATGTTCACTGAAGCTGGAATTGAACTCATGATCCTCCTGCTTCAGCCTGACAAAATACTGGGATTGATTTCAGTGTGCACCACTGCACTTGGTTCTGTTCACATATTTAATGCCAGCATTCCCTCTCTGCATTGTCAACTATTTTATTTTTTCTATTCAACATTCCAAATGAATGCAGTATTTTTATTTTTTTTGAAAAGAACTTCATTGCAGTTTAAAGATTTTGCTTTCTCTTTGTGAGCATTTTACATGAGAGAAAAGAAGACAAGTAACTTGAAAATTTAAAAAATAAAAACAATGTCTGTTTTCTCCCTCTGTCTTCCCAGGCACATTCACCTTATCAAAACGTCTGATTTAAAATTTTTCTTTTATTACGTTCCTGTGTGATGCATCCTCATTCTAACCTTCCATATTGTGTTAAATGGGGTTTTCATAACTGCCTGATAAAATTGTGAAGAGATATCATATCTAAAGTCTGTTGCAGTTTCTAGTGAATATCCTTCTTTTTTTTTTTCTTCCAGAGAGCAGTATAAAGTACGAAGTTAAGGCACTTAAGGAAGTCTCTGAGAGCCCTTCAGATGTCAATGATCTTTTAGTTATACAGGGCTGGGACCCTCTGGGAAACTGAGGTACTTTGAAGACCATGCCCCTTAAAATGCAGTTTTTTTTCCAATTAAGACATAAAGTTCTCAAACTTATCGATCAGAGTAGCAACCAATTAGTTTATTAGAAGTGAAGTGAAAGAGGAAAAAGATGACACTCTGAAGAGAGAGAATTTTCTGTCTGAAAAGAGAACATGTCTCTCTTGCAGGCTCTCTTGCATTCCAGTTTTCTTGGAGATCTGAACAGAGATTCCAAAGGGTCCTTTCCAGGTACAGTTCTTGATTTTGTACTGATAGTTAGAATAACATAAAACTCTCAAGTATTCACTGCCATGACAACTTTAGGTTAATTAGATTCATGCTCACCATTTCTAAATTAACTCATAAGCAAAATTGTTGCAGATTTTTTGGTTATTAAGAATTACCCTTGTTTCTCTGATTTTCAGAATCTGGTCTTTAGCACGTTCACAAAATTCTCCTGTTTAGAGTAACATAGGTTGCTCTTATAAACATTATTTTGAAACTGCATTTCTCCTGCAGATAACAGTTTGTTAAGGAATGTGACATATCCTGTCCAGCTAAGCCAGAAAGGATGCAAGTAAATTGCTTCATAGAAAATAAAGAATGGGGTCAGTATGTTGGTCCTATTCATTTCTTTCTTTATTTGTTTGTTTGATTATGGTATTGTGTGTTGAATCCAGAGCTAGCCTACCACTGAGCTACATCGCCAGCCCTATATTTATATTTTATTTAGAGACAAGGTCTCACTGATTTTGTTAGTGTCTCTTGGAGAAGTTACTAAGACTCGCTCTAAGTTCATAATTTTCCTGCCTCACCCTCCCAAACTACTAAAAATACAGGCATGTGGCACCATTACCAACCTAACATTTATCTAAAAAAAGTACTTCATTTTTTTTACCAGGTTCTGTAAATAATGCTATAATGAAAATAGACATGCAGTGGTTCTATGATGTAATAACTCCAGTATTTTTTTTAGATTCATACCCAGAATAACATCTAGTGGAACATAAGCCTTTTTTATTTTAACTTTCTGAAGAACCTTAATACCATTTTCAAAAATAGCTTTATTCAATTGATATTCTCACCAATATTTTTTTCAACTGAGTCTTTTTATATGATGCTTGCATGCTCTGGAGTACCTATTATCTTTCAGATTTTTATATTTTAGTTCTTAATATTTTATTTACGTTTTGTTAGTCATAGATAGACAAATTACTTTTATTTTATTTATTCATTTTTATGTGGTACTGATTCTTAAATATAGTGCCACTGATGTGCTGTGCAAGCACTCTGCAACTAAGCCAGGACTCTATCCTCAGTCTTTGAGATTTTAAGCATAGGCATTCTGACAACACTGCACAAAGTGCAGGATATTTTTTATTTTACTGATACTTTAAATTACTGATGCAAGTGTGTTATATTCCAGGATTTCAAGTAGCCAGAGGAAGAGTGTCCTGTAAATATTTTCTGTGATGAAATGAAACAAGAATCTGCGATTTGTAAACTTTGTTAACACTACTGCTGAAAATTTTTGTCTTTGGAAGTGTTACAAACAATGCAGATCCAATGGCTTGAAATACATCAAGATTTGCCCATGCTCGTCTCTATTGCTTTTAGCAATTGAAAGTTTAAGATACACTCCCTTGAACAGAAGTTGCTAATGTTAGACTTTCAGTGCATGGAGAAACTTATTCTGAAAACCTACTGTTAGGCCTGGAATTATTAGTGGTGTAAACAAGGGTAGGTCAGGTCTCAGAAAGTGCTCAAATCTTACTGAGTCTTTCAGGAGATTGATTAATTTTCCCCTTTTGTACCCTTTATTGATTCAAGAGTGAAGTAATTCTTCCAACAAGAGAAGTTACTAAAACCACTGGTAAATCTCTTTTTGGGACAAACTGACACCTTTGAGATGTAATTTTTCTGCCCTGACTTCAGGTTGTGAAACAAATCAAAAGACTTACTTGGTCATAGAAGAAAACCACTTTGTAATTTTCACATTTACATTTCACTCCTTCTTTAACCAGTGGATAAGTTAAGATAAAAATTACAGAAAATTTTAAAGTCAGTTTATATATTATCTCAATCTCCCCTTATTTAAGGTGCCTTCAAACTTGTAGGAATATTTCTCAAATATGTGGCACTTCAGTAAACAACTCAAATGCCCACGTGTACCCTAGCTTTTTCTACTCATTTGATTGTAGATATTCTTTCACTTGTCCAATGTATGTAAATCTCATAACTCATTTATGAATTTGTCAAAGTAACACACATAACATGAGTAAATGTGTATTAATATATTAGTAAAGAAAGGGTGGGTTAAAAGCCTTCTATTTTGCTCTATTTCTGTTATAGTCCAGCTGTGACGTGTTCCCCAAAAGCTCATATGTGAAACAATGCAGGAAGGTTTGGAGGAGAAATGATTGAGTCATAGCTTTAAAGTCCTCAGTGAATTAATCCCTGAATGAATTAACTATGTGGTAACTGAATTGATAGTGTGTGGCTGAAAAAAGTGAGAATTGGGGATAGAGCTTTGGAATCTAAATTTGTATATTCTCCCAAAAATGAATCTGTCTCTTTACTGTTATCACTATGTCAGTTGATTCCCTCTACCACACCCTTTTGCCATAATGTTCTGCCTCACCTTGAGCCCTGAGAAATGGAGCAGTATTCTATAGGCTAATACTTTTGAAACCCTAAGCCTTTAAATAAACTTTTATTCCCCTACAATTTCTCTGGTGAATTTGTTAGTCACATTGTTGAAAAAGGCAGCTAAAACAACTTCTAACTTGATCTCTCCTTAATATCTGCTCTTTGTGATGATTTTGAACCCAGTACCTTACATATTCTGCAAACAAACGCTCAGGAAAATGTGACCCATCTAACTTTAGATTGTATTGTATTATCCATTTACTTCTAGCCTTATTTTTGATGCGGATAGGCTTAGACCATTTTATTTATCTCAAAAATACAAGAAATTACATGCATATGGATTCATCTTTGTGTTTGGTTCATACAATGACTCCTTGGATTTCAGTATTGTATTATACATTCATTATATACATCAGTTTCTCTTAATGATACTAATAGTTCATTTGATTCTCTGAAGCATAGGTTTTGGAGGTATTTCATAAATACTTTTCATTCCATGTAATTTTTTTTCAGTCTCTTTCTTTTAATAGAGAAGCATGCTGAAATTTCTTTGTTAATGTTTTTTTCTTAGTTGTAATCATAATAACTTTATTTTATCTATTTACTTTTAGGTGATGCTGATGATTGAACCCAGTGCCTCACATGTGCTAGGTAAGCACTCTACCATAACCCCAGTCCTACATGCTAAAATATTGATGAAAATGTTATAGATTTCATTCAAGGAAAATTGTTTTCTTTGTAGTGATGTATAGTATCTAAACATGTGTGTAATTGGTTTTTTAATGTCCTAATTCAAGTTTTATTTACCAGTAAATTCTACATATTTCCCTTTAAAATGTATATGCAATGTATGAAGTAGTATCAAAATGTTACCTTTGTATAATACTGATGTGGTGTTTTTTACTGTTTGTTAGGCTGAATGTAGTGTGGCAAAAAATGTGTCTTGACAGTAGAAACCACTTTACTCACACTTTATTATTTTTACGTTTCTTATGTGCACATTATATTTTCTTTCACCTTACAGATTTCAACTGTATGGATCATGCAGCTCTTATTTTATATATTATTATGGTTTTTAAGAGCAGTCATATTTATAAGTTAATGTTACCGGTGGGGAAGTGTCATGTCCTTCAATAGGCACACATTTTTTTACAAAAAGATAGCCACTTATAATTAATCTGTAGTTCATGAGAACTTTTCCCTCCACATCTTCATGAATACTGTTTAATTTTATGTATTTGGTTATATTTTATTTTTTATGAGTACTTAACCCTTAGATATCACCTGTATAAAGAGAATATTCAAGTTATTTGACTGTTCTTCTCATGATGTCCTTGTCTTTTTCTTCCTGAATGTATTTATTCATGCATCAGGCAATTTATCTTACCTGTTACTTTGTACCATTTAATGGTATAACTTCATTTATTGATCATTTTAATGCCCAATTTATTAATTTGTTTAACATTTTGTTTTGTGCAACTTTGAACAGAAATAAGTTTCCCATTGCTGTGTGCTTCTTATGACTGAAATCAAGGGTGCCTTTCCATTCAAAACTAGACTCTAGTCTTAATATTATATGAGACAGAGTCTCAATAAGTTGTTAATCATCTCTGTGAAATTTCTTTTTTTATTATTATTATTGTTGTTATTATTTATATGAGGCAGTGGAATGCATTATAATTTTTATTACACATGTAGGGCACATGCTTTATGTCTCTTGCTGTATACAAAATATATTCACATCAATTTGTGTCTTCATAAATGTACTTTAGAGAATGGTTTTCATCAGATTCCACCATAATTGCAAACCCTCTGCCACCTCTCTTCTCCCCTACCCTGCTACCCTATCTAAAGTTTGTCTATCCCTCTCATGTCCCTCCCTACACCACTATGAATCAGTCTCTTTGTATTAAAGAAAACATTCAGCATTTGTTTTTGGGGGATTGGTTTTGTCATAACTTCTTAAGCAGTTGATACTATGAGCAATACCAACACATTCACAATAAAACTTACTTTTTCTTATAGTAACTATTGAATGTTTTATAATTACATATTGACTATCTTTGAAAGACTTATTGTGTTGCACTAAGAAAGATTAAAATCACTTTGTGTGTGTGTGTGTGTGTGTGTGTGTGTGTGTGTGTGTGACACAGACACCCCATAGATATGAAACTTTATTTAGAAAGGATGGCAATTTTCTACTCATCAGCACTGGAAACTTTCATTTTTCATTGTCTAATTGTAAAGATTTTTTTTTAAGATTCTGTTTTAGGGATAGGATTATGGCTCAATAGTAGGGTGCTCACTTAGTACATGAGAGGCATTGGGTTTGATTCTCAGCACCACATTAAAATAAAATAATAATAATAAAAAAATGATATTGTGTCCACTAACAACTAAAAAAAATTTAAAATTCTCTTTTTGGTACACTGATCTCTCTAAGTTTATAACATACAATAATGTGTTGCATAGTGATCTTTTAGTCAGTGATGGAATTTATATACAACAACAGCTACAATATATAGCCTAAGATTGTAGTAGTATAGAATCTAAATGTCAGTATACAGTATGATATTTGCAACAATGGCAAAGTCATTTTGAGTGCATTTCTTAGAGTGTATGCCTGTCTTTTAATGAGGCATTTTTATACACATACTATACATTACAAGAACTGATATAATTTTTGTATGACTGTTATATCTCAGATTTACCAAAGCATGCATGAAATTTTATTTGTCTATCAAAGATCAAGAATTTGACACCACTGACACATTAATGACCATTACTGGAGATTAGTTTATTTTGAATATTATATTATTGTTGTTGTTGTTATTATTATTATTATATGGTATTGAATTCAAGGGCACTGAACTCCTGAGCAACATTCCCTGCCTTCATTTGCATTTTATTTAGATATAGGCTTTCAGTGAGTTGCTTAGCGCCTCCCTTTTGCTGAGGCTGAGTTTCAAATTATGATCCTTCTGCCTCTCCTATCTTGTTAGTTTCACAAGATTCTTACCTGCTTTTTTCTTTGACATCACATGCCTGCTATCCTCTCATGCTGTTCATTGCTGAACTCAGCAGTTTTAGATATTCTCCTTTTCACATTTTGACACCATTGTTGGCAGATCCAAGATCTTTAATTAGATAGTCTTTAATACACAGTTTCTCATTTTGACTCCTTGGTGTTCATGCTCATGAAGAACTTGAAAAGTGTTCAACAGATATCTATGAATGGTATAAAATGTGAAGAAAAAAATCTATAAAAAAAGTTAAAACATACTGACATTTATCTTTGGATAAATAATAAATTGTGAATTAAGGTAGCACCAGCACTATCTTATGGAGAAAAGTAAGCATATTCCAAGAAAGATAAGAAAAAAATAATGAGAGAAACAATAGAATAAAAATACATTTTTACTTTGAGAAATTGATTTTTGAGAACTTTCCAGCTAAATCTGGCACATAATTTTATAGGGGTAAGAGACACCCATGAAATTGATGCCTCACAAGTATCTAAACAAACTCATGGTAAGGAAACCTTTGACAGTAATACCTATAAAGCATGAGAATGAATCAAAGAAGGGTGATGAATACTCCTCTGTAAAAGTGCTTATAAAACATAATTTCTCATTGAATCCTAATGTAAAAGATTATTTGTGTGCATAGTGACTAGATAGTACTTTTTTCAGATGTACAAAAAGGGTAAGATGCTGATTAAAGTCACATCTTCTAGCTAGAATCATATGGAAGAGAACATAATTAATTTATAGAAAGAATGCTGTTTTATTTTTGGTCCTATTATTTATTTGTATTTGAACTTAATCTTCCACTAATGTGATATGCAACTCAAAATAATACAGTTATTTCTCTGAGTCCCTCATTTCTTGACTACAGAATGACAAAATTTAGATTTTGCCATTTCTTATATTCTTTATACCAGAAATCAGAGGGCTAAAGGTTACTTTAACTATACTTGGAGTTGGGGTTTTGGCTCAGAGAAAGAGCACTCACCTAGCATGTATGAGGAATGCAGTTTAATGTTCAGCTCCATACAAAAATAAATAAATAAATAAATAAATGTATATTGTCCACCTACAACTAAATAATAAATGTTAAAAATTACTGACTGATCTTTACTCAGACAATAATATTTTAACTTTACGTCTTTTATAAACAGTTCCATGAAGGGGCTGGGGTTGTGGCTTAGAGGAATATCACTCACGTAGCATATGTGAGGAAATGAGTTTGATTTTCTGCACTACATATAAATAAATAAAATTCTCTATAAAAAAACTCCATGACACAAATCAAAAGAAAATGAGACTATTTATTTATTAACAAATATTTAATAACACTGACTTCTCAGGAGACTTTTGGTTTACACTTAGACCAGCACAAAAAAATTTCAGAGTTCTGTCAGAATTATGATTCTTTGTCTTACAAAAGTAGAGGATATATTTCAATCAGTGTATATACTTTTTGTTAGCTTAAAAAATAACTTTTTACTATGTAATTATATACTATTCTTAAGAGTCATGAATTTTTGGTGGTTGTGCCAAGATTAAAATATAAATAATAAATTCTACATTGGAAAAAAATTTTAAGGTAGTATTTGTTTTAAAAAATTGGTAAACTGGGTAGTCATGGTGGTGCATGACTGAAATCTCAGTGGCTTTGGAGCTAAAACAGGAGGATCACAAGTTCAAAGCAAGCATCAGCAATGGCAAGACACTGTGCAACTCATTGAAACTGTCATAAATGGAATACAAAATAGCGCTCAGAATGTGACTCTGAGTTTAATCTCTATGACCCACCCCCCCCCCAAAATTGCTAAAATCCCAAGAGCATGCCTGTCATACCACCAGCTTGACAGGCAAAGGGAAGAGGAGAATTAAAAAAAAAAAACAGGCTTAGAAACATAGCAAAACCCCACGCAACTTTGTGATAACCCTTTCTGAAAATTAAAATAAATAAATAAATAAAATTTTGGGGATGTGACCCGGTGGTAATGTGTCCCTGTGTTCAATCCATAAATTCTCCAAATGGTAAACTAACTATCATGCAAATGAAAACAACAAAATATATTTATATTTTTAAAAATTATTTAGTTAGTACATACATTCCATTTTCAGATGCCACACACAAGCAACCAGATATCTAAAAACAGGTTTTATATTAAAGTTATGAAACTTGCAAATGTCTCTCAAAACTAGATCAAGACTTCTCAGCAGACTAGACACTTTCTATTGAGCTGCTTGTGCTATTACTTGGATGTTTCTTAACTAAACTTTTCCTAGATAAATAAAACTGGAAAAAAAATTTAAAACTAACAGGGATATCCTCCATGCAAGCCTCATAGATATGCACACATATATGTCTTGATATTATATACCTCTTTTTGCCACTTCATAAATTATAACATTTTAGTGACAAATTGAATGGAAGAAACACTTTATAATCATATGTCATGGGTGAGCTGTATTTGGTCCTGTAAGGAACAAGATTTATCTGTTAAAAAATTAGGGTTACTACTCTCTGAACAGAAGGATAAGAACTGTCATGAAATTCAGACACTTCAATGATTCACTGAAGACAATTTATTTATTTATTTTAGGTACCAAGTTTTTTCATTTCTAACCAATAATCTGGACATGTCTCAACTTTTTTAAATCTCTTTTTGTTAGACTTTTAATCATGTAATGCATGAGACAGCGATTATGTCACAAAGAATGATAAATATATCATGGCAATCCCCATTTCAAAACCGTACAATGATATCACCATTCAGATATCTGTGACTTGTGAATTTTTACTGTAGAAATTATAATTGTTTTACTGTAGGGGACTGAGCATTCAAAACTAATAGTCACATTTTAAACAAATCCATAAAATTAAAAATAATTATTAAATTTTATTAGGAATTTTGATTTGATATGCTCTAATATTATTATTAGAGCATAGTGATTAATTTTATTGATAGTTGAATAATAATAATTAATTTTATTGTTTTAAAATTTTAATACATTTACCAAGTTAAAATACATTATTTCATTCACATTTTAGCATATTAAGTATGAGCAACTATGGTTGCAAGAGTTTTTTGTTTGTTTGTTTGTTAGTTAGTTTTTGTGTTGTTGTTGTTGTTTTTCAGAAAAGCCTTTAAATGAAAAAAAAATAACTGAATTGGCAATTTCAGGTGGATTTCCCAATTTTTCACAGCAGAATTAATTAAAGCACTGGGTGATGGTCACTGCACCCAGTCATCATTTTCAATATAGACCTAGAACATTATCAGGAGAGCATGTCAAGATTTACAACATCAAACAAGGGTTAGATATAAACATAGATATTAGGCCAGGGTAAAGAGCTCATGAATTACATCTTGGAGCATTTCAAGTACAACATCTGAACATATACTTTAAAATTTAAATGAATACATAAATTAAGACTGAAATATTTCACAAAAATTTTATAACTGAAATATTAGATCATTTTTTCATGCAGAGCAACTTGTAAATTACAGAGCAGACATCAATTGTAAATGATCCAAATGCTAATGAAAGTTAAATGATAAACCTTGTTCTAAAAGATAAGCATTGCAAATCTAAAAATAAAAAATTCTCAGAAATTTGAATTATTATGAGAGGTATGAGAGGTGACATGATGCTGCATGTGGAAAATTCTACAACAGACCTATGTGACGTGGTCACAGTCAAAACACAGGTGCATTAAATTATTTTATGAAATTACCTTCACACCATGTATAAAAACTATCGGAAAATTATAAATTTTTGAAAATTACAATGCCATCCACAAGATATTTCTGTCTCTCTGACTCTTATAATAAAGTTATTATATCTAAATCTCTTTGAATATTCTCGTTTGAAGCATTTGGACAAAAAATATTGAATTCTAACAAGTGAGGACTTAATGACACTAATGAAACACTCAGAACATGGGTAAGTATCAAAATAATTACACTAAATGAAATACGTTAGACACCAAAAACGGTATTAAGTAGTTTGATTTATCTAAGTTCTTGATGATATGAATTTAATGTACAAAAACAGCAGAAGAAGAAATATTCCTGAGAATGTGGAAATTGATCCATAGGGTATACTTATATCAAAACATACTCATACGTAGGATAAATGTGTGTGCATAATTTTAAGTGTACCTAAATGAAGCTATTAGAACATTTTAGCTATTAAAGCAAACTTTCACTTCGTTGACAACTACTCATTACAAATGTAAGAGTTACCCTTTAACATTTTCTTATGTTGCAAAGCAATCCACATTAGATTTAACTAAAAAAAAAGACAAAAACTCTGTTAAAATAAATTGGACACTCCAAACCTTGTGTTTATGAGAAACCAATGGCCACACTGAGCTTCTCAGTTATGGACCTGTGCTCTCTGCAGAGCTACAAACACCATCTTCACCATTACTTCAAAACCTTAGGATGTTTTCTCTTGAAAGCAGTTGTGGTGAGCAGTAAACTGGTAGCATGTCATACTGGTTTTTCTAATTTATTTATTCATATCCTTATTATTTTTGACAGAAAGCCTATTTAGCGTCCTCTATGTCTTGAGATTTGTAGGCCTTGGTTTTATTTGGAGGGGATGAGGGTATAGAGATAATATAATGCTCTTTGGATTTGACAGGAGGAAGAATGAAAAGAGTCTCTACACCCTGTGTTTTCAGGGATGTGCTATAGGAGAACCATCAAATTTCTGTTTGCCATTGTGAAGTTGAGTTGATTTCCCACTTTGTTATAATTTAGAAGATGCAGAAAATAAAGGGGATCATGAGAGGTGCTTGTGTCCATGTTGACTAGGTGGCAGATGAGGTAATGGGTAGAGTTTGCTATAGAGTTCAGCTTATTGAAATAAGTATATGTGGGTGCTGAGAGACTGGCTTAGTATCACTCTGAGAATATGTGCTTTGCTAGTTTGCAGAAATGGAAAAAAAGAAGCTATATATAGCACAAGGCAAGTATATGTGTTAGGTTTCTCAGAGCAGGAAACAAACCAGACCTCTGTGTAGGGAACTAGGCAAAGGGAATTGGCCTATGTTCCTGTGTGGAGGGGAGGTTTTTCTGTAGAAGACCAAGCCACCTAATAATTGCTAGCCTCGGTACCTGTACTTTTCCATATTGCCCTTAGTTAATTGGCTCTCTCTTGACTCCACCTGCAAACCAATACTACACCTTCTATGGTATAAATGCCAGTGCATATTCCTACACTAATCACACCTCCCTTTATGAATCTTCCATTATTCTTTAATTACAGTCTGCCCTGAGATAGTAGGGGTGCCATCCATCAAGGCCAGTTCACTGCAAACACCATAGTTTCTACCTATCCCCCACTCACTTCAATAACTTTTTAACAAACAGAAAGTACCTGTAAAGGCTCAGTGCTATCACTATACAACACTTGAATGTTCAAAGTCAGTCATATTATCAATGCAAAACAAAAGGTCAACCACCAAAATCTACTTCTGTCAAATGTTATTATCTTTGAAGGTAGTGTTTTAATTTTCTTTTAAAATGAATTATTAAATTTTTCAGTATACCTTTATGTATGAATAAGATGTTGGCGATTGCTTAATTTATGACACCACTTAATGACCTAATTTTTATGTTATTATTTTTTATGTATTCATTTTTTAAATTATTTTTTAAATATGATAACATAATGCATTACAATTCATGTTACATGTATTTATGCTTGCCTTATGCTCTATATAACCTCTTTTTCCCCTTTTTTTCAAACTAGCAAAACACATATTCTCAGAATGATACTGTGCCAGCCTCTCAGCATGCATACATTCTTATTGCAATAAGCTTAACTCTAAAGCAAAACAAACCCATTACCTCATCTGTCACCCAGTCAACATGGACTAAGCACCTATCATTATCCACTTCATTTTCTGCATCTTCTAAATTTTAGAAAAAGTAGAATATCAACTCAACTTCCTTCATTTATTACATGTATTGAACACAATTTTTTATATCTCTGGTTGTACACAAAGTAGATTTATATCTTGTGTGGCTTCATACCTGTACTTAGGGTAATGATAATAATTACATTCCACTGTCCTTTTTACCTCCATGCCCCCTTCCTTCCCTTCTCTCCCCTTTTATCCTTTTCCTTATCTGAAGTTAATGTAATCTTTCCATTCTGTTCCCTAACACATAATGCTATGAATTAGCATCCTTACTGAGAAATCATTTGGTGTTTGTTTTAGGGTGATTTGTAAATTTTACTTAGCATTATATTCTTCAGCTCCATCAATTTTTTCTGCAAAAGTCATGATTTTTTTCCCCTTTAATGGCGAGTAATATTCCATTGTGTACATATACTACATTTTTTCCATTTATCTACTGAAGGGCATCTATTATGGCTACACAGTTTAGCTATTGTGAAATGTGCTTCTATAAATATTGATGTGACAGTGTCTCTGTAGTATGCCCTATTTAAGTCTTTTGTGTAAGAACAAGGAGTGGGATTGCTCTGTCAAATGGTTCCATTCCAGTTTTTTCAAGGAGTCTCCATACTGCTTTCCAGATTGGCTGCACCAATTTGAAGTCCCACCAGCATTGTATGAGTGTGCCTTTTACCACACCCTCACCAACAATTATTGTTGTTTTTTTTCTTAAATGACTGGAGTAAGATGAAATCAGAGTAGTTTTGATTTGCATTTATCAAATTGCTAGACATGTTGAGCAATTGTTTATATGTGTGTCAATTGATTGCATATCATCTTTTGAGAATTGTCTGTTCAGTTATTTGGCTCATATATTGATTGGGTTATTGTTGTTTTGGTTTGCAGATTTTTGAGTTCTTTATATATTCTATAACTTAGTTCTATATCTGATGTGCATGTGGTAATAATTTGTTCCCCATTAGTAGGCTCCCTATTTACTTAACCAATTGTTTCTTTTGATGAAAAGAAACTTTTTAATATAGATCCATAGTATTTATTGTTGCTTAATATAAATCATAGTGCTCTGAAGTCTTATTAAGAAAGTCAGGCACTAACCGGATAGATTTGGGCCTATTTTTCTGTTAATATACACAATGTCTCTGGTTCAATATTTAGGTCCTTGATTCAGTTTGGGTTGAGTATTTTGCATGGTGAGAGAAAGGGGTTTAATTTTATTTTATTGTAAATAAATTTCCAAATTTTCCATCATTATTTTTTGAAGAGGATATCGTTTTCTCCAATGTACATTTTTTATGCTTTTTGTCAAATATAAGAGAGCTCTAATTATGGGCATTGGTCTCTATGTTATCTATTCTATACCATTAGTCTACAAGTCTATCTTGTTGCCAATACCATACTGTTTTTTGTTATTATTGATCTGTAGCATAGTTTAAGGTCTAGTATAGAGATGTCACCTAATTCACTCTTCTTGCTAAAAATTGCTTTAGCTATCCTGGGTCTCTTATTTTGTCAGATAAATTTCATGACTGCTTTTTCTACTTCTCTGAGGAATGTCATTGGGATTTTGATTGAAATTACATTAAATCTGTATAGTGCTTTTGGTAGTGTGGTCATTTTGACAATATTAACTCTGCCTATTCAAGAAAAAAAATAAATCTTTCCATATTCTCATGTAATCTTTGATCTTTTTTCCATAGGGTTCTGTAGATTTCATTGTAGAGATCTTTCAGCTATTGTTATGTTGATTCCCAAGGATTTTATAATTTTTATACTATTCAAAGTTAGTAGTTTTTCTCATTTTCTTTGCAGAAGATTTTTTATTGATATTCAAAAATGCCTTTGATTTTTGGGTGTTGATTTTGTATCCTGCTACTTTACTGACTTCATTTACTAGTTCTAGCACTTTTCTGATGGAATGTGTCGAGTCTTTTAGGTATAGAATTATATTGTCAGCAAATAGTGCTAATTTGAGTTCTTCCTTACTTATCCATATGCCTTTAATTAATTTTATTTGTCTAATTGGTCTGGCCAGTGTTTCAAGAATTATGTTAAATAGAAGTGGTGGAAATGGGCATCCCTGTCTTTTTCCAGTTTTTAGAGGAAATGCTTCCATTTTCTGCCTTGGTGTCCTAGAATGGTGCTCCCCAATCTTGTGGCCATTGTCCATGTAATCCATCAAATTGAAAAACTCAGCTTTTTTGTAACAGGATCTATATGCCAAAATATCATGTGCTTGAAGCTACTGAATTAGGCAGGATAGACACCGAACATTTCCATAATCGTGAAAATTATTGAATGATGATGTTCTATAAATCACCAGGAGCAAATATTATGGATAATATGACCTATTGAGAGTTCAAATCTAGTACCTTTCAACAAATACCATGTAAATGTAGCAAAACTCCTGTAATGAGGTGGATGCACCCCTGCATCACCTGACCACAATGATCTCATCTGAAAGAGATCAGAAGTATGGCACAACCTTGAACCTCAAAAAATCTTACAGAGGCGAGGCCACAATGATGTCTTAGAGTCAAGTTCATGGAATGTTGAGTTCATGGCATACATTAAGAGTGCCTGAGTGGCAACACACTACCCCATGCTAGGTTGTGTGAAGAGCAAAATACTTACCTCTTAGGCACAGCCCTGGGCATGAGGCTGTGTGTTGAATTCCCTGCTCTTGCTCCATTGCTCACTCCTTGATTGGTCACTGTAGAAATTGCATTGCTGGCTGCCTGTAATCTGCTAAGCTACTGCCTGAGTATATATATATGGTAACTTCACAATAAAATGGGACCTGTTTCCTGCTTGATGTCCAGAGGTCTTGATTAGTGACTTCACAGACACAGTCTCTTCTACAATTTTCCATGAAACCCCTTCCTGGACGAGAAAGAGCACACATAAACATCAGTACATAGCATTTGTCTTTTTTTGAAGGATCAAAAAAAAATCCTTGTAATGTGACTCTCCTGACCTCTAATGAATGTCAGTATGTTTGCATTTCCATCACCACATCTTCAATATTTGGATATTTACTCACTTAGTCTTTGTACCAGAGAAGGTTATTCTTCCATTAGAAAAGACTGGGTGATCTTTTCTTTTTTTTAAGCATTTATTAGGGTGGAGATAATGAAAAGAACTTTCTGTATCCTGCCATTTTCTACAAATGACAGTTCCTTCATACTATTTTAAGCAGGATTTAGTTTGTCCATGAGTCCCTTTTTTTTTCTTTTAATCTATGCAGCAGGTTTTACTTTTCTTCATGCTGCTTTTCACATCATACCTACAAGTCAACTGATGGAGCTATGCTGAGTGAGAAAAAAATACCAATAAATTGATATTAGATAGGCCTACCTACATCTTCTATGAAGGTTGTAACAACTGAGTTGTTGCCTCAGATTATTGGGAGAAAATAAATTCAGTTTAAACTCACTAAGCTTGTAATATTTTAGCCTAAATTCACTCTCCACAGAGAATTTTAGATCCTCCAAGGCATCTATTCACCACAGGATTCTGCAAAGTAACCATGGATCCACTAGCTACAACATAAATCAGGGAATCATCCCATAATTTATTTGAGACCAAACCAAACCAGTAACTGTTCCTCTTCTGCAGGATTCAACACCCTCACCATGAGAGTCATATTCACTAATGAAAAAAAATGTAGTACAATTTTCAACTGCATTGACCATATGCAACTTTGGTTTGATTTTGATCAAAGTATTAATTTAATCACTAATGAAACATTTTAACTGAAAAAAAATCATGATATACACTTTCAAAAGTATTTATTTTCTAAATGTTTATTTTCTAGATGTAGGTGGACACAGTATCTTTATTTAATTTATATGTGACACTGAGGTTTTAACCCAGTGCCTCACATGTGCTAGTTGATCACTCTACCTCTGAAGCAAAATCCCAGTCTCTCATGATATACACTTTGATGTCTACGTTTTTGTTTAAAAGTGTGTTTTGATTCTTCCAAGTTTTTCTGTGGATAAGCAGTTTACTTATTTTATTTATTCTATTTATTTATTTTCTTTGCACCTGTAATGAAACCTAGGGGCACTTAATCACTGAGCCACATCCCTAGCCCTTTTTTCTTTTTTATTTTGAGACAGAATCTTCCTAATTTTCTTAGAACATTTCTGAGTGGCTGAAGCTGGATTTGAATTATGATCCTCCTGCCTCAGCCTCCCAAGCTTCTGGGATTACAGGCATCATTTTCATTATGTTTAAATAACTTGACATTTTATGAATATTTAAAAAAACGTGCCGAACATTTGGAATCTTTAGTTGTAGGCAAATTTTGAAATGGGCACAAACACTGGTAGGATTAACTAGTTCTTGTGTTCTATTCCATAAATACAACAATATATGATATGATTCAAAATTACTAGAAGAAAGTAAATGTGATAAACAAAATGAGAAATGATAAGTATTTTAGGAGGCAAAATGATAATTACACCATTATTGTTAATATATGTGTCAAATTACTATATTGTATGATAAAGATATACTTGTGTCAGACTGGAGTGGTGGTTCAGTGATAATCACTTTCCTTGCATGTGTAAGGCACTGTGTGCAATCCTCAACATGACATAAAATAAATAAAGGTATAACAATTATCTACAACTAACAAAGAAATTAAAAAAGATATATGTGTAAATTAAATTATAAAGTTATGAATAGTTGCACATATATATCGAAGTATTTTCCCCAAGATATGTATTAATTCAAAAGAAAAATATAGTAACTTTATAGTGGATAGACCCTTTAGACATCAACTTAACTAAGTGATCAAGGTCATCACCACCAGTAATCAAACATGTTGAAGACATGAGCCTCTTGATATGGTGAGCTGAGAAGGAGCCAGCACCATTTCTGTGGTATTGCCAAAACTGCAGAGCCTCCCTCTGATCTTGAGAAAACACAAGATAACCCACAGTTCTACAAAACACTTGTTCCTCAGTGCTGTCAAGATCATGAAAGATGAGTATAGACTGAGGGAATATCACCAATGTTAAGGTCTGTAAACAAGTCAGGATGGTGCCTGGCATTTTGCCAGAGGGAGTGGTTTGTGAGGTGGTGCCAGCAAGCCATTAACTGTCATTCGTTGACTGCTGTATCTAGTTTATGTTAATTAAGATAAGCTGTGTGGAATGTATATATACCCGTCCTGTCCTACAATAAATGGCTCCGACTCCTGCTGTATCAATCTACACAAGTTGTTCCTCACTCCCTGGTTATTTTGCTGCAGCCAGACTGCGGCAACCAATTGATCAGGGACACAAAAGAGAAATAACAACTAAACGCAGTGTGGTGTCCAGAATGGGGTGATGGAAGCAGGAAAGGTTCTTGGTAGAAAAAAGGGAAATTCCAATAAGGGCTGTTTTTTTTTTTTTTTTTTTTATGTACTGGGGATCTAACTCAGGACTGCTTTACCATTGAGCTACATCCCCAGCCCTTTTTTATTTTCATTTTTTTTTATTTTGAGACTGGGTCTCATTAAATTGCTTAGGGCCTTGTTAATTTGCTGAGGCAGGCCTCGAATTCCTTATCCTCCTGTCTCAGCCTCCTGAGCTGCTGGGATTACAGACATGCACCACTGTACCCAGCATCCAATAAGATGTGAAGTTCAGGTGATTGTACTGAACTAAGGATAAGTTCTCAGGCTTGATCATTTACTAGGGTTATGTAAGATGTGAATATTAGGGAAGGCTAGGTGAGGGGTGTACTGAAGCTATCTGTTCTATTTTTGGCAACTTTTCTGTAAATCTAAAATTAGGTCAAAATAATAGTTTTAAAAAGTTGCCACATTGAAAATTTAGGGCAGATGCCTGGAAGGCCTCATGGGAAATTTCACTGCTCTGCCTGTCTTTGGATTTGAGATTGGGAGACCTCCTGTTCTCAGAGCATTAAAGCACCCACGAAGATTTATTCAGTCATTCTGGCCTATGGTTGGCCAAATGGCTTATTCCTTTAGGACAGACTGACCCCCCTTTCTCCTCTGCAGTATGGAGCCCTGAGCCCCCCACCCCACCTTGGGATTCTCATCCTGACTGGCAGTGGCTGCGAGGTGAGGCTGCAGCAGTCTGGGGAAGGCTTGGCAGGTGAATGAGAGGGTGCTCCAGAGGGAGGGAGGCTCAGACAGTGTTTAGCTGCAGAGTGGGGCTTAGCAGAGGCGAGGGGGAAAGGGAGGGGGGCTCTCCTTCTCAAGGGGCCCTTTCATGTTGAAATCAGCCATCATGAATGCTGGGGGCCCAGGAGCCTAGCCGTGGAAAATGTGAGAGCCCCATTATGTCCCCTCATGTGACATGTCGTCTGTGGCTCCCAGCGGGCCAGCCAGGATGCATTAGGAGAAGTGTCGGTGTGCACCTGGGGCGGGGGAGGGTCCCATCAAGACATTGACCCACTCAGGGAAGGGAGATTTGAAGAAGCAAGTTCTAGACTCTCCTGATGCTGGAGGGGAGGGTGGACTGGGCACCCTGTGGGCTTCAGGATCAGGGGTGGGGCAATTGGCAAGAATCCAAGAGAAGGCTCTTGTCCCAACCCTCTCCAATGCCCTGAGTAGCCTGCTTCTCGCCAGCTCTGAAGGTGCAGACCCTGCCAACATACTTCCAGGGACAAGGAGGTCACTCTATCCTGGGAGAGCATAGGGTCCTGGCATTGGTTCCACCTCTGGATTCAGTTTTCATTCCCAGCCAGGAAATCTGGGACATTGGACAGGGGAGGCTCTGGCCCCATCTTCCCTGGTACACTCTCAGCCCAGGAGTGACCCCTGCTGTCTGGACAACCCTGGAGGCAGAGGACTATGCTGGCTAGCTCTGCATGGATTGTGCTGGGTGGCCCTGCCAGCCCCCTCCCCACCCCGCATTCTGTGTTGCTCTCCGCTGGCCTACAAGGTTCTCTTCAAATGTACTGCGACAGGAGGGAGGTGGGTGAGGCCAACATCTGGACCAAGGGGACATCATTGGCCCCCACAGCTGGAGCTATCAGCAGCCAATGTTTACCCAGACATTATTTGCCTTTGTAAGTTCCTGGCCCCCAACATGCCCCCCCCTGAGGAGAGGGTCCTGAGCCTCCTCCCCACGACTGGGCAGGGACGGACCAGAGAGCGCAGTGGCTGGCTAGAGTTCAGATCCTCCCAGCAGCTTCAGCTGCCTGAGAGAAGAAAGCGCTAGCCAGCTGGGCTGTCCCTGCAGAGGTGTGGACACGAGTAGGACAAGGCCATGGAGAAAGTGTGAGTGGACCCTGGACACAGCTTGGTGCACTGAGGAGGGCCAGACCTCTGGAATATTTCAGAACCTTGCTGGCTGACCTTGGGCCAGTCTGTTCCTCTGTATCCTGTGCCACCAAATGGGAAGATTTCCTTGCCACCTGATTGAAAATAGTCTCTGTCAGCTTTTTTGCTGCACTATGGAAGGACCCAACCAGAACAATTGTAGAGAGGGAAAAGTTGCCTTGGGGGCTCAGGGTTTTAGAGGTCTCAATGCACAGACAGCAGGCTCCATTCCTAAAAGTTTGAGGTGAGCTGAACCTCATGGCGGAAGAGTGTGGTAGAGGAAGGGGCTCACATGATGATCAGGAAGTAGAGGGAGGCTCCACTTGCCAAATACAAATATATATCCCAAATAATTGGCCCATGACCCTCCTCCCCAGCCACACCCCACCACTTCAGTCACCACTCAGTCAATCACTCTCAGGGGATTAATTCACTGAGGGGTTAAGACTCTCACAACCCCATCATTTGTCCTCCGAACCCTCTTGCATTGTCTCACAGCTAAGTTTTTTGGGGACCCCTCACATCAAAACCAGAACAGCCTCCTGCCACACCTATCCCCTCCCGTGCCTGTTTGCCCTTTGTAGCATATGTTCCAACATGCACCCCTCTGCTGGAGCACGACCACCAGGAGGGCAGGCAGGACCTCACTTTACTGTCACTGCTCCCTGGCATCCAACCAAGCTTCCACAGCTCTTCCCTAGCTTGCCCCTCTCATTCCATCTGCTTCAAGTGACATTGTGGATTGGGGTCAGAGAAGGACAGACCATGTTCTGTGGTGGCAGGCTCGGGCCAGAGGAGTTTTCTCCTGGAGCACAGCGAGTCCCAGGTGGGCACTAGGGTGGGAAAGACTATTATGCCTTTATGATAATAGAGTATGCATTCACATGAGGAACGAGATTCAGAGATGTTCACTAACTTACCTAAGGTCACACAGCCCCAAAGTTACAGAACCAAGATATTAGCGCTGGTTCAAGGTTTCCTCTTTACTCTGCTGCCTTCTGTAAAAGATGTTAAAAGTTCTCATTTAATTTCCCAGGACACTTGTGTCCCACACTCCATTGTATCTATACATTCTTTCTATATCATTGCATCCTCAACCCCAACCTTGTTGATGAGCACAGAAGACAACATGAGCCCGATTTCACAGACCAGAGAGGAGCCTGTAGTCACACAGCCAGTAAATGGCAACATCTGAACTAAGCTCAGGTCAGCCTCATGTTGGCACATTGCCCTTAACCTTCTTCCTGGATGGGACTAAGATTTCAGGTCTCATTGGCTGGCATGGGGCTCCTGACATCCCAACCTGCATTAACACACCGTGCTAGAAGCTTCCCAGGGACCTCACCCTGGACAGAACCTGCTCCATTTACCCCATCCATAGCGTCATTTCAAAAACCCCTGTTGGCCCTCCAGTGAAGAGGCAAAGGGTGTCCAGGCTGCCAGGGCCCAGGAAACAAGGTAAACCTTAGGCTACTACGTAGCACCTACAAAATACTCAGACTCAAGGCAGCTGCAACTTGACTCTTGCTGAAAGCCAAGCATCAACCCAAAGAATATTTACTGCATCTCTGCAATATGCCTGACATTCCATGAAATCATTTTCTTTTTTTATTTTGTGGAATTGGGGATCAAACCCACAGGTGCCTTTATCACTGAGCCTTATAACCCTGGCCCTTTATAATTTTTTATTTTTATTTTTTATTTTGAGGATCTCAGTAAGTTGCCCAAGCTCACCTGAAGCTTTTGATCCTCCTATCTCAGCCTCTTGATTCACTGGGATTACCAGGAATGTGTTTTTTTGAATATGAAATACGTTTATGAAAAGACATAAATTAGTCCAGTGCTTGCTATGTGGGATATAGTCACCGCATACAATCCATGGGAATCTTTATAGAGTCTTGCAAGAGGGGCTACAGATATCACCCCCATTTTGCAAATAGGTAGAGTGAGACTCAGAAGAGCCAAGCCACATGTCCAGGATCTCCAAGGTAGCAAGTGGCAGGGCAGGGAATAGAACCCAGGTTTTCCCAACAAAAAGTCTATGTCCTTCAGGCCTATAATCCCAGCAGCTTTGGAGGCTAAGGCAGCACGATTGCAAGTTCAAAGCCAGCCTCAGCAACTTAGCAAGATGCTAATCAAATTAGCAAGACCCTATCTCTAAATAAAATATAAGAAGAGCTAGGAATGTGGCTCAATGATTGAGTGCCCCTGAGTCTAATCCCCAGTTCTTAAGCAATGTGCTGTCTGTCCCTTCCTATGAGCAGAGGGCCCTGCACTTCAGCCTCACCTCCTCAGACATACTTTTAGGAGCACATCCTACTTCCCCATGTCTGGACATGCTCACTTGACACGTGGGAGGAACACTGGGGAGGCTCCTAAGCAGGCCTCCGGCTATGGTGGTGGACCCAGGATGCCCAAACTTGTCACACCAAGTTCAACCAACAGGTCCCACTCACTGTCCTACAAAGCAAAGGCAGTCTGTGTAGAAAGGAGTCCCCTTCATGATGGTCCCTCAGAGCTCCCAGGGGCTGCCTGGTGGCACCTAGGAGGGGGCTGGGGGGCTGTCCCTCCCTCTGGGTATTTGGGAGCCGGTGCCCAGGAAGCCTCCAGAGGATGATGATGTGGAACTGGAGCCACTGGCCCTTCCCTGTACATGATGAGCAGGGAATGTTTTGATGGATATGCTGATTTCACTATCGCGCAAACCATTACCATCTAGAATTTGGCAGCCTTCTGGGTGAGAAGGGGAGGGGAGGAAATTTACTAACTTCCTCATGTGTGTGGTGGCATCCTTTACTCTTGAATGAAGGCCAGGGACCTGATTCACTCCTGGAGGCCTGAGGATAGAGGCACCACACTCCCTGGGTCTCTCCCTCCCGTCCACCCTCCTCCTGCAGAGGTCTTGCCCTTGGCCAGGGCTTCCCCCCCACTTCTGGGGGTGCCAGGATAATGGGAACCCAGCTGTCTACCTTCCCCACGACTCCACACTTCCCCATCTCATGGTCATGTTCAGGGAGCAAGAAATGGACATCTTGGTGTGGTAGGGGTGAGGTGCAGACATCTCTAGGCCATGAGGGAAGAGAACCCAGAGGGCTTCCTGGAGAGAGAGGCTAGGGGTCCTTGCTAAGGGGCGAGTTGGGGGCGGGGAACAGCCTGGACAAAGGCTGAGAGGTGGGGGCACCAGCAGATACGGGGGCTGGGCAGGCGGAGAGGAAGGGGAGGGAAGGGTGGATGCTTCTAGAACAGGCCTCCCCGAGTGGCAGCCCCTGTCCTCTCTACTCACACCCACTGATAAGTCCTGGGCAAGGGCGACGGGGCGAGGAGAAATGCCCGAGGCTCACTCATTGCCCAGGGCCCTGGCGGGAAAACCAGCTAGGAGGGCAGGACAGCAGATTCCCCCCGAGCACTGTCCTGGTTGACAAAGGCAGGCTGGGGGCAGGAGGGACTGGAGAGGGTGACATTCTCCCTGGAGGCCGCCCATGGCCTGCTCCCCCAGCGCTCAGGGGCAAAGGACAGCTGTTCAAACACTGATCAGGGAGTGGGGCTCCATGAGGTGGGGTGCTGGGAGGTGGGGAGGCCACCGTCACTGGGTGCGCTACACCCCGTGGGTTTGGCCTGTGCTGGATGGGCACCTGCTGGGAGTGTAGGACGTGGGGCAGAACGAGGGTCTGTCCACCTGTGTGCACGTAAGTGGGCTCCTGAGTAAGACAGAACGGGTGTGGGGGGGGCGGTGCATGCATCATGGGGTGGGTGCACATGGTCTGCGCATGTGCAGGTGAACTGACCCTGCCAGTCCCTTCTGCTCGGGCAGTAATGCTGGTGCAGGGGTGTGACATCCACGCTAGTGAGCGTGCGCTGGCCCACAGACATGCATGTGTGTGTGCGTGCTGCACTAGGAGGACAGTGTGAGAGGCCGACACGGTGGAGGCCCGAGGCTGACTTCAGTCCTGGAGCCCACGAATCCCCAGGGCATTGTCCCTTTCAGTGCCCAGCGAGTCCCCAGGCCCAGCACCTTCGCCCCTCACCTTGGAGAGGGCGTAGAGGTGGCCCCAGGTACTCCCTAGAATGGTCTCCATGGACATCCGTCCCATGCCTCTGCACCCCATCCCGGGCTGCGCTCACTCCAGAGGTGCAGGTGATGGTGGGGGCAGGTGGCAGTGGTGCCGGCATGAGGCAGGTCCGTGTGTGTCCCTGAGCCACAGCTTGGCTGGAAAGCTGAGGGGACCTGATCCCTGGTCTCCTTTGGCCAGATATCATGCCTGCCCTCCCAGGACAGTCCCCCAGAGCCACCAGAGCCCCGCCAGTTGGGAACCTGATTTAGGAGTCAGGGCACTCCAGGCTCATGGCCCTGCCCCCCACCCGCCCCTTCCCACCTCGACCTCCTGTTTGGTGAAGGGGACACCGAGCTGCAGCCCTTGGGCAACAGAGGAGCCTGAGCCCTCCAGGTTGAGCGGAGATTAAAGGGACTGGTGTGGCTTCTCTCTCCTCCTCTCTCTGGGTCTCTCCAGCCAGTCGTGCCCCCACTGCTCACACACTTTTTAAAATGTCAATAGACTGTCACTCACTTTTCTTGTTATACTTCTTAAAATGAGCGTTTCCTCTAGTCGATGGAGGGAGGTGACACTGGAGTCACGGGCTTGGCTTTATTCCTGTCCGGAGGAGATGGACTTTGGAGAGCTCAGCTTTCAAAGGAACTATTTTATTTATAAGGATTGTCCTAATGTCATGAATGTGCCATGCCTGGCTTCTTTGTGCCCACTCTGGAGAGAAGGGTGGACTGAGCATGGCCCAGGTGGGGTGGCTTTCTTTACCCTGAAGCCCAGAATCCTAGAGGAAGTGACCTTCAGAAGTGTAATGCAACAGTTTCTTTTTTTTAATTAATTTTTATTGTTGGGTGTTCAAAACATTACATAGTTCTTGATATATCATATTTCACAGTTTGATTCAAGTACGTTATGAACTCCCATTTTTACCCTGTATACAGATTGCAGAATCACATCAGTTGCACATCCATTGATTTACATATTGCCATACTAGTGTCTGTTTTATTCTGCTGCCTTTCCTATCCTCTACTATCCCCCCTCCCCCCTTCCCTCCCCTCTTCTCTCTGTACCCCCTCTAGTGTAATTCATTTCTCCCCCTTATATTTTTGTCCCCTTTCCCCTAACTTCCTCTTGTATGTAATTTTGTATAACCCTGAGGGTCTTCTTCTATTTCCATGCAATTACCCTTCTCTCTCCCTTTCCCTCTCACCTCTCATCCCTTTTTAATGTTAATCTTCTTCTCATGCTCTTCGTTTCTACTCTGTTCTTAGTTACTCTCCTTATATCAAAGAAGACATTTGGCATTTGTTTTTAAGGGATTGGCTAGCTTTACTTAGCATAATCTGCTCTAATGCCATCCATTTCCCTGCAAATTCTATGATTTTGTCATTTTTTAATGCAGAGTAATACTCCATTGTGTATAAATGCCACGTTTTTTTTTTATCCATTCGTCTATTGAAGGACATATATGTTGGTTCCACAGTCTTTCTATTGTGAATTGTGCTGCTATGAACATGGATGCAGCAGTGTTCCTATAGTGTGCTCTTTTTAGGTCTTTAGGGAATAGACCGAGTAGGGGAATAGCTGGGTCAAATGGTGGTTCCATTCCGAGCTTTCCTAGAAATCTCCATACTGCTTTCCAAATTGGGCGCACCAATTTGCAGTCCCACCAGCAATGTACAAGTGAACCCTTTTCCCCACATCCTCGCAAGCATTTGTTGTTGTTTCATTTCCTAATGGCTGCCAATCTTACTGGAGTGAGATGGTATCTTAGGGTGGTTTTGATTCACATTTCTCTGACTGCTAGAGATTGTGAGCATTTTTTCATGTACTTGTTGATTGATTGTATGTCCTCATCTGAGAAATGTCTGTTCAGGTCTTTGGCCAATTTGTTGATTGGGTTATTTGTTATCTTATAGTCTAATTTTTTAAGTTCTTTGTATATTCTGGATATTAGGTCTCTGTCTGAAGTGTGAGGAGTAAAAATTTGTTACCAGGACGTAGGCTCCCTATTTAACTCTTTTATTGTTTCTTTTGCTGAGAAAAAACTTTTTAGTTTGAGTAAGTCCCATTTGTTGATTCTAGTTATTAACTGTTGTGCTATGGGTGTCCTATTGAGGAATTTGGTGGCAGACCCCATAGTATGTAGATCATAGCCAACTTTTTCTTCTTTCAGACACCATGTCTCTGATTTGATATCAAGTTCCTTGATCCACTTTTAGTTAACTTTTGTGCATGGTGAGAGAAAGGGATTCAGTTTCATTTTGTTGTATATGGATTTCCAGTTTTCCC
This sequence comes from Callospermophilus lateralis, assembly GCF_048772815.1. NCBI lineage: Eukaryota > Metazoa > Chordata > Mammalia > Rodentia > Sciuridae > Callospermophilus > Callospermophilus lateralis. The sequence continues at coordinate 371,235 of NW_027515935.1, read as the reverse complement.
AGCACCATTTGTTGAAGATGCTATCCTTCCTTCATTGCATGCTTTTAGCCCCTTTATCAAATATAAGATAGTTGTAATTTTGTGGATTGGTTTCTGTGTCCTCTATTCTGTACCATTGGTCCACCCGCCTGTTTTGGTACCAGTAGCATGCTGTTTTTGTTACTATTGCTCTGTAGTATACTTTGAAGTCTGGTATAGCTGTACTGCCTAATTCACACTTCCTGCTTAGCATTGTTTTTGCTATTCTGGGTGTTTTATTTTTCCATATGAGTTTCATGATTGCTTTCACTATTTCTACAAGAAATGCCTTTGGGATTTTGATTGGCATTGCATTAAACCTATAGAGAACTTTTGGTAATATCACCATTTTGATGATGTTACTTTTACCTATCCATGAACAGGGTATATTTTTCCATCTTGTAAGATCTTCTTCTATTTCTCTCTTTAGGGTTCTGTAGTTTTCATTGTATAAGTCTTTCACCTCCTTTGTTAGGTTGATTCCCAAGTATTTTATTTTTTTTTGAGGATATTCTGAATTGAGTGGTTGTCCTCATTTCCATTTCAGATGATTTGTCATTGATATACAGGAATGCCTTTGATTTATGTGTATTGGTTTTATATCCTGCCACTTTGTTGAATTCATTGATTAGCTCTAATAGTTTCTTTGTCGACACTTTGGGTCTGCTAGGTAAAGAATCATGTCATCTGCAAATAGTGATCATTTAAGTTCTTCTTTTCCTATTTTTATGGCTTTAATTTCTTTCGTCTGTCTAATTGCTATGGCCGGTGATTCGAGAAATATGTTGAACAGAAGTGGTGAGAGAGGGCATCCCTGTCTTTTTCCAGATTTTAGAGGGAATACCTTCAGTTTTTCTCCATTCAGAATGATGCTAGCCTGAGGCTTAGCATATATTTCTTTTACAATATTGAGGTATGTTCCTGTTATCCCTAGTTTTTCTAGAGTTTTGAACATAAAGGAATGCTGTACTTTGTCGAATGCTTTTTCCGCATCTATGGAGATGATCATATGGTTCTTATTTTTAAGCCTATTGATGTGGTGAATAACATTTATTGATTTCCATATATTGAACCAACCTTGCATCCCAGGGATAAATCCTACCTGATCAGGGTGCACAATTTTTTTTGATATGTTTTTGTATCCGATTCGCCAAAATTTTATTGAGGATTTTTGCATCTAGGTTCATTAGAGATATTGGTTGGTAGTTTTGTTTCTTTGAAGTGTCTTTGTCTGGTTTAGGAATCAGGTGATGTTGGCCTCGTAGAATGAATTTGGAAGTTCTCCCTCTTTTTCAATTTCCTGAAATAGCTTGAAAAGTATTGGTATTAGTTCCTCTTTAAAGGTTTTGTAAAACTCTGCTGTATACCCATCCGGTCCTGGGCTTTTTTTAGTTGGTAGTCTTTTGATGGTTTCTTCTATTTCCTCCATTGATGTTGGTCTGTTTAGGTTGTCAATATCCTCCTGACTTGATCTGGGCAGATCATATGACTTAAGAAATTTATGGATGCCTTCACTATCTTCTATTTTATTGGAGTATAAGGATTCAAAATAATTTCTGATAATCGTCTGTATTTCTGAGGTGTCTGTTGTGATATTGCCTTTTTCATCCCGTATGCTAGTAATTTGAGTTCTCTCTCTTCTGCTCTTCGTTAGCGTGGCTAAGGGTCTGTCGATTCTATTTATTTTTTCAAAGAACCAACTTTTAGTTTTGTCAATTTTTTCAATTGTATCTTTTGTTTTGATTTCATTAATTTCAGCTCTGATTTTAATTATGTCTTGCCTTCTACTTCTTTTGCTGTTGTTTTGCTCTTCTTTTTCTAGGATTTTGAGATGAAGTATTAGATCATTTATTTGTTGGTTTTTTCTTTTTTTAAGAAATGAACTCAAAGCAATAAATTTTCCTCTTAGAACTGCTTTCAATGTGTCCCATAGATTCCGTTATGTTGTGTCTGTGTTTTCATTTATCTCTAAGAATTTTTTAATTTCCTCCTTGATGTCTTCTGTAACCTATTGATCATTCAGTAACCTATTGTTCATTCTCCAAGTGATGCATGATTTTTCCTTACTTATTTTATCATTGATTTTCAATTTCATTCCATTATGATCAGATAAGATGCTTGGTATTATCTCTACACCTTTATATTGTCTAAGAGTTGCCCTGTGACATAATATATGATCTATTTTTGAGAAGGATCCATGTGCTGCTTAGGAAAAAGTGTAACTGCTTGAAGTTGGGTGGTATATTCTATATATGTCAATTAAGTCTCGGTTATTAATTATATTATTGAGTTCTATAGTTTCCTTATTCAACTGTTGTTTGGAAGATCTGTCCAGTGGTGAGAGAGGTGTGTTGAAGTCTCCCATGATTATTGTATGGTGGTCTATTTGACTCTTGAACTTGAGAAGAGTTTGTTTGATGAACATAGCTGCACCATTGTTTGGGGCATATATATTTATGATTGTCATGTCTTGTTGGTGTATGGTTCCCTTGAGCAGTATGTAGTGTCCCTCTTTATCTCTTTTGATTAACTTTGGCTTGAAATCTATTCTATTTGATATAAGTATGGACACTCCTGCTTGTTTCCGAAGCCCATATGAGTGATATGATTTTTCCCAACCTTTCACCTTCAGTCTATTTATGTCTTTTCCTATCAAATGCATCTCCTGAAGGCAGCATATTGTTGCGTCTTGTTTTGTGATTCATTCGTCTAGCCTGTGTCTCTTTATTGGTGAGTTTAAGCCATTAACATTTAGGGTTATTTTTTGAGATATGAGTTGTTTTTCCAGCCATATTTGTTTATTTATGTTTCTATACATGGTTTGTTTTCCTCTTTGATTATTCCCCCCCCTTTACTGTACTACCTCCAGCTGTTGGTTTTCATTGATATTTTCCATTTCCTCTTCCTGTAATATTTTGCCGAGGATGTTTTGAAGAGATGGTTTTCTAGCTGCAAATTCTTTTAACTTTTGTTTATCATGGAAGGTTTTAATTTCATCTTCCATCCTGAAGCTTAATTTCGCTGGATCCACAATTCTTGGTTGGAACCCATTTTCTTTCAGTGTTTGAAATATGTTATTCCAGGATCTTCTAGCTTTCAGAGTCTGTGTTGAAAGGTCAGCTGTTATCCTGATTGGTTTTCCCCTAAATGTAATCTGCTTCCTTTCTCTTGTAGCTTTTGAAATTCTCTCCTTATTCTGTATGTTGGGCATCTTAATTATAATGTGTCTAAGTGTGGATCTCTCATGATTTTGCACATTCGGCGTCCTGTAGGCTTCTAGGATTTGGGATTCTGTCTCATTCTTTAAGTCTGGGAAGTTTTCTCGTATTATTTCATTGAATAGATTGCACATTCCTTTGGTTTGGACCTCTATACCTTCCTGTATCCCAATGACTCTTAAGTTGGTCTTTTTATGTTATCCCATATTTCTTGAATGATCTGCTCATTGTTTCTTAACAGTTTTGCTGAGCTGTCAATGTTCTTCTCCAATTGAAATACTTTGTTTTCATTGTCTGATGTTCTATCTTCTAAGTGTTCTACTCTGCTGGTAGTATTCTCAATTGAGTTTTTAAGTTGGTTTATTGCTTCCTGCATTTCTAAGATTTCTGTTTGTTTGTTTTTGATAACCTCTATCTCCCTGTATAATTGATCTTTTGCTTCTTGGATTTGTTTATGTAATTCATTGTCAAAGTGGTCGAAGTGGTCTTTCATTGTCTGATTATGCTGTCTAATGTCTTCCTTGAGACTCCAGATCATCTGAAGCATGTATATACTGAATTCTTTATCTGACATACCATCTGCTGCAGATATTACCTCTTCTAAAGTTGAGTTGACCTGCATTGCTTGTGGTCCTTTCTTTCTTTGTCTTTTCATACTGATCGCGTTTCTTTCTGCTTGGTGAAACTGTTGTGTTATTGATTTTTCCCCCTATATATTTATATTGCTCTGCATAGTTGCAAAGTCTCCCTCGCAGGCTTTGGCGGTTGTTCTGCCCCTCCTCCAATTGGGGCAATATGCCTACCACACCAGCAGGCTGCTGGGCCTGTACTTCGGTGGGCCTGTTCTTTCAGTGGTCACAGGTCCGCCTACCTTGCAGGCGCGAGCAGCGGCTCTGTCCCTCTGCGGGCCGCTAGGCCTGTTCTGTCTGTTGGTTACAGGTCTGTCTACCTAGCAGGCGCTGGAGGTGACTCTGCCCCTTCCCCAATCGGGGGGATGGCGGGCCACTGGGCCTGTTCTGCTGGTAGGTTAATGCAAGAGTTTCTAATTGCACACTGCTGGTGGTGGGGAGCTCACTCCCGACCAAGATGGCCCATCTCATGTACAGTCTCCAACCCCTTTCCTACCCTCACGGGCCCTGGTTCTGTTCTCTGAAGTGAGGGAGGAAATCTCTCCAGAGTCCCACTTAGGGTCCTCCTAGGGATTCCTTCCCGCTCTGAAATACCCCCCTTAGTCCTTTGAATCTCTCTCCATCCCTTCACCATCTTACTGAGTCTACAAAATATACCCAGAATTCTCTTCCCCAATATCAGAAAGACTAATTGAGACTTCTGTGGGTTACCAAGACCAGTGTCTCCCAAAGTCACTTCTGAAATGTCTTCATTCTAGTCACACTTATAAGGATCTTATATTCAAATAAACGTTGCAAGTGCTGGGTTAAAGAAATATTAGAAACTTCTTTTGCAGAAGGACTTATCAGGGCCTTATATGACTCATGTACCTGAGACTCTCCAAACCAGATACAGGAGGTTGAGTTTGGGTGCTTCTGGACTTGTCAGAAAGTCATGCTAGAAGGGACATGTAAACTGCTCTAGAAGCAGACCTGGGTGAGAATTCCAACTCTGCCATGTATTACCTTCGGGACCTGAAAATGCCTTTACCACTCTTACCTTCAGACTCTTCATCTGTCATGTGAAAGATCTTCATCTCTATGCCTTGCTTGTTCGACAGGTGGAGCACAAGGGAAATAAGTCAATCAGTTCCCAAACTGCCTCATCTGGTGCAGCTATCCCCAGGCATATCCTGGCTCAGGCCAGCCCCAACTCCCCACACAGCCTCAAATGTACCAAGCCCACTGCTGCCTCAGGTCCTTTACACATGCTACAAATCCACTTTCCAGCTACATCCATATGATGCATGGTAGGGGCTCAACAAACAATGCATAAACTGATGTGAGACAGAGGCCCTTGATGTCTTCTTCTGCTGGCCACCATCCAGCTCATGCCCATAGTCTGATGAGGCCTGAAATCTTTTCTGTCCTACCCTGAGGTTGGAGCAAGCAGGGCCTCCCATGCATGCACCTGAAAATCACCATGAAGGCAGTCTCCAGGATCTCCCGGGCAGGAAGGATGTCAGCTTGGGGCCACCGGGCCATGACCAGGCCATGCCCCAGGCCCGTGGACCCTGCTCTGGGTCATCTCTACAATGGTGTCCCCTCTGCGGCTCCCTGTGCTGGCCCCTGACTTAATAAATCTCGGACAATTGGCCGCAGGCTTGTTTCCTTAAAATGAGGTCACCTCTAAGGATCTCTGACATGACGTGGCCCCGCCTCCTCAGAGCAGTGGGGATGTTGCAGCTCAGGTAAATGAACATTCTCTTAAACCAAAAGGCTGGCAGGGGGCTCTCTTCTCCCCCAGGCTGAGTTGGCCTCTCAGGACCAGGTGATGAAGCCCCAGCGGGGGGACACTGTCTGTGTCACAGAAGGCTCCACTCACCCAAGTCACCTTCTGCCATAGGTGGATCATATGTCTGATGTTCTCCTCCCACTTACTGCATCTTTGGTTTGAGGGGTCTGGAGTAAAACCAAATGTCCCGGGTTTAAAACCCCTCTGGGCCTCTCTTGAGCTGTGTGATCATGGGTAAGTTAATAAATCTCTCTGTGCCTCAGTTTCTTTCTTAAATGGAGATACTGGTGTGTATCCTGGGGTTTTTTAATGCAGAGCAGTCCCTAGCACATAGGAGGTGCTGCATCAACGTGGCTGCAATGACTAGTAAGGCCATTTTTGGATGTTGTGGGTGGAGTGCGGTGGGGAACTTCAGTGAGGATCAGTGTGAACTCTTCTCTGTTAATTCATTTTCTTTTTTGTGGGAGGTACGGTGTCAGGGGCTAGAAGGAAATTCTCCTTCAAAGAATAGCCTGACATTTACAAGAAACAGCCCCCTGGGTGACATCCTGCCTGGGAGACATCCTGCAGATACCTATCTCCCTGAAACATCCTGTGGCTATCAGGAACATCAGACATCTTGCAGCTGCCAGTTTTACCACCCACATCCAGTAATTGCTGATTAGAGAGCTTCCCCATCCCCAGCATATAAATACCCCTGTGTGAACAATAAATGTTTGCAGCTTGATCAGAACTCCTGTCTTGCTTTCATCCTTCGTGTCTCTTGTCCCTTCATTCCTCCCCACCTAGGTTCACCACCCATATTGATGTGTCCTGTGGGTCAGAACATTTGGCGCCCAAAGATTGGGCCTGGAGCCTTTGACTGAGAAGGAACACCATCCTCCAGGGACACATGGCCAAGCGGAGCTGGCGATCGCCTTGGCAGACACGACCGAGAGACAGATCCAGGAGGAGAGTGGGGACGACGCACAGTGAGTGACCCACCATGCGACAAGCAGTTTTGTCACATGATTTGTTTTTGTCAGGCCTCAAGGAGGCCCTCAAGACACGGGTGGCATGTGTTTAGAAAAAGGACTTAAAATTATTCTTTTCATACATAGGAGAATTGTGTCCATGGTTTTCCCTTGAAGCGACCATTGATGGTAAAAGATGGCTTAGAGTAGGAGACTGTTTAAAAGATTATTATGAATCCTTTGGCCCAGAAAAGGTGCCTGTTGCCACCTTTTCTTACTGGAACTTAATTAATGAAATTCTTAAAAGTTTACCCTTTGACAATGGTACCTTAAAACTTGTCAGGATTGGGGAAGAGGCTATGCAAAAGACCTCTCGTCTCTCTCGTCCCCCCTCGGCATGCCCTTCAGTTAGTATAGACATACATCCTTCTCAGTCTCCCTAGGACCCTGGGAACCTTCCTGAACCCCATCAAAATCCCACCCTAATGAATAAGGCTCCAACAGCTAACAACCGCCTTTATCCAGTTTTAAATCCCAGAGACACATTGACCCCTGGGGAGGAGGCTACCTTGGAGAAGGAAGCAGCTCGCTACCATTCAGAAGACCCGCCACCTCTCAGGACCCTGCCACAGCCTATAGGACTTACACATCCACCTCCCTCCTATATCCTTCCTGCCTTTTGTGCTCTGGCCCTTTAGGGGCCAACTGCCCCATCAGATATTTTTTCTCCACTTACCTTGCCTAACCTGGCTCCCTTGCGCAAGTCTCTCCAACAGAGACGGGAACACATCCAACTTCTAAAAGAATCAAGATCTCTTGACTCTGAGCTCCGCTCATTAGCCTTAGGCACAGAGTAAACCCGAGCTGGCCCAAGGCGGTGTAATAAAAAGGTTAAGCCACGCCATCGGCCTATTCTCGCTTCCCAGTCACCCACAGTCAGATAGATAAGCCCACCCAGGCTAAGGACAAAGAGGAGGATCAAGTGGAGGAAACGGATCTAGGGTTCATAGTTTGTCCCTGGTGAGCAGATTTCTCTCTCTCTGCTTCCTCATTGCCATATGCTGAGCTGCTTTCCGACTCCCTACACTTCCCCCACTATGTTCTGCCTCACGTTGGCCCCAGAGCTATGCAGTTGGTGGTCAGTGGAGTGAGACCTGAAACTATGAGCTACATAAACTTGTCCTGCTCTAATTGTTGTTGTTAGATTTTTTTGGTCACAGTGATGTAAAAGGCAACTAAAAACACAGACTAATTTATCCAGCAGGGAATATTAAAGGCAGTACAGAATTTGAGATATGGCCTGGGTATTTCTAGCTACTTTCAGCCTTATATACCATGGGGATCAGGAGCAAAAGCCAGGGTTGAAAGATTTAAAATACTTGCAGGTTTTCCAGAAAAGAAAACTTTGTAATGGTGTGGTTGGTAAAGAGATTAGTTCCATTACACAGAAGCCACCTTTAGGCATCTCAGGAATGGGAAGGACACCACCCTTAGCAGGGTCAATGACTTGTGGAGAGATTATCAGGGTGCCCTGCGTACAAAAGGCAGCCTCAGAATCCTATGTCCAGATTCATTTTGCTGTGTAACTAACATCATATGGGCTCACAGAGGCCATGGTCTAGGTGGGTCTGGCTAGTGTCCTCATTCTAAGCTGACCTTGTTATCGTCCATGTGATGCTGGATATCAGGCTTACAGAGTGAAGAGTTGAGGGGTTGTGAAGGTTTGCATTCCTACTTTAGAGGAAACGCTGGTGACCAGGATGTGCATATCACATTCAGAGTGCAACCCAGTAACCCCAGAAACAGTGATTTATCAAACTATGAGAGTGGAGCCAGTGTTGTGGTGGAGGTTAGCAGTGGCAGGCCTATGAACACCTGCTCAGGTAAGTGAAAGTCAGTGAGCACAGAAGCTCAAGGGAGTGGTCCCACATCAGACCAAGCTGAAGGGGTAAGGATGCTCAAGTTCTAGGGCACCCATATTACACCATCAGGTGCCCTAGTTTCACACCTGGAGCACTAGACTTAATGGAGCACTAGACTTAACGTGTGCCTGCTGTGCTTTTTCAGTTTCCTCCTTACTACTGTCCTCTTCTTCCCTTTGGGTTAGTTGTGTTTCCCCTGTGTAGATGTATCTTTGAAATGTGTTAACATTTTTTTGATTATTAATGAGGATTGCAGCCAATGCAGCTACAAAAGGTTTGATTCTTCTGCTTTGCTTCCACGCATGAAAGTCAGTAACTGAAGAGGCAGAGAGGTGGGAGAGGAAAAGGCTTCATTGGCAACAATTCAGCATTTCAGAGATGAATGGCTAGCTCCTGGTTTCATCTTGCTTAGTACTGCTGAGTGAAAGTGTATACAGTGTGTTATGTGGAATTGTTCTCGCAGTCTTGGGCAGGTGGACACAAGCACAGTTTACTAGTGTTGACAGACTGTCCTTTAGAGGGGTCTGGAGTCATGGCTCAGTGGTAGAGAGAGTGCCTGGCATGTGTGAGGCACAGTGGTCAATTCTTAGAACCATATATAAATCAATAAATATTGATAGACAACTAAAAATAGATGTCACTAAGGAGCTGGGGATGTGGCTCAAGTGGTAGCGCACTCGCCTGGCATGTGTGCAGTGCAAGGTTTGATCCTCAGCACCACATAAAAATAAAGATGTTGTGTCTGCCCAACACTAATAAATAAATATTAGAAAATTCTCTCTCTCTCTCTCTCTCTCTCTCTCTCTCTCTCTCTCTCTTCTCTCTCTCTCTCTCTCTCTCTCTCTCTCTCTCTCTCTCTCTCTCTCTTTTAAAAAACTGTTATTTAAAGTAGTTGGGATTCTGTGGGTTATATCTGGGTCCAGTGGACCCTGACACATCCCAGACCTGTGAATCTAAGATAATGTGATTTTTTATATGCTTGCAATTCTGAAGGTGTGTGTGTCTGGTTTCCCTCCTAGTCAGTGTCTTCTGTACACTTCTGCCAATAACTTTTAATTTGGACATTTCCTGTGACATAGTAAGGTGGAGTGCCCAGTGCAAGGGCCCTTTTAACCTACTTTCGTGCTTTTAACTGACTCTATGGTTAGTCATTGAGATAGGGTTGAGGGTGTGGGGAGAAAAGAAAGCTATACTCATAAATTAAAAAGAAGAGAATGGCAGAAAAAAAAAAACATTCAATTCAGGGTTCAGCGTCACTATGTTCCCTTGAGTCTCAGAAGAGACTTTGGGAAAAACTATTGAGAATGCACTGTTGATATTTGTGGACTCTTGGAGTCCAAATGCTTTTTTATTTATTTATTTTGGATTATTTATTGCTGTGAGACAGACATGAGCTTTGGGGAACAAGGGATAGATGTTCTGGCATTAACATTTGGTGTTCCTCAAAGGCTCACCTCTTAAACATCTGGTTCCCAGCTGAAGTCATTATTGGGAGGTTTTTGAAGCTTGTGGAAATTGGGGCCCATTTGATGAAAATTACCTCATTGAGGATGTGCCATTGATGGGGTACTGGGGCCCTAATGCACTTCTGTCTCTGTCTCTCTCTGCCTCCTAGCAGCCATGAGGTGGTCAGTTTTCCTATGCCATACACTCTTGGCCAGATGTTCTGCTTTGCTATAGGTCCAGAGGTAAGAGGGCCAAGTGACCATGGACTCTAATCTCTGAAACCATAAGCCAAAATAAATCTCTGCTCCTTTGAATGTGGTGATCTCAGGTATATTATCACAGGTTTGGAAAGTGATTAGGACAGCTGCTGTCCAAAATATAAGAGGCCCCAGACCTTCCTCTAACCAGATTCACCTATTCTGTCTGAAGGTAACACAGAAAAGCTGACAATTTACTCACTAATTTTTTGACCAACAAACATGCCAGTAATATCTTCAGATTATAATTTGGACATGTAAGGATGCCAAAGGCCTCTTGTGTGAGAACACTGCAGACCCCACTCATAAATTGGAGCTGATGTGTCTTAGGGGGGAGCCCAGGTGAACAAGTCAATCCCTGGCATTGGAAAACACATTGCACAATGGTCTGGCTTTCTAGCTAGAAGATATTCATCTTGGCTGATGGTGGATACTCAAAAGAATCTATTTGGGGTGATTCTCTCTTTTAGAAACCCCTTAAATGTCCCAGAGTACCTTCATCTCCAGAAGCATTATCTGAGAGTACTCTCTTATTATTTGAAGAGTTTTCTCTATATTGAGGAGTTATTGAGTGGCTGGCAAGTACCTTTCAGTTTTATGGGAGGGAATGTGCTCTTTCCTTTGCACTTTTATATTTTCTTACATTTTCAACAGCAAGGTATGTGCCTGAAATCTGCATCTTCACCCCTCTACCTCTGTGTGCAGGGCCCACAAGATAATATCCTTGAACTGCGTGTGTCAGTGTTCAGATTATGTATGTAATGTTCTGTATGTGTGTGTGTGTGTGTGTGTGTGTGTGTGTGTGTGTGAGAGAGAGAGAGAGAGAGAAGGAGAGACAGAGAGAGAGGGAAACAGAGAGAGAGAGAGAGAAAACACAAGAACTTGTTTCTCTAGCACCAGGACTTTGTGCTTTTATGTGTTTAATGTGTATAGGTATGGAAAGGATATAAAACAAGACACCATAAATTCTCCTGTGTGGGACTGTTTGGTTGTCGTGTGTAAATATTTTCTGAGTGATTTCTTTGGTCATTGTTGGCTGAGTACCTTTCTGGCAGGACATGTGTTTAGGGTTTTAGTGGTGCGTCTGTAGGTGTTGTTGGCATTGTGGACTATTGTGAACATGACTATTGTGAATGCATTTGAGAGGAGTTAGGATGGTGTCTTACTATTATGTGTTGGATCTGTGCATTTTCAGATTTTAGAATGTATGTGTATGTTGATGTCTAGGTCAGAATTTAGGGACATAATCTTTGGTGTTCAGAGATTTGGAGAGAATGGAATCATGGGGAATGTTGGGGTGTTTAGAATTATGTATATGTGGCACATTGATGTGTATAGATTCTGTTGATAATGTCTCAAGTGGACTGCTGTGTATTTTCTTGTTTAGGGCTTTGAGGTGATCATGTTATTTTTGGGAATGGAGGGGTGTCCTTTGTGAGTATGTAGGAGGAGTTAGCAGTGTCTGTACGTCTGAGATTTGTTGTTGAACTTCATATTCTGAGGCATTCTGTGTATGTGCATGTTTGCAACATAGAGGTGATTGTAAATGTTTTCATTTGAGAATACAAATTGTTGTCATGTTAATAAGTAATTTGTTTGCTCCATTCAGTTACTGAGGGAGTGTTTGTGTGATTGCTTTATGGGTGATACTGATTGATGTGTGGTCTGAAGATGAGTGTATCTGAAGCACACCAGATACTCTCAACCAAAAGACCCTTGCCATAATTAAGCTTCTACTCTTGTCAGATCAGCAGCAAGAATGCAAAGGTTACTGTTGTTGGGAGCTTCCTCTTTCTTGTAAATGCCAGATTTTTTTTTTTTTTTTTTGGTAAATACATGTGAAACCTCTGTCTGGCCTAGAGAATGGAATAAAAAACACTTGTCAAGTGAATCTTCAAGCCCTTTTCCCCCATGGGACATAAAAGTCAAAATATTTTGAAATTATCTGTCCCTAGAATGTTTCAGGCATGAGCCACACTCTGGACTGATTGGCAACATCCAATAAACCTGCTTTCTGAAAATTCCTGTGGTATCCAGCCTCTTCAGTCCTACTTCATATATATTTTAAGTGTTTCATGGAGGCGACTGGAATATGTGTGAGACTTTGTAAGGAAGGTTATTGATTGGAATTGTTTGGATTTTGCTGTGTATTTGTATTAATTTGGGCAAGAGGAACTCTGGGTTTAGAGTCAGGCATCTGGAAAATAGGAAGTTTATGCTATTGAGGATTTTAGAACTCCACAGTGTTGTGTCCTGTTAACTGAGTATATCAGAAAGAATGAGCAGTTTTGTACATTAATAGTGAGTTCTGTGTCCTTTAATAGTGAGAGAGTGGCTGCATGTACTTTAGGTCTGTGGGAGTACTGTGGGTTTGTAGATTCAGATGGACACGTGTGTTCCCAGACTTGTATAATCTAGGACTGTGAAAGTATTTAGGAAGTGTGATGGCTGAGTATTCATTCTCAAATAGTAGATGGGTAGTATGTGTTTCCACTGAGATAATATAGAAGTTATATTTATATGGGAATACAAGTTAGGAGGATTAGGTACTGACAGTGTATATGGGTTATTATGACATGGTGGGACTTGTGAATAATTATTAAGAAGAGTGTTTGAATGGAGTATTTTGGTGAATACTTTTTGATATTCACAAAATATTGATTTTTTAATTTAATTTTATTTTTTATTTAGGGAAGGGTGTGACATTAGAGTGAAGGGTAAAATATGTGTATTAAGGCAACACATGTGTTATGTATGTATTTGGGAAATGACAATGAGGAGATTGTAGGTGACATCATTGTTGTGTACATTTGGAGAAGGTTGAGAAACTTTATGTGTTTTTTGGAGTTGGTGTTTGCGTATCAAGTGATTCTGGGAATATGGACTCATGTTTATGTGTGTATGTGGGTGGTTGTACCTGTGTCATTTAGGGTTAAGAATCTTACATTTTTGTAATCAGGGTATTTCTGGTTCCACTTAATCTTAGGGAAGTTCAAAGAGATTTTTATGCACACATGCCACCCAGCCACAGAGACCTGTGAACACCTCTTGCTGAGGCACATACATGGAAAGATGCACACTCATTAAAACCCCTTTCACCACAGATATCATTAAAACACCTCACATTTAGAAACAGGTGCATGACCCACAACTCACTGCCATTCCAACAAAAACACAGATGCATTAATCACCTTTATCCCTGCTTTCCCCAAATACACCCACCACCACTTCCTTTCTAAAAAAATATATACATACCCACAATTACACATGCCTGTTATCACCCAGGTACTGACGGACATGCAATTATAATGTATACTTTCCAAATGCAGGCTTATACATTCCTATATAATCTACACTTCCTGAAGGCATGCACATGATATAACCAAACACTGAGTATGCATGCACACAGAAATACAACATACAACACCCCCCCACACACACACACACAATAAACCCTATTTGTTACCAGAAGTCACAAAAACAAAACCATAAGTACTCTGGAAAATCTCACGGACTTGATCCTCTCATCAGAAATACAACATACACAACACCTTGGTTCTGTCTCTTCTTGCTTTACACAGAATTTAAAGTACACTGCAGAGCAGATAGGCTTAACTGAACTTTTCAACAAAAACCAAAAGACGACAAATTCTTCACAACAGTACCAACAACATTCTCCAAAATATACAACAGATTAAGTCATAAAAAAACCTTAACAAATTTTAAAAGCTATAAATCATTTGAAATAACTTTTTTTCTGAACACAATGTAATAAAACTGGAAACCTACAACAGGCGGAACTTCAGAAACATCCTGCATGTCTGTGATTATAACAGAAAGCTCTCAAATAGCAGAGTCAATGACAAACAGGATGGAAATTTTTAAAGATTTTTGAGAAAAATGATAGAAACACAAAATAAAAAACTCTATATCATAGAGCAGAGGCAATTTTAAGATTAGAGCAGTACATACCTATATCAAAAAAGAAAACAACCAAGACTTCCTCTTCAAGGAGATAGAAAATCAAGAACATGCCTGACCCAAAGCTAGTAGAAGAAAAAATACTAAACATCAGAGAAGAGGTAAATAAAATAAAGATTAAATATTATTTTAAAAATATCAACAACAGAAAGAATTTACTTACTTACGTACTTACTTACTTACTTATCCCTAGGATTGAACTCAGAAGCAACCACTCACTGAGAGATGTCTCCAGACCTAGTTTGTTTTTTATTGAGAGACAGGGTCCCATAGAGGGGCTCACTGCCTTCTTTTGCTGAGGCTGTCTTTGAACTTGCCTTCCTCTTGCCCCTCCTTGAGTATCTAAACTGTTCATGTCAATGGTTAAGAGTACAGCTTTGCCATTGAACTCACTTAAGCAGTGGGAAGATCATGATGCTGTATAATATGAGCATTCCCAGACGTGACACCTACGGACATCTTCGCATTGGCTTTGTTCACAGAAAGCATGAGACTCACCTTTCAGGACTCTGCTTGGTGCATGGTTTGGCTTCTTCACTTTTTTGGTGGAGGTTTACTGTTGGAGACTAAACCCAGAACATCATGCATGCTCGGCAAGTGCTTTCCCATGGAGCTGTGCCCCCAGCCCACCTTGGCCTTTCTTGGTGATCAGAGAAAGTGTCTGTTGGACTCTATTTTTAATGACTTACTGGGAAACTTCATGTCCTCTGATTCTACCTCTTCTGCAGATCCAGTTGAAGGCAAAGGTTCTGTGGCGAGCCATCCCCCTTTTCATCTTCTTAGTCTGCTGTCAGGTCAATCCGGTCTCCTGTGCTGCTGTTGGGGCAAGGGGGAGAGGGGGCAACCATGTACCACTCCTTTGGTTTCTACTTGTTTCCAGATCCTTTGTTTGGTATTATGGCCTCAGATTCTGTGGACCCTTTCTACTGGATGTGAGGGATTCTGGCCTCCAACAGAGGGAGGCTCAGACTCACTGTGCCTCTTTTCTGCTGGATCAGCACCATTTAATGGAACTACAGCCTTTCTGTGGAGCTAAGAGAATGGGCAGCTCTGTGGCCTGGAAAGTCTGCATGTGCCACGTCAAATAGCCTGATCAAAGGTGCATTCATCCTGGGAAACACCATCTTCTTTAGAGTTAGGTTTGAATGCAATACAAACCCTGGAAGAGCAAGATAAGTCTCTGCTTGAGAATTTCTGAAAACTTAAAAAAACTAGAGTGTTTGAAATCCTGGAATGAGATGCTGAGTAGACATAGAACACTCTATAGAACTCTCTAGTGGTTTCTCAGTTGCATCTTTTTCATATCTACAGGTGAAATATATGGATCAAAACCACGAGTGACAGTGGAGGGTCAAATCTAACCAGTCACCTGTGGGTCTAGAAATGATTTTCTTGTGTATGTTGATGGTGCATTTGATGGACACGGTTTAAAAATGGGGTTCCAAAAAGGTTCCAGTCACTCAGAATCAGAGCTCATCTGAACATGATGGAAAGGAAAGGGAAGGTTGATTCCCAACTAGATCCAAATGTGCCAGCCCCATTTGCAGACTCAGGAAATGATTGGAATGTTCTCCAGTTTTATGAACTCATGAAGGACGGGCCTCTCTGTCCTCTGTCCATCCAGAATGGATCTGTCCATGGGGATGGGAATGCAGCAGGCTCTTGAGGGGTACGTGACTTTCCAAACAGAATGACATGGTGTCTGGTGGGCTCGACAGAGAGACTCAGTTGTGTTCTTATCTTGGGTTTTGGGGTGTTATGCTATAATTGCTGCCAGCAACCTGAAGCCCATCCAATGTGGAAAAGGGGTCACATTCATTTCTGTAAGTTCATTTTATTAAATAATGTCTTGCTTTCTTGAGCTCACAGGGGCTTTGTGGCTGCCCGTTTCCTTAGGCACACTCATGGAGCTCAGTATCTCTGCAATGGTCACCTTGGGCCTCATCATGCAGCTCTTGGCTTGCACCAAGATGATTGAAGTGGGTGACACCCCAAAAGACCAAGCCCTCTTCAATGGGAGCCCAGAAGTTTAAGAAAGATCATGGGTACATTTCTGGTGTCTAGTTAAGAATTTGAATTGGCTCTAAAATTGGGGGCATTAAAACAGCCCAGTTTGGCCTGTGTGCTTTGCCTGCCGACCCTGTAGGTGCTCCATGGCCTGTTAGTGAGAGAGCACTTCTGGGAGGTGCTGGGAATGGGGGAAGGCCAGGCAGGGCAGGGGAGGGCAGGAATGCCCCAGAGGATGGATTTGAAGGATCAGTGCATGGAGGTCACCCCTTCACCAGCCATGATTTCCATACCTCACGAAGGAGGTGACATCTACTTCAGAGCTGTCATAAGTATTCAATCAAAGCCAGATGCTGTGGAGTATGCCTCTAATTACAGCAGCTTTGGAGGCTGAGGCAGAAGGATCACTATTTGGAGGTCAACCTCAGCAACTTAGTGAGGCCCTAAGCCCCTCAGTGAGACCCTGTTTCTAAATAAAATAAAAAATGGCTGGGGATGAGACTCAGAGGTGAAGCACGTCTGCTCAGTCCTCAGGTTGATCCTGGAGGATTGTGACTCAAAGCCAACCTCAGCAACAGCGAGGCCCTAAGCAGCTCAGTGAGACTCTGTCTCTAAATAAAACCAAAATAGGGCTGGGGATGAGGTTCTGTTGTTGTGTGACCCTGAGTACAATCCCTAGTACCAAAATCAAAACAAACAAACAAAAAATTTGCATTATTTTTCTAAAGCCCAAATTGGGTGTTTTTTTCTCTTTCTCTCTTTGTTTTTAATATTTTTTTTTGCAAACCTGAAAATGGAACTCAGTGCCTCTACCACTGAGCTACAGCCTCAGAAGTTTTCTCCTTACCGTTGACAATTTTATAAATATGTTTTTCCATATTAAGAATTCAAGATCATTTTTTAAAAAAAGAATTTAGGATGACTGGTCTGAAGTTTAGTAAAGCACTTGCCTATGGGCAGTGTCAGTATTTGTCATCTATATTCCTGCCACACTCTGCTCAAGATTTTCTTAGGACCCTAGTGTTTGGCATGATTGTCACCATCAGCCAGTCCATTATGGATGTGATGACAGGCATGGACAGGGACCGCCTCAAAGATGGGTTCTGCGATCTGCCTTCTGATCACCACTCAGGTGAACCCCCACTCTCACCCCGCTTCCTGAGTGACCCTGTTGTCCGTCTTCCTCCTCAGCAGTACTCAGCCAGACCTGGGGCCATGCCAGGCTCAGGGCTGGGCTCAAGGCTAAACACTGGCCTGAGTAGGGTAAGGCCCCGGGTTGGAGGCTGGTCACCGGCCAAAAAGAAATCATTCAAATAAAGACACTGCACCCATCTACAACGAGAAATATTGAAATCAATAAAGGCCTGCTGTCCACCTGCAAACCCAAAAACAATTAAGAAACAAAAAAAAATATTGGGGCTGGGGCTCAGTGGCAGAGGTTCACCTGGCATGTACAAGGCCTTGGGCTCGATCCTCAGCACCCAATAAAAATAAAAAAAAGATGTTGTGTCCACCTCCAAATAAAAAATAGATTTAAAAAAAAAATAATAGAGAATTGAAAGACCTGGCTTTGGCTTCTGAATTCCCATGAGGCAGATTGAGAAGGGTCTCTTATTTGGCCCTCATAGCAGAGAGCCCTGTCATTGAAGATGGAAGGAACCAGGGCACTGGGGCCAGTAACACAGAGTTCACTTTTATTAATTAATTTATTTTAATTCTGCAGTTCTTTGTGGCAGGCTTGATCGTCCTCCTTTTGGATGAGTTTCATTATAAAGGGAACGGCCTGGGCTCTGGCTTTTCCCTCTCCATCTCAAGCAACATTTGTGAAACCATCCTGGGGAAGGCCTTCAACCCCACCACCATCAACACCGACCAAGGTAAGGGCCCTGCCTCCCGTTGGGCACATCTGCAGGAAGTTTTCATGTATGCAGAGTATTCCTCTGGGGGAAAATAACTGTTTCAGAATCATTTCTTCTGAATTTTCAGTGTGCAAATGTTTAAAATTATAGCTGAGTGCAGAAGCTCAAGCCTGTCATCCCAGCAGCTCAGGAGCCGAGGCAGGAGGATCACAAGCTAGAAGCCAGCCTCAGCAACTTAGTGAGGCCCTGTCTCTAAATAAAATATAAAAGTAGCTGGGGACAGGGCTCAGGGGTTAAGTGGTCCTGGGTTAAATCCCTAGTGCCAAATAATAATAATAGTAATAATAATAATAATAATAATTATTATTATTATTATTATTATTACTATTATTATTATTATTATTATTATTATTTTAACAATAACAACAACAACACTTACAATCAAAAGGATATCTAAATTTTCATGTCTTATAAGAATATTTCAAGGACAGTTAGCATGCCACAGAGTAATCCTGCCTCAAATTTCTTAGCAGGAACCTGCACTGCAAGGATAAAGAAGTGTTGATTTTAGTCTATTGTCTTCCGGTGGACATTTCAGTTCTTTCTCAGTCACAGTTAGCATCAATGTGAATATCCTTGGGCAATCACCTGCACATATTTTAGCAGTTGTTCTTAGCGAATAAGATTCTAAAAATGAAATTTCTACACCAAACCACTTGTTCAGGCAAGGAGCAGTTAGTTCGATGATTACAAGTTCAAGGACAGCCTTGGCAAAGAAGTGAGACCCTGTCTCAAAACAGTCATGGGTAGAATGACTGTTCCTGGGTTCAACCCACAGTATTGCCATTTTGGGGAGGAAGGCACTGCGGATTGAACTCAGGGACAGTTAACCCCTGAGCCCCGTCCCCAACCCTCTTTTGTATTTTATTCAGAGACAGGGTCTCGCTGAGTTGCTTAGAGCCCCAATTTGGCTGACGTTAGCCTCCAATTTGCAATTCTCCTGCCTTAGCCTCCAGAGCCACTGGGATTGCAGGCATGCACCATGACACCTGGCTTACAAATCTTAATAAAATAAAAATTGAAAAACATGTGAGACTTCTTAGAAGAGGGAAACTGTCTTTTTTTCCTTTTCTTTTTCTTTTGGCCTCTGATCCCTGAATCTGATTTTTTCTGGGAAGTCTCTCATGGAAAATATTTGTGTTCATTTTTTTGTGTTGTTTTGGAATTGACTGTGGAGCTGGTTCTTGGCTTTCAGTGCCATGACATCAAATTGAGGAAACTGCAGATGAGTCCCTGCAGGGTGCCTGAAAGATCCCATGGGAAAGACTGGACCCCAGGTAGGAGTGTCGGCGACACTTACAGAAGAGTAGGCAAAGGTGACACAAGACTCTTCCTAGAATTTCAGAAAATCTACGGTGAATTGAGGATCTGGGGGCAAAGCAGCTGCGCCCCAGCTGTGGATGTGGCGGTGAAATCTGGGTAGGAGTTAAGGAGTCTGCCAAGACCTCCTGGCTTTGGCGGGGGGCTGCCTTCAAAAAGAGTGGGAGCAGTGGTGACCACAGGGGACCAGTCAGTGAAGGCTTGGGCCGTGGCAGCCAGCCAGAGGATCACTTTGCTCTGGAGCAGGATGGTGAGTGAGAGGACAGTTTTGAAGGAATGATTTGCTGTCCCTTGGAGACAGGCTGAGAAAATGTCTGGCAAGGTGGCACAGCCATTCAGCCTGAGTCAGCCAGTGTGACATCAGAGTGATGGCCTTAGGACTTAGGGAGAGATGAAGGCCACAGACAACTGAGACATGGAGGTGGCTGCCTTGGCCACCTCTGGTACCTCGTTGGGGCAGAGATCTTACCTGGGGGGCTTTGAGTGGTGCTCTAAGGAGCCAAAATGGTGGAGCCACGGGGACAGCCCCAGGACGGGCAAGAGGATGGTGGAGCAGGCTCAGGTAGCTTTCAGCTGAAAGGCTTTCCTGTTAGCAGGAGTGCCACCACGGCTCAGCTTGTGACCTGTAAAGTGGGGTGTGGAAGGGCCCCTAGAGTGGAGAGTGCAGTTGGTCCTTCTTCCCTGAGGTTTGGGACAATCCAGGCTGGGAGGGAGGTGGACAGTACAGATGTCACATGGGTCTTGTCCCCATCACACTAGTGCATGAAACAACCCATTTCCTAGAGATCAGAGGGTAGTGATTTGCAAGAAATGACCATGTTAAACATTCAGAAAGCTTCTAAGGCCCACACCCTGCCATTGATGTCACCCACCTTTCATTCCAGACATTTGTCAGTAAGGTGCTGTTAAGCACTAGGCGCTTCTGTGGGTGCTAATAATAC
The DNA here is from genome assembly GCF_048772815.1 of Callospermophilus lateralis. NCBI lineage: Eukaryota > Metazoa > Chordata > Mammalia > Rodentia > Sciuridae > Callospermophilus > Callospermophilus lateralis. The sequence continues at coordinate 350,850 of NW_027515935.1, read as the reverse complement.
AAAGGGATAGAACGTAAGGTGTGTGAGCATCAGTGTCATCCCAGGGCCCCGGGGTCAGAATAGAGCAGAGAAGGAAGATGGGGTGACTAGGGAAGAGTGATACAGGTCCATCTAGAGAACCTGGCGGGTGCAAAGGCCCTGGGGCAGAGATGAGTTGGTCTGTTTGAGGGTCCTCTTATGGCTCAGCGGAGCAAGTGCAGGGATTCAGAGAGGTCATTGGTGGCAAGAGGAGCCAGGACAAGTCCCTACTCTCTCCCACTGAGATTGCTGAACTTCCTCCTTTACAAAATGCTCAAGGTTTCATGTCTCCAGATCCTTTACCATAGAAACATCAGCGGTTGTCCTACACAGCCACAAGTGGCAGGGAGAGGGGCTGTAAGAAGACCACCACGGGTATGCCAGGGGGCCAGGGAAAGCTAGGACAGCGTTTCTGTCACAGATATCCTGTCCATGTGGTCTACAGGACAAATGGCCCATCTGAGTGGCCAACCAGAAGGTAACACGAGTCCTGCTGTTCCAACTCTGGGGTGACAGGAAAATGCAGTCCCAGGGAGTGACTGGGACATCTGAGTCCCCAGCTGTTACCCACTCTGTCCACAGATGCCACGTTTAGTGAAGCACCGATCTTTGCCGCAGGGGCCATGGTGACAGTGTTTCCCACTGTGTTCTTGTTCTAAAGTCAGTCTCATGCCATTTCTGAAGTGCTCAGACCTTGGTGCCCTGTGCTGCAGTGTCCCTGTCTGGTCTGTTGCCTTTTCCTCAGGCCAGGCCCCTTTCTGCCTGTTGCTGAGGCTGAGGTAGGAGGATATCAACTTGGAGGCCAGCCTCAGCAACAGCAAGGCCTCAGCAACTCAGTGAGATGCTGTCAGTGAATGAAATACAAATAGGCTGGGAGTGGGGCTCAGTGGCTGAGGGCCCCAGGGTTCCATCCTTGGTGCCAAAAAAATCCAGATTGTGACCCTGTGACTATTGGTGCCATGAGTCTCCTGGCTGATTCTGTTCTCCTGCCTCTGCTTTGGCCAGGAGGAGGCCCAAACCCAGCGGAGTCCAGCCCTTTGTTCTTCCCTTCACGTTTGTCTCCTCCTCTGCCAACAGACATGGAATTGGAGGTTGCCATCTTGTAGTGTTCCATCTCTGGGCCATGAACACAGACAGAGTCCAAGCCCTTAGAGAGGTTTTCTCGCACCAGAATCTCCTCTACTTCATGAAGCTCATTGCCTCCATCTTTGTCTTTGCTGTAATCATCCATTTCCAGGTATGTCCAGCATGAGCACAAGAAGTCTGCCTTTTTTTATAGTTTTTGGTACCAGGAATGGAACCCAGGGACATTGAACTCTTGAGCCCCATCCCCAGCCTTTTTTATATTTTATTTAGAGACAGACTCTCACTGAGATTCTGAGGCTGGCCTCCAATTTGCAGTCCTCCTGCCTCAGCCTCCAAAGTTGTTGGTGATGACAGGCCTGTTCCACTGTCTCTGGCTTCAGTATAATTGTTTGTTTGTTTTTTGTTCTGTTTAGAAATGAATGGCTGTAGAGTGAATTTTAGTATATTTTGAGACCAGTTTTTCTGGTTTCTTTCTGTATGTGCCCCAAGCAGATTGGGAGGAGGGAAGGGGAAGATGCTCTCCAACAAGGTCAGAAAGTTAGTATTGAATATTTTAAATAAAAGAAAAGGCAGGAATATTTAAAATAGTTTTGATTATTAGATGCATGTAAAAATTAATAGGTAGTGTCCTGGCCTGATGTGGTGGTACATACCTGTAATCTGAAAAATCATAGAGGCTGAGGCCTTGAAGGATTGCAACTTCAAGACCACCCTTGGTTACTAAGAGAGACCAGTTCTCAAAATAAAATATTGAAGAATTGTGAATATATATGAATGATAAAACACCCCTGGTTTCAATCCCCAGTACCATATAAAACAGTAGTTTCTAAAATTTAGACCCAAATCAGCATCCTCCACTCTATCTGCAACTATGTAAAGTTCTAAAACGCAATAAATTTAGCCATACATACTACTAGTTGTCTGATATTAACCATAATCTTGAAATATATACATAGAAGACCCTTCACAATGTATTAGGTGTTCCCATTATTTTTTCCAATAGCAATTAGAGAGCGAAGAAAACCAATTTAGCTTATGGGGCCACTTGTTTCTTTTCAGAACTAATGAATCAAATATTAAAAGGCTTTTGTGTTTAATTGATTATCATTAATGAAATCAGAATGATATGCATTCTGTGATTTCTTGCTTAATCTACATTGGAAACTTTATTATTTCTGAGTATCAGCATCTGTACACACCACCACACCCCACTCTATTTTTCAATAGTAACAAGTACCTGTGTTCATGCTTCGTCAGTTAGTTATTCCCTTTTAAAAATAATTATGTGTTGCATTCATTGTTTAAAGAAAATTTATGAAGGTTAAAAACCAGTAAGCATTTCCACAAATTTGACTTTAAAATAGATTTCATCACAAAACACACACAAGAAGTAAGAATGCTTTCTTTCTCTAACTTATTAGCCTTTCTAACATCCAATATCAGGACATGAATGCTGCTCATGGAGGGATGTTCTTACCATCAAGAACAATCAGTACTACTTTCTTCTATCTCATCAAATGTTACAAAGAGTGCACATTTTACTGTGTTTCATAAGCAGAACTTGACTTTCCATTATTTGTTTAGTGGGTTTTTGCTTTCTTTTTCATCATTTGTTTTTCCTGTATTTTCCAATACTCATTTTTTTGTGTGTGTGGTATGAAAAATAGATCACTAGAATTTTCTAATATTTGCTGTATTCAATCATTTGATTACTTACTAGTTAATATTTCTATTAAAGCATCATTTTAAAGGTATGACTGAGGTAAGCTAACAAAACTATTTTCAAGGTCTACTGCAGAATCAGCATAACTTTCTTGAGCTCTGTAGTTAGAACCACTATTTCTGTCCACAAACTGTGCTCTTTTTGTTTTATTTTTTTCTATATTGAGTAACTCTCTTTGAAATGAGGCACAGAAAATTGCTTTTTTAGAATTTTATCATTAATGAAAATCTATTATTATTTTTCATTAATTGACTGTCTGCTTCAGTTTAGAATTCCAGGTTGAATATGATTTTTTCTTTAAATCTTGTGGTTCTTCTGTATATATCATCTATAATCTATCATTAATGATAAATACTTGGGTTCTATTCTTGCTTTATTGAAGCTGACCATAGTTTTTTTTTTAAGGATATTCTATTTGGTTAAAGCATAGCTTCTTGAGAAATTCTGTAGATATGTTTAGCATGTTTAAATATTATTTTCTTGAATATAGCATTCAATCAAAATGGAATATTTCCAGACCAGATTTTCTTTCCAGTATATACATGTAAGAAACTGGATAAAATATGGAAAATAAATCTATGTTTTTCAGACACTAAAACCAGGCATAGCAGGTGAGTGAAACCATAAGCAATAAGTGTAGACTGGTGAGGTGAACTATAACTTTATTTTTAAAATTGTTCTTAATAAGTGTAGTTTGATAAACTGCTGTTAAAAATTATTGGTAAAGGGGAAATAAGAATAGTGAAAGTGTACCGGTGTAAGAAAAACTTGAGGTCTGGCAGCCTTGATTAGATGGTGGAGGAAAAATTCATGTTATAATAGGGAAGAACTCCCCACTTTCTCTTCACCCTGTCACCTACTTAATCTCACCAAAAACCACCAAGACACTCAGAATAAAAGGTTTCAAGTTAAGTGGTCACACTCTCTCCAAATTCAAAAAGCAGTTACAATTCAATTGAACACAGAAGCTTGTGTGCAAGTTACGAGGATCTGAGACATTTTATAAAACGTTAGGTTAAAGATGATTCTGTTTTTTTTTTTCTTTTTTTTTTTTTGTATGTGTGTGTTTTATTTTGTTCTGAGGGTGTGGCTATTCCTTGGTTACCTGAACTCAACAAAGAAACTGTTATATTTTGATGAAATATCAGTGGCTGAACCACATTAAAAAAAGAAAAATATTTTCAAAATTTTAAAAATCCTAATTGCAATATATATATATGCTTTCTCCCTCCACATTTTGCATTTTAACGTTTTTTTTAAGTTTTTACTTTATTTTTTATTTTTAGTTCTGAAAATTAGACAGTAAAAAAGCTTCTGGAAAAATTTACAACCAATTGCATGAGGGTCTGGGAAGCTGAGAGGCTGGAGCAGGGCTGGGAGGAGCAGACAGGAAGGAGTCTTCCTCTTAGTCACTGGAGGCCAACTATAAATAAAAAGAGACAAAAATCAATAATTGTTTGGAAGCCAGGAAATGACACAGATTATCAAGTTAGTATGAGTTATGAAAATTTTATATAATCAAGAAAATGGAAAAATCATGAACAGGATTAGGAAAAATAGGTGTAAATTTTATTTTTAGAAGTTTATTTGTGAAACACAAAAAATAAAGATGAATTTTATCTTATGACTTTAAATGGAAGATAGAGAGTTATGCAAATCATAAAGTACTTCACAAACCTTTCTTCAGTTACAAAAGCATAATAAATGTATAGCTCCTACTTATTTTACTCTTCATCGTCCTCTGCATTTCACCTAGGGTCACACTTGTAGAGTGTGACCAATAACTAAGCAAATAACTAATCAAGAAGATAATCACGAAGTTACACTTTTCTCAGAAAACCCCAATAAATTTCAGAGCAAAGAATTGATACAACACCTATTCATTCCCTTCTTTGGGAAAAGGTCCCTTTATAAATCATATAGAAGGAGAAATTGGCCATCTTTTAACAAAATGTTACTGGAAATAAATATGAGTTAGCTTCATTTAGAAGTAAATGGAAATAAAATAGCATCATTTTACAGTATCTTTCAGGGTTAGCCTTGAAAAATGAAAAGTGGAAAAAGCTCTTTCTAAAGAGAAGAATACTTGGCAGCACACTTCATCCTTAATTACACGTAAAAATGTTACCTCAGCTAAGAAGGTACATAAACTTATAGGAAGAAATTAAGACTTTTCAAGAGTCTAGAAGGAACTTTTGAAGACTATAAAATTTTGGGGGTACAGTAATCAGGATGGATCTCTGAAAGAGATAATGCAGTGTAAATATCATGAGATTTCATGCTATCAAATACCAAAGCAAATATATCATGGACATTGTACAAGACAACCAACTTGACAACTTGACTTCGCTAGTTGTATTTATCCAGCCTCTGATGATGCACAGGATGAATGAGGACTGAGTACCATAGTGGTTTCCAGTCACTGCATTTTATCTATCAAATACTTCTTACAAATATCCAGCCAGTTAGGAAGAGAGGTCTATTCCTAGGTTCTTGTGACAGCATCATTCTTTTCATCATTCTCTCATCATAAATCAACGAGTGGACCTCTTTTAATGAAGAAATAATTTTAACCAGAAAAACCCAAACTTTTTTTTTTTTTTTTACATTTTGCTTTTAGGGACAATAAATCCTAAGCACGCACCATTAATAAAGTGCCAAGGGATCATGCATAAAAGTGAATGAGACCACAGTTAACAAAAACAAAGATATTTTATGGGTCTATGACCATGTTATTCACTGTATTTTCACCTACAAAAAAAATAAATAAAAAGTTACTGGCCTGGTAGAATTCTGGAACAGGTGTTGATGTTGCTTATACTTTTTAAATTACATAACATTATATCAGTTTGTGCTACCAAGAGATAGACTACATAGGTCCAGGAGCTAGACTGTCAAAGTTGAAGATTCTTCATTCTCTATCACTCCCATTAACCCACTTGGCAATTACATTTTCTTACACCATGCTTCCGCATCCTCTAGTTTTAGAAATCCTAATTATTTAAGAGGACACAATTCCACCAGGATGTCTAACAAGATTCGAACTAAAATTTAAACTGTACCTGAGGACTCAAAATTCTATGTACTAAAAAAAAAAAAAAGAAAGCAAGAGGGGAAAGTACATTCCTAGCTAGGTCAATTCACTCTCCTTATCAGAAGGACATTGATTCCATGTTGCAATGGAGATAAAAACTCAGATGATTCAATTTGAAAACAGATGATCCAATTCTCTTCTTTTTAGTACTCACTTTCCATACAGGAATTGTAAAAAGACCAGTGAAGTAGTTGTGTCTTGAGAAAATCATGGTGAGGAGGCTCAATTGATTTGGGCATATGTATGAGTTTCACTCAATCAGCTAAGTTGTAGAGACCAAAAAAGTCCATTTAGGGGATCTAAAAAGAAGAGCAGAAAAAACACAAGATGACATTAATTTGACATTCAGTCTACACAGCTGTCAAAACTGTAATTAATTGCCCTGTTTTCCTTTTTATAAGTTTTTTTTTTCTTTCAGGAACAGACTCTCACCAGTACCATAAACTAAGTACAGAACTTTGACTGAAAAGCGAATTTTTGTGGTGTCACTATAGGGAACTGTGCTTTATGGCACCATAAGGACAGAAGGATTCATTTCCGAGACAATTGCTGAAAGTGGTCTTTTCAAAATATTTTCATCAGTAGAAGAGAGTTTTTCTGGCTATGACCATTCAAGACTTCCAACACTCAAGACTGTTTGAGACTCATGTAAATCACACTCTATGTCTCAAGTAGGACCCATTATGAGAGTGCAAGACAACTCCAAAATTTCACTTGGAGTAAGCAAAAGCCTCCTTTGAGATAAGACTGCAAACCCAGATTCTGTGCACCCAAGCAAGCTCCCTTCCCTTTATTTCCATTGTGCTGATCTGAAGCACCCTATCTTAGAGACTTCCAAGATGCCTAGTCATGGTCTTAATCTCCCTCCTTGGGAGCCCTAATTAGAACTCAAATGCATCCTTCATCTGATTTCATTCTTTCTGTTTTCCAGAAGTTCTTTGAAGTCTTTTGTCACTGGAGATCACCTCCTCTTTTCATTGTGAATGTTTATCTCATTTTATGCTTCTATTTTACTGTTACTTTAATTCATTGTGGGTAATATAGAATTGTATATTTGAAGATCCAGGTCTCTAAGTAAAATAGTTAGCTTAGTTTATGGGTTTATAATACACAGTCAAAAATGTTCAATACATTTTAATATGAATTTAGATCCATGATTAAAACTGGAGGAAATAAAATAGGCTTTATAAGGATGTAATTCTGCACTACAAAATTATCATTTTGTTTCATAAAGGATAAGAATTTTGGAAGATAACATGACACCAAAAAAAAAGAATCACTATTTTTTATATATTGTTGTGCTTGAAAGAGAATAAAAACGTCACCATAAATTGATAATATAATATAAAAAAACTTTATAACCATGTTCTCTTTTTTTTGACAAAACATATTTGAAGCAAAAATACCAAATCCATTAATCTTCTCCAAATACAATACAGTGAATAGCATTTCTACAGGAAACATATAATTTTAATGATATTGTGTAAATTTTCTAGACATAGATGTAGAAGCGAAAAACTAATATTCTTTCTCAAGGAGCATTTAATTTGAAGCATAGTTCCATAAATCTGAAAATATAATTAAATTTTATTTATTATACACAGATCAGTACATCAAAAATGACCAAATACCTGGAAATAATTCCTTTGATATTTCTATTTCCTAGACAATAAAGCCAGCTTTAATATAGTATATCTTCTACCTTTTCAGTGACACATAATTTTTAATTTTTAAGTAAACTTCTCCTTTAGGCTCAAAAATCACCATATAACTATGGTACTAATACTATTAGTGATGGATATTAGAAGAAAAATTCTTAGTACTTTTAAGAGAGTTGTTTGAAATGAAACACTAGATCAACACATGATCCTTCAAACAAATTATGATAATGCATGCACAGCAATAAATTTGAAATAAAGAGGGTATAGACATTTATTAGCTACAGGACTTTGAAACCTCATGCTTTGGACCCAAAAGACAATTATTTTGCTTTGTCATTACATCACTTTTCATAACTGTGTGGGGAGTTTTAGGCCCATGTTTTTGTTTTGTGATCTCACATGCTTCATTTATTCAGATGTATTAATGTAATATATGCTTATATGAGTAGTTTGAAATTATATGCCTCTTTCTAATTATAGAATTGTCTAGAAATTTAGCCTTAAATTTTTCACATAGTTGATGGTCAATAAATTTATATGGTTCATAAAGTTAACATCTGTTTAATCTTAAAGTAAAGAAATAAAAAGCCAGAGAGTGCTTCTTCACAGATGCCAACCTTTCATTACTGGGAAACCCATGGATTCCTAAAGGGCAATCTGTCTCTCTGATTGATGTTGTTATGTAAAATTCAAGTCTTGCTTTTCTTCCCCACAACTTTGGCTTTTCTGTGTCATCTTGTTCTTTGTGTTTCAGTGACCAGAGAAGGAGACTGGTTCACAATTACTTGTTCATGTAAAGAATCAAGCAAACAAGTAAAAAAAACAACTAAAAAATAACCTGAGTTTGTGAAAACATCAGAAATTGAAATACAGTGACAGGGTAGGATGAGATTCCACTGACCTAAATGTTCCTTTAAAAAAAGTTAGAGTCAGACAGTTCCATTGTAATAGAAATTGGAAAAGACATATGTGTGTATATAGGCACATATATATACACACATAAAACTAATACATAAAGAACTAATCAACACCAATATTCCTCCTCTAAACTTGGAAATTATATTCCTGTGTATTTTTAATCCAGGATTAGGAAATTACTAGTATGTTCATTTGATTTTCAAAAATTTTCAGTGTGCTTCCAAACACTTTTATTATGATCCTCTCATTTGACACTTCCTAACTGAGAGAGTACAGGGTCAGGAAATTTTTAATTCTTTGAGTTAAATTGGATCCAAAGATTTTATAAGAAATATATGTAGTTTCTGGCATTGTGATATTGCCCTCTATGAAATGAAGTTTTGAACATAGAATCTCATTTTCTTCTAAAAGTTTAAAAACTTATAAATACTCAAATTATAGAAATCACATCAATAGTATTTCTATTTTATTTATTAATATTACAGAAGCCAGTTTATAAATAAAAATGCTAAATTATAGATGGCGATATGGCTCAGTGGTGTGAGCCTAGCATGTGTGAGGTCCTGGGTTCGATCCTCAGATCCACATGTAAATAAAATAAATGTTTATAGAATATCAAGTTAAAACTCATGTCTTCTTTTATAATATGTATACAAATAAGTAATGTTTAAAATCTCTAGATGATATTCTATATGTAAGTTGTATCAGTAGAACTCATTAAACTTAGAACAAATGAGAAACTAAAATTAATCATCACTCCCTATTTAAAAAATGACTCATTTTAGGAGAAAATGAATTATAGAAGCAAACATTGTTAGAAGAAAATATCCTCAATGTATCATACGGAACAAAGTTTTCTGGGCTGCGTTGAACTGTTGGAGCTGAAGTCTCTCTTCTTCATCTACAAGAAACCTCAGCAATATACTAAAATTCCCTTCTTCCACAGCCTTTCCATGACCCAACTGCACACTACTTCTGAATCTAAGAATGCAGAGGCAATTACCCAGATGGATGAGGCCAGGAAGAATGTGGTGCAGGTAATAGCCTCAAGAGTTGCATGTTTTAAGGAAAGACATCTTTAAGTTCTTTCTCTGCAGGCCTATAATTTTAATGTCTATAGAAAGATGACAAACATCCCCCTGGAAAACACAGAACTGTGGCTTTCCCAGTGTAACATGTCATCTGTCTCTTTATTTTACTTTCTTTTTTGGTTGATAACACCAATCCTGGGATAACTGGTCTCCAAACATTTTTCTGGACATATTTGGAAAGGCATCTCAATTTGAATCATGTACCAATCACAGTTGCTATTGTTCTGATTGTATGATAACATTAGTTCAGACCCATTAAACAACTTACAATGCCTCAACTTTGAGGTGAGGGATTTCTGTATCCTCCAATGGTTCCACAATGGCTCTGAGGATCCTCTCTCTATCATGTGTGATAGGCTCCTCTTCCCTTGGTTGTTCCCACATGAAGCATCTGATTTCTGGGTAGTGTTGTTTATGTATGCCACCATTTTCAAACTGGCATTTTTGTCATTCAGGGTCTTTGTAAAATATTAAAATTAATCTAAAATTTTAAAAGAAGAAGATGAGCTGAAGGCCACAGGCTGAGGAGATCACAGGAAGATTGAACATTGAGAAGAGTCAGAGCCCATGGTGGAAGGCCAAACTAAGGAAGCTGTGATGAGCCCTCATACTCACTAATGGAGGTACCTGCCCTTTCTCTGAGAGAAACCATGTAATATTAGCTTGGGCTTTTCTGTACTATATATAAATTTATATATACTGTAAAAAAATAAAAAGGAGGCTTATGATGGAGAATCAAAAGAAAGTACAATCAGTTTAAGCAGGTCACTGATATTCCAAGTGTTGAAATCAGAGAATACTGATTTATCACAAGCATTGTCAATATGTAAAGGGATAATAAAATTATAAAAACTAAAAAATGTGTATTTCAGAGAGATTTGGAAACTTGAGCTAAATGGTAATAAAATAAAACTGTAACCTGTACAGGTAATATTCCTCATGGTTAATTTTGTGGTAGTTTGAAAGATGCATTAAAAAATATAAGAAATGCCAAAGCACAAGACCTCCAAAGCCATGTGCAAGAGAAATATAAAATAGGAGAAGGGCATAAATAGTTGAACAAGCATATGTGTGATAAGGCAAGGCTCATTTTCGGAGGAGGAAGCCCTGGACTTCATGCGCCCTGGAAAAGTTTATCCTATAGACTAGTACCCACCCTGGCCCAGCCACACCTCTGCCTTTTCTAAAGTTGGTTGTGACCTATTTCTTTGCATGTCGCCCATTGAACACCAAGGTACCATCTGGAATTGTCTCCTATATGCACACTTATTGTCTAGGAAAATTGGAGTATTGTGGGGTGAGTTGTGGCAGAGGGTTTGGCTTGTGTTCCGCCTCCAGCTTTGTGGAGTCTTCTTTTCTTTGGAGCCACAGAGAGCTCTTTGGAGAGCTACAGAAGTATATACACATACCCTGGTTTTCCTGTCGACTTGACACACAATATTGAGCAGGTGAACCCAATCTCTTTGTCTGTGCTTCCCTGATTTTTAATAGAAAAGTGATTCCATTCCTAATTGTGAGCATTAGAGTCAATTATCCTGATACCTGGACTTTAGCTCCAATCAGTGAAACAAAAATCTCTGGGGAGTACTCTCAAGCATTGGATTTATTAAGCTTTCAGGGAGGTTCCTAGATGTTATGATTAGTATAAAATAAATGTTAATGGACCAAGGTCTTGAATACATATCGTATATTTGTATTCTGGCTTTTATATATTTTTAAGGCTTGAATAGATTTCTTTTCCTTTGGTACTTGGGATTGAACTCAGGGGCTCATAACCACTGAGTCACATCCCCAGTCCTATTTTGTATTTTATTTACAGACAGTGTCTCACTGAGTTGCATAGCACCTCAGTTTTGCTGGGGTTGGCTTTGAACTCACAATCTTTCTGCCTCAGCCTCCTAATCTGCTGGTATTGCAGACATGTGCCACCTCACTCAGCCTGAATAGATCTTTAATTTCTCCCCACTTTTATTTATTTATGTTAAAGATGGGGATGATGCCACTTGCTTCTCAAGACTATGATGAGAATTAAATGAAGTCATAAATGGTGGCACTTGTTGCCTAGTGAGTGCTCCATAAGCCAGGGGGATGACAGACCTTTGTATTTTTACAAAGACAAAACGTGGTCACCCAGCTTTTTGTCTGTTGGCAAAGCCTTGAACAACTTAGCAGAAACCTATTTCAAAAAAAAAAAAAAAATACATAAAAGGAGTGGTGAAGAAATGTTGCTCAATTGTGAAGCATGCTGAATTTCAGTCACAGGTGCCAAAAATGTCATTTATATTAGGACATTATATTAACTTATTAGTATATTCATTTGTAATATATACATGTATGGGCATAACGTCATTGATCAGTCTCATTTCTCAGTGCCTTAATCATCTCTCTTATCCTCTCTTCCATCAATCTAAACTCAAATATTCTCTCTCCAATTTTTTCGAGATCCACTTCTTTTTTCACTCCATTTTTCTTTTTACCTTTCACATATCAGAGAATGCACTTGAAAATTGACTTTCTGCAGCTGATTTATTTAATTTAATTTGATGTGCTCCAGGTTCCTCCATCTCCCACAAATGATATAATTCCTCTGTTGTTTATGACTGAGTGGAATGAGTAAACTTGTGAAAAGATGTGTAGATGCTATTTTTTGGGTATATCACCTGCCATCACACAAAACCTTGAGTTTCCAAGCTCAGCCTGCCATTGTGTGAGCCAGGGAATGAAGATGTAGGAATAATGAGGTCTCATGTGAACCATTTGAAATCTTCTGATCTGTGGCTCTTACTGCTTGTACATGCACCAAACAGCCTGGTTACTTCCAGAGTGTCCTTTATTGTCTGCATTGATGACTAACCTGTTTCAGGGGTCTGTTTTCAGTACAGTTTTGTTCTCAAGAGAAGGGAATCAATGTGAAGGTAAAATCTCCTGATTCTCCAGGTGTCAGATATAGGATACGGATCCTTCCCACAATTCTTTCCCTTTTGTCCATTCATGAAACTGCTTTTACCAGGTTTACATTAGTCCTCTATTAATGTGGCACCTTTGTATTTATTTTGGCCCTGAGCTCTGGTTGGGACAGAGAATCTAGAGTCAGAGCAGACCTGGTCCCACTGGCCAGGTGAACTTAATTATAATTTTTATTTTTTTTACTTTTCAGTGATTCATGTTCCCAAGTTGTGAAATGAGATTGACAGCTAGTAGTGCTAACGTTTAATGACATCAGGAGCCCTTGATGACCATGAACTGGACAATTGTTTTTTAGACTTTTATCCCTGCCCTCTTCACTGGCAATAAGAACTCCATGAGCAGAAGCCATGTTTACACTCATGTTGCAGGACAAAGATGCTCAGCTGTGTCAAGTTAACTTGATTTAGGTCACACAGCTAGCAAATGGCAGCTTCATTGTAGCTGTGGGAACAGAGGGGAAGAAATGCACAAATGAGCATGGTAAAGCATTGGCACATAATGATCAGGTTATAGAGCAGTAAAAGGAGGTACAGGTGCAATGGAAGGCCTGGCTCTAACCAGGGTATAGGCAAGGACTGAGGAGGAGAGAGCAGAGTACAGATTACATGGTAGAAGCAGGCTTCACTCCAACCATAAAGAGGTAGCTCAGAGAGTAACACCACAGGAGGCCTGGGCCTGCCTTGCAGGGATGGGGCCAAGTGGGTGGTTTTCAAATTTGACATGTAGAAATGCAGAATATGAGGATTGGGCTTGGCAGAAAGTCCCAAACTCCTTTCTGTTGTATGTGCATGTACATAGGCACATACAGAGAGAGAGATGCCCAGAGAGTTGATAACCTGTGTAAAAATCAGAGAACTGTTCATAATGGAGGAACAATTGAAAAGACAATATCATCATTTGAAATATACTTTAGTCGGATTGGACTGCTCTAAGGGAGTTCTAGAAACTACATACTTTACAAGCAAAAAACAAATTTTATTTGTGGACTTCTGAAAGCTCAGATTTATAAGATCAACTTTCCAACAGATTTATTGACTATTGAGATGCTGCTTTTTCATAGAAAGCTGTAATATGAAGGTTAAGTCCCTTTGAGTATCTTGGTTGAACTTCTCTCCAATAAGGTGATGGTATTAGAAGGTGAGTCTTTGGAGAGGTGTTGAGTTTCTGAGGCTGAAGACTTCATCAGTGGAATTAATGCTCTAATGAACAGGTGCTACAGGCTAGCTGGCTTCTTCCACCATATTATGACACAGCCAGGAGCTTCTACCCATTATAAATTTTCTCAACAAGCATTGAATAGCCTTGTGCCTTGATCTCATACAATGTGAAAAATGAGTGTCTGTGGCTTATAAACCACCCAGTCTACCATAAATTATTATAGCAGCTTGATGAGAGTAAGGAAGTGCACCATGTGTGTCCTCACAGGATAAATTGAGAAGTTTCTTTGCAGCTCTCTTTAAATAATGGACAATAATCCCATTCCATAGCTCTACCCACATGACTGAATAACCTTCAAGACCCAACCTTTTTCTGCCTAGGCTTCTGATAAACTACCACAATATTACAATACATATTCACACAGGGTGTAGGACTGGTCATTTTGCCCCAAGTGTGTATAGCCAAGTTTCTGAAATCTGGACCTGGAAGTAACTGTCAAGTCCTCTATGTGTTCCTGGCAATAAACTTTCAAAGAATTCTTCAGTGCATATTAATAGTCGTATCTGTGTATTCACCAGGCTGCTCACTCAAAATAAGAAGTGGCCCCTTCCATTGTAAACTCCTGTCTAATGGAGAAAGCATAAAACCCATGTTGTCCCTTGCTTCACTGACACTAAACATTGCATATGAATCCTGGGCTCCTTTATGGCTAATTGCTGATCAGTAAATATTACATTGCAACAAGCATTTGGTAAAAAATTTAGGTAAACTATTGTTCACATGGGAGAAAAAGATCCTGGAAATCAGGCAAGCTTAGGAAACTAATTAGGGGCTGGGGATCTGGCTTAAGTGGTATCATGCTCATCTGGGAAGCACAGGACACGGTTCTATCCTCAGAACCACATAAAAATAAAATAAATATGTTGTGTCCCTGAAAACTATATATATATATATATATATATATATATATATATATATATATATATATATATATATATATATATTTTTTTTTTTTTTTTTTCAAAGTTCTCTCTCTCTCTCTCTCTCTCTCTCTCTCTCTCTCTCTCTCTCTCTTAAAAAAAAGAAAAACAAAAAGATATTAGTCACCGAATAGTGTGGTTCATGATTGGGTTGTCAGACTCTTACCTTTTGGGGTTGATTTTTTTATTGATTTAATTCTATGTTTTCAACATGGTTGTTGTTTATGTGGTTCAAATATAAACCCATGTTAAAGACTCAACTCTATTCCATCCCACTAACCTTTTCTCATTGCCCTTCATGAACATCTGTTTTAATTGTTTTTAGTATATATTCTTACTGTTTCTTGTTCTGGTAGGAGTCAATAACAATAATAAGTTATTATGTACATTTCTTTCTTACCCAAAAGGGAGTGCTCCTGTATATCCTGTCTGCCCCTTATTTATTACTCAATAAAACAACCTGGAAAACACCCCACATATGCAAAAATCTTACCTTTCCAAGGTGTAGATAGACCAAAGTTGGAACTAAACAAATGATGGACATTTGGGCTATTCCTGAGCTTTATGTATTAACAATATTTCTGTGTTGAATAGCTCTGGGAATCTATTTTATATTCTTGCAAATGTACATTGAATGTTCAGTCCTGCAAGAAATATTGCTTTATCAACAGATACTTTTCATAATTTCAAGTAATAAAGCCCAATTCTTTGGAAGGTTAGAACATTTTTTTTCTGCCAGAAAGTATACAAGTTCATGCTTTCTGTAGATGCCCCAGTAGACAGAGGCCACATTTTGGATATTCTTTGCACTATTACAGAATTCTGGTAATGCCTTCTTTATCTGTGGGAACCATTTTCTCTTTCTGTAATTTTTTTTTTCTTTTTACATATGATTGATACCATGTCATGGTTACAGAAGAAAACATCAGTGTCCTACCCTTAATAAATCCATGGCTTGGTGAGAGTCCAATGCTGAAACCAATAGTTTCTTCCCAGTACAATGATCACGAAGGACACAATGCATTTTGGTAGTTTGTGTCTCCCAAAAAATTGATCTTTGTAATCTAAGTCCTTATACCTATGGGCTGAGAGATTTAAATATTGCTTATTTATATTAATGTTCACATTTTAATAGTGATAACATCATTTATTTTTTAGTTAGAGGTTTTTCTATTTATTGAATTTTAGAAAGACCTGAGGACATGAACCCTATAAAAAGAATTCCTGGAACATCCCAAATATTTAAAATAAATTCCTTAGAAAGTAATGCATCTGTATGATTATTCAGCATACAATAATATATATAAGATCACATCAGGTCACATACATGCAGAATACCCACAGGAAACAAGGAACCAAAGGCTCTGATGTGACAATATATGGTTGAAAGTTGCCAAACAAGAGCTCCTGGGGCTAAGGTGAATGTCATAGAGAACACTCACAGGCAGATGGTAAAAATGGAGAAGCCCCCTCTCCAAACCTGTGAAAGTAGATTATTAATTTATATTTGATGTCATCTCCAAAATTCTGAGACAAAAACATCTGTAACTATAAACCCCATAATTATCAGCATCCCTAGATATGTTACAGCCAAGATACCAATGGTAAAGTTCTTGGGTTAGAACTTGTGCTAGAAAAGGCACGTGAAGTTGCAGAAGAAAATTATGGTGTTAGCTGAGATCTCAAGATGAACTTCAGAAGAAATGTTTCTTATACTAATAAAATAATATATTTTGTTGATCTTTATTTTCAAATTCCATATTAATAGTATATATCTTAAGAGAAAATGAAGCAAAAGCCCTTATTTCAAATAGTGTCATCTTTATCAATCTCAGCCTATCCTATTACTAGGGATATATGTGAATTCACCCAACACACATTTTTCCAACTTCAATTATCAACTCTCTCTAATATTCTCCAAGTGCCATTCGAATATTATTACCAAATTATGTCTGGATTGTGTAATAGTAGCTGTGCTCCCACTGTACATAGCCTTTCTTATAGATTCAGAATTACCATATATTCTCAAAATATTTCTTGATATTATCTTCTTTTGAGATTTTCTGAGGTAGAGTGTTAAGTTGATTTCATCTTTCTCTTCTTGATTAAGCAGTAGGAATATATTGAAAACTCTACAATTTTCAATGAATTGAAATGGAATGATTGTACAAAAGTAAAGAATTGCTACCTTCTCAAAAAATGAATTTCAATGTAGTAGGTGTGCACATAGATGTATTTTTTTAGATCTATCTTTTGACCATTTATTATCAGACTTAATGCCTTTAATACATCATCTAAGATGACACTGAGAAGCATATCCTCTAAGATGATTTTTTAATTTGTATTTGTAGTGTTTTATTGAGTTCAATGTTATGTTGGTGCTAAATCTGATCATCTTGTATTACATATATGGAGTCTTATTACATATATTCTAGAGCTTTTGTGTATGAAAGAAGAATAAGGATCAAATATGGATGTGTTTCTGAAATAAAAGTACTCAGTAGAAATGCTGGCCATTATCTTTTAATTATGTACTTCATCATCTATGTGATTTAATAGATTTAAAACTTTTCTTTTCATAATGGCTACATATGCTGTGGATTCAAATTATTTTCATGATATTAAAATTTTCTAGCAATATGTGTAGAAAGCTCTTTGACAGTATTTAAGGCCTGTCTTTGAATCCCCAATGTAGCTATCCACCTTGCACATATGCTATTATCATGACCAGAAAAAATATCTTAAGTGACCAAAGTCCAGCTATTGAATATCAGTAGAAATATATTATTATTGTTTTCTCCTTAGTCATCTGGAATAAAGGTGTAATTAAAGTCACAGTTCCGAGAGACTCAAAGTCATTCCATTGTAAGGTTTTTAAATTAAAGGACAAGAATTTGACCCAAGACTACAAGACATACTTCCATAAGAGTCCCAATATTCATCTGCTTGAAGTAAGTGATGCATTTCTCCAGTAAAGAAACCATGCATAAAATTGATACAAAAAAATTGATGTTAATCTGATGGAATATTTGTTTTATACAAGGCATGTTGGATTTTAAGTCAAGTACCTGAAATAGTAGGTATGTATTTTAGCTTTTTTCCAGCCACATATTAAAAAATACCAGTCATCAGGGCTAAGATTGTGGTTCAGTGGTAGAATGCTTGCCTAGCACATGTGATGAACTGTGTTCAATCCTCAACACCACATAAAAATAAAATAATAAAATAAAGTGTAAACAAGTTTTGAAAATTAATAACAGTCATGAGAAATCCATGTAAATAAGTCTAAATCATTCCATGACTCTTTAGACCTTGCAGATCTAAAAGACATGACAGTAAGAGAAACCAAAACAGTGAAACATTCATGAACATAGGATACCATTTAAAAATCTGAGGTAATGTAGATAATTGGCTAAAACATCAAAGAATTTACTTCTATTTATTTTTATTTTTACCTGGAATCTACTCTTTGTACTTGGATATGAGACCCATTATTATAACTGGGCATGTGTACATAGTGTGTAATTATCAGATCAGGGTAATTTTCATCTCATTAAAATTATTATTCTGTGTTTGAAACTTTCTAAGTTCTGGCTATTTTGATTTATTTAAGTAGTTATTATACAATGTAATCACCTTATTGTGCTCTAAAACCTAAGAGTTACTTTCTGGACTTAATTGTTTTTGCACTCCCTACACACAATCAGTCAGTTTCTCATTCTTATTATAAATCCAGGAAGTGTTTCTGTTCTCAGTTTCTGTGTAATTAACTTTTCAGCTTCAACACATAAATTCCACATGCTGTATTTGTGGGAAAATAAATGCCACTACTAGGAAAAATAAAATATTATTCTCAATTAGTAATTAGGGAAATTGGCATAAACCTCTGCATTCACTCGTTTAGTGTTTAGAACTTGTCTATAATAATAAATATGGAAAAAAGAATAAAATATATAAATCAAATGTCCATATGTGTTTAACATTTTATGGATCATATTTGGTCACTGGGAACAAGTGTTGTGACATCTATTTTTATAAAAATGACATATTCTAATTATTATAACTTTATTTATAATAAGTGAATATATTGTAAGTATATTTTTATATTGTAAGTTTCAATAGATCAATATTACCATGGAATAAATAACTTTAAAAATTGTATAAGAGTTGGCTCAGTGGTGCAGGCCTGACATCCCAGGGGAAAAAATATTTTAAGAAAAAAATATTTTAAAAAATGGGGATGTATCTCAGTGTGTAACCACCAAAATGCACTCATGCTCTACCCCTTCTCCACCTGAGATGCCCATCACAACACATGAAAGAACAATATCTCAGTCTGCCACCTATCCAGCAGTTCTACTTTCACAGTCCATCCGAACCCATTCCTCACTTGATGCCCATCTTTTTAGGCCACCCTGTGAGTATGCATTGGGCCTGCACTAAGGCACATCAGCCCAACTGGTTGCTAAGGTCCAGGTGGCAGATATCCCTCATTCATTCCACTGGGACCTTATATTTTTTTAAAATGGGTTGCTAATAATTCAACATGACAAGTTTATGGCTGAAATTACAGCTCAGTAGTAAACAAATTTCACATGTGCCTGGCTCTGTGTTCCAACTCCAGCACCTAAAAAAACACAGGCAAGCCTAACGGCACATGCCTATAATCCCAGTGACTATAGAGGCTGAGGCAGGAGGCTCACAAGTCTAAGGAAACTTTCAGCAATCTAGTAAAGCCCTAAAAATCTGTCTCTAAAATTTAAAAAGGTTTGGGGATGGTTATTCAGTGATTAAGCAATCATAGATTCAGTCCCCACAACCAAATACAAAAACAAACCCAAAGTAAAAGTGAAAAACAACTGTATTCCCCAATATCTTTTGCAGGTAGGGGTCTCTGTGAGTTTGTGCTGTCCAATGAGATAACATTGGAAGCAACTGGGACTCCTGCTCTTTTTTTTTTTCCTTTTTCTTTTTCCCCTGATTGCTGTATTAAATGGATGGCACAATGAAAAACAGGAAGGGCCCTGGGGCATGATGGAATAGCTGGATAGCCATAGCAGCCCATACTACCAATCACTGGGCTTTTTGATTTTCAAGTAAAAGGAAACATTTTTCAGTATTTGATGGGTTTACCTTTCTAATATTGGAAAGACAGATGCATTGATTTTCCTCCTTGTTCTGCTTTCTGTTCATTGTCTTCAGGTTCAGGAACAATGTAGGTCAAGAAAACCAGCCATCTTTGTCACCAATTGTTTTTCAGGTCTCTGAGGATGGAATGAAAGTACAACACAGAACCTCTATAGTACCTAATCTGAGCCATTGGGACAGAGTTAGGCCTGAGTCATCTCCAGGGTCCCTCATCTGCTGCAGAATGCTCACAGAGAGTGAGTATCTTTTCTCTTGATGCCAACACTCAAGTCCAAAATCTCAGGGTTTCCATGGTTCTCCTGAGAACTATTCCACAACAGGCTGACACTGGTCCCAATCTCCATTTCTGCACTGATGGGCCATTGGGAAAGTGAGTTTAAGCAAGCTTTACTGTCCCCAATTTTCAAGTGTGTCTTCTCCAAAAAAAAAAAAACCAAAAACAAAAAAACTTGAAACTAAATGAGCACTGAAGGAAGAAGTCAGGTTCCAAGGACTGAAGAAGAACCCTGCTACCAGAGAAACCTAGGATTTGAAAAAAAATTCCAATTTAAGTGAGGTGGCAGGTAAATTATAGACCTTGACATAAAGCAATAGCCTTACAGCAAATGTCACGTGTGGGCATGGAAGTATGTATGAAAGACTGACTTTTCACAGCCTCCACAACAGGTAAGCATGAATGCTAAATTTGTAACACATAACATAAGAAAAAGGAACCACATTTTTTTCTGACTTGCCTATTTTTCTTTCTTTATTCTTTTCTTCTTTTTCTTTTTTTTCTTTTTTCCTTTTTCTTTCTTTCTTTCTTTCTTTCTTTTTTTTTGTACAAGGGTTTCAAACTAGGGGAACATAACAACTGAGCCTCATCCTCAGATTTTTTTAATGTTATTTTTTAACTTTTGAGAAACATTGTTAATCACAATATTGAGGTATTCTTATATCAAACAAGCCATACTACAAAGGTTCCAGAGCTAGAGAGAAAATCCTGCAATCCCAGAGTGTTAAATATGTCTGTGGAAGATGAGCCACATGGACACAATGTAGAAGATAAAATGGGTGGAGTGAGCATGGCTCTGCAGAACAGTGCAGGTAAGAGGCCAGATGCTGTGTCGAGCCTATGAAAAAAAGTGGAGTGGACAGAGTGGGGCTTAGTTGTTTGGCAGAGTTGGTGAGGCAGAGTCAGGCTGAGTGAGTGGATCCCAACCCATAAGAACAGTGGATGGGGAGAAGACAGGGGAAGCACGTTAGAAGCAGCATCCCACCTGGGACCCTTTAGGTGAGCACAGCCTAGGAACCAGGAGATGCAGTGATGAAGGAGCAGAGGGCATGGTGGGTGTATCCACAGGAAGCAAAGGGAGTCAGGAGAGGCATCCAGTAATTCTGTCAGAAGTTACTGTTGACCCAGTGGGGAAGAAGGGTCTTAGGGCTCTGAGATAGATATGTGACCTCAGGGTCTGCTCCACAAGGGGGCTCAGTTTACCCTCTTACACACTGAAGCAATGGAGGGAGGCTGAAGATGCCACAGCACAGCCTTTTTGGTTCCTCCCTCTCATGGGATGCAGTGCACTTTCCATTAATTTTTTCTGTTCTTCCAGGTCCAGGACAGTACCTAAATCTGTTCTCTAGACAACGATATTTGTAATAAACTCTTCAAAACCTTTTGGCAAGAATATCCGGGGAGAGCACTGTTTGGCTCACAGGAGCAAATATTTAACGGCAGAATATGAGCCACCAGCACCAGACACTGATTTATAGAGAAAGATACTTTCCAAGATACTCTCATGTTATCCTGACTCATAGCCAAAAAATTATCCCCAGGTTCTACCATGAAATCCTGAACTGAGGTCCCAAACTGGTAACCAGAGAAGCGCACCTATCTCCAGGTTTTGTTGGTTGGTTGTTCAGGTTTAAAATTTGCTTGGGGTCTGGGGCTGTGGCTCCGTGGTAGAGCGATCGCTTAGCACGTACAAGGCCCTGGGATTGATCTTCAGCACCACATTAAAAATAAATAAATAAATAAATAAATAAATAAATAAATAAATAAATAAGATAAAGGTATTGTGTCCAACTACCACTAAAAAATAAATATTTAAAAAAATTTGCTTGGAATTAGAACTCAATTCTTTTTTTATATTTATTTTTTAGTTTCAGGTGGACACAATATCTTTATTTTATATTTATGTGGTGCTGAGGATCGAACCCAGTGCCTCACACATACTAGGTGAGCCCTCTACCACTCAGCCAGGACCCCAGCCCTAGAACGTAATTCTTAAGATTCAGGAAAGTTTGCACAAAAACTTACGTTTCTAACTGTCCTTCAAAGTCACCAGGAGATCTGGCAGCCCCAGACTGAGTTCTTACACAGCAAGGATCGCTGGCACTGTCCTGCCAGTTTCCACGACTCCGGAGTGCAGCCGAGTCCTCTTTGCCCCTTTTGTGTCTGGCCCTGGAGGCCTTGAGTTTTGCTAACAAACTAAGGGTTAGATGAGCTGGGGCAGCAGGCAAGAGTCAGCATGGAACTTCTGGTCCAGCCCTGCTTCCTGCTTGCTGTGTGACTTTGCTCCAGTCACACCACCTCTCTGTGCTTCAGTTTCCCTATCTGTCTGGAGGCCAATAGACTGGATCAGTGGTTTCCCACTTTAAGCCAAGGCAAGGCTGAGAGGTGGGCTGCCTTGTCCCCCTTCTCTCCTTTCTGAATTAGGCCTGGGCATCAGATTTTGCTTAGGTGACTCCCTGTTTATCCAGGGTTGGAAAACTCCCAGGTAACTACTTGTGTTAACCCCATAGCCAGGACCTTGAGGTGTATTACAACAGAAAAGGGAAAATACCTTTTTTATTTTTATTTCTTTTGTGGTAGTGGGGATTGAACCCAGGGTGTTTTACTGCTGAATTCTATCCACAGACTCCACATCCTTTATTTTTGAGACAAGGTCTTCTAAGTTGCTGAGGCTGGCCTCAAACTGGTGATCTTCCTGCCTCAGTTTCCTGAGCTGCTGGGATTACAGGCATGCGCCAAGGCTTCTGGAACCATAATGTGTTTATAGATAGGAATGATGGAATTTGATGAGCAGCATTATTCTCCTACAAAGAGAGGCTCTCCTCCCCTGTTCTACAGATGCAGAAAGTGAAGTTTTGAGAGGCTGAGTAACTAGCCAGAGGTCACACAGCTACAAGTGGCCAAGAGCCCATGTTTGTGTCATTACAGACAGTGAGGCCCTAACTACTTTTTCTGTCCCTTAGGTGGCTTGGGAGGAGGTGGGTGTAGAGAGGTGTCCTGCAGCAAAGGGGAGGCCAGTGCCCTGGCAGACCCTGCCACCTCTTACACTAGTCCTCCTTGAAGGCCATAGGCACACACAGGGGAGTCCCCTTCAGGCTCTGTGCTCAGGACCAGGCTTCCCTCACCCAGGGCTGACCCGGGCTGGGCTCCCCGGCTCCAGGTGATCAGGAGATCTGGCAGCCCTGGACTGAGTTCTTGCACAGCAAGGGTCGGTGGTGCTCTGCGCTGCCCTTGGATGGGATAGGGAGATGCACACGAGGCCCATCGAGTCAAAACACCCTTGTGGTTCTTTGCAGGTGTAACAATTGCTCACCGAGCTCCACAAGCCACATTTTTCAGCCCAGACAACAGCTATGGTTTTTACGAGAATCCTGAAGAATGGGGGTTCTTGTAGTTCTCAGGACCCAGCGTGTTCTGTCTGAGTCTTGGTTCTCCCATGTGAGAAAGGAGAACCCCGGTCCATTTGTACTCCCAGCCTGTGTCCCTTTGATGGAAAGGGTAAGTGTAACCTCCTCTGCCAGGCTCCCCCTGCAGCTCACCCCTTCTGCAGCTCCTCTCAGGAAAGGGGCTAAATCCTCCCATTTACAGGTGTTATCTGTAAAGGTTAATGTTATAGGCTCTGGCCAATGTCCTCAACTGCTGAGGACAGGTTGTGACTTTTTCCAGGGCCTCGTCCATCCCAGGCCTGGGTTCCCAATGGCTGGGGGAGCCTGGAACCAGCCAGGAACTCCTGGCAGCCTCTAGCCAGTCCTTGGGCACAGGCTGCCCTTCCTGTGCTCACTGCTTCCTGAGTGCTCTGGGCTCCAGGGAAAAAAAGTGGGTTTTCAGTGAGCCCCACAGCCTTCCAGGAAGGAAGAGATTGCTTTCTTCCTCCAGGTGGGGACTGGGCCTGACTCTCCAGGGCAGAGTGGAGGGCTGTAGGCTCTCGGGCCTGCTGAGATCACCCTTCCCAGGTGGCTCCTGGGTGGGATGTGTGTGGAGATGTGCTTGGTCTTAGCGGCTGTCTTAGTAACAGGGCGCTCTCCTGTCCATCAGGGTTCAGGGTGCACATGACAGAGGTGACAACATAGACCCAAGAGGGATTTCCTGGCCGGGGAGAGCTGCTGGGATGAATGGGAGGAGGACTAGGGCTTGGTTTGCTCCAGACCCTAGGGGACCAAGGAATGGACCACCCTCCAGGGAACCCCATCATGGGGAGAGGCCCTTTTCCTGGTGTCACTGTGTCCCTGGGCCTCAGAACAAGGGCTTGGGGAAGCATATGCACTATCCTGCATTAAAAGGGAGAGTCCCTCAAGGTCCGCACAGGGAATAGTTGGGTCTTAGGGCACAGTCAGGGTGCTGGCAGCAGAGGCAGGGCAGAGGCTGCCTGGAGGCGGGGACACCTGCCCAAGCACTGCTGCTGTTTGGGTGTGCTGTCTCAACATCTTGGGAGGCTTCAGTGGCCTAGGTCGGGGTCGTGGGGTGGACTGGGTGGAGAGGTTTTTTGCACATCAGACCAGCTTTGGGCCCTGGATTGGGTTTATCAAGTCACAGCACATGGGACATTGGGATGGGAGGGCTCTTGGGGGAAACCTGGTCCAGTCTCACCTTGTACCACAGGGAAATGGGAGTCCAGAGAGGCCAAGAGTTTCTCCAGGACCCCACCACCCAGCAGGGACAGGTTGGAGAGAGGGGGTCGAGGTGGAGCACCACAATACCCTGTCTTCAAGGGAATATGGGCACCGTGGGGATGGGGCAGAGGTTGTAATGAGGACACACACACACTTTTAAAAACACTGACTGCTCATGAGTGCTTACGGGATAAAATTAAAAACAACCCTCAGCCACCCTCTTGCCTTTCCCAGAGGAAACCGCCATTCTAGTTTCTGATGCCTGGTAATAGTCAATTGCGTGTTCGACCACATGGGTGACAGACACAGACATTTTCCTCCTCTCACTGCACCGCGCTGTGGTCTGTGTTGGTAACAATTTCAAACCCGTTCATTCAGCACCACTTCAGGACTTTCTCTTTCCTTCCCTTCCTCTCTGCCTCCTTCCTTCCTTTCTCTTTCTCTCTTCCCTCTTTCTTTTTTGAGTCTGGATGAGAACCCAGGGCCACACCTGCTTGAGAAGCACTTGACCACATAGCCACACCCTCAGCCCCTTCTGTTATTTTGGGAGGGGATTGAACTCAGGGGCACTCCACCACTGAGCCACCTCCCCAGCCCTATTTTGTATTTTATTTAGAGACAGAGACTCACTGACTGCTTAGCAACTCCCCGAGGCTGAGGCTGGTTTTGAACTTGGAATCCTCCCATCTCAGCCTCCCACACGTGTGTGGCCCCTACTGTTTTTGAGACAGGGCCTCACTGAGTTGTCCAGGCATGCCTGGAACTTGCGATCCCCCAGTTTCAGCCTTCCAAGTCTCTGGGATTGTGGGTGTGTAACATCACAACTGGGACTTTAGTACTTTGTAAGTCAACTTGTTTTTGTTGACACTCGAAACACAGACAAGTCCACTGGCCACCAGCGTGTTCCAATGAGGAACAACAGGTCAAGCTTCCCAGGGGCCGACTGTGCTCCACCCTCTGCCCGAGGACAGTGGCTGCCCTCACTTGGAGGTTTTAATTGCTATGTGTTTGTTTTAGTTACTTTGTGTTTGAAAAACCAAACCAAACCCCAAACCAAAACAAAACAAAACAAAAAAAACCCAGGCAGCACACCCCACAAGAAATTTCCCAGGGAGGATTGCTTGGGATTGCAAGTGGGGTGCTAGGCCTGGGGCTCTGATTCTGTGACACATGATGGCTTAGGCTTCTCAAACACAGTAATGACAGTGGAAAAACTGGGGGCCACAGGGACCTTATTTTCTCCTGCTCACCCTCATTCCAGTCCCACCCCCTTGACTGTCCACACACAGTCCACCATGCCTACAAGACATGGCTCATCAGTCATGCTGCAAGACACAGATTCCCCAGGACAAGTGGGGAAAGTTAGGAAAGTTGCTTAGCCTCTGCCAGTGTATGTGTCCCAGCCTCTATCAATAACATGGCCCGGCTCTCTATTCCCCCTGCACCGTCAGAACCTTGAGCAGGATAGGTGGGGGTCATGGGTGGAGCACCCACAGCGTCTGCTACAACAAGTTACCCAGCACCAGCCTCCACGGCTTCATCTGTTAAATTGGGACATCAGAACAATCTTGCTTGTTTGTCTATTTTAAATCATGTTGTTGTATTTTTTTTAATTTTTTTTACTTATTTTTATGTGCTGCTGAGGATCGAACCCAGTGCCTCATGCAAGCTAAGCATGCAGCTCTACCACTGAGCCCCAGACCCAGCTCCGGGACAGCCTTGTTTAAAAAAAAAGAAGCCAGTCATGGTGGCATGACCTTGTAGTCCCCGCTGTCCCCACTGTACAGGATGCTGTGACAATGAGAATCACTGGAGCCCAGGAGTTGGAAGCCAACCTGGTCAACATAAGCAAGACCTCACCTCAAACATAAGATAAACCCAGGCACGGTGATGCCCACCTGAAATCCCAGCTGCTTGGGAGGCTGAGGCAGAAGTATTGTGAGTTCAAAATTGGCCTCTGCAAAAGCGAGGATTTAAGGGTTGGGGTTGTGGCTCAAGTAACAGAGCACTCACCTAGCACATGTGAGGAACAGGATTCCATCCTCATCACCATAAAAAAATAAAGATATTATGTCCACCTAAAACTAAAGAATATATATATATTTTTTTTTTTACAAAAAAGGTGCTAAGCAACTCAGTGAGACCTTGTCTTTAAATAAAATACAAAATAGGGCTGCAGATGTGGCTCAGTGGTCAAGAAATTAGGCTTTTTCCCAATTGTCTTACTAATGAGCACATGCCATTTAGAAAGTGGTTTTTCCACTCTACCCTTCTGTCACAAATGTGCTTTTTCTCACTCCCTCCCTAAACAGGCTGTAAATTCTCCATATTTTTTTTAAATTATGCATTTCAGCTTTAGATTATCCCATTGGTTCCAAGTTCTATAGAATACAATTAAATGTAACCAGGAAGGAGACTGAATGCTGTTTTGACTACATATTTTCTCCATTAGATATTATAGTCCATCACTTCTAGATTTGACCCTCCATAAGCTTCAGAGCATGGACACAGTTCAGCCACATTCACAGCAGAGGTGTGACAATTATTGATTCCAGTTTCCAGTAGAATATCTTCATTTGCATCTGAGTTCTCATCAGCATGGTCCTTACTGTCTGTATTTCTATCAGCATTCTGGTCATGGCCATTTATCCCATCTTTCAGATATTTCAGATCTTTACAGGTTTAAGGCTCTGAGAGGAGTCCCTCTTGGATGCATTACAACATGGCAGGCGCCATGTTGTGTATCTCTCAAATCTATATCTTAGTTCTTTCTCCTTAAAAAACCACAAGAACTTCATCAAAGGGGCTCCATCCTAATGAAGGAATCAAACCTAAACATTTTTCAAGGGCCCTACCACTAAACACCATAGTCCAATTAGTTTCTACCTTCTTTAATATATTGACATAAGATTTTTGTAATTAAATTCCTTCATGAGTTCAGAGAGACAACCCATTTTCATACATAGCCTCCAACGTATATTCAATTCATCATGAAAGAATTACTTAGACAACCTCTGTCATACATTCTTCCAACAATACTTTTATTAAAAAGTGGAGAAGTTTTTAAATATCCTTCAATTAGCATTTTGAAAAACAAAAACCATTAATCTGATAATAAATTCACCTGTATTTTAAGTTTAGCATGGCTTGTATTTTAGTGTTTTATCATACATCTGTATGTAAGGTGTGTTTATGAAGACTCCTTTTTAAATACTAAAATAGTGTAAATTTAAACTTATATGCTTAAGTGTCTATATATGACCAAACACCCAATGAACATATTTTATATTTTATTAACTTGAGCATTTGTAATCAAATGTCTCTCCAGATCAATAATCTTCAAAAATATGTTCAAACTATTTTTCCGTATATTATCATAGTATTAAGGTGTAAGATATTAACCAATAGATTATTATTTATAATTCATACAAGTTAAATTATAGAACACATTTTTATATAAATATTTAACCTGAATATCAAGAATGATTGAAATTGGAATTACTAGATCAAAAGTATACAGATTAATAAAAGTACACACATACTCCAAAATTTTGGCAAATTTTTCTTCAGAAAGTTTAGGAAGTGAAAATTCTTATATCAGTTTAACTTGTTTTACTCACTGGCTCAGGAGGGTGAAGCAGAATAATCACAAGTTCAAAGCCAGGCTTAAAGACTTAGTAAGGCCCTAAGCAAATTAGTAAGTTATAAAAAAAAAAAAAAAAAAAAATATATATATATATATATATATATATATATATATATATATACATACATATATAAATTTAAAATAGAAAGATATATATATACATATATATATACATACACATGCAAATATAAATTTATATAAAATATTTATTTATTTATAGGTTGTATATATAGAAAAGTTATAGATAATGTCATATATATATGATATTATCTAATTTTTATTTCTTTTATTCCATATGAGTCTGTTCAGTGATTCTAATGTTTTATTATTTATATTGCAAAATATAATAAACTTGTGAATTCTACCTCTATTTTTAGTCTTACAACCTTCTTTTCAATTGCAAAATTAGTTATTCCAATGTTAGTTATCGACATCTTTTTCTTTGATTTCACTTCTTTCATTCTAATTTTGTCATCTAAGTGTTGAGTCTTCAGGATGCTGTGACACACACCTGTAATCACAGCTGGTGGGGTGACCCCCCAAAAATGTTGAATCCATCTGGGATTAATTATGTTATGTTATCAAGATCCAATTTGATTTTCAAATGAAGCAAATTTGTTCATTGAAAAAATCCTCTTCTTTTTATTGAATTGCAATACTCTTTATTTATTTACGTATTTATTCATGTATTTATTTTAAATATTTTTTAGTTGTAGTTGGGCAAAATGCCTTTGTTTTATGTATTTTTATGTGGTGCTGAGGTCTGAACCCGGTGCTTCATATGTGCTAGGCAAGCATACTACCACTGGCCACAACCCCAGCCCCTGCAATTCTTTTTTTTACTGTGTACATGAACATGTGTACACACTTGCACATGCACATTTGTATCCACATCTAAAGTAATATCTTCTCTAAGATTATTTGTTTGTTACCCATTTTTTAGGTTTTTAAAATGAGTTGTTTATTTAAATGATCTAATTCAGAAGCTCTCAAGATTTATTATCTATTATCTCTATTTCAAATACAATGTAAAAGCATTACTTTCAGTAAAAAGACTCAGTGAAAAACAATAAACTCTAAACCTGTTGATCGCCTAAAAGTTGAGAGTAGAACAGTGGTTAGGCCAGATTTAGAAGGGGTAGGGAAGTTGTCAATGGGAATAGTTTTATAGTTAGAAGGAATAATTTCTGGAGTTTTATTGGCATTGAATAGAAGGTTTCAAGAACTTAGCTAGGAACACTGGATGGTCAGTGATGTCAAGCAGAGCTCATTTTTCCTAACTGGGTGCTTCTGGGGAGTCCACCAGGAGGTCAGTGCCTTCTTTGGTTTTCATGCTAACTGTCTGAGTTCAAGACTGCTACAATTTCAGTTCTCAGGGTTCATGTGGCTTTCTAAAACTTATATTGGCAGTAATTTTAGATTTCGTGAAGAAAAAAAAGTCAATGAGTGTAGGAACCAGGGAATAGGATGCATTTTGCTTCTGAAAGGGAACTTCATGTGAGAAAGAAAGTTTATCTGTGAAACACTATATTGATATAGGCAGGAAGGTTGATAAGGGCATGGTAACTCAGGTTGTTGAACAAAATAAAGTTGAAAAGTAGTGTTATAATGTAATCATCAGTTATTTTAAAAAAATATTTTTAGTTACAGATGTGCACAATACCTTTCTTTTATTTATTTCTTTTAATGTGGTGCTGAGGATTAAAACCCTATCACTGAATACCATAGCCCCACCAGTTATTTCTTGCAAAGGTTATTTTTGAGCTCATTAAATGAATGAGGTACATTCTAAGTGCCAGGTATTTAGCAGTTAACAGGCAAGTGTTTTCATACGTGCGAGGGGGTAAGTGGTTCTTACTGTTGCCTGATTTATAGAAGATGTTAAAATAAATGTCATTATAAACAAAATAAAAATAAATGTAAGATCAAAGAAATTTTATCACAGAATATATGTGTGTGTATTGACATTTGTATTTAACTTTTTGCAAATAATAATAACAGTTAATGTAACGTGCTTGCCAATTTTTTCTGATCCTCATGCAATAAGTAACCACCATGTTTATTCTAGCAACATGTCATAAAATATCTATAGGTTAGAATAAGTTTTTTCCCATTTTCCTCACAACCTCTTATATGTAATTTTGTATAACAATGAGGGTCTCCTTGCATTTGCATGCAATTTCCCTTTTCTCTCCCTTTCCCTCCGACCTCATGTCTCTGTTTAACGTTAATCTTTTCCTCCTGCTCTTCCTCCCTGCTCTGTTCTTAGTTGTTCTCATTATATCAAAGAAGACATTTGGCATTTGTTTTTTAGGGATTGGCTAGTTTCACTTAGCATAATCTGCTCTAATGCCATCCATTTCCCTGCAAATTCCATGATTTTGTCATTTTTTAGTGCTGCATAATACTCCATTGTGCATAAATGCCACATTTTTTTATCCATTCATCTATTGAAGGGCATCTGGGTTGGTTCCACAGTCTAGCTATTGTGAATTGTGCTGCTATGAACATCGATGTGGCAGTATCCCTGTAGTATGCTCTTTTAAGGTCCTCAGGGTATAGTCCGAGAAGGGCAACACCTGGGTCAAATGGTGATTCCATTCCCAGCTTTCCCAGGAATCTCCATACTGCTTTCCAAATTGGCCGCACCAATTAGAAGTCCCACCAGCAATGTACAAGAGTACCCTTCTCCCCACATCCTCGCCAGCACCTCTTGTTGTTTGACTTCCTAATGGCTGCCAATCTTAGGGTGGTTTTGCTTTGCATTTCTCTGACTGCTAGAGATGGTGAGCAACATGTCAGAAAATATCAATAGGTTAGAAGAAGCTTATGCTTGTTAGTATTTTTCCTAGTGTAATGATTCTGGTAGCACCAGATTCAAACTATAAAGAGCACTGCTTTTAAATAATAGACAATTATGAACAAATTTCCATTATACTTTTAAGTTGGTTAATAATCATCTGCTATTTAAAAACATCTAGCTCAGATTTGTGTTTCTGAGGTTAAGTACAAAGGTCTGCACACAAATCATTAAAAATTCCTGGGCCATTTAATTTTTTTTTGTTAACATAGTATTTTTTTTAATTACTGTATCATAATCTTACCTGGAATTTAAATTTTAAATTTCAACTTTGCTTATACACTTAAATTATCCAGCTAAAATATTTTACAGAACATTTTCAAGAATATATTCTGATATAAATCATATGTGTTGTTAATTATTCATTTGTAAGCAAATATTACCACAATAATATTATGTAATATTATTTAGAGTGTGAGAGTATATAGAAATATTTTTAAATATATATATATATATATATATATATATATATATATATATATATATATATATATATATATTTTATTGTTTATTCAAAACATTACAAAGATTGGAGAATCACATCGGTTACACATCCACATTTTTACATAATACCATGATAGTAACTGTTGTATTCTGCTACCTTTCCTATCCTCTACTATCCCCCCTCCCCTCCCCTCCCATCTTCTCTCTCTACCC
Organism: Callospermophilus lateralis; assembly: GCF_048772815.1. Taxonomy (NCBI): domain Eukaryota; kingdom Metazoa; phylum Chordata; class Mammalia; order Rodentia; family Sciuridae; genus Callospermophilus; species Callospermophilus lateralis. The sequence goes on along the minus strand of NW_027515935.1, from coordinate 318,959 downwards.
CATCTACTGTAATTCATTTCTCTCCTTATTTTTTTCCCATTCCCCTCACAAACTCTTATATGTAATTTTGTATAACACTGAGGGTCTCCTTCCATTTCCAAGTAATTTCCCTTTTCTCTCCCTTTCCCTCCCACTTCATGACTCTGCTTAATGTTAATCTTTTCCTCCTGCTCTTCCACCCTGCTCTGTTCTTGGTTGCTCTCATTATATCAAAGAAGACATTTGGCATTTGTTTTTTAGGGATTGGCTATCTTCACTTAGCATAATCTGCTCTAGTGCCATCCATTTCCCTGCAAATTCCATGATTTTGTCATTTCTTAGTGCTGCATAGTACTCCATTGTGTATAAATGCCACATTTTTTTTATCCGTTCATCTATTGAGGGGCATCGGGGTTGGTTCCACTGTCTAGCTATTGTGAATTGTGCTGCTATGAACATCGATGTGGCAGTATCCCTGTAGTATGCTCTTTTGAGGTCTCAGGGAATAGTCCGAGAAGGGCAATAGCTGGGTCAAATTGTGGTTCCATTCCCAGCTTTCCCAGGAATCTCCATACTGCTTTTCATATTGGCCTCACCATTTTGCAGTCCCACCAGCAATGTATAAGAGTACCCTTTTCCTCACATCCTCGCCAGCACTTGTTATTGTTCGACTTCATAATGGCTGCCAATCTTACTGGAGTGAGATGGTATCTTAGGGTGGTTTAGATTTGCATTTCTCTGACTGCTAGAGATGGTGAGCATTTTTTCATGTACTTGTTGATTGATTGTATGTCCTCCTCTGAGAAGTGTCTGTTCAGGTCTTCGGCCCATTTGTTGATTGGGTTATTTGTTTTCTTATTGTTTAATTTTTTGAGTTCTTTGTATACTCTGGATATTAGGGCTCTATCTGAAGTGTGAGGAAGCCGCGACAGCCGCCCAGCCAGACTGGAGCAGGAAGCCACACCAGCCGCCAGCCAGACCGGAGCAGGAAGGCGCCAGCCGCTCAGCCAGACCTGAGGAGGAAGTCCGGTCCCGCCCTGAGCGCTAGTCTCCAGGAAGCCCATCAACCCTTAAAACCCATCAAAGTGGGTGTGGGTACCAGCACAGTTGCGGCTGATCTAGGTACCCAGTTTCCAACTCCCCCACCCTTAGCTGCGATAACTCAAAATATTTCCCACAAGCTTTTGGGGATTGTAGCTATCAACACAAAACAACAACTGTAGAGGCACCTGGTTTCTACCTCAGAGACTAGAGTAGGGAAGATACAGGTGGAAGCTCATTTCCCTTCACACTGGCTATACCCACCACCCTGAATACAGAGGCTCAAACTAGGAATAGACAACGCCACCTACTGGAAGCAAGGAAAACAGTGTTCTGAGAGACTTTTTTTTTTCCTCTCTTTCTCATTTCTTCTCTCTCTTCCACAACTTCAGCATATGTGAAACCAAGAACTGAGCATGAACAACTGAATTACCAAAGTAATATAATATAGAGGAATTGCATATATCCCACCCCCCCCATTTTTTTTCTGTATTTCTATCTTACTTCCCTTTCCCTTCTCTTATTTCTCTTTTTTTCCTTGTTATTTCTTTTCTTTTCTTTTCTTTTTTTAATTCATATTCTCTCTATACCACTTTCAATCTCCTAAATTTTGCTATCTATACATAGGGTAACTATCTAAATAGGAGGTTGAGTCTATACATTCTTCCATAAATTTCCAGTCGAGTAGTTAGAGTTCTCCAAAGGTGCTAAGTTAGTTTAACCTCATTCCCTCACTACTTTCTCTTTAAGTATAACATCCTTCGTCTGAAATTAAGTTTTCTATATGCCACCAGATATGGTACGCCTTTTATGAAACTAAGGAATATATTCTTAAGTAATAATTAAATCCAATATCTATAGTCTTAAAATCTAACTATAAATGTATTAATAATGAAAACTTGTCCATAGATAATGTACTGTTGCTATTGGGATCTGTTAACATTGTCTTTCTCCGAAAAAGAGGGATATTGGAGCTATTCAAGAACAATTCAAATATATAAGGGGAAAAACATTAGCTCAACAGTTTCACAAAGCTAGAAAGAATCATGAGCAGTATGAAAAGACAAGGAAAGAAAGGACCACAAACAATACAGGTCAATTCAACATTAGATGAGGTAATATCTGCAGCTGATGGAATGTCAGACAAAGAGTTCAGGATATACATACTTCAGATGATCAGGAGTATCAAGGAAGACATTATTCCTCAAATTCAGACAATGAAAAATCACTTTGACAATGAATTACATAAACAAATACAAGAAGCAAAAGATCAACTCTATAGGGAGATAGAGGATATAAAAAACAAACAAACAGAAATCCTGGAAATGCAGGAAACAATAAACAAATTAAAAACTCAAATGAGAGTATTACCAGCAGAGTAGAACACTTGGAATATAGAACTTCAGACAACGAAGACAAAGTATTTCAACTTGAAAAGAACATAGACAGCTCAGCGAGAATGTTAAGAAATCATGAGCTGAACATCCAAGAATTATGGGATAACATCAAGAAACCAAACCTAAGAGTTATTGGGATACAAGAGGGTACAGAGGTGCAAACCAAGGGAATGAGTAATCTATTGAATGAAATAATACTAGAAAACTTCCCAGACTTAAAGAATGAAAAAGAAATCCAAATACTAGAAGCCTACAGGACACCGAATATACAAAATCATAAGAGATCCACACCAAGACATATAATAATGAAGATGCCCAACATACAGAATAAGGAGAGAATCTTAAAAGCCACAAGAGAGAGGAAGCAGATTACATTTAAGGGTAAACCAATCAGGATAACTGCTAATCTTTCAACACAGACTCTGAAAGCTAGAAGATCCTGGAACAACATATTTCAAACGCTGAAAGAAAAAGGGTTCCAACCAAGAATCATGTATCCAGCGAAATTAAGCTTCAGGATTGAAGATGAAATAAAAATCTTCCACGATAAGCAAAATTTAAAAGAATTTGCAGCTAGAAAACCAGCTCTTCAAAACATCCTTGGCAAAACATTACAGGAAGAGGAAATGTAAAAAAAAAAAATATATATATATATATATAATATACACACACACACACACACACACACACACATACACACATCACACATTCACACATCACACATACACACATACACACAAAGCTTGAAAAAACAATTTGGTTATCTATTGGATAGACAAATGCAAATTCAAATAAATTTAGCCTCAAACTTGCCATGTAAATTAGAAATAGTTATACATAGTACTGATTTACTTGTCATTTTCTATGTAACTGTATTGTTACTACATGTCATATTCAATTATAACACTATGAAATTTTTAATCAGTATGAGCATATCATTAACTAAAATCAATAATACATTATTGCATTTCTGTGAGTTTACAAATGTCTAGTCCTTCTTAGAAAGACTTACTAAAAGCTTTGAAGGATTTATAAATTTAACGTATTACTGCAATGTGTTGTTGGGGTCCATTACTAAGAAAATAGATATTTTCTAGGTGGCATTGAGATACATCTCTAAAACTTTGATGAAAGTATGGAATGCAAGCTGGGCAAAAGAATAAAAACTACCTCAGGTATCAAGAACCACAGGAACTCAAGCACCACAGCAGCAAATTGTTGAATGAGCACTGCATAGTGCATCTTAGCCATACTCATGATAACCTGGGAGTTCACAGCTATCAGACTGAGGGAAGATTGAATAATAGAGAGTTTACAATTCATGTTAAGAGTGAATTGGACCCAATTAATGGTCTGCCATCAGAAAATTAATGTTTTTAAGGTACTCGTACAATAATATCCACATATACCCAAAATGAAAATTGTAATTTGTTAAAACACAAAGACTACGTAAGTCCTGTTACATTTTCATTTTTACATTTAATCATTTCATTTAGTTTACATGGCAATCTCTAGTCACATACTAGCTTACATATTTTTATGTGTTTTCAAATTCTTTTCATCAATTTCAATACTTAAAGATGAAACTAAACAATTCCATCATTATATTTTAAGAAATTACCACCATGAAGAATATAGACAGGAAATTCATCTTGTCCTTAGTTTACTTTGCTTTCTTTGTGTATCCTCATGCAGTGCTTTTTATTTATGATCTTGAGAAATCCATGGGAAGGTGAATTCACCTTGTTGCAAAAAAACAGAGAAATGTATTATAGAATGTTTAGTTGTTTCCTGGTGGTATCTTTTTCAAAAGGTATATGGAAATGACATTATAGACAATATCAAGTTACAGTTAAATATTTTTCTGTCAAGGAGAGAGGAGATTTCAGAAATATGAATCTGCTCCTCTTTGGGCTTATTTTGAATTCTGGCTCTTACACCCAGCCAACTGTCAGGCACAGATCTATGTAAACATGAGTTCCTCACGGGTGGGCCTGAGATCTTTCAATTCCAGTCTTTAAAGCTAAAGTTTCTTGACAGAAGATATTTTAGGAAGACATCTCCTGAGACTTTCTCACTGTTCAATCAGGCATGTCTCGATTTGTATAGGAAAATCTCTGCATTTGCTCTATTGTTTCTTATAAGAGAGAGAGTGTGCTCCCAATGAATAGACACATTAAGATTTGCCTTTATAGAAGGATTATCCATGATTGTTTAAACATGATATTTATGAACTATTATTTTTGTGGGATAATAAATTCAACATAAAGTATTCATTCCCATTTTAAAATTACAACCTTGGTTTCAAACTTGATAAGGGTATGTAAAATTTTCTAAAGAAAATATTTTATATAGAAGAAATCATGTAATACCTTGAATTTCAAAGAAATTTCACATTTGACTGAACCATCATATGAAATAGAAAATATCTGAAAAGTCCAAAATACAAAAACTACATGATAAAGGGTCCAGAATATGTAGGGATCTAAAACTATTTTTTTTTTGTATGAAATACACTTAATGGTCTCTCCAATTTTACAAATTCATTGCTAGCTTATAAAACAAAAACTATTGAGTTACATTTACCTTTGCAGATGCAGAAAACACACAACAAAAGTCAGACAGATATTAAAATATTCCAGCCTTCCCATGAGATGATATTATTTCCATAAACTTTATAAACCAGTAATTACATAAACCAGTAATTACAGTTCTCTGAATGTGATATTCTCAGTGGATTTGTATCAATTGTCTTGGGGCATTTTGCCATATGAGTTTCAGTAATGTAACATTGTGAAATAAACAAAATTAAGTTCTAATAGATTATATCTTAAATTTGTCTATTATATTTCTATAAAGCCACTTTGAATTTTTTTTCCAACAGTCTTGTGAAATTGATTCAGTTAATCCAAGATGTAGTTCTTTAGCACACAGAAAGGTGAAATCCAAATCCAAGATCATAATGTCATTTATGAAGCTAGAAAAATCTGTGCATGATGAGGTAGCACAGATTCACTCTGCTATATTGAGTCTCCAATTCCATTTTTTAAATTATGTAGCAAAGCAATATAAATGGGAGATACTAATCTTTAGAACATTTAAAATACCCTCGCTATCATTGTCTTGTAATTTTTAAGCATTTAATTCATTATAACATGCTACATATTAAAGTATGAATTACTAATTAATATGTGTATTTAAAAACTGAGAGAAATGTAGATATTCAATTACTAGGAGAGTTTTTGAAAATACAAGATATTATAATCTAGAATCTAAAGTGAAAATGTTTAAGCATAATTATTTTATTTCCAGTTATATGAACAGTAAGAAATATCTTACCATTTTAGAACCCTTAAAGATAAAAATACATATTTCATTGAATCAGGATTTGGTTTTAGGGTATAATGTAACTAAGGTTGAACTAGTATTATTTCGGAGAACAGAAAGATAAAAACTTTACCTTATGTAATATTGATTTTGGGAGATTTTGAAGAAATACTTTAAAAAGCTTAATTTCCTTTAAATTTTAAATGTTTCCTTCCTATTGCCAAATTAAAAGATCCTACTTTTCCTTGACTTATATTCAATCAGTAAGGTTAAGTATTATTTTAAAATACATAAGCTTACTTATTAACTAAGAGGTATGAAAATGAAGAAAGCTATTATTTTAGATATTTGGATGGTAAAAATTGCTATTATGCAAAGGGATTTTATCTTAATTTTTCTGGAAGATGATTCAATTTATTTACATTGCATATCGTAAAATTAGTATACATGATTTATTTATTCATATGATTATCTGGAAATAAATATTGAACTAAGAAAAGATTAAGTTTTAAAATTAAAAATTTGTCTCTTGCCCTCTGAGTCAGTCTGAGTAAGGGGATAGGGGACTTTTCCAAAGAGCTTTGCAACTCTAGGCCACATAACCTCCCGATCAGGAAGATTAATGAGACCAGTGGAGGACAGAAAGCCAATCAGTGCATTTGCTGTGAAGAGGAGGGTCATCAGAAAATGGAGACATCCCTGATGCTTCCGAGGGAAGCCACATGATCAAGCAAGGCCTGGACCCATCCTAGCACAAATGGCACTGGCAGATCTGAGAAGCTGCTGCAAGTTCCTGAGGACTCCCAAGGAAACTCAGCTGACTGTTAACAATAGATAGAAACAAAAGTCAGTTTGACTTGCTTCATCTTAAACACTTAGCAAAGACAGTCAAAGCCAAAACACAGTTATTACTGGGCATTTTAAATAAAATAATAGTTAAATGTAACTTCCATAAATAAGTAAACAGGAGGCTTCAAAAGAGATTCTCAGACAGGAATGCCTGATTACTATCAAAAGAAACTGCCAGAGTAGTTTTTAGTTCAAGGCCTTTATTTCTAACCTATGCAGGTAGGCTTAATGTTTGCTAGTATGGTTATCCAGCCATAAGTAACAGAATTAAATATTTCTCTATTAGACACAGAGGTCATACTAGTAAAAGGATTTTGCAAGCTCAGATGACATTAAGTTATTAAACTGTATCTTAAGGAAAAGGACATCTGTAACCCTAAAAGTTAAATGTTGTGTTTACACCCCTGACAATTCTGGCAATGTGACGAATATCCTTAAAGATTTACATGCTCAGATAGAAGCCATGTCCTCAGCAACTTTGTCATGGAAACAATATCTTAGCTCCTGGTTCTTGGTACTTCGTGGTGGAAAACATTGTTAGTCTTTGTCTTTGCCATCATACTCATTGGCATATTCCTGTGCTATGGGATTTATTGCTGCATCAATCTGGTTCCAGTACTAATGAATTCTTGTTTCTCTTGTAGACCACCCATCACTCAAATGGCCTTCCAGTCTATTACTTCTCAATCAGACTTCTATCATGGACCCACTCGATAGACCCAATTTTTAAAGGGAGATTCCAAACTGCTTGCCCCACACCGTCCCTTTTCAGCCTGAAGAAGCCAGAAAGATTTTCTTCCGCCCCCTTGCTTACAGCAGTAAGGAGTTCCCAAATTAGAGGGGTGAATAAAGCCAGATTTAAAGTTAGGTAGTCAGTGTAGTTATGTAAATCGGGTCTAATATCGAGTGAAATCTAAAATGGAGGCCATGCTGGGAATGACTCAGGGAAAACGCAGGACAATTCATGGAATGTTAATGAAGTCCTGAAAAGGCCCTAGGCCAAAGTCCACCTCAAAGACATGTAAATGGAGCTCAGGAAACAGCCCCCAACATATTTGGAGATAGCCCATCCTAGAGAAATGATAAGCCCATCCCAAAAAGTGATAATTGGGTCCACCTGTGTCCTAACCCCTTCAACCTATATTCCATCACCAAAACTATAAAAAGGGGAAAGAATAGCCCTTCCACGTATTCCCACCTTTTGGGTCCCCTTCTTCCTCCGGGAGAAGTCTTTTCTGCTGTCCTTTAATAAATTTCTAATTTCTACTCTGAAAAAAAAAATTCATCTTGTAATAAGCATATTTTGTTACTAATGACGTACATAACAGATTTTTTAAAGAGATTGTATGCAATACATATATTTGGGACTGGGAGTATACCTCAGTGGTAGAGCACTTGCCTAGCAATTGCAAGGCCTTGGGTTTAATCCTCACCTTCACAGAAAAGGAAAAACAACCACAACCAATTATTCCCTAACACTTTTGTCCATATGTTTGTGAGTATAATATAACTAGTATTTCAAATGAAGGGTTGTGTTTCTTATTTAAAGGAATGAGTAGTTTCAAGTTTCCAGTATCAAAGAAGACTTCCAGGTAGACATGTTTGTCATTGCCATGAGAACTGGTTGCCTTTTTCACTACCCTAGAATAATATGTTAAGTGGAAAATACAATATAAATTGAGAGAGTATTTGCCCAAGTCCAAGTATGAGTTAAAGGTTTAGAAATATTTTATTGTCAAAAAGAGTACAAAGTGTGAAATGTCTAATAGTTTGTAGGTTGTTCATTTTATTAAAATTAGATTTTAAGGTAATAATAAAAGCAACTATCCTTTGAATCTAACTATGAGTGCCAAGTACCATGCAAGCACTATTGTATTTGAGGTTTACAACACCATTGTCGAGAGAGCTGTGTTCCTTGTTAAGTAGGAGAGGCAGAGATAGAATTCAGACTCAGAAAAGCATAACTCTAAAATGCAAACTTTCAACCCATGTACTATATTTCTTTCTGAGCCCCGAAGTTTTTTTTTTTCTTGATTACTAAAAACTAAATCTACTCCAAGTCTTAATTTATTTTAATTGTATTAAAAATTTTCTGAAAGGGAATATTCTTATTACAAAAGTAGAACATCCTGTGAAGTCTATAAAAAAAAAGGTAAATCAAAGAAAAAATTAATTACCCATAGTCATAATACTCCCTAATTAATTCATTCAAAAACTGGAAATTCTGTAGATTTTTTAACATTAGGTATATGTAGGCCCACATAGCCAAAGACTAGTGATGGTCTTCTTCTATCTAAAACTTAGACCCTAAAATGTGAAGGCATTAAGATTAAATGATGCCTCCCTGTTATTATATAGCAAGTGATAATGTTAAGTGTAATGTTTAAAAAATATTTTTTTCTGATAACATTATAGTTTATTAAATGTTCATGTTGTCAATGTTTACAACATAATTGATAATAGTTCATGGTATTCCAGTAAATATGTAAGTATTTTAACACTTAGTTTCTTTAATTTTTTTTACCAACTATTGGAGTTTAGTAAAATTTTACCATGTTTATTTTTGTTTAAACTTGAATCCATGTACTTATGCATTATGCATGCCTACATGATTGCAGGAATGCATTCCTTATTCATTTATTTATTTATTTATTTATTTATTTATTTATTTATTTATTTATTTATTTTGGTACCAAGGATTGGACCCAGTGATGCTTAACCACTGATCCACATACTCAGCCCTTTTTTTGTATTTTATTTAGAAACAGGATCTCACTGATTTGAGTTGCTGAGTGACTCGCTAAATTGCTGAGGCTGGCTTTGAACTCACAATCATCCTGCCTCAGCATCCCAAGACTCTGGCATGTACCACTGAAACCAGCTACATGAATTCATGTACAAGAGAACACATTGCAGTTAAATTCTCCAGGTATATTAAACATATTATCCTTAAAGTAATTTTTATGTAGGCAATGTGTGGGGGTATATATAAATTACTTTAAAGAATTTTATATATAATTGTATACAAACATATATAGGTATAAAAACTTGAAAAACAAGATACTTGTTTCCACTCTTTATTAGGATTATAAGATGATGGAAGAGGATTTCCCTGTAGGAAGTAAAAGGTCTCAGTATTCATATTTTTCAGGAACACCACCAAAGGAATTTTGAAGTAAGACTGCTAACAATGTGTAATAGTTTTCAGTCTATTGAGAAAACAGTGGATTGAGCAAGACTATATAATAGCACTATTTTAGAGTAGAAATTTTTTTTGAGACAATTATTCACTCAAAGAAACTTGAGAAAATAATACATTTTTTGCCTTAGAGAATTCAAAAGATGTGTTTTTTACTGTGCTTATAGTATGATACTATTTTCACAAATTAAGAGCCCTCAATAGAGAAATGGCCCGACTCTCTAACTACTGTCAATGGTAATAGCTCAAGATCAACTACTTTAAAATTAAAATGACAATTTATTTTTTCAGCTCTTCTCTCCTGTTTAATTGGCATCTATTCAAAAATTCCATACATGGGTAAAATTATTTATTTACCTAGAAATACATTCTGCAATGAATTTACACTGGAGCCTTTTAAAGTGAGTTGTGGTGCAGAAAATTAGATGTCTCCTGGGTAAAACATTGTGATTTTCAATAAATGCAATGGTAGATTGGTAACATCAGTTTTTAACATTTTTGAAAGAAAATTACTCATGCTGTTTCTCTGCAGTGCTGAACTTTGAGGATTCCTATAATCATTTGACCTTATGTTACATGAAGCTGACCCAGATTTGCATGCAGAGAAAAAACATTTTGGCTCAGGCAGCAATCACTAAACTCACTTAACTGAATAAATTGGTTGTTCAGTAAAAAGTCTTGGTTAAATTCCTGTATATTGAGGCATTGGGGTTTTGATGCTATGTTCAGCTTGTTAGAAAAGAAAGATATATAAACTTAGTATTACTACATCAACAAAAGCACTATTTTACTCAGGTATTAATTGCCTGAAACTTTTGTTCAATTGATTGGTTTCTATAGATAGTAACATTTAGATACCTAACCAAGCCAATAACTATAGATAGTACCTGAATTTACAAGTGTTATCTTTCTGACAAAATTATGGCTTTCTTCTTATACTGTATTCAATGAGTATCTTGCTTTAGGCTAAACAGTCATAGTAGATGATTTATACTTTAGAATTGTTGATTGAAAAAATCTGGGTCAAATCACCATTTCACCAAGCTATTGCCCTTCTTGGACTATTCCCTGAAGACCTTAAAAGAGCGTACTACAGGGATATTGCCACATCAATGTTCATAGCATCACAATTCACAATACCTGGACAGTGGAACCAATCCAAATGCCCTTCAATAGATGAATGGATAAATAAATATGGCATTAATACACAGTGGAGTATTACTAGCACTAAAAATGACAAAATCATTGAAATTGCAGGGAAATGGATGGCATTAGAGAAGATTATGCTAAGTGAAGCTAGCCAATCCCTAAAAATCAAATGCAAATGTCTTCTTTGATATAATGAGAGCTACTAAGAACAGAGCAGGGAGGAAGAGCAGGAGGAAAAGATTAATATTAAACGGAGACATGAGGTGGGAGAGAAAGGGAGAGAAAAGGGAAATTGCATGCAAATGGAAGGAGACCCTCATTGTTTAACAAAATTACATATAAGAGGTTTTGAGGGGAATGGGAGAAAAACAAGGAGAGAAATGAATTACAGTAGCTGAGGTAGAGAGAGAAGAGGGGAGGGGGGATAGTAGAGGATAGGAAATGTAGCAGAATACAACAGTTACTAATGGCATTAAGTAAAAATGTGGATGTGTAACCGATGTGATTCTGCAATCTGTATTTGGGCTAAAAATGGGAGTTCATAACCCACTTGAATCTAATGTATGAAATATGATATGTCACGAACTTTTTATTGTTTTGAACAACCAATAAAAAAGAGAAAAAAAAAGAAAGAAAAAAAAAAGAAACACCATAATGTGGTGAAAATAATCTAACAAACATTGTTGAAATAGTAATACTGAATGGAGAAAGAATTTTAAGTATGACTAGCTTCATAATAACTATAAGTTCAAACTATGGTGATGTTTTTTTTTTCATTAAAAGAAAAGAATGACTGTTCTTTATAGGTATAGAATCTCTGTGGTTCTTATAAACTACTATGTAATAAAATTACAAATCATGGTTAGTTATACAATATTTTTATACATGTCCAATATCATTATACATGTCCAAAATAGATTTTTCACATTTAAAGTACTTTATACATAATAATGATTTTTAATCACTTCCCACTGAAGAAAACGATCACTATCCCCTTATTTTAGTGATTAGACACAGAGAAGTTTACCTTCTTGCTTATTGACACATGAATATAAAGACGGAGGTCAGAGTATTCATCTAGATTTGGTTCTCATTCATTTTTGGCAAATGTCATTAGTAGTTTGTTTGTTGGCTTTTTTTTAATATTTACTTTTAGTTTTTGGAGGACACAACATGGGGTGCTGATGATCAAAACTGGGCCCCCCACATGCCAGGGAGTGCTGTATCATTTGAGCCATATCCTCTCTTGGGTGGCCTTTTAATACAGTGCTGGGTGTTCAACCCAGTACCTCACGCATGCTAGAGAAGTGCTTTACCTCTTATCCATAACCCTAGTCCCCAAAGTCTTTTACTTATTTTTTTGGGGGGGGAGTAGAGTGTGTGTGTGTAGTGCAAGGGATTGAATCCATGGCCTTAATCAACAAAACAAGCACTCTACTGACTAAGCTATATCCTCAGCCCTGATCTATAGTCTTTTAACAGTGACAATGGAGCAGCCTGTCATTCAGCCTTTGATTCTGCGCCCACTTGGCTCAGGTTGGAGGCAGGGCATGAAGCCTTGACCAATCAGTCTCTTAGGTGAGAACTTTCCAGCCCTCATGCAGCCAGTGATGAGGGGGAGGGCGTCCACAATCTTCTGTTCCCTTGGTGTCTGGAGCCCACCATTTTTTCAGTCTTTTTTTTGGCTTCTGTCCTGGATCCAAGCGCAGGTGTGTGTGCTATGCAGAAACTGAAAACAAATCACAGGGAGAACACTGAGAACCCTGAGAGCCAGGAAATGTTAAGTGTGCCTTGTTATCTTGAGACTAGGTAGGAAGGTGGCTTAAAGCTGACAGAAGTGGCAATGGTGGAAACTTGTAGTCATGGCTAGGGAGTCCTCATGGTCCTCTCCAGAGTCTTGTGGCCAGAGGGTCTCTCTGTGGTAACTTAGCGATCACCTCCCTCTGACTAGTCTAGTGAGGCTTAGATCAACAGTTGAAAACATGGGCATTTTGTTCCATAATTGTAAGGTGTTTCCAGCTTTTTTCTAAAGCCCTTTGTGGGCTTCCATGTCCCATGATTCCAGCATGGTTCCAGAATGCATAATGAAGACTGAGATAATTACCAGGAGAGAACCACAACTACATTTGTTGTATTCAAGCATGAGAGAGGCTGCTGATTTTAGGGCTTGTTACTCATGAGGGTTTGTTTGTTTGTTTGTTTATTATTATTTTTTTTGTGTGTGCGTGTTTGTTTGTTGTTTTCTTTTTGGTACGAGAAATTCAACCCAGAGGTGTTCATCCACTGATTCACATTCCCATCCTTTTTTGATATTTTTATTTAGAAACAGGGTCACTTTGAAGTTCTTAGGGCCTCACACATTTGATGATGCTGGCTTTTAACTCATTCTCTTCATGAGTCCTGAGATTTTTAAATGTAGCAGAAGCAGTATCTCAAATCCAGAACAAAAACCTGAAATCCAGAACTTCAGCTTATCTCTCATAGGTCTCAGAATAAACCCCTAGTTTTCTAACTCTCTGTTCACGTATCAAAACTAGGGTTCTCTGTTCACAGAGAATAAGTTTAATAATGACCATGCAATGCAGATAATGGGCCTCACTCAAAGACACCTGGTGGCTAACTGAAAGATGTTAATGAGCACCATTAAGGCCTATTTCAAAAGTAAAAGACCTTGAATCCCTCTTGTGGGAACACCTTCTACAAAGTCCTTTGTCCCAGGAGTGATTCCTTATTGAATTTGAAGGAAAAAGGATGGGTCACAGAAAGAATAAAAGTGAACCCATATGGTAGTCAGGATGCCTTTTCCAAAGCCTATTTTAAATGCATTATGCTCCATGTTCTGCCCAAAACCATCAGTAAACTTCTAAGATGGCACACAAAAATGATTTTTTTTTTCTGATATCAATCCTCATACAACATGGTGGCCATTCTATTTCTTCTTGCTTAAATAATTTTTTTTCTTCAAAATTTATGAAACAAGCACCCAGATTCATGGAAAACTGAGAAATTTTGGTTCATCTAAAAACTCCACTTTCAGCATTATTAATCATTATTTCCCCATGTTTTATTTCAAATATATGCATCATTTATAATGCTTTTCTTCAAGAACTGGAGGGCATTTTTAAATTATTTTAATTTATAATTCTGAGATTTTTCACATGAGAAAAAAGCAGAATAATATTAGGTGACATTAAAAAGAATAAATCTCTCCTAAATGAGGTCTATGTGTCCCATTTAAAAATTTTTTAAAAACTGTAATGGGTCATCAATTGAGGGTGTATTTATTTATTAATTAATTTGTTTATTTACTTATTTATGGTCAGACCATTTCATTAAAATAACCCAGAGAAGGGGCTGTGGTTTTGGCTCAGTGATAGAGCACTCACATATCACATGCAAGGTCTTTTGTTCGATCCTCAGCATCAAATAAAAATAAGTAAATAATAAATAAATTAATAATAAAATAAATAACCACAGAAACATTCCAAACATTTCAGGAAACTCTTATTCTGGTGTGGCAGGAAGAAATAGAAGTGGGACTAACTTGAATTTAAATTACATGCAAGTTCAATCTCTCTCTCCCTCTCCCCCCCCTCTCTCTCTCTCAATCTCTGTACTGAGGATTGACCCCAGGGCCTCATACTTAGAAGGCAAGCACTCTACATGCTGAGCTATTTACTCAGTCCAATTTTTTTTTGACGGGGTAGAGACCAGGGATTGAAGTCAGGGGCACTCTAACACTGAGCCACATTCCTACCCCTATTTTGTATGAGTCAAATTCATAAAAATGGTGTAGAACAGAGATGCAATTGAGTTGGAGCCTGCTGGGAACTGGCCTTGGAGCAGTGGAGTGCAGGTGTCTGATAAAACATCTGTGGTGGAGCCATGTGTATCTGTCATTGGCTTCCAAATAACATGTGACTGACATGGGACAGTCAGCAGACCCTTATATGTAAAGGCCTCTTGTTGTGGGGAGAGGTTTGGGGGTGATAATCAGAGTCAGATTGCTACTCTAAGTAGGAAAGATGTATGGGATAGCAGCCCAGTTGGTGTTTTCTCTTGCAAAACCTGACTCATCACATGTGACAGTACTCCCTCCAGTGCTGTTTCCCAGTTTGTTGTAGGGACAAATGAAGCAAGGCACTGAAGATAGAAAGAAACAGTTTCATTTGGCTACATCCAGGTTCAGAGAGCACAGCTTTTGCTGTTATTAATCAATCCCTCCAAGTTCAGGGAATTTCAGGGTTTTATACCCAGCATGTAAGTAGAGGGGCTCAGAAGTTTACAGTCTGCAGAAGTTCACATAAAAGCAGCTTTTTCTTTCACTGTCTGGGCAAGTTAACCCTTCAAGGACAACACTTGAGAAGAGGGGAACTTCTTCTATCCTTTCTTCCTCCCTCTGCCAGCTGTTACCATGGAGCCAATTTGTAACTTATCTTAAAAATGTAGACATCTCTGTGAAGCCTAGCTCAAGGCCAGAGGCCTTGTTTGCAATTTCTTCATAGTACTATACTGGCTATATTTGTGAAAATAGTAAGGGGGTGTCCAGCACCTTGGCCAGTGGCCAAGTAAACAGGGCAACACAAAAATAGAAAGTTTATCTACATTGAACTATTTTGCAGAGAATCTTTGGCTGACAGCTCCCAAATCAGCCATGGTGAAGTGGACTTTTCTGTGGAGAAAGGGGGTACCACTTCATTGGGTCCCCCTCTTCCTCCAGGGAGAAGTCTTTTCTGCTGTCCTTTAATAAAGCTTCAACTTTCCACTCTAAACTTGTCTTGATGTGCTTCTCTGGTGTTATACTTCAGCATTGGAAAAGCAAGGCCTCATTACCTGTAAATAGCCATAACAATAACAGTCAAAGGACAGAGATAATGCCAAAAGTAAATTCAACATTTAGAATTGAAGATAATAATAATCTTTAGTGATAAGAATTCCTTAATTTAATACTTTAAAAATAATGACAACATGTTTCCAGGGAGCAAATTTGTGACATTGCAGTCAAGGGGAGAAATAAAGAATATCCATGCATTTCTGCCCTTTTCAATTCTTTATTAACTCAAATTCTTAATACAACTTTATTCTATAGGTTCCTAATGAAGAAAAAAACAATCCTTAATGATAGGCTCTGCAGTGGAGATAATCAAATAACACCAAGCAATTCTAGATTAATTAATTCCCAGAAAGCAATTTTAGATTAATTCTGAACATTGCAAAACATATTTAATCATGACAGGCTAGTGACAGACATTTCCTCTGAATGCTAAGTTCAAAACTCTCAAACCTTAGGCTTTATGTCCTGCAGATGCACACTCACTCAGACAGCAGTAATCAGGTCCCAAACCAAAACAGGCTTTTTCTGGTGGGGAGTGGATGACCAGTTGAGGAGAGGGTCACAGGGAGAAGTTGCAGCTCTCAAAAAAGTCCAGACAAGGCGGTAGAGTTTGAGAGCAGTGAGGATCACACAGAGAATAGGAAAATGATGGCAAGTGATGGCATGTCAGTGTAGGTCCTCATCAGGCTCTCCAGCTGGAGTACATACTCGTTTAGGCTGGCTAAATCCCAGTTTTTAGATCTATTTTTTATACTAAATTTTGTTTTTATTTTTTTATTTTTTACCACACCTTGTAATTATCAGGTGCCACCAGATTTCTCATTTACCCTGAGGTCAGAAATATCTGGTCTGGTGGTCTCCATCCTGATATTCTCACCTTTCACTCTTATCAGGAGAGGAAAGCCTGCCAGAGGCTTTATTCAGCTTATCAGGGTGAGGGCAAGTAATTTGTCTGAGACCATATTAGAGGTCTCTGTGGGCGTGCCTGGTGAAAAGTGACCTCTATTAATGACCTCAGGTTTCAAAATGGAGTTTTTTAAATGGAGTGAGAAACTGATGTGACTCCATTTTTGAGAAACCAGCCACTTCAGAGCAAAGCCTGTCCAAAAGGGGGAGTTACCCTTGTCCATGGAAAAACTCCTAGTGCTCCTAGGCATATACCAACCCTGCTGAGTTGTTTGTCTGTAAATAACTGGAGAGATCTTCCATGCCAAGTGATCCTGACTCAGTTACACTAGGTTAGGACCCACAGCAACCCCCTAGCTACCACAAAAATCATGAGACACAGAAAATACCTGAAACACCAGGTGACCTTCCCAGTAGTTTTGTTGATTGGTAACATGATTAGGCAAGTTTATCATATACACTCTTGCAACCTCTCATGGCCTAAACCAATCGGTTCAAAAGTATCCACAACTTGAACTAACCAATCACCTTTACACAACTTGTTTCTGCCAATGAATGTGCTAATCAATGTTAAGAGTTGTTTGACTTTTCTGTGATGTGAAATGATTGGCAGTGTGATGTTGTGATGCATACAATATCCCACAAAATCTATTAATCCTCAATGAATTAAGGGTCAAGACTCACTCTTTGGGACCACTAAATCTGAAATGGTTGTGAGTCCAGGCTTGAGCTTACAATAAACACTCTTGTGTGACTGCATCAGATTCAGCTCCTGGAGGTCTATTGGGGTCTCATGAATCTGGCATTACAGGAGTTGCTTAGGTTCAGGCCTAAGGCCATTCTCACACAACCCCTTTCACCTTGACAGCTCTTCTGCAGATAAACAGAAGCCATAACACATAACTCCTGTCATCATTAACTTGATCTCTTGAGTCCAGTGTCATTTCAAGTTCTGGGTTTAAAAAGACATATTCATTTTCCTTGATGTTTTCAATAAATCACACAGAATTCTTAGAAAGGGCTTGGAAGGATAACAATGTTATATTGCAAAACTTCATGAACTTTCAAATTGCTTGCTGTGTGTGACTGACCAGTATGTGAAAGGCCTTGGGAATATGTGAGTATATTATGAATATAATAGAACTCTTGAGACTTTTTTTCTTACTGTACACACATCCTGAGGCCAAATGAGGCTGTTTACTAGAGGTCATTTCTCAAAGAAGAGATAGTGATCATAAAGGAATAAATTAACCTATATATTATAAATAAATCTAATATATATTTGATTAAAATTGATGACATATATGGCCATGCCAAATAGTTTGCTGAATCATTTCAATTACAGTTATTTAGTTATTTTAATGTTTTGCTTACTGTCTGCATTAGAGACATCGTTGACCTGCAGTTCAGGAAAACTGTTAATTCTAGCACTGAATTTATCAGGTTTTGACACTTTGATATATTACTTATTGCCATAGGATCTATTGTTTCTCAATGTGTATATTAATAAATTTACACATTCTAGAAGATTTTAGAAAGATAAAAGAAAATATGTATTAAAAGAGTAGTTTAAAAAGCTCTTTAATATACCATTGCTATGGTTATTAAATAGCATTTTCATTTTAAGAATGTATTAACCTGGGGCTGGGGATGTGGCTCAAGCAGTAGCGCACTTGCCTGGCATGCATGCAGCCCAGGTTCGATCCTCAGCACCACATACAAACAAAGATACTGTGTATGCCGAAAACTAAAAAATAAATATTAAAATTCTCTCTCTCTCTCTTTAAAAAAACAGAATGTATTAACCAGCAATAAGTATACAACAGTAACATAATAAATAAATATGGTACAAACAAATAAACATAAATTAATAAATGTTATATGATTTATTTTATAATAATATTGGTAAAATATACCCAGAGGTGAAAATAAACATTTAAATAATGATACATATACATGTCCATTTTTATTAAGGTATAGTGAAATACATATATTTTTGTAATATACTTTTGTTCATGAAAGCATCATAAATATTATTATCAAATATTATTGTACCTGCACAAAATTAAAAATCCAAATTGTACATATATCAGTAAATAAATGGCGTTTAGTGACTGAAATTTCTGAGTCTGTTATGTGAAACACAAATATTCAATAAAATATGCTCTGAAGAAAACCTCAATTTGAAAATGTAAAAACATAGAAAGGAGTATTTAGAGTTGTTTTACCATGAGATTAATTTAAAATACCTTTGATACCCAAACAAATACTCTGAAGTTTTTGCTCTTAAGAAATACATATGAAAGAATACAGCAATTCTGTCTGTGAGTAATGCAAGCATAAGAGAAAGATGATAAGAATATTAAGTAAGCCTCAAAAATCTGAGGATCATGAAATAAATACATTCTTGGTAGAAAATATCAATCAATTTTGATGTAAAGTCAAAACTAATAAGCATTCTAATTTACCAAATCTTAATGATTTTATATATTAGAGAAAAGAAGTCAGAATTTTAAGCAAATACATGAGAAATGGGTGTGCACAACAAGGTTTAACCTCAGAAAATTTTATACATCCCCTGTGTCTGTCCATGTGTCTCTCTCATGTCTTTCCAGTGTGACATCCAAAAAAAATGAAGAACAAGTTTTTGAGTAATTATACTTAGGTCTTAAAAAAGTTAAAGAAAATAATTAGCTCTCTTTATCTATTTTTAGAAGTAATTTGCCTTCGTATTTCTTCAAGAATTAATGATTACCCTGTGCTTGTTGCTGATAATACAGAATGTGTAGAACCACCCAGAATGAGAGCACTATTTAAATAATGTCAGAACAAAAAGTGCTACAGAAGAGTAGGAACTGAAAAACAAGGCCAAAGCCAGTGCAGGACCACACAGCATTTAGGGGTATATCAAAGAGGAATGGAGTTGGTCTTAAGAGGTCTGACTTCCCTTAGCCAAGACAAATAACTAGTACAAATTGTCTTAAAATATTTTTCTTCAAATCTTATAATTTAATGGATACATGGTAAGAATCCAGAAGTTAAATGTAAACTAGCAAATTTACATTCATTTCTGGGACACTTTTACTTCTAGTTCTATAGATTAATTAATTTTAATGCCTTTCTAGATATGGTAGATAACTTTTTCTTATTCAACATTTATCACGTAATTTACAAAGGACTCCATTACAGAATTCGGTCATTTTTAAAAATTCATAAAGCAACAGATGAAATTGTTTAAAACACAGACACAGTAATATCACAGGATATAAAGTCTGTGTAGACACCATGGTCTTTATGTTTAGCTCCTAGTTTAAAGAAAGCTTAACTGGCTTGTGTGTTTAGCATTAAACCAAATTTTATTTTTTTATGTTCTATCTCCCCTTTTCCATATCTAATTTCTCTCATTTTAGAATCATGTTAGGAAAATTTAATGTCCTTGTCTAATCTTCTGTTTTCATTCTGAAGGATCTTTTCAACATTATCTTTCAGGTTTTGTAATAGCCATCTATTCTTTTTAAAAAAATTTAAACTTGTTCTTAATATACAAATTCTCTGCCTTCATTTTTGAGTTTTGCACCTGGTGAGGTGTGATTCATTGAGTTCAGGTTTGAAAAAATAATCTTTAAGTTATAAAGTTTCAATTATATATTTTAAGATAAAGAAACAGTTTTAAAGTTACCATATTTGCTATAATATTTTAAGTACAATAATTTTAAATTACAAATATTTTAACTACATTAAATTTCTTTCTCATTTGGCAATCCTAATGAAGACGTAATGGCTCATTCTATTTTTACTTATAATTTTATTCTATTAAATATGCCTTTTCATTTATTATTCATGTAAAATTATTAATAGAAATTCATCACTGGTTAAGAGACATGAGTCAGCCAAGAGGCAAGTTAAATAAAAATTCAAGTTTATCTCCATACACAAAATAACTCTCTAAGCATACTTTTTGCTGGAAAAAATACTTCAAGATGGCAAGTAGCACAAAGAAGTGTGCTGAAGGCTGAAACTGATTCTGAAAGCTAATGCCTATCCCACAGCACACCATCACAAAGTGAAGATTTCTAAAGTCTGGGAGACTAAGGTGGATATTTTTGATGGAAACACATACTCTTGTGATACTAACAAATTGCAGAGAAAAAATGATTGATAAAACCCATGAAATGCAGGAAACCCAGAGTTCTGAAAACTATCTCAGATGTAAACCACACAGTATACCTTCCTGACCATTAGATTTTGTTCACTTTAGACCTTTTAGAGTGGAAAATGAACATTGATTAAATAAATCACTGAGATGTGGGGTTCTAAACAACATTTATTTTCTCAGCTATACAGTCTAAAACATTAGTCCTAATAGATTAAAGCACAAGTATCTGGGACATATTTTTCAAGGCTTTTTAATTTTATTAGAATATACATTTAATGTGCCACATTCTTTTCCAAATTTCTTATGGAACAATGTCAAAGATTTGACATTTTGCTTGATGATACTTAGGGAGTCACTTAAAGAACTGTAGAGTCATTCCACTCACGCCAAGATGATATCATATTTACATAAAGAGTGAGCTTTTAGGTTATTTGTGGTATAAGGCACAGATTCTATTCAAAACAATAGCAAAAAAAAATACAATCATTGTCAGATGAAGTCCTGATATATAAAAATAAAATAACTTAAAAAAATTCCAAGCTGGGCATGGTGGAGAATGCCTGTAATCTTGGTTGGCTCTAGAGACTAAGGCATGAGAATTGCAAGCTCAAAGCCAGTCTCAGAAATTCTGCAAGATTAAGTCTCAAAAACAAAAAAAGAAAGAAAGAAAAAAGAAAAGAAAGAGCTGAGGTTTGGCTCAGTAGTTAATCACCTGTGGGTTCAAATCCTGATTTAAATAATAATACTAATAATAGTTCTAAATGACATCATGATAAACACAATAAAAATTTGTAACTGAACTTTTTTTTTTGGTGGTACTGGGGATTAAACCCAGGGCCTTGTGAATGTGAGGCCAGCACTCTACCAACTGAGTTATATCCCCAACCCTATAACTGAACATCTTACTAGAATCTAGCTTCCTTCTGTGACTTTTGTGTTTTTGCTATTCCTTCTATTATTCTATACTTTCTGCCAAAATTTTCTTCAGAAATGAAAAACTCACTCCTTCCACAAATTACCTTCATAAAGGAAAATTTCTGGACATTTTCACCCCTTTGGTAAGGATTGTCAAGTCTTCTTTTTTGAGTTAAAAACTCTATCCCGTTCTTTAATTTGATACTTCTGCCTGTTTTCTGTCCTTTTGTTTAAAATTGTGATTTATAAGTGTATAGTTACAATTATGGTTTACATTGCTTCCTTGTCCTAGAACAAATATGCCTTTTGCACACTTATCTCTAAACCCCAAAACTCATGCTTTCATTTTTCTTTGTGTTCAGCTACATCACCAAGGTGGCTACAGGTCTTAATGCAAGCAGTTTCTGTTTGATCTGGTCCTGGCTTCCTCCCTCCGATGTATGGTGTCCAAATTTTTTTGAGCTTTGTGAGACTTTTAGTGAGGTTACATCTCATATACCAGTTTTGATGCAATGAGATGTTTTTTGAAAATATGGTGCAAGTGATAAGTGGATGTGATATTGGGACTTCATGGGGATACGTGACTGCAGTGTCTACCTGTCCTGCTATGAGGTCTTCTTCATGGTACAAAAACATTGTCTTATCCCTTGTTTACAAAACTTGAATTGATGGGGTATACGAAACCAAGGTTCATGCAGTTCTGATCTCAAAAGTTATGACCACTGCATGTCTACATTGTATAGAGCGCTTGCTTTTTTTCAGGGCTACTTTACTTTAGAGAACTCTGAAAATTTCTTTTATAACATATAAGTAAAGAGAACAGGGCTGGGGATGTGGCTCAAGAGGTAGTGAGCTTGCCTGGAGTGTGTGTGGCCTGGGTTTGATCCTCAGCACCACATACAAACAAAGATGTTGTGTCCGCCAAAAACTAAAAAAAAAAAAAATATATATATATATATATATATATATATATATATATATATATATATATACAAATATATATTAAAATTAAAATTCTCTTTCTCTCTCTCTCTCTCTCTTTAAAAAATAAATAAATGAATAAATATTTTTAAAAAAGAAAAAGAAAACAATGTTGGACATGTTCAAATTTTCCAGAAAAATCTGAGAGCAATTATTAATGATTGACAGATAAGCAATCTGAGAATCCCCGAGTTAAGTGATATATCATAGTTTATAAAGTTACAAAATGAGAAAAGCTAAGATTCTAATGAAATCTAGTTAAGGTTTTACACCTAAAAAATACTATAATATTCACAAAGTCTTACACCTAATACATTATGAGGCAAGGCTATTAATTTATTGGCTTCTACATTTAATATTTTTATTTTAGAAATATTTTATTAGTAGAAATCATAGTATTTCTGATGATACATATATAAGAAAATATTCAAAACCTTCAACATCTACAATGTTCAATAGAAACCATGTAGAGTTTTCATACCTTTATATCAGATTTTTAGAAAAAGCATTTATAATCTGATAGTTAAAATCATTTTTTTAAATTGTGGTAGTATAAACATTGTTGTAGCTGCATTAATGTAGTGTGCTGTGATGCCCTTCAGTATATGAATTGATAAAGAAAATGTTTTTTTATTCAAAATGGAATAATGCTCTTCATTTAAGAGAATGAAATCATGGCATATGCAAGTAAATGGATGGAGCTGAAGAATATTATGCTAAGTGAAGTAAGCCAATCCCCCAAACCAAATACTGAATGTTTTCTCTGACATAAAATTTCTGATACATAATGGAAAGGAGTGAGAAGCATGGGAGGAACAGAAAAAACTATAGATAAGGGAGCGTGGAGGAAGGGAAAGAAAGGGAGCATGGGGATAGGAAAGTGATGAAATGAGATGGATGTCATTATCCTAAGTACATGTATGAAGACATGAATGGTGTGACTCTGTTGTGTACAAGAGATTTGAAAAATTGTACTCTATTTGGGTAATATGAATTACAATGCATTCAACTGTCTTTTATAATAAATTAGAATAAAACCTAAAAATTATGTCATAAAAGATTGTGAGCAAATTCAGAGGAAATCAAATATTTAAATACAAAAATAAAAAAGCATGTTTATATATGTTGAAATGTTGTATATATTCCATTGTGGAGTTTGTAATACTCAAGAATAACTAACATATTATGAAGAAAAGCAAATACTTTTGAAGCAACAAAAATATATTCATTTATTAAAAATAATATATTGACTCATTTAAATCTATTCTTTGAGTGAGATGCAGAAAGACAGAATACAAAGAGTGATTAAGAAAGTAAAACAAAATAGGTAAAAGTGAACAACTAAATATACAAATGAAGAAAGAAGTCTTAACGTCCTAGAGAATCCATGCTAAAAATAAGAAAAGAAGTGAATGCATGATAAGACAGTGAGGAATGACAGATTATGTATCCTCTGATAAATATATGAATACTTATTTTTTTTGGATAAAGATAACATATGAAACTATTTCTCACAAGTTTAGACACGATTTTGTAATTACTTATTCATGAATGTGTATTAAATAATATCAATACTAGATACTTCCTGAAATTTTTCTCCAAGTCGATGAAATCTTATATATATTTTAGAATATGTATTTGCATGTGCACTCTAGAACACTATGTATAAATGTATATATTTTTTATCTGAGGTTAACTTTTATATGTATGTGAAATAATTTGATTCTTTTATATTTTTCTAAATATAATAGTAAATAAACTATTTTTGTAGAAAACATAATGTGAGTGATTTGTTTATTTTAAAGTGTCTGAATTTTTTTTACATAACTGGCTTTGTAAAGCCAGTCATTTCTATATTTTAAATAAAAGGTGTGTTTGAGGAGGCTGGGGATATGTCTCAAGCAGTAGTGTGCTCACCTGTCATGCGCACGCCTCTGAGTTCGATCCTCAGCACCACATACAAATAAAAATGTTGTATCCGCCAAAAACTAAAAAAATAAATATTAAAAATCTCTCTCTCTTTCTCTATCTCTCTCTCTCTCTCTCTCAAAAAAAATGTGTTTGAATAAAAATATTTTAAGAAAGCCTCCACTCAATGATGAATAAAATTCCCTATTAAAGAGTATTGGCCATTATCATTTTTTTTAAGTAGAAAATGTTTCCCATAAAAAGAAGAAATGGATGTTAGCCCACCACAGTACGCTAAATCACCTTTCATAAAAACCTATGGCAGGGATGCTAAGAAGATTATATTTCAAAGCACAATGGATCTCAAACATCAAATAAAACTTTTGGCTTAATGAAACCAAAAGAAAAGATTTTATCAGCATTTTCTATTTACCACAGAGCCTTCTCTCAAAGAAGTAGGCAGTCCTATGCAAAGTATTTGATAGCATACCCTTGGTGTCAACATTTCCTATTCTTCTATAACAATCACTGGAGGTCCAGATTTCCCCTCAAAGTCAGAATTCTATTTTCTTCTATAGGGTATGCTCACAAAGCAAAACAAATCGGATTTCATGGAAAAGGAGTTTTTAACTCATATTTTTCTTACTCTTTTTTCTGGAAACAAACAGAATGCATCTGTCTTCAAAATTACTTTCACCATAGTTTACTACAATTTTGTAATCCCAATATTGGACTGCAGGAATCTCTTTTGTGGGAGCCAGTGTTGAGGGTCTTCTGCTGCCAAACAGAGGCCTCAAAAGCCATGTGGAATTTGGATGATCCATGTCATGTCTTGTGAACTGCATGGCTTACACATTTGCTTTCCAAAAGAGTCAACCTGATGTGATCTAAAAGGTCCTGTATTATATAAAATATGATTTTCTTCGAAATTGGCCATCTTTATTCAGCTCAGCTAGTGTGCTGCTCCTAATGGTCTCTGAATTAATATTAGTGAAACACAAAAGAGCAGTGGGCCTCAACCATTATTTTTCACCTGTTTCAATCCAAATATTCTTCAGGACTACTTCAGGATTTTTTGTATAAAAAGCCCAACCATCTTAAATAGTTTAATATACCAGTGGATTAAAAGGCCCTATTCTTACAGCTTTATGACTCTAATTAGCTTAAATGCTTAAAATTGATTTAAGTTGTAAACCATGCTGTATTGTTGCAGTAAATGGTATTCTGTATGTGCATCAAATCACTGTATCAGTGTGAAGTAAATGTATGGATACTTAGATCAAGATAGCAGAGGCATGGGTGAGAAATTCTACACATCAAGAAAGAGCTGAAAGACCTGTGTCTGTGCCTGGATGTGGGATTGTGACTCAATGGTAGAACACTTGCTTAGCATGTTTGAGGCACAGGGTTTCATCTAAGCACTGCCTATAAACAAAATAAACAAAATAAAGACCCATCAACATCCAAAAATATATATAAATAAATAAAGTGCTTAATTACTTTCTCAGAATTAGTCTATGCCATTTTAAGTAAATAAAAACAAAATGAAATGTTTCACCCCTTGTAGAACAGCTTTACCTTCAATAAAGTGCAGGTAATAAATTTATTTCTTCTTTGTTATCCTGTGGGGAAATTACAACATGTTAAAAATTCAGTTGTATGTTATCACCCAAAAGAATGATTGAATATCAGAGTTTTTCTTCCTATGCATTAATCACCACCCTTACTGTTATTGTAGGAGAAATTAATAAACACAGAAAGCTTGGCTATTCTCACAAAGTTTATGTTAACATGTTACTCTAAATTAAATTTATATAATCAATTATGATTTGCTACCAATGCAGATATCTTGTTACCATTTGGAACACATGAAGAGGTGATGAATTGATTGCTATTTCAGTTTCAAGAGAAACATTTCCTATAAGCGCATTTGTATTTTGTCAAGAAGATAAAACTAGAACAGTAAGGACTTATTGATTCCTGATCCATGCAAAAATAACTGAGAAAGAAGGGTGATATTACTTAGAACATGTACACAAGTCTATAAACCACTTTTTAAAAATCATATTAAAAATACATACAAAGAACTAAAGATCCAGTTAAGAAAAAATCAGCTACTCCATGCAATAAAACTACAGGAGATATCACAATATCAATACTTGACAGAATAGAAGATGGCGGCGAAGGGAGTGCATTACCTCCATGTACCGCATCTTTGTGCTGGGAGAATGATGAGTTAGAAAGGCTAAAAGCTATCTTGTTAGGAATTTCCAGCAAAATTGGGGTGTTCCAAAAGCTAGAGGAAGGATTTCCATCGCAGAAGACGGGGCTTGTGAGGACGAGTCAGGACTCACCCGTTGCTTTGGTCAGCCGGCAAAGGAGACGAAATGCTGCCATTCGCGTGGGATACCAACACGGCAGAGATCTGATGTCATCAGAAAGCGGCGGAGGAGAGAACTTCATCGATACCAGCGGCGACACAAACAGTTGGTCTCCTGGTAAAGAAAGTGAGTCACAAACACCCAAGTCTCTCTCACTTTGTCATCAAGCCAGAGGGGCAGAGCAGAGCTGCTGCCCGCTCCTGGAACAGGCCCAGCGGCCCACCGGCATGACCCCAAATTGAGTAGGGACAGAGCAGAGCCACCACCCGCCCCCGCAATGTAGGCAGGCCTGCGACAGACCAGTGGATCAGGCCCAGAGACCTGCCAGCATGGTACACACGTCACCCCAACTGGAGTAGGGGTAGAGCAGAGCCTTCGTGCCCAGATCAGGCCCAGCGGCCTGCTGGTGTGGTAGTCACGTAACCCCAATTGGAGTAGGGTCAGAGCAGAGCCACCACACGCACCCACAAGGTAGGCAGACCTGCGACAGATGGGCAGATCAGGCCCAGCGGCCTGCCAGTGTGGTACACACGTCACCCCAATTGGAGTAGGGGCAGAGCAGAGCCACTGCCCACACTCAGAACAGGCCCAGTGACCTGCCGGAGTGGTATTCACGACATCCCATTGGAGTAGGGGCAGAGCAGAGCCGCCTCCCGGGCCCAAAAGTAGGCAGACCAGCGACCAACCAGGTCCAGTGGCCTGCCGGCATGAAAAAAAGACACGTCACCCCACTTGGAGTAGGGGCAGAGCAGAGCCACCGCCCATTCCCGCAAGGTAGGCAGACCTGCGACTGACCGGTGGAACAGGCCCAGCGGCCGGCCGGGGTGGTTGGCACGTCACCCCAATTATTGTAGGAGCAGAGCAGAGCCTTTGCCCGCGCCTGGAACAGGCCCAGGGGTCTGCGGGTGTGGTAGACAAGTCACACCAATTGGAGGAGGGGCAGAGCAGAGCCGCCACCCGTGCCCGCAAGGTAGGCAGACCTGCGATCGTCTGGCAAAACAGGACCAGTGGTCGCGGGCGTGGTAGGAGTGGCAGGACAGAGCCGCCGCCTGCACCTGCAAGGTAGGCAGGTCTGCGACAGACCGCCAGATCAGGCCCAGCGACCTGCCAGCGTGGTACACACGTCACCCCAACTTGAGTAGGGGTAGAGCAGAGCCTTCGCCCACGCCCGGATCAGGCCCAGCAGCCTGGTGGTGTGGTAGTCATGTAATCCCAATTTGAGTAGGGGCAGAGCAGAGCCACCATCCACACCTGCAAGGTAGGCAGACCTGCGACCGACCGGCAGAAAAGGCCCAGCGGTCCTCGGGTGTGGTACGAGGGGCAGGGCAGAGCTGCCGCCTATGCCTGCAAGGTAGGCAGACCTGCGACAGACAGGCGGATCAGGCCCAACGGCCTGCTGGAGTGGTACACCAATTGGAGGAGGGGCAGAGCAGAGCTTTCGCCCGCGCCCGAGACAGGCCCAGCGGCCCGCCGGAGCGGTAGTCACATCACCCCAATTGGAGTATGGGCAGAGCAGAAGCACCGCCCACGCCTGCAAGGTAGGCAGACCGCCGCCCAACCCTGCAAGGGAGACTTTTCAACTATACAAGAGCAATATAAATATATAGGGGGAAAAAAATTTCAAAAACTCAACAGTTTCACCAAGCAGAAAGAAACGCAAGCAATATGAAAAGACAAGGAAAGAAAGGACCACAAGCAATGCAGGTCAACTCAACTTTAGAAGAGGTAACAGCTGCAGCAGATGGAATGTCAGATAAAGAATTCAGGATATACATGCTGCAGATGATCTGGAGTCTCAAGGAAGACATTAGACAGCAAAATCAGATAATGAAAGATTACTTCGACAATGAATTACACAAACAAATCCAGGCAGCAAAAGATCAACTATACAGGGAGATAGAGGTTATAAAAAACAAACAAACAGGAATCCTAGAAATGCAGGAAGCAATAAACCAACTTAAAAACTCAATTGAGAATACTACCATCAGAGTAGAACACTTAGAAGATAGAACATCAGACAATGAAGACAAAGTATTTCACCTCGAAAAGAACATAGACAGCTCAGCAAGACTGTTAAGAAACCATGAGCAGAACATCCAAGAAATATGGGATAACATTAAGAGACCAAACTTAAGAGTCATTGGGATACGGGAAGGTATAGAGCTCCAAACCAAAGGAATGAGCAATCTATTCCATGAAATAATACGAGAAAACTTCCCAGACTTGAAGAATGAAACAGAATCCCAAATCCTAGAAGCCTACAGGATGCCGAATGTGCATTTTGATCCTAAAGGAGAAGTTTACTTAAAATTTACAAATTATGTGTCACTGAAAACGTAGAAGATATATTAGACCTTATTGTTTAAAAGATAGAAATATGCCAATGGAATTCTTTCCAGGTATTTGGTCATTTTTGATGCACTGATCTGTGTATGATAAATAAAATTTAATTGTATTTGTAGATTTAAGGAAATATGCTTCAAAATAAATGTGCCTTGAGAAAGAATATTAATGTATTTAGCTTCTATATCTATGTCTAGAAAATTTAGACAATATCAAAAAAATTACATGATTTGTGAAGAAATGCTATTAACTGTATCTTTATAGTATTTTGAGGAGATTCATGGATTTTGAATTTTTGCTTCAAATATATTTTGACAAAAATAAACAGAATTGGTCATAAAGGTTTTTCTTTTATATTATATCATCAATTTATGGTGACATTATTATTCTCTTTCAAGCACAACTATAGATAAAAAATAGTGATTCTCTTTCTTGGTGCTATGTTATCTTCCAAAATTCTTATCCTTTGTGAAAAACAATGATAACTTTGTAGTGCAGAATTACATCCTTATAAAGTATTTTATTTCCTCCAATTTTAATCATGGATTTAAATTCATAATAAAATGTATTAAATATTTTTGACTATAAGCCTATAAACTCAGCTAACTATTTTACCTAGAGATCTGGATTTTCAAATATACAAGTCTATTTTACCCACAATGAATTAAAGTAACAGTCAAAGAGAAACATAAAATGAGATAAACATTCACAATGAAAAAAGGAGGTGATCTCCAGTGACAAAAGACTTCAAAGAACTTTGGAAAACAGAAAGTCTGGGAGCAGATGAAGGATGCATTTGAGTTCTAATTAGGTCTCCCCCGGAGGGAGATTAAGACCATGACTAGGCATCTTGGAAGTCCATAAGTGAGTGTGCTTCAGATCAGCACAATGGAAATAAAGAGAAGGAAGCATCACAGAATCTGGGTTTGCAGTCTTATCTCAAAGGAGGCTTCTGCTTACTCAAAGTGAAATTTTGGGGCTGTCTTGCACTCTCATTTTTATTTCTACATGAGACATGGACTGTGATTTACATGAGTCTCAAACAGTCTTTAGTGTAGAAAGCCTTGAATGGTCATAGCCAGAAAAACTCTCTTCTACTGATGAAAGTATTTTGAAAAGACCACTTTCAACAATTGTCTGGGAAATGAATTCTTCAGTCCTAATTGTGCCATAAAAAAACAGTTCCCTATAGTGACACCACAAAAATTTACTTTTCAGTCTAAGTTCTGTACGTAGTTTATGGTACTAGTGAGACTGTATTCCTTATAAAAAGGGAAGACAGTGCAATTAATTGCAATTAATTACCTGTGTAAACTGAATATCAAATTAATGGTCATCTTATGTCTTTTCTGCTGTTCATTTTAAATCCCTTAAAAATACTTCTTTTGATCTTTATAACTTAGCTGAGTGAGTGAAACTCATACTCTTCCCCAAATCATTTGAGCCTGCTCACCATAATTTTCTCAAGAAACAACTACAACACTGTTTTTTTTTTAACAATTCCTGTAGGGCAAGTGAGTACTAAAAAGTAGAAAATAGGATCATCTGTTTTCAGATTGAATCATCTGATTTTTGTCTTTATTGCAACATGGAATAAATTTCCTTCTGGTAAGGAGAGTGAAGTGACCTAGCTAGGATTGTAATTTCTGTTCCTTTGTGTTTTCTAAGTACATAGAATTTAAAGTTCTCAGGTGCAGTTTAAATTTTATTTGGAATCTTGTTCAACATCCTGTTGGAAAAGTGTCCTCTTAAATAATTAGAATTTCTAAAACTGCAGGCTGCAGAGGAATGGTGTAAGAAAATATAATTGCCAATTTATCAAAGTGATCATGAGTGAAGACTCTTCAACTTTGACACACTGATTCCTGGATCTATGTAGTCTATCTCTTGGTAGCACAATCTGATATAATGATGTGAAATTTAACAAGTGTTAGCAACACCATCACATTTTCCAATATCCTACCATGCCAGTAGCTTTTTTGTTTCTTTTGTAGATGACAATACAGTGGATACCATGGTCATAGACAATAGTAATATCTTTATTTTTGTTAAATGTGGTCTGATTCAATTTTAGGCATGATCTATTGATACTTTATTAGTGATGCTTGCTTAGCATTTATTATCTGTAAAAGCAAAAGGTAAAAAAAAATGTTTGGGGTTTTCTGGTTAAAATTATTTCTGAGGTCCACTTGTTAATTTATTATGAGAGAATGATGAAAAGAATTATGCTCTAACAAGAACCTAGAGATAGACCTTTCCTCCTAGCTGGTGGATATTTGGAAGAGGAATTTGATAGATAAAATGTGGTGATGGAAACCATTATGGTACTCAGTCCTCATTCATCCTGTGCAGCATCCGAGGCTGGATAAAAACAACTAGCCAAGTCCAGTTGTCAACTTGGTTGTCTTGTACATTGTCCATGATGTATGTGCTTTGGTATGCGATAGCATCAAATTCCATGATATTAACACTGCATTGACTCTCTCAGAGATGCATCCTTATTACTGTACCCCCCAAATTTTATAGTCATCAAAAGTTTCTTCTAGACCCTTGACCAAGTCTTGATGTCTTTCTATTAGTTTATGTACCTTCTTACCTGAGGTAACTTCTTTTTCTACATGAAAGTGTGGATGAAGTGTGCTGCCAAGTATTCTGCTCTTTAGAAAGAGTTTTTTTTTTCCATTTTTTTTAAAGGCTAACCCTGAAAGATGCTGTACAATGGTGTTATTTTATTTCAGTTTACTTCTAAATGAAGATAACTCATATTTATTTCTAGTAATATTTTGATAGAGGTTGGCCAATTTACTTTTCTATCTGATTTGCAAAAGGGACCTTTTCCCAAACAAGGAAATAAAAAGGTGTTGTATCACACCTTTGCTCTGAAATTGATTGGGGTCTTCTGAGAAAGAGTGTAGGTTCAGTGACTAACTTCTTGGTTTGTTTTTTGCTTAGTGATTGGTCACACTCTACAAGTGTGACCTCAGGGGAAATGCCAAGGAAGATAGAGAGTAAAATAAGTAGAAGCTATCAATTGATTATGCTTTTGTAACTTAAGTAGGGTTTTTGAACTACTATATGACTTACATATCTCTCTGCCATCCATTTAAAGTGAAAATATAAAATTCATCTTTATTTTTTATGTATCATCAATAAATTTCTAAAAATAAAATTTACACCTATTTTTTTCTAATCCTGTTCATGATTTCTCTATTTTCTTGATTATATGAATTTTTTATAACTGATAATAACTTGATAATCTGTATCAATTCCTGGTTTACACACACTTATTGATATTTGCCTCTTTTTAGTTATAGTTGGCCTCCAGTAACAAAGGGAAAGATCCCTTTCTGTCTGCTCCTCTCAGCCCTGATCCAGCCTGTCAGCTTCCCAGACCCTTATGCAGTTGGTTGTAAAATCTGCCAAATTTTTTCACTATTTTTCAAGATTAAAAAAAATCAAAAACTTTTAACTTCTTTTTGTATTTGTATAGAGTGTGACTATTGAATTGAAACATTTTATTCTAAGCGTCTTTGTGGTTTCTTGGAGGTTAAGTGGGTGAGAGGGAGAAGGGAAAGTGGGGGATTCTTTTGTATCATAACATGAAGTTTCCCACACAGTCTGCTCCCAGGTGCCAGACTTCAAGTTTTTCTTTCACTGGTATACTTTGATTATTCTTACTTCCCCTTTACCCATAAGTTAAAACTTATGGTAACAGCACTTTATCAAACTGCACTTATTAAGAACAATTTTAAAAATATAGTTATAGTTCACTTCACCAGTCTGCACTTATTGCTTATGGTTTCACTCATCTGCTATGCCTTTTTTTGGTGTCTAAAAAAACCAACATTGTATTTTCAATATTTTACCCAGTTTCCTACATGTATATACTGGAAAGAAAATATGGTCTGGAAATATTCCATTTTGATTGAATGCTATAATCAAGAAAATAAAATTTAAATATGCTAAGTATATCTCCAGAATTTCTCAAGTAGCTATGCTTAAAACAAAGAGAATATCTTGAAAAGAAAAACCATGGTCAGCTTCAAGAAAGCATGAATAGACCCCAAGTACTTATCACTAATGATGGATTATAGATGATAAATACAGAATTACCTCAAGATTTAAAGGAAAACTAGTATTCAACCTGGTATTCTTAACTGAAGCAGACTGTCCATTAATGATAAATATTAATAGACTTTCATTAATGATAAAATTCTAAAAAGCTGTATTCTGTGCCTCATTTCAAAGAGAGTTACTCAATATAGAAGAAAAATCACACAAAGGAAGCAGAGTTTGTGGATGAAACAGTGGCTCTAACTACAGAGCTGAAGAAAGTTATGCTGATTCTGCAGTAGACCTTGAAAATAGTTTTGTTAGCATACCTCAGTCTTACCTTTAAAATGATGCTTTAATAGAAATATTAGCTAGTGAGTAGTCAAGTGATTGAATGTAGCAAAAGTTAGAAGATTCTAGTGGTCTATTTTCTTCACCACACACACACAAAAAATTGAATATTACAAAATATAGAGAAAAACAAAGTGATGAAAAAGAAAGTAAAAACCCACTAAACACAAATAATAGAAAGTCAAGTTTTTCGTATGAAACACAGTAAAATGTGCACTTTTTGTAGCATTTGATGCGATAAAAGAAAGTAGTATTGATTGTTCTTGATGGTAAGAACATCCCTCCATGAGCAGCATTCATGTCCTGATATTGGATGTCAGAAAGGCTAATAAATTAGAGAAAGAAATCATTCTTACTTCTGGTGTGTGTTTTGCGATGAAAACTAGTTTAGAATCAAATTTGTGAAAATGATTACTGGTTTTTAACCTTCATAAATTTTCTGTAGACAAAGAATGCAACACATAATTATTTTTAAAATAGAATAACTAACTGATGATGAATGAACACAAGGACTTGTAACTATTAAATAATAGACTGGGGTGTAGTGGTCTGTACAGATGCTCATACTCAGAAATAATAAACTGCCCAATGCAGATTAAGCAGAAAATCACATAATTATGATTACATAAATGATAATCAATTAAACACTAAAGCCTTTTAATATTTGACTCATTGGCCTTAAGAGAAAGAAGTGGCCCCATAAGCCAAATTGGTTTTCTTCCCTCTCTCATTGCCATTCAAAAAATAATGGGAACCCCTAATACTTTGTGAAGGGTCTTCCATGTATTTATTTCAAAATTATGGTCAATATCAGACAACTAATAGTAGGTATGGCTAAATTTAGTTTCCTTTTAGAAATTTACATAGTTGCAGATAGAGTGGAGGCTGCTGATTTGGGTGTAAATTTTGGAAACTACAGTTTTATATAGTCCGGGGGTTTGAACCCAGGGGTGCTTTATTACTCATATATATTCACAATTCTTCAATATTTTATTTTGAGACCTGGTCTCTGTTACCAAGCCTGGCCTTGAAGTTGTGATCATTCAGCCTCATACTCTATGATTTTTGAGATTACATGTATGTACCACCACATCAACCTGGACACTTCCTTTTATTTTTTTACACGAATCTAATAATCAAAAGTATTTTAAATATTTCTGCTTTTTCTTTGATATAAAATATTCAATACTAACTTTCCAAATTGGTTTTCACCATCACATTTTTTTTCAAAAGGCCAATATTCATGTTGTGTAGTTGTACATTTTTTTTTTACCCCAAAAGGTATACTCAATAGATTGTATTCTGAGTTAGCAAGTCAATTTTATATGTTTCAGAAAAACAAATTGCCATAAATTGTCCTGGTTATGCTCATAATAGAAGTACCTTACTCTTAGTCATTATCAAAAAAAAAAAAAAAGGGAATTTAGTAAAGTCAAAAGGTAAGATCCAACAGTTGGCTAGTTGTTTCAACCAGATGTATATGATTTGATTGTTTCCCTTTTAAATTTCTTATTCTGATTGCTTTGATGGCTTTTCCTATGATATATAGTAGTCAGCTCAATTTAAAAGAACTAGTTTATGTGAAATCTGGATACTAAGGGAAATAAATATCTGGAACAAATTAATAGTACTCAATATGTTTCTGATGATTATATACAGCTTCCTCCTACCATTCTGAGATTGCAATTCATAGAGCTTTAGATGACTTTCATTCCTCACTATATTTCACTAATTAGCACATGCAAAAATAATTTTTTAACAAATTTATATTAAATAAGTAGCAATTTAAAGAAAAACAGATATAATTCACACCTGTGAAATTAAAACATGACATTTTGCCAAAGAATATTTGGCATATTCAAAGAATAAAATGAAGAATTGTTGCTTTCCTTTATGTGGTAGTACACAGTTTATTGTCATGTTGTTTCAAAAAAAATCATTTACAGTTTTCTTATGAAAAAACAGTTGTTATTGTTTAACATGGATTTTACTTGAATTTTTTTTTTTAATTTTTACCCATTTGAACACTGAGAAGCTATTTGCTGCGGTCAAACACAGTGAGATACTGTTGTAAGATGTAACTCTGAAACATCTGCAGTTATTTTCATTTTATCTAACAGCATCATGCACACCCAGCATGAGAAGAGGTTGCTCATTAATTTTGGTATCAATACTGACTTAGGTACATTGAAAAGATGTTGAGAAAATTACATCTATAATGGTGGAATCTCCCATTTCTTTGTTTTCATTTTTCCTGTGGTGCTTCTGCTCTTGATATTAGTTATGTTAATTTTAATTTGAATTGTCCATACAGTTTCTTAAAACATAAGACACTTAGAATTGAGGAAATCACTTATAGCATATTTATTTCATAAACTGATATAAGATTCAATGAATGACTTCAGCATTATTAATGCACATTTTATCAAAATTCCATTAAGTCACAATTTGAGATACAGTATTAAAATCTTACATAGCTAAAGGTTTTTTAACAATGAATTATAGGCACCCTAAGCAAGTATGTAGTTCCAATTATTCATTTACTTTACTTCATTCATTCATAATATCATAGTTGATAAATACCACACATCAGAGTGTCTGTTTTTGAAAAAAAAAAAATTCTTGGTAAATTACTAACAATGCAGCATGCAATTTTTATTTATTATTGGTTCATCATACCCATATCTTACCCACATAGTAAGATTGCTATAATATTCAATAAGTTGTAGCTAAAAACATGAAATACCACATAACCTATTGTACAGATTATATAAATGCTCTTATTATTTCTTCATCCTTTTCACAAATATTTATCAGGAATTAACTATATGATAATTAGAACTAAGATCATCCTAATTATTTCAGAAATTTGAAAAAATGCAAGACCTCATTTAAAAAGGGCAATATAGATTTCAGAAGTAACTACTGTTTCTGTAGTGAATAATGTGTATAGAAATCTGTTAAGGTCTTGGGGTATGCAAATATATTTGTGATGCATCAGAGAGTGCATATGAAAAAACCATAGTATTTATCATGTTACATAAATGAAGTGAAATATCATACCAAAATGTTAAAAAAATTAACTTTTGGGAAAAAAGCAAAAGTGTGCACTAGTATTTGAAATAAGGTAATAATAATTTTTACCATAATTAGTTGTTTCTGGGTCTCATTTCACTCTTTACTTTAATTATCGATCCATTTTGTTAAGTACCCCTATAGGTGTTATTGGAAAATATTGGCATTTAGTGAATAATGCCACCAATTTTCTGTTCTGCAATATTAAAGAACTATTTCAGATTTATTGCAATGAATAGTTTTGCTTAAATGTAACAGTAGTTTTTCAATGTAGAAATTACTAAGATTACTCTGGGTGTTCTCAACATCTATAACAACCATATTTGATGAAATTTGTGGCATAGTGTATAAGAAAAGATGCTTCTCTACCACAAACAAGACATCATTGAAATAACCTTGTGTAGTATCAGCATATACAAGTTTGGATGAGGACTTTTGCATCTTTTCTCCTTTTACTTCCCACCTACAACATGGCTTATTTTTCATAAGCAAATTTTTATACTTTTTAAACCTCTCATATATCTCAGAATTTACTAGGAGGGATCCATGACAACTTAGAAACAAACATGTGAGACAGTGTGTAGATTAATATATGAAGATGTTTAAGAAAATATTGGTCTGGTCAAGAGATGGTGCAGCAACTATATAGAAAGCTTAAAATTAAAATTGAAAGAAAGATAATACTCCCAAGATTTACTAATAATCATGTAGTCTTTGGAAGCAGATATTTTAATAGGAAGCTCTTAAGACTGATGTCCACTGCATCTTTCTTATGAATATTTGCTCTGGTTTTGAGGGTCACCACATCTAGCCAGTACACATTTGGCTTGATATAGCATATTCAGAAAGCCCACCATTTTCTTTATAAACCTAGGCATGGTTTACTATACATCCACTGAGTTTTTGCACAGACTTTTCCCTTCTTTTAATATACTTAGCCCATTAGTCTTGTCATATTTAAATTTATTCATTCTTCAAGAAGTAGTTTAATTGAATTCCCTATTGTCTTTAAAATAAATTCTCCACCTAAAGTAATTTCTATATTTTAAAGCATTTTATTGTAGTATATAGAATCTTTATAAGTACAAAGAAATGACATTCTATGTCTCATTTTTACCATTGTCTTTCTCATATAACTTTCATTATGAATTGAGTATGTCCCTCAAGTACTCATGTGTTGGGAACTTGGTTTCCTAGGGGAGAGAGTTGGAAAATAGTAGAATGTGTAAAAAGTGAGATCTAGTAGATTGTGGTTAGATCATTGGGGGAGATGCCCTTGAAAGAGTTAATGAAATTTTCATGGGACACAAGATAGTTCCTATTAAAGCAGATTGTTACAAAAAGAGCAAGTCTTCTTACTGGATTTCTCTGACTTCCTGTGTCCTTATGTTCTCTCTACCTCTCAAATAAGCCCTAACCATAATTCCATCTCATGTGTAATGCTGGTGAAGGGGCTGTAACAGGAGCTGCGAAGATTCTGGTACAGAGCACTTAAATCTTCAGAAGTATGTACTCAAATAATATTTATTTATTTATCTATTTATCTATTTATTTGTTGTAGTTGGACAGAATACCTTTATTTTATTTATTTATTTATTTTTATGTGGTGCTGAGGATTGAACCCAGATTCTTGCATGTGCTAGGTAAGCACTCTACCACTGAGCAGAAACACCAGCCCCTCAGAAAATATTTTTATGCATTTATATCTCTTTTTATACATTGGCCTGTTTCTGGTATTTTTCTATAGCATTATAAAATAGACTATAACAACAAAAAAATGACTTTGAGTCTAAGGCTTCTTACTATAAGAGTGAGTAGAACATCCAAGATTACATTTTATAAGCCCTGGTATAGTTTAGATGGTAATGGATGAGCATTTAAGATTCTTATTATTTTTTTTTTTATATTTCAAAGGTGATATCTTGTATTTCTTATATTCCTCACGGTGCTTAGGTTAATGTTTTGCCATTTACTTTGGGACTCAACAGTGTGGAATTGATTCTGTTTTGCTAAACAAAAGCAAGAGTGGCTCCCTAAAATATAACAAAGACTCTATGAAAATGTTTTGAGTTTTAATGGGAAGAATTGCTATTGATCATAGAGGGAATTTGAATACATGGGTCCATCTTGATGATACTCATTAATCAGAATTGGTCTGAACTGACTAGATTAAAATCATTAGAATACCATGAATAAAGAGGCAAATTAAAAAAATAGGTTTGTCTAGTACCATTTCGAGTCTCCTATTACAGTACAAATTATAGTATTTTTTTTACCAGTGAAACGACTCAAACTCATGTAGCTGCATTTTAAGCCTCATGTATTCACCCAAGTCATATAGGTAAAAAATGCACTATAAGTTGGGCAGGATGATCTATGCTTGTAATCCAAGAAAATTGGGAAACTGAGTACTTTCAGAAGTTTAAATTCAGCTTCAGCAACTTAGTGTGGTTTCAAGCAACTTAGCAAGACAGTCTTAAAATTTGAAAAAGTGGGGAGAGGACTTAGGAATGTGGCTCAGTGTTTAAAAATCCCTAAATATAAACTGACATTCAAAAAAGTAATACAGTTTAAAATGCTACAATTTAGTGTTAAAACTAATAAAAAAAGATTTCATATAATTCTTTTCTCCAGTATTCAAAAATGAAAATAGTATTTTTTTTATTTAGAA
Organism: Callospermophilus lateralis; assembly: GCF_048772815.1. NCBI lineage: Eukaryota > Metazoa > Chordata > Mammalia > Rodentia > Sciuridae > Callospermophilus > Callospermophilus lateralis. The sequence goes on along the minus strand of NW_027515935.1, from coordinate 279,444 downwards.
AACAAAATCTATATGCTTTCAAAGATGAGGTTTCTGTATTAGGCATGTATGATATTTATGACTGATATTTCTACCAAATAACTTGATAATGCTTAAAAAATTTAAGCAAAAGTTAAAGACACCTACTTATTTTCTATATTTAAATAGGTAATGTCTTTTACTGATCCTCATATACATCAAGGTGTAATACTATACTCTCATATTTGTCAAAGTGTTTATTATAAATGATTCATTTTTATATAAGGTATACATTTTGGACAAAATCTGTTCAATGTTCACTACTGGTATGAGTTTTCAGATGTTCAATGAATTTAAAATTTGAATAAGTTTTCAAAATATTATTTAACTTTTTAGGGTTTCTGGGCACAATGAATCCTCCAAAAATAAGTAGTGTTAAAGAAACATGTGGTTATGAAATGTTTTTTTCCATTTGTATTCTCTCTAACTAGTATATATCCACAGGTGCTGAGTATTGATGAATAAATTTTGGAAGCATTGTCAATTGTCCATTTTCACATATCACAACTTTGTCTCTTCTATGGTTGTTGTGGTGAGGATTAAATGTTGACTCTTTCTTAGAGAAATGGTACGATGGTCTCATTTGTAAAGCTTCTCTCCAGTGTGTTTTCTCTGATGTCTAATAATATATGATATATAATTTAAAATATTTTTATATTATCTACATTTATGTCTTCTTTCCAGAGTTTAGTGGTGAAAATGAATTGATTTCTTATTAAAAAGTTTGCTAATTTGTTTTTATTTGTAGGGGTTCTTTTCTGTATAAATTCTGTTGTTAATGAAGTTTAGTTTTTCTTTAAAAGTATTATCAATTTATTTACATTTCACATTCACCAGGGTGTCTTCTGCTGTGGTGAATAAATTTTTATTTTTTATTAAAAGTTTTGCCACTCATTCACATTCGTAGGGCTATTCTCCAGTGTGAATTCTGTTCTGGCAAATAAGGGTTGATATTTGAGTAAAAACTTTGTTACATACTTTGCATTTGTTAGACTTCACTCCAGTGTGAGTTCAGTTGTGGCAAATAAGGTGTGATTTTTGACTGTAAGCTTTTCCACATTCATCACATTTGTAGGGCTTCTCTCCAGTGTGAGTTCTGCTGTGCCTAAAAAGGTCTGGTTTTTGACTAAAAGCTTTGCCACATTCTTTACATTTGTAGAGCTTCTCTCCAGTGTGTGTTCTCCTGTGGCAAATAAGGTGTGATTGTTGACTGAAAGCTTTGCCACATTCTTTACATTTGTAGGGCTTCTCTCCAGTGTGAGTCTGCTATGGCCAATAAGGTTTGTTTTTTGACTGAAAGCTTTGCCACAAGCTTCACATTTGTAGGGCTTCTCTCCAGTATGTGATCTGCTGTGGCGAATAAGGTGTGATTTTTACTGTAAGCTGTGCCACATTCTTTACATTTGTAGGGCTGCTCTCTATTGTGAGTTCTTCTGTGGCAAGTAAGGCCTACTTTTTGACTGAAAGCTTTTCCACACTCTTTACCTTTGTAGGGCATCTCTCTAATGTGGGTTTTTCTGTGGTAAATAAGACCTATATTTTACTAAAAATTTTGCCACATTGTTTATATTTGTAGGGCTTCTCTCCAGTATAAATTCTCTGGTAGTGAACAAGGTCTGAATTTTTGAATGATTTCTGGTGTTCACTCTCACTAGTAGTTTTCCATATTTTCTCTTGTTGTAAACAGTCAAGATTACAACTTCTATATTTTCCACTTATCACACTGTGAAACATATGTTTTATGCCCTTTTCTGTTGAATATTCTTGAATATCTTAAGGAGTCATGGCTGAAATAAACAAAAAATAAAAATAACAATACCTATTAGAGTAGGATGAATATACTTTGCATACATAACTTGAAATTAAGGTAAAATAAGTACATCAGGAGTGTAACAGATTAGTACATTCAAAGTCATCATAAACTCAAAAATATATCAGTTCATTAAAAATGTACAGACATAATTAATTTGAGAATATTACCAAAATTCTTTTAGAGACCACAGTATCCAAGAGGAGTACATCATTAAGAAGAGTATTATAATAAAGACAAGGAAAGTATGTTACTCTTATCATCCACAGCTTTTTGTTCTTCATAATATAGCATTACATATTTAGGAAATATCTACCAGCTACCTTTACTCTCAGTAGAATAAGAGAAATGTAAAACATATACAAATATTTGTGGCTTTTTCAAAGAGTGTCCAAAAACTGTTTTTTTTTACCATGACATAGAGATGTGAAAATAACTGGCAGATTTTGTGTGATAATGCCACAAATAGTCAACAAGGGTAAAGAGGCTATGGACTCTTAACAAGAAATATGAACAAAAAATTTACTAAGAAATATACACATATATGTCTCTAAAATTTTCCATCAAAGCATTTTAAAAGACTATAAAAACCTTGCATAGCCTATGCCATAATACTTGGCTGAAGTCAACAGTTGACAATCAAGTATAATAAATTGATTTTCATATTTTTAAATTCATTTGATATGATGATTTCTTTCACTGACAAATACTACTTTATTTACTAAATGTATCATGGTATTTCATACTATATATAAAAGGTAAAATGACTAAACAGAACTGATTAACAAAATCATTATTTAATATAAATATCAGTTTTGTCTTACAAGGTATTGTATTCCTTCTACTAGTAGTATTAATGAAGAACATAATACACTCAACATTTGCTAAAAAAAAAACAAACAAACAAACAAACAAACAAAAAAAAACCCTTGACCCTCTTATGCTCAATAAAATTAAAATACGGAGACTTTGACTATAATATCAACCATCCAAAAAACACAGTACCTGGTGAGCACAATTTTTCTCACTTAAATTTTGACTTCCACATGCGAATCAAATGTTCCTGCAACTTAATCCCTGCCTGTCACATTTCACTTAATGCAAAGTCCTGCATGTATTTCTTAAAAAACTTTATGAGAAAAAATATTTTCATAACTAAATAATAATAGTATATAAGTGCAATATTTTTACTCATTTGATCATTGATGGGCACACACATTGAGTCCCTAACTTTAATACTTAGAACAATGTTTGCACTAATCACAAAAGCAGAGGTATCACTTCAATTTGCTAATTTAATTGTTCATAGATACATATTTAGTACTGGCATTTCTGAATCTTTAGGTCATCCAACTGTTAATTTTTCATGTGTAGTGCTTGAGATTAACTCCCAAAATTCTATATCCCTGAACTACAACACAATTTTTTAAAATTTGTTTGAGTCATGCTGTTTCTAAATTTCTGCGACTTCCCTCAAAAATGAAGTAATTTTGGATGGCCTCTCAATTCTCACATATTACAAGGATACAGCACTGTTCTTGTGTATTTTTATTTATTTAAATATTTTTATATTTTTCCCCAAAATGGACTATATAATCTACTGCTGACTCCTTTAATGAACAAATAAAAAATAGTACAGCAATATAAAGAAAGAGAAGCATGGCTTAATCCAATAAACAAAAGAAGAAAAAAAAAACTTTAAGAACTGAATATTAGGATATTGACAGTTATTAATTACTCAATAAACTCTAAATAATTATTTAAAGAAGGTTTAGAGAGTAAAATTAAGACAAAAAATATTAATATAATTAGGCACAAATTGTTTATGTGAATAATTCCTTAAGAATAAATGAGAGGGGGATTCCTAGTGTGCAAAGCTGAAATTCTACCAATATGGGAGAGGCTTATCAAACAGGACCAAGGTTAAGACAAGTCTAAGCAACTTGTGAAATACTGTAAAAATTAAAAACCTGTAGGATATATAAAGGGAAGATATCTTTATCTATATCTATATCTATCTATCTATGTAAAGAGAAGTGTGAAAAGAATCCAAGCATGATCCAGAAATTAAATCATTAATAAAAATAAAAAAATAATAAATATAGAAAACAACTTACAGAGTAAAAGTATAATGAGGTATTCACTTCAAAATATTTATGATTATTAATGCATTATTGCAAGCCACAAAACAAAAGAAAAAAATTGACTAATAGAATTGAATCTAAAAAAAAAAAAAAATCTGCCAAGTCAATTCCAACAGAGAGCATGGAGAGAAACCAAGCATGATCTGTTCCTTGAAGCCCTATTTGTTTAAAGATGGGTAATGACCCTGCCTTTGCATCTCATCATTTTGCACAATTTTTAATCAATGAGATATAGTTTTAAATAATAAAATTTCTCACAATTTTTTTGGACAAGCTTTTTTGAGTGAGCAAATTGTATCCTAATACTTGCCTTTTAAAACAGAGACATACAAACAAAGATATAGCCTCTCTCATTTTAATATGCATTAAATATTGTTTTATTTACTGTTACTATGCTCAATATACAACATAAAGTTTATACTCAAAGTTGGTCATCTGCATTGAATAGACATTCTATTCTGAAAAAGTCATTACCAAAATAAAGTATGCAATATATAAGATTCCTCCTGACCAGCATGACAAGATCCTATGCCTTTGATCACCTGGGGAAAAGCATAGACTTCTACACTTATGTCAACATGTCCTGTTTGGACTCTAGCTTGATGTATGAAATATAGCAATTATAAATGTAAATCAAGGACTTCTAAGCTGATTCATAAGTTTCATTTAACCCTGGAAGAGAAGAGTCCCTTCAAAGAAGAGAATAATCATTCTCCTCAAATGAGGAGAAACATTATAAGAGGAACCCATGATACTATAATTAATTCCAGGTACTTGGGGAGATATAAAACCATTACCAGCCTCAGCTCAAAAGATGTTGGCACAAATAGGTTAGAATGTACTTTGGATAAATTAGTTACTGCTTTGGTTGCTAAACTCACACAAAACTCTGTAAATGTTTTGGTCTTAATAATAATTTTGCTCTGTTTTACACCAGCTATGGGAAATTCAGTACTGACAGATCCTGGACTTCTATAACCCAGTACAATATCTTGTCTCACTTGAATGGAATTGTTATATACCTGAAAAAATATCTCATGGTATTCTTTGTTGTCTTAGCAGAATAACTGTTTCCTTATCATAGTATTTAATAGGTCACCATCCTGTGAAATTTGTTTATAAAAGAGCTATTCCTCTTGATAAAAACTGTGATAATTCAGTAAACCTTCTCTCTAAGGCAAAATTTGATGTTTTGCATTCTCTTTATAGGGTTTCCCTGGACTAGCTCTATGGGCTTAGAAAACAATTATGAAACTCACTTATGCTATCATAAAAAGTATTAGCCATGCCTCCATGGCCGTTTATATGCTTAATAAAGAACAAAAATAACCTTGTCAAGCCATACTTGACATTCATGCTGCAATTGATTGTCTGGTATTGTTACACCATAATGGATATTCAAAGTTTAATAACATGTGTTCCTTCAATTTAAGTGATAATAGTAATTTTATTTGAAAAGGGTTCAATTACCTTAAAGATATCATTAATAAGGTCCAACAAGATGATTGATGTTTAGACTTGATGGATTGGATAATTTCATGTTTGTTCAATTTCATCTGTTTCAAAAAATATTCATAGGTGGATATTTACTGATGTTGGCACTTGCTATTGTCTATAGCTGCCTTATTTTTTGCACCCACCAGCATTAAGAAGATAAATAATATTATTTATTCAAAAGGCCTTTAAAAAGGAGGGAAGACTGTAGGTATTCTGACCTTGGAAATAGACAGGAAAGTGTGGGGGTGATGATAACTGGCACCATGATATCCACAATTAGTAATGCCTAGCAGTTTCTCCCTGAAGCTATTGAGACAACTCTACAGGTGCACTATCTAGTTTCTCTGGTAATGTCGTTAGGGAGAAAGGGCTCTATGTTTGTAGTAACTGTACCTTATCATGGTTAGCTAGCACTTGGGGTTAAAATAACACTAGGTTAGAATGTAGTCATGGTAACAGAAGCTATGTAATTCTGGAGTATACTATGTGCAGCCATGAAGAGGAGTGGCCAGTATTTTTTTCCTTATTTCTTTTCACTGTGAGTGTGTCTCTCTCTTCTGTGAGCTTCTTTACAGGTTTCCTCAAAAGATTTGTAACTGATTATGCTGGCCCTCACAACAAAAGGTAAGTTTTGATGGTTAATCTGAATGAACTGGGACATCAGTAAAGAAGAAAACCGAAAAGTACAAAGAATTTGAAAATGTAATAAATGTAGGGCAGTATGTGTTCAATGATTAAAATCAAGAGAAATAAAGCTAAGCTTCTGAAAATTGTTTTCCGCTGAATAACTAGTATTTCAACATTTTTTAGTTTGGTTTTCTCCATTTGAACTTCTCAACTCTGTCCCCTGCTATGTGTAGGCTACAATTGTTTACATCACAAAATCATGCTAGGTACTATTTATCTAAAATGAAGGATGTATAACATACTGAGAAAGAGAAAGATTAAAGTGCAAAATAATATATATTAAAGTGTAAAATATCTATATAAAAATGCCCTTTTTCTTTGAAACACAAATCTGAAACTCATTCTTATTGAGAAGTTCCCAGAAGATACAAGATAAGTAAATTAAATAATAATTATTAATTAAACATTTTAAAGGAAACTTAAACTTACCAAGGAAGGCAAAGTTTCTATAGTTCTTTAACATCACATCTTTATATAAGTTTATCTGAACAGGCTGAAGGCATTCCCACTCCTCTTCAGTAAAATCAAAGGCTATATCCCTGAATGTTAACGGTACCTGAAATAAGAATATGTAAATACATAACACATTGACCACATGAACTTTTGCACAGTCTGTAAGGTAATCGAAGTTGAAATGAGAGTTACTAGACTATCATGTAGGTGGTTTTGGAACACAATGATGCTATTATCTACTTCTGCAGATAAAGTGATTTAAGTTCAAAAAAATATATATCATCCACATTTATGAAACACAATATGAAACTCAGACATTACTACAAAAATACATATTTTGTAATTTTTAAATATTATGATCTAAAATATACATATTGTTCAGATGAGAAAATTATGGTAATTAAAAAAGGGAATCCTCAAATTTTAATTGTACAACCACTAATCAGAGATTTGCTAAAGTGTAGAATCTTATTTGTAATTTCTCTGATGGAGCTGGCTCTTCTGAATATGTAGTGAGATCTCTAACAATGGTATAAGAGAAATTTTGAAATTTAACAAGGTAGACAGACCACTTAATGGAAATATTTAACAGTGAATTTAAGTTCAAACATGTTATGGTACTTATGTATGTTATTAATATAAAAAATAGCAAAAGCAATTCTGTTTGGATTTTCCTTTTTATTATTTTAACAATTTATAACATACAAAATAATATATACATATGCATAAAAACTTAGTTTGATGTATATAATGTATGATTTTTATAATAGAACATACATATAGCTTTTCAAACAAATATAATTTGTTTTTTATTTTATTGGTTCTTTCTAATTCTACCTGGTTGTAAAATCAATTTTTATGACATTATGCAAGCATAGGATATATCTTATCCTAAATAAAATCCTGTTCTTGTTGGTGGCTATCATGGTAGGATATATATATCTTTAATATTTTCATCCCCTTCGCTTTTATTTGTTTATTCATTGCTTACCATTGTGAAATCTACTGATTTTTCTTCTTACCCTTTTCTGCTTTATGAGCTTTAGATTTCACATATCAGCAAAAACTTTCAACCTTTGGTTTTAAAGAAATGGTTTGTTTTACTTAGCAATAAAATCTCCAGATTCATCCATTTACTGACAAATGTCATAAAGTCATTCTTCTTTATGGCCGATTCATAGTTTATTATGTACATAGAATAAAGCAACAATTTTTTATCCTGTCATCACTGAATGGACCCATTTATCATGGAATGGTTGGCTTTATAGCTTAGCTATTGTGAATTGTGCTGCTATAAATATTAATGTGACAGTTTCAATGTAGTATGCTGATTTTATGTTCTTTGGGTATATACTGTACAGTCAAAAAATGGGCAAAATTGTGGTTCCATTTATTTAACAATATCCATACAGGTTATAATGTTTTACTTAGATCTCCATACAGCTAAAAAATGAAATTCATCTAAACCTGAGGTTGAAATAAAACATACAAAAAAAATTAAGCCGTAAAATGACTAGAATTTATTATCAAATCATCCATCCCAATAAACAGTAAATTTTATAAACTAAAAGTAAGAAAATCTTTAGAAAACGAGCAAAATTAGAAGCTATTAAAGATGAACATAGCAGAGAGAGAGTTAGCAATATCCATGTTGGTGCTTTTAAAAAGCAAATGAGCCAGGTCTAGTGATAGATAATTTTAGTTCCAGTGACTGAGGAGGATAAAAAAAGATTATAAGTTCTAAGACAATATAATATATATATATATATATATATATATATATATATATATATATATATATATATATATAGTATTGAGCAACTTAGTGAGCACTTAGCAACTCAGCAAGACTCTGTCTCTAAATAAAATATAAAAAAAGGACTGAGGATGTGGCTTCATCGTTAAGCACTTCTGAGTTCAATCTTCAGTACAAATAAATAAAAAGCAGATACAATTTAAAAAGCACTAGCAAATTTGAAAATTCAACAAATAAAAATTATATCAATTGTACAGTTTATAATTGCAAAAATATGCCTATATACTAATTTCTCACTTGATGGAAATACACTCTGGAAAATTTCTCCTAAGAATCTTCTGCAATTTTCCAATTCTCTGAGTGTAATGACAAGAATCTAGATGGTATAGACTAGTACATGGCTAAGATATTTGGTATATCCACTGTTGTAGATAAAGTCTCCTTCTGACCAAACTACCATGATGCCACATGATTGATGTTATGAAATTAAATCAATCAGAGTAAACCTCATAATAAAATAAATGGTGGAACTACAGAAAACCAGAACAACAAAACTCTTTATAAGTCTCTTGTTATTTAGGCAGTGATATATAATGAAGATTACAGTGCAGGGAAGAGAAAAAAATGGTATTTATTTCAAAGAACGATGCTCGGATATTGGGAAAAACAGTGTGATAATAAAATGCTATTTTATGCCTTCACTCATTAAATATTACAACATATTTTGACTTTAAATTCTGAATATAAGTTATTAATAAATAGTACTGAAATATATAAGAAAGTACAAAGCTCAGAAGTTTTCATACAAAAGATAGGGTGCATATGGTGGTGCACACCTGAAATTTCTTCTATTCTGGAGTCTAAGAAATGAAGTTGAAAATTTAAGGTCAACTGAAGAAATTGAGCAAACCTCATCTGAAAATAAAATTTAAAACAGAATTGAGAATATGCTCAGAAATCGACACTTTGGTTGATCCCTAATATCACAAAAGAAAAACAATATTTTTTGTTTTCAAAATTATACAATATAATATGTGTAAATTTATGAATTACAAAATATTAATAAAAATCTATTCATCAAATTATTACATTAAAGGTACAAAAGTGACAAGGTAAAAAAATCTAATTTCCTCATATAATCAAGAAACATAATATAAAACAGATTGCAAAAGAAAAGCAGAATAAATTCTTGAAGAGACACTTTTAAAAGGATATATCTAAGTGTTCAATAACCATAAAAACTCAAAATCTTTAGAAATTTGGTAACATTGAATAAAATCACATCATATAGATGAATTAAATAGTATTGATGAATATGTGGAATGAATGCATTCACAAAAGTGGGAAATAATAATTTAAGCTTTTATTATCCATTTGTACAAACTGTTTTGTAATCAAATGTACATGATGTACCCACACAAGAAACAGAGACTAAAATTACAACAACTGTACATATGAGAATACAGTCATATTCCTCCAGTGTTGAAACCAACGGGCATGGTTACAGAGAAAGAAATAATTATTGAATTTTATAAATAGTAAATTCAAAGAACTAGAATTATTGTTGATGTATTATATTCAGTTTGACAAAACTACAAAATACCAAGTATGTTTTATGCCAATGTCACATGAATATTGCATTTCATATGCAAGTATATTTAGAAAATGAATATGCAATATTTGAGAAAATAAAAATATAGAAAAGCATATAAAAGACTCAAATATTTAACATATTTACAAAGGATAAATCTATTGTAAAAATGACCATTTTCCCAAGTTAACCTATAATAAAAACTGGTCAAAATTTTACCATGCTTTAGTTTTTGTTAAAGAAGAAATCAAAGCAAAAACTTCTTAGATTTTCCTGGAAATTTAAATGTACACAAAATTAGCCAAGAACTCTCTCATAAATAAGAGCAAATGTACTAGTGATTATTACCTGACACTAATACATGTTATAATATTGCAACAGTGTAGTAATTTTAAGATAAAGAAATCACAATACGGAAAACTACATAGGGAAATTCATATGTAGGCAAATATCTTTTTATTGTTAAGTATAATAAGTATATAAATCAAAATATATCAATAAAATATTTAATATGAGTGAAAAAATGGTATTCATTTCAACCTCAATCCAACCTCAATGTAGATGTTAGAACCATAGGCACAGATCACAAGTAGGGACTTGTGTGCAGAATGTGTGTGACACTGGAATTATACACAAGCATCCACCAAACAGTAGATATAAAGAGATAATTTTAAAAATAAAATAAAAATAAAAGCAGAATATAAGCCTCCCTCTGTTTATGAATTTTGATGAGTCTTTACTCCTCACACTTCAGACAGAGCCCTAATATCCAGAATATACAAAGAACTAAAAAAAATTAGACAATGAGATAACAAATAACCCAATCAACAAATGGGCCAAGGACCTGAACAGAAATTTCTCAGAGGAGGACATACAATCAATCAACAAGTATATGAAAAAATACTCACCATCTCAGGTAGTCAGAGAAATGCAAATCAAAACCACCCTAAGATACCATCTCACTCCAGTAAGATTGGCAGCCATTAGGAAATCAAACAACAACAAGTGCTGGCGAGGATGTGGGGAAAAGGGTACACTTGTTCATTGTTTTTGGGACTGCAAATTGGTGCAGCCAATCTGGAAAGCAGTATGGAGATTTCTTGGAAAGTTGGGAATGGAACCACCATTTGACCCAGCTATTCCCCTTCTCGGTCTATTCCCTAAAGACCTAAATAGAGCATGCTACAGGGATACTGCTACATTGATGTTCATAGCAGCACAAATCACAATAGCAAGACTGTGGAACCAACCTAGATGCCCTTCAATAGACGAATGGATAAAAAAAATGTGGCATTTATACACAATGGAGTATTACTCTGCATTAAGAAATGACAAAATCATGGAATTTGGAGGGAAATGGATGGCATTAGAGCAGATTATGCTAAGTGTAGCCAGCCTATCCCTAAAAAACAAATGCCAAATGTCTTCTTTGATATAAGGAGAGTAACTAAGAATAGAGTAGGGACGAAGAGCATGAGAAGAAGATTAACATTAAACAGGGACGAGAGGTGGGAGGGAAAGGGAGGGAGAAGGGAAATTGCATGGAAATGGAAGGAGACCCTCAGGGTTATACAAAATTACATACAAGAGGTAGCGAGGGAAAAGGGAAAAATAATACAAGGGGGAGATATGAACTGCAGTAGAGTGGGTAGAGAGAGAAGAGGGGAGGGGAGGGGAGGGGAGGGGGGTAGTAACAGATAGGAAAGGCAGCAGAATACAACAGACCCTAGTATGGCAATATATAAATCAATGGAAGTGTAACGGATGTGATTCTGCAATTTGTATACGGAGTAAAAATGGGAGTTCATAACCCACTTGAATCAAAGTGTGAAATATGATATATCAAGAACTATGTAATGTTTTGAACAACCAACAATAAAAAAAATAAAAAAATAAAAATAAGTAAAAATAAAAAAAAAAGAGAAAGGAAGCAGATTACATTTAGGGGTAAACCAATCAGGATAACAGCTGATCTTTCAACACAGACTCTGAAAGCTAGAAGATCCTGGAATAACATATTTCATACACTGAAAGAAAATGGGTTCCAACCAAGAATTGTGTATCCCGCGAAATTAAGCTTCAGGATGGAAGATGAAATTAAAACCTTCCATGATAAACAAAAGTTAAAAGAATTTGCAGCTAGAAAACCATCTCTTCAAAACATCCTAGGCAAAATATTACAAGAAGAGGAAATGGAAAATATCAATGAAAACCAACAGCGGGAGGTAGTACAGTAAAGGGGGGGGGGTAATCAAAGAGGAAAACAAACCATGTTTAGTAACATAAATAAACAAATATGGCTGGAAGAACAACCCATATCTCAATAATAACCCTAAATGTTAATGGCTTAAACTCACCAATTAAGAGACACAGGCTAGTAGAATGGATCACAAAACAAGACCCAACAATATGCTGCCTTCAGGAGACGCATTTGATAGGAAAAGACATACATAGACTGAAGCTGAAAGGTTGGGAAAAATTATATCACTCATATGGACTTCGGAATCAAGCAGGAGTGTCCATACTCATATCAAATAAAATAGATTTCAAGCCAAAGTTAATCAAAAGGGATGAAGAGGGACAATACAAACTTCTCAAGGGAACCATACACCAACAAGACATAACAATCATAAATATATATGCCCCAAACAATGGTGCAGCTATGTTCATCAAACAAACTCTTCTCAAGTTCAAGAGTCTAATAGACCACCATACAATAATCATGGGAGACTTCAACACACCTCTCTCACCACTGGACAGATCTTCCAAACAAAAGTTGAATAAGGAAACTATAGAGCTCAATAACACAATTAATAACCTAGACTTAATTGACATATATAGAATATACCACCCAACATCAAGCAGTTACACTTTTTTCTCAGCAGCACATGGATCCTTCTCAAAAATAGATCATATATTATGTCACAGGGCAACTCTTAGACAATATAAAGGAGTAGAGATAATACCATGCATCTTATCTGATCATAATGGAATGAAATTGAAAATTAACGATAAAAGAAGTAAGGAAAAATCATGCATCACTTGGAGAATGAACAATAGGTTACTGAATGATCAATGGGTTATAGAAGACATCAAGGAGGAAATTAAAAAATTATTAGAGATAAATGAAAACACAGACACAACATATCGGAACCTATGGGACACATTGAAAGCGGTTCTAAGAGGAAAATTTATTGCTTGGAGTTCATTCCTTAAAAAAAGAAAAAACCAACAAATAAATGATCTAATACTTCAACTCAAAATCCTAGAAAAAGAAGAGGAAAACAAAAGCAAAAGAAGTAGAAGACAAGAAATAATTAAAATCTGAGCTGAAATTAATGAAATCAAAACGAAAGAAACAATAGAAAAAATTGACAAAACTAAAAGTTGGTTCTTTGAAAAAATAAATAAAATCGACAGACCCTTAGCCACGCTAACAAAGAGAAGAAGAGAGAGAACTCAAATTACCAGCATACGGGATGAAAAAGGCAATATCACAACAGACACTTCAGAAATACAGAAGATTATCAGAAATTATTTTGAATCCTTATACTCCAACAAAATAGAAGATAGTGAAGGCATCGATAAATTTCTTAAGTCATATGATTTGCCCAGATTGAGTCAGGAGGATATTGACAACCTAAACAGACCAATATCAATTGAGGAAATAGAAGATACCATCAAAAGACTACCAACTAAGAAAAGCCCAGGACCGGATGGGTATACAGCAGAGTTTTACAAAACCTTTAAAGAGGAACTAATACCAATACTTTTCAAGCTATTTCAAAAAATAGAAAAAGAGGGAGAACTTCCAAATTCATTCTATGAGGCCAACATCACCCTGATTCCTAAACCAGACAAAGACTCTTCAAAGAAAGAAAACTACAGACCAATATCTCTAATGAACCTAGATGCAAAAATCCTCAATAAACTTCTGGCGAACCGGATACAAAAACATATCAAAAAAATTGTGCACCATGATCAGGTAGGATTTATCCCTGGGATGCAAGGTTGGTTCAATATACGGAAATCAATAAATGTTATTCACCACATCAATAGGCTTAAAAATAAGAACCATATGATCATCTCGATAGATGCAGAAAAAGCATTCGACAAAGTACAGCATCTCTTTATGTTCAAAACTCTAGAAAAACTAGGGATAACAGGAACATACCTCAATATTGTAAAAGCAATCTATGCTAAGCCTCAGTCTAGCATCATTCCGAATGGAGAAAAACTGAAGGCATTCCCTCTAAAATCTGGAACAAGACAGGGATGCCCTCTCTCACCACTTCTGTTCAACATAGTTCTCGAATCACTGGCCAGAGCAATTAGACAGACGAAAGAAATTAAAGGCATAAAAATAGGAAAAGAAGAACTCAAATTATCCCTGTTTGCAGATGACATGATTCTATACCTAGCAGACCCAAAAGGGTCTACAAAGAAACTATTAGAGCTAATAAATGAATTCAGCAAAGTGGCAGGCTATAAAATCAACATGCATAAATCAAAGGCATTCCTGTATATCAGCGACAAATCCTCTGAAATGGAAATGAGGACAACCACCCCATTCACAATATCCTCAAAAAAATAAAATACTTGGGAATCCACCTAACAAAAGAGGTGAAAGACTTATACAATGAAAACTACAGAACCCTAAAGAAAGAAATAGAAGAAGATCTTAGAAGATGGAAAAATATACCCTGTTCATGGATAGGTAGAAGTAACATCATCAAAATTGCGATATTACCAAAAGTTCTCTATAGGTTTAATGCAATGCCAATCAAAATCCCAATGGCATTTCTTGTAGAAATAGAGAAAGCAATCATGAAATTCATATGGAAAAATAAAAGACCCAGAATAGCAAAAACAATGCTAAGCAGGAAGTGTGAATCAGGCGGTATAGCTATACCAGACTTCAAACTATACTACAGAGCAATAGTAACAAAAACAGCATGGTACTGGTACCAAAACAGGTGGGTGGACCAATGGTACAAAATAGAGGACACAGAAACCAATCCAAAAAACTACAACTATCTTATATTCGATAAAGGGGCTAAAAGCATGCAATGGAAGAAGGATAGCATCTTCAACAAATGGTGTTGGGAAAACTGGAAATCCATTTGCAACAAAATGAAATTGAATCCCTTTCTCTCGCCATGCACAAAAGTTAATTCAAAGTGGATCAAGGAACTTGATATCAAATCAGAGACATGGCGTTTGATAGAAGAAAAAGTTGGCCATGATCTCCATACTGTGGGGTCGGGCTCCAAATTCCTCAATAGGACACCCATAGCACAACAGTTAATAACTAGAATCAACAAATGGGACTTACTCAAACTAAAAAGTTTTTTCTCAGAAAAAGAAACAATAAGAGAGGTAAATAGGAAGCCTACATCCTGGGAACAAATCTTTACTCCTCACACTTCAGACAGAGCCCTAATATCCAGAATATACAAAGAACTAAAAAAATTAGACAATGAGATAACGAATAACCCAATCAACAAATGGGCCAAGGACCTGAACAGAAATTTCTCAGAGGAGGACATACAATCAATCAACAAGTATATGAAAAAATGCTCACCATCTCTAGCAGTCAGAGAAATGCAAATCGAAACCACCCTAAGATACCATCTCACTCCAGTAAGATTGGCAGCCATTAGGAAGTCAAACAGCAACAAGTGCTGGCGAGGATGTGGGGAAAAGGGTACTCTTGTACATTGCTGGTGGGACTGCAAATTGGTGCGGCCAATTTGGAAAGCAGTATGGAGATTTCTTGGAAAGCTCGGAATGGAACCACCATTTGATCCAGCTATTCCCCTACTCGGTTTATTCCCTAAAGACCTAAAAAGAGCACACTATAGGGACACTGCTACATCCATGTTCATAGCAGCACAATTCACAATAGCAAGACTGTGGAACCAACCTAGATGCCCTTCAATAGACGAATGGATTTAAAAAATGTGGCATTTATACACAATGGAGTATTACTCTGCATTAAGAAATGACAAAATCATAGAATTTGGAGGGAAATGGATGGCATTAGAGCAGATTATGCTAAGTGAAGCTAGCCAATCCCTTAAAAACAAATGCCAAATGTCTTCTTTGATATAAGGACAGTAACTAAGAACAGAGTAGGGACGAAGAGCATGAGAAGAAGATTAACATTAAACAGGGACGAGAGGTGGGAGGGAAAGGGAGGCAGAAGGAAAATTGCATGTAAATGGAAGGAGACCCTCAGGGGTATACAAAATTACATACAAGAGGAAGTGAGGGGAAAGGAGGAAAAATATAAGGGGGAGAAATGAACTACAGTAGAGTGGGTAGAGAGAGAAGAGGGGAGTGGAGGTGGGAGGGGGGATAGTAGAGGATAGGAAAGGCAGCAGAATACAGCAGACACCAGAATGGCAATATGTAAATCAATGGTTCTGCAACTGATGTGATGCTGCAATCTGTATATGGGGTAAAAATGGGAGCTCATATCCCACTTAAATCAAAGTGTGAAATATGATATATCAAGAACTATGTAATGTTTTGAAGAACCTACAATAAAAATTAATTTAAAAAAATAAATAAATATATTTTTAGAAAAAAAAAAGAAAAAAACATGTGTATGTGGATACTAAATGGCAATTCAGCAGAAAAGAGAAAACTACCCAGAGACAGAATTGTAGAAATTTCTTCAAAGATCATCAATGTTAGCTCCTGACACAGGGATGTCAGTCTGGGGAAATATTACTTTCTCTCCATTTTGAAGAGAGTGCTTTGAGAATACATTTCAGGGGCAATACAAATACTTTTTTTTCTGTCATTTTAAGAAAATCTTCAGAAACAGAGCTCAGAAGACAGATTTCTTAGAAGGGTAAATGCCTGGAGATTACAAAATGAAAAAACACACACACACACACACACACACACACACACACACACACACATCAGTGGCCCTGAGTGACTCACTAAGGAAATAAATCTAAAAGGCTTTTTAGAAACTGAAAAGGAAAAAAGTAAGTATTTCTAAAAATAAATATGTTCATTAGTTGCTATCTCCACAACATGTCATTAAGTAAACAACAAATTATGTATAAATATTTCTAGGAGTGGCCAAATTTTATTCCATATGATTTTATATTAAACTCCAAAATCCAGATAATAGAGTTCATGATTCACTGCCAAAAATATTAAGAAAAAAATTTTAGTGAGTGAATGTTTAGTAAATATGTCATTTAACAATTTTATTACCATATAATTTAAAAAAAAATAATCACTTTCATGCAGCCATAGTGTAGAGAAATTTCTTATTTATTTTTCCTGTAGTAATTAACAAAGATAAGCCCTGGAATCCACTTTAAATAACCTACATTTACGATCATACAAAAAAATCTATAATAAAAGATGAGAAAAGAAAAATGTCAATTTAAAAAAAATAATTTAAAACTTTTTCTTTTTCTTGAAATCAATCACTAGCTGCATTTTTAGATTCTTTCCTCATCTTTTAAGCCATAAAGATATAAAGGACAGAAGTTTGAACTACAAATTTATACATGAGATATGTTTATTAAGTATAAAATTCAAAAACTTTAGAAACTTAAGAAATACAAAATAAAAACCCATCATGGAAAAATTAAGTAATATTGATAAACATTTAAAACAAATCAATAATCATTAACTCAAAAGGAGTTTAAATTAGTATCTATTTGTGGAAACTATTTTGCTATTGAATATACATGATACTCCCCATCACAGAGACTTACTGAAATTAGAGCATATGTGATCATAATAACATATAAGTACTCAATGGTACTCACCCAAAAACTTGAAGTGCAAGGACATGGCTCAATACAGTATAGATCATGGAAGAGATAAATAATAATCTGTAGAAAAATTGGTAGCTAGAGCCAGTTACATTCCATAATATATCCAGTTTACAAAAGAGCATAAAACACTATGCATAAATTTTACATAGGTGCCTTATGCAAGTGGTATTTCATATGTGTACATTTTTAGAAACTAAATATGTAGAAATTATGAGAAAATGAAAGTCACATAAAGCACATAAAAGACTGAATTATACATCCCATGTACAGAGGATAAAACTCATCATTATAAAGATGATAATTTTCTTTCAAATTAAACAATATATCTCACCAAATTTCTATGTGCAAATATGAACATATCACATGAAGTCTACTTTTATGTGTATTCTATGAAGCAATAATTTTTTAAAAAAATGATAAATAAATATAAGATAGAAGAAAATAGGAGAATAGGCAAAAGGGAACTACTGGATACCTAAGGGGGGCAAATTATATTCCATGTTTTATGGTTATGTCAAAATAAACCTGACTATTAAATACAGCAATAATGCAATAAGCATAAATTTTAAAAATTCATCTACAAAGTTATATGTAACTTTAGTCAAAAACCTTTTCAATTATAAGAGCAAAAAACGAACTTATCATGACCTACTATTCATAGATATTGTGAAATTATAATATTACAATAATCATCAAGGAATCACAATATAAATAAGATCCCCATATGAACACATATATATGTAAAAACAGTATGCTTTATTGCAATAGAAAATTCTAGATAAATCAAACCATAACAAAAATAATCTCAGCAACTTAGCTGGGGCCTTTCTCAAAATAAATTTAAACCTGTTAGGGCTGTTTATGGGTGAAGAGTCCTTGCTTCCCAAATGCTGAAGTATAACACCAGAGAACTGTGCCAAGGCAGGTTTAGAGCGAAAAGTAGAAGCTTTATTAAAGGACAGTAGAAAAGACTTCTCCCAAGAAGAAAAAGGGGAGCCAAAGAGGTAGAATCCATGAAAGGTATTTTTTTTAAAACTAATGTCTTTTTAGCTTTTTTATAGCTAAGGTCTTCCTTCAGTTATCCCTCGTTCCTATCACATTCCTGTCCTTTGTTCTGTTATCTTGCAGTGTTGGAATGTAGGTGGGAAGACCCAAAGTGTGGAGGACAGGTGGGCTGAAGGAGTAATCTGGTCAGGAAGGGCTTTTGGATTAGCATCCTCATGTTTGCTGTGAGCTGCTTCATTAAAATTTCCTTGGGATGGGCTCTGGGCCTTGGGGACATTTTTAATTCCCCTTTTTCTTGACTCCATCCTCAATATGGTGTTCATTCTTGATCTTACTGGCTATTAGACCCAATTTACCTAAATACACTAACTACCTATCTGTAAATCTGGCTCCACTTCCAAGGATATGGCTAAGTAGTAAAGTATCCCTGAGTTCATCTAACTTTTACAAAATAATAATAATGAAGAAAGTAAAAATAAAAGAATGTCAAAATGAAAATTAACTAGCCCAAAAGGAAATTAGGTACCATAATGACAAAATGACAGCCCCTCTCCTGCAGGAAAATTGCCCTTGGAGATTTGATTTTGATACTTATTTCACCTGTCAATCTCCAGCATCTGGTAAGACACTGGGCTGCAGGAACACACCTGCCACATAGTATTTTATGCAGATTCTGAGGATGCCCTCTGAGCTTAAGGAAGGCAGCAAAGAGTCTCTGCCAGTGACATGTTCACCACCTGATTGGCCAGTAGGACTTAGGACATAGTGGCCCAGTGGAGGACTTAAGCCTGCAGACTCCAGAGACTGCCCAGGGTCCCAATCTGCTAGCTCCTGTTTTCAACACAGCCAGTCTTGTGGTTCCAATAGTCTTCCTCCCCCAGCCTCCCTTGCTAGGCCAATGCACACTCACCATTTCCTGGTTCTCAGAAGTAGGGCTACTTGGGATCCTCAGTTCCTGAATAGCAGAACAACCAGTGACTCTGAAGTATGAGACTACAGATGGCAAAAATGGAGGACTCAGGAGATAAGAAGTGAAAGCCCACCCTCCTACTCCCTGATGACACACAGGATTGGACAGTTCCCACAAAATTCTCTTGATTGGAAGGGACTTCAGATCATGAACATTGGATCTGAGAGAAGTGAGCCCTTTTTTGAGTGACAGGGAATATTATCCAATCTAGGCAAGAATGAGGGCTGGAATCTCAGGTCATTGAGTGCTGTTTTTTTTTTTTTTTTTTTAATCTGAGAAATGTACCCAAGTGTCTCAGGCTCCTGTTATTTTAAGACAAGGTTGTTTTCCCATAAGTGGGAACTACTTTAAATTTAAACTTACATATAAAGTCATTTCAGTTTATGAATTACATATGCTTGTATATTATTCAGGAATTAATATAAAATGATGACAATAATTTTAAAATTTTATTGACTGATTGATTGATCTCTGTTCTTTTTAGGTGACAGATTGAAGTTTGAACTGGGAAGAAACCCCCTAAAGTAAAAATGCCCAATAAAAACAAGACATAAGGGGCTGGGATTGTGGCTCAGCAGTAGAGTGCTCACCTCCCATGTGCAAGACCCTGGGTTCAATACTCAGTACCACATAAAAATAAATAAGTGAAATAAAGGTATTGTGTCCAGATACAGCTAAAAAAAATACATAAAAAAACCATAAGGTAGAAGGTGAGAAACCACCCTTTACCTCAGAGCAAAGACTGTTGAAGGAAGGGGGCTTGACTCTTGTCCTTGGAAAGACACACAGAGCACTCCTAGGCTCATACCCAACCTGCTGAGTTGTTTATCTACAAATAACAGACGACATCTGCTGGGCCTGGTGTCTGTGACTCAGTCAGGCTAGGTGGGGATCCATAGCAACCCCTTAGCAGCCACCAATCAGCATGAAGCAGGGAAAATTCCTGGTATTCCAAATGACCCTTACATTAGTTTATGGTGGTTGATAACATCTTGGGAAACCATACAATTCAGCATACACTCCCCTTGTGGCCTAAGCCAGTCTGTTCAAATGAATACCCATCTTGTACTAATTAATCACGCTTACCCAACTTGTTCCCACGAGTGAATGTGCTAATCATGTTTTACAGTTGTTTATGATTTTCCCAAGGTGTGTGATGATTTGCTAAGAGATGCTATGATGTATGTGGGGTCCCTGCCTTCCAAAAGGGTTATAAAACTGCTAACCCTGGGCTCAGGGCCTCTAAGCCACCAGTTGCTGTATGTGTGGAGGACTGAGCTAGATTGCAATAAACATCTCTTTGGTGCTTACATCGATCTTGGTCTCTGGTGGTCTTTTGGGGGTCCCATATTTGAGCATAACAGTCTCTCCTGGAACCCATGGTAAAAGAAGACACCATTCCAGTTCTCTAGGACTGTAGTTTTATAGCACAAAAGGTTGCAAAAGGGGGGTGTCTTGAGAACTTACATGAATAACAGGATTTTCATAAGCATAATACAAATGCAGGTAGTAAGTTAATGGTCTAAATGGTTCAGCACTCAGGGAGTAAATTTAGATAACAACATCAGAATTTATGATGCACCACTAAAGTTTCAGAGTGAGTTGTTATTTGGTCAGGGAAAGCCAGAATTTATGAGTCATCACTAAAGTTTCAGAGAGGGTTGTTATCTCATCAGGGAAAACCAGACATAGATGAGTTCAAGGCACTGGAAGGCATTTCAAGCAAGGTTACAAATCAAGGTAATTTATAATGAAGCAGAAATTAACTTTTCATGCCTTTGTGATGAGATGGCTTCCAATCTTAAATGAAAATTAGGCTGGATTTTTCACTTGCTATAGCCATAGCTTTTAAAGCATATGTTTCATACTTTAAAAGTATGAGCATTAAATTATTAATATTGATTACTACTAATTTTTTAAAAGACAGAATAAAATAGGAAATTAGATATTTGTTATTAAATGCATAAAAATTTTGATTAATATATTAATAATATGAACATGGAAAATTTTGACAATGATAAGAAGACATTTAATATAAGGGCTTCAATATTATAAGTCCTCATGTTCAATGGGTCATCCTTCAATGATTTTTTTCATTTTTTAGGTCATTTTGAATTACACTTCTTCAAATGTTTGTGAAGTTTATAAATTTAAGATTTTGTATTCTGTAAAGTAGAAAAATGGCAGATTTGAACTTCTGTCAGGATTTTAAACTTCTAAGACATGTGGGGCATCTTAGCACTTATTTTTCATATTTGCACACAGTCCAATTCTATAGAGGAATGAGTTGGAGACATAGTATACTGTCCTGAGAAAAGAGAAACATAGTCTACTATACCGAGAAAAGAGAAATTGCCTTAGGCTATTTCTAAAGCTTTCAACTTTTCTAAATTTTCAGAATTTCTGGTGATTTAAAAAAATTATTTATTTTAACAAATGAATAGTTTGAAATTAATTATCTATCTTTCCTGCATTATTTTTCACTTTCATTGATTTTTTTTAAAAGAAGTAACAGTACAGAATTCCAAAAGTCTTCCATGTATATTTAAAGTTATGATTCCAATGATCAAGATAGAAAGCAGGAGCAAAACATCATCTAGTTTGGTGGTTCTGTCTCAAACTAGAGAGTTACTTATTTCTGCCATTATTCACTAGGTTCCTGAGGTTCCAGAAATCACCAACCAACACAGAGAAATGTCTTTTTAGTTTGTTTCTCACAACCAATTCAAGCTAACATACACTAGTAGCACTATAGTTTCAGATCAAAGTGTGTTTCTAAATAATAAAATATATATACATAAACATATAAATAAATATAAAATAAAATATAATACTAAATAGATTTTTTTCCTCGATAATCATTTTGTAAATATTTCCCTTTAGACACAGTTCTGGAAACAAAGTGTCACAAGTAAGACATAAATCCTACATTGCTACACAGAGTAATTAAGGCACATACTAAGAGCTTGGTATAAAACATAGAGACAAAAATAACTAGAGAACACCATAGAGAATTATACCTAAGTGCTAAGCAGCAAATTCATAGTCTTTAAGTACGTGAAGAGACAAGTTATCATAGCAAATTTTATAACTCAGTTGTTGCTAATATACAGAGATAGAGATATTTATTAAGAGATGGTTTTATGCAGATTTTTGGTTTAAAAAGGGAAAGATCAAATAATGTAGGTGATTCAAACATGAGCAATAATATTTTTCTGCATTCAGTACCTTTTTTGAAGATATATGAATTATAATTAGTTCCAACCAGTAAAATGCAGAAATAGTGTAAAGATAATTCACTGTGAGTAAAACTACTTAAAAAGAGAACCAAAACTTCCATTTTTATCCAAATGTTTATTCCTGACAAAAAGACAGCTTCTTTGAACCATTTATGTAGATATGATTTTTTGTAATAAATATTTTGGTGACTTTTTTTGCATATTACTTAATATATTCATGCTTCACATTATCTCTTTTTTTACTATTTTACTACCTATATTCTGAAAGAAATAAAATTTCTACCTCCTAAACTCTCTTGATATTTGAGAGATCTTTTATATCATTTCTATAATGAATACTGTGCTTTCAGTAAGGAATGACTATTCTTATGCACCTGGCTCATTTACAGGAGTTTTGTTGTGTTCTTTGGTTTTATTTACAGTAAAGTTAAAAAAAAAGGTTAATGTTAAACCAAAACACAAAGTAAAGACCACCAACTCCAATTTTAAATCAAATTAAATCAAGATTGTATTGTGTAGACAAAAGCTGGCCAGGACTGTCTCTTACAAGACCCCATGCTAGAGATCATCCCCCTGATCTTCAGGAAAATATTTTTACAGCACAAAAAGTTACAAAGGAGGTGGGTGCTAAGGTACTTACAGCTAACAAGATTTTGAAAATCATTATATAAAGGCAGATAGCAGGTTAAGGATCTACATGGCTAACATTTCAAGGGAGGGAATAAATTCAGCTCCAGACTTAGAATTTATGAGCTGCCACTGAGATTTAGAGAGAATTGTTATTGGGTCAGTGGGAGCCAGAATTTATGAGGCACCAGTAAAGTTTTAGAGAGGGTTGCTATCTGGTAAGGGATAGCCAGGCATAGGTGAATTCAAAACACAGGTAGAAATTGCAAGCAAGTTTAAAACATCAAAATATTGTCAGGCCAAAGAGAAATTTTAGTTTTCTTATAGAAAACAGAAATAAACTTTTTACCTCTGAAACCTCTGAGAGAAGATTTTATTTTTTGTATTTTCTCACATCTAATGGCTTTTGGCATTCCTTTGTTTGTGAGCATAAATGCTTCTCTTCTGTGTTCACGGGGCTTCCAAACCAAACAATATAGGTAAGCCCTTCTCATAGGGAAGATGTTGCTAACATAGCAAGTAACTACCTTTTAACCCACAAGGTTTGACAACCATATTATAGGATATGAAAGACCGTCCAATATGCTTGTTCTTCCAACCATTGTTGGCAAAGACTTACAAAAGTCAATTCATTGCACACAATGAGTGAGGTGGATCTCTGCTCTGCATTCCAGAACAGGAGGTAAAAGATCCCCCAAAGGGAGTTTAGACAGGGCTTTACATGACATAGCTGACAAAATCCTAAAAACAAGAGAAAACATAAATTCAGAGAGAACCATACCCACATAATCTCATTTGACAGAATCAAATTCATTAGAGGAACAGATGACCAAGGCAAATCTAAAGGGATTTAACTATATTTTCTTTTTCTAAATTGCTATTAATGTCTCCCACAATTATAGAGTTCTGGATCTCCTCAGTTACTACTTTATCATTACCTTCAACCTACAATGCATGAGGCATACTGAATTTACCCTACTCATGTACTTATCACTTATTTTTTTGTATAGAAATGCATATGAATATGAATATATTTTTCCCACATTTCTAAGATTCTACCCTAAAAATTTCTGTGACATCACTTTCCTGAAATGCATTTTCATTATTTCATGTCAGTTCATCTAAGTATTCCATATCATGTGTTGGAAAAGATGAGACCACCCTAAGGCCCTTATTATTTGACTATTTATGAACTATAATTAAAGGTCAACCTCAGTACCTCCACAGAACTTATGTCTCATTCACCTTTCTCATTCATAGTGCTTTATTTTTAAGTAGGTAGCAGAAATTTTATTTTGAAGAAGAGTAATGATTTAAAGCCATTCAGTGTACTTTAGAGGATCCCAAAAACCTATGTTTGTGGTTCTTAAACAACCTTACCACTGAAAGACCTGGATTATACTCCAGGTTGGACACTGATACTATGCTTCCAATGGAAATGGTTTCTTGGTTATGAATATTGTCTTTCCCTTTTTTCAATAGTCTTGGAAATGTGTAGATTGTGTGAAGTTTTAGAATCACTATTTTCAACACACTTAGCATGGACCTATTTGATAATAGAAGACATCTATATTCTGAAAAAAAAGGCCCTTCACCAAGGCCTAAAGAAGTGATAAAATAGTCTCTGGAAAGAAATAACAGTCATCCATTAGATTATTTTTAAAAAATACTAAGAATAAGTTTAGTTAGTAATGCATTACTGTACTAGGAAAAGTGATATAAATGCAATTTCAATTTTTAAAGTTATTTCTGATTACTACAAAGAGAGTATAAAAAGCTGGTTACATGGGCTGGAGTTGTGTCTCAGTGGTAGACTACTTTGCTAACATGTGCAAAAGCACTGAGTTTGATTCTCAGCAATACATATAAATATTATTTGTTTTATTTTTTAAATACATGACAGCAGAATGCATCGTAATTCTTATTACACATATAGAACAATTTTTTCATACCTCTGTTTGTACATAAAGTATGTTCACATCAATTCCTGTCTTCAAATTTGTACTTTATTTTTTTAAAGAGAGAGAGAGAGAGAGAGAGAGAGAGAGAGAGAGAGAATTTTAATATTTTTATTTTTTAGTGCTCGGCGGACACAACACCTTTGTTTGTATGTGGTGCTGAGGATCAAACACTGGCCGCACGCATGCCAGGTGAGCGCACTACCACTTGAGCCACATCCCCAGCCCCATACATGTACTTTAGATAATAATGTCTATCACATTCCACAATCCTTGCTAATTTTTACTCAACACTCCTACACTGGCTACTTCACATAAACTGCCTCAGGGATTTAATGCAGTAATCAAAAAATTTTCTGCAGCCTATGCAGTTCTGTTGGAATGGCTATTATAAAAAACTAAAATTGTCATGCATGGTGGCATATGCCTGAAATTCTAGAAGCTATGGAAAATGAAACAGGTGAATTGTTAGTTCAAAGACAGCCTTATTAACATAACAAGGCTACAATCAACTTAATGAGAGCCTGTCTCAAAATATAACATAAAAAAAGAATGTGGATGTATTTCAGTGATATGCAACTCTGGGTTCAATATTCAGCACCAAACCATGCAAAACCAAGCAAATATCTCATAATTAATAGGGATTCCACAGTACACAAATATGTAAAAAGGTTGGTGACATTTTTAAATACATTTAATAAATATATTTTAAATAAATTTAATAAATATCTTTTATAAAAGGGTTAAGATTCTTTAAAAGCCCTAAACAAAAATGCACATAATCCACTAGTAATAACTTGGGGTAGAAGTGCAAGGTCGTACATGCCTGTACTCCCAGTGGCTTAGGAGAATAAGAGGTAGAAAACTAGGGGTTTATTCTCAAGTTAAAGACCAGCCTCAAGAACTTGGCAACGTCCTAAGAAACCCAGTGAAACCCTCTCTCAAAAATCAATCAATAAATAAAAGTGTTGGAGATTGGGTATGTAGCACACTGGTAAAATTCCCTGGGGTTAATCTCCATTATTTAAATAAATAAAAAATTATAAATAATAATTCTTGTTAAAAAAATGCCATACAATCCACTAATAATAACTCTGGGTATATATGTAAAAAATTTGGAATCCTTTTGCTAAATATATTGCCACACATCTATTTTTATTGTAACTTTATTCACAGTATCTAATAAAAGGAAACAAATGAAGTACCTTTTAGATAGAAAGTATATCAGAAAATGCCATCCAGTTGCAACACATCCAATTAGTCCATCCCTTCAGAAACTACATACTTAAAATTCAAACTGGTCCCTAGAATGCAAGACTGAGATAGTGGTGTTTTCTAAATACTCCAAAAAATTTGGAATCTCTGAGAACCTTGTTTCAGATATTCTAAAACTCAGAAATAGGTCATATGGGAAGTCAGAATGAGAACACAACACACAGTAAATTCTTTAATGGGGAATCTTAACTCAGACACTGTCATAAGCAAAAGCAGTGTTGGAGATAAAAAATAGAATCTGTTTCACTATTATGTATTCAAATCAATTATATATTAGAAAAAAGTTAAGGCTACTGGTTAAAATCTACCTATAACAGGTATTAAAAATGTAGCAGGGGCTGGGTGTGTGGGTGCAAGCCTGTAATCCCAGTTGCTGAAGAGGCTGAGAAAGAGTTATCAGAAGTTCAAAACCAGCCTTAGCAGAAGCGAGGTGCTAAAAAACTCAGTGAGATCTTTTCACAAAATAAAGTAAAAAACAAAACAAAACAAAAATCCTGGGGATTTGTCTTAGTAGTGTTTATGAGTTCAATCTCCAATATCCCCAATAAAATATGTTCCAGGGGGCTAGGGCTGGAGCTCAGTGGAGCTCTTGTCTGACACATGTGAGACACTGGAATCAATTCTCAGCTCCACATATAAGTAAATAAAACATAAGGTCTATCAACACCTTTATATATATAGTACCAAGATATTGACATGGACTTTGATCTAATTTGCCTGTACTTTAGCCCTTAAGATTGAAGTTGGCAAGGCATAATGGTGCATGCCTGTAATATCAGCTGTTTACAAGACTGAGAAATAAAATTAATGAATTCAAAACCAGTCTCATCAATGGTGAGGCACTAAGCAACTCAGTGCAACCCTGTCTCTAAGTAAAATAGAAAATAGGGGTACTAATGTGGCTCAGTGGTAGAGTGCCTCTGACTTCAATCCCTGGTTTCTCCCCCCGAAAAAATGGGACTGAGTAAATAGCTCAGCTTGTAGAGTGCTTGCCTTCTAAGTATGAGGACCAAGGGTCAATCATCAGTACAGAGAGTGAGAGAGAGAGAGAGAGAGAGAGAGAGAGAGAGAGAGAGAGAGAGAGGGAGGGAGAGAAAGATTGAACTTGCATGTAATTTAAATTCAAGTTAGTCCCACTTCTATTTTTTCCTACCACACCAGAATAAAAGCGTTTCTTGAAATGTTTGGAATGTTTCTGTGGGTTATTTATTAATTCATTTATTATTTACTTATTTTTATTTGGTGCTGAAGATCGAACCTAAGACCTTGCATGTTATAGGTGAGTGCTCTATCACTGAGCCACAACCCCAGCCCTTTCTGTGGGTTATTTTAATGAAATGGTCTGACCATAAATAAGTAAATAAACAAGTTAATTAATAAATAAATACACCCTCAACTGATGACCCATTACAGTTTTTAAAAAATTTTTAAATGGGACACATAAACCTCATTTAGGAGAGATTCATTCTTTTTAATGTCACCTAATATTATTCTGCTTTTTTCTCATGTGAAAATCTCAGAATGATAAATGAAAATCTTTTAAAAATGTCATCCAGTTCTTGAAGAAAAACATTATAAATTATGCATACATTTGAAATAAAACATGGGGAAATAATGATTAATAATGCTGAAAGTGGAGTTTTTAGATGAACCAAAATTTCTCAGTTTTCCATGAATCTGGGTGCTTGTTTCATAAATTTTGAAGAAAAAAAATTATTTAAGCAAGAAGAAATAGAACGGCCACCATGTTGTATGAGGATTGATATCAGAAAAAAAATCATTTTTGTGTGCCATCTTAGAAGTTTACTGATGGTTTTGGGCAGAACATGGAGCATAATGCATTTAAAATAGGCTTTGGAAAAGGCATCCTGACTACCATATGGGTTCACTTTTATTCTTTCTGTGACCCATATTTTTTCCTTCAAATTCAATAAGGAATCACTCCTGGGACAAAGGACTTTCTAGAAGGTGTTCCCACAAGAGGGATTCAAGGTCTTTAGCTTTTGAAATAGGCCTTAATGGTGCTCATTAACATCTTTCAGTTAGCCACCAGGTGTCTTTGAGTGAGGCCCATTATCTGCATTACATGGTCATTATTAAACTTATTCTCTGTGAACAGAGAACCCTAGTTTTGGATATGTGAACAGAGAGTTAGAAAACTAGGGGTTTATTCTGAGACCTATGGAGAGATAAGCTGAAGTTCTGGATTTCAGGTTTTTGTTCTGGATTTGAGATACTGCTTCTGCTACATTTAAAAATCTCAGGACTCATGAAGAGAATGAGTTAAAAGCCAGCATCATCAAATGTGTGAGGCCCTAAAAACTTCAAAGTGACCCTGTTTCTAAATAAAAATATTAAAAAAGGATCGGAATGTGAATCAGTAGATGAACACCTCTGGGTTGAATTTCTGGTACCAAAAAGAAAACAACAAACAAACACACACACACAAAAAAAATAATAAACAAACAAACCAACAAACAAACCCTCATGAGTAACAAGCCCTAAAATCAGCAGCCTCTCTCATGCTTGAATACAACAAATGTAGTTGTGGTTCTCTCCTGGTAATTATCTCAGTCTTTATTATGCATTCTGGAGACATGCTGGAATCATGGGACATGGAAGCCCACAAAGGGCTTTAGAAAAAAGCTGGAAACACCTTACAATTATGGAACAAAATGCCCAGGTTTTCAACTGTTGATCTAAGCCTCACTAGACTAGTCAGAGGGAGGTGAACGCTAAGTTACCACAGAGAGACCCTCTGGCCACAAGACTCTGGAGAGGACCATGAGGACTCCCTAGCTATGACTACCAGTTTCCACCATTGCCACTTCTGTCAGCTTTAAGCCACCTTCCTAACCAGTCTCAAGATAGCAAGGCACACTTACCATTTCCTGGCTCTCAGGGTTCTCAGTGTTCTCCCTGTGATTTGTTTTCAGTTTCTGCATAGCACAGACACCTCGGCTTGGATCCAGGACAGAAGCCAAAAAAAAAGATTGAAAAAATGGTGGGCTTCAGACACCAAGGGAACAGAAGATTGTGGACGCCCTTCCCCTCATCACCAGCTGCATGAGGGTTGGACAGTTCTCACCTAAGAGACTGATTGGTCAAGGCTTCATGCCCTGCCTCCAACCTGAGCCAAGTGGGCGCAGAATCAAAGGCTGAATGACAGGCTGTTCCATTGTCACTGTTAAAAGACTATAGATCAGGGCTGAGGATATAGCTTAGTCAGTAGAGTGCTTGTTTTGCTGATTAAGGTCATGGATTCAATCCCTTGCACTACACACACACACACACACACTTTCCCCCCCAAAAAAAAAATAAGTAAAGGACTTTGGGGACTAGGGTTATGGATAAGAGGTAAAGCACTTCTCTAGCATGCGTGAGGTACTGGGTTGAACACCCAGCACGGCATTAAAAAGCCACCCAAGAGAGGATGTGGCTCAAATGGTACAGCACTCCCTGGCATGCGGGTGGCCTAGTTATGATCCTCAGCACCCCATGTTGTGTCCGCCAAAAACTAAAAGTAAATATTAAAAAAAAAGCCAACAAACAAACTACTAATGACATTTGCCAAGAATGAATGAGAACCAAATCTAGATGAATACTCTGACCTCCGTCTCTATATTCATGTGTCAATAAGCAAGAAGGTAAACTTCTCTGTGTCTAATCACTAAAATAAGGGGATAGTGATCGTTTTCTTCAGTGGGAAGTGATTAAAAATCATTATTATGTATAAAGTACTTTAAAGGTGAAAAATCTATTTTGGACATGTATAATGATTTTGGACATGTATAAAAATATTGTATAACTAACAATAATTTGTAATTTTATTATATAGTAGTTAATA
Organism: Callospermophilus lateralis; assembly: GCF_048772815.1. Lineage (NCBI taxonomy): Eukaryota > Metazoa > Chordata > Mammalia > Rodentia > Sciuridae > Callospermophilus > Callospermophilus lateralis. Next base: position 248,753 of record NW_027515935.1, on the reverse strand, counting down.
AGAACCACAGAGATGCTATACCTATAAAGAACAGTCATTCTTTTCCTTTAATGAAAAAAAAAATCACCATAGTTTGAACTTATAGTTATTATGATGCTAGTCATACTTAAAATTCTTTCTCCATTCAGTATTACTATTTCAACAATGTTTGTTAGTTTATTTTCACCACATTATGGTGTTTCTTTTTTTTTCTTTCTTTTTTTTCTCTTTTTTATTGCTTGCTCAAAACAATAAAAAGTTCTTGACATATCATATTTCATACATTAGATTCAAGTGGGTTATGAACTCCCATTTTTAGCCCAAATACAGATTGCAGAATCACATCGGTTACACATCCACATTTTTACATAATGCCATTAGTAACTGTTGTATTCTGCTACCTTTCCTATCCTCTACTATCCCCCCTCCCCTCTTCTCTCTCTACCCCAGCCACTGTAATTCATTTCTCTCTTTGTTTTTTTTCCCATTCCCCTCACAACTTCTTATATGTAATTTTGTAAAACAATGAGGGTCTCCTTCCATTTGCATGCAATTTCCCTTTTCTCTCCCTTTCCCTCCCACCTCATGTCTCTGTTTTATATTAATCTTTTCCTCCTGCTCTTCCTCCCTGCTCTGTTCTTAGTAGCTCTCATTATATCAAAGAAGACATTTGCATTTTGATTTTTAGGGATTGGCTAGCTTCACTTAGCATAATCTTCTCTAATGCCATCCATTTCCCTGCAAATTCCATGATTTTGTCACTTTTTAGTGCTGAGTAATACTCCATTGTGTAAAAATGCCACATTTCTTTATCCATTCATCTATTGAAGGGCATCTGGGTTGGTTCCACAGTCCAAGTATTGTGAATTGTGCTGCTATGAACATTGATGTGGCAGTATGCCTGTAGTACGCTCTTTTAAGGTCTTCAGAGAATAGTCCAAGAAGGGCAATAGCTGGGTGAAATGGTGATTTGAGCCAGATTTTTTCAATCAACAATTCTAAAGTATAAATCATCTACTATGACTGCTTAGCCTAGAGCAAGATACTCATTGAATACTGTATAAGAAGAAAGCCATAGTTTTGTCAGAAAGATAACACTTGTAAATTCAGGTACTATCTATAGTTACTTGCTTGGTTAGGTATCTATTTGTTACTATCTATAGAAACCAATCAATTGAACAGAAGTTTCAGGCAATTAATACCTGAGTACAATAGTGCTTTTGTTGATGTAGTAATACTAAGTTTATATATCTTTCTTTTCTAACAAGCTGAACATAGCATCAAAACCCCAATGCCTCAATATACAGGAATTTAACCAAGACTTTTTACTGAACAACCAATTTATTCAGTTAAGTGAGTTTAGTGATTGCTGCCTGAGCCAAAATGTTTTTTCTCTGCATGCAAATCTGGGTCAGCTTCATGTAACATAAGGTCAAATGATTATAGGAATCCTCAAAGTTCAGCACTGCAGAGAAACAGCATGAGTAATTTTCTTTCAAAAATGTTAAAAACTGATGTTACCAATCTACCATTGCATTTATTGAAAATCACAATGTTTTACCCAGGAGACATCTAATTTTCTGCACCACAACTCACTTTAAAAGGCTCCAGTGTAAATTCATTGCAGAATGTATTTCTAGGTAAATAAATAATTTTACCCATGTATGGAATTTTTGAATAGATGCCAATTAAACAGGAGAGAAGAGCTGAAAAAATAAATTGTCATTTTAATTTTAAAGTAGTTGATCTTGAGCTATTACCATTGACAGTAGTTAGAGAGTCGGGCCATTTCTCTATTGAGGGCTCTTAATTTGTGAAAATAGTATCATACTATAAGCACAGTAGAAAACACATCTTTTGAATTCTCTAAGGCAAAAAATGTATTATTTTCTCAAGTTTCTTTGAGTGAATAATTGTCTCAAAAAAAATTTCTACTCTAAAATAATGCTATTATATAGTCTTGCTCATTCCACTGTTTTCTCAATAGACTGAAAACCATGACACATTGTTAGCAGTCTTACTTCAAAGTTCCTTTGGTGGTATTCCTAAAAAATATGAATACTGAGACCATTTACATCCTACAGGGAAATCCTCTTCCATCATCTTATAATCCTAATAAAGAGTGGAAAGAAGTATCTTGTTTTTCAAGTTTTTATGCCTATATATGTTTGTATACAATTATATATAAAATTCTTTAAAGTAATTTATATATATATATATCTCCACACATTGCCTACATAAAAATTACTTTAAGGATAATATGTTTAATATACCTGGAGAATTTAACTGCAATGTGGTCTCTTGTACATGAATTCATGTAGCTGGTTTCAGTGGTACACGCCAGAGTCTTGGGATGCTGAGGCAGGATGATTGTGAGTTCAAAGCCAGCCTCAGCAATTTAGCGAGTCCCTCAGCAACTCAACTCAGTGAGATCCTGTTTCTAAATAAAATACAAAAGAAGGGCTGAGTATGTGGATCAGTGGATAAGCATCACTGGGTCCATTCCTTGGTACCAAAAAATAAATAAATAAATAAATAAGGAATGCATTCCTGCAATCATGTAGGCATGCATAATGCATAAGTACATGGATTCAAGTTTAAACAAAAATAAACATGGTAAAATTTTACTAAACTCCAATAGTTGGTAAAAAAAATTAAAGAAACTAAGTGTTAAAATACTTATATATTCACTGGAATACCATGAACTATTATCAATTATGTTGTAAACATTGACAACATGAAAATTTAATAAACTATAATGTTATCAGAAAAAAATATTTTTTAAACATTACACTTAACATTATCACTTGCTATATAATAACAGGGAGGCATCATTTAATCTTAATGCCTTCACATTTTAGAGTCAAAGTTTTAGATAGAAGAAGACCATCACTAGTCTTTGGCTATGTGGGCCTACAGATACCTAATGTTAAAAAATCTACAGAATTTACAGTTATTGAATGAATTAATTAGGGAGTATTATGACTATGGGTAATTAATTTTTTCTTTGATTTACCTTTTTTTATAGACTTCACAGGATGCTCTACTTTTGTAATAAGAATATTCCCTTTCAAACAAAATTTTAATACAATTAAAAGTAAATTAAGACTTGGAATAGATTTAGTTTTTAGTAATCAAAAAAAAAAAAACTTTGGGGCTCAGAAGAGAATAGTGTACATGGGTTGAAAGTTTGCATTTTAGAGTTATGCTTTTCTGAGTCTGAATTCTATCTCTGCCTCTCCTACTTAACAAGGAACACAGCTTTCTAGACAATGGTGTTGTAAACCTCAAATACAATAGTGCTTGCAAGGTACTTGGCACTCATAGTTAGTTTCAAAGGATAGTTGCTTTTATTATTACCTTAGAATCTAATTTTAATAAAATGAACAACCTACAAACTATTTGACATTTCACACTTTGTACTCTTTTTGAAAATAGAATATTTCTAAACCTTTAACTCATACTTGGACCTGGGCAAATACTCACTGAATTTATATTGTATTTTCCACTTAACATATTATTCTAGGGTAGGGAAAAAGGCAACCAGTTCTCATGGCAATGACAAACATGTCTACCTGGAAGTCTTCTTTGATACTGGAAACTTGAAACTACTCATTCCTTTAAATAAGAAACACAACCCTTCATTTGAAATACTAGTTATATTATACTCACAAACATATGGACAAAAGTGTTAGGGAATAATTGGTTGTGGTTGTTTTTCCTTTTCTGTGAAGGTGAGGATTAAACCCAAGGCCTTACAATTGCTAGGCAAGTGCTCTACCACTGAGGTATACTCCCAGTCCCAAATATATGTATTGCATACAATCTCTTTAAAAAATCTGTTATGTACGTCATTAATAACAAAATATGCTTATTACAAGATGATTCTTTGTTTCAGAGTAGAAATTAGAAATTTATTAAAGGACAGCAGAAAAGACTTCTCCCAGAGGAAGAAGGGGACCCAAAAGGTGGGAATCCGTGGAAGGGCTGTTCTTTCCCCTTTTTATAGTTTTGGTGATGGAATATAGGTTGAAGGGGTTAAGACAAAGGTGGGCCCAATTATCACCTTTTGGGATGGGCTTATCATTTCTCTAGGATGGGCTATCTCCAAATCTGTTGGGGGCTGTTTCCTGAGCTCCATTTACATTTCTTTGAGGTGAACTTTGGCCTAGGGCCTTTTCAGGACTTCATTAACATTCCATGAATTGTCCTGCGTTTTCCCTGAGTCATTCCCAGCATGGCCTCCATTTTAGATTTCACTTGATATTAGACCCGATTTACCTAACTACACTGACTACCTAACTTTAAATCTGGCTTCATTCACCCCTCTAATTTGGGAACTCCTTACTGCTGTAAGCAAGGTGGGCGAAGAAAATCTTTCTGGCTTCTTCAGGCTGAAAAGGGACAGTGTGGGGCAAGCAGTTTGGAATCTCCCTTTAAAAATCGGGTCTATTGAGTGGGTCCATGATAGAAGTCTGATTGAGAAGTAATAGACTGGAAGGCCATTTGAGTGATGGGTGGTCTATAAGAGAAACAAGAATTCATTAGTACTGGAACCAGATTGATGCAGCAATAAATCCCAAAGCACAGGAATATGCCAATGAGTATGATGGCAAAGACAAAGACTAACAATGTTTTCCACCACGAAGTACCAAGAACCAGGAGCTAAGATATTGTTTCCATGACAAAGTTGCTGAGGACATGGCTTCTATCTGAGCATGTAAATCTTTAAGGATATTCGTCACATTGCCAGAATTGTCAGGGGTGTAAACACAACATTTAACTTTTAGGGTTACAGATGTCCTTTTCCTTAAGATACAGTTTAATAACTTAATGTCATCTGAGCTTGCAAAATCCTTTTACTAGTATGACCTCTGTGTCTAATAGAGAAATATTTAATTCTGTTACTTATGGCTGGATAACCATACTAGCAAACATTAAGCCTACCTGCGTAGGTTAGAAATAAAGGCCTTGAACTAAAAACTACTCTGGCAGTTTCTTTTGATAGTAATCAGGCATTCCTGTCTGAGAATCTCTTTTGAAGCCTCCTGTTTACTTATTTATGGAAGTTACATTTAACTATTATTTTATTTAAAATGCCCAGGAATAACTGTGTTTTGGCTTTGACTGTCTTTGCTAAGTGTTTAAGATGAAGCAAGTCAAACTGACTTTTGTTTTTATCTATTGTTAACAGTCAGCTGAGTTTCCTTGGGAGTCCTCAGGAACTTGCAGCAGCTTCTCAGATCTGCTAGTGCCATTTGTGCTAGGATGGGTCCAGGCCTTGCTTGACCATGTGGCTTCTCTATGAAGCATCAGGGATGTCTCCATTTTCTGATGACCCTCCTCTTCACAGCAAATGCACTGATTGGCTTTCTGTCCTCCACTGGTCTCATTAATCTCCCTGATCGGGAGGTTATGTGGCCTAGAGTTGCAAAGCTCTTTAGAAAAGTCCCCTATCCCCTGACTCAGACTGACTCAGAGGGCAAGAGCCAAATTTTTAATTTTAAAACTTAATCTTTTCTTAGTTCAATATTTATTTCCAGATAATCATATGAATAAATAAATCATGTATGCTAATTTTAGGATATGCAATATAAATAAATTGAATCATCTTCCAGAATAATTAAGATAAATTCCCCTTGCATAATAGCAATTTTTACCATCCAAATATCTAAAATAATAGCTTTCTTCATTTTCATACCTCTTAGTTAATAAGAAACTCATGTGTTTTAAAATAATACTTAACCTTACTGATTGAATATAAGTCAAGGAAAAGTAGGATCTTTTAATTTGGCAATAGGAAGGAAATATTTAAAATTTAAAGGAAATTAAGCTTTTTAAAGTATTTCTTCAAAATTTCCCAAAATCAAGATTACATAAGGTAAATTTTTTATCTTTCTGTTCTCCAAAAAAATACTAGTTCATTCTTAGTTACATTATACCCTAAAACAAAATCCTGATTCAATGAAATATGTATTTTTATCTTTAAGGGTTCTAAAATGGTAAGATATTTCTTACTGTTCATATAACTGGAAATATAATAATTATGCTTAAACATTTTCACTTTAGATTCTAAATTATAATATCTTGTATTTTCAAAAACTCTCCTAGTTATTGAATTTCTACATTTATCTCAGTTTTTAAATACACATATTAATTAGTAATTCATACTTTAATATGTAGCATGTTATAATGAATTAAATGCTTAAAAATTACAAGACAATGATAGCGAGGGTATTTTAAATGTTCTAAAGATTTGTATCTCCCATTTATATTGCTTTGCTACATAATTTTAAAAAATGGAATTGCAGACTCAATATAGCAGAGTGAATCTGTGCTACCTCATCATGCACAGATTTTTCTAGCTTCATAAATGACATTATGATCTTGGATTTGAATTTCACCTTTCTGTGTGCTAAAGAACTACATCTTGGGTTAACTGAATCTATTTCACAAGACTGTTGGAATAAAAAAATTTCAAAGTGGCTTCATAGAAATATACTAGACAAATTGAAGATATAATCTATTAGAACTTAATTTTCTTTATTTCACAATGTTACATTACTGGAACTCATATGCCAAAATGCCCCAAGACAATTGATACAAATCCACTGAGAATATTACATTCAGAGAACTGTAATTACTGGTTAGTAATTCAATTTTCCTAAGAGGCAAATACTGGATCACTTGCTCTCCCAGAAAAAGAGAAAGGAAAAAAAAAGTTTTAAATGATGTAACTTGGACATTTTACAAAGTAGTTCATATTTTTTAGTTGTAATTTCTTCATGGATATGAACTTGATCTTCAGAGATAATATCCCTTATAAGCTCATCATATTTATTTCTTTCCTAAAACATACAAAAACAGAATCACTTAAGTATTTAAATTCTTAATTTTTTTTTACTATTAGAAATATGTCACTACAAAGAAACACATATTAAGCTTCATACTCTAAAGTATATATTATATCATTATGAAAAAGCATTTATTTTTCTCTTGCAAATTTATTATGTAAAGCCTAAAACAAAAGAGCATTAAAATATTTTTTTTACAATAACTCAGGACCTTTTCTTAAGTGTATTCTTAAGTTCTTAAAAATTTCTTAAATCATTATTTATCTTTAAAGATTTGTGAATATATTTAGCTATAATTAGAGAAGAATTTAATTTTGCTTTATAAAGTTTATGGAAATAATATCATCTCATGGGAAGGCTGGAATATTTTAATATCTGTCTGACTTTTGTTGTGAGTTTTCTGCATCTGCAAAGGTAAATGTAACTCAATAGATTTGTTTTATAAGCTAGCAATGAATTTGTAAAATTGGAGAGACCATTAAGTGTATTTCATACAAAAAAATAGTTTTAGATCCCTACATATTCTGGACCCTTTATCATGTAGTTTTTGTACTTTGGACTTTTCAGATATATTCTATTCCATATGATGGTTCAGTCAAATGTGAAACTTCTTTGAAATTCAAGGTATTAAATGATTTCTTCTATATAAAATATTTTCTTTAGAAAATTTTACATACCCTTATCAAGTCTGAAACCAAGGTTGTAATTTTAAAATGGGAATGAATACTTTATGTTGAATTTATTATCCCACAAAAATAATAATGCATAAATATCATGTTTAAACAATCATGGATAAACCTTCTGTAAAGGCAAATCTTAATGTGTCTATTCATTGGGAGCACACTCTCTTTCTTATAAGAAAAAATAGAGCAAATGCAGAGATTTTTCTATACAAATCGAGACATGCCTAATTGAACAGTGAGAAAGTCTCAGGAGATGTCTTCCTAAAATATCATCTGTCAAGAAACTTTAGCTTTAAAGGCTGGAATTGAAAGATCTCAGGCCCACCCGTGAGGAACTCATGTTTACATAGATCTGTGCCTGACAGTTGGCTGGGTGTAAGAGCCAGAATTCAAGATAGGCCCAAAGAGGAGCAGATTCATATTTCTGAAATCTCCTCTCTCCTTGACAGAAAAATATTTAACTGTAACTTGATATTGTCTATAATGTCATTTCCATATACCTTTTGAAAAAGATACCACCAGGAAACAACTAAACATTCTATAATACATTTCTCTGTTTTTTTGCAACAAGGTGAATTCACCTTCCCATGGCTTTCTCAAGATCATAAATAAAAAGCACTGCAAGAGGATACACAAAGAAAGCAAAGTAAACTAAGGACAAGATGAATTTCCTGTCTATATTCTTCATGGTGGTAATTTCTTAAAATATAATGATGTAATTGTTTAGTTTCATCTTTAAGTATTGAAATTGATGAAAAGAATTTGACAACACATAAAAATATGTAAGCTAGTATGTGACTAGAGATTGCCATGTAAACTAAATGAAATGATTAAATGTAAAAATGAAAATGTAACAGGACTTATATAGTCTTTGTGTTTTAACAAATTACAATTTTCATTTTGGGTATATGTGGATATTATTGTACGTGTACCTTAAAAACATTAATTTTCTGAGGGCAGACCATTAATTGGGTCCAATTCACTCTTAACATGAATTGTAAACTCTCTATTATTCAATCTTCCCTCAGTCTGATAGCTGTGAACTCCCAGGTTATCATGAGTATGGCTAAGATGCACTGTGCGGTGCTCATTCAATAATTTGCTGCTGTGGTGCTTGAGTTCCTGTGGTTCTTGATGCCTGAGGTAGTTTTTATTCTTTTTCCCAGCTTGCATTCCATACTTTCATCAAAGTTTTAGAGATGTATCTCAAAGCCATCTAGAAAATATCTATTTTCTTAGTAATGGACCCCAACAACACATTGCAGTAATACGTTAAATTTATAAATCCTTCCAAGCCTATAGTAAGTCTTTCTAAGAAGGACTGGAGATTTGTAAACTCACAGAAATGCAATAATGTATTATTGATATAATTGATTTTTGTTAATGATATGCTCATACTGATTAAAAATTTCTTAGTGTTATAATTGAATATGACATGTAGTACCAATACAGTTACATAGAAAATGACAAGAAAATCAGTACTATGTATAACTATTTCTAATTTACATGGCAAGTTTGAGGCTAAATTTATTTAAATTTCCATTTGTCTAGCCAATAGATAACCAAGTTATTTTTTTCAAGCTTTGTGTGTATGTGTGATTTGTGTATGTGTGTGTGAGTGTGTGTGTATATATATATATATATATATATATATATATATATATATATATATATATATGATTCAAATATTTCTATATACTTTCACACATTCTTGAAAATGTTCTGTAAAATATTTTAGCTGGATAACTTAAGTGTATAAGCAAAGCTGAAATTTAAAATTTAAATTCCAGGTAAGATTATGATCCAGTAATTAAAAAAATACTACCTTAACAAAAAATTTAAAATGGCCCAGGAATTTTTAATGATTTGTGTGCAGACCTTTGTACTTAACCTCAGAAACACAAATCAGAGCTAGATGTTTTTAAATAGCAGATGATTATTAACCAACTTAAAAGACTAATGGATATTTGTTCATAATTGTCTATTATTTAAAAGCAGTGCTCTTTATAGTTTGAATCTGGTGCTACTAGAATCATTACACTAGGAAAAATACTAACAAGCATAAGCTTCTTCTAACCTATAGATATTTTCTGACATGTTGCTCACCATCTCTAGCAGTCAGAGAAATGCAAAGCAAAACCACCCTAAGATACCATCTCACTCCAGTAAGATTTGCAGCCATTAGGAAGTCAAACAACAACAGGTGCTGGCGAGGATGTGGGGAAAAGTGTACTCTTGTACATTGCTGGTGGGAATGAAAATTGGTGCGGCCAGTTTGGAAAGCAGTATGGAGATTCCTGGGAAAGCTGGGAATGGAATCACCATTTGACCCAGCTATTGCCCTTCTCGGACTATTCCCTTAAGACCTTAAAAGCGCGTACAACAGGGATACTGCCACATCGATGTTCATAGCAGCACAATTCACAATAGCTAGACTGTGGAACCAACCCAGCTGCCCTTCAATAGATGAATGGATAAAAAAAATGTGGCATTTATGCACAATGGAGTATTATGCAGCACTAAAAAATGACAAAATCATGGAATTTGCAGGGAAATGGATGGCATTAGAGCAGATTATGCTAAGTGAAGCTAGCCAATCCCTAAAAAACAAATGCCAAATGTCTTCTTTGATATAATGAGAACAACTAAGAACAGAGCAGGGAGGAAGAGCAGGAGGAAAAGATTAACATTAAACAGAGACATGAGGTGGGAGGGAAAGGGAGAGAAAAGGGAAATTGCATGCAAATGGAAGGAGACCCTCATTGTTATACAAAATTACATATAAGAGGTTGTGAGAAAAGTGGGAAAAAAAGCTTATTCTAATCTATAGTTATTTTATGACATGTTGCTAGTATAAACATGGTGATTACTTATTGCATGAGAATCAGAAAAAATTTTCAAGCACTTTATATTAACTTTTATTTTTATTTGCAAAAAGTCAAATACAAATGTTAATACACACACATATATTCTGTGATAAGATTTCTTTGATCTTACATTTATTATTTTTTTTATAATGACATTTATTTTAACATCTTCTATAAATCAGGCAACTGTAAGAACCACTTACCCCCTCGCACGTCTGAAAACACTTGCCTGTTAACTGCTAAATACCTGGCACTTAGAATGTACCTCATTCATTTAATGAGCTCAAAAATAACCTTTGCAAGAAATAACTGGTGGGGCTGTGTTATTCAGTGATAGGGTTTTAATCCTCAGCACCACATTAAAAGAAATAAATAAAAGAAAGGTATTGTGCACATCTGTAACTAAAAATATTTTTAAAATATAACTGATGATTGCATTATAACACTACTTTTCAATTTTATTCTGTTCAACAACCTGAGTTAGCATGCCCTTATCAACCTTCCTGCCTATATCAATATAGTGTTTCACAGATAAACTTTCACTTCTCACATGAAGTTCCCTTTCAGAAGGAAAATGCATCCTATTCCCTGGTTCCAACACTCATTGACTTTTTTTCTTCACTTAATCTAAAATTACTGCCAATATAAGTTTTGAAAGTCTCATGAACCCTGAGAACTGAAATTGTAGCAGTCTTGAACTCAGACAGTTAGCATGAAAACCAAAGAAGGCACTGACCTCCTGGTGGACTCCCAGAAGCACCCAGTTAGGAAAAATGAGCTCTGCTTGACATCACTGCCCATCCAGTGTTCCTAGCTAAGTTCTTGAAACCTTCTATTCAATGCCTTTTCCTTCAGTTCTAAAGCAAACATTCAAAACTTGAATAAACTAAAATTTACCTCAGCAAAATGATTCAATAACTTCCATGATATAAAATGTTTTCTTCTTTAACTAAAGTGATCAATATTAGAAAATGGGAGAGAGAGTATAGTGTGCATAACAGAATGAAAACAAATAGAATGAATGTGTTCTCTCTATATTATATTTGATTTTTTTAAAAAAATGGTTTTATCAATACTCAGATCTGTCCTGAAGGTTTGCAAGCTCACTTTGCCACTAAGATAGCCCTAGTCCACAGAGAAGAAAAACTGTCTAATAAGTTAAGGTGAATGTCAGAGATTCAGTATAAATCATACCATCATTTTCATTTTAATTCAGGACAAAAGTAATATTTATTTTCTCTGTGTCCCAAAGATGCAATACTCTTGCAATTATTAAGTTCCTTAGATGATTATATAATTCCTCAGAGTCTTATTCCTACATGGGAAAACTAATTATTGCATAAATGTCAATTATTTGAGAATTAATTTATAAGAGTTGTGCTAGATTGGAGAATATAACAATTGAGATTTTTTAGGTTTTATTTTATTTCTGATTGATATAATAGGATGTTTAAACACTTGTATACATTGTATAATCATACATTCACGGTAAACAACAAATCCTTCTTAAATATTTATCATTTCTTAAAGTAAGAACCTTCAGAATTCTCTCTTCAATTCTTCATACATTATTGCTAAGTCACTCTACTTTACAATAAAACTCCAGAAATTATTCCTTCGAACTATAAAACTATTCCTATTGACAACTTCCCTACCCCTTCTAAATCTTGCCTAACCACTGTTCTACTCTCAACTTTTAAGAGATCAACAGGTTTAGAGTTTATTGTTTTTCACTGAGTCTTTTTACTGAAAGTAATGCTTTTACATTTTATTTGAAATAGAGATAATAGATAATAAATCTTGAGAGCTTCTGAATTAGATCATTTAAATAAACAACTCATTTTAAAAACCTAAAAAATGGGTAACAAACAAATAATCTTAAAGAAGATGTTACTTTAGATGTGGATACAAATGTGCATGTCCAAGTGTGTACGCATGTTCATGTACACAGTAAAAAAAAGAATTGCAGGGGCTGGGGTTGTGGCCAGTGGTAGTATGCTTGCCTAGCACATATGAGGCACTGGGTTCAGACCTCAGCACCACATAAAAATACATAAAACAAAGGCATTTTGTCCAACTACAACTAAAATATATTTAAAATAAATACATGAATAAATACATAAATAAATAAAGAGAATTGCAATTCAATACAAAGAAGAGGATTTTTTCAATGAACAAATTTGCTTCATTTGAAAATCAAATTAGATCTTGATAACATACCATTATTAATCCCAGATGGATTCAACATTTTTGGGGGGTAACCCAACCAGCTGTGATTACAGGAGTGTGTCACTGCATCTGGAAGACTCAACACTTAGATGACAAAATTAGAATCAAAGAAGTGAAATCAAAGAAAAAGGTGTGGATAACTAACATTGGAATAACTAATTTTGCAATTGAGAAGAAGGTTGTAAGACTAGGAATAGAGGAAAAATTCACAAGTTTATTATATTTTGCAGTATAAATAATACAACATTAGAATCACTGAACATACTCATTTGGAATAAAAGAAATAAAAAATATAGATAATATCATATATATATATATATATATATATATATATATATATATATATATGACATTATTTATAACTTTTCCATAAATACAACCTATAAATAAATAAATATTTTACATAAATTTATATATGTATGTGTATGTATATATATATATATATATATATATATATATATATATATATATATATCTTACGAATTTAAATTTATATATATATATATATATATATATATATATATATATATATATATATATATATCTTTATATATCTTACTAATTTGCTTAGGGCTTTACTAAGTCTCTAAGCCTGGCTTTGAACTTGTGATTATTCTGCTTCACCCTCCTGAGCCCCTGAGTAAAACAAGATTTTGTTGCCATTTTAAGCTATCAAGTTTCTGTTCTTTATATATGCAGATTAATGTATGTGTATATGCATATATATTTAACCATCATTAAAGAAAATGAAAATAAAATTAAACTGATATAAGAATTTTCACTTCCTAAACTTTCTGAAGAAAAATTTGCCAAAATTTTGGAGTATTATGTACTTTTATTAAACTGTATACTTTTGATCTAGTAATTCCAATTTCAATCATTCTTGATATTCAGGTTAAATATTTATATAAAAATGTGTTCCATAATTTAATTTGTATGAATTATAAATAATAATCTATTGGTTAATATCTTACACCTTATTACTATGATAGTATACGGCAAAATAGTTTCAAAATATTTTTGAAGATTATTGATCTGCAGAGACATTAGATTACAAATGCTCAAGTTAAAAAAGTATAAAATATGTTCATTGGGTGTTTGGTCATATATAGACATATAAGCATATAAGTTTAAATTTACACTATTTTTGTATTTAAACAGAAGTCTTCATAAACACACCTTACATACAGATGTATGATAAAACACTAAAATACAAGCCATTTTAAACTTAAAATACAGGTGAATTTATTATCAGATTAATGGTTTTTGTTTTTCAAAATGCTAATTGAAGATTATTTAAAAACTTCTTCACTTTTTAATAAAAGTATAGTTGGAAGACTGTATGATAGAGGTTGTCTAAGTAATTCTTTCATGATGAATTGAATATACGTTGGAGGCTATGTATGAAAATGGGTTGTCTCTCTGAACTCATGAAGGAATTTAATTACAAAAATCTTATGTCAATGATATTAAAGAAGGTAGAAACTAATTGGACTATGGTGTTAAGTGGTAGGGCCCTTGAAAAATGATTAGGTTTGATTACTTCATTAGGATGGAGCCCCTTTGATGGAGTTCTGGTGGTTTTATAAGGAGAAAGAGATAAGATATAGATTTGAGAGATACACAACATGGCGCCTTCCATGTTGTGATGCATCCAAGAGGGACTCCTCTCAGAGCCTTAAACCTGTAAAGATCTGAAATATCTGAAAGATGGGATAAATGGCCATGACCAGAATGCTGATAGAAATACAGACAGTAAGGACCATGCTGATGAGAACTCAGATGCAAATGAAGACTATTCTACTGGAAACTGGAATCAACAATTGTCACACCTCTGCTGTGAATGTGGCTGAACTGTGTCCATGTTCTAAAGCTTATGGAGGGCCAAATCTAGAAGTGATGGACTATAATATCTAATGAAGAAAATATGTAGTCAAAACAGCATTCAGGCTTCTTCCTGGTTACTTTCAATTGTATTCTATAGAACTTGGAACCAATGGTATAATGTAAAGCTGAAATGTATAATTTAAAAGAGAAATATGGAGAATTCACAGCCTGTTTAGGGAAGGAGTGAGGCAAAGCACATTTATGACAGAAGGGTAGAGTGGAAAAACCACTTTCTAAATGGCATGTACTCATTAGTAAGACAATTGGGAAAAAGCCTATTTCCTTGACCACTGAGCCACATCTGCAGCCCTATTTTGTATTTTATTTAAAGACAATATCTCACTGAGTTGCTTAGCACCTTTTTTTTTAAAAAAAAATATATATTCTTTAGTTTTAGGTGGACATAATATCTTTATTTTTTTATAGTGATGAGGATGGAATCCTGTTCCTCACATGTGCTAGGTGAGTGCTCTGTTACTTGAGCCACAACCCCAACCCTTAGCGCCTCACTTTTGCAGAGGCCAATTTTGAACTCACAATACTCATGCCTCAGCCTCACAAGCAGCTCGGATTTCAGGTGGGCATCACCATGCCTGGCTTTATCTTATGTTTGAGGCGAGGTCTTGCTTATGTTGACCAGATTGGCTTCCAACTCCTGGGCTCCAGTGATTCTCATTGTCACAGCATCCTGTACAGCCGGAACAGCGGGGACAACAAGGTCATGCCACCATGACTGGCTTCTTATTTTTTAAACAAGGCTGTCCAGAGCTGGGTCTGGGGCTCAGTGGTAGAGCTGCTTTCTTAGCTTGCATGAGGCACTGGGTTCGATCCTCAGCACCACCTAAAAATAAGTAAAATAAACATTTAAAAAATACAACAACATGATTTAAAAAAACAAACAAGCAAGATTTTTCTGATGTCCCAATGTAACAGATGAAGCTGTGGAGGCTGGGGCTGGGTATTTTCTGTAGAAGACGCTGTGGGTGCTCCACCCATGACCCCCACCTATCCCGCGCAAGGCTCTGACGGTGCAGGGGGGATAGAGAGCCGAGCCATGTTATTGGTAGAGGCTGGGACACATACACTGGCAGAGGCTAAGCCACTTTCCTAAGTTTCCCCACTTGTCCTGGGGAGTCTGTGTCTTGCAGCATGACAGATGAGCCATGTCTTGCAGGCATGGTGGACTGTGTGTGGACAGTCTAGGGGGTGGGACTGGAATGAGGGTGAGCAGGAGAAAATAAGGTCCCTGTGGCCTCCAGTTTTCCCACTGTCATCAATGGGTTTGAGAAGCCTAAGCCATCCTGTATTACAGAATCAGAGCTGCAAGCCTAGCACCCCACTTGCCATCCCAAGCAATCCTCCATGGGAAATCTCCAGTGGGGTGTGCCAGCTGGGTTTTTTTGTTTTGTTTTGTTTTGGTTTGGGGTTTGGTTTGGTTTTTCAAACACAAAGCAACTAAAAAAACACATAGCATTTAAAACCTCCAAGTGAGGGCAGCCACTGTCCTCGGGTTAGAGGGTGAAGCAGAGTCAGTCCCTGGGAAGCTTGACCTGTTGTTCCTCATTGGAACACACTGGTGGCCAGTGGACTTGTCTGTGTTTCGAGTGTCAACAAAAACAAATTGACTTACAAAGTACTAAAGTCCCAGATGTGGTGGCACACACCCGCAATCCCTGTGACTTGGAAGGCTAAAACTGGGGGATCGCAAGTTCCAGGCTGGCCTGGACAACTCAGTGAGGCCCTGTCTCAAAAACAGTAGGGGCCACACACGTGTGGGAGGCTGAGATGGGAGGATTCCAAGTTCAAAACCAGCCTCAGCCTCGGGGAGGTGCTAAGCAGTCTGTGAGTCTCTGTCTCTAAATAAAATACAAAATAGGGCTGGGGAGGTGGCTCAGTGATGCAGTGCCCCTGAGTTTAATCCCCTCCCAAAATAACAGAAGGGGCTGAGGGTGTGGCTATGTGGTCAAGTGCTTCTCAAGCAGGTGTGGCCCTGGGTTCACATCCAGTACCAAAAATGAAAGAGGGAAGAGAGAGAGAGAAAGGAAGGAAGGAGGCAGAGAGGAAGGGAGGGAAAGAGAAAGTCCTGAAGTGGTGCTGAATGAACAGGTTTGGAATTGTTACCAGCACAGACCACAGCGTGGTGAAGTGACAGGAGGAAGATGTCTGTGTCTTTCACACATGTGGTCGAACACGCAATTGCCTATTACCAGGCATCAGAAACTAGAATGGCGGTGGCCTCTGGGAAAGGCAGGAGGGTGGCTGAGGGTTGTTTTTAATTTTGTCCCATAAGCATTCATGAGCAGTCAGTGTTTTTAAAAGTCTGTGTGTGTCCTCATTACAACCCTCTGCCCCATCCCCATGGTGCCCATATTCCCTTGAGGACAGGGTATTGTGGTGCTCCATCTCGACCCCCTCTCTCCAACCTGTCCCTGCTGGGTGGTGGGGCCCTGGAGAAATTCTTGGCCTTTCTGGAATCCCATTTCCCTGTGGTACAAGGTGAGACTGGACCAGGTTTCCCCCAAGACCCCTCCCATCCCAATGTCCCATTTTCTGTGACTTGGTAAACCCAATCCAGGGCCCAAAGCTGGTCTGATGTGCAAAAAACCTCTCCACCCAGCCCACTCCACGACCCCGACCTAGACTGCTGAAGCCTCCCAAGATGTTGGGACAGCACACCCAAACAGCAGCAGTGCTCGGGCAGGTGTCCCCGCCTCCAGGCAGCCTCTGCCCCGCCTCTGCTACCAGCACCCTGACTGTACCCTAAGACCCAACTATTCCCTGTGCGGACCTTGAGGGACTCTCCCTTTTAACCCAGGATAGTGCATATGCTTCCCCAAGCCCTTGTTCTGCAGCCCAGGGACACAGCGACACCAGGACAAGGGCCTCTCCCCACAATGGGGTTCCCTGGAGGGTGGTCCATTCCTTGGTCCCCTAGGGTCTGGAGCCAACCAAGCCCTAGTTCTCCTCCCATTTATCCCAGCATCTCTCCCTGGCCAGGAAATCCCTCTTGGGCCTATGTTGTCACCTCTGTCATGTGCACCCTGAACCCTGATGGACAGGAGAGCGCCCTGTTACTAAGACAGCCGCTAAGACCAAGCACATCTCCACACACATCCCACCCAGGAGCCACCTGGGAAGGGTGATCTCAGCAGGCCCGAGAGCCTGCAGCCCTCCACTCCGCCCTGGAGAGTCAGGCCCAGGCCCCACCTGGAGGAAGAAAGCAATCTCTTTCTTCCTGGAAGGCTGTGGGGCTCACTGAGAACCCACTTTTTTCCCTGGAGCCCAGAGCACTCAGGAAGCAGCCAGTGCAGGAAGGGCAGCCTGCGCCCAAGGACTGGCTAGAGGCTGCCAGGAGTTCCTGGCTGGTTCCAGGCTCCCCCAGCCATTGGGAACCCAGGCCTGGGATGGACGAGGCCTTGGAAACAGTCACAAGCCCAGCCCTCAGCAGCTGAGGACATTGGCCAGAGCCTATAACATTAACCTTTACAGATATCTCCTGTAAATGGGAGGATTCAGCCCCTTTCCTGAGAGGAGCTGCAGAAGGGATGAGCTGCAGGGAGAGCCTGGCAGAGGAGGTTACACTTGCCCTTTCCATCAAAGGGACTCAGGCTAGGAGTGGGAATGGACAGGGGTTATTCTTTCTCAGATGGGAGAACCAAGACTCAGACAGGACACGCTGGGTCCTGAGAACTACAAGAACCCCCATTTTTCAGGTTCCTCGTAACAACCACAGAAGTTGTCTGGGCTGCAAAATGTGGCTTGTGGAGCTCGGTGAGCAATTATTACACCTGCAAAGAACCACAAGGGTTTTTTGACTCGATGGGCCTCGCGTGCATCTTCCTATCCCATCCTAAGGCAGCGCACAGGACCACTGACCCTTGCTGTGCAAGAACTCAGTCCAGGGCTGCCAGACCTCCTGATCACCTGGAGCCCAGCCCAGGTCAGCCCTGGGGGAGGGAAGCCTGGTCCTGAGCACACAGCCAGAGGGGGACTTCCCTGTGTGTGCCGATGGCCTGCAAGGAGGGCTAGTGGAAGAGGTGGCAGGGTCTCCTAGGGCACTGGCCTCCCCTTTGGTGCAGGGCACCTCTCTACACCCACCTCCTCCCAAGCCACCTAAGGGAAAGAAAAAGTAGTTAGGGCCTCACTGTCTGCAATGGCACAAACATGGGCTCTTGGCCACTTGTAGCTGTGTGACCTCTGGCTAGTTACTCAGCCTCTCAAAACTTCACTTTCTTCATCTGTAAAACAGGGGAGGAGAGCCTCTCTTTGTAGGAGAATAATGCTGCTCATCAAATTCCATCATTCTTATCTATAAACACATTATGGTTCCAGAAGCCTTGGCGCATGCCTGTAATCCCAGCAGCTCAGGAAACTGAGGCAGGAAGATCACCAGTTTGAGGCCAGCCTCAGCAACTTAGAAGACCTTGTCTCAAAAATAAAGAAGTTGGAGGCTGTGGATAGAATTTCACAGTAAAGCACCCTGGGTTCAATCCCCACTACCACAAAAGAAATAAAAATAAAAAAGGTATTGTCTCTTTTCTGTTGTAATACACCTCAAGGCCCTGGCTATGGGGTTAACACAAGTAGTTACCCAGAAATTTTTGAACCCTGGATAAACAGGGAGTCACCTAAGCAAAATCTGATGCCCAGGCCTAATTCAGAAAGGAGAGAAGGGGGACAAGGCAGCCCACCTCTCAGCCTTGCCTTGGCTTAAAGTGGGAAACCACTGATCTAGTCTATTGGCCTCCAGACAGATAGGGAAACTGAAGCACAAAGAGGTGGTGTGACTGGAGCAAAGTCACACAGCAAGCAGGAAGCAGGGCTGGACCAGAAGTTCCATGCTGACTCCTGCCTGCTGCCCCAGCTCATCTAACCCTTAGTGTGTTAGCAACACTCAAGGCCTCCAGGGCCAGACACAAAAGGGGCAAAGAGGACTGGGCTGCACTCCGGAGTCATGGAAACTGGCAGGACAGTGCCAGCGATCCTTGCTGTGTAAGAACTCAGTCTGGGGCTGCCAGATCTCCTGGTGACTTTGAAGGACAGTTAGAAACCTGAGTTTTTGTGCAAACTTTCCTGAATCTTAAGAATTACGTTCTAGGGCTGGGGTCGTGGCTGAGTGGTAGAGGGCTCACCTAGTATGTGTGAGGCACTGGGTTCGATTTTCAGCACCACATAAATATAAAATAAAAATATTGTGTCCACCTAAAACTAAAAAATAAATATAAAAAAAGAATTGCGTTCTAATTCCAAGCAAATTTTTTAAATATTTATTTTTTAGTGGTAGTTGGACACAATACCTTTATCTTATTTATTTATTTATTTATTTATTTATTTATATGTGGTGCTGAAGATCAATCCCAGGGCCTTGTACGTGCTAGGAGATCGCTCTACCGCGGAGCCACAGCCCCAGACCCCAAGCAAATTTTAAACCTGAACAACCAACCAACAATAACCTGGAGCTAGGTGCGCTTCTCTGGTTACCAGTTTGGGACCTCAGTTCAGGATTTCATGGTAGGACCTGGGGATAGTTTTTTGGCACCGAGTCAGGATAACATGAGAGGTTCTTGGAAAGTATCTTTCTCTATAAATCAGTGTCTGGTCCTGGTGGCTCATATTCTGCCGTTACCTATTTGCTCCTGTGAGCCAAACAGTGCTCTCCCAGGATATTCTTGCCAAAAGGTTTTGAAGGGTTTATTACAAATATCGTTGTCTAGAGAACAGATTTAGGTACTGTCCTGTACCTGGAAGAACAGAAAAAATTAATGGAAAGTGCACTGCATCCCATAAGATGGAGGAACAAAAAAGGCTGTGCTGTGGCATCTTCAGCCTCCCTCCATTGCTTCAGTGTGTAAGAGGGTAAACTGAGGCCCCTTGTGGAGCAGACCCTGAGGTCACATATCTATCTCAGAGCCCTAAGACCCTTCTTCCCCACTGGGTCAACAGTGACTTCTGACAGAAATACTGGATGCCTCTCCTGACTCCCTTTGCTTCCTGTGGATGCACCCACCATGCCCTCTGCTACTTCATCACTGCATCTCCTGGTTCCTAGGCTGTGCTCACCTAAGGGGTCCCAGGTGGGATGCTGCTTTCAACGTGCTTCCCCTGTCTTCTCCCCATCCACTGTTCTTATGGGTTGGGATCCACTCACTCAGCCTGATTCTGCATCACCAACTCTGCCAAACAACTAAGCCCCACTATGTCCTCTCCACTTTTTTTCATATGCTCCACCCAGCATCTGGTCTCTTACCTGCACTGTTCTGCAGAGCCATGCCCACTCCACCCATTTGATCTTCTACATTGTGTCCATGTAGCTCATCTTCCACAGACATATTTAACACTCTGGGATTGCAGGATTTTCTCTCTAGCTCTGGAACCTTTGTAGTATGGCTTGTTTGATATAAGAATACCTCAATATTGTGATTAACAATGTTTCTCAAAAGTTAAAAAATAACATTAAAAAATCTGAGGATGAGGCTCAGTGGTTATGTTCCCCTAGTTTGAAACCCTTGCACAAAAAAAAGAAAGAAAGAAAGAAAGAAAAAGAAAAAAAGAAAGAAAAAGAAAAAAAGAAAGAAAAAGAAAAAAAGAATAAAGAAAGAAAAATAGGCAAGTAAGAAAAAAATGTGGTTCCTTTTTCTTATGTTATGTGTTACAAATTTAGCATTCATGTTCACCTGTTGTGGAAGCTGTGAAAAGTCAGTCTTTCATACATACTTCCATGCCCACACGTGACCTTTTGCTGTAAGGCTATTGCTTTATGTCAAGGTCTATAATTTACCTGCCACCTCACTTAAATTGGAATTTTTTTTTCAAATCCTAGGTTTCCCTGGTGGCAGGGTTCTTCTTCAGTCCTTGGAACCTGACTTCTTCCTTCAGTGCTCATTAAGTTTCAAGTTTTTTTTTGGAGAAGACACACTTGAAAATTGGGGACAGTAAAGCTTGCTTAAACTCACTTTCCCAATGGCCCATCAGTGCAGGATTGGAGATTGGGACCAGTGTCAGCCTGTTGTGGAATAGTTCTCAGGAGAACCATGGGAGCCCTGAGATTTTGGACTTGAGTGTTGGCGTCAAGATGAAAGATACTCTCTGTGAACATTCTGCAGCAGATGAGGGACCCTGGAGATGACTCAGGCCTAACTCTGTCCCAATGGCTCAGATTAGGTACTATAGAGGTTCTGTGTTGTACTTTCCTTTCATCCACAGAGACCTGAAAAACAATTGGTGACAAAGATGGCTGGTTTTCTTTACCTACATTGTTCCTGAACCTGAAGACAATGAACAGTAAGCAGAACAAGGAGAAAAATCAATGCATCAGTCTTTCCAATACTAGAAAAGTAAACCCATCAAATACTGGAAAATATTTCCTTTTACTTGAAAATCAAAAAGCCCAGTAATTGGTAGTCCGGGCTGCTATGGCTATCCAGCTATTCCATCATGCCCCAGGGCCCTTCCTGTTTTTCATTGTGCGATCCATTTAATACAGCAATTCGGGGGAAAAAGAAAAAGGAAAAAAACAAAGAGCTAGAGTCCCAGTTGCTTCCAATGTTATCTCATTGGCCAGCACAAAATCACAGAGACCCCTACCTGCAAAGGATATTGGGGAATACAGTTGTTTTTCACTTTTACTTTGGGTTTGTTTTTGTATTTGGTTGTGGGGACTGAATCTATGATTCCTTAATCACTGAATAACCATCCCCAACCCTTTTTAAATTTTAGAGACAGATTTTTAGGGCTTTACTAGATTTCTGAAACTCTCCTTAGACTTCTGAGCCTCCTGCATCAGCCTCTATAGTCACTGGAATTATAGGCATGTGCCATTAGGCCTGTCTGTGTTTTTTAGGTGCGGGAGTTGGAACACAGAGCCAGGCACATGTGAAATTTGTTTACTACTGAGCTGTAATTTCAGCCATAAACTTGTCATTTTGAATTATTAGCAACCCATTTTAAAAAAATATAAGGTCCCAGTGGAATGAATGAGGGATACCTGCCACCTGGACCTTAGCAACCAGTTGTGCTGGTGTGGCTTAGTTCAGGCCCAATGCATACTCACAGGGTGGCATGAAAAGATGAGCATCAAGTGAGGAATGGGTTCAGATGGGCTGTGAAAGGAGAACTGCTGGATAGGTGGCAGGCTGAGATACTGTTCTTTCATGTGTTGTGATGGGCATCTCAGGTGGAGAAGGGGTAGAGGGTGAGTGCATTTGGGTGGTTAAACACTGAGATATATCCCCATTTTTTAAAATATTTTTTTCTTAAAATATTTTTTCCACTGGGATGTCAGGCCTGCACCACTGAGCCAACTCTTATACAATTTTTAAAGTTATTTATTCCATTGTAATATGGATCTGTTGAAACTTACAATATAAAAACATACTTATAATATATTCCCTTATTATAAATAAAGTTATAAGAATTAGAATATGTCATTTTTATAAAAATAGATGTCACAACACTTGTTCCCAGTGACCAAATATGACCCATAAAATGTTAAACACATATGGACATTTGATTTATATATTTTATTCTTTTTTCCATATTTATTATTGTAGACAAGTTCTAAACACTGAATGAGTGAATGCAGAGGTTTATGCCAATTTCCACAATTATTAATTGAGAATAATATTTTAGTTTTTACTAGTAGTGGCATTTATTTTCCCACAAATACTGCATGTGGCATTTATGTGTTGAAGCTGAAAAGTTAATCACACAGAAACTGAGAACAGAAACACTTCCGGGATTTATGATAAGAATGAGAAACTGACTGATTGTGTGTATGGAGTGCAAAAATCAATTAAATCCAGAAAGTAACTCTTAGGTTTCAGAGCACAATAAGGTGATTACATTGTATAATAACTACTTAAATAAATCAAAATAGCCAGAACTTAGAAAGTTTCAAACACAGAATAATAATTTTAATGAGATGAAAATTACCCTGATCTGATAATTACACACTATGAACACATGCCGAGTTATAACAATGGGTCTCATTTCCAAGTACAAAGAGTAGATTCCAGGTAAAAATAAAAATAAATAGAAGTAAATTCTTTGATGGTTTAGCCAAATATCTACATTACCTCAGATTTTTAAATAGTATCCTATGTTCATGAATGTTTCATTGTTTTGGTTTCCCTTACTGTCATGTCTTTTAGATCTGCAAGGTCTAAAGAGTCATGGAATGATTTAGACTTATTTACATGGATTTCTGATGACTGTTATTAATTTTCAAAACTTGTTTACACTTTATTTTATTATTTTATTTTTATGTGGTGTTGAGGATTGAACACAGTTCATCACATGTGCTAGGCAAGCATTCTACCACTGAACCACAATCTTAGCCCTGATGACTGGTATTTTTTTAATATGTGGCTGGAAAAAAGCTAAAATACATACCTACTATTTCAGGTACTTGACTTAAAATCCAACATGCCTTGTATAAAAAAAAAATATTCCATCAGATTAACATTAAATTTTTTGTATCAATTTTATGCCTGGTTTCTTTACTGGAGAAATGCATCGCTTACTTCAAGCAGATGAATATTGGGACTCTTATGGAAGTTTGTCTTTTAGGCTTGGGTCAAATTCTTGTCCTTTAATTTAGAAACCTTACAATGGAATGACTTTGAGTCTATCTGAACTGGGACTTTAATTACACCTTTATTCCAGATGACTAAGGAGAAAACAATAATAATATATTTCTACTGGTATTCAATAGCTGGATTTGGTCACTTAAGATAGTTTTTCTGCTCATGATAATAGCATATATGCAGGTGGATAGCTACATTGGGGATTCAAAGACAGGCCTTAAATAGTGTCAAAGAGCTTTCTACACATATTGCTAGAAAATTTTAATATCATGAAAATAATTTGAATCCACAACATATGTAGCCATAATGAAAAGAAAAGTTTTAAATCTATTAAATCACATAGATGATGAAGTACATAATTAAAAGATAATGGCCAGCATTTCTACTGAGTACTTTTTATTTCAGAAACACATACATATTTGATCCTTGTTCTTCTTTCATACACAATAGCTCTAAAATATATGTAATAAGACTCCATATATGTAATACAGAATGATCAGATTTAGCACCAACATAACACTTGAACTCAATAAAAGACTGCAAATAGAAATTAAAAAATCATCTTAGAGGATATGCTTCTCACTGCCATCTTAGATGATATATTAAAGGCATTAAGTCTGATAATAAATGGTCAAAAGATAGATCTAAAAAATACATCTATGTGCACACCTACTAGATTGAGATTCATTTTTTGAGAAGGTAGCAATTCTTTACTTTTGTACAATCATTCCATTTCAATTCATTGAAAATTGTAGAGTTTTCAATATACTCCTACTGCTTAATCAAGAAGAGAAAGATGAAATCAACTTAACACTCTACCGCAGAAAATCTCAAAAGAAGATAATATCAAGAAATATTTTGAGAATATATGGTAATTCTGAATCTATAAGAAAGGCTATGTACAGTGGGAGCACAGCTACTATTACACAATCCAGACATGATTTGGTAATAATATTCGAATGGCACCTGGAGAATAGTAGAGAGAGTTGATAATTGAAGTGGGAAAAATGTGTGTTGGGTGAATCCACATATATCCCTAGTAATAGGATAGGCTGAGATTGATAAAGATGACACTATTTGAATTAAGGGCTTCTGCTTCATTTTCTCTTAAGATATATACTATTAATATGAAATTTGAAAATAAAGATCAACAAAATATATTATTTTATTAGTATAAGAAAGATTTCCTCTGAAGTTCATCTTGAGATCTCAGCTAACACCGTAATTTTCTTCTGCAACTTCACGTGCCTTTTCTAGCACAAGATCTAACCCAAGAACTTTACCATTGGTATCTTGGCCGTAACATATCTAGGGATGCTGATAATTATGGGGTTTATAGTTACAGATGTTTTTGTCTCGGAATTTTGGAGATGACATCAAATATAAATTAATAATCTACTTTCACAGGTTTGGAGAGGGGGCTTCTCCATTTTTACCATCTGCCTTCTGAGTGTTCTCTATGACATACACCTCAGCCCCAGAAGCCCTTGCTTGGCAAAGTTCAACCATATATTCTCACATCAGAGCCTGTGGTTCCTTGTTTTCTGTGGGTACTCTGCATGTATGTGACCTGAGATGATCTTATATTTATTACTGTATGCTGAAAAATTATACAGATGCATTACTTTCTAAGGCATTTATTTTAAATATTTGGGATGTTCCAGGAATTCTTTTTATAGGGTTCATGTTCTCAGGTGTTTCTAAAATTCAATAAATAGAAAAACCTCTAACTAAAAAATAAATGATGTTATCACTATTAAAATGTAAACATTAATATAAATAAATAATATTGAAATCTCTCAGCCCATAGGTATAAGGACTTAGATTACAAAGATCAATTTTTCGGGAGACACAAACTACCAAAATGCATTGTATCCTTGGTGATCATTGTACTGGGAAGAAATTATTGGTTTCAGCATTGGACTCTCACCAAGCCATGGATTTATTAAGGGTAGGACACTGATGTTTTCTTCTGTAACCATGACATGGTATCAATCATATGTAAAAAGAAAAATAAATTACAGAAAGAGAAAATGGTTCCCACAGAAAAAGAATGCATTACCAGCATTCTGTAATAGTGCAAAGAATATCCAAAATGTGGCCTCTGTCTACTGGGACATCTACAGAAAGCATGAACTTGTATACTTTCTGGCAGAAAGAAAAAATGTTCTAACCTTTCAAAGAATTGGGCTTTATTACTTGAAATTATAAAAAGTAGCCATTGATAAAGCAATATTTCTTGCAGGACTGAACATTCAATGTACATTTGCAAGAATATAAAATAGATTCCCAGAGCTATTCAATACAGAAATATTGTTAATACATAAAGCTCAGGAATAGCCCAAATGTCCATCATTTGTTTAGTTCCAACTTTGGTCTATCTACACCATGGAAAGGTAAGATTTTTGCATATGTGGGTTGTTTTCCAGGTTGTTTCATTGAGTGATAAATAAGGGGCAGACAGGATATACAGGAGCACTCCCTTTTGGGTAAGAAAGAAATTTACCTAATAACTTATTATTGTTATTGACTCCAATCAGAACAAGAAACAGTAAGAATATATACTAAAAACAATTAAAACAGATGTTCATGAAGGGCAATGGGAAAAGATTAGTGGGGATGGAATAGAGTTGAGTCTTTAACATGGGTTTATATTTGAACCACATAAACAACAACCATGTTGAAAACACAGAATTAAATCAATAACAAAAATCAAGCCCAACAGGTAAGAGTCTGAAAACTCAATCATGAACCACATTATTCGGTGACTAATATCTTTTTGTTTTTCTTTTTTTTAAGAGAGAGAGAGAGAGAGAGAGAGAGAGAGAGAGAGAGAACTTTGAAAAATATATATATATACATATTTTTCAGGGGACACAACATCTTTATTTTATTTTTATGTGGTTCTGAGGATAGAACCCAGTGTCCCACGCTTGCCAGATGAGCATGATACCACTTGAGCCAGATACCCAGCCCCTAATTAGTTTCCTAAGCTTGCATGATTTCCAGGATCTTTTTCTCCAATGTGAACAATATTTTACCTAAATTTTTTACCACATGCTTGTTGCAATGTAATATTTACTGATCAGTAATTAGCCATAAATGATCCCAGGATTCATATGCAATGTTTAGTGTCAGTGCAGCAAGGGACAACATGGGTTTTATGCTTTCTCCATTAGACTGGAGTTTACAATGGAAGAGGCCACTTCTTATCTTGAGTGAGCAGCCTGGTGAATACACAGATACGACTATTAATATGCACTGAAGAATTCTTTGAAAGTTTATTGCCAGGAACACATAGAGGACTTGACAGTTACTTCCAGGTCCAGATTTCAGAAGCTTGGCTATACACACTTGGGGCAAAATGACCAGTCCTAGACCCTGTGTGAATATGTATTGTAATATTGTGGTAGTTTATCACAAGCCTAGGCAGAAAAAGGTTGGGTCTTGAAGGTTACTCAGTCATGTAGGTAGAGCTATGGAATGGGATTATTGTCCTTTATTAAAAGAGAGCTGCAAAGAAACTTCTCAATTTATCCTGTGAGGACACACATGGTGCACTTCCTTACTCTCATCAAGCTGCTATAATAATTTATGGTAGACTGGGTGGTTTATAAGCCACAGACACTCATTTTTCACATTGTATAAGATCAAGGCACAAGGCTATTCAATGCTTGTTTAATAATAATAATAATAATAGTTATTATTATTATTATTATTATTATTATTATTATTATTATTTGGTACTAGGGATTTAACTCAGGACCACTTAACCCCTGAGCCCTGTCCCCAGCTCCTTTTATATTTTATTTAGAGACAGGGCCTCACTAAGTTGCTGAGGCTGGCCTCCAGCTTGTGATCCTCCTGCCTCGGCCTCCTGAGTTGCTGGGATGACAGGCTTGAGCTTCTGCACTCAGCTATAATTTTAAACATTTGCACACTGAAAATTCAGAAGAAATGATTCTGAAACAGTTATTTTCCCCCAGAGGAATACTCTGCATACATGAAAACTTCCAGCAGATGTGCCCAACTGGAGGCAGGGCCCTTACCTTGGTCGGTGTTGATGGTGATGGGGTTGAAGGCCTTCCCCAGGATGTTGCTTGAGATGTAGAGGGAAAAGCCAGAGCCCAGGCCATGCCCTTTATAAGGAAACTCATGCAAAAGGAAGACGATCAAGCCTGCCACAAAGAACTGCAGAATTAAAATAAATTAATTAATAGAATTGAACTCTGTGTTACTGGCCCCAGTGCCCTGGTTCCTTCCATCTTCAATGACAGGGCTCTCTGCTATGAGGGCCAAATAAGAGACCCTTCCTCAATCTGCCTCATGAAAATTCAGAAGCCAAAGCCAGGGTCTTTCAATTCTCTATTTTTTTTTAAATCTATTTTTTAGTTGGAGGTGGACACAATGTCTTTTTTTTTATTTTTATGGGGTGCTGACGATCGAGCCCAAGGCCTTGTACATGCCAAATGAACCTCTGCCACTGAGCCCCAGGCCCAATATTTTTTTTTGTTTCTTAATTGTTTTGGGGTTTGCAGGTGGACAGCATGCCTTTATTGATTTCAGTATTTCTCGTTGTAGATGGGCGCAGTGTCTTTATTTGATTGATTTCTTTTGGGGCGGTGACCAGCCTCCAACCCGGGGCCTTACCCTGCTCAGGCCAGTGTTTAGCCTTGAGCCCAGCCCTGAGCCTGGCCTGGCCCCAGCTCTGGCTGAGTACTGCCGAGGAGGAAGAGAAACAACAGGGTCACTCAGGAAGAGGGGTGAGAGTGGGGGTTCAACTGAGTGGTGATCAGAAGGCAGATCCCAGAACCCATCTTTGAGGGGGTCCCTGTCCATGCCTGTCATCACATTCTTAATGGACTGGCCAATGGTGACAATCATGCCAAACACTAGGGTCCTAAGAAAATCTTGAGCAGAGACTGGAAGTAATTCAGATGACAAATACTGACACTGCCCACGGAAACCTTGTTGAGGAGTGTCCAACTGTCACACGTCAAAGCGCATGAGAACTCAGAGGCTTTCTAGTGAAAGCACCTTTCATTTTTTTTGTGGCTTTTGTGATTGAACCTAGGGCCTTTCGGACGGTAGGCATGTGCTATACTAAACTTCAGACTAGTCATCTTTAATCTTTTTTCAAAAAAAAAAATGATCTTGAATTCTTAATATGGAAAAACATTTTTAAAAAATTGTCAAGGGTAAGGAGAAAACTTCTGGGGCTGTAGCTCAGAGGTAGAGGCACAGAGTTCCATTTTCAGGTCTGCAAAAAAATAAATATTAAAAACAAAGAGAGAAAGAGAAAAAAAAACACCCAATTTGGGCTTTAGAAAAATAATGCAAAATTTTTGTTTGTTTGTTTTGATTTTTGTACTGGGGATTGTACTCAGGGTCACTCAACCACAGAACCTCATCCCCAGCCCTATTTTGGTTTTATTTAAAGACAGAGTCTCATTGAGCTGCTTAGGGCCTCGCTGTTGCTGAGGTTGGCTTTGACTCAAAATCCTCCAGGATCAACCTCCCGAACTGCTGGATTTAGAGGTGCGCAACACTGCACTAAGCCAAGTATATTATAAAATGTCAAAAATAAAAATTAAAAAAAGAAAACCACTTATTAGTGCTTTAGAAGGATAATGCATTAATTTAAGGCATTGAATAATAAATGCATTACTTAATATTTAACAATGCATTACTTAATTCATTAATGATTAATGCATTAATACATAAATATATTCTACAATCTTGATTTGTGTCTGAAACTCACAATTTAAGTTAGATGGATTTCTCACTGAATTATTTAACCTGGATGAAGAGTTCTTTAAGCCACTGTGCATTTTCTAGCTTTCATGGTAATTGCTCTCTAATTTAGAAACTGTGAGGAACAAGAATTTCTAGACAATTCTATAATTAGAAAGAGGCATATAATTTCAAACTACTCATATAAGCATATATTACATTAATACATCTGAATAAATGAAGCATGTGAGATCACAAAACAAAAACATGGTCCTAAAACTCCACACACAGTTATGAAAAGTGCTGTAATGACAAAGCAAAATAATTGTCTTTTGGCTCCAAAGCATGAGGTTTCAAAGTCCTGTAGCTAATAAATGTCTATGCCTTCTTTATTTCAAATTTATTGCTGTGCATGCATTATCATAATTTGTTTGAAGGATCATGTGTTGATCTAGTGTTTCATTTCAAACAACTCTCTTAAAAGTACTAAAAATTTTTCTTCTAATATCCATCACTAATAGTATTAGTACCATAGTTATATGGTGATTTTTGAGCCTAAATTAGAAGTTTACTTAAAATTTCAAAATTATGTGTCACTGAAAAGGTAGAAGATATACTATATTAAAGCTTGCTTTATTGTCTAGGAAATAGAAATATCAAAGGAATTATTTCCAGGTATTTGGTCATTTTTGATGTACTGATCTGTGTATAATAAATAAAATTTAATTATATTTGCAGATTTATGGAACTATGCTTCAAATTAAATGTTCCTTGAGAAAAAATATTAGTGTTTTTAGCTTCTATATCTATGTCTGAAAAATTTACACAATATCATTATAATTATATATTTTCTGTAGAAATGCTATTCACTGTATTGTATTTGGAGGAGATTAATGGATTTGGTATTTTTGCTTCAAATATTTTTTGTCAAAAAAAAAAGAACATGGTTATAAAGCTTTTTTTATATTATATTATCAATTTATAGTGACTTTTTTATTCTCTTTCAAGCACAACTATATATAAAAAATAGTGATTCTTTTTTTTTTGGTGTCATGTTATCTTCCAAAATTCTTATCCTTTGTGAAACAAAATGATAATTTTGTAGTGCAGAATTACATCCTTATAAAGCCTATTTTATTTCCTCCAATTTTAATCATGGATCTAAATTCATATTAAAATGTATTGAACATTTTTGACTGTGTATTATAAACCCATAAACTAAGTTAACTATTTTACTTAGAGACCTGGATCTTCAAATATACAATTCTATTTTACCCACAATAAATTAAAGTAACAGTAAAATAGAAGCATAAAATGAGATAAACATTCACAATGAAAAAAGGAGGTGATCTCCAGTGACAAAAGACTTCAAAGAACTTCTGGAAAACAGAAAGTATGGAATCAGATGAAGGATGCATTTGAGTTCTAATTAGGGCTCCCAAAGAGGGAGATTAAGACCATGACTAGGCATCTTGGAAGTCTCTAAGGTAGGGTGCTTCAGATCAGCACAATGGAAATAAAGGGAAGGGAGCTTGTTTGGGTGCACAGAATCTGGGTTTGCAGTCTTATCTCAAAGGAGGCTTCTGCTTACTCCAAGTAAAATTTTGGAGTTGTCTTGCACTCTCATATTGGGTCCTACTTGAGACATAGAGTGTGATTTACATGAGTCTCAAACAGTCTTGTGTGTTGGAAGCCTTGAATGGTCATAGCCAGAAAAACTCTCTTCTATTGATGAAAATATTTTGAAAAGACCACTTTCAGCAATTGTCTGGGAAATGAATCTTTCTGTTTTTATGGTGCCATAAAGCACAGTTCCCTATAGTGACACCACAAAAATTCGCTTTTCAGTCAAAGTTCTGTACTTAGTTTATGATACTGGTGAGAGTCTGTTCCTGAAAGAAAAAAAACTTATAAAAAGGAAAACAGGGCAATTAATTACAGTTTTGACAGCTGTGTAGACTGAATGTCAAATTAATGTCATCTTGTGTTTTTTCTGCTCTTCTTTTTAGATCCCCTAAATGGACTTTTTTTGGTCTCTACAACTTAGCTGATTGAGTGAAACTCATACATATGCCCAAATCAATTGAGCCTCCTCACCATGATTTTCTCAAGACACAGCTACTTCACTGGTCTTTTTACAATTCCTGTATGGAAAGTGAGTACTAAAAAGAAGAGAATTGGATCATCTGTTTTCAAATTGAATCATCTGAGTTCTTATCTCCATTGCAACATGGAATCAATGTCCTTCTGATAAGGAGAGTGAATTGACCTAGCTAGGATTGTACTTTCCCCTCTTGCTTTCTGGTTTTTTTTTTTTTTTTTTTTTTTTTTAGTACATGGAATTTTGATTCCTCAGGTACAGTTTAAATTTTAGTTCGAATCTTGTTAGACATCCTGGTGGAATAGTGTCCTCTTAAATAATTAGGATTTCTAAAACTAGAGGATGCGGAAGCATGGTGTAAGATAATGTAATTCCCAAGTGGGTTAATGGGAGTGATAGAGAATGAAGAATCTTCAACTGTGACAGTCTAGCTCCTGGATCTATGTAGTCTATCTCTTGGTAACACAAACTGATATAATGTTATGTAATTTAAGAAGTATAAGCAACATCATCACCTGTTCCAGAATTCTACCAGGCCAGTACCTTTTTATTTATTTCTTTTTTGTAGGTGAAAATACAGTGAATAACATGGTCATAGACCCATATAATATCTTTGTTTTTGTTAACTGTGGTCTCATTCACTTTTATGCATGATCCCTTGGCACTTTATTAATGGTGCGTGCTTAGGATTTATTGTCCCTAAAAGCAAAATGTAAAAAAAAAAAAAAAAAAAAAAAAAAAAAAAAAAAAAAAAAAAAGATTGGGTTCTTCTTGTTAAAATTATTTCTTCATTAAAAGAGGTCCACTTTTTAATTTATGATGAGAGAAGGATGAAAAGAATGATGCTGTCACAAGAACCTAGGAATAGACCTCTCTTCCTAACTGGCTGGATATTTGTAAGAAGTATTTGATAGATAAAATGCAGTGACTGGAAACCACTATGGTACTCAGTCCTCATTCATCCTGTGCATCATCAGAGGCTGGATAAATACAACTAGCGAAGTCAAGTTGTCAACTTGGTTGTCTTGTACAATGTCCATGATATATTTGCTTTGGTATTTGATAGCATGAAATCTCATGATATTTACACTGCATTATCTCTTTCAGAGATCCATCTCGATTACTGTACCCCCAAAATTTTATAGTCTTCAAAAGTTCCTTCTAGACTCTTGAAAAGTCTTAATTTCTTCCTATAAGTTTATGTACCTTCTTAGCTGAGGTAACATTTTTTACAGTGTAATTAAGGGTGAAGTGTGCTGCCAAGTATTCTTGTCTTTAGAAAGAGCTTTTTCCACTTTTCATTTTTCAAGGCTAACCCTGAAAGATACTGTAAAATGATGCTATTTTATTTCCATTTACTTCTAAATGAAGCTAACTCATATTTATTTCCAGTAACATTTTGTTAAAAGATGGCCAATTTCTCCTTCTATATGATTTATAAAGGGACCTTTTCCCAAAGAAGGGAATGAATAGGTGTTGTATCAATTCTTTGCTCTGAAATTTATTGGGGTTTTCTGAGAAAAGTGTAACTTCGTGATTATCTTCTTGATTAGTTATTTGCTTAGTTATTGGTCACACTCTACAAGTGTGGCCCTAAGCGAAATGCAAAGGATGATAAAGAGTAAAATAAGTAGAGGCTATACATTTATTATGCTTTTGTAACTGAAGAAAGGTTTGTGAAATACTTTATGACTTGCATAACTCTCTACCTTCCATTTAAAGTCATAAGATAAAATTCATCTTTATTTTTTGTGTTTCACAAATAAACTTCTAAAAATAAAATTTACACCTATTTTTTCTAATCCTGTTCATGATTTTTCCATTTTCTTGATTATATGAAATTTTCATAACTCATACTAACTTGATAATCTGTGTCATTTCCTGGCTTCCAAACAATTATTGATTTTTGTCTCTTTTTATTTATAGTTGGCCTCCAGTGACTAAGAGGAAGACTCCTTTCTGTCTGCTCCTCCCAGCCCTGTTCCAGGCTCTGAGCTTCCCAGACCCTCATGCAATTGGTTGTAAATTCTCCCAGAAGTTTTTTTACTGTCTAATTTTCAGAACTAAAAATAGAAAATAAAATAAAAACTTAAAAAAAAACGTTAAAATACATAATGTGGAGGGAGAAAGCAGTATATATATATATATATATATATATATATATATATATATATATATATATATATATTTGTAATTAGGCTTTTTTAAAATTTTGAAAATATTTCTCTTTTTTTAATGTGGGTCAGCCACTGATATTTCATCAAAATATAACAGTTTCTTTGTTGAGTTAAGGTAACCAAGGAATAGCCACACCCTCAGAACAAAATAAAACACACACATACAAAAAAAAAAACAGAATCATCTTTAACCTAACGTTTTATAAAATGTCTCAGATCCTCATAACTTGCACACAAGCTTCTGTGTTCAGTTGAATTGTAACTGCTTTTTGTATTTGGAGAGAGTGTGACTACTGAACTTGAAACCTTTTATTCTGAGTGTCTTGGTGGTTTTTGGTGAGATTAAGTAGGTGACAGGGTGAAGAGAATGTGGGATGTTCTTCCCTATTATAACATGAATTTTTCTCCACAGTCTACTCTCAGCTGCAAGACCTCAAGTTTTTCTTACACTGGTATAATTTAACTATTCTTACTTCCCCTTTACCAATAATTTTTAACAGCAGATTATCAAACTACACTTATTAAGAACAATTTTAAAAATAAAGTTATAGTTCACCTAACCAGTCTACACTTATTGCTTATGGTTTCACTCACCTGCTATGCCTGTTTTTAGTGTCTGAAAAACATGGATATTATTTTCCATATTTTATCCAGTTTCTTTCATGTATATACTGGAAAGAAAATCTGGTCTGGAAATATTCCATTTTGATTGAATGCTATATTCAAGAAAATAATATTTAAACATGCTAAACATATCTACAGAATTTCTCAAGAAGTTATGCTTTAACCAAATAGAATATCCTTAAAAGAAAAAAACTATGGTCAGCTTCAATAAAGCAAGAATAGAACCCAAGTATTTATCATTAATGATAGATTATAGATGATACATATAGAATAACCACAAGATTTAAAGAAAAAATCGTAAGCAGACTGTCAATTAATGATAAATAATAATAGATTTTTCATTAATGATAAAATTCTAAAAAAGCAATTTTCTGTGCCTCATTTCAAAGAGAGTTACTCAATATAGAAAAAAAATAAAACAAAAAGAGCACAGTTTGTGGAGAGAAATTGTGGTTCTAACTACAGAGCTCAAGAAAGTTATGCTGATTCTGCAGTAGACCTTGAAAATAGTTTTGTTAGCTTACCTCAGTCCTACCTTTAAAATGATGCTTTAATAGAAATATTAGCTAGTAAGTAATCAAATGATTGAATACAGCAAAAGTTAGAAAATTCTAGTGATCTATTTTTCATACCTCTCACACAAAAAAATGAGTATTGGAAAATACAGGAAAAACAAAGTGATAAAAAAGAAAGCAAAAACCCACTAAACAAATAATGGAAAGTCAAGTTCTGCATATGAAACACAGTAAAATGTGCACTTTTTGTAATATTTGATGGGATAGAAGAAAGTAGTATTGATTGTTCTTGATGGTAAGAACATCCCTCCATGAGCAGCATTCATGTCCTGATATTGGATGTTAGAAAGGCTAATAAATTTGAGAAAGAAAGCATTCTTACTTCTTGTGTGTGTTTTGTGATGAAATCTATTTTAAAGTCAAATTTGTGAAAATTATTACTGGTTTTTAACCTTCATAAATTTTCTGTAAACAAAGAATGCAACACATAATTATTTTTAAAAGGGAATAACTAACTGATGAAGCATGAACACAGGGACTTGTAACTATTGAAAAATAGAGTGGGGTGTTGTGGTGTGTACAGATGCTGATAGTCAGAAAAAATAAAGTTTCCAATGTAGATTAAACAAGAAATCACAGAATGCATATCATTCTGATTTCATAAATGATAATCAATTAAACACTAAAGCCTTTTAATATTTGATTCATTAGTCCTGAAAAGAGAGAAGTGGCCCCATAAGCTAAATTGGTTTTTCTCCCTCTCTCATTGCTATTGGAAAAAATAATAGGAACACCTAATACATTGTGTATATGTATATATTTCAAGATTATGTATATATTTCAAGTACATATTTCAAGTTTCTATGTATATATTTCAAGATTATGGTCAATATCAGTCAACTAGTAGTATGTATGGCTAAATTTATTGCCTTTTAGAACTTTAAATAGTTGCAGATAGAGTGGAGGATGCTGATTTGGGTCTAAAGTATGGAAACTACTGTTTTATATGGTACTGGGGATTGAAACCAGGGGTGCTTTATCATTCATATATATTCACAATTCTTCAATATTTTATTTTGAGAACTGGTCTCTCTTAGTAACCAAGGGTGGTCTTAAAGATGTGATCCTTCAAGGCCTCAGCCTCTATGATTTTTCAGATTACAGGTATGTACCACCACATCAGGCCTGGACACTACATATTAATTTTTATATGCATCTAATAATCAAAACTATTTTAAAATACCTGCCTTTTCTTTTATTTAAAATATTGAATACTAACTTTCTGACATTGCTGGAGAGCATCTGCCTTTTCCCTCACTCCCACTTAGCTTGAGGAACACACAGAAAGAAACCAGAAAAACTGGTTTCAAAATATAATAGAATCCACTCTACAGCCATTCATATGTAAACAGAACAAAAAACAAACAAACAATTATACTGAAGCCAGAGACAGTGGCACAGGCCTGTCATCACCAACAGCTCTGGAGGTTGAGGCAGGAGGACTGCAAATTGGAGGCCAGCCTCAGAAACTCAGTGAGAGTCTGTCTCTAAATTAAATTTAAAAAAAGGCTGGGGATGGGGCTCAGGAGTTCAATGTCCCTGGGTTCCATTCCTGGTACCAAAAAATAAAAAAAAAATGCAGACTTTTTGTGCTCCTGCAGGACATACCTGGAAATGGATGATTACAGCAATGACAAAGATGGAGGCAATGAGATTCCTGAGGTAGAGGTGATTCTGGTGGGAGAAAACCTCTCTAAGGGCTGGGACTTTGTCTGTGTTCGTGGCCCAGGGATGGAACAGTGCAAGATGACGACCTCCAATTCCATGCCTGTTGGCAGAGTAGGATACAAACATGAAGGGAAGAACAAAGGGCTGGACTCCGCTGGGTCTTGGGCCTCCTCCTGGCCAAAGCAGAGGCAGGAGAACAGAATAAGCCAGGAGACTCAGCCAGGAGACTCATGCACCAACAGTCACAGGGTGATGATCTGGATTTTTTTGGCACCAAGGATGGAACCCAGGGGCCCTCAGCCACTGAGCCCCACTCCCAGCCTATTTGTATTTCATTCACTGACAGCATCTCACTGAGTTGCTGAGGCCTTGCTGTTGCTGAGGCTGGCCTCCAAGTTGATATCCTCCTACCTTAGCCTCAGCAACAGGCAGAAAGGGGCCTGGCCTGAGGAAAAGGCAACAGACCAGCCAGGGACACTGCAGCACAGGGCACCAAGGTCTGAGCACTTCAGAAATGGCATGAGACTGACTTTAGAACAAGAACACAGTGGGAAACGCTGTCACCATGGCCCCTGCAGCCCAGGTCGGTGCTTTACTAAACGTGGCATCTCTGGGCAGAGTGGCTAATAGCTGGGGACTCAGATGTCCCAGTCTCTCCCTGGGACTGCATTTTCCTGTTACCCCAGAGTTGGAACAGCAGGACTCGTGTCACCTTCTGGATGGCCACTCAGATGGGCCATTAGTCCTGTAGACCACATGGACAGGATATCTGTGACAGAAATGCTGTACTAGCTTTCCCTGGCCCCCTGGCATACCCGTGGTGGTCTTCTTACAGCCCCTCTCCCTGCCACCTGTGGCTGTGTAGGACAACCGCTGATGTTTCTATGGTAAAGAATCTGGAGACATGAAACCTTGAGCATTTTGTAAAGGAGGAAGTTCAGCAATCTCAGTAGGAGAGAGTAGGGACTTGTCCTGGATCCTCTTGCCACCAATGACCTCTCTGAATCCCTGCACTTGCTCCGCTGAGCCATAAGTGGACCCTCAAACAGACCAACTCATCTCTGCCCCAGGGCCTTTGCACCCGCCAGGTTCTCTAGATGGACCTGTATCACTCTTCCCCAGTCACCCCATCTTCCTTCTCTTCTCTATTCTGACCCCGGGGCCCTGGGATGACACTGACGCTCACACACCTTACGTTCTATCCCTTTGTATTATTAGCACCCACAGAAGCGCCTAGTGCTTAACAGCACCTTACTGACAAATGTCTGAAATGAAAGGTGGGTGACATCAATGGCAGGGTGTGGGCCTTAGAAGCTTTCTGAAGGTTTAACATGGTCATTTCTTGAAAATCACTACCCTCTGATCTCTAGGAAATGGGTTGTTTCATTCACTAGTGTTATGGGGGCAAGAGCCATGTGACATCTCTACTGTCCACCTCCCTCCCAGCCTGGACTGTCCCAAACCTCAGGGAAGAAGGACCAACTGCACTCTCCACTCTAGGGGCCCTTCCACACCCCACTTTACAGGTCACAAGCTGAGCCGTGGTGGCACTCCTGCTAACAGGAAAGCCTTTCAGCTGAAAGCTACCTGAGCCTGCTCCACCATCCTCTTGCCCGTCCTGGTGCTATCCCCGTGGCTCCACCATTTTGGCTCCTTACAGCACCACTCAAAGCCCCCCAGGTAAGATCTCTGCCCCAACGAGGTACCAGAGGTGGCCAAGGCAGCCACCTCCATGTCTCAGTTGTCTGTGGCCTTCATCTCTCCCTAAGTCCTAAGGCCCTCACTCTGATGTCACACTGGCTGACTCAGGCTGAATGGCCTTGCCACCTTGCCAGACATTTTCTCAGCCTGTCTCCAAGGGACAGCAAATCATTCCTTCAAAACTGTCCCCTCACTCACCATCCTGCTCCAGAGCAAAGTGATCCTCTGGCTGGCTGCCATGGCCCAAGCCTTCACTGACTGGTCCCCTGTGGTCACCACTGCTCCCACTCTTTTTGAAGGCAGCCCCCCGCCAAAGCCAGGAGGTCTTGGCAGACTCCTAAACTCCTACCCAGATTTCACCGCCACATCCACAGCTGGGGCCCAGCTGCTTTGCCCCCAGATCCTCAATTCACCTTAGATTTTCTGAAATTCTAGGAAGAGTCTCATGTCACCTTTGCCTATTCTTCTGTAAGTGTCACCGACACTCCTACCTGGGGTCCAGTGTTTCCCATGGGATCTCTCAGGCACCCTACAGGGACCCATCTGCAGTTTCCTCAATTTGATGTCATGGCACTGAAAGCCAAGAACCAGCTCCACAGTCAATTCCAAAAAAACACAAAAAATGCACACAAATATTTTCCATGAGAGACTTCCCAACAAAAAACACATTCAGGGATCAGAGGCCAAAAGAAAAAGAAAAGAAAAAAAAGTCAATTTCCCTCTTCTAAGAAGTTTCACATGTTTTTCAATTTTTATTTTATTAAGATTTGTAAGCCAGGTGTCATGGTGCATGCCTGCAATCCCAGTGGCTCTGGAGGCTAAGGCAGGAGGATTGCAAATTGGAGGCTAATGTCAGCCAAATTGGGGCTCTAAGCAACTCAGCGAGACCCTGTCTCTGAATAAAATACAAAAGAGGGTTGGGGACGGGGCTCAGGGGTTAACTGTCCATGAGTTCAATCCCCAGTGCCTTCCTCCCCAAAATGGCAATACTGTGGGTTGAACCCAGGAACAGTCATTCTACTCATGACTGTTTTGAGACAGGGTCTCACTTATTTGCTAAGGCTGTCCTTGAACTTGTAATCATTGAACTAACTGCTCCTTGCCTGAACAAGTGGTTTGGTGTAGAAATTTTATGTTTAGAATCTTATTCGCTAAGAACAACTGCTAAAATATGTGCAGATGATTGCCCAAGGATATTCACTTCGATGCTAACTGTGACTGAGAAAGAACTGAAATGTCCACCAGAAGACAATAGACTAAAATGAACACTTCTTTATCTTTTCAGTGCAGGTTCCTGCTAAGAAATTTGAGGCAGGATTACTCTGTGGCATGCTAACTGTCCTTGAAATATTCTTATAAGACATGAAAGTTTAGATATCATTTTGATTGTAAGTGTTGTTGTTGTTATTGTTATAATAATAATAATTATTATTATTATTATAATTATTATTATTATTATTATTTGGTACTAGGAATTTAACCCAGGACCACTTAACCCCTGAGCCCTGTCCCCAGCTACTTTTATATTTTATTTAGAGACAGGGCCTCACTAAGTTGCTGAGGCTGGCTTCCAGCTTGTGATCCTCCTGCCTCGGCCTCCTGAGCTGCTGGGATGATAGGCTTGAGCTTCTGCACTCAGCTATAATTTTAAACATTTGCACACTGAAAATTCAGAAGAAATGATTCTGAAACAGTTATTTTCCCCCAGAGGAATACTCTGCATACATGAAAACTTCCAGCAGATGTGCCCAACCGGAGGCAGGGCCCTTACCTTGGTCGGTGTTGATGGTGGTGGGGTTGAAGGCCTTCCCCAGGATGGTTTCACAAATGTTGCTTGAGATGGAGAGGGAAAAGCCAGAGCCCAGGCCGTGCCCTTTATAATGAAGCTCATGCAAAAGGAAGACGATCAAGCCTGCCACAAAGAACTGTGGAATTATAATAAATTAATTAATAGAAGTGAACTCTGTGTTACTGGCCCCAGTGCCCTGGTTCCTTCCATCTTCAATGACAGGGCTCTCTGCTATGAGGGCCAAATAAGAGACCCTTCCTCAATCTGCCTCATGAA
This sequence comes from Callospermophilus lateralis, assembly GCF_048772815.1. NCBI lineage: Eukaryota > Metazoa > Chordata > Mammalia > Rodentia > Sciuridae > Callospermophilus > Callospermophilus lateralis. The sequence goes on along the minus strand of NW_027515935.1, from coordinate 208,026 downwards.
AATTCAGAAGCCAAAGCCAGGGTCTTTCAATTCTCTATTTTCTTTTTAAATCTATTTTTTAGTTGGAGGTGGACACAATGTCTTTTTTTTAATTTTTATGGGGTGCTGAGGATCAAGCCCAAGGCCTTGTACATGCCAGGTGAACCTCTGCCACTGAGCCCCAGGCCCAATATTTTTTTTTTTGTTTCTTAATTGTTTTTGGGTTTGCAGGTGGACAGCATGCCTTTATTGATTTCAGTATTTCTCGTTGTAGATGGGCGCAGTGTCTTTATTTGATTGATTTCTTTTTGGGCGGTGACCAGCCTCCAACCCGGGGCCTTACCCTGCTAAGGCCAGTGTTTAGCCTTGAGCCTAGTCCTGAGCCTGGCATGGCCCCAGGTCTGGCTGAGTACTGCTGAGGAGGAAGAGGGACAACAGGGTCACTCAGTAAGCGGGGTGAGAGTGGGGGTTCACCTGAGTGGTGATCAGAAGGCAGATCCCAGAACCCATCTTTGAGGGGGTCCCTGTCCATGCCTATCATCACATCCATAATGGACTGGCCGATGGTGACAATCATGCCAAACACTAGGGTCCTAAGAAAATCTTGAGCAGAGTGTGGCAGGAATATAGATGATAAATACTGACACTGCCCATAGGCAAGTGCTTTACTAAACTTCAGACCAGTCATCCTAAATTCTTTTTTTTAAAAAATGATCTTGAATTCTTAATATGGAAAAACATTTTTAAAAAATTGTAAACGGTAAGGAGAAAACTTCTGAGGCTGTAGCTCAGTGGTAGAGGCACTGAGTTCCATTTTCAGGTCTGCATAAAAAAATATTAAAAACAAAGAGAGAAAGAGAAAAAACACCCAATTTGGGCTTTAGAAAAATAATGCAAATTTTTTGTTTGTTTGTTTTGATTTTGGTACTAGGGATTGTACTCAGGGTCACTCAACCACAGAACCTCATCCCCAGCCCTATTTTGGTTTTATTTAGAGACAGAGTCTCACTGAGCTGCTTAGGGCATCGCTGTTGCTGAGGTTGGCTTTGACTCACAATGCTCCAAGATCAACCTCCCGAACTGCTGGAATTAGAGGTGCGCACCACTGCACTAAGCCAAGTATATTATAAAATGTCAAAAATAAAAATTTAAAAAAGAAAACCACTTATTAGTGCCTTAGAAGGATAATGCATTAATTTAAGGCATTGAATAATAAATGCATTACTTAATATTTAATAATGCATTACTTAATTCATTAATGATTAATGCATTAATACATAAAAATATTCTACAATCTTGATTTGTGTCTGAAACTCACAATTTAAGTTAGATGGATTTCTCACTGAATTATTTAACCTACTAACTTAAGATCTCAAAGACATGCTGTATGGAAGATGGCAGAGTAGAAAATTGTAAATATTGTTTTCTAAATAGCACATTCCAGTTAACAGAGGCTAGGCTTGGCTGACTCTGAGGCTGGACCCCATTATTGGGGCTGCCTATCATTTGATACAGCCAATACTCTTAACCTAGTTTAACAGCATGTAGAAACTGAGACTCCAGAACTATTATCTAAATTTCTTCCACATCAAAAAATCTAATCAACAGCAGAGCTGGACTGAGAGGATCACCTTTTTGCTCATTAAATCCTTTTAAATACAGAAGAAAAATAGCACTTGCTAAATAACTACCATGTGTTAGGCACTGTGAGAGTGATTATTTAATTTAATCCTCTTTTTTTTTATACTGAGGACTGAGCAGACGTGCTTCACTTCTGAGTCTCATCCCCAGCCATTTTTTATTTTATTTAGAAACAGTGTCTCACTGAGGTGCTTAGGGCCTCACTAAGTTGCTGAGGTTGACCTCCAAATAGTGATCCTTCTGCCTCAGCCTCCAAAGCTGCTGTAATTAGAGGCATACTCCACAGGATCTGGCTTTGATAGTATTCTTATGACAGCTCTGAAGTAGATGTCACCTCCTTCGTGAGGTATGGAAATCATGGCTGGTGAAGGGGTGACCTCCATGCACTGATCCTTCAAGTCCATCCTCTGGGGCATTCCGGCCCTCCCCTGCCCTGCCTGGCCTTCCCCCATACCCAGCACCACCCAGAAGTGCTCTCTCACTAACAGGCCATGGAGCACCTACAGGGTCGGCAGGCAAAGCACACAGGTCAAACTGGGCTGTTTCAATGCCCCCAATTTTAGAGCCAATTCAAATTCTCAACTGGACACCAGAAATTTACCCATGATCTTTCTTAAAGTTCTGGGCTCATGTTGAAGAGGGCTTGGTCTTTTGGGGTGTCACCCACTTCAATCATCTTGGTGCAAGCCAAGAGCTGCATGATGAGGCCCAAGTTGACCATTGCAGAGATACCGAGCTCCATGAGTGTGCCTAAGGAAACGGGCAGCCACAAAGCCTCTGTGAGCTCAAGAAAGCAAGACATTATTTAATAAAATGAACGTACAGAATTGAATGTGACCCCTTTTCCACATTGGATGGGCTTCAGGTTGCTGGCAGCAATTATAGCATAACCCCCCAAAACCAAAGATAAGAACACAACTCAGTTTCTCTGTCGAGCCCACCAGACCCCATGTCATTCTGTTTGGAAAGTCACGTACCCATCAAGAGCCTACTGCATTCCCATCCCCATGGACAGATCCATTCTGGCTGGACAGAGAGGCCTGTCCTTCATCAGTTCATAAAACTGGAGAACATTCCAATCATTTCCTGAGTCTGCAGATGGGGCTGGCACATTTGAATCTAGTTGGGAATCAACCTTCCCTTTCCATCATGTTCAGATGAGCTCTGATTCTGAGTGACTGGAACCTCTTTGGAACCCCATTTTTAAACCGTGTTCATCAAATGCACCATCAACATACACAAAAAAATCATTTCTAGACACACAGGTGACTGGTTAGATTTGACCCTCCACTTTCACTCATGGTTTTGATCCATATGTTTCACCTGTAGATATGAAAAAGATGCAGCTGAGAAACCAATAGAGAGTTCTAGAGAGTATTCCACGTGGACTCACCATCTCATTTCAGGGATTTCAAACACTCTAGTTTTTTTAAGTTTTCAGAAATTCTCAAGCAGAGACTTATCTTGCTCTTCCAGGTTTTGTATTGCATTCAAACCCAACTCTTAAGAAGACGGTGTTTCCCAGGCTGAATGCACCGTTGATCATGCTATTTGACGTGGCACATGCAGACTTTCCAGGCCACAGAGCTGCCCATTCTCTGAGCTCCACAGAAAGGCTGTGGTTCAACTAAATGGTGCTGGTCCAGCAGAAAAGAGGCACAGTGAGTCGAAGCCTCCCGCTGTTGGAGGCCAGAATCCCTCACATCCAGTAGAAAGGGTCCACAGAATCTGAGGCCATAATACCAAACAAAGGATCTGGAAACAAGTAGAAACCAAAGGAGTGGCACATGGTTCCCCCCTCTCCCCCTTTCCCCAACAAAAGCACAGGAGACCGGATTGACCTGACAGCAGACTAAGAAGATGAAAAGGGGGATGGCTCGCCACAGCACCTTTGCCTTCAACTGGACCTGAAGAAGAGGTAGAATCAGAAGACATGAAGTTTCCCAGTAAGTCATTAAAAATAGAGTCCAACAGACACTTTCTCTGATCACCAAGAAAGGCCAAGGTGGGCTGGTGGCACAGCTCCATGGGGAAGCACTTGCCGAGCATGCATGATGTTCTGAGTTTAGTCTCCAACAGAAAATCTCCACCAAAAAAGCGAAGAAGTCAAAACATGCACCAAGAAGAGTCCTGAAAGGTGAGTCTCATGCTTTCTGTGGACAAACCCAATGCGAAGATGTCCGTACGTATCACGTCTGGGAATGCTCATATTATACAGCATCATGATCTTCCCACTGCTTATGTGAGTTCAATGGCACAGCTGTACTCTTAACCATTTACATGAACAGTTTAGATCCTCAAGGAGGGGCAATAGGAAGGCAAGTTCAAAGACAGCCTCAGCAAAAGTAAGGCAGTGAGCCACTCTATGGGACCCTGTCTCTCAATAAAAAACAAACTAGGTGTGGAGACATCTCTCAGTGAGTGGTTGCTTCTGAGTTCAATCCTAGGGATAAGTAAGTAAGTAAGTAAGTAAGTAAGTAAGTAAATTCTTTCTGTTGTTGATATTTTTAAAATAATATTTAATCTTTATTTTATTTACCTCTTCTCTGATGTTTAGTATTTTTTATTCTACTAGCTTTGGGTCAGGCATGTTCTTGATTTTCTACCTCCTTGAAGAGGAATTCTTGGCTGTTTTCTTTTTTGATATAGGTATGTACTGATCTAATCTTAAAATTGCCTCTGCTCTATGATATAGGGATTTTATTTTGTGTTTCTATCATTTTTCTCAAGAATCTTTATAAATTTCCATTCTGTTTGTCATTGACCCTGCTATTTGAGAGCTTTTTGTTATAATCGCAGACATGCAGGATGTTTCTGAAGTTCCACCTGTTGTAGGTTTCCAGTTTTATTACATTGTGTTCAGAAAAAAAGTTATTTCAAATGATTTTTAGCTTTTAAAATTTGTTAAGGTTTGTTTTATGACTTAATCTGTTGTCTATTCTGGAGAATGTTGTTGGTACTGTTGTGAAGAATTTGTCGTCTTTTGGTTTTTGTTGGAAAGTTCAGTTAAGCCTATCTGCTCTGCAGTGTATTTTAAATTCTGTGTAAAGCAAGAAGAGACAGAAGCAAGGTGTTGTGTATATTGTATTTCTCATGAGAGGATTAAGTCTGTGAGATTTTCCAGCGTACTTATGATTTTGTTTATGTGACTTCTGATAACAAATAGGGTTTATTTTGTGTGTGTGTGTGTGTGTGTGTGTGTGTGTGTGTGTGTGTGTAGGGGGGTTGTATGTTGTATTTCTGTGTGAATGCATACTCAGTGTTTGGTTATATCATGTGCATGCCTTCAGGAAGTGTAGAGTATATAGGAATGTATAAGCCTGCATTTGGAAAGTATACATTATAATTGCATGACCGTCAGTACCTGGGTGATAACAGGCAGGTGTATTTGTGGGTATGTATATATTTTTTTAGAAAGGAAGTGGTGGTGTGTGTATTCGGGGAAAGCAGGGATAAAGGTGATTTATGCATCTGTGTTTTTGTTGGGATGACAGTGAGTTGTGGGTCATGCACCTGTTTCTAAATGTGAGGTGTTTTAATGATATCTGTGGTGAAAAGGATTTTAATGAGTGTGCATCTTTCCATGTATGTGCCTCAGCAAGAGGTGTTCACAGGTCTCTGTGGCTGGATGGCATGTGTGCATAAAAATCTCTTTGAACTTCCCCAAGATTGAGTGGAACCAGAAATACCCTGATTACAAAAATGTAACATTCTTAACCCTAAATGACACAGGTACAACCACTCACATACACACATAACCATTTAAGCTAATTAGAGTCATAAAGCTATAAGAATAGGGCGTTATAATCCACTGGTATATTAACCTATTTAAGATGGTTGGGCTTTTTATACAAAAAATCCTGAAGTAGTCCTGAAGAATGTTTGTATTGAAACAGATGAGAAATATTGGTTGAGGCCCACTGCTATTTTGTGTTTCACTGATATTAATGCAGAGACCATTAGGAGCAGCGCACTAGCTGAGCTGAATAAAGATAGCCAATTTCAAAGAAAATCATATTTTATGTAATACAGGATCTTTTAGATCACATCAGGTTAACTCTTTTGGAAAGCAAATGTGTAAGCCATGCAGTTCACAAGACATGACATGGATCATCCACATTCCGCATGGCTTGTGAGGCCTCTGTTTGGCAGCAGAAGACCCTCAACACTGGTTCCCAAAAAAGAGATTCCTGCAGTCCAATATTGGGATTAGAAAATTGTAGTAAACTATGGTGAAAGCAATTTTGAAGACAGATGCCTTCTGTTTGTTTCCAGAAAAAAGAGTAAGGAAAATATAAGTTAAAAAGTCCTTTTCCATGAAATCCTATTTGTTTTGCTTTGTGAGCATACCCTATAGAAGAAAATAGAATTCTGACTGTGAGGGGAAATCTGGACCTCCAGTGATTGTTATAGAAGAATAGGAAATGTTGACACCAAGGGTATGCTATTAAGTACTTAGCATAGGACTGCCTACTTCTTTGAGAGAAGGCTCTGTGGTAAATAGAAAATGCTGGTAAAATCTTTTCTTTTGATTTCATGAAGCCTAGAGTTTTATTTGATGTTTGAGATCCACTGTGCTTTGAAATACAATCTTCTTAGCATCCCTGCCACAAGTTTTTATGAAAGGTGATTTAGCGTACTGTGATGGGCTAACATCCATTTCTTCTTTTTATGGGAAACATTTTTTACTAAAAAAAATAAAAATGGTCAATACTCTTTAATAGGGAATTTTATTCATCATTGAGTGGAGGCTTTCTTAAAATGCTTTTATTCAAACACATCTTTTTTTTAGAGAGAGAGACAGAGAGAGAGAGAGAGAGAGAGAGAGAGAGAGAGAGAGAGAGATTTATATATTTTTTTTAGTTTTTGGTGGATACATCTTTATTTGTACATGGTGCTGAGGATCGAACTCAGGGCCGTGCACATGCCAGGTGAGCACACTACTGCTTGAGACGTATCCCCAGCCCCCTCAAACACACCTTTTATTTAAAATATAGAAATGACTGGCTTTACAAAGCCAGTTATGTAAAAAAAAATTCAGACACTTTAAAATAAACATATCACTCACATTATATTTTCTACAAAAATATTTTATTTACCATTAAATTTAGAAAAATATAAAAGAATCAAATTATTTCACATACATATAAAAGTTAACCTTAGATAAAACATATATAAATTTATACATAGTGTTCTATAGTGCACATACACATACATATTCTAAAATATATATTAGATTTCATCGACTTGGAGAAAAATTTCAGGAAGTATCTAGAATTGATATTGTTTAACAAACTTTCATGAATAAGTAATTACAAAATCGTGTCTAAACTTGTGAGAAATAGTTTCATATGTTATCTTTATCCCAAGAAAGTAAGTTTTCAGAGATTTATCAGAGGATACATAATCTGTCATTCCTCACTGTCTTATCATGCATTCACTACTTTTCTTATTTTTAGTGTGGATTCTCTAGTGCATTAAGACTTCTTTCTTCATTTGTATATTTAGTTTTCCACTTCTACCTATTTTGTTTTACTTTCATAATCACTCTTTGTATTCTGTCTTTCTGTATCTCAAAGAATAGATTTAAATGAGACAATATATTATTTTTTAATAAATGAATATATTTTAGTTGCTTAAAAAGTATTTGGTTTTTTTTTTTCATAATATGTTACAGTTATTCTTGAGTATTACAAACTCCACAATGGAATATATACAACATTTCAACATATATAAACATGCTTTTTTATTTTTGTATTTAAATATTTGATTTCCTCTGAATTTGCTCACAATCTTTTATGACATAATTTTTAGATTTTATTCTAATTTATTATACAAGACAGTAGAATGCATTGTAATTCATATTACCCAAATAGAGTACAATTTTTCATATCTCTTGTACACAACACAGTCACACCATTCATGTCTTCATACATGTACTTAGGATAATGACATCCATCTCATTCCATCACTTTCCTATCCCCATGCTCCCTTTCTTGCCCTTCCTCCACGCTGCCTTATCTATAGTTTTTTCTGTTCCTCCCATGCTTCTCCCTCCTTTCCATTACGTATCAGAAATTTTATGTCACAGAAAACATTCAGCATTTGGTTTCGGGGGATTGGATTACTTGACTTAGCATAATATTCTTCAGCTCCATCTATTTACTTGCATATGCCATGATTTCATTCTATTAAATGATGAGCATTATCCCATTTTGTATAAAAAGAACATTTTCTTCATGAATTCATATTCTGAAGGGCATCACAGCATACTAAAAGAATGCAGCTACAACAATGTTTATACTACCACAGTTTAAAAAATGATTTTAACTATCAGATTATAAATGCTTTTTCTAAAAATCTGATATAAAGGTATAAAAACTCTACATGGTTTCTATTGAACATTGTGGATGTTGAAGGTGTTGAATATTTTCTTATATATTTATCATCAGAAATACTATTATTACTACTAATAGAATGTTTCTAAAATGAAAATATTAAATGGAGAAGCCAATAAAGTAATAGCCTTGCCTCATAATGTATTTGGTGTAAGACTTTGTAAATATTATAGTATTTTTTAGGTATAAAACCTTAACTAGATTTCATTTGAATCTTAGCTTTTCACACTTAATAACTTTATAAACTATGATATATCACTTTACTCGGGGATTCTCAGTTTACTTATCTGTCAATCATTAATAATTGCTCTCAGATTTTTCTAGAAAATTTGAACATGCCCAACATTGTTTTCTTTTTCTTTTTTAAAAATATTTATTTATTTATTTATTTTTTAAACAGAGAGAGAGGATTTTAATTTTAATTTTTTTTTTAATTTTTTTTTTTTTTTTAGTTTTTGGTGGACACAACATCTTTGTTTGTATGTGGTGCTGAGAATCAAACCCAGGCCACACACACTCCAGGCAAGCGCACTACCTCTCGAGCCACATCTCCAGCCCTGTTTTTTTTTACTTATATGTTATGAAAGAAATTTTTAGAGTTCTCTAAAGTAAAGTAGCCCTGAAAAAAATACAAAGCTCTATACAATGTAGACATGCAGTGGTCATAACTTTTGAGATCAGAACTACATGAAGCTTGGTTTTGTATACTCCATCATTTCAAGTTTTGTAAACAAGGGATAAGACAATGTTTCTATACCATGAAGAAGACCTCATAGCAGGACAGGTACACACTGCAGTCACTTATCCCCATGAAGTCCCAATATCACATCCACTTATCACGTCCACCACATTTGCAAAAAACATCTCATTACATCAAAACTGGTATATGAGATGTAACCTCACTAAAAGTCTCACCAAGCACAAAAAAAAATTGGACACCATACATGGGAGGGAGGAAGCCAGGACCAGATCAAACAGAAACTGCTTGCATTAAGACCTGTAGCCACCTTGGTGATGTAGCTGAACACAAAGAAAAATCAAAGCATGAGTATTGGAGTTTATAGATAAGTGTGCAAAAAGCTTATTTGTTCTAAGGCAAGGAAGCAATGTAAACCATTATTGTAACTATACACTTATAAATCACAATTTTAAACAAAAGGACAGAAAAACAGGCAGAAGTATCAAATTAAAGAATAGGATAGAGTTTTTAAGTCATAACAGAAGACTTGACAATCCTTACCAAAGGGGTGAAGATGTACAGAAATTTTCCTTTATGGAGGTCATTTGTGGAAGGAGTGAGTTTTTCGTTTCTGAAGGAAATTTTGGCAGAAAGTATAGAATAAGAGAAGGAATAGCAAAAGCACAAAGGTCACAGAAGGAAGCTAGAGTCTAGTAAGATGTTCAGTTAAAGGGTTGGGGATATAACTCAGTTGGTAGAGTGCTGGCCTCACATTCACAAGGCCCTGGGTTTAAGCCCCAGTACCCAAAAGAAGTTCAGTTACAAATGTTTATTGTGTTTATCATGATGTCATTTAGAACTATTATTAGTATTATTATTTAAATCAGGAATTGAACCCACAGGTGCTAAACTACTGAGCCAAACCCCAGCTCTTTCTTTCTTTTTTCTTTCTTTCTTTTTTTTTTGAGACTTAATCTTGCAGAATTTCTGAGACTGGCTTTGAGCTTGCAATTCTCATGCCTTAGTCTCTACAGCCAACCAAGATTACAGGCATTCACCACCATGCCCAGGTTGGAATTTTTTAAAGTTATTTTATTTTTATATGTCAGGACTTCATCTGACAATGATTGTATTTTCTTTTGCTAATGTTTTGAATAGAATCTGTACCTTATACCACAAATAACCAAAAAACTCACTCTTTATGTAAATATGATATTGTCTTAGCATGAGTGGAATGACTCTACAGTTCTTTAAGTGACTCCCTAAGTATCATCAAGCATAATGTCAAATCTTTGATATTGTTCCATAAGAAATTTGGAAAAGAATGTGCCACATTAAATGTATATTCTAATAAAATTAAAGAGCCTTGAAAAATATGTCCCAGATACTTGTGCTTTAATCCATTATGAGTAATGTTTTAGACTGTATAGTTGAGAAAATAAATGTTGTTTAGAACCCCACATCTCAGTGATTTATTTAATCAATGTTTATTTCCCACTCTAAAAGGTCTAAAGTGAACAAAATCTAATGGTCAGGCAGGTATACTGTGTGACTTACATCTGAGATAGTTTTCAGAACTCTGGGGTTCCTGCATTTCATGGGTTTTAAGAATCATTTTTCCTCTACAATTTGTTAGTATCACAAGAGTACGTGTTTCCATCAAAAATATCAACATTAGTCTCCCAGACTTTAGAAATCTTCACTTTGTGATGGTGTGCTTTGGGAGAGGCATTAGCTTTCAGAATCAGTTTCAGCCTTCAGCACACTTGTTCGTGCAACTTGCCATCTTGAAGTATTTTTTCCAGCAAAAAGTATGCTTAGAGAGTTATTTTGTGTATGGAGACAAACTTGAATTTTTATTTAACTTGCCTCTTGTCTGATTCATGTCTCTTAACCAGTGATGAATTTCTATTAATCATTTTACATGAATAATAAATGTAAAGGCATATTTAATAGAATAAAATTATAAGTAAAAAGACAATGAGCCATTTTGCCTTCATTAGGATTGCCAAATGAGAAAGAAATTTAATGTATTTTAAATATTTGTAATTTAAAATTATTGTACTTAAAATATTATAGCAATACCTTTAAAACTGTTTCTTTATCTTAAAATATATGATTGAAACTTTATAACTTAAAGATTATTTTTTTAAACCTGAACTCAATGAATCACATCTCACCAGGTGCAAAACTCAAAAATGAAGGCAGAGAACTTGTATATTAAGAACAAGATTAATTTTTTTTTAAAAAAATAGATGGCTATTTTAAAATCTGAAAGATAATGTTGAAAAGATCCTTCAGAATGAAAACAGAAGATTAGACAAGGAGATTAAATTTTCCTAACATGATTCTAAAATGAGAGAAATGAGATATGGAAAAGGGGAGACAGAACATGAAAAAATAAAATTCCCTACTGCTGAGTGGGAATGTGAATCTTGAAAGAGTTTTAAGTCTTTCCACAAAGTAAAAAGTGATCATGAATAAAGGTGCCAAACCCACAGTTGTCCCTGTGTTACCACCAGTCTCTCTGTCTAAAGACACAGGAGAAGTTGTTTCATGTTTTTTCAGATAAGATTTAAAACTAAACATACAAGCCAGTCAACCTTTCTTTAAACTATGAGCTAAACATAAAGACCATGGTGTCAATACAGACTTTATATCCTGTGATATTACTGTGTCTGTGTTTTAAACAATTTCATCTGTTGCTTTATGAATTTTTAAAAATGACCGAATTCTGTAATGGAGTCCTTTGTAAATTACCTGATAAATGTTGAATAAGAAAAAGTTATTTACCATATCTAGGAAGGCATTAAAATTAATTAATCTATAGAACTAGAAGTAAAAGTGTCCCAGAAATGAATGTAAATTTGCTAGTTTACATTTAACTTCTGGATTCTTACCATGTATCCATTAAATTATAAGATTTGAAGAAAAATATTTTAAGACAGTTTGTACTAGTTATTTGTCTTGGCTAAGGGAAGTCAGACCTCTTAAGACCAACTCCATTCCTCTTTGATATACCCCTAAATGCTGTGTGGTCCTGCACTGGCTTTGGCCTTGTTTTTCAGTTCCTACTCTTCTGTAGCACTTTTTGTTCTGACATTATTTAAATAGTGCTCTCATTCTGGGTGGTTCTACACATTCTGTATTATCAGTAACAAGCACAGGGTAATCATTAATTATTGAAGAAATATGAAGGCAAATTACTTCTAAAAAATAGATAAAGAGAGCTAATTATTTTCTTTAACTTTTTTAAGACCTAAATATAATTACTCAAAAACTTGTTCTTCATTTTTTTTTTTTTTGATGTCACACTGGAAAGACATGAGAGAGACACATGGACAGACACAGGGGATGTATAAAATTTTCTGAGGTTAAACCTTGTTGTGCACACCCATTTCTCATGTATTTGCTTAAAATTCTGACTTCTTTTCTCTAATATATAAAATCATTAAGATTTGGTAAATTAGAATGCTTATTAGTTTTGACTTTACATCAAAATTGATTGATATTTTCTTGCCACGCATTTATTTATTTCATGATCCTCAGATTTTTGAGGCTTACTTAATATTCTCATCATCTTTCTCTTATGCTTGCATTACTCAGAGACAGAATTGCTGTATTCTTTCATATGTATTTCTTAAGAGCAAAAACTTCAGAGTATTTGTTTGGGTATCAAAGGTATTTTAAATTAATCTCATGGTAAAACAACTCTAAATACTCCTTTCTATGTTTTACATTTTCAAATTGAGGTTTTTTTCAGAGCATATTTTACTGAATATTTGTGTTTCACAATAACAGACTCAGAAATTTCAGTCACTAAAAGTCATTTATTTACTGTTATACGTGCAATTTGGATTTTTAATTTTGTGCAGCTACAATCATATTTGATAATAATAGTTATGATGCTTTCATGAACTAAAGTATATTACAAAAATAGATGTATTTCACTATACCTTAATAAAAATGGACATGTATATGTATCATTATTTAAATGTTTATTTTCACCTCTGGGTATATTTTACCAATATTATTATAAAATAAATCATATAGCATTTATTAATTTATGTTTATTTGGTTGTACCATATTTATTTATTATGTTATTGTTGTATACATATTACTGGTTAACACATTCTTTTTTTTAAAGAGAGAGAGAGAGAATTTTAATATTTATTTTTTAGTTTTCAGCAGACACACATCTTTGTTTGTATGCGGTGCTGAGGTTCGAACCTGGGCTGCATGCATGCCAGACAAGTGTGCTACTGCTTGAGCCACATCCCCATCCCCAGGTTAATACATTCATAAAAAGAAAATGCTATTTGATAACCATAGTAATGGAATATTAAAGAGCTCATTAAACTACTCTTTTAATACATATTTTCTTTTATCTTTCTAAAACCTTCTAAAATGTGTAAATGTATAAATATACACATTAAGGAACAAGAGATCCTATGGCAATAAGTAATATATCAAAGAATCAAAACCTGATAAATTCAGTGCTAGAATTAACAGTTTTCCTGAATTGCAGGTCAATGATGTCTCTAATGCAGATAGTAAGCAAAACATTAAAATAACTAAATAACTGTAATTGAAATGATTCAGCAAACTATTTGGCATGACCATATATGGCCTCAATTTTAATCAAATATATATTAGATTTATTTATAATATTTAGGTTAATTTATTCCTTTATTTCCTCTATCTCTTCTTTGAGAAATGACCTCTAGTAAACAGCCTCATTTGGCCTCAGGATATGTGTACAGTAAGAAAAAAAAGTCTCAAGAGTTCTATTATATTCATAATATATTCACATATTCCCAAGGCCTTTCACATACTAGTCAGTCACACACAGCAAGCAATTTGAAAGTTCATGAAGTTTTGCAATATAACATTGTTATCTTTCCAAGCCCTTTCTAAGAATTCTGTGTGATTTATTGAAAACATCAAGGAAAATAAATATGTCTTTTTAAACCCAGAACTTGAAATGACACTGGACTCAAGAGATCAAGTTTATGAAGACAGGAGTTATGTGTTATGGCTTCTGTTTATCTGCAGAAGAGCTGTCAAGGTGAAAGGGGTTGTGTGAGAATGGCCTTAGGCCTGAACCTAAGCAACTCCTGTAATGCCAGATTCATGAGACCCCAATAGACCTCCAGGAGCTGAATCTGATGTAGTCAGACAAGAGTGTTTATTGTAAGCTCAAGCCTGGACTCACAACCATTTCAGATTTAGTGGTCCCAAAGAGTGAGTCTTGACCCTTAATTCATTGAGGATTAATAGATTTTGTGGGATATTGTATGCATCACAACATCACACAGCCAATCATTTCACATCACAGAAAAGTCAAACAACAACTCTTAACATTGATTAGCACATTCATTGGCAGAAACAAGTTGTGTAAGGGTGATTGGTTAGTTCAAGTTGTGGATACTTTTGAACCGATTGGTTTAGGCCATGAGAGGTTGCAAGAGTGTATATGATAAACTTGCCTAATCATGTTACCAATCAACAAAAGTACTGGGAAGGTCAACTGGTGTTTCAGGTATTTTCTGTGTCTCATGTTTTTTGTGGTAGCTAGGGGGTTGCTGTGGGTCCTAACCTAGTTTAACTGTGTCAGGATCACTTGGCATGGAAGATCTCTCCAGTTATTTACAGACAAACAACTCAGCAGGGTTAGTATATGCCTAGGAGCACTCTGAGTTTTTCCATGGACAAGGGTAACTCCTCCTTTTGGACAGGCTTTGCTCTGAAGTGGCTGGTTTCTCAAAAATGGAGTCACATCAGTTTCTCACTCCATTTAAAAAACTCCATTTTGAAACCTGAGGTCATTAATAGAGGTCACTTTTCACCAGGCACACCCACAGAGCCCTCTAATATGGCCTCAGACAAATTACTTGCCCTCACCCTGATAAGCTGAATAAAGCCTCTGGCAGGCTTTCCTCTCCTGATAAGAGTGAAAGGTGAGAATATCAGGATGGAGACCACCAGACCAGATATTTCTGACCTCAGGGTAAATGAGAATTCTGGTGGCACCTGGTAATTACAAGGTGTGGTAAAAAATAAAAAATAAAAACAAAATTTAGTATAAAAAATAGAGCTAAAAACAGGGATTTAGCCAGCCTAAACGAGTATGTACTCCAGCTGGACAGCCTGATGAGGACCTACACTGACATCCCATCACTTGCCATCATTTTCCTATTCTCTGTGTGATCCTCACTGCTCTCAAACTCTACCACCTTGTCTGGACCTTTGTGTGAGCTGCAACTTCTCCCTGTGACCCTCTCCTCAACTTGTCGTCTATTCCCCACCAGAAAAAGCCTGTTTTGCTTTAGGACCTGATCACTGCTGTTGAGTGAGTGTGAATCTGCAGGACATAAAGCCTAAGGCTTGAGAGTTTTGAACTTAGCATTCAGAGGAAATGTCTGTCACTAGCCTGTCATGATTAAATCTGCTTTGCAATGTTCAGAATTAATCTAATATTGTTTTCTGGGAATTAATTAATCTAGAATTGCTTGGTGTTATTTGATTATCTCCACTGCAGGGCCGATCATTAAGGATTGTTGTTTTCTTCATTAGGAACCTATAGAGTAAAGTTGTATTAAGAATTTGAGTGAATAAAGAATTGAAAGGGGCAGAAATGCATGGACATTCTTTATTTCTCCCCTTGACTGCAATGCCACAAGTTTGCTCCCTGGCAAAATGTTGTTATTATTTTTAAAGTATTAAATTAAGGAATTCTTATCACTAAAGATTATTATTATCTTCAATTCTAAATGTTGACTTTACTTTTGGCATTATCTCTGTCCTTTGACTGTTATTGTTACGGCTATTTACTGGTAATGAGGCCTTGCTTTCCCAATGCTGAAGTATAACACCAGAGAAGCACATCAAGGCAAGTTTAGAGTGGAAAGTTGAAGCTTTATTAAAGGACAGCAGAAAAGACTTCTCCCTGGAGGAAGAGGGGGACCCAATGAAGTGGTACCCCCTTTCTCCACAGAAAAGTCCACTTCACCATGGCTGATTTGGGGACTGTCAGCCAAAGAGTCTCTGCAAAAGAGTTCAATGTAGATAAACTTTCTATTTTTGTGTTGCCCTGTTTACTTGGCCACTGGCCAAGGTGCTGGACACCCCCTTACTATTTTCACAAATATATCCAGTATAGTACTTTGAAGAAATTGCAAACAAGGCCTCTGGCCTTGAGCTGGGCTTCACAGAGATGTCTACATTTTTAAGATAAGTTACAAATTGACTCCATGGTAACAGCTGGCAGAGGGAAGAAGAAAGGGAAGAAGAAGTTCTCCTCTTTTCAAGTGTTGTCATTGAAGTGTTAACTTGCCCAGAACAGTGTAAGAAAAAGCTGCTTTTATGTGAACTTCTGCAGACTGTAAACTTCTGAGCCCCTCTACTTACATGCTGGGTATAAAACTCTGAAACTCCCTGAACTTGGAGGGATTGATTGATAACAGCAAAAGCTGTGCTTTCTGAACCTGGATGCAGCCAAATGAAACTGTTTCTTTCTATCTTCAGTGCCTTGCTTCATTTGTCCCTACAACAAACTGGGACACAGCACTGGAAGGACTACTGTCACATGTGATGAGTCAGGTTTTGCAAGAGAAAACACCAACTGGGCTGCTATCCCATACATCTTTCCCACTTAGAGTAGCAATCTGACTCTGATTATCACCCCCAAACCTCTCCTCAAAACAAGAGGCCTTTACATATAAGGGTCTGCTGACTGTCCCATGTCAGTCACATGTTATTTGGAAGTCAATGACAGATCCACATGGCTCCACCACAGATGTTTTATCAGACACCTGCACTCCACTGCTCCAAGGCCAGTTCCCAGGAGGCTCCAACTCAATGGCATCTCTGTTCTACACCATTTTCATGAATTCCAGTCAATAAAGAAACTATCTGGTTCAGTCATGATGAGCAACAGGAGATCGGATGGATCTCCAGTTCAGAAATTCCTGGTGATGAGAATTTCAAATATTTCACTGTATTGGTCTAGACATCATTCAAGGATGAAGTAGGTGGCACTGTGGGTCTCAATTCTTTCAGGAACCATTAGGTGTGAGAAAACTCCATTCAAAGAATAATATATATGAGAGAAAGAGAGAGAGAGAGAGAGAGAGAGAGAGAGAGAGAGAGAGAGAAATATATATTAAAGACATGTAAAAGGAGCAATAGATATGCAAATTCAAATTCTTAATGGAATATATATCATTCAAAGATCTCAAAATTATTTATTTGACTTTACATAGGGTTATGTATAAACTTGTTCAAATATGGAGCTCACCATTGGTTGAACTTTCAGTTCCCCTGGGGTTTGGTGGAAGTGATCTGTTCATGGAATTTGTATTTGCCAAAGTCAGAATACTCACGTGAATGTACCTGTGATAGCAGGAAGGGCAATCTATATGTATATAACAATACATGTTCTTACCCAACCTACAGAGAAAGGGAATCCATAAGTTATATATTTGTTAAATTTGACGATACATGGAGAAGCATTAGAATGAAAATGTGACTAGTGTTATAACACATTCCCTTGATAAAGCAAAAGGAAAATCAAAATACACAATTCCTCCTATGAACTTTCTGCATTTCTCTATTTTAGGTTTGCTTTTATGCATATGTTAGGATTAGTACTCAGAGTCTAGTAGGGTATGGGTTAGGGTCAGAGATTCAATACTTCAAAGAGAAAATATTAAAATCAATCCAATGTGTATATGAACATGTGCTACACAAGATCACCTCCCACTGTCATCCAGAAAAATGCCTTGACATTACCATCACCCCAAGTTATACACAATTAGAGGGAGAAGAAGAAGAATATCTGTGAATACATACTGGAATGGAAAATGCTCAGCAGTTCACAACCTTGTAGGTGGCAGAGGAGATTACAGTGACTGAGCCTTTAATCTCTAATACTCTTGGTTGTGCCCTTCCAAAACCTGATCTCAGGTAGTATTTTACTGAGTCTCTGGAAACAAAGAATTGAGAAACAGAATGCATTAGTGGAAAGCTTTCCAGCACTCATCCTGGTGAATATATAAATAGACTGCTGCTTGCTTTGCAGATGGGAAAGACCTACTATGTTCCTAAGTTCCTGTATTTTTCCTGAATTTTGGCCACTCTCCAGAATGGGCTTGTGGTTTTGTGTCCAAGATATGTACCAGCTCCAAGCTCTGTGAAATGGCCATTTCCTGGATTGTTGAAAGGAATTTCAAGCATCTTAGAAAACTCAGAAATCAGTGTGACCGGTAAGGGTCTCAGTGGAGAAACCCTGCTTGGCTAGATAGCAACTCAAGTAGCATCATCAGGAGCTGTCAGTGCCATAGTGTACATCTTGTGCAGAAGTCTGTCCCCCAGCTGTGTTCTTACCTATTGTTCAATTCCCCTGCAAGTAAGGAAGGTCTTTGCCTCAGGCCACACCTTTGTGAAGCCTCAAGAAAACAGTTTCAAAATGGAAATTAAGGGGCCTCACCTGTGGTTTTTTGGTAAAGTGCTTTGTGAAGGGATGTGTCTGAATCAACCTCTTGGCACTGGGTGAGGCTGTGGCTTAGATTCTCAGCACCCCATGAAACTAAATAAAGATCCTATATGTCCATCCAAAACTAAAATTACAGAAAAGAACAGTAATTTTGGATTAAGTCTTTCACCTCTTTCTGGTAAGGCTCCTGACCTCCATTTAGTTTGAAAAGGGATTTATTCATCAAATGAGGTGTTCCAAGCCCTGAAGTAGCTAGCATATAAGTGGTTGTGTTTTCTGCCTTGGACTTTGAATAGCTGGGATAACAGGTATACACCATATCATTACACATAAAGAATCTACCCCCAGCAGTCAGTAGGCTTCTAATTTGAGAAGTAGGGCAGTATTAAACAAATTCTTCTACTTAATCTCATCTAAAATTAGTCAAGTTCCCAATGAAGCTACAGAAACAAAATTTCTATCAATATTCTCTACTGATAGAAATTTTTATTTGCCAAACTCAGTTGTAGTCATATCCTATGGAGTGATAGTCATATTCTATCACTAACTTTAGCATCCCAGATCTGGTCTCTTTATTTGTCAAAGCCAGCTCCCCAGTTCCTTCTCTGCCTCAAGGCGTCCCATTCCCATGGGTGAGCCCACTGCCCCTTATCTAAGGCAGTGTACTCTCACTTCAGTAACTCCTCATGCTCTGTCTAGTGAGTGTCTCCTTCAATTATCTGTTCACAAAAAGAAACTTGAACTACAAACCTTGTCATTGCATCCATCTTGCAAGAAAATCTTTCATGTTTAGAAGTTGAAAACAACTAGAAATAGAAGAAAGAAAAACAGCTGGATGATATAGTGTATACCTGTGATCCCAGCTATTCAAAGTCCAAGTCAGAAAACACATAAGTTCTAAACCACCGTGAACCCCTTGACCAGATTCTGTCTCAACATTTTTAAAAGGGTCAGGATTTAATTCTGTTGCTGGGAGTATGCATGTCTAGTATATGTGAGACCATGAATGCAATTCTTGATACTGAAAAAAATGAAAAATGCAAACAACAACAAAATAAAGATCACACATGAGAAATTACCTTCTAATACATTAACTAATCAAAAAAAAAAACAAAATATTTTCTTCCCAAAATGGAAAGAAGACAATTTTACATGCTTTCACTTGTTCTTTTTAACATATTAGAAATCCTGGTCAGATCAATCTGAAAGAAGTACAGGCAGAGGGCATGCCAAATGGAAAGGTAGAAGTATAAAAACCTCTGTTTATCAGTGAGATAAAGTTATATCTGGAGAATCTCAAGATTCCAAGAAAATAATCACCACAATGAATAAATTCAGCAAAGGTGCCAATACAAAAACCCCACACACACAAACTGTGTTTCTATACACTAATAATAAATATTTATATATATGAAAAGAAAATCAAGAAAACAATTTCATCTGACAAGTAAACTAAAATGTAATACTACACCCAATGTATTACTACCCAATCAAGTAGATCAAACGTGAAGACTTTAAAACAAGCAATGAAACTTAGAATAACAACAAAAAGTGAAAGATATCAAATGATCATGGGCAGGAACACTTAAACGTGTTAACATATCAACACTATCCAAAGAAATCTACAGTTTCTGTTCCATCCCTAAAAAAATTCCAAACTTCTTTTTTTCATGAATACCATTTTTATTTCATGTTTTTATTTACTCATATTCGTTTTACATGAGAGTAGAGAATATTTTGATTTATTCATAAAAACATGGAATGGATCTTATTCTAATTAAGATCCCAGTCTTGTTGTACGTGATGCAGAAATTATTCATTGCAAAAATTTAAAATTCCATCCTAAAATGATAGGGAATGTGAAAACAACCAACTTCAGGAACATTTTGAACAAGAACAAAATTGGTGGTCTAACCTGTCATAATTTCAAGACTCCATGCTATAAATTTACCAGTCATACAAATACAAAATATAGAAATGTTGATTAATAAAACAGGGTAAGAAATTCAGAAATGAAAGAAAATAAGTTCTCAAGTGATTTCTGTCAATAGCATTCCACGGAAATTGACAGTATTTTCCACAAATACTGTTGAGAAGACTGAAATGATAGCAACACATGAAACAAGGAAGTTGGGCCCTTATCTGACACCATGGACTTAAATTAACTCAACATAAATAGGGGACCTAAATGTAAGATCTGAAATATAAAACTCATAACACACAATAGAAAAAGCCCATGACAAGGGATTTTGACAGAGACTTTTTGAACAGTATATCAAAAGCACAGGCACCAAAAGGAAGAAACAAACTGAACTACATCAACCCGAAAACTTTGATTCATCAATGGACACATTCATTAGTGAAAAGATGACTCACTAAATGCAAGAAAGCATTTGAAAATTATATTTGTGATTAGAATTTAAGATCAATGATATAAAGAGCCCTTATACCTCAATAAGAAGAAAACAGCAAATCAATATTAAAATGGGAAAAGAACTTGCACAGATATTTCTCCAAAGAAGATATGCAAATGACTGAGAAGCACATCGGAAGATGTTCAATATCAATACTAAGTGGAGAAATCAAAATCAAAATCAAAATCAAAATGAGATCCAGCTTCAAACACAAGATGAAACAGAAAGAAACAGAAAACAGAAAAATCCCTGATCGGCTCCCATTCTCCAGTCCAGGAACAAAGAGGCACATCCACCCACCACCACAACTAAAACAGAAAACACCAGTGCTGCTGAGAATGTGATGGAGCCAGAACCCTAGTGGGTTAGAATGCAAAGTAGTGCAGGCTCTATGGGAAACTGATTGGTGGTTCCCCAAATTATCAAAAGGATCATTCAAATGACCATTCAATTCTACTTCTTTTGAAGAGATATTTATATGCTTGTAATTACTACAGGGTTATTTATTATACTCAAGGGTACATTGAGGAAGAATCTTTTTATTTTTAGCTGTGCATTATAGTTATACAAAAGCATGGAATATAGTTTGTTCCAATTCTGTCTCGAGAACTTGCCCTTTCCCTCCCTTCCTCCCTGACCCAGTTTCCTTTCTTCTTCTATACTGGTCTTCCATCCATGTATTTATAATTTTCTTAACTAGTGCTTTACAGATATACATAAAGATAAAACTCACTGTGGTCTCTTCATACATGTATATAAAATAGTATGGTCAATTTCATTCTACAATTTTGCCCTTTTCCTATCCCAAGGAAAAATTTGTTTTTTATATGTAGCACATGATGAAGTATTACTTGGTCTAAAAAACAAAGAAAATCCTGACCGATAGTAGAGTAGGGATGGACCTTGAGAATACATACTGTATGATTTTACTTATATGAAGTACAGTATACAGAATAATTAAAATAATACAGAAAGGAGAATGGTGACTTCTTGGAGCATGAGGGAAATTGATGATTACTGTCTAACAAATGAGCTTCAATTTTGCAAAATGAGAAAAGTTTTGTGGCTGCATGCTGGTTTCCAAAAATGGAAAAAATAAGTGTAATGAACACCACTGATGTGCTTTCCCAAATAGCTGACATGACAAAACTTTGCTGTGAATATTTGAAAATGTATATAAAATTAAACTCATTCGGCTTATTTCCACACAAACAAAAACCAAGTAAATTCTCCACTAGTAGAAACTTATTAAAAGGAAGTTCTCTATGAGTAGAAATGTGAAAGGATCATTCAGGTTGAAAGGATGAATCACTCACTTGGTCATGCAAAGAAAAAAAGAATACAATGAGGGTAGCTCCACAGGAAAATTTAAAATAAGTATTATTGTACAATCAATTCTTAACTCCTCTCCTAATTTGACTGAGGTGCAGTGGTGTAATAATTATAGAGCTTGTGATGTTGCCAGAGATTCACACCATGAGGCCAGTCATGTGCACATATGGGCCTAGGACACCACCAAGCTGGGAGGGCCAGTGGAGACAGGGTCTCTGTCTTTGTCTTGGCAAAGGGAAAAATGCAAGGGAGGATGCAACATGTGGGCAAACAAACAACTCTCTCAACAATTGTCCTTGAATCTGTGAAACTCCTGGCAGTTTTCTTCCAGAGTCAGTCCCTTTGAATCACAATGGCCATACCTTACATCTTGGAGAAAAAGGTCCCCCCACCACTCCTGAGGGACCATCCCTGATCAGCTCCCATCCACCAGCCCAGGATCCAAGAGGCACATCCACTCACCACCACAAGTAATGTAGACAGATGTCAGATAAGAATGAGAACGCAGAAATCACTGTTGGAGCTTCAGATCAACAGGAACAAGCATTAGTGCTCTTGGGAAAGGCTTGCCATAACCAATGTGTTTCTGCCATCCCTTACGGCCACAGATGCACACATGCCACCCAGCCACAGAGACCTGTGAACACCTCTTGCTGAGGCACATACATGGAAAGATGCACACTCATTAAAACCCCTTCCACCACAGATATCATTAAAACACCTCACATTTAGAAACAGGTGCATGACCCACAACTCACTGCCATCCCAACAAAAACTCAGATGCATAAATCACCTTTATCCCTGCTTTCCCCGAATACACACACCACCACTTCCTTTCTAAAAAACTATACTCATACCCACAAATACACCTGCCTGTTATCACCCAGGTACTGACGGACATGCAATTATAATGTATACTTTTCCAATGCAGGCTTATACATTCCTATATACTCTACACTTCCTGAAGGCATGCACATGATATAACCAAACACTGAGTATTCATGCACCCAGAAATACAACATACAACCCCCCTACACACACACACACACACACACACACACACACACACACACACACACACAATAAACCCTATTTGTTACCAGAAGTCACATAAACAAAACCCTAAGTACTCTGGAAAATCTCACAGACTTGATCCTCTCATCAGAAATACAATATACATAAAAATCTCTTTGAACTTCCCCAAGATTGAGTGGAACCAGAAATACCCTGATTACAAAAATGTAACATTCTTAACCCTAAATGACACAGGTACAACCACCCACATACACACATAAACATGAGTCCTTATTCCCAGAATCACTTGATACGCAAACACCAACTCTGAAAAACACATAAATTTTCCCAACCCTCTCCAAATGTACACAACAATGATGTCACCTACAATCTACTCATTGTCATTTCCCAAATACATACATAACACATGTATGGCCTTAATACACATATTTTACCCTGCACTCTAATCTCACACCCTTCCCTAAATAAAAAATTAAATTAAATTAAAAAATCAATATTTTGTGAATATCAAAAAGTATTCACCAAAATACTCCATTCAAACACTCTTCTTAATAATTATTCACAAGTCCCACCATGACATAATAACCCATATACACTGTCAGTACCCAATCCTCCTAACTTGTATTCCCATATAAATATAACTTCTATATTATCTCAGTGGAAACACACACTACCCATCTACTGTTTGAGAATGAATACTCAGCCATCACACTTCCTAAATACATTCACAGTCCTAGATTATACAAGTCTGGGAACACACGTGTCCATCTGAATCTACAAATCCACAGTACTCCCAAAGACCCAAAGTACATGCAGTCAGTCTCTCACTATTAAAGGGCACAGAACTCACTATTAATATACAAAACTGCTCATTCTTTCTGATATACTCAGTTAACAGCACACAACACTGTGGAGCTCTGAAAATCCTCAATAGCATAAACTTCCTATCTTCCAGCTGCCTGAGTGTAAACCCAGAGTTCCTCATGCCCAAATTAAAACAAATGCACAGCAAAACCCAAACAATTCCAATCAAAAACCTTACTTACAAACTCTCACACATATTCCAGTCGCCTCCATGAAACACTTAAAATAGACATGAAGTAGGACTGAAGAGGCTGGATACCACAGGAATTTTCAGAAAGCAGGTTTATTGGCTGTTGCCAACCAGTCCAGAGTGTGGCTCATGCCTGAAACATTCTAGGGACAGATAATTTCAAAATATTTTGAATTTATGTCCCATGGGGGAAAAGGGCTTGAAGATTCACTTGACAAGTGTTTTTCATTCCATTCTCTAGGCCAGACAGAGGTTTCACACGTATATACCAAAAAAAAAAAAAAAAAAAAAAATTGGCATTTACAAGAAATAGGAAGCTACCAACCACAGTAATCTTTGCATACTTGCTGCTGATCTGACAAGAGAAGAAGCTTAATTATGGCAAGGGTCTTTTGGTTGAGAGTATCTGGTGTGCTTCAGATACACATATCTTCAGACCACACATCAATCAGTATCACCCAAAAAGCAATCACACAAACACTCCCTAAGTAACTGAATGGAGCAAACAAATTACTTATTAACATGACAACAATTTGTATTCTCAAAAGAAAACATTTACAATCACCTCTATGTTGCAAACATGCACATACACAGAATGCCTCAGAATATGAAGTTCAACAACAAATCTCAGATGTACAGACACTGCTAACTCCTCCTACATACTCATAAAAGACACCCCTCCATTCCCAAGAATAACATGATCATCTCAAAGCCCTAAACAAGAAAATACACAGCAGTCCACTTGAGACATTATCAACAGAATCTATACACATCTATGTGCCACATATACATAATTCCAAACACCCCAACATACCCCATGATTCCATTCTCTCCAAATCTCTGAACACCAAAGATTATGTCCCTAAATTCTGACCTAGACATCATGAACATACACATACATTCTAAAATCTGAAAATGCACAGATCCAACACATAATAGTAAGACAACATCCTAACTCCTCTCAAATGCATTCACAATAGTCCACAATGCAAACAACACCTACAGATGCACCACTAAAACCCTAAACACATGTCCTGCCAGAAAGGTACTCAGCCAACAATAACCAAAGAAATCACTCAGAAAATATTTACACACGACAACCAAACAGTCCCACAGAGGAGAAATTATTGTGTCTTGTTTCATATGCTTTCCATACTTGTACACATGAAACACATGAAAGCACAAAGTCCTGGTGCTAGAGGGACAAGTTCTTGTGTTCTCTCTCTCTCTGTCTCTCTCTATCTCTCTCTCTCTCTCTCTCTCTCTCTCTCTCTCTCTCTGTCACACACACACACACACACACACACACACACACAAACAAACACGCACACACATATACAGAACATTACATACATAATCTGAACACTGAAACACCCAGTTCAAGGATTTATCTTGTGGGCCCTGCACACAGAGGTAGAGGGGTGAAGATGCAGATTTCAGGCACATACCTTGCTGTTGAAAATGTAAGAAAATATAAAATTGCAATGGAGAGATCACATTCTCTCCTATAAAACTGAAAGGTACTTGCCAGCCACTCAATAACTCTTCAATATAGAGAAAACTCTTCAAATAATAAGAGAGTACTCTCAGATAATGCTTCTGGAGATGAAGGTACTCTGGGACATTTAAGGGGTTTCGAAAAGAGAGAATCACCCCAAATAGATTCTTTTGAGTATCTACCATCAGCCCAGATGGATGTCTTCTAGCTAGAGAGCAAGACCATTGTGCAATGTGTGTTCCAATGCCAGGGCTAGGCTTGTTCACCTGGGCTCCCCCCTAAGCCACATCAGCTCCAATTTCTGAATGGGGTCTGCAGTGTTCTCACACAAGAGACCTTTGGCATCATTACATGCCCAAATTCTAACCTGAAGATATTACTGGCATGTTTGTTGGTCAAAAAATTAGTGAGTAAATTGTCAGCTTTTCTGTGTTACCTTCAGACAGAAGAGGTGAATCTGGTTAGAGGAAGGTCTGGGGCCTCTTATATTTTGGACAGCAGCTCTCCTAATCACTTTCCAAACCAGTGATAATATACCTGAGATCACCACATTCAAAGGTGCAGAGATTTATTTTGGCTCATGGTTTCAGAGATTAGAGTCCATGGTCACTTGGCCCTCTTACCTCTGGACCTGTAGCAAAGCAGAACATCTGGCCAAGAGTGTATGGCATAGGAAAACTGACCACCTCATGGCTGCTGGGAGGCAGAGAGAGACAGAGACAGAAGTGCATTAGGGTCCCAGTACCCCATCAGTGGCACATCCTCAATGAGGTAATTTTCATCAAATGGGCCCCAGGTTCCACAAGCTTCCAACACCTCCCAATAATGACTTCAGCTTGGAACCATATATTTAAGAGTGAGCTTTTGAGGAACACCAAATGTTAATGCTAGAACATCTACCCCTTGTCCCCAAAAGCTCATGTCTGTCTCACAGCAATAAATAATTAGAAATAAATAAATAAACAAGCATTTGGACTCCAAGAGTCCACAAATATCAACAGTGCATTCTCAATAGTTTTTGCCCAAAGTTTCTTCTGAGACTCAAGGGAACACAGTGACGCTGAACCCTGAATTGAACGTTTTTTTTTTCTGCCATTCTTTTCTTTCTAATTCATGAGTATAGCTTTCTTTTCTCCCTACACCCTCAACCCTATCTTAATGACTAACCATAGAGTCAGTTAAAAGCACGAAAGTCAGTTAAAAGGGCCCTTGCACTGGGCACCTTACTATGTCACAGGAAATGTCCAAATTAAAAGGTATTGGCAGAAGTGTACAGAAGACACTGACTAGGAGGGAAACCAGACACACACACACCTTCAGAATTGCAAGCATATAAAAAATCACATTATCTTAGATTCACAGGTGTGGGATGTGTCAGGGTCCACTGGACCCAGATATAACCCACAGAATCCCACCTTCTTTAAATAGCAGTTTTTTAAGAGAGAGAGAGAGAGAGAGAGAGAGAGAGAGAGAGAGAGAGAGAGAGAGAAAATTTTCTAATATTTATTTATTAGTGTTGGGCAGACAAAACATCTTTATTTTTATGTGGTGCTGAGGATCAAACCTAGCACTGCACACATGCCAGGCGAGTGCGCTACCACTTGAGCCACATCCCCAGCTCCTTAGTGACATCTATTTTTAGTTGTCTATCAATATTTATTGATTTATATATGGTTCTAAGAATTGACCCCTGTGCCTCACACATGCCAGGCAAGCTCTCTACCACTGAGCCATGACTCCAGACCCCTCTGAAGGACAGTCTGTCAACACTAGTAACCTGTGCTTGTGTCCACCTGCCCAAGACTGTGAGAACAATTCCACATTACACACTGTATACACTTTCACTCAGCAGTACTAAGCAAGATGAAACCAGGAGCTAGCCATTCATCTCTGAAATGCTGAATTGTTGCCAATGAAGCCTTTTCCTCTCCCACCTCTCTGCCTCTTCAGTTACTGAGTTTCATGAGTGGAAGCAAAGCAGCAGAATCAAACCTTTTGTAGCTGCATTGGCTGCAATCGTCATTAATAATCAAAAAAAAGTTAACACATTTCAAAGATACATCTACGCATAGGAAACACAACTAACCCCAAAGGGAAGAAGAGGACAGCAGTAAGGAGAAGACTGAAAAAGCACAGCAGGGCACACGTTAAGTCTAGTGCTCCATTAAGTCTATTGCTCCAGGTGTGAAACTAGGGCACCTGATGGTGTAATATGGGTGCCCTAGAGCTTGAGCATCCTTACCCCTCCAGCTTGGTCTGATGTGGGACCACTCCCTAGAGCTTCTGTGCTCACTGACTTTCACTTACCTGAGCAGGGGTTCATAGGCCTGCCACTGCTAACTTCCACCACAACACTGGCTCCACTCTCATTGTTTGATAAATCACTGTTTTTGGGGTTACTGGGTTGCACTCTGAATGTGATATGCACATCCTGTTCACCAGCGTTTCCTCTGAAGTATGAATGCAAACCTTCACAACCCCTCAACTCTTCACTCTGTAAGCCTGATAACCAGCATCACATGGACAATAACAAGGTCAGCTGAGAATGAGGACAGTAGCCAGACCCACCTAGACCATGGCCTCTGTTAGCCCATATGATGTTAGTTACACAGCAAAATGAATCTGGACATAGGATTCTGAGGCTGCCTTTTGCACGCAGGGCACCCTGATAATCTCTCCACAAGTCATTGAGCCTGCTAAGGGTGGTGTCCTTCCCATTCCTGAGACATCGAAAGGTGGCTTCTGTGTAATGGAACTAATCTCTTTACCAACCACACCATCTTTGGCCCCAACATTACAAAGTTTTCATTTCTGGAAAACCTGCAAGTATTTTAAATCTTTCTACCCTGGCTTTTGCTCCTGATCCCCATGGTATATCAGGCTGAAAGCAGAAAAATATACCCAGGCCATATCTCAAATGCTGTACTGCCTTTAATATTCCCTGCTGGATAAATTAGTCTGTGTTTTAGTTGCCTTTTACATCACTGTGACCAAAAAAATCTAACAACAACAATTAGAGCAGGACAAGTTTATGTAGCTCATAGTTTCAGGTCTCACTCCACTGACCACCAACTGCATAGCTCTGGGGCCATGTTGAGGCAGAACATAGTGGGGGAAGTGTAGGGAGTGGGAAAACAGCTCAGCATATGGCAATGAAGAAGCAGAGAGAGAACTCTGCTCACCAGGGACAAACTATGAACCCTGGATCCATTTCCTCCACTTGATCCTCCTCTTTGTCCTCAGCCTGGGTGGGCTTATCTATCTGCCTGTGGTTGACTGGGAAGGCGAGAACAGGCCCATGGTGTGGCTTAACCTTTGTATTAGACCGCCTTGGGCCAGCTTGGGTTGACTCTGTGCCTAAGGCTAATGAGCGGAGCTCAGAGTCAAGGCATCTTAATTCTTTTAAAAGTTGGATGTGTTCCCGTCTATGTTGGAGAGACTTGCGCAAGGGAGCCAGGTTAGGCAAGGTAAGTGGAGAAAAAATATCTGATGGGGCAGTTGGCGCCTGAAGGGGAGGAGCACAAAAGGCAGGAGGGATATAGGAGGGAGGTGGATGGGTAAGTCCTATAGGCTGTGGCAGGGTCCTGAGGGTGGCGGGTCTTGTGAATGGTAGCGAGCTGCTTCCTTCTCCAATGTAGCCTCTTCCCCAGGTGTCAATGTGTCTCTGGGATTTAAAACTGGATAAAGGCGGTTGGTAGCTGTTGGAGCCTTATTCATTAGGGTGGGATTTTGAGTGCATCCAGGAAGGTTCCCAGGGTCCTGGGGAAACTGAGAAGGATCTATGTCTATACTAACTGAAGGGCATGCCTAGGGGGGACGAGAGGGATGAGAGGTCTTTTGCATAGCCTCTTCCCCAATCCTGACAAGTTTTAAGGTACCATTGTCAAAGGGTGAATTTTTAAGAATTTCATTTTGTTCCAGTAAGAAAAGGTGGGAACAGGCACCTTTTCTTGGCCAAAGGATTCATAATAATCTTTTAAACAGTCTACTACTCTAAGCCATCTTTTACCATCAATGGTCCCTTCAAGGGGAAACCACGGACACAATTCTCCTATGTATGAAAAGAATAATTTTAAGTCCTTTTTCTTAACACGTGCCACTCGTGTCTTGAGGGCCTCCTTGAGGCCTGACAAAAACAAATCATGTGACGAAACTGCTTGTCCCATGGTGGGTCATTCACTGTGCGTCGTCCCCACTCTCCTCCTGGATCTGTTTCTCCGTCGTGTCTTCCAAGGCGATCGCGAGCTCCGCTTGGCCAAGTCTCCCCGGAGGACGGCGTTCCTTCTCAGTCAAAGGCTTGAGCCCCAATTTTTGGGCGCCAAATGTTCTGACCCGCAGGACACATCAACGTATGCGGTGAACCTAGGTGGGGAGGAATGAAGGGACAAGAGACATGAAGGATGACAGCAAGACAGGAGTTCTGATCAAGCTGCAAACTTTTATTTTTCACACAGGGGTATTTATATGCTGGGGATGGGGAAGCTCTCTAAACAGCAATTGCTGGATGTGGGTGGTAAAACTGCCAGCTGCAAGATTTCTGATGATCCTGATAACCACAGGATGTTCCAGGGAGATAGGTAGCTGCAGGATGTCTCCCAGGCAGGATGTCTCCCAGGAGGCTGATCTTGTAAATGTCATTCTATTCTTTGAAGGAGAATTACCTTCTAGCCCCTGACACCATACCTCCCACAAAAAAGAAAATGCATTAACAGAAAAGAGTTCACACTGATCCTTCCTGAATTCCCCACCCCACTCCACCCACAACATCCAAAAATGGCCTTAATAGTCATTGCAGTCACATTGATGCAGCACCTCCTATGTGCTAGGGACTGCTCTGCATAAATAAACCCCAGGAGACACACCAGTGTCTCCATTTAAGAAAGAAACTGAGGCAAAGAGAGATTTATTAACTTACCAATGATCACACAGCTCAAAAGAGGCCCATAGGGGTTTTAAACCCGGGCCATTTGGTTTTACTCCAGACCCCTCAGACCAAAGATGCAGTAAGTGGGAGGAGAACATCAGACATATGATCCACCTATGGCACGAGGAGACTTGGGTGAGTGGAGCCTTCTGTGACACAGACAGTGTCCCCTCTCGGGGGATGCCTCACCTGGTCCTGAGAGGCCCACTCAGCCTGGGGGAGAAGAGAGCCCCCTGCAAGCCTTTTGGTTTAAGAGAATGTTCACTTACCTGAGCTGCAATGTCTCCACTGCTCTGAGGAGTTGGGGCCACGTCCTGTCAGAGATCCTTAAAGGTGACCTCATTTTAAGGAAACAAGCCTGTGGCCAATTGTCCGAGATTGACTAAGTCAGGGGCCAGCACAGGCAGCCAGCAGAGGGGACACCATTGAAGAGATGAGCCGGAGCAGGGTCCAGGGGCCTGGAGCACGGCCTGGGCATGGCCCACTGGCTCCCAGCTGACATCCTCCCTGTCCGGGAGATCCTGGAAACTGCCTTCATGGTGATTTTCAGGTGCATGCATGGGAGGCCCTACTTGCTCCAGCTTCAGGGTAGGACAGGGAAGATTTCAGGCCTCATCAGATTATGGGCATGAGCAGGATGGTGGCCAGCAGGCGAAGACATCAAGGGCCTCCATCTCACAGCAGTTTATGCATTGTTTGTTGAGCCACTACCATGCATCATATGGATGTAGCTGGAAAGTGGATTTTTAGCATGTGTAAAGGACCTGAGGCAGCAGTGGGCTTGGTACATTTGAGGCTGTGTGGGGAGTTGAGGATGGCCTGAGCCAGGATGTGCCTAGGGATAGCTGAACGAGATGAGGCAGTTTGGGAACTGATTGACTTCTTTCCCTTGTGCTCCACCTGTCAAACAAGCAAGGCACAGAGATGAAGATCTTTCACATGACAGATGAAGAGTCTGAAGGTCAGAGTGGTAAAGGCATTTTCAGGTCCCGAAGGTTACACATGGTGGAGTTGAAATTCTCACCCAGATCTGCCTCTAGAGCAGTTTACGTGTCCCTTCTAGCATGACTTTCTGACAAGTCCAGATGCACCCAAACTCAACCTCCTGTATCTGGTTTGAAGAGTCTCAGGTACATGAGTCATATAAGGCCTTGATAAGTCCTTCTGCAAAGGAAGTTTCTAATATTTCTTTAACCCAGCACTTGCAACGTTCATTTGAACATAAGATCCTTATAAATGTGACTAGAATGAAGACATTTTAGAAGTGACCTTGGGATACACTGGTCTTGGTAACCCACAGAAGTCTCAAGTGGTCTTCCTGATCTTGGGGAAGAGAATTCTGGGTATATTTTGGAGACTCAATAAGATGGTGAAGGGATGGAGAGAGATTCAAAGGACTAATGGGGGTATTTCAGAGCGGGAAGGGATCCCTAGAAGGACCCTTAGTGGGACTCTCGAGAGATTTCCTCCCTCGCTTCAGAGAACAGTACCAGGGCCCGTGAGGGTAGGATAGGAGTTGGAGACTGTACCTGAGGTGGGCCATCTTGGTCGGGAGTGAGCTCCCCACCACGAGCAGTGTGCAATTAGAAACTGTTGCATTACACTGCTGAAGGTCACTTCCTCTAGGATTCTGGGCTTCGGGGTAAAGAAAGCCACCCCACCTGGGCCATGCTCAGTCCCCCCTTCTCTCCAGAGTGGGAACAAACAAGCCAGACATGGCACATTCATGACATTAGGAAAATCCTTATAAATAAAATAGTTACTATGAAAGCTGATGAGCTCTCCACAGTCCATCTCCTCTCAACAGGAATAATGCCAAGCCCGTGACTCCAGTGTCACCTCCCGCCATCGATTAGAGGAATCCCTCATTTTAAGAAGTATAACAAGAAAAGTGAGTGACAGTCTATTGACATTTTAAAAAGTGTGTGAGCAGTGGGGGCATGACTGGCTGGAGAGACGCAGAGACAAGAGGAGAGAGGAGCCACACCAGTCCCTTCCATCTCCGCTCAACCTGGAGGGCTCAGGCACCTCTGTCTCCCAAGGGCTGAAGCTCGGTGTTTTCTTCACCAAGAAGGAGGTCGAGGTGGGAAGGGGTGGGTGCGGGCCAGGGCCATGAGCCTGCTGTGCCCCAACTCCTAGGTCAGGGTCCCCCCTGGAGGGGCTCTGGTGGCTCTGGGGGACTGTCCTGGAAGGGCAGGCAAGGAATCTGGCCAATGGAGACCAGGAATCAGGTCCCCTCAGCTTTCCAGCCAGGCTGTGGCTCAGGGACACACACGGACCTGCCTTGTGCCGGCACCACTGCCACCTGCCCCCACCGACACCTGCACCTCTGGAGTGAGCACAGCCCGGGGTGGGTTGCAGAGGCATGGGACGGATGTCCACGGAGACCATTCTAGGGAGGACATGGGGCCACCTCTACGCCCTTTCCAAGGTGAGGGGCGAAGGTGATGGGCCTGGGGACTCGCTGGGCACCGACAGGGACAATGCCCTGGGGATTCGTGGGCTCCAGGACTAAAGCCAGCCTCGGGCCTACACCGTGTCGGCCTGTCACACTGCGCTCCTAGTGCAGCACGCATACACACATGCATGCGTGTGGGCCAGCGCACGCTCACTAGCGTGGATGTCACACCCCTGCACCAGCATCACTGCCCGAGCAGAAGGGACTGGCAGGGTCGGTCCACCTGCACATGCGCAGACCATGCGCACCCACCCCATGATGTATGCACCGACCCCCCACGCCCCTTCTGTCTTACTCATGAGCCCACTTACGTGCACACAGGGGGACAGACCCTCGTTCTGCCCTGCGTCCCACACTCCCAGCAGGTGCCCGTCCAGCACAGGCCAAACACACGGGGCATAGCCCACCCAGGCACGGTGGCCACCCTACCTCCCAGCACCCAACCTTGTGGTGCCCCACTCCCTGATCAGTGTTTGAACAGCTTTCCTGTGTCTCCTGAGTGCTGGGGGAGCAGGCCACGGATGGCCTCGAGGGAGAATGTCACCCTCTCCAGCCCCTTCTGCCCCCAGCCCGCCTTTGTCCACCAGGACAGCGCTCGGGGGGACCCTGCTGTGCTGCCCTCTTAGCTGGCTTCCCCGCCAGGGCCCTGGGCAATGAATGAGCCTCAGGCATCCCTCCTGACCCCGTTGTCCTTGCCCGGGCCTTATCAGTGGGCACAGGTAGAGAGGACAGGGGCTGCAACTCGGGGAGGCCTGTTCTAGAAGCATCCACCCATCCCTCCCCTTCCTCTCCACCCGCCCAGCCCCTCACATCCGCTGGTGGCCCCACCTCTCAGCCATTGTCCAGGCTGTTCCCCGCCCCCAACTCGCCCCTTAGCAAGGACCCCTAACCTCCCTCTCCAGGAAGCCCTCTGGGTTCCCTTCCCTCTTGGCCTCCAGGCGCCTGCACCTCACCTCTCCCACACCAAGATGTCCATTTCTTGCTCCCTGTACATGACCATGGGATGGGGAAGCGTGGAGTTGTGGGGAAGGTGGACAGCTGGGTTCCCATCATCCTGGCACCCCCAGAAGTGGGGGGGGAGCCCTGGCCAAGGGCAAGACCTCTGCAGTAGGAGGGTGGACAGGAGGGAGAGACCCAGGGAGTGCGGTGCCTCTATTCTCGGGCCTCCAGGAGTGAATCAGGTCCCTGGCCTTTATTCAAGAGTAAAGGATGCCACCACACACATGAGGAAGTTAGTAAATTCCCTCCCCTCCTCTCCCCACCCAGAAGGCTGCCAACTTCTAGATGGTAATGGTGTGTGGGATAGTGAAATCAGCATATCCATCAACACACTCCCTGCTCATCATGTACAGGGAAGGGCCAGTGGCTCCAGTTCCACATCATCATCCTCTGGAGGCTCCCTGGGCACCGGCTCCCAAATACCCAGAGGGAGGGACATCCCCCCAGTCCCCTCCTAGCCGCCACCCGGCAGCCCCCAGGAGCTCTGAGGGACCATCATGAAGGGGACTCCTTACTACACAGACTGCCTTTGATTTGGGGGACAGTGAGTGGGACCTGTTGGTTGAACTTGGTGTGACAATGGTGGGCATCCTGGGTCCACCCTCATAGCCGGAGGCCTGCTTAGGAGCCTCCCCAGTGTTCCTCCCACTTGTCAAGTGAGCATGTCCAGACATCGGGAAGTAGGATGTGCTCCTAAAAGCATGTCTGAGGAGGTGAGGCTAAATTGCAGGGCCCTCTGCTCATAGGAAGGGACAGACAGCACATGGCTTAAGAACTGGGGATTAGACTCAGGGGCACTCAATCATTGAGCCACATTCCTAGCTCTTCTTATATTTTATTTAGAGATAGGGTCTGGCTAATTTGCTTAGCATCTTGCTAAGTTGCTGAGGTTGGCTTTGAACTTGCAATCGTGCTGCCTTAGCCTCCAAAGCTGCTGGGATTATAGGCCTGAAGGACATAGCCTTTTTGTTGGGAAAACCTGGGTTCTATTCCCTGCCCTGCCACTTGCTACCTTGGAGATCCTGGACATGTGGCTTGGCTCTTCTGAGTCTCACTCTACCTATATGCAAAATGGGGGTGATATCTGTAGCCCCTCTTTCAAGACTCTGTAAAGATTCACATGGATTTTATGTGGTGACTATATCCCACATAGCAAGCACTGGACTAATGC
This sequence comes from Callospermophilus lateralis, assembly GCF_048772815.1. Taxonomy (NCBI): domain Eukaryota; kingdom Metazoa; phylum Chordata; class Mammalia; order Rodentia; family Sciuridae; genus Callospermophilus; species Callospermophilus lateralis. The sequence goes on along the minus strand of NW_027515935.1, from coordinate 172,947 downwards.
AGGCCTTTTCATAAAAGTATTTCTGATTCAAAAAAACACATTCCTGGTAATCCCAGTGAATCAGGAGGCTGAGGTAGGAGGATCAAAAGATTCAGGTGAGCTTGGGCAACTTAGTGAGATCCTCAAAATAAAAAATAAAAATAAAAAAGTAAAAAGGGCCAGGGTTATAAGGCTCAGTGATAAAGACACCTGTGGGTTTGATCCCCAATTCCACAAAATAAAAAAAAATGATTTCATGAAATGCCAGGCATATTGTAGAGATGCAGTAAATATTCTTTAGATTGATGCTTGGCTTTCAGCAAGAGTCAAGTTGAAGCTGCCTTTAGTCTGAGTATTTTGTAGGTGCTCCATGGTAGACTAAGGTTTACCTTGTTTCCTGGGCCCTGGCAGCCTGGACACCCTTTGCCTCTTCACTGGAGGGCCAACAGGGGTTTTTGAAATGACCCTGTGGATGGGGTAAAGGGAGCAGGTTCTGTCCAGGGTGAGGTCCCTGGGAAGCTTTTAGCACGGGTGTGTTAATGCAGGCTGGGAGGTCAGGAGCCCCGTGTCAGCCAATGAGACCTGAAAGCTTAGTCCCAGCCTGGAAGAAGGTTAAGGGCAATGTGCCAACATGAGGCTGACCTGAGCTTAGTTCAGATGTTGCCATTTACTGGCTGCGTGGCTACAGGCTTCTCTCTGGTCTGTGAAATCAGGCTCATGTTGTCTTCTGTGCTCATCAACCAGGTTGGGGTTGAGGATGCAATGATATAGAAAGAATGCATAGATACAATGGAGTGTGGGACACAAGTGTCCTGGGAAATCAAATGAGAACTTTGAACATCTTTTACAGAAGTCACCAGAGTAAAGAGGAAACCTTGAACAGGGGATCAATTCTTGGTTCTGTAACTTTGGGGCTGTGTGACCTTAGGTAAGTTACAGAACATCTCTGAATCTGGTTCCTCATGTGAATGCGTACTCTATTATCATGAAGGCATAATACTCTTTCCCACGATATTGCCCACCTGGCACTCGCTGTGCTCCAGGAGAAAACATCTCTGGCCAGAGCCTGCCACCACAGAACATGGTCTCTCCTTCTCTGACCCCAATCCACAATGCCACTTGAAGCAGATGGAATGAGAGGGGCAAGCTAGGGAAGAGCTGTGGAAGCTTGGTTGGATGCCAGGGAGCAGTGACAGTAAAGTGAGGTCCTGCCTGCCCTCCTGGTGGTCGTGCTCCGGCAGAGGGGTGCATGTTGGAACATACGCTACAAAGAGCAATAAGGCACGGGAGGGGATAGGTGTGGCAGGAGGCTGTTCTGGTTTGGATGTGAGGGGTCCCCAAAAAACTTAGCTGTGAGACAATGCAAGAGGGTTCGAAGGACAAGTGATGGGGTTGTAAGAGTCTTAACCCCTCAGTGAATTAATCCCCTGATAGTGATTGACTGAGTGGTGACTGAAGTGGTGGGGTGTGGCTGGAGAGGAGGGTCATGGGCCAATTATTTGGGATATATATTTGTATTTGGCAAGTGGAGCCTCCCTCTGCTTCCTGATCATCATGTGAGCCCCTTCCCTCTACCACACTCTTCCGCCATGAGGTTCAGCTCACCTCAAACGTTGAGGAATGGAGCCTGCTGTCTGTGCATTGAGACCTCTAAAACCCTTAGCCCCCAAGGCAACTTTTCCCTCTCTACAATTGTTCTGGTTGGGTCCTTCCATAGTGCAGCAAAAAAGCTGACTAAAACAGAGACTATTTTCAATCAGGTGGCAAGGAAATCTTCCCATTTGGTGGCACAGGATACAGAGGAACAGACTGACCCAAGGTCAGCCAGCAAGGTTCTGAAATATTCCAGAGGTCTGGCCCTCCTCTGTGCACCACGCTGTGTCCAGGGTCCACTCACACTTTCTGCATGGCCTTGTCCTACTCGTGCCCACACCTCTGCAGGGACAGCCCAGCTGGCTAGCCCTTTCTTCTCTCAGGCAGCCGAAGCTGCTGGGAGGATCTGAACTCCAGCCAGCCACAGCGCTCTCAGGTCCATCCCTGCCCAGTCGTGGGGAGAAGGCTCAGGACCCTCTCCTCAGGGGGGGGCATGTTGGGGGCCAGGAACTTACAAAGGCAAATAATGTCTGGGTAAACATTGGCTGCTGATAGCTCCAGCTGTGGGGGCCAATGATGTCCCCTTGGTCCAGATGTTGGCCTCACCCACCTCCCTCCTGTGGCAGTACATTTGAGGAGAACATTGTAGGCCAGCGGAGAGCAACACAGAATGCGGGGTGGGGAGGGGGCGGGCAGGGCCACCCAGCACAATCCATGCACAGCTAGCCAGCATAGTCCTCCACCTCCAGGGTTGTCCGGACAGCAGGGGTCACTCCTGGGCTGAGAGTGTACCAGGGAAGATGGGGCCACAGCCTCCCCTGTCCAATGTCCCAGATTTCCTGGCTGGGAATAAAAACTGAATCCAGAGGTGGAACCAATGCCAGGACCCTATGCTCTCCCAGGATAGAGTGAGCTCCTTGTCCCTGGAGGTATGTCAGCAGGGTCTGCACCTTCAGAGCTGGCGAGAAGCAGGCTACTCAGGGCATTGGAGAGGGTTGGGACAAGAGCCTTCTCTTGGATTCTTGCCAATTGCCCCACCCCTGATCCTGAAGCCCACAGGGTGCCCAGTCCACCCTCCCGTCCAGCACCAGGAGAGTCTAGAACTTGCTTCTTCAAATCTCCCTTCCCTGAGTGGGTCAATGTCTTGATGGGACCCTCCCCTGCCCCAGGTGCACACCGACACTTCTCCTAATGCATCCTGGCTGGCCCACTGGGAGCCACAGACGACATGTCACATGAGGGGACATAAGGGGGCTCTCACATTTCCCACGCCTGGGCTCCTGGGCCCCCAGCATTCATGATGGCTGATTTCAACATGAAAGGGCCCCTTGAGAAGGAGAGTCCCCCTCCCTTTCCCCCTCGCCTCTGCTAAGCCCCACTCTGCAGCTAAACACTGTCTGAGCCTCCCTCCCTCTGAAGCACCCTCTCACTCACCTGCCAAGCCTTCCCCAGACTGCTGCAGCCTCACCTCGCAGCCTCTGCCAGCCAGGATGAGAATCCCAAGGTGGGGTGGGGGGATCAGGGCTCCATACTGCAGAGGAGAAAGGGGGGTCAGTCTGTCCTAAAGGTATAAGCCATTTGGCCAACCATAGGCCAGAATGACTGAATAAATCTTCGTGGGTGCTTTAATGCTCTGAGGACAGGAGGTCTCCCAATCTCAAATCCAAAGACAGCCAGAGCAGTGAAATTTACTATGAGGCCTTCCAGGCATCTGCCCTAAATTTTCGAAGTGGCATTTTTTTAAACCTTTTATTTTGACCTAATTTTAGATTTACAGAAAAGTTGCCAAAAATAGAACAGATAGCTTCAGTACACCCCTCACCTAGCCTTCTCTAATATTCACATCTTACATAACCCTAGTAAATGATCAAGCCTGAGAACTTATCCTTAGTTCAGTACAATCACCTGAACTTCACATCTTATTGGATGCTGGGTACAGTGGTGCATGTCTGTAATCCCAGCAGCTCAGAAGGCTGAGACAGGAGGATAGGGAATTCGAGGCCTGCCTCAGCAAATTAACAAGGCCCTAAGCAATTTAATGAGACCCAGTCTCAAAATTTAAAAAAAATGAAAATAAAAAAGGGCTGGGGATGTAGCTCAATGGTAAAGCAGTCCTGAGTTAGATCCCCAGTACCTAAAACAAAACAAAACAGCTCTTATTTGAATTTTCCATTTTTCTACTAAGATCTTTTCCTGCTTCCATCACCCCATTCTGGACACCACACTGCATTTAGTTGTTATTTTTCTTTTGTGTCCCTGATCAATTGGTTGCCGCAGTCCGGCTGCAGCAAAATAACCAGCGGGTGACGAACAACTTGTGTAGATTGATACAGCAGGAGTCGGAGCCATTTATTGTAGGAAAGGAGGGGTATACATACATTCCACACAGCTTATCTTAATTAACATAAACTAGATACAGCAGTCAACGAATCACAGTTAATGGCTTGCTGGCACCACCTCACAAACCACTCCCTCTGGCAAAATGCCAGGCGCCATCCTGACTTGTTTACAGACCTTAACATTGGTGACATTCCCTCAGTCTATACTCATCTTTCATGATCTTGACAGCACTGAGGAACAAGTGTTTTGTAGAACTGTGGGTTCTACAAAACACTTCAAGATCAGAGGAAGGCTCTGCAGTTTTGGATATACCACAGAAATGGTGCTGGCTCCTTCTCAGCTCACCATATCAAGAGGCTCATGTCTCCAACATGTTTGATTACTGGTGGTGATGACCTTGATCACTTAGTTAAGTTGATGTCTAAAGGGTCTATCCACTATAAAGTTACTATATTTTTCTTTTGAATTAATACATATCTTGGGGAAAATACTTTGATATATATGTGCAACTATTCATAACTTTGTATTTAATTTACACATATATCTTTTTTAATTTCTTTGTTTAGTTGTAGATAATTGTTATATCTTTATTTATTTTATGTGGTGCTGAGGATTGCACACAGTGCCTTACACATGCAAGGAAAGTGCTTATCACTGAGTCACCACTCCAGTCTGACACAAGTATATCTTTATCATACAATATAGTAATTTGACACATATATTGATAATAATGGTGTAATTATTATTTTGCCTCCTAAAATACTTATCATTTCTCATTTTGTTTATCACATTTACTTTCTTCTAGTAATTTTGAATCATATCATATATTGTTGTATATATAGAATAGAACACAAGAACTAGTTAATCCTACCAGTGTTTGTGCCCATTTCAAAATTTGCCTACAACTAAAGATTCCAAATGTTCGGCACGTTTTTTTAAATATTCATAAAATGTCAAATTATTTAAACATACTGAAAATGATGCCTGTGATCCCAGAAGCTTGGGAGGCTGAGGCAGGAGGATCATAATTCAAATCCAGCCTCAGCCACTCAGAAATGTCCTAAGAAAATTAGGAAGATTCTGTCTCAATATAAAAAAGATAAAAGGGCTAGGGATGTGGCTCAGTGATGAAGTGCCCCTGGGTTTCATTACAGGTGCAAAGAAAATAAATAAATAGAATAAATAAAATAAGTAAACTGCTTATCCACAGAAAAACATGGAAGAATCAAAACACTCTTTTAAACAAAAACGTAGACATCAAAGTGTATATCATGAGACTGGGATTTTGCCTCAGAGGTAGAGTGAGCAACTAGCACATGTGAGGCACTGGGTTAAAACCTCAGTGTCACATATAAATTAAATAAAGATATTGTGTCCACCTACATCTAGAAAATAAACATTTAGAAAATAAATACTTTTAAAAGTGTATATCATGATTTTTTTCAGTTAAAATATTTCATTAGTGATTAAATTAATACTTTGATCAAAATCAAAATGCATATGGTCAATGCAGTTGAAAATTGTACTAGGTTTTTTTTTTCATTAGTGAATATGACTGTCATGGTGAGGGTGTTGAATCCTGCAGAAGAGGAACAGTTACTGGTTTGGTTTGGTCTCAAATAAATTGTGCGATGATCCCCTGGTTTATGTTGTAGCTAGTGGATCCATGGTTACTTTGAAGAATCCTGTGGTGAATAGATGCCTTGGAGGACCTAAAATTCTCTGTGGAGACTGAATTTAGGTTACAATATTACAAGCTTAGTGAGTTTAAACTGAATTTATTTTCTCCCAATAATCTGAGGCAACAACTCAGTTGTTACAACCTCCATAGAAGATGTAGGCAGGCCTACCTAATATCAATTTATTGGTATTTTTTTCTCACTCAGCATAGCTCCATCAGTTGACTTGTAGGTATGATGTGAAAAGCAGCATGAAGAAAAGTAAAACCTTCTGCATAAATTAAAAGAAAAAAAAGGGACTCATGAACAAGCTGAAACCTGCTTAAAATAGTATGAAGGAACTGTCATTCGTAGAAAATGGCAGGATACAGAAAGTTCTTTTCATTATCTCCACCCTAATAAATGCTTAAAAAAAAGAAAAGATCACCCTGTCATTTCTAATGGAAGAAAATCCTTCTCTGGTACAAAGACTAAGTGAGTAAATATCCAAATATCGAAGATGTGGTGATGGAAATGCAAACATACTGACATTCATTAGAGGTCAGGAGAGTCACATTACAAGGATTTTTTTTGATCCTTCAAAAAAAGACAAATGCTATGTACTGATGTTTATGTGTGCTCTTTCTCGTCCAGCAAGGGGTTTCACGGAAAATTGTAGAAGAGACTGTGTCTGTGAAGTCACTAATCAAGACCTCTGGACATCAAGCAGGAAACAGGTCCCATTTTATTGTGAAGTTACCATGTATATATACTCAGGCAGTAGCTTAGCAGATTACAGGCAGCCACCAATGCAATTTCTGCAGTGACCAATCAAGGAGTGAGCAATGGAGCAAGAGCAGGAAATTCAACACATAGCCTCATGCCCAGGGCAGTGCCTAAGGGGTAAGTATTTTGCTCTTCACACAACCTAGCATGGGGTAGTGTGTTGCCACTCAGGCACTCTTAATGTATGCTATGAAGGCAGTATTCCATGAACTTGACTCTAAGACATCATTGTGGCCTCGCCTCTCTAAGGTTTTTTGAGGTTCAAGGTTGTGCCATACTTCTGATCTCTTTCAGATGAGATCAATGTGGTCAGGTGATGCAGGGGTGCATCCACCTCATTACAGGAGTTTTGCTACCTTTACATGGGGACACAGCACCACGTCTGCTTATAAATAATTGATTCTTGAAGTCTCCTTGGACTTGCATTCTTTAACAGAGATCATTAAGTTATCACTTTCTGGCAGTAAAATCTCATCTATCAGCAATAAGATAAATATGGTGTACTAAAGATTAAACACTTTCATTCAAAATTAAATTTAATCAAACAATGTTAAAGATAGCATTTTGTAATTATTAGTTTTATTAGATGTATTATTTGGTAATTTATGGTATATATTCCCCCCTTGTGACAGAACAGCTAGTTCAATGACCTTTTGGGCATTCTTTGCCTCAAGAGAATCCAAGTTGGGTGCAGCTCTGACTTGAGAGCATGTCAGCAGGAGGAAATCTCCTGTCTGTTCTTAAAGTCTGTGAAGGGTCTTTGCCACAGCTTCAGTTAGAATTTTATGTTATAATCAAGCAAAAAAGTGCTCACATTCTGTACTGTTCCCAAGTAGGTTGTTCTTTACTTCCTCAAAAAATATTTCTGAAAATATTCTTTTAAAAAACTGTTTATCATTGAGGGGTTTATTGGCAGAAGCCATATGGAGATGTGATAATTTTAAAAAATTCAATGTCTTTTTTAGAGAAAAATTCCCACATAAATGTAGAGGGCTTTATGTTATTGTTATTGTTGTTGTTGGTGGTGGTTTGTGTCTTATTTCAGCAGCATCCCCAGCTTATAACTAAGTGGGCTTGAGTCATGTTCTACTAGGACCTTTTATGAAAACACCCCAATGTCCTAGATGTTGGATTCTGCTGGAGCAGTGGTTTTCTAATTGTGGTACCAATGCCAGCAGCTTCATACTCATAGGATGGCTATGAGTTCCCATGCACAAGAATTATTTGGAGTGGCGCGGGTAGTGGTTTCCTGATTGGCTAGTTTCCTCATTAGCCTAGAAGGTAAGAGGGATTTCGACAAAGGACAAAATAAGAGTCACTGGCCTTTACCAGAATGGGAGGGGGCCTTCCAGGGAGGTGCTTGAAATCCTGTGATTGGAAGAGGCCAGGTAAAACCTGGTGGATGCTCTAAAACAGAATTCATTAATGTAGCACCTGATAGCTGTATCCACACCACTCTATTTTATTTATTTATTCTTTTTTAACAAAAAATTTATATTGGAACACAGTTAGCAAGGTATTTGTTGAAAGGTACTAGATTTGAACTCTCAATAGGTCATATTATCCATAATATTTGCTCCTGGTGATTTATAGAACATCATCATTCAATAACTTTCGCGATTATGGAAATGTTCCATGTCTATCCTGCCTAATTCAGTAGCTTCAAGCACATGATATTTTGGCATATAGATCCTGTGACAAAAAAGCTGAGTTTGTCAATTTGATGGATTACATGGACAATGGCCACAAGATTGGGGAGCACCATTCTAGGACACCAAGGCAGAAAATGGAAGCATTTCCTCTAAAAACTGGAAAAAGACAGGGATGCCCGTTTCCACCACTTCTATTTAACATAATTCTTGAAACACTGGCCAGACCAATTAGACAAATAAAATTAATTAAAGGCATATGGATAAGTAAGGAAGAACTCAAATTAGCACTATTTGCTGACCAAAACAACAATAACCCAATCAATATATGAGCCAAATAACTGAACAGACAATTCTCAAAAGATGATATGCAATCAATTGACACACATATAAAAAATTGCTCAACATGTCTAGCAATTTGATAAATGCAAATCAAAACTACTCTGATTTCATCTTACTCCAGTCATTTAAGAAAAAAAACAACAATAATTGTTGATGAGGGTGTGGTAAAAGGCACACTCATACAATGCTGGTGGGACTTCAAATTGGTGCAGCCAATCTGGAAAGCAGTATGGAGATTCCTTGAAAAAACTGGAATGGAACCATTTGACAGAGCAATCCCACTCCTTGTTCTTACACAAAAGACTTAAAAACAGCATACTACAGGGACACTGTCACATCAATACTTATAGCAGCACATTTCACAATAGCTAAACTGTGTAGCCATAATAGATGCCCTTCAGTAGATAAATGGAAAAAGATGTAGTATATGTACACAATGGAATATTACTCGCCATTAAAGGGGAAAAAATTATGGCTTTTGCAGAAAAAATTGATGGAGCTGAAGAATATAATGCTAAGTAAAATTTACAAATCACCCTAAAACAAACACCAAATGATTTCTCAGTAAGGATGCTAATTCATAGCATTATGTGTTAGGGAACAGAATGGAAAGATTACATTAACTTCAGATAAGGAAAAGGATAAAAGGGGAGAGAAGGGAAGGAAGGGGGCATGGAGGTAAAAAGGACAGTGGAATGTAATTGTTATCAATACCCTAAGTACATGTATGAAGCCACACAAGATATAAATCTACTATGTGTAGAACCAGAGATATGAAAAATTGTGTTCAATACATGTAATAAATGAAGGAAGTTGAGTTGATATTCTACTTTTGCTAAAATTTAGAAGATGCAGAACATGAAGTGGATAATGATAGGTGCTGAGTCCATGTTGACTCGGTGACAGATGAGGTAATGGGTTTGTTTTGCTTTAGAGTTCAGCTTATTGCAATAAGAATGTATGCATGCTGAGAGGCTGGCACAGTATCATTCTGAGAATATGTGTTTTGCTAGTTTGGAAAAAAGGGGAAAAAGAGGTTATATAGAGCATAAGGCAAGCATAAATACATGTAACATGAATTGTAATGCATTATGTTATCATATTTAAAAAATAATTTAAGAAATGAATACATAAAAAAATAATAACATAAATATTAGGTCATTAAGTGGTGTTATAAATTAAGCAATCCCCAACATCTTATTAATACATAAAGGTATACTGAAAAATTTAATAATTCATTTTAAAAGAAAATTAAAACACTACCTTCAAAGATAATAACATTTGACAGAAGTAGATTTTGGTGGTTGACCTTTTGTTTTGCATTGATAATATGACTGACTTTGAACATTCAAGTGTTGTATAGTGATAGCACTGAGCCTTTACAGGTACTTTCTGTTTGTTAAGAAGTTATTGATAGTGAGTGGGGGATAGGTAGAAACTATGGTGTTTGCAGTGAACTGGCCTTGATGGATGGCACCCCTACTATCTCAGGGCAGACTGTAATTAAAGAATGATGGAAGATTCATAAAGGGAGGTGTGATTAGTGTAGGAAAATGCACTGGCATTTATACCATAGAAGGTGTAGTATTGGTTTGCAGGTGGAGTCAAGAGAGAGCCAGTTAACTAAGGGCAATATGGAAAAGTACAGGTACCGAGGCTAGCAATTTTTAGGTGGCTTGGTCTTCTACAGAAAAACCTCCCCTCCACACAGGAACATAGGCCAATTCCCTTTGCCTAGTTCCCTACACAGAGGTCTGGTTTGTTTCCTGCTCTGAGAAACCTAACACATATACTTGCCTTGTGCTATATATAGCCTCTTTTTTTTCCATTTCTGCAAACTAGCAAAGCACATATTCTCAGAGTGATACTAAGCCAGTCTCTCAGCACCCACATATACTTATTTCAATAAGTTGAACTCTATAGCAAACTCTACCCATTACCTCATCTGCCACCTAGTCAACATGGACCCAAGCACCTCTCATTATCCCCTTTATTTTCTGCATCTTCTAAATTATAACAAAGTGGGAAATCAACTCAACTTCACAATGGCAAACAGAAATTTGATGGTTCTCCTATAGCACATCCCTGAAAACACAGGGTGTAGAGACTCTTTTCATTCTTCCTCCTGTCAAATCCAAAGAGCATTATATTATCTCTATACCCTCATCCCCTCCAAATAAAACCAAGGCCAACAAATCTCAAGACATAGAGGACGCTAAATAGGCTTTCTGTCAAAAATAATAAGGAAATGAATAAATTAGAAAAACCAGTATGACATGCTACCAGTTTACTGCTCACCACAACTGCTTTCAAGAGAAAACATTCTAAGGTTTTGAAGTAATGGTGAAGATGGTGTTTGTAGCTCTGCAGAGAGCAAAGGTCCATAACTGAGAAGCTCAGTGTGGCCATTGGTTTCTCATAAACACAAGGTTTGGAGTGTCCAATTTATTTTAAGAGAGTTTTTGTCTTTTATTTTTTTTTTAGTTAAATCTAATGTAGATTGCTTTGCAACGTAAGAAAATGTTAAAGGGTAACTCTTACATTTGTAATGAGTAGTTGTCAACGAAGTGAAAGTTTGCTTTAATAGCTAAAATGTTCTAATAGCTTCATTTAGGTACACTTAGAATTATGCACACACATTTATCCTACGTATGAGTATGTTTTGATATAAGTATACCCTATGGATCAATTTCCACATTCTCAGGAATATTTCTTCTTCTGCTGTTTTTGTACCTTAAACTCATTTCATCAAGAATTTAAATAAATCAAACTACTCAATACCGTTTTTGGTGTCTAACTTATTTCATTTAGTGTAATTATTTTGATACTTACCCATGTTCTGAGTGTTTCATTAGTGTCGTTAAGTCCTCACTTGTTAGAATTCTATATTTTTTATCCAAATGCTTCAAATGAGAATATTCAAAGAGATTTATATATAATAACTTTATTTTAAGAGTCAGAGAGACAGAAATATCTTGTGGATGGCATTGTAATTTTCAAAAATTTATAATTTTCCGATAGTTTTTATACATGGTGTGAAGGTAATTTCATAAAATAATTTAATGCACCTGTGTTTTGACTGTGACCACGTCACATAGGTCTGTTGTAGAATTTTCCACATGCAGCATCATGTCACCTCTCATACATCTCATAATAATTCAAATTTCTGAGAATTTTTTATTTTTAGATTTGCAATGCTTATCTTTTAGAACAAGGTTTATCATTTAACTTTCATTAGCATTTGGATCATTTACAATTGATGTCTGCTCTGTAATTTACAAGTTGCTCTGCATGAAATAATGATCTAATATTTAAGTTATAAAATTATTGTGAAATATTTCAGTCTTAATTTATGTATTCATTTAAATTTTAAAGTATATGTTCAGATGTTTTACTTGAAATGCTCCAAGATGTAATTCATGAGCTCTTTACCCTGGCCTAATATCTATGTTTATATCTAACCCTTGTTTGATGTTGTAAATCTTGACATGCTCTCCTGATAATGTTCTAGGTCTATATTGAAAATGATGTCTGGGTGCAGTGACCATCACCCAGTGCCTTAATTAATTCTTCTGTGAAAAATTGGGAAATCCACCTGAAATTGCCAATTCAGTTATTTTTTTTTTCATTTAAAGGCTTTTCTGAAAAACAACAACAAGAACAACACAAAAACTAACTAACAAACAAACAAACAAAAAACTCTTGCAACCATAGTTGCTCATACTTAATATGTTAAAATGTGAATGAAATAATGTATTTTAACTTGGTAAATGTATTAAAATTTTAAAACAATAAAATTAATTATTATTATTCAACTATCAATAAAATTAATCACTATGCTCTAATAATAATATTAGAGCATATCAAATCAAAATTCCTAATAAAATTTAATAATAATAATTAATTTTATGGATTTGTTTAAAATGTGACTTTTAGTTTTGAATGCTCAGTCACCTACAGTAAAACAATTATAATTTCCACAGTAAAAATTCACAAGTCACAGATATCTGAATGGTGATATCATTGTACGGTTTTGAAATGGGGATTGCCATGATATATTTATCATTCTTTGTGACATAATCGCTGTCTCATGTCATTACATGATTAAAAGTCTAACAAAAAGAGATTTAAAAAAGTGGAGACATGTCCAGATTATTGGTTAGAAATGAAAAAGCTTGGTACCTAAAATAAATGAATAAATAAATTGTCTTCAGTGAATCATTGAAATGTCTGAATTTCATGACAGTTCTTATCCTTCTGTTCAGAGAGTAGTAACCCTAATTTTTTAACAGATAAATCTTGTTCCTTACAGGACCAAATACAGCTCACCCATGACATACGATTATAAAGTGTTTCTTCCATTCAATTTGTCACTAAAATGTTATAATTTATGAAGTGGCAAAAAGAGGTATATAATATCAAGACATATATGTGTGTATATCTATGAGGCTTGCATGGAGGATATCCCTGTTAGTTTTAAATTTTTTTTGCAGTTTTTTTTTTATCTAGGAAAAGTTTAGTTAAGAAGCATCCAAGTGATAGCACAAGCAGCTCAATAGAAAGTGTCTAGTCTGCTGAGAAGTCTTGATCTAGTTTTGAGAGACATTTGCAAGTTTCATAACTTTAATATAAAACCTGTTTTTAGATATGTGGTTGCTTGTGTGTGGCATCTGAAAATGGAATGTATGTATTAACTAAATGATTTTTAAAAATATAAATATATTTTGTTGTTTTCATTTGCATGATAGTTAGTTTACCATTTGGAGAATTTATGGATTGAACACAGGGACACTTTACCACCGGGTCACATCCCAAAAATTTTATTTATTTATTTATTTTAATTTTCAGAAAGGGTTATCAGAAAGTTGCGTGGGGTTTTGCTATGTTTCTAAGCCTGTTTTTTTTTTTTTTTAATTCTCCTCTTCCCTTTGCCTCTCAAGCCGGTGGTATGACAGGCATGCTCCTGGGATTTTAGCAATTTTTTGGGGGGGGGTGGGTCATAGAGATTAAACTCAGAGTCACATTCTGAGCACTATTTTGTATTCCATTTATGACAGTTTCAATGAGTTGCACAGTGTCTTGCCATTGCTGATGCTTGCTTTGAACTTGTGATCCTCCTGTTTTAGCTCCAAAGCCACTGAGATTTCAGTCAAATACTACCTTAAAATGTTTTCCAATGTAGAATTTATTATTTATATATTAATCTTGGCACAACCACCAAAAATTTATGACTCTTAAGAATAGTATATAATTACATAGTAAAAAGTTATTTTTTAAGCTAACAAAAAGTATATACACTGATTGAAATATATCCTCTACTTTTGTAAGACAAAGAATCATAATTTTGACAGAACTCTCGAATTTTTTTTGTGCTGGTCTAAGTGTAAACCAAAACTCTCCTGAGAAGTCAGTGTTATTAAATATTCGTTAATAAATAAATAGTCTCATTTTCTTTTGATTTGTGTCATGGTGTTTTTTTATAGAGAATTTTATTTATTTATATGTAGTGCAAAAAATCAAACCCATTTCCTCACATATGCTACGTGAGTGATATTCCTCTAAGCCACAACCCAGCCCCTTCATGGAACTGTTTATAAAAGATGTAAAGTTAAAATATTATTGTCTGAGTAAAGATCAGTCAGTAATTTTTAACATTTATTATTTAGTTGTAGGCGGACAAAATACATTTATTTATTTATTTATTTATTTATTTATTTATTTTTGTATGGAGCTGAACATTAAACTGCATTCCTCATACATGCTAGGTGAGTGCTCTTTCTCTGAGCCAAAACCCCAACTCCAAGTATAGTTAAAGTAACCTTTAGCCCTCTGATTTCTGGTATAAAGAATATAAGAAATGGCAAAATCTAAATTTTGTCATTCTATAGTCAAGAAATGAGGGACTCAGAGAAATAACTGTATTATTTTGAGTTGCATATCACATTAGTGGAAGATTAAGTTCAAATACAAATAAATAATAGGACCAAAAATAAAACAGAATTCTTTCCATATATTAATTATGTTCTCTTCCATATGATTCTAGCTAGAAGATGTGACTTTAATCAGCATCTTACCCTTTTTGTACATCTGAAAAAAGTACTATCTAGTCACTATGCACACAAATAATCTTTTACATTAGGATTCAATGAAAAATTATGTTTTATAAGCACTTTTACAGAGGAGTATTCATCACCCTTCTTTGATTCATTCTCATGCTTTATAGGTATTACTGTCAAAGGTTTCCTTACCATGAGTTTGTTTAGATACTTGTGAGGCATCAATTTCATGGGTGTCTCTTACCCCTATAAAATTATGTGCCAGATTTAGCTGGAAAGTTCTCAAAAATCAATTTCTCAAAGTAAAAATGTATTTTTATTCTATTGTTTCTCTCATTATTTTTTTCTTATCTTTCTTGGAATATGCTTACTTTTCTCCATAAGATAGTGCTGGTGCTACCTTAATTCACAATTTATTATTATCCAAAAATAAATGTTAGTATGTTTTAACTTTTTTTATAGATTTTTTTTCTTCACATTTTATACCATTTATAGATATTTGTTGAACACTTTTCAAGTTCTTCATGAGCATGAACACCAAGGAGTCAAAATGAGAAACTGTGTATTAAGGACTATCTAATTAAAGATCTTGGATCTGCCAACAATGGTGTCAAAATGTGAAAAGGAGAATATCTAAAACTGCTGAGTCCAGCAATGAACAGCATGAGAGGATAGCAGGCATGTGATGTCAAAGAAAAAAGCAGGTAAGAATCTTGTGAAACTAACAAGGTAGGAGAGGCAGAAGGGTCATAATTTGAAACTCAGCCTCAGCGAAAGGGAGGCACTAAGCAACTCACTGAAAGCCTATATCTAAATAAAATGCAAATGAAGGCGGCAATGTTGCTCAGGAGTTCAGTGCCCTTGAGTTCAATACCATATAATAATAATAATAATAACAACAACAACAATAATATAATATTCAAAATAAACTAATCTCCAGTAATGGCCATTAATGTGTCAGTGGTGTCAAATTCTTGATCTTTGATAGACAAATAAAATTTCATGCATGCTTTGGTAAATCTGAGATATAACAGTCATACAAAAATTATATCAGTTCTTGTAATGTATAGTATGTGTATAAAAATGCCTCATTAAAAGACAGGCATACACTCTAAGAAATGCACTCAAAATGACTTTTCCATTGTTGCAAATATCATACTGTATACTGACATTTAGATTGTATACTACTACAATCTTAGGCTATATATTGTAGCTGTTGTTGTATATAAATTCCATCACTGACTAAAAGATCACTATGCAACACATTATTGTATGTTATAAACTTAGAGAGATCAGTGTACCAAAAAGAGAATTTTAAATTTTTTTAGTTGTTAGTGGACACAATATCATTTATTATTATTATTATTTTATTTTAATGTGGTGCTGAGGATCAAACCGAATGCCTCTCATGTACTAGGTGAGCACCCTACTATTGAGCCATAATCCTATCCCTAAAATAGAATCTTTAAAAAAAATCTTTACAATTAGACAATGAAAAATGAAAGTTTCCAGTGCTGAAGAGTACAAAATTGCCATCCTTTCTAAATAAAGTTTTATATCTATGGGGTATCTGTGTCACACACACACACACACACACACACACAAACACACACAAAGTGATTTTAATCTTGCTTAGTGCAACATAATAAGTCTTTCAAAGATAGTCAATATGTAATTATAAAACATTCAATAGTTACTATAAGAAAAAGTAAGTTTTATTGTGAATGTGTTGGTATTGCTCATAGTATCAACTGCTTAAGAAGTTATGACAAAACCAATCCCCCAAAAACAAATGCTGAATGTTTTCTTTAATACAAAGAGACTGATTCATAGTGGTGTAGGGAGGGACATGAGAGGGATAGACAAACTTTAGATAGGGTAGCAGGGTAGGGGAGAAGAGAGGTGGCAGAGGGTTTGCAATTATGGTGGAATCTGATGAAAACCATTCTCTAAAGTACATTTATGAAGACACAAATTGATGTGAATATATTTGTATACAGCAAGAGACATAAAGCATGTGCCCTACATGTGTAATAAAAATTATAATGCATTCCACTGCCTCATATAAATAATAACAACAATAATAATAATAAAAGAAATTTCAAAGAGATGATTAACAACTTATTGAGACTCTGTCTCATATAATATTAAGACTAGAGTCTAGTTTTGAATGGAAAGGCACCCTTGATTTCAGTCATAAGAAGCACACAGCAATGGGAAACTTATTTCTTTTCAAAGTTGCACAAAACAAAATGTTAAACAAATTAATAAATTGGGCATTAAAATAATCAATAAATGAAGTTATACCATTAAATGGTACAAAGTAACAGGTAAGATAAATTTCCTGATGCATGAAAAAATACATTCAGGAAGAAAAAGACAAGGACATCATGAGAAGAACAGTCAAATAACTTGAATATTCTCTTTATACAGGTGATATCTAAGGGTTCAGTACTCATAAAAAATAAAATATAACCAAATACATAAAATTAAACAGTATTCATGAAGATGTGGAGTGAAAAGTTCTCATGAACTACAGATTAATTATAAGTGGCTATCTTTTTGTAAAAAAATGTGTGCCTATTGAAGGACATGACACTTCCCCACCGGTAACATTAACTTATAAATATGACTGCTCTTAAAAACCATAATAATATATAAAAGAAGAGCTGCATGGTCCATAGAGTTGAAATCTGTAAGGTGAAAGAAAATATAATGTGCACATAAGAAACGTAAAAATAATAAAGTGTGAGTAAAGTGGTTTCTACTGTCAAGACACATTTTTTGCCACACTACATTCAGCCTAACAAACAGTAAAAACCACCACATCAGTATTATATAAAGGTAACTTTTTGATACTACTTCACACATTGCATATACATTTTAAAGGGAAATATATAGAATTTACTGGTAAATAAAACTTGAATTAGGACATTAAAAAAACCAATTACACACATGTGTTTAGATACTATACATCACTACAAAGAAAACAATTTTCCTTGAATGAAATCTGTAACATTTTCATCAATATTTTAGCATGTAGGACTGGGGTTATGGTAGAGTGCTTACCTAGCACATATGAGGCACTGGGTTCAATCATCAGCATCACCTAAAAGTAAATAGATAAAATAAAGTTATTATGATTACAACTAAGAAAAAAAAAACATTAACAAAGAAATTTCAGCATGCTTCTCTATTAAAAGAAAGAGACTGAAAAAAAAATTACATGGAATGAAAAGTATTTATGAAATACCTCCAAAACCTATGCTTCAGAGAATCAAATGAACTATTAGTATCATTAAGAGAAACTGATGTATATAATGAATGTATAATACAATACTGAAATCCAAGGAGTCATAGTATGAACCAAACACAAAGATGAATCCATATGCATGTAATTTCTTCTATTTTTAAGATAAATAAAATGGTCTATGCCTATCCGTATGAAAAATAAGGCTAGAAGTAAATGGATAATACAATACAATCTAAAGTTAGATGGGTCACATTTTCCTGAGCGTTTGTTTGCAGAATATGTAAGGTACTGGGTTCAAAATCATCACAAAGAGCAGATATTAAGGAAAGATCAAGTTAGAAGTTGTTTTAGTTGCCTTTTTCAACAATGTGACTAACAAATTGACCACAGAAATTGTAGAGGAATAAAAGTTTATTTACAGGCTTAGGGTTTCAAAAGTCTTAGCATATAGAATACTGCTCCATTTCTCAGGGCTCAAGGTGAGGCAGAACATTATGGCTAAAGGGTGTGGTAGAGGGAATCAACTGACATAGTGATAACAGTAAAGAGACAGATTCATTTTGGGGAGAATATACAAATTTAGATTCCAAAGCTCTATCCCCAATTCTCACTTTTTTCAGCCACACACTATCAATTCAGTTACCACATAGTTAATTCATTCAGGGATTAATTCACTGAGGACTTTAAAGCTATGACCCAATCATTTCTCCTCCAAACCTTCCTGCATTGTTTCACATATGAGCTTTTGGGGAACACGTCACAGCTGGACTATAACAGAAATAGAGCAAAATAGAAGGCTTTTGACCCACCCTTTCTTTACTAATATATTAATACACATTTACTCATGTTATGTGTGTTACTTTGACAAAGTCATAAATGAATTATGAGATTTACATACATTGGACAAGTGAAAGAATATCTACAATCAAATGAGTAGAAAAAGCTAGGGTACACATGGGCATTTGAGTTGTTTACTGAAGTGCCACATATTTGAGAAATATTCCTACAAGTTTGAGGGCACCTTAAATAAGGGGAGATTGAGATAATATATAAACTGACTTTAAAATTTTCTGTAATTTTTATCTTAACTTATCCACTGGTTAAAGAAGAAGTGAAATGTAAATGTGAAAATTACAAAGTGGTTTTCTTCTATGACCAAGTAAGTCTTTTGATTTGTTTCACAACCTGAAGTCAAGGCAGAAAAATTACATCTCAAAGGTGTCAGTTTGTCCCAAAAAGAGATTTACCAGTGGTTTTACTAACTTCTCTTGTTGGAAGAATTACTTCACTCTTGAATCAATAAAGGGTACAAAAGGGGAAAATTAATCAATCTCCTGATAGACTCAGTAAGATTTGAGCACTTTCTGAGACCTGACCTACCCTTGTTTACACCAGTAATAATTCCAGGCCTACCAGTAGGTTTTCAGAATAAGTTTCTCCATGCACTGAATGTCTAACATTAGCAACTTCTGTTCAAGGGAGAATATCTTAAACTTTCAATTGCTAAAAGCAATAGAGACGAGCATGGGCAAATCTTGATGTATTTCAAGCCGTTGGATTTGCATTGTTTGTAACACTTCCAAAGACAAAAATTTTCAGCAGTAGTGTTAACAAAGTTTACAAATCACAGATCCTTGTTGCATTTCATCACAGAAAATATTTACAGGACACTCTTCCTCTGGCTACTTGAAATCCTGGAATATAACACACTTGCATCAGTAATTTAAAGTATCAATAAAATAAAAAGTATCCTGCACTTTGTGCAGTGTTGTCAGAATGCCTATGCTTAAAATCTCAAAGACTGAGGATAGAGTTCTGGTTTAGTTGTAGAGTGCTTGCACAGCACATCAGCGGCACTATATTTAAGAATCAGTACCACATAAAAATGAATAAATAAAATAAAAGTAATTTGTCTATCTATGACTAACAAAAGGTAAATAAAATATTAAGAACTAAAATATAAAAATCTGAAAGATAATAGGTACTCCAGAGCATGCAAGCATCATATAAAAAGACTCAGTTGAAAAAAAATATTGGTGAGAATATCAATTGAATAAAGCTATTTTTGAAAATGGTATTAAGGTTCTTCAGAAAGTTAAAATAAAAAAAGGCCACTAGATGTTATTCTGGGTATGAATCTAAAAAAATACTGGAGTTATTACATCATAGAACCACTGCATGTCTATTTTCATTATAGTATTATTTACAGAACCTGGTAAAAAAAATGAAGTACATTTTTTAGATAAATGTTAGGTTGGTAATGGTGCCACATGCCTGTATTTTTAGTAGCTTGGGAGGGTGAGGCAGGAAGATTATGAACTTAGAGCGAGTCTTAGTAACTTCTCCAAGAGACACTAACAAAATCAGTGAGACCTTGTCTCTAAATAAAATATAAATATAGGGCTGGCGATGTAGCTCAGTGGTAGGATAGCTCTGGATTCAACACACAATACCATAATCAAACAAACAAAGAAAGAAAGAAATGAATAGGACCAACATACTGACCCCATTCTTTATTTTCTATGAAGCAATTTACTTGCATCCTTTCTGGCTTAGCTGGAAAGGATATGTCACATTCCTTAACAAACTGTTATCTGCAAGAGAAATGCAGTTTCAAAATAATGTTTATAAAAGCAACCTATGTTACTCTAAACAGGAGAATTTTTTGACTGTGCTAAAGACCAGATTCTGAAAAACAGAGAAACAAGGGTAATTCTTAATAACCAAAAAATCTGCAACAATTTTGCTTATGAGTTAATTTAGAAATGGTGAGCATGAATCTAATTAACCTAAAGTTGTCAGGGCAGTGAATACTTGAGAGTTTTATGTTATTCTAACTATCAGTACAAAATCAAGAACTGTACCTGGGAAGGACCCTTTGGAATCTCTGTTTAGATCTCGAAGAAAACTGGAATGCAAGAGAGCCTGCAAGAGAGACATGTTCTCTTTTCAGACAGAAAATTCTCTCTCTTCAGAGTGTCATCTTTTTCATCTTTCACTTCACTTCTAATAAACTAATTGGTTGCTACTCTGATCGATAAGTTTGAGAACTTTATGTCTTTATTGGAAAAAAAACTGCATTTTAAGGGGCATGGTCTTCACAGTACCTCAGTTTCCCAGAGGGTCCCAGCCCTGTATAACTAAAAGATCATTGACATCTGAACGGCTCTCAGAGACTTCCTTAAGTGCCTTAACTTCATACTTTATACTGCTCTCTGGAAGAAAAAAAAAAGAACGATATTCATAGAAACTTCAACAGACTTTAGATATGATATCTCTTCACAATTTTATCAGGCAGTTATGAAACCCCCATTTAACACAATATGGGAGGTTAGAATGAGGATGCATCACACAGGAACGTAATAAAAGAAAAATTTTAAATCAGACATTTTGATAAGGTGAATGTGCCTGGGAAGACAGAGGGAGGAGACAGACATTGTTTTTATTTTTTAAATTTTCAAGTTACTTGTCTTCTTTTCTTTCATGTAAAATGTTCACAAAGAGAAAGCAAAATCTTTAAACTGCAATGAAGTTCTTTTCAAAAATTTAAAAATACTGCATTCATTTGGAATGTTGAATAGAAAAAATAAAATAGTTGACAATGCAGAGAGGGAATGCTGGCATTAAATATGTGAACAGAACCGAGTGCAGTGGTGCACACTGAAATCAATCCCAGTATTTTGTCAGGCTGAAGCAGGAGGATCATGAGTTCAATTCCAGCTTCAGTGAACATCAGGTGCTAAGAAACTTAGTGAGACTCTTTCTTTAAATAAAATATAAAATAGGGATGGGGATTTGGCTCAGGGTTCAAATGTGCCGATAAGTTATACAATGACTTAATATCCAGTGATACATAACTATTCCAATACTATAGACTGGGTGCCAAGATTCAATCACAAGGTTCACAGAAGTCATATGAAGTCATATGGTGACTTATAGATAGTGTTTGTGGTGAAGTGTTCCTGAACCCACTGACACAGTCACACTGCGGGATGCTGGGGCAGAGCAGAACCATATGGAATCTGGAACCATAAGGAATGTTAAGTGCTTTGTTTATGATACTCATGATATAAATAAAAGGGTATACATCAATCAATAATAAAAGTATGTGTTACTTGAGATTGCAGGAAAACTCCCAGAATGAGACTAAGGGTACAATTAAGACATGCCCTGAGACGTGTTTCAATATCTCTGAGGACACAAAATAGTTTTATTTCTTAAGAAGTTTATGGGGAAAAGATTTCAAATCAAGTTTCCTGAGAAAAAATTAACAATTTACTCTAAGCCCCCAATCCTAAAGTCACACTTTTGTGACATATATTCCTCCAACTAACATACTCTCTTACTTTACACAGGAATTCATGATGAAAATAGGAAACAAGGGCTGGAGATGTGGTTCAAGTGGTAGCGCGCTCACCTGGCATGCGTGTGGCCTGGGTTCGATTCACAGCACCACATACAAATAAAGATGTTGTGTCCACTGAAAACTAAAAAATAAATTAAAAAAAAGAAACTAGGAAAAAAATAGTTAATAAAAATGACAAATGGTTTGAGGTGCAGAGCCTGCCTTTTAATTAAAGATCACAAAGACATGAGGATTGGTATACTTTGAACAATGATCAAAGAAACTCTTTTAAGAAAGTGGTTAAATAGGTCATATGAACAAAGGAAATTAGTTGGAAATTAAAAACAAAATAATTTAAAATTAATATAGATATATTTTTGAGACAGTTCAGAGTAGTAGGCTTCTAAAAAATAGGCTTTCACTGTTTTAGTGTTATTTATGGGAACTTTAGGAGTAAGAAAGCTTACAAATAATTATAAGTATATTTTAAATTTAAAGGTCAATGGAATAATTATAGGTATGATTTAAAGTTAAAAGATAATAATAGGTCAAGAGACAGGTAGTCAAGTTTTGTATTTGAGCCCCTAGAGACTGAGGTGAAAATGTAAAAGACTAATCATGATTGGCAAAGTTACACAAAAAATTCTATATAATGTGCTTAATATCTTTGATAATTAAAATATGTTTGACAAGATTGTAACTCTTGAAAGTTATGTAAACCAAAGAAGTTTTGATGCTATCCATTAACTACCAAAAGGAAAAAAAACTTGTAAAACAAACAAACAAAAAAATAATAAAGGCCCTCTAGGGGCAGCAGATCCTTCTGAAGGCTGCTCATAACTTGAAACCATCATCCTGTCTCCTTTTCTTTCATGGACGCTACTTATCCTTCAGCACCAGACACCACTTGTCCCTCAGGATCCCTTGATACGTACTGGGGCTTGACCTTGGCAATAGTGATTTACTTTTTTTTTCATTTAAATCTAAAGTTGACTCTGTTGATGGGATGTATTAAGTTATGAAAATAATATATATATATATATATATATATATATATATATATATATATATATACACACACAGAGACATAAATGCCTGTGATTTGTGCTAATATTCTCATAGTACCCCATACCAAAAGAAAAAAAAAGACAAAATCCTATGATTAGTCTCCAATCATAATTATTATTTAGTTACTTATACTCTAGGGTCTGGGATACTGACAGATCTAGAGACCTGGCCCACTCCACATCTTTCTCTTTATTAATGTTAATACTAGAAACTTTAGCATTTTACTGTGTCTCCTAATTTATAAAGGAGTGGGGATATTACTGCCTCAGGGAATTAATAATGAGTTGAAATCTCAAGCTGTTTTCTCATAAGACCAGAGAACATGAATATTAAAGAAAATTTAAAGTAATTGTAATATTTCTTTTTTATAAAAATATACACATATGTATTCATGAATTGATTTATCCTTATATACATGACAAATGCACTTCTCTCAGTGCTGGATCCATGTATTTGGAGGAAACTCTGCCATGAAATAATATGGTCCTGAGCACTTAGTGCAATTCACAGCAAATTAAAAAAATAAAGCCATCACAGGAGAATATGAGACCCTGTCTCAACACTCTATCTCTGTGTCTACCCATCCATGAATGCATTCATCTGTTGTCATGGGGCTCTGTAGTGAGTACCTCTTGATCTGATCCCTATTGTTTTTTTTTTTTCCTACTGGGAATTGAACTCAGGGGCACATGACCTCTGAGCCACATCCCCAGGCCTATTTGTATTATATTTAGAGACAGTGTCTCACTGAGTTTCTTAATGTTTTATTATTGCTTAGGCTGGCTTTGAATTCACAATCCTCCTTACTCAGCCTGTCAAGCTGCTGGGATTACAGTCATGCACCACAGCACATGGTTGATCCCCAGTCCTTTATCAACAAAAAAAGCAACCAAGAACCAGTCTTTGTGACTTTGTTTCTGGTCTGAATGCAATTTACTGTCACTCAAACAGTAAACCTACTAGCCTCAGTTTGGAGGAAGTGCCTGAAGCCCTTTCTAATCTCTCTCTTAGGTGAGAACAGTCCAATCAACACAGAGCCAGTGATGATGGGTGGGCTTTCACATTCTCCTGTCCTTGTGTTTCTGGAGCCTGCCATTCTTTTAATCCATTTCTATGTTTTCTGTTGTAGATCTGGAGCTCCAGGCTTCTGTGCTACACAGGAGCTGAAAAAACTACAGCAGGGACATTAAGCATACTGAAAGCCAGAAAATGGCAAGTGTGTGTTCTTATTTTGAGACTGGGTAGGGAGGCTGTTTGAAGCCACTGAGACTGGCAATGTCAGGAACTGAAATTTGTGGCCAGGAACTCATCATAATTGTTTTCAGTGTCTGGTGGTGTTAGACCAGGACACAAGAAAAGACCACTTACGGCTGCCTCTCCCACCCAAAACTGCAGGAACAAGACAGACCCGAAGCTTTCCTGCATCCCAGCATTATAGCCCAGAAAGTTACAAAAAGGGAGGTTACAGATAACAAAACTCTGAGGAGCATAACACTAATAGTAGTTTACATTATTGCTGACCCCAACATCAGAATTTAGGAAGGTCATTAGAGCCTCAGAGGAGGTCGTTATCTGGCCAGGGAAGGCCAGGATTTGTGAGGCATCAATAAAGTTTCATAGAGGGCTACAATCTGGTCAGAGAGCCAGGCATGGGTGAGTTCAAGGCACAGGCAGGCATTCCAAGCAGGTTCAGAATTTGCAGTAACTTATTGTAAAGCTGAAATTATCTTTTCATGGCTTTGTGGCGAGATGGCTCCCAATTTTAAGAAAAAATCAGGTTGGGTCTATCACTCCCCCCCCCCTTTTTATGTATTTCTTCTAATATTTGATAAGGTAGGGAAAGAGCACTGAGAGAATTTTAATTCCTTAGGTAACAGTCTCCAACATTTTTTGAACTCACCCAAAACTGGTCTCCCTGATTTGATCTGACTTAATTAATTACTTATATTGACAGTCTATTTATTTTTGGCTCCATTGTTGTAAGAAAGGGGCATCACTTGTCTTGGCTTCTTCTGAGCTGAGAGGGGGTGATGTGAGGAGACACGCCATGAGGGACATGAGTTTCCTTTTAGAAGTCAGTTCGGTTTGAAGTCTGGTTGGGGAAGAACAGGTTGTAAAGTCATCTGGGGATGGGTGCTTCGATGAGAGAAAAAAAGACCATGAGTACTGAATAAATGTTGCAGCAACTGGCGCATGTCACTGTACAGAAATTCCCTCACAAGGCTTCAACATTTTAAAACTTAATCTTAAACATCCAACAAATAAATCTTAACACCCTTATATTAAGAGTACTGGGCTTTAATGTGTATAACTTTACAATTATTCATCTTTTTTATTAAATGGGATCTGTATTATCCTATCTGTCTTTTAGGTGATGGCTTATTATCTTAAATTAATCCATGTTGTGTTCTTAATGCAAAATTTCTGTAAAATAATAACAGGGAATCTTTAGATCACTTAAAAGGAAATTACAAAATAAAATTAACTAGAGTGAAAATATTTAGTTCATTTAATAGCTACCCTGAATTTTGGCTGAGGAATACATTATATCCCCTGTTTGAGATCCTAGTAGTCTTGACAGATAAAAAAAAACTTTTGAACATAACTTTAAAGGAACTAAAATCTGGCGTACTGCTTTTGTAGTCATTCTCACATATAGTAAGACGGAACACAGAACCTTAACTCAGGTAAGGCCCGGCTCTTTATAAATCGTAAGTGTTCCAGTTCTAAAGCTGATATTTGCTTTTTAAATATCACTTTACAAAGTTTACATAAATTGTTTGAGGTCACATGAACATTAGCTAACACCATATGATATCACATTTAAAACATGAATTAAAGAAAGGCTTAAAGAAAGGTTAAAAAAGTTTTTAACCTTTACATAGTTTAGGCTCTCATTAACTTAAAATACATGTAAATTGTTCCCCAATGTAAAAAGTAACATAAAACTTTACATATCTTGTTGATAACAAGTAAATAAATCCCCAATATATTTTTTTACCATACAACTTCAGAACACTAGCTTGATATATGCTCTTTTAAAGTTTCTCCCTTACAGACTTGTATACCTGGAAGATATGAGCACATTAATAGCATCACAATTACTTTGATGTTTTTATATTAACCAAGTTTAGCTTTTAAAAAATGACAGTACGATGCTCTAAAATAACAGTTTTTATTTAACCAGTTGTTTAATTTTTATGGTTGCTTGCTTTAGAAAATAAAAAAATCTTAATAAACACAATGTAATGGGTAAACTTGTGTTTTAAGAAATTTTTGTCTCTTTCACACATGACTGAATGTAAAAACAAACTCATACAGACTACAGTAAATTAATCAGATATGTAAAAAAAGTACTTTTGAATGAGTAAACCCATATGAAATTTACTTTACTTATTTTACCAAAATATTAGACAAGTGAGTTGAACAGTGCTAGCCATTTTTTGTTGTTGTTGTTGAAGGAAAAATCCTAGAACCAAGACATATTAGACATTTTATAGACATTAATATTTTATGAGTTTTTTGAACACCTAGAAAAACATGTAAGCTTAAATTTAAAGACATTTATTTTATCTGTTTATTCAATTTAAATTGAACCATTTAAATCACATAATTTAAATCTTTGGATCCACTTTTTAAACTTTGTTTTCATGAGCGCTTCTTATATATGTTAATTTGTATATCATATATATGATATACAGACATATGTATATATATAGACATACAACACTTAACACAAGTGTGCACACATAACAATAGTAAAGGCCTTGTAGCTTTTCACAGGTGAAATCTCCATTGCAACATTTCAAAAACTCCAAGGTTGGTCAAAGATAGAACTGATCAGAAAAACATTAACCTATGTCTGTAGGATCAAAATCATGAGCTCAAAAAAATACAGAATCTAAGAAGAAAAAAAAAAGAATCCTAGAAAAAATGACTGGCCACTATTTAGTAAATACCATACAATTTACCTTTTTTGTTAAGGCCTCAGATCAGTCTCATACTGAGCTTGCAGGCTTCTTTCATTTGCATTTCAACATAAGTCCTGGCTGAGGTCTGGAAAGAAAAACTGCTATTCCGAGGAGACACCTCAGGCCTAAGGCATTTTAACCATAAGTCATAATTTTCAGGTTCGGATGTTGAAAATAATGATACAAGTTTAAGATACAATTCACAAAATTTTATATCTTTACATCTCGTTTTGTCAACAGATTCCATACTATGATTTACTATCCTTTTCCAAATTAATGCACTGGTACACAGTGACATTTTCCCAGGCTATTCAATTCAAAATTGGTGAAAAAAACTGAATGATTGGAAGTAACTTGCCAACTTGGAAGTAGAGTTAGTTTTCCATTCTAAGTATTTAAGTCCTCTGGCATAAATTATCTGAAATCATAAACTAAACAATTACCTAATCCCAACTTTTAACTGCAAGATTGTGCAATGCTTCAAAAACCCATTTAGATACCAGACTGTTACAATTAAACATCATCTTTTAGACACACATTCAGCAAAGATCATTCCCAAGAAACAATTTATGATATCAATACACTATTGCACATGTCTTAAAGGGCCAGAAACAAAGACACAGGTCAGACAGACAGAAATGAGCTCCAGACTGTGGCTGACAAACAGAAACATTTAAAACAGAGCAGATAAGAAAAAAATCTCCTTCACCAGTGGCACTATAGATGCCCCCACAAGGGGACCAGATGTTTTCACAGAGGAGCAACCAGAAATGTAAAATCAAGGGTCTCCATGGCGACTTTACTGCATTTAGTGTCTC
The DNA here is from genome assembly GCF_048772815.1 of Callospermophilus lateralis. Classification (NCBI taxonomy): domain Eukaryota; kingdom Metazoa; phylum Chordata; class Mammalia; order Rodentia; family Sciuridae; genus Callospermophilus; species Callospermophilus lateralis. The sequence continues at coordinate 145,089 of NW_027515935.1, read as the reverse complement.
CTTTTTCTTTTTTATTTTTTTTAAGAAGACAGAGGTGGCATAATCTTTACAGTGCAACAAAAAAGGAGGGAATTCCCCAAAGAAACAGGGCTTCAGCAGCTGCTGGGAGTCCCTCAGTCCCTCCTTTTACTTACAGGATTAGATCCTCTGGTTCCACTCCACCCCAGGCATGCTCCATCTCCTAACACTTCAGTAGTCAGCTCTGAAAAATTTCCAGGGGGGTGTGGTATCAACATTTGTAACTGAAAGTTTGGTTCCTGAACTTGAAACCAATTAATGGCAATTTAAAAATGAGAACAGGGTTTTGAGAAAAAGAAAAAGGGAGGTTTATTGCTTTTCTAACAAAGAAGAAACACAGGGACTCTGCCCAAAGGTTGTGACTCTCTTGATTTGGAGGGACAAGGGGTTTTAAAGGAGGTTCACTTGTTAACCTAGGAGATACTCTGTTTTTCTGTTTTGGCACACAGAAACCCGGTGCCAAAACAGAAAAACAGAGGAGCAATGCATCGTCTTGCTAAAGCTCCAGGGCAGGAGCGCGTGCATGCCCGTCGGCACCTCTCTATCCTTCCAGAGGAATTCCCTACAGAACAGAACAGAGGACAGAACAATTTCTCATTACTGTCCTGAAGAGGAGTATATGTGAGCCTTTTCAGGCCACCTCTCGGTCTTCAGAAGAGATCTCCCTTAACTGGATAATAGATGTTATAATGGCACCATTTACCTATGGAGGCCTCCTCCACCAGGTGCTTGCTAATATTTTTAGTGCGGCAGTTCACTGCAGTGCTCCAGAGACTGAGGCTCACTCCAAGGCCTTGGAACATCTCAAGGTGCGCACCCCCTAGAGTGGCTCTCCAGCCCAGAGCCCTGGAGCGAATGCTGGCTTCAGAATTTCCAGCAGTCTGGTCTTGTGATCTGGTCTGGCAGGGTCATTTCCCTGGGGCCTCCAAAATGTTAGTCCAGGACACAAGAAAAGACTACTGACTCCAATTAAAATCAATTTAAAGCAAGCTTATTATTTTGACTGGCTTGGCTGCCTCTCCCTCCCAAAACCGTGGGAACAAGACAGAAACCCCAGCTTTTCTGCAGCCCAGCTTTATAGGCCAGAAAGTTACACAAAGGGGGGTTACAGATAACAGAACTCTGACAAGGATCACACTAATGGTAGTTTACATTTATTGCTGGACACAACATAAGAATTTATTAGGACCATTTGAGCCTCTGAGAGGGTCATTGTCTGGCCAGGGAAGGCCAATATTTATGAGGTGTCATTAAAGTTTTAGAGAGGGCTGCTCTCTTGTCTGAGAGCCAGGCATGGGTGGGTTCAAGGCACGGGCAGGCATTCCAAGCAGATTCAGAATTTGCAGTAATTTATAGAAAAGCCTAAATTATCTTTTCATGGATTTGTGGCAAGATGGCTCCCAATTTTAAGAAAAGATCAGGTTGGGTCTATCATTACATCCCTATTTTTTAAATAATACAGGATATCACTGAGTCACTTAAGCTATTGCCAAGTTTCTGAGGCTGGTCTTGCATTTAAGTTCCTCCTGTTTCATCCTCCCGAGCTACTGAGAGTACATATATTCACAATAATACCCTGCTTCAAAAAAAATTATTATTAGTGGATTATATGGCATTTTTATTTTGAGCTCTTAAGAACCCTGGTAGGACCTGGGAATGTGGCTCAAGCTGTAGTGTGCTTGCCTGGCATGCGTGTGGTGCTGGGTTTGATCTCCAGCACCAAATACAAACAAAGATGTTGTGTCTTCTGAAAACTAAAATGAATAAATAAATATTAAAATTCTCTCTCTCTCTCTCTCTCTCTCTCTCTCTCTCTCTCTCTCTGTCTTTAAAAAAAGAACCATGTTAGTTTTTTCAAAACTATCTTTATTAACTTTATATTTTAACCAAAATTTTTATCTATACATACACACATATACTCTGGAATCCCTACTGTCTTTCAGATATTTGTTTGGTTTGGTGTGCTTTGGTGCTCGGGCGGTGCTTTCCACTGAGTTATGTCCCCAGTCCTTCTTTTTCTTTTTGAGACAGGTGATATATCACTAATATCTCACTAAGTTGCTTATAGCCTTGCTATGTTGTTAAGGGTGTCTTTCAAATCACAATCCTCCTGACTCGCCTGTCTAGCCTCCAGCGTATTTGCCACCACACCTAGCTCCTTCAGATTATTACAATAACCTTTTCAACAACACTGCCCAGGCTACAGAAAATCTCTTTGACTGATGCATTTTATCCCTGTGGAAAGTTTATATGAAGTAGCCAATTTAGAACTATTATGTAAAGATTTATTGGAATAAACAGGAATCATTGTTTTTTTAACCTCCTTTCTGAACTACTATTTGGTATCATATTCCAAAAAGCACTGGGAAAAGAATGTAAATTCATTTGTTTGAAATCTACAGAGATTTACATAAGCTCAGTCACCTTTCGTTCTGGAGATTGGTACTTCAGGACATAGTAACATAAATAAAATATGTTAAAGTTGAGACATTCAGTACACACATCCACACACACAGACATCCAAACACACACAAAAAAACTTTCTAGGAGCAATTGTTAGTTCTGGCATTATTACTAGTGTATCAGGGACATAGTAACATAAACAAAATATGTTAAATTTGAAACATTCAATACACACATACACACACCCACCAAAAAAAACCAAAAACTTTTTCTAGAAGGAATTGGTAGTTCTAGCCTCATTACTAGTGTATCAGGGTTGGGGCAGGATTCAGGAAGTGCTAAAATCTCACTTCCTGAAAGTGGGATTCTTCCTTACTTCACATACAATTAAAGCTAGAGTGAACTTCATCTGTCAGCAACAGTAATTGGGAAAATATGCTGGCAGATGTTGTTTTGAGATAAATTGACAGCTTTGATATTTGGGTATTTTTGTGTCTTGGTCACAGCTGATGAAACACTTGTGAAGGCGTTTATGGCTCCTAGATATCACCATTTTTTGTATTATTTCTTTCATATTTCCTTCTTTCTTTTTCTTTTCTTTTTTTTTGGTAGGGGGTTGCTAGAGATTAAACCCAGGGCCTTGTGCATTCAAGGCAAGCCCTTTGAAAACTGAGCTACATCCTCAGCCCCTCTCTCACATTTCTGTTCACTAGAGCTGATGATGGTATTTGGGGATTTTGTCCCAAATGTGGTACATTTCTTAAGACTGGACTAATATCTAGTGTATCTAAATCTCTCTACTCACTCATGATTTTGCCAAAGAGACACTCACAGTAGTTTTTTCCTTAAATGTATCTATAGATGGAGGGAGAGTGTCTCATTTAATATTCTGCTTTATTTTCAACATCATTCCCTCTTAATATTTGCTTTTTATAGTGTTGCTAAGATTGGAACTGACTATCTTGCACATTCTGCACACACACTCTAACAGTGAACTTTGCCACTATGTCCCATTTCTAACTTTAGGTTTGATAGATTCATTCATTAATGTTTAATGTTAGTTTTCATATGGTTAGTTTTACATACACCTTTCTATTGCTCTTAACAATACTATTGATCTACATATGGTTTCAGATTTGATTAATATTATGATTTATTGGTCTGTATTACTGCAATATAGTTTCATAATATACATTAAGAATGTCTCAGTACAATAACTGTATTATTTGGTTTTTTAAAAAGGTTTTGGGGTATTTTACATATTTATTTTTTTTCTACGATAAATTTATTTTTTTTTTTGGTCCCTTCTTTTCTTTAATTTGGTACTTGGAATTAAACTCAGGGGAATTTTTCCACATCCCCAAGCCTATTTTGTATGACATTTAGAGACGGTGTCTCACTGAGTTGCTTAGGGCCTCACTTTTGCTGATGCTGGCTTTGAGCTCACAATACACCTGTCTTAGCCTACCAAGGTACTGGGATTACAACTGTGCACCAACAGGTCCAGCTGTCTTTTTGTATTTAGAGAAAAACATGCTAAAATTTTGATAGTAAAATATTATATATTAAATTGAGTTAAAATAGTTGTCTTTGTAATGATTAGTTTTATTTATGCACATGCTATTTTATGGGCTTTTGTAAATTTTTATTTCGTTTGTGATAAGTTCCACGTATATTCCATGAAATCCATTATACACGTGATGTATTTAACAGATGTAACTTCAATATAATACTTATGTGGTATTTTGTACTCTAATTAAACCAAAAATGTTTCTGGGCTCCAGAAACCATTTTTTCTCAAACTGTATTATTTTTTTTATTTTTCTGAATCACCTCCTCTTTCCTCCTAGGCCCCAGATTTCCACTGCATTAACAAGTAGAGGTCTAATCTTATGCTATCACATACTTGTACACTGTAATGGTACACACATACTATAATTTCCACAGGTCTAAGCAGCTTGGTGAGGAGTATTTCATGTATGTGTGTGTGTGTGTGTGTGTGTGTGTGTGTGTGTGTGTATATATATATATATATATATATATATATATATATATATATATATATATTTCATGATGAAATAACAGCAATTTTTACTCCATCTTTAGTTCATGAGAATTTGTTTTGTGTCCTCATCAATACTTTGTATTCTTTTTGTTGTTGTTGTTTCTTACTGTAAATTTAAATTAGGGGCACACAGAGACTGAGTCACACATAGTTGCTTGGGGCCTTGCTAAGTTTCTGAGGCTGGCCTTAAACTCAGGATTATTTTGCCTTAGCCTCACAATCCAATGGGATTAGAGGTATGTGCCATGAGACCTGGTTCTATTTTACTATTATATTGAAATATATATTACTTCTGAAAATAATATATTCTTGATATTAAGAAAGCATAGAATACCATTTTCCCCACAAATAAACCCCCCCTTTTTTGGAAAAGATGTCAATTTTTTTTTGGAAAAGATGTCAGTAGTGCCAAATGTATAATTTATTAATGTCTAAATGGCAAGTCCATTATTATTAATATTTTTATTATTATTCTATGTATTAGTTACAAAACTTTATCTCTTCATATTATTATAAGTTATACACTCTTTTCTATAACTTTATAGCATACATCAGTATGTATCAAAATGACCTTTCGGGGGGGGGTTGGGAGGTGAGGGGAGGGATCATAGGGTTAGAAATGATGGTGAAATATGATGTATTTTGTTATATAAAGTACATGTACAAGGAAGTGAATTCATGTAAATATATTTTGTATAAAACCAGAGAAATAAAAAAATTTGCTCTATATGTGTAATAAAAAGTGTAATGCATTCTGTTGTCATATATAATTTTAAAAGTATTTAAAATTTAAAGATAAATGATGGCATATGTTCTACCTGAAAATAAATACTACTCCTTTTAAAAATTGAACTAAAGGGTCTGTTGGTCAGTTGTAAACTTTAGAAAGTACAAAATGTATCCTGAACATTTGGTAATACATAAACCTAGATTTAGCTATTTATAGTGTTTTCAGCAAAATTTAAAAAAAAAATACTGTAGAGTTCATTTTTTGCAATGTATAGTCATAATTATATGAGATGCATATTGTACATATACATATATACTACCATTATATATAATTAATAAATGATTACTACATCTCACATTAACTACATTTATTTCAAATTAATTTGTCTTTTGAAAGCACCAATATATGACACTCTTTGATATATACACTTGGTGTGTCTTCAAATTTGTCACTTTTATGTATTATGTTCTTTTCTTTATTCTACTTTTTATAAAATTTCTTTTTCCAATTATTCAGATTAATGAATTTTAAACAATTCAGTTTAACAGTGAAGTCTGTAGATTTTCATTTTTAACCTAAGACATAATACATCCCAAATAATAGGCTTATTGCTATGTAAATGACTTGAAAAACTTGCATATATAACACTCTGGCCTGACCTTACTCTGGACTATTGATATCTGGGTGGAGCGGATCTGAAAGTGATCCATGGAAAATCAGAACAGGGATGGGACAGGATGTGAAATTGGTGGATATTTAGTATATAGTAGGGAGTATTCATAAAAAGTATTGGTGGAACAGGTACGGGTAGAGAAAAAAAGTGCTCTGAAGGAAAGAGGGAAAGAATGACCAGCTCAAGAGTTCAGATTCAAAAAGTCTAATGGTGGATCAATGGTAGTTTGAGGGTAAAGGGTAGTTTCTTTGGAGGCAGAAATAAGGTAGAAATAAAAGAAGAAGGTAACTCTGGCACGAACCCCAAGAGAAAGAGTCAAATGAACACTACCCTCTATATTCACTATATATATATATATATATATATATATATATATATATATATATATATATATATATCAAACTTCTATAACATTAGATTAAAGTCAGCCAGCCTCAGCAACTTAGTGAGGCTCAAAGAAAAACAGCAAAACCCTTTTTCTTTATAGAATAATTTATTAAAGGCTGAGAGTGTTTCTCTGTGAAAAAGCATATCTGATTTCAATTTGTCATATGAGAGAGACAGAGAGAGAGAGAGAGAGAGAGAGAGAGAGAGAGAGAGATCTTGCAAAAATTAAAAAAAAAAACGTAATCAGTGACACTCTTAGTGTCAAGGATGTAAATAATTTAAAAGTAATAAAGAGCTACTTGGAAATCTCACCTAGGTTATTAACTACTGCTTAGGAAGTTAGTCTACTCTCCAAAATATAAAAGTGAGAGAGGAATTCTTTATTAAACTGTATATAAGAAAATAGAGGACTTTTTACACAGTTCTTAGTTGACAAAGACTGCGTCAATTTTAGTGGGTGATTAGGGTTCTGCCAAGATGATAAATCCTTGAGTTATTTGGAATAATGTGATTTTATCTACTCTTCATAAATGAAGATTGACGTGTAATATAAATCAGGCTTGGCAAAGAAAAAACATTTCAATGAAAATTAAATGTATGAATAAAAACATAAAACAATATTTAACAAAACTTCAACATTCAGAATATTTATGCAATTATGTAATCACGAGTAATGTAAAAACAATGACAACTAAAGAATAAGTGAATTAATAAAAAAACAAATAAATAATGTAATGAATGAATTAATCACATGTAATGTGATTGAAATTGTCAAAGTCAGCTTGTAGCCATTAAAAAGTGTACAGGTACATAGAAATGGTGTTTTACTACTTACTGAGACATACCCTATGAACTATAAATTCCACTCCTAGGTGGGAAGAGTTGAACAAAGAACCATTCACCTGGCTCTCTCACTTGGGAACTGTGCAAAAAATTACCTTTTTCTTTCTCTCAAATTTTATTGCTGCTTCCAAGAACACTACCCTCTATATTCACACTCTCATTGTAGACTTGGAACCTGTGAACCCCTCTACTGTTCAAGATTTTCTTCTTTTTTTTCATTGCTCTTTTTCTCCCTACCCCATATCATCCACCAATACTTATTTTGTATTGCAAAATCTAAATACTCACGAATCACCAGTCTTATATCTTACTATATTCATTTCCTACCTTGTGCATGACCACTTTGAGATCCCCTCCATCAAAACATCAATAGTTCAAAGTGATCAGAATGGGGGTAAAATTTGAAGAATATTAAAGGTCAGTTATACAACAAGAAAGCTATAAAAAGTGGGCTTCATTTAAAGGTGAAAATAAAAAGAAAATCTTTAGACTTCACTAGTTAAAATAAAGGATCAAAAATTTATGAGTCTCAATAATTTGAATTATACTTGTGAGTCACTTTTTTGGAGGAAGGAATATAAGGACATTGCTAATGAGTTTAAAGCTCAAAATGTGTTTTTATTAGACAAAGAATAGAAAGATTTAAGAAATATTAAAATGATTGTGATATAATTTTCATAAAAAGATATACATATTTATTCACAAATTGCTTTAACCTTATAAACAGTTATAACTGTCAATACATTTCTCTCTAGACTAGGTCCTATTATTGGAAGAAATTTTTGCCTTAAAATAACCCCATACAGAGGCATTTAATGCAATTAACTGGCCTCTAATAATAATAATAATAATAATAATAATAAGAAGAAGAAGAAGAAGAAGAAGAAGAAGAAGAAGAAGAAGAAGAAGAAGAATTGAGTTGGGGAGGATTTCAGGGTTGTGAAGCATACCTGTAATATAAGTTAATTGAAAAAAAATCACAGGAGAATTTTAAAAATTGTCTGAAGACATACATGTACATATTATTTCTAAAATGTGTTTATGAGTTATGTAGTGAGGATGCACAAGTCCAATACACAGTCTTTTTATTTTCTTGAATATTTTTTGTTGTAGATGGACACAGTACCATTAGTAGTTTGTTGGCTTTTTAAAAATATTTTTAGTTTTGGGCGGACACAACATTTTTGTTTGTATGTGGTGCTGAGGATCCAACCTGCGCTGCCCACATGCCAGGCGAGTGCACTACCGCTTGAGCCACATCCCCTCTAGGTTGGCTTTTTAATGCGGTGCTGGGTGTTCAACCCAGTACCTCACACATGCTAGGGAAGTTCTCTACCACTGATCCATAACCCTAGTTTCCAAAGTCTTTTACTCATTTTTTTTTGGGGGGGGAGAGTATGCGTGTAGTACAAGGGATTGAATCCATGGCCTTATATCAGCAAAACAAGCACTCTACTGACTAAGCTATATTCTCAGCCCTGATCTGTAGTTGGTTAACAATGACAATGGAGCAGCCTGTCATTCAGACTTTGATTTTGTGCCCACTTGGCTCAGGTTGGAGGCAGTGCCTGAAGCCTTGACCAATCAGTCTCTTAGGTGAGTGCTGGGAGCCATCAGCCAAGTAGGTATGACAAATTCCTTGCCAGCTTACTCCCATGCTGTCTAGTGGAAGGACTTCTGAAAGGTGACCTTGCTCAAGGACCAGGGCAGGATCCGTGTTTAGGGTGTTCCCCCTTTAGAATAGGGCGGTTTAGCATAATAGAAGATTAGGGTGTTCCCCCTTTAGAATAGGGCAGTTTAGCATAATTGGAGATTAGGGTGTTCCCCCTTTAGAATAGGGCGTATCCTGGTGCTGAGTTCCTCTTGAGTGCTTAGGGTCAGACAGTATATTTTGGGAGACAGAAGCCCATGCGGAGTGGATTTGGGGAGAGAACGTGGATTCCCCCAGAGCGTGTTTGTAGACGGCCGGTGTGAGTTCGGGAATAAAGAATTGCTGTTTGAATCTACAAGCTGTGTGGAGACTCGTGATTTGTGCCCAGCCAGAGACTGCGGCAGGTGAGAACTGTCCAATCCTCACGCAGCCGGTGATGAGGGGAAGGGCTTCCACAATCTTCTGTTCCCTTGGTGTCTGGAGCTCACCAATTTTTCAATCTTTTTGTAGGCTTCTTCTGTCCTGGATCTGGAGCCCAGGTGTCTGTTCTATGCAGAATCTGAAAACAAACCACAGGGAGAACGATGAGGACCCTGAAAGCCAGGAAATGATAAGTGTGCCTTGCTACCTTGAGACTGGGTAGGAAGGTGGCTTAAAGCTGACAGGAGTGGCAATGGTGGAAACTGGGAGTTGTGGCTAGTGACTCCTCATAGTCCTCTCCAGAGTCTTGTGACCACAGGGTCACTCTGTGGAAGCTTACCCTTCACCTCCCTCTGACAAGTCTAGTGAGACTTAGATTGGCAGTTGAAAACCTTGGCATTTTGTTCCATCATTGTATGGTGTTTTCAGCTACTTTCTGAAACCCTATGTGAGCATCCATGTGCCATGAGTCCAGCATGTCCCAGATTGTGTGGAGAAGACTGGAATAATTATCAGGAGAGAACCCCAAATCCATTTGTTGTACTCCTGAATGAGAGAGGCTGCTGATTTAGGGCTTGTTACTCACGAGGGTTTGTTTGTTTATTTATTTAATTTATTTTTGTGTGTGTAAGTGAGTGTGTTTTTGTGTGTGTGTGTGTGTGTGTGTGTGTTGATTTCTTTTTGGTACCAGAAATTCAACCCGGAGGCATTCATCCACTGATTCCCATCCCCACCCATTTTTTATATTTTTATTTAGAGACAGGGTCCCTTTGAGTTTCTTAGGGTCTCATTAATTTGATGATGCTGGCTTTTAACTCATTCTCTTCATGAGTCCTGAGATTTTTAAATGTAGTGGAAGCAGTATCTCAAATCCAGAACAAATTTCTGAAATGCACAACTTCAGCTGAGCTCTCCATAGGACTCAGAATAAACCCCTAGTTTTCTAGCTCTCTGTTCACATATCCAAATCTAGGATTCTCTGTTCACAGTGAATAATTATAAAATAGAATAGATATTATAATGACCATGTAATCAGGATAATGGGCCTCACTCAACAACACCTGGAGTCTAACTGGAAGATATATTAATTGGCACCATCAAGGCCTATTTCAAATGTAAAAGACCTTGAAACCCACTTGTGGGAACACCTTCAACAAATTCCTTTTTGAAGAAAAAAGGATGGGTCACTGAAAGGATGAAAGTGAAACCATATGGTAGTCAGGATGCCTTTTCCAAAGCCTATTCTAAATGCATTTTGCTCCATGTTCTGCCCAAAATCATAAGGAAACTTCTAAGTTTTCACACTAAAATGAGTTTTTTTTTTCTGGTATCATTCCTCATACCAAATGGTGGGAGTTCTATTTCTTCTTCCTTAAACAGATGATTGTCTTCAAAATTTATGAGGCAAGGACACAGATGCAATCAGCATACTGAGAAACTTTGGTTCATCTCAAAACTCCATTTTCAGCATTATCAATCATTATTTTCTCATGTGTTATTTCAGATGTATGCATGGTTTATAATGTTTTTCTTCAAGAACTGGAGGGAATTTTTTAAAAGATTTTAATTTATTATTCTGAGATTTTCACATGAGAAGAAAGCAAAATAAAATTAGATGATATTGAAAAGAATGAATATCTCCTAAGTAAGGTTTATGTGTTCCAAATAAAGATTTTTTAAATCTGTAATGGGTCTTCAATTGAGGGTTTATTTATTTATTTGTTAACTTGATAAGACTGTGGATTTGAATAACCAATTACTTTACCAAAGCAATCTTCAAAGAATCCATATTTGTGTCCACTTTTAGTATTGTTAAGAGCAACAGAAAGGACTACCTAAATTCAACCATGGGAAAAATAACATTGGACATGAAGGCATAAAACTGATCAATCTAAAGTTAAAATTTTGGACTGGTGGTACAATTCAATGGTAAAGCATGTGTGCATAGTGTGCACTGTACTGGGTTACAACCTTAGCAACACACACAAAAAATGCAGATGTTAAGGGGGGAAATGATATTAAAAATAAAGCAAAATGTTAAAATTATGTATCATTCTTCTACCTATATACACACTTAATAAAAAGCTACTCATGTTATAAGTTTCTCTTTTTAAAGTCACAAATAGTAGACGGATTAAGATACATTGGACAATCTAGAAAATATCTACCTTCAGTCAGCAGAAAATGCTGGAGTACACTGAGCGTTAGCTCTGTCTTGAGCAAAGTACCTCATTTGGCACCAAATCCCTAATAGCCAGAATTACCCTCAATAAAGAGGGGCTGCACATACCAGTGACCCTGAGTACTCCTCTCTAGGTGACCCTACCATAATGCCTTTGATCAGACAAAAACAGACCTCTGTCATGCCAAAAGGAACTCCTCACACTACTACTGTGATTGTCCCTCCAGGGCCAGAGGCTGCGTTGATCTACACACCCTACAAACACCTTACACATTGGCATCAGCCACTTCAGTCCTTGAGTACCCTTTGAACCCAATGGTGTATGAGGTGCAGTGTCTACTAAAGTTTGAAGGCACAATATGTGTATCCATCCTTTCCAAAGAATTGTGACTGAAGGTGGAGCTGACACTGTCAACTAACCTATGAACTTCTATCTCTGAACTCTTTGCCCAAAAATGACCTGACCAGCCTGCCTGATGATCACTTAAGTGATCATTGCCTTTGTTTTCCTGTGCTCAGTGCAGCAAGATGAGGGACTTGTTTGTTCATTTGTCTTACCATCTAGACAAACAAAATAAAAGAAAACATTGTCTTCCAGCTCAAATTTTTGTCCACCAACTCCACCCCTGTGTAGATGAAAGTGGTTCTAGAACCTGTACTGAATAATAGTAAGGTATTAGGGACCAAATAATTCAAAGCACTGATGATCTTTCAATGTCTACCCCAAGAGACTGGTAAGAAGGCCTCCATGGGAGACATATGGCCCTTGACTACCCAGTGACAGAGGGAATAACAGTGAAAGATTTCTAGGAAACTTTTCTTCTCATAGCAAAGGCACATTCTCTCTGAATTAACTGTGTGCTGACGCAACATTCATGAACTGGGTCAGGCAAGTCATTGGTGAAGTGATTTGAAAAGTATTCAAATTTCATGTACTGTTCAGTCACTATAGTGCCCTCCAAGGGCAGAAGGTGCATTTTTAAAAATACATTTCCTCTCATATCTGAAGTATACGGAGATTATGCCATGAGAGAAAAACTTAAGAAGATGTTTTTAAAATAATGCAAAGAACAAAAGTCCAAAAAATGATTTTTTAAAATTTCAGAGTTATTTAAGAGCTAAAATTTAAGAGTCATTGGGATAGAAGAAGGAATAGAGGACCAAATCACAAGAATATACCATCTATTCAATGAAATAATACCAGAAATCTTTCCAAACATGAGGAATAAATTGGAAATCCAAATTCAAGAAGCCTACAGGATGCCAAATCTACAAAATCACAACAGATCCATATACAGGCACAGTATAATGAAAATCCCAACATACAGAATAAGGAGAGAATTTTAAAAGACACGAGAAAAAGGAATAAGATTACATATAGGGGAAAACCAATTGGGATATTTGCAGATTTTTTAACCCAGACCCTGAAAGCTAGAATACCCTGGAATAACATATATCAAGCTCTGTAAGATAATTGGTGCCAATCAAGAATCTTGTATCCAGCAAAATTAAGCTTTAGATTTGAAAATGAAATAGAAACCTTCCATGATAAACAAAAGTTGAAAGTATTTATAACTAGACAACTGGTGCTACAAAACATCCTTGGCAAAATATTTCATGAACAGGAAAAGAAAAACAGCAATGAAAATCAACAGAGGGAGGTATGCAGTAAAGGAAAAAACTAATCAAAAAGGAAAATCAAGTCAAGTTAAATAACAAAAATAAGCAAATATGGCTGGAAATACAAACCATGTCTCAATAGTAACCCTAAATGTTAATGGCTCATACTCAACAACAACAACAACAAAAAAAAGTTATGGGTTGCAGATTTGATAAAATAAAAGACCCAACAATATGCTGCCTAAAGGTAACTCATCTGATATGAAAAGACATATACAAACTGAAAGTAATAGGTTTGGAGAAACCATACCACTCACATGGACTGTGTAAGGAAGCAGGGGTTTCAATACTCATATCAAATAAAGTAGACTTCAAGTCAAAGTTAATCAAAATGGATAAAGATTGACATTACATACTGCTCAAAAAATCCTACACCAATATTCCATAGCAATCATAAATATATATGCCCCAAAACTTGGTGCAGCTATAATCATCGAACAAACTCTTTTCAAGTTCAAGAGTCAAATTGACCACAACACAATAATCTTGGTTGACTTTAACAGACCTCTCTCATCACTGGATAGATCTTCCAAACGTAAGTTGAATAAAGAAACTATAGAACTCAATCACACAATCAATTACTTAGACTTATCTGACATATACAGAATATTTCAACCTGCCCCAAGTGCATACACTTTCCTCTAGCAGCACATGGATCCTTCTCTAAAATAGACCATACAATGTGCCACAAAGCAACTCTTAGCAAATACAAAATGTTAGAGATACTAGCATGCATTTTATTGGATCATAAAGGTGTGAAATTGGAAATCAACAGCAAAATAAAAAACAAAATTTTCTCCATCACTTGGAGCCTAAACAATATGCTACTTCCAGAAGAAATCAAGGAGGAGATTAAAAAATTCTTAGAAGTAAATGAGAACATAGACACAACATATCAAAATCTCTGGGACACTATGAAAGCAATACTAAAAGGAAAGTTTATTGCATGGACTTTATTTCTTAAAAAAAAAAGTCAAAATATATATGACCTCACCCTACATCTCAAAGCCCTAGGAAAAGAAGAACAAATCAGTAGCAAAAGCAATAGAAGACAAGAAATAATTAAAATTAGAGCTGGAATCAATGAAATCAAAATTAAAGGAACAATTGAAAAATTGACAAAACAAAAAGTTGGTTCTTTGAAAAAATAAATAAAATTGATAGACCCTTAGCCACGCTAATGAAGAGAGAGCTCAAATTACCAGCATAAGTGATGAAAAAGGTAATATCACAACTGACACTACAGAAATACAGAGGAATATTAGAAATTATTTTGAAATCTTAAACTGCAATAAAATCGAAGACACTGAAGGCATTAACAGATTTCTTAAGTCATATGATCTGCCCAGATTGAGTCAGGAAGATATAAACAATTTAAACAGACCAATATCAAGTGAGAAAATAAAAGACGCCATCAGAGGCTTACCAACCACGAAAAGCCCAGGACCGGATGTTTACACAGGTGAGTTCTACAAGTCCTTTAAAGAAGAACTAATACCAACACTCTTCAATGTATTTCAGGATATAGTAAAATAGGCAGTCATTCCAAACTCATTTTATGACGCCAATATCACCCTGATCCCCAAACCAGGCAAAGACACTTCAAAAAAGAAAACTTTAGACCAATATGTGTAATGAACATAGATGCAGATTTCTCAATAAAATTCTGCCAAATCTAATGCAAAAACATATCAAAAAATTTGTGCACCATGATCATGTGGGATTCATCCCAGGGATGCACGTTTGGTTCAACATACAGAAATCAAAAAAAATATAACTCACCACATCAATAGACTTAAAGGTAAAAATCATATGGTCACTGCAATAGACACAGAAAAAGCATTTGACAAAATGCAACATCCAGTTAAGTTCAAAACACTAGAAAATCTAGGCATAACAGGAACATATCTCAACGTTTTAAAGGCTATCTATGCTAAACTTCAGGCCAACATCATTCTAAACAGACAAAAATTGAATGCATTCCCTCTAAAATCTGGAACAAGACAGGAATGCCCTCTCTCACCATTTCTATTCAACATAGTTCTTGAAACATTGGCCAGAGCAATTAGACAGATGAAAGAAATTAAAGGAATACACATAGAAAAAGAAGAACTTAAATTAGCACTATTTGCTGACAATATGATTCTATAACTAGAAGACCCCCAAACCTCCACCAGAAAATTTCTAGAACTAGTAATTGAATTCCTCAAATAGCAGTATATAAAATCAAAACCCATAAATCAAAGGCATTTCTGTATATCAGTGACAAATCCTCTGAGAAGGAAATGAGGAAAACTACCCCATTCACAATAACTTAAAAAATAAGATAATTGGGAATCAACTTAACAAAAGAGGTGAAAGATCTGTATAATAAAAACTACAAAAGCCTAAAGAGAGAAATCAAAGAAGACCTTAGAAGATGGAAAGATCTACCTTGTTCTTGGTTAGGCAGAATTAATATTATCAAAATGACTATACTACCCAAAGCACTATACATGTTTAATGCATTTTTCATCAAAATTCCAATGGCATTCCTCATAGAAATAGAAAAAGCAATCATGAAATTCATATGGAAAAATAAGAGACTCAGAATAGCTAAAGTAATCCTTAGCAGGATAAGTGAAGCAGGTGGCATCACTATACCAGACCTTAAACTATACTACAGAGCAATAGTATCAAAAACAGCATGCTATTCACACCAAATCATACTTGTAGACCAATGATAGAGAATAGAGGACACAGAGAGTAACCCCCCAAATTACAATTATCTTATATTAAAAAAGGTTCCAATAACATGCACTGGAGAAAAGAGAGCATCTTCAAAAATGGTACTAGGAAAACTGGAAACCCATATGCAAAAATATGAAATTAAACCCTTATCTTTTACCTGCACAAGACTAAACTCAAAATGGATCAAGAACCTAGGAATGAAACCTGAAACTCTGTGCCTAATAGAATAAAAAGATAGGCCCTAACCTTCATCATGTGGGATTAGGCCCAATTTCCTTAACAAGACTCCTATAGCACAAAAATTAAAAGCAAGAATCAATATATAGCATAGAATCAAACCAAAAAGTTTCTTGAAGCAAAAGAAACAATCTGTGAGGTGAACAGAGAGCTTACATCCTGGGACCAAATTATTACCCCTCACACATCAGATGGAGCACTAATCTCTAGGATATATAAAGAACTCAAAAACCTAAGTACAAAAAACAAAACAACAAAAAAAAAACCTCAAAAAACTCAATCCACACATGGGCCAAGGAATTGAAAAAACACTTCTCAGAAGGGGATATACAATCAATTAACAAATATGTTTAAAAATGCTCATCATCTATAGCAATTAGAGAAATGCAAATCAAAACTACTTTAAGTTTGGGCTGGGGATGTGGCTCAAGCGGTAGCACGCTCGCCTGGCATGCGTGCTGCCTGGATTCGATCCTCAGCACCACAAACAAAAAAAGATGTTGTGTCCACTGAAAACTAATATATATATATATATATACTCATTCTCTCTCTCTCTCTCTCTCTCTCTCTCTCTCTCTCTCTCTCTCTCTCTCTCTCTCTCTTTCTCCCTCTCTCTAAAAAAAACAAATCTAAGTTATTATCTCACTCCAGTCAGAATGACAGCTATTATGAAGATTAACAACACTCTCTCTCTCTCTCTCTTTCTCCCTCTCTCTAAAAAAAACAAATCTAAGTTATTATCTCACTCCAGTCAGAATGACAGCTATTATGAAGATTAACAACAAAAATGTTGGCGAGGATGTGGAGAAAAATCTACACTCGTACATACCTGGTTGGACTGCAAATTGGTGCAGCCAATATGGAAAGCAGTATGGAGATTATTTGGAAATCTGGGAATGGAACCACCATTTGACTCAGGTATCCCTTCTCCTTGGACTATACCCAAAGGAATTAAAAACAGCATACAACAGGGACACAGCCACATCAATGTTTATAGCAACACAATTCACAATAGCTAAACAGTGGAGCCAACCTAGATGCCCTTCAGTGGATGAAAGGATTTATAAATGTGGCACATATACACAATAGAATTTTATGCAGCAATAAGAGAGAATAAAATCATGGCATTTGCAGGTAAATGAATGGCGTTGGAGAAGATAATGCTAAGTGAAATTAGCCAATCCACACACACACACAAAAATGCCAAATGTTTTCTCTGATACAAGGAGGCTGACTCATAGTGGGGTAGGGAGGGGGAGCATGGGATGATTAGATGAATTCTACATAGGAAAGAGGAGTGGGAGGTAAAGGGAGGGACAGGGGATTAGAAACGATGGTGGAATGTGATGGACATCATTATTCAAAGTACATGTATGAAGACTTGAATTGGGGGTCAACATACTTTATATGCAACCTGAGATATGAAAAAAATGTGGTATATATGTGGGATAAGAATTGTAATGCAAAAAAACCCCAGAAAGTATTTGTGTTAAGGCATGAATTAGTGTGAACATACTTAATATACAAAGGTATGAAAAATTGTGCTCTATATGTGTAATAAGAATTGGAATACATTCCACTGTTGTATACGTAAATATATAAAATCAATAAAAATTCATATGCCATTCAGTCACTACAGAGCCCTTCCATGGGCAGAAGTTGCAATTTTTTAAAAAATTTCCTCTCATATACGAAGAATTAGAAGATTGTGCCATGAGAGAGAAACTTAAAAAGTTTTAAAAGTAATGCAAACACAATGCTGCAACACTATTTTTTAAAAGATGGATACTTGATTTTAAATTATTGAACCTGTATTTTATACCTCCTTATTAAAATTTGAGAAGAAGATACAATCATTGAAGAAGATACAATACATTACTAGGCAAACTGTTGAAGTACTGATTTAAATCTCCCTGTATATAAAATTATCATGAAGGATGTAAAAACCCATAATTTCCTCTTTGTTGTATGCATGTAATGAAATTGTAGATAGAAGTGTATTGCATTAAAAAATGAACAAAAACTAGACACTTTTACTATACAAGACTGCTGATGAAGAAATGTGTGTGTGTGTGTGTGTGTGTGTGTGTGTGTGTGTGTGTGAAGAAGATATCACGGGGACAAATGAGTTGTGGCTTTGAATTAAATGATGTGTGCCACATGACCTCAATGAAAATTTGACAAATTTGATATTCTAAAAAAATTGATAAGTGTTCTAATATCTGAGTAGTAAGTTTTTAAAAAGTTTTTAACAACATGAAATCATGGACTAATTTTGGTTGTTACAGTCATCATTGTCAACCCAAAAAATTCAGAGGTAAAAAATACGTGTGATCAAAACATCAGTTGACAGACAAACTTAGAGCTTTATTCTATTCAGAGAAGGCAGATGCATTGGAAATCTTTATTTTTTTAATTCTGGAGATAATTGTATACCTATCAAAGTTTTTAAAAATATGTTTTTTTAATTTCCATTCTGGACAACAGTGGTCAGCAGAATCATCGGTTGTCACCTTCATTTTGACCTCTCCATCACCTTGTCTCACTTGAACCGTTTTAATTTTATGCTCTGCAGTAGTCAATTTTTTGTATTCAGCTAGTTCTCCTTTAATGTGCCACTGCTCTGTCTTTCTGTTACACATTCTTTTGTTTTGATTTATTTAGAATACATGCTGTGCCATTATGATTTTAACTTTGTTGTGTTGGTGGAATAACTTGTAATACTTAAATACTTGAGGTCACAGTGAAAAACCATACCAGTATTTCTTTCAGCTCCATTTCAAATATATTTATTTGATACCAGTATTTCTTTCAGCTCCATTTCAAATATAATTAACCTAAATATTTTGGATGTTTATCAAAGGTCTTTCATGAGGAAAGTAAATTTATGAAATAATAGATGTGTAACATATATGAGTAATGTTGGCTTAGATCAAATTTTGAAAATTTAGTTGGCAAAATATCGGATCACCTGAAAAGAAGCATGAATTTTGAAATCTGAATGCCTTGGTTCTCAGTATTATCATTCTTTTTTCATATATATATATATATATATATATACATGTATATATATATACAGATATATATATATATATTAATTATCAATAGACCTTTATTTATTTATATGAGGTGCTGAGAATCAAACCCAGTGACTCACATATGCGAGGCGAGTGCTCTACCATTGAGTTACAACCCAACACCATCATTCTTTTTTTTAAAAAAAATACTTTTATTTGTAAATGAACTCAATGCCTTTATATACTTGGTTTATTGTGTGTGGTGCTTAGAATCAAACCCAGGGCCTCACATGTGTGAGGTAAGTACTCTACTACTTAGCCACATCCCCAGTCCCTGTATTATCATTCTTTATTGAATTTATTTCTTATTAAAGTATATAGATTTTAAGACATTTTTTACAGTATAATGTAACTTTTAGCATGGTTAGATTAGAGTGATGCTCATATGTTACCATAGAGCAGACAATTATATTTTGTCTAGACTTTATTATATCAGTAGTTTTCATGCACTATATATATACAGCAAGCAACCTATTTCCAATGAGAAACATGTCAGTTAATGTATTTAAAGCCATTGTTACAAGTTTGTAATGTATGTTTTCCAACTTGTTTTATATGTATGTGATACATTACAAAAAATATTGTTCTTAATTGAAAAAAGGATATAAAATGTAAAACCACAATTTTTCATAAATGAATATTGCCAATTGTTTCCCAGCCCTTTCTTATGTTGGGTGTTTTGACTTGAGATTCAGTTAGCTAATTAATGGATAAATTAATTAAACACTTATGAAATTTAGTTGGGATTTAATTTAGCTTGTAATTTAATTATTTGATTCTTTATTGCATCCATTCACCCACATCAATAATTTTGTGAATGTTATAATACCAATCTAAAAAAACAACCAAAAAAGCAAACTGAGGAGTATGGGAGGAGAGGAGTAATGGTGATAGAAGTTACCAGGTAAAATCTTTGTAATTCATCAAGATCTGCCTCAGGAAGATATTCCTCTTTTAGTGTGTGTGTTGTTAAAATTTGTTTTAACTAGTTAAACATGACAGTACAATGATATTGACATATCATATTTTTGAATAAGATGGGGTATAATTTCTCATTTTTCTGAGTGTACAGGTTGCAGAATCACATTGGTCATACAGTCATGAATATGCATACAGCTATACTAATGTCTGTTTTATTCAGCTGACCTTCCTTTCCCTCCTTACCTTCCCTTCCCCTCCCATCAGTTCTCTCTTCCCAATCTAATGTGACACACTTCTTTTTTTTCCCTCACATCATCATACATGTATTCTGTATAACGATGAGGGTCTCCTTCCATCTTCCGTGCAATTCCACTTCTCCCTCACTTTCCCCCCCACCTCTCTTCCCAAGTGTGTTTTATTATACAGAATGAATTTTAAAAGCAACTGTTACCATTAAATATAATTTAATAGAAAAATTTGACATGAAATACTAATATTAAAATTATTAAACAAAGACCATATAAGTCTGAAAATTCCATATAATATAGACAGTTATGTCATTGGAAATGAAAAACAAGCTCCTGCTCCGAGTCTTACAGGTTAATTTCAGCTGCTGTGCACTGCAGGTATCATCTCTCCTGTGTTCCAGGGCCAAAGTCTCTGCTCTCCCTGGTGTCTTATGGGGTCTATAAAACAGAACAAGATAAAAAAATCACTTGGGATGAGTTGCTGGCCACAGAGAGTGGCCAGGACCACAATTGTCCTCAGGAAATGCAAGATGAACTTGGACCCTGATCTCTCCTGGGGTCTGGGCAGGGAGCACTGAGACTGGTATGCTGACTTAAGCTGAGGGTGTTGTCTGTGGGAAGAGTGTCTATGAATGTCCTCAGAAGGAAATTCTCATGGATATTCACCTTCAGATCCTTCTGACGCTGCTTTCCTAGAGAGTGAACATGAGGCAATGGGAAGAGTTCTCTAAGACATCTAGGTGTAAAGGCTGAGTAGCATACATCTGGAATCCTGAAGAGCAGCATCTGTGATGACACAGGGTGGAGCAAGGTCCCTGGCTCCTCCAGCCCTACCCTCTGTAATGCCATTCCTCAGAGAGCTTCCTGCACTGATTTTTACCAAATTGTACCTTCTCTTGCATGGCCATGGTCCCATGCAACTATAGAATCTTCAGTGCTCTAATTGATTCTGATGGATTGCAAAAAAGTGCAACAAAGAAACTTGAGAAAGCAAAGGAGAATATGTGGACTGATATGACGTCTGCTCTCCTTCCCATTCTTTCCAGACTCACATTTCCTCTTCCTAAACTGATTTATCGCCTTTGCTGCATTAAGCCCATATATTGAATCAGGAGAGGGCCCCTGGAAACAATTCATGTTAAGGGACCTACATTCCAATTGCGTAATCTTGACCTAGGAAAGGACGGATACATTCATGCATGCCCAGAGCCAGCAAAGTCAGAACCCAGCTATTCAGTGGTCAGTAAACCAGAACCAGATTGTTTGTGTCTCATGTATCAGGCAACAACTCAGTATTTCTGATGCTCCCTACAACTCAAACTCAGTATATCGGTATGCAGTATTACTCAGCATTATTCAGTGGTGTTGCTTGTGGTAAAAAAAAAGCAGATAAAGACTACGAATGTTAGTGCAGAGAGATTTAACAAACATTGAAGGTCCAAGGACCTCAAAGATCTGAATGAGGAAAGCACCTTTAGAAAAGTCATAAAATGTGGGAAAGATGAAACATGGAAAATCTACAGAGTTTTTACATAAGAAAGAATAATTAAGAGAAACCAATAGAAAATCAATTACTTGCAGATTTCTTGTCCTTTTGTCCTCCTCCTCATCCTCTGAATCGCTTTCTATGTTTTCTTTGTGGACTATTGCCGTGATGGTCATGATGTGGCCTTAAAAAAAGGAAAGGCAGAGTTAAATTCAAGGTGAGAACTTAAGTTGCTCCTGCTCCTGGTGTTCTAGAATGCACAGTCAAAGCTCTCCATTCTTCCTCTTGTCTGCATTCCTGTCTCCTGGTCTCCATCACCTCACCTCTGCAATGAGAAATAGATCTAGCATCCCAAGAGCTCTTTTCCACCAGTTCACATTCTGCCATTGTACTTGGTAGGGATTCTGTGTCATCCTGTTCTTCCAAGAGACAGCCACAGTCTTCCTGATTTTCTGGACTTAGGCCTCTTAAATACAAGCAAATTCAGATTTTCCCTAGTCCAAGTGCTTGGGAATTAGACAAAGACTGCAGGTTAGAAACATGTTCACGGAGGAACTTCTCCCCACTCTTTTACAGGAGAACACAGTGGCCTGTCCAGGGTGCACAGAAACAATTTTCTTTAAGTTGCCCCCATTTGGGAGTTCATTTTCGACCAGAAATAAACAAAACACAGAAGAGAAAGTGCTGCTCTAAAAAGATAACATTCAGAGGGGAATTGTGACTTCTTACTCACTACTTATCACTAGTGAGAGCTTCAATTACAGGTTTGCAAAGTGCCCTAAGAAAGTATGTCCCACTAGATTCTTTCCCTTGTGGGTCAAACCTAAAGTGCAGATCTTATTTCTTTCATGCACAATGCCAAAAAATAATCAATAAAGAAAGCCAGGCTACTTGATGTTTATTAGAGGCAAATTTAGGACAGAATGGGACTTAACATGGAAGATTGTGTTTACCTTTAAAAGCAAAAGTTGTCTTCTTATGAACAGGATGTCAGAAGGTCTACTAACCCTACTTTTTATGAAAATAATACATATTTCTGTTTTCTCAATTTTATTCCCATTCCTTATTTCCCACGTGAGTAGGTGAACACAAATCTTACCATGAAACCTTTCCCATTTTGTCATACCCCAAGTGCTGTTCCTACCTGCAGGCTCTCCCTCGTCACAGCTTGAATCATAATTTTTGCTCCATGTCCAACCTTTAGAGACACAGACATCATCAACTGAGTTACTTAAGATTGACTCATTCTTTCTTCTACACAACTAAGCTTATGATGGTTGCTAGGGTTGGATGTTTTTTATCCCACACTGGATTGTGTGATTGAGGCTTGGTGCTCAGTATGGCCACATTGAGATTTGTGAAATCTGTGTGAGGAAGGGTCTGCTTGGAGGTGGTGAGGACATTTGACGGTATGAGAGTCAGAAGGAAGAATACAGATTTCTCAAATCCTTGTTAGATCCTGTTATATAAGAAGAGCAAATGAATCAACTGATCCCTGCTGGCTTCGTGTCTTGCCATGTGATGTCTCTCTACTGCACCTGCATCCCTGCAGACACCACCAATCACGCTATGCAGCTAAGAGGGTATTCACTAAAGAAAAGTGTTTGCTAGTGCCATGCTCTTGTACCTGCAGAACTGTAAGCAAACACACCGACCTGTATAATTTATTCAGTTTCTGGGTTTCGTTATTGGAAAGAAAAATATAGTGATACTAATATTAATAGTCAGGATCATCTACATCTCTGTTCTGGGTTCTCAGACCCTCTCTGGTTTCTGGGGATTCAGAGGCCTCAAACAGGATGCTGCAAACAATTGCAAACATTCTAATGAGAGTGGAGCTGTAAGGAGTCAAATTTTAACTACTTTCTTCCATCGGGACATTATCCCTTTCTCGTTTAAAAAGACCAAGCTGACATGCAAACTGTGATGCCAACAGTTTCAGGAATATAAACTCAGAGAACATACACTGTGCAATCATCAGAGCAGCGGTCCAGAAGAGAATGGGAATGTCCTCTGCTTTATTCACATGGGTCTACTGGCCACTTTGAAAGTTTCGAATAAAAATTAAAATTAAATTAAAAATACTGTTATTTTGGATGGCCAAGACCAGGAGTTCAAAGATGAAGCAGACAAGAATTTCCTTCCCCCGGGTTTCCGTGGACAGCAGTTTGCTAGCATGTTCTCACTCCTCATACACCTCATTTATAAGTAGACTGTGGAGTCAGTTTGCTAGAATGTTATCACTCCTCATACTCCTCATTTATAAGTAGATTGTGGAGTCAGTTTTCTAGCATGTTCTCACTACTCATACTCCTCATTTATAAGTAGACTGCAGTGTCATGCAAAAGTGAAAAGTGCCAGGAACTATCTGAGGGCCTGAGGAATCGACATAAACAAAGTCAACATTAAGTTCCAGATGGCTCCCCTCAAATTCAAGCACATCCCAACTAGAGCTCATAAGAAATGTGTGTGAAAAGCTTGGACACAATGCTATCTTAACTTCCCTACTGATTCTGGCTGGTCCTGGTGAGATCTCTGGTGGATACCTGGTTCATTGTAGAGACCCACATGCTGAACAAGTGGGATCTTAGCACAGAGTTGCATTTATCAAATGATGTCGTGGACTAAGATTAAGACACTCTGCACAGGGAGAAGTTCTAGGATGAGAAGGAATGATGAACACAGTGGTTCTACCCTCACAGTGACCAGTCAGTGTCAGTATCCATGTATGTATGAATAGAAGGACATAGACAGTACTTGAGACTGACAGTATGAAGACGTTTCATATATACTGTCATTGTGATATTCTGCAGGCCACACATGGGGCAGCACAGACCCAAACAAGGGATCAGACACCACTGCTGTGCTGAGCTGGACCTTCAATAGAGCCCACCTTTTGCTCTGTAACTAGATGAGCTGCAATTGTGCTGATCAGGCCCCATGAAAACCCATCCAGTTAAAACATGTTTCTACAAAGTAGTGTCTACAAAAAGACCCAATAAGGTATTTTTCAGTGTCAGTTGGCACATGCAAAGTAAGCCCTTCCTTAGCTAAAGTAATCTCTGGTCTTTGAATCTCCTCTGTCTCAGATGTCCACCATAAGTAAGCATAGTGCATTGGTGGACCTGAGAGTCACTGTTAAGGATTGGCCCTGTCCAGGAACTTGTGCCTAGAATGGGGATTGGAAGATGAATTCTGACACCAAGCACAAAAAAATGTATATGAACTTGAAAATTTTTTTATGAGTGAAGTGTTCTGAACAATTACATGCACTGATTAAATCTAGGACCTACTGACACGTGAGGTTTGCTATTAAATGAAGTTGCTACTGTTGCAGTGACAGAAATGAATTGGAGCTTTTTCTTTATAGAGTGTCGTGAAAATTTTCTGGGTTTTGATGGGATATGTTTTGCATGTTAATTGAGCTATTGGTGTGAAATGAACTGCACACATGGAAAGTTTACAGTTTGATCTATTTACACATATACAAAATCATGATCTAATGGAGATGGATTTTTTTGTTTAAACATGTGGACATTGGCATCTTGGCATGTATATATCTAAAGAAACAGACAAATATGCAAAAACGAACAAAAAGTCACACTCAGAATCATGTTGCAAGAATGCACACAGAGATACATGTAGAAAACTCTAATTGACCTAACCACGTTGCTCAACTCACACAGGTGCTTCAAGGAAATATGCAGAATGGCCATAGATTTATTTTAATCAATTTAGACCACAAACCCCTCACTTCTCATTCTCAAGGAGGTAGTGGAATCACTGAGTCTCTGCACTCAAAAGGAAGGAAGACTCTCTGACCCTTGGCGTCATCTACATTTTGCAACAGGAAGAGAGTGAGGCCAGGATACATACCAATTATGGATCCTCTTGAATCCTCCTGTGAATACAGAAAAGGAGTCACTATGAAGATCAAGCCATGCTCTGACCTGTGTGCACAAGTCTTTTGTTTACTTGGTGACATTCGAATATCCAATGATAATGTGGGCAAATCAAGGGAACAGATAGCAAATGTACTCTCACCAAATGACACAAGCTTTTCTAGGGGATTTGTGTCACAGGTCTATATTAGGTGATAATTAAGGAATTCGATGGCCAGGAGAGAAAACCATAGCCAGGCACAAAGCTTGTTATCATACAGTGTGTAGTTTATACTGTTTCTTGTTAATGTTGCTTTCAGTGAGATCTCATTTGGCAACAGACACCCCCAATGAGAATCTGAACAGTCAGGAAATTGTGTATGTCATCTCTTGTAATATCATATTACAAGAGAAAGAGAAACTAAAGAGCAACACTAGATTTCAGAGGAAGATGAGCAACCTTACCATGGCTTTTGATGGGGTCTCTCGACTCATGCTTTCTCCAGGAATAAACTCCACCATGTCACCTGGGTGAACTAGGAGGATGCAGAATAATGATTAGTATACTGATTTAAGGCTTATGAATAGTTCAGGGCATTTCTTGATATGGACATCAGTGAAAATATACAGCAAAGATAAGAACAAGTATGAGTGATGCCTGCAAATAGAGTGTATCACACCCAGTGTACCGTATCACTGCACAGATGAATATAGGGTTAGAATGACAAAAAGCTATCTTGTTAGAAATTTCTAGCAAAATTGGGGTGCACCGAAACTTAGGGGAAGGATTCTATCATCAAGGACCGGTTACTGAGTCTCAAACGTGAGCCAACAGTGCGACCAGAGATCCAGGCTGACTGATCCGCCGCCCGCCCTGCGGCCTACCCCGCGGCTACTGACAGTGGGGTGCTGCCGAGAAGCGACCAGCAAGGAGAGAGAAACGGCGCTATGGATTCTGTGGAGTCCTCCCGGCTGTGCCCTCACTGAGCTCTGGGCTGAGTTTGGGGTTTGAGATTGGGGAAGGAAGCAGTCCAGTTCTATCCCCAACAATGGAAAATCCACCAAGGAAGCCAGCGGACACCATCTTGATCAGCTGACTTCACCATCGCCATGTTCCGACAGATTGCAACAATAAAACAGCATGAACAACCAGACTACATATAACTTATCAAATGCAAATAGATGAATTCTACGAACAGGTCTATATTCCACCTAAGCCCTTAACTACCCCCAAGTACTCCTGTGTATTCTCTTGGTAATATCCGCGTGCATTTGCGTAACACCCCAAAGTAGCTAACATATACTAACCTCCATACAAGCAAATCACCCGACCTTAACATAAAATTCTAAGTCCAAACCTCAGTTCTCTATACGCCATCAAAATCTGAAGGATTTAATAAAACCAATGAATTTACCTTAAATCACAATTAAATCCAACATCTCTAAACATCATCTCCTAACACAAAGGAGAGATAGTGGAACTATAAAAACCAAAACAAATTTAAAGGAGAAAACAGAAACACAGCAGTCAAAGAGAGTTGGAAAGTAACATGAGCACCATGAAAAAACAAGGGGAAAAAAAGAGTACAAACAATGCAGGACAACTTAAATACAAAAGAGAAGCTAGAGGCACCAGAAAATTGGATGGAGAAGGAAGTCAAGGCATACCTAATTAAGATGGAATGGAATCTCAGAGAAGAGTTTATACAGCAAGTTCAAACAATGAAAGTATATTTTGAAAATGAATTAAATAAGCAAATTCAAATGTCAATGAACGAGCTCTATCACGAAATAGAGATTTCAAAAAAAAAAAAAAACAAACAGTAATCCTAGAAATGCAGGAAACGATAAAGCAAATTAAAAATTCAAACGAGAATATTACAAATAGACTAGATCAAGCAGAAGCCAGAACATCAGATAATGAAGACAAAGTTTATCAACTTGAAAAGAATATAGTCAACACAGAAATGATGCTTAAAAGACATGAGCAATCTATCCAAGAGAAATGGGATGTCATAAAAAAACCAAACGTGAGAGTCATTGGGATAGAAGAAGGCATAGAGGTTCAAACCAAAGGAATGAACAATCTATTGAATGAAATAATCCTAGAAAATTAACCAGATGTGAACGATGAAATGGATTGCCAAATCCGGGAAGCCTACAGGACCCCAAACCTTCAAAACCGTAATAGACCAACTCCAAGACACATAATTATGAAGATATTCAACATACAGAAGAAGGAGAGAATATTAAAAGCTACGAGAGAAAGGAGGCATATTACATTCAGGGGTAAACAAATTAGGTTAACGGCTGATATTTCATCACAGACGTCGAAAGCGAGAAGATCTTGGAGCAACGTATTTCAACTGCTAAAAAATAATGGATTCCAACCAAGAATACTGTATCCAGCAAAATTTAGCTTCAGATTTGACAATGAAACTAAAATATTTCATGATAAAAAAAAACATAAAAGAGTTCACAGCCATAAAACCAGTACAGCATGGCATCCTTAGCAAAACACTAAAAGAAGAGGAATTGAAAAACAGCACCACAAACTAACAGTGGGAGGTAACTCAGTAAAGGGAAGGGAAAAAATAAACAAAAAGGAAAAACTAGCCATATTAAAATAAATAAATAAACAAGCATGAGGTTAGTACTAAGCATATGTCAATAGTAACCTTAAACGTTAATGGCTTCAATTCCCCAAATAAGAGACATAGGCTAAGAACCTGGATGAAAAAAAACAAATCCAAAAATACGCTGCCTTCAGGAGACTCATCTGATAGGAAAAGACATACACAGACTGAAGGTGAAAGGTTGGGAAAAATCATACCACTCACATGGTGCCCCGAAGAAAGAAGGAGTGGCCATAGTCAAATCGAATAAAATCAAATTCAAACCTAAGTTAATCAAAAAGGGTAAAGAAGGAAACTACATACTATTAAAAGGAACCACCCACATACAACATAACAATTATCAATATGTATGCATCAAACAATGGTGCTGTATCATTCATAAATCAAACTCTCCTCAAGTTCAATAGTCAAATAGACCACAACAGAATAATTATGGGTGACTTAAACACAAGGCTCTCTCCATTGGACAGATCCTCCAGACAAAAGCTGAATAGAAACTATAGAACTCAATAACCCAATCAATAACATAGACTTAACCAACATATATAGAATATATCAACCATCATCAAGTGGTTACACGTTCTTCTCAGCAGCACAAGAATCCTTCTCAAAGATAGACCATTTATTATGCCATAGGACAACATTTAGAAAATATAAAGGTGCGGAGATAATACCATGCATCTTATCTGATTACAGTGGAATGAAACTGGATATCAATGATAAAAGAAGGAAGGAAAAACCATACATCTCATGGAAAATGAACAATAGGTTAATGAATGATAAATGGGTTACAAAAGACATAAAGGAGGAAATCAAAAAATTCTTGGAGATGAATGGAAATACAGACACAACATATTGAAATCTATGGGACACAATGAAAGCAGTTTGAAGAGGGAAATTCATTTCCTGGAGGTCATTTCTCAAAAAATGAAAAAACTAACAAATAAATGAGCTCAAACTTCATCTCAAAGCCCTAGAAAAGGAAGAGCAAAACAACAGCAAATATAGTAGAAGGCAAGAAATAATTAAAATTGGAGCGGAAGTCAACCAAATTGAAACAAACAAAAAAAAAAAACCATTAAAAATTGATAAAACAAAAAGTTCGTTCTTTAAAAAAATAAATATGATTGACAGACCCTTAGCCATTCTAATGAAGAGAAGAAGAGAGAGAGCTCAAATTACTAACATACGAGATGAAAAAGGCAATGTCACAACAGACACGAAGAAAATACAGAAGATAATTAGAAATTATTTTGAAACCCTATATTCCAACAAAATAGAAGATAGCGAAGTTACTGATAAATTTCAAAAGTTTATGATTTGCCCAGTTTGAGTCAGGAAGATACACACAATATAAATAGACTAATAACAAAGGAGGAAATTGAAGAAGCCATCACAAGACTACCAACCAAGAAAAGCCCTGGATCAGATGGATATACAACAGAGGTTTACAAAACCTTCAAAAAAAATAATACCAATACTTTTCAAGTTATTTCAAGAAATAGAAAAAGAAGGAGCTCTTCCAAATTCACTTTATGAGGCCAACATCACCCTGATCCCAAAACCAGACAAAGACACATCAAAGAAAGAAATCTACAGATCAATATCTCTAATGAACTTACATGAAAAATCCTCAATAAATTTCTGGCGAATCAAATACAAAAGCATATAAAAAAAATTGTGCACCATAATCAAGTAGAATTGATCCCCGGGATGCAAAGCTGGTTCAATATATAGAAATCAATAAATGTTATTCACCACATCAATAGATTTAACCATTAGAACCACATGATCATATCTATAGATGCAGAAAAAGCATTCAACAAAGTTCAGCATCCCTTTATGTTCAAAACACTAGAAAAACTAGGGATAACAGGAAGTTACATCAACATTGTAAAAGCTGTATATGCTAAGCCTCAGGCTAGCATCATTCTGAATGGAGGAAAACTGAAGGCATTCCCTCTAAAATTTGGAACATGACAGGGATGCCCTCTTTCAACACTTCTATTCAATTTATTCCTCGAAATACTAACCAGAGAAATTAGACAGACAAAAGAAATTAACGGCACAAAAATAGAAAGAGAAGAACTTAAATTATCACCATATGCGGATGATATGATAACATATCTAACAGACCAAAAAGGTTGTAGAAAGAAACTACTAGAGCTAATAAGTGAATTGAGCAAAATGGCAGAGTATAAAATCAACACACATTAATAAAAGGCATTCCTTTATATCAGTGACAAATCTTCTGAAATGGAAATGAGGACAACCACCCCATTCACAATTTTTTCAAAAAATAAAATAAAATACTTGAGAATCAACGTAACAAAAGAGGTGAAAGATTTATACGATGAAAACTACAGAACCCTAAAGAGAGAAATAGAAGAAGACCTTAGAAGGTGGAAAAATATACCCTGTTCATGGAAAGGAAGAACTAACATCATAAAAATGGCGATATTACCCAAAAGTTCTCTATAGGTTTAAAACAATGCCAATCAAACTCCCAATGGCATTTCTTGTAGAAACAGATAAAGTAATCATGAAATTCATATGGAAAAACAAAAGACCCAGAATAGCAAAAGCAATTCTAAGCAGGAAGTGCGAATCAGGAGGTATAGTGATACAAGATTCCAAAGTGTACCAGAGAGCAATAGTAACAAAAACAGCATGGTACTGGTTTCAAATCGGGCGGGTGGACCAATAGCCAGATTACAGGACAAAGAGACAAATCCACAAAATTATAACTATCTTATAGTTGATAAAGGGGAAAAAAGCATGCAATGGAGGAAGGATAGCATCTTCAACAAATGGTGCTGGGAAAACTGGAAATACATATGCAACAAAATGAAATTGAATACCCTCCTCTCGCCACGCACAAAAATTAACTCAAAGTGGATCAAGAAGCTAGATATCAAATCAGAGACTCTGCGTCTGATAGAAAAAAAATTGGCTCCCATCTACATATTGTGGGGTCGGGCTCCAAATTCCTTAATAGGACACCCATAGCACAAAAGTTATTAACAAGAATCAACAAATTGGACTTACTTAAAATAAAAAGTTTTTTCTCAGCAAGAGACACAATAAGAGTGGTAAATAGTGAGCCTACATCATGGGAACAAATTTTTACTCCTCACACTTCAGATTGAGCCCTAATATACAGAGTATACAAAGAACTCAAAAAATTAAACAACAAGAAAACAAATAACCCAATCAACAAATGGGCCAAAGACCTGAACAGACACTTCTCAGAGGAGGACATACAATCAATCAACAAGTACATGAAAAATTGCTCATCATCTCTAACATTCAGAGAAATTCAGATCAAAACCACCCTAAGATATCATCTCACTCCTGTAAGATTGGCAGCCATTCTGAAGTCAAACAACAACAAGTGCTGGAGAGGATGTGGGGAAAAGGGTACTCTTGAAAATTGCTGGTGGCATTGCAATCTGGTGCGGCCAATTTGGAAAGCAGTATGGAGATTCCTGGGAAAGCCGGGAATGGAACCACCATTTGACCCAACTATTGCCCTTCTCCGACAAATCCCTGAAGACCTTAAAAGAGCGTACTACAGGGATACTACAACATAGATGTTCATAGCAGCACAATTCAGAATTGCTAGACTGTAGAACCAACCCAGATGCCCTTCAATAGATGAATGGACAAAAAAATGTGGCATTTATACAACATGGAGTATTACACAGCACAAAAAAATGACAATATCATGGAATTTGCAGGGAAATGGATGGCACTAGAGCAGATTAGGCTTAGTGAAGCTACCCAATCCCTTAAAAACCAATACCAAATGTCTTCTTTGAAATAATGAGAGCAACTAGAAATACAGCAGGGAGGAAGAGCAGGAAGTAAAGAAGAATATTAAACATATACCTGAGTGGGAGGGAAAGGGAGAGAAAAGAGTAATTGCATGGTAATGGAGGAAGACCCTCCTTGTTATTCAATATTACATATAAGAGGTTGTGAGGGTAATGGAAAAATAAACAAGGAGAGAAATGAATTATAGTAGATGGGGTAGAGAGCGAAGATGGGAGGAGAGGGGAGGGAGGATAGTAAAAGATAAGAAAGGTTGCAGAATACAACAGTTACTAATAGGGCATTATGTAAAAATGTGGATGTGTAACTGATGTGATTCTGCAATCTGTATTTGGGGTAAAATTGGGAGTTCATAACCAACTTGAATCTAATGTATGAAATAGGATATGTCAAGATCTTTGTAATATTTTGAACAACCAATAAAAAAAAAAAACGATCCTGATGGCTCCCCTCAAAGTCAAGCACTTCCCACATAGAGCTCATGAGAAATGTGTGTGAAAAGCTTGGACACAATGCTATCTTCTTAACGTCCCAACTGATTCTGACTGGTCCTGGTCAGATCCCAGGTGGATACCTGGTTCATTGTAGAGCCCCACATGCTGAACAAGTGAGATCTTAGCACATTGTTGTATTTACCAAATGATGTCGTGGACTAAGATGAAGACACTCTGCTCAGAGAGGAGTTCAGGGATGAGAAGGAATGATGACCACAGTTCTTCTACCCTCACAGTGACCAGTGAGTGTCATTATCCATGTATGTATGAATAGAGGGACCCAAACAGCATATGAGACTGACAGTATAAAGACCTATCATATATACTGTCAATGTGATATCCTGCAGACCACAAAAGGGGAAGCACAGACCTAAACTAGGGATCAGATACCACTGCTGTGCTGAGCTGGATCTTCACTAGAGCCCAACTTTTGCTGTGTAACTGGATGAATTGAAATTGTGCTGATCTGGCCCCATGAAAACCCATCCAGTTAAAACATGTTTCTACAAAGTAGTGTCTACAAAAAAACACAAAAAGGTAGCTTTCAGGGTCAGTTGGAACATGCAAAGTAAGACCTTCCTTAGTTACAGTAATGTCTGGCCTGTGCATCTCCTCTGACACAGATGCCCACCATAAGTGAGCATAGTGCATTGGTGAACCTGAGGGTCACTGTTAAGGATTGGCCCTGTCCAGAAACTTTTGCCTAGAATGGGGATTGGAAGATGAATTCTGACACCTCTCACAAAAAATGTATATGAAAGTGAAAATTTTTCATGAGTGAAGTGTTGTGAATAATCACATGCACTGATTAAATATAGGACCTACTGACAGGTGAGGTTTGCTATTAAATGAAGTTGCTACTGGTGCAGTGACAGGAATGAAGTGGAGCTTTTACTTAATAGAGTGCCGTGAAATTTTTCTGGGTTTTGATGGGATATGTTTTGCATGTTAATTGAGGTATTGGTGTGGAATGAACTGCACACATGGAAAGTTTACAGTTTTATCTATTTACACATATACAAAATCATGATCTAACGGAGATGGCTTTTTTGTTTAAACATGTGGACATTGGCATCTTGGCATGTATATATCTAAAGAAACAGACAAATGTGCAAAAACGAACAAAAAGTCACACTCAGAATCATGTTGCATGAATGCACACAGAGACACATGTATAAAACTTTCATTGACCTAACCACGTTGCTCAACTCACACAGGTGCTTCAAGGAAATATGCAGAATGACCATAGATATTTTTAAATCAATTTAGACAACAAACCCCTCACTTCTCATTCTCAAAGAAGTAGTGGAATCACTGAGACTCTGCACTCAAAAGGAAGGAAGACTCTCTGACCCTGGGCATCATCTACATTTTCACAGGAAAAGAGTGAGCCCAGGATACATACCAATTATGGATCCTTTTGAATCATCCTGTGAATAGAGAAAAGGAGTCACTATGAAGATCAAGCCATGCTCTGACCTGTGTGCACAAGTTTTTTGTTTACTTGGTGACATTCGAATATCCAATGAGAATGTGGGCAAATCAAGGAAACAGATAGCAAATGTACTCTCACCAAATGACACAAGCTTTTTCTAGGGGATTTGTGTCAAAGGTCTATATTAAGTGATAATTAAGGAATTCAATGGCCAGGAGGGAAAACCATAGCCAGGCACAAAGCTTGTTATCATACAGTGTGTAGTTTATACTGTTTCTTGTTAATGTTGCCTTCAGTGAGGTCTCATTTGGCAACAGACACCCCAATGAGAATCTGCACAGTCAGGAAATTGTGTATGTCATCTCTTGTAATATCATATTACAAGAGAAAGAGAAACTAAAGAGCAACACTGGATTTCAGAGGAAGATAAGCAACCTTACCATGGATTTTGATGGGGTCCTTCGACTCATGCTTTCTCCAGGAATGAACTCCACCATGTCATTTGGGTGAACTAGGATGATGCAGAATAATGATTAGTATACTAATTTAAGGCTTATGAATAGTTCAGGGCATTTCTTGATATGAACATCAGTGAAAATATACAGCAAAAATAAGAACAAGAATGAGAGATGGCTGCGAATAGAGTGTATCACACCCAGTGTACGCATCACTGCACAGGTGAATAAAGGGTTAGAACGACAAAAAGCTATCTTGTTAGGAATTTCCAGCAAAATTGCGGTGCACCGAAACCTAGGGAAAGGATTTCCATCACCGAGGACCGGTTACTGAGTCTCAAACGCAAGCCAACTGTGCCACCAGAGATTCAGGCTGACTGATCCACCGCCGGCCCTGCGGCCCGCGCAGCATCTACAGATGGTGGGGTGCCGCCGAGAAGCTACCAGCATGCAGAGGAAAATGGCGCTACGGATTCTGTGGAGTCCTGCTGGCTGTGCCCTCACTGAGATCTGGGATGAGTTCGGGGTTTGAGATGGGTTAAGGAAGCGGTCAAGTTGTATCCCCCACAACAAAAAGTCCACCAAGGAAGCCAGAGGCCAACATCTTGGAAAGCTGACGTCACCATCGCCAGGTTAAGACAGATTGCAAAAATAAAACAGCATGAACAACCAGACTACCTATAACTTACTGAATGCAAATAGATGAATAATACGAATAGGTCTATAGTCCACCTAAGCCCTTTACTACCCCCAAGTACGCCTGTCTATTTTCTTGTTAATATCTGGCTGCATTTGAGTTACCCCCCCCCAAAGAAGCTAACGTATCCTAACCTCCAAACAATCAAATCACCGGACCTTAACATAAAATTCTATGTCCAAACCTCTGTTCTCTATATGCCATCAAAATCTGAAGGCCTCTAATGAAACCAATGAATTTACATTAAATCACAATTAAATCCAAAATCTCGAAACAGTTTCTCCTAACACAAAGGAGAGATAGTGGAAGTATAAAAACCAGAAAAAAAAATTAAAGGAGAAAACAGAAACACAGCAGTGAAGCAGAGTTGGAAAGTACCTTGAGCACCATGAAAAAACAAGTGGAAAAAGGAACACAAACAATGCAGGACAACTTAAATACAAAGGAGAACCTAAAGGCACCAGAAAAAATGGATGGAGAAAGAAGTCAAGGCACACCTAATTCAGATGGAATGTAATCTTAGAGAAGACATTAGACAGCAAGTTCAAACAATGAATGTATATTTTGAAAACCAATTAATTAAGAAAATTCAAATGTCAAAGAACGCGCTCTATCACGAAATAGAGATTTAGAAAAAAACAAACAGTAATCCTAAAAATGCAAGAAACCCTAAACCAAATTAAAAACTCAAACGAGAATATTACAAATAGACTAGATCAAGTAGAAGCCAAAACATCAGATAATGAAGGCAAAGTTTATCAACTTGAAAAGAATATAGTCAACACAGAAAGGATGCCTAAAAGACATGAGCAATATATCCAAGATATATATGATGTCATAAAAAAACCAAACCTGAGAGTCATTGGAATAGAAGAAGGCATAAAGCATAAAACCAATGGAATGAACAATTTATTGAATGAAATAATCCAAGAAAAATTCCCAGATATTAAAGGTGGAATGGATTGCCAAATCCTGGAAGCCTACAGGACCCCGGACATTCAAAACCATAATAGACCAACTCCAAGACACATAATTATGAAGATATCCAACATAGAGAACAAGGAGAGAATATTAAAAGCTATGAGAGAAAGGAGGCAGATTACATTCAGGGGTAAAACAATTAGGTTAATGGCTGATTTTTCATCACAGATGTTGAAAGCAAGAAGATCCTGGAACAACGTATTTCCAACGATAAAAAATAATGGATTCCAACCAAGAATACTGTATCCAGTATTGATAATGAAATTAAAATATTTCATGATAAATAAAAGTTGAAAGAATTCGCAGCCAGAAAACCAGCACTGCATGGCATCTTGAGCAAAACACTACAAGAAGAGGAATTGAAAAACAGCTAGCCAAACTAACAGTGGGAAATAACTCAGTAAAAGAAAGGAAAAAAAATAACCAAAAGAAAATACTACCCATATAAAAATAAATAAATAAACAAGCACGGCGGGTAGTACTAACCATATTTCAATAGTAACCTTAAATGTTAATGGCTTAAATTCCCCAATTAAGAGACATAGGCTAATAACCGGGATTAAAAAACCAAATCCAACAATATGCTGCCTTCAGGAGACTCATCTAATAGGAAAAGACATACACAGACTGAAGGTGAAAGGTTGGGAAAAATCATACTACTCACATAGTCCCCCGAAGCAAGCAGGAGTGGCCATACTCAAATCGAATAAAATCAACTTAAAACCTAAGTTAATCAAAAGAGATAAAGGAGGACACTACATACTATTAAAAGGAACCATCCATCAACCAGACATAACAATTATCAATATATATGCACCAAACAATGGTGCTGCAACATTCATAAAACAAACTCTCCTCAAGTTCAAGAGTCAAATAGACCACAACACAATAATTATGGGTGACTTCAACACACCGCTTTCTCCATTTGACAGATCCTCCAGACAAAAGCTGAATAAAGAAACTATAGAACTCAATAAGACAATCAATAACTTAGACTTAAGCGACATATATAGAATATATCAACCATCACCAAGTGGATACACATTCTTCTCAGCAGCACATGGGTCCTTCTCAAAGATAGACCATATATTATGCCATAGGACAACTAATAGTAAATATAAAGGTGTGGAGATAATACCATGAAACTTATCTGATTACAATGGAATTAAACTGGGTATCAATTATAAAAGAAAGATGGAAAAATCATACATCTTATGGAAAGTGAACAATATGTTACTGAATGATCAATGGGTTACAAAAGACATAAAGGAGTAAATCAAAAAATTTTTGGAGATGAATGGAAATACAGACACAACATATTGGAATCTATGGGACAAAATGAAAGCAGTTTTAAGAGGGAAATTCATTTCCTGGAGGTCATTCCTCAAAAAATGAAAAAAAAAAAAAAAAACAACAAATAAATGAGCTCACACTTCATCTCAAAGCCCTAGAAAAGGAAGAGCAAAACAAAAGCAAATGTAGTAGAAGTCAAGAAATATTTAAAGTCAGAGCGGAAATCAACGAAATTGATACAAAAAAAAAAACATTAAAAATTGATAAAACAAAAAGTTATTTCTCTGAAAAAATAAATAAGTTCGACAGACCCTTAGCCATGCTAATGAAGAGAAGATGAGAGGGATCTCAAATTACTAACACACGGGATGAAAAAGGCAATATCACAATGGACACTACAGAAATACAGAGGATAATTCAAAATTATTTTGAAACCCTATATTCCAATAAAATAGAAGATAGCAAAGATATCGATAAATTTCTTAAGTCATATGATTTGCCCAGATTGAGTCAGGAAGATACACACAATTTAAAAAGACCAATAACAAAGCAGAAAATTGAAGAAGCCATGAAAATACTGCCAACCAAGAAATGCCCTGCACAACATGGATATACAGCAGAGTTTTACAAAACGTTCAAAGAAGAATTAATACCAATACTTTTCCAGTTATTTTAAGAAATAGAAAAAGAAGGAGCTCTTCCAAATTCATTGCATGAGGCCAACATCACCTTGATCCCAAAACTAGATAAAGACACTTCAAAGAAAGAAAACTACAGACCAATATCTCTAATGAACTTAGATGAAAAAATCCTCAAAAAAATTCTTTTGAATCGAATACAAAAGCATATCAAAAAAATTGTGCACCATGATCAAGTAGGATTCCTCCCCGGGATGCAAGGCTGGTTCAATATACAGAAATCAATAAATGTTATTCACCACATCAATAGATTTAACCATAAGAACCACATGATCATCTGGATAGATGCAGAAAAAGCATTTGACAAAGTTCAGCATCCGTTTATATTCAAAACAATAGAAAAACTAGGGATAACAGGAACTTACCTCAACATTGTAAAAGCTATATATGCTAAGCCTCAGTCTAGCATCATTCTGAATGGAGAAAAACTGAAGGCATTCCCACTAAAATCAGGAACAAGACAGGGATGCCCTCCCTCACCACTTCAATTCAATTTAGTCCACGAAATACTAGCCAGAGCAATTAGACAAACAAAAGAACTTAAGGGCATAAAAATAGGAAAAGAAGAACTTAAATTATCACCATATGTGGATGATATGATAATATATCTAACAGACCAAAAAGGGCCTACAAAGAAACAACTAGAGCTTATAATTGAATATAGCAAAGTGGAAGGATATAAAATGAACACTCATAAATCAAAGGCATTCCTGTATATCAGTGACAAATATTCTGAAATGGAAATGAGGACAAAAACCCCATTCACAATATCCTCAAAAAAAAAAGTAAATTACTTGGGAACCAATCTAATAAAAGAGGTGAAAGATTAATACAATGAAAACTACAGAACCCTAAAGAGAGAAATAGAAGAAGACCTTAGAAGATGGGAAAATATACCCTATTCATGGATAGGAAGAACGAACATCATCAAAATGGCAATATTACCCCAAGTTCTCTGTAGGTTTAATGCAATGCCAATCAAAATCCCAACAGCATTTCTAGGAGAAATAGATAAAACAATCATGAAATTCATATGGACAAATAAAAGACCCAGAATAGCAAAAGCAATTCTAAGCAGGAAGTGTGAATCAGGAGGCATAGTGATACCAGATTTCAAAGTGTACTACAGAGCAATAGTAACAAAAACAGCATGGTACTGGTACCAAAACAGGCAGGTGGACCAATGGTACAACTTAGAGGACACAGAGACAAATCCACAAAATTACAACTTTCTTATATTTGATAAATGGGATAAAAGCATGCAATGGAGGAAGGATAGCATCTTCAACAAATGGTGCTGGGAAAATTGAAAATCCATATGCAAACAAATAAAAGTGAATCCCTTTCTCTCACCATGCACAAAAGTTAACTCAAAATCGATCCAAGAGCTTCATATCAAATCAGAGACTCTGCGCCTGATAGAAGAAAAAGTTGGTTACAATCTACATATTGTGGGATCGGGCTCCAAATTCCTTAATAGGACACCCATAGCACAGAGTTAATAACTAGGATCAACAAATGGGACTTACTTAAACTAAAAAGTTTTTTCTCAGCAAGAGAAACAATAAGAGAGGTAAATAGGGAGCCTACATCCTGGTAACAAATTTTTACTCCTCACACTTCAGATAGAGCCCTAATATCCAGAGTATACAAAGAACTCAAAAAATTAAACAATAAGATAACAAATAACCCAATCAACCAATGGTCCAAAGAACTGAACAGACACTTCTCAGAGGAGGACTTACAATCAATCAACAAGTATATGAAAAAAATGCTCACCATTTCTAGCAGTCGGAGAAATGCAAATCAAAACCACCCTTAGATACCATCTCACTCCAGTAAGATTAGCAGCCATTATGAAGGCAAACAACAACAAGTGCTGGAGAGGTTGTGGGGAAAAGGGTACTCGTGTACATTGTGGTGGGACTGCAAATTGGTGCGGCCAATTTGGAAAGCAGTATGGAGATTCTTGGGAAAGCTGGGAATGGAACCACCATTTGACCCAGCTATTGCCCTTCTCGGACTGTTCCCTGAAGACCTTAAAAGAGCATACTACAGGGATACTGCCACAACGATGTTCATAGCAGCACAATTCACAATAGCTAGACTGTGGAACCAACCCAGATGCCCTTCAATAGATGAATGGATACAAAAGTTGCATTTATACACCATGGAGTATTACGCAGCACTAAAAAATGACAAATTCATGGAATTGGCAGGGAAATTGATGGCACTAGAACAGATTATGCTTAGTGAAGCTAGCCAATCCCTT
The DNA here is from genome assembly GCF_048772815.1 of Callospermophilus lateralis. Taxonomy (NCBI): domain Eukaryota; kingdom Metazoa; phylum Chordata; class Mammalia; order Rodentia; family Sciuridae; genus Callospermophilus; species Callospermophilus lateralis. The sequence continues at coordinate 104,662 of NW_027515935.1, read as the reverse complement.
AAGAAAATACCAAATGTCTTCTTTGATATAATGAGAGCAACTAAGAACAGAGCAGGAAGGAAGAGCAGGAAGAAAAGATTAACATTAAACAGATACATGAGGTGGGAGTTAAAGGGAGAGTAAAGAGAAATTGCATGGTCTTTGAGGGAGACCCTCATTGTTATACAAAATTACATATAACAGGTTGTGAGGGGAATGGGAAAATAAACAAGGAGAGAAATGAATTGCAGGAGATGGGTAGAGAGCGAATATGGGAGGGGAGGGGAGGGGGGATAGTAGAGGATAGGAAAGGTTGCAGAATTCAACAGTTACTAATAAGGCATTATGTAAAAATGTGGATGTGAAACCAATGTGATTCTTCAATCTGTATTTGGGGTAAAATTGGGAGTTTATAACCAACTTGAATCTAATGTATGAAATAGGATATGTCAAGAGCATTTTAATGTTTTGAACAACCAATAAAAAAAAGGATCCTGATGGCTCTCCTCAAAGTCAAGCACATCCCACCCAGAGCTCATAAGAAATGTGTGTGAAAAGCTTGGACACAATGCTATCTTCTTCACTTCCCTACTGATTCTGGCTGGTCCTGGTCAGATCCCAAGTGGATACCTGGTTCATTGTAGAGCCCCAAATGCTGAACAAGTGAGATCTTAGCACACAGTTGCAATTATCAAAAGATGTCATGGACTAAGATGAAGACACTCTTCCAAGGAAGGAGTTCAGAGATGAGAAGGAATGATGACCACAGTGGTTTTACCCTCACAGTGACCAGTCAGTGTCAGTATCCATGTATGCATAAATAGAAGGAACCAGAGAGCATTTGGGACTGACATTATGAAGACCTATCATATATAATGTCAATGTGATATCCTGCAGGCCACACAGGGGGCAGCACAGACCTAAACTAGGGATCGGACACCACTGCTGTGCTGAGCTGGATCTTCACTACAGCCCACCTTTTGCTGTGTAACTAGATGAGCTGCAATTGTGCTGATCAGGCCCCATGAAAATCCATCCAGTGAAAACATGTTTCTACAAAGTAGTGTCTACAAAAAAACCCAATAAGGTAGCTTTCAGTGTCAGTTGGAACATGCAATGTAAGACCTTCCTTAGCTACAGTAATGTCTGGCCTGTGCATCTCCTCTGTCTCAGATGCCCACCATAAGTGAGCATAGTGCATTGGTGGACCTGAGGGCCATTGTTAAGGATTGACCCTGTCCAGAAACTTGAGCCTAGAATGGGGATTGGAAGATGAATTCTGACACCTCTCACAAAAAATGTATATGAACGTGAAAATTTTTCATGAGTAAAGTGTTGTGAACTATCACATGCACTGATTAAATATAGGACATACTGACAGGTAAAGTTTGCTATTAAATGAAGTTGCTACTGGTGCAGTGACAGGATTGAAATGGAGTTTTTCCTTTATAGAGTGTCATGAAAATTTTCTGGGTTTTCATGGGATAAGTTTTGCATGTTAATTGAGGTATTGGTGTGGAATAAACTGCACATATGGAAGGTTTACAGTTTGATCTATTTACACATATACAAAATCATGATCTAATGGAGATGGCTTTTTTTTTTTTTGTTTAAACATATGGACGTTGGCCTCATGGCATGTATATATTAGAGAAACAAACAAATGTGCAAAAACGAACACAAATTCACACTCAGAATCATGTTGCGTGAATGCACACAAAGACACATGTATAAAACTGTCATTGACCTAGCAACTTTGCTCCACTCACATAGGTGCTTCAAGAAAATATGCAGAATGGCCATAGATATTTTTTAAATCAATTTAGACCACAAACCCCTCACTTCTCATTCTCAAGGAGGTAGTGGAATCACTGAGACTCTGCACTCAAAATGAAGGAAGACTCTCTGACCCTTGGAATTATCTACATTTTCAAACAGGAAGAGAGTGAGCCCAGGATACATACCAATTATGGATCCTTTTGATTCCTCCTGTGAATACAGAAAAGGAGTCACTATGAACATCAAGCCATGATTTGACCTGTGTGCACAAGTCTTTTGTTTATTGGTGACATTCAAATATTCAATGAGAATGTGTGCAAATCAAGGGAAGAGATAGCAAATATACACTCACCAAATGACACAAGCTTTTCTAGGGTATTTGTGTCACAGGTCTATATTAGGTGATAATTAAGGAATTTGATGACCAGGATGGAAAATCATATCCAGGCACAAAGCTTGTTATTATACGGTGTGTAGTTTATACTGTTTCTTGTTATATTGCCTTCAGTGAGGTCTCATTTGGCAACAGACACCTTAATGAGAATCTGCACACTCAGGAAATTGTGTATGTCATCTCCAGGAAACCATATCATATTACAAGAGAAAGAGATACTAAAGATCAACACTTGAATTTCAGAGGAAGATAAGCAACCTTACCATGGCTTCTGATGGGGCCTCTTGATCCATGCTTTCTCCAGGAATGAACTCCACCATGTCATTTGGGTGAGCTAGGAGGATGCAGAATAATGATTAGTATACTGATTTAAGGCTTATGAATAGTTCAGAGCATTTCTTGATATGGACATCAGTGAAAATATACAGCAAATATAAGAACAAGAATGAGTGATGGCCGCAAATAGAGTGCATCACACCCCGTGTAACACATCACTGCACAGGTGAATACAGGGTTAGAACAACAGAAAGCTATCTTGTTAGGAATTTCCAGCTGAATTGGGGTGCACCGAAACCTAGAGGAAGGATTTCCATCACCGAGGACCGGTTACTGAGTCTCAAATGCGAGCCAACGGTGCGACCAGAGATCCAGGCTGACTGATCCGCCGCCTGCCCTGCGGCCCGCCCCGTGGCTACAGACGGCGAGGTGCCACTGAGAAGCGATCAGCAAGCAGAGAGAAACGGCACTACAGATTCTGTGGAGTCCTGCTGGCTGTGCACTCTCTGAGCTCTGGGATGAGTTCGGGGTTTGAGATGAAGGAAGGAAGCGGTCCAGTTCTATCCCGCACAACTTAAAGTCCACCAATGAAGCCAGCGGGCAACATCTTGTAAAACTGACGTCACCATTGCCAGGTTATGACAGATTGCTACAATAAAACAGCATGACCAACCAGACTACATATAACTTACTAAATGCAAATAGATGAATACTACAAATAGGTGTATAGTCCACCCAAGCCCTTAACTACCCCCAAGTATTCCTGTCTATTCTCTTGTTAATATCCGACTGCATTTGAGTAACCCCCCAAATAAGCTAACGTATCCGAACCTCCATACAATCAAATCAACCGATCTTTACATAAAATCTTAAGTCCAAACCTTAGTTCTCTATATGCCATCAAAATCTGAAGGCCTTTAATGAAACCAATGAATTTACCTTATATCACAATTAAATCCAACATCTCGAAACATTGTCTCCTAACACAAAGGAGGGATAGTGGAAATATAAAAACCAAAACAAATTTAAAGGAGAAAACAGAAACACAGCAGTCAAACAGAGTTGGGAAGTAACTTGAGCACCATGAAAAAAACAAAGGGAAAAAGGAGCACAAACAATGCAGGACAACTTAAATACAAAGGAGAACCTACAGGCACCAGAAAAATGGACAGAGAAAGAAGTCAAGGAATACCTAACTCAGATGGAATGGAATCTTAGAGAAGACTTTAGACAGCAAGTTCAAACAATGAACGTATATTTTGAAAACGAAGTAAATAAGCAAATTCAAATGTAAAAGAACAAGCTCTATCACGAAATAGAGATTTAGAAAATAAAACATACAGTAATTTTAGAAATGCAGGAAACCATAAACCAAATTAAAAACTGAAACGAGAATATTAAAAGACAAAAGGTTTATAAGATCTGAAGAGAAACCAGAGTATAACAAATGAGAATATTACAAATAGACTAGATCAAGTAGAAGCCAGAACATCAGATAATGAAGACAAAGTTTATCAACTTGAAAAGAATATTGTCAACACAGAAAAGATGCTTAGAAGGCACGAGCAATCTATTCAAGAGACATGGGATGTCATAAAAAAACCAACCCTGAGAGTCATTGGAATAAAAGAAGGCATAGAGCATCAAACCAAAGAAATGAACAATTTATTGAATGAAATACTCTTAGGAAACTTCCCAAATATGAAAGGTGGAATGGATTGCCAAGTCCTGGAAGCCTACAGGACCCCAAACATTCAAAGCCATACTAGACCAAATCCAAGACATATAATTATGAAGATATCCAACATACAAAACAAAAAGGGAATATTAAAAGCTATGAGAGAAAGGAGGAAGATATCTCTCAGGGGTAAACCAATTAGGTTAACGGCTGATTTTTCATCACAGACGTTGAAAGCGAGAAGATCCTGGAACAACGTATTTCCAACGATAAAAAATATTGGATTTCAACCAAGAATACTGTATCCAGCAATATTAAGCTTCAGATTTGACAATGAAATTAAAATATTTCATGATAAATAAATGTTAAAAGAATTCACATCCAGAAAACCAGCACTGCATGGCATCTTGAACAAAACACTACAAGAAGAGGAATTAAAAAACAGCACCCCAAACTAACAGTGGGAGGTAACTCAGTAAAGGCAAGGAAAAAAAATAACCAAAAAGGAAAAACTATCCATATTAAAATAAATAAATAAACAACCATGACCGGTAGTACTAACCATATTTCAATAGTAACCTTAAACGTTAATGGCTTAAATTCCCAAATTAAGAGACATAGGCTAGTAACCTGGATTAAAAAAACAAATCCAACAATATGCTGCCTTCAGGAGACTCATCTGATAGGAAAAGACATACACAGAATGAAGGTGAAAGGTTGGGAAAAATCATACCACTCACATGGTCCCCCGAAGCAAGCAGGAGTGGCCATTGTCATATCGAATGAAATGAACTTCAAACCTAAGTTAATCAAAAGGGATAAAGAAGGACACTACATACTATTAAAAGGTACCATCCACCAACAAGACATAACAATTATCAATATATATGCACCAGACAATGATGCTGAAACATTCATAAAACAAACTCACCTCAAGTTCAAGAGACAAATAGACCACAACACAATAATTGTGGGTGACTTCAACACACCGCTCTCTCCATTGGACAGATCCTCCAGACAAAAGCTGAATAAAGAAACTATAGAACTTAATAACACAATCAATAACCTAGACTTAACCGACATATATAGAATATATCAACCATCACCAAGTGGATACACGTTCTTCTCAACAGCACATGGATCCTTCTCAAAGATAGACCATATATTATGCCATAGGACAACTATTAGTAAATATAAAGGTGTGAAGATTATACCATGTAACTCATCTGATTGCAGTGGAATGAAACTGGATATCAATGATAAAAGAAGGATGGAAAAATCATACATCTTATGAAAAATGAACAATATGTTACTGAATGATCAATGGGTTACAAAAGACATAAAGGAGTAAATCAAAAAATTCTTGAAGATGTATGGAAATACAGACACAACATATTGGAATCTATGGGACAAAATGAAAGCAGTTTAAAGAGGGAAATTCATTTCCTGGAGGTAATTCCTCAAAAAATGAAAAAACCAACAAATAAATGAGCTCACACTTCATCTCAAAGCCCTAGAAAAGGAAGAGCAAAACAACAGCAAATGTAGTAGAAGGCAAGAAATAATTAAAATCAGAGCAGAAATCAATAAAATTGAAACAAAAGAACATTAAAAAATTGATAAAACAAAAAGTTTGTTCTTTGAAAAAATAAATAAGATCGACAGACCCTTAGCCAAGCTAATGAAGAGAAGAACAGAGAGAGCTCAAATTACTAACATACGGGATGAAAAAGGCAATATCACAATGGACACTACAGAAATACAGAAGATAATTAGAAATTATTTTGAAACCTTATATTCCAATAAAATAGAAGATAGCAAAGATATTGATAAATTTCTTAAGTCATATGATTTGCCCAGATTGTCAGGAACATACACACAATTTAAACAGACCAATAACAAAAGAGGAAATTGAAGAAGCCATCAAAAGACTACCAACCACGAAAAGCCCTGGACGACATGGATATACAGCAGAGTTTTACAAAACCTTCAAAGAAGAATTAATACCAATACTATTCAAGTTATTTCAAGAAATAGAAAAAGAAGGAGCTCTTCCAAATTCATTCTATGAGGCCAACATCACCCTGATCCCGAAAAAATACAAAGACACTTCAAAAAAAGAAAACTACAAACCAATATCTCTAATGAACTCAGATGCAAAAATCCTCAAAAAAAATCTTGTGAATCGAATACAAAAGCATATCAAAAAAATTGTGCACCATGATCAAGTAGGATTCATCCCCGGGATGCAAGTCTGGTTCAATAAACAGAAATCAGTAAATGTTATTCACCACATCAATAGATTTAACCATAAGAACCACATGATCATCTCAATAGATGCAGAAAAAGCATTCGACAAAGTTCAGCATCCCTTTATGTTGAAAACACTAGAAAAAGTAGGGATAACAGGAACTTACCTCAACATTGTAAAAGCTATATATATGCTAAGCCTCAGTCTAGCATCATTCTGAATGGAGAAAAACTGAAGGCATTCCCACTAAAATCTGGAACAAGACAGGAATGCCCTCCCTCACCACTTCTCTTCAATTTAGTTCTCGAAATACTAGCCAGAGCAATTAGACAGACAAAAGAAATTAATGGCTAAAAAATAGGAAAAGAAGAACTTAAATTATCACATATTCAGATGATATGATAATATATCTAACAGACCAAAAAGGTTGTACAAAGAAACTACTAGAGCTAATAAGTGAATTTAGCAATTTGGCAGGATATAAAATGAACACTCATAAATCAAAGGCATTCCTGTATATCAGTGACAAATCTTCTGCAATGGAAATGAGGACAACCACTGCATTCACAATATCCTCAATAAAAATAAAATACTTGGGAATCAATCTAACAAAAGAGGTGAAAGATTTATACAATGAATACTACAGAAACCTAAAGAGAGAAATAGAAGAAGACATTAAAAAATGGAAAAACATACCCTGTTCATGGATAGGAAGAACTAACATCATCAAAATGGTGATACTACAAAAAGTTCTCTATACGTTTTATGCAATGCCAATCAAAATCCCAACAGCATTTCTTGTAAAAATAGATAAAGCAATCATGAAATTCATATGGAAAAATAAAAGGCCCAGAATAGCAAAAACAATTCTAAGCAGGAAGTGTGAATCAGGAGGTATAGTGATACCAGATTTCAAACTGTACTGCAGAGCAATAGTAACAAAACCAGAATGTTACTGGTACCATAACAGGCAGGTGGACCAATGGTACAGATTAGAGGACACAGAGACGAATCCACAAAATTACAACTTTCTTATATTTGATAAATGGGATAAAAGCATGCAATGGAGGAGGGATAGCATCTTCAACAAATGGTGCTGGGAAAACTGGAAATCCATATGCAAAAAAATGAAACTGAATCCCTATCTCTCGCCATGCATAAAAGTTAACTCAAAATGGATCAAAGACCTTGATATCAAATCAGAGACTCTGCGCCTTAACGTGAAAAAGTTGGTTACAATCTACATATTGTGGGATTGGGCTCCAAATTTTTTAATAGGACACCCATAGCACAGAGTTAATAACTAGGATCAACAAATGGGACTTACTTAAACTAAAAAGTTTTTTTCTCAGCAAGAGAAACAATAAGAGAGGTAAATAGGGAGCCTACATCCTGGTAACAGATTTATACTCCTCACACTTCAGATAGAGCCCTAATATCCAGAGTATACAAAGAACTCAAAAAATTAAACAATAAGATAACAAATACCCAATCAACAAATGGGTCAAAGACCTGAACAGACACTTCTCAGAGGAGGACAAACAATCAATCAACATGTACATGAAAAAATGCTCACCATTTCTAGCAGTCAGAGAAATGCAAATCAAAACCACCCTAAGATACCATCTCACTCCAGTAAGATTAGCAGCCACTCTGAAAGAAAACAATAACAATTGCTGGAGAGTTTGTGGGGAAAAGGGTACTCTTGTACATTGCTGGTGGGACTGCAAATTGGTGCGGCCAATTTGGAAAGCAGTATGGAGATTCCTGAGAAAGCTGGGAATGGAACCACCATTTGACCCAGCTATTGCCCTTCTCGGACTGTTCCCTGAGGACCTTAAAAGAGCATACTACAGGGATACTGCCACAACGATGCTCATAGCAGCACAATTCACAATAGCTAGACTGTGGAACCAACCCAGATGCCCTTCAATAGATGAAGGGATTAAAAAAAGTGGAATTTATACACAATGGAGTATTATGCAGCACTAAAAATGACAATTTCATGGAATTGGCCGGGAAATGGATGGCATTAGAGCAGATTATGCTAAGTGAAGCTAGCCAATCCCTAAAAAATCAAAGGCCAAATGTCTTCTTTGTTATAATGAGAACAACTATGAACAGAGCAGGGAGGAAGAGCAGGAGGAAAAGATCAACTTTATACAGAGACATGAGGTGGGAGGGAAAGGGAGAGAAAATGGAAATTGCATGGAAATGGAAAGAGACCTTCATTGATATACAAAATTACATATAAGATAATTTAAGTTATGAACTCCCATTTTTACCCTGTATACACATTGCAGAATCACATCAGTTACACTTCCGTTGATTTATATATTGCCATACTGGTGTCTGTTGTATTCTGCTGCCTTTCCTATCCTTACTATCCCACTTGAATCAAAGTGTGGAATATGATATATCAAGAACTATGTTATGTTTTGAGCAACCAACAATAAAAAAAAGATAATTTTAGGGGGAAGGGAATAAAATCCAGAGAAATAATTAGATTTCAACAGATGGGGTAGAGAGCGAAGATGAGAGGGGAGGGGAGGGAGGATAGTAGAGGATAGGAAAGGTAGCAGAATACAACAGTTACTAATATGGCATTATGTAAAAATGTGGATGTGTAACTGATGTGATTCTGCAATCTGTATTTGGGGTTAAAATGGGAGTTCATAACCCACTTGAATCTAACGCATGAAATAGGATATGTCAAGAGCTTTGTAATATTTTGAATAACCAATAAAAAAGAACAAGAATGAATGGGAAGCACAGCCTTTGGGTTTCCAGTAGATTGGAACCAGGTGTGATATATTTTTTTTGTATTTTTTACCTTTAGGAGTATGTTTTCCTCTAGAGATGACCACTGAGGCCACTTTAAAATATGCAAAATATTTCACATCTCTGTAGGAGATTAGTTATTACTAATATATTGTAATAACCTGGACTGTGTTATATCCCTAAGTGATGTACACAGTTCCCTAACCCAAAGCATCACCACCAGGATAATTTCCTGAACTCTTAATGCTTCTTTCACTTACAGAGTGAATAACCTGGATCTTTTGGCTCAGCAACATCTCTGTCTACAGAGAGGGCCTACTAACCAAAACTACATTTGGGTGTCATGAAGTGGGAAAAAATTATATCAAGCAAATCATGCATTAGTGTGGGTTTTTATTTTTAGGAAATTAATGCTTGTTCTGGGCATGTTAGAAGAGAATTTCTGAAGAAGCTCCCATAGCCTCACAAACACATACACAATTATTACACATGGACATGCTCAGAGATACCACCCCATGCTCATTCACATAAATACACACCACACAAATGACAGCTATTTCAGGATCATGGTAGTGGGCCACAATTCTTCACTGGATTATCACTTTGTCACCATATGCCTATCCTCATTTCCAAACAAAATCTAAATCCAGGATAACTTTTTATATAGAAACTGGAAGGAATGTGTGACCTATCTAAGTACAGAGGTTTTGCTCAGCATGTTAGGGAGTTGAGAATACTTACTTTGCTCATTTTTTGCAGAGGCTACCTGTAGTTACAGAAAAGAAGACAGCGTGAGCAGGAGATCATTTGCACAAGTCTACTGTTGGCTGTGGTGACATTAGATAACTAGATGGGAAACAGCAGTTGGGGCAAAGATCACAAAGTAAGGCAGAGAAGGCACTTGTGAAAATACATGAGCTTTGCATGAGGGATTTCTCAGGTACAATTTGATGACATGCATAAAATTCTTTTTCTCTCAAGGAAAAGTGCCACTGAAGAAAATGCTCACTACAATTATTTGACAATGGTTGTTCTCATATGTGAATGTCATCTTGAATCATTCTCACAGGGAATAGATGTGCAGTTGTAATTCCATCACCTATGAGTCCCCTATAATGAACACTGTCATATTTTCATGAAGGAATTTGAATTAAAAGGAAGAAAACAACACTTATATCTAAGAGAAAGAAGGGTCACATTACCTTAACAATGTAATTTTTTTGGTCTTCTGCCACAACGGGTACCACCTCTATTATGACTTGATAGCAATCTAGGGAAATATAGAGTAACTGTCAGTATATTGGTTTGCTGAAGAAACACTCCAGGGGCTTCCTAAATGTGGACATAGGTCTAGAGTGTATGCAGATGGTTGTTTAACACACACAGGCTCAATTAGTGCTGGAACATGATTGTTTCTGAATGTCAAGAGAAGGAGCAGATCAGGAAACAAAAATTCAAAATAGACAAAAAAATGGAAGGAACTACAATAAGAAATTAAATATTCTACTGTTACACTAGAAGGTTTCAGCATTCCTTTATAACACTTGACAGATCCATCAGGAAGTAAAGAAAAAGTATACTTTTGAATCAATCATTTCTGTTATGGGTCAAATTACTTCCACACAAATACATGTTTAAATTCTAAACATGGTTAAGTTAGAACTTAAACCATACCTCCAAATTTTACTGGGTTTTAAATGAGAGTCATTGTGATCTTAGCAATTAAAAGTATCCTCTTTGAACAGGGTGGACCCATTCTCCAAATAGGGCATCTGTTCTCATGAAGATGGGGCACATTCATGAGAGACTAATGCCATGTGATGATGCAAGCAGAGAGGAAAGTGCTGCAGTTGAAAACCAAGCAGATCAAGGATGGCCACCAAACCAGTAACAGTTAAGGATGGGCAGGAAAAATCCTTCCTTAAAGTTTTCAGAAGTAACATGTTTTTGCTAACAGGTCAATGTGGGATTCCTAGGAAATAGAGCTCCAAGATAGTACACTTACATTACTTCAACCCAAGAAAGCTGGTACTTAGTTATGGCAACCCTAGGAATTTACCAAAACCATTATCAATCACATAGATCTATTTGGCATTTGTACAAATACTTCATACGACAGTGAGAGAATAAAATTTGTTTTCAAGTTAACATGAGGTATTCATCAAGATAAGATATATTTTGGCCCAAAACGTTCCTTGGCATGTTGAGAAATTGTTCAAATTTGCTGTCAGGAGAAGAGAAGTTGGCAAATGGAGGAAGGATGCACCCACGACAGTTCTTCAGTGCCAGACTTAGAAGGCAAGAAGACTGCTTCTCAGTGAGAGGGGAACTAAAGGAAGTCACCCAAACTTAATAGTGAATGGAAAAAATTATAGAGGAATATAAAGTCAAAAACTCAAGCAAAAGAAATGATACAAGACAGAAGTAAATTTAAGATAGAGAGAACCTTTATTTCTTGCAGCTCCACAACCTGTAATGCAAACAGTGCGAATAGTCCTTCCTCTCAGGTGTGCAAATAGGGGTTTCACGAAAACTCAATAGTGGACACTCAGGGAGTCTTAGAGAATCAGAAACTTGGCTACATTAAACAAAGACAAAAATGAAAGTACATTAGATCCAAGCTGATGGTGGCAGAAGCAGCAGTAGCAGCAGCAGGATTAGTGGCACTGCTAGATCACCTAAAGAAGGAAATGGACAGAAACAAAATAGAAAGATTCAGTGTGAAAATCCTGAGATCAGAGAGGCAACGTTTTCTTGGCTGAAAAGAGGCTTCTTTGCACTGCACACTGTACATGAAGAAAGATCTGTGATTCATGCTGTCCCCAGAGAGCAAGGCAGGAGCCACCTTGACACAGCCAAGCTGATGCTGCCACTGCAGGAGCCAGGAGCTGGGAGATCTGAGCAGGTAGGCACACATGGACCTGAAAGGCACCTGCCACAGCACCTAGGCTTTGCCTGGCTGAGCTAGAGCAAAAGGCATGGAGAGAATTCTCCCCAGGGAAACTCAAGTCAGAGATGTGCACGCAAGCTCTGGTCCTTTCTTCCTTGAGTCTGGTGCCTCCCAGGACCAGCTGAAAAGGATTGAGAATTTGAAGGAGCAGGTGTAAAAATGGGCTGCTGGGAATAGATGCCCAGACCATAAGCCCAGGAAACATGTAAAGGTCGCTCCACAGGCAGCAGAGTGGGTGGGGAGAAGCTGACTAGCACACCCATAGTTGGAATTAAGGACAAGATTCAGAAAATCACCTCAATAGATGTAGAAAAGCTCTTGATTAAAAAGGAGAAACAATTCATTTCCAAAATAAAGGAGAAACCTGGAAAAAAAGGAACTTAGTTTCAATATTATAAAAGCCATATATGAGAAATTCAAAGCCAACATCACACTGAACAGAGATAAAAATGAACTGTCTTCTTCAAATATCAAGAACAAGAAAAGAATGTCTACTTTTGCCAATTTTATTCAATATATTTTTCTGAAAAAATGTCAGAACAATCAGGCAAAAGTAGGAAATTAAAAGGATACCATAAGAAAAATTCAAATTGTCCACATTACCTGGTGACATGATTCTATATTTAGAAGGCCCAAAAATTTTCACCAGAAGAATTCTAGAAGTAATAAATTTAGCAATGTAGCAGGATAAAAGATTAACACAAATAAATCAATATTGTCACTATACTCCAACATTGATGGCACTGATTTATAATTCAAGAAAATAATTTTTTTATAATAATGTAAAAAAGCCCCTGAGGATAAATCTACCAAATAGGATGTAAGATCTCTACAACAAAAACTATAGAACACTGAAAAAGAAATGGAAGAAGACCTCAGAAGAGGCAAAATAGTTCTGTGTTCTTGGATAGGCAGAATTAATATTGTCAAAGTGGCCATAACATCGACAATATCCAGGTTCAATGAATTCAATTCAATCCCCTTCAAACTACAAATGATATTTCTTACAGTATTGAAAAACTAACCCTGAAATTCATTTGAGATGATGATGATGATAATAATAGTAATAATAATAATTATTATAATATAATATTATATTAATTATTATATTTATTAAATAATAATAATAATAATAATAATTATTATTATTATTATTATTATTATTATTATTATTATTATTATTTGGCAAAGGAATTCTGAGCAAGAAAAAGTAAGGTGAAAGCCAGCACAATGACCAATTTTATATTTTACTACAGAGATGAGTAGCAAAAACAGTATCTTATTGAACTGAAAATAGATATGAGGATTCTTGAATTGAATATACCACATAGAGACAACCCACCTGATACTTACATTCACCTGATACTGGACAACAGCACCAAAATACATGTTAAAGAGGACATTATGGTTTAAACAAATGGTGCTGGGGAAACAGGATAAGCATAGAAATACCAGGAAGGATGAGAGAAAGAAGGTACACTGACACAATGTTGGTGGGTTTGTAAATTATTATGACAACTCTGGAAAGCAATGTGCAGATTCCTGACAAGCCCAAGAGTGGAACTCATAGGACTCAGCTATTACGTTCCTCCCTGCTTATTCTATAAAACTACAAGTCAGCATACTATAGTGATACAATCACTTCAATGTTTCTAGCATTCACCATAAATACATTGTATGATCAACCCAGATGTCCACCAGCAGTTGAAATAATCAAGTGCACAGAATTAAAAGGTAACTGGATCTTTACTTCTGGAGCTATAGCACTGCTGAATGACTCAAAGCACGTAAATTTGTACATGTTAAATAAAAGAAGAATTGGAAATCTGAATCAACTAGAATCCTTATTGCAGAATGGACACAATGACAGGATTTCCACAGTACCTTCGTTGGAATTCTCATTTGGAACAGCACTGTTTGATGGCCAGAGGTCTCCTCTGGACCAAGGCCAGAGGCAACAGCCTGGGAAATGTGATAAAACAGAGTTAGCTGTTGACAATGTGCTGGCAAGAAAACATAGGGTCATCAATAGTAATTCAAATAACAGTTCAACCAGTTTTAATTGATAAGTGATCATTGTAAATATCTGGGGGTATAATTTGAGCTTTGAATTCAAGTATGTATTTATACCCTAATAGCATGCCCAGAAACTTAAATATTTCTTGTATGTTTTTTTTCTGTCATTTTCAACAACAAGAGGTGATAAATAGGTCTGGGACACAAAGATAAATGCTGCATAATATCACTCTTTCGTGGAAACTGAAAAATTGATCATAGAAGGTGAGAGTAGAGTATTAGTTAGCAGAGCAGGGGAGACAATGTTACAATTGAATATTAGAAAAAAAGTTCTGATGTATTTTTTCAGTCTGTTAACAGAGTTAAAAACAGTAAAATCTGTGTCTCGGGATGTGGCTCATTTGGAGAATGCTTGCCTTGCATGTCTGAGGCATGGGGTTTGATTCCCAGCACCACATTTATATAAATAAATAAATAAAGGTCCATGAAAACTAATAAAAAATTTTAAAATAAATATGTTTAATAAATTTTGAAGGAGGGATGTGAATGTTCTTAGATTTCACACTACTGAGTTGATTTTTCACCATTGGGGCAGCAAAGCACCTGAGTCAGATTGATCTTTAGGATAACAATGCAATGTGTGTGGTCTACAACCCAACACAATATTGTGTGGTCAAAAAGAATTACTGAGGCAGAATCATAGAAATCAGAGAAAACAGTGACCATAAGCAGAGGCTGTGGTTAAGTGGCTTTTGTTCAAATCCTACCTCAAAAATTAAATACCTGTTCAGTTAAATAAACCCCTTCTCAATTGTTGCAAAAAGTGTGGCATCTGATCCATGTAATGGTATAAGGCTGACAATGATCACATCCATGCATTCTTAAGCGGACTGGTGCTTCATATGGGTGCTAATGTGTCCTGACATTAAATAGTACACTTCATTAAATGTGTGGAAAAATAAGCTCAATCGTTGACAGTGTTTGAACAGAGAGGTGTCAAACAGAGGTCATCCTCCAGAGCAATGGGTAAAGAAAGTCTATTCCTCATTCTTTACAGATGGATATTTGTAAAGCTCATGGAGAATATCTGTGACCTCCTATGACTTCATATCAGCCTAAAGGGATGGGTGGAGCAGAGTCTGTCCACCACAATTTAGAGTTTAGGTGTTTGTAATTTGGAGATTTTATGTTTCTTGCCCAGATTCACAAGAATGATGAGCGGTGGATATGGGACAGGAATGTAGCTATTTACCTGGGACCAGAAATCCCTGAGCACTTGAGTCCTCTACTGGATATCCTAGAACCAGGAAACCAGAACTCTTCTCAGTGCTTTTTGAATACTCCTTCCTTCAGGCCTCTTTGGCATGAGGTTTCAGTAGCAGACACCATGAGAAATGTTCAAGTTATAACCCCGGGTTCCTGTCTCTTTATTGCAATTACTGACTTAAAAATGATCATTTCATGTAAATGAAGCCTATCTGAAGGTCAAGGTGAAAAGGTTAAGAATGTAAAAATTAAGTTCTGTTTTCCTGGAACCTGAAACTCATGTAGAAGTCGAAAACAACTCCCGGAAATACCCACTAAATGTATGTTGAAATCTCCCCTGATCATCTGGTTGCTCTACGAAAACAACCCCCCTCCCAGAATCCATGCAATGATTGGCTATGCTGTATTTGAAGTCCCTGCGCTCTCCAAGGAATGTATATAAGCTCTGCTTAAGCTGTTTCCGGGGATCTCTGCTCTATTCAAGTGAGCTCTGAGCCCCAGCATGCTGGACCCCCCAATAAACCCTTTGCTGTTGCATGAGACAGACTCTTGGTGGTCTCTTCCTCCGACGCTTGCCCGACTTTACAAAGGGTTGACTCCACACTTGGAGCCATCCTCCCCCAGGGTCTTCTCACTTCCAGCTGTCTCCAAGTGATCCTTCCTGACGAGCAGTTGACCATCTAATTCATCAGAGTTCTCTGGGGCTCACCAACTGTTTTAGAACTTGGGACATTCTAAACCAACTGCCACTTGATGGCTGTGCCAAGAATGAAGTTTCCTTGAGCTTTTCCCTCCTGGATGGCCTCTTAGTGGGGATTAATCAGGGAAACAGATACTCAGGGCTGATGGTTTGATGTTTCCATGTCAGAAGCTGGCCTGCCCCATGTCTGCAGTCTAATATTCTGAGCCATAATCTGAGCATTCAGACAAGGCCTGGTTGAAATATCATTTCTCCATATGCACCAGCTCTGATCAGGCATATTCCTGCTCCTGGCTTTCCAAGCCTCTTCCTAGACCCTGCATGGCCAGGGGCAGAGACTTACCTGCCTAGATGGAACCACCACTAACTATAACCTGTGAACCTCAACCAATGAATCCTCCCTGAAACCACTGAGGCCCTCATTTCCTCCATTATCAGACATCCACTCCACTGACCTCAAGGCACTGTCCTTTTTGCCTTCTTCCCAGTAGCCCCCAAACACCTGGGATCCTGTAGTTATCAACCAATTGGAAACGTTTTCTGAAATTTCAGTCCTCTTTTCTTTTACAAAATCTTGATTTAGAATTCTCTAACATTATTTTTAAATATTCATATACATTGAGATGGGTTTGGTTTTTTATTGCCCTTTCATGGTATATATATCGCCTTACTTAGCATCCATATACTATGTCTCACTTTATTTTTTCATCTCATGAAAGCAAGGTGGGTGTCCTGCTCCTGTAATTCACTTTAAAGGCACACATGTTATTGGCATTAGGAATGGTTCATTTATCTAAATTTAGAAAAACATTTTCAGTAAACAGGTCAATAGAACAAGCAAATATATGAATTGAGTGATAAAACAATATCACCAAATATTTAAATCTCAGGAGAGAAGATTCAGTGTTGAAGATGAAAAAATCAAGAGGAAAATATATTCAGTAAACATTAACTGCCCGTTGAAGAAACACACTTAAAAATATCACTGACAACATACCTTTCCCACAGCAGTTAAGATTTCCCATGGCCAACCAGGAACTCAAAACCTCCCTACTCTTCTCCAACTTTAACATACACCAACTTACTCACTACACCAACTGAGTGGAAATGGAAGGTAACATGTGCATTCCACATTACCATGGTGACTGGTCAACATGGAACTTTCATTGTGAGCACATGCCACATTCTGAGCTGCTACTATTAGAAAGTGTATTTTCATGTCCAAGTGTGTTGTTGAATAGTTTGTGTATTGCTTCAAAAGTGAAACCTAGAACTATATATTAATGTTTGTTGTTAATAAAAATAAGTTAAATTACAAAAAAAGGATTTACTTCAAAAATTATTTCATTGATCAAAAAATCATGGGATGAAAGGGATGCATAGCTATAGTTTTGAGAATCAAAGAAGATTCCATTTCTGGTTTGTAATTCTAAACCAACACATGTCTCAATCTTTCTGAACCTCCAAACATTTGTAGATAGAGAAAATTAAAATGTCTTTTTGATTCAGAATGAAAATGTATACAAAGTATTATCTTTTAAGAGTTGAGGAAATTTTCAGGAAGGAGAAATTTTAAGATCACATCCCCCTTATTTTAAATTTGAAAACAAAACTATTTTCTATTTAGTAGGATTTAATCCAATCATTTGAATTAATCTTCCTCTTCCATGACTCCTGCTGTGGAATCCATTCTTTTGTTTCTCATCCTAACCTGTCATCTCATACCACAAACACTCATGTTTGAACATGCACATGGTGAGGTCTATACAAACAATGTATGAAAAGTCTTCACATTGTAAAAGCTATCTATGCTAAACCCAAGGCCAACATTATTACTAAATGAGAAAAGGAGAAATCATTCCTTCTAAGGACAGAAACAAGACAGGGATGCCCTCTTTGAAACTCTAGTCAGAGTAATCAGACAGATGAATGAAATTAAAGTGATTTGCATAGAATAAGAACTCAAATTATCACCCCTTGCTGAGGACATAGTTCTATATTTAGAAGATCCAAGAAATTCCTCCAGAAAGCTTCTAGAACCAATAAATACATTCAGCAAATTAGGATATAAAGTCAATACCCAAGAATCAAATGCATTTCTATATACAAGCGATGAATCCACAGCAAGAGAAAGTAGGAAAACCTCCCCATTTACTCTAGCCTCAAATAAATAGAACACTTGGGAATCAATCTAAAAAAAAGAGGTGCAAGACCTCTACAATGAAAACTATAGAACACTAAGAAAAAAAATTGAAAAAGATCTTAGAAGATGGAAAGATTTCTCATGCTCTTGGATAGACAGAATTAATAGAGCCAAAAATGGCGATACTACCAAAACTCTTACAAAGATTTAATGCAATTCCTATTAAAATCCCAATGACATTCTTGTTTTTTAATTAAAAACACCAGGCAAGGCTAATGCTCTGCCACATGGGGTATTTCCCTTTGGGTCTCTCCTGACCCTCTTTTTGGCTTTGGCTTATGCTTTCCCTCAGGGAAGTCATTCCATGTGGACCTTCAGGACCTTCTTTTTGCTTGGGGCTTTTTCTATCTCCCAGGTTGCATCTGCATGGAAGGTTCTCAAGATATTCATCCTGGCCCCAGCAACTCAGGCAACTCAGGACAAGGCAACTCTGGGAACTCTGGACACACAGGCAACTCTGGACACATTGAAGAGCCATTTCCTCCTGGCACCCCACTGGAGCCCACAAGCCAGTTGGATAGCTGACAAGAAGAGGCACCTGGGGAGCAATTGCTGTCACTGCTGTGGCTGCTGTTCCTGCTGATTCTGATTTTGTTACTACAGGGGCTTGTAGAGATGTTTAGTATGGGAATCCGACTGGGATTGGCACTGAATGGGGCACAGACATTTTCACATGGGGTTGCAGTGCCTGGAGCCAAGGACCTGGGTGTCCTGGCACATAAAGCAAAGGTGCTGGGGCTGGCATCTGGGCCTCCAAATGTGGTATGCCCTGTGTTCCAGCTGCTACCACCTCTGCCTGCTCCTCTCCTTCCAGGGACCATGCCACAGCACCATGCTGTTGGGCTCCCATAACAGGTACAAACTTTGGGGGCAATAGATCTGCGAAGGCTGACCTCTCAGCCTGAGGTAGCCTCTCACGTAGCACTTCACGCTCATCCATTGCCTGTTGAAAGACAATCTAAGTGAAGTGCAGCTGAGTAGTAGCATCATCACGGTCCTCACACAGCCACTGCAGCTCAGAGGCCAAAGCCCAGCAAGCCGCCTCACCCTCCTCCAGTTGGTCCTGCAGCAGACAGGCACGATGCCCCTGCTGCTCCAACAGCCTTGCCACCACTCGCATGCCCAGGGCAAGGGCACTTCAGGTGCATTCCCTCTTGAGGTCTCGAGGCACCTGAAAGTCCACCACCACAGTGCGAATCCACTCCTCTACCTTGTTCCAGGGACAAGAGCGAAAGGCCATGTAGAACTCGGGGCCACCACTGTTCAGGAGAGCTTCATAGTTAATGAATCGGATCACCTCCTTGTGGAGAAAGCCACTGGCATGCTCGCCAAATTCCACTCTCATGGCTCTTGCGGCCTTTATTTCTTAATTTCATGAAAACAAGGTGGATGTCCTCCCCTTGTTTATTTATTCACTTTTCTATTAAAATATTTACTTATTTTAATTTGTTATATGTGATGGCAGAATGCAATTCATTTCATATTAGTTGTAGAGAGCGCCATTTTTCAAGTCTCTGGTTGTACAAAAAGTATTTTCACACCATTCGTGTCTTCATATATGTACTTAGGGTAATGATGTCTAACTCATTCCACCATCATTTGTACCCCCATGCCCTCTCCATTCCTCTTCTTTCACTTTGCCCTATCTAAAGTTCTTCCATTTCTCCCATGCCCTGCTATCATCATTACGAATCAGCATCCTCATATCAAATAAAGCATTTGGCCTTTGATATTTTTCGATTGGCTTACTTCACTTAGAATTATATTCTCCTACTCCAACCATTTACTTGTAAATGCTATTATTTTATTCTCTTTTAGTTCTGAGTTATATTCCATTGTGTATATGTATATATATATAAGTTTCTCTGTGTATTCATCTACTGAAGGGCATCTGGTTTTGTTCCACAATTTAGCTATTATAAATTGTGCTGCAATAAACATTGATGTGTCTGTGTTCCTGTAGTAAGCTGTTTTTCAGTCCTTTACATCTAAGCCAAGGAGTGGGATATCATGGTCAAATGGTGGTTATGTTGTAAGTTTCCATGAACTCTCCATACTGACTTCTAGATTGGCTACACCAAATTACAGTCCCACAAGCAATGTGTGAGTGTGCCTTTTCCCCTACATCCTGGACAACTCTTTGTGTTGTTTGTAATCTTGATGGCTGCCATTCTGATGGGAGTGAGAATCTTAGAGTACTTTTGATTTGCATTATATCTCTACCAATGAATGATATTCTCATACAACTAGAAAAAGAAACCAAAAATTTCATTTGTAAAAATAAGAGGCCTAGAATAGACAAAGCAATCCTCAGCAAGAAGAATGAAGCAGAAGGCAACACAATACCAGAATTTAAACTATACTATCGATCAATAGTAACAAAAACAGCATGGTGTTGGTACCAAAGGACACATGTGGAACAATAACACAAAAATACAAGACACAAAGATGAACCCACATCTAGATGATCATATGGTCCTCATCTTTAAGTTTATTGAGGTGAAAGATTTATACAATGAAAACTACAAAACCCTAAAGAGAGAAATAGAAGAAGATCTTAGATGGTGGAAAAATATACCCTCTTCATTGATAGGCAGAACTAACATCTTCAAAATGGCTATATTACCCAATGTTCTCTATAGGTTCAATGCAATGCCAATCAAAATCCCAACGGCTTTTTTTCTAGAAATAGATAAAGCAATCATGAAATTCATATGGAAAAATAAAAGACCCAGAATAGCAAAAGAAACTCTAAGCAGGAAGTGTGAATCAGGCGGTATAGCGATACCAGATTTCAAACTATACTACAGAGCAATAGTAACAAAAACAGCATGGTACTGGTACCAAAACAGGCGGGTGGACCAATGGTACAGAATAGAGGACACAGAAACTATTCCACAAAGTTACAACTATCTTATATTTGATTAAGGGGCTATAAGCATGCAGTGGAGGAAGGATAGCATCTTCAACAAATGGTGCTGGAAAAACTGGAAATCCATATGCAACAAAATGAAACTGAATCTCCTTCTCTCGCCATGCACAAAAGTTAACTGAAAATGGATCGAGGAGCTTTGTATCAAATCAGAGACTCTGTGTCTGATAGAAGAAAATGTTGGCTCTGATCTACATATTGTGGGATCGGTCTCCAAATTTCTTAAGAGGACACCCATAGCACAAGAGTTAATAACAAGAATCAACAAATGGGACTTACTTAAACTAAAAAGATTTTTCTCAGCAAGAGAAACAATAACAGACATAAATAGGAAACCTACATCCTGGGAACTAATTTTCACTCCTCTCACTTCAGATAGAGCCCTAATATCCAGAGTACACAAAGAACTCAAAAAATTAAGCAATAAGATAACAAATAACCCAATCAACAAATGGGCCAAGGACCTGAACAAACACTTCTCAGAGGAGGACATACAGTCAATCAACAAGTACTTGAAAAAATGCTCACCATCTCTAGCAGTCAGAGAAATGCAAATCAAAACCACCCTAAGATACCATCTCACTCCAGTAAGATTGGCAGCTATTATGAAGTCAAACAACAACAAGTGCTGGCTAGGATGTGGGGAAAAGGGTACACTTGTACATTGCTGGTGGGACTGCAAATTTGTGCAGACAATTTGGAAAGCAGTATGGAGATTCCTGGGAAAGTTGGGAATGGAACCACCATTTGATCCAGCTATTCCCCTTCTTGGACAATTCCCTAAAGACCTTAAAAGAGCGTATTATAGGGACACTGTTACAACAATGTTCATAGCAGCACAATTCACATTAGCTAGACTGTGGAACCAACCCAGATGCCCTTCAATAGATGAATGGATAAAAACATGTGGCATTTATACACAATGGAGTATACTCTGCACTGAATAATGACATGGAATTTGCAGGGAAATGGATGGCACTAGGGCAGATTATGCTAAGTGAAGCTAGCCAATCCCTTCAAAATAAATGCCAAATGTCTTCATTGATATTAGGAGAGCAACTAAGAACAGAATGGAGAGGAAGAGCATGAGAAGAAGATCACCACTAAACAGGGACGAAAGGGGGGAGGAAAAGAGAGAGAGAAGGGAAATTGCATGATAAAGGAAGAAGACCATCATTGTAATACAAAACTACATATAAGAGGAAGTGAGGGTAAAAGGGAAAAATAAACAAGAGAGAGAAATGAATTACAGTAGATGGGGTAGGGAGAGAAGAAGGGAAGGGAGGGGAGGGGAGAGGAGGGAAGGGGAGGGGAGGAGGGATAGTAGAGGATAGGGAAGGCAGCAGAATATAACATACACTAGTATGGCAGTAGGTAAAAAATGGTTGTGTAACCGGTGTGAATCTGCAATAATATGTATATAGGGTTAAAATGGGAGTTCATAATTGGCTTGAATCAAATGTGTGAAATATGATATGTCAAGAGCTTTGTAATGTTTTGAACAACTAATAAAAAAGTAGATTAAATAAAAGAACATGTATTACATGGAACTGTTTTTCTCATAAGCACTTAAGTGAGTGAATGCACCACAAGGAAGCTATCACAGGAGTGGTGAGCCACTTCTGCAGATTATGGTCGCCATTATAAGATGGCGCTGGCTCCTCTGTGGTCTGTGACAAACAACTCCTTGTTTGGGAGATTTGGCGCATGGTTTTTCAACACCCTATGAGAAAGTTCCACGTGGCAGCTTCGCATTGGTGCTTGAGATGCTTTATTAAGGCTGGGAGGGGCATCTGGGGTGAGAAGAAGAAATATCAAGGGCCTGAATAAACTGCTGAAAGAAGATTCCTGAGTTGCGTCTTCCTTGCGGGCAAGGGGTCGCGACAAGTGGTGCTGAGACCCGGGAACCAGAACTTTCAGTAGTCAGGGGTGGTGCACCGGTTAGTCCCAGGTAAGTGGGATCCGCGATCAAAGCGGGGATTAGTCCCAGGTAAGTGGGATCCGCGATCAAAGCGGGGCAGCTCCTCTGTAAAGCAAGAGAGAGCGTTACATTTCATTGCAGCTGCACTGTGTACTTTAACTTTTGTTTTTTTTTGCGTCTTTTGTTGTGTCATGGGTGTTGCATCTTCAAGTCCGCTTCTCTTGGCCTTAGATGGCCTGTTACGTTCCAAGGGCCTAAAAGTGAAACGTAGTACTTTACAGAGATTTTTACAGAAGACCGATATTGCTGCACCGTGGTTTGCGTTTTCGGGCAGCCTTACTATACCTAGCTGGGATAAGTTAGGCAAATATCTTGACTTTGCTTATGAACAAGGCATATTAGAGGGTGGGGTGAAACCCCTTTGGAAGAGGGTCCGTAGTTGCCTCACAGATGGCAGATGTCAGGAAGCACTTACTAAAGGACAGGAAGTTCTAGAACAATTACATGAGGAAAAATGGGAGACGGCAGGAAGTGAGGTATTTCAGGAGGATGGGAGTGTGCGAAGCATGAAACAGGGGAGGAGACAATTGTATCCAGATCTCAGTACGCTGCTCACACCCCCATAGGAAAGTGGGTCAGAGGAAGAGGAGGATGAGGAGGAAGAGCTCGGGAGGCTGTCTCGTCAGCTAGGGAGTTTAGCTATAGGAGAAGGGAACAAAAATAAACAGGGGCTCAAGAAAAATGATCCTCCGGATCCACCGCCGTACGGTGGGGGTGTTTCGGGGAGAGCTTTCCATGCCCAAACATGGAGGTCTGTTAACGCTGAGATGGGTCTTGCTTATCCAGTTTTCCAGGATGACAATAGGGGAAGATTCCATGAGCCCTTAGATTTCAAAATTGTGAAGACCCTGGCGGAGTCTGTGCGCACTTATGGGGTGGATGCCGCCTTCACACTAACTCAGGTGGAGAGTCTGTCTAGATACTGTATGACTCCCTCTGATTGGGCTAGCCTTGTTTGGGCTTGTATTTCTCCAGGTAAATATTTGGACTGGAGAGCCTTTGTGCTAGAGGGTGCGGTAGAGCAGGCCGCCCAAAACCATGCGACGGGACACCTTCATTATGACAAGGATATGCTTTTGGGACAAGGTAGATTTGCTAATCAACAGACAGGATTCCCTCTTGAGGCATATGATCAAATTAACAACATTTGCATTCGGGCATGGAAATCACTTCCAAATAGAGGAGAGGTGTCTGGTAATTTGACCAAGATTCTACAAGGCCCTACAGAACCTTTTTCAGATTTTGTAGCAAGGATGGTGGATGCCGCTGGAAAGATTTTTGGGGATCCTGATAGAGCCATGCCCCTTATCAAGCAATTGGTCTTTGAGCAATGCACCAAGGAATGTAAAGCAGCAATCACTCCTTATAAAAACAAGGGCATAGAAGCATGGATGAAGTGTGAAGAGAGCTCTTAAGAACCATGGTAGGACCTGGGAATGTGGCTCAAGCTGTAGTGTGCTTGCCTGGCATGCGTGTGGTGCTGGGTTCGATCTCCACCACCAAATACAAACAAAGATGTTGTGTCTTCTGAAAACTAAAATGAATAAATAAATATTAAAATTCTCTCTCTCTCTCTCTCTCTCTCTCTCTCTCTCTCTTTAAAAAAAGAACCATGTTAGTTTTTCCAAAACTATCTTTATTAACTTTATATTTTAACCAAAATTTTTAACTATACATACACACATATACTCTGGAGTCCCTACTGTCTTTCAGATATTTGTTTGGTTTGGTGTGCTTTGGTGCTCGGGGGGGGGGGGGCTTTCCACTGAGTTATGTCCCCAGTCCTTCTTTTTCTTTTTGAGACAGGTGATATATCACTAATATCTCACTAAGTTGCTTATAGCCTTGCTATGTTGTTAAGGCTGTCTTTCAAATCACAATCCTCCTGACTCGCCTGTCTAGCCTCCAGCGTATTTGCCACCACACCTAGCTCCTTCAGATCATTACAATAACCTTTTCAACAACACTGCCCAGCTACAGAAAATCTCTTTGACTGATGCATTTTATCCCTGTGGAAAGTTTATATGAAGTAGCCAATTTAGAACTATTATGTAAAGATTTATTGGAATAAACAGGAATCATTTTTTTTTAACCTCCTTTCTGAACTACTATTTGGTATCATATTTCATAAAAGCGCTGGGAAAAGAATGTAAATTCATTTGTTTGAAATCTACAGAGATTTACATAAGCTCAGTCACCTTTTGTTCTGGAGATTGGTACTTCAGGACATAGTAACATAAATAAAATATGTTAAAGTTGAGACATTCAGTACACACATCCACACACACACAAAAAAACTTTCTAGGAGCAATTGTTAGTTCTGGCATTATTACTAGTGTATCAGGGACATAGTAACATAAACAAAATATGTTAAATTTGAAACATTCAATACACACATACACACACCCACCAAAAAAACCCAAAAACTTTTTCTAGGAGGAATTGGTAGTTCTGGCCTTATTACTAGTGTATCAGGGTTGGGGCAGGATTCAGGAAGTGCTAAAATCTCACTCAAGCTAAGAGTAGTTTACTGGATTCCTCCTTATTTCACCTACAATTAAAGCTAGAGTGAACTTCATCTGTCAGCAACAGTAATTGGGAAAATATACTGACAGATGTTGTTTTGAGATAAATTGACAGCTTTGATATTTGGGTATTTTTGTGTCTTGGTCACAGCTGATGAAACACTTGTGAAGGTGTTTATGGCTCCTAGATATCACCATTTTTTGTATCATTTCTTTCATATTTCCTTCTTTCTTTTTCTTTTCTTTTTTTTTTTTTTTTTTTTTTGGTAGGGTGGTTGCTAGAGATTAAACCCAGGGCCTTGTGCATTCAAAGCAAGCCCTCTGAAAACTGAGCTACATCCTCAGCCCCTCTCTCACATTTCTGTTCACTAGAGCTGATGATGGTATTTGGGGATTTTGTCCCTAATATCTAGTGTATCTAAATCTCTCTACTCACTCATGATTTTGCCAAAGAGAAACTCACAGTAGTTTTTTTCCTTAAATGTATCTATAGATGGAGGGAGAGTGTCTCATTTAATATTCTGCATTATTTTCAACATCATTCCCTCTTAATATTTGCTTTTTATAGTGTTGCTAAGATTGGAACTGACTATCTTGCACATTCTGCACACACACTCTAACAGTGAACTTTGCCACTATGTCCCATTTCTAACTTTAGGTTGGATAGATTCATTCATTAATGTTTAATGTTAGTTTTCATATGGTTAGTTTTACATACACCTTTCTATTGCTCTTAACAATACTATTGATCTACATATGGTTTCAGATTTGATTAATATTATGATTTATTGGTCTGTATTATTGCAATATAGTTTCATAATATACATTAAGTATGTCTCAGTACAATAACTATATTATTTCGTTTTTTAAAAAGGTTTTGGGGTATTTTACATATATTTTATTTCTACGATAAATTTATTTTTTTTTTGGTCCCTTCTTTTCTTTAATTTGGTACTTGGAATTTAACTCAGGGGAATTTTCCACATCCCCAAGCCGATTTTGTATGACATTTAGAGACGGTGTATCACTGAGTTGCTTAGGGCCTCACTTTTTCTGATGCTGGCGTTGAGCTCACAATACACCTGTCTTAGCCTACCAAGGTACTGGGATTACAACTGTGCACCAACAGGTCCAGCTCTCTTCTTGTATTTAGAGAATAACATGCTAAAATTTTGATAGTAAAATATTATATATTAAATTGAGTTAAAATAGTTGTCATTGTAATGATTAGTTTTATTTATGCACATGCTATTTTATGGGCTTTTGTAAATTTTTGTTTAGTTTGTGATAAGTTCCACGTATTTTCCTTGAAATCCATTATACACGTGATGTATTTAACAGATGTAACTTCAATATAATACTTATGTGGTATTTTGTACTCTAATTAAACCAAAAATATTTCTGGTCTCCAGAAAACATTTTTTCTCAAACTGTAATTTTTTTTTATTTTTCTGAATCACCTCCTCTTTCCTCCTAGGCCCCAGATTTCCACTGCATTAACAAGTAGAGGTCTAGTCTTATGCTATCACATACTTGTACACTGTAATGGTACACACATACTATAACTTCCACAGGTCTAAGCAGCTTGGTGAGGAGTATTTCATATATGTGTGTGTGTGTGTGTGTGTGTGTGTGTGTGTGTATAGTTTTCATGATGAAATAACAGCAATTTTTACTCCATCTTTAGTTCATGAGAATTTGTTTTGTGTCCTCATCAATACTTTGTATTCTTTTTGTTGTTGTTGTTTCTTACTGGAAATTTAAATTAGGGGCACACAGAGACTGAGTCACACATAGTTGCTTGGGGCCTTGGTAAGTTTCTGAGGCTGGCCTTAAACTCAGGATTATTTTGCCTTAGCATCACAATCCAATGGGATTAGAGGTATGTGCCATGAGACCTGGTTATATTTTACTATTATATTGAAATATATATTACTTCTGAAAATAAAATATTCTTGATATTAAGAAAGAATAGAATACCATTTTCCCCACAAATAAACCCCCCTTTTTTGGAAAAGATGTCAATTTTTTTTTTGGAAAAGATGTCAGTAGTGCCAAATGTATAATTTATTAATGTCTAAATGGCAAGTTCATTATTATTATTATTTTTATTATTATTCTATGTATTAGTTACAAAACTTTATCTCTTCATATTATTATGTTATATACTCTTTTCTATAACTTTATAGCATACATCAGTATGTATCAAAATGACCTTTGGGGGGGTTGGGAGGTGAGGGAAGGGATCATAGGGTTAGAAATGATGGTGGAATATGATGTATTTTGTTATATAAAGTACATGTACAAGGAAGTGAATTCATGTAAATATATTTTGTATAAAACCAGAGAAATAAAAAAAATTGCTCTATATGTGTAATAAAAAGTGTAATGCATTCTGTTGTCATATATAATTTTAAAAGTATTTAAAATTTAAAGATAAATGATGGCATATGTTCTACCTGAAAATAAATACTACTGCTTTTAAAAATTGAAAAAAAAAGGGTCTGTTGGTCAGTTGTAAACTTTAGAAAGTACAAAATGTATCCTGAACATTTGGTAATACATAAACCTAGATATAGCTATTTATAGTGTTTTCAGCAAAATTTAAAAAAAAAACTGTAGAGTTCATTTTTTGCAATGTATACTCATAATTATATGAGATGTATTTTGTACATATACATATATACTACCATTATATATAATTAATAAATGATTACTACATCTCACATTAACTACATTTATTTCAAATTAATATGTCTTTTGAAAGCACAAATATATGACACTCTTTGATATATACACTTGGTGTGTCTTCAAATTTGTCACTTTTATGTATTATGTTCTTTTCTTTATTCTCCTTTTTATAGAATTTCTTTTTCCAATTATTGAGATTAATGAATTTTAAACAATTCAGTTTAACAGTGCAGTCTGTAGATTTATTTTTTTAACCTAAGACAGAATACATCCCAAATAATAGGCTTATTTTTATGTAAATGACTTGAAAAACCTGCATATATAACACCCTGGCCTGACCTTACTCTGGACTATTGATATCTGGGTGGAGGGGATCTGAAAGTGATCCATGGAAAATCAGAACAGGGATGGGACAGGATGTGAAATTGGTGGATATTTAGTATGTAGTAGGGAGTATTCATAAAAAGCATTGGTGGAACAGGTACGGGTAGAGAAAAAAAGTGCTCTGAAGGAAAGAGGGAAAGAGTGACCAGCTCAAGAGTTCAGATTTAAAAAGTCTAATGGTGGATCAATGGTAGTATGAGGGTAAAGGGTAGTTTCTTTGGAGGCAGAAATAAGGTAGAAATAAAAGAAGAAGGTAACTCTGGCACGCACCCCAAGAGAAAGAGTCAAATGAACACTACCCTCTATATTCACTATATATATATATCAAACTTCTATAACATTAGATTAAAGTCAGCCAGCCTCAGCAACTTAGTGAGGCTCTAAGAAAAACAGCAAAACCCTTTTTCTTTATAGAAAAATTTATTAAAGGCTGAGAGTGTTTCTTTGTGAAAAAGCATATCTGATTTCAATTTGTCATATGAGAGAGACAGAGAGAGAGAGAGAGAGAGAGAGAGAGAGAGAGAGAGAGAGAGAGATCTTGCAAAAATTAAAAAAAAACGTAATCAGTGACACTCTTAGTGTCAAGGATGTAAATAATTTAAAAGTAATAATGAGCTAGTTGGAAATCTCACCTAGGTTATTAACTACTGCTTAGGAAGTTAGTCTACTCTCCAAAATATAAAAGTGAGAGAGGAATTCTTTATTAAACTGTATATAAGAAAATAGAGGACTTTTTACACAGTTTTTAGTTGACAAAGACTGCGTCAGTTTTAGTGGGTGATTAGAGTTCTGCCAAGATGATAAACCCTTGAGTTATTTGGAATAATGTGATTTTATCTACTCTTCATAAATGAAGATTGACGTGTAATATAAATCAGGTTTGGCAAAGAAAAAACATTTCAATGAAAATTAAATGTATGAATAAAAACATAAAACAATATTTAACAAAACTTCAACATTCAGAATATTTATGCAATTATGTAATCACAAGTAATGTAAAAACAATGACAACTAAAGAATATGTGAATTAATAAAACAAACAAATAAATAATCTAATGAATGAATTAATCACATGTAATGTGATTGAAATTGTCAAAATCAGCTTGTAGCCATGAAAAAGTGTACAGGTACATAGAAATGGTGTTTTACTACTTACTGAGATAAACCCTATAAACTATAAATTCCACTCCTAGGTGGGAAGAGTTGAACAAAGAACCATTGACCTGGCTCTCTCACTTGGGAACTGTGCAAAAAATTACCTTTTTCTTTCTCTCAAATTTTATTGCTGCTTTCAAGAACACTACCCTATATATTCACACTGTCATTGTAGACTTGGAATCTGTGAACCCCTCTACTGTTCAAGATTTTCTTCTTTTTTTCATTGCTCTTTTTCTCTCTACCCCATATCATCCACCAATACTTATTTTGTATTGCAAAATCTACATACTCACGAATCACCAGTCTTATATCTTACTATATACATTTCCTACCTTGTGCATGACCACTTTGAGATCCCCTCCATCAAAACATGAATAGTCCAAAGTGATCAGAATGGGGGTAAAATTTGAAGAATATTAAAGGTCAGTTGTACAACAAGAAAGCTATAAAAAGTGGGCTTCATTTAAAGGTGAAAATAAAAAGAAAATCTTTAGACTTCACTAGTTCAAATAAAGGATCAAAAATTTATGAGTCTCAATAATTTGAATTACACTTGTGAGTCACTTTTTTGGAGGAAGGAATATAAGAACATTGTTAATGAGTTTAAAGCTCAAACTGTGTTTTTATTAGACAAAGAATAGAAAGATTTAAAAAATATTAAAATAATTGTGATATCATTTTCATCAAAAAAGATATACATATTTATTCACAAATTGCTTTAACCTTATAAACAGTTATAAGTGTCAATACATTTCTCTCTGGGCTAGGTCATATTATTGGAAGAAAATTTTGCCTTAAAATAATCCCATACAGAGGCATTTAATGCAATTAATAGGCTAATAATAATAATAATAATAATAATAATAAGAAGAAGAAGAAGAAGAAGAAGAAGAAGAATTGAGGTGGGGAGGATTTCAGGGTTGTGAAGCATACCTGTAATATAAGTTACTTGAAAAAAAATCACAGGAGAATTTTAAACACTGTCTGAAGACATATATGTACATATTATTTCTAAAATATGTTTATGAGTTATGTAGTGAGGGTGCACAAGTCCAATACACAGTCTTTTTATTTTCTTGAATATTTTTGTTGTAGATGGACACAGTACCATTAGTAGTTTGTTGGCTTTTTAAAAATATTTTTAGTTTTCTGCGGACACAACATCTTTGTTTGAATGTGGTGCTGAGGATCCAACCTGGGCTGCCCACATACCAGGCGAGTGCACTACCGCTTGAGCCACATCCCCTCTAGGTTGTCTTTTTAATGCGGTGCTGGTTGTTCAACCCAGGACCTCACACATGCTAGGGAAGTTCTCTACCACTGATCCATAACCCTAGTTTCCAAAGTCCTTTACTCAATTTTTTTGGGGGGGAGAGTATGCGTGTAGTACAAGGGATTGAATCCATGGCCTTATATCAGCAAAACAAGCACACTACTGACTAAGCTATATTCTCAGCAATGATCTCTAGTTGGTTAACAATGACAATGGAGCAGCCTGTCATTCAGACTTTGACTTTGTGCCCACTTGGCTCAGGTTGGAGGCAGTGCCTGAAGCCTTGACCAATCAGTCTCTTAGGTGAGAACTGTCTAATCCTCACGCAGCCAGTGATGAGGGGAAGGGCTTCCACAATCTTCTGTTCCCTTGGTGTCTGGAGCTCGCCATTTTTTCAATCTTTTTGTAGGCTTCTTCTGTCCTGGATCTGGAGCCCAGGTGTCTGTTCTATTCAGAATCTGAAAACAAACCACAGGGAGAACGATGAGGACCCTGAAAGCCAGGAAATGGTATGTGTGCCTTGCTACCTTGAGACTGGGTAGGAAGGTGGCTTAAAGCTGACAGGAGTGGCAATGGTGAAAACTGAGAGTTGTGGCTAGTGACTCCTCATGGTCCTCTCCAGAGTCTTGTGACCACAGGGTCACTCTGTGGAAGCTTAGCCTTCACCTCCCTCTGACTAGTCTAGTGAGGCTTAGACTGGCAGTTAAAAACCTTGGCATTTTGTTCCATCATTGTATGGTGTTTTCAGCTACTTTCTGAAGCCCTATGTGAGCATCCATGTGCCATGAGTCCAGCATGTCCCAGATTGTGTGGAGAAGACTGGAATAATTATCAGGAGAGAACCCCAAATCCATGTTGTACTCCTGAATGAGAGAGGCTGCTGATTTAGGGCTTGTTACTCACGAGGGTTTGTTTGTTTATTTATTTAATTTATTTTTGTGTGTGTAAGTGAGTGTGTGTTTTTGTGTGTGTTTGTGTGTGTGTGTGTGTGTGTGTGTGTGTGTGTGTGTGTGTGTTGATTTCTTTTTGGTACCAGAAATTCAACCCGGAGGCATTCATCCACTGATTCCCATCCCCACCCATTTTTTATATTTTTATTTAGAGACAGGGTCCCTTTGAGTTTTTTAGGGTCTCATTAATTTGATGATGCTGGCTTTTAACTCATTCTCTTCATGAGTCCTGAGATTTTTAAATGTAGTGGAAGCAGTATCTCAAATCCAGAACAAAATTCTGAAATGCAGAACTTCAGCTGAGCTCTCCATAGGACTCAGAATAAACCCCTAGTTTTCTAGCTCTCTGTTCACATATCCAAATCTAGGATTCTCTGTTCACAGTGAATAAGTATAAAATAGAATAGATATTATAATGACCATGTAATCAGGAAAATGGGCCTCACTCAACAACACCTGGAGTCTAACTGGAAGATATATTTATTGGCACCATCAAGGCCTATTTCAAATGTAAAAGACCTTGAAACCCACTTGTGGGAACACCTTCAACAAATTCCTTTTTGAAGAAAAAAGGATGGGTTACTGAAAGGATGAAAGTGAAACCATATGGTAGTCAGGATGCCTTTTCCAAAGCCTATTCTAAATGCATTTTGCTCCATGTTCTGCCCAAAACCATCAGGAAACTTCTAAGTTGGCACACTAAAATGAGTTTTTTTTTCTGGTATCATTCCTCATACCAAATGATGGGAGTTCTATTTCTTCTTCCTTAAACAAATTTTTGTCTTCAAAATTTATGAGACAAGCACACAGATGGAATCAGCAAACTGAGAAACTTTGGTTCATCTCAAAACTCCATTTTCAGCATTATCAATCATTATTTTCTCATGTTTTATTTCAGATGTATGCATGGTTTATAATGTTTTTCTTCAAGAACTGGAGGTAATTTTTTAAAAGATTTTAATTTATCATTCTGAGATTTTCACATGAGAAGAAAGCAAAATAAAATTAGGTGATATTGAAAAGAATGAATATCTAATAAGTAAGGTTTATGTGTCCCAAATAAAGATTTTTTAAAACTGTAATGGGTCTTCAATTGAGGGTTTATTTATTTATTTGTTAACTTGATAAGACTGTGGATTTGAATAACCAATTACTTTACCAAAGCAATCTTCAAAGAATCCATATTTGTGTCCACTTTTTAGTATTGTTAAGAGCAACAGAAAGGACTACCTAAATTCAACCATGGGAAAAATAACATTGGACATGAAGGCATAAAACTGATCAATCGAAAGTTAAAATTTTGGACTGGTGGTACAATTCAATGGTAAAGCATGTGTGCATAGTGTGCACGGTACTGGGTTACAACCTTGGCAACACACACAAAAAAATGCAGATGTTAAGGGGGAAAATGATATTAAAAATAAAGCAAAATGTTAAAATTATGTATCATTCTTCTACCTATATACACACTTAATAAAAAGCTACTCATATTATAAGTTTCTCTTTTTAAAGTCACAAATCAGTAGACGGATTAAGATACATTGGACAATCTAGAAAATATCTACCTTCAGTCAGCAGAAAATGCTGGAGTACACTGAGCGTTAGCTCTGTCTTGAGCAAAGTACCTCATTTGGCACCAAATTCCTAATAGCCAGAATTACCCTCAGTAAAGAGGGGCTGCACATGCCAGTGACCCTGAGTACTCTTCTCTAGGTGACCCTACCATAATGCCTTTGATCAGACAAATACAGACCTCTGTCATGCCAAAAGGAACTCCTCACACTACTGCTGTGATTGTCCCTCCAGGGCCAGAGGCTGCGTTGATCTACACACCCTACAACTACCTTACACATTGGCATCAGCCACTTCAGTCCTTGAGTACCCTTTGAACCCAATGGTGTATGAGGTGCAGTGTCTACTAAAGTTTGAAGGCACAATATGTGTATCCATCCTTTCCAAAGAATTGTGACTGAAGGTGGAGCTGACACTGTCAACTAACCTATGAACTTCTATCTCTGAACTCTTTGCCCAAAAATGACCTGACCAGCCTGCCTGATGATCACTTAAGTGATCATTGCCTTTGCTTTCCTGTGCTCAGTGCAGCAAGATGAGGGACTTGTTTGTTCATTTGTCTTACCATCTAGACAAACAAAATAAAAGAAAACATTGTCTTCCAGCTCAGCTTTTTGTCCACCAACTCCACCCCTGTGTAGATGAAAGTGGTTCTAGAACCTGTACTGAATAATAGTAAGGTATTAGGTACCAAATAATTCAAAGCACTGATGATCTTTCAATGTCTACCCCAAGAGACTGGTAAGAAGGCCTCCATGGGAGACATATGGCCCTTGACTACACAGTGACAGAGGGAGTAACAGTGAAAGATTTCTAGGAAACTTTTATTCTCATAGCAAAGGCACATTCTCTTTGAATTAACTGTGTGCTGATGCAACATTCATGAACTCGGTCAGGCAAGTCATTGGTGAAGTGATTTGAAAAGTATTCAAATTTCATGTACTGTTCAGTCACTACAGTGCCCTCCAAGGGCAGAAGGTGCATTTTTAAAAATACATTTCCTCTCATATCTGAAGTATATGAAGATTATGCCATGAGTTAAATAACAAAAATAAGCAAATATGGCTGGAAATACAAACCATGTCTCAATAGTAAGCCTAAATGTTAATGGCTTATACTCAACAACAACAACAACAAAAACAAAGTTATGGGTTGCAGATTTGATAAAATAAAAGACCCAACAATATGCTGCCTAAACGTAACTCATCTGATATGAAAAGACATATACAAACTGAAAGTAGTAGGTTTTGAAAAACCATACCACTCACATGGACTGTGTATGGAAGCAGGGGTTTCAATACTCATATCAAATAAAGTAGACTTCAAGTCAAAGTTAATCAAAATGGATAAAGATTGACATTACATACTGCTCAAGGAATCCTACACCAATATTCCATAGCAATCATAAATATATATGCCCCAAAACTTGGTGCAGCTATAATCATCAAACAAACTCTTTTCAAGTTCAAGAGTCAAATTGACCACAACACAATAATCTTGGTTGACTTTAACAGACCTCTCTCATCACTGGATAGATCTTCCAAACGTAAGTTGAATAAAGAAACTATAGAACTCAATCACACAATCAATAACTTAGACTTATCTGACAAATACAGAATATTTCAACCTGCCCCAAGTGCATACACTTTCCTCTAGCAGCACATGGATCCTTCTCTAAAATAGACCATACAATGTGCCACAAAGCAACTCTTAGCAAATACAAAATGTTAGAGATACTATCATGCATTTTATTGGATCATAAAGGTATGAAATTGGAAATGAACAGCAAAATAGAAAACAAAATTTTCTCCATCACTTGGAGCCTAAACAATATGCTACTTCCAGAAGAAATCAAGGAGGAGATTAAAAAATTTTTAGAAGTAAATGAGAACATAGACACAACATATCAAAATCTCTGGGACACTATGAAAGCAATACTAAAAGGAAAGTTTATTGCATGGACTTTATTTCTTAAAAAAAAAGTCAAAAAATATATGACCTCAACCTACATCTCAAAGCCCTAGGAAAAGAAGAACAAATCAGTAGCAAAAGCAAAAGAAGACAAGAAATAATTAAAATTAGAGCTGGAATCAATGAAATCAAAATTAAAGGAACAATTGAAAAATTGACAAAACAAAAAGTTGGTTCTTTGAAAAAATAAATAAAATTGATAGACCCTTAGCCACGCTAATGAAGAGAAGAGAGAGCTCAAATTACCAGCATAAGTGATGAAAAAGGTAATATCACAACTGACACTACAGAAATACAGAGGAGTATTAGAAATTATTTTGAAATCTTAAACTCCAATAAAATCGAAGGCATTGAAGGCATTAACAGATTTCTTAAGTCATATGATCTGCCCAGATTGAGTCAGGAAGATATAAACAATTTAAACAGACCAATATCAAGTGAGAAAATAAAAGACGCCATTAGAGGCTTACCAACCACGAAAAGCCCAGGACCGGATGTTTACACAGGTGAGTTCTACAAGTCCTTTAATGAAGAACTAATACCAACACTCTTCAATGTATTTCAGGATATAGTAAAATAGGCAGTCATTCCAAACTCATTTTATGACGCCAATATCACCCTGATCCCCAAACCAGGCAAAGACATTTCAAAAAAGAAAACTTTAGACCAATATGTCTAATGAACATAGATGCAGATTTCTCAATAAAATTCTGCCAAATCTAATGCAAAAACATATCAAAAAATTTGTGCACCATGATCATGTGGGATTCATCCCAGGGATGCAAGTTTGGTTCAACATACAGAAATCAAAAAAATATAACTCACCACATCAATAGACTTAAAGGTAAAAATCATGTGGTCACCGCAATAGACACTGAAAAAGCATTTGACAAAATGCAACATCCAGTTAAGTTCAAAACACTAGAAAAACTAGGGATAACAGGAACATATCTCAACGTTTTAAAGGCTATCTATGCTAAACCTCAGGCCAACATCATTCTAAACAGACAAAAATTGAATGCATTCCCTCTAAAATCTGGAACAAGACAGGAATGCCCTCTCTCACCATTTCTATTCAACATAGTTCTTGAAACATTGGCCAGAGCAATTAGACAGATAAAAGAAATTAAAGGAATACACATAGAAAAAGAAGAACTTTAATTAGCAGTATTTGCTGACAATATGATTCTATACCTAGAAGACCCCGAAACCTCCACCAGAAAATTTCTAGAACTAGTAATTGAATTCATCAAATAGCAGTATATAGAATCAAAACCCATAAATCAAAGGCATTTCTGTATATCAGTGACAAATCCTCTGAGAAGGAAATGAGGAAAACTACCCCATTCACAATAACCTAAAAAATAAGATAATTGGGAATCAACTTAACAAAAGAGGTGAAAGATCTGTATAATAAAAACTACAGAAGCCTAAAGAGAGAAATCAAAGAAGACCTTAGAAGATGGAAATATCTACCTTGTTCTTGGTTAGGCAGAATTAATATTATCAAAATGACTATACTACCCAAAGCACTATACATGTTTAATGCATTTTTCATCAAAATTTCAATGGCATTCCTCATAGAAATAGAAAAAGCAATCATGAAATTCATATGGAAAAATAAGAGACTCAGAATAGCTAAAGTAATCCTTAGCAGGATAAGTGAAGCAGGTGGCATCACTATACCAGACCTTAAACTATACTACAGAGCAATAGTATCAAAAACAGCATGCTATTAACACCAAATCAGACTTGTAGACCAATGATAGAGAATAGAGGACACAGAGAGTAACCCGCCAAATTACAATTATCTTTTATTAAAAAAGGTGCCAAAAACATACACTGGAGAAAAGAGAGCATCTTCAAAAATGGTACTAGGAAAACTGGAAACCCATATGCAAAAATATGAAATTAAACCCTTATCTTTTACCTGCACAAGACTAAACTCAAAATGGATCAAGAACCTAGGAATGAAACCTGAAACTCTGTGCCTAATAGAATAAAAAGGTAGGCTCTAATCTTCATCATGTGGGATTAGGCCCAATTTCCTTAATAAGACTACTATAGCACAAAAATTAAAAGCAAGAATCAATATATAGGATAGAATCAAACCAAAAAGTTTCTTGAAGCAAAAGAAACAATCTGTGAGGTGAACAGAGAGCTTACATCCTGGGACCAAATTTTTACCCCTCACACATCAGATGGAGCACTAATCTCTAGGATATATAAAGAACTCAAAAACCTAAGTACAAAAAACAAAACAACAACAACAACAAAAAACCTCAAAAAACTCAATCAACACATGGGCCAAGGAATTGAAAAAACACTTCTCAGAAGAGGATATACAATCAATTAACAAATATATTTTAAAAATGCTCATCATCTATAGCAATTAGAGAAATGCAAATCAAAACTACTTTAAGTTTGGGCTGGGGATGTGGCTCAAGCGGTAGCACGCTCGCCTGGCATGTGTGCGTCCTGGATTCGATCCTCAGCACCACAAACAAAAAAAGATGTTGTGTCCACTGAAAACTAATATATATATATATACTCATTCTCTCTCTCTCTCTCTCTCTCTCTCTCTCTCTCTCTCTCTCTCTCTCTCTCCCTATCTCTAAAAAAACAAATCTAAGTTATTATCTCACTCCAGTCAAAATGAGAGCTATTATGAAGACAAACAACAAAAATGTTGGCGAGGATGTGGAGAAAAATCTATACTCGTACATACCTGGTTGGACTGCAAATTGGTGCAGCCAATATGGAAAGCAGTATGGAGATTATTTGGAAATCTGGGAATGGAACCACCATTTGACTCAGGTATCCCTTCTCCTTGGACTATACCCAAAGGAATTAAAAACAGCATACAATAGGGACAAAGCCACATCAATGTTTATAGCACCACAATTCACAATAGCTAAACAGTGGAGCCAACCTAGATGCCCTTCAGTGGATGAAAGGATTTTAAAATGTGGCACATATACACAATAGAATTTTTTCAGCAATAAGAGAGAATAAAATCATGGCATTTGCAGGTAAATGAATGGCGTTGGAGAAGATAATGGTAAGTGAAATTAGCCAATCCACACACACAAAAAAATGCCAAATGTTTTCTCTGATACAAGGAGGCTGACTCATAGTGGGGTAGGGATGGGGAGCATGGGATGATTAAATGAATTCTACATAGGAAATAGGAGTGGGAGGTAAAGGGAAGGACAGGGAATTAGAAACGATGGTGGAATGTGATGGACATCATTATTCAAAGTACATGTATGAAGACTTGAATTGGGGGTCAACATACTTTATATGCAACCTGAGATATGAAAAAAAATGTGGTATATATGTGGGATAAGAATTGTAATGTAAAAAAAACCCCAGAAAGTATTTGTGTTAAGGCATGAATTAGTTTGAACATACTTAATATACAAAGGTATGAAAAATTGTGCTCTATATGTGTAATAAGAATTGGAATACATTCCACTGTTGTATACGTAAATATATAAAATCAATAAAAATTCATATGCCATTCAGTCACTACAGAGCCTTTCCAAAGGCAGAAGTTGCAATTTTTAAAAAAATTTCCTCTCATATACGAAGTATTAGAAGATTGTGCCATGAGAGAGAAACTTAAAAAGTTTTAAAAGTAATGCAAACACAATGCTGCAATACTATTTTTTAATAGATGGATACTTGATTTTAAATTATTGAACCTGTATTTTATACCTCCTTATTAAAATTTGAGAACAAGTTACAATCATTCTGTGTCACATTACTAGGCAAACTGTTGAAGCACTGTTTTAAATCTCCCTGTATATAAAATTATCATGAAGGATGTAAAACCCATAATTTCCTGTTTGCTGTGTGCATGTAATGAAATTGTAGATAGAAGTGTATTGCATTAAAA
Organism: Callospermophilus lateralis; assembly: GCF_048772815.1. Classification (NCBI taxonomy): domain Eukaryota; kingdom Metazoa; phylum Chordata; class Mammalia; order Rodentia; family Sciuridae; genus Callospermophilus; species Callospermophilus lateralis. The sequence goes on along the minus strand of NW_027515935.1, from coordinate 65,051 downwards.
AATGAACAAAAACTAGACACTTTTACTATACAAGACTGCTGATGAAGAAATGTGTTTGTGTGTGTGTGTGTGTGTGTGTGTGTGTGTGTGTGTGTGTGTGTGAAGAAGATATCACGGGGACAAATGAGTTGTGGCTTTGAATTAAATGATGTGTGCCACATGACCTCAATGAAAATTTGACAAATTTGATATTGTAAAAAAATTGATAACTGTTCTAATATCTGAGTAGTAAGTTTTTAAAAAGTTTTTAACAACAAGTAATCATGGACTAATTTTGGTTGTTACAGTCATCAATGTCAACCCAAAAAATTCAGAGGTAAAAAATACGTGTGATCAAAACACCAGTTAACAGACAAACTTAGAGCTTTATTCTATTCAGAGAAGGCAGATGCATTGGAAATCTTTATTTTTTTTAATTCTGGAGATAATTGTATACCTATCAAAGTTTTTAAAAATATGATTTTTTAATTTCCATTCTGGACAACAGTGGTCAGCCGAATCATCAGTTGTCACCTTCATGGTGACCTCTCCATCACCTTGTCTCACTTGAACTGTTTTAATTTTATGCTCTGCAGTAGTCAATTATTTGTATTCAGCTAGTTCTCCTTTAATGTGCCACTGCTCTGTCTTTGTGTTACACATTCTGTTGTTTTGATTGCTTTACAATACATGCTGTGCCATTATGATTTTAACTTTGTTGTGTTGGTTGAATAACTTGTAATACTTAAATACTTGAGGTCACAGTGAAAAACCATACCAGTATTTCTTTCAGCTCCATTTCAAATATATTTATTTGATACCAGTATTTCTTTCAGCTCCATTTCAAATATAATTAACCTAAATATTTTGGATGTTTATCAAAGGTCTTTCATGAGGAAAGTAAATTTATGAAATAATAGATGTGTAACATATATGAGTAATGTTGGCTTAGAACAAATTTTGAAAACTTAGTTGGCAAAATATCGGATCACCTGAAAAGAAGCATGAATTTTGAAATCTGAATGCCTTGGTTCTCAGTATTATCATTCTTTTTTCATATATATACATATATATATATATATATATATATATATATATATATATATATATATATATATTTTAATTATCAATGGACCTTTATTTATTTATATGAGGTGCTGAGAATCAAACCCAGTGCCTCACATATGCGAGGCGAGTGCTCTACCATTGAGCTACAACCCAACACCATCATTCTTTTTTTAAAAAAAATACTTTTAGTTGTAAATGGACTCAATGCCTTTATATATTTGGTTTATTGTGTGTGGTGCTTAGAATCAAACCCAGGGCCTCACATGCGTGAGGTAAGTACTCTACTACTTAACCACATCCCCAGTCCCTGTATTATCATTCTTTATTGAATTTATTTCTTATTAAAGTATATAGATTTTAAGACTTTTTTTACAGTATTATGTAACTTTTAGCATGGTTAGATTAGAGTGATGCTCATATGTTACCATAGAGCAGACAATTATATTTTGTCTAGACTTTATTATATCAGTAGTTTTCATGCACTATATATATACAGCAAGCAACCTATTTCCAATGAGAAACATGTCAGTTAATGTATTTAAAGCCATTTTTACAAGTTTGTAATGTATGTTTTCCAACTTGTTTTATATGTATGTGATACATTACAAAATATATTGTTCTTAATTGAAAAAACGATATAAAATGTAAAACCACAATTTTTCATAAAGAATATTGCCAATTTTTTCCCAGCCCTTTCTTATGTTGGGTGTTTTGATTTGAGATTCAGTTAGCTAATTAATGGATAAATTAATTAAACACTTATGAAATTTAGTTGGGATTTAATTTAGCTTGTAATTTAATTATTTGATTCTTTATTGCATCCATTCACCCACATCAATAATTTTCTGAATGTTATAATACCAATCTAAAAAACAACCAAAAAAGCAAACTGAGGGGTATGGGAGGAGAAGAGTAATGGTGATAGAAGTTACCAGGTAAAATCTTTGTAATTCATCAAGATCTGCCTCAGGAACATATTCCTCTTTTAGTGTGTGTGTTGTTAAAATTTGTTTTAATTAGTTAAACATGACAGTACAATGATATTGACATATCATATTTTTGAATAAGATGGGGTATAATTTCTCATTTTTCTGAGTGTACAGGTTGCAGAATCACATTGGTCATACAGTCATAAATATGCATACAGCTATACTAATGTCTGTTTTATTCAGCTGACCTTCCTTTCCCTCCTTACCTTCCCTTCGCCTCCCATCAGTTTTCTCTACCCAATCTAATGTGACACACTTCTTTTTTTTCCCTCACATCATCATACATGTATTCTGTATAACGATGAGGGTCTCCTTCCATCTTCCGTGCAATTCCACTTCTCCCTCACTTTCCCCCCCATCTCTCTTCCCAAGTGTGTTTTATTATACAGAATGAATTTTAAAAGCAACTGTTACCATTAAATATAATTTAATAGAAAATTTGACATGAAATACTAATATTAAAATTATTAAACAAAGAACCTATAAGTCTGCAAATTCCATATAATATAGACAGTTATATCACTGGAAATGAAAAACAAGCTCCTGCTCCGAGTCTTACAGGTTAATTTCAGCTGCTATGCACTGCAGGTATCATCTCTCCTGTGTTCCAGGGCCAAAGTCTCTGCTCTCCCTGTTGTCCTATGGGGTCTATAAAACAGAACAAGGTAAAAAGGTCACTTGGGATGAGTTGCTGGCCACAGAGAGTGACCAGGACCACAATTGTCCTCAGGAAATGCAAGATAAACTTGGGCCCTGATCTCTCCTGGGATCTGGGCAGGGAGCACTGAGACTGGTATGCTGCCCTAAGCTGAGGGTGTTGTCTGTGGGAAGAGTGTCTATGAATGTCCTCAGAAGGAAATTCTCATGGATATTCACCTTCAGAACCTTCCGACGCTGCTTTCCTAGAGAGTGAACATGAGGCAGTGGGAAGAGTTCTCTAGGACATCTGGGTGTAAAGGCTGAGAAGCATACATCTGGAATCCTGAAGAGCAGCATCTGTGATGGCACAGGGTGGAGCAAGGACCCTGGCTCCTCCAGCCCTACCCTCTGTAGTGCCATACCTCAGAGAGCTTCCTGCACTGATTTTTACCAAATTGTACCTTCCCTTTCATGGCCATGGTCACATGCAACTATAGAATCTTCAGTGCTCTGATTCTGATGGATTGCAAAAAAGTGCAACAAAGAAACTTGAGAAAGCAAAGGAGAATATGTGGACTGATTTGACCTCTGCTCTCCTTCCCATTCTCTCCAGATTCACATTTCCTCTTCCTAAACTGCTTTATCGCCTTTGCTGCATTAAGCCCATATATTGAATCAGGAGAGGGCCCCTGGAAACAATTCATGTTAAGGAACCTACATTCCAATTGCATAATCTTGACCTAGGAAAGGAAGGATACATTCATGCATGCTCAGAGCCAGCAAAGTCAGAACCTAGCTATTCAGTGGTCAGTAATCCAGAACCAGATTGTTTGTGTCTCATGTATCAGGCAACAACTCAGTATTTCTGATGCTCCCTACAACTCAAACTCAGTATATGGGTATGCAGTATTACTCAGCATGATTCAGTGGTGTTGCTTGTGGTAAAAAAAAAAGGAGGGAAAGACTAAGAATGTTAGTGCAGAGAGATTTAACAGACATTGAAGGTCCAAGGACCTCAAAAATCTGGATGAGGAAAGCACCTTTAGAAAAGTCATAAAATGTGGGAAAGATGAAACATGGAAAATCTACAGAGTTTTTACATAAGAAAGAATAATTAAGAGAAACCAATAGAAAATCAATTACTTGCAGATTTCTTGTCCTTTTGTCTTCCTCCTCATCCTCTGAATCACTTTCTATGTTTTCTTTGTGGACTATTGCCATGATGGTCATGATGTGGCCTTAAAAAAAGGAAAGGCAGAGTTAAATTCAAGGTGAGAACTTAAGTTGCTCCTGCTCCAGGTGTTCTAGAATGCACAGTCAAAGCTCTCCATTCTTCCTCTTGTCTGCATTCCTGTCTCCTGGTCTCCATCACCTCACCTCTGCAATGAGAAATAGATCTAGCATCCCAAGAGCTCTTTTCCACCAGTTCACATTCTGCCATTGTACTTGGTAGGGATTCTGTGTCATCCTGTTCTTCCAAGAGGCAGCCACAGTCTACCTTATTTTCTGGACTTAGGCCTCTTAAATACAAGCAAATTCAGATTTTCCCTAGTCCAAGTGCTTGGGAATTAGACAAAGACTGGAGGTTAGAAACATGTTCACGGAGGAACTTCTCCCCACTCTTTTACAGGAGAACACAGTGCCCTGTCCAGGGTGCACAGAAACAATTTTCTTTAAGTTGCCCCCATTTGGGAGTTCATTTTCGACCAGAAATAGACAAAACACAGAAGAGAAAGTGCTGCTCTAAAAAGATAACATTCAGAGGGGAATTGTGACTTCTTACTCACTACTTATCACTAGTGAGAGCTTCAATTACAGGTTTGCAAAGTGCTTCTAAGAAAGTATGTCCCACTAGATTCTTTCCCTTGTGGGTCAAACCTAAAGTGCAGATCTTATTTCTTTCATGCACAATGCCAAAAAATAATCAATAATGAAAGCCAGGCTACTTGATGTTTATTAGAGGCAAATTTAGGACAGAGTGGGACTTAACATGGAAGATTGTGTTTACCTTTCAAAGCAAAAGTTGTCTTCATATGAACAGGATGTCAGAAGGTCTACTAACCCTTCTTTTTATGAAAATAATACATATTTCTGTTTTCTCAATTTTATTCCCATTCCTTATTTCCCACATGAGTAGGTGAACTCAAATCTTACCATGAAACCTTTCCCATTTTGTCATACCCCAAGTGCTGTTCCTACCTGCAGGCTCTCCCTCGTCACAGCTTGAATCATAATCTTTGCTCCATGTCCAACCTTTAGAGACACAGACATCATCAACTGAGTTACTTAATATTGACTCATTCTTTCTTCTACACAACTAAGCTTATGATGGTTGCTAGGGTTGGATGTTTTTTATCCCACACTGGATTGTGTGATTGAGGCTTGGTGCTCAGTATGGCCACAATGAGATTTGTGAAATCTGTGTGAGGAAGGGTCTGCTTGGAGGTGGTGAGGACATTTGATGGTATGAGAGTCAGAAGTAAGAATACAGATTTCTCAAACCCTTGTTAGATCCTGTTATATAAGAAGAGCAAAAGAATCAACTGATCCCTGCTGGCTTCGTGTCTTGCCATGTGATGTCTCTCTACTGCACCTGCATCCCTGCAGACACCACGAATCACGCAATGCAGCTAAGAGGGTATTCACTAAAGAAAAGTGTTTGCTAGTGCCATGCTCTTGTACCTGCAGAACTGTAAGCTAAACACACCCACATGTATAATTTATTCAGTTTCTGGGTTTCGTTATTGGAAAGAAAATTATAGTGATACTAATATTAATAGGCAGGATCATCTACATCTCTGTTCTGGGTTCTCAGACTCTCTCTGGGTTCTGGGGAGTTAGAGGCCTCAAACAGGATGCTGCAAACAATTGCAAACCTTCTAATGAGAGAGTGGAGCTGTAAGGAGTCAAATTTTAACTACTTTCTTCCATTGGGACATTATCCCTTTCTCGTTGAAACAGACCAAGCTGACATGCAAACTGTGATGCCAACAGTCTCAGGAATATAAACTCACAGAAGATACACTGTGCCATCATCAGAGCAGCGGTCCAGAAGGGAATAGGAATGTCCTCTGCTTTATCCACATGGGTCTACTGGCCACTTTGAAAGTTTCGTATAAAAATAAAAATTAAATTAAAAATACTGTTATTTTGGATGGCCAAGACCAGGAGTTCAAGATGAAGCAGACAAGAATTTCCTTCCCCCAGGTTTCTGTGGACAGCAGTTTGCTAGCATGTTCTCACTCCTAATACTCCTCATTTATAAGTATACTGTGGAGTCAGTTTGCTAGCATGTTCTCACTACTCATACTCCTCATTTATAAGTAGAATGCGGTGTCATGCAAAAGTGAAAAGTGCCAGGAACTCTCTGAGGGCCTGAGGAATCGACATAAACAAAGTCAACATTAAGATCCAGATGGCTCCCCTCAAATTCAAGCACATCCCACCTAGAGCTCATAAGAAATGTGTGTGAAAAGCTTGGACACAATGCTATCTTAACTTGCCTACTGATTCTGGCTGGTCCTGGTCAGATCTCTGGTGGATTCCTGGTTCATTGTAGAGCCCCACATGCTGAACAAGTGGGATCTTAGCACAGAGTTGCATTTATCAAATAATGTCGTGGACTAAGATGAAGACACTCTCCCCAGGAAGGAGTTCAGGGATGAGAAGGAATGATGACCACAGTGGTTCTACCCTCACAGTGACCAGTCAGTGTCAGTATCCATGTATGTATGAATAGAAAGACCAAGACAGTACTTGAGACTGACAGTATGAAGACGTTTCATATATACTGTCATTGTGATATTCTGCAGGCCACACAGGGGGCAGCACAGACCCAAACAAGGGATCAGACACCACTGCTGTGCTGAGCTGGACCTTCAATAGAGCCCACCTTTTGCTCTGTAACTAGATGAGCTGAATTGTGCTAATCAGGCCCCATGAAAATCCATCCAGTTAAAACATGTTTCTACAAAGTAGTGTCTACAAAAAGACCCAATAAGGTATTTTTCAGTGTCAGTTGGCACATGCAAAGTAAGCCCTTCCTTAGCTAAAGTAATCTCTGGTCTTTGAATCTCCTCTGTCTCAGATGTCCACCAAAAGTGAGCATAGTGCATTGGTGGACCTGAGAGTCACTGTTAAGGATCGGCCCTGTCCAGAAACTTGTGCCTAGAATGGGAATTGGAAGATGAATTCTGACACCTCGCACAAAAAAAGTATATGAACGTGAAAATTTTTTATGAGTGAAGTGTTCTGAAAAATTACATGCACTGATTAAATCTAGGACCTACTGACACGTGAGGTTTGCTATTAAATGAAGTTGCTACTGGTGCAGAGACAGAAATGAAGTGGAGCTTTTATTTATAGAGTGTCATGAAAATTTTCTGGGTTTTGATGGGATATGTTTTGCATGTTAATTGAGCTATTGGTGTGAAATGAACTGCACACATGGAAAGTTTACAGTTTGATCTATTTACACATATACAAAATCATGATCTAATGGAGATGGATTTTTTTTGTTTAAACATGTGGACATTGGCATCTTGGCATGTATATATCTAGAGAAACAGACAAATATGTAAAAATGAACACAAAGTCACACTCAGAATCATGTTGCAAGAATGCACACAGAGATACATGTATAAAACCCTTATTGACCTAACCACGTTGCTCAACTCACACAGGTGCTTCAAGGAAATATGCAGAATGGCCATAGATTTATTTTAATCAATTTAGACAACAAACCCCATACTTTTCATTCTCAAGGAGGTAGTGGAATCACTGAGTCTCTGCACACAAAAGAAAGGAAGACTCTCTGAGCCTTGGCGTCATCTACATTTTGCAACAGGAAGAGAGTGAGGCCAGGATACATACCAATAATGGATCCTCTTGAATCCTCCTGTGAATAGATAAAAGGAGTCACTATGAAGATCAAGCCATGCTCTGACCTGTGTGCACAAGTCTTTTGTTTACTTGGTGACATTCGAATATCCAATGATAATGTGGGCAAATCAAGGGAACAGATAGCAAATGTACTCTCACCAAATGACACAAGCTTTTCTAGGGGATTTGTGTCACATTTTTATATTAGGTGATAATTAAGGAATTCGATGCCCAGGAGGGAAAACCATAGCCAGGCACAAAGTTTGTTATCATACAGTGTGTAGTTTATACTGTTTCTTGTTAATGTTGCTTTCAGTGAGGTCTCATTTGGCAACAGACACCCCAATGAGAATCTGCACAATCAGGAAATTGTGAATGTCATCTCCAGGAAACCATATCATATTACAAGAGAAAAAGAAACTAAAGAGCAACACTGGATTTCAGAGGAAGATAAGCAACCTTACCATGGCTTTTGATGGGGTCTCTCGCCTCATGATTTCTCCAGGAATGAACTCCACCATGTCATTTGGGTGAACTAGGAGGATGCAGAATAATGATTAGTATACTGATTTAAGGCTTATGAATAGTTCAGGGCATTTCTTGAAATGGACATCAGTGAAAATATACAGCAAAGATAAGAACAACAATGAGAGATGCCTGCGAATAGAGTGTATCACACCCAGTGTACCGCATTACTGCACAGATAAATACAGGGTTAGAACGACAAAAAGCTATCTTGTTAGAAATTTCTAGCTAAATTGGGGTGCACCGAAACTTAGGGGAAGGATTTCCATCATCGAGGATCGGTTACTGAGTCTCAAACGTGAGCCAACAGTGCGACCAGAGATCCAGGCTGACTGATCCCCCGCCCGCCCTGCAGCCCGCCCCGTGGTGGCTACAGAAAGTGGGGTGCTGCCGAGAAGCGACCAGCAAGCAGAGAGAAATGGGGCTACGGATTCTGTGGAGTCCTCCCGGCTTTGCCCTCACTGAGCTCTGGGCTGAGTTTGGGGTTTGAGATTGGGGAAGGAAGCAGTCCAGTTCTATCCCCAACAATGGAAAATCCACCAAGGAAGCCAGCGGACACCATCTTGAAGAGCTGACTTCACCATTGCCAGTTTCCGACAGATTGCAACAATAAAACAGCATGAACAACCAGACTACATATAACTTATCAAATGCAAATAGATGAATTCTATGAACAGGTCTATACTCCACCTAAGCCCTTAACTACCCACAAGTACTCCTGTCTATTCTGTTGGTAATATCCGCGTGCATTTGCGTAACACCCCAAAGAAGCTAACATATACTAACCTCCATACAAGCAAATCACCCGACCTTAACATAAAATCCTAAGTCCAAACCTAAGTTCTCTATATGCCATCAAAATCTGAAGGATTTAATAAAACCAATGAATTTACCTTAAATCACAATTAAATCCAACATCTCTAAACATCATCTCCTAACACAAAGGAGAGATAGTGGAACTATAAAAACCAGAACAAATTTAAAGGAGAAAACAGAAACACAGCAGTCAAAGAGAGTTGGAAAGTAACTTGAGCACCATGAAAAAACAAGGGAAAAAAAAAAGAGTACAAACAATGCAGGACAACTTAAATACAAAAGAGAAGCTAGAGGCACCAGAAAATTGGATGGAGAAAGAAGTCAAGGCATTCCTAATTAAGATGGAATGGAATCTCAGAGAAGAGTTTATACAGCAAGTTCAAACAATGAAAGTATATTTTGAAAATGAATTGAATAAGCATATTCAAATGTCAAAGAACGAGCTCTATCACGAAATAGAGATTTCAAAAAAAAAAAAAAAAACAAACAGTAATCCTAGAAATGCAGGAAACGATAAAGCAAATTAAAAATTCAAACGAGAATATTACAAATAGACTAGATCAAGCAGAAGCCAGAACATCGGATAATGAAGACAAAGTTTATCAACTTGAAAAGAATATAGTCAACACAGAAATGATGCTTAAAAGACACCAGCAATCTATCCAACAGAAATGGGATGTCATAAAAAAACCAAACGTGAGAGTCATTGGGATAGAAGAAGGCATAGAGGTTCAAACCAAAGAAATGAACAATCTATTGAATGAAATAATCCTAGAAAATTTCCAGATATGAACGGTGGAATGGATTGCCAAATCCTGGAAGCCTACAGGACCCCAAACCTTCAAAACCGTAATAGACCAACTCCAAGACACATAGTTATGAAGATATTCAACATACAGAAGAAGGAGAGAATATTAAAAGCTACGAGAGAAAGGAGGCATATTATATTCAGGGGTAAACAAATTAGGTTAACGGCTGATATTTCATCACAGACGTTGAAAGCAAGAAGATCCTGGAGCAACGTATTTCAACTTCTAAAAAATAATGGATTCCAACCAAGAATACTGTATCCAGCAAAATTTAACTTCAGATTTGACAATGAAACTAAAATATTTCATGATAAAAAAAAAACTTAAAAGAATTCACAGCCATAAAACCAGTACAGTATGGCATCCTTAGCAAAACACTAAAAGAAGAGGAATTGAAAACAGCACCACAAACTAACAGTGGGAGGTAACTCAGTAAAGGGAAGGGAAAAAATAAACAAAAAGGAAAAACTAGCCATATTAAAATAAATAAATAAACAAGCATGAGGTTAGTACTAAGCATATGTCAATAGTAACCTTAAACATTAATGGCTTAAATTCCCCAAATAAGAGACATAGGCTAATAACCTGGATGAAAAAAAAAAAAAACAAATTCAACAATATGCTGCCTTCAGGAGACTCATCTGATAGGAAAAGACATACACAGACTGAAGGTGAAAGGTTGGGAAAAATCATACCACTCACATGGTCCCCCGAAGCAAGAAGGAGTGGCCATAGTCAAATCAAATAAAATCAACTTCAAACCTTAGTTAATCAAAAGGGGTAAAGAAGGACACTACATACTATTAAAAGGAACCATCCACATACAAGACATAACAATTATCAATATGTATGCATCAAACAATGGTGCCGTAACATTCATAAAACAAACTCTCCTCAAGTTCAATAGTCAAATAGACCACAACAGAATAATTATGGGTGACTTCAACACACGGCTCTCTCCATTGGACAGATCCTCCAGACAAAAGCTGTATAGAAACTATAGAACTCAATAACCCAATCAATAACCTAGACTTAACCAACATATATAGAATATATCAAACATCATCAAGTGGTTACACGTTCTTCTCAGCAGCACATGAATCCTTCTTAAAGATAGACCATATATTATGCCATAGGACAACATTTGGAAAATATAAAGGTGCGGAGATAATACCATGCATCTTACAGTGGAATGAAACTGGAAATCAATGATAAAAGAAGGAAGGAAAAATCATACATCTCATGGAAAATGAACAATAGGTTACTGAATGATAAATGGGTTACAAAAGACATAAAGGAGTAAATCAAAAAATTCTTGGAGATGAATGGAAATACAGACACAACATATTGAAATCGATGGGACACAATGAAAGCAGTTTTAAGATGGAAATTCATTTCCTGGAGGTCATTCCTCAAAAAATGAAAAAACTAACCAATAAATGAGCTCACACTTCATCTCAAAGCCCTAGAAAAGGAAGAGCAAAACAACAGCAAATATAGTAGAAGGCAAGACATAATTAAAATTGGAGCGGAAGTCAACCAAATAGAAACAAACAAAAAACCCATTAAAAATTGATAAAAAAAAGTTGGTTCTTTGAAAAAATAAATATGACTGACAGACCCTTAGCCATGCTAATGAAGAGAAGAAGAGAGAGAGCTTAAATTACTAACATAAGAGATGAAAAAGGCAATATCACAACAGACACTACAGCAATACAGAAGATAATTAGAAATTAATTTGAAACCCTATATTCCTATAAAATAGAAGATAGCGAAGTTACTGATAAATTTCTTAAGTCATATGATTTGCCCAGATTGAGTCAGGAAGATACACACAATATAAATAGACCAATAACAAAGGAGGAAATTGAAGAAGCCATCACAAGACTACCAACCAAGAAAAGCCCTGGACCAGATGGATATACTGCAGAGTTTTACAAAATCTTCAAAAAAGAAATAATACCAATACTTTTCAAGTTATTTTAAGAAATAGAAAAAGAAGGAGCTCTTCCAAATTCATTTTATGAAGCCAACATCACCCTGATCCCAAAACCAGACAAAGACATCAAAGAAAGAAATCTACAGATCAATGTCTCTAATGAACTTAGATGCAAAAATCCTCAATAAATTTCTGGCGAATGAAATACAAAAGCATATCAAAAAAATTGTGCACCATAATCAAGTAGAATTGATCCCCGGGATGCAAGGCTGGTTCAATATATAGAAATCAATAAATGTTATTCACCACATCAATAGATTTAACCATTAGAACCACATGATCATATCTATAGATGCAGAAAAAGCATTCAACAAAGTTCAGCATCCCTTTATGTTCAAAACACTAGAAAAACTAGGGATAACAGGAAGTTACATCAACATTGTAAAAGCTGTATATGTTAAGCCTCAGGCTAGCATCATTCTGAATGGAGGAAAACTGAAGGCATTCCCTCTAAAATTTGGAACATGACAGGGATGCCCTCTTTCAACACTTCTATTCAATTTAGTCCTCGAAATACTAACCAGAGAAATTAGACAAACAAAAGAAATTAACGGCACAAAAATAGGAAAAGAAGAACTTAAATTATCACCATAAGCGGATGATATGATAACATATCTAACAGACCAAAAAGGTTGTAGAAAGAAACTACTAGAGCTAATAAGTGAATTTAGCAAAATGGCAGAATATAAAATCAACACGCATAAATAAAAGGCATTCCTTTATATCAGTGACAAATCTTCTGAAATGGAAATGAGGACAACCACCCCATTCACAATTTTTTCAAAAAAATAAAATAAAATAAAATAAAATGCTTGAGAATGAACCTAACAAAAGAGGTGAAAGATTTGTACGATGAAAACTACAGAACCCTAAAGAGAGAAATAGAAGAAGACCTTAGAAGGTGGAAAAATATACCCTGTTCATGGAAAGGAAGAACTAACATCATCAAAATGGCGATATTACCCAAAGTTCTCTATAGGTTTAAAACAATGCCAATCAAACTTCCAATGGCATTTCTTGTAGAAACAGATAAAGTACTCATGAAATTCATATGGAAAACCAAAGACCCAAAATAGCAAAAGCACTTCTAAGCAGGAAGTGAGAATCAGGAGGTATAGTGATACAAGATTCCAAAGTGTACTACAGAGCAATAGTAACAAAAACAGCATGGTACTGGTTCCAAATCAGGCGGGTGGACCGATAGCCAGATTACAGGACACAGAGACAAATCCACAAAATTATAACTATCTTATAGTTGATAAAGGGGAAAAAAGCAAGCAATTGAGGAAGGATAGCATCTTCAACAAATGGTGCTGGGAAAACTGGAAATACATATGCAACAAAATGAAATTGAATACCCTCCTCTCGCCATGCACAAAAATTAAGTCAAAGTGGATCAAGAAGCTAGATATTAAATCAGAGACTCTGCGTCTGATAGAAAAAAAGTTGGCTCCCATCTACATATTGTGGGGTCGGGCTCCAAATTCCTTAATAGGACACCCATAGCACAAAAGTTATTAACAAGAATCAACAAATTATACTTACTTAAAATGAAAGTTTTTTCTCAGCAAGAGAAACAATAAGAGTGGTAAATAGTGAGCCTACATCATGGGAACAACTTTTTACTCCTCACACTTCAGATTGAGCCCTAATATACAGAGTATACAAAGAACTCAAAAAATTAAACAATAAGAAAACAAATAACCCAATCAACAAATGGGCCAAAGACCTGAACAGACACTTCTCAGAGGAGGACATACAATAAATCAACAAGTACATGAAAAATTGCTCATCATCTCTAACATTCAGAGAAATTCAGATCAAAACCACCCTAAGATATGATCTCACTCCTGTAAGATTGGCAGCCATTCTGAAGTCAAACAACAACAAGTGCTGGAGAGGATGTGGGGAAAAGGGTACTCTTGAAAATTGCTGGTGGCATTGCAATCTGGTGCGGCCAATTTGGAAAGCAGTATGGAGATTCCTGGGAAAGCAGGGAATGGAACCACCATTTGACCAGCTATTGCCCTTCTCGAACAATTCCCTGAAGAACTTAAAGGATCGTACTACAGGGATACTACAACATTGATGTTTATAGCAGCACAATTCAGAATTGCTAGATTGTAGAACCAACCCAGATGCCCTTCAATAGATGAATGGACAAAAAAATGTGGCATTTATACAACATGGAGTATTACACAGCACAAAAAATTACAAAATTATGGAATTTGCAGGGAAATGGATGGCACTAGAGCAGATTAGGCTTGGTGAAGCTTTCCAATCCCTTAAAAACCAATACCAAATATCTTCTTTGAAATAATGAGAGCAACTAGAAATACAGCAGGGAGGAAGAGCGGGAAGTAAAGATGAATATTAAATATATACATGAGTGCGAGGGAAAGGGAGAAAAAAGAGAAATTGCATGGTAATGGAGAAAGACCCTCCGTGTTATTCAAAATTACATATAAGAGGTTGTGAGGGTAATGGAAAAATAAACAAGGAGAGAAATGAATTATAGTAGATGGGGTAGAGAGCGAAGATGGGAGGAGAGGGTAGGGGGGATAGTAGAGGATAAGAAAGGTTGCAGAATACAACAGTAACTAATAGGGCATTATGTAAAAATGTGGATGTGTAACTGATGTGATTCTGCAATCTGTATTTGGGGTAAAATTGGGAGTTCATAACCAACTTGAATCTAATGTATGAAATAGGATATGTCAAGAGCTTTGTAATATTTTGAACAACCAATAAAAAAAAAACCATCCTGATGGCTCCCCTCAAAGTCAAGCACTTCCCACATAGAGCTCATGAGAAATGTGTGTGAAGAGCTTGGACAAAATGCTAACTTCTTAACGTCTCAACTGATTCTGACTGGTCCTGGTCATATCCCAGGTGGATACCTGGTTCATTGTAGAGTCCCACATGCTGAACAAGTGAGATCTTAGCACATAGTTGTATTTACCAAATGATGTCATGGACTAAGATGAAGACACTCTGCCCAGGGAGGAGTTCAGGGATGAGAAGGAATGATGACCACAGTTCTTCTACCCTCACAGTGACCAGTGAGTGTCATTATCCATGTATGTATGAATAGAGGGACCCAAACAGCATATGAGACTGACAGTATAAAGACCTATCATATATACTGTCAATATGATATCCTGCAGGCCACAAAAGGGGCAGCACAAACCTAAACTAGGGATCGGACACCACTGCTGTGCTGAGCTGGATCTTCACTACAGCCCAACTTTTGCTCTGTAACTGGATGAATTGAAATTGTGCTGATCTGGCCCCATGAAAACCCATCCAGTTAAAACATGTGTCTACAAAGTAGTGTCTACAAAAACACACAAAAAGGTTGCTTTCAGTGTCAGTTGGAACATTCCAAGTAAGAACTTCCTTAGTTATAGTAATATCTGGCCTGTGCATCTCCTCTGACACAGATGCCCACAATAAGTGAGCATAGTGCATTGGTGAACCTGAGGGTCACTGTTAAGGATTGGCCCTGTCCAGAAACTTTTGCATAGAATGGGGATTGGAAGATGAATTCTGACACCTCTCACAAAAAATGTATATGAACGTGAAAATTTTTCATGAGTGAAGTGTTGTGAATAATCACATGCACTGATTAAATATAGGACCTACTGACAGGTGAGGTTTGCTATTAAATGAAGTTGCTACTGGTGCAGTGACAGAAATGAAGTGGAGCATTTTCTTTACAGAGTGTCGTGAAAATTTTCTGGGTTGATGGGATATGTTTTGCATGTTAATTGAGGTATTGGTGTGGAATGAACTGCACACATGGAAAGTTTACAGTTTGATCTATTTACACATATACAAAATCATGATCTAATGGAGATGGCTTTTTTTGTTTAAACATGTGGACATTGGCATCTTGGCATGTATATATCTAAAGAAACAAACAAATGTGCAAAAACTACAAAACGTCACACTCAGAATCATGTTGCATGAATGCACACAGAGACACATCTATAAAACTTTCATTGACCTAACCATGTTGCTCAACTCACACAGGTGCTTCAAGGAAATATGCAGAATGACCATAGATATTTTTAAATCAATTTAGACAACAAACCCCTCACTTCTCATTCTCAAGGAAGTAGTGGAATCACTGAGACTCTGCACTCAAAAGGAAGGAAGGCTCTCTGACCCTGGGCATCATCTACATTTTCAACAGGAAGAGAGTGAGCCCAGGATACATACCAATTATGGATCCTTTTGAATCATCCTGTGAATCTAGAAAAGGAGTCACTATGAACATCAAGCCATGCTCTGACCTGTGTGCACAAGTCTTTTGTTTTCTTGGTGACATTCGAGTATCCAATGAGAATGTGGGAAAATCAAGGGAACAGATGCCAAATGTACTCTCACCAAATGACACAAGCTTTTTCTAGGGGATTTGTCTCACAGGTCTATATTAGGTGATAATTAAGGAATTCGATGGCCAGGAGGGAAAACCATAGCCAGGCACAAAGCTTGTTATCATACAGCATGTAGTTTATACTGTTTCTTGTTAATGTTGCCTTCAGTGAGGTCTCATTTGGCAACAGACACCCCAATGAGAAACTTCACAGTCAGGAAATTGTGTATGTCATCTCCAGGAAACCATTTTATAACACAAGAGAAAGAGAAACTAAAGAGCAACACTGGATTTCAGAGGAAGATAAGCAACCTTACCATGGATTTTGATGGGGTCCTTCGACTCATGCTTTCTCCAGGAATGAACTCCACCATGTCATTTGTGTGAACTAGTAGGATGCAGAATAATGATTAGTATACTAATTTAAGGCTTATGAATAGTTCAGGGCATTTCTTGATATGGACATCAGTGAAAATATACAGCAAAGATAAGAACAAGAATGAGAGATGGCTGAGAATAGAGTGTATCACACCCAGTGTACCGCATCACTGCACAGATGAATACAGGGTTAGAACGACAAAAAGCTATCTTGTTAGGAATTTCCAGCAAAATTGTGGTGCACCGAAACCTAGGGGAAAGATTTCCATCACCGAGGACCGGTTACTGAGTCTCAAACGCAAGCTAACTGTGCCACCAGAGATTCAGGCTGACTGATCCACCGCCGGCCCTGCGGCCCGCTCCGCAACTACAGATGGTGGGGTGCCGCCGAGAAGCTACCAGCAAGCAGAGGAAAATGGCACTACGGATTCTGTGGAGTCCTGCTGGCTGTGCCCTCACTGAGATCTGTGATGAGTTTGGGGTTTGAGATGGGTTAAAGAAGCGGTCAAGTTGTATCCCTCACAACGGAAAGTCCACCAAGGAATCCAGAGGCCAACATCTTGGAAAGCTGACGTCACCATCGCCAGGTTAAGACAGATTGCAAAAATAAACCAGCATGAACAACCAGACTACATATAACTTACTAAATGCAAATAGATGAATACTACGAATAGGTGTATAGTCCACCCAAGCCCTTAACTACCCCCAAGTACTCCTGTCTATTCTCTTGTTAATATACGACTGCATTTGAGTAACCCCCCCAAAGAAGCTAATGTATCCTAACCTCCATACAATCAAATCAACCGATCTTTACATAAAATTTTAAGTCCAAACCTTAGTTCTCTATATGCCATCAAAATCTGAAGGCCTTTAATGAAACCAATGAATTTACCTTATATCAAAATTAAATCCAACATCTCGAAACATTGTCTCCTAACACAAAGGAGAGATAGTGGAAATATAAAAACCAAAACAAATTTAAAGGAGAAAACAGAAACACAGCAGTCAAACAGAGTTGGGAAGTAACTTGAGCACCATGAAAAAAACAAAGGGAAAAAGGAGCACAAACAATGCAGGACAACTTAAATACAAAGGAGAACCTACAGGCACCAGAAAAATGGACAGAGAAAGAAGTCAAGGCATACTTAACTCAGATGGAATGGAATCTTAGAGAAGACTTTAGACAGCAAGTTCAAACAATGAACGTATATTTTGAAAATGAATTAAATAAGCAAATTCAAATGTCAAAGAATGAGCTCTATCACGAAATAGAGATTTAGAAAATAAAACAAACAGTAATTTTAGAAATGCAGGAAACCATAAACCAAATTAAAACTCAAACGAGAATATTAAAAGGCAAAAGATTTATATGATCTGAAGAGAAACCAGAATATAACAAACGAGAATATTACAAATAGACTAGATCAAGTAGAAGCCAGAACATCATATAATGAAGACAAAGTTTATCAACTTGAAAAGAATATTGTCAACACAGACAGGATGCTTAGAAGGCACGAGCAATCTATTCAAGAGACATGGGATGTCATAAAAAAACCAACCCTGAGAGTCATTGGAATAGAAGAAGGCATAGAGCATCAAACCAAAGAAATGAACAATTTATTGAATGAAATAATCTTAGAAAACTTCCCAAATATGAAAGGTGGAATGTCTTGCCAAGTCCTGGAAGCCTACAGGACCCCAAACATTCAAAACCATAATATACCATCTCCAAGACCCATAATTATGAAGATATCCAACATACAGAACAAATAGGGAATATTAAAAGCTACGAGAGAAAGGAGGAAGATTTCATTCAGGGGTAAACCAATTAGGTTAACGGCTGATTTTTCATCACAGACGTTAAAAGCGAGAAGATCCTGGAACAATGTATTTCCAACGATAAAAAATATTGGATTTCAACCAAGAATACAGTATCCAGCAATATTAAGCTTCAGATTTGACAATGAAATTAAAATATTTCATGATAAATAAATGTTAAAAGAATTCACATCCAGAAAACCAGCACTGCATGGCATCTTGAACAAAACACTACAAGAAGAGGAATTAAAAAACAGCACCCCAAACTAACAGTGGGAGGTAACTCAGCAAAGGGAAGGGAAAAAAATAACCAAAAAGGAAAAACTATCCATATTAAAATGAATAAATAAACAAGCATGACCGGTAGTACTAACCATATTTCAATAGTAACCTTAAACGTTAATGGCTTAAATTCCCCAATTAAGATACATAGGCTAATAACCTGGATTAAAGAAACAAATCCAACAATATGCTGCCTTCAGGAGACTCATCAGATAGAAAAAGACATACACAGACTGAAGGTGAAAGGTTGGGAAAAATCATACCACTCACATGGTCCCCCGAAGCAAGCAGGAGTGGCCATAGTCATATCGAATGAAATCAACTTCAAACCTAAGTTAATCAAAAGGGATAAAGAAGGACACTACATACTATTAAAAGCTACCATCCACCAACAAGACATAACAATTATCAATATATATGCACCAAACAATGGTGCTGAAACATTCATAAAACAAACTCTCCTCAAGTTCAAGAGACAAATAGACCACAACACAATAATTATGGGTGACTTCAACACACCGCTCTCTCCATTGGACAGATCCTCCAGACAAAAGCTGAATAAAGAAACTATAGAACTCAATAACATAATCAATAACCTACACTTAACCAACATATATAGAATATATCAACCATCACCAAGTGGATGCACGTTCTTCTCAACAGCACATGGATCCTTCTCAAAGATAGACCATATATTATGCCATAGGACAACTATTAGCAAATATAAAGGTGTGGAGATTATACCATGTAACTTATCTGATAGCAGTGGAATGAAACTGGATATCAATGATAAAAGAAGGATGGAAAAATCATACATCTTATGAAAAATGAACAATATGTTACTGAATGATCAATGGGTTACAAAAGACATAAAGGAGTAAATCAAAAAATTCTTGGAGATGAATGGAAATACAGACACAACATATTGTAATCTATGGGACACAATGAAAGCAGTTTAAAAAGGGAAATTCATTTCCTGGAGGTAATTCCTCAAAAAATGAAAAAACCAACAAATATATGAGCTCACAATTCATCTCAAAGCCCTAGAAAAGGAAGAGCAAAACAACAGCAAATGTAGTGGAAGGCAAGAAATAATTAAAATCAGAGCGGAAATCAATAAAATTGAAACAAAAAATCCATTAAAAAATTGATAAAACAAAAATTTGGTTCTTTGAAAAAATAAATATGATCGACAGACCCTTAGCTAAGCTAAGAAAGAGAAGAACAGAGAGAGCTCAAATTACTAACATACGGGATGAAAAAGGCAATATCACAATGGACACTACAGAAATACAGAAGATAATTAGAAATTATTTTGAAACCTTATATTCCAATAAAATAGAAGATAGCAAAGATATTGATAAATTTCTTAAGTCATATGATTTGCCCAGATTGTCAGGAAGATACACACATTTTAAACAGACCTATAACAAAAGAGGAAATTGAAGAAGCCATCAAAAAACTACCAACCACGAAAAGCCCTGGATGACATGGATATACAGCAGAGTTTTACAAAACCTTCAAAGAAGAATTAATACCAATACTATTCCAGTTATTTCAAGAAATAGAAAAAGAAGGAGCTCTTCCAAATGCATTCTATGAGGCCACCATCACCCTGATCCCGAAACAATACAAAGAGACTTCAAAAAAAGAAAACTACAAACCAATATCGCTAATGAACTCAGATGCAAAAATCCTCAAAAAAATCTTGTGAATCGAATACAAAAGCATATCAAAAAATTGTGCACCATGATCAAGTAGGATTCATCCCCGGGATGCAAGGCTGGTTCAATATACAGAAATCAATAAATGTTATTCACCACATCAATAGATTTAACCATAAGAACCACATGATCATCTCAATAGATGCAGAAAAAGCATTCGACAAAGTTCAGCATCCCTTTATGTTGAAAACACTAGAAAAACTAGGGACAACAGGAACTTACCTCAACATTGTAAAAGCTATATATGCTAAGCCTCAGTCTAGCATCATTCTGAATGGAGAAAAACTGAAGGCATTCCCACTAAAATCTGGAACAAGACAGGGATGCCCTCCCTCACCACTTCTCTTCAATTTAGTCCTCAAAATACTAGCCAGAGCAATTAGACAGACAAAAGAAATTAATGGCTTAAAAATAGGAAAAGAAGAACTTAAATTATCACATATTCAGATGATATTATAATATATCTAACAGACAAAAAAGTTTGAACAAAGAAACTACTAGAGCTAATAAGTGAATTTAGCAATTTGGCAGGATATAAAATGAACAGTCATAAGTCAAAGGCATTCCTGTATATCAGTGACAAATCTTCTCCAATGGAAATGAGGACAACCACTGCATTCACAATATCCTCAATAAAAATGAAATACTTGGGAATCAATCTAACAAAAGAGGTGAAAGATTTATACAATGAATACTACAGAAACCTAAAGAGAGAAATAGAAGAAGACATTAAAACATGGAAAAATACACCCTGTTCATGGATAGGAAGAACTAACATCATCAAAATGGCGATACTACAAAAAGTTCTCTATACGTTTAATGCATTGCCAATCAAAATCCCAACAGCATTTCTTGTAGAAATAGAAAAATCAATCATGAAATTCATATGGAAAAATAAAAGACCCAGAATAGCAATTCTAAGCAGGAAGTGTGAATCAGGAGGTATAGTGATACCAGATTTCAAACTGTACTGCAGAGCAATAGTAACAAAACCAGCATGATACTGGTACCATAACAGGCAGGAGGACCAATGGTACAGATTAGAGGACACAGAGACGAATCCACAAAATTACAACTGTCTTATATTTGATAAAGGGGATAAAAGCATGCAATGGAGGAGGGATAGCATCTTCAACAAATGGTGCTGGGAAAACTGGAAATCCATATGCACAAAAATGAAACTGAATCCCTTTCTCTGGCCATGCATAAAAGTTAACTCAAAATGGATCAAAGACCTTGATATCAAATCAGAGACTCTGTGCCTTAAACTGAAAAAGTTGGTTACAATCTACATATTGTGGGATTGGGCTCCAAATTCCTTAATAGGACACCCATAGCAAAGAGTTAATAACGAGGAACAACAAATGGGACTTACTTAAACTAAAAAGTTTTTTCTCAGCAAGAGAAACAATAAGAGAGGTAAATAGGGAGCCTACATCCTGGTAACAAATTTTTACTCCTCACACTTCAGATAGAGCCCTAATATCCAGAGTATACAAAGAACTCAAAAAATTAAACAATAAGATAACAAATAACCCAATCAACAAATGGGTCAAAGACCTGAACAGACACTTCTCAGAGGAGGACATACAATCAATCAACATGTACATGAAAAAATGCTCACCATCTCTAACATTCAGAGAACTGCAAATCAAAACCACCCTAAGATACCATCTCACTCCAGTAAGATTAGCAGCGACTCTGAAGGCAAACAACAACAAGTGCTGGAGAGGTTGTGGGGAAAAGGGTACTCTTGTACATTGCTGGTGGGACTGCAAATTGGTGCGGCCAATTTGGAAAGCAGTATGGAGATTCCTGAGAAAGCTGGGAATGGAACCACCATTTGACCCAGCTATTGCCCTTCTCGGACTGTTCCCTGAGGACCTTAAATAGCATACTACAGGGATACTGCCACAACGATGCTCATAGCAGCACAATTCACAATAGCTAGACTGTGGAACCAACCCAGATGCCCTTCAAAAGATGAATGGATTAAAAAAAGTGGCATTTATACACAATGGAGTATTATGCAGCACTAAAAATGACAAATTCATGGAATTGGCCGGAAAGGGATGGCATTAGAGCAGATTATGCTAAGCAAAGCTAGCCAATCCCTAAAAAATCAAAGGCCAAATGTCTTCTTTGTTATAATGAGAACAACTATGAACAGAGCAGGCAGGAAGCGCAGGAGGAAAAGATCAACTTTATACAGAGACATGAGGTGGGAGGGAAAGGGAGAGAAAAGGGAAATTGCATGGAAATGGAAAGAGACCTTCATTGATATACAAAATTACATATAAGATAATTTAAGTTATGAACTCCCATTTTTACCCCTTATACAGATTGCAGAATCACATCAGTTACACTTCCGTTGATTTATATATTGCCATACTGGTGTCTGTTGTATTCTGCTGCCTTTCCTATCCTTACTATCCCACTTGAATCAAAGTGTGGAATATGATATATCAAGAACTATGTAATGTTTTGAACAACCAACAATAAAAAAAAGATAATTTTAGGGGGAAGGGAATAAAATCCAGAGAAAGAATTAAATTACAACAGATGGGGTAGAGAGCGAAGATGAGAGGGGAGGGGAGGGAGGATAGTAGAGGATAGGAAAGGTAGCACAATACAACAGTTACTAATATGGCATTATGTAAAAATGTGGATGTGTAACTGATGTGATTCTGCAATCTGTATTTGGGGTTAAAATTGGAATTCATAACCCACTTGAATCTAATGTATGAAAAAGGATATGTCAAGAGCTTTGTAATAATTTGAATAACCAATAAAAAAGAACAAGAATGAATGGGAAGCACAGCTTTGGGTTTCCAGTAGAGTGAAATCAGGTGTGATATATTTTTTTTGTATTTTTTACCTTTAGGAGTATGTTTTTCTCTAGAGATGACCACTGAGGCCACTTTAAAATATGCAAAATATTTCACATCTCTTTAGGAAATTAGTTATTACTAATATATTGTAATAACCTGAAGTGTGTTATATCACTAAGTGATGTACACAGTTCCCTAACCCAAAGCATCACCATCAGGATAATTTCCTGAACTTTAATGCTTCTTTCACATACAGAGTGAAGAACCTGGATCTTTTGGCTCAGCAACATCTCTGTCTACGGAGAGGGCCTACTAACCAAAACTACATTTGGGTGTCATGAAGTGGGAAAAAATTATATCAAGCAAATCATGCATTAGTGTGGGTTTTTATTTTTAGGAAATGGATGCTTGTTCTGGGCATGTTAGAAGAGAATTTCTGAAGAAGCTCCCATAGCCTCACAAACACATACACAATTATTACACATGGACATGCTCAGAGATACCACCCCATGCTCATTCACATAAATGCACACCACACAAAAGACAGCTGTTTCAGGATCATGGCAGTGGGCCACAATTCTTCACTGGATTATCACTTTGTCACCATATGCCTATCCTCATTTCCAACCAAAATCTAAATCCAGGATAACTTTTTACATAGAAACAGGAAGGAATGTGTGACCTATCTAAGTACAACGGTTTTGCTCAGCATGTTAGGGAGTTGAGAATACTTAATTTGCTCATTTGTTGCAGAGGCTACCTGTAGTTACAGAAAGGAAGACAGCGTGAGCAGGAGATCATTTGCACAAGTCTACTGTTGGCTGTGGTGACATTAGATAACTAGATGGGAAACAGCAGTTGGGGCAAAGATCACAAAGTAAGGCAGAGAAGGCACTTGTGAAAATACATGAGCTTTGCATGAGGGATTTCTCAGGTACAATTTGATGACATGCATAAAATTCTTTTTCTCTCAAGGAAAAGTGCCACTGAAGAAAATGCTCACTACAATTATTTGACAATGGTTGTTCTCATATGTGAATGTCATCTTGAATCATTCTCACAGGGAATAGATGTGCAGTTGTAATTCCATCACCTATGAGTCACCTATTATGAACACTGTCATATTTTCATGAAGGAATTTGAATTAAAAGGAAGAAAACAACACTTATATCTAAGACAAAGAAAGGTCACATTACCTTAGCAATGTAATATTTTTGGTCTTCTGCCACAATGGGTACCACCTCTATTATGACTTGATAGCAATCTAGGGAAATATAGAGTAACTGTCAGTATATTGGTTTGCTGAAGAAACACTCCAGGGACTTCCTTACTGTGGACATGGGTCTGGAGTGTATGGAGACGGTTGTTTAACACACACAGGCTCAATTAGTGCTGCAACATGATTGTCTCTGGATGTCAAGAGAAGGAGCAGATCAGGAAACAAAAATTCAAAATAGACAAAAAATGGAAGGAACTACAATGAGAAATTAAATATTCTACTGTTACACTAGAAGGTTTCAGCATTCCTTTATAACACTTGACAGATCCATCAGGAAGTAAAGAAAAAGTATACTTTTGAATCAATCATTTCTGTTATGGGTCAAATTACTTCCACACAAACGCATGTTTAAATTCTAAACATGGTTAAGTTAGAACTTAAACCGTACCTCCAAATTTTACTGGGTTTTAAATGAGAGTCATTGTGATCTTAGCAATTAAAAGTATCCTCTTTGAACAGGGTGGACCCATTCTCCAAATAGGGCATCTGTTCTCATGAAGATGGGGCACATTCATGAGAGACTAATGCCATGTGATGATGCAAGCAGAGAGGAAAGTGCTGCAGTTGAAAACCAAGCAGATCAAGGATGGCCACCAAACCAGTAACAGTTAAGAATGGGCAGGAAAAATCCTTCCTTAAAGTTTTCAGAAGTAACATGTTTCTGCTAACAGGTCAATGTGGGATTCCTAGGAAATAAAGCTCTAAGATAGTACACTTACATTACTTCAACCCAAGAAAGCTGGTACTTAGTTATGGCAACCCTAGGAATTTACCAAAACCATTATCAATCAATAGATCTATTTGGCATTTGTACAAATACTTCATACGACAGTGAGAGAATAAAATTTGTTTTCAAGTTAACATGAGGTATTCATCAAGATAAAATATATTTTGGCCCAAAACGTTCCTTGGCATGTTGAGAAATTGTGCAAATTTGCTGTCAGGAGAAGAGAAGTTGGCAAATGGAGGAAGGATGCACCCACGACAGTTCTTCAGTGCCAGACTTAGAAGGCAAGAAGACTGCTTCTCAGTGAGAGGGGAACTAAAGGAAGTCACCCAAACTTAATAGTGAATGGAAAAAATTATAGAGGAATATAAAGTCAAAAACTCAAGCAAAAGAAATGATACAAGACAGAAGCAAATTTAAGATAGAGAGAACCTTTATTTCTTGCAGCTCCACAACCTGTAATGCAAACAGTGCGAATAGTCCTTCCTCTCAGGTGTGCAAAAGAGGGGTTTCACGGAAACTCAATAGTGGACAGTCAGGGAGTCTTAGAGAATCAGAAACTTGGCTACATTAAACAAAGACAAAAATGAAAGTACATTAGATCCAAGCTGATGGTGGCAGAAGCAGCAGTAGCAGCAGCAGGATTAGTGGCACTGCTAGATCACCTAAAGAAGGAAATGGACAGAAACAAAATAGAAAGATTCAGTGTGAAAATCCTGAGATCAGAGAGGCAACGTTTTCTTGGCTGAAAAGAGGCTTCTTTGCACTGCACACTGTACATGAAGAAAGATCTGTGATTCATGCTGTCCCCAGAGAGCAAGGCAGGAGCCACCTTGACACAGCCAAGCTGATGCTGCCACTGCAGGAGCCAGGAGCTGGGAGATCTGAGCAGGTAGGCACACATGGACCTGAAAGGCACCTGCCACAGCACCTAGGCTTTGCCTGGCTGAGCTAGAGCAAAAGGCATGGAGAGAATTCTCCCCAGGGAAACTCAAGTCAGAGATGTGCACGCAAGCTCTGGTCCTTTCCTCCTTGAGTCTGGTGCCTCCCAGGACCAGCTGAAAGGGATTGAGAATTTGAAGGAGCAGGTGTAAAAATGGGCTGCTGGGAATAGATGCCCAGACCATAAGCCCAGGAAACATGTAAAGGTCGCTCCACAGGCAGCAGAGTGGGTGGGGAGAAGCTGACTAGCACACCCATAGTTGGAATTAAGGACAAGATTCAGAAAATCACCTCAATAGATGTAGAAAATCTCTTGATTAAAAAGGAGATACAATTCATTTCCAAAATAAAGGAGAAACCGGGAAAAAAAGGAACTTAGTTTCAATATTATAAAAGCCATATATGAGAAATTCAAAGCCAACATCACACTGAACAGAGATAAAAATGAACTGTCTTCTTCAAATATCAAGAACAAGAAAAGAATGTCTACTTTTGCCAATTTTATTCAATATATTTTTCTGAAAAAATGTCAGAACAATCAGGCAAAAGTAGGAAATTAAAAGGATACCATAAGAAAAGTTCAAATTGTCCACATTACCTGGTGACATGATTCTATATTTAGAAGGCCCAAAAATTTTCACCAGAAGAATTCTAGAAGTAATAAATTTAGCAGTGTAGCAGGATAAAAGATCAACACAAATAAATCAATATTGTCACTATACTCCAACATTGATGGCACTGATTTAGAATTCAAGAAAATAATTTTTTTATAATAATGTAAAAAAGTCCCTGAGGATAAATCTACCAAATAGGATGTAAGATCTCTACAACAAAAACTATAGAACACTGAAAAAGAAATGGAAGAAGACCTCAGAAGAGGCAAAATAGTTCTGTGTTCTTGGATAGGCAGAATTAATATTGTCAAAGTTGCCATAACATCAACAATATCCAGGTTCAATGAATTCAATACAATCCCCTTCAAACTACAAATGATATTTCTTACAGTATTGAAAAACTAACCCTGAAATTCATTTGAGATGATGATGATGATAATAATAGTAATAATAATAATTATTATAATATAATATTATATTAATTATTATATTTATTAAATAATAATATTGATGATAATAATAATAATAATAATAATTATTATTATTATTATTATTATTATTATTATTATTATTATTATTTGGCAAAGGAATTTTGAGCAAGAAAAAGTAAGGTGAAAGCCAGCACAATGACCAATTTTATATTTTACTACAGAGATGAGTAGCAAAAACAGTATCTTATTGAACTGAAAATAGATATGAGGATTCTTGAATTGAATATACCACACAGAGACAACCCACCTGATACTTACATTCACCTGATACTGGACAACAGCACCAAAATACATGTTAAAGAGGACATTATGGTTTAAACAAATGGTGCTGGGGAAACAGGATAAGCATAGAAATACCAGGAAGGATGAGAGAAAGAAGGTACACTGACACAATGTTGGTGGGTTTGTAAACTATTATGACAACTCTGGAAAGCAATGTGCAGATTCCTGACAAGCCCAAGAGTGGAACTCATAGGACTCAGCTATTACGTTCCTCCCTGCTTATTCTATAAAACTACAAGTCAGCATACTATAGTGATACAATCACTTCAATGTTTCTAGCATTCACCATAAATACATTGTATGATCAACCCAGATGTCCACCAGCAGTTGAAATAATCAAGTGCACAGAATTAAAAGGTAACTGGATCTTTACTTCTGGAGCTATAGCACTGCTGAATGACTCAAAGCACGTAAATTTGTACATAATAAATAAAAGAAGAATTGGAAATCTGAATCAACTAGAATCCTTATTGCAGAATGGACACAATGACAGGATTTCCACAGTACCTTCGTTGGAATTCTCATTTGGAACAGGACTGTTTGATGGCCAGAGGTCTCCTCTGGACCAAGGCCAGAGGCAACAGCCTGGGAAATGTGATAAAACAGAGTTAGCTGTTAACAATGTGCTACCAAGAAAACATAGGTCATCAATAGTAATTCAAATAACAGTTCAACCAGTTTTAATTGATAAGTGATCATTGTAAATATCTGGGGGTATAATTTGAGCTTTGAATTCAAGTATGTATTTATACAAATCAAATCCTACCTCAAAAATTAAATACCTGTTCAGTTAAATAAACCCCTTCTCAATTGTTGCAAAAAGTGTGGCATCTGATCCATGTAATGGTATAAGGCTGACAATGATCACATCCATGCATTCTTAAGCGGACTGGTGCTTCATATGGGTGCTAATGTGTCCTGACATTAAATAGTACACTTCATTAAATGTGTGGAAAAATAAGCTCAATCGTTGACAGTGTTTGAACAGAGAGGTGTCAAACAGAGGTCATCCTCCAGAGCAATGGGTAAAGAAAGTCTATTCCTCATTCTTTACAGATGGATATTTGTAAAGCTCATGGAGAATATCTGTGGCCTCCTATGACTCCATATCAGCCTAAAGGGATGGATGGAGCAGAGTCTGTCCACCACAATTTAGAGTTTAGGTGTTTGTAATTTGGAGATTTTATGTTTCTTGCCCAGATTCACAAGAATGATGAGCGGTGGATATGGGACAGGAATGTAGCTATTTACCTGGGACCAGAAATCCCTGAGCACTTGAGTCCTCTAGTGGATATCCTAGATCCAGGAAACCAGAACTCTTCTCAGTGCTTTTTGAATACTCTTTCCTTCAGGCCTCTTTGGCATGAGGTTTCAGTAGCAGACACCATGAGAAATGTTCAAGTTATAACCCCGGGCTCCTGTCTCTTCATTGCAATTACTGACTTAAAAATGATCATTTCATGTAAATGAAGCCTATCTGAAGGTCAAGATGAATAGGTTAAGAATGTAAGAATTAAGTTCTGTTTTCCTGGAACCTGAAACTCATGTAGAAGTCGAAAACAACTCCCGGAAATACCCACTAAATGTATGTTGAAATCTCCCCTGATCATCTGGTTGCTCTACGAAAACAACCCCCCTCCCAGAATCCATGCAATGATTGGCTATGCTGTATGTGAAGTCCCTGCCCTCTCCAAGGAATGTATATAAGCTCTGCTTAAGCTGTTCCCGGGGCTCTCTGCTCTATTCAAGTGAGCTCTCTGCCCCACTATGCTGGACCCCCCAATAAACACTTTGCTGTTGCATGAGACAGTCTCTTGGTGGTCTCTTCCTCTGACGCTCGCCAGACCTTTACAAAGGGTAGAGTCCACACTTGGAGCCATCCTCCCCCAGGGTCTTCTCACTTCCAGCTGTCTCCAAGTGATCCTTCCTGATGAGCAGTTGACCATCTAAATCATCAGAGTTCTCTGGGGCTCACCAACTGTTTCAGAACTTGGGACATTCTAAACCAACTGCCACTTGATGGCTGTGCCAAGAATGAAGTTTCCTTGAGCTTTTCCCTCCTGGATGGCCTGTTAGTGGGGATTAATCAGGGAAACAGATACTCTGGGCTGATGGTTTGATGTTTCCATGTCAGATGCTGGCCTGCCCCATGTCTGCAGTCTAATATTCTGAGCCATAATCTGAGCAGTCAGACAAGGCCTGGTTGAAATATCATTTCTACATATGCACCAGCTCTGATCAGGCATATTCATGCTCCTGGCTTTCCAAGCCTCTTCCTAGACTCTGCATGGCCAGGGGCCAGAGACTTACCTGCCTAGATGGAACCACCACTAAATATAACGTGTGAACCTCAACCAATGGATCCTCCCTGAAACCACTGAGGCCCTCCTTTCCTCCATTATCAGACATCCACTCCACTGACCTCAAGGCACTGTCCTTTTTGCCTTCTTCCCAGTAGCCCCCAAAAACCTGGGATCCTTTAGTTATCAACCAATTGGAAACGTTTTCTGAAATTTCAGTCCTCTTTTCTTTTACAAAGTCTTGATTTAGACTTCTCTAACGTTATTTTTAAATATTCATATACATTGAGATGGGTTTGGTTTCTAATTGCCCTTTCATGGTATATATATCGCCTTACTTAGCATCCATATACTATGTCTCACTTTATTTCTTCATCTCATGAAAGCAAGGTGGTTGTCCTGCTCCTGTAATTCACTTTAAAGGCACACATGTTATTGGCATTAGGAATGGTTCATTTATCTAAATTTAGAAAAACATTTTCAGTAACCAGGTCAATAGAACAAGCAAATATATGAATTGAGTGATAAAACAATATCACCAAATATTTAAATCTCAGAAGAGAAGATTCAGTGTTGAAGATGAAAACATCAAGAGGAAAATATATTCAGTAAACATTAACTGCCCTTTGAAGAAACACACTTAAAAATATCACTGACAACATACCTTTCCCACAGCAGTTAAGATTTCCCATGGCCAACCAGGAACTCAAAACCTCCCTACTCTTCTCCAACTTTAACTTACACCAACTCACTCACTACACCAACTGAGTGGAAATGGAAGGTAAGATGTGCATTCCACATTACCATGGTGACTGGTCAACATGGAACTTTCATTGTGAGCACATGCCACATTCTGAGCTGCTACTATTAGAAAGTGTATTTTCATGTCCAAGTGTGTTGTTGAATAGTTTGTGTATTGCTTCAAAAACTGAAACCTAGAACTATATATTAATATTTGTTGTTAATAAAAATAAGTTAAATTAGAAAAAAAGGATTTACTTCAAAAATTATTTCATTGATCAAAAAATCATGGGATGAAAGGGATGCATAGCTATAGTTTTGAGAATCAAAGAAGATTCCATTTCTGGTTTGTAATTCTAAACCAACACATGTCTCAATCTTTCTGAACCTCCAAACATTTGTAGATAGAGAAAATTAAAATGTCTTTTTGATTCAGAATGAAAATGTATACAAAGTGTTATCTTTTAAGAGTTGAGGAAATTTTCAGGAAGGAGAAATTTTAAGATCACATCCCCCTTATTTTAAATTTGAAAACAAAACTATTTTCTATTTAGTAGGATTTAATCCAATCATTTGAATTAATCTTCCTCTTCCATGACTCCTGCTGTGGAATCCATTTTTTTGCTTCTCATCCTAACCTGTCATCTCATACCACAAACACTCATGCTTGAACATGCACATGGTGAGGTCTATACAAACAATGTATGCAAAGTCTTCACATTGTAAAAGCTATCTATGCGAAACCCAAGGCCAACATTATAACTAAATGAGAAAAGGAGAAAGCATTCCCTCTAAGGACAGAAAAAAGACAGGGATGCCCTCTTTGAAACTCTAGTCAGAGTAATCAGACAGATGAATGAAATTAAAGTGATTTGCATAGAATAAGAACTCAAATTATCACCCGTTGCTGAGGACATAGTTCTATATTTAGAAGATCCAAAAAATTCCTCCAGAAAGCTTCTAGAACCAATAAATACATTCAGCAAATTAGGATATAAAATCAATACCCATGAATCAAATGCATTTCTATATATAAGCGATGAATCCACAGCAAGAGAAAGTAGGAAAGCCTCCAGATTGACTCTAGCCTAAAATAAATAGAACACTTGGAAATCAATCTAAAAAAAGAGGTGCAAGACCTCTACAATGAAAACTATAGAACACTAAGAAAAAAAATTGAAAAAGATCTTAGAAGATGAAAAGATTTCTCATGGTCTAGGGTAGGTAGAATTAATAGATCCAAAAATGGCCATACTACCAAAACTTTTACAAAGATTTAATGCAATTCCTATTAAAATCCCAATGACATTCTTGTTTTTTAATTAAAAACACCAGGCAAAGTCTAATGCTCTCCCACATGGGGTCTTTCCCTTTGGGTCTCTCCTGACCCTCTTTTTGGCTTTGGCTTATGCTTTCCCTCAGGGAAGTCATTCCATGTGGACCTTCAGGACCTTCTTTTGCTTGGGGCTTTTTCTATCTCCCAGGTTGCATCTGCATGGAAGGTTCTCAGGATATTCATCCTGGCCCCAGCAACTCAGGCAACTCAGGACAAGGCAACTCTGGGAACTCTGGACACACAGGTAACTCTGGACACATTGAAGAGCCATTTCCTCCTGGCACCCCACTGGAGCCCACAAGCCAGGTGGATAGCTGACAAGAGGAGACACCTGGGGTGCAATTGCTGTCACTGCTGTGGCTGCTGTTCCTGCTGATTCTGATTTCATTACTACAGGGGCTTGTAGAGATGTTTAGTATGGGAATCCGACTGGGATTGGCACTGAATGGGGCACAGACATTTTCACATGGGGTTGCAGTGCCTGGAGCCAAGGACCTGGGTGTCCTGGCACATAAAGCAAAGGTGCTGGGGCTGGCATCTGGGCCTCCAAATGTGGTATGCCCTGTGTTCCAGGTGCTACCACCTCTGCCTGCTCCTCTCCTTCCAGGGACCATGCCACAGCACCATGCTGTTGGGCTCCCATAACAGGTACAACCTTTGGGGGCAATGGATCTGCGAAGGCTGACCTCTCAGCCTGAGGTAGCCTCTCACGTAGCACTTCACGCTCATCCATTGCCTGTTGAAAGACAATCTAAGTGAAGTGCAGCTGAGTAGTAGCATCATCACGGTCCTCACACAGCCACCGCAGCTCAGAGGCCAAAGCCCAGCAAGCCGCCTCACCCTCCTCCAGTTGGTCCTGCAGCAGACAGGCACGATGCCCCTGCTGCTCCCGCTGCCTTGCCACCACTCGCATGCCCAGGGCAAGGGCACTTCAGGTGCATTCCCTCTTGAGGTCTCGAGGCACCTGAAAGTCCACCACCACAGTGCGAATCCACTCCTCTACCTTGTTCCAGGGACAAGAGCGAAAGGCCATGTAGAACTCGGGGCCACCACTGTTCAGGAGAGCTTCATTATTAATGAATCAGACCACCTCCTTGTGGAGAAAGCCACTGGCATGCTCGCCAAATTCCACTCTCATGGCTCTTGCGGCCTTTATTTCTTAATTTCATGAAAACAAGGTGGATGTCCTCCCCTTGTTTATTTATTCACTTTTCTATTAAAATATTTATTTATTTTAATTTGTTATATGTGATGGCAGAATGCAATTCATTTCATATTAGATGTAGAGAGCACCATTTTTCAAGTCTCTGGTTGTACAAAAAGTATTTTCACACCATTCGTGTCTTCATATATGTACTTAGGGTAATGATGTCTAACTCATTCCACCATCATTTGTACCCCCATGCTCTCTCCATTCCCCTCCTTTCCCTTTGCCCTATCTAAAGTTCTTCCATTTCTCCCATGCCCTGCTATCATCATTATGAATCAGCAACCTCATATCAAATAAAGCTTTTGGCCTTTGATATTTTTCGATTGGCTTACTTCACTTAGAATTATATTCTCCTACTCCAACCATTTACTTGTAAATGCTATTATTTTATTCTCTTTTAGTTCTGAGTAATATTCCATTGTGTATATATATAAAAGTTTCTCTGTGTATTCATTCTCTGAAGGGCATCTGGTTTTGTTCCACAATTTAGCTATTATAAATTGTGCTGCAATAAACATTGATGTGTCTGTGTTCCTGTAGTAAGCTGTCTTTCAGTCCTTTACATCTAGGCCAAGGAGTGGGATAGCATGGTCAAATGGTGGTTATGTTGTAAGTTTCCATGAACTCTCCATACTGACTTCTAGATTGGCTACACCAAATTACAGTCCCACAAGCAATGTGTGAGTGTGCCTTTTCCCCTACATCCTGGACAACTCTTAGTGTTGTTTGTAATCTTGATGGCTGCCATTCTGATGGGAGTGAGAATCTTAGAGTACTTTTGATTAGCATTATATCTCCACCAATGAATGATAGTCTTCATATAACTAGAAAAAGAAACCACAAATTTCATTTGTAAAAATAAGAGGCCTAGAATAGACAAAGCAATCCTCAGCAAGAAGAATGAAGCAGAAGGCAACACAATACCAGAATTTAAACTATACTATCGATCAATAGTAACAAAAACAGCATGGTGTTGGTACCAAAGGACACATGTGGAACAATAACACAAAAATAAAAGACACAAAGATGAACCCACATCTAGATGATCATATGGTCCTCATCTTTAAGTTTATTGAGGTGAAAGATTTATACAATGAAAACTACAAAACCCTAAAGAGAGAAATAGAAGAAGATCTTAGAAGGTGGAAAAATATAACTTCTTCATGGATAGGCAGAATTAACATCATCAAAATGGCGATATTACCCAAAGTTCTCTATAGGTTCAATGCAATGCCAATCAAAATCCCAATGGCATTTTTTCTAGAAATAGATAAAGCAATCATGAAATTCATATGGAAAAATAAAAGACCCAGAATAGCAAAAGAAACTCTAAGCAGGAAGTGTGAATCAGGCGGTATAGCGATACCAGATTTCAAACTATACTACAGAGCAATAGTAACAAAAATAGCATGGTACTGGTACCAAAACAGGCGGGTGGACCAATGGTACAGAATAGAGGACACAGAGACTATTCCACAAAGTTACAAAGTTTGATTAAGGGGCTAAAAGCATGCAGTGGTGGAAGGATAGCATCTTCAACAAATGGTGCTGGGAAAACTGGAAATCCATATGCAACAAAATGAAACTGAATCTCCTTCTCTCGCCATGCACAAAAGTTAACTCAAAATGGATCAAGGAGCTTGATATCAAATCAGAGACTCTGTGTCTGATAGAAGAAAATGTTGGCTCTGATCCACATGTTGTGGGGTCGGTCTCCAAATTTCTTAACAGGACACCCATAGCACAAGAGTTAATAACAAGAATCAACAAATGGGACTTACTTAAACTAAAAAGATTTTTCTCAGCAAGAGAAACAATAAGAGAGGTAAATAGGAAACCTACATCCTGGGAACTAATTTTCACTCCTCTCACTTCAGATAGAGCCCTAACATCCAGAGTATAAAAGAACTCAAAAAATTAAGCAATAAGATAACAAATAACGCAATCAACAAATGGGCCAAGACCTGAACAAACACTTCTCAGATGAGGACATACAATCAATCAACAATTACATAAAAAAATGCTCACCATCTCTAGCAGTCAGAGTAATGCAAATCAAAACCACCCTAAGATACCATCTCACTCCAGTAAGATTGGCAGCTATTATGAAGTCAAACAACAACAAGTGCTGGCGAGGATGTGGGGAAAAGGGTACACTTGTACATTGCTGGTGGGACTGCAAATTTGTGCAGACAATTTGGAAAGCAGTATGGAGATTCCTGGGAAAGATGGGAATGGAACCACCATTTGATCCAGCTATTCCCCTTCTTGGACAATTCCCTAAAGACCTTAAAAGAGCGTACTATAGGGACACTGTTACAACAATGTTCATAGCAGCACAATTCACATTAGCTAGACTGTGGAACCAACCCAGATGCCCTTCAATAGATGAATGGATAAAAACATGTGGCATTTATACACAATGGAGTATACTCTGCACTAAATAATGACATGGAATTTGCAGGGAATTGGATGGCACTAGGGCAGATTATGCTAAGTGAAGCTAGCCAATCCCTTCAAAATAAATGCCAAATGTCTTCATTGATATTAGGAGAGCAACTAAGAACAGAATAGAGAGGAAGAGCATGAGAAGATCACCACTAAACAGGGACAAGAGGGGGGAGGAAAAGAGAGAGAGAAGGGAAATTGCATGATAAAGGAAGGAGACCCTCATTGTTATACAAAACTACATATAAGAAAAAGTGAGGGGAAAGGGAAAAATAAACAAGAGAGAGAAATGAATTACAGTATATGGGGTAGGGAGAGAAGAAGAGAAGGGAGGTTAGGGGAGAGGAGGGAAGGGGAGGGGAGGGGGCATAGTAGAGGATAGGGAAGGCAGCAGAATATAACATACACTAGTATGGCAGTAGGTAAAAAATGGTTGTGTAACCGGTGTGAATCTGCAATAATATGTATATAGGGTTAAAATGGGAGTTCATAATCGGCTTGAATCAAATGTGTGAAATATGATATGTCAAGAGGTTTGTAATGTTTTGAACAACTAATAAAAAAAGTAAATTAAATAAAAGAACATGTATTACATGGAACTGTTTTTCTCATAAGCACTTAAGTGAGTGAATGCACCACATGGAAGCTATCACAGGCATATTAAGATACTCAGGACTGCAGCTTAACCCAGCTGATGCTCACTGTGGGTGGGGGTCTGCACTTGGCTGCAGAATTGGGTTTCTGTTTAAACCCAGGGGTGCAGGAGTTGTACAAGACTCATACCCACATTAGAATACCAACAATATCCTCGGGCGAAAAGGTAGACTCTGCCTTACATCTGAATAAGAGTTGCAGAACATGGGGTGACTGCAGGACATCAGTGGCCAGCGTACCTGTTCCCTCAGCGACCATGGATAACTTAGTACCACCGGGCAGAAGGTAAGAAAACCAAGGCAGCAACACCTGGCCTTGACTCAGGGGACCAGAGGCCATGGCCTACAATCAGCACCCTTCTGACCCAGGAGGTGGGTGGCAGGAGGCATTAACAGCAGTGGCTCTGTCAATATTCAGAGCCCTGACTGGGCTGCAGCTCCTGGATGGCAGATATGTAGGTATGCAAGGCTTGTCCCCAGCACTGAGCTCTGGCAAATTTGTCTATGGAGCAAACCACCTAATTGCTATACTTATTCACTTGTGTGCACAAATCAAGAAAAGGACAGTTAAAATGCACATGCGGTGTGATCTCTTAGCATAATGATCAAACGAGGAGAACAGCAGGTCTCCTACAAAAAGAGGTTTTTGTAGATGTTAGAATCACCTAGTGATTGCAGGAGACAGGACACAGAAGGACTAGGCTGCAGAGAGAGCCACTGTCTCAATGGGGTCTCAAGAGGCACACACTGGCTGGTCAGTTTGCTTCCTAGTCACTGTGCTTAGAAACATTTGACTAATCAAAGGCTGTGATTACAATTTTAAGAGTAACTGCTCTGGCTGTTAGGGACCATTGTGTCTTTTATTAAAAGCATTGTTCTGGGCGCTTCTGACAGACACTAGGGCATTTTAGTGCTTCCCGGAAGGCGGCCACTGCCTCCTCAGACTTGAGCATCTGAACTACCAACTGACCAGAGTTCCAGCCAGGGTGACCCTCACCGTGAAGGTAAGAATCAAACTGCATGTCCAGCAATGGCTCCTGAGTGGACCACAGAAAGACGCAGTTAGGAACACATTCCAAAAACAAAAGACAACATTTTTCAAGATATTTTTTACAGCAGCATAACTAATTTACAAAAAGCTACAAAAATCATATTTACCAGGACACGTCTGTTAAATAAAAACATCCTGTTAGTGTGCATTTAGGCAGGGCTATGTACAAGGATTCTGGTTCTTGCTCTCCTTAGAACAATAGCCCATGCCCAATGGGGCTCACCATGGCAGGGCTGCAGGGAAGATAGCAGAGGCAAAACAGACCCTCCACACAGTGGCACCCTGCCCACCCTGTTTCCCCTAAAACTTACCCCGGCATCATGCAATATTCCTGGCAGCCCCTGGAGGCCGGTGGGAAACAGGGCTCAGACTTCCCAGTCAGGGTGAGCAGCGATGACTCCTTTCAGCAGAGCATCCAAGCAGAAATAGAACTATTTCTGAATGAGAAAAGACAACATGAGAACCAAAAGTGTGACAGGTCTGTGGATACGAAAACAAAGTCAAATAAAAATTCTCCCCAATCCACACTGAAACCCACCCAGAAGCCCCCTGTCATGGTGCTGCTAGCCACAGTCTGATGGAGCCTGTTAGGAGTTTTTCTTTCATGAACTTTCAGATCAGAAAAGATTAGCACAGCACCCAGCAGCCTCAGGCCTAAGATTACCACAGAGCTGAGAACCTGGGCGGCACAAGGTCTGCTGTCCCCAAGCCCCAGGCAGCACAGTGTAGGGGCGCGGGCAATAGGAACTGCAGGGCTGAAGGGAGGGGCAGCAGCTCCAGGTTCCTGGAGCCCCAGCACAAGGTCTTGACTCCAGCAGCAATGATGGCATCCAAGAGGCCATCTAGCTGTGTCAGTTGGAGAAAACCAGGAAGGAGCACAGCAACAAGAGGCCAGCTCATCAAGAAGGGGCTGAAAGTTGCCAGCAGCCTGGGTAGCTCACTGAAAAGTGTCTTCCCTGAAGCCCCCAGGAGAACACGCAGCAAGAGGAACTCAGCAGTCTCTAGGGACACAGACCTCATCCCAAGGGGCTTGGACTCTTACCACCTCTCCAAGCCACCAAATTATGCCACAGCTGCTGCACCTCCAGGAAACACCACCACCAGGAGGGAGCCTATGGAAGTGACCTTGGTGGGGCAGACACTTCTGTTGAGTTGATGTGCACTGAAGCAATCCGGAGTGTTTCCAAGACCACCCTGGAAGGCAGCAATGGGCCTGCATCTGTGAGCACACGCTTCTGCTCCTCCAGTGTGCCTTCCCACTCTAATGGGAACAGCAGATCTTTGGATAATTAGGACAGCATAGAACAGAAGATCCAGGTGTTTTTGGCTCTGAAAACACAGTCAGGAAGCCTGCTGCTGAACTGGCAGAGATGCCTTCCCACACCTCCCTGGCCTCTCCTTCCATGTCCACTTACATCATCCCTTAAGGCTCTTTGATCATGTTCAGTAACAGGTGGGGGAGGGGATACTTGGCCCCTTCCCTGGATGGAGCATGCACAGCCTCCTTGAGGAGACTCTGCAGAGTGCTCTACAATCTAACTTGCCTCAGAGCCTAAGGTTTGATCATGGGCCTGAACTTGCTTAAGTGAAAGGATCCTCTTTGCTTAAGGGATATTTATACACCTACCTTCCAGAGATCCCTTCTAAGGTACTTGCATCTCAGCTTTGTTTCTTGTGTGATTTTCAGCCCTACAAAATCTACTCAGTTTGATACCTGAGGCCAGGTTCCTCCAGGACCTTTCTTAGGTGAGTCTTGTTCTATGTCCTGGGCTTCTTTGAATGTCCTGGAGAGACCCAAAGATTCAGCCCTCAGACTCAGGTTACAGTCCAGGGCATAGGATGAACTTTCTGACTTCCAGTTCAATGCCTGACTCTTAATCTTCTGTCCTGAACCCCCACCCTAGCCTCTTCTTTGTCTTTTCTGGGCAACTCTATCCTCTGACCTGGAGTAGTACCTCTGCTGCTATTTGTTGATAGAGGAGGCCAAGAGCTTGCCATTTCTTCTAGATGATACCAAAAGCCTCTGTCACCTGAAATGATGTGAACAGGAGTACTGCCTCGCTGTGCCAGCTGCACCCTGTCCTGCACAGCACAGAGAGGCAGCTTTTGTCCCATGCATGGAGGGACACTGGTGTATTTCCTGTAACTGAGTCTTAGTATGAAAATCTGTCTCTAAGCCTTGTGTTTTAATAGAAAGTGGAGCCTATTGAATAAACTATAGCTATTCTTTAATGTGTCCAGCCTACAGAAACTTTTGTGACACATTTTGGTGCATTTACCACCTTCACATTTTATGCTGGAATCAAGACTGATGCTTTCCTCTGCTCCAATAGCAATAGTAGAAATGTCATCAGAACAGCTGTTGCTCTGGCACAGCAGTTCAACTGTGTGTATATCACCATCACCATCACCATCACCATCACCATCTTCTTCCTCCTCCTCATTATAACCTCTGCTACAACTATTTTACTCCACCGTGCACATTTGCAGTGCATAGTGGAGAATTTCCCCATCAACTCAGTGTGTACTTTCTTCAAACTGGGGACTTCCTTCCCATATCAAAGGGGGAAGTGTTCTCCCACCACACATAAAAGCAACCATTTGTTGATCCAATTTTCCACATTTCTCCAGAGGAAGGTCAAGACTCCAAGAATCATCTCACTCACTGAGATCTAGGTGAAACTTTTTTCAATTAATGAGGCCCTTTCTGTTATTATATCATTTAATTTGAAAACAAAATTAGAAAGCCATACATGTAGATATAGTTGAGGC
The DNA here is from genome assembly GCF_048772815.1 of Callospermophilus lateralis. Lineage (NCBI taxonomy): Eukaryota > Metazoa > Chordata > Mammalia > Rodentia > Sciuridae > Callospermophilus > Callospermophilus lateralis. The sequence continues at coordinate 25,086 of NW_027515935.1, read as the reverse complement.
CCAAGGATACTCTATTGACAGGATAACTGAGAACATTTCTTTCAAACTAAGAAAATTATGCTAAACATAGGTATTGCTTTTGTTGTAGCAGGATTTTTAAAGGTCATCTAGGGTCGGGGGAGGGCATGAGGCCAGGATGGGAGGCACAGCTGGGCACACACTTTATAACGGTGCACACAAATACATGTATACACACACTCAGATGAACAGTGATGTTTTTATTATATGCATAGCCTAGAAGAGGGTCCCTATGTCATGAGTAGATGGTTTTATGTTACAGGGACCTCGTCCTAGTTCTAGAGCCATCCCCAGGATGTGTACAAGAAGACCTATAGCCAACTTCTTTGTCTTGTCCACTCTGTGATGAGTGTGTAATTTCTCTAGTTGCCTCACTAGACTTGAGGCTGGTGTGACATCCAGATTCTGGGAGGAGAAACTTACCTATGCAGTAAGTATAAACATGGTTAACACAGCCTTAATAAGTTATGTCCTCTGACCTATTCATTTGGGCCAAGGGGTGGAGAATCACCACCCTTAGAATCCAGGATTTTTGATGAAAAGAACCTTTTTAATTTAGATCCATAGTATTTATTGTTGCTTAATATAAATCATAGTGCTCTGAAGTCTTATTAAGAAAGTAAGGCACTAACCAGATAGATTTGGGCCTATTTTTCTTTTAATATACACAGTGTCTCTGGTTCAATTTTTAGGTCCTTGATTCAATTTGGGTTGAGTTTTTTGCATGGTGAGAGAGAGGGGTTTAATTTTATTTTAATGTATATAAATTTCCAATTTTCCCATCATTATTTTTTGAAGAGGATATCATTTTCTCCAATGTACATTTTTTATGCTTTTTGTCAAATATAAGAGAGATCTAATTATGGGCATTGTTCTCTGTGTTATCTATTCTATACCATTACTCTACAAGTCTATTTTGTTGCCAATACCATACTGTTTTTTGTTATTATTGATTTGTAGCATAGTTTAAGGTCTAGTATAGAGATGCCACCTAATTCACTCTTCTTGCTAAAAATTGCTTTAGCTATCCTGGGTCTCTTATTTTGTCAGATAAATTTCATGACTGCTTTTTCTATTTCTCTGAGAAATGTCATTGGGATTTTGATTGAGATTACATTAAATCTGTATAGTTCTTTTGGTAGTGTGGTCATTTTGACAATATTAATTCTGCCTATTTAAGAAAAAAAAATAGATCTTTCCATATTCTCATGTCATCTTTTATCTTTTTTCCATAGGGTTCTGTAGATTTCATTGGAGAGATCTTTCAGCTATTGTTAGGTTGATTCCCCAGGATTTTATAATATTTATACTATTCAAAGTTAGCAGTTTTTCTCATTTCCTTTGCAGAAGATTTTTTATTGATATTCAGAAATGCCTTTGATTTATGGGTGTTGATTTTGTATCCTGCTACTTTACTGACTTCATTTACTAGTTCTAGCAGTTTCCTGATGGAATATGTCGAGTCTTTTAGGTATAGAATTATATTGTCTGCAAATAGTGCTAATTTGTGTTCTTCCTTACTTATCCATATCCCTTTAATTTATTTTATTTGTCTAATTGGTCTGGCCAGTGTTTCAAGAAATATGTTAAATAGAAGTTGTGGAAACTGGCACCCCTGTCTTTTTCCAGTTTTTAGAGGAAATGCTTCCATTTTCTGCCTTGGTGTCCTAGAATGGTGCTCCCCAATCTTGTGGCCATTGGCCATGTAATTCATCAAATTGACAAACTCAGCTTTTTCTGTCACAGGATCTATATGCCAAAATATCATGTGCTTGAAGCTACTGAATTAGGCAGGATAGACATGGAACATTTCCATAATCACAAAAATTATTGAATGATGATGCTCTATAAATCACCAGGAGCAAATATTATGGATAATATGACCTATTTGGAGTTCAAATCTAGTACCTTTCAACAAATACCTTGCTAACTGTGTTTCAATATAAATTTTTTGTTAAAAAGAATAAATAAATAAATAAAATAGAATGGTGTGCATACAGCTATCAGGAGCTACATTTATGAATTCTGTTCTCAAGCATCCACCAGGTTTTACCTGGCCTCTTCCAATCACAGGATTTCAAGCACCTCTCTTGAAGGCCCCATCCCATTCTGGTAAAGGCCATTGACTCTTATGGTGTCCTTTGACAGAATCCCTCTTACCTTCTAGGCTAATGAGGAAACTAGCCAATCAATAAACCACTACCCCCGCCACTCCAGATAATTATTGTGCATGGGAATTCATAGCCATCCTAGGAGTATGAAGCTGCTGGCATTGGTACCACACTTAGAAAATTAGTAATTTTCTGTTTTTATAACAAGTCCTAGTATAACATGACTCAAGCCCACTTAGTTATAAGCTGGGAATGCTGCTGAAATAAGACAAAAGCAACCACCACCAACAACAATAACAATAACATAAAGCCCTCTACATTTCTGTGGGGATTTTTCTCTAAAAAAGACCTTGAATTTTTAAAAATTATCACATCTCCATATAGCTACTGCCCAATAAACCCCTCAATGATAAACAGTTTTTTCAAAGAATATTTTCTGAAATATTTTTTGAGGAAGTAAAGAGCAACCCACTTGGGAACAGTACAGAATGTGAGCACTTTTTTGCTAGATTATAACATAAAATTCTAATGAAGCTGTGGCAAAGATGAAGACCCTTCACAGACTTCAAGAACAGACAGGAGATTTCCTCCTGCTGACATGGTCTCAAGTCAGAGCTGCACCCAACTTGGATTCTCCTGAGGCAAAGAAGGCCCACAAGGTCATTGAACTAGCTCTTCTGTCACAAGGGGGGAATATATATCATAAATTACCAAATAATACATCTAATAAAACTAATAATTACAAAATGCTATCTTTGACATAGTTTAATTAAATTTAATTTTGAATGAAAGTGTTTAATCTTTAATACACCATATTTATCTTATTGCTGATAGATGAGATTTTACTACCAGAAAGTGATAACTTAATGATCGCTGTTAAAGAATGCAAGTCCAAGGAGACTTCAAGCATCAATTATTTATAAGCAGACTTGCTGCTGTGTCCCCATGTAAAGGAAGCAAAACTCCTGTCATGAGGTTGATGCACCCCTGAATCACCTGACCACAATGATCTCATCTGAAAGAGACCAGAAGTATGGCACAACCTTGAACCTCAAGAAATCTTAGAGAGGTAAGGCCACAATAATGTCTTAGAGTCAAGTTCATGGAATACTGCCTTCATAGCATACATTAAGAGTGCCTGAGTGGCAACACACTATCCCATGCTAGGTTGTGTGAACAGCAAACTACTTACCCCTTAGGCACAACCCTGGGCATGAGGCTATGTGTTTAATTCCCTGCTCTTACTCCATTGCTCACTCCTTGATTGGTCACTGCAGAAATTGCATTGGTGGCTGCCTGTAATCTGATAAGCTACTGCCTGAGTATATATACATGGTAACTTCACAATAAAATGAGACCTGCTTCCTGCTTGATGTCCAGAGGTCTTGATTTGTGACTTCACAGACACAGCCTCTTCTACAATTTTTTGTGAAACCCCTTGCTGGACCAGAAAGAGCCCACATAAACATCAGTACATAGCATTTGTCTTTTTTTTTTTTTTTTGAAGGTTCAAAAAAAATTCTTGTAATGTGACTCTCCTGACCTCTAATGAATGTCAGTATGTTTAGCATTTCCATCACCACAGGTTCGATATTTGGATATTTACTCACTTTCTCTTTGTACCAGAGAAGGTTATTCTTCCATTAGAAATGACTGGGTAATTTTTGCTTTTCTTTAAGCATTTATTAGGGTGGAGATAATGAAAAGAACTTTCTGTATCCTGCCATTTTCTAAGAATGACAGTTCCTTCATACTATTTTAAGCAGGATTCAGCTTGTACATGAGTTCCTTTTTTTCTTTTAATCTATGCAGAAGGTTTTACTTTTCTTCACACTGCTTTTCACATCATACCTACAAGTCAACTGATGGAGCTATGCTGAGTAAGAAAAAAATACCAATAAATTGATGATAGGTAGGCCTACTTACATCTTCTATGGAGGTTGTAACAACTGAGTTGTTGCCTCAGATTATTGGAAGATAATAAATTCAGTGTAAACTCACTAAGCTTGTAATACTTTAGCCTAAATTCAATCTCCACAGAGAATTTTAGGTCCTCCAAGGCATCTATTTACCACAGGATTCTGCAAAGTAACCATGGATCCACTAGCTACAACATAAACCAGGGGATCATCCCAAAATTTATCTGGGACCAAACCAAACCAGTAACTGTTTCTCTTCTGCAGGATTCAACACCCTCATCATGAGAGTCATATTCACTAATGAAAAAAAAATCTAGTACAATTTTCAACTGCATTGACCATATGCAACTTTGCTTTGATTTTGATCAAAGTATTAATATAATCACTAATGAAACATTTTAACTAGAAAAAAATCATGATATACACTTTTAAAAATATTTATTTTCTAAATGTTTATTTTCTAGATGTAGGTGGACACAATATCTTTATTTAATTTATATGTGACACTGAGGTTTTAACCCAGTGCCTCACATGTGCTAGTTGATCACTCTACCTCTGAGGAAAAATCCCAGTCTCTCATGATATTCACTTTGATGTCTACGTTTTTGTTTAAAAGAGTGTTTTGATTCTTCCATGTTGTTCTGTGGATAAGCAGTTTACTTATTTTATTTATTCTATTTATTTATTTCCTTTGCACCTTCAATGAAACCCAGGGGCACTTAATCACTGAGCCACATCCCTAGCCCTTTTATCTTTTTTTTTTTTTATTTTGAGACAGAATCTCCCTAAATTTCTTAGGACATTTCTGAGTGGCTGAGGCTGGATTTGAATTATGATCCTCCTGCCTGAGCTTCCCAAGCTTCTGGGATTACAGGCATTATTTTCATTATGTTTAAATAATTTGACATTTTATGAATATTTAAAAAAACGTGCTGAACATTTGGAATCTTTAGTTGTAGGCACATTTTTAAATGGGCACAAACACCGGTAGGATTAACTTGTTCTTGTGTTCTATTCTCTATATACAACAATATATGATATGATTCAAAATTACTAGAAGAAAGTCAATGTGATAAACAAAATGAGAAATGATAAGTATTTGAGGAGGCAAAATGATAATTACACCATTATTATATATATATATATGTGTCAAATTACTATATTGTATGACAAAGATATACTTGTGTCAGACTGGAGTGGTGGCTCAGTGATAAGCACTTTCCTTGCATGTGTAAGGCACTGTGTGCAATCCTCAACATGACATAAAATAAATAAGGATATAACAATTTTCTACAACTAAACAAAGAAATTAAAAAGATATATGTGTAAATTAAATTGTAAAGTTATGAATAGTTGCACATATATATCAAAGTATTTTCCCCAAGATATGTATTAATTCAAAAGAAAATTATAGTAACTTTATAGTGGATAGACCCTTTAGACATCAACTTAACTAAGTGATCAAGGTCATCACCACCAGTAATCAAACATGTTGAAGACATGAGCCTCTTGATATGGTGAGCTGAGAAGGAGCCACCACCATTTCTGTGGTATTGCCAAAACTGCAGAGCCTCCCTCTGATCTTGAGAAAACACAAGGAAACCCACAGTTCTACAAAACACTTGTTCCTCAGTGCTGTCAAGATCATGAAAGATGAGTATAGGCTGAGGGAATGTCACCAATGTTAAGGTCTGTAAACAAGTCGGGATGGCGCCTGGCATTTTGCCAGAGGGAGTGATTTGTGAGGTGGCGCCAGTGAGGCATTAACTGTGGAGATTTCTTATTGGTTGACTGCTGTATCTAGTTTATGTTAATTAAGATAAGCTGTGTGGAATGTATATATACCCCTCCTGTCCTACAATAAATGGCTCCGACTCCTGCTGTATCAATCTACACAAGTTGTTCGTCACCCCCTGGTTATTTTGCTGCAGCCGGACTGTGGCAACCAATCGATCAGGGACAAAAAAGAGAAATAACAACTAAATGCAGTGTGGGGTCCAGAATGGGGTGATGGAATAAAGAAAGGATCTTGGTAGAAAAATGGGAAATTCCAATAAGAGCTGTTTTGTTTTGTTTTAGGTACTGGGGATCTAACTCAGGACTGCTTTACCATTGAGCTACATATCCAGCCCTTTTTTATTTTCATTTTTTTTTTAAATTTTGAGACTGCGTCTCATTAAATTGCTTAGGGCCTTGGTAATTTGCTGAGGCAGGCCTCGAATTCCCTATCCTCCTGTCTCAGCCTCCTGAGCTGCTGGGATTACGGACATGCACCACTGTACCCAGCATCCAATAAGATGTGAAGTTCAGGTGATAGTACTGAACTAAGGATAAGTTCTCAGGGTTGATCATTTACTAGGGTTATGTAAGATCTGAATATTAGGGAAGGCTAGGTGAGGGGTGTACTGAAGCTATCTGTTCTATTTTTGGCAACTTTTCTGTAAATCTAAAATTAGATCAAAATAAAAGTTTTAAAAAGTTGCCACATTGAAAATTTAGGGCAGATGCCTGGAAGGCCTCATGGGAAATTTCACTGCTCTGCCTGTCTTTGGATTTGAGATTGGGAGACCTCCTGTCCTCAGAGCATTAAAGCACCCACAAAGATTTATTCAGTCATTCTGGCCTATGGTTGGCCAAATGGCTTATACCTTTAAAACAGACAGGCCCCCCCACCTCCTCTGCAGTATGGAGCCCTGAGCCCCCCACCCCACCTTGGGATTCTCATTCTGGCTGGCAGAGGCTGCGAGGTGAGGCTGCAGCAGTCTGGGGAAGGCTTGGCAGGTGAGTGAGAGGGTGCTCCAGAGGGAGGGAGGCTCAGACAGTGGATAGCTGCAGAGTGGGGCTTAGCAGAGGCTAGGGGAAAAGGGAGGGGGGCTCTCCTTCCCAAGGGGCCCTTTCATGTTGAAATCAGCCATCATGAATGCTGGGGGCCCAGGAGCCCAGGCGTGGGAAATTTGAGAGCCCCCTTATGTCCCCTCATGTGACAGTGCCTTCTGTGGCTCTCAGCCGGCCAGCCAGGATGCATTAGGAGAAGTGTCGGTGTGCACCTGGGGCGGGGGAGGGTCCCATCAAGATGTTGACCCACTCAGAGAAGGGAGATTTGAGGAAGGAAGTTCTAGACTCTCCTGGTGCTGGAGGGGAGGGTGGAGTGGGCACCCTGTGGGCTTCAGGATCAAGGGTTGGGCAATTGGCGAGAATCCAAGAGAAGGCTCTGGTCCCAACTCTCTCCAATGCCCTGAGTAGCCTGCTTCTCGCCAGCTCTGAAGGTGCAGACCCTGCTGACAAACCTTCGGGGACAAGGAGCTCACTCTATCCTGGGAGAGCGTAGGGTCCAGGCATTGATTCCACCTCTGGATTCAGTTTTCATTCCCTGCCAGGAAATCTGAGACATTGGACAGGGGAGGCTGTGGCCCCATCTTCCCTGGTACACTCTCAGCCCAGGAGTGACCCCTGCTGTCCGGACAACCCTGGAGGCAGAGGACCATGCTGGCTAGCTGTGCACAGATTGTGCTGGGTGGTCTGCCAGCCCCCTCCCCACCCCGCATTCTGTGTTGCTCTCCGCTGGCCCCCAAGATCCTCTTCAAATGTACTGCCACAGGAGGGAGGTGGGTGAGGCCAACATCTGGACCAAGGGGACATCGTTGGCCCTCACAGCTGGAACTATCAGCAGCCAATGTTTACCCAGACATTATTTGCCTTTGTAAGTTCCTGGCCCCCAACATGCCCCCTTCCGAGGAGAGGGTCCTGAGCCTCCTCCCCACGACTGGGCAGGGACGGACCCGAGAGTGCTGTGGCTGGCTGGAGTTCAGATCCTCCCAGCAGCTTCAGCTGCCTGAGAGAAGAAAGGGCTAGCCAGCTGGGCTGTTCATGCCGAGGTGTGGGCACAAGTAGGACAAGGCCATGGAGAAAGTGTGAGTGGACCCTGGACACAGCGTGGTGCAGAGAGAAGGGGCAGACCCCTGGAATGTTCCAGAACCTTGTTGGCTGACCTTGGGTCAGTCTGTTCCTCTGTATCATGTGCCACCATATGGGAATATTTCCTTGCCATCTGATTGAAAATAGTCTCTGTTTTAGTCAGCTTTTTTGCTGCACGATGGAAGGACCCAACCAGAACAATTGTAGAGAGGGAAAAGTTGCCTTGGGGGCTCAGGGTTTTAGAGGTCTCAATGCACAGACAGCAGGCTCCATTCCTCAAGGTTTGAGGTGAGCTGAACCTCATGGCGGAAGAGTGTGGTGGAGGGAAGGGGCTCACATGATGATCAGGAAGCAGAGGGAGGCTCCACTTGCCAAATACAAATATATATCCCAAATAATTGGCCCATGACCCTCCTCCCCAGCCACACCCCACCACTTCAGTCACCACTCAGTCAATCACTATCAGGGCATTAATTCACTGAGGGGTTAAGACTCTCACAACCCCATCATTTGTCCTCCGAACCCTCTTGCATTGTCTCACAGCTAAGTTTTTTGGGGACCCCTCACATCCAAACCAGAACAGCCTCCTGCCACACCTATCCCCTCCCGTGCCTGTTTGCCCTTTGTAGCATATGTTCCAACATGCACCCCTCTGCTGGAGCACGACCACCAGGAGGGCAGGCAGGACCTCACTTTACTGTCACTGCTCCCTGGCATCCAACCAATCTTCCACAGCTCTTCCCTAGCTTGCCCCTCTCATTCCATCTGCTTCAAGTGACATTGTGGATTGGGGTCAGAGAAGGACAGACCATGTTCTGTGGTGGCAGGCTCTGGCCAGAGGAGTTTTCTCCTGGAGCACAGCGAGTCCCAGGTGGGCACTAGGGTGGGAAAGACTATTATGCCTTCATGATAATAGAGTATGCATTCACATGAGGAACGAGATTCAGAGATGTTCACTAACTTACTTAAGGTCACACAGCCCCAAAGTTACAGAACCAAGATATTAGCGCTGGTTCAAGGTTTTCTCTTTACTCTGCTGTCTTCTGTAAAAGATGTTAAAAGTTCTCATTTAATTTCCCAGGACACTTGTGTCCCACACTCCATTGTATCTATACATTCTTTCTATATCATTGCATCCTCAACCCCAACCTTGTTGATGAGCACAGAAGACAACATGAGCCTGATTTCACAGACCAGAGAGGAGCCTGTAGTCACACAGCCAGTAAATGGCAACATCTGAACTAAGCTCAGGTCAGCCTCATGTTGGCACATTGCCCTTAACCTTCTTCCAGGCTGGGACTAAGCTTTCAGGTCTCATTGGCTGACACGGGGCTCCTGACCTCCCAGCCTGCATTAACACACCGTGCTAGAAGCTTCCCAGGGACTTCACCCTGGACAGAACCTGCTCCATTTACCCCATCCATAGCGTCATTTCAAAAACCCCTGTTGGCCCTTCAGTGAAGAGGCAAAGGGTGTCCAGTCTGCCAGGGCCCAGGAAACAAGGTAAACCTTAGGCTACTACAGAGCACCTACAAAATACTCAGACTCAAGGCAGCTGCAACTTGACTCTTGCTGAAAGCCAAGAATCAACCCAAAGAATATTTACTGCATCTCTGCAATATGCCTGACATTCCATGAAATCATTTTCATTTGTTATTTTGTGGAATTGGGGATCAAACCCACAGGTGCCTTTATCACTGAGCCTTATAACCCTGGCCCTTTATAAATTTTTATTTTTATTTTTTATTTTGAGGATCTCAGTAAGTTGCCCAAGCTCACCTGAAGCTTTTGATCCTCCTACCTCAGCCTCTTGATTCACTGGGATTACTAGGAATGTGTTTTTTTGAATATGAAATACGTTTATGAAAAGACATGAATTAGTCCAGTGCTTGCTATGTGGGATATAGTCACCGCATACAATCCATGGGAATCTTTATAGAGTCTTGCAAGAGGGGCTACAGATATCACCCCCATTTTGCAAATAGGTAGAGTGAGACTCAGAAGAGCCAAGCCACATGTCCAGGATCTCCAAGGTAGCAAGTGGCAGGGCAGGGAATAGAACCCAGGTTTTCCCAACAAAAAGGCTATGTCCTTCAGGCCTATAATCCCAGCAGCTTTGGAGGCTAAGGCAGCACGATTGCAAGTTCAAAGCCAGCCTCAGCAACTTAGCAAGATGCTAAGCAAATTAGCAAGACCCTATCTCTAAATAAAATATAAGAAGAGCTAGGAATGTGGCTCAATAATTGAGTGCCCCTGAGTCTAATCCCCAGTTCTTAAGCCGTGTGCTGTCTGTCCCTTCCTATGAGCAGAGGGCCCTGCACTTCAGCCTCACCTCCTCAGACATGCTTTTAGGAGCACATCCTACTTCCCCATGTCTGGACATGCTCACTTGAAAAGTGGGAGGAACCCTGGGAAGGCTCCTAAGCAGGCCTCTGGCTATGGTGATGGACCCAGGATGCCCACCCTTGTCACACCAAGTTCAACCAACAGGTCCCACTCACTGTCCTCCAAAGAAAAGGCAGTCTGTGTAGAAAAGAGTCCCCTTCATGATGGTCCCTCAGAGCTCCCAGGGGCTGCCTGGTGGCACCTAGGAGGGGGCTGGGGGGCTGTCCCTTCCTCTGGGTATTTGGGAGCCGGTGCCCAGGAAGCCTCCAGAGGATGATGATGTGGAACTGGAGCCACTGGCCCTTCCCTGTACATGATGAGCAGGGAGTGTGTTGATGGATATGCTGATTTCACTATCGTGCAAACCATTACCATCTAGAATTTGGCAGCCTTCTGGGTGAGAAGGGGAGGGGAGGGAATTTACTAACTTCCTCATGTGTATGGTGGCATCCTTTACTCTTGAATGAAGGCCAGGGACCTGATTCACTCCTGGAGGCCTGAGGATAGAGGCACCGCACTCCCTGGGTCTCTCCCTACCGTCCACCCTCCTCCTGCAGAGGTCTTGCCCTTGGCCAGGGCTTCCCCCCCACTTCTGGGGGTGCCAGGATAATGGGAACCCAGCTGTCTACCTTCCCCACGACTCCACACTTCCCCATCTCATGGTCATGTTCAGGGAGCAAGAAATGGACATCTTGGTGTGGTAGAGGTGAGGTGCAGGCACCTCTAGGCCAAGAGGGAAGAGAACCCAGAGGGCTTCCTGGAGAGGGAGGCTAGGGGTCCTTGCCAAGGGGTGAGTTGGGGGCGGGGAACAGCCTGGACAAAGGCTGAGAGGTGGGGCCACCAGCAGATGTGAGGGGCTGGGCGGGTGGAGAGGAAGGGGAGGGACGGGTGGATGCTTCTAGAACAGGTCTCCCCGAGTGTCAGCCCCTGTCCTCTCTACTCACGCCCACTGATAAGTCCTGGGCAAGGGCGACGGGGTGAGGAGAAATGCCCGAGGCTCACTCATTGCCCAGGGCCCTGGCAGGGAAACCAGCTAGGAGGGCAGGACAGCAGGTTCCCCCCGAGCACTGTCCTGGTTGACAAAGGCAGGCTGGGGGCAGGAGGGACTGGAGAGGGTGACATTCTCCCTCGAGGCCGCCCATGGCCTGCTCCCCCAGCGCTCAGGGGACAAAGGACAGCTGTTCAAACACTGATCAGGGAGTGGGGCTCCATGAGGTGGGGTGCTGGGAGGTGGGGAGGCCACCGTCACTGGGTGCGCTACGCCCCGTGGGTTTGGCCTGTGCTGGATGGGCACCTGCTGGGAGTGTGGGACGTGGGGCAGAACGAGCGTCTGTCCACCTGTGTGCATGTAAGTGGGCTCCTGAGTAAGACAGAATGGGTGTGGGGGGGGGCGGTGCATGCATCATGGGGCGGGTGCACATGGTCTGCGCATGTGCAGGTGAACTGACCCTGCCAGTCCCTTCTGCTCGAGCAGTAATGCTGGTGCAGGGGTGTGACATCCACGCTAGTGAGCATGCGCTGTCCCACACATATGCATGTGTGTGTGCATGCTGCACTAGGAGGACAGTGTGAGAGGCCGACACGGTGGAGGCCCGAGGCTGGCTTCAGTCCTGGAGCCCATGAATCCCCAGGGCATTGTCCCTTTCAGTGCCCAGCGAGTCCCCAGGCCCAGCACCTTCGCCCCTCACCTTGGAGAGGGCGTAGAGGTGGCCCCAGGTTCTCCCTAGAATGGTCTCCGTGGACATCCGTCCCATGCCTCTGCACCCCACCCCGGGCTGCGCTCACTCCAGAGGTGCAGGTGATGGTGGGGGCAGGTGGCAGTGGTGCTGGCACGAGGCAGGTCCGTGTGTGTCCCTGAGCCACAGCTTGGCTGGAAAACTGAGGGGACCTGATCCCTGGTCTCCTTTGGCCAGATATCATGCCTGCCCTCCCAGGACAGTCCCCCAGAGCCACCAGAGCCCCGCCAGTTGGGAACCTGATTTAGGAGTCAGGGAACTCCAGGCTCATGGCCCTGCCCCCCACCCGCCCCTTGCCACGTCGACCTCCTGTTTGGTGAAGGGGACACCGAGCTGCAGCCCTTGGGCGACAGAGGAGCCTGAGCCCTCCAGGTTGAGCGGAGATTTAAGGGACTGGTGTGGCTTCTCTCTCCTCCTCTCTCTGGGTCTCTCCAGCAAGTCGTGCCCCCACTGCTCACACACTTTTTAAAATGTCAATAGACTGTCACTCACTTTTCTTGTTATACTTCTTAAAATGAATGTTTCCTCTAGTCGATGGAGGGAGGTGACACTGGAGTCACGGGCTTGGCTTTATTCCTGTCCAGAGGAGATGGACTGTGGAGAGCTCAGCTTTCAAAGGAACTATTTTATTTATAAGGATTTTCCTAATGTCATGAATGTGCCATGCCTGGCTTATTTGTGCCCACTCTGGAGAGAAGGGGGGACTGAGCATGGCCCAGGTGGGGTGGCTTTCTTTACCCTGAAGCCCAGAATCCTAGAGGAAGTGACCTTCAGCAGTGTAATGCAACAGTTTCTTTTTTTTTAAATTAATTTTTATTGTTGGGTGTTCAAAACATTACATAGTTCTTGATATATCATATTTCACAGTTTGATTCAAGTAGGTTATGAACTCCCATTTTTACCCTGTATACAGATTGCAGAATCACATCAGTTGCACATCCATTGATTTACATATTGCCATACTAGTGTCTGTTTTATTCTGCTGCCTTTCCTATCCTCTACTATTCCCCCTCCCCCTCCCCTCCCCTCTTCTCTCTCTACCCCCTCTAGTGTAATTCATTTCTCCCCCTTATATTTTTGTCCCCTTTCCCCTAACTTCCTCTTGTATGTAATTTTGTATAACCCTGAGGGTCTTCTTCCATTTCCATGCAATTACCCTTCTCTCTCCCTTTCCCTCTCACCTCTCATCCCTTTTTAATGTTAATCTTCTTCTCATGCTCTTCGTTTCTACTCTGTTGTTAGTTACTCTCCTTATATCAACGAAGACATTTGGCATTTGTTTTTAAGGGATTGGCTAGCTTTACTTAGCATAATCTGCTCTAATGCCATCCATTTCCCTGCAAATTCTATCATTTTGTCATTTTTTAATGCAGAGTAATACTCCATTGTGTATAAATGCCACATTTTTTTTTTATCCATTCGTCTATTGAAGGACATATATGTTGGTTCCACAGTCTTTCTATTGTGAATTGTGCTGCTATGAACATGGATGTAGCAGTGTTCCTATACTGTGCTCTTTTTAGGTCTTTAGGGAATAGACCGAGTAGGGGAATAGCTGGGTCAAATGGTGGTTCCATTCCGAGCTTTCCTAGAAATCTCCATACTGCTTTCCAAATTGGCCGCACCAATTTGCAGTCCCACCAGCAATGTACAAGTGAACCCTTTTCCCCACATCCTCGCCAGCATTTGTTGTTGTTTGACTTCCTAAAGACTGCCAATCTTACTGGAGTGAGATGGTATCTTAGGGTGGTTTTGATTCGCATTTCTCTGACTGATAGAGATTGTGAGCATTTTTTCATGTACTTGTTGATTGATTGTATGTCCTCATCTGAGAAATGTCTGTTCAGGTCCTCGGCCCATTTGTTGATTGGGTTATTTGTTATCTTATAGTCTAATTTTTTAAGTTCTTTGTATATTCTGGATATTAGGTCTCTGTCTGAAGTGTGAGGAGTAAAAATTTGTTACCAGGACGTAGGCTCCCTATTTAACTCTCTTATTGTTTCTTTTGCTGAGAAAAAACTTTTTAGTTTGAGTAAGTCCCATTTGTTGATTCTAGTTATTAACTCTTGTGCTATGGGTGTCCTATTGAGGAATTTGGAGCCGGACCCCATAGTATGTAGATCATAGCCAACTTTTTCTTCTTTCAGACGCCATGTCTCTGATTTGATATCAAGTTCCTTGATCCACTTTAAGTTATCTTTTGGGCATGGTGAGAGAAAGGGATTCAGTTTCATTTTGTTGTATATGGATTTCCAGTTTTTCCAGCACCATTTGTTGAAGATGCTATCCTTCCTCCATTGCATGCTTTTAGCCCCTTTATCAAATATAAGATAGTTGTAATTTTGTGGATTGGTTTCTGTGTCCTCTATTCTGTACCATTGGTCCACCCGCCTGTTTTGGTACCAGTACCATGCTGTTTTTGTTACTATTGCTCTGTAGTATACTTTGAAGTCTGGTATAGCTGTTCTGCCTGATTCACACTTCCTGCTTAGCATTGTTTTTGCTATTCTGGGTGTTTTATTTTTCCATATGAGTTTCATGATCGGTTTCTCTATTTCTACCAGAAATGCCGTTGGGATTTTGATTGGCATTGCATTAAACCTATAGAGAACTTTTGGTAATATCACCATTTTGATGATGTTAGTTTTACCTATCCATGAACAGGGTATATTTTTCCATCTTCTAAGATCTTCTTCTATTTCTCTCTTTAGGGTTCTGTAGTTTTCATTGTATAAGTCTTTCACCTCTTTTGTTAGGTTGATTCCCAAGTATTTTATTTTTTTTTTTGAGGATATTCTGAATTGAGTGGTTGTCCTCATTTCCATTTCAGATAATTTGTCATTGATATACAGGAGTGTCTTTGATTTATGTGTATTGATTTTATATCCTGCCACTTTGTTGAATTCATTGATTAGCTCTAATAGTTTCTTTTTTGACCCTTTTGGGTCTGCTAGGTAAAGAATCATGTCATCTGCAAATAGTGATAATTTAAGTTCTTCTTTTCCTATTTTCATGCCTTTAATTTCTTTCGTCTGTCTAATTGCTATGGCTGGTGATTCGAGAAATATGTTGAACAGAAGTGGTGAGAGAGGGCATCCCTGTCTTGTTCCAAATTTTAGAGGGAATGCCTTCAGTTTTTCTCCATTCAGAATGATGCTAGCCTGAGGCTTAGCATATATTTCTTTTACAATATTGAGGTATGTTCCTGTTATCCCTAGTTTTTCTAGAGTTTTGAACATAAAGGAATGCTGTACTTTGTCGAATGCTTTTTCCGCATCTATCGAGATGATCATATGGTTCTTATTTTTAAGCCTATTGATGTGGTGAATAACATTTATTGATTTCCATATATTGAACCAACCTTGCATCCCAGGGATAAATCCTACCTGATCAGGGTGCACAATTTTTTTTGATATGTTTTTTTATCCGATTCGCCAAAATTTTATTGAGGATTTTTGCATCTAGGTTCATTAGAGATATTGGTCAGTAGTTTTCTTTCTTTGAAGTGTCTTTGTCTGGTTTAGGAATCAGGGTGATGTTGGCCTCGTAGAATGAATTTGGAAGTTCTCCCTCTTTTTCTATTTCCTGAAATAGCTTGAAAAGTATTGGTATTAGTTCCTCTTTAAAGGTTTTGTAAAACTCTGCTGTATACCCATCTGGTCCTGGGCTTTTTTTAGTTGGTAGTCTTTTGATGGTTTCTTCTATTTCCTCCATTGATATTGGTCTGTTTAGGTTGTCAATATCCTCCTGACTCGATCTGGGCAGATCATATGACTTAAGAAATTTATGGATGCCTTCACTATCTTCTATTTTATTGGAGTATAAGGATTCAAAATAATTTCTGATAATCGTTTGTATTTCTGAGGTGTCTGTTGTGATATTGCCTTTTTCATCCCGTATGCTAGTAATTTGAGTTCTCTCTCTTCTGCTCTTCGTTAGCGTGGCTAAGGGTCTGTCGATTCTATTTATTTTTTCAAAGAACCAACTTTTAGTTTTGTCAATTTTTTCAATTGTATCTTTTGTTTTGATTTCATTAATTTCAGCTCTGATTTTAATTATGTCTTGCCTTCTACTTCTTTTGCTGTTGTTTTGCTCTTCTTTTTCTAGGATTTTGAGATGAAGTATTAGATCATTTATTTGTTGGTTTTTTCTTTTTTTTAAGAAATGAACTCCAAGCAATAAATTTTCCTCTCAGAACTGCTTTCAATGTGTCCCATAGATTCCGTTATGTTGTGTCTGTGTTTTCATTTATCTCTAAGAATTTTTTAATTTCCTCCTTGATGTCTTCTGTAACCTATTGATCATTCAGTAACCTATTGTTCATTCTCCAAGTGATGCATGATTTTTCCTTCCTTATTTTATCGTTGATTTTCAATTTCATTCAATTATGATCAGATAAGATGCATGGTATTATATCTACACCTTTATATTGTCTAAGAGTTGCCCTGTGACATAATATATGATCTATTTTTGAGAAGGATCCATGTGCTGCTGAGAAAAAAAGTGTAACTGCTTGATGTTGGGTGCTATATTCTATATATGTCAATTAAGTCTAGGTTATTAATTATATTATTGAGTTTTATAGTTTCCTTATTCAACTGTTGTTTGGAAGACCTGTCCAGTGGTGAGAGAGGTGTGTTGAAGTCTCCCATGATTATTGTATGGTGGTCTATTTGACTCTTGAACTTGAGAAGAGTTTGTTTGATGAACATAGCTGCACCATTGTTTGGGGCATATATATTTATGATTGTCATGTCTTGTTGGTGTATGGTTCCCTTGAGCAGTATGTAGTGTCCCTCTTTATCCCTTTTGATTAACTTTGGCTTGAAATCTATTTTATTTGATATGAGTATGGACACTCCTGCTTGTTTCCGAAGTCCATATGAGTGATATGATTTTTACCAACCTTTCACCTTCAGTCTATTTATGTCTTTTCCTATCAAATGCATCTCCTGAAGGCAGCATATTGTTGCGTCTTGTTTTGTGATTCATTCGACTAGCCTGTGTCTCTTTATTGGTGAGTTTAAGCCATTAACATTTAGGGTTATTTTTGAGATATGAGTTGTTCTTCCAGCCATATTTGTTTATTTATGTTACTAAACATGGTTTGTTTTCCTCTTTGATTATCCCCCCCCCTTTACTGTACTACCTCCCGCTGTTGGTTTTCATTGATATTTTCCATTTCCTCTTCCTGTAATATTTTGCTGAGGATGTTTTGAAGAGATGGTTTTCTAGCTGAATATTCTTTTAACTGTTGTTTATCATGGAAGGTTTTAATTTCATCTTCCATCCTGAAGCTTAATTTTGCTGGATGCACAATTCTTGGTTGGAACCCATTTTCTTTCAGTGTTTGAAATATGTTATTCCAGGATCTTCTAGCTTTCAGAGTCTGTGTTGAAAGGTCAGCTGTTATCCTGATTGGTTTACCACTAAATGTAATCTGCTTCCTTTCTCTTGTAGCTTTTGAAATTCTCTCCTCATTCTGTATGTTGGGCATCTTAATTATAATGTGTCTAAGTGTGGATCTCTCATGATTTTGCACATTTGGCGTCCTGTAGGCTTCTAGGATTTGGGATTCTGTCTCATTCTTCAAGTCTGGGAAGTTTTCTCGTATTATTTCATTGAATAGATTGCACATTCCTTTGGTTTGGACCTCTATACCTTCCTGTATCCCAATGACTCTTAAGTTTGGTCTTTTTATGTTATCCCATATTTCTTGAATGATCTGCTCATGGTTTCTTAACAGTTTTGCTGAGCTGTCAATGTTCTTCTCCAATTGAAATACTTTGTCTTCATTGTCTGATGTTCTATCTTCTAAGTGTTCTACTCTGCTGGTAGTATTCTCAATTGAGTTTTTAAGTTGGTTTATTGCTTCCTGCATTTCTAAGATTTCTGTTTGTTTGTTTTTTATAACCTCTATCTCCCTGTATAGTTGATCTTTTGCTTCTTGGATTTGTTTATGTAATTCATCGTCGAAGTGGTCTTTCATTGTCTGATTTTGCTGTCTAATGTCTTCCTTGAGACTCCAGATCATCTGAAGCATGTATATACTGAATTCTTTATCTGACATTCCATCTGCTGCAGATATTACCTCTTCTAAAGTTGAGTTGACCTGCATTGCTTGTGGTCCTTTCTTTCTTTGTCTTTTCATACTGATCGCGTTTCTTTCTGCTTGGTGAAACTGTTGTGTTATTGATTTTTCCCCTATATATTTATATTGCTCTGTATAGTTGCAAAGTCTCCCTCACAGGCTTTGGCGGTTGTTCTGCCCCTCCTCCAATTGGGGCAATATGCCTACCACACCAGCAGGCCGCTGGGCCTGTACTTTCGGTGGGCCTGTTCTTTCGGTGGTCACAGGTCCTCCTACCTTGCAGGCGCGAGCAGCGGCTCTGTCCCTCCGTGGGCCGTTAGGCCTGTTCTGTCTGTTGGTTACAGGTCTGTCTACCTAGCAGGCGCTGGAGGCGACTCTGCCCCTTCCCCAATCGGGGGGATGGCGGGCCACTGGGCCTGTTCTGCTGGTAGGTTAATGCAACAGTTTCTAATTGCACACTGCTGGTGGTGGGGAGCTCACTCCCGACCAAGATGGCCCACCTCAGGTACAGTCTCCAACCCCTTTCCTACCCTCACGGGCCCTGATTCTGTTCTCTGAAGTGAGGGAGGAAATCTCTTCAGAGTCCCCCTTAGGGTCCTCCTAGGGATTCTTTCCCGCTCTGAAGTACCCCCCTTAGTCCTTTGAATCTCTCTCCATCCCTTCACCATCTTTCTGAGTCTAGAAAATATACCCAGAATTCTCTTCCCCAAGATCAGAAAGACTAATTGAGACTTCTGTGGGTTACCAAGACCAGTGTCTCCCAAGGTCACTTCTGAAATGTCTTCATTCTAGTCACACTTATAAGGATCTTATGTTCAAATGAACGTTGCAAGTGCTGGGTTAAAGAAATATTAGAAACTTCTTTTGCAGAAGGACTTATCAGGGCCTTATATGACTCATGTACCTGAGACTCTCCAAACCAGATACAGGAGGTTGAGTTTGGGTGCGTCTGGACTTGTCAGAAAGTCATGCTAGAAGGGACACGTAAACTGCTCTAGAAGCAGACCTCGGTGAGAATTCCAACTCTGCCATGTATTACCTTCGGGACCTGGAAATGCCTTTACCACTCTGACCTTCAGACTCTTCATCTGTCATGTGAAAGATCTTCATCTCTATGCCTTGCTTGTTCGACAGGTGGAGCACAAGGGAAAGAAGTCAATCAGTTCCCAAACTGCCTCATCTGGTGCAGCTATCCCCAGGCATATCCTGGCTCAGGCCAGCCTCAACTCCCCACACAGCCTCAAATGTACCAAGCCCACTGCTGCCTCAGGTCCTTTACACATGCTAAAAATCCACTTTCCAGCTACATCCATATGATGCATGGTAGGGGCTCAACAAACAATGCATAAACTGCTGTGAGACAGAGGCCCTTGATGTCGTCTTCTGCTGGCCACCATCCAGCTCATGCCCATAGTCTGATGAGGCCTGAAATCTTTTCTGTCCTACCCTGAGGCTGGAGCAAGCAGGGCCTCCCACGCATGCACCTGAAAATCACCATGAAGGGAGTCTCCAGGATCTCCCGCGCAGGAAGCATGTCAGCTGGGAGCCACCGGGCCATGATCAGGCCATGCCTCAGGCCCTTGGACCCTGCTCTGGGTCATCTCTACAATGGTGTCCCCTCTGCTGGCTCCCTGTGCTGGCCCCTGACTTAATCAATCTCGGACAATTGGCCACAGGCTTATTTCTTTAAATGAGGTCACCTCTAAGGATCTCTGACATGACGTGGCCCCGCCTCCTCAGAGCAGTGGGGACGTTGCAGCTCAGGTAAGTGAACATTCTCTTAAACCAAAAGGCTGGGAGGGGGCTCTCTTCTCCCCCAGGCTGAGTGGGCCTCTCAGGACCAGGTGAGGCAGCCCCCGAGGGGGTACACTGTCTGTGTCACAGAAGGCTCCACTCACCCAAGTCACCTCCTGCCATAGGTAGATCATATGTCTGATGTTCTCCTCCCACTTACTGCATCTTTGGTTTGAGGGGTCTGGAGTAAAACCAAATGTCCCGGGTTTAAAACCCCTCTGGGCCTCTCTTGAGCTGTGTGATCATGGGTAAGTTAATAAATCTCTCTGTGCCTCAGTTTCTTTCTTAAATGGAGATACTGGTGTGTATCCTGGAGTTTTTTAATGCAGAGCAGTCCCTAGCACATACGAGGTGCTGCATCAACGTGGCTGCAATGACTATTAAAGCCATTTTTGGATGTTGTGGGTGGAGTGGGGTGGGGAACTTCAGTGAGGATCAGTGTGAACTCTTCTCTGTTAATTCATTTTCTTTTTCTGGGAGGTACGGTGTCAGGGGCTAGAAGGAAATTCTCCTTCAAAGAATAGCCTGACATTTACAAGAAACAGCCCCCTGGGTGACATCCTGCCTGGGAGACATCCTGCAGCTACTTATCTCCCTGAAACATCCTGTGGCTATCAGGAACATCAGACATCTTGCAGCTGCCAGTTTTACCACCTACATCCAGCAATTGCTGATTAGAGAGCTTCCCCATCCCCAGTATATAAATACCCCTGTGTGAACAATAAAAGTTTGCAGCTTGATCAGAACTCCTGTCTTTCTTTCATCCTTCGTGTCTCTTGTCCCTTCATTCCTCCCCACCTAGGTTCACCACCCACATTGATGTGTCCTGTGGGTCAGAACATTTGGCGCCCAAAGATTGGGGCTGGAGCCTTTGACTGAGAAGGAACACCATCCTCCAGGGACACATAACCATGCGGAGCTTGCGATCGCCTTGGCAGACACAACCGAGAGACAGATCCAGGAGGAAAGTGGGGACGATGCACAGTGAGTGACCCACCATGGGACAAGCAGTTTTGTCACATGATTTGTTTTTGTCAGGCCTCAAGGAGGCCTTCAAGACATGGGTGGCATGTGTTAAGAAAAAGGACTTAAAATTATTCTTTTCATACATAGGAGAATTGTGTCCATGGTTTTCCCTTGAAGCGACCATTGATGGTAAAAGATGGCTTAGAGTAGGAGACTGTTTAAAAGATTATTATGAATCCTTTGGCCCAGAAAAGGTGCCTGTTGCCACCTTTTCTTACTGGAACTTAATTAATGAAATTCTTAAAAGTTTACCCTTTTCACAATGGTACCTTAAAACTTGTCAGGATTGGGGAAGAGGCCATGCAAAAGACCTCTCATCTCTCTCGTCCCCCCTCAGCATGCCCTTCAGTTAGTATAGACATAGATCCTTCTCAGTCACCCTAGGACCCTGGGAACCTTCCTGAACCCCCTCAAAATCCCACCCTAATGAATAAGGCTCCAACATCTACCAACCGCCTTTATCCAGTTTTAAATCCCAGAGACAAATTGACCCCTGGGGAGGAGGCTACCTTGGAGAAGGAAGCAGCTCGCTATCATTCAGAAGACCCGCCACCTCTCAGGACCCTGCCACAGCCTATAGGACTTACACATCCACCTCCCTCCTATATCCTTCCTGCCTTTTGTGCTCTGGCCCTTTAGGGGCCAACTGCCCCATCAGATATTTTTTCTCCACTTACCTTGCCTAACCTTGCTCCCTTGCGCAAGTCTCTCCAACAGAGACGGGAACACATCCAACTTCTAAAAGAATCAAGATCTCTTGACTCTGAGCTCCGCTCATTAGCCTTAGGCACAGAGTCAACCCGAGCTGGCCCAAGGCGGTCTAATAAAAAGGTTAAGCCACGCCATCAGCCTATTCTCGCCTTCCCAGTCACCCACAGTCAGATAGATAAGCCCACCCAGGCTGAGGACAAAGAGGAGGATCAAGTGGAGGAAACGGATCTAGGGTTCATAGTTTGTCCCTGGTGAGCAGATTTCTCTCTCTCTGCTTCCTCATTGCCATATGCTGAGCTGCTTTCCGACTCCCTACACTTCCCCCACTATGTTCTGCCTCACGTTGGCCCCAGAGCTATGCAGTTGGTGGTCAGTGGAGTGAGACCTGAAACTATGAGCTACATAAACTTGTCCTGCTCTAATTGTTGTTGTTAGATTTTTTTGGTCACAGTGATGTAAAAGGCAACTAAAAACACAGACTAATTTATCCAGCAGGGAATATTAAAGGCAGTACACCATTTGAGATATGACCTGGGTATTTCTAGCTGCTTTCAGCCTTATATAGCATGGGGATCAGGAGCAAAAGCCAGGGTAGAAAGATTTAAAATACTTGCAGGTTTTCCAGAAATGAAAACTTTGTAATGTTGCAGCCAAAAATGGTGTGGTTGGTAAAGAGATTAGTTCCATTACACAGAAGCCACCTTTAGGCATCTCAGGAATGGGAAGGACACCACCCTTAGCAGGCTCAATGACTTGAGGAGAGATTATGAGGGTGCCCTGCGTACAAAAGGCAGCCTCAGAATCCTATGTCCAGATTCATTTTGCTGTGTAACTAACATCATATGGGCTCACAGAGGCCATGGTCTAGGTGGGTCTGGCTACTGTCCTCATTCTAAGCTTACCTTGTTATTGTCCATGTGATGCTGGTTATCAGGCTTACAGAGTGAAGAGCTGAGGGGTTGTGAAGGTTTGCATTCATACTTCAGAGGAAACACTGGTGACCAGGATGTGCATATCACATTCAGAGTGCAACCCAGTAACCCCAGAAACAGTGATTTATCAAACTATGAGAGTGGAGCCAGTGTTGTGGTGGAGGTTAGCAGTGGCAGGCCTATGAACACCTGCTCAGGTAAGTGAAAGTCAGTGAGCACAGAAGCTCTAGGGAGTGGTCCCACATCAGACCAAGCTGGAGGGTTTAGGATGCTGAAGTTCTAGGGCACCCATATTACACCATCAGGTGCCCTAGTTTCACACCTGGAGCACTAGACTTAATGGAGCACTAGACTTAACGTGTGCCTGCTGTGCTTTTTCAGTTTCCTCCTTACTACTGTCCTCTTCTTCCCTTTGGGTTAGTTGTGTTTCCCCTGCGTAGATGTATCTTTGAAATGTGTTAACATTTTTTTTTATTATTAATGAGGATTGCAGCCAATGCAGCTACAAAAGGTTTGATTCTTCTGCTTTGCTTCCACGCATGAAAGTCAGTAACTGAAGAGGCAGAGAGGTGGGAGAGGAAAAGGCTTCATTGGCAACAATTCAGCATTTCAGAGATGAATGGCTAGCTCCTGGTTTCATCTTGCTTAGTACTGCTGAGTGAAAGTGTATACAGTGTGTTATGTGGAATTGTTCTCGCAGTCTTGGGCAGGTGGACACAAGCACAGTTTACTGGTGTTGACAGACTTCCTTTAGAGGCGTCTGGAGTCATGGCTCAGTGGTAGAGAGAGTGCCTGGCATGTGTGAGGCACAGTGGTCAATTCTTAGAACCATATATAAATCAATAAATATTGATGGACAACTAAAAATAGATGTCACTAAGGAGCTGGGGATGTGGCTCAAGTGGTAGCGCACTCGCCTGGCATGTGTGCAGTGCTAGGTTTGATCCTCAGCACCACATAAAAATAAAGATGTTGTGTCTGCCCAACACTAATAAATAAATATTAGAAAATTCTCTCTCTCTCTCTCTCTCTCTCTCTCTCTCTCTCTCTCTCTCTCTCTCTCTCTCTCTCTCTCTCTCTCTTTTAAAAAACTGTTATTTAAAGTAGTTGGGATTCTGTGGGTTATATCTGGGTCCAGTGGACCCTGACACATCCCAGACCTGTGAATCTAAGATAATGTGATTTTTTATATGCTTGCAATTCTGAAGGTGTGTGTGTCTGGCTTCCCTCCTAGTCAGTGTCTTCTGTACACTTCTGCCAATACCTTTTAATTTGGACATTTCCTGTGACATAGAAAGGTGGAGTGCCCAGTGCAAGGGCCCTTTTAACTGACTTTCGTGCTTTTTACTGACTCTATGGTTAGTCATTAAGATAGGGTTGAGGGTGTGGGGAGAAAAGAAAGCTATACTCATAAATTAAAAAGAAGAGAATGGCAGAAAAAAAAACCGTTCAATTCAGGGTTCAGCGTCACTATGTTCCTTGAGTCTCAGAAGAGACTTTGGGCAAAAACTATTGAGAATGCACTGTTGATATCTGTGGACTCTTGGAGTCCAAATGCTTGTTTATTTATTTATTTTTAATTATTTATTGCTGTGAGACAGACATGAGCTTTTGGGGCCAAGGGATAGATATTCTGGCATTAACATTTGGTGTTCCTCAAAGGCTCACCTCTTAAACATCTGGTTCCCAGCTGAAGTCATTATTGAGAGGTGTTGGAAGCTTGTGGAAATTGGGGCCCATTTGATTAAAATTACCTCATTGAGAATGTGCCACTGATGGGGTACTGGGACCCTAATGCACTTCTCTCTCTCTGCCTCCTAGCAGCCATGAGGTGGTCAGTTTTCCTATGCCATACACTCTTGGCCAGATGTTCTGCTTTGCTATAGGTCCAGAGGTAAGAGGGCCAAGTGACCATGGACTCTAATCTCTGAAACCATGAGCCAAAATAAATCTCTGCTCCTTTGAATGTGGTGATCTCAGGTATATTATCACAGGTTTGGAAAGTGATTAGGACAGCTGCTGTCCAAAATATAAGAGGCTCCAGACCTTCCTCTAACCAGATTCACCTCTTCTGTCTGAAGGTAACACAGAAAAGCTGACAATTTACTCACTAATTTTTTGACCAACAAACATGCCAGTAATATCTTCAGATTATAATTTGGACATGTAAGGATGCCAAAGGCATCTTGTGTGAGAACACTGCAGACCCCACTCATAAATTGGATCTGATGTGTCTTAGGGGGGAGCCCAGGTGAACAAGTCAAGCCCTGGCATTGGAACACACATTGCACAATGGTCTGGCTTTCTAGCTAGAAGCTATCCATCTCGGCTGATGGTGGATACTCAAAAGAATCTATTTGGGGTGATTCTCTCTTTTAGAAACCCCTTAAAAGTCCCAGAGTACCTTCATCTCCAGAAGCATTATCTGAGAGTACTCTCTTATTATTT